>NC_140944.1:134736107-137411107 GCF_014529385.1 Adiantum capillus-veneris | reverse complement strand
CACAAAAAATGATCCGAAAATCCCAAAAATTTCTCAAAAAATTCTAGAAATCTCTAAAAATTATCGGCAATCTCAATTGAACACTTTCAAATAGCAGTTTTATCGAAAATATTAAATTCGACAAAATCAATAACCCGGTCCTCGAAAATAGAAAAACACTCAAAACTCGACCAAGGAGGGCACAAATGCGCTCAAAATCATGCCATAAATACACATTTAAATTAGCTTGTAAAGATCGCAAGATATCAAATTTTTAAGGAATTAAGCAAAAATTAATGCAAACATTTAAAAAAGAAACCCAAAAAATTACAAAAATTATCCAAAAAATATCCTTTAAAAAAAAAAAATCTTCACACATAGGGATTTAGTGCAGCCGAATAAAATCACAAAAATCACATCAATTCAATTGCCAAATAATTTGATCAAAAAAATCCAAACTAGGCAATTAAATCGACAAAATTAGCGGCAAAATTTGACGCATTTGAAGCGTGTAAATCCCTGTTTTGAGCTACAAAATGCAGCAATGAACCATTACACACATCAATATGCAATCAAAAATGGAATTAATCATGCACACTAAGCACTTTTTATGCACACACACACACACACACACACTATAATAATTGGCAGTTTGTACCAATCTTTAGGTGCATACACAAAAAGGTTAATCTTGTCGAAATTGCAATGTGATTTCATAAATCCTTTAGTTGGGCATGACCACAACACAAATCAATCATCACAATTGAAAAATCATTAAGTACACATTGATTTTTAGATGCACAAACAAGGGCAAAATAGTGCACACACACCTAAAATTAGGCATACACACACTCAATTAGAATGCACACACTTGCAATTGACCATTCAAGCATGCATTTAGATCAATTAGGCACACAATTAGCAACACACATTCACCAATTAGCAATTGAAACTTGTCAATTTCATACGCCACCAAATCTGAAAAATTTCGGCATTACGACGACATGAAAACGAACAATCCAAAAATTTTCAAAGCAACATAGCATCAACATTGCATTGCAACAACATGGAATTGGCATTACATTGCATCGCATCATGGTGGAATCTCTACACAATTCTACACATGTTTAGATTCTAGGGAGGTTGAGAATACCACCTTGATTACCTTTCCAATGAAGATCGATTGAACGGTTAAAAGCTCCAATCCTTGGTAGCAAATTAGTGTGTAAGTTAGCAAAAATTAGTGAAATTAGCAAGGGGTTCGTGTGAAATTAAAGTGTGTAAACACATAATCGGCAAGATATAGTGACAAATTAGGGAATTATGAACACATTGCTTCATGCACACACATCTAAAATCCACAAAAACATAAACACACAAGTGAAATTAGTGAGAAAACACATCCGATTACTCTAGAATTACACTAGCGTAGGCCATTGTCCCCGGAAACGGCGCCAAATGTTGGGAATCCCATCGTTGCATAGCTCCAATGACCAATAAAAAATTATCAATCTAGAGGGATGAGCTACCCGGCTAGGGCGTGGAAACACTCACACGATTAGTGAGCTAATCATGGCAACATGAATGGTGACTCTACGAGGTGAGCTTCTTGGCCTATGGAGGAGCTAAGCCACAATGGTTGGCCCTCTCCACATCCACTTCCCTTCACCTCCAATCAACCCAATCACACATACTAGGGTGTAAGCATGTTAACTTGTCATGCTTTTTGTGCAAGTTATCATGTGGCAACAAGCATATCTGTAAGCATAATGAGAATGTAACTTTTCAAACATGTGGGAATCCATCAAATATTTCAAAATAGGGAGACCACCCTGAATCCACTTTCCTGACCATTTATGCAGTGTTACTCTGAGGGGAGTGGGGCAGTCAAAATGCGTGGACAGAAGCGGAGTGGGGCAGTCAACATGCATGGAGAGAAGCGGGACGCAGGGGCCTGAGGTAAGAGGGGCGCAGGGGCCATAGGTAAGAGAGAACCAAAAACAAAGTCGAGGGCTGAACTTTTTGCTCCTTCTTCTCCGCCCCGAAAGCTCTCTGATTCCCCAACATCCCCAATGGCAAAGACCTTGCATACAAAGGGGAAGGATGATACAGGTACTCTCTCTCTCTCTCTCTGTCTCTACCTCATTATGATTTTCGAGGATAGTTGTTGGTGTTGTCTTGGTTGGAGAGTCGTCCCTTGATGTCGACTTTAGAAGTAGGACATCTTGTGAATAGTCACTTGAAATACAATCGCTCAAGTCGAAGTCTGGCTCAAAAAGCACAAACCAGTGTTTGATTTGAACCTTGAAATTGGAAGGAAGTGCTCAATACTGCACTTTCCTACTGCTAATCTTGTGACATTGGGGGTGTGCAGGCCGATGGAAAGCTCCAAATTTTACAGTCCCAGTAGAGAGCAAGTTCTGTTTTACAGCAGAAGAGTTCAATGATGTTCATGGCCTCTCCCTAGCTGATGCCAACCCCAAACTAGTGAGGTGGGATCAGATCAGTGATGTGGAGTGGTTCAGTATTTTCAGAGAGTCAAAGAATCGTAGAGTCACTATCGCATTAAATGCAGTTGTTTACATACTGATATGTTCGACTAGGTGATGCAGCTGCATTACAAGGTGTACCAGAAGCCCCCAACAAACATAAAGATCAACTCTGCATTCGCCAAGGGGTTTGTAAAATAATTCAGCCCGGCGGAAATTGCAAGTAGCTCAGCCATGCAATTCAATTGGGCTGAATTTGCTGTCCAACATTTGCAGGACCTCCGAGAGAAAGGGTACTACGAGGCAAAAGTTGAAAAGTGGAGGATGCGCAATGTATGTCAAAACATCGAGGAGGTGCAAGCTGAAATGAAGGAGGATACCAAGGAGACACCCATCTCTAGCCACAACACTCACCAGCAGGCTGAAAGCCTGTCATTTTTTGGCGTTGAGAATTTGCAGCACATAAAGGCTGCCTCTGAAATTCTCAGCAAACAACTGCAAGATGCTAAAGAACATCTTCTAACTGCAAAATAAGAGTTTGAAGCTGCAAGGGTTGTCCAAGCAAGCACTGCTAGGGTCACCCCAATTGTGCTTGCTATGAGACAAAAGCTTCACGACGCTGAAAATGAATTATAGAGGTTACTACAGAGCGACAACGTGGATGCAAAGAGGGAAATAGAGTGTAAAGTAAAAGTAGAGACATTTAAAGAGACATTGGAAGGTTTGGCATTTCCTAACAGTGAGGACACTCTTGCTACTAACTCAACTTGTCAACGTGTAAGTGCGTGACTTTTATGCTTCTACCGTATGATTGGAATATGTGCACAACAAACGTATGTACTTACCATGCTTCTCTTTTTTTTGGTGTGCAGATTAATGTGGAGATTATGGAAGCAAAAGTGAATGCATGTGAAGGCCAACTGCAGCTCCTAATGCACATGAGCAAGATGCTACAAGGCTCCTCCATTCCCACTGCCCTGTGTAATATGGCTATGGGCACTTTTATAGAAAGTATAGAAGGGTATGTGATGGGACGATGATCAACCCGTGCAGTAGATGCAGTTTGCCACTTGAAGTAAAGGGAACCAATGCCACGATCAAGATGCCCTGTGGGCATAGCTACCACTTTCTCTGCTTTGCAGTTGCATGCTCCTTGTCGACAAAATGTAGAGCTGTGACCTGCCAGCAAAGGATACCACAAGAATGGTCTTGGAAACCCACAGGGAAAAGACATCCAATCACACCAACATCTGGTAAGATTGTACAGGGTGTGCTAATTAGCATACCCAGTGTGTTAATTAGAATATTGAGTGTGTTAACTGGGTATGCTGATTAGCATACTGGGTATGCTAATTAGCATACTGGATATGCTAATTAGCATACCCAGTGAGAATATTGAGTGTGTTAACTGGATATGCTAATTAGCATATCTTGTATGCTAATTATCATACCCTGTGCTCAATGTACATATTAGAGTAAGTTTGGCATATTAGCATATCTAGTAAGTTAACTACCACATCCAAATGCTAACTAGAAAACTATATATGCTGATTAGCATACTGGGTATGCTGATTAGCGTACTGGGTATGATGATTAGCATACTCGATATGCTTATTAGCATATTGGATATGCTAATTAGCATACTGGATATGCTAATTAGCATAGTGGGAATGCTCATTAGAATACTGGGTATGCTGATTAGCATACTGGATATGCTTATTAGCATATTGGATATGCTAAATAGCATACTAGGACTGCTAGTAGCTAGCATACAAGGACTTTCTTTTAGCGTACAGGGTGTGCTTATTAGCATACCCAGAGTGTTAATTAGAATACTGAGTTTGTTGACTGGATATGCTAATTACCATATCTTGTATGCTAATTAGCATACTTGTGCTCAGTGTACAGACTAGAGTAAGTTTGTCATAATGGAAAATTTAGTAAGTAGGCTACCATCTTCAGATGCAAACTAGCATATTGGATATGCTAGTTAGCATACTCAGCAATTCGAATTAGCATATTGGGCTTGTCAGCATAATGGATTCCAATGTATGCCAGGCCGCACACATAGTCACAACATATCAAACATTTTCTAGCATACATGACATGCTTATATGAGTCTTAATCCACGTTTTTTGTTGCAGGCCACATGCAGTCCCTCTGTGATGTGGGCAGTGTGCATAACACGAAGGGCAAGGGAAAGGATATAATGGAGGACCTTTCGATCGAGGAGAGTGATGAGCTGGATACAGATGAGAACCCTTCGACGGAGAAGGGTGTTGATCTGGATCCAAGGAGTGAAGGGGTGGATGAGGGCTCCCAGCAGATGCCAAATGAAACCATGAAAACAACAGAGGAAGGCGGTGATGTGAGCAAGAACTCAGAAGATGATTTTTTTTTCATGGCTCCTCGTGTGCCTCGTGTGCCAGCCATGCCTGCTGCAACTGACAAAGCAGAAGCTTCTCAGCAGACAATGGCTAGTGGCTCAAGGGAAACTTTGAAGAATGAAAACATAGAAGATGAGCAAGAAGTTGGTGACAACAGCCCTCTCGAGGGTTTTTTTGCGTAAAGCTCAGCTGAAAAGAAAAGTTGTCCTTGAAGAGGTACCCGAAGACATTGCAAGCACAGCCTTTGGTTCGGACAAGGCTGAAAGCTCCAAAGGTGAAAAGAAAGCCACCCGCTCAAGAGCTTGCAAAAAATTGTGTTAAGACTTATTGCTCCCTACCCGGTTGTGCCCTTCACTGTATATGCTAGACTATTTTGAAACCCAAATGCGTATTGTAACTGACATGCATTTTGTTTTCCAATGAAAATGTATTTTTGTGCAATATAAATATGAGCAGCAGTTCATTGTAATAGTTCATTATAGTTTTTGCGGTTTTTCTTTTTTAAACTTGTTCATTTTGTATCACGGTTTCCTTGCAGAGGAAGAGAAACAGGCATTAATCGTCATGCCTGATGCAACTGCGGCCACGCAATGGCAGAAATTACGGAGATGGCGAGTCCACAAAGCCAGACAGTTAAGGAGACAGAAAATGGAGATTGAAAAATGCCTTGAATGATATTCACAACTTGTCCGTAGTATTATTGAGAGCCTAAATTATGTGCACCCAAGTGGGCCGGTTATTTTTGCTGAATGGTATCCTCTACCAGACCTAATATGGGTGCCTAAGCGTTTATGTGATGAAAAAAGGGCTCTGGTGCTGGACCTGAACGGTCTTTTGGTGGCAGTGGTAGAGCCTCGCTTTGGTGAAAAGCCCCCGGCATATGCAGATGAAATGCTGAAATACGATGTACTTGATAAGAAGGTGTTCTGTCGCAAGGACAACCATTTTTTTTTGGACTGGTGCCTGCAGTTCTTTAATGTGTTTATATGGAGCACAAGCCTCCATAGTAAAGTCATGAGTATTTGCCGTACTGTTTTTAAAGAGCAAGTGCCAAAGATTACTGGGTTTTTTGCTCAAGCGCACTGTACAAAGCAATCCTGGCAGATCCAGAGAAAACCTGTGTTTATGAAAGACTTATCCTTGTTCTGGAAACACACTCTGGGGTACAACGCCCAAAACACACTTATAATCGATAATAGATTCTACAAAGTGTTTCAGAACCCACCACAAACTTGGCTTGTTACTCCCAGTATAGAGCACCAGAGTGCTAAGCAGAGGGAAAAGCTCCTTATAGAAACTTTGAAGTCTTGGCTTTTTCTTTGGCTGCAAACGGATGATCGGAAAGCATATGTTGCTGATAATGTGTTTGAGACAGTCTCATATGAGTTTTCTGATGCAGTCGTCAAACGTTTTCTTGACATTCAAAAGAGGGATATAGAGGCTAAAAGGCTGGAAGAAATTCATCGCAAACAGCGGGAGTTGACCTAGAAGCACAAAGAGAGAAAGAAAAGCTGGAGAGGGAAAGAAGATAAAGTGAGCAGCATAGTGCCAACCTAGAAGCAGAGGAGGAAGCAGAGAGAAAGGAGGAAGCAAAGAGAAAGGAGGAAGCAGAGAGAAAATAAAAGAGGCAGCATGAAGAAGACAAACAGCGAGAAGGACAGCCCGGTCACTAGAAGCGTCCTCCGAGGAGGCCTTAAGGGTTTTTGGGACAGTGACTGTCATTGTAAAATTGAACATACTGACACAAGATGTAAACAATTTGATAGTTAGCATGCTGGCAATTAATGTAAACAGTTTGATATGATAGTTAGCATGCTGACCAACTTTATAATAAAACTGCCTACCCTTACAACAAAGTGGTATATAGAAAATCCAGTGGATACAACTTAAAAGCTGAAGGGCATGCTATTACAGATTGCTTCATAGCTTTCTGGAGTGATTGTGTACACCTGCCTTCTCCTTGGGACGTGCTCCATGGGTATTTTGATACATCGCACCAGATGTGAAAGTAGGTGGACGATAGGCTGCTTGTGGTCTAGATTGAAGGTGTATGCATCCAATTTCTTGTAATACAGTCCTTGCACAACATATGAGCCTCTGTAAATTACATTGCTCCATTCATCAATGTACCCCTTCTCCACCTTCTCCTTTTTTGCAACACACTTGACCATATAGAAATCCACATTGTCAGCATTGGTTAAAGCATCTGGATTTACAGCAAATGTGTCTCCAGAACATAGAGTGCTACTCAACACATCATGATGACCTTTGTATGTGAATTCATCATAGCCAACGACTTCCTCTGTCAAAACTTCATCTGTTTGCTCAAGTAATGGCTACAGAAGCTGATAATCCCAAGCCTCCACGTGAGCTTTATTGATGTAGTGATTCCACCTTCCGTTCATGCATACATCACAGAAGCATGCCAAATTTCTTGTTGCAAGGGCAGTTGGATCCTGTGGGTTATGACCACGAATAGCATTCAAAGAGCGAGTTTTTGCCACAGTGGCACAATTCCACTTAACTTCCCTGTTAACATCTCCCTCTTTAACCTCCCAGAACACGAGCACATTCCCTTTCTTTTGAAGGATATAATGCAGGTGCTCCCTGTGATAGGTTGGCATGGCAATAAGAAACCACATCTGCTGCACACTGCAATATAGCTCCATTAGGTTTTAGTTGTTCATAGGTCAAGGTTCTTTTCACAACTGCTCCTGCACCATCATGCTCGCCCTTGCCATGCCCTGATCCAAAGAAGAACCAACTCATCCCAATCCCTGTGAGTCCACGATATCTTGCAACAAAATAGAAAGGCCTAGCTCCCTTGAATTGCGAGGCTGCACCATACCACACCCAATGTTGTTTACAAGTGACACCCTCTTGTTGTAACCAGCCACAATGTAGCATGAAGCAATGTTGCACAAACAGTGTGTCATGCACCCTATCATTTGATATGAAGAAGAGGATTGTTTTGACTACCTCCCCTGCCTTGCGGTAGTACGTTATGTGTACAAAATTAGTTACTTGACTAGAGTTCCAATGCATTGACTGAATCTCATTTTGCTCCTTGAAGGCATAATTTTTAGCAAAGTCAACAACTGAGACAATGACAACATCCGAAAAGCGAAGTACACAATCCTTAAATTGTTGTCCTTGTCATCGTGCCACATAGTTATGAGTGATGAAGAGCTTCAACTTGGTCTGCAACAGTCGAAGAAACTCCCAGCACTGCATTTCTTTATGCAAAAGATCTTTTCTTTTCTTACTGTTTGCATGCCTGTCTTTTGCTTCGACATACGCGAATACTTTCACATTAATACTCTTACCTAGTTTTGTTGTTTCTAGGCAACATACTTCTTTACTCCACATATCTTACAGTCTCCCATCAGGCATTCCCTTCTATGGAAAACTGCATCTGCTGGCTTTTGACAGAGAACGGACTCCCACATCTGTGTGACACCTTTGAACGTGTGATGTAAAGCCAGGCAACCGCTGCTAATGTTCTTGCCTATAGCACATATATTGCATACACAGTTGCAACATGTATCATGTAGCCCAAAAGCACGAGAGCGCATGTGGTTCAGTGCGTCTTTCAAAAAGGTCATCTGCACATGGTATTCGCAACAGCATGTGTACATATCCTTCAGCTTCCTGCAAAGGAATGGCTTTAACATCTCAAACATCCTCATGCCAATCTTGCAATCTGGATGTTTTTGTTTGAATCTTTGAAAGAGCTCAACCTGCAATATCCATATTTGATCAGTATGTTTACTAGGAGAAATAATCCAAACAGGACTATACACATTGCTACTTAATACATCCACCATAGAAACAAATTGGTGTGTTAAGCAACACATTGTATGGTCCTAACATGCATGTAACTGGGTATGGTCCTTACATGCATGTAACTGGGTATAAAATTGTATACTAAGCATGCTAGTTAGCATGTTGAGTATGCTAACTAGCATGTTGAGTATGCTAACTAGCATAGCTGAGTATGCTAACTAGCATAGTTGAGTATGCTAACTAGAATACTAGCTGTGCTAACAAGCACAATTAGTGTGTAGTGTAGCATACGAGGCATACTCATTAGCATGCTAGTTACATGCTGAGTATACTCATCAGCATGCTAGTTAGCATGCTGAGTATGCTAACTAGTATGCTGAGTTAGCATACTAGCTGTGCTAACTAGCATACTCATTAGCATGCTAGTTAGCATGCTGAGTATGCTAACTAGCATACTAGCTGTGCTAACAAGCACAATCAGTGTGTAGTTTAGCATACGAGGTATACTCATTAGCATGCTAGTTAGCATGCTGAGTATACTCATCAGCATGCTAGTTAGCAGCGCTGAATATGCTAACTAGCATACTAGCTGTGCTAACAAGCATAATCAGTGTGTAATTTAGCATATGAGTCATTGTTAACCACATGAATGTGTGCTAAGAATAATAGAAGGTATGCTAACTAGCATACATATTGTGTTAACCAACACACTTATTATGTTGAGAAGCATAGCCATCACACTACGAATGCTAACTAGCATAAATCAGCTTACCCGTTATGCTACTTAGCATTCTCAGCTGTGCTAACTAGCATACTCATGAGCATGCTAGTTAGCATGCTGAGTATGCTAACTAGCATGCTAAGTATGCTAGTTAGCATAGCTGAATATGCTAACTATCATACTAGCATAAACCAGCTTACCCGTTATGCTACTTAGCATTCTTAGATGTGCTAACTAGCATACTCAGCATGCTAGTTAGCCAGCTGAGTATTCTTACTAACATGCTATATTGCTAGTTAGCACAGCTGAGTATGCTAACTAGCATACTAGTTGTGCTAACAAGCAAAATCAGTGTGTAGTTTAACATACGAGTCATGGTTAACCACACAAAGTGTGCTAAGAAGAATAGAAGGTATGCTAACTAGCATACATATTGTGTTAACCAGCACACTTGTTATGTTGAATAGCATAGCCAGCACACTAGCATAAAAGGTGTTAAAGTAGAATACATATTGTGCTAACCAACGTCGTCATCAAGATCACTAGGCATGCTAACTAGCAAAAGATTTATGCTGAACACCATACCCACCATACAGGAATGCTAACTAGCATATACCATAAACCAGCTTACCCATTATTCTAGTTAGCATACTACGAAAGGTAGCTAGCATACTCATTGTGTCAAAGAACATACAGAGCATGCTAGTTAGCATAATAGGTATGCTAACTAGCATAAAGGGTGTTATATTAGCTTACATATTGTGCTAGACAGCAAAGTTATCATGCTAAATAGCATACCAGCATACTAGGAGTGAGACTATGCTAACTAGGACACATGCTAGGTGGCATACATAGCATAGCATATTGTGATAACTAGCATGCTCTTTATGCTAGGTAGATTACTAGCATGCTAGAATGCATAAGTTATGGCGCAAGTATGTCATTGATCACCTGAGACTCATCCAGGAGGTGCATAGGGTGTTGTATGTAGCTTTTCCTTCCCACTCTCTTTCGACAAACATCCTTCTTGTTGGGTGAAACACGAGTCTCCTCTATCCAAAATGTGTAGACCAATTCCTTAATTTCATCTGTGATAGGGCTATGACGGTGTTGCTTGTGAAATTCAGCCAAATGAAAACAGTCAAGCATTGACACCAGACTTCACCTTTCGTGATTTTTCTTTGAACAAGCTACGACGGTCGACTTTTAGGACCCTGGAGAATTTGGCAATAGGCATGTTTTCCTTTGAATTCATCATCTGCAATGTTGCATTCTTCAAAAGCAGCTCCTCGTTAGAAGTTGGCTGCTTGACGATAGCTAGTGTGTTGCGGACATTGGAGACAATTGCACTGTGCACAGCACCCTCCTCCTCTAAAAATTGATCACGGATTTCCCGAACAAGTGGATGTTGAGCAACAAGATTCCAGATTTCACACTTTGCTTCTTTGTTGAGACCTTCAGTCCTGCTCTTGAAAGCTTTCACAATCTCGAAGGAGATTTTCCTTTTCTCCTCATCGTCGACGGCATGATGTCCTCGTTTAGTTTTCATCTGTCGATGCTCTCGCTATTTACACTTTCTTTCTGTCTCATATTTCCTGATAATAGAAAGAGCCGGATGCTGGCAGTTGTGATTCATTTCCTGTAATGGCTCCCTTCTGCCTCCATTTCTAGTGGCAATAATGTTGTCTGCTGGTTTTCCATATCTGCAAGTCTGCTAAGCTTTGACAACTCAACTTCGAGGCAAGAAGCAATGCGAGAGAGAGAGAGAGAGAGAGAGAGAGAGAGAGAGAGAGAGAGAGAGAGAGAGAGAGAGAGAGAGAGAGAGAGAGAGAGAGAGAGAGAGAGAGAGAGAGAGGGAGGGAGGGAGTAGGAACAGGGCAAACTGTAAAGTGGTCTGAGAGTGAGACAGAGAGGGAGTCTACGCCACAAAGAGAGCGCAGAGAGAGAGAGAGAGAGAGAGAGAGAGAGAGAGAGAGAGAGAGAGAGAGAGAGAACAGAGGACACACCCCACGTTGTCGTTGTAACTGAGAGCAGAGGCCACACCCCATATGGGAGGGAACAAATAATATATCTTATGGTTATTAAAATTTCAAACTTCACTTGCTCTTTGGTTTTGAATAGATGCTAACAAGCACCTCTTACTAGCATTGTCTGGGACACCAAAAAGCATGACAAGTTAACATGCTTATACCCACTAACAATTGCAAGACGTACACAACACTAATTCTATCATTCAACACACTAATCGCAAGCACACACACATATATCTATCGAGCACCACACTCCAATCGAACCTACATGCACACACAAGCAAGAGAGGGAAATCACACAAGATTAGAGAGGGATTAATCACTAATTAGTTAAGATCTAGCTAATCAAAGCATCATAGGCAATCATAAGAAGCATAAGAGAGGCATAATGAAAGAGAATTAAGCATTGATTAGTGTTAACCAAGTCACATGAGCAAGGAGAAGCTCAAGGACTCCATAGCCACACACCTCAAGAGCTCTCACCGAAGAGTGCTCTCAACAAATGAGCTTGAGAACCCTTATTTCTTTTACACACTGCCATACATAACTAGGGTAAAAATATACAATGTCCAGGCACCCAAGGCCTTTAGGGCTCCACCACTTACTGAATCTGCAACCTAGGCACACTAACTGACCTGTTCTTCACAGCTTGGAACTCCCATTGAGCCTGTAACACATTAAAATATTACAATGGCTTGAAATAAATCGAAAATTACAATACATGACCATTTTGGGAAAATGTGGAAAATGTGTAACTCTAATCTTTACTACTTCTTCATGTTGATCTTTGATGTACATCGGTATGCCTTTGGTCTTTAGCAGCTCCTATTAACTGACGTTGACTCAGTTATAACAAAAATGAAAAGCATTTTCCCTCTCTACCATTTCTTACAAGGAAAAAAAGAGACCTCAAACTTCCCCTTATGTGAAAAACATACTACATTGGAGATTATTTTAGTCAAGGCCATTGCCAAGAGCAAGAAAATCTACTATACCTACTGGAAATAACCTAAAGCTTCGTTTGCTCTATAGTAGTTATATTTTTGTTATCTTTTTATTTTTTGAAATTTTCTTAGTTGTTAATTATGTACAAAATTTACTTTAGGGGATCATGAAAATGATAACCGATATAACCGTTCATGTTTCTAGCCTGTGTTGCACTTCTCATGGCCTTCAATAATGCATATACCTCTATCAACAAATCCAATCAAAATCATCCACTAGATAAAAGAACCCAAATTTTAATAGTCTTTTTACCTCTTTGAATCGTGCATCCTATTGAACTACTCCAAGCCTTCTCATCTTTTGCAAAGTTGGTTTGCTACCTTCTCTAATCTCAATGTGGTTTTGTGTCATAGTGACTCCTTTGATATGCTCGTAATTAGTAATGAAGAGGTTAGCATGTTTCCCGAGGACCTGCATGTAAGACTACTTCTCTTCTTTAGGAAATCCTTGGCTAACATGGACTCTAACCTTGTCTCATCTACTTCAACTTGGATGTATTGTCCCTTCTCCATATCTAGATCTCACAACAATACACCCATCGCGTCTAGGGAGCTTGCCTCATCCTTGAATGCCTACTCATAAAACGAGGAGTGATCACTCATACTCCAATCATCTATAGAGGACTCCAACTCTAGATTTTATTGTTTGATTAACTTCATATCATACACAATATTCTCCTACTTTCCTCTAGATCTTCTCTTGAACCGCAACTCCTGAAGGAGTACGAGCGGAAGTGCGACGCGAGAGAGAGTGCGAGAAGAAGAGCACGACGATATGGTGAACTCGCTCCACTGTAATGTGTAGAGCATAGTGAGTTCTTATTAGGTTTTTACAAAAGAATATGTGTACATACCTGGCGGCCCGCCCACTTACCTGGGCGACCACATTGGGCTTTATACCCCAACAACCTCCCACTTAAAGTCCAATGTGGTACTTTAAGTGTGAGAGAAGCTACTATACAAGCTAATATACAAGAGATGTAGAGAAGTGATGTACTACCCTACACCTAACTGCTTGCGAAAATGCGCAAAGCTCTCTGAGGGAAGTCCTTTTGTAAGTAGATCAGCAGGATTTTCTATGGTGTGAACTTTAACAAGCTGAAGTTGCTTATCCTCGAGCATATCCCTGATGAAATGATACTTCACATCCACATGCTTTGTCTTTGAGTGATAAACTGGATTGCGAGCCAATTGTATAGCACTTTGACTATCACAATATAACACAGTCATCTCTTCTTTGATTCCAAAATCTGTTACTAGTCGATTAAGCCAAATTGATTCTTTGCATGCCTCTGATGCTGCAACATATTCAGCCTCTGTAGTAGACTGAGTAACACAATCTTGTAATCTAGAACGCCATGATACTGCTCCACCAGCCAATGTAAAGACATACCCTGATGTAGACGTTCGGTTGTCTAAGTCACCTGCATAATCTGAGTCTGTAAAACCCTTTACACTTAGCTCCTGACTCCCATAGCATATACACATACTCTTTGTAGCTTTCAGGTATCTCAATATTCCTTTCACTGCCTCCCAATGTTTCTTGCCTGGGTTTGACATGTATCGACTTACTACTCCCACTGCAAATGTAATGTCTGGGCGAGTAGCAATCATTGCATACATCAAACTACCCACTGCATACGCATATGGAATCTTATCCATTTCAGCCTGTTCTTCCTCAGACAAAGGACAATCTTGTTTGCTAAGTTTCACATATGGTGGCAATGGAACACTCAGTGCCTTTCCCTTCTCCATATTGAAACGTTGCAAAACCTTGTCAATATACTCTGTTTGAGATAACCAAATCAACTTCTTTGATCTGTCTCTCTCAATGCGCATACCAAGTATATGACTTGCCTCACCCATGTCTTTCATGTCAAACGATTTTGCCATCTTTGACTTCAAAGCTGAAATTTCTTCCAAGTGTTTGCCAGCAATCAACATGTCATCCACATACAAAATAAGGATAAGCCAACTACCATCCTTAGCCTTCTTTGTACATAGACAATGATCGAACTCACTACGTTTGTAGCCTTGAGAAAGCATAAACTTGTGGAATTTATGGTACCATGCCCTCGGTGATTGTTTTAAGCCATAAAGACTCTTTAACAACTGGCATACCCAATCTTCCTTGCCTTTCTCAACAAACCCTTCTGGCTGCTGCATGTAAATTTCCACATCTAAATCACCATGCAAGAACGCTGTCTTGACATCCATTTGGTGCAACACCAAATATAATATGGCAACCAAAGCAGAAAGCAAATCAATGTAGTCATCTTGACCACCGGAGAGAAGACTTCATCAAAGTCAATGCCTTGTTCTTGCTTAAAGCCCTTGGCAACAAGCCTTGCTTTGTACTTTGGCTTACTATCATGAGCGGTGATCTTATACCTGTAAACCCATTTACAAGGTAGAGCCTTTTTGCCCTATGGTAATTTAACTAGCTTCCATGTCTTGTTTTTATGTAGAGCTGTCATCTCTGACTGCATGGCCAATTGCCAATTCCCGGAGTCCTTCATTTGCACTGCTTCCTTGTAACATGAAGGCTCATTGCAATCAGTCAACATGACATAGTTCATAGATGGAAAAAACCTATCAGGAGGTCGCGTGACACGTCCAGATCTACGCACAATAGGTGGCTCAGGCTCAACCACAACCTGTGGTTCCACTCTATCCTGTCCTTGCTCCTCTTGAGCCCTGACATTTTGTCTTGCACGTGCAGGTCCATCTTCTTGGAAGAGAACTCTTCTAATCTCCTCAACCCTCTCTGGTTTAGAATGATATTTGGATTCATTAAAGTGAACATCATTGCTACGGACAACCTTTCTGGATTCGGGATCCCAAAGTCTGTACCCCATCTCACAAGAATTGCCATAGCCTAGAAAGATGCACTTTCTACTTTTTGGCTCAAGTTTGTTCCTAAATTCCTTTGGAATGTGAGTATATGCCTCACAGCCAAAGACTCTGAGATGCTTGTATGAGGGCATTTTGCCTGACCATACCATCTCTGGCACTGAATCCTTCTGCAAAACCTTGCTAGGAGATCTATTTACAAGATGAACAGCTGTTGATACAGCTTCAGCCCAAAACCCATTTGGCAGCTGTGCATTAGACAACATACTTCTGACCTTCTCTTGTATGGTTCTATTCATCCTCTGGCAAAGCAAGAAACGACGGAGATACCTCTATAGCTATGCCACCCAAGAGAAGTCAACTATCAAAATCATCACCAATAAGTATACCGAAACAAAGCACCAACCAAAAGGAACATCCTCCTGTAGGAATTTACAAGCGCACACCCACCCAAAGGACCACGCAACATAGGAGTAAAATCCTATCAAAGCATGGATTACGAGAACATGCCAACAAGGCATATGAAGGAAATGACCTCCTCTTCCATGACAAAAAGAGAGTATATTGCCATGGCAGATATGGAAAGGGCATTGGTCATTGGGATGAGACTATCAAAAGAGAGCGTGAATACCAAAGAATACAAGGTCAAAAAGCCATTGCATGAAGAGAGAGAGCGAGAGAGGGATAAGGGGCACGTTTTTTGTACAATGTGCACTCTTGGAGCCCACTACTCCATATTAATATAGTGTTGTAGATTTCAAATGCATTGAATAATCGCTATTGAATACGCACTATGCACTCTTACTATACCACATCAAAGGCAAAGCCTACACAATTTAGACATAAAGCCTATTTTGTACATGAACATCATCACAATGTGCACATCAAAGCACGTGAGATTTTGATAATCTCATCATGGAAGCTTCCTTACTCTTTTTATGCTGGATATATCCAAATGCACCACATACATGTCAACCAAGCTTTGGAGCTTAATTCCTCTCGTGGCTTCATTCTCAATGCATAACCAAAGACAAAATAACTGAAAGTGGGAGCACTGACTAAAGTATTGGATGGTTACACTATAGCCTAGCCATTCCATGGTGTCCCTCAAGAGAGCTCAATATGAAACATGTTTTATTAGTGATATCAATTGCAATAAGACTCAAGTGTGAGGGAGTTGTTGTAAGACCATTGAACATTTTCAAAAGCCTCAAAGATGAAAAACTCAAATTGAGCTAGGGTTTTAGAAAAATATACCTCTCATGATAGGGGCAAAGAAGGAGCTCACAAATATCAAAATTAATATTGGATGCCAATTTTGTATGTCAAAATCAGTTTTGAAATAGTAAGAGATGGTTGGCTTAACCATGTCCACTTTATGTTGGACATCTAGCGTATAGTCATACATCAATAATCTACAAAGAAATACAAAGAACACCTTTTTAACTATGAACAATCTACAAAAACACACATAGAATGTTGATGGTAAGGCAAACCTCAAGGATGCCATGATAATTTTGTCATTGATTTCTTTTTACCAGTCTTTGAGAATGTCAATAGACTCAGCATCCAGGGAAATATAATATTTTCTTTGAAGAAGGTCATCCTCTAAGAGGGCAGCCATCATGAATCCATTGGGATTCAACAATGAATGGAGCTCCCCTTATCTCCCTCAAGCATCTCACCTTTTGAGAAAATCTCATTTTCTTTACAGGTGGGAGTTTCATACCAACTCCCTTTTTGGTTGGTTGCTTTAAAGATGCAGCTCCTTTATCTCCCTTTGAGCTCTCACTGTTGTCTCCTCGTTTGCTATCTTCTTTTGTTCCTTTGACATCTCCTAATTTGACTTCTTCTCTAGGAACCTTCCTAGCAATTTGTTTAGTCCTTGCAATATGTAAATATTATACCTAAAAAAAAAATAGAGCCACTTTATTATCACTTTAAAAAGTAATCCACTATCTTAGACTGACTCTATATTGACTTCGAGAGAGAGTGCGAGAAGAAGAGCACGACGATATGGTGAACTCGCTCTACTGCAATGTGTAGAGCATAGTGAGTTCTTATTAGGTTTTTACAAAATAATATGTGTACATACCTGGCGGCCCGCCCACTTACCTGGGCGACCACATTGGGCTTTATACCCCAACAACTCCAATGCTCCAATTTTCTAGTCTTGCCTAGCCTTCATTGTCATAAGCAAGGGCCTTTCGAAAATCAGTGGGTATCCCAACCCCTTGATGGAAGTCACATAAGCATCTATCAACACACTCACGCCAAAGGTTGTCACCTTCACTCCATTTACTTTGCCTACACATGCAACCTGAATATTGTTGACTATCTTTGCCTGCAAGGAAGTGTGCCTATCCACTTTCAACCCTAGTCTCTGTGCATAAGATTCTCGATCATCACACAAGTTTCTGCACCTCCGTCCACATAACATTAGAAATCCGTTGATTTTTTATCTATGTACCTATCACTGACACTGTGCCTTTAATTCATTGGGCACGAATAGCTCCAATAGACTTAACCTTTGCCATCCTAGTACTCACCATCTTTGACTAGGCTCGTCCCATCTTGGGTCAGAGACATAGGAGCTGTTGCCAAGTAATCTTTGGCCCTTACTTGTTGCTAATGTTCAAAACCAATTCCTAAGGTAGGTAACCCACAAATAGTGGGAAATCCTCCACATCAATATGCCTTCTAGATGTGTTGCTCATTTTCTTCACATCTTGAGGAGCCTACGATCAACCTTCTTCAAGGAACTTTTCTTGCTTTGAGGCATCCATTTCATTAGATCTTTGTCTCCTCACCCTTTTGATTGGCATTGCATTGGCCTCATCTATCTTTACTTTCCATTTTTCTTTTCAATGATCCAAGCTAATGAGTTACACCGCTTGCTCTTCAACTATGGGGGGAAGTGGAGGAACCTCTACTCGTGCAAGTGGTGGTGGTGCATGAGGCCTTAGAATTTGTATAGGTGGTGTCGTGCAGCCCACCTTGCTGCCTAGCACATGTGGGAGTCACTTTTTATCGAGGAACTCATCATTGTAATTTCCATTTCCTTGAGCTTGGTGAAGGAAAGGACAGAATACACACCATGCCCTACTTGCCCACAAATGTAGCATGCATACTCTCAAGCTTGCTTTTGGCCACCATGGCGATTAGCTCCTTTGACAAGTGGTAGGGGCTTGACACCTTGGACCAAGTCTATGGAGAGACTCTCTAGATGATTGGTGATTTGTTATAGTAGCTCCTGTTGTGAGGCTTTGGGGTCAGCTGGAGCCATTGTTTGGAACCATCCCCACTACTAGCCTTAGTTGTTTGACCATTGCCAAGTGCTCCATTCCTCCTAAAAATTGTGCTTGGAAATTTATATTTTTACAATCTCTCTCCCTTGCATGGAGAATACCCTAGTCAAAGGAGATTTGGAACTTCCCTTTTACCTTTTCCCTTAGGATAGGGTACAATCAAGTTAAGAAAAAGTCTTTCTTTAAATAGTCTGGTACCCTCCCACTTTCTCTCAGTGAAGAAGACCACTTCTCCCATATCTTTAGAAATTGGACCTCATACACTTTCTATCCATTAGGGGAGGATTGGTGGAGTTCTTAGAGTTGCCTGCAAATCTTATATGGGATTCTTGTTGTTGATAGTTGTTGAGTTGTGGGACACATGTCTAACCTCACCATCCTATCTTATTGCAGTATTAGCGAGAACCACGATTAATTTGTCAAACCATGGGACGAAGCTGACTCGACTAGTGCATAGAGGCTACAAGAGGTTGTCAATCTCTTGGAAAACAACTAACAACTCGCATCTAACTCAAGCTACACTCAAGTGACTGAAATCACCAAAAGCCAATCGCTCATTGGCAAGCAAATCACATTCGTTACAGCATCAAATGACATCCAAACGTTACGAAACTTCTAGGACAAGTTTATAAGACCTAAGAACACATGCCTATGGTCTCAAACCCCACTTTAGGTCAAGTTCCAAAATCGTGATTTTAATAGCAATGGATTTTTGACCTAGTCGTTTTCGACCTAGAATGCATCTAAATGCTTAGCAATGATGCCCCAATACCCCGCCTATGCTTAGTTTTCATTGTAAAAGTGTAAATTCCTAGTTATGAGGAAATTAAAAGCTACGAAATACGATGAATGCCTTACGTCAATGCGTAGAGCTCTTACCTGCGGTTGCAATGCAACAAACGCATTTGCGATGTGACAACCGGGGAGGGAGTAGGAAGCGCGAGAAGGAGAGGAGTGAGCGTCGTTCGCTCACGCTGTGTATTTCTTATCCAAAACTTATAAAAAACTTACAAAAATTGGCTTTTATACCTTAGCCAAGGTTTTTGGGTGGTCAAAAGTAATAATCTGGAGTTCTACCAAAGCTGGGAAATGAATGGCTGATACAATCTGGAAGCTTGTAGACCCGGTTCATTGATTACAAGGTTTATCAAGAAAACAGGAGTTAC
The DNA here is from genome assembly GCF_014529385.1 of Adiantum capillus-veneris. Classification (NCBI taxonomy): domain Eukaryota; kingdom Viridiplantae; phylum Streptophyta; class Polypodiopsida; order Polypodiales; family Pteridaceae; genus Adiantum; species Adiantum capillus-veneris. The sequence goes on along the minus strand of NC_140944.1, from coordinate 137,391,384 downwards.
AATATTCCCGATTTATCAAAATAATAATTGTTTTTACAAGGAGAACTCTGAAAAATGGTGTCCATGTTAGCTTGCTGCTAACATTCCCCCCCTCCTCGCCTGTATCATCCCTTGACACAACTTTATGGGCTGAAGTAATCTTTGGGTTGACGGCGGGCGAGGCGGTCCTTCAGTGCTTCCAGTGCTTTTTCATATCTGATTTTGCGTTCTTTGTCTGGCACTTGCAAAAACTGGATGGTGACTTTGTTTTTGAGTTCTACTAAGTAAGTAGCATCCTGAAGATTTTGTAAAGCATTACGCAAGAGAGATTTGGCAGACTTTTGAAGAATGTCATGGCGCTTGTTAGGGTTTTCACCATGTATTCTTCTGTTGCTTGACCTCTCTCGGGAGCTGGCAGCCTAGGAAAGTTTAGCCATGTTGGCCTCTTCTTCTACAGTGCTTCGTGTGCTTGCCATGTCCTTACTCGAGGTACATGACAAAATGTTGGATCTTTCTGTATGGCCGCAGGTGCTCTCGTGAACAGAATCAAGTATCTTGGATTCTTGTTCAACCAGCTTAGTCGCCACTTCGGGTGGTCTTGATCTGTGCCATCTTCTTGCATATCTCAGTATAATCTTTCCTTTACCTGTAAGAGTTCAACCTTGATGAGAGGGTATGTCAGGTATTGTTGGTGCCATTGAGCATTGATTTGATTGGGAGTGAGCTGTGTGACGTTGACAGAGTGTAAAAATCTCAACTCCCAATCCATAGCTGCCTTCCACTGCTCATCTACCTCTAAGGTGATCTTCTCCTTTAGTGCATCTTCCTCAGCCTTTGACAGTTGGACCATCGGCACTGTGTCTTCCTCTGTAATTTGGATTTGAAAATCTTCTTCCCCACTCGGCTCTGCTGTAGACTGCGTCTCAAAGTCAGCAAATGAGACCGAGGGGATTTCCACTTGGGGCGGCTCTGAAGCGCTTGCCTCTTCCTGTATATCTGGCTTTCCATCTCTGAGGAGTTGGTTTACTCTTTTCAATTCTGCAATCTCTTTAAGGAGCTCCTCCTCTCTTTGGACCCGCATGAGCGCCAGGTCTCTGCGTTGTGACTGCTCCAGCTTCAACTCCAGTTCTAAATCTTTGTTTTTCTTCTCAAGTGCTTTATACACCTCATATGTTCCCTTGATCGAGGCCACGGCTGGATTTTCTCTTAATTGTCGCAAGAAAGTGGCCTGATCATTAATCCTTTGTTCGGAATACTACAATGATGCGTTTGCTACATCTAATTGTACTTGAATCTTTTGAGCGGACAGAGAGGTGATGAGAAGTTCATTTGTCACTTCTGTCTGCTCATCTTTCACTTTGAAGGCATCAGATAGCTTAGTCAAGAGGTCACCCAACTCCTCCATTTCCTTTTGTTGGCTGTTTCGTGCTATTTGATGTTGTTCTGCTTCAGTCTTGAGATCTGTAATAGTAGCCATTCTGTCGTCGAGCTTGCCTTGAAGAGCATCGATGACCATTTCTAATTCTTTGGCTTTAGTACTACGGTTAAAGGCTGCTGAGTGGAGTTTCTCCGTCATGATTTGCATCTGCCTTGCATACTCGTTCACTTGTAGAATGACTTCATCACATTGGACTTCCACTCCTCTTGTCTTGCTAGTTTGGATGTGCCGGCATCCTCTTGTGTTGCTTCTCGCTGTGTTGTTATTGCTGGTGTTTCCATAGAGGTGGTTGCTTCTCCTTTTCCATCCTGAGGTTTTGAAACCTTGGCAGTTTTTGGCTGAGTGGAAACAACTTGTCTGGTTTCAACCCTTTCCGTTTCCACGGTTGCAGGACTTTCCACCTTTTTAGTTTCGGTTACTTCCTCATGTGTAGTGGTTTGCTCCTTTTTTGTATGTTGGTCTTTATCAGTTTCATCCACCTCTTTGTGAGTGTCCTCGGCTGTCTGTTCTGGTGTTGGTTCAGCTTCCTTTTGGTGGGTGAACTCAGACTCTTTTTCCTTCTTCAGTGGTCTCTTGGCTTGGTGGTGATGATGGTGGATTGGGCATGGGCTGGCACTGTTGTTTTGGCGGTGGTGAGGTGGGTCGGGGAGATGCCTGGCCTTGCTCTTGAGTTGCTGCTTCCTCAGCTTTCTTGGCTGCTTCTTCCGCCTCTTTCAGCTTCAAGGCCTCTTTCCTCGAATGATGTTTTGTTCAAGTCCCTTCAAGCCTTGAAGCCGGTGGGTACCCACTTTCTTGGGTCTTTTTCCTGCGCTTGCCTAGTGCATTGATACGCGTGTTTTTCTCTTTCAAATCTCGCTTGCTTTTGAGATGGCTCCTCTTGGTGGGCAGCCACTGCTTTCCTCTTCATCTCTTTCCTCCTAGCTCTTTTTTCTTCGTTGTCAGAGCTTTCTCTACTATGCTGCTCAGATGAACTGTCATCGAATTCATCACCTGATTTAATGATCGCTTACCAGATCTTGTAGATCTTGGAGAGGGTGGAGCTGCCAAGATCCATGTGTTCTGATCCGGGGCAGGTGGTAGGTTGTCGGCCATGCCGATGGCATGATAGGCTATTCTGGTCAAGACTTCAGGTGCGCCCAAGTAGGTTATCTTTCCCTCCTTCTTGGTGGCTTTCAATGTTGTTAACACATATTGCGCGTGGTCCACAGGTTGTCTGGTGGTTGACTTCAGAACTTGTGTAAAAGTTGTGGCCACGGCGTGATTTGGTGTCATGTACCTTGGTGGCCTTTTTGCCAGGAAATGGCAATGTTGGTGGTACAGACTGGGCTGGCTCTTCCACCTGCTTGTGGATGAGATCGGCAAATGTAGCCGTAGCTGTTTCCTTTGTAAACGTGCCCGTTGTTTTCCTATCTCTTGCCCGCATGGTCATCCCTTCAGTGGGCAATGTGAGTGCCTCTGCCACTATTTCCTTTGTAATCACAACCTCTACCTTGTTTCCTTGGTTGTCTGAGATTTGGGCAGTTCCATCTTCCTTGATGGTGAACAGAAGCTCGTAAGCCTTCTGAAAGTCTACTTCGCAGGGCTCTTGTTCATAGAAGTGTCAAAGTCCCAACCTACGGTTAGCCTCTTTGGTTTCTGGCTTTGCTGCGACATCATAAACCTCTTTGGGCAAGAGCTGCAACTCCACCGGATGCCCTTCTTCACTCTTAAATCTGCCCATGAAGACCGTGGTGTGGTGTTCTTCAAACTTCTCTTTAGAAAGATAAGATGCCTTTGCTTCCTTTACCGACTCGGGGTCCAGTTGATACGGTGGCAGCTCTTGCAGTTTCTCCTTTTGGTTTAACTTAAGTTCTTGGCCTTTTCCGCGGCTTGCATTGCTCCTATTCAGTGAATAGAGTGCAAAGTTAGCGGAGTTGTCATATTTTCCTCCAGAATGTCCTTATAGACTGAAATGATGATAATCTGGTCCAAATTGCTTCAAATCAATTTTTGAACAAGCAAAAGATGCATAAAATCATGCAAGGAACCAAACTCTATGGTCAAAACAAAAATTTGTAACCAAAGTAAATAATCACAATTATTTAGAATGAGAGGAGGAAGTGAAAAAATAGACCCGGTGGCCTCTACACCAAGACTATGCACAATGGCCTCATCATGGGGGATACACAATAGGGGCACCACCTAGCAAGATATGCGGCTATGACACATACATATATACAATGAAGCATGCCATGGAAAACAATTTCAAGATCCACGCCCAAATGTGGAATGGGGTGGTCGGAGAATAAGGTGAGAGGAGTGGTGAATGAGTGAGAATGGGCTTGCTACTCGTGCATGTTAGTAAGGAAGATAATGAGGTAGGGGAAACTTGCGAGTATGCTCACTTATCATACAAGAGGTGGCAAATCCGCACACCTTTACATAAGCAAAAACAAAAAAAAGGCAAGGAACAAGCATATACCATACTCACAATGAGATGTATCCAAAGCGACACAAAGTATGGCACCAAGATGGAGTGTGTTGATTGCTTGCAAAAGATGAATACAATAGGTAGCGTATGGCAGGAAAATGAGAAGGGGACAAGATCGTAGGAGGCATAATGGAGAGATGGGAGTTGATGGCGAGGAATATCATGAGTGTGTCCACCCTTTTTCTTCTTGAAATTGTGCCTTCAACCCTTAATTACAAGTGGTGTGGAGGTGTGGTGCTCATCTTTTGTGCATGGTGATGGTGTTGTGATTATGTGATTAGGGTTCATGCTACAAGCATACATCACAAGAGTGTGTATGGATAGGTGCGTGCGTGTGTGTGTGTATGTGTGTCTTTGTGTTCTCTCATGGCCTCCTTATATAGGGAAGGAGGGGAGGATTTAACAATATTTCTATTTGAGGTGAGTGTCCCACTTTGGTGACTAGGAAAATGGGGTGCATGTGACTGTGGATCCCATCTTGTCTCCTCGTTATTTAAAATACCAGAGTCAATAGAGAGAGAAGAAGAGAGAATGTGGGTAGGATGTAGAGGATAGGAGATATTTACAATAGTCTAGCTTTGGCTAGACATAATCTTATTAGGGAGAGAAGAGAGAGGTAAGAAATTTACAAGAGAGATTGTCAAAGGTGGATAGTTGTTGATGAGGATGGATCCTCCAAAAATGGTGATAGAATCACTCTAGACTTACCAAGACCTCATTAAAAGAGCCTTGTCTCTTGTAATCATGCTTGAAGACTTGTAGAACCATAGCCATTCTAAAGGGAAGAAAATTGGGGATGGCCTGTGTCACCATTACACGAGAAAATTGGGGTCCACTACAAAAATGATATCTCCGTGTTCATAACTCCAAAAATTCTGAAAAAAATTGAGCTAAAAGTTGAGATCAGGAGCTACATCTTTCATGTTGAACGCTCCTTCAGATTCGGGGTTCTTCTCTACTTAAAAAATTCATCCAAATAATGTATTATTTGTGGCTGCAAAGGTCTTTTGGTGGTCCCCTTTGAGTGGACTTCTCTCTTGCCTTCAAGTGTAAGCTCCTTCATGTGTATGAAAAGATGACCTAGAGTTTTGAAAATATTGGAAATCATCTAGATGGAGGTATTATTGAAATTTGAAAGTGGGGTTGAGGTTTGAAAATGAAAACTAGTGAATAAAATATTTGGTAGGGTGGAAAAATATATATACATGAAAAATATATTAGAAAATACTAAACTATATAATGTAATTTAGAATATATATATATAATATTTAAGGTCAAAAGAGATATCAACAAAGAAAGCTTACTTATTTATGCTACATCGTGATTGATTAGCATAAGTCTTATTTATTTACTAAAGACTAAAACGTTTGTGCAAAAGGGAAGAAAAAATCAAAAGTAACTTATATAATAGGAAATATTTTTTGGTAAAAGGGAAAAAAATATATGGGGGTTTCCATGCATGGAAAAGCTTGCCTCATTAGCTCTCCCCCTAAGGCTAGAGGTATTCATGCCTCTAGCTCTGTACTTGAGCATGTTGAAATAGAGTAGGATTTCTCCTTGGTGGCTGGTAGATCCTTGTAGGGAATAATGGATACCTTGGAAGCATGAGGCTCCCCAAAGTTCTTTTCGGTGTCCAACTGGGTCCCACACTAAGCGTAAATCCATTGTATGCAATAATGTCCTCTTCAGAAGATCACACTTATAATGATTCTTGAGTCCACAAGCTGCACAAGAATTAACTCTTGCATAAGTGATAGAAGGTATGGAAAGAACTTGATCAGTCCTTGAAAGTATTCCAAAGCGGGACCATGCATGGCTTCCTCGTCCAGACACATAGCCAAAAGGGAGTAAGAAACCATAATCCTCATATCTTGCTTGTTTTCCTTCTTCATGCCAAATTGATAGAGACCTGTTGCCAACATGGATAGATTGCATGGTTGATGCCTGTTGCACAAGAGAGCCCACCATGTACAAAAGATAAACTGCAAACCACATTTTGCAAAATGACTCCATGTTACCACTAGTATGCAAAACCATTCTTCCTTGATTGGTATGTCCTAGATTGATTCCACTGGTTGTTGATGTCAATCCTTCCACTCTTGTCGCAACCCAACTTAAAGAGCTTCCCAAATTAATGTTACACACAATGTTCACAGTTAGAAAGGAAAACCTAAAGTGCCAGTAGACCTCAATTGCATTTCTTTGCATGAGTCTTTCACCAATCTCGTGCCATAGGGGTAGTTGAAGTGTCTTCACCACTTTCACATGTGGTTGCAAATTTGAAGGGTCCACCTTGTTGTGGTTGAATGTGAGGCCCATTACCTCAATGGAGCTATCACTTCCTTCACTCCCTGTTGACTCCTCCTCTGAAGTGGTTGAAGAGTCACCACTAGAAAACTCATCCATAGAGGTTTCTAGATCCATGTCGCATTGCCGACCTGTCTTCATGTCGTAAAGTATCGGCTTCCCTTTTGCATCCTTCATCTGGATTATGCCGGTGTCACAGTCCTACTTAGCTCTCATAGCCATAAGCCAAGGCCTCCCTAGAATGATAGGGTAGCCCTCCCCTTTGTGTGGCATGACAAAGACGTCCAGATCTACCTCGATGTTGAATGACTTTATCCTAACTGCATTTATGACACCAACACATTGAAGTTTTAAATTATTTGCCATTTTGGCTCGGCATGGTGCCGGCCGACTCACCTCTAAACCCAAATGGTGCATCATTTTTTCACTCATGACACATATTTGTGCGCCACCATCGATGTAGATATTGGAGATGTGTTGCCCTTTGATGTAAGCATCCATCACTGGTAGTATGTCATCTAGATTCCTCCCAGAGATAGCCCCAGCTATCTTTGGCTTTGGTTGTCTAGTGCTTACCAAATTTGTCCATTGTCTCCTCACCCTAGGTGCTAGGTTGAGTAATTGGGGCCAGGTGATTTTTGGGCCCTGCACAGAAATATCTTGAACCAAATCATATGGTTTAGAACATTCACCCAAAGAGAAATCTACAATGTCAATTTTACGTCGTGATTTGGACGGCTTTTTGCTAGATTCCCCTTTAGTCTTCATCTTTTCTTCCTTTTGTGAAGATTCACCATGCCTAGCGCGTTTTACCCCTATGGCATCTACTCCTTTAACCTTGGTCTTATCCTCCTCCACTTTCTCCTTTCCTTTACCTTCAAGACTGATGACGCTTACTGTTTGATTGCCAACTGGTGGTGGGGGTAAGGGTGGAATGAGAGGTTGTGGTGGTGGTGGTGGTTGTGGTTGAATGGGTGATTGTAGGATTTCCACGGGTGGTGCTTGTTGTGGTGCCCTCGGTGGTGGTGGTCTTGCTCTCGGTGGTGAAACCTGGTTTTGCCTGGCTCCTCTGTTGAAATTCTGCCTCCTTGGGTGTGGACAATAGTACATGCCATGACCATCCTCCCCACAATTGTAGCAGTGGTATTCTTGGTTTTGCCTTCTTTTTCCTCTTCCTTGCTCTTGGTTGTGATTGTGTGCATGCCCTTGTTGTATCAAATGGACTGAGAGATTCTCAAGTTGATTGGTGATTCGATTGAGCAGGTCTTGTTGATCTTCAATTGGTTCTTGTGGTTGAATCCTCTGGGCGACTGTTGTAGGTGGTGCTAGAGGTGGTCGGGTCCTAACGGCTTCCTCTTCATCGATATTCCTGGCTTGTAGGTGCAACTTCTTATCTTTAAGGCGGGCCACTTCAACTTCTAGCTCATACGTAGCAGGAAACCTTCCCTTCACCTTCTCTTTAAGAGTTGGCCATAACCCAGCCACAAACCGATCCTTCTTTAGGAAATCAGGTGCCCCCTCATCCTCTCTTAGCGATGCAACCCATCGCCCCCATAAATCTACAAACTTTGACTCATATGATGCGTATTCCAGCATACTGCCCTGCTTCAACTCTGTCAACAATTTCCATAGCTTCTCTGATGTTGTGCCCTCTCCAAAACGCTTGACAAAGGCTTCTCTTAATAAGTCCCACCGTTCCTTGGTTTCTTGTGCCAAGGCATTGTACCATGATCTTGCCTCCACCTTCATTAGAAGTGGGAAGATACGCAAGGGCGAAGCATCATCATCTCTCGCAGAGATGACACATGCTTTTTCCAAGTTGTCTAGAAAGTCTGCAGTATCCTCAGCCACCTTACCAGTAAATGTTGGAAATGCTACACTTCCCATTGTGGGAGTCAGAAAATTAACTCGACTTAGATTTTTTTTAAAAAAAAAATTTATAGAGATTCAATACATGGGTGCTCGGTGGATGGAAAACATACTATACAAGGATGAAAATAACTACATCAAAAGGCACTTCATGATTAATCATAGGGAGGATAAAGGGTAGAGAAGAGGTGTTTATCTCTTGCAGTCGTTCTCTACCAAACATGGTTGTAATGATCTATTGATAAAACATCTTGCGGTCCAAGATTACTTTGATTGATTGAATTCGTTGTGGTGCATAAGTTTGGTTCCTTGCAAAACGTTGATGCGCTGGGTCCATCCCATGATAATTCGAAAAGGCTCTCTCCTTTGTGGTGAAAGGTTATAGTCAGAGGTGTAGAGCTCTTGGTAGTCGAGGTCAAATTTATAGTACCAGAGGACAAGGTTGTCTTCGTCTTCTAGCTCTAGGACTGCCCCTCTAGCAAGCTCTTGGAAAATCTTGAACTCTCTCTCTTTGAGCAACTTCACTTTCCTGCAAGATAGAGTGCTATCTAGTGTATACATAGGTGTGATGAGGTAGGTGGTGAGTTTTACCACTTGTATTAATCCAAGTTGGATGGATACATAGCAAGCTGTAAAGTCATCATCATAGCCTTGATTCACAAGCAACACCCCTTGAAGGTGGAGGGTTTTGTCTTTCCGCCAAGCAAAACCTGTGTCAAAGACCTTGTCGATGACAAGCTCCGACACTTCACTCGGTAGACGACGTAGAATCCATGCTGCTGTTTCTAGTTCCTGGCTCATGAGATGAGAGTGAGGTATAGAAAGACTTTGGAGGATTTACCCTTTTGTTTTGGAGACGGGGTGATTGTCGGCGCTAGAAAACCCTTGAATCTTTTGGTGCAAGGGAGAGGGAGGGACCATGCGTTCGTAGTAGCTTCTTCAAGTTGTGAAGGCTTGTTGTGGATGTAGGTGGAATAGGTGGCAAAGATGGGGACGTAGATGTAGAGAAGCCTGGTGCTACTTGAAAGCCTACTGATGTGAGAACGCCTGTGCAGATGTCGAGAGAGAAAATGATGGCCTTTTCTTCACTTTGGGTTGCACTCATATCGAAGGTGCGGTTTTTGGCTACAATGTGAGCATGATGCAGCTTGTGCCTTGCTTTTACGCTTGCGGGGATGATGAGAAATGTAAACAATCTAAGTAGGGAAAGAGGGTCTTACCACTTCTTCTATGCTAACAATACAACACCTTGGCAAGAGTGTCTTGATGACTTGAGTCAAACCTTCTTGAAGCTCCTCCTCTTCAGTGGTCCAATTAGAGAATTCAAGAAGCAACTCTACCATGAAGAGAAGTAAACATGTCAGCCTTGTAAACTGAAGGTTTCAAGAGCCCTCCTCCGTGGGGGCACCAAATGAGAGGCGGAAGTGAAAAAATAGATCCGGTGGCCTCTACACCAAGACTATGCACAATGGCCTCATCATGGGGGATACACAATAGGGGCACCACCTAGCAAGATATGCGGCTAGGACGCATACATATACACAATGAAGCATGCCATGGAAAACAATTTCAAGATCCACGCCCAAATGTGGAATGGGGTGGTCGGAGAATAAGGTGAGAGGAGTGGTGAATGAGTGAGAATGGGCTTGCTACTCGTGCATGTTAGTAAGGAAGATAATGAGGTAGGGGAAACTTGCGAGTATGCTCACTTATCATACAAGAGGTGGCGAATCCGCACACCTCAAGATGGAAGTAGCAAGATGATAGGAATATGAGAGGGAGAGAGAGAGTGTGTGTGTATGGTGGAAAATCCGCACACCTTTACATAAGCAAAAACAAAAAAAAGGCAAGGAACAAGCATATACCATACTCACAATGAGATGTATCCAAAGCGACACAAAGTATGGCACCAAGATGGAGTGTGTTGATTGCTTGCAAAAGATGAATACAATAGGTAGCGTATGGCAGGAAAATGAGAAGGGGACAAGATCGTAGGAGGCATAATGGAGAGATGGGAGTAGATGGCGAGGAATATCATGAGTGTGTCCACCCTTCTTCTTCTTGAAATTGTGCCTTCAACCCTTAATTACAAGTGGTGTGGAGGTGTGGTGCTCATCTTTTGTGCATGGTGATGGTGATGATGATGGTGTTGTGATTATGTGATTAGGGTTCATGCTACAAGCATGTAGCACAAGAGTGTGTATGGATAGGTGCGTGCGTGTGTGTGTGTGTCTTTGTGTTCTCTCATTGCCTCCTTATATAGGGAAGGAGGGGAGGATTTAACAATATTTCTATTTGAGGTGAGTGTCCCACTTTGGTGACTAGGAAAATGGGGTGCATGTGACTGTGGATCCCATCTTGTCTCCTCATTATTTAAAATACCAGAGTCAATAGAGAGAGAAGAAGAGAGAATGTGGGTAGGATGTAGAGGATAGGAGATATTTACAATAGTCTAGCTTTAGCTAGACATAATCTTATTAGGGAGAGAAGAGAGAGGTAAGAAATTTACAAGAGAGATTGTCAAAGGTGGATAGTTGTTGATGAGGATGCATCCTCCAAAAATGGTGATAGAATCACTCTAGACTTGCCAAGACCTCATTAAAAGAGCCTTGTCTCTTGTAATCATGCTTGAAGACTTGTAGAACCATAGCCATTCTAGAGGGAAGAAAATTGGGGATGGCCTGTGTCACCATTACACGAGAAAACTGGGGTCCACTACAAAAATGATATCTCCGTGTTCATAACTCCAAAAATTTTGAAAAAAATTGAGCTAAAAATTGAGATCACGAGCTACATCTTTCATGTTGAACGCTCCTTCAGATTCGGGGTTCTTCTCTACTTAAAAAATTCATCCAAATAATGTATTATTTGTGGCTGCAAAGGTCTTTTGGTGGTCCCCTTTGAGTGGACTTCTCTCTTGCCTTCAAGTGTAAGCTCCTTCATGTGTACGAAAACATGACCTAGAGTTTTGAAAAGATTGGCAATCATTTAGATGGAGGCATTATTGAAATTTGAAAGTGGGGTTGAGGTTTGAAAATGAAAACTAGTGAATAAAATATTTGGTAGGGTGGAATAATATATATACATGAAAAATATATTAGAAAATACTAAACTATATAATGTAATTTAGAATATATATATATAATATTTAAGGTCAAAAGAGATATCAACAAAGAAATCTTACTTATTTATGCTACATCGTGATTGATTAGCACAAGTCTTATTTATTTACTAAAGGCTAAAACTTTTGTGCAAAAGGGAAGAAAAAATCAAAAGTAACTTATATAATAGGAAATATTTTTTGGTAAAAGGGAAAAAAATATATGGGGGTTTCCATGCATGGAAAAGCTTGCCTCAACAGGTGGAAAAATTTTCAACTTTTTTGCAATTTTGGCTTTATAGCCTTGAAGTATGTGCCAATTACATGCTCTGAGAGAAATTTGGGCTCATTTGGATGTACATGTTGAAAATGGTACCAGATTTTGGCTTTAGGTCTTTGAAATAGTAGATATAAAGGAGATTTGAGATTTTGAAATCCAAATTGACTCAAAATTGGCTAGTGGGCTTATCACATCATGTACTTTGGATGTATGATGATAAATTTTCAAAATTGTCCCATTTTGGCCAAAAAGTAAATAATCGCGATTATTAACTTTTCTTCCCAAAATGACATTTTTTGGCATAGACTGGTTCTAGGCATGGTATAGACCTTGGGTATGAATTATGAGGTGATTTGGATCAAGAAAAGTTGTTCATAACCCAAATTTTGGCTTTCACAGACTTCTTTGCGTTTTTTGGCAATTTTGCAAGTAAAGGGTGGTCATTTTAGCTCATACTTGATTTTTGGCATGTAATAGGTGTGTACACATGCCAGGTGAATTGAAAATTTCCATGCAATCATTTACTATAGTGACAAAAACTTTGCATTTCACATAAATTTTGACCTAAACATGTTTCATACACCTAATACAAGTCCTAAATTGAATTTGGTCAAGTTTGGTCATGCCGGCATTACTTTGTGCTTTGTTGACTCTGAAATCACCGTCTTTTGTGACTACTCTGTCTATTGAGTTGGTCTGTCAACTTTGAGGCTTTGGACTTGTCCGTAACATCATCGTGAAGCTACCTGTCCAATTCTGACTCATTTGGAGTCAGTTTGGCCTCGTGTGTCGAATTTGACGCTTTGTAACCTTCGAGCTGTTTTTCGCTTTTCGAGTGCTTTACTTGATGGATTTCTCCAAACCAATCATATACATTGTATATGAACCTCATTAGCAAGACATCTGTGGAGTCAGGTCGAAATTCTGGCCTTTCCCAAAAAACCCTAATTCTCTACTGAGGACCCTGATGGTATGGAATGGTTCTATCATGTAAGGGCATGCTATGGTTCAAATCCCATCCGATTTGGTCAGGTTGGCAGGGCGCTATGGTTACTTTTAGGTCGTAGGTCTTTGTGCACTGCTCGGCTTCTAGGGTTTTTTCGAGGGCTTCAGACTAGCTACCGGCTGTACAAAATGGATCATTGACTAGTAAGGAACTTACCCCTCATGTCTCGTGTGAGACAACGCTGAAAAAGGTCAACTGTAGGCTTCGGAAATGACGTGCAAAAGAAGCCGAAATGCTCTCTCTGCAAAGCTCCAAGTGGAAATGACGTGGTTTTAACCTACCTGGCTATCTATACCCGGACTTCCCGAACCAAATTTCCCCAGATTCCCCCGTTAGTCCTATTAGGCTGTGAAATCTACGTTAGACTCAAAAATTTCCCAAATCAGATTGTTGTAGCTCATTCTGCAAAAATTTTGTAGAAGTAGGCTTGGCCGCCTAATTTAGGTTTCCCGCTTTCATCTTCTAATTTTGTTGAAAATTTTTGTGCTTGTCCGCTTTGTCTTTCTGATCACCATCGTGTCTTCCGTTTTTCCATCTGAGCTTTCCTGCTAATTATTATTGATTTTTAAAATTTTTATTGGAAAAATCAAAGAAAATAGAAAAATGCTCTAAAGAAAGCAAAGTGAAAATCCAATAATTAATAAAATCCCTTTAAAAACACAGCTTTATTGTTTTTTGTTGGATTTCTCCATTTTTAAGCCTTCCTATTAGCAAAAATGATGAAAAATACCCAAATAAAGGACTATTTTTGATGATTTTCTAATAGTATATACACTATTTACACTCATCGAGAAGATATTATCAGTGACTTTTCCCCAGTTGATGAATTATAAGGGAATTATTAGGTAATTTTGTAAAAATCACACGTTAACATGAAACTTTTTCCTCCCTCTTCAAACATTGCCCTTAATTACTTAGTATTTAGTAGTATCCTTCCACCCCTCCTAGATGGCGTTCTCCGGGACGACTGTGTGCATGGGTTGAACAATTGTGTTTATGCATAGCCGTGATTGACTCTACCATGATATGAAGATCAATTCAATTCAACTCAATATGTTGTGCAAGAGTTGGGTCTCGAGTAAATAACTCAAGGGTTTTCGATGTCGAGGTTTGCTGCTGGTGTCTTCCAAAGAGCAAATCTTGTAGCCTTTGTGCTCTCTGTTTGATAGTACCATCAGGGTGTTTAACCACGCTGAGCCCTTTAGACGATTGTCGAGCTTTTTCTCGCCATTGGTAGCTTGGTCTGCTTGGTGCATGGTTCTTGAAAGTCTATTTAGACTTAACTGGACACTGTTTGATTGGTTTCACATTGTGTGGAGAAGATAAGTGCTCCTTTTTCTTCCAAACCTTTTTCATGTTAGGTCCTTGTTCATAGATGCTCGATTCTGTGCTTGAATCCTTGGAACCGTCTTCGGTTTATTTGGTGAAATCTTAGGCACCCAGATCTGATTTGGTTTATCTACAAGTTGTGCCTTTGGTACCCAAATTTGCCTGACTCCTTGCATGCTACTTGTACCATTTGTTTATTGAGGTGATGGAGAAGATTTACTTCGTGGAGTGGTACTTTGATTTCATCTTTTCCATTCCTCTTTGCTAGGTGCAATAGGAACAATGAGTTGCCCTCCCTTAAGTGATAGCTTTAGGTTATTTGTATCCCAATCTGGTACTTCTTTGTATGTACGCATCCAAGGAATGATAAGAATCATTGTCTCATTCATGTGTTCATCTGGCAAGCATACAAACTGATGCGGACATGAGCATCCATGTACTACCACGTTCAAGTTGATTACTCCCAATGTTGGAGTTGGGTTCTTGTTGCATCCTTTGATTGTCGTTATTCTTGCGGTCAATGCTTGACTTGTTGCTTTCTTGTATGTGGAATAACTGACTGCATTCACTCTAGCTCCTGTGTCTACCAAAGCATTGGTGCTATGATTGTTGAGATGTACTTTGATGCGGAGATCCATTCCATCTAACCAGTCATCATCTGTTGAAACTGCATCTTTATGTAATTCCCATTGTCTATCATCTAGTCTTAAAGTGTTGATGGGAATCAGTATCTCTTGATTCTTGAGAGCAGCTTTACGCTTGAGCACCCGAAGTCTAGCTTCCTCTTGGGCTTCGTCAATAACCTGCTGTCTCTTCATCTTCCTTTGTTTGGCTGCATGCATTCTCTCTAGCAGTTCATTGGTTAGTAGCAAATTGTATTTCTTTAAGCAACATCCACTAATCCAATTAGCCATTCATTCACCATCTATGGTTGACAATTTTACTGCTCCACTTGGAGATACATCTTCAATGATAAATGGTCCATTTCCCGTTTTCTTAAACTTGGGAATGTGTTGCTTAAGGGAATAGACTAGAACTAAGTCCCCTTTCTTGAAAATTTTGGTGATTAAGTGGGAATCAAAAAATTGTTTTTGTTTCCTCTTTTGTGCATAGATATGAGCTACAGCAGTTAGCCTTTGCTCGTCTGGCTTTTCCAAATCTTCAAGTCTTTCTGACAATTCATGTCCAATCCACTCAAGAGTGTGTGCTACCCTTAAGGTCGGCAATAGAAATTCTATTGGCAGTATGGCATCAAGACCATAAACAAGGTTAAAGGGTGTAGCATTTAAAGCTGTTTTGAATGAAACTCGATAAGCCCATAGAGCTGCATGGAGATTCATTTCCCAGTTGGTCCTTCTTGAACTAACCACTTTGGTCAATACCGAGCTAAGAATTTTATTTGTATGCTCAGCTTGTCCGTTTGGTTGTGGATGATAGGGAGCTGATTTGTTATGGATAACCATAAACTCATTAAGAAAATACTCTATTACCTCGTTGAGGAAATGAGTTCCCCGATCACTGACAATCTCTATTGGCAGTCCATACTTTACGAATACATACTCATATAAGAATGCAACAGTGGTTCTAGCATCATTCTTTTGAGTCGCTTTAGCCTCGGCCCATTTGGTCAAATAGTCCATAGCTACAATGATATATTGAGCTTGGGTTCTATAAGCAGGTGGTTGTATCGGTCCAACAAAATCTATACCCCATTTTGCGAAGGCTCTAGCCCCCATCATTGGTCTTAAGGGCATATTGTCTACCCGTGTTGGCATTTTTGCTTGTTGTGACAAGTATCACACCTTCGAATATATTCTTTGGCATCTGCAAAAAGTGTTGGCCACCATATGCATGCCATCAAGATTGCTCTTGCGGTGGTCTCACTAGAAAAGTGACCTCCAGCTAATCTAGCATGTGCTTGTTCTATAATCGGAATATACTCATTTTCATTTGCACAAAGACGCAAATGTTGATCCTCACCTCTCTGATACAATTGGTTCCCAATAAGAGCATAGTCTCTTGCTTCCATTTCAATTGCTCTTTGAGGGCGTTTACTCATATCCTCAGGAAATGTTCAGCTCGATAAGTAAGTAACCAGATAGTTACTCCACTTAGGAACAGGTGACATTTGAAACAATGTTATATGAGGAATGGGTTATTGTTTCTGACATTGAGGGCAATCTCTTACAAAAGATCGAACATCTCTTCTCATAGTCGACCAAAATACTCCAAGTCTTAAGATTTGTTGCATAGTTTGGTCTTCCGCAAAGTAAATTCCTACTATGGTAACATGTGCTTGACTTAAGTATTGATCTCTTTCTTCAGGATTAATGCATAAAATCAATATTCCGTCTCGATTTCTTTTATATAGCCTCCCAGCTAGTAATTGATACGTAGCCAATTGCTCGATTAAATCAACTGTGATAGGAAGTGGTGAATCCACTTGAGCTATTGTCATTAATGACACAATTTTTTTCGCCCATCTAGGTATCATTTCCATGGAGAACAAATAGGCATCAGGTAGATCATCATCTATCCCTTTAGGTGATTCCCCTGAAACACTCCTGGACAAATGATCTCCTCGTTGATGTGTAGTGCATTTCTTAACAACCACAGTGAAATCAAATTCGAGAAGAATGATGAACCATCTCACTATTCTTCATGTGATGTATGGATTGTTGACCAATATAACAAGGCTTGGTGGTCCACAAAGAACACAAACTTGTTGGCCAATAGGTAATGTCTATACTTTTTAACGGCATAGATCATTCCTAGTCCTTCTCTTTCAGTGGTGGTGTAATTCTTTTCTGCCATATTTAATTGTCAGCTAGCATAATAAATAGGGAAGTCAATTTCCCATCTCCTGGTTGGGCTAGTATACAACCAATAGCAAAGTTTGAAGCATCTACATGTACGTGGAATACCTTATCCCAATCGGGTGCTTTCAATATTGGAGCTAAGGTGAGAGCTTGCTTAAGCTTCATGAAGGATTCTTCACATGCCTTGGTCCTTTCAAAGTGCGTAATCAAGCTATGCATGGGTTTTGCAATTATAGCATACATGTAGATGAACCGTCGGTAATATCCACAATGTCCCATGAAGGCTTGTACCCCTTTGACTGTTGTTGGTCTAGGCAAACCAGCAATCACATGAATCTTTTCAATATCGGTAGCTATGCCATTTTTAGACACTATATGTCCAAGAATTTTCCCTTGTCTTCCCATGAATGTGCACTTTTCCAGGTTTAAGAAAATTCTGTAAAGTCTACATTTCTCGAATAGCTTTTTGAGGTGTTCAAAATGATCAGCTCGGATTGAAGAATGTACGCATAAATCATCCATGTATACTTCCAAGAATTTTTGAAGATACTCTTTGAAATCATGGCTCGTCAATCTCTGAAATGTGACTGGAGCATTAGTTAACCCAAATGGCATAACCCGATAGGCAAATATACCCCATTCTGTTGCAAAAGCAGTTTTGTGTTGATCTTTTGGGTCAACCAAAAGTTGATTTTATCCCAAAAAGCCATCTAAGAAGCTGTAAGCTTCTTTTCCTTCCACTCGTTCTAAAACGTGCTCAGTTATCGGAAGAGGAAAGTTGTCTCTAATGGTAGCTGCATTCACTTTTTTGAGATTAACGCACACTCGTAATTTCCCATTCTTCTTAGGTACTACCACAACTGGGGACACTCAATCAGTGTGTTCAATCTCATAAATGAATTCAGCTTTCTTTAGTTTTTCAATCTCTTCTTTGATCTTTCTGGCAAATGTTTTGTTATAAGTGTATGGTCTCCGTCTACTTGGTTTCGCATCATCTCTCATGTGTATGGTATGTTGGCAGATTTCTGGATCAACACCCTTGAGATCCTTGTAAGACCCAGCAAAGATATCTCGATATTCCTTTAGCAAACTTAACAAAAGCTTTTCTTCTTCTTCTGTTAGGTCATTTGCAATGTAGGCTACTCAAGGCTCTTCTCCTGGTTCACCCAAGTCTACCCTTTTAGCGTTTTCAGGTCCTTCGTAAGACTTGCCTTGTTTCCGTAGTTCCCTAACAGGTGTTCGATTATGATTTTCCGATCTTGGAGAGTATACTTTTTGTAATGGGATGGAACATGCATTACATCCTTCCCATCCTCTTCCGTGGTTTCCATTTCGGTGGTGTATATCTCCTTTAGATATTTTTTCAACTCTTGATATTTCTTTTTCTGCTTGACTCTGGTCATGAGTGGTTTTTTATCCTGATGTTCTTCTTGAGTACCCGTCCTTGTTTTTCTCGATGTCTGAGACATTTTTGAGTTTCCATTCGAAGGATATCTGCCAGTTATTTTGTCCTTGACACAATCTTTAGCATCTATCTGCATCAGGAATTGTGTTTTACTGGAGACTGATGGCATAGGTTGTGCTTTCACAATTTTACTGTCTCTCTTTCTTCTATACCATTTTTGTCTTCTTGATTTCTGGTTTGGAAAGTCAAAAAACTTTTTCTCCCTTCCCCTTAAGAGTAGTTTAGCTCTTGTATGTTCTTTTTCGGATCCCGAATCTTCCGAGGTAGCTGAGTGTTCATCCAACTCATTAGTTGCATCGTAATAGAGGTCAAAAAAGACTTGTTGAGCTGTCATCAAGTCCTTTGTTTCCTCATCCTTATTTTCAATGTTAAGGACTGACATCATTTGGATGGGAATTATGTCGTAGCCATCCTCATTGCAAAATTGAGTAGACATAGACGTATTCACACATACATCCATTGTCGCTAAGATTTGAGTCCACTCGAATGGTTCGAATAAATGCTCTGGGAAGGGTTCAGGTATGTAGGCTTCGTCTGTACAGTCCCTTCCTAGAAACATTCCTCTCGTCTCAAGCTTCCATTTTCTAAAGCTCCGCACATCCAAATAGGAGTGTCTTTGTTTAGCCAATATGGAAGTTTAGTTTCAGCCCGAAGAGACTGAATCAAACTCCTAGATGGGTGTTTTCAAGACATCTCTATAGGTGTGGTCCTTTAGATTGACCCTTGTTATAGATCCCACCTGCTTTAAGTACAGATAGTCGTTTTTCCAATCTTGGATAAGTTGTACCTGTCGGATGAAAGGTCTTCCCAATATGATTTCATAGTTGAGTTTTTTCCCAAAGTCTACTATGGAAAAAGTGTGTTGATATTCAATTCCACGGGAGTTTACTATCATATTTTCTAGTAGCCCTAGCGGTCTTTCAATGTGTCCATCAGCCAACTGCAATTCCATGCGCGTTTGTCTAATGGTTGGCTATCCCTAGGATTCCCATACTGCTTTAGTGGCGATGGCTATGCCAGCTCTTCTATCCAGTATTGCCATGGTTTCAATGTCATTATATTTCACTGGGGGGGTAGTGTTTCCTTCTTCCCCTTCATAATATTCTCCGACCTTGTTCATAGGAACTGATTGTATCTCTTTGTACTCCGTTTCATTTTTTGAGTCTCCCAGATTCTTCAAGGTTAACCCCGTTATCCCCACCTTTTCTAGGGTTTTCTATACATCATTCCATAAGTATGGCCTGAGTTTCAATAATTATCCCAAGGTAAGAGTGCATTGGATAGGTGTAGACATGATTGAATGAATGTTGTCTACTTCGAGGGTTTGTTTGGCTCTTTTGACTTGAGTGGTTTTGCAAATGGTAGACTCATCTTCGTTATCTCCCAAGTAAGAAGGTAATGTTTTTAATGTCATCGGTTTAGATATTCCTGAAGCCTCTGACCCGCAATCCGCGTACCCCATCGCACCACACAATGGAAGAGAGAGAGAGAGAGAGAGAGAGAGAGAGAGAGAGAGAGAGAGAGAGAGAGAGAGAGAGAGAGAGAGAGAGAGAGAGAGAGAGAGAGGATTGTATATCCATGTTTATATCATATGGTAGGTTATCCAACCAGACTTTCTCTATAGGAGCAGACTTTAAGGTTAGGCTCCCATCATTGATCTCCCTTACCTTTTCCCATAAGTGTCCTGTCCAGTCTTCCTCCACAAATGGAATTCCGTCTAAGGCATCTTCACTGTCCGGCACCATGAGATCTGGTTCATTTGTTTCAAGGTGGGGTCAAGGTGGGGTTCGGCCACCAAATCAGATTTTGCTTTCGTTTCTTCTACCGCCAGCTCTTTCGATTTTGCAATACTTTCAAGCTTGGGTTTCTGTTTATCCAACATTTCCTGGGTGATTCTTACCAAATTTTGATAAGCTTCCAGCTTAGCTGCTTCCATGTCTGGAGATGGATAGTTTTTCCATCTGTTTTCCATGTTTTGGCCTGCTTTTAGTCCGGCTTGGTAGGCTTCCAAGGCAGCATTGATAGGCTCAAAAATTTTATCAACCAGAATTGATCCTCCAGATTTCACGGTTGTTTCCTTAAATTCACTGCCAGTTTCTTTCAACTTGTCATGGGCTAGAATTTTCGCTTTCTCTTCGTTTTCAACCGGTTGTTTTTGTTTTCTCATCTCATATCTTTTGCTTATGCTCCTTTTGATTCTTTGAGAAGAAATTTTTGTGTTCTCCAAATCATCAGAAGAATTGTGTTTCTTTTTCTTTGCCTGGGCTCTAGTGATTACCTTGATTGGAACAATCGGTTCGCTCTTTGATGAGCTACTAGGCATTACTTGGACTACGTTGACTACAGTTTTTCCCTTGTTCAAAGGATTCTTAGGACAATCTTCCGGAAAGTGTCCTCCCTTTTTGCAACACTGTATGCAATAGGCTTCAATTGGTTTGAGGTTTTTGTGAGGCTCTGGACATTCATTCTTCCAATGGTCATCAGCACCACAGTTATGACAGTTTCCTGTTATGTGCTTCATCATGGGTCTTCCCATAGGAGGTCTGACACCTTGATTAGCTACATAATACATTGGTGCGAGCTCTGGTGGAGCATAATTCATGGTTTACTCCATTGGTGGTGGGTGTGGACTATACCAATCTCCCTCTATCATTACTGTAGATGGACTAGGCTCTGCATAGGGTGTAACAGGCACTAATGCTTGTTCATCTATGACTGCTTCTGAGTGCATGTACTTTACATGCACCGCATTATGTCCTGGATAAGGAGGTTGTTGTCCCAACACAGGTTGATGTCTCTCTATACCCATTGGTGGTCTTTGAACTTGAGCCATATTAGGCGGATATCTGTACATGGGTTGTCCTTGTGGCCTCATGGGCACGTACTGAACATTCCCATCATACTTTGGTCTGAAGTAGCACTCGTGGGTCTTGTGGTTGGTACATTTACCCTCAATTGCACACCATTTTTTTGGCCTAAATGGTTGTCCTTGTGGGGATATCCCTTGTCCTGGTCCTCTCATAGGTGTTTTTTGCATATTGTTCATCATTTCATTCATCCTTTTTAGCATACCTTCTATGGCTGAGAGTGGTGCCATGGCAACCATTCCCAGTTGTGCTGGTTTTATAGATGAAGTCTTCTCGCTTTGGTTATCCTTAGGGACATCCTCTTCATTAAAGATCTCACAATTGTCTCCTAGGTAGATAGCATCAGACACACATGCCTTTAGGTTTGTATGCTTTTTACTATAGAGTATAGCATGAAGTTCTTTGTTTAGCAGTCCCTCCAAAAACAATGAAACAAGTCGCTCCTCTGCAGGTATCTCCATCTCTGGGCATCTGGCAATGTATTGTTTCATTCAAGTTGCAAAATCCCTAGCAGACTCACCATGTTTCTGTTTGAAGCTGTAGATTTGAGCTACCGTATTATGCTTAATCCCCGTTTTAGAACAAGCAACTACAAATCCTTGAGCTAATGTATTCAAATCCATGATTGACCTTGGTGGAATGTTTTGGAACCATGTTAAATCTTTTCCTTCTAATGTCATTGCAAACCCTTCGAATTGAGTGTGGAAATCGAATATACGCTCCGCTCTTAGCACTTGCTTGAAGCTTGCTAAGTGGTCATATGGATCCCCTGATCCAATGTATTTTTTGACCCATTTTTTAAAATCAACTGGTCTGATATATCTATTTGGTTCAACTCCGGGTCTTCTAGGAGTTGGTCTTGTTCCGAGTCCTTCAAACCAGTCTGTCGAAAATAGTGACTCATGTAGCCCTAGGCTGGCCTTAGTGTCACCCGTTTTTCTTCGTGATGAGGTGGTTTCTGGTTTCTTCACATTACTCTCAGATGATCTCTCACGATGTTCGTCTCTTGGAGTGGTTTCTGGTCCTTGGCCCAATATCCAATCCCGTACAGAATACCCCTGGTATGTGGTTTGTTCTACCTCCTCAGGAGTCATCATAACAAAGTTGTTGTTATAACAATCCCTAAACAAGTAAGTTGGTAGATCCGCAGATCCCTTATCTTTGATTTTGAAGTTATAGATGATCTTCATGGCCGTTAATTGTCCTAGTCTAGCATGAGAATTCCACAAAAGATCTTTTATGCTTCTATCTTCACAACAATAGACTCCGATCCTAGGATTATCCGTACTAAGCCGTTTCAAAGGCTTCAAGTCTACTTGATCGTATCCCTCAAATTCCAAAGTTGGTGGTGACCCTTCTTTTGCTGACATATCTGGGATTATAGTGTTTACTTCTAAGCCCCATTTGTCTACGATATCGGGATTTTCAACCTTTACATATTGAGTTCTGTTTCGATCCATGTACATCTTTCCTTGTTTGTTGGCCCTAACTTCTGCTTCGAACTCAATACCATGATCATCAATGTGAATAGCATACTCTTCGTTAGGATCCAAGTAAACCTGGGCTCCATGACGATTATTCTTGTAAAAAGAGATTATATGCTTGTAGCGCATTGTCGTTCCGGTTTCCGAGTGAGTCAAGTAAGAAGACATTTCGGATGTTGAATCTGAAAAAGTGTCCGAGACTTCTTCAGGAATTCTGTGCAAGGAATTTCCTTGATTTATGATTTCTTCAGTGGATACTCTACTGGTGTTTTCTCCAAATAGACCTTGATTTCCAATTACACGACCGGATCTAAGGTTCATATAGACTTATGAAGCCCTGGATAGAGTACTCACCTTGGATTGACTTGTAGTCAATTTCCACTTGACTCAATTGCAACTTTCTGTCTAGCCATTGATTCCTCGTCTACAACCTGATTCCTGTACAAAATTTGTCAAATTAGCTATTTTTCTATAAGGACAGTAGAGCTCTTGAGAACTCCAGTGATTGGTCTCTATATTTCACTTCAATTCGTGCTATGGAAGTCAAAATTTTGACTTTCAGATTCAGCTTAGAAAAATTAAAGGTTTAATTTGCAATCTGTAAACTGAGTGTATCTGTACCAATTTTGATCCAATTGAACCCAAAATTTCCCAGTGGCCTTATTTTATGCTGGTCTAACACTATATAAGCCCAAAAGTCAAATTTGAAGTCTCTGGATAGCAGAAGTAAATAATCGCGATTATTTACTTTTGTCACTTTTTTGCACTTTCTTGATTGGTTTGGCAAGTATACAACTTGTTAAAGCCCTTGGGCAAGTTTCAACAAGTTTGGATAACATTTGATCAAATTTACCCACTGTTATGTGTCCGCAGACTCTGATTTCGAGAATCTGGCTTAGGTTTCACTTTTGTGGTCCAAATTTCACCAAAATTGATTTGTGGGGTCCAATTGATGTGCTTGACCTTGTGGTATACTCAAATTTGCAAAATCACCAAGTTTTGAAGCAAATGTAAATAATCGCGATTATTTACTTTTGACAAATTTTCACAAATTTTTATCCCAACTTTGACACAGATCTATTAAGCACCTTATGTTAAGGTCACTAGCCAATTTTCATCAAGTTTGGACAATTTTTGGTCAAATGGTCATCAATTATCTATTCGCAGACTAACTTTGCAATTTTTATCACAGTTTTCACTCCAGTGATCCAAATCTTACCAAATTTGGTTTGTGGGCTTATTACAACATGGTAAAGCTAGTGGTATGCCAACTTGGTAAAAAAAGTTCAAAAACAGTGCAGATATAAATAATCGCAATTATTTACTTTTGTCAAATTTTTACAAGTTTTTGGTCAACTGAGCATATACACATGTTTATCACCTCAATATAAGCCTATGAATAAATTTTCACCAAGTTTGGATGAATTTTTCCTCTATTCACACTCAAGATCAAAAAGTCAGTACAAACTTTAGTTTTCACCCAGTTTTTTGTCAGTTTAGTGATCCAAATCTCTTGGGCCTTTACAAAAGTTGTTTGTACACATGCAATGAGTCAATGGTATGAGCCTTGGCCAAATTAGAGAAAAAGTTAATAATCGCGATTATTAACTCGAGGCTTGAAATGAGAACTTTTTTGAAATTTTCTCAAGGACAGTCCTTTTATGATGTGTTTTAAGCCTATGAATCAAGTCAAAATATTTTTTCACAATATGGACAATATCTTTATGAGCAGATCTACAATCATCAATAGAGGTCATACAAGGGGAAGTTGGAACTTTACACCTTTTTCACTGTGTCTCCCCAACCTTGATAACTTCTTCACAATGATCTATAAAGGGAGATCAAGGAGACCCTCAAGAGGCTCCCCAAACCACCAATTTTAGTGGCCAAACCACCTTTTTTTGGGACACGGAGATGAATTTGATAGCCTTGCTTTAGGGTTGATCAAATGGATGTAGGTTTTAAAATTACAAAAATAGGGAATAGGGTGAGGTAGGAAGGTAAGACAAATTTGCAAAGCATTAATCTTCTACTTACTAGCAATGGGATGGCTAAAATGAAGGGTAGTGTTCAATATCATCACTATGTTGATGCCCCATCATTGTAGCTTGCCGAGGTGCACCTTTAGCACCATTGCTTCCTCTATAGTTCCGTTTGTGTGCTTTTGATAGTTTTCCTTTGTTGTCAAAACATATTTTCTCTTATTGTCTATATAGTATCGTGCGATGATGGTTTTTTCCATTATTTTGATGTGTATGTGTGTGCGTACAAATGCATGTACCTATGTGCATTGAGAGTGTGTGTCTGATGGTATTAAGGGAGAGAGATTGAGAGGATGCCAATCTTCTCTCGATGATCCAAGAGAGTGAAAGAGAAAAAGAGAGTAACAAGAGAGGGAAGGAAAGTGTGTGTGTGTGTGTGGACGGAGAGAGAGAGAGAGAGAGAGAGAGAGAGAGAGAGAGAGAGAGAGAGAGAGAGAGAGAGAGAGTATGGTGGCTAATTTGAGGGAGTGGAAGAGGCAAGAGAGTGGATGGATCACAAGATGGGGAGAGAGAAAGACTATGCTGGTTGATATGAGGGAATGGAAGAGGTGAGATGTTGGGGTAAGACTTTAAATTACACTCAATATGTGTCTAACCAATATTGCTTGTTTTCACTAATCTCTATTTTGGTGTTTCATAGGTCAAAGACATACTCGATCTTTTCAGGCAATATTTTTGGTCATGTGCACTTGACTACAGGTAAGTGAACGCTATGTTTAACCTCCAAGTATGCACATGTTATCTCATTTTTTATTATGCTTTGATTGAATTTTCCAAATCGGATGTATATTAGCTTGAATGCTTTCATCCATTTTTGTCTTTGGACACATGACAAGGTCATGTAGGAGCAAAGAATTTTGGCAAATTAGTGTTAGCGGCCCTAGTGTTTAGCAAAGACCAATTTGGAGTGGCACACACATTTATGACATTAGTAGCTTTTAAAGATTTTTTCACAATATGTACAATATCTTTATGAGCAGATCTACAATCATCAATAGCGGTCATACAAGGGGAAGTTGGAACTTTACACCTTTTTCAGTGTGTCTCCCCAACCTTGATGCCACAATTGTCCTCCACATGGAAGCATTTGCCAAGATTTCAGCATTTATGGAGGAGCACATCTTTAAAAATATTGTAATTATCCCCCCACATGTAGGGATTTGGGTGCGTAGTGATCTCTTGCACTACAACCAGAGAGGTGATCGTCCATTCTCTAAGCATTTGAAATGATTCCAAGAAATTGCCATGGATGTAGGCCATTTCTTGGACGAGCAGACCCTAGGAGTGCTAGCACTAAAGAATCCCAAATTGGGGGTGGAGTACCTTTCTCCGTTAGTCATGTTCATCTTCTTGTTAGCAAGGAACCCAATTGGAGGAGGTGCGACTGCCAATGCTTCAAGTTGGCTCCATCATCAAGGATGCAAAGGAGCAGGAGAGTGTCTCCATGAACCCTTTGGCCGAAGGCTAGGCACTACAGTTTGAATACCCTAGATGGCTCAAGGAAGTGGTTAAAAAACCCATGATTGTGGCTAGCACTAGTGTCACTCCGGAGGATGCACCACTCACTGATGAGGCGATCCCAGAAGTAGAGATCAACTGCTTATCATCAACCGTAGTGGATGGGAAGAAGTTTCTTTTTTTGCATGACTTGGAGAAAGCATTTGGCCTATGCATAGATGAGTGCCTGAGTGCGCTACGCACCAGCACCGAATTTCCCTTAGACCAAAGGACAAGTTCCCTTGAAAGCAAGCTCCTACCACTCAGTGACTTTGTCACTCACACTATTGTACTTGTGTGGATGAAGGTTTTGGCAGTAGATAAATTGCATGTGGAAAAGGAATATTTCCAAGACACGCAAGCTAAGATTTTGGTAGCAAGGACACCTATTCCAGTGACCCCCCCCCCCCCCCCCCCCCCCCCGTAATGAGTGAAAGTTTGTGAATGTGATGAAGTCATGTATTGACTTGGATGCCAAGGGCAATAGAGAGGAGGAGGAAAATGAGTAGGAGATAAATTATACCCTACTTTCAAAGTTGTTTGTTCTCACCTTAATTATGTTTTTCTTACCCTTGATTGGTTTATGATAGGTTGTCTTGGATCTTTATGAGTTTGCACCACCAATGGGTGGCAAGCGGACGGCCTTTGGACTGCATTCCTCCCTTGCATATTACATAGGAAAACTTCCCTCTAGCAATGTTGCCAATGTACACAATGAGTTTACTCCTAAAGTACATTTCATGACGCGTTCATTAAAAACTTTTAGCAAAGTTTTTTGTTTATGCATCATTGCCCAAAATGCTCATCTTGTGTTCCTAGTGCATAGATCCCTTGTATGTACTGCATTTGGCATAGGCTTCCGTGGAAAGGTGCTTGACCAAATAGGGATACATGCCTCTGTTGGATCAACTGAATCAAAGGAAATACCGCACTCCCACTTGGTCGGGGGTCTCCTTATGTGCAAGAGAGATGCCAAGAATGGCTAAGAAAATTATGGGCACCTCAAATGAATGATGAAAATTTCTTTCTTTTCAAAAGTAATGAAATATATGGAGTTGCCTCTATATCTTATACATTCTTTTCAATTACATTTGAAGTTTGTTTAAATCTCCCAAAACTTGGTGTTGTCATTTATTAACGGGTGGCTTTGGCTCCAGAAGTGTCGAGGGGGGGGGGAGGTGTGAAGTACTATGTGGGCACTTGAATTCAAACAAAATCTAAAGTTTTATGGTGTCTTAAGGTGCATCCAAGGCCAAAAAAGGAAAAAATAGGAATGGCCACAAGGGCACATAGATCAGTCGCCTCAATTGGCATGAAAGTTGCATGTCCTATGGTTGTATAGTCACTCTCTTTGCATGTATGTCACAGAGCTTGGTGTCCTCTAACATAGAAATGATGTCGGTCTTTGTAGCTTCTTGAATCACTTCCAGCACCATTGCTTTACTTCTATATTGATTGTCATAGCTTTGGAGCACCTCCTTCACCGTGTGAGCGAAGGGGGCTTGTCAAATGAGTAGTTCGATTGTCTTCTAGTTGTGCCAAAATTCCACAAATGCCCTTACTATTTTGTGACAATGCTGAGGTTTTTTGGGGGACACTTGCACATTTACTAGTGGGCAATGCTTGGGCTTCTTAAATTTTTTTAATTTGCAACAATTTACATGATTTGTTGTTGGTGGTGCTGCCTCCTCTAGCTCCTCACCGTCCTCCTCTCTCTTTGTCTCCTTATCTTTTGCTATAAGAAGAGCTCCTTGCCTCCTCCTTTCCCATGGGGTAGTGTCTTCTCCGCCATTGACATCTTGTGTGTGCATCGTATCTCAACACATTGGCATGGTGGCTCTGTCTCTAACTCATTGTTTATATGCACCTCTCAAAGTCTAGACGGTCCTACTTATGACTATTGGTGTGGTGGTTGTTTCCTGTGTCATAAAATCTAATATCTAACCAACCCAAATGATTTTCTCATATTAAATTGATCACTTAATGCGGGAGAATGAACGGGAACAAGTGTAAAGATATAGATATGTGCTTATAGATCTATCTCAACACGGGGCTAATGGTAAAGGGGCCCAAATGAGAGATGGTCTATCAAAGAGAAAGGCTAACCAATGGAGCATAAGACCTTAGGGTTAGCTCCATTGAAGACCTCCAATAATGTGTGTAAAAGTCCTTTGACCTTAGGTAAGCTAGGTGTGAGCTTGAGATGGGAACCCGGCTCAAGCTCGAGGTGCTTATCTTGCTCGAGGTGCTTGTCGTGCTTGAGGTGCTTGATTAAGGTGCTTGAGGTACTTGACCTGTTGCATGATTAAGGTGTTTGAGGTGCTTTGACATGCTTGCCTGAGATGCTTGTGGGAACACCCCTAGTCCAAGTGCTTAGTCATGCTTGATGACTAAGGTGCTTGAGCACCAAAGGTGAAAAAGATCCCTATAAAGAGGGGGGCGAGCCCTTTTCTTAGGGGCTAGAGAGAGAACACACACACACACTCTCAAGGAAAGCCCAAGCTTAAAGAGGCAACAGGGACACATGTCAAGCCCTACCCATGTTACCTCCATGAGGTGCTTGAACTCTATTGGCTAGAATTAAAAAGGGGTCCAATGATAATTTACAACAATTATCTAATTGTTTTTGCTTTTATCAAGTCCTCTCTCTCAAAGGGGAAAGGGGGGCACTTGTCCCAAGACTACACCTATTGCTAGAAATGGCTCAAGCTTGTGATTGGCTAGGCTTGGCATGAGCCAATGAGCTTCAATGATGAGCTAGAAGAGGGGGTCGACCTAGCAAGGAGGGGGGTTGCTTAGGGGGTATACTCACCCACACACACTCACAAACACTCTCATTGTGTGCTATGCAAAGTGCAAGAGCTCCCTCTCCTTCTCCAAGCAAGTAGAGGTTGAGAGCCTACACCAACACTCTTGGATATGGAGTGCAAATCCAACCAAGAGCCATGCTTCAATGCTTAAGCTTGCCATCTCCTTCTTCTTCATTACTATGCTATTATGTATGCTAGCAACAAGAGTTATGATAAGTGAGGAACTAATTCTTTCTCCTACGAAATGTTTTTTCTTCCTCTTCCCTACCCTCATTCCCTGCTAGCTCTCTCCACCTTCGAAGGTGTTTGAGGTCTTGGGACTGAGGCTTGGGATAGTTAAATCTTTCTTCAAGTTTATGTTATGTTTGTGATGCATGAAGCTTTCCATCTTCATTGCATCACGTAGGTCACAAGGAACACAAAGATTGTATTGTAACAAGTCTCTCTTAATGGGAGAAATCATAATGCAAATGCCTATTGGAGGGGGGACCGGCTCCACATAAATCCGGTCCTCAACTGTTGTCATGTTCTCTAATTCTCTCTCTTGCAAAAGTATTGTTCATGCCGAGTTAACTAATTGTTATGATTATGTTGCTATCTTCAATTATGTTCACCCGCTATGCTCACAAAGTCATTTCTCAAAAGTACTCTCATTAATTTTCGCTACTCTCAAATTAAATAGGCCAATTCCATTACATCCTGTCACTTGTAGATGATGATTCCAATTATTCTTCTCACCATTGTTTGGCACGTTGCTTGAATCTTTGATGTCGTGTCTGTTGTCTTTGCTACTGCTACAATTGATGCTCTTGTGCTTGCAATGAGTTCGTTGCCCAAATACCGTGCCTAGTGCTTGAGGAGCACCAAGAACGACCAGGTTTTCATGAGTTTTTTCTTGTGTTTTTAATCCAGTCCGACTTCTTGCAACCTTGGAGAGTATTTTTGTTAGCATGCGGATGCTCTTTGGCGGTTTGTTTGGTGCGCTCCATGGGGTATGGTAGGAGCTCACTTGTGGAGAAGAAATAAGTGAGAAGTGAGTTGATCTTATATTTATAAGGGCCCATATTAGAAGAACCCATTTTAAAAGGGACCGTTCACACTGTAATTTTTTTAAAGCTATTATTTTTTAAAAGGGTACCCCCAAACTTTGATAAAATTATATGTTACGAAGAGCAGCTATTAGCATTGAATCCACCTTGACCCTTGTCAGACCCTATATTGGCGTGTAGTTACTGCCACTAAATCCACCTCGACCCTTCTCAGACCCTATGTTGGCACCATGTAGCATGCTTGGCGAGGCCTTCTAACATTCATCACTTGCTACTATGCTCTTGATTACTCAATTGCGCACTTTCCTTGCAATCTTGGATTGTCGCGCACGCTCCATGGTGAGCTTACAAGAAAACGTCATGCAAAAGAAACAATTGAACATCTCTTTCTTTAATAATTAGATTGTACCATACCACCACCATGTCGAGTATTTTTGAAGTACACCCCCCTTGTTTTATAATGGGACTTCTCTATGCCTTTAGTGCTAAAAATATCAAGCAAACCATATTTGTGCATAAAAAATGCTCCATGCGCAAACAACATATGTTGTTCGCACGAGAAAATGATGCAAATTATGAAATGAAAACAATCTCTTATAATAATTTCACTATGTGACATAGATTGCCATGTAATGTGTGATGTTATTTTCACCCCAAGCAAGGGTAAAGAGCTTGGCAAAATCCGCTAACACTACTTGAAATGATTGGCATTACTCCTTTGTTGTGCTGGTAAGACCCATAAGCTTGACTATTCTATCAAAAGTTTCCCAAACTTACTTTTGTTTGTTTGCAAGCTCTCCATTTCAGTCATTATTAGTAGTAGATTTGTATAGTTCTTTCCATAGTTCCCAAATGTTAGTTGGCTTGTGGTTGGAGTTGTTTTGTGTGTCATGCCAACATGGGTTTCCTTGTGTTGCTTTCTTCAAGAAGTCTTTGGATTTTTGTCCACTCATTGACACGTGTATTCTTTGCAGAAACAATTAACAAATTTTTGTTGTGAAAGCCAATGGAATTGAGAAGTGCCTCCACCCTAATGATCACCACTTGGGACTTTTGTAACGTCTTCATTGTGAAAGCATAGTCAATGTGGAGTTTTAGTAGCCTACCAAAAATGCATATGAATGCATCCAATGTTCAAAAATATAAATTAGATAGAGAAAATGGAAAGATTGGATTTCAAGCCTTTTCCTTTAGTGCACAATCTAGGGAATTGAGCATGGGGCATCTCAAAACAGATGCTTTCCATTCCTTGCCTTCATCTCTAACATCAAAATTGTCCAATACTTCCTCTCCATCCTCTTTCCATGGAAGAATTGAACCACCCTTTGCAAAATTCTCTTTTGTGCTTTTTGTATGTTAGGTTTGTACCCTCAAGTGCAAAATGGACAAGGATAGAGTGAAGAGGCCCCAAAGTACTCCATTGGTCTCTTTGGGAATCTCAATAGCACCTATCCACCAAATGTATTTCTCTCATTGCACAGTAAAAGACGGGGTGGGAGATGGCTTGATTGAATCCCTTCGCTTGGTTTGCAAGAGAGCTTCATTCATTGAAGTGACACTTAAGATCCCTAACCTTTGACGTTTCACTATTTGACACTCATCAAGTTTCAGCACAAAAGCAACCTATGTGCCAAGAACTCCAAAACAAGTAGAGGCAAGATCTTAGACTTTAAAGTCTATGATAGAAGAACACAACTAGAAGTAAGAATTATATTGTGTCACTTTCTTGAGGTAACTTGTAGAATCTAAGCATAGCTTGTTGAAGCCTTCTGAGGTCCACAAATATATTGTTCCTCATTGTGTAAGGGAATACCTTCTCCAAAGATCTTTTAGAGTTTTCCCTAGATTTTCCCCTTGCCTTTGGTGTGCATGAAGCATAAAGTGAATCTGGCAATGTGTCATTAATGTCTAGGTATGCCCCAATGCTAGAGAACACATCTTTGTTTGTGGCCTTCTTGCAAGGTTTACCTTGTGCTGAATGGGAAACAGGTTCTCCACAATTCCATGCTCCCCCAGGGCATCCTTCAGGAGTTGAAAATTCTTGTAGGATTTGGTGCTAACACCAGACTCATCACAAGATTGCTTCACATCATCTTCACTAAGCACATTTGTCAATTTTTGCTAAGCTCCTTGGTGACTACATCTCTAATGTGCTACCCCCAGGTGAATGTAAGATAGAAATCACATCATGGGTATCGAGACAACTAGTGAGAAGGTTGAATTCACCATCTTGGCTTCTTCAACCGCATGCCTCCTAAATAAAGTTTCTGGGAAACCAACAAGATAAATTCTAGCAAATTGTGTGAAGTAGAAATGTCTCCTACAAGTGAAGAGCAAATCACCTTGTGGCTGTCACTCATCGTTTGCATGCTCCACCCATATGTGCAGGTGTTTCAATGGATGAAAATGTGTGCTTGCATTCTCTTGCACCAAGGGGTATTTCTTGTGATGGTGTTTCCAAGATTCATAATGTGGGCATCCTTTTCTTGCATTTGTTGCTGGAGAGTTGCAAACTCCCTTTTTGAAGACACAATTTTGTCTTGTAATGACAATGTCTTGAGCTAAAGAGCTTGACATTGGTGCATCTACAAATGCAAAGAAACACTTGCATCCATAGACAACTGCTTGCAATAGCCTAACATGTTGCTTCTCCCCTCCCAAGATATTGAAGAAACATTAAAATGATGGATGGAAGCATCTTATAGGGTTGTATGGGTACAAATGGCCATCCACCCAAATGCCAACATTAGTCTCATCAGCAGCGCGACATTCTTGTGATGACATCTACTCACCCTCACGAGCGGCCTTCAGTGTACGCTTGTGGTGTGTGGGATACGTGGTGGTGGAGGAAGACTATTTGTAATTTCCATGACCACCATGGCTGTTGATGTGTGAGGAATCAAAGGATGAAAAGAGGGAGGGAGGGAGAGGGAGGAGGAGGAGGAGAGAACAAAGGTTTTTTTGGGGAGGGAAGGGAAAAGATTTTTGAAAATGTGGACTTTCCTTGTTTGTAGGTCAAAAAATGTTTTTTTTAAATATGCACATATGTTGGGGGGATATTAAGTTAAAAATGAGTAAAAATGATTTATTTATTTATTTTTAAAGGTCAATTTTTGGCCCTAGTTATGCACGTTTTTTGTGATATGGACATACTCCTCTACTGCCTCCACTTTGAAAAAGCTAGAGAGAGAAAGGGACCTCATAGGCCCACATCTTACATGTGCCTTTAAAAAAGGCTAGAAAAACCTATTCAAAAATAGGTTCTTGAATGACCTTGTCCCCTTAACCCTACACAACATCAGCCTTAATCTCTTAGACTTAGGATTCCTTACAAGGCCCATGCAAAGTCCATATTTTTCCTAATGATTTTGCGACAAACTTTAGTCTCTTCATGTTAAGGTCGGGTTCTCAACCTCGATCACCAGTTATGGTGGGATTGTTTACTAATGAAGAATGACAACAAACCAAGGACTTCATCTTTGCTGATGAGTTATGTTAGTATGTTACTTTCATGGATAGTGAAAAGGCACACCTCTTATTTGTGGTAACTCATCTAGCATACTCTAATGAGTTATAAATAGAGTTTAGACACTGGTTGATAAAGGTCGGTTACACAAAATGGTTGCAAAGGGACGACAATGTGGAAAATCAAGATGTTGTTCTTGATTTTATTGAACCTCCTACTAAATTGTGTTTTGTCAAATGGATAGTTGGATCCACAAAGGATTCCACTGTGGAAAACATTAGTGTTTTTATGAAGATATCATCACTTTTGTTTTTGAGGATGAAAAATGCTCTCGAAGGGGGGAGCAATGTCAGGCCTAAGGTAAGACTGGACAATCCAAGGGACAAGACAGACATGCAGTAAAGGGGGTCCTATAAATAGCATGGCCAAGAGCCTATATAGGGCATGGTTGGGTGGTTATTTTCATGTGCTAGTCCCCAAGTTCTCACACAAGACCCCATCAGTGTGTAGACCTGCTCAAAAAACCTACTTGTAAAACCTTGCAATTTAGCCCTGCTACGTACTACTCTCTACCAAATCAACTCCCAATGCGAGTGTTTGAGACCATAGCCCATTGTGGCAATAGTGCTCAAAGTAACTGAGAGTAAGAGACTAATACCCTACTAGACTGAATCTGCTCCCTCAACCTGCTCACCAATGCATAGCTTGTGGCCCCCTTGTTGGGTCAATGCCTTGTAATGTACCCCTTGCATAGGGCTCATGTGACAATGTACCCTAGCACATAGATCTACAACATCGAGACCCAAGATTCTTGCTTGCTCACGATGTGTTTCCTACGTTGAAACCCACAAGTTCCTTAAACCATGTTTCCACAAGGGTGCATGCCCACACTAAAAGCCTCTTGTTGAGATGGATCCCTTGAGGCCTTGATAGGAAAATTAAAATAAAAGTGTTGGGCAATCATGAAGGGTCATGAGATAGATCAAGGAGGGAGCCCCGTAACACTCTCCCCTCCTCCAACAGAATTCAATGTCCTCATTGAGCACATCCAAATCATTCAAGGACCAAAGTGCCTCAACCCCCAAAAGTGTTGTGATGGAAATGGAAATACATTTATGAATTGTAGCTCACATGTGGAAAACACATAAGAGATCAATGGATTATGTGAAAGGATAGCACATTTGTGAATATACTATTATTAAAGTTCTCTTTATGAGCTATGATCACTATACGTCCGGGAAAATAGTCTGTAATCATTTTGAGCACTAGCTCGGGCGACCCGCCTACCATCGGGTCTCGCTCGCTCTTACCACCGTTTAATGTGTGTGTGTGTGTGTGTGTGTGTGTGTGTGTGTGTGTGTGTGTGTGTGTGTGTGTGTGTGTGTGTGTGTGTGTGTGTGTGTGTGTGTGTGTGTGTATCTTTATACATCTCTCCATGACAGACACACACACACATGATCAACACTATCACCAATAACCTATGGATACTTTTTAACCCATTGTTCAAATGCAAGTTTTTTTCTCACTCTGTCTTTGGCCCCTTAAGACTACTCCTACTACATTTAACCTTTTTGCATCTTTCTCTTCTACTTCCCCCTTTTGTGCGCGCGCACACACACACACACACAGATTACATAAAAGCACATCAGTAAAGAGACATATTTCAAACAAAGAAAGATTTTTTTTACATTATTTCCAAAAATGCTCACGAATATATCTGCATAGCACTCTTAGTCGTGCTATTTCAACAGGATCAAGATATTGAGCTGGAGCTCCACACACTTCTCTTAAATCTAATTTTTGAACCCAACTTAAGTAAATCTTGTAATGATGAATCAACCCAAGCTCTTGCTTTAAGAGCATGAGCAAGCAACCTGATGTAAATCATGTCCAACTATTCATCTACATAAGACCCCCATGGAGTGTAGTTTTTCTCAATCACTTCCCATGCCCATTGCCATCCCCATTCAACAGGTAACAAACCCTCTTCAAAGGCATCAACAATAAGATTTTTACACTTCGAAAAATATTCACAATTTCGTGGGCCGTTTGTTTGGCTGCAAGAAAAGAGGACAACATTAGTACTCGAAGCTTAAAATTATGGAGAGAGAGAGAGAGAGAGAGAGAGAGAGAGAGAGAGAGAGAGAGAGAGACAATCAACATGGCCACTTTTTAAATGTGCACTTGAAACACATTCAAAAAGTATAATCACAATACAAACTCTTCAATTACTCAAAGTCATGCCAAAAAGTGTCAAGAGATCCATTAGGTCAAAGTCTTTACAACAACCTCATTGTTTTTGTTTACAACGACTCGTATTCTACTCTATAGTTAGATGACTGAGGATCACTCCAATATATCCCATTGATAAACTTCACAACTAATTTCAAAACTTCAAATTATTCATCTAAAATATAAGCTTTATGATTGTGATATATCTTTTGCAAACAACTGAATATCACAACCACAAACATTGATATAATAAATATCAACCATATGTAATTCTTCTAGAACTCTCATTAATTTTATCTTGGTCAATACTTGTGACACTTTTCATAGTGAAATGCTTAAGCATCCACAATTTCCATACCACCCATCTACATATGAGCACACCCAATGATGCCACCAACACCATGTACCATTTCCTTGACAAATGTACTCATCCTTAACTTTCAGATAAATAAGCATCTTTATATGTATTGGGAGAACAACCAATACATCATGACCCATGTTAACCTACATTAGCAATTAGCAAAGTTCTCTCTCTCTCTCTCTCTCTCTCTCTCTCTCTCTCTCTCTCTCTCTCTCTCTCTCTCTCTCTCTCTCTCTCTCTCTCTAACCTATGTAGTAGATAAAAATCCACTTCAATAAACCAACAAGGATACCAAGTAGTTGCAATGTAAGAAAAAAAAAAGGTTCTTAAAATGCATAGACAATGGATCAAAGTGTTTGATCATCTAGAGAAGTTGAGCCTATGATACACTCTACTCGGAACTCCCAAGATCCAAGCTCCAACACATCAAACACTGAGACCGAGGTGTCGAGGTGAGTCACCCAAAGAATAGATTCTAAGCATCCATTCATTCACTCCATAGGGACCGTATGCAAAGATGCAAATGAGAGGCTGCTGCATACCTAACTCTCGTACGATGACTCGCATATCATCTATATCAAACTCTATGTGATAATAGCCTACAACACTTCTAAAACATTGTGTTTCATGTAATGCCAAGACAATAATATGTTTGCAATAATACTGAATCCTGCAATGAAGATAACAACCAACCATTTAGGCATAAAAAGTAAAAACTTATTTAGCATCATATGGATTCAAGTTCAAGCTATACGCACTGAAGGATCTCAAAATCCTCGATAATACAAACAATATCCTCAGCATGTGTAGGACCCCTCCACAATGGAGGATCTAGAAAAACATGTCACACGTGTAAATACACATAATAAAGACCATAATTTTCTCAGTCATGGTAAAAGTAAACATCAAAGATAAGTTTTTTCATACCTCTAATATAAGAAGGTACATCATTGAGGGTGTACAAAACCATGATGTATGGTGCCATTCTTTATCTTCTCTAGCAATGGAGATTTAAAATTTTAAGAGGAAGAGAGATGAAATAGAATAAATAAGACTTTGACGATCATATCGTAGAACATTGTGTCCTTCTTTCTTTTGTTTAAAAGGAGGATTTAAAATATTGAGAGAGAGAGAGAGAGAGAGAGAGAGAGAGAGGAATGAAAGAAATTCAAAATACTTGGAAATTTTACAATTTCACAAAGATACATTGAATATTTTGAATGTAGTAGAGACAATACAAAAGAGTTATTTAAAGTGTAGCCTTTGAGAGACGACATTAGGGATTCTATAAGTCCAAGGACCTATGTTGTATACATTTTGCAAGATACGAGGGGGTGGAGGGTGTTTCAACTTGAGTGAATATCCTCAATTGATATGGTGTAGTGCGATCTCCAGCAACCCCCACATGTTGTGCATTGACTAGCCTTTCATCACTCACAACCCAAATATTAACTTGAATTTGATGATGCTTGTGGTCCAAAGAAAAGGCAACATGGTAGTATCCAAGAACTTCCATAGACATATTTGTACCTAAGTATAGCATTTCATAAACACCTACAATGATAATTCCTCGATGGTAGTGATCTCTACAAATGGCATCCATGAATTATGTAGAGCAAGAAAAGCTTAAACTACCAAAATACCACATAAAAACTCTTACAATATAATATGAGTCGTATCAAATAAGATCACCAAAAACATAGCAAGAACTCTTCCCCTCCATTGCATTGGATCTTCAAAAAAGTAAGTCAATGTATAAGCCAATCTTCTCGAGAAAATAATAGGTCAAGTCAATACTCTAATTGAAAAAACAAGATAAATACCTCAAATGAATTCAGTGATGTGACCACTACATAGTATGCACTGCGTCGAGGATCCATTTGTGTCCAATACTTTGATCTAAGAGATTTCAATAGAATTTAATGTCAAGTGCATATGACTTTAAGTGAGAGCCACAATGTCAATTTGAACTTACTCTTATGAGTTTGTTAGTTGAAATACTTCCTAAAATACAATGTTTGGAGTGTAGTAACACTCCTCTTGAGTGTTTTTAGTATTGACAACAACCCTCATAGAAGATTCACTTTGCACACGTGACATTACAACATATAATTGTCCGTGAGAGAAGATTGATGATGCAAGATATAGACCAAGAATTCCCAGTGTTTGCTCTTGTCCTTTGTTGATAGTCGTCCCAAAAGGTAGCCTAATTGGAAACTGGCGACACTTCATTTGAAATGGAAGCCCCTGATGATTTCCAACAATAAAGTCGATCCTTGGAATAAAACATCTCTCTCCAATATTTAATTCGGTGACTATCTCTGCCTCAAGTACCTTATGATGAAATTGTTTGCATATCAATCTGGTTCAGTTACACAATCCACGTCTTGGATCCAAATTCCGTAGCAACATGATAGGAGAATTTTGTTTCAAGACTAAAGCATGAGGTGGAAAACCACCACCAAGAGTAAATCTATTTAGATATAAAATTGTATACAAATGTGTGTTTTCCTCTAACATACAAATTGAATCTGCACTAAGATACTCTTTGCAAAATCGATGCATTCTTTGCAATGCATAGTCATTGATTAACTCCACCTCTTTATTCCGCGGGGCAAGCATTTCAAAAAACTTGCATGATCTTGCACATGACAAAAATCTTTATATATAAAGCTTAGAAGATCCACCAAAATATTTCCTGGAAGCATCATGTGTGAAGGTATTTTGACTCTATCTAAGTCTCCTCCATCATCCATATCCCCATTGCCAATATCAAGCACCCAACGCAAAAAACTTTGTTGAAGCGCATTTTGACCACATTCAAGTATACCATATTTATGGTAATCCTCAATATCTTTGTACATTTCCATATGTGACAATGAAACAATGAAGCATTTACAATGTCTGCATGACTACCCTTTGGTACAATAGGTAGTATTTGTTGAAAATTTCCTCCAAACAAGATGACTTTTCCACCAAACAAAGTATTGTGTTGCATAATATGTCTTAAAGTTCTATCCTCTGCTTCAAATGCATAGAAATGTGTCATGGGAGGTTCATCCCATATAAGTAAAGTTGCATTCCTTAGAAGTTCTGCAAGTTGACTATTTACCTTTATATTGCAAGTTGCTTCAGAGTGAAGCTCCAAAGGTATCTTAAACCTAGAATGAGCAGTTCTTCCATTACTCAAAAGCAAAGATGAAATACCTTAAGATGCACATGCAAGAGCAATTCTACAACTTCCTCGCACTTGTGAAAGAAGTGCATTGTATAGGTGAGTATTTCCTCAGCCACCACAACCATCTAAGAAAAATACATTCCCTAAATGTGTGTCAATAGCTTGCAGCACTTGGTGGTAAGCATCTCGTTGATCCTCATTTACAGAAATCTCCATACGATCCGCTATATTACGTTGCTCATCAACATTAAACATTGTCTCTTTAGCCATAGCACCGGTTTCACTTAAGGAAACCATTGTTGAGTCTATTGGAGGCCCATTGCAGGGAACATATAATCGCAAAGCCTCTTCTCATGTTGTTGCAAAAAGCATTCTATATGAAGCAAAGCTTGATTTTTTTTCCACATCAAATCATACACTTGCATCGGAAATATGCATCCTTAGGACATAAACATAGTCCTCACAAAATTCGGTACAAAATCTGTCCCAAAGAGCAGCCAGATGCAGTGGCTCACAAAACACTAATATGATTGCAAAGAGTTGTCTCAACTACATTCCATTTTGAAAAAAAGATGCCTCTTGGAGGCAAAGTGACCATGCTTCATCTTCTTGCAATAATCCTTAGCTATACATGCCTCTTTATATGTATAAAAAATGTGACCATCATACATCCGCAAGTCTTCAAAAAATTTACATCCCTTGCAAATATTAAGTAGCATTTGTAGATAATAAACCTCACCAGCGGTTGGGACAATATTATACATTCTTCCAATCAAAACACCATGTTGTGGTGGAGACCATGCCTTTTTTGACTTTTATTCCATACCCAACCACTTGGAAAGTCATTATATGTGAGGCTATTTGCTTCTGGATAGTTTTGATTTGCAACAAACCATTCTATCAAGGTACTCTTTTTATTTTTCTCGTTATCTAGAAAATCTAATACATCATCACCATCTTGAAATGTAACCATATTCTCCAATGGAAGGTGTACTTGCAATCATTGAATAGCTAGTTTTTCACTATGCATGTAAAAGCCAAATATTCTCCACATAGCCTCGGAAGCAGAAACATAACGTGCATTGAGATAGCTCTTGATCTCATTAATAGCTCCTTCAAAATCTTGAAGAACAATAGTGGCTCTATCATGTCCCTTGTAGACATACTTATAAAGATATTTAACGACAGTGATAGGTTGAACAGATCTCAACATTAATATGGGCTTTGTATCTTAGTGATAAGAGAGGGCTATAAGGAACAAACCAACAATTATCTAAATTGTAATTTTAGACCAAACAAACCTTCCATCATCTCGTCTCATATACACAAGATATCCACTTTGATTTACAGACATACACAAAGAGAATGTTCGTGGAAACCTGAATCTACCCTTTTCATCAACCATACATGGAGAACTTGGGTTCAAAGGACCACATGGACCATGAACATTACAATAGCTAACTACATCAAACAATTCTGGAAACACTCAGGGAGCTCTGGACAAACCAACTTTTCATAGTGGAATGTATCTATAGGCTTATATTCAGATACAAGTATCAACAATATATGAGCATGAGGAACACCTCGCTTTTGAAACTCTATCACTGAAACATGTCCAAATACCTTCCCAAATACGGCTTGCTTGATAAGTAAATGCATCAAATCTTGGAACTTCTGATAAAACACACGTGCAGTCACATTAGGATGATCAACAACACTTTGTCCAAACAGTAAGGCATTATCTATTTCCTTCCATCGTGGATTACATGTGAATGTGATGAAGAGATCGAGTTTACCCCTACTATGAACAATTGCCATTGTATCTTGGAATAGTTGGCACATATATCTTGGACCTCCACCAAAAGACGAAGGTAGAACAATTCTACGGCCAACATTTTGACCTTCGGCCCTCTCTAAGCCATCTCTTGCCTCAACCATGTCAACCAATCCTTGGTACACTTTAGCACGAAGTGTTCTTTGGTTATTTTGCATCCACAATAGTCGTGACTCCTCTATAGTACTATAAGCATCCACGAAATATTCTTGTAGTAGCCTACCCCCTTGAAGAAGACACTCCGATGTATCATCTCTTATTTGTAAGTGAAAGCTATAACATTTCTTTTGACTCAACTTTTTTCCATTGCTAGTCTATAGATAAAGATGCCACCCATCCTCTCCACTTGGAAATAATAAAACATACAATAAGGACATGTAAGATCGATGCATGCTGGATATTCTTTTCAAGCCCCCATGTTGAAAATT
Organism: Adiantum capillus-veneris; assembly: GCF_014529385.1. NCBI lineage: Eukaryota > Viridiplantae > Streptophyta > Polypodiopsida > Polypodiales > Pteridaceae > Adiantum > Adiantum capillus-veneris. The sequence goes on along the minus strand of NC_140944.1, from coordinate 137,350,074 downwards.
TAGTACAATGTCGTGATGGCCAATATTTCTATCATCCCCTTGCCCATGCATAATTGCATCAACTTCAGAACCTCTTGGAGCGAGATATTGCCAATTATCACAATGATGCTCCATAATAACCATCGTAATATTGGGTACAATAGAATCTCTAGACAAAGAAGTAGCAGATCGTAAAGCATTTGCATAGGGATTTACTCTATGCATCATCAATTGTAAACACTCTAGAATACTATGATCTAAATTTGAAACATGATGCAATATGTTGCTCAACTCATGTTCGGTTTCGAGAAAATATAATTGTGTAAAGCGTAGAACTTCATTTTGTCATCTTGCTAGCACTAAAGAACCAATGCTATGATACACAAAACCATGTACCTTAAAAGTGTATACACTTCTTCCACCACAATTAATAGTCTCATCGATATGGACACCAAGAGACACAAATACCAATGCATTATTATATCCCCAAATGTTTTGCAAGAATTGTCTACTTCTTGTTGTGGTTGAACTCATCAAATCTTTCAATTCATTTGGTGGCTCATTCAAAGGAAGTAATCTAACTCTTCCATCAAAGCAAAAATATTTACCCACGAATGTTTGGATACTCTTTCCTTCAGCGTTCCAGGCCATTGCTCCACATTTGGAGCAAACAAAATCTAAGCTTCCTAAGTTGTGCAACGAGCACTTTTTGGATAGAATAGGTGCCATTGATTTGTGATGTAAAAGGAGAGAAGTTGGGTATTCAAAGCATATGGACAAAAAATGCTTTGCTACTTGAGAATAGTTTCCCTCTTCAAAGATAACAATAGGCTCTACAGTCTCTTGATTACATCACAATGCTATGTTCTCAGTCATACCAACATTCATGGCTTCAAAGTTTTCTTCATGTACATAAGGCAAGGATTGTCTCTCATTGCACTCCAATAAAGTTCCAATGGTATTTTGTAGTGAATGCCTTGTTCTCTCTTGTGCTATTTGACATCTTGCCTTTCGCGATTCATCACATATTTGGCTATGTTGTGCATGACCAGGTGATAATATATGTAGTCCTAATACCATCTATCAAATCACGTGCAAGTAGATATCTTATAAGCTATTTTCTATAGTTTTAATTAAAATTAAAATTTGACTCAATTTTGTATAATAAACAATCAATATAAACAACATCAAATTCTCTCCTCTAAACTAAATACAATTGACACAATGATAATGACACATTAAAAAAAAAAAAGAGTTTGATGAAGATACAACATATCATTACATATTTCTTCCATTGTGAAGACTAGGTCATTGAGAAACTTGATGTTGCTTTGGTTGAACTAATCTAGCCAAAGAACTTAATTTATTTGTAGTAGCTCGCATATCATAAAGTCTTGAACCTTGACCTTTGTCAAAGCACCCAACTTGTTGACAATACTCCTCAATATTGGCACAATGTGTTGCAGAGTATTGTCTTGATTTCTTCCTTTTGACTCGTGTTGACTCCTTGAAACCTCTTTTTGAAGACTCTCAATAGATGCCAATATCATCTTTGAGAATATTCAACTTGAGAAAGTTTCTCTCTCAAGTATGCTTCACTCTCTAATCTCTACAAGTTTGTTGCTTTTGCCTCTTCTCGCAATTTCCAAAGTATCTCACTTTCAATCTCCAATGCAGAGCTTAATGTTTCAACCACATCAGAGACATTGGTTTGCATTCTCTTGATCCTATTGCAGGAGGCTTTGATCTCTAGCAGAGTTTCAATAATCGGCTTTTTAGAATTCCTCCCAACATTTTGAGCTGCTCTCTTTGCTGCAAGCACATTGCAAATAGGAAGAGACGACAATATCTCCTCTTCATTAACTGATTCACTTGTAGCTATAAGAGAAGATATCAAGCCACCGGTTGTGTTAGAAGCTGGACACACCCTACAAAAATTGACTGCTCGGCAGATTATTATTTTTTGTAATTATTCATTCATTGAGGAAACCCGACATTTCACCTTGTAAATATTGGGGCTTACAGAAGTTTCCAGATTATTTATACCACTTTTTCACCTTAATGAAAAACCTTTGTCATTTTAAAAAAGTTTTGAAGTCTGTGAGTGAGCATACTGTGTACGAGGAGAGTGAGAACTTCATCTTGACGCTACGCACATACCAGTGGTCGGGATCGAGTGCGCAGAAGTGCAGTGTCTTGCCCCCGACGAGAGCTACGCGCCGATACCTACATTGCACACGTACGGTCCGGTTTTGCAAGCTCCATCTACGAGCTTCATCTGGTGATTCGGTGAGCGTACGTTGTCTGATTTTGCATTGCAGCATATCCACGCGTTCTCATTGAGTAGAGCTACACATTAGACACTTTAGATTTTGGAAATGAAGACCTGCAAATTTCGGTTAGACATCCTACGTGATTTTGCACCGGGTGTTTTGGGTTGGGTTTTTGGTTCATAGTCCTTAGGGAGAGAGATGTATTGGTGTTAGTAGGGTCTCCTTCAAGTTCTATGGTGTTTCGAGATTGTTTGATGGGTGTTTGGCTCTAGAAAGCGTTGTAGGAAGTTTTCTCTTATGCATTCTTGAAGGCCGTGACTTAGACATTTGGTAGTGACCTCTGTAGGAATTAGTTAGGAGTCGATCGAGTGTAGGTTGACACCCTATGCTTGCTTCCATGCGCCTGCGGGTCGAGTTTCGTCCTTAGCTGACAAATCTTGTTAGATAAGTTCTCATTGTGCTGACGTCCGTCGCGGCGTATCCGTCCAACATTGGCGCCGCTGTTGGGGACGAAAACCTTAGGTAGGTGACCGAGACTAGTCCTTGAGGATAGGGATTCTTTGGCTTGCCAAGAGTCTCGTTTTACATTTAGATAGGATTAGAGGGTGGAGGAATCTCTAGGTCTTAGAGGTAGTCTAGGGAGCGTGTGTCTGGCCTAGATCCTTCGACATAGGTAGTTTTAGGTAGAATTACGTAGTTTTAGTTGAGTGGTGTTGTAAAGAGTAGGAGTTGGAGTGGTAGAAGCGGTGAGAGGAGAGCTTGATAGTTCAGAGAGGCCAGAGAGCAACCAAAACACCATTATCCTTATCCTGTCAAGGTATGCCAAGATGTTCTGATGTTCTGGATTAGGCCAAAGCATTATTTTAAGACCAAAATCATAGGAAGGCTACATGAGCATGATCTACATGATATATTGAGTGACTGAGAGAGGTTTCATCTCACTTGGGTGAGAAAATTGGGTTCTAAGCAGACTTTAGCACTTTTGACTGAAAAAGGCTAGGACAGCTAAAATTGGGGACTTTTGAAATTCAAACCAAAATCTAAGCATACCACTGGGTTGCTGACATCAAGGGGAAACTGTGGGCCAAGTCTGGGGTCAAACAGACCAAAAAGACATCCTACGCGTAGGATGTCATCTATGTGATTTTGCACTCCAAACCTAAATTTGAGCATACCAAAGTGATCAGCACCTCAAGGAGAGTCTATGATTTTCATTTGAAGCTATTCTGAGCAAAAAGACATGCTACACGTAGGATGTCTAAAGCAAGAAATTGAAGCCAGATACTGATTGTGGGTATAGCAAGGTGTTGTATAACCTGAGGCAAGCCTCCTAGTCAATTTTGGTCCAAATTGGAGTTGATTAGACTGATCAAGACTAGCAACAGGCTGTCGAAACAGATTTCTGATCCATTGACCAGCTTATAGGTGTCCAAATCAAAAAGTAAAAATAGCTATGGACTCAGCACATCAAGGGGAATCCATAGTGCAAGAATCCAGGCAAAACAGAGCAGGAGACATCCTACACGTAGGATGTCTACTGGGGCTTAGTGAAGACAAAATTTGATTGAGCTTAGACAGTTAGGTTCCATTTGGCTTAAGGGTTCCAAAACTTCTTTCAGAAGTGAATTTGGACCTTGTTTGGCCATTTGATGGATCAAAGACTGAATTCAGACTTTTTCACGTAAATTGACCAACATCCGAAAAAAGTATAGTTCCAGATTAGCATGCCTAATCCAGAACATCAGCAGTGTATAAATTACAGTAGTGGTTGAGGTTAACTCTCCAGTTATACCAATCATTACTAAGATCACCTCTAGCGATTAAATGCTTTGATTCGATTGCCGAAGTTAAACGCTTGTGTACAGGTTTATTCAGTAGCAAAGCAAGAAGTTGTGCGGAGACTTATCCTTTGCCAGGTGAGTGGTTGGATTTGTGATAAATTGCATTGATAATTTTGATGAATTTAAGATCGGGAAGATACATTTTTAGAGACCAAAAGGTGGCAAGTGACCAAGGTAGCTTAGTGTCCACCGACGAGAGTGTAACTCAGGCAAGGCTAGATCCACTAGCACCGACTATTGAGGAGGGTAGTGATACTGACACTTCATCAGACAAATCCTTCTTCATGATGGGTAGTCAACAGCCAGGAGGTTTCACCTATGACGGACCAATGCCAGGAGGAAGCACCTCCCTAAATCCTTTGAATGATTCCAAGTTCACTGTGATATTCTTAGAAGGAACAAACTCGAGGGGAGCACTAGTCTATTCTGACTATCAAGGACGCAAGTGTATTTGTATTGAAGAAAGATCGGCTCAGAGACTGTAGTTAATTCGAGTCTATGATGATGGAGATAGGTTCCGAGACGAAAAGGGGAGCCACTATCTGATAGTTAGTAACCCTGAAGATTACAACAGATATGGAGACAACGTGGCGAAGGGGAAAATGGTTTCAGAAACTCAAGAACCGCCTCCAAACATTGATCGACCTGGAGCAATTTTTATGTATGATAAGAAAACAACCAGGGTATCAACTTATAATGAGAACGTGGGAATTTACAAGCATGAGAGTGAGGGAATGGTCTCTTACTTTCGCTGCAAAGAACCATACTCAACCGAGTTAAGCAAAGATAAGGTTCTTTACTTATTCTCTTATGAAACTGCTATGGGGAAGGATATTGTTTTTGTTGATAGGTACGGGCGAGAATACCAACGTATTCTCCCAGAGGAGGTAGAAAAGGTAACAGTTCCAAGAGCATCAACATATGCCCCTGATGAAGTGCCAAGAGCCACCTACACCCCTAGCAGGTCAATAAATCCCTTCTCAGAGGAGTATGATGCGAACTCACATTCTACCCGACTGCAGACATTCCACAACCAAAACCAACCAGCAACTCAGCCATCATTGCAGGCATGGCTTCGACAGAGTGCAACATTGGAACAAGACCATACCGAGATGGTTATCAAGCCGCACGAGGGCTAAGGATTTACAAGAACCACCACTCTATTCAAGGTATCAAGGAGAGATAAGCCAAAAACTCAAGGGTCAACAGAGCCTGGAAGACCACCCATAGAACGAGTCCGGAGAGATGAACCATCTCTGGCAAGAACTGTTAGAAAGTATGGCTTAGGAGTACCACTGAGAGATGAACCAACCTACTACAAAAGACCAGAGTGAAGGAGTACGAGCGGAAGTGCGACGCGAGAGAGAGTGCGAGAAGAAGAGCACGACGATATGGTGAACTCGCTCTGCTGTAATGTGTAGAGCATAGTGAGTTCTTATTAGGTTTTTACAAAAGAATATGTGTACATACCTGGCGGCCCGCCCACTTACCTGGGCGACCACATTGGGCTTTATACCCCAACAACCTCCCACTTAAAGTCCAATGTGGTACTTTAAGTGTGAGAGAAGCTACTATACAAGCTAATATACAAGAGATGTAGAGAAGTGATGTACTACCCTACACCTAACTGCTTGCAAAAATGCGCAAAGCTCTCTGAGGGAAGTCCTTTTGTAAGTAGATCAGCAGGATTTTCTGTGGTGTGAACTTTGACAAGATGAAGTTGCTTATCCTCGAGCATTTCCCTGATGAAATGATACTTCACGTCCACATGCTTTGTCTTTGAGTGATAAACTGGATTGCGAGCCAATTGTATAGCGCTTTGACTATCACAATATAACACAGGCACCTCTTCTTTGATTCCCAAATCTGTTACTAGTCGATTAATCCAAATTGATTCTTTGCATGCCTCTGATGCTGCAACATATTCAGCCTCTGTAGTAGACTGAGTAACACAATCTTGTAATCTAGAACGCCATGATACTGCTCCACCAGCCAATGTAAAGACATACCTTGACGTAGACCTTCGGTTGTCTAAGTCACCTGCATAATCCGAGTCTGTAAAACCCTTTACACTTCGCTCCTGACTCCCATAGCATATACGCATACTCTTTGTAGCTTTCAGGTATCTCAATATTCCTTTCACTGCCTCCCAATGTTTCTTGCCTGGGTTTGACATCTATCGACTTACTACTCCCACTGCAAATGCAATGTCTGCGCGAGTAGCAATCATTGCATACATCAAACTACCCACTGCAGACGCATATGGAATCTTATCCATTTCAGCCTGTTCTTCCTCAGACACGGGACAATCTTGTTTGCTAAGTTTCACATATGGTGGCAATGGAACACTCAATGCCTTTCCCTTCTCCATATTGAAACGTTGCAAAACCTTGTCAATATACTCTGTTTGAGATAACCAAATCAACTTCTTTGATCTGTCTCTCTCAATGCGCATACCAAGTATATGACTTGCCTCACCCATGTCTTTCATGTCAAACGATTTTTCCATCTTTGACTTCAAAGCTGAAATTTCTTCCAAGTGCTGGCCAGCAATCAACATGTCATCCACATACAAAATAAGGATCAGCCAACTACCATCCTTAGCCTTCTTTGTATATAGACAGTGATCGAACTCACTACGTTTGTAGCCTTGAGAAAGCATAAACTTGTGGAATTTATGGTACCATGCCCTCGGTGATTTTTTTAAGCCATAAAGACTCTTTAACAACTAGCATACCCAATCTTCCTTGCCTTTCTCAACAAACCCTTCTGGCTGCTGCATGTAAATTTCCACATCTAAATCACCATGCAAGAAAGCTGTCTTGACATCCATTTGGTGCAACACCAAATCTAATATGGCAACCAATGCAAGAAAGCATCTCAATGTAGTCATCTTGACCACCGGAGAGAAGACTTCATCAAAGTCAATGCCTTGTTCTTGCTTAAAGCCCTTGGCAACAAGCCTTGCTTTGTACTTTGGCTGACTATCATGAGCGGTGATCTTATACCTGTAAACCCATTTACAAGGTAGAGCCTTTTTGCCCTGTGGTAATTTAACTAGCTTCCATGTCTTGTTTTTATGCAGAGTTGTCATCTCTGACTGCATGGCCAATTGCCAATTCCCGGAGTCCTTCATTTGCACTGCTTCCTTGTAACAGGAAGGCTCATTGCAATCAATCAACATGACATAGTTCATAGATGGAACAAACCTATCAGGAGGTCGCGTGACACGTCCAGATCTACGCACAATAGGTGGCTCAGCCTCAGCCACAACCTGTGGTTCCACTCTATCCTGTCCTTGCTCCTCTTGAGCCCTAACATTTTGTCTTGCACGTGCAGGTCCATCTTCTTGGAAGACAACTCTTCTAATCTCCTCAATTCTCTCTGGTTTAGAATGATTGTTGAGCCAGCAGAGGATCACACCCACATTTTTGCTCACACTCATCATTTTTGTAACCATTGATTGTAATAAATGTCTTTCCGACATTGATTTTGAATTGAGCCATTCATTAAGTAACGGGACTCAATTGAGTTTCCAGCTTGTAATCCCAAAGTAATTTCACTTGCTGATGTAATTAGTTAGAGATGTTCTCACCTCCAAGGCTGAGGTATATAAGCCAAAGTTTTTGTAACCTAAGGGGATTCAGTTTTTATTGATCAAAGTGAGTTTTTGAGCGCCGTGACTGTGTCTGAGAGAGAGGGAGAGAGAGAGAGAGTCTTATCTACATGCTACGCGAGCTACGGAGCCGCCATTGGAGAAGCGACACCTCCATTGTGTTAGCAACGGCGAGAGCTACGCACAGATACCAAGAGTGCGCGCTATCGGCTTCTATGTGTGGTAAGTTCCTACCAGCTTCGGTGTGAGTTTTCTTCCAACTCGTGTGTCGGAATGGAGCGTGCAGCATATCTATAGAACCACAACGAGTAGAGCTACACATTAGTACCATCGGGGTCAAGTATCGGTCACCTGTATTTTTCGGCCTGTCTTCATACGCGTTTACCGCACGGAGTGGTTATAGGTTGATTTTGCGGTTCAAGTCTTTAGGGTGTTGTTCTTACCTAGTGCATAGACTTCCCCTTGAGTTTGAGATCAATTCAATGATTCTAGATCCTGTTTCGTATAGCATTCGTTCGTAGTACAGATTTCAGTCACTTGCGTATTTTAGAACTCAGATTTGATTTCCTTAGTAGTGATTGTCATTAGAAGGTCGAGTAGGTGATTTGACACCCACCTAGTTGTTTCCATGCGCCTGCGGGTCAAGCTTCGTCCTCGTCTGACAAATTCTGTTGTTGGTTGAGTTCTCGCTATTTAGCTTCCGCTAGCGGCGTAACCGCCTTAACATTTGGCGCCGTTGCCGGGGACGAGAGCCCTAAGTAGGTGACCTTAGACTAATCCTACGAGGTGAGTCGTATAAACTACCTTGTATACTTTAGTTAGAAAAGATCTAGGAGTGGTGGACTCCGAAGATCTCGAGAGATACTAGGAAGTGGGGTATTCCTGGGTCTTCCGTGTTGACAGTATTTTTAGTTTAGCTTAGATTTGTTTGTTGTTTTGTTGGTGTTGAGTAGTTGTTGATAGAAGAAGAATTTGCTAGTCCGTGAGTGACAGTGGATATCTTTAAAGTCACAATTACCAAACCCATTTTATGATTAGGAATAGCTTAGGTAGGACTTCATTTGATCCTGATCTAGAGCTAATAATCATTGGAGTATTTGCTTGATATGGTTGATTGCATGTTAGATCACTAAACCGTCGAGTTAGTAGTGAAACTTGCAATAAACAAAAGTCAGAGAAATTTTCTGTGTATCTGGGAGTTGTTGAGCACTTGAGAAAGCTTTAGGAAGGATTCTGTGCCAAAAAACTAGAAATCTGCAACTTTAGACATTATACGCGTATGATGTCTAAATGACCAAACAGAGACCAAAATAGAAATTTTGACTTTACCAGAGTGTTCAAAAAGGGGGTTATACCCTAATTTCAACTTAAAACAAGAGCATTAACGCTCAAAGAAACCCAAAAAGACAAGTCGGAGTCCAAGAAACGCAAAGAATAGGAAATTTTGGATTCAGATCTTGTTTTTACATTCAAACCTGACAAAAACACTTGAAACTCAATTGTAAACATTGGAGAAGGCTTAAAACCAAGAATAGTCAAAATCTGGGACAAAAGACATCATATGCGTATAATGTCTTTTAGCACATCCACTGCTTATTTTTGATATCTGACCTGACAGGATTGTTACAAGCACTGTAGAAAGCATAAATATCAAGTCTTGACCCAAATTGATGAAAAAGACATCATACGCGTATGATATCTTTGACCTAATTTTGGACATATTTTGATACTTTGCCAACACAGATCCATTGTAATAGCTGTCTAAAGGTTATATTTCAAGTTTCATCCCATTTGCATCACAATTGACCCAAAACAAGTCAAAAGCGGAAAATTGCCAAGAAAAGCCTAAATTAGCCATAGCTTGCTCAAACCGAGTTCAAACTGAATTTTGTGAGTGGACAGAGCATAAGGGGGCTACTGAGAGTGAGCATAACCAAAATAGTCTAAATCTGTGAAAAAAGACATCATACGCGTATAATGTCTTTTTCAGCATAACTGCAACAAAATTCTCACTTGATGAAACAGAAGTTGTCCAACTGACAAGATTAAACAATTGACCAAGTATCAATCAGTTTGGATCAATTCTGACCACAAAAACATGGGGAAAACAAATTGCCGAGACGGAAAAGTTAAAGTCCTTTAGGGGAATTGATGAATTTGAGAATGGGCAGGAACCTCCAGAATAACCAACCAAAACAAGGGGAACCAGCAAGTGTCATATCAACTGAGGGAAGTGTAAACCAAAGTTGGGTGCAACCATTAGAGCCGATCTTTGAAGGAAGTGTCTCTGATACTTCTTCGGAGAGATCTTACGAGATTTTCACCGAACACGTGGAACACCTGAACCTGAACAACAGAAAAAATATGGCAGCAGGATCATCAAACCCTTCCGCCACCATGAAGTTATTGTTCATAAAATACCAGTACGACAATGAGCAAGGTGCCAAGATCTACAAGGATGGAATGGACCGCTATTGTGTAAAGATAGAAGAGAGACCTAGTGAGTTCAAGGACTTAGTGCCTGTGAGCTATAGCGGAGATAGATATCTAGATGACGAGGGTACCATGTACTTGGTAGTCCTAAACCCTAACATTGTGGACAAGTGGGAATTGATGGGCACCAAAGCCAAAGTAGATGAAGAACTTGAGGAGAAGGCACCAATAATGAACTTCCCTGATGCGAGGTTAAGAAGAGAGAATGAAACTACAAGGATCAACACTGATAACATCTATGTGGGGCTATACAAATATAATAATGGGGAGCAAGATCTCTATTATAGATGTGAAGAATCCTACACCGGAGAGTTGACAGACCAAAAAAGACTTTATGTCTTTACCTACACAGAGGGATCGGAAGTGAAAATTGCCGCTTACGACAAGTATGGCAGGCAATACTCAACAATGGGCAAGAAAGAATTAGAAGGATATACATACTTTGGGGGACCACTACATCAGTATTATGTTACTTCTAGCTCACAAAGACCAGCACCAACAAATGGAGGGCAAAACCCAATGACGACAGGAGGACAAAGAACTCAGGCTGCTGACTCTTTCAGTCAACCTCACTACTCGAAGCCCGGACCAATGGGATCATTACATTCCAGAGAGTCAATGGATACGAATCGAGGTAGTGCAGTTCCAATCCCCACGTATACCACTCCAGGTCCAAGGTTCGAAGCGGAACCATCACATTTACCTCCTAGTAGTAGATTCAGGGCAGAGGAACCGACAAGGGTAACCCATGAAGTCCATGATGCTAGAGAAAGCTTTAGCCGGGACACAGGAGCAATGAGATTGGTAGCAGACCATAGACGTATGAGACCATCTCAAGTAGCGAAGTGTATGCCAAAGAAGTATGGTGGTTCGGGAGATCCATATGCACATGTGTCACTCTTTAAGCAAGTCTTAAGAGCTGAGCAGATAACAGATTTCCATACACAATACGAGGGATTTGGTCTTACTCTAGAAGGTACGGCATTGACATGGTTTCAACCACTGAACATAGGGGGATTCCATGACATTGACCATTTGCTAAGAGAGTTTGCTGAGGAATTCTCAAAACGAGGGATTAAGCACAATACGGTCTTACAAATATATGCTTTTAAACAGAGAGAACACTAAAAAGTGAAGGAAGCTTCACTTCGCTTCAAACAATACATTGAGAGATGTCCAGTACGTGAACGACCACAAGATGACAGACTATCTGTTCTCTTTATTGAGGGACTGAGAAACGACACTCCCAAGAAGGACTTGCACTTGAAAGCTTGTACAAGTTTCGAGCAAGTAATGAGAGAGGCATTGTACTTAGTGGATAATTGTACGGTTTATGGAGAGGTGTCAGCGGATACAGATTTTGCATCCAGTAGCTCCCCCTCCGTAGCGAGCGAGACTACCACTAAAAAGAATGTTCAAACAACAACCATGCCAAATGTAGAGCAAATGATAGAAGATGCTCTAAAAAGGATGGCACCATACCAAAAACCATTTCCAAAAACACTGAAATGGTGTGCTATAGAATAAAAATGGACAAACCACCCAATAGAGGAGTGCTATTACAACAAAGGGTATGTAAGGGAGCGTTAGTATGCACCTCCTGCTCAATTAGCACCACCTCAAGTACATCCAGTACCTCGATACCCAACGGGAAATGTACCAGGACCTATGGGGATAGAAAGACCGCAACCGGTATTGGGACAACAACCACCTTTACCAGGAGCAAAACCAGTGGGCATTAGATATGCACCAACCTTAGAGAATCAGGAAGAACAAGACTTAGTGCCTGTTCAAGCTTATTATGAAGAATCTGGTGCACACATGTCTCCAACTGTGTATTACCCACCAGAAGAACCCAAACAACCAGAACCATGGGGCATGATTGGGAATGTTGGAATACCAACAGTTATAAGTGCTTCTGATGAAGAGAGATACAATTTGGATGCAAGAACATTGATGTTCATAGCTCATGGAGGGTTAACAGGACAAAGACCATCCTATCCACAAAGGACGAATCAAGTGGGACCAAGACCAGCACTAGGACCCTGTTACAAGTGTGGAGGTGACCATCTGATGAATGTTTGTCCACATACGGTAATCATTAGAATTAACGCTTATTGCAATGAGTGTGGGGTTACTCACTTCATTGAGGATTGTTCAAAGAATCCAAACAAAGTGCAAAAGACGACATTGAATATGCTAGAAACTATTCCTACCAGCAGTGGGTCTGAAAATGAAACTCTGATACCAACGCAAGTTGTTACTAGAGCTCAAGCTAAGAAAACCACTAGAGAACCTGAGAATGGAAAGTTAGCGACTGAAGTGGTTAGTCAAGGACCGCGGAGTCAGAGAAACACATGGAAAGCTAGAAAAGCACGCATGAAGTTGAGAAAAGAACGTGAAGACGCTATTCTAGCTGAGGAACTAAAGCGAACTAAAGATAGATTAGAAAAACTTGAGAGTCAAAACGGGAAATGAGAGATGAGCCCGGAAAGAACGAAACAAAAGAGTATCAAAGAAACAACGAGCTTAAGCTCAGGGGGATCAGTGCTGGTCGACAAAGTTCACGAACCATTAGACACACTGATGAGAGCTTACGAAGCTAGGTTAAAGAACAACCAAACACAAGAACAGAGGTGGATGACATACCCAAACGCGGAATTAGAAAAGCAGAGACTTGAAATGTGCCAGAGAATGATCGAGACTGCACAAGCCTTATTAGAACCACCAAAAGAAACAATGAATTGTGGAACGGAAAACCCAATTCAGCAAGAGACTATTGTTTCACGGGTAGCTGAAAAGACTCCCAGTGCACAAAAGCCTGAAAATACACACAAGGATGACCGCATAGTGTTGAACACAACCGATCAGGAGATAGAGAGTTTTCATCCAATCATACAGAGGTCTTACGGAAGAGATGATGATTACAATGAATTTTGGAAACAAGTGAGAGAGGCAAACTTTGCAAACGAGCTAAGTTGCCAAGCTAATCAGACAAATTGGGAAAAGGACATCAGGAATCCTCCCATAGTGGAATTTGAGGCAGGATCTCAAGTGAACTTGGATCTGCAATCTTACTGGGGAGATGGGGGCTCTGTTAGAACAATGGAGAGCAAACCTCATTCATTGAATACCTTACCTTCATACTTAGGAGAGTATGAAGCAAAATCCGAGATTAGAGCACTTCCCTCACGAAGAATCTCATCAGAAAAATTCATGGACTCGCAAGGATTGATAGAGATCTTGTCAACACCAGTGGCATGCACTATCTCTCTAGCTGAGCTTTTGAGGTTAAGACCACATATGTGGACCACTGTAGGAAAATGCTTGGAGAAATTTGGGGTAAAAGACCCAACATTGAGACTGCAAGAGGGTATACAAGAGCTTAGTAAACCACAAAAGGACGCTAAGCCTGTACCCTTAAACAAGGTCGGAGAGTATTGCGAAGGTGAAGAGGGGAATACAACCTTACCAGTTGAATTCCAAGGAGTGAAGACGATGGCAATACTAGACAGCGGAGCTGGGGTAGCCATTGCTACAAAAGAAATCTGGAAAAAATGGGGGAAACCAGCAATAAGGAAGACTAGGTTGAAACTCCAATTAGCAGATGGACACATGGAGAAACCTATGGGGTTATTAGAGAAAGTTGTAGTGACTTCTTGCGGCATTGAATACGAACATACTTTTGCTATTGTCGATTTTGGCAAGGAGAATAACTATGATATCATAATGGGAAGACCATTCATGAGACAGTTGAAAATGGTCCAGGATTGGGGCTACGATCACATATACCTGAGAAATATGGAAACCACTACACGTGTGAACCTGAAAGACCATAGCTACAAAGATGTGAACCGAACACCGGTGGAGGAGTTTGATTCAGCTACTTTGGCGGGATCCGAATTTCCAGCTTGGTTAGGTAAACCCACGGAGTTATGGATGTGTGGAGCTTCGCAATGCGGAAGTCTGAAACGAGAAGAATGTGTTTTAGAAAGGGCTATCGAAGACGAAGCTTATATAGGAGAACCCTTTCCAGAGGACACGCTTGAACCATTAGAGTGGACACACATTCTAGCAACCCTAGATGTTTGTGCAATTCCGGATGGTCCCACAACAAAATTTTGCGACAAGGACGGGTACGACGTGGTTCCGTACTTCATGTTGAGAACTGTACTCGAAAAAGAAACTGAAAAGAACGATACACTGGAAAAGGAAGATGAAGAGGCGGTGTTTCACGACATTCCCGATCATCCTGAGTGGGGAAATGAAGCAGACAATGAGTCAACGGACAATTCAAGCGGAAACGAAGAAACTATAACGGATGTCCGATTTTATGATTTTCCAAACCAAACTAAACAACGCTAGAAACGCTATAGAGCAAAAAAAAAAACAAAGGGGATTAGAACCAATCCGATGCCTAGAATAAGAGGAAAAAATCAATTCCTAATGCTAGTAAAGGCGGAAGATTGTGTTAAGGACAAGATTTCTCGAAGAATGAGAGGTAATGATCAAAAGAGCTTACGAAAAGACAAAAGAGGCTCAAGAAATCGAGTTCAAAGGAATGGAACGAAAACTGAAACTAAAAAATCAGAAAAGAACAAGCACAACAGAGAACACACGGAGTCCAAGCTAGAATGTAGAAACAAGTACAGAGAGCTCAAGAAAACTCTGAAAGAAGTTTGGACGATAGAAATTGAGAGTGGAGAGGATGAAAACGCCAAAATCAAGGAAAACATGGATGTTCCCTCTCACTATAGGAAATTCACAATAGAGGATAGGAAGGTGGTATTAACCCAACCTATTCGAGAGAGAAGGGAGAACGAATCTTATGACGGACCGGAGGATGCAAAAAAAGTTGATTTAGCAGCTCCAGGTGAGACACCTAGACCGGTGTACATAGCCACAGATTTGTCTCCAGGCGAGGAAGAGAGACTTTTGAGTCTTCTCAGAGAGTATAGGGATGTGTTTGCATGGTCTTATAAAGACTTAAAGGGAGTTGACCCATCGATATGGCAACACACAATCCCACTGAAACAAGAGGCAAAGCCTAGCAGACAGAGACCATACACATATAATGATACTTTTGCTAAGAGAATCAAAGAAGAGATAGATAAGCTAATGGAAGCTGAATTCATATACGAGATT
Organism: Adiantum capillus-veneris; assembly: GCF_014529385.1. NCBI lineage: Eukaryota > Viridiplantae > Streptophyta > Polypodiopsida > Polypodiales > Pteridaceae > Adiantum > Adiantum capillus-veneris. The sequence continues at coordinate 137,334,727 of NC_140944.1, read as the reverse complement.
GAATACACCGATTGGGTATCTCCGATTGTGGTAGTACCCAAGAAGAACGGAAAACTCCGAGTGTGTGTCAACTTAAAGAAAGTGAATGCTGCGACAATCAGGGACAATTATCCCCTGCCGATAACTGATCATGTTCTAGAGCGTGTATCAGGGAAAACAGCCTACTCCTTTCTTGATGGTTTTTCAGGATATAACCAGCTAGCCATAGCACTGGAAGATCAACATAAAACAGCTTTTGCAACTGAGTGGGGAATCTATGCTTATAGGGTTATGCCTTTTGGTCTAACCAATGCTCCCGCAACCTTCCAGAGGCTGATGACGCATGCTTTCAAAGAATACTTAAGGTTGTTTCTAGAAATATACATGGATGACTTATGTGTACATTCTCTTCTGAGAGATGAGCATCTAAAACACCTAAGAAAAGTATTTGAGAAATGTAGGACATATTGCATTTGTCTCAATCCTGAGAAATGTGTGTTTATGGTCCGACAGGGTAGAATTCTAGGACATATTGTCTCACAAAACGGAATATCCACGGATTTAGAGAAGATAAAAGTTATAGTGGATATGCCTAGACCAACCAATGCGAAACAAGTACAGAGCTTTATGGGACATTGCGGATATTATAGACGATTCATTTACATGTACGCTATAATAGGCCAACCACTTTACAGGCTAATAGTGAACTTTGAATGGACAGAGGAGTGTGAGGAATCGTTCAAGAAATTGAAAGAGGCACTCATTACTGCTCCAGTCTTGAAATCACCAGATTGGGAGAAGATATTCCATGTGCATATAGATGCTTCGGCATATACAATAGGATGCATTCTGGCTCAGCCAGAAGAAGGAAACATGGATTTTCCTATCTGTTATGCCAGTCGACAGCTCAACAATGCAGAGAAGAATTACACCACGACAGACGTCAAAAGCTCGTCAGAAATCTGTAGAGACAGAAGCTAGAGATTACGCTTTAAGGGAGATCAACTCTATAAGAGAGGTAAAGACAACCAGCTTAGGATTTGCGCATCAGAGTCTGAGTATGTGATGATCCTAGAGCAAGCTCATGGAGGAGTAGGTGGAGGCCATTTCTCAGGTGATAAGACAGCAAAACTTGTCTTAGCCGCAGGAATATGGTGGCCAACATTACATATGGACGCTAAGGAATACGTTAGACTGTGCGATGACTGTCAGCGGACCAAAGTACCACTTAAAAGAGATGATATGCCGCTTAGACCAATGATGGGGACAAGAGCTTTTGCAAAATGGGGGATTGATTATGTCGGACCCATTTCACCTCCTGCATATAAGACTCATGCACAATACATCATTGTGGCTACAGACTATCTAACAAAGTGGGTCGAAGCAAAGGAAACTCAAAAAGCAGATGCCAGGACCACGGCACAATTTCTATATGAATACGTCTTTGTACGATATGGATTGCCAGTAGAAATTGTGAGTGATCGAGGCACACATTTTATAAATGAAGTGATAGAGATCCTTCTAGATGAATTCATGGTAATCCATAGGAAATCAGCCCCGTATCATCCACAAGCAAACGGACAAGCTGAGGCAACAAACAAAACCATATGCACGGTCCTTACGAAGATTGTATCTGAGTCAAGAACTGACTGGGACCAGAAGTTGCATTCAACATTATGGGCATATAGGGTAGCATATAAAACATCAATAGGAACGACCCCATATAACATGGTTTTTGGGCTAAATGCTATCTTACCAATAGAATTCTTGATTTCAATATTAAGGGTGGCTAAGGATCTAGAGTGGACAGGGCACGAGCTTTCTGATAGAATAGATGACCTGGAAAAGCTAGATGAGATTCGCCTAAAAGCAGTAGCTTCTATCTACGCTCAAAAAAGACGACAAAAGGAATTTTTTGATAAGCATGTGCGGACTAAAGAGTTTAAGGTTGGGGACTATGTCCTCGTTTACACTCTGAAACAACATGCTAAGAAGCTTAAAAAGCGAGGGATGGGACCTCTGGTGATTAAAGATCTATCACCAAATGGAGCCGTCAAGCTTGCTACATTAGACGGAGAAGAAATGCCCAATTGGATTAGTGGATGCAGAGTGAAAAAGTATCTTTTGCCGCTAACCCAAGACATGCTTCTCAAAATACATCAAGAAAAGTTGCGTGTCCAGAAAAAGAAAATGATTGTGGAGGAAGCGCAAGCCGAGGCGAAGGAAAAAATGGAGAAAAGAAGAATACTGCGTCAGAAACAGCGCAATCAAGGAGCAATACAAATAAACGCAGTCAGTATAACAGAAATGGATAATGACAAAGAAGAACCCATCATTGAATGCAAAGTAAGAACCAACCAAATCAAAGCCAGAGCACTATTGGATTCAGGAGCTCAAGCTAACCTACTTTCACTCAGTTTGTATAGACAATTGACAAATGACACTAAACTACAAACTGCCAAGCAAGAGTTAAAGAGTTACTCTGAGAATTCAATCAAAACTGTCGGATGCACAGTTTTACATATACAGATTAACCAATATGTGTATCCTCATATGTTTTACGTGGTTGAAGACCAAGCTACACAACAACCATTATTGCTAGGACAACCATGGCAGAAACAATACAATGCAATGATTGACTGGAGTTCTAAATCAGTGCTTATCAAATACGAAGGTGAAAGTCAATCAGTTAAGTTCACCAAAGGAGAAGAGCCAACTCCAAAGGACGAATCCAAAGACAAAGGTAAACAACAACCAGAGAAAAAGAAGAAGCAATGGCAACCAAAAGTTTCTTTACAACCGGATTACTCTTCGACGAGGAATTCTCAACAGTGGATCAGGAAGACAAGCAATAATATAACAGCTCAACCTTGGGAAAAAACGGAGTCAAAGTTGGTATGGAGACCAAAAAAGGTTGTGCCAGAGAACACAAAGGTGGAAAACAGAGTCTTCAATACCAGACAACAGAGTGATTCCAGACAATCAAGGACAGTGAAACAGATCTGGATTCCAAAGAAGTTCATGACGGCACAAAGCTATAGCAAGCAAATTTGGATCCCAAAGATTTGTAAACAGGAACTCCCTTCAGTACAATCAACGGAAACTCCTAGGTATTTCAAAGCGAGGAAACCACCACAAAGGACAAAGCAGGTTTGGGTCGCAAAGAGTTTGTGGCAAGCACAAGCGAAGCGGAAGCACATTTGGATTGTGCAAAAGAACAACAAGGTAAAAATGAATCCATCTACTGATTCTACTACCGAAGTATCACCAACCCAAAACCCGACCACCAATCCTTCAATCAAACAAAGAGCAGCTTTATTGGAAAGACTGTTGTATCATCGCTCTGCAATTGCATTGGGAACTTATGACCAAAACAACTACAATGCTTCGCCCACAGACACTTCATAGTCGTCCGGGAGGACTCAGACTAGGAGGGGGGGAGGTATACAGGTATACACGAGTTACAAAGCAGCTACAAGCGCCAAAAACAAAGAAAAACAAAAATTATATTACAAGGGCAGTGTCTTACATGATTTTGCAATTTTTATGTTTGATTGCGGATATTGATAATATTTATGCCCTTATATACCTTTTTTTGCAACAAGAAGAGATCAAATGATGAATTTGGGTCTCTAGACGTGTAAATATCACTAAATAAGAGTGTTTTTGGAGCTAAAAAGTGGTAATCCAAGTCCAGAAATCACAAATAAGTGTATATTCATATACACAGGGTTATCAGCTATTTATCGTGTATGTTTGGAGAATAGACGGTGATGGTCCTAATGACAAGGGCAACCCATGGTAAAAATTGGGTACAATCCTGAAAAAGTTGCGGAAAGCCTGAAATGACAGAATTTTGGCAAAGTGGACAGATTTCTCAGAAACAGGTCAAACGGAGTCCAAATTGAGAAATTTCAAATCCTAAAGTGCATTTCACGACGAGATAGGAGCACATGTCAAATTTGGTAACAAGTGATCCGGGAAGTCCGAAGTTAAGTATTTTTCACATCACTTTCAAGCTCATTTCCACTATTACCTTCTTGGAGAGAGCAAAGAGCACACAGGAGCATCCGACCTTCTACCGCCTTCTACGACTGCTACGAGAGCTCAGAGGACACCATACATGAGAGGTAGACTCGTTGCCATAAGCTTTTGATGCTTATCGTTAACTTTTGTCGCGAAAACTGACCAAAACCAATAAACAAGAGCAGACGGGGAATGGGGAGGGACGCTAGGTAGGGGCACAACCGCCTAACCAAACCTTGCAAGAACTTAGAGGTGGGTTACCCTAACATAGAAGATGGGTTTCTAACACTCAAAGCTCGAGAAAGAACGACTTGAAAAACCTTAGGTCAACAGAGCTGCAAGAGGCAAACAGGAAAAAGTTGTCGAAACGACACAAAACTTCTCAGGAAGCTTAACAACATCGAGGGCAATGCAACCATGGAGTATCTCTGGGTTTGGATCACCAAAAGTAGGTCGGAACAACCGATTCGGCTGCGGACACACAAAGCGTCATTTTGGCATAACGGCTAAAATTGACGACCAAATGACATGAAACTTCACAAGCAGCTTCAAATATACATGGATGACTTATGTTTGCAAGCAAAACCCAAAAGAAAGCTGATTCAGTTACCGATGGTGAAAAAGACGCTTTCGGGCAACCAAATGGAGAAAGATGGAGAACGGGGAGCCAAAGTCAAGTTCAACCAAATAGGTGGCTTCACAACATATCCAATGAGCTGGAAATGCAACTCTCGAGAAGAAAAGTTGAAGAAATTCAACTCCAAGGCAAAAAGACGACTTCGGAGACTGAAATGCCTATAAGGGGTCTTTTTAGCTAAACTGATGACCTTTTAAGTTGAAAACTAGTTAGCAGGGCTTAGGGAACTAGCACAAAGCATTCTTTGCACAAAAAGACCAACATTTCAAGAAAAGACATCATACGCGTATGATGTCTCACAGCATGATTTTCACATCCATTTCAACATTTGAGTGCATAGCCTCATTCCACATGTTAATCACATCCTATGAACCAAGTATCATGAGAATTGGAGTTAGAAAACCCAAGGAAAACCAAAAAGACGCAAAGTAGGCCATAAAATTGATTTTTGGTCCTAATTTTGTCAAAATAACTCCAAACTCAATGAAACTTTGTAGGATTGTTGATTAACACATCTACAAGCTATCTGGAACCAAAAAGCACCATTTTGACACAAAAGACATCATACGCGTATGATGTCTATTTGCACTTACAGAGCCAAAATTGCTCATTTGTCATCATACATCCATTATATATATCTAATACATGCTACAAATGAAGTTTGGAACCATTTGGTCAAGTGGATCACCCCATTAGCCCAATTGAGGAAAAATCCTTCATCCAAAGCCTATTTTAGCCCAAATCCAACATACTCAAGTCCAAACCAAGATTTGAGTAGGGACAGTCCTTCACTAGTACATGGGGAGTCCACAGAACCAATCCCATGAAAAATTGATGAAAAATACATCATACGCGTATGATGTCTCCAGAGCCATTTTTAGCCCAAAATCTATCCAAAATTCATAAATCCACTGAATAAGCCTATCTAAAGCCATATCCAAGCTTATAGAGAAATTTGGTCCAAAAATACACTAAAAGACATCATACGCGTATGATGCCTCACTATGTGATTTTGGCACCTCAGGGCTTCAACCACCAAACAGAAGTGATCTACATGCCATTTGAAGGTGAACCACCAAGTTTTATCCAATTTGGATCATAAAATCCAATTCCCTTTCAAAATTTTGCCAAGAGCCTGATCTGGACTAAACTGGCCAAAACTTGCCCAAATGGGATCCAAACTCAAATCCAAGCATATGATACTCATGTATACACTATCAGCTACAAGCACAACCAATATGAAGTCATTTTGACACAAAAGACATCATACGCGTATGATGTCTCCAGCATGATTTTGAGCCCAGTTTGCATATTTTTTCACCTACCCTGCATCCTTAGGCCCTGAATAGCTCATGTTTCAATTTTCAAGTCATTTGAATAGTTAAAAGCTTCATTTCGGCTTTCAGTACTAAAAAGACGCTAACTTCTGAAATTGGAGTTACAGGATCCATGGATTCCGCCAAGTTATCGGCAACGAAGAGAAAAAGACCGACAATCAAAGATGCTCTTGCAGAAGCGGAACCCTTTGACATTCCAGCAGAAACCCTCAAGCCAACCAAAACTTGGGTGGAGGAAGCAGTACTGGAACAAGAGGGAATAAAGATCTACCAGGGGACTTTCAGAGATCCTCAAGGGCAAGCGGTGGATATACCGATGATCCCACAAGAATTGGTGGATTATAGCAGGTCAGAGAACATCAGGAGGTACCTGGAAAGGGCAGACTTGCACAGATTCTTCACCTCGAGACCATCACGTGTAGATACAAGAAGAGTGTATGAGTTGGCAACCTCCATTCAGAAGGATGGGAAAGCCACATTGACAGCAATAGATGGAGAGAAAGTAGAGGTACAGATCACTCCACAGCTCATTGCAGATGCATTGAAGCTGAACAACAAAGGGAGCTCTGTCAGGGAAAGAAGGGAGGCTATAGAGGTTTATGGGTCCAAGAAACAGAATGCAACTTATGGAGATATGGCAGACCAAAGAGCGGCAACCCTTTGCCGACTGTACAACCAATTTCTCCATATTTGCAGTAAAAGACCGCAAAAGTATACGACACCGCCCCATGCCATTGCAACTACCATCACATGGGCATTGAAGAGCAATATGCCAAAAGAGGTGAATTACGCTCAACACATCCACGAGCAAGTAATTGCCATGCACAACGAGAAGCCAAAGTATATAGGAGGAGCTGAAGTTCTGACAAGAATAGCTTATGAAGCTATTCGAGCCAGAGATCAATGGCCAAAGGTTCCCTCCCAGAATGAGTGGCTTAGAGAAGCCGATGAGGAGGAAGAACAGCCTGAAGTATCCAAGAGGGCGTCCACAAGAGCACGCAGGAAACTAGAAATAGTTTCAGAACCTGAAGAGAATGTGGATGAGCTGCTTATGAAGAAAGCAAAGAAGAAGGTTGCTCCCAAGCAAACCAAAAGTCAGAAAGCGGCAAGAATGGAAAGACTGGTGGAGCAGTTTAGAGCGGAAAGAGCTGTAAAGGGGGACTTTGAAGAAAAGTGGGTGCCAGACCCAACTAAAGTCGGAACTAGCTCAGCCAGGCCACATGTTGATCAATATGATCAATATATTAGAGCTTATGAGGAGTCAGAGGCTATACTGGAGCAGCAACCTGTCGAGCCATACACTGAAGAGGAAGTACAGCTTTTAAAAGCTGAGCTGAAAAAGGACGACAAGGGGAAGAAGAAAGTAGATGAGTCTACTGAACCTCAAGAGAAAGACGGGCAAGCAAACAAAGGGAAAGCCAAGATGATTGAGGAAAATCAGCCCTCCTTTACTGATGTACCCAGCCCGAAGAAGACGGAAATCATTGTGGAAGAGACCACAGTAGAGATGGACACGGCTGGTATGGAAAAGCCGGAGGCCGGGACCAAGGAAAAGGAGATAGATCCAATTCAGCAAAAGAAAAACGATTATGAGGATCTGGTAGCGATAGGGTACACTGAAGAAGAGGCCCTTGAGGCGGTTTATGGGATCACCCTACAAAAACAAGATGATCGGAGAGGGACAGAGGAAAATACAAAGAGTACAAAAGAAAGTGATGAAAAACTGGACGAGCAGAACGTACTAGAAGAGCCGAAGCCAGTGGAGGTGGTGGCCAAAAAAGCTTTAGAGTTGCAGATGAAGATGAAAAAGACATGCACATGGTGCATGAACTGCTCAACAAGATCAAAGAAAGATCCAAGGCAAAGGAAGTGGAGATTGAGACAGCCAAACAAAGGGAAGCCGAGTTGCAGAGGAAATTAGAGGATGCTATGACTGAATCTGAAAGTCATAAAGCATCACTCTACGATGCGGAAAACGAGAGAGATGGCTTGATACTCCAGCTAGCCGAGGCTTCAAGAGAAGTAACAAGTGCACAGGAAGCAAGGGAGCGGATGGAAGACGACTTGGAGGCGGCTAAAGATGAGCTCATTGAGCTAAGGGAAAGAGTCGAGCTCCAAGAAAGAACAATCACTAGACTCAGGACTACCCCTAGAGCTAGCAGAGCAGGAACCGAACAAGAGGGAGCTCTTGTACCAGCTCTAGAAGACCAGGTCCGAAGCTTACAAAGAGAGCTAAGATTAGAGCAAGTGCAAAGGTTGCACATTGAGGAGGGATCATTGGCAGCAGAGGAGAGGATCACTTTAGAAAATCAAACACTAAGAACAGAGAATGAGACCCTCCGCAAACAGCTCCAAGATCTACAAGAGCAACCAAGAAGAGAGACAGAGACACCACAAGAAGGATCAGGTGGAGCAGCCATAAAGCTACCAAAAACTGGAGAGGCAACCACAATTGAAGATCCAGCCCCAGTTCAAGAGGTGGCCTCAACTTCAGGAATCTCTGAAGAAGAAGAACAAAGGCTCCATGACCAAATAGAAAAGTCAACAGAGGAGAGTGCCAAGGCGGAAATGGAATGGGAGAGGAGACTCCTAATCTCCATTAGACTTCAGGGATTAGACACAAAAGTGCTCCGTGAAGAGTGGATGCAACCCAGCCTGCCTTTCCCTTTGATGAAGTTTGAAGTGATAAAAATGAAAAAGAGAATAGAGGAGGAGCAGTATGTCGCTCTTTACGAAGGCGACATCACAAAAGAGGAACAATCAAAGAAGATTGTAGATTCGCAGCCTAGATGGAGGAAAGGTTGGCTGAACAAATACCCAACCTACCTCATCTACTTGGTAGAGGCACCAAAGGAGATTCGGGAGGATGCAACCTTCTGCCCGGTGCCAAGAGTCAGAAGCTGGAAAGAGCATGGCAGGATTGCAGAAAAGAAGCCAAATTGGCTTAATTACCTCAGGATGCCAGGACCAAAGGCAAGAGAGAGAATAGGTAAAGCCTACATGGTGAAAACCCTAACGGGCACCATCAAGCTCTTTACTGGCTCTCCTGACCTTTCGTGTCAGATGCTCAAGAAAATTTGCAGGACTCTCTTAGCTTGCATTGAAGTGTTCGCGCCAGATAAAGCCACGACCTCGAGTCTACTATCGACGGTCGACACAGTGACTGATATGATGTATGACCTTTCATCGCAGCCTTCTCCAAAAGTGTTGCACCTCCTATACTAGAGGATTATGTTTTTGCCTAGCTTCCACATGCAAACATTCGAAGAAGCTTTCTACACCGGCTTTTTCACCCACGAAAGCAAAATATTTGGCCCAACCTTGACCATCGGCAACCTGCGATACGAATCACATTTGCAGATGCTCAAGACGATAGGACTTTATTGACCAAGCATAAAGGTCATGTCAGGGACGACATGAACGCGGAGGGGGGGAGTGTTGAGCCAGCAGAGGATCACACCCACATTTTTGCTCACACTCATCATTTTTGTAACCATTGATTGTAATAAATGTCTTTCCGACATTGATTTTGAATTGAGCCATTCATTAAGTAACGGGACTCAATTGAGTTTCCAGCTTGTAATCCCAAAGTAATTTCACTTGCTGATGTAATTAGTTAGAGATGTTCTCACCTCCAAGGCTGAGGTATATAAGCCAAAGTTTTTGTAACCTAAGGGGATTCAGTTTTTATTGATCAAAGTGAGTTTTTGAGCGCCGTGACTGTGTCTGAGAGAGAGGGAGAGAGAGAGAGTCTTATCTACATGCTACGCGAGCTACGGAGCCGCCATTGGAGAAGCGACACCGCCATTGTGTTAGCAACGGCGAGAGCTACGCACAGATACCAAGAGTGCGCGCTATCGGCTTCTATGTGTGGTAAGTTCCTACCAGCTTCGGTGTGAGTTTTCTTCCAACTCGTGTGTCGGAATGGAGCGTGCAGCATATCTATAGAACCACAACGAGTAGAGCTACACATTAGTACCATCGGGGTCAAGTATCGGTCACCTGTATTTTTCGGCCTGTCTTCATACGCGTTTACCGCACGGAGTGGTTATAGGTTGATTTTGCGGTTCAAGTCTTTATGGTGTTGTTCTTACCTAGTGCATAGACTTCCCCTTGAGTTTGAGATCGATTCAATGATTCTAGATCCTGTTTCGTATAGCATTCGTTCGTAGTACGGATTTCAGTCACTTGCGTATTTTAGAACTCAGATTTGATTTCCTTAGTAGTGATTGTCATTAGAAGGTCGAGTAAGTGATTTGACACCCACCTAGTTGTTTCCATGCGCCTGCGGGTCAAGCTTCGTCCTCGTCTGACAAATTTTGTTGTTGGTTGAGTTCTCGCTATTTAGCTTCCGCTAGCGACGCAACCGCCTTAACAATGATATTTGGATTCATTAAAGTGAACATCATTGCTGCGGACAACCTTTCTGGATTCGGGATCCCAAAGTCTGTACCCCATCTCACCAGAATGACCATAGCCTAGAAAGATGCACTTTCTACTCTTTGGCTCAAGTTTGTTCCTAAATTCCTTTGGAACGTGAGTATATGCCTCACAGCCAAAGACTCTGAGATGCTTGTATGAGGGCATTTTGCCTAACCATACCATCTCTGGCACTGAATCCTTCTGAAAAACCTTGCTAGGAGATCTATTTACAAGATGAACAGCTGTTGATAGAGCTTCAGCCCAAAACCCATTTGGCAGCTGTGCATTAGACAACATACTTCTGACCTTCTCTTGTATGGTCCTAGTCATCCTCTCAGCAACACCATTTTGAGGAGGATTGTAAGGAGCATTAAGTTCACGTTTTATACCTTTTGACTCACAAAAGTCCTGAAAGGCCTTTGAAACATACTCTCCACCATTGTCAGTGCATAAGCATTTAAGCTTCTTGCCACTCTGATTCTCCACAAGTGTCACAAACATTTTGAAAACACTAAACGCTTCATCCTTGTGCTTGAGAAAGTAAACCCATACTTTCCTCGAGTAATCATCTATAAATGTCATAAAGTAAGAAGCTCCCCCTAGAGATAGGTTAGGCATAGGTCCACACAAATCACTATGAACAAGTGCCAACTGTGTATCTCTTCTACTGCTTCTATGCTTATGTGGCTGCTGTGTTTGCTTACCATACAGACAATGTTCACAGAATTCAAAATCATTAAATGAAAAGCCAGGCAAATAACCAGAACGAGACAAGATTTCCATTCCCTTCTTGGACATATGTCCTAACCGGCTATGCCACAAAGAAACGTTCGGCTGCTCGGTTACATTGATTACATTTTTAGAGACATTTGATACATAAATCATGTAAATTCCTCCAGACTTTACTCCATGTGCTACTGTCATAGAACCCTTGGATATCTTCCACATGTTCTGTCCAAAAGTGGTGACGTAGCCAGCATCATCAAGTAAACCTATGCTGATCAAGCTCTTTGTAATTGCGGGAACATGTCTCACATTCTTCAGTGTGAAAGAAGAGCCATTCTGAAACTTCAATTGAACATCTCCAACACCTAAGATCTCACATATCTGCCCATTGCCTAGTTGAACATAATCTTTAGTGGTCACATAAGAAGTAAACCACTCCTTGTTTGGAGACACATGAAGTGATGCCCCTTAGTCTATAATCCAGTCACTCAATGCATTTCCATCAGATGCTGTAAGAAGAGCTGAGTCCATTGTATTCTTCAAGAAGTAGATGTCTCCTGACACTAGACTGTCATCCTCTGCAACAGTGTTTGTCACATTTATTTCTTGAATCTTCACTGAGGACTTGTTCTTCTCACCATGGTCTTCACCTTTCTCTTTGCCTTTTTCTGCTTTCCATTCTCTACAGTCTCTTTTCATGTGACCCTTCTTGCCACAATGGTAGCATTCTATGTCACTCTTGCCTTTAGCACTGCGGGACTTGCTACGAGACTGATTCCTCTTTCCACCTTTGTACTTTTCTTTGGTCCTTCCCCTGACAACTAAGGCTGTTCCTTTGCCTTTGTCCATTGTCTTTCTATTGGTTTCTTCAATAAGCAGACTTCCTTCTACACCTGCTATGTTCAAACCATCTGGAGGTGCAAAATTACTCAAAGCTGTGCAAAAAGTGTCCCAACTTTCAGGTAATGTGATCAACAGGAACATAGCTCTAACAGGTTCATCAAACTTGACACCTTGAGCTGACAACTGACTGTAGATTGTGTTGAATTCATTCAGATGATTGGACATAGGTGTCCCTTCTTTCATCTTCAAGTCAACAAGCTTCTTAAGCCAGTATAACTGTGAAGCTGCACTCTGCTTCTCATAAAGATCACTCAGCTTTAACCATGCTTGATAAGCCGACATCTCGTCTGCTACATTGAAGTAAACGCTTTCTGCCAAAGTCAGCATAATGGTAGAAAGTGTCAATTCATCCATTTCGCTCCATTCATCTTCGTCCATATCTTCTGGTTTTATCCCCTTGAGATTTATAGGTTTTATCTGCTTCTTTTGTACCAACACGTGTCAAATCTGCTTCTTCCACAATGGGAAATTGGTTCCATCGAGCTTCTTGATATTGTAAAGAGAAGTGTCCTGTGATCCAGCCATAGCTACGCTTCACAGTGGTTTACTTTCCTGGGAAAAACTCGACAGAGTTTCCCCTGTAAACTGACCTCTCTACCAATATCAACCTGTGAAATGAACCAAGAAAGCTTCAGATTTTGCATAAATTTTGGCAGAGTCTCCTTTGTAAAATGGCTCCGGTGTACTCAAAAAACAGACCAAAAAACAGCTCAAAAAACACTTTCTCTCTGACACTGTAAGCTATGGGTAAACCTGTCCTACACCTGTACTGTCTCTGACTGTCCTGTCACTGTCCTGTAAGCATAGACTGTGACAATGCCTCAACGGCAGTAAAGCAAAGATGCAATCCCAACTGTCTAACTCACAGTCAATACATCCTAGCTGCCTATCTAAGGGTGCTCGAGGGATCGCTCCAAGACCTGTATCACCGAAAGGATCTCAACATTCAAGAATCCCCCAGCTCAATCAAACCTCACTTGACCCTCAACAAAGGCTGCAGTAAATCTGACAGTACATAGACTTCCCACAAAGTCATACATCCACAAATTTCCCACTATATGCTGTAACCGCTGCGGCGGTTGTTTGCTGCGTGACTCACAGCCAGCAAACCCTCAACAGACATACATCATCTCTGACAATACATCCCATGTGGAAGTACTTGCAATGTCAGGAGGAAATCTGGAATATCAAGCAGCAAACACAAGCTACCTGATGAACTAGTGGATGTCGCCTACAGCCTGTGTGTAGATGTGCCCGTGTCGTATGTGACACGCCTCTAAGAACTGTGAGCCATCCTTCGATGTGTAGACAGCCACAAATCAACACTCTGGGAGTGTCGATATCCTCAGCACCTGCAGTCGTAGGCCGAAAACCCCAAATTTGCAGAGTCATATCTGCACCCGTCGAGACCACGTAGTCGAAAATGGCCTGCGTAGAACTTTGTCGAAACCGAACGGTGGCTGAGATGACCTCAGAATGAAATTTTGAGCAAACTAAGTCCTTCGATCACTCCCACAGGATTTGGGGCCGTGTCTTCGCCTGTCGAATTTCACTCCAATCTAAGCTTGTGACTCTAGCCTCCTGCAGTGCTACCCCGAGCCTCGATCTGAGCTCTGATACCAGTTGAAGGAGTACGAGCGGAAGTGCGACGCGAGAGAGAGTGCGAGAAGAAGAGCACGACGATATGGTGAACTTGCTCTACTGTAATGTGTAGAGCATAGTGAGTTCTTATTAGGTTTTTACAAAAGAATATGTGTACATACCTGGCGGCCCGCCCACTTACCTGGGCGACCACATTGGGCTTTATACCCCAACACAGAGGAGGTATATCGGCTGGGACGAAGAGATCCAATGATGAGATTTGTAGACCATCGTAGAATTAGACCTTCTCAAGTGCAAAAATGGGTAAACAAGAAATACACGGAAAACAGAGATCCGAGAGATCATGTAGCTGCCTTTGTGCGTTTAATTAGAGCGGAAGAGGTGTTAGACTTCCCTACCCAATTTGCAGGATTTGGACTAACCCTAGAGGATGACGCTGCTACTTGGTTTGACTCTGTGGAGCGTAGAGACTTTGAGTCTATGGAGGAAGTGTTTGACGAGTTTATCAAGGAATTCTCACAAAGGGGAATAGCTCATAATACGGTCTCACAAATCCATAAATTCAAACAGAAAGATGGGGAATCTGTGCGAAAGGCAGCCCTACGACTAAAAAGATATGTTAAGTTCTGCCCGATGGAAGAACTGCCAACTCAGTCCAGACTTATGCTTATATTTATCCAAGGACTAAGGAATGCAGATCTCTAGAAGGACTTACATATGAAGAGGAGCACGACGTTGAATGAGTTAACCAAGGAGGCTCTTTACCTTGTGGACAATTGTGCGGTCTACAAAGAGGGTGAGTTCAAGGATCTTGACGACGATTCATCCTCACAACAAAGTGGAAGAAAGTATTCTAAGACAGTACCGAAAGGAGAAGTAGTTGTAAACCAGGAGCATCTTGTTGAGAAAGTGCTAAAAAAGATTAACTTGTACGCCAAACCCCAGGCCAAGTAGCCCAAGTGGTGTGCTATTGAACAAAAATGGACAAACCATGGGATGGAGGAATGTTATTATAACAAGGGATATGTGAGAGAGAGACCTTACGCTCCCCAAGATCAGGTAGCTTCTCCTCAAGTTCCACCGATGCCTAGGTATCAAGCAGACAACCTACCAGGACCTATAGGTGTAGAAAGACCACAACCAGTGTTGGGGCAACAACCACCCCTGCCAGGATTACGACCAGTCGGCGTAAGATACACACCAACCGTAACCGAATCAAAAGAGAAGGCTTTGGTGCCTATGCATGCATATTATGAAGCATGCGGAAAATCCTGTCTACTATCCACCAGAAGAACCCTCAACGCCAGAACCATGGAGCATGATGGGAGATGCAGGACCACCAACAGCTACACAGACAGCAGGATAAGGAAGATATAACTTGGATGAACGAACATTGTTGTTCATAGCCAATGGAGGCATGGGTGGACAGAGACATGCATACCAACAAAGAGGAGCTCAAGGAATACCTCAACAGCCTAAAGGACCCTGCTACAAGTGTGGTGGAGACCATTGGCTAAGAGACTATCCTCATGATGAAATCATTAGAGTCAACGCATATTGCACCAAGTGTGTAGTTACTCATTTGATTCCTGATTGCCCGAACAACCCGAGCAAAGGAGCAAAAACTACCTTGAACATACTAGAAGTAGTGCCTTCTAGTGGAGGGTCAGAAAACAAGACAATCATACCTATTCAGGCAGTGACACGAGTCCAAGCTCAAAGAATGACGAACGAACCCATAATTGAAGAGCCAAAAACCGATGCCCCAAGTTCAGAAACAAAAAATCAGAGAAGCACTTGGAAGGCTAGAAAGGCGCGTATGAAAGCCAGGAAAGAACGAGAGCAAACTACTATATCCGAGGAGTTAAAACACACAAAGAATAGATTAGAGCGGTTAGAGGATCTAGCTAGCCTAAGCTCACACACTACGGCAACCATAGAACCCAAGGAAATAGCAGAACCCAAAAGTGCAGGATCAAGAGGATCAGTATTGGCAGACAAGGTAAATGAGTAGTTAGATGCACTTCTAAAAGCTTATGAAGCCAGACTCAAAAAGAACCAAACCCAAGAGCAAAGATGGATTACTTATCCATATGCTGAATAGAAAAACAGAGGTTGGAAATGTGTAGAAAGATGATTGAAACAACTCAATCCTTGATAGAAAACCCGCTTGGTAAACCTGCAAATGGGCATGAAGTACCAGCTCCAACCCCTATCCAACCAGCTTTAGAGGAACAAGTAGAAACGAAGGAAAGACTCACGAATGCCTATGAGTCTAGGGGAGAACCTATCGTAGTGCCAAATACAACAGATGAGGCAAGTGACGGGTTCCAGCCTAAAACATTGGTAGAAATGGGTAAGGATTGTAACGGTCTAGATGATCTGTGGAAGCAAATCCATGAAGCCAACGAAGCTAACAGGGAGAGTTTTCACATGAACAGCACGAGAAAAGAGAAAAACGAGGTCTTACCTCCTATTGAAGAATTTGAGGCAAGATCACAAATGAACTTTGATATACATTCACAAGGGGGAGACCAGGGATCAATTAGTTCGGGGCACAGCCAGCCAGACTCGCTGAAAACTCTACCCTCTTACCTAGGAGAGTATGAAGCCAAGTCTGAGGTGAGAGCAGTCCCATCTCAAAGACTTTCTTCTAACAAAGTGATGGATTCACAAGGGTTGATTGAGTTATTGTCCACCCATGTGGCATGCACAATCACATTAGCTGAACTTCTGAGGTTACGACCAAACATGTGGACCACAATAGGAAAATGCCTAGAAAAATATGGAGTGAAAGACCCCACCTCGAAGCTTCAGGAAGGGATCAGAGAATTGGACAGGCTTCAACTAAATACTAGGTTAGTACCCTTAAACAAGGTTGGAGAGTAT
This sequence comes from Adiantum capillus-veneris, assembly GCF_014529385.1. Lineage (NCBI taxonomy): Eukaryota > Viridiplantae > Streptophyta > Polypodiopsida > Polypodiales > Pteridaceae > Adiantum > Adiantum capillus-veneris. Next base: position 137,318,206 of record NC_140944.1, on the reverse strand, counting down.
TGCGAGGGAGAATATGGAAACACCATGCTACCAGTAAAATTCCAAGGAGTAGTTTCCAAAGCTATTCTTGACAGTGGAGCAGGAGTTGATATCGCCACCAAGGAAATCTGGAAAAAATGGAGAAACTAGCTTTGAGAGCCACCATAATGAAATTGCAATTGGCAGATGGGTTCATGGAGAAACCTCTAGGACTCTTAGAAAAAGTGATTGTCACTTCATGTGGAGTCGAGTATGAGCATACGTTTGCAATAGTCGATTTCGACAAAAAGAACAATTATGAGATCATCTTAGGAAGACCATTCATGAGACAATTGAAGACGGTCCAAGATTGGGGTTACGACCACATATACCTCAGACATGGTGAGACAACAACCAAAATACACCTGAAAGATCATAGTTACAAGGATGTGAACCAGAAACCAATGGAAGAGTTTGATTCAGCTACATTAGCAGGGTCGGAACTCCCCACATGGTTAGGGCAACAAAAAGAGCTATGGATGTGCGGAGCTTCACATTGTGGGAGCTTAAAAAGAGAGGAATGCGTCTTAGAAAGAGCGATTGAGGACAAGGAGTATATTCCAGAACCTTTTCCTAAAGATGCCTTAGAACCTCTAGAATGGGAACACATACCAGCAACATTGGATGTATGTACCATTACAGATAGTCCAACAACGAAATTTTGCGATAAGGACGGCTATGATGTGCTACCCTATTACATGGTAAGCCTTATACCAGGAGAAGATGACATGGTAGAACCACCAGAACAAGAAGAGTTTTATAACTCCTCTGAGCATCTGGAGGTAAATAACGATGCAGATAATGAGTGTTCAGACAACTCAAGTAAGCGCGGGGAGAAAACAGAGAATATTAAGTTTTATGGTTTTGCTAATCAGCACCCTAGACGCCAAGAATGCTATAGGAGAAAACAAGCAGCAAACAAAGCGAGAGAGAACCTGATGCCCATGATAAAAGGTAAAACTCACTATCTGATGCTTGTAAAAGCAGAGGATTGTGTAAAAGATCAAATATCATGAAGATTCTCAAAAGTTCGAGGGGAAGGAACGCGAGAGCAAATAAGACAAGTACGAAAAGCTAAAACAAAAACAAAATCACAAAATTCTCAAAAATAAAAAAAAGAAACAATGAAAGACCAAGAGTGGACCAAACTGGAGCGTAAACAGAAATACCAAGAACTGAAACGGTCTTTACAAGGAATGGACTACTGAGGAAGATAGTGATGGTAAGGGGGAGTCAGAAAAAGGAAACGTGAATGTACCATCACACTATCGGAAATTCACCATCCAGGACAGAAAAATCATAATAACACCACCAGTCAGGGAAAGAACAAACCAGGAATCTTATGATGGACCGGAAAATGCAAAAAGGATAGACCTCGCTGAACCAGGAGAGAAGCCTCAGCTGGTCTATATTGCAACCGATTTAGAGCCTGAAGAAGAAGAATGGCTAACACAACTTCTCAAGAAGTATAAAGATGTGTTCACATGGCCCTACAAAGACCTCAAAGGAGTTGATCCATCGATATGCCAACATACAAGTCCTTTGAAATTAGATGCCAAACCTAGCAAACAGTGTCCTTATACATATAATGACACATTTGCTAAACGAATCAAAGAAGAGATTGACAAGTTGATGGATGTTGAATTCATCTATGAAATCGAACATACAGATTGAGTGTCACCCATTGTGGTAGTCCCCAAAAAGAACGAAAAACTGCGAGTGTGTGTAAACCTCAAAAAGGTAAATGCAGCCACCATAAGGGATAATTATCCCTTGCCAATCACAGAACATGTACTAGAGAGGGTGGCCGGAAAATGGGCTTATTCTTTTCTAGATGGGTTTTCAGGGTACAACCAACTGGCAATTGCAATGGAGGATCAACACAAAATAGCGTTTGCCACAGAATGGGGAATATATGTGTATCGTGTTATGCCTTTTGGCTTAACTAATGCCCCGGCTACCTTTCAAAGGTTAATGACGCACGCGTTCAAAGAATACCTAAGACTATTCTTAGAAATATACATGGATGATCTTTGTGTACACTCTCTTCTACGAGAGGAACATATTGACCATTTGCAAAAGGTATTTGAAAAATGCAGGACATATCGAATCTGCCTTAACCTGGAAAAGTGCATTTTCATGGGGTTAGGCAAGGCCAACTCTTAGGACACATTGTCTCAAAAAATGTCATAACCACTGACCTAGACAAAATCAAGGTCATAGTAGACCTTCCCAGGCCTACTAATGTGAAACAAGTGCAATCCTTCATGGGACACTGTGGATATTATCGAAGATTCATATATATGTACGTAGTCATCGCACAACCAAAATACACCTAATTCTTCTGCATATGCAATCGGGAGTATTCTGGCTCAACCTGGAGACGGAACAATGGATTTTCCAATTTGTTACGCAAGCCGATAGTTAAATATTGCGGAAAAGAACTACACAACCACCGAAAGAGAGGGGTTAGGAATGATTTATGCTGCCTTGAAATTTTGGCATTATTTGCTCGCAAACAAATTTGTGTTCTTCATAGATCACAAGCTCTTCTGTATCTGGTAAATAAACCATGCAATACAGGGAGAATTGTACGTTGGTTTATTATATTGCTAGAGTTTGATTTCACAGTGGTAGTCAAAAAGGGTAAAACTCATCTACGGGCTGATCATCTTTTAAGGCTACACAACGGGGAAGCTCCTGAAGGAGTAGATGATGACATACCATATGCTATCTTTTCATATTGAAATGATACCCAAATGGTCTCAGGAAATTGTTAGCATTCTTTCCTTTGGAGGTAGGTTTGATAACACGGAAGACAGATCCAAACAACAAACAATTGGACAAACAAAAAACTTCCAGTTGATTGCAGGATAGCTGTATCATCTAGGACCGGACCAAATTCTACGACTATGTATAAATCCGAAGGAATTCGAGTGTTATCTTGAAGAAGCACATGTCCAGGATTGTGCATTTCATTGTTCAACAGTGAAACACACCAGAGACTGAAATAGTTAGGGGTTTATTGGCCAACTATGTACGCGGACACACATGCTTATATTAACAATTGTACTATATGTAGTGCCAAACGACCAGTGGATCACGCAACATTGTTTCAGGTAAACATTGCACCTACATGGAGTCAATATATCATTGATTTCTTAACCACAAGGGCATTTCCTGAAAACATAACAAGAGCACGGAAAAGGGCTATAGAGCTAGAGACTCGTGACTTTCAGTTAATTGGGAACCAACTCTATAAGCGAGGAAAGGAAAATCAACTTAAAATCTGTGCAAGTGAAAGTGAATACCTACTGATTCTAGAACACGCACATAGCGGAATAAGTGGAGGCCATTTTTCAGGCGATAAGACGGCAAAAATTGTCTTAACCGCAGGAATATGGTGGCCTATATTACATATAGACGCTGAAGAGTTTGTAAAGCGTTGTGACGCATGTCAGCGCACCAAGGTGCCGATAAAGAGAGATGAGATGCCACTACGGCCAATGATGGAAGCAAGGTCATTTGCAAAATGGGGCATTGATTTTGTGGGACCTATTTCACCCCCTGCATATCGCACCCATACCCAATATATCATTGTGGCTACGGACTATCTCACAAAATGGGCAAAAGCCAAGGCAACACAAAAAGCAGATGCACGGACCACTGCACAATTTTTGTATGAGAATATTTTTGTACGATACGGTTTACCAATAGAAATAGTCAGTGATCAAGGAACACATTTTCTTAATGAAGTCATTGAATATCTGCTAGAGGAATTCATGGTCATACACAGAAAATCTGCTCCATATTATCCATAGGCAAATGGACAAGCTAAGGCCACAAATAAAACACTATGCACGGTTCTCACTAAAATTGTATCAGAGTCAAGAACAGACTGGGATCAGCAGCTACACTCAACACTATGGGCATACAAGGTAGCTTACAAAACATCGATTGGAACGACACCGTACAACATGGTGTTTGGCCTAAATGCTATATTACCCATAGAGTTCTTAATTCCAAATCTACGAGTAGCGAACACTTAGAATGGACAGGGCATGATCTCTCTTCAAGAATAAATGATCTTGAAAAGCTAGATAAACTCCGCTTGAGAGCTGTAGCTTCAATCTATGCTAAAAAGAGAAGACAAAAGGAGTTTTTTGACAAGCATGTGTGTACGAAAGATTTCAAAACAGGTGATTATGTACTTGTTTATACCTTGAAGCAACATGCCAAAAAACTTAAAAAGCGAGGGATGGGACCCTTTGTGATTAGTGATTTATCACAAAGCGCAGCTGTCAAGCTTGCTACATTAGCAGGAGAAGAAATGCCAAATTGGATTAGTGGGTGTCAATTGAAGAAATATCATTTATCACTAACACAAGAATATGCTTCAACAAATCCATCAAGGAAAACAACGAATGAAGGAGAAATAGAGGGTACGAGAAGAAGCTCAAGCATAAGCAAGAACGCATTGCAAAAATAAGGCTTCTACGACAACAACAACAATGTGAAGCACCATTGCGAATCAATGCCATTCGACTAACGAAGTTTGACGAAGACACAGTGGAGCCAATAATTGCAGTCAAAGTGGGTAGCAATCAAGTTGAATCGACGGCATTGCTTGATTCGGGAGCTCAAGCAAATTTGATCTCTTACAGATTATACAAACAGCTCAAGCCCACAGGTCAAGTTCATCCTACTCCATAAGTGTTGGAAAGTAGTACATCACATTCACTGAAAACATTGAGCTGGACTATATTGCATGTACATGCACATCAATATATTTACCCACACAAATTCTAGGATGAAAGCACACAACATCCCATGATGTTGGGACAACCTTGGCAGAAAGAGTACAATGTGCAGATAGATTGGAATACGAATGCAGTCAAAATTTAGCATGCACAAGAACAACAGATGGTAGCCTTTGCTCAGCAACCCCGGAATAATCCGCTGCTAGAAATGCAATCACTGGATAAAAATCCAAAGGGAAGGATGCCACTAAAGAACAAAATGATACCCAAGGCTAACCAACAGGGAATTGCCAACATAGTTCACTACAAGTATGACAAGTCACCGACCGCAGTGAACAGATCAGAGTTACCAACAAGAGAAAAACAAATATGGGTGCGGAAGGATAGAAATGACATGGCAGACAAAAAACAATACAACGGAAGAATTCAACCGAAGCAGATAGTTCAACCAAAAACCAAGGGAATAGAACAGATATGGATCCCAAAGAAAATGCTCAACAATAACTCAAATGCAGCTCGCATTTGGATCTCGAAACCAAAGCAAAAGGAACTCCATTCAGTACAAGCAACATCGGAAAGCAGACAACTGCATAAGAAACCAACACACCGATTTATGTGGATGCCCATCAGTAGCAATAAACCCTAAACTGGCAAAGACAAGCTGCCAATGGAAAGCAAAAGAGATACGGTCTACGGCCATTCCGGCCAAGCCAATTCTCTCTAAGGAGACAACTACGGCCATATCCACAATAGCAACAAAGCCAGCAACTTTTGCAAGAAATACAATCAAACAAAGAGCACTAGATTTACAGCTCTTACTTGCAAAGAATACAGGAAACCTCGATGGTGAATGCCAATAAGCATCTTGCTTATACCCTTCTCTTGCAGAGCATTAGTTTTTCCATGCATTGACCGAGTATGCATATTATAGTCCACATTACACGGCCAAGCATTCGCACAATTTTTTCAACCCATGCACGGCACATACTTTGAGGCGATACCTTGTCGTCCGTGAGGATTCCGGCTAGGAGGAGGGGAGGCATTCTCAAATGCGGACCCAATAGAAAGAGCAAAAAAGGGCATGTTTTTCGACTATTTTTAAGGGTTGTTGTTTGATTGCAAAATTTTCTGGACTAACCCAAGTACATATGCCCTTATACAGCATGAATCTATAGGTATATGGGGCCAAACGCCAAATCAAGCCCCTAGGTGTGTATATAAGTAAAAATAGCCATTTTTTGGGCAAAATATTGGTAAAACGGAGAAATCCGGCCATAAAAATTGCATGTGAGTATATATAATGTTTTGCGGTGATGTTTTGATTTATTATGATTTTTGGGGATTTTTTGGGCTTGATTTGCTAATTTCCTTTTAATTTTGCTAGTTTTCGGCACAAAAACTTCAAAAATACAAAAACCAAGTGAAAAACGATCGTAATGAAAAAAAAATATGGGGATGATCAGTGACTATAGAACAACCTATGGTACAGTGGGGGTGCAATTATGAGATTGGAGAGGAAAGCGTGTTTTAGCCAGATTTTGACCGAAATGCCAAATTTCTGGTAAACATGGCAAATGAAGTCCAAATCAAGAAATTTTTGAGCCTAAACCACATCTCGTAAGAAGTTGGGAGCACATGTCAAATTTCATGAAAAGTGGTTCGGGGGACCCCATCATAAGAATTTTTCACTTCATTTTTAGCTCATTTCCACTATTGACCTTTGAGAGAGAGGTCCTGCCACCTAGAGCGAATGGAACTTCCAGCAGCTTCTACGACGCGCACGACTACCCGACGGGCTTCAGACATGAGAGGTAGGCTCGCCACCTTGAGCTTTTCGTGCATGTTTGTCGTTTTGTCGCGAAAACTAGCGTAGGGTTCACACACAAAGCGAGCAGTAGAGACCTACAAGTAGAAGTGACCACCTAACGGCTAACCCAAAAGGAACGAAACTTCATCGGCAGCTTACCCTAGCATAGGAGACTAGTCTTAGATGTCCAAAGGCACTAGAAAACCATCAGGAAAAACCCTAATTCCTAGAACCCCGCAAGAGGCCACCAAATGGGGAATCGGCGGAGAGGCGCCCAAAAGCTACCAAAATTCATGGGTAGGAGCATCTCGACATGCTCGACAAGTCTATATAGCCCACATGACCAAAAGGTGACTCGAAGCGGCACTAAACTTCAGAAATGACATCAGACACACAAAGCGTCAAATAGCTCTCGCGACCAAACCGCATGTCCGTTTGCCACCAAACTTCACGAGCGGCTTTCTTAGACCATCAACAACCAAGACTTATGGTGGTAGACCACCACAAGTCATCAAAGACATGTAAACGCAACCACGGGTGCTTCTAGAGCGACAAATTGCCAAACGGAGCTCCGATGAAGCCAAAGTCGACAAAAACCATACGGCAAGGATCCCCAAGGGATCGGGAAGCTATGGAGACCAACATCAAGAAATTACATCGCCGAAAAGCATTCCAAAAGTCAGAAAACGGCTCAGAGTCTCTGAAATCCACACAGGGAGTTACTATCTATCCATTTGACTTCTTTGTTGAAATTAGGCTTAAAAGGGACTCATGAGGACTAAGGGCAAGCACCAGTAGCAGTTACCATTAAAAAATCATCAGGAAACATCCTACGCGTAGGATATCTCAAGGCCATTTATGGGCATAGAACCCAACAACTCTCATCACACACATTTTCTGAATAGCCTTTACATGCTAGCCACCAAGTTTCATCACATTTGAACCAAAATTGACCTCATATGCATGAAAAAACGCGAAGTTACGGCATAGAGGCAATAATGGGCCATAGACCTACCAAAACTTGTCCAAATCACATAAAACTTGCACAACACATTCATGAGCACATAGCCAACCAATCTGTGTGGTCACCTTCAAAAATTGATGAAGTAGACATCCTACGCGTAGGATGTCTATTTGACATTTTTGGCCTACAGAGGGTATTTTTACATTCCAGATCTTTTCATAGCATCTTCAAGAGCTCATATATCAAGTTTCAAGCCATTCTAATCATTTTTGACCCTTTATGAGCCCAAAAACACTACACATGGTCTTACCAACACCAAATCTTGTCCAAATCCAAATCCAAGAGCATGGCCATGTTCCACATGCCAAGGACTACCCACAGAACAAATCCCAAGCCATTTTGATGAAATAGACATCGTACACGTAGGATGTCTCCAGCATGTTTTTGAACTTCTGTGCAAACAATGACATCATGGGAGCCATTACCATGGTGCAACGAGCCCATATATCAATTTTTAACCCATTTGGATATCATTTGCCACCTGTTGTGGAAATCCTACCCAATTTGTGAGCCTAAAGCCTGAATCTGCCCAAAATTCCACTTTTTGATGCCCAAATCCAAATCCAAGCACATAGCTATGTTGTACAGGCCAAGGACCACCAGCATGTCATGTTTCACCAAAATTTGATGAAAAAGACATCCTACGTGTAGGATGTCTAGATGATAATTTTTTGCCAAAATTGTACTGTGAGCACATGCACAGTTTCACAAGTTCCTTTTAAGTTTTATTTTCAATTTTCAAGTCATTTGGATAGTTAAAACTCAGTTTCTAAGCTGATATGGAAAAAACGCTAACTTCGGACTACTGAGTGCAACAGGATCTAAGGCAGCCGCAAAGTCACCGGCAAAGAAGAAGAGGATGACCATAAAGGATTATTTGGAAGATGTAGAGCCCTTCGTCATACCAGAAGGAACTCTAAAGCCAACTAGCACATGGATCCAAGAATACCTGCTAGAGTCCAATGATCTAAAGATCTACCAAGGCGTTGTCGTGTTGTGACACGTACATAGTGGGAACGCATGCTACAAGATCTATCTTGTAACTTTTTAGATACATAATTATCTTTTCTATAATGTACATATGCATATTTAAGTATAATAATAATCCTTCTATCTCATCCTATTATTTTTCTCAAGGGTAACCTATCCTTACTTTACCATCAGAAAATACTATGGGAACAGCTCAATAGCTCCGCCTCTTTAACTTGGGGCAAAAAGCATTGATTCTTTATTTCTACTATCTCATTATCATCTCACACCCTAGCTAGATCCTATATCTAGGGTAAACTCCAATATATATATATATATTCTATGTATTTTTTATATTTTTCTTATATTTCTTTTTAAATAGCTACTAGGAGGAAATCACATCCTAGTGGCACATTAGGTGGCATGATTTCAAAGATACACTTATTTTAATGCATTATTGCAAGCATGATTACAAAACTTTGTCAAGGATCAATATCATCCTTTCATATGGCATGAGGTGTCCTTTGGAATTAAATGAAAGTCTAGGCTAAGGGGACCACGGAAAGACTTTTGCTGCCAGAAATGGACCCTATTTTCATGAATTTTTTACACGAGGTTCCAATCCGAATTGGAAAATGATTTTAGAATGAAAATCGTAGCTAATGAGCTGAAGTTTTTGCCCATATTTTTACTTTTTTATTTGGAGCCACGGTTAAGGAGATATGATCAAAATACTGGACCCCAGTCTACCCACATCATGCACGGACAGCTCATTTCCAACTTTTCCAATTCCTATTCACACTGGCTCCTCTCTTCTTGTGTAAACCCTTGGGGATTCCCTTCACCTATAAAAGGGGACCTCTTCTTCCTTGAAAAGGAACTCAAGCATTCAAGCCATTGATGAGAGGAATTCTTGAGGGAGTGAGTAGTAATGCCTAATTGTACTTAGCCCCATTAACATAAGCCCAAGCCTACACTTTCTCCTAGAGGAAGACTAGCCATTCTTGTACGCTATCCTTGGAAGATCAACTCTAATCAAAGAAGGTGTTGTACTTGGCATATCAATCAAAGTGGAGTGCTCCCCTCTTCTTCTCTCTCCATCAATAATGGTGCCGAAGGGTTTGTCAAGTAAGATGTGTTCTACATTGATGTTTTCTTGATTTCTTGTTGTTTTCTTTTTCATCTCTATTCCGATATATATATATATATATATATATATATATATATGTATCTAATCTCATCTCCTTAACCAAACCTATCTCTCTCATTCTTAGTAATTCATCCTCTCTGCACATTCTAGGTTCTCTTTTCTACAGGTACATCTCTCCCCACAGTATCCTTATTGCCTACAGGCAAGAATAGGGCTTGGGAGGAAAACTTCTCATCTCTTCACTTCTCTCATATCTACATTTCGCACATACTATCCTAGATGAATAACCCACATGATGATCATTTCTATCGCTTTCACTCTGTACGATCTATTAGAATTAACGTATGGATTAGCCGAAAAATACACTTTCAACAACGTATAGTGTTTCTCTTTGGCCCAGAAAGGCTTAATGAAATACTTCTATCACCGGATCCCATCATACTACCTCTCATAGACTATAACTTTTCTTTTGACGTAAGCGTAGTTATCTTGGTATGAACCAAGAGGATTTGTACACACAATTAATCCCAATCACTAGACAAAATATATATATTATGGTAAGCACAAAACTACAATTCCAAAGAACAATTCGTAGCCTATTTGGTCAGTCAAGATTGAATGCCATTAACTCATCTATTAACCCTTTCATATTACCCATGATACGATATGACCATAGCCTTGATGTTTTCATTTTCGTATTGTTTTGACATTCTCTTTTGTGTTCTTTCTTTGTGTGTGTGAGTGCAAGAGAGAAAGAGTGAGTCTTCTTTGATTGCACTTATTTCCAAACCCTAGTCTTCATGGCATCTATGGTTTAACTCCTTCATATAGTTTTTGTTGAGTTCTCTCACAAACTCTCACAGCCATAAGCCCGGTGCTTTCCTGGGAAGACCGCAAATTTCTCGATATATTTTTGGTGAACCTGACGCGAAACTGCCAGGGTGAGATTTTGTGGGTAACCATGGGTGATCATGTTGAGCAACAAGGTATGCATTTTGACCCAGCAACAATGCAAATGTTTGAAGCATTTGCAATGTTCATGCAACAACAACATGCCACTGAAAGAAGGGAGATTTCAGCAACGAAGGCCATACAAGCAGTCGTCAATAGAATGGATCAGTTCAATGGCAAAGATGTAACCAAGTACTTACGCGAGTATGTGAAGGAGATGGAGCTGCATCGCGTGTCAGAAGGTGAGATGATTCAAAGCTTTGAGCTAGTTGTTGCTCCAGAAATTAGAGAGCATGTTAGGGTAATTAAAGATGGGCATGGGAGAAATTGGGAAGAACTCAAAGTAGCTTTAAAGGAGGAATATTTCATGGAGGACTCTGAGAGAGTGACCAAAAGGAAATTCTTAGAATGGGTAGTCAAGCCAAAGCAAGGACTATCAATAACAGAGCTACTTAGGGAATTTGAGCGGCGCTATGCACAACTCACCAGGACAGAAAGGGTCACACTAGATGTAGAGAAGACAGATCTTTTCTTACAAGCTGCAGGTAAAGAGTTTCAAGAAAATTTGGAGCTTCTTCTTGAAGATAAAGATGCTGATCAAGGACTAAAGACCGACTGGAATGAGGTTGAAGGTGCTGTCTCACTGCTTGCCAAACGACAAAGAAGAAGGGACAAGATGGTAGTAAACACTACAAGTCCTTCCACCTCAACTTCTGACAAAATTGTAAAGCCTACTTTTATCGCTCCTAAGTTTGATGAGTCCATGCTATATGAGCTTGTGAAGGGAATGCGTGACTTGAAGGTGAAGTTTGTAAAGCTTGAAGAAAAAGGCTAACCATCAGGGCCACTTCCTAGGCAAAGACAACAGCCCAAAGAAGGGTTTGTTAATAGATGTATTTGGTGTGATAGTACAAACCATGTAAGAAGGGATTGTGATGATTTTAGTGATGCTTTGTCAAAAGATGTTGTCTTTTTTAAGGATGGTAAAATCCACTTCAAAGAGACAGGTCTACCCTTGAGAACTAACTTTGGGAAGGGGGGAATGCAAACCTTAGTTGAAGATATGGTAACTAAGCATGCCACCTCTTCAGTTGAGGCAGCTACTTTTGGAGTAAAAATTGAACATTTTTGTGATGAAGAGGTGAGTGACCATCATGGTCAAATTTGGCCAAATGTCATGCAATTAGCTAAAAAGGGAAAGCTTACAAAAGAGATTCTACATGAAGCAGGTGATTGTATACGTTTAGAAACAGGATGGAATGATCCAGTGGACTCATTGTCAGTGCATGCCTACATTACAAAATGCCAACAAAATGAGGAAATTATAGAAGAGAAGCGCAAACGTGAGAATGCTGATGAAGGACCATCAAAAAGAGATTCTAGAAGTGGGGGAAGAAGCGACTCAATGCCTTCTCAAACACCCTCAACACAAGGAGCATCTCCACCTGAAGTACTCATGGAGGAGTCTACAATAGGAAAGAAGAAAGAGCCAACGAAAGGTAAGACAAAAGGCCCAACTTATAAACTACAATCTAATATTGAGGTTGCTACAGATTTAAACAAAGTCTTGGAGGAAAGGATCTTGAATAGCAAGATTGAGTTTACTCTGGGAGAAGTTCTTGGCATTGCAAAGCGTGAATTCCATGAGGAGATCATTGACATCATCAAGAGGAAGAGGCAAACCCTTGCTGAAGTTTCTCGTCCACAGGTTGAAGGGGAAACCTCAAAGACACAAGGGATGCAACTGCAAAATAAGGAGAATGATGGAGCTATGGTAGGATGCTACCAATCTAGTGGGAGAGTGAAGCAAGTGTATTTCTCAAATGATGATGAAGAAGTTGAAGATATTCCTAGGAGTTACTATTCACGAAGTCATTGGGCAAGGGCTACTACAGAAACTTTGGTCAAGGTAGGTGATCTTGAAGAGCCATTTGTTGCCTTGATTGACCATGGTTCAGAAATAAAAATAATGTCAAAGAGTCTCTACAACAAGTGCAAATGGCCGATGGACACAGATCATGGCTGGATGGTAAAAGTGGCAAACAATTCATCCGGTGAATTGTATGCAGCATGTCCAGGTGTGAAGGTAACAATAGGTGATGTAAAGATTAACCAAAACTTCTTTGTACAGGATACATCTTCATATGATCTCATCCTTGGACAGCCCTACACTGTGGGAGTTCGAATGGAAACAAAGGTAATGGATGATGGTTCAGCATATGCTAGGATACGTAGCAAAGATGATAAACGAGCTGTCCAATTTCTCACAGTTTGTGTGAACCATGAAAGAAATCGTGACAACCTCAGAGAACATCCTCTACCAAAGGTGAGAAAAGGGTTTCATGATCATAGAGAAATGATGGGTTTTGGCCAAGTACCATTGTAAAGCGGGATTGCAGTGGTACAGAAATAAAAAGGGTCTCGCCTGATCCAAAAATAGGTGAAGCATTTTCAACGAGCTCCTTCGTAACAAAGAATGGATCAGTATGTTTTACAAAACTTGAAGGTTTGAAGAGATGTGAGAGGCAATATGTGCATAATGTACAAATAGGCATGAAAAAGAGTGGGTTGCTAGAGCCTACTGAAAATGTTTTGGGTTTGTGTGAACAAGTTTCTTTTGTAGATACTATGGGTGAGATTGATGTTATAATGGGGTCTAATTTGCATCTTGAAAATGAAGTTGTGGAATTTTGCTCTATGGAAATGTATCAAGTAATAGAAGCCTTTAAAGAAAGCCAAACAGTTGGCCTAAAAGTCCATGTTGAAACTAAATACAAGAGTGTAGCAAAGAAGGTGAAACCAGTAGCTTCACCCTTACCACCCAACAACAGGGAAAAGATTGAGCAGGCTTCTTTACAACCAAGTTTGAGGAATCCTAAAAAGATTGGGCATACCTTCACAAAGGAGTCTTTCCAAGACTTGCAGATTGGTCGCGAGGAGTTTCTAACACAGGAGGAGACAAAGTGCTTCAAAGAAATGCTTTCAAAGCATGGTAAGGCTTTTACATTTGAGCCACATGAGATAGGATGTGTTGATCCTTCTATTGTAGCTCCTATGGTAATTTTCACAATACCTCATGTGCCTTGGAATCTGCAGCCTATTCCGGTTCCAAAGGCTCATTTGCCAAAGTTAGTAGAGCTACTAAATGAGAAAATCAAAATGGGAATCTTGGAGCCTTCTTGTGCTCCATACTCAAACACGTGGTTCACAGTTCCGAAGAAGAATGGTTCTCTACGCTTCATCCAAGATATGCAACCAGTGAACAAGGTGACAATTAGAAATGTAGGTACAGGTCCAATTGTGGATGAGTTTGCAGAGGCATTTGCAGGGAGGGTAATCCACTCAATGGGGGATCTCTACTCAAGGTATGATCAATTTCAGCTTGCAATCGAAAGCAGAGACTTGACAACCATGAGGACACCTTTGGGTTTGGTAAGGATGTGTACCTTGCCACAGGGAGCAACCAACTCGGTTGCACATATGATGAATGGGATGAATAAGGTCTTACGTGACTTTATTCCTCAAATCACAATGCCTTTCATTGATGATTTGCCTATCAAAGGATGTGAAGAAAGTGACAAAGATGAAGCTTTGGATCTCAAGGGATGTCGCAGGTTTGTGGTAAATCACATAAATGATTGTGATAAAATTTTGTCTAGGTTGGAAGAAGTGAATCTTACATTGTTAGGGAAAAAGTCTATGTTTGGTGTCAATGAAGTGCTTATTGTGGGGCACATGTGCGGGCCATATGGTAGGAAACTTTGTAGATGCCATCCAAAGAATGAAAGAAACGTGCACTAGCATCACTGAGGTTAGAAGGTTTCTGGGAGCATGTGTCTTCTATGTTATTTGGATTCCACATTATGTACATGTAGCTGATCCTCTTTATCAGCTGCTTAGAAAGAATCAGAAGTTTAAATGGACAGAAGCACATGTAAAATCCATGAAAAAGCTAAAGGAGTTGCTCCAGTCAGCAACGACTTTGAGAAAGGTAGACTATGAGTGTCAAAGGCCAGTGATTGTGACAGTAGATACCAGTCCTACAGGGATTGGATGGGCAATAGGGCAAGATGACAAAGAAGGACACAGGTATGTGGTAAGATTTGGATCAAAGGTACTAAGTGCTCGCCAAAGAAACTATCCACAGATAAAGAGAGAGCTATGGGGTATGGTTACAGCCTTGAAAAGTGGGAAAGAGTACCTAATTGGTGCATGTGTGGTTGTAGAAACAGATTGTCTACCACTTCTTGGGATGATTACAAGCTGCTCAACTCCAGACATTGCTATGTTGCGGTGGATTGCCTACATTAAGTCCTTAAATCTTGAGTTTAAGCACATTGCAGGTAAAGACAATACAGTGGCAGATATGCTATCAAGGGCAAGGTATGAAGATGAGACAAAAATGATTGATGAGGGAGATGATGTAGGCACAAAGTTCTATTCTATCTCTCATGTCAAAGGTAACAATGTCTGCATGACTAATCTACTTGAATCATTCTTGAAAGAGCTTTATGAAGGTGATTGGCTTCTTATTGGAAGCTACTTGAGTACTCTAACAAAACAGGATGATTGGTCTGAACAAGAATTCAAGAGGATACGCTGGAAAGAATATGGGTACTTTTTGAGGGATGGTTACTTGTGGAAGCATCCTAAACAAAAGGGTGCTACACCTCAAAGGGTTATATGTTAAAAAGAGACTCAAGTAAAGCTCATGCAAGAGTTTCATGAGAGTTTATGGGCTGGACACAGGGGTGTATGGGCAACCTTCTCCAAGTTGAAAGAAAAATACTGGTGGAAGGGTATGTATAAAGATGTATCTCAGTTTGTAGAGACATGTGTAACTTGTTAAGTGTATTCAAATGTTCGACATCGTGATGGATTGCACCCTACATATCCACTAGCCATGCACTATAAATGGGTTGTGGATCTAGTCACAATGCCTCTAGGACTCTGGCAGATGAGATACTTGGTTCTTGCACGAGAGGACCTAACTAACCAGGTTGAAGGAAGAGTAATTTTTTAGATACATAATTGTCTTTCCTATAATGTACATATGCATATTTAAGTATAATAATAAGCCTTCTATCTCATCCTATTATTTTTCTCAAGGGTAACCTATTCTTACTTTACCATCAGAAAATACTATGGGAAAAGCTCAATAGCTCCGCCTCTTTAACTTAGGGCAAAAAGCATTGATTCTTTATTTCTACTATCTCATTATCATCTCACATCCTAGCTAGATCCTATATATATGGTAAACTCCAATATATATATATTCTATGTATTTTTCATATTTTTCTTATATTTCTTTTTAAATAGCTACTAGGAGGGAATCAAATCCTAGTGGGACACTAGGTGGCATGATTTCAAAGATACACTTATTTTAATGCATTATTGCAAGCATGATTACAAAAATTTGTCAAGGAGCAATGTCATACTTTCATATGGCATGAGGTGTCCTTTGGAATTAAATGAAAGTCTAGGCTAAGGGGACCACGGGAAGACTTTTGTTGCCAGAAATAGACCCTATTTTGATGAATTTTTTACACAAGGTTCCAATCCGAATTGGAAAATAATTTTAAAATAAAAATCGTAGCTAATGACCTGAAGTTTCTGCCCATATTTTTACTTTTTTATTTGGAGCCACGGTTGAGGAGATATGATCAAAATACTGGACCCCAGTCTACCCACATCATGCAGGGACAGCTCATTTCCAACTTTTCCAATTCCTATTCACACTGGCTCCTCTCTTCTTGTGTAAACCCTTGGGGGTTCCCTTCACCTATAAAAGGGGACCTCTTCTTCCTTGAAAAGGAACTCAAGCATTCAAGCCATTGATGAGAGGAATTCTTGAGGGAGTGAGTAGTAATGCCTAATTGTACTTAGCCCCATTAGCATAAGCCCAAGCCTACACTTTTTCCTAGAGGAAGACTAGCCATTCTTGTACGCTATCCTTGGAAGATCAACTCTAATCAAAGAAGGTGTTGTACTTGGCATATCAATCAAAGTGGAGTGCTCCCCTCTTCTTCTCTCTCCATCAATAATGGTGCCGAAGGGTTTGTCAAGTAAGATGTGTTCTACATTGATGTTTTCTTGATTTCTTGTTGTTTTCTTTTTCATCTCTAATCCGACATATATATATATATATATATATATGTATCTAATCTCATCTCCTTAACCAAACCTATCTCTCTCATTCTTAGTAATTCATCCTCTCTGCAAATTCTAGGTTCTCTTTTCTACAGGTACATCTCTCCCCGCAATATCCTTATTGCCTACGGGCAAGAATAGGGCTTGGGAGGAAAACTTCTCATCTCTTCACTTCTCTCATATCTACATTTCGCACATACTATCCTAGATGAATAACCCACATGATGATCATTTCTATCGCTTTCACTCTGTACGATCTATTAGAATTAACGTATGGATTAGCCGAAAAATACACTTTCAACAACGTATAGTGTTTCTCTTTGGCCCAGAAAGGCTTAATGAAATACTTCTATCACCGGATCCCATCATACTACCTCTCATAGACTATAACTTTTCTTTTGACGTAAGCGTAGTTATCTTGGTATGAACCAAGAGGATTTGTACACACAATTAATCCCAATCACTAGACAAAATATATATATTATGGTAAGCACAAAACTACAATTCCAAAGAACAATTTGTAGCCTATTTGGTCAGTCAAGATTGAATGCCATTAACTCATCTATTAACCCTTTCATATTACCCATGATACGATATGACCATAGCCTTGATGTTTTCATTTTTGTATTGTTTTGACATTCTCTTTTGTGTTCTTTCTTTGTGTGTGTGAGTGCAAGAGAGAAAGAGTGAGTCTTCTTTGATTGCACTTATTTCCAAACCCTAGTCTTCATGGCATCTATGGTTTAACTCCTTCATATAGTTTTTGTTGAGTTCTCTCACTAACTCTCACAGCCATAAGCCCGGTGCTTTCTTGGCAAGACCGCAAACTAAGTACACTAAGTAACACACTCTCTATTGTGTGCCTTGAGCTTCCTTCGTCTTCTCCAAGCTGTGTGTGTTTCTCTGCAACCCTAATTCCAACAATTGGTATCAGAGCGGGTCACGTCCTCCCGAGCTTAGTCGCCAGCTGCTCCAGCACACGCCTGCTCACTTTCTCCGATTTCAGTGAGCTTTGGTGAGCGTTCGCAGGTCCACAAAAATTTTGGGAAAGCTCGAACAGCTTGGTCTGCTCAGAATTTTGATTTGGGCTCATTTCGGCCTCCGTTTCCTATACAGGCAGCACTGCACAGGCTATTTCGTCATTTTGTGCAGAATTTTTGTCAGTGCCGTTTTCTGCATAATAGGTGCCTTATAGTCTTCTACGGTTTGTGCTATATAGCACAGGTAATTCCCACTCCGTTTCTCCTATTTTCGGGCAGTTTTCACATCAGGTGCAGCATTTACCATGGCTGACAACAACAACACAGATGTGTTCAAGATGTTTGCTGCTGAGGACAGGTTGGATGGGGACAACTACCCTATGTGGGCTTATATGATGCAACATGTTCTTGTGTCAAATGGTGTCAGGAACATTATGCAGGGCATTGATGTACGTCCTAGTTCTGAGGATGTAGGCGATGTTGAGGATGTTGCAGGTCTTGCTGCAAGGATTGCCGCTGTTAGAGTTGTTTTACCTACGGTAGAACAAGCTCGCTGGGATGTTAAGGATGCGCAGGCTCATGCATTGATTGCGTTGTCTGTGAAGCGCACCATTGTTCCTCACATCCGTTCAGGAAAATCTGCAAAACAGGCTTGGGATATTTTAGCAGGTCTTTATGCAAGCCACAATGAGGCTAAAATTGCTTTGCTGCGTAAAGAGCTGGAGTCGAAGATTATGCATGAGGAAGATGATATGGACACTTTCCTTGCTAGTGTCAAGGATATCAATGAGCAGCTTATTTCTGCAGGTGAAATCATTTCAGATAGTTCCCTTGTGCAGACTGTTCTTGATGCCTTACCAGATTCCTACCAGACTTTTGCTAGTACTTGGAGACTTATGACCCAAGGAAATCCTGAAGTTGTCAAGTTTGATGCATTATGCACATTGCTGTTGCAAGAGTCACTTTCCAGAAAAAACAGGACTAGGCAACGTGCAGTTGAACAGTCTTTTATTGCTTCTCAAAGAAAGGGTGGTAACAATAATGCAGCCACTTCTTATGGTTCTGCTGCGAGTGGAAAAAATTATGTTCATAATGCTTCTGCTGGCAGCACTTCGTCTGGCAATTATGGTGATAAGGGCAAAAAGAAGATGCGTTGCCATTATTGTAAAGCCAATGATCACTTGATCAAGTCGTGTCCTAAGTTGAAGGCCAAAGAGGCTAAGGAGAAAGAGGGTGGTTCCACTGCAAATGCTGGTTCCACTACAAATGCAGCCATTGTTGAGTCTTCTGTGAAAGGAGACTGTAATGATGATGGTGATGTAGAATGGGCTTTTAGCGCAGAGTGCACTTACAATCCTGATGTCCATGATGCATGCTTGTCAGTTTGCTGCAGATTCACATGTGTGGTATTTCGATAGTGGTGCTACAAAGCACATTACCTCACATTGTGAATTGTTTACCTCTCTTGAGTCTGTCCCTCATGGGAATTCAGTCACTTGTGCCAACAACGCCTCTTATCCAATTCAAGGAGTTGGAAAGATTGTGCTCACTGTTGCTAATGGCAGTTCCTTCACACTTGTTGATGCACTTTATGTACCTGGGATCAAGAAGAATCTCTTGTCTGTATCCGCACTTGCTAGACTTGGACTTGTAGTCAAATTTGTGGATAACAGATGTACAGTTCATGATCTCAGTTTTGGTGATGAAATTGTTGCATCTGGGCTTTTGTGCCGTGGGTTGTATAAGCCCACTTTTTATGACAAGTGTGGACAAAATTTTGCAAATGCTGTTGCAGATTCAAGGGCTATTTTTGATGCAAAACTTTGGCATGCACGTTTTGGTCATCTGAATTTTTCCAGTTTGCTGCGTTTGAAGAAATTCGATATGGTTGCTTCTTTGCCACCTCTTGAAGCACCTATCAAACATGTTTGTGAAGGCTGTATTTTGGGTAAGATGCAGCGTTCTAAATTTCCAAAGGATGGTTCAGTTCGGGCCACATGCAGGTTGCAGCTTGTGCATAGTGATGTTTGTGGGCCCATGCAAACTCCGTCCTTGGGCAATTACCTGTACTTCGTGACTTTCATAGATGATTACTCCAGGCATGCATGGGTATTTCCGCTTAAAGTGAAGTCCGAAGTTTTTATGTGCTTCAAACAATTTCTGGCTATGGCTGAAAATGTCTCGAAATGTACTATGGGCACCCTCCGTTCCGATCGAGGGGGGGAGTATATGTCTCATGAATTTAATGCATTTCTGGCTAGTCGTGGGATAAAACACCAATGTACAGTGCCTTATACACCTCAGCAAAATGGTGTTGCTGAGAGGAAAAACAGGTCACTGACGGAAATGGCACGATGTATGGTCAAAAGTCAAGCTTTGCCACATTCTTTTTGGCTTGAGGCCATTATGTGTGCCACTTATGTACTTAACAGGTGTCCTATGAAAGCTTTGCAGTCTATTACTCCATATGAAGCATGGCATGATAGAAAACCTTCTATTGAGCACATGCGTGTTTTTGGATGTTTGGCATATGCTTTGGTGCCACAAGTGCAGCGCAGAAAATTGGATGATAAGGCTGTGAAATGTATTTTTGTTGGTTATAGTGCTGAAAGAAAAGGTTACAGGTTGTATCATCCGCAAAAAAAATGTATTCTAGTTTCTCGGGATGTAGTGTTTGTGGAAGATTCTGTTCAGCCCTTGCTGTCATGTACTAGAGACAGTAATGTAAGCTCACAGGACATTTATGACACTTTGCGTGACAGTAACTTGGATGCACCTTTGTCTAGTCGTACTCTTTCAGGCTCTTGCCATGCATCTTATGCATCAGATTGCTATGCTTTGGTTGTGTCTAGCTTACATGATGTTGAGGAACCTCTGCCTGAAGCACATAATTCAAAAAATTGAATGCCTACCATGCAATCAGAATATGATGCACTTATAGAAAATGATACATGGACTTTATGTGATTTGCCTCCTGGCAAGAATGCCATTGGTATGAAGTGGGTTTACAAGTTGAAACGCAAGCCGAATGGTGAGATCGATCACCATAAGGCTCGACTTGTTGCAAAGGGTTATGCACAACAAAAAGGCATAGATTATGAAGAGACCTTTGCTCCCACTTGTCGTATGACTACTGTGCGTTTTCTATGTGCATTGGCAGCTCATTTTGGTTGGGATGTACATTAATCAGACATTGTTACTGCTTTCTTGAATGGTGACATATTTGAGGAATTTTATGTAACGCAGCCTCGCAGTTTGTCATAAAAGGACAAGAGGACAAAGTGTGCAGATGTAACAAGGCTTTGTATGGGTTGAAGCAATCTCCTCGGGGCTTGGTATGAGAAAGCTGACACTCATTTGGTTAAACGAGGCTTTCATAACAGTCCAACAGAAAGCACATTGTATGTAAAGCGTGAGGGTGATGTACTTCTCATTGTGGCTCTTTATGTCGATGATTTGTTGACCACTAGACCAAATGAGAGACATATTGCTGAATTTAAGGCTGATTTGAATGCTACTTTCAAGATGAAAGATTTGGGGCTGTTGCATCATTACTTGGGTATACAGTTTAAGCAGTGTGATGGTGGTATTGCCTTGTGTCAGAAAAGTTACATAGAGACATTGCTATGTAAGTTTGGACTTGAGGATTGCAAACCTATTGCCACTCCCATGGAAAGAGGTTTGAAGTTCAGTCTACATGATGCTGGCAATCCTGCTGATATCACTCTTTACCAAACTGTTGTTGTTGCCTCATTTATGTATGCAACACAAGGCCAGATATTTAGTTTGCAGTCTCACAGGTCAACAGATTTATGCATAGCCCAGGGTCTAAGCATTGGTAGGCTGTCAAGAGGATTTTCCGCTACCTTAGGGGCACTTTACATCTTGTCCTGTTTTACTCCAAGGGGGGATCATTGCCGCCAGACTTACATGCTTTTTCGGACTCCGACTGGGTTGGTTGTTTTGACACGCGGGTGTCCACAAGTGGTTTTTGTTTCATGCTTGGCAGTTCATGTATATCATGGTTGAGCAAGAAGCAACCTACTGTGGCCACTTCGAGTTGTGAGGCTGAGTACAGGGCAGTCTTCACAGCTATGGTTGAATGGCTCAGACCCCTTATGGCTGATTTGGGTGTTGGACAGGACACTGCCAACACTATCTACATTGACATTCAGAGCGCATTGGCAGTTGCGAGGAACCCAGCTTTTCATGCTCGCACAAAGCACATTGAGGTGCATTACCACTATGTCAGGGAGAGGCTCTCAGCAGGAGAGATCGTCTTGGCTTATGTGCCAACACAGGACAACCTTGCAGATCTTTTCACAGGACAACCTTGCAGATCTTTTCAGATCTTTGCGGAAAGCTTAAAGCTTTCCGCAAAGCTTTGGGCTTACTCCCCTTTGTGGACTGATCATGTCCTCAAGGCATGACACTTCCCTTTATTCATGTGCCAGCTGTCCTTCACCGCATCACTTCAGGGGGGATTTGTTACCATATACATGTGGTAGTGATGTGTGTGAACACACTAGGACCGCCGGGGCATTTTTTCCCTCTTTAGGAGATTTTCCCCCCCGAGCATTGTATATATGCCCATCACTCTAGCGCTATCTATCTTTCCATTGCATACTAAGTAACACACTCTCTATTGTGTGCCTTCAGCTTCCGTCGTCGAGTCTCCAAGCTGTGTGCGTTTCTCTGCAACCCTAATTCCAACAAGTTTGTAGTCACACACGAGAGCTTTGTAACACATGTCATATCTCAAGCTCTGTTCACTGCCTACATGCAACTTTCTACAGGATGTCATGCTCTGTAAGAGATGCAACGGACCCTGAATTACTTCAGTCCTTAACCATTAATTGTGAAAGAAAACCAGTTGTAAATGAGATCAATTGTACCTTGGGTGCATGACTTATAGATGAAGCACATATGCATGACTACATCAACAACTCTACTCCAATAATCTGTACTCACAGACCAGACGTCCAATACTATAACAACCTGGCCTTGAATAAGTTGTACAATCGACATTACCAAAGTTGAAATGAAGACGAATGGAGGTAACATAAATTTCCTTCAATAGTGGCTCCAGACCCTAAGTTCAACGAGCTAGATTTGATCGCAATTGGTGTGTGCTACATGATCACTAAAAACACCGACTTGACAATTGGTGTGGAAAACGGTGCAACATGCATCGTCGATGCCATAACACAAAACACAAAAGGTGAGGTTACATGTATCATTGTCCTCATTCATTGTACTAATAATAACTACAAAAGAAGAAAGAAAAAACACAAATAACTACAAAAGAAGAAAGAGAAAACACAAATAACTACAAAAGAAGAAAGGCAAAACACACTCGACATCCACCTTCAAAAATGCAAGCCCTTGCCAAATTAGTCATGCTCTTGTTCCCTTCAGTGCTAGATACTAAATGTGAATCTGCATATGTCATATGTATTCTACCGATGTTATATAGCAAGGCCCACCAAGCAAGCCTAGTTACTTGGTGAGCCTAGGGTCCTTTTTTCAAATAAGGCCACCGTATTGAGCCACTTGGTTTAATCCTCAGCATAGAGTCGGAATCTTAATCCAGTGGCCTGCGACCTCGCTCAAAGGAAAAAAAAAAGCGATGTGAACTTGCGCTGCGATCTCACTCGAAAAGCAGTAGGTAGATCAGAAGGCCAAGAAGCAGCATAGTATAGGAGGGTGCTAATTGTTGATGGTGTTGGCTTTCGGCAAGAAAAAGCACCAAAGCTAGGGGTTTCTTGAGGGAGCAGTGATGGCCAAAATCAAGGAGGGCTGACAGAGTCGAAGAGGAGCACTTCACAGATCGAGGACGAGAAGAGTTGATGGGAAAAAGTCTACGAGCGGCGTAGGCAGAGGAGTTAATCAGAGAGGACAAGGAGAAGTGCTAACAAGCCTAGAAACGGGTGAGGAGTTATAGGTTGAGGGCGTGAAGAAGATTTGAGAAGTTGGTGTCACCTGGTGTAAGGTCATAAACCAACATAAAGAGGAGGAGAAGGCAAGCAACCAAGGGAAAATGAACAAGATTTTACAGAGGGTGCCCAAGCAGGTGGTTGGGATCTACAAACAAAACGGAAAATCATTTATTGTTCTAAGGGGAGCTGTAACGTTATAAAGAGGCAACAGGTAGTGCTAGTTGAAGAGCAAGTAAGAACGAGGCAAGAGAAGCTAAACAAAGCATGCAGCTACAAAGAATAGGGAGCCACTAACGAGTAGTGTAGAGAAATTAATGGGGGAGCATTGGCATTTGGAGGAAGCAATGCTTCAACAAAGGAGGTTGTTGAGCAACAAGATTTGTAGCCGGAGCACTAGTGCCTAGAGAAAAGAGCACCAAATGTTTAAGGGGTAGCCATAATAAGAGCAAGAGCAAGCTATAGGGAAAAAAAAACGAGCAGTTGGGAGAATTTTAACGAGCAGGACATAGAACATAAAGTTACATTTGCGAGTTTTGTGTATGGCAGGAAGGACATATATTCACAACATTGCGCGTTCCAATTACACAAGCGCGACTCCAACTTAACAACATTGCAAGGTCCGTTATCTGCATCCAATTTCCCATGCGCATGCGTTTGCTTGGCGCAACACATAAACGCTACGAGGCAAGGCACGGCTTCCGTTTCTTATAATGTTTTGGAGAGACCACAATGCTAGCTCTCCATCAAACTTTTGTATGGCACCTCTGTATGACGTGCACTGTATACTTTGCCCTTTCAATCTGTGATGTTTCATTGCAAGATGTTATGTTTAACTATTCACATTGCTTTTTTTAGCTTCACTCAAATATCGGCTTATAGATTGGACCATCAAAAAGCAGTAGTACAACATTGCAGGTTAGTAAAGTACCTCATTTATTGTTGCAGTTCATTCATGCTTTATCTATTTTCTTGTTTTAGAATTTTTTGCATCACTTCCCTTGCTTCGGTTTATTTGGATCTCGTTTTTAGAAGTATACACTCGATGTCGATCAACATCTGCACATGATAGTTACACACATAACTCTTTGCATATGGTTGCTAGACAATGCATCTAATGTATTACAATAGTGAATGCATGTGGTGTATCACATTAGTGAATTCACCTTGTGCATCTTTACTTTAGCTTTAAATAATTGATACCATACTAGGTGTTTAAATAAATGATCACATACTATATATGTCCTCGTTTCTCTCGTACTAGGTGTCAGTATGAAATTCTCAATAAGCTAGGGAGCAAGCTACATCCAACTTGAAACTAGTTTATCCTCCATATGCTAGGTCATGGTTTGAAATTATTGCATTGTATAAAGATTGAAGCATGCAATGTGACATCTTTGCCCACAATCTAGAAATATGTCCTTCCTGCACGACAGTATATGTCACATATATAGTGATAAACGAGATCGACAGACAAATGAAATAGACACTCCTGCTGCCCTTACTTCTGTATTATTGGTGGCGCTTTGCCATCGGAGCGGCAGCAACAAGACTTAGCACCATTGCATCTACAATCCATTACCACTTCAAGATACCAACCACAAATCAACAGTATGCCCTCTCTATTCATGAGACCGATGAGAGATATTTGGACATAAAAGAGGCAGATATTATAATTATAGATGAGCTATCCATGTTAACCCAAACGACTTTTGACCTTATCGTAAGAAAAAATGTCAACATAACAAGCAGTACATTGGCAGATCCCTTCAGCAACAGATGTGTTCTCTTGCTCGGTGATCTTATCCAACTACCCCCAGTTTGTAGTCACACACGGGAGCTTTGTAACACATGCCATATCACAAGTTCGGTCCACTAGCTACATGCAACTTTGTACAAGATGTCATGCTCTGTAAGACATGCAATGAACCCTGAATTGCTTTAGTTCTTGACCATTATTCGTGAAAGAAAACCAACCTTATATGAGATGAATTGTACCTTGGGTGCATGTATTATAGATAAAGTGCATGTGCATGACTACATCAACAACTCTACTACGATAATTAATCTGTACTCACAAGATGAAACGTCCAACACTATAACAGCCTTGCCTTGAATAAGTTGTACAATCAAACTGGCATTACAAAAATTAAAATGAAGACGAACGCAGATAACATAAATGTCCTTCAGTAGTGGCTGCTAGAATCTAGACCCTAAGTTCAATAAGCTGGATTTGATCGCAATTGGCGTGCGCTGCATGATTATTCTATAGATGTTGTATAGCAAGGCCCACCAAGCAAGACTAGTTTTCTTTTTACATGTAAGAACAAGTTGGCTTGTAGCATGATTATTCTATAGATGTTAGAGGGCTCCCCCATACACCCTTTAAAAAAACAATTTAAAAAAGGGCCTTCTAAAGTTTGAAGGGCCCTGTCAAAATTTCATTATGTGCCCATATACCCTTTGAAAATAGGTTTTCAAGTGGACTGTGCAAGGAATTTCACTTTTGACTTGTTAACCTTCTATACCAAGTTGTAGAAGGACCCCCTAAAACTTTTGTGCTACATTTTAGGTGAAGTACCCTTTACTTTTCGGTAACCCTATGAGGCTCAAATTATTTTTTTGCAGGGCCCTCTAATAGCACCATTAGAGCACCGTTAGAGGGTCTATGGGGAGCCCTCTTATATAGCAAAGCCCACCAAGCAAGACTAGTTTTCTTTTTACATGTAAGAACAAGTTGGCGTCTGGCAGAAGAGGGTGATGCCATCTTCAGTCAAATAATAATTGGAATGCCAACAATTAGAAGCACACAGCTATGATTTCCCTGGCACGGGCCAATTTTCGTGCAGATCCTGTAGCGGGTCTTCGTGCTCTTTATGCACCATCTCGTAAAAATGGTGTTTCTGCCTATTTCTTTTGCGATGCTGCAGAGAAGCCACATAGTTATACCACTCTAGCGGAGCCATGTCGAAAGCAGCTGGAGGTCAAGAAAAGCAAATTCGTTGCTTTGGCGGCTCCTGTTCTCTCGGAACGGGCGGCTTTCTCTTTCCTGAGTGAGGTATTCCTCTCTTACTTACTTATATACACAGGCATGGCACCATTGCACGACTTTTTTGTTTTTGTTTTTGGTAAGCAATTCGACCAAGATGATTGGATTAGCTCACAAAGTCGTCCAGTGTACGCCAGTAGAAGCTAGTAAAATGTTATTAACAGGAACTTAAGCAGATATATAATTGCCAATTCATCATGTGATTTCATCATTTACGGAAGTCATGATGACATGAACCTACAAAAGCAACACATGAAACCCAAGACACACACGCTACTAATTGTAAGCTACATTCTTATGACATTGGATCAGTGCTAAATTTTAAATTTGAAGGTGGAAAAACCTACAAAATTCAGAAAAATTTAGTGTAAAAACCTTGAATTTTAGTCAATTTACCTCGACTATTTCTCAAATGTAGGTTTGCCTCGGTTTTGAAGAAAAGTTTTTTCGAGCATTGCATTCAATGCTCACTAACAACACATGATTATGCCTTGTACAATCATTTGTGCAATAATGGTTATGGAAGGGTACTGACTAATATTTAGAATCTGTCTGGCATGCATGCTGTACGAACAGGCTCACCAAGGTGCCAAACTAAGGTTGTCTATTCTAAGGATGGCTCTTACATGCCCTTATCATCAGCCAAAATGTCATCTTTTGCAACCTTACATTAGATCTTTTTAACTTATTTTAAGCTCCGGAATGCCGAGCCGTTCTGTAGCTTATTTATGTTATATCACATTTATAAAATATCTATGTGCAACCACCTGTCTTTTTCTTCTCCCCTTTAATAGTAAGACGAGGTTCATTTTTGTGGTCCAATGTCTCAAAGTGATGACATGGCGGATAGTAGAAACCCTAATTTCTGCCATAAACCCTAAAATTCCTGCAAACCCTAATTTCTACCAAAAACCCTAATTTCCGGAAATTGCGGAGGCTGAAAATTAATAAATTAGTTTTTTTTTGGAAAATGATGAGCGACGCGAATTTTGCTTTTTTTTATAAAAAAAGAGAAAAGACTCTCTAAGAGATAGAGAGAACTGATGCTTTTTATTTTAAAAGCTTTTGGGGCTTTGCTTTTGGGCATCCCTTGTATCTTTAAATAAGTGGTGAGGGCTTCACTTCTGAGAGCATCTGGACGCAGAGTCTGAGAGTGAAACCCTAACCGCTCTCTTGTACTTTGATGATTGATTAATATAAAAAGAAATACCGAAAGGGGCGCCAGTCTTTGGGGCCAATATCTCTAGGCACGGAACTCCGCCGGGCCAGTGCAAATCTATTGTGATCTGTGAATTGTTTTGAAGTGGTTATTTGGTGCTGTCTCGATTGATTCTTGACTTGGAGTGTCCAAGTCTGTTATAGTGGTATCAGAGCACGGCCGATTTCTCTTCTACGAGAAATCCGATCCCCGAAATTTTTTCTCCGCGGCACCTATGGCTTCAGGCAATGATCAGTCGACTCCCTCTTCATCTGGAGATGCAGGCAGGGATCACAACGAAGATTTCGGCAGAGAGTATGGCCCGCCTTAGCCTACTTAGGCGGAGCGGCGAGAGATGGAGCGTCGCCAGTTGATCGACGATGCGACAAAGATGATGCTCAATTTTGCCAAGGACCCAAAGATGGCAAAATATATGAACCAGACCTCTTTGGAAGAGGTACAGATGGAGTGGCAAAGAACCACAACACCACTCCCGAAACCCGCTCTCAGGAAACCTTCTGCCAAGCCGGATCACTTAGCGAGACTGTTTGTGGCCCAGATTTTTAGATTACTTGGCATGCCTAAGACAATTGTCTCCGACAGAGACCCCATATTTACGAGTTTGTTTTGGAAGGCAATTTGGGAGAACATTGGCACGTGGTTGCAGTTCTCGTCATCGTTCCACCCGTAGACTGACGGGCAATCCGAGATTGCCAATTCAGTGGTTCTAGATTTATTGAAGTCTTATATTTCAGATCAGAGGACTCAATGGGAAAGATATTTACCTTTGGTGGAATTTGCCTACAATAACACGATACACTCGTCGACGGGGAAGGCGCCATTTGAGATTGTTGAAGGTGCTGCGAAGGTTCCACCCTTCCTGAGCACGAAAGATAAGATCTTTGAAGCGGATGAATATACGCGAGATCTAGATACGGCTTTTGCCAAGGTTCGCGAGACTTTGCAGAAGTCTCAAGAACGACAGAAAAAGGCAGCGGATCGCCATCGTCGCGACATGAAATTGAAGGAGGATGATTGGGTGCTCTTACGTTTTGAGAAGGCACACCTACGAAAGAAAAAGGGAAAGGAGAGGCTTTTTCCAAAGCTTAGTATACGATACTACGGCCCTTTCCAGATTACTGAAAAGATAAATGAAGTCTCCTTCCGATTGAAACTGCCAGATACTTGGAGGATTCATAATGCATTGCATGTGAGTCTCTTGAACCCTGTTAAGGGTGATGTGCCTGATGATGGGGAGCCTGATGAGCAACCCGAAGTGGAAGAAAACGAGGAGATCCTTGTTCCTGAACATATTTTGGCACATAACGATACGAAGAAAGGTAAAGTCCGAAGGCGGTTCTTGGTTTAGTTCAAGAACTTTCTTGCATTTGATGCGAAGTGGATGGAGGAGGAGGACCTAGCAGATACTCCTCAGATTGTGAAACTTTACCTCGATGTTTTGGTTTAGCATAGTCTACTCCAAACGGAACCCAGAAACTCAGCTTGGCCGAAGATCTGGTGCAGTGGGATGCACAAAAGGGGAGTTACTCCGCTCCTTTGTCAACAGATGCCTCGATTTTGATACTAAAGTCACTGATGTCTCTTTGAGCTTCAGGGATACTGAGAGCTGACACTATTCTGCTGGATGACTTTATGAAATGGAATTCCTGATAATGATACTGATTTGTTCTTGACTTCTTGTGAGTGCAGGAACTGATAGACGAAATGACTACAGCATTTTGGTCTGATTGATCTTGAATAGACATGGTTGCAATAGGGGTTAGTCAATCGGACATCGTTGAGGTCCCGATTGGACCTAGATGTGATTGCTAGCTACATTGCCGATAAATCATAGTCCAAGATCTGAATGAATGTTGAATGTCTGGTGATGTCCTGTGATGTCGTGTGATGTGATTGTCGATTTTGTACATGTGCTAGATGTGTGTTCCTAGTACATAGGTACTAACAGTCAGTGTCTGCTAAGACGGTTTATGGCTTTTGTCGGTTTTGCAGGCGTAATCGCGGTCGATTACAATGCTTTCAAGAGGGGGGTATGTCACAAAGTGATGACGTGGCGGACAACAGAAACCCTAATTTTTGCCAGAAACCCTAAAATTCCTGCAAACCCTAATTTCTACCAAAAACCTAATTTCCGGAAATCGCAGAGGCTGAAAATTAATTATTATTATTTTTTTTGGGAAAATGATGAGCGACGCGAATTTTGCTTTTTTTTATAAAAAAAGAGAAAAGACTCTCTAAGAGAGAGAGAGAACTGATGCTTTTTATTTTAAAAGCTTTTGGGGCTCTGCTTTTGGGCATCCCTTGTATCTTTAAATAAGTGGTGAGGGCTTCACTTCTGAGAGCATCTGGACGCAGAGTCTGAGAGTGAAACCCTAACCGCTCTCTTGTACTTTGATGATTGATTAATATAAAAAGAAATACCGAAAGGGGCGCCAGTCTTTGGGGCCAATATCTCTAGGCACGGAACTCCGCCGGGCCAGTGCAAATCTATTGTGATCTGTGAATTGTTTTGAAGTGGTTATTTGGTGCTGTCGCGATTGATTCTTGACTTGGAGTGTCCAAGTCTGTTACATCCAACCTCATCCTCATATATACACTCATTCTACTCAAGACAGGAGCCAATTAGTCATCAAAGAAGCCTTGAATTGCTTCATGTTTTGCAGGAGGAGAAGAGCCCCTCGATCGACATTTATCAAACCCCCAGATGTTGAAGGAGATGTGAGAGAGCACATTGAGATGGCAACAAATGCCAGCAAGAGGGAGAAAGCTAGAGCAATAATGCTAGCCCATAACCTAGTAGCTCAAGAGTGCTATAATGAGACCTAGGCATGATATTCTAGTACATGAGGTGGCTTGTGAGACTGAACAACCTCCGCTTGCTACAATACGACGCCTCTTTGTGTAGCAGGGAGGTGTAGTTGTGGTCCTCAAACTATTTGTAAGCAGTGACTCGAGTCCTTCGCTAAAAGCAAGGGGGTGACTAGAGGAGGAACTTTGTGTGTCTTTATAGCTCACGCAAGAAGCAGCTTGACTTCGGTCCCTTGACTCTATTAACATCGAAGTGTAGCTTGTCTTGAAAAGATGTAGTTTTATTCACCCACTTCATTGGTGCTTTGCTATAAAAAAGAGTTGACCATCATGCAAGAGCATTCCCCTTTAGAAAAGATGCTGCCTTTCTAGAGGCTTCTGAGAAGTTGCCTCTAGAGAAAGCAGTGCCAAACTGTTGTATGAAAGAGAGAGCTCGATGGGCATCTTTGTAGCTCGAAAAAGTATCAAACTACTCCCTTCCTTGAACTCCTTTGTCCTCTTCTTCTTGTTTTCCAAGTTGTCTTACTACATAGCTCGTAATAGGTGATCCTTCTTGCTATAAAGTGCACCAAAAAGTGTGGGTATCACTGTCTGGACTATTAGAGGTAGTAGAGGTTTTCTCCAAACTGCTAGATTGCTTTTTGTGCTTTCTAGACTTTAAATAGCTTTTCTTGTGCTTTCTTCGCTTCGACCGTCTTTTCTCATCCTCGCTCGAGCTGGAACTAGAACTGGAAGAAGACGAAGAAAAATTGGGATCGTCCTCAAAGCGAACACACTTCTTTGATTCTGTCACAAGACGGGCACCACGTGCCGATAGAAAAGAAGAGACTGAACAGACTTTTAACACTTTAATAACAACGGATTTGAAAGAGAGAGAGAGAGAGAGAGAGAGAGAGAGAGAGAGAGAGAGAGAGAGAGAGAGAGAGAGAGAGAGAGAGACGACACGCGACACGGAGTGGCGGAATTCCACCCCAAAGAGTGTTGGCTCCAAACCTTGGCGCCCCTTTCGGTATTTCATTATATTGCATCAACACAATACAAGCCGATACTCGAGACTCTACACCTTCTCCAGGAAGCATGCCAGAGAATGAGCCCTAGCCTCATATTTAAAGGCCCTAGGCCCCAAAAGCAGTTTTTTATGAAAAGCCTTTTAACTCAAAAGCTTCTAGTCCAAAAGCAATGCCAAAAAGCTGCCAGCGTAAATCATGGAATTCCGTACAGCAGTCAGCGCAAAACGCGGAAATCCGTACAGCCTGCTATGTCATCATGTCAGCGCAATTTCCGGAATTTGATCGTACAGCTGCCACGTCATCAGTATTGGCGCAAGTCTTTCTCTGTGTGTGTGGGTCCTGCTTTATTTTAATCCTTTATGTCTCTTGGGGCCCCATCGTACGGGGTCCCCATAAGTTGGTAGGACTTCTTTTTCTATTACTTGTTCTTCTTAGGGTTTAGGCCCCTCGGCCGACATTTGCTAGTTGGCTTCCTTCTTCAGGGCTTTGACACGTCAGCAGTTTGTGACAGATTCCATTGTCTCTTTGAAAGTAGATTTCCGACCCAAATAGCCGGCATGATCCTTTGACTTTTCAGACGCTTCACATAGTCCTAATCCTTGGAGTATCTAACAAGGTGCCTTGCACAAGTGTCCACTTGAAGCTGTTGCTTGTACTCAAATCTATTGATCCTCTGTTGAAGGCTTGCCATGGTCCTGACGCATTAGAAAAAGGCTTGCCCTCGTCGGAATCTCTGTTGGTTCTCTCCGTTTCCCTGTTAGGATTTGAGTGCTCTTCATCCTCCCGCAAAACTATAGTAGGTTCGATGTGTTCCACTTTGTCGGTTTCCTGCTAGAACCCATAGGGATGACTGTGTAGTTTGTCATGTTGTGTTTGTTCCTTCGGGATAATTATTTTTAGCTCGTGATGTTTGACAAATTGATGTGTGTGGAACATGTTCACATGGTCTTTCTTTTCATAAGGACTTTGAATTGACTGGGTTACATTCTCAATAATGTTCTGGTTTATAGACTGAGGGGTGCTGTTTTCTACATAGGTTACTGATCCTCGTGCCACACACAATTGTTGGGCGTACAAGGTGGGCTTAACTACAAATTACTTCTGTGAGTCTTCTGCAGAATTGACAAAAACTCTGTGAGATACCGTTGAGCAGGTCCAAGGTGCTTATCGCTTCAGTGACGATGGGGAGCCTGGTGGCACTGCTGGCAAGCCGATCTACTCATCTATTGTTGCATCTGGTCTTGATGGAGTCATGGTGGTTGTGACCCGGTGAACTATGCAATTCAAAAGAGGTTATCCCTTGTTTTTTTCTGCAAGTGTCAATTGATTCGCATCAACTTTATTGTTACAGGTATTATGGTGGCATTAAGCTTGGAACTGGAGGCTTAGTAAGAGCTTATGGAGGAGTAGCCCTGGATTGTTTGAAAGAAGCGAAAACTTTAGTTCTGAAACCCAAGGTACTTTCTTGGATGTGGACTGCACAAGTAATATACAGTTGTCATACGTCATCAGGAAATTCTGCGCATTTTGTGCTCCTCAGCTAAGTGAAACATAATGATGTACATGTAATTTCCTTTACTTTATTTGTAGAGCATAATTTTCTGTGTATCAGAAGAATATGGGATGAGTAGGACTTTGTACATGCTGATACCACTGTCTTCATTTGCCCATTGCTTGTAACCAATCTGGCATTACATTTTGATTTAGGTGGAGATGGAAGTTCGCTTGCCATTCCAATTCTTGGGAGCCATTTATCCATTGGTAAGTGTTCATGAGCTTTTCTCTAACACAAGGTTTATGATCGCTATTGCTTATCTTGTTTTATCACACATGACAGCAGCATCTCACTAATATAAGCTCTTGCAATTAGGTAGAGCCAATAAAGCAAGTGGCTTACTGTCAAAGTAGTGGAATTAAAGTGAGAAGAGAGGTGTTATGAAAAAGACTATTCAATGACAAGAATTTAGGAAACGGTAGACTAAACCTTTTTCTAACACTATACGAATATAGTCTAAGAGCAATAATATATGCTCCTAAACCATACCATCTTACGTTATTTTCTCGCCTTTCCGGCTGACGCTGCCACCTCAAGGAGAAACAGCTCGACTTCAGAAGACAAACAGCTGCCTGGGAGGCTGCATTATATATGAACCAGACCTCTTTGGAAGAGGTACATGAACCAGACCTCTTTGGAAGATGGCAAAATATATGAACCAGACCTCTTTGGAAGAGGTACAGATGGAGTGGCAAAGAACCACAACACCACTCCCGAAACCCGCTCTCAGGAAACCTTCTGCCTCCAAGAAATATATGGAGAAGGAGCTGGAGAACGTGGTTCATGCATGGATTGCTCAGCTTTTTGACGCGCAAAAGAAAGCCAAAAAGCACGGCAAAAAGTAGAAGAAAAGCACTGACCTTCCAGGTTATTTGGGTCGTCAGTCGACTTTTGACAAGGCAAAGAAACAGAAGAAGCGTGTTCGATTTGAAGGAGTACCCACCTCTTCTTCTTCTTCTTCTTCTTTTGATAGTTCTTCTAGCTCCTCGGATTCGAGCGAAGAAGACAGAAAAGGTAAGAGAAAGGCAAAGAAGGTTAAATCTCGCCCAAAGACTGACAGTCCTACTGAGGGCTCGTCTACAGACAGCTCAGATTCCGATGACGGAAACTTTTATGCGAACAAGAAGAATTTTTGCAAAGCCAACCAGTATGACTTTCTCGAAGATAAAAGAAAGAAAGTTCGAGAGTTTAAGGAAGGTGGCCACTCGATCAAGTTTGATACTTTTCAGGATACTCAGATGCTTCGAAGGCTTTGTCTTTTATATAGCAGTTTGACATCGCTTTCGCGGGAGGACGCTATTCAGAGCACTCCAAGATTCGGAGAGCTGCCTCTTACTTTAAGGGGAATGCTCGTACTTGGTGGTCCACGCTTCTTTTAAACAAGACTGCGTCCGTTAAATGGCTGAAATTTAAGAAGCTTTTTATTTCTTCTTGGTTGACGCAAGAATATGAACGAGATGTACGAGCTTCTTGGAACCATCTTCGGATGACCAAGAAAGATACAATCAATGCTTATTGTGAAAGATTCTGGAGCTCTTTTCTACCCGCCTCTTCATTCAAGAAGATCTCGTTCAGAGAACAGATTGAGCGGTTTACCTTGGGTCTACCTATAGAGATCCGAGATCACTGCTTGGAATAGAAGTCAGCTTCTATTGAGGAGTTGATGAGTCATGCGAAGCGGGGCTTTGCCATTCACTCTGGCAGTCTGACCTACCCCACAGATGAGGCTATGACACAACGAGCCGAACAGACTTCTGGGAATGAAAGTAGAAAGAAAAAGAACAACCCAGAGAAAAATGATGCACAACCCAAGCTTACTCCTGAGGAGATAGCTCGCTTCATCAGAGAGGGGAAGTGCTTTGGATGCGTGGAACAACAACATATCTCCGCGAAGTGCCCTAATAAGGCACAGAAAGAACGTAATGATAAAGACGACGACAGGTCTGAGAGTTCG
Source organism: Adiantum capillus-veneris (assembly GCF_014529385.1). Lineage (NCBI taxonomy): Eukaryota > Viridiplantae > Streptophyta > Polypodiopsida > Polypodiales > Pteridaceae > Adiantum > Adiantum capillus-veneris. The sequence continues at coordinate 137,282,866 of NC_140944.1, read as the reverse complement.
AGAGTAGCTGAGGAATGTGGCAGAAAAGGACATAGAAAAGCAGAACTGGTACCACATGGCGTGGGACTTGCACCGAATCAAATGAATGAAAGTACAAACTTTGCCGCTTTTTGGGGCAAAGTGAAGGATCGGGAAGCTCTTTTGAAGGAGCCAAGGCCAACTTCTTTTCACTTGGAATTGGCGGCTCGATTTGGAATTACGCCCGACAGACTGACGCCACAGGCGGAGGTAGTTCGACTGGCACCCGGATGGGATGTTGCCATTACACCGAGCATTGGCAAACTTTGTTTGCAATGACAGGGTTGCTCAGGGCACGCGAGTGACGTTCTACTCAGGATCCCTTGGTACCACAAGAACTATGCCGTGGTTGACTACCGGGCCGAGAAAGCGACTTTGATAAATGAAGGGCTTAGAGATTGTACTTGATGTACTTCAGTGTCTTACTCATTCTTTAGGGAGAGAACTGAATGATGGATAAAGGTTGAATATGTTTTGACCTGATCAAAAGAACGCTAAGATTTTTCTCCACACTCATGCCGATTGCTTTTCAGAGGGCCTGAAGATCAAACCATTGATCTGACACCTGGAAGCAGGCCACCGAACCGGCCACCTTACCGTGTGAGCCAAGTACAGAATGAAAAGATTATGAACCCAGTGAAAGACCTCTTGGAAAAGGGTCTTGTCCAGCCTAGTACTTCACCGTATTGCTCTCCAGTGTTGTTGGTTTTGAAGAAAGACGGATCTTGGAGAATGTGCATCGATTATAGCACTCCCAACGAAATCACCATCAAGAACAGATTTCCGATTCCTAGGATCGATGATATACTCGACAAGTTACAGGGATCCTCGTGCTTTAGCAAGATTGATGATTTTGGTGATGCCTTTTGGCTTAACCAATGCTCCTGCAACATTTAACCGGATGATGGATAGGATTTTTTGAGAGTACAGGTCCTTTCTGTGGGGATATAAAGCCCAATGTGGTCGCCCAAGTAAGTGGGCGGGCCGCCAGGTATGTACACATATTCTTTTTTAAAAACCTAATAAGAACTCACTATACTCTACACATTACAGTAGAGCGAGTTCACCATATCGTCGTGCTCTTCTTCTCGCACTCTCTCTCGCGTCGCACTTCCGCTCGTACTCCTTCAACTGGTATCAGAGCTCAGATCGAGGCTCGGGGCAGCACTGCAGGAGGCTAGAGTCACCAACTCAGATTGGAGTGGGGCTCGGTGTTGTCAGAATTTCATTATGAGGTCATCTCGGCCACCGTTCGGCTTCGACAAAGGTCTGCGCAGGCCATTTTCGACTACGTGGTCTCGACGGGTGCAGATCCGACTCTGCAAATTTGGGGTTTTCGACCTACGACTGCAGGTGCTGAGGATATCGACACTCTCAGAGTGTTGATTTGTGGTTGTCTATACATCAAAGGACGGCTCAGAGTTCTTGGAGGCGTGTCACATATGACACGGGCGCATCTACACACAGACTGTAGGCGACATCCACTAGTTCATCAGGTAGCTTGTGTTTGCTGCTTGATATTCTAGATTTCATCCTGACATTGCAGGTACTTCCACATGGGATGTATTGTCAGAGATGATGTATGTCTGTTGAGGGTTTGTTGGCTGTGAGTCACACAGCAAACAACCGCCGCAGCGGTTACAGCATACAGTGGGAAATTTGTGGATGTATGACTTTATGGGAAGTCTATGTACTGTCAGATTTACTGCAGCCTTTGTTGAGGGTCGAGTGAGGTTTTATTGAGTTGGGGGATTCTCGAATGTTGAGATCCTTTCGGTGATACAGGTCTTGGAGCGATCCCTCGAGCACCCTTAGATAGGCAGCTAGGATGTATTGACTGTGAGTTAGTGGGATTGCATCTTTGCTTTACTGCCATTGAGGCATTGTCGTAGTCTATGCTTACAGGACAGTGACAGGACAGTGAGAGACAGTACAGGTGCAAGACAGGTTTACTCGCAGCTTACAGTGTCAGAGAGACAGTGTTTTTTGAGCTGTTTTTTGGTCTGTTTTTAGTACACCAGAGCCATTTTACAAAGGAGACATTGCCAAAATTTCTGCAGAATCTGAAGCTTTCTTGGTTCATTTGACAGGTTGATATTGGTTCAGAGGTCAGTTTACAGGGGAAACTCTGGCGAATTTTTCCCAGAAAAGTAAACTACTGTGAAGCGTAGCTATGGCTGGATCACAGGACACTGCTCTTTACAATATCAAGAAGCTGGATGGAACCAATTTCCCATTGTGGAAGAAGCAGATTTGGCACGTGTTGGTACAAAAGAAGCAGATAAAACCTATAAAGCTCAAGGGGATAAAACCAGAAGATATGGACGAAGATGAATGGAACGAAATGGATGAATTGGCACTTTCTACCATTATGCTGACTTTGGCAGAAAGCGTTTACTTCAATGTAGCAGACGAGATGTCAGCTTATCAAGCATGGTTAAAGCTGAGTGATCTTTATGAGAAGCAGAGTGCAGCTTCACAGTTATACTGGCTTAAGAAGCTTGTTGACTTGAAGATGAAAGAAGGGACACCTATGTCCAATCATCTGAATGAATTCAACACAATCTACAGTCAGTTGTCAGCTCAAGGTGTCAAGTTTGATGAACCTGTTAGAGCTATGTTCCTGTTGATCACATTGCCGGAAAGTTGGGACACTTTTCGCACAGCTTTGAGTAATTCTGCACCTCCAGATGGTTTGAACATAGCAGGTGTAGAAGGAAGTCTGCTTACTGAAGAAACCAATAGAAAGACAATGGACAAAGGCAAAGGAACAGCCTTAGTTGTCAGGGGAAGGACCAAAGAAAAGTACAAAGGTGGAAAGAGGAATCAGTCTCGTAGCAAGTCCCGCAGTGCTAAAGGCAAGAGTGACATAGAATGCTACCATTGTGGCAAGAAGGGTCACATGAAAAGAGACTGCAGAGAATGGAAAGCAGAAAAAGGCAAAGAGAAAGCTGAAGACCATGGTGAGAAGAACAAGTCCTCATTGAAGATTCAAGAAATAAATGTGACAAACACTGTTGCAGAGGATGACAGTCTAGTGTCAGGAGACATCTACTTCTTGAATAATACAATGGACTCAGCTCTTCTTACAGCATCTGATGGAAATGCACTGAGTGACTGGATTATAGACTCAGGGGCATCACTTCATGTGTCTCCAAACAAGGAGTGGTTTACCTCTTATGTGACCACTAAAGATCATGTTCGGCTAGGCAATGGGCAGACATGTGAGATCTTAGGTGTTGGAGATGTTCAATTGAAGTTTCAGAATGGCTCTTCTTTCACGCTGAAGAATGTGAGACATGTTCCCGCAATTACAAAGAGCTTGATCAGCACAGGTTTACTTGATGATGCTGGCTATGTCACCACTTTTGGACAGAACATGTGGAAGATATCCAAGGGTTCTATGACAGTAGCACATTGAGTAAAGTTTGGAGGACTTTACATGATTTATGTATCAAATGTCTCTAAAAATGTAATCAATGTAACCGAGCAGCCGAACGTTTCTTTGTGGCATAGCCGGTTAGGACATATGTCCAAGAAGGGAATGGAAATCTTGTCTCGTTCTAGTTATTTTCCTGGCTTTTCATTTAATGATTTTGAATTCTGTGAACATTGTCTGTATGGTAAGCAAACACAGCAGCCACATAAGCATAGAAGCAGTAGAAGAGATACACAGTTGGCACTTGTTCATAGTGATTTGTGTGGACCTATGCCTAACCTATCTCTAGGGGGAGCTTCTTACTTTATGACATTTATAGATGATTACTCAAGGAAAGTATGGGTTTACTTTCTCAAGCACAAGGATGAAGCGTTTAGTGTTTTCAAAACGTTTGTGACACTTGTGGAGAATCAGAGTGGCAAGAAGCTTAAATGCTTACGCACTGACAATGGTGGAGAGTATGTTTCAAAGGCCTTTCAGGACTTTTGTGAGTCAAAAGGTATAAAACGTGAACTTACTGCTCCTTACAATCCTCCTCAAAATGGTGTTGCTGAGAGGATGAATAGGACTATACAAGAGAAGGTCAGAAGTATGTTTTCTAATGCACAGCTGCCAAATGGGTTTTGGGCTGAAGCTGTATCAACAGCTGTTCATCTTGTAAATAGATCTCCTAGCAAGGTTTTGCAGAAGGATTCAGTGCCAGAGATGGCATGGTCAGGCAAAATGGCCTCATACAAGCATCTCAGAGTCTTTGGCTGTGAGGCATATACTCACGTTCCAAAGGAATTTAGGAACAAACTTGAGCCAAAGAGTAGAAAGTGCATCTTTCTAGGCTATGGTAATTGTGGTGAGATGGGGTACAGACTTTGGGATCCCGAATCCAGAAAGGTTGTCCGCAGCAATGATGTTCACTTTAATGAATCCAAATATCATTCTAAACCAGAGAGGGTTGAGGAGATTAGAAGAGTTGTCTTCCAAGAAGATGGACCTGCACGTGCAAGACAAAATGTCAGGGCTCAAGAGGAGCAAGGACAGGATAGAGTGGAACCACAGGTTGTGGCTGAGCCTGAGCCACCTATTGTGCGTAGATCTGGACGTGTCACCTGACCTCCTGATAGGTTTGTTCCATCTATGAACTATGTCATGTTGACTGATTGCAATGAGCCTTCATGTTACAAGGAAGCAGTGCAAATGAAGGACTCTGGGAATTGGCAATTGGCCATGCAGTCAGAGATGACAGCTCTGCATAAAAACAAGACATGGAAGCTAGTTAAATTACCACAGGGCAAAAAGGCTCTACCTTGTAAATGGGTTTACAGGTATAAGATCACCGCTCATGACAGTCAGCCAAAGTACAAAGCAAGGCTTGTTGCCAAGGGCTTTAAGCAAGAACAAGGCATTGACTTTGATGAAGTCTTCTCTCCGGTGGTCAAGATGACTACATTGAGATGCTTTCTTGCATTGGTTGCCATATTAGATTTGGTGTTGCACCAAATGGATGTCAAGACAGCGTTCTTGCATGGTGATTTAGATGTGGAAATTTACATGCAGCAGCCAGAAGGGTTTGTTGAGAAAGGCAAGGAAGATTGGGTATGCCAGTTGTTAAAGAGTCTTTATGGCTTAAAACAATCATCGAGGGCATGGTACCATAAATTCCACAAGTTTATGCTTTCTCAAGGCTACAAACGTAGTGAGTTCGATCACTGTCTATATACAAAGAAGGCTAAGGATGGCAGTTGGCTGATCCTTATTTTGTATGTGGATGACATGTTGATTGCTGGCAAGCACTTGGAAGAAATTTCAGCTTTGAAGTCAAAGATGGCAAAATCGTTTGACATGAAAGACATGGGTGAGGCAAGTCATATACTTGGTATGCGTATTGAGAGAGACAGATCAAAGAAGTTGATTTGGTTATCTCAAACAGAGTATATTGACAAGGTTTTGCAACGTTTCAATATGGAGAAGGGAAAGGCACTGAGTGTTCCATTGCCACCATATGTGAAACTTAGCAAACAAGATTGTCCTGTGTCTGAGGAAGAACAGGCTGAAATGGATAAGATTCCATATGCGTCTGCAGTGGGTAGTTTGATGTATGCAATGATTGCTACTCGCCCAGACATTGCATTTGCAGTGGGAGTAGTAAGTCGATACATGTCAAACCCAGGCAAGAAACATTGGGAGGCAGTGAAAGGAATATTGAGATACCTGAAAGCTACAAAGAGTATGCGTATATGCTATGGGAGTCAAGAGCTAAGTGTGAAGGGTTTTACAGACTCAGATTATGCAGGTGACTTAGACAATCGAAGGTCTACGTCAGGGTATGTCTTTACATTGGCTGGTGGAGCAGTATCATGGCGTTCTAGATTACAAGATTGTGTTACTCAGTCTACTACAGAGGCTGAATATGTTGCATCATCAGAGGCATGCAAAGAATCAATTTGGCTTAATTGACTAGTAACAGATTTGGGAATCAAAGAAGAGATGCCTGTGTTATATTGTGATAGTCAAACTGCTATACAATTGGCTCGCAATCCAGTTTATCACTCAAAGACAAAGCATGTGGATGTGAAGTATCATTTCATCAGGGAAATGCTCGAGGATAAGCACCTTCAGCTTGTCAAAGTTCACACCACAGAAAATCCTGCTGATCTACTTACAAAAGGACTTCCCTCAGAGAGCTTTGCGCATTTTTGCAAGCAATTAGGTGTAGGGTAGTACATCACTTCTCTACATCTTTTGTATATTAGCTTGTATAGTAGCTTCTCTCACACTTAAAGTACCACATTGGACTTTAAGTGGGAGGTTGTTGGGGTATAAAGCCCAATGTGGTCGCCCAGGTAAGTGGGCGGGCCGCCAGGTATGTACACATATTCTTTTGTAAAAACCTAATAAGAACTCACTATGCTCTACACATTACAGTAGAGCGAGTTCACCATATCGTCGTGCTCTTCTTCTCGCACTCTCTCTCGCGTCGCACTTCCGCTCATACTCCTTCACTTTTGTCTAGTCGTACTCTGTCAGGCTCTCGCCATGCATCTTATGCATCAGATTGTTATGCTTTGGCTGTGTCTAGCTTACATGATGTTGAGGAGCCTCTGACTTTTGATGAAGCACAAAATTCAGAAAATTGGATGGCTGCCATGCAATCAGTTGGACAGGACACTGCCAACACTATCTACACTGGCAGTCAGAGCGCATTGGCAGTTGCAAGGAACCCAGCTTTTCATGCTCGCACAAAGCACATTGAGGTGCATTACCACTATGTCAGGGAGAGGCTCTCAGCAGGAGAGATCAGCTTGGCTTATGTGCCAACACAGGACAACCTTGCAGATCTTTTCACAAAGGCATTGTCTCGTGAGAAGCTTGAAGCTTTCTGCAAAGCTTTGGGCTTACTCCCCTTTGTGGACTGATCATGTCCTCAAGGCATGGCACTTCCCTTTACTCATGTGCCAGCTCTCGTTCACTGCATCACTCCAGGGGGGATTTGTTACCATATACATGTGGTAGTGATGTGTGTGAATACACTAGGACCGCCGGGGCATTTTTTCCCTCTTTAGGAGTTTTTTTCCCCCGTGCATTGTATATACGGCCATCACTCTAGGGCTATCTATCTTTCCATTGCACACTAAGTAACACACTCTCTATTGTGTGCCTTGAGCTTCCTTCGTCTTCTCCAAGCTCTATGTGTTTCTCTGCAACCCTAATTCCAACAAAGAGCACAATCAATGGGCTTAGAAAGTGAAATGGCAACTCTCCAAGCCACTGAAGTGAAAATCAAGCTTGAAGTCGACACTTTACAAAAACAAAGCCAAAGGCAGATAGAGAGAGAGAGACAGAGCTGCAAGCCAGTCTGGCTAAGGCATTGCAAAGATGTCAGGAAATGGAAAGAGAGAATCAGGTAGCAGGTCAAAGATTGCAACGAGCCGAAGAGGAATATAGACAACTGAGCAAGTCATTGACAGATGCAGGGAGGGAAAGGGATAACCTAACCCTACAACTTGATGAGGAGTCCAAGGAAGTGGAGGCCATGCGGAATGCCAAAGAGAAGGCAGAAATAGAGCAGGAGGCTAGCCAAGATGAGTTGCTTGAGCTCAAGGACCAGCTTAAAGTTAAAGATCAAACCATCCAACGGCTACGGGCATCTCCAGCCAGAGTCAGAGCTACTAGCTCGACTCACACTACTTCAGAGAGCCAGCTTTACGAAGAACAAATGAAAGAGCTCCAGAAGGAGTTGACTTTGGAGAAGAAGCAAAGGCTGATGATGGCAGAAGAATCAGTAGTCATGCAAACCTGCATGGAAGAAGAGCAGAAGGCAATGCAAGATGAGCTAGAAAATATCAAAAGAAAGCTCAAGGAGGCGGAGAAGATAAACGCCGATTTAAACAACCTCCTCGTGAACATGGGAGAACAAGCTGAAGCAGAGAAACAGACATTCTAAAAGCAGATAGAAGAGTTGAGAGGCCAGCAGGTAGAAGAGCAGGCAAGCACAAGGCCAACAGCCATGGAAGGCATAGACCTAGAGAATGTGGCAAATCCTGTGGGGCACACCCATGCAAGAGGAAATCCTTGTAGGACCCTCTCAAGAGCCACAAGATCTGACACAAGAAGAGAAAGAGAAGTTGCACAAGGCCATAGAAGCAGAAATCAGAGAAACGGCCAAAGAAGCTTTGGAATGGGAGGAGAGGGTTTTTAAATCCATGACCATTCAGAAAATAGATGCCAGCAACCTTAGGCGTGAATGGCTACAACCCTCTCTCTCATATCCTTTGCTAAAGTACGAAGCCGCCACGATCAACAAAAGAATCAGAGAAGAGCCAACAGTGCCACTATACAGAGCAGATATCTCCAAGCCTGAAGGGGTAAAGTTGATAGTAGAATCCCAGCCCAGGTGGAGAAAGGCATGGCTAACAAAGTATCCACAATACCTAATCCATTTGGTAGAGGTACCAAAAATCATCAGAGATAACCTAAGCTTCTACCCTCTACCAAGGATGCGGACGTGGAAGACCCATGAGCTACTGCAAAGAAGCCAACCCACGTGGCTAAACTATCCGAAGCTGCCACGCTTGAAGGCAGGCGAGAAATAAGTGTTCAATACATGGTGAAAACCCTAACGGCGCCATCAAATTGTTCATTGGCTCGCCTGACCTTTCTTGCATAATGATGAGGAAGATTTGCAAAACCCTTTTGGAAATCTTCGAGACGTTCAAACCGGGCCAGGCGACAGGCAGTATCTTCTTCTTTCAAGATACTTACAGATGTGCATATGATCTGTCTAGTCAGCCTTCCAAGGAGGTGATACATGCATTATATCAAAGGATCATGTTTTTGCCACCTCCAAGCCTTTGAAGAAGCTTTCTACACCGGCTTCTTCACCATCAACGACATATTTGGCCCAACACTACTGGCTCAACATGCAAGATACGAGTCGCTGCTAAAGATGAGAGAAACAATAAGATGAAGAAGCACCTCAACAGCCATGTCGGCGACGACATGAGCAAGGAGGGGGAGAGTGTTAGAAGCTGGACACACCCTACAGAAATTTACTGCTCGACAGATTATTATTTTTTGTAATTATTCATTCATTGAGGAAACCCGACATTTCACCTTGTAAATATTGGGGCTTGTAAAAGTTTCCAGATTGTATCCTAGTTTTGACATGTAGATTGAGTAGATGGTTAATTTGGAACTTTAGGGTTTGAGAATTGTCAGGTATTTGTACCACTTTTTGACCTTAATGAAAAACCTTTGTCATTTTAAAAAAGTTTTGAAGTCTGTGAGTGAGCGTACTGTGTACGAGAGAGAGTGAGAACTTCATCTTGACGCTACGCACGTACCGGTGGTCGGAATCGAGTGCGGAGAAGTGCAGCGTGTTGCCCCCGATGAGAGCTACGCGCCGATACCTACATTGCGTGCGTACGGTCCGGTTTTGCAAGCTCCATCTACGAGCTTCATCTGGTGATTCGGTGAGCATACGTTGTCTGATTTTGCATTGCAGCATATCCACGCATTCTCATTGAGTAGAGCTACACATTAGGCACTTTAGATTTCGGAAACGAAGACCTACAAATTTCGGTCAGACATCCTACGTGATTTTGCACCGGGTGTTTTGGGGTGGGGTTTTGGTTCATAGTCCTTAGGGAGAGCGACCTATTGGTGTTAGTAGGGTCTCCTTCAAGTTCTATGGTGTTTCGAGATTGTTTGATGGGTGTTCGGCTCTAGAAAGCGTTGTAGAAAGTTTTCTCTTATGCACTCTTGAAGGCTATGACTTAGACATTGGGTAGTGACCTCTGTAGGAATTAGTTAGGAGTCGATCGAGTGTAGGTTGACACACTATGCTTGCTTCCACGCGCCTGAGGATCGAGCTTCATCCTTAGCTGACAAATCTTGTTAGGTGATTTCTCGCTGTGCTTACGTCCGTTGCGGCGTATCCGTCCAACAGGTTGCAATAGCGAGAGGAATGGCATGACTAATCTCCATTTTACTTCACACAAAAACTACATTGGTTGCAAAGAGAAACGTGCCGACCAAAGAGAAAGGTTTGAATGCTTGTAAATAAAAAAAATACTTCTCTAAAAAAAAATCACTTTTTAAGTGTCCGCTTTTTAAGAAACAAAGAAAATACATCATCTCTATCTAGTTGTGAGAAATAACAAAGGATCGCATGAGAAGTGGCAAACAAACCAAAATGCTCATCAATCATATTTGAAAATTGAATAAAAGTTTTGCTTAATACATTATCAACCCCATCTACATTTGAAAATCGAAAAAGAGCATTTAGTGCTAGGACGCTTGAAAGCAGGCTCCTTGCAATTCTCTATCTTATGACGTCCAACACTTCAACGCATTACTTTTTCTATAAGCTTCACACATAGAACAACAACCTAACTCAGAATCAAGGTAGTAGGAATCCGAGTATCCCAGTTTTACTCGTATTTGCAATAGGTGTAGGTTGCGGAACCATTGACTAGGATCATTCTGGATTTTGACAAACAAATCCTGGTGAAAGGGTACCCCATCTCGAGTCATGGAAGTGCGATCGTAGGTTCTCCAAGCTTCTTCTACAGTAAAACCCGGAAAAAAAACTCGAACAATGCTTTGAAAGAAGTTAGCTTTCTTTTTTCGAGATAATGAATCATTATGTGATCCATTACTATCTCCATTGCTTCCAATCCATGACCAAAACATTTAGCAGATACCCTAGGTGCCATAAGGTTCCTAATGGGAAAATGGGATAAAATAAGAGACAATGTAAGTTTAGTTACTCTAAGACTTTGTCCACAAACCTTGACATTACAATACGTCTCTTAAGATAAGTGCTCAAAGCATTAGAGATTTCTAGCTCTCTCTCTCTCTCTCTCTCTCTCTCTCTCGATTTTTCATATGTCTCTAAGCACATTGAAGAGTGGCCTTTGAAATTTGTAGGGTTCGGAAAGAAACATAGGATCTCTCAATCACACATTTTCTTCTCTCTATCAAACCATTTTGAAATCTATCTCTTGCTTTTATGAGTTCTCTATTCATGTGGTCACCTTTTAGTGATCAAACTGTGGTTTTTTTTGAACTATAATGCATGTGTCTTTGGTAATTGCATCTGGAGAGATGTTGGGAGCTTGTTGGCCTTGTTTCACAATCAAAACATTTAGACTAATAGGTTGAGTTCAAGACTTTCAAATTAGATATGCAAGGTCTCTTGGGACTATTTCTATGATGCTAACATCATCTCCTTGTGAGCTTGAAACTCTCATGAGGTAAAAGTTATCAAACCCAATACAACTTTTCGATTTGTCGGATTGTTCCACAGGTTTTAAGTTCAACCCCAAGTGGCATGATGTATAGAACAACTAGGTGTGGTAGCTTATTGTAAAGAATAGGAGCTTGATTATTGCAATGCACTCTTTAGTATCCATAGCTGAATTGCACCGCCCTACCATTAGATAGTTCTTCCAATACTTCCATAGATAGGATGCTCAAAATCTCTTCCCAGATTAGGTTCCTTGAATTTTTACCCAATTGTAGTACATTGTACTGCTATTTTGAATATTCGAGTACCCACTTGAAGAAAATATTGAGTTCAAGGACCATACAATAGATACTCAAGGCCTCTTGGTTTAATACCATGCTCTCTTGGGATTGCCTTTTGAGTATCATGCCTTGATTTTCAAGACTACTCAAAGATTTCTAAGGTCTACTGGATTGCTCTACGCATTTACATCAAGCTCAAGATCATTGAAAACCATTTCTATGACATTAAATCTATGCCTATGTATGTTAGTTTAGATATACGTTTTGGAGTGGAGCTCTGCGAGGACTCGAACGCCTTAAGTGAACTTGTCAGGTCTACTCTCATAGGCAATGTTCATATAACGTTTTATTTTAATTTCTCTCTCTCTCTCTCTCTCTCTCTCTCTCTCTCTCTCTCTCTCTCTCTCGCAAGCTATGTGCACTCTTGTTTCTCTGTGGAGTTTTTTGGATGTAGCATCATAGCCTCAATGTGTACAATGTGTGGGTGTCCACTTTTTTATGGCATTCAACTTCAAGCTTCTCTCTCTCTCTCTCTCTCTCTCTCTCTCTCTCTCTCTCTCTCTCTCTCACAATTGTGTGTATGTATACTATGTGTGCGTGTATGTGCATAAGTGCATTACAGCATCCTTTCATTTTCATGTGTGTGTGTGTGTGTGTGTGTGTGTGAGCACAAAGCCCTCTACGCATTGATGTAAAGAAAAAAAATTTCTTTGTAATAGAAGGCTTTGCTGTAACAGCATCTCAGAACTAAAAAAAACTGTCAAAACTTTTTTTTTTTTTGCCGACTTGAAGGCAATGTCAGACAAAACTCGCAAGGGTGGAAAATCCACACTCGCCATGGAGAATGATGAAAAATATCCAAGGAATTTGGATGCTAATCCAACCACATCGTCTACAACAACGAAAGCAATGATCATGGCTTACTTGATCTCATCACAAGAAACCATCAACAAGCAAGGTGAAGAGTTGTGTGCACTTGCAATAGAGAATGGCACTTTAAGAGTTCTAGTTGTGAAGAATGAGCACCTCAAGAATGTTCTTGAAATGCAAACAACACGCTTGATGCATTTTGAGAATGAAGTTCAAGAATGTAAACGCTCTCTTGTTGACATGAATGTATTGAAAGAGCTCTTGAGCAAAGTTGAGAGTGATCATGTATTGAAAGAGGAAACAATAGATACAATACGACATGATGTATGTGAGATGAGAAATGCATCCAAATCATGGATTGTATATGTAAGGATAATGTGGTTTCTACATTTCCTATCACGCAAGCCGTTGTCCAAGCAAAGAATGTAGAGAATGTGGACACTCAAGAATTCCAAGAGTGACAAAAACACTCAAAGAACATCGTCATTCATGGAATCAAGGAGGAAAGCATGGAACACCCCAATCTCTTGCGGTTGCTGTTGAAGATTTTTTTGCTACACACTTTGGCATATCAAGAATCATGGCTTATGTTGCACATCGAGTTGGAAAACAAGGAGTCCCTCACTCGGGAGAAAGACCTATATGTATGTACGATGGTTGATGAGGTAAAGAGAAAGATCATCCTTGACAATAGTTGGATCTACCTCAAAGGAATGGGTTTTAATGTATATGAGGATCACACTCTTATGCAAAAAAAGGTACGTCGCAAAGCATATGAATAAAGAAGCAAGAAGGTTAAGGTGTCATCTCAAGAAAAAAAGCCACTTGAGGAGGATGCAAGTCCACCCAACAAATAGGGACACATGATCTATGACACCAACTCACGCTTGCAAATAAGCTTTTGGAATTGTAACGGATATCCATGGAATGCGGGAATTGGCATTGATGAGCTTACTAATGACTTCAATGTGATACTTCTTGTCGAAACATGGGATCATGTTGCACAATGAATTCTCGGATTTGATAAATACGATGTGCATTCTTTGATGTGGGCCAAAAATACAAAGCAACGAAGAGGCCAAGGAGACGTATCATGTATGAACAAAAAGGGTTTGAAAGATGTTTTCATTGTCAAAGAAGATAAGTATAAACGCTACTTATGGCTGAAAATCAGCCCACCAAATGGTCAAGTCATGTTTGTGGCTGGTTGCTACATTCCTCACTATGACTCCAACTTTTATACTCACTTGGATATGGATAGAGATCAGCCCTTTGTTGAACTAGAGGAAGACATTGCTCATTACAAGGATCAAGGTGAAGTCATTGTTTTTGGAGACATGAATGCTCGCACAAATACGTTACAACACGACACACAACAAGTTGACATGCCGCATGTCTCAATAAGAATGGATTACTCATACATGTATAATCGAAGTTCTAATGATGCAAAAGAACTGGATCACTATGGAAAGTCACTTCTACATATGTGCAATAGTACCGGAATTGTCATTGCAAATGATGTATCTCTATGGCAAGGCACCAATGACTTTACATGTAGAAACCACAATGGTGATAGCGTAATTAATTATATGTTGTTCTCGGAAGCCACTCTAGAATGCATACAAAGATTTACACTTGGTGAATGGAATCCGGAATCGGATCATAGGATGTTATGTAATGACCTCAAGTGTGGTAAACGGCCCAAGCATGTAGCCTCCAATCATGATGTGAATCATTTGTACCTACGTCTAGACTTCAAACGAGCACTTATATATACTAATATGATGGACCAAATGTTAAGCATGATAGAGCATCAAGAGAGCCCAACATTAGAATGCAAGTGGAAAGTTTTCAAAGATATAATTTTCTCTCGTACGAAGGAATGCTTTTCGGTGAAACACATGTCTTGCAAAAGGTCTAAGAAGGGTAGCACCAAGAAGAAATGGTTTGACATGGAATGTAGTCAAGCCCAAAAACACTTGCTAAGATTGGATGCAAGCAAAAACAAGGAAGTTTACTTGGAATGTTCACACACATACAAAGCACTTGTTCAAAAGAAGAGGAGAAGGTGGGAAGTCAAAAAGAAACTTCTTTTAGCGCAAGAGAAAGCACATGCATGTGGCAAGTTTTGGCAAAATCTAAAAGGCAAGCACGTTGAGAGCTTTGGTGACTTGACTCTTGAGGATATGTATATTCATTGCAAGAACCTCTATGAGAAACCCAATGTTGATAAGATGGAGTGTTGTAGCTCCCTTCCATTTATGTCTCCCTTATTTACCATTGAAGATGTATGCTGCGCGCTTAAGAAACTTGCTACTCGCAAGGCAGGGGACCTTCAAGGTGTCAAGGCTAAAATGATTAAATGGACAAGCAAGAAAACATGATATTGGATATATGATATGTTTAACCTTGCACTTCAGCATGGCATGCCTCATAATTGGAGTGCAAATTGGATCAAACCTTTGCACAAAGGAGGAGATGTAAACAATGTGAACAACTATCGCACTATAATGATTGGTTCTTTGATGGCAAAGTTATTCGGATGTATCATGGAGATGAAGATAAGTAAATGGGCTGAAGAAAATGGCAAACGTGCGCTTGGCCAAGCAGGTTTTTGAAAGCATCATAGCATTATTGATCACCTTGTCACTCTTCGAGTTCTTATGGAAGCGTCTCGATTGAAGGGAAAAAGTTGTATTGTTGCTTTGTGGATTTCAAGAAAGATTTTTACCGCAAGGAAATCTTTGCAGACGTATGCAAAGCCTTCAAGTGTCGAGAGACTTTATGCATGCAGTCTTTCGCATCTACCAAAAAGTGATATGTTGATTACGTATAGGAGATGGAATTTCAGAATTTTTTGCAAGCACCATTGGTGTCAAACAAGGATGCCCACTTTCCCCAACCCTCTTTGGGCTACTCATTTGATGAATTGGAATGCACGGTTCTTGATTTATGGAGCAAGAAGGCATAGAAGAGGTTAAGATCGGAAATGCGATGACCATGCTTTTGCTTTATGCCGATGATGTAGTGCTCTTGGACATACCTTAGAAGATGCACAAAAGCTTATGAGTGTCTTGGAACACTTTTGCCTACATAGCGGGCTGATCATGAATGGATCTAAAACCGAGGTTATGCTTGTAAAGACCCTCAATGACGAGAATCCATGCATTGTATACAACAATGAGCAACTTGAATTGGTAGATCACTTCAAGTACCTTGGCCTTGAGGTTCCATCCAATCATAAATGGAAGGATTGTGCAATGTGTCGCTTGGAAGCCGGAAACAGGGTTTATTATGCATTTGAGAACATGTGCAATGCTGGAGAGATCAAGTGTTGGGCTCTGAAAAAGTACCTCTTTGACACATTGGTGACATCGGTGCTTCTTTATGGAGTGGAGGTGTGGGGTGGAAGCATCGGGAAGTCTACTTGGAAAGAGTTTGAGAATATCCAAAAGCATTTTCTCACCAACTTTCTCCAAGTCAAGACACAAACACCCTATAATGCTCTTACTTCTTGAGTCCGGATTGCTTCCCATTGAGGTCTTGGACATGCAAAGGGTTGTGGAGTACATGCTTAAGACACAACGTAGCCCTTTGGATCGACTTCCTAGAATCGCATACAAAGCAAGTTAAAAGGTCCAAAAGACATGCAAGAGTAATATACAAAGTTCAGGGTGGATGCTTGACATCAAGAAATGGTTTGGAAGATGGGATGCATGTCACTTGGTCAAGGATGCATCGATCGACCCCCAAGTTAATGAGGCCTTCTTACAACGCCAATGTATCACGGCTTGGGAGAAATCCGGAGGTTCTCGCTTCAGCCATTACACCACACACGTTGCCCCAAACTACAAATCTCTCTTCTTCTCTGAATGAGGTAACCGAACCCATCCGTACATCCTTGAGCCCATCCCGTTGAGTGTGATCTGCACCATTGCATCCATTCGTCTTAGCTCCCATTCTCTTCGCTGCGAGACAGGACGTTGGGGCACTAGCGAGGAGTCTCATCGACTTTGCACCTTATGCCCTCGTCAAGTGCGAGAGAGTGAGTACCACACACTACTTGAGTGCTCAGCTTTTGACCACATTAGGTCCTCTTTTTGCCATATATTCAGCCATGAGATCTCCCTACATACCTTCCTCTCCCAACCATGATGTGGACTCTCTATTGCGACGCTCATTTCAGCCATTTTTGAGCATCGAGAGTCACTTATGACCTCCACTCACACCATGTGACATGTTCATTTGGTCCCATAGGTCATATTTGACCTCCGAGGACGATAATAGAACTATCTATCTATCTCTCTCCATGTGTGTGTGTGTGTGTGTGTGTGTGTGTGTGAACATGTATGGACCCAATATTTTGGTTTCATGAGAAAGCCAATATATCATTTCAATTCACTATCAACTCTCTCTCTCCCTCTCTCTCTCTCTCTCTCTCTCTCTCTCTCTCTCTAGTCTCATAGGCCATTTGACCCTTTTGAGTAAGTTAACATACCATTTTAATATTACCCCCCTCTCTCTCTCCCCAATATTTCATCTTGTCTCACTCACATTTAACTCTCTCTCTCTCTCTCTCTCTCTCTCTCTCTCTCTCTCTCTCTCTCTCTCTCTATGTGTGTGTGTGTGTGTGTGTGTGTGTGTGTGTGTGTGTGTGGTCACATGGATCTACTCTTTTGAGCACATCATCACAACATTTTGATTCATTGTCATCTCCCTCTGTCTACCTATCTTTATGATCATATGGATCTACTCTTTTGAGCACATCACCATAACATTTCATTTCATTGTCATCTTTATGTTGTGTGTCTATGTGTGTGTGTGTGTGTGTGTGTGTGTGTGTGTGTGTGTGTGTATCTTTATGGTCACATGGATCTACTCTTTTGAGCACAGCGCCATAACATTTCATTTCAATATTGTCATCTTTGTGTGTGTGTGTGTGTGTGTGTGTGTGTGTGTGTATCTTTATGGTCACATGGATCTACTCTTTTGAGCACATCGCCATAACATTTCATTTCAATATTGTCATCTTTGTGTGTGTGTGTGTGTGTGTGTGTGTGTGTGTGTGTGTGTGTATCTTTTTGAATTAGGTTAATTTACCATAGCCTCTCTCTCTCTCTCTCTCTCTCTCTCTCTCTCTCTCTCTCTCACACACACACACACACACAC
The DNA here is from genome assembly GCF_014529385.1 of Adiantum capillus-veneris. Lineage (NCBI taxonomy): Eukaryota > Viridiplantae > Streptophyta > Polypodiopsida > Polypodiales > Pteridaceae > Adiantum > Adiantum capillus-veneris. The sequence continues at coordinate 137,265,345 of NC_140944.1, read as the reverse complement.
ACACACACACACACACAGAGGTTATTTTGGCACGATGAAGACATTACAATAACATTTCATCTCTCTCTCTCTCTCTCTCTCTCTCTCTCTCTCTCTCTCTCTCTCTCTCTCTCCCCCCTTTTTTCATTGTTTTTGGTCTTTTTTTTTCTTTCTATGTGTGTGTCAGTGTATCTTTAGATTTAATTTAAGAGAATGAATAAATTGAATAATCTTCTTTCTATGTGCGTGTGTGTGTGTGTATCTTTACAAATAGCAGTTCATGTCATTGCTCTCTCTCTCTCTCTCTCTCTCTCTCTCTCTCTCTCTTACAGGTTATTTTGGCAATAGAAAGACATTATGATAACATTTCATCTCTCTCTCTCTCTCTCTCTCTCTCTCTCTCTCTCTCTCTCTCTCTTCCCCCCCTTTTTTTTCATTGCTTTTGATCTTTTTTTTTCTATGTGTGTGTGAGTGTATCTTTAAATTAATTTAAATTTAAATTAAATGTTTAAATGATTGAATAAAATCAATAATCAAATGAACAAATTAAATAATTGAAATGGATTTAAAATAAAAAATCAAACCTAATTTTTAAAAAGTTACCTGGTTGAGCTACTTTACGCACACCTCGACTATTGCCGCCTCACTTGCCTTGGCTTGCGCACTTGCTCCCTACAATAAGAAAGAGAATGTTAAGTGTAGGTTGTTGATAGAACATCTCATTGAATAAACTGAAACATTTCATAAAGTCACCTTGCTTCACCAACACCTCGATAACTATCAAAAGCACTCGCTTCAATTTGCATGTGACTACAGCTGCCATAAATAACATAACATTTCATTTCATTCTCTCTCTCTCTCTCTCTCTCTCTCTCTCTCTCTCTCTCTCTCTCCCATCCCCCAAGAAGATCTTAATATAGCTTTTCATTTCTTTCTCTCTCTCTCTCTCTAAGAAGATGTTAATATAACTTTTCATTCTTTCTCTCTCTCTCTCTCTCTCTCTCTCTCTCTCTCTCAAACACACACACACACACACACACACACACACACATGCGCGCACTACAAATGCTTCTATTGGTGCGAGAGAGCTATCTCAGCAAAGGCCTGTCGCTCTTCCCTCAACTGGACGTTGCCATGAACCACATCATCCTCAGCTCCGCCTGCCACTCTTCCCTCAGCTAGACATTGCCATGAACCACATCATCCTCAACTCCAACTTGTATATAATGAAGTGCCCCCGTTGCAAGACCCCGGACTGCATCTCCGTCGCTACCTCGTTGATGACTCAAAATCCCTCAGAGCCCCGTGCCCTCTTGAGCTCACACCCTTCTACATTACAGGCCCCTGTCGAGTACTATGGCTCGCACTCGAGCCTGTACCTTCCCCTCCCTGCACCCAACTTTTATGACCCGTCGCTATAGAGAGAAAGAGAGAGAGCGTGCAGCACGGGTGAGAGAGAGGTGAGGACATGGAGGATGGAAAGAGGCTGACGCCATCGGCCAGAAGAGCAGGCCTAGCTTCACGTGACTTGAACTGCAACCTCACAAACACGTACGCGCGCTCTTTAGCTCCAACAATATAACGCTACGTTCATGGATCTGTCAACTTGCCAAGAACATACGAGGGTACAAAGGAGTGTGTCTATGAAAAGAGAATTGCAGGTCCGCGTGGTGGTACACACACAGTACGTACACATAGCTCACCTGGGTACACGGGAGAGTGTCCACGCCTTAGATAGATAGATAGAGAGAGAGAGAGAGAGACAGAAAGAGAATTGCATGGTACACGGTACATGGTACACGCCGCTCACATGAGAAGGCACTGGTGATGGAGACGCCCTGCTCATGTCTCTCTCTCTCTCTCTCTCTCTCTCTCTCTCTCTCTCTCTCTCTCTCTCCCCATGTCGTGGATAATGGTGGATTGGCAATTTGGCTCTCTCACGCCGGGCCCTTTGTGCTCCCATTTGTAGCTGCATCAGAATAACCACGCTAAACTTTATAGTTACTTCTATGGATTGGTTTTAAAACAAGCTTGGTTGGGTGGGCTTATCCTTAACAAAAGGGGCCAGCATTAGTGGCCACTTGCAATCCCAACAACATTCAATCTCACTACATGTCACAAAACCCTTGAGGGTCAACTCAAGAGTATCACCTCTTAGCCATGTAAGCTACCACGTGAACCCAAATGATAGAAGGATTATAATTTAAAAGTTTTATTAGGATTATATGAATAGAAGGGGGTTTTCTAATTGGTATAGAGAAAAACCCGTAAGTTTTTGAAGGAAAAAGGGTCATTTTATTACCTTAAGCACGTTTATGAATAGTTTCTTAAAGGTACAGCCCTCGAGAGTCTCAAGAACGGCATCTTGACCCTTACTCTCTCTCTCTCTCTCTCTCTCTCTCTCTCTCTCTCTCTCTCTCTCTCTCTCTCTCACACACACACACACACACACACACACACACACACACACACACACACACAAAGACTTGTTGGATAGACCTTTGAGGTCTGTTGGATCACCTTAAACCCCCGATCCCCCTTCTCTCTCATGGGCATATGCCCTTGGTTTATAATTGTAGTATGCAGTAGTGTAGTTGAGGCATGACTGTCCTAAATTTATTTGCTCCTCCATGACCTTGTCATGTGTCTGAATAGAGAAATGGATGAAAGCATTCTGCCTTATACACCCTATTGCAAAATTGTAATCAAAGCATATTCAGAAAGGAATAAAACCAAACCATATGCGTAGCTAGACGTTGAGCATGTTGGAATTAGGGTTGCAGGAAAACACACACAGCTTGGAAAAGACAAAGGAAGCTCAAGGCACACAATAGAGAGTGTATTACTTAGCCTTGGAATGGAAAGATCACTAGCCCTAGAGTGATGGGCATATATACAATGCAAGGGGGGAAAACCTTCTAGTGAGGGAAAAAAATGCCTCACCGGTCCTAAGTGTGTTCACACACATCACTACCACATGTATATGGTAACAAATTCCCCCTAGAGTGATGCCGTGAACGACATGGAGTAAAGGGAAGTTTCATTCCCTGAGGACATGATCAATCCACAAAGGGCAGAAAGCTTTGAACTTCTCACGAGATAATGTCTTTGTAAAAAGATTTGCAAGGTTGTCTTGTGTTGGCACATAAGCCAAGCTGATCTCTCCTGCGGAGAGACTCTCCCTAACATAGTGGTAATGTCCCTCAATGTGCTTTGTTCAAGCATAAAAAATTGGGTTCCTTGCAACTACCAATGCACTCTGACTGTTAGTGTAGATAGTGTTGGCAGTGTCCTGTCCAACATGCAATTCATCCATAAGGCGTCTGAGACATACACACTCAACCATAGCTGTGAAGACTGCCTTGTACTCAGCCTTACAACTGGCCACAATAGGTTTCTTCTTACTCAACCATGATATGCATGAGCTGCCAAGCATGAAGCAAAAACCCCTTGTGGACACTTGTGTGTCAAAACAACCATCCCAATCTGAGTCCGAAAAAGCATGTAAGTCTGGCGTAATGATCTCCCCTTGGGATAAAACAAGCCAAGATGTAAAGTTTCTCTCAAGTAGTCGGAAATCCTCTTGACAGCCTGCCAATGCTTAGACCATGTGCTATGCATAAATCTATTGACCAGTGAGACTGGAAACTGAATTTTTGGCCTCGTGTTGCATACATAAATGAGGCATCCAACAGCATTTTGGTAAAGAGTGGCATCTGCAGGATCATCAGCATCATGAAGACTCAATTTCAAACCTGTTTCCATGGGAGTGGCAATAGGTTTGCAATGCTCAAGTCAAAACTTACATAGCAATGTCTTTATGTAGCTTGTCTGACACAAGGCAATACCACCATCACACTGCTTAAACTGTATACCCAAGTAATGATGCAACATCCCCAAATCTTTCATCTTGAAAGTATCATTGAAATCAGCATTAAATTCCAAAATATGCCTCTCATTTGGTCCAGTGATCAGCAAATCATCCACGTACAGGAACCACAATGAGAAGTACATCACCCTCACGCTTTACATACAATGTGCTTTTTGTTGGACTGTTACAAAAGTCTCATTTGACCAAATGAGCGTCAGCCTTCTCATACCAAGCACGAGAGATTGCTTCAACCCATACAAAGCTTTGCTACATTTGTGCAGTTTATCCTTTTGTCCTTTCTTGACAAAACCGTGATGATGCGTTACATAAACTTCCTCAAATATGTCACTATTCACGAAAGCGAAATCAAAGTGTGATTGATGTACATACCAACCAAAATGAGCTTCCAATGCACATAGAAAACACACAGTAGTTATATGACAAGTGGGAGCATAAGTCTCTTCATAATCTATGCCTTTTTTATGTGCATAACCCATTGCAACAAGTCGATCCTTATAGAGATCAATCTCATCATCCGGCTTGCGTTTCAACTTGTAAACCCACTTTGTACCAATGGCCTTTTTTCCAAGAGGAAAATCACATAAAGTCCATGTGTCATTTTCTATAAGTGCATCATATTTTGATTGCATGGCAGCAATCCAATTTTTTGAATTTTGTGCTTCATCAAAAGACGGAGGTTCCTCAACATCATGTAAGCTAGACACAGCCAAAGCATAACAACTTATGCATAAGATGCATGGCCAGATCCTGAATGAGTATGACTAGAAAAAGGTGCATCCAATTTACTATCACGCAATGTATGCACCAGCCATTTTGGCATACCTCTAGTCTGCTCATTCTCAGCCCTTTCCTCATCAAGTACATCATATATATCTATATCAGTAATAGGCTTATTTGTAACATTTTTAGAAACCCCATGGGTTGTACATTTGCCTCATTGGAATTTACATTCAAACTTTCAGCACTGAAAAGAGGCAATAAAGTGTCATAAATGTCCTGTGAGCTTACATTAATTGTATCTAGTACATGACAGCAAGGGATAAAATAAAATCTTTCACAAACACAACATCCCTGAAACCAGAATATGATTTATTTTTGGATGATACAACCTATAACGTTTGCTTTCAGCACTATAACCAAAAAAATACATTTGACATCATTATCATCCAATTTTTTGCGTTGTGTTTGTGGCACCAAAACATATGCCAAACAGCCAAAAACACACATGTACTCAATAGAAGGCTATTTATCATGCCATGCTTCAAATAGAGGTCATATACTGCAAAGCTTTTGTAGGACACCTGTTTAGTACATAAGTGGCACACATGATGGCCTCGAGCCAAAACGAATGTGGCAAAGCTTGACTTTTGACCATACATTGGGCCATTTCTGTAAGTGACCTGTTTTTCCTCTCAACAACACCATTTTGTTGAGGCATATAAGACACTGTACATTGGTGTTTGTTAGCAGCAAGCTAACACAGATACCATGAAAATCATTTTTTGGAGTTCTCATTGTGAACACTTATATTTTGATAAATCGAGAATATTGTAACTCCTATTTTTTCGGATAAACCTTGTAATTGATGAGCCGGGGCTACAAGCTTCCAGATTGTATCAACCTGTCATTACCCATCTTTGGTAGAACTCCCAAATTATTAGTTTTGACCACCAGAAACCTTGGCTAAAGTATAAAAGCCAGTTTTGGATAATGAAATACACATTGTGAGCTAACGGCGCTCACTCCTCTCCTTCTCGCGCTTCCTACTCCCTTCCCGATTGTCACATTGCAGTCTTGTTTGTTGCATTGCAACCGCAGGTAAGAACTCTACGCATTGACGTAAACACATCACGGTATTTCGTAACTTTTGGTGTCATCGGCCCGCGGCCAAATTTCATCATAACTAGGAATTTACATTTTCAAATCAAAAACTAAGCATAGGCGGGGTATTGGGGCATCATTGCTAAGCATTTAGATGCATTCTGGGTTGGAAACAACTAGGTCAAAAATCCATTGTTGTTATTAATCGCGATTTTGGAACTTGACCTAAAGTGGGATTTGTGACCATAGGCATGTGTGCTTAGGTCTTATAAACATGTTCTAGAAGTTCCATTATGTTTGGATGTCATAATTTGATGCTGTGACGGATGTGATTTGTTTGCCGATGAGCGATTGGCTTTTGGTGATTTCAGTCACTTGAGTGTAGCTTGAGTTAGATGCGAGTTGTTACTTGTTTTTCGAGAGACTGACAATCTCTTGTAGCCTCTATGCACTAGTCGAGTCACCTTCGTCCCATGGATTGACAATTTACTTGTGGTTCTCGCTAATACTGCAATAAGATAGGATGGTGAGGTTAGACACTTGTCCCACATTTGGCGCCGCTGTCGGGGATCAAAGAGACCTAAACTAGGAAAAAACACGAGCGTCTTGTGGAGTTATCCTTTAACTTCCTCTAGGATCGCTTAGAGTTCAAAACTTTCTTTTAGAAACCGCATAGCCTAAGATTGTTGTCTTTTGTTGTGTAAAGGTAGCTTGGAAGTAATAGTACTTGCTGAGTTCCTTTAGGATTGTAGGATTGTAGTTATAGATTAGGATTATCAGGATGATTGATAGACGAGACAAGTCTTAAGATCAATGCTCAAAAAACCATAAAAGACAAGAAAACAAGTGTTTGTGGACACTTTCCACAACCCCATTGCATGAGAATTTAGGAGTAGGGTAAGTAGGATCCGAGGTGGATTTCAGAACATTGCTCTCTCTGAAAGAATCATTGTGAGTTGTTATTGGAAGTTGCAGAATTTCAGGTCTACGGCTAGAAATAGCACAAAAAGACTCCAAACCACTGAATCCGACTGGAGAATAAGCTTAAAAGTTGTATGAACCAATGGGTAAGCTCAAGGACACTCCGAGGTAAAAATTTCAATAGTTGGACAAAACTCAAATTATTTACTTTTTCTTGATATTTTAGGCCAAATTAAGTTTTGACTTGATTCATAGGCTTAAAATAGACCATAAAACGACTGTCCATTGAAAAATTACAAAAATTGGTTCATTTCAAGCTTGAAGTTAATAATCGCGATTATTAACTTTCAGCTCAGATTTGACCAAGGTTCATACCATTGACTCATTACATGTGTACAAACAACTTTTGTAAAAGCACAAAAGATTTGGATCACCAAATTGTGGGTAAAAACTAAAGTTTGTACTAACTTTCTGAATCTTTAGTGTAAATTGGAAAAAAATTTGTCCAAACTTGTTGAAATTTGATTCATAGGCTTATATTGATGTGATAAACATGTGTACATGCTCAGCTGACCAAAAAGATGCAAAAAGTTGTCAGATGTAAATAATCGTGATTATTTACATCTGCCCCACTTTTCAACTTTTTTGACCAAGTTGGCATACCACTAGTTTTACCATGTTGTAATAAGCCTACAAACCAAATTTGGTAAGATTTGGATCATTGGATTGAAAATTGTGACCAAATTTGCAAAGTTAGTTTGCGAACATAGTCTGCGGACAGAAAATTGATGACCATTTGACCAAAACTTGTCCAAACTTGTTGAAACTTGGCTAGAGACCTTAACTTGAGGTGCTTAACAGATTTGTGTCAAAGTTGGGACAAAAATTTGCAAAAATATAACTGGAGTAAATAATCGCGATTACTTACATCTGCTACAAAAATTGACAAATTTGCAAATTTGAGTATACCACAAGGTCAAGCATATCAAGTAGACCCCACAAATATTTTTTGGTGAAATTTGATCACAAAAGTGAGACTTAAGCCAGATTCTTGAAATCAGAGTCTGCGGGCACAAAACAATTTATAAACTTGAACAGAATTTGTCCAAACTTGTTGAAACTTGTCCTGGGACTTTAACAGGTTGTATAGTTACCAAAACAAGCCAAAAAGTGCAAAAAACTAGCAAAAGTAAATAATCGTGATTATTTACTACTGCTATCCAGGGACACCAATTTTGACTTTTGCACTTGTACAGTGTTAGACCAACATAATACAAAGCCACCATGCAATTTTGGGTTCAATCGGATTCAAATTGGTACATGTTCACTCAGTTTCCAAGTTGTAGATTAATCCTTTGATTTTTTGCCAAAGTCAAGTCTGAAAGTCAATTGCTGACTCCCATAGCTCGATTTGAAGTGATACACATAGACCAATCATGACAGTCAGCAAAAACTCTACTATCTTTATAGAAGAATAGCTAATTTGATCAAATTTGTACAGGAATCAGGTTGCAGACGAGGAATCGGTAACTTGACACAAAGTTGCAATCAAATCAAGTGGACTCATTGACAACAAGTCAATCCAAAGGTAAGTACTCTAACTAGGGCTTCATAAGTCTATATGAACCTTAGATCTGGTCGTGTACTAGGAAATCAGGGCATACTCGGAGAAACCTCCAATAGAGTGTCCACCGAAGAAAGCGTGAATCAAGGCAATTCCTTGCACACTATTCTTGAAGAAGTCTCAGACACTTTTTCATATTCAACATCTGAAATGTCTTCTTACTCAACTCACTCGGAAACCGGAACAACAATGCGTTATAAGCATATACTCTCTTTTTATAAGACTAATTGCCATGGAGCTCAAGTTTACCTGGATCCTTACGAAGAGTATGCTATTCGCATTGATGACCATGGTATTGAGTTTGAAGAAGAGATTAGGGCAAACAAACAAGGAAAAATGTACATGGACAGAAACGGAACTCAGTATGTACAAGTCGAAAACCCTGATGTGATAGACAAATGGGGATTAGAAGTCAACACAATAATCCCAGATATGTTAGCAAAAGAAGGACCACCAACTTTAGAATTCGAGAGATACGATCAAGTAGAGTTGAAGCCTTTGAAACGTCTTAGTACGGATAATCCTAGGATCGGAGTCTATTGTTGGAGGATAGAAATGTAAAAGATCTTTTGTGGACTTCACATGCCAAATCAGGACAACTAACGGCCATGAAGATCATCTATATCTTCAAGATCAAAGATAAAGGATCAGCAGACCTACCAACCTACCTGTTTAGGGATTGTTATAACAACAACTTTGTTATGATGACTCTTGAGGAGGTCGAACAAACCAAATACCAAGGGTATTCCATCAGGGACTAGATATTGGGACAAGGACCAAAAACAATTCCAAGAGATGAACACTGTGAGAGATCATCTAAGAGTAATGTTAAGAAAGCAGAAACCACCTCATCATGAAGAAAATTGGGTGACACTAAGGCCAGTCCAGAGCTACATGAGTCACTATTTCCGACAGATTGGTTTGAAGGACTCGGAACAGGACCAACTACCAAAAGACCGGGATTTAAACCAAACAGACGGGTCAGACCAGCTAATTTTCAAAAATGGGTCAGAAAATACAGTGGATCAGGGGATCCATACTACCACTTAGCAATTTTTAAGCAGGTGCTAAGAGCAAAATGTATATTCGATTTCCATACTCAATTCGAGGGGTTTGGAATGACATTAGAAGGAAAAGCATTGACATGGTTTCAAAACATTCCACCAAGGTCAATCATGGACTTGAACACCTTCGCTCAAGGATTTGTAGCTGCTTGTTCCAAAACAGGGATCAAGCATAATACGGTAGCTCAAATCTATAGCTTTAAACAGAAACATGGTGTCTGTTAGGGATTGTGCAACTCGAATGAAACAATACATTGCCAGATGCCCAGGGCTAGAGATACCTACGAAAGAACGACTCATATCTTTGTTTCTAGAGGAATGTTAAACAAAGAACTTCATGCTATACTCTATAGTAAAAAGCATACAACCCTAGAAGAGTGTGTGTCAGATGCTATTGACTTAGGAGACAATTGTGATATTTTCAACGAAGAAGATGTCCCTAAGGATAACCAAAGCGAGAAAATAGTATCCACTAAACCAGCACAAGTGGGAATGGCGGCTATAGCACCACTTTCAACCATAGAAGATATGCTCAAAAGGATGAACGACATGATGAACAACATGCAAAAATCACCTATGAGGGGACTAGGACAAGGGATGCCTCAACAGGGACAACCAATTAGGCCACAAAAATGGTGTGCAATCGAGGGTAAATGGACCAACCATGAGACCCACGATTGTTATTTCCGACCAAAGTATGATGGGAATGTTCAGTACGTGCCTATGAGGCCACAAGGACAACCCATGTATAGATATCAACCTAATATGGCCCAATCTCAAAGACCACCGATGGGTATGGAAAGACCTCAACCTGTGTTGGGTCAGCAACCTCCGTACCCAGGACATAATGCAGTGCCTGTAAAGTACATGCACTCCGAAGGAGTCATAGATGAACAAGCATTAGTGCATGTTACACCTTATGCGGAGCCTAGTCCATCTACAGTAATGGTAGAAGGAGATCGGTATAATTCACATCCACCATCAATGGAAGAAACTGTTACTTATGCTCCACCAGAGCTCGTACCAATGTATTATGTAGCTAATCAAGATGTCGGACCTCCCATGGTAAGACCCATGATTAAGCTAAGAATGGGAAACTTTCACAGCTGTGGTGCAGATGATCATTGGAAAAATGAATGTCCAGAGCCTGAAAAAAACCTCAAGCCAGTTGAAGCCTATTGCATACAATGTTGCAAAAAGGGAGGACACTTTCCGGAAGATTGTCCTAAAAATCCTCTAAACAAGGGTAAAACAGTAGTAAACATAGTCATCTGAGAGTGAACTGATTGTTCCAATCAAGGTAATCACTAGAGCCCGGGCTAAGAAAAAGAAACACAACTCCTCTGATGATTCAAAAAATATGAAAGTTTTCTCTCAAAAGATCAAAAGAAGCAGAAGCAAAAGATATGAGATGAGAAAATAAAAACAATGGGCTGAAATTGAGGAGAAAGCAAAAAAGCTATTCCAGGAAAAGGTGAAAGAAACTAGAAGTGAAATCAAGGACCGTGAAATCTGGAAGATCCATTTTGGTTGATAAAATTTTTGAGCCTATTAATGTAGCCTTGGAAGCTTATCAAGCGGGACTTAAAGCAGGCCAAAACATGGAAAAAAAATAGAAAAACTATCCTTCTCCAAACATGGAAGCAGCTAAGTTGGAAGCTTATTAAAATTTGGTAAGAATCACACAAGAAATGCTGAAAAAACAAAAACCCAAGCTTGAAAGTATCACAAAACCTGAGGAGCTTGTGGTAAGAGACACTAAAGAAAATTCTGATGTGGTGGTGAACCCCCCTTGAAACAAAAGAACCAGAACTTATAGTGCCGGACAGCGAAGATGCCTTAGACGGAATTCCATTCGTAGAGAAAGACTGGCCAGGACACTTATGGGAAAAAGTTAGAGAGATCAATGATGGGAGCCAAACTCTAAAGTCGGCTCCTATAGAGGAAGTTTGGTTGGACAAACTACCTTCTGATATGAACATGGATGTACAATCCTTGTACGGGGATTGTGGATCTGAAGCTTCAGGAATGTCAAACTATTGATCTTGAAAACATTACCCTCTTACTTGGGAGATAACAACGATGAAAATCCATAGTGTGTAAGACCGCTCAAGTAAAAAGAGCTGAACAGATTCTAGAAGTAGACAACATTCATTCAATCATGTCTACACCCATCCAAAGCACTATTACCTTGAAAGAGTTGTCAAAACACAGACCATATTTATGAAATGATCGACAAAAAACCCTAGATAAGGTGGGGATAAAGGGGCTAATCTCAAAAAATTGGGAAAAATGAAAAGTGAAATGGACAACAAAGAGATTCAATATGTTCCAATGAACAAAGTCGGAAAATATTACGAAGGGGAAGGAGGAAACACCACCCTTCTAGTGAAATATAATGACATTGAAACCATGGCAATACTGGATAGTGGGGCAGGCATAGCCATAGCCATGAAAGCAGTATGGGAATCTTGGGGACAACCAGCCATTAGACAAACTCAAATGAAATTGCAATTGGTTGATGGACACATTGAGAGACCATTAGGGTTGCTTGAAAAAGTGAGTCAATTCCTGTGGAATTGAATATCAACACACTTTTGCCATAGAAGACTTTGGGAAAAAACTCAATTATGAAATCATATTGGGAAGGCCTTTCATGCGACAGGTACAGCTTATCCAAGATTGGGAAAACAACTATCTGTACTTGAAGCAAGTTGGATCTATAATAGGGGTAAATCTAAAAGATCACACTTATAGAGATGTCTTGAAAACACCCATACAAGCGTTTGATTCGGTCTCTTTGGCTGAAACTAAACTTCTATCTTGGTTAAACAAAGACACTCCTATCTGGATGTGTAGAGCCTCAAAAAATGGGAGTTTAAAACGAGAAGAATGCATTCTAGAAATGGATTGCACAGACGAAGCCTATATACATGAACCCTTTTTAGAGCATTTGTTTGAGCCATTTGAGTGGACTCAAATTTTAGCGACAATCGATGTATGTGTGAATACATCTATGCCTACTCAATTTTGCAATGAGGATGGCTACGACATAATTCCCATCCAAATGATTTCAACCCTCAACATTGAAGATGAAAATGGGAAACCCAAGGACTTGATAAAATCTCAACGAGTCTTTTCAGACCTCTACTACGATGCAACAAATGAGTTAGATGAACACTCAGCTACCATAAAAGATTCGGGGTCAAAAAAAGAACATGTGAGAGCTAAGCTACTCTTGAAAGGAGGGGAGGAAAAGTTTGTTGACTTTCCTAACCAGAAATCAAGAAGACAAAAATGATATAGACGAAAAAGAGACACCAAAAACGTGAAAACACGACCTATGTCATCAGTCTCCAATAGAACACAATTCTTGATGCAGATAGAGGTACATGATTGTGTCAAGGACAAAATCCCTGGTAGGTATCCTTCAAACAAAAAATCAGAAATGTCAAAAACATCGGAAAAAACAAGGAAGGATACTCAAGCAAAGCTTAACAAACAGGACAAGGAGCCAATCATGACACAAGTTGAGCGGAAAAAGAAATATCAAGAGTTGAAAAAAGCTCTAAAGGAGATATATACGACCAAAATGGAAACCACGAAAGAGGATGGTAAGGATGTAATGAGTGTTCCATCCCATTACAAAAAGTATACTCTCCAAGATCAAAAAATCATAGTCAAACAACTTGTTAGGGAATTACGGAAACCGGGCAAGTCCTACGAAGGGCCCGAGAACGCAAAAAAGATAGACTTGGCTGAACCAGGGGACAAACCTAGGCCTATCGAAATATCCTCTCTTGGTCTTACAAGGATCTCAAGGGTGTTGATCCAGAAATTTGTCAGCATACCATACCCATGAGAGATTATGCGAAACCAAATAGACAAAGGCCATACACATATAATGAAACATTTGCCAGGAAAATCAAGGAAGAGATTTAGAAACTAAAGGAAGCCAAATTCACGAAATTGAACACACAAATTGGGTGTCTCCAGTTGTGGTAGTACCCAAGAAGAATGGAAAACTATGAGTGTGTGTCAATCTCAAAAAGTTGAATGCAACTACCATTAGAGACAATTTTCCAATCACTGAGCATGTTTTAGAAAGAGTTGTAGGAAAAGAAGCTTACATTTTCTTTGATGGATTTTCGGGATACAATCAACTTTGACCCAAAAGATCAGCATAAAACTACTTTTGCAACGGAATGGGGTATTTTTGCCTATCGGGTTATGCCTTTGGGTTAAATGATGCTCCAGCCACATTTCAAAGATTGATGAGCCATGGTTTTAAAGAATATCTTAGGAAATTCTTGGAAGTGTATATGGATGATCTATGCGTACATTCATCGATCCAAACTGAACATTTTGAACACCTCAAAAAGGTATTCGAAAAATGTCGACTTTATAGGATTTGCCTAAATCCTGAAAAGTGCACATTCATGGGTAGACAAGGAAAACTTCTTGGACATATAGTGTCTAAAAATGGCATAGCTATTGATAGCAAAAAAAATCATGTCATTGTTGATTTGCCTAGACCAACAATAGTCAAGGGGGTTCAAGCCTTCATGGGGCATTGTGGATATTACAGACTGTTCATTTACATGTGTGTTATAATTGCAAAACCCATGTATAGCTTGATTACACACTTTGAATGGACCGAGGCATGTGAAGAATCCTTCATGAAGCTTAAGCAAGCTCTCACCTCAGCTACAATATTGAAAGCACCAGATTGGAATAAGATATTCCACATACATGTAGATGCTTCTAATTTTGCTATCAGTTGTATACTAGCTCAACTAGGAGATGGGAAAATTGACTTTCTTATTTCTTATGCTAGCCAACAATTGAACATGGAAAAAAGAATTACACTATCACTGAAAGAGAAGGGGTAGGAATAATCTATGCCGTTAAAAAGTATAGACATACCTATTAGCCAACAAGTTTGTGTTCTTTGTAGACCACCAAGCTTTGTTGTATTTGGTCAACAAGCCATGCAGCATAAGAAGAATAGTGAGATGGTTTATCATTCTTCTGGAATTTGATTTCACTGTGGTTGTAAAAAAGGGCACTACACATCAAAAAGTAGATCATTTGTCAAGGATTGTTTTAGGATAATCACCTAAAGGGGTAGACAATGATCTACCAGATGCCTATTTATTCTCCGTGGAAATGATACCTCCATGGTCGGAAAACATGGTATCATTGATGACAATAGCTCAAGTGGATTCACAAATACCACTTCCTATTACAATCGGATTGATCGAGCAATTGGCTATGTATCAATTACTAGCTGGTAGGCTATACAAAAGAAATCGAGATGAAATATTGCTCTTATGCATTAATCATGAGGAGAAAAACCAGTACCTAAGTCAAGCACATATTACCATAGTAGGACTTCACTTTGCAAAAGAACAAACTATGCAAAGAATCTTGAGACTTGGAGTATTTTGGCCGACTATGAGGTGTGATGTTTGATCTTTTGTAAAGGATTGTCTTCAATGTCAAAAGAAGACACCCATACCTCATGTAACATTGTTTCAAATGCCACATGTTCCTAAGTGGAGTAACTATCTGATTACTTACTTATCAAGCTGAACATTTCTTGAGGATATGAGTAAACGCCGTCAAAGAGAAATTGAAACTAAAGCAAGATACTATGCTCTTATTGGGAACCAATTGTATCGAAGAGGTAAAGATCAACATTTGCGTCTTTGTGCAAATGAAGATGAGTATATTTTGATTATAGAACAAGCACATGTTGGATTAGCTGGAGGTCACTTTTCTAATGAGACCACCGTAAGAGCAATCTTGATGGCAAACATATGGTGGCCAACACTTTTTGCAGATGCCAAAGAATATGTTTGAAGGTGTGATGCTTGTCAACGAGAAAAAATGCCAACACGCATAGATAGCATTCCCTTAAGACCAATGATGGGTGCTAGAGCTTTTGCAAAGTGGGATATAGATTTTGCTGGGCCGATACATCCACGTGCTTATAGAACCCAAGCCCAATATATCATTGTAGCTACGAACTATTGACCAAGTGGACCGAGGCTAAAGCAACTCAAAAGAATGATGCCAGAATCACTGCAGCATTTTTATATGAGTATGTATTCATGAGATATGGACTGCCAATAGAATTTTTCAATGATCAGGGAACTCATTTCCTCAATGAGGTAATCGAGTATTTTCTTAATGAGTTTATGGTCATCCGTAATAAATCAGCTCCCTATCACCCACAAGCAAATGGACAAGCTGAGCATATGAACAAAATTATTAGCTCGGTACTGACTAAAGTGATTAGTTCAGGAAGGACAGACTGGGAAATGAATCTCCATGCTGCTCTATGGGCTTATCAAGTTTTATTCAAAACAGCTTCAAATGCTACACCCTTTAACCTTGTTTATGGTCTTGATGCCATACTACCAATTGAATTTATATTGCCGACATTAAGGGTAGCTAAGGATCTTGAGTGAACTGGACATGAAATGTCAGAAAGACTTGAAGATTTAGAAAATCTAGATGAGCAAAGGCTAACTTCCGTAGCTCATATCTATGCACAAAAGCAAAAACAAAAACAGTTTTTTGACTCCCATCTAATAAGAAAAATCTTCAAGAAAGGGGACTTAGTTTCAGTCTATTCCCTTAAGCAACACATTCCCAAGTTTAAGAAAAAGAGAAACGGACCGTTTATCATTGAAGATGTATCTCCAAGTAGAGCAGTAAAATTATCCACCCTAGATGGCGAACCAATGGCTAATTGGATTAGTGGATGTCGTTTAAAGAAATACAATTTGTCGCTAACCAATGAATTGCTAGAAAGAATGCATGCAGCCAAGCAAAGGAGGATTAAACGATAGCAGGTTATTGATGAAGCCCAAGAGGAAGCTTGGCTTTGGGTACTCAAACAAAAAGCTTCTCTCAGGAATCAACAGATACCGATTCCCATCAACACTCTGGAACTAGATGACCAACAATGGGAATTACCTAAAGATGCAGTTTCAACAGATGATGACTAGTTAAACGGAATGGACCTGCGCTTTAGTCGACACAAGAGCTAGAGTAAATGCAATCAGTTATTCCACGTACAAGAAAGCAACAAGTCAATCTTTAACAGTAGGAATAGCGACAATCAAAGGATGCAACAAGAATCCAACGCCAACATTGGGAGTAGTCAACTTGAACGTGATAGTACATGGATGTTCATGTCCTCATCAGTTTGTATGCTTACCAGATGAACGCATGAATGAGTCGAAGGTTCATGGAATTCCCTGGATGCGGACATACAAAGCAGTACCATATTGGGATACATATCAACTCAAGCTATCACCTAAAGGTGGGCAACTCATTCTTCCAATTGCACCAAGCAAGGAGGAATGGAAAGGAATCAATCAGCAGACCAAACCACAAAGTAATCAATATTCTCCATCCTCTTGACAAGAAAATGCTACAAGTAGCATGCAAGGAGTCATGCAAATTTGAGTACCAAAAGCACAGGTTAAGGATAAGCCGATTCAAATCTGGGTGCCCAAAACATCATTGACAAAACCAAAGAAGATTCCAAGGATCAAAACATAGAGATGAGCATCTTCGAGCAAGGAACCTAACTTGAAATGGATTTGGTAGAAAAAGGAGCACTTATCTTCTCCACAAACTGTAAAAAGAATCAAGCAATGGAGAGTTAAGTCTCAAAAGACTCCACCACACCATTCCACACCAAGCAAACCAAGCTACCAATGGCAAGAAAAAGCTCAACAACAGTCAAAGGTGCTACCAACAGCTCAGGCAATCAGCATGCTAAAGCATCTTGATGGTACAATCAAACAGAGAGCACACAAGCTACAAGATTTTCTCTTTGGAAGACAGCATCAGAAAGCCTCGATATCAGAAACCCTTGAGTTAATTACTCAAGACCCAGCTCTTGCACAACATAGTAGTTTGAATTGCATTGATCTTCAAAGCATGGTAGATCATACCACGGCTATGCATATACACAATTGTTCAACCCATGCACACGGAGTACGCCATTTGGGAGGGGTGGAAGGGCACTAAGTAATTAACGGCAATGTTTGAAGAGGAAGGAGAAAGTTCGATGTTAATGTGTGATTTTTTGCAAAATTACCAAATAATTCCCTTATAACTTATCATCAAGGAAAAATTCACTGATAATATCTTCTCAATGAGTGTAAATAGTGTATATATTATCAAAAAATCATCAAAAAATAGTCCTTTTTTGTTATTTTTCATCATTTTTCTTGATAATGAGACTTAAAAATGGAGAAATCCAACAAAAAACAATAGAGCTGTATTTTTCAATGGATTTTCTTAATTATTGGATTTTCACTTTGCATTTTTAGCGCATTTTGTTATTTTCTTTGATTTTTTCAATAAACATGTCAAAAATTAATAATAAATAGCAAAGGAGCTCAGATGGAAAAACTGAAGACATGGTGGTGATCAGAAAGACAAGGCGGACAAGCATAAAAATTTTCAATGAAATTGGAAGATGGAAGTGGGAAGCTTAAATTAGGCGGCCATACCTACTTTTGCAAAATTCTTGCAGAATCAGCTACAGGAATCCGATTGGGGAAATTTTTGAGTTTAACATAGATTTCACGGCCTAGTAGGACTAACGAAGGAATCTGGGGGAAAATGGTTCGGGAAGTCCGGGTATAGATATCCCAGGTAGACTAAAACAACCTCATTTCCACTTGTCACCTTTGCAGAGAAAGCTTTTCCACCTCTTTCGCTATCTATCTTTCCATTGCACACCAAGTACTACACTCTCTATTGTGTGCCTTGAGCTTCCTTCGTCTTCTCCAAGCTGTGTGTGTTTCTCTGCAACCCTAATTCCAACAATTGGTATCAGAGCAGGTCACGTCCTCCCGCGCTTAGTCGCCAGCTGCTCCAGCACACGCTGTCGAGAAATTTGCGGTCTTGCCGGGAAAGCACCAAGCTTATGGCTGTGAGAGTTTGTGAGAGAACTCAAAAAAAACTATATGAAGGAGTTAAACCATAGATGCCATGAAGACTAGGATTTGGAAAGCAGTGCAATCAAAGAAGCCCCACTCTTTCTCTCTTGCACTCACACACACATAGAAAGAACACAAAAGAGAATGTCAAAATAACACAAAGATGAAAACATCAAGGCTATGGTCATATCGTATCATGGGTAGTATGAAAGGGTTAATAGATGAGTTAATGGCATTCAATCTTGGCTGACCAAATAGGCTACGAATTGTTCTTTGGAATTGTAGTTTTGCGCTTACCATAATATATATATATTGTCTAGTGATTGGGATTAATTGTGTGTACAAAACCTCTTGGTTCATAGCAAGATAACTACGCTTACGTCAAAAGAAAAGTTATAGTCTATGAGAGGTAGTGTAATGGGGTCCGGTGATAGAAGTATTTCATTGAGCCTTTCTGGGCCAAAGAGAAACACTATACGTTGTTGAAAGTGTATTTTACGGCTAATCCATACGTTAATTCTAATAGATCGTACAGAGTGAAAGCGATAGAAATTATCATCATGTGGGTTATTCATCTAGGATAGTATGTGAGAAATATAGATATGAGAGAAGTGAAGAGATGAGAAGTTTCCCTCCCAAGCCCTATTCTTGCCCGTAGGCAATAAGGATACTGCGGGGAGAGATGTACCTGTAGCAAAGAGAACCTAGAATTTGTAGAGAGGATGAATTACTAAAAGTGAGAGAGATAGATTTGGTTAAGGAGATGATATTAGATATATATATATATAT
The DNA here is from genome assembly GCF_014529385.1 of Adiantum capillus-veneris. Lineage (NCBI taxonomy): Eukaryota > Viridiplantae > Streptophyta > Polypodiopsida > Polypodiales > Pteridaceae > Adiantum > Adiantum capillus-veneris. Next base: position 137,246,283 of record NC_140944.1, on the reverse strand, counting down.
GTTGGATTAGAGATGAAAAAGAAAACAACAAGAAATCAAGAAAACATCAATGTAGAACACATCTTACTTGACAAACCCTTTGGCACCATTATTGATGGAGAGAGAAGAAGAGGGGAGAACTCCACTTTGATTGATACGCCAAGCGCAAGACCTACTTTGATTAGAGTTGATCTTCCAAGGATAGCGTACAAGAATGGCTAGTCTTCCTCTAGGAGAAAGTGTAGGCTTGGGTTTATGTTAATGGCTAAGTACAATTAGGCATTACTACTCACTCCCTCAAGAATTCCTCTCATCAATGGCTTGAATGCTTGAGTTTTTCTCCTCTTTCAAGGAAGAAGAGGTCCCTTTTATAGGTGAAGGGAACCCCCAAGGGTTTACACAAGAAGAGAGGAGCCAGTGTGAATAGGAATTGGAAAAGTTGGAAATGAGCTGTCCCTGCATGATGTGGGCAGACTGGGGTCCAGTATTTTGATCATATCTCCTCAACCGTGGCTCCAAATAAAAAAGTAAAAATATGGGCAAAAAATTCAGCTCATTAGCTACGATTTTTATTTTAAAATCATTTTCCAATTCGGATTGGAACCTTGTGTAAAAAAATCATCAAAATAGGGTCCATTTTTGGCAGCAAAAGTCTTCCCGTGGTCTCCTTAGCTTAGATTTTCATTTAATTCCAAAGGACACCTCATGCCATATGAAAGCATGACATTGCTCCTTGACAAAGTTTTATAATCATGCTTGCAATAATGCATTAGAATAAGTGTATCTTTGAAATCATGCCACCTAGTGTCCCACTAGGATTTGATTCCCTCCTAGTAGCTATTTAAAAAGAAATATAAGAAAAGTATAAAAAATACATAGAATATATATATATTGGAATTTACCCTAGATATAGGATCTAGCTAGGGTGTGAGATGATAATGAGATAGTAGAAATAAAGAATCAATGATTTTTGCCCCAAGTCAAAGAGGCGGAGCTATTGAGCTTTTCGCATAGTATTTTCTGATGGTAAAGTAAGGATAGGTTACCGTTGAGAAAAATAATAGGATGAGATAGAAGGCTTATTATTATACTTAAATATGCATATGTACATTATAGGAAAGATAATTATGTATTTAAAAGATTAGAAGATAGCTCTTGTAGCATGTGTTCCCACTATGTATGTGTCACAACACGACATCCACCCTCTCTAAACCTACACATCCTCCGGCATGTGCCAACCTCATGGTAACGTGTGAAAGCAATTGTATCCCCTGTCATCCCATGACCTCCTCCAGGATCATATGGGTAACTCAAAAACTTGTATTGTACTAAGCATTGAGATTCTCTGCATCTTTTAATTGCTCTCGGATCAGAAGGAATTGTTATATACATCTGTCTCCAAAACATCTGTAACAAATCTCCATTATGCGCAAAATCTTCATGACGTAGAGACATAAGCTCCTCATCCTCCTCTTCAAAAAACACTTCCAAGATTCCTGTAATATACTTGAAAGATTTTTAAAACTGCACTTCAACCTTCTGACCAACCTGTAAATCCATATGTACCTCTTTCGCATAGAAGTCTGAATCTGCATCTTCATTCTCAAAAGAATCCTCTAGATAGCCTTTCTCAACATCGAGAGAAACCTCAGAAATATGCATGGTAAACCTCTCATCAATTATCTCACCTTTTACCAAATACCTCTCCAGCTTTACATCATAAAACTTTGCATACCTCTCAAATATGGTGTTTAATTCCCTCTCCAAATCATCCTGGTAGGTATGCTCCCGGTCACTTGTAACCGCCTGCTCAAAAACCTCCTTGGAGTTAGTCTCTGACACAATATCTTCACCCCTTCTTCCTTTTTGACCCATCGCTAAATTATCTTCAACTTAATCATGTCTCGACTTATATAGGGAGAACACTTCTTCATTACATGACTCTGGTGTCAGCATAGAGCTAGCATCCTCTTCTTGCTTCAAGGCATCACCATGTATACCCTTCCTATCCATAGCAAATAGATTCTCACAAACTTGCTTGCAATTTATACCCTGTGACACAAGACCTAAATCCCTTTTATGCCTCAGATATTGTTTGCATACCTACAGGCAACCCTGTATAGTAGGCACTTTATGGCAAGCATCTTTATTTGCATCTTCACACAGATAAGAAATATCACCCCAATCACAGACCATATCCGAAGAGGTTTCTTGCTCTTCTACTCTATCCTCTAATGTCACTTCAACCTGTATAGCATAACCAAACACTTTTATATCTTTGATTTGTGAATCTTGAAGATTCATAGCTTCATCTACAGAACCCCAATCCTCATGCAGAGAATCTGCATCTGTCATTCCTTCCTCTACCATGGAATTGTGAAAGCTTGCTGCATCTAGCTCTAAATAAGGCACAATTTCATGAGTCATCTGCATCACATCTACTACTCCATATATACAAGACATACATATTACTCTATCAATGCACTCCTCTTCTTCCACCTCGTCTAATTGAGGTACTTCACAATCCGCAATGCTACTAGCAGAGCTATACTCACAAAGGAAGAGATTTTCAGTCACCCCCTCTAAATCAGCACTTTTGCAGCTAGGCATATCCATTTGGGTAGTACCACATGCATCAAACTCGCATAGGAAAGCATTGATAATGGATTCTTCATCCTGGTATATGTCTTCAGTATAGGCATCCGGCTCTTCTAAACTTGGTAAAAGTTCCTGGATCTGCTCAAAAGTAGATTGTAGCACATCACTAATATAGCCGTCTTCCACCTGTTTTCCCTTCACATCCTCTGTCAAAACCATAGCATCCTCATCCTTGTATATACACTCATGTGCATCTTCAAACAAATCAAAAGGAGCGTCCAAATCATCTATCATAGCCGACGAGTTTGCATCATCCTCTAAGTCGCTTTGAGCCGTTTCAGGCGCTTGGATAGCATCATGAGAGTCATTATCTTGAGATACGAAGGTTACAAGACCCAAACGTGCATAAATAGCTTGCACTATGTCTGCTTCATCTGCATACAATAAATTTGCATCTTGAAAAATATATGCATCTATTACTGCTTCTAAATTGGCCTGTATGGATGTGTTGACACTTGCATGGCTTACAGGAGACACCAACTCTATCTGGTCACATCCACTTCCACTCTGCTCCATCTCTTGGTCTTGATGTTCCAAGAATACCTGTGTTATATCTGTAGAAAACTCACCCCAGTTGCTTGCATATACACTTGCATAGTCTTGAACTTGGTGCTTGAAATCATCACTCACAAGTTCAACAAATGCTGCAATCATCCGAGCTTCTGGAATTGCTTGAAGCCTCATCTCTGTCACATAGCACTCAAGATATCCTTCTGGATCATAGCCTTCATATATCTTAAGCTCATTATATACGGATTGCATAGCGCATTCAATCGCTTTTTGAATCCGGTCTTCTTCTTCAAGCCATTTGCATCTGTCTTCAAGCTCTTTTATTTCACCATATAGCTGCTCCACTTTGCTAACCATCTTTATGTACTTTCACCCCGGCTTGTTCGCGTTGGGCTCACCAAAAATATGTCGAGAAATTTGCGGTCTTGCCGGGAAAGCACCGGGCTTATGGCTGTGAGACTTTGTGAGAGAACTCAAAAAAAACTATATGAAGGAGTTAAACCATAGATGCCATGAAGACTAGGATTTGGAAAGCAGTGCAATTAAAGAATCCCCACTCTTTCTCTCTTGCACTCACACACACATAGAAAGAACACAAAAGAGAATGTCAAAATAACACAAAGATGAAAACATCAAGGCTATGGTCATATCGTATCATGGGTAGTATGAAAGGGTTAATAGATGAGTTAATGGCATTCAATCTTGGCTGACCAAATAGGCTACGAATTGTTCTTTGGAATTGTAGTTTTGCGCTTACCATAATATATATATTTTGTCTAGTGATTGGGATTAATTGTGTGTACAAAACCTCTTGGTTCATAGCAAGATAACTACGCTTACGTCAAAAGAAAAGTTATAGTCTATGAGAGGTAGTGTAATGGGGTCCGGTGATAGAAGTATTTCATTGAGCCTTTCTGGGCCAAAGAGAAACACTATACGTTGTTGAAAGTGTATTTTACGGCTAATCCATACGTTAATTCTAATAGATCGTACAGAGTGAAAGCGATAGAAATTATCATCATGTGGGTTATTCATCTAGGATAGTATGTGAGAAATGTAGATATGAGAGAAGTGAAGAGATGAGAAGTTTCCCTCTCAAGCCCTATTCTTGCCCGTAGGCAATAAGGATACTGCGGGGAGAGATGTACCTGTAGCAAAGAGAACCTAGAATTTGTAGAGAGGATGAATTACTAAAAGTGAGAGAGATAGATTTGGTTAAGGAGATGATATTAGATATATATATATATATATGTGTTGGATTAGAGATGAAAAAGAAAACAACAAGAAATCAAGAAAACATCAATGTAGAACACATCTTACTTGACAAACCCTTTGGCACCATTATTGATGGAGAGAGAAGAAGAGGGGAGAACTCCACTTTGATTGATACGCCAAGTGCAAGACCTACTTTGATTAGAGTTGATCTTCCAAGGATAGCGTACAAGAATGGCTAGTCTTCCTCTAGGAGAAAGTGTAGGCTTGGGTTTATGTTAATGGCTAAGTACAATTAGGCATTACTACTCACTCCCTCAAGAATTCCTCTCATCAATGGCTTGAATGCTTGAGTTTTTCTCCTCTTTCAAGGAAGAAGAGGTCCTTATAGGTGAAGGGAACCCCCAAGGGTTTACACAAGAAGAGAGGAGCCAGTGTGAATAGGAATTGGAAAAGTTGGAAATGAGTTGTCCCTGCATGATGTGGGCAGACTGGGGTCCAGTATTTTAATCATATCTCCTCAACCGTGGCTCCAAATAAAAAAGTAAAAATATGGGCAAAAACTTCAGCTCATTAGCTACGATTTTCATTTTAAAATCATTTTTCAATTCGGATTGAAACCTTGTGTAAAAAATTCATCAAAATAGGGTCCATTTTTTGCAGCAAAAGTCTTCCCGTGGTCCCCTTAGCTTAGACTTTCATTTAATTCCAAAGGACACCTCATGCCATATGAAAGCATCACATTGCTCCTTAACAAAGTTTTGTAATCATGCTTGTAATAATGCATTAAAATAAGTGTATCTTTGAAATCATACCACCTAGCGTCCCACTAGGATTTGATTCCCTCCTAGCAGCTATTTAAAAAGAAATATAAGAAAAGTATAAAAAATACATAGAATATATACATATTGGAGTTTACCCTAGATATAGGAGCTAGCTAAGGTGTGAGATGATAATGAGATAGTAGAAATAAAGAATCAATGATTTTTGCCCCAAGTTAAAGAGGCGGAGCTATTGAGCTTTTCCCATAGTATTTTCTGATGGTAAAGTAAGGATAGGTTACCCTTGAGAAAAATAATAGGATGAGATAGAAGGCTTATTATTATACTTAAATATGCATATGTACATTATAGGAAAGATAATTATGTATCTAAAAAATTACAAGATAACTCTTGTAGCATGCGTTCCCACTATGTATGTGTCACAACACGACAACGCCTGCTCACTTTCTCCGATTTCAGTGAGCTTTGGCGAGCATTCGCAGGTCCACAAAATTTTTGGGAATAATCAAAGATCTCGGTCTGCTCAGAATTTTAATTTGGACTCATTTCGGCCTCCGTTTCCACTACAGGCAGTACTGCACAGGCTATTCTGTCATTTTGTGCAGAATTTGTGTCAGTGCCGTTTTCTGCATAACAGGTGCCTTATAGTCTTCTACGGGTTGTGGTATATAGCACAGGTTGTTCCCGCTCCGTTTCTCCTATTTTCGGGCAATTTTCACATCAGGTGCAGCATTTACCATGGCTGACAACAACAACACAGATGTGTTCAAGATGTTTGCTGCTGAGGACAGGTTGGATGGGGACAACTACCCTATGTGGGCTTATATGATGCAACATGTTCTTGTGTCAAAGGGTGTCAGGAACATTGTGCAGGGCATTGATGTACGCCCTGGTTTTGAGGATGTAGGCGATGTTGAGGATGTTGCAGGTCTTGCTGCAAGGATTGCAGCTGTTAGAGTTGTTTTGCCTACGGCAGAACAAGCTCGTTGGGATGTTAAGGATGCGCAGGCTCATGCATTGATTGCGTTGTCTGTGAAGCGCACCATTGTTCCTCACATCCGTTCAGCAAAATCTGCAAAACAGGCTTGGGATATTCTAGCAGGTCTTTATGCAAGCCGCAATGAGGCTAAAATTGCTTTGTTGCGTAAAGAGCTGGAGTCGAAGATTATGCATGAGGAAGATGATATGGACACTTTCCTTGCTAGTGTCAAGGATATCAATGAGCAACTTATTTCTGCAGGTGAAGTCATTTCAGACAGTTCCCTTGTGCAGACTGTTCTTGATGCCTTACCAGATTCCTACCAGACTTTTGCTAGTACTTGGAGACTGATGACCCAAGGAAATCCTAAAGTTGTCAAGTTTGATGCATTATGCACATTGTTGTTGCAAGAGTCACTTTCTAGAAAAAGCAGGACTAGGCAACGTGCAGTTGAATAGGCTTTTATTGCTTCTCAAAGAAAGGGTGGTAACAGTAATGCAGCCACTTCTTATGGTTCTGCTGTGAGTAGCAAAAATTATGTTCCTAATGCTTCTACTAGCAGCAATTCGTCTGGAAATTCTGGTGATAAGGGCAAAAAGAAGATGCGTTGCCATTATTGTAAAGCCAATGATCACTTGATCAAGTCGTGTCCTAAGTTGAAGGCCAAAGAGGCTAAGAAGAAAGAGGGTGGTTCTACTGCAAATGCTGGTTCCACTACAAATGCAGCCATTGTTGAGTCTTCTGTGAAAGGAGATTGTGTTGCTGATGTTGATGCAGAATGGGCCTTTAGCGTAGAGTGCACTTACAATCCTGTTGTCCATGATGCATGCTTGTCAGTTGCTGCAGATTCACATGTGTGGTATTTCGACAGTGGTGCTACAAAGAACATTACCTCACATCGTGAATTGTTTACCTCTCTCGAGTCTGTCCCTCATGGGAATTCAGTCACTTGTGCCAACAACGCCTCTTATCTAGTTCAGGGAGTTCGAAATATTGTGCTTACTGCTGCTAATGGCAGTTCTTTCACACTTGTTGATGCACTTTATGTACCTGGGATCAAGAAGAATCTCTTGTTTGTATCCGCACTTGCTAGACTTGGACTTGTAGTAAAATTTGTGAATGACAGATGTACAGTTCATGATCTCAGTTTTGGTGATGAAATTGTTGCATCTGGGCTTTTGTGCCGTGGGCTGTATAAGCTCACTTTGTATGACAAGTGTGGACAAAATTTTGCAAATGTTGTTGCAGATTCAAGGGCTATTTCAGATGCAAAACTTTGGCATGCACGTTTTGGTCATCTGAATTTTGCCAGTTGGCTGCGTTTGCAGAAATCTGACATGGTTGCTTCTTGCCACCTCTTGAAGCACCTGTCAAACATGTTTGTGAAGGCTGTATTTTGGATAAGATGCAGTGTTCTAAATTTCCAAAGGATGGTTCAGTTCGGGCCACATGCAGGTTGCAGCTTGTACATAGTGATGTTTGTGGGCCCATGCAAACTCCGTCCTTGGGCAATTACCTGTACTTCGTGACTTTCATAGATGATTACTCCAGGCATGCATGGGTATTTCTGCTTAAAGCGAAGTCCGAAGTTTTTATGTGCTTCAAACAATTTCTGGCTATGGCTGAAAATGTCTCGAAATGTACTATGGACACCCTCCGTTCTGATCGAGGGGGGGAGTATATGTCTCATGAATTTAATGCATTTCTGGCTAGTCGTGGGATAAAACACCAATGTACAGTGCCTTATACACCTGAGCAAAATGGTGTTGCTGAGAGGAAAAACAGGTCACTGACGGAAATGGCACGATGTATGGTCAAAAGTCAAGCTTTGCCACATTCTTTTTGGCTTGAGGCCATTATGTGTGCCACTTATGTACTTAACAGGTGTCCTACGAAATCTTTGCAGTCTATTACTCCATATGAAGCATGGCATGATAGAAAGCCTTCTATTGAGCACATGCGTGTTTTTGGTTGTTTGGCATATGCTTTGGTGCCACAAGTGCAGTGCAGAAAATTGGATGATAACGCTGTCAAATGTATTTTTGTTGGTTATAGTGCTGAAAGCAAAGGTTACAGGTTGTATCATCCGCAAACAAAACGTATTATGGTTTCACGGAATGTAGTGTTTTTGGAAGATTCTATTCAACCCTTGCTGTCATGTACCAGAGACAGTAATGTAAGCTCACAAGACATTTATGACACTTTGTTGCCTCTTTTCAGTGGTAATAGGTTTGCAATGTAAGTTTGGACTTGAGGATTGCAAACCTATTGCCACTCCCATGGAAACAGGTTTGAAGTTGAGTCTACATGATGCTGGTGATCCTGCTGATGTCACTCTTTACCAAACTGCTGTTGGTTGCCTCATTTATGTATGCAACACGAAGCCAGATATTCAGTTTGCAGTCTCACAGGTCAGCAGATTTATGCATAGCCCAGGGTCTAAGCATTGGCAAGCGGTCAAGAGGATTTTCCGCTACCCTAGTGGCACTTTACATCTTGGCTTGTTTTATCCCAAGAGGGGATCATTGCTGCCAGACTTACATGCTTTTTCGGACTCAGATTGGGCTGGTTGTTTTGACACGCGAGTGTCCACAAGTGGTTTTTGTTTCATGCTTGGCAGTTCATGTATATCATAGTTGAGCAAGAAGCAACCTACTGTGGCCACTTCGAGTTGTGAGGCTGAGTACAGGGCAGTCTTCACAGCTACGGTTGAGTGTGTATGGCTCAGACGCCTTATGGCTGATTTGGGTGTTGGATAGGACAATGCCAACACTATCTACACTGACAGTCAGAGCGCATTGGCAGTTGCGAGGAACCCAGTTTTTCATGCTCGCACAAAGCACATTGAGGTGCATTACCACAATGTCAGGGAGAGGCTCTTAGCAGGAGAGATCAGCTTGGCTTATGTGCCAACACAGGACAACCTTGCAGATCGTTTCACAAAGGCATTGTCTCGTGAGAAGCTTGAAGCTTTCCGCAAAGCTTTGGGCTTACTCCCCTTTGTGGACTGATCCTGTCCTCAGGGCATGGCACTTCCCTTTACTCATGTGCCAGCTCTCGTTCACCGCATCACTCTAGGGGGGATTTTTTACCATACACAATAGTAGTGATGTATGTGAACACACTAGGACCGCCGGGGCATTTTTTCCCTCTTTAGGAGGTATTTTCCCCCGTGCATTGTATATACGCTACCTTAGTGGCACTTTACATCTTGGATTGTTTTATCCCAAGGGGGGATCATTGCCGCCAGACTTACATGCTTTTTCAGACTCAGATTGGGCTGGTTGTTTTGACACGCGAGTGTCCACAAGTGGTTTTTGTTTCATGCTTGGCAGTTCATGTATATCATGGTTGAGCAAGAAGCAACCTACTGTGGCCACTTCGAGTTGTGAGGCTGAGTACAGGGCAGACTTCACAGCTACGGTTGAGTGTGTATGGCTCAGACGCCTTATGGCTGATTTGGGTGTTGGATAGGACACTGCCAACACTATCTACACTGACAGTCCGAGCGCATTGGCAGTTGCGAGGAACCCAGTTTTTCATGCTCGCACAAAGCACATTGAGGTGCATTACCACAATGTCAGGGAGAGGCTCTTAGCAGGAGAGATCAGGTTGGCTTATATGCCAACACAGGACAACCTTGCAGATCGTTTCACAAAGGCATTGTCTCGTGAGAAGCTTGAAGCTTTCTGCAAAGCTTTGGGCTTACTCCCCTTTGTGGACTGATCCTGTCCTCAGGGCATGGCACTTCCCTTTACTCATGTGCCAGCTCTCGTTCACCGCATCACTCTAGGGGGGATTTTTTACCATACACAATAGTAGTGATGTATGTGAACACACTAGGACCGCCGGGGCATTTTTTCCCTCTTTAGGAGGTATTTTCCCCCGTGCATTGTATATACGCTACCTTAGTGGCACTTTACATCTTGGATTGTTTTATCCCAAGGGGGATTCATTGCCGCCAGACTTACATGCTTTTTCAGACTCAGATTGGGCTGGTTGTTTTGACACGCGAGTGTCCACAAGTGGTTTTTGTTTCATGCTTGGCAGTTCATGTATATCATGGTTGAGCAAGAAGCAACCTACTGTGGCCACTTCGAGTTGTGAGGCTGAGTACAGGGCAAACTTCACAGCTACGGTTGAGTGTGTATGGCTCAGACGCCTGGCTGATTTGGGTGTTGGATAGGACACTGCCAACACTATCTACACTGACAGTCAGAGTGCATTGGCAGTTGCGAGGAACCCAGTTTTTCATGCTCGCACAAAGCACATTGAGGTGCATTACCACAATGTCAGGGAGAGGCTCTTAGCAGGAGAGATCAGCTTGGCTTATGTGCCAACACAGGACAACCTTGCAGATCGTTTCACAAAGGCATTGTCTCGTGAGAAGCTTGAAGCTTTCCGCAAAGCTTTGGGCTTACTCCCCTTTGTGGACTGATCCTGTCCTCAGGGCATGGCACTTCCCTTTACTCATGTGCCAGCTCTCGTTCACCGCATCACTCCAGCGGGGATTTGTTACCATATACATGTGGTAGTGATGTGTGTGAACACACTAGGACCGCCGGGGCATTTTTTCCCTCTTTAGGAGGTTTTTTCCCCCGTGCATTGTATATACGGCCATCACTCTAGGGCTATCTATCTTTCCATTGCACACCAAGTACTACACTCTCTATTGTGTGCCTTGAGCTTCCTTCGTCTTCTCCAAGCTGTGTGTGTTTCTCTGCAACCCTAATTCCAACAGCCACCAAGGTATACAATGCCAAACCATGCGGTTGCCACCACCTTCACACAAGTCCTCAAGTCAACAACCAGGCAACCGGTGGACCATGCTCAATATGTCTTGACCACTTTGAAAGGAATAAAGGAAGAAGGAAAGATTACATACCTGGGTGCACCAGAGGTGTTGACAAGGATTGCATGCCATGCCATTGGCATGGCCTACAACCTACCACCTGCCCCATACCAAAACACTTGGATAGTGTCAGCTCAACCATGTCCTCGAGCTACAAGATCGGCCAAGAGATCCTACAAATCTGATGAAGAGTCGGCTGAGAGCTCACCACAACGGCACAGCAGTGAAAGCTCGGATAATGAAGAAAAGAGAGCACGATCGGAGGAAATGAAAAGGAAATCCGTGGCAACACACTAAGAAGAGCCTGTGCAAAAGCAAGCTCGGTTTGAAAGAGAGAAACATGCATACCAACGTAGCCGCCAAGCACAAGGAAAGGACCTGGAAAAGTGGGTGCCTAGTGGGTTTAAGGGACCAAGGACCAAGCATCACACCAGGAAGCAGGCTGAAGAACCCGGTGAAGTATTGGAACTGATGTACCAAGAAGGAGAAGATTTAAAGCTGAAAAAAGTCGAAGAAGTGGCAAAGAAGGAAAAAGAGGCGGAAGAACATCAAGAGCATGCAGTGGTTTTCAAGAGCATGCAAAGAAAACCACTACACAAGGAGAAGCACAACGTGCTCAAGGTGATATGTCTTCCCGCATCTCTTCTCCTGTTTTTGAACACCAAGATCAACCAATGCCAAGCCCACCACCATCACCAGTTAAAGACACAACAAATGAGCCAACGAAAGAAGTAGAAGCTGAACAGGAAAAAGCAGCTTAATCTACACAAGAAGCTGAACAACAAGAAGCAGTGGAAACATCACAACAAGCAGATGTCTCTACTCAAGAAAAGCAAAGAGAGAAAGAGCCAGAGACAAAAAAGGAAGCCAGTCCTACACCAGAAGAGGACTCCGCAAAAGTTGAGCTCACAAGAGAACAAGAGGCCGAGGAAACACCCTGTACCTCAACACAGCAAGATAAGGCTGTTATACAACTCTCTACCTCAAAAGGAAAAGATCAGCTGACACAAGGGCAACAACAGCGACCGGTAGCCATGACGCAGCCAGAGGTAAGAGAATCTGCGAAAACATCAAGGCAATTAACACAAAGTGAAGATTGGCAATCGAATGATGAAGTCATCCTGCAAGTGAGCGAATATGCTAAGCAAATGCAGGAGATGACAGAAAGACTTCTCTCAGTAGCACTTGGCCGGAGCACACGGGCCAAAGAGTTAGAGATGGTGATTGACGCACTCCAAGGGGAGTTTGACGACAAACTTAATGTCATCACCGATCTCCAAAGGCAAGTACAGGAGTTAAGAGTGGAAGCTGAATAGCATCAGCTCGCAAGAGACAAGAAACAAAAAGAAATGGAAGAACTGGGTGAGCTGCTTACCAAACTGTCAGATGCATGCAAAGCCAAGGATGATCAGCTGACGAAAGTGACAAATGAACTTCTAACTATAGCTTTATCAGCTCAAAAGATCCAGGTACAGTTAGAAGTGGCCAATGCTTCTCTACAGTACTCAAAACAAAGAATCAATGATCAGGCAATATTCTTGCAGCAAATACAAGAAAATCCAGCCGTCGCCTCTGTTAAGTATGGAGCTTGATTTACCCTTGTAATTTTCTGTGGTACAAGCGCACATTTGTAAGGCCCCCATTATGAGGAGAAGCCATCATGCGTGAAGGAAAATCACTCACCGGAAACCAAAATTTTCACGGACAAGAATCAGGGGCAACTTTAGAGGAATATTCCTTTTCGCTGGAATATTATGGCCGGACGGCGGCCGAAAAGTGGTCGGAAAACAACCGGTCAGTTGGCCAGTAGTCAATGGCCTATGGCCGGTGGTCGGAAGTCAATGGCCGGTGGCCGGTGGTCGAAAGTCAATGGCCAGTGGCCGGTGGCCGAATTCAAAAGCGGACTTGTCTTCTCAAGGGCGGCCACACATGGGCGGATTGGAGGGTCCGATTTGGACTTATTCGCACAAGGGCGGCTACACATGGCTGTCTCTCATAAGAGAGGGCAGCCCTTTTGGCCTATAAAAGGAGGCCATTTCTACACACATTTCATAGTGTGAAGTTGATGCAACAAGGTGAGTGTGAGGTGGTGAGAGTGAAGCAAGGCGGGAGCTCTATCAAGGGTTTAATCCCTTTGTAAACTACTTCTTCTTTTGAAGTGCTAAAGCCATTGAGTGGTTGCTTTCCCGTGGACGTAGCACACATTGGGTGAACCACGTATATCGTGTGTACTCTCTCTCTCTACTCTATAATCTCTTGTGTGTGAAATCTATCTCTCTCCATTAAGTAATCTACTCAAAAATCTATTTAGCTACGTCTTATTTTCTAACAGCCTCGATCAAGGGAACAAACGAAGTCTACAAGGTGTTAGAAAAGAAAAATAAAGACCTCGAGCTGAAGCTGAAATTAGAGCAGTCTCAGCGCAGAGACCTGGCCTTGATGCGGGTCCAAAGAGAAGATGAGCTGCTAAAGGAGAAAACGGAACTCAAACGAGTCAACCATCTACTATTGAGAGAGGGAAGGACAGAAACGCAAGAAGAGGCAGGCACTTTGGAGCCAACTCAGATAGAAATCCCCTCGGTATCATTTGCTGACAAGGAGACACAGGCTGCAGTAGAGCTGTGCAGTGAGGAAGAATTTCAGGTACCCATTACAGAAGAAGACACATTGTCCATGGTCTAGCTCTCAAAGGCTAAAGAAGATGCACTGAAAGAAAAAGTTACACAAGAGGTAGATGAGCAGTGGAAGGCAGCAATGGATTGGGAGTTGAGAGTACTTCATTCTGTCAATGTCACACAACTCACTCCCAATCAAATAAATTTGCAATGGCACCAACAATCCCTGCCCTACCCTCTGATTAAATTTGAGTTGCTACAAGTAAAAGAAAGACTTTACATAGACATGCAAGTCGAGGGTGCAGATAAAGACCACCCGAAGTTGAGGTTGAGCTGGCTGAACAAAAATCCAAGGTACTTGATTCTGTTCACGAGAGCACATGCGGCCCTGCAAAAGGATCCCACTTTCTGTCTTGTACCAAGAGTAAGGACCTGGATAGCACATGAGGCACTACAAAAGAAGCGGCCAACTTGACTGAATTACCCCAGATTTCCTGCTCCAAAAAAGGGACCAGCGAGACTGAAGAATACATAGTGAAAACCCTAAAGGGCGCCATGTCATTCTTTAAAAGTCTACCAAGAATACATAGTGAAAACCCTAAAGGGTGCCATGTCATTCTTTAAAAGTCTACCAAGAATACATAGTGAAAACCCTAAAGGGTGCCATGTCATTCTTTAAAAGTCTACCAAATTTTTCATGTGCTATGCTATATAAAATTTGCCGAATGCTGCTCATCTTCATCGAAGTGTTCAATGAGCCAGAGCAAGCAGGTGCCCCTTGGATGTCATTCCTCGAGGGTAACAAAGGTTTGTGCTATGATCTCACTGGCCAACCTTCTGAAGAAGTCCTCTATGGCTTCTATACCAGATGCATGTTTCTACCTTCTCACAATATGCTGGCATTCGAGGAAGCGTTCTACACGGGATTCTTCACTTGGCGAACGAGGATATTTGCGCCAGTGATCAGCAATCTAACCTCAAGGTTTATAGGCTACTTAGCAATGGAGCTGAAAAACAGAGTAACTATGCAGTTCTTGCAAGTGCCAGATAAGGAACGGAAAATCAGATATTGAGACGGTCTGGGGCGGGCAACAAGAAGAGCAGCCTCTAAACACCCTTCGAGGCTCCCGTGCTGCTCAATTGGGGCTGGGGCAAGCACAATCAGAGACAACAACAACCCACAGCCAGAAACCAAACAAGAAAAGGGGCACCACCTAGTTGTAGATGCGAACTAGGACGCACGTGATATCTCCTTGTACTCAAACACACAAAGAGAGGGGAATGCAATATAGCCACACACACCAAACACAAACATTCACCACACCAAAGAGAGGTAAAGAGCACAAATCAACTTGAGCAATTCAGTCTTAGCCTTAAAGACTAGATGCACACAAAGCTTGATGAGAAATAGAGAGACAACACAAAACTTGACCTTGTTGCCAATACACAAATTGTCTTAGGGTCACGGGAGCCCTCTCACCAAGCACCCTCTTACAATTGACCTTTTAGGCAAACAATTCAACAAGCCCTCAAACCACCAAGCATGAAATGGCACAACAAACTTCAAGGACAATATACCTTCAACCACCTGATGAGCCAACTTATCAAGTCAATTTGGAGAGAAGAGTCGTAGTTGCATCATACAATTGCACCCAAAACTATAAATCTTATTTATGCACAAGAGTAGGCTACAAGTGTGGTGAAGAGTATGGCATACACTCCACTCCTCTAGATGGCATAACTAACTTCAAGCTTCTCCATGCACCTATGTGTAATGATGGAATAGAGCACTCACGATGCACACACTCTACACAACTAGGCTTGAAGAGTGGTGTGTTATGTGTTGAGAATGGTGTGGTGTAGTGTGATCATGTGATCATTTACAATGGAGAGAAGGGCTCTATTTATAGGTTTTAGAAGCCCCGATTAGGATTAAGACTAATCAAGTTTATTTGAAGGAATAAAAGATTATGCATATTTTTATTTTTTTTAATGAGGGTGGGTCTCTCTTGTCCTTTGAGTCACATGGATGTGGGCTCAAGGGAAGATAATTATTCAGGATGAAAGGAGAGAGGATTGAGTGAATAATTTGGGAGTGCCTCCTCTAGTAGAGGGTGCATTTTACAATAAGGTTAGTGGTTAGTAGTTAGTAATTATCACTAAAAAATATTTACAAAATCATTCACCAAATGGTGAGATATATGATGAGAAAAGTTAGAGAAGTGATGAGCTTGTAAAGAGAGGTTGAAGCTTTGGAGAAGTTGACATTCACCTCTTTACAGCACCGAAAGAAGAAGAAATCAGCATGGCGAAGCAGCGCGTGTCGATGAAGCTATGTTATTTCAAACCTTGGAAAATTCATGATAAAAGCCTTCATTTGCAGAGGTTATCCTTGGATTTTTGCTGATTTTTTTTAAGTTCTTTACAAAGCTGAAGAGAGTATGGTAATATGGACATATATGTAGAGAGAAAGGGGGACACATAGGGTGTAGAAATGGAGGATGAAGGCTACGGAGGTGTGAGAGATGTGGCAATGGTAAAAAGGGTGAATTAGGACATGGGAGTTGGAAGGAGAGGGAGGAATGTGTATGAAAGAGGAAAATGATAAAGTGGAAGAGGGAGTGTGGCTGCGTAGCATGGGCAAATTAGGGTCCACCAATAAAATCATAGCTCGTAGCTCAAAAAAATATGAAAAAAATTTGAGGTAAAAGTTCAGCTCACGAGCTACAACTTTTGTTTGTATCACCTTTTCAAATTCGGGGAGCTTGTGATCTTTAAAAATTCAGCAAGATCGACTGTTTTTTCCACTGCACAAAGTCCTTGTGAGGTCCTTCTTTGGATGATTCTTTTGAATACCTCCAAGAGTGAGCTCCCCATGGTGCATGCATGCATGCCACATACCCTTGACCTTATTTGGTAGGTCTATAATTGAAGATATTGTTGAGATCATGATATAAGTGAATAGTACAACTAAGAAAATCAAATATTGAGGGGTCTAAAAAAATATGTACATGTCAAATATAAATAATATAGGTGGAAAAAATATAAAGGGGTCAAAATAAATCTCTCTCATTATAAGTCTACCATAAAAAGATGAATATTTTTTGTGGTCTAATTTATGAGAGTAATAGAGAATAGATGTAGGAAGGAAAAAATCACAATAGTGAAAAAATATACACATAAATAGAACTAGTTTATTTGGATTTTTGTTGGGATGGAGTTACACCAAAAATAAGAGAAGCTTGCATGAAATTATTTTTATATGGAATAAAGAGTATGCAAAATGGTAAGAAAAAATATGGTAATGTTGAGTCAATGTACATAGCATAAATAACACACCATAGGTAGAAATATTTAAATAAATATCAAAATAATTATGAAAAATCTTTTTATTTAGGCCCTATATACAATGAAATATTTACATGCAAATGGGTCATAATATACTTATATTTTTTTTATTTTATTTTTTTTGGCTCAACTAGCCCAGTGACTAGCTAATTAAGGGTTTTTAAGAAGATATGGGAAAAGTCCCCTAACTCACACACACCTATATACATTGAAATGGTAGGGATAGCCACAGCGTTTGGATGATTTTGGTAGGGTGGGTTAACTCACTATGGAAATTACGAAAAGTCGAAAAATGGCTATCAATATCAAAAGGCTCTAACAGCGCTTAAAGACCGCCTCGCCAACCCGCCACAGCTCGAAGACTACTTTAGTCCATAAAGTTGTATCAAGGGAGGACACATGCAAGGAGGGGGGAATGGTAGCAGCAAGCTAACACAGATACCATGTACCATTTTTCGGAGTTCTCATTGTAAAAACACTTATTATTTTGATAAATCAAGAATATTGTAACTCCTACTTTTTCGGATAAACCTTGTAATTGATGAGCCGGGGGCTACAAGCTTCCAGATTGTATCAACCTATCATTACCCATCTTTGGTAGAACTCACAGATTATTAGTTTTGACCACTAAAAACCTTGGCTAAGATATAAAAGACAATTTTTGTAAGTTATTATGAAGTTTTGGATACTGAAATACACAGCGTGAGCTAACGACACTCAGTCCTCTTCTTTGTCGCGCTTCCTACTCCCTCCCCGGTTGTCACATTGCAGTCACGTTTGTTGCACTACAATCGCAAGTAAGAGCTCTACTCATTGACGTAAATACATCACAGTATTTCGTAACTTTTGGCATCGTCGACCTGCGGCTTAATTTCATCATAACTAGAAATTTACACTTTCAAATAGAAAACTAAGCATAGGCGGGGTATTGGGGCATCATTGCTAAGCATTTAGATGCATTCTGGGTCGAGAACGACTAGATCAAAAATCCATTGCTGTTAATAATCGCAATTTTGAAACTTGACTTAAATGGGATTTGAGACCATAGACATGTGTACTTAGGTCTTATAAACATTTCCTAAAAGTTTCATTACGTTTGGATGTCATTTGATGTCGTAACGGATGTGATTTGTTTGCCAATGAGCGATTGGCTTTTGGTGATTTTAGTTACTTGAGTGTAGTTTGAGTTAGATGCGAGTTGTTAGTTGTTTTCCGAGAGATTGACAACCTTTTGTAGCCTCTATGCACTAGTCGAGTCAGCTTCGTCCCATGGATTGACAATTTAATCGTGGTTCTCGCTAATACTCCAGGATGGTGAGGTTAGACACTCGTCCTGTAGTGTTTTATCCCACGACTAACCAAAAATGCATTAAATTCACGAAACATATACTCCGTCCCTCGATTGGAATCAAGGGTGTCCATAGTACTTTTTGAGACATTTTCAACCATAGCTAAAAATTGTTTGAAACACATAAATATTTCGGACTTTGCTTTAAGCAGATATACCCATGCATTTCTGGAGTAATCATGAATAAAAGTCACGAAGTTTTGAGAACAAAATACTTTAACAATGCTCTTATATTAGGTTTTTACTACTTAAGAACCCCTATGATAAAGCAGTATGGCAAAGAGAAAGTTCTAAAAGCATTGACAGCTTTCACTTTAAGATGGGTAATTTTTTTTGGATCAAAATGGCTCAAAAATGACCTCCAAACCATGAATTTGTGTTCCCAAGGTAGTGCAAGGACCTGCTTCGCTTAGCCTCTTGTGAAAATAAAACTAACTACTAAAGTTTCTAGTCTATAATATGCAAACTCTTCAACATGCCCATGCTTTGATCGCAAACAATTTCATTGATTGACAAGGAAAAGGGCCCCTCTCATGATGTTGAAATGGGGCCAACAAGTCTTGGTAGTCCTCCTCCTCTTAGGCCATGAAAAAAAATTGTGTGTGTTGTTGCTCTTGCCGCCTAGCTTCTTGCAATGATAGTAGGTCCCTTTATACAACAACACAAGCTCTTTAAAAATCACAACTATATAAAGTGCCCACGATTTATAAAGCGATAGTAATATCAACACAGATGCTATTGACAATGATAGCAACTACAACACCTTTATCTTTACTTTTTTGAAATCCGGAGTAGTAGGTGTGGTTAAGACCGTTGCTCTTTACCACATGCTAGGGATGGCTTCAAATGAGATGAAGTCCCTCAAAATATGCCAAATATGGCACTCATGTAAAGGCATGAGAAGTTCTTGGAGGGATTTTGGTAGAGATGTCATCTCTTGGAGAAATTTGATTGCAAGGTATGCTAAGCACGGAGGTTGCAAGGGAAGCTCTGGGCTTTTGATGAGAAAACATATAATCTCTCTAACCCATGGTAGTAAGTGGACAATCATTGCTTTCAAGTTTGTAAAATTTTTCCTATCTTCCTACCCCTTCACCCTATTCACTATTTTTGTAATTTTAAATCCTAAAATCATTGTTTATGTCCTCTCTCTAGATGCAGAGGCCACCCACGCACAAGAGAGAGTATCTAGCTAGACTGTGGGAAAACACCCTTAGAAGGGATGGCCCTTAGAAGGATTTGGCTTGTGGGAAGCATCCCTTTCTTTTGTGGGGTGGGCCGCAAGGCTTTGAACACACGGGATCATCCGTCTACGAAGCCGAACTCGTCCCAAAGCTATAAACGATGAGGGACTTGTGGTTGAGGTGACAAGGAGAACAAAAAAGTCTTTTGGCATGGGAACGTGCCTTTACAGATCCAAAGTTTCCTCGAACCATAGTTCATCACTTTTCTCATGTCCCTCCAACACGCCTTGCCTAAAACTGAGATTGAGCCCATGATCACAAGCCAAGCACCCCAAATACATTTCATTGCTTTTCTCATGTCCTCCGACATACCTTGCCTAAAATTGAGATTGAGCCCACAATGACAATCCAAGCACCCCAAATATGGACGAGCTAGACCTTGGGGGTGCACTATGTAATCATGTTAATGTATAACGTGAGTTTGAAAGGAGGGGTTTTAAAATATAAAAATTTTAGGCAATTTAACAGAGATACACTAAAATAAGGGGTTTTTATATTCAGTTATGAAAAAATTTTATAAAACAAGGGATCGTTTTATTCATTCAAACATTTTAAAAGTGGGGTTTTTTTAATACCCCATGAACGCATGCTATATAGGGGGGTACTGAATGGTGAACCCCAGGAGAGCTAGACCAAGTGGCCAAAGGCAACCATGTGCTGGGGAAGGCTCACATGTCAGCTCTACCATGAGACATACCTAAAACTAACACTCACACACACACACACACACACACACACACAAGTATAGCAGTGAAGTGTAGCCAATGTAAGCGCACATGCACACGCACACACATGCCTAATAATGGGTAAAATTGAGCAATGGTGAGCAAGGTGTTATCAATATCTAGTTTCAATGCTTGAGAGCTACTAATCTTGTGCTCTTCTCTTAGACAAGGGTAGTGTCTTGCAATGAAAGTGCCCAAAATCTATGAGAGGTGCAATATGATGGTGTAGCTTATTACTACAAGCACTTAATAGGGAGAGAGGGATCAAGTGTGTTATTAAGAGAGAGTGATTAAGAATTAATAGGCCAAGGTGTGAACCATGGGGTTTGATACCAATTGAAAGGATTAGGGTGGCTAGCACGCGTGGCATTCACAAAAAATGGCTACTTATGTAGTAGCTACAAGTGGTTAGTGTACTAAACCATGTGGCCTCACATGCTCATATGATGATTGGTCTTCTGATTATAGAAGAGACAACTCACACACTAGCTATCGGTATAGGCCAAAGGCCACAATCCAATAGTAGTGAACACTAGCAAAACTCATATGAAAATCATCACATGTTGCAAAAATCAAACTCCACTCTCCCCCTCTCACAATTTGTGTTCCCTCCCCCCTACCCCACCCCGCCACCCCTTCTCGGTAAGATATGAAGACGTGGTTTGGAAGATGGGATGCATTACACTTGCCGCATGATTCCTTAATAGATCCTTTATTGAATGAATCTTTTATACAATGCCAATGTATTATGGCCCACTAGAAATTCAAGGGGGTCACGCTTCATGCATTACACTACCCATATTGTCCCCAACTACAAAACCATGCTCTTTGCCGAAAGAGGAAATTATACTCACCCTTACATGATTGAGCACCCTTACATGCTTGAGTTGATCCCCTTGTCAGCGATACACACTATCGCATCCATTTTGATTATCTCCCACTCTCTTCAATGCAAGAAAGGGGGTTGGGACAATGGAGAAGAGTTGAATCGAGTCTGCACATTATGCTCACTATGAGTTTGAGAGTTTGAGTACCACACACTACTAGAGTGCTCAACTTTTGATCACATCTGAACTTGCTTCACTCACATTTTCAGCCATGACTTAGACATACAAACTTTCCTCTCCCAGCCATAGTGTGGGCTCTCCATTGGAGCTCTCATCACCACAATTTTGGAGTATCGAGAATCACTCATCAACCACACACATACTACATCACATGTAAATTTGGTCCCATAGATCATATTTGACATTCGAGGATGATAATAAAATATATCTCTCCCTCCCCCCTGGCCGCTTCCTCTCTCTCTCTCTCTCTCTCTCTCTCTCTCTCTCTCTCTCTCTCTCTCTCTCTCTCTCTCTCTCTCTCTCTCATTTTATTTTGTACATGGATGCATTGTATTGGATCCACCGAGATTGTATTAGTTTAGTCTCATAGGTCATTTTGGCCTTATGAAAACGCTTAATATAACATTGTATTCCATTTTGGTTAATATAACATTTCATTCCATCTCATTTACTTTCTCTCTAGGATTGGGCAGTGTGGTGGACACACACACACACACACACACAGAGGGAATACGGGGTGGAGAGAGGGGTGGCAAGGGGTTGCAGAGAAAGAGATAGGGAGGGGGAGCCAATTAAAAAAAGCAAGGCACTAGCGATATCGGTTGTGCCTCTTTTTTTTAGAGAGAAAGAGAGAGTGGGGGGGAGGACGGGGAAGGGCTAGAGAGAGGGAAGATGGAGGGGTGGACATAGAGAAAGAGGTGGGGGCCATAGAAAGGGGAGAGAGAGAGAGAGAGAGAGAGAGAGAAGAGGGGGCAAGAGAGGGAATGAGTTGGAGGAATCACGAGAGGGAGAGATGGGGAGGGTGAGGGGGTCTGATTTTTAAAAAAAAATCGAAGGCATTAGCGAAATCGTTAATGCCTTGGGTTTTGTGTGTGTGTGTGTGTGTGTGTGTGTGTGTGTGTGTGTGTGTGTGTGTGTGAGAGAGAGAGAGAGAGAGAGAGAGAGAGAGAGAGAGAGAGTGTGTGTGTGTGAGTGTGTGAGTGAGAGAGAGAGAGAGAAGATAATATTAACGTCGAGAGACAGAGAAAGAGAAGAATAAGAAGGGACGAGAGAAAGAGAAAGAGCAAGAGAGAGAGGAGGCCTACTCCACTGGAGGGAGGGGCGGCAGTGGGCGATGGTGGTAGGAGTAGGGGCGGCACATGGTGTTAGTAAGCTAGCATCACTAACCACCAATGGTGGGCTAGGGTGGTGGTGGTGATGGATGCTAAGGGGCGGCGGCAATGGGAGGTAGTGGTGGTGGGATGGGGAAAAAAAAAGCTCGCTTCATTGGGCTCACTCCGTAACTGTCCCCATGCAACACGACATAGATGTGGTTGCAAATAGTAATTTCATTAGCAAACCACCCTACAGAATGAGTCATTCTAAAACTATTGAGGTGGAATGTCCACTTACTGACTATCTCAGTAAAGAGTTCATACAACATAATTCTTTAACATGGGCCTCTCCCATTTTGCTATTGAAGAAAAAGAATGGGTGAACATGGTTAGTGTCAAGAACAAGTATACGTTGCCTTGAGTGGAAGAATTATTTGATAAACTCACCCATGCTCATATATTTTTCAAAGATAGATTTGTAATCAAGGTATCATCAAGTACGCATTAGGCTTGTTGGTATACTCAAAACTGCCTTTCGAACAAGCTTTGGACGCTATGAGTTTTTGGGTATGCCCTTCGGGTTTACCAATGTGCTAGCCACTTACATAATGCTTATGCACATTGTCTTGAAACCATAACTTGGCAAATTTGTTATCGTTTTTCTCAATGACATCCTATTGTATAGTGCCTTTAAGAAAGAGTACTTACAACATCTCAAGCAAGTGTTTAATTACTACGGCAAAGAAAGTCATAAACCAAGGAATCCAAGTGTGATTTTCTCAAGGACAAGATTCACTATTTTGTAATTTTTTATGTCGGACTTCATATGGATAAATCCAAAGTGGATTCCATTCAAAGATAGCCTTCTTTCAAAAATCTAGAAGAGCTTTATATTTTCTTGGAATTTGCAGGTTTTTATCGATAGTTCATTAAAACCTATGCTCGTAATGTTGTTCCTATGATGGACCAGCTGAAAGCCAAGGGAAAAACTTTGCAATGGGGAGAAGCTTAATAGCAAAATTTTAGTGATCTTAAAGTCGCATTAGCTATAAGTCCTATGTTAGCTATTGTGGACCCTATGAAGCCATTTGTGCTAGAAACGGGTGGTAGTAATCGTGCTATTAGAGCAGTCCTTCTGCAAGAAGGAAGGTCAATTTCATTTGAAAGAAACAAACTTGATTTTTCACAGCAGAATTACCCGCTCAAAAGAGAACTCTATGCAATAGTGTCTGCTTTGAAAACGTGGCAACATTATTTGTATGGGTTCAATTTGAGATTGTGTTTTACCATGAAAGAATAAATTGGTTTACACAACAAATCAATTTAAAGAGTCAAAAGGCCAAGTGGGTTGAGTTTAGGAGTATGAAGGAAAGCTCCAGTATTCTAAAGGATGATACAATGTAGTAGCCGATGCTCTTAGCCGTATGCATGAGATCAACTCTCTTCTTTTTACAACGCTTTGAAGTGAGTTTTTGGAATCTTTAAAAGGAAAATATGAGTATGATGAAACATATTCCAAAGTGTGGAGCCATGTGAAAATGAGAAATTCTTCTCACCCCAACGTTGGCAATGTCTCTTTTTCCTCCACACCAGTTCTTCTCTTTTGAGTGATGAGCTGCATAGATGGAAAGAATTTTTCCATAGATATGGGTACCTACTCCACAAAGGGAGAGCTTGTGTACAGAAGGACGCAAATATTTGGCACAAAATTCTTTATGACTGTCATGACAATCCTAGTGCTAACAACTAGGAATAAAGAAAACTTATGCCCTCCTACTATGGTAGTTTTACTGGCCACGATTATATGGGTATGTTGAAGAATCCTTTGGAGATTCCCAATGGTTGGGAAAGTATCTCTATGGATTTTATTGTGGGTTTACCAACAATTGTACAAGGTCGTGACTCTGTATGGGTGGTAGTAGATCAGTTGACTAGACTTTGCAATTTTTTTCCAACCAAGTCCACAAGTAAAACTTTAAAGCTAGCAAAGTTATTTGCTAACAATCAGTATAGACTATATGGGTTGCCTAGCAATATTGTGAGTGATCATCATTTCAAGTTTAATAGTCATTTTTGGGGGTTGCGTTTAAATGATTGGGTACACAACTCAACGTCATTACTGTAGATCATCCAAAAACTAATGGTGTGACTGAACATGTTAATCAGGTGCTACATATTTTAGCCAAAAAAATATGATTGGGAAGATTATCTCCCTATTCTAGAGTTTGCTTATAATAGTGCAAAGCATGTGACGACTGGTTTTAGTCCTTTCATGGTTATGTATGGTTTTCAATCTACCCGTTACGATGGGGTTGGCAACTAAGAAACTTCGACAGGTCAAGGATTTTCTCCACATGGATATGTTGAAACTTTCTTGTCACAATGTTCGATAAGCACGGGATGGATACAAAAAGTATGCTAATGAGAAACGTCGGCAAGTAACCTTCAAGGAAGGGAAAGAAGTATTTGAATATTTAGAAAATTTGAAAATTGGGCCAACACCTAAAGTATCTTTGAGATATTGTGGGCCTTTAAAGATACTCAAGCAAGTTGGAGTCATGGCTTACTACTCTCTTTACATGTGCACTCTCGCATTCATCCTATTTTCATGTAAGTTGTTTACGTGAACGCTTGCATAGGGATGACAATGTCATTGACCAACAGGTTTTGGTTGATTTTTTCAACCTCCAACCCAGTTGCATGGACTTGAGCATGCTCTCTGGTATCATCATTTATGTACTCATCATCATGTGCGTCATTAAGCATTAGTCAATAAAAAAGACCGACCTGAAGAAGGTGCCACTTGAAAAAATATTAGTGTTCTTAAGAAGAAATTTTTCACTTTTGTTTTCGGGAAAAAAAAACACTTCTCCAAGGTGGAGTAATATCAGGCCAAGTGTCTAATCTAAAATCATAGCTCAAGGGCTGCTGCCTATAAAATGGGCAAGAATCTAGGAGAAGAGATAGGTTTTAGAGCCCAAGGCCTCACAAATCACACGAGATCCCTTATGGCCAAAGAGTAAGTATCTCTATCAATTCTATGTTAGAGTTGTTAGTTTCATTGCAATCATACAATTTTGACTTCATAAGCCTATGCTAAGATCATCTCACTAAGCTTTGGTCAAGGGGAAGGATAGATAGAGAGGAAGATTTCACTGGAGAAAATATTTGTGCTCTTAGAAAGATATTTTCACATTTGGTTTTGAGGACAAAAGCTCTTCTTCCAATCAAGAATAATCTCAAGACAGAGGTCCTATGATGGCTAAGTGCTTCAAGCTATGAGCCAATGACAATGATTCCTTGAAGGTTCTCCTATTCTTGGAGATGTACACATGGAGATGTGTCCTATACAGGTAGTTTATATAACGAGTTGGGGCTGGTGGAGCTTCAACGTGTGTTCTCATGTCGTTTAGAGAGATGGGAGGCTTGTTCATGCATGGAGTCTTGCACCCTTCCTCACATAAATGAGTTGGTCCACCCAAAATTCCTTCCATTGGTTGCCCTTTTGCTCAATGTTGTCCTCATCCTCCATGCCCACAAACCCCTTCTTCTTGGAAATCTTGGACTTCTTTGATGAAGCACTAAATATAACTATTTGCACTATGTCACCAACCTAGTACAAACCTTTTCTTCTTGATGGTTTATGGCACCATTTAACAAATTGTGTGTGGATTGGGGATTAAGACATTGTTTCTAAGCAGTGGGGGGGTGGCTTGAGCAAGAAATGAGAAGAAGGGGGTGGAGGTCTTAGCATGGTAGTAAAGCTATATGGTTGGATAAGGGGGAGTGGAGGGGGTGGCTCGAGCAAGAAAGGAGAAGAAGGGGATGAAGATGTTAGCATGGTAGTAAATCCATATGGTTGGATAAGGGGAGAGTGGAGGGTGTGCGAGAAAGCATTTTCCAAGAGATTTTTTAGTCTCTTATTAGGAATTCACTTTTTGAGAGGGATCCGAGCTACTTATGATGGGGGGGGGAAATTAGAGTTGCAAGTTGTAGCAAAAATAGGCTGAATTTGTATGGAGAGAGAGAGAGAGAGAGAGAGAGAGAGAGAGAGAGAGAGAGAGAGAGAGAGAGAGAGAGAGAGAGAGAGAGAAGCCCGTGGGGGGGGGGGGGGGGAATGGAATTGTTTCACTTTGCACCTTGGCATATTCTAAAATCCAAGATAAATCGGCCATTACCAACTTTGAAGAAGGAGAAACAAACATGCAAGCATGCATTTACATAGAAGAAAATCATGAGACCACTCAAGAAAACATGACTAGAGGTTGCCTAATATTAGCACAATGCAACTGGCACCACCTAGGGAGGGGGGTCCATACATGCATCAGTACAAGTGGAGGGAAACACTCTTTTAAAATTTTGAAATTTCAAATTTTCCCAATTAATACTAATGGGCATATTGACACTAACATAGATGATCTTACCAGCTTTGATATCGACATACGTTTTTGCACACAGCTTTATAGATTCCAGATTGTAAGATTTTTAGATGTAGGTATTTTTTGTTGTATCTTCCTTTCCCCCCGCACTCCATCAACTTGTAGATTTGCAAACCCTACCCTATCCCACTCTAGAATACAGTATTCCACTATTCTCTCTTAACATTAGGAGGACCCTATCCTCCCCACTCTATAATATAGTATTCCACTATTCTCGCTACAACATTAGGAGACGAGATTTTATGTGTGTGTGTGTGTGTGTGTGTGTGTGTGTGTGTGTGTGTGTGTGTGTGTGTGTGTGTGAGAGAGAGAGAGAGAGAGAGAGAGAGAGAGAGAGAGAATGTTTGTGAGGCGAGTTTTTATTTTGTGTGCATGTGTGTGTGTGTGTGTGTGTGTGTGTGTGTGTGTGTGTGCACCCATGTGCGTGCACTCACAACATTAATTTTTTGCGTGTTGCAAGTGTTGGTGAATTATTGTTGGCACTCCGAGCTTCTCAATGTAAGTTCTCTTTCCATCTATATGCACAGACACCCATAAATTTAAGCACAAATTTGCATCTGCATATATAAGTGCACATAACACAAACATTCATGCAAACATATACTCACACACAAATCATGGACAAATGTAACAAGAAATTGTAAATTAGTGCACAAATTGATGCATGCACACTAACTCAAAACGAGCCTTTGATCCAATGCATGGACCCACATGCAAAACACACACACACACACACACAAAGGCATACAAATAAGTTCACAAATGCTCACACAGAGTCACACAAATAGACACGCATGATCAATCAAAGCATACACACACATAAATGATATGCTAGACTTGGCTATGTATGACAGGCTTCAAAGAACCTATCAATTGTTATCCATGTCAAACTTAAAAATTATTAGACAAGCTATTGTCCTAAATATCAAAGTAATTAACAAATCTTAAGTATTTTCCATATTTTTAAATAATCCTATCAAATTTGTCCTAAAGAGTTGCATCCTATCAAACCACCCTTAAGTTTAAACCAAACCATGTAAGTATATAAATTCAAAGTGACTAGAGAAGCTTTCCATTGTAACATTAATCTTGTTGTACAAATCTAAGTCGGGACCTTCAAATAGTGGAACCAAAACCTACTCTATAAGCGAGAGTTTTCCACAATCAATAAGCAATGGCATTATATCCTTCAAACAAGAAGTAGAGAACAAAACAAATCAGGGTCAGCTAATGCAAATTCAACAAGCTCGATAATCGGCTGCCAATAACCACTAAAAACCATATTTCTAGAAAGCCATGATGGAATTTCTCAAGGCTCAACATGCTTTCAGCTCAAACATTAGTCTAATTTCAGCTAGGTAAAGCTAAAGAATAACGGTAGAAATATATTAGAAGGGTAACAAATCAAAGGATCAAGCATAAAAGTTTATAGTGGTCTAAAAAAGCTAGGCCAGCAAAATCAGCACACTAAGCCAACAAGACAAAGACAAGATTACCCGAGATTAGCCAAGTTTAACCTTAAACTGTTAGATTAGATAATATCATATAGTGGACCCTACCATACTTTTTGATGTAGAAATGAAAGTATCAAAAGCCAGCAGATCAATAATTATGTGGTGTGAAGCAAGAATAAAAATTAATCTTCCTAACCAACAGACCATACCCAAATCAAGCCAGGTCCTGAGAATAAAATCCATTCCCAGCAAAAAGACTAGCACAACAACTAGAGACCATGATTAAAAGGCCAGCAAATAAGCCATAGACCAGATCTCCAATCAAGATCACAACCAACAAAAATTGCCCGCTACTGAAACTTATGTAAATATCAAATCCCAGTGAGCCATTATCATACCTTTCAACCCTTCAAACCCCAGCTAGGGAGAGCCATCATTATGTCTGAAGTAGGCTCATACCTTAATCTTGCAACATGAGTAATATGCCAACCCATACCCGGTAGAGCATTCCAGTCGTGTGTAGGATACCGAAAAGCCTAATACAGAATTCAGCAATGTCATGCCTTCTTGAATCATGCCTTGTTAAAAAGGTAGAAAAATACAAATCAATCCCAAATTTTAGCCAATACAGGAGAGTACACATACTCCAAGTTAGTGTTTTTATAAATCTGTCAATCTAGAGTTAGCAACCCCTGGTAAATGGGCCCATGGAAACATAAGGACCCTACCATAACTCTCATACCAAAGCCTTATAACCCATTTTTGTTTTTTTATGCCAAATCCCAGGTACTTAAGCAACAAAACCAGGTCAAAAATGATATGTAGGCAAAAGAGCTAGTGTTAGAGTCCACCATCTTCTTTTCCATAAGCATCTATAATAAGCAACCAAAACTACTAATGATGTGCATAAGGTAATACAAAGATTGCATATTTTAGATTAGTAAATTCTCAAGCTCATTAAAGTGAGCAGGCCAGGAGTCCATCAAAACATATACTAACCTTATTAGTCAAAAGACCAACAGTAATCAGAGAAAAAAACTCATCCTATTTTGTGCCCAAGCCATCCCATTAATGTAAATCCATAGTCACCCAATATGTTACTCGGGCTAAACATTAGAGATCAGGTGAGCAGAGTTCCCCTCCCTTTTTTTTAGATTGGTGTCCAACATTTCCAACATCACAGTAAAGAGATTAAATTAGAAATTTTCAGTAAAGCCACAACCCCATAAGTACTGCAGATAATTGAATGCCATCAATATGAAATGTTAATACAATACCACCATATAGTCTAGTACTTAAAACGACCATTACTAGCAATCCAATGGGCAATCCACATGTCCAAGTAAAAAGTTACATGAGTTTAATAATATGCTTGGAGTGACCTAAGAAAATTGCCCAATACACCAGCTTTTATAACAATTGTTTCATCCAATTTTGTGGAACCAAAATTGTACAGCAAGTCACTAATACAAGGCAGGTACCCTTCCAAAGCCTATCAAGCATAAACCATGCTTAGAGACCAGTACCTTTAAACAATGCATGGCAGTGACCTTTTAGAACACGTAATCCCAAGCCTAACCAAAGGTTAGATTTATTATCCCTCGCCTTAGATGATATCCGATGATAGAGAAAGTCGGCCACATATGGGGTTTTTTAATTTTGCAAGGGACAGCACAACAAGACCCAATGCCCAATCACTAAACCACAATTACCTTCTCTGTTTGCAAAACGTCAAAGACAGAACCCAAGTCTAAGTGAAAGGAGAAGAGCCCCTCACCTTTATATAGGGGTAGTGGATTGGTATGAAGCAACAAAAAGCATGTCAACTACTATTGATACAATGAAACTTGACAGGTATGGCCACACTTGGCATGCACACCATGGCAAGGAATCCCATCATAATAATGTCGTGCTGGAGCCCATCCTAGGAGGGAAGTAAGTTGGTAGGGAGAGGAGCAATGAAAGCTAGCATCGGGTAGGATGCAAGCACAGCGATAAAGCAGGCACAATTAAGGCTGGTAGGGAAAGTCTTAAGTTAAGGGCGACCAGTCCTTAGTTAAAACCCGGTAGGCAAGGGACAAGAGGTGAGTCACCCGGGGTGGTGTCGGTGCAAGGAAATAGATACCCAATAAAGGCTATATCCTAGTTAAAGGGCCTCATTCCAAATGCTCATAGAGAGGAGATAGGGTCTTAATAAAAGGGGATAATCTTACCAGGTATGCAACCTACTAAAACTCCCAATGAGGTATTAAAAAATTATAAACTCATGTAAGACACCCATAAAACGCTACATACATTGGTTCAATTATGCATTGCTAAATCAAGAATTACTCATTGAGGGAAGTGCAGAGTATAGATCACAGTAATAACCCATAAAACAAAATAACCATGAACTACATCACTAAGTGTGTGTGTGTGTGTGTGTGTGTGTGTGTGTGTGTGTGTGTGTGTGTGTGTGTGTGTGTGTGTGTGTGTGGGTGTGTCCAAATGTATCCATCGAGGCGGATGAAGTATAGCAAGGTATGGAAATCCAGGTACTCACCCATAGGTCGAGATACTTCCATGTTACCTTAATAGTTCAAGTGTTTATTGTGTAGTTGGATGAAGCGGTCAAAGTTAGATGAAGTGACCAAGTGTGTGTGTGTGTGTGTGTGTGTGTGTGTGTGTGAGAGAGAGAGAGAGAGAGAGAAAGAGAAAGAGAGAGAGAGAATGTTTGTGAGGGTTTGTGTGTGTGTGTGTGTGTGTGTGTGAGAGAGAGAGAGAGACCAAGTGTGTTAGATGAAGTGACCAAGTGTGTGTGTGTGTGTGTGTGTGAGAGAGAGAGAGAGAGAGAGAGATAAAGAGAGAGAGAGAATGTTTGTGAGGGTTTGTGTGTGTGTGTGTGTGTGCGCGCGCGTGCGCGTGCGCGCTCACAACATTAGTTTTTTGCGTGTTGCAAGTGTTGGTGAATAATTGTTGGCACTCCGAGCTTGTCAATGTAAGTTCTCTTTCCATCTATATGCACAAACACCCATAAATTTAAGCACAATTTTGCATATAAGTGCACATAACACAAACATTCATGCAAACATATACTCACACACAAATCATATACAAATGCAGCAAGAAATTGCAAATTAGTACACAATTTGATGCATGCACAGTAACTCAAAAGTAGGCTTTGATCCAATGCATGGACCCACATGCAAAACGCGCATACACACACACACACACATACAAAGGCATACAAATAAGTACACAAATGCTCACATAGAGTCACACAAATAGACACACATGATCCATCAATTACACAAACATAAATGCACACATATGCATCAATTTGCACACATGCATATGCATGCACACACACGTAGCAAATTTACACTTTAAAGTTCTCTCTCATGCCAAATTTCATCTTTAGTTAAATGCAAAATCCCCAAATCACAGAGATAGTCAGAGGCAAAGGTATATACATAAAGATACAAAGAAATATTGAAAGAGATAGAGACTAAGCTTGAGATTGATTTGGAAGACAGAGATAGAGAGATAGAGATCCAATGAAGACACACACACACACACACACACACACACACAGAGTAAATATATAGATGACTAAAGTAAATAGTAGATAATACATAGATACAGTATAGTATGTCAAGAAAACAGTACATAGTCATATAGAGAGATCGATAGTAGATTTAGATAGAGATAGTCAGTAGATAGATACAGTGGATAAAAAGAGAGAGTATATTTAGTGGAAATATCAAAAGAGACATCAATAGAGAAGGATGATAGAAGGTATATAGGGTATAGATAGACATGGAAGATAGATAGCTATCTCTAAAGTAATTAGAGAAAAAGAATGTAGATAGTATAGACAAAAATAGAGAGATAGGCAAAGTTGTTAGATGAATAAAGGAGATAAAGAGATAGACACAAATGGTAGATAAGGAGATAGATTGGATATAGTGCACATACATTGAGTACAGATGTTTAAAAACATGCTATATAGTAGATATCAAACACAATAAGTAGTATAGTAGATAGATACACATGGCACATAGGTAGTTAGTAGATGCAAAACACAATAAATAGGCCAATAAAAGGTAATTAGATAGTTGATAGAAAGCATGAAAAGCAATCCAATTGTAGATAGATAAATAGTAGATAAAGGAACACACCAGTTATATAGTTTGCATTCTTGGAAATAGTGTGAGTAGCATAATCTTGCGATGTAGGGTTTAGTGTTTCCTAATGCATGGGAATATTTCTCACATCAATTTGTCAAATATGGATAATAGTTTTGCATATCCTTGTATGTGGTGTAAGTATCAGATATTTCAAAACCAAAAGACGTGTAATCTCCACGTTTGCACCTTTTTTTAACTTGTTCAAAGAAGCTGCAAGATCTTTGCTTTGAGTTGAAGAGTGGTGATGTGGCAAATAGCAAGAGGGCTCGCCCAAGAGAGAGAGAGAGGGGGCTGATTTTTGCAAGGCATTATCACACACACACTCACACAATCTCATGTGTGAAGAAAGAGAAGACTATCTCTTCCCAAGCTTTAATGGAGAGCTCATCACCTACTCCAAGCTTGTGAGATAGAAGCCTACATCAACACACTCTTGGCATGTGGATGCAAATCCAACCAAGAGCCAAGCTTCAATGCATGCTCATCTCCTCTACCAAGCTAATTACTAAGCTAAGCTATGCTAATATGAGTGATTATGTGAGGAGATGTACATCTTTCTCGTAAGATACTCCTTCTTCCTCTCAATCTACTCTCATACCCTGCTAGCTCTCACCATCTTCGAAGGTGTGTGAGGTCTTGGGTCTGAGAACGGGGATAATTGATGTTGTGTTTGCTAAGTGTTTTGCTTAGTGCATGAAGCTTTCATCTTCATTGCACTAGCTAGTCTTGAAGGAACACAAATAATTGTATTGTACAATGTCTCTCTTGATGGGAGAAACCATAATACAAAGCCTTTTGGAGGGGGGACCGGCTCCATGCAAATCCGGTCCTCAACTGTTGTCAATTGCTTAATTTCTCTCTCTTTTGAAAGTATTGTTGATGCTATCTAACTAGGTGTTATGCTTTTTGTTGCTCTCTCCACCCAAGCACTCTTGTAATTCTCATTAGGAATCTATATTAATGAAATGCCCACTATGTTCATGCTAATTTCCGCTACACACAAGTTATTAGGCCATTAAATGTTACAATGCAAATCCCACAGACATCCATATATGATCTGCATATCTCTATCTCCACAATGCATCATGCTAGTGTCAATCATCGTACGACTAACACTACCTACTATAAAATGCTCCCACTGCAATAGCTAGGGTGGGCCTCGACACTAGTAGGTCATCCATGAACGTCTGAATTCTAACAAAATCTATGCAATCTTGGTTGTACTAGCATCCTCAATGCTATTTTCACACAGTGCATCATCAGAACTACTCATCATGTATGGATGTACCATTACAGCCACTGGGATGGCTACACCTCTATCATCAATAGACAGAACTATGTGTGTTAGCATCACCTCATCAACCTCGAGCATGAGCATATCAAAGAACTCTATGTCTTCTATGTCTTTAGGGAGTAGACCCGCTATACCTATATCCGCACAAACATTGATGACACTTGTTGTGTCTCACTATAGCATTGTTATTTTATCTTTGCCTCTACAGAGTCTATTGATAGGTCTTGCACAACTAAAAGTTCTCTCTTCTAAGCATACTAGAGCTCACTCTCAAATGACGGTCTCGTTTGTTGCTCATCACATACCAACAAAAAAATTGAGACTATGCCATCACATACCTCTGATACATGCATAGGACATACCGAGTCTCTCCAACCTCCTTTAGAAATCACTAGTGATCTAGAATGCATCTAGAAAGATTTCTCTCTAAGTAGTATCTAACACCCATAGTTTGCAAATTATCTCATTGAGATCAATCTCTGTCTCAACTGAGCAACTTAGGAACATAATGTACATTTAAAGTGTATATGATGCACCACTAAGCAATAACATACATACATCTCCTTCTACAATGTCCATCAACCAAGTGCACTCAAGACTCCCACTAGAAAAAGTGCAAAACCACTCATGACATAGTATGATGTGGAAAACTACACCCGCATCTAGCAATCAATGAAAAGAAATGTCACATGTGCCAGACATAAAAACAAGAGGAATTCTAGAGGTGAACATTACATCACTGTCATTGGCATATCGAGCCACCTCTCTAGCATGCATACATGGCTATCGTTTCCTCATACATCAAAAGCAACCATGTTTAATGTGCCATGTGTGACCACAATGGAACAACGCAAGTGCCGGCATGAACAAGATCTCCATCTCTCATGAGTCATCTTTGCACACTGTGAAACATCACACATATCTGCTAGATAGTGTCAAAAAGCCAAAATTTGCATATGCATCAAAAGTGTGGCAATAAAACCAAAAACACGGTGAGAAATCCTCAGAGAAAACCGACAGAGTCTCCCCTGTAAACTGACAAAATCTCAATCATAAACCACATCAAAGATGAAAAAGTGGGAGATCACCTCGACCGCTACAAAATCATAGTCTCGATCAATTGCATCGAATCGATGCTCACATATACTTAAAATAGGTATACATTGTAAAATCCACAATTCAATGTAAATCTATGGAGTAGCCATACAGAGGCCATTGCGAGCATGAGATATGAAATCATAAATAGCGTCACTCAACCAAGTGAGGTCAATCCGGGGACAAAGAGTACAAAATGCATAAGTAGTGAGCAAGCACAATGCTCAAAATGCATCCCCCAAAATTGCATACAATAATTTGACAACGGTGCAAAGGTTGTACCTAGAACTTGTAAAGCAAGAACCTATGGTTGATGTGTACCTGTATATACTTGTAGCCACAATGAGAATTCCTAAATCTCACTCTAGTGGGAATGGATACAAGAAGGGAGAGTCAACCTCGATCATTGTACCATCAAAGAGTAAACTGTAGATACGCACAAATCATGGTGAGGATCTAGGAAGAAAATGAATAGATTTTCCCCTGAAATTTGAGCAAAATCTCAAAAAGAAAATCTTAGCGAAATCAATTGGCATACACAAAAGGGCATAAACTACCAATTGCCAAATAGCTCAAAGTGTATCCGTGCATGCATACATAGCCAATCCACACAAAACTAACATCAAAAACCTTTGTGGAAATCCACATTGTCCGTCATACATGAGCACAAATCATGTGCTGCATAATCCACATTGAAAAATGTAAGCTGTGAGCAAAAAACCTCGGCTAGAATGTTCGTCGGCTAGTAGACACACACACATAAGGAAATCAACCACGTCCAGTGTCGTGGCTGAAAATTATGCCTCAATGGAAAGTGATCATCGAATTGGATCTCCAACCTGCTCCTCCGAACTGAAAGTACAAATTCAGATATTGGAAGCGAAGTATTGAAGCTGATATATACAAATAATGAAGGAAAGTACAACTTGTACCAAGTGTCGATTACAATAGAGCTAGATGACATAACGATAGCTAGACAAGTACAATCACTCAAGACTCACTAGCCATGTCAAAGACCACAAAAATGAGAGTAGTGAGTTCTACTTATAGGTACCCAGACTAGGTTCTAATTGAATGTACATTGTTATAGATATCATGGAAGTTACAGCTGGTAATATAAAATTTGACCATATACAAGTGATTGAATTTTCCATTATCTATATTCCTCCTCCCTTTTCTTTGACTTTTGACGTATTTCTAAGGTTCCAAATAGACAATTGATGTTAGCACTTCTAGTTTCACTTAGCTGGAGTCTTCTTCAGAGTTATCTTCTAAACCATTTGGAATGAAGCCTGAAGTGTTTCTGATTGATCATTTCTCTAAGCACTAGGGCTGGCATTCTCCTTCAGATAAGTTGATAGATGGCCTCCTACTCCAACTGCTCCCTATTATGATAGTCACCATCTCCATTTCATATGGCGTCAGATCTTTCCAAGTTTTTGTGTCAGCATCATATAAGATTTTATTCCTCCGGTGTAGCTCTTGCCAACATATGAGAAATTGACGCCATGTGTATCCAGCCAATTGGATTAGGTTGGTTAGCCTTGATGGGAGCCCCAAACAATAGTCAGAAATATCATGGAGATGGAGGGGCTTAGAGTAGGGTATGGTAGCTTTCACCCAGTCTTGACAGCTCAAAAAATCGAGTACTGAGGATTCAACTGTAGTTAGTAGAAATTGGGGAAGGAAAGGAGGTTTCTCAAAAACTTTAGGGGTGTCTCTTGGAGCATTGAGGGGGAACTAAAGGGGGGCAAGGTACAGAGGTGCCGGATGGCAAAGGATGGCCCCACATGCAGGGTTGAGATGCCATTTTAAAGGCTATATAGGTAGCAGGGTGGCCTTCCAAAAACATCGCAAGGTGCTTATCCCTACGGGCACTGTGCGTGGTGGATGGGGCGGGCTTTTGGTTGTGGGTGGAGCCAGTAGGCGGCGGTGGCCGTTCTAGGGCAGGCGGTAGCCCCAAGCTGTGTAGCGTAGCAGGTGATGACATGGCAAGCATATGTGTTGTTGTCAGCCATGGTAAATGCTGCACCTAATGTGAAAACGGCCTGAAAATAGGATAAACAGAGCGAGAACAACACGTGCTATATAGCACAAACCGTAGAAGACTGTAAGGCACCTGTTATGCAGAAAACGGCACTCACAAAAAATTTGCACCAAATGATGAAATTGCCTGTGCAGACCTGCCTGTAGTGGAAACGGAGGTCGAAATGAGTCTGAATCAAAAATTTGAGCAGACTGTTCTCTACGAGCTCACCCATATTTGTCGACCTGCAAACGCTCGCCAAACCTCATTGTAATCAAAGAAAGTGAGTAGGCGTGTGCTGGAGCAGCTGATGACTAGGCCCGGGAGGACGTAACTTGCTCTGATACCAATTGTTGGAATTAGGGCTGCAGAGAAACACACACAGCTTGGAGAAGACGAAGGAAGCTCAAGGAACACAATAGAGAGTGTGTTACTTGGTGTGCAATGGAGAGATAGATAGCCCTAGAGTGATGGGCGTATATATAATGCACGGGGGAAAAAACCTCCTAAAGAGGGAAAAAATGCCCCGCCCGGTCCTAGTGTGTTCACACACATCACTACCACATGTATATGGTAACATTTTGTTATGGCCTTCCCTATTTGAGGAAACCACAAAATCTGTTGCCCAACTCTCAAAGGAAGCTTTGAGACCGGCATGTAAAGATTTGACACATCATTTAAGCACCACTCTGTGATGAGATAGGCTACAAGGTCCTTGAAGATACTTATGGTATATGCTAGATGAATTAAGGTGACTGTGGTGCACATTGAGCCAACAACTTCTAATTTGCTAGATTGGGGTGGTCCCTTGGCTTATACTTGAGAAACTGAGAAACTCCGAATTCTTCCAGCTCGAAGTGCTAGAATAAAGGGGTACATATGCATTTAAAGAATCAAGAAATATAGATAAGCGATAACAATCCTCATTAATTGTTCTCCCAAACATTGATCCATAGTAGCATGTCACCTTCATCCATTCAAGCTAGTGAGCTTTTGTACAAAGCCTGCATATGTACATACTTCCAATTAATCCCTTCAAATATTGACCTCTAAGAGGATAAAAACACAATCTACCCTACTGAGCATTTAAGAAAGGTGAGGGGGGATGTTGTTAAGGTGGAACTGGCGCAAGGTTCTCAAAATCAAAACTATGATGCATGTCAATATCCAAATCCATGGTGTAACGTGAAGTGTAAGCAAGAAAAGATGAATAACTTGTTGCAAAAACGCTTAGAAAAGCTAAAGAGTGATCGCAAGTGCGCAATTGCAACAGAAAAATTAATTAGCCTTGCTAGATTGAAGCCGGCAAATCGAAGCAAGTTGCCTTGAATGCCGAAACCTCATGGTCCGCCAAGAAAAATCTTGCCAAATCTGTTTGAAAAAATCGTCAAAATTGACCTTGCCAATTTTGATAAAGAAAGATCCTTCAAGTTCAATGTAGCAAGAAGATCTTACTTGATATGTATGGTCATCTTTGACTTATAAAAATATTCTGTTGAAAAAGAGAGATTCGAGATCGATTGTTCTTGTAGTTTTTGCGATTGAAAAAATTTATGTACCAAGTCAGTGTTGAGTTTTAGCTCTCCTTTCGTTCCCATCGATAAACCCTGTATCACCCAAGTGATGGGGGCGTGTGCCCAAAGTGGGCACGCTCTCTTAGCTTGCTTTATGTAAAAATATTTGGGCACCCACCATTTGAAAGCTTGAGGTTCAAGCTATGGCAATAGCATGAGGCGGCATAGGGAGAGAGAGAAAGCAACTAAGGCACCCGAACCAGAGGCCGAGGAGGCACACTCATGCAAAAAACTTTTTCCTACACAACAACGTGCAGACACATAGGGCAAAAATGGCCAATTTTGTAGAGGTTGACATCAGCCTTCTCCTCCCCCAAGCGGTTGTGCCTGCGGTGCTCTCGACCAAGCTTTTCTTTGTCTTCATCTCCACGAACTTTTCATGGCTCAGACACATGCAAAGCACCCAAACATCGGCCATGCTCTTTTGCTCCCAAAATAGCTCTGATACCAGTGTGAGGCCTTGGGCTATGAAACCTATCTCCCCTTAGAGCCTCTTGCCCCTTTTATAGGTAACCCTCAATCTATGGTTTTAGACTAGACCCTTGGCCTCGCATGATCATAAGAGCCTATTGCCCTCCAAGGTGCTCCATCTGACCAAAACTTATTTTCCCAAAGCCTAATAAAATTCCTTCTAGAAACATCAAATGATTTCCCTCAATTTTGATTAAGGAAACCAAGTTTTTACCAATAATTCCTTTTGCAAAATTGACCTCTTATTGATAGATTTGGTATGCTAAATGGTCAACACTTAGACTTTCTTATGACACGAATCACAACCCTGAGAGAATTGTTCCAAGCTAGCTATGGTGGTGGGGGAATACAATGAAAGAAAATCAACAAATTGTAGCAAGATCAATGGTGGCCTTTGTTTCATTTTGACCCATTGAATTGGATGAGGCAATGCAATGAACCCAAAGTAGTGGCAAATGGGGCAGCCAAGTAACTATGTCAAATCATCTTAGCTTTAGAGCCCATCACCACCATGACAATCTTACAAGATCTCTATACTAACAACATTCTAGGACCAAAGTACAAGAAGTATCTGGTGCCAATTTTTCAAATCCTTCATCATTACATCAACTACTTCCTTAGGTATTTTACTATGGAATTTGGTTGTCACTATATTTTTTGTATGTTGATGTTTCCAATCTTGATGAAAGTTGTCAATAATGGAGTTTATTACATAGACATCATGTATATTCTATAACCATCATAGCACTTGAGTAGAGTGAGGCAAAGAGTAGAGAGAACAAAGTATATGCATATCTGAGATTGGAGTGCTTCGCATGCAAGACAGAAGATGGTATGTAGAGGAAATATGACAAGATCGACACGAGAACGGGACCAAGTTAGTTACCCCCCCCCCCCCCCAAAGGGTCCCCAAATAAGCCCATGTGAGCCTGTATATTAGTTAAAGAGAGGTGCCCACACACACACACACACACACACACACACACACACACACATTAGTGGACTCTCTAGATGTAATATTCCTGACCTAGTGCGGTTTCGGATAAAGGGTTACACACACCAAAATTTTGCTCCACTTGAGATTTATGTAGGAACCTCCCCATAGTTTTATAATTTCTATCATTAAGGATTTTTAGCAAAATCTATAAGGGTACCAAGTGATGTGGGCAACTATTATGCAAGAGGGATTAAATCAAAGTACCATCGTACATGAATCTACTATCCCAGTATCTGGACTTAACCTTGCATGGTGGGTGCAAGAAGAAAAACCTCTTGGAGGTACACCACCTCTCCCACTACTCCCACTCCTTCATCACCACATTCTACAATTCTAACTGCCAATATTCTCATGCATGGAGCACCTTCCACTATATATGAAGGTGGTGGTCTTTGATCCTGAGGCTCTCAGCTTGCAAGACTTCCTCATTGGGCCTTACATCGCAACCAATTTTACATGGATCTTCCTACTCACGTTTAAGAAAAACACGAGTACTTTTATTTGTGTTTAGCATATAGTGGACATCAATAACAAGTGCCCCACTTACAAGATGGTTGCAGTCTATGAGTGAAGTACTAACATGTTCTTTTTCTCATAATGAATGCATGTATCATTTATGAAGCTTTCTATATTCTACACACAAATTCTTCTAAAAAGCACTCTGTTGTAGCTACCAACCTAATGGAAGTATCTTTTTTTGAAGAATCTGTGTGATGTACTTGTGTTAAGTTGATGTCCTTGGCTCCCTTCATTGAAGCTACCTACACACATAGTGTTGATAAATAGAGGTGTCTCTACGATTAATAACAGAGCCTTCTTTGTGTGTGTCTAACATCAAATTTTAGATCTTGGGATGTAGTCTAATGATAGAGAGTGATTTTCACTTCTCAATCATTAAATTAAAAATATATCAATGTACTACAACTAAATTCATTTATATTGTCCCATTAAGAAAGAAACTACCCTCAATTTCTATGTCATCAATCTATAAGTCGTAAATTTTTGAAAGTTTATCAAAATCGGGATTAGAATTACATATTATGATCATAATCTACCAAAACAAAATCTTACAGCTTAAAACAATCGTTGCTTATGGAGAGAGAACTCAAATTGTGTGCCTCTTAGATCAAAGTGCTATGCATGCACACAAGAGAGAAGATGGGAGGTAGAGGAGAGATCGAAAGATCAACATCGCGATCCATGTTCCTGCACCAAATGGCATGAAACTTTCCAGATTGAGTGTTTTGGGTTTGGTTATCCTCTTTTTGCACTTATTTTTGGGTTTAGATTAGCTTTTGAGTTCCGACCATCAAATTTTCAAAATTTTAGAGTTTATCGTCTTTCTTGTCAAAATATGTTTTTGACAATTTGTTCCATGAACTTTCTAGCCCAATTTGATGGTTTTGGTTGCTATCTAATCTAATCCTAAGTGTTGAAATGAATTCTAGAAACAAAAACAAATAGATGGTACAAAATCACAGGGCTTTTCAATGAACCCATGTGACCCTACATATTAGTTTTAGAAGAGTTACAAAGACACACACACACACACACACACACACACACACAGAAAGAGTTTGTAAATAGAGATGTTTCTACTATGAATAGAGGCTTTTCCATGTGCATCTAACGTAACATGTCACTTTTTTGAGATGAAATCCAATGATAGAGATTGCTTTCCACATGTATATATTGCCACCACTACTATTAGCCTTATTTTGTTATCTCGAGTGTATGATGGACATGATTTGATTTATGTTGGTATGGATTTGGATTTAGTTTATGTTGAAGATGAATTTATGATGATGATATTGTTATGCTATGGATCGATCATGATTGCTGGATGATGATTGTGCCCAATGATATTCTGATATATGAGGATATGATGCATATTGCTTATTTTAGAGGTATGGGCCACTAAAATATACAACATGTGGATTACTTAAGTCTACACAAAGATTGTTTTTGAAAGATTTTGTTTTGATATATTTTGTTCATGAGATATAATTTAACCAATGATTCTAACAAAAGTTATACTTTGCAGATCAATTACATAGCGATTGAGAACCATTACTTTTATGAGAGAGTATGTAATAACATTTATTTATGGTATACTACTATATATCTATTGAGTGGTGAACAAGTGAAAAGTAATCTCTACCGTTGGACTACACCTCAAGTTCTAGCAAATGATGTCAGATGCACATGGATAAGGCTCAATTATTAATTAAAAAGACCTATGTTTAAAAACTCTCTCTCTCTCTCTCTCTCTCTCTCTCTCTCTCTCTCTCTCTCTCTCTCTCTCTCTCTCTCTCTCTCTCTCTATTCTTGTAACCCTTTTGAAACTAATAAATAGATTCACATGGGTTCATTGAGGGGCCATGTGGGAAAGTAGACTTTGCCCCACTCTCCCGTCAGTCTTCTCATCCCTGATCTGCTCTCTTTCATGCATACACAACACTCCAATCTGTAAGTTGCACATGACACGTTCTCTCTTCCTCTTATTCTCACTCTCCAGTGGTGTGCATGACACGTTCTTTCTTCCTCTTACTCTCACTCTCCACTTGTCCGCACCCTTGATGGATAGCACATAGCAACTGACTCGCAAAGGATGCATGTTGGGGTGCTTGCACATTTTTTGTTTTACGTATTTTGTAGGGTCACCACGTTCTGCTGTTTTTGCAACTAAGGCACCCAATTTTCAAGCACAATGTTCATTAATTTTCAATATATTGGTTATCAATCATGTGACTTGCACATGATAAGAGCCAATGTTTTTATCATGTGAGCATTGCAACCCTTTTGTTTCCTTTGCAAGAGAACTAGGGTAGCAGAAGTTCTAGAAAATTCAATGCCGCCTCGATCTTGGTAGTACAATAGGTGAAAACAACTACCTCTCCTCGATAGTTCTACTTGGAAATCCGTTTTTTAATCACATTCTTTGGCTGCCATCCTATGAAATAAAAGAAGCAATGTGTAAAGGCCTATAGGCAGAGTCTTTAGGTACACAACTATTGCTAATATGGGTTTGTTTCCTTGATAAGAGCGGACTTGCATGTAGGGCAAGCATAGTTGTGTTGAACTCTCAGGCCTAGTCTTTGCATGAGTGCAAAAGCTACTACCATTTGTCTCTTTCATACCATGAAGAATGCGAGAGCTAGCTTGGCCATTTTTGGGCAGTGGGCTCCATCTAGCTACTTGATGAGCCAAAGGCTCTTTTTCCAGTATCTCAACACAGAAGCCACCACGTGGCATTAGATTTTTAGTTTATTTTCTACATTGCTGCCATGAAACACTCTAAAATAAACTCCACCGTGCAAAGCTACCAAGTGAATAAAATAAAAAAAACACTCTGCACTGCAATTACTCTTCTGTTCGCAGATCATCATGCTGGAGAGTACTTTGGATGCTTGCCAACGTGATGAGCACTCAGATATTTCTCGTGCGATCAACCCATGGTAGAGGTTTGTTCTAGTGCTATTGACACAAAAGGTATCAGATTTCAATCAATGATCAGTTGGCCTAATCTAGAGTTGAATCACCAACACTCATTGCCTTCATAAGCCCGTTCAACACATTTTTCTATTGATGCTATCAAGCTGTTGGCAATGCAGACGTCAGAGGCCGAAGAAATGGAACGAGTAAACATCAAAGTGGACACGAGGGTAGAAAAGCTTAGCAGGATCGATCACACCAAAGATTATGATGGTTATCCTCAAGTGATCAGTTGACCTAATCTAGAGTTGAATCACCAACACTCATTGCCTCCACAAGCCCGTTCAACACTGATGGTGGGAAAAAGAGCAGTGCAATCGGGTGGCCTCTGTACTCGTGCACACCCCACAAACCACGTCTCATGCAAACAAGCAAAGAACAAAACAAAGGGGGCACCACCCTAAATTAAGAGGTTTAGGGACCTCACACATAGTGCACATAGGCAAGTGAGACTTCTGGCATTATGATGGCATCAAAACATATGTCAAAAC
Source organism: Adiantum capillus-veneris (assembly GCF_014529385.1). NCBI lineage: Eukaryota > Viridiplantae > Streptophyta > Polypodiopsida > Polypodiales > Pteridaceae > Adiantum > Adiantum capillus-veneris. The sequence goes on along the minus strand of NC_140944.1, from coordinate 137,202,365 downwards.
ACATAGGAACGAAGCTTAGGGACCTTATGTAGCATATATATACACAAGACATCAGCTTAACAATACAACGGCATCTGATCATACATAACAAGGATATAGAGAAGCAAGCCAAGGATGGCATAATCCCTTGTCAAAAACAATCAACCCAGCAAGTAGGTATGATCCTACTAGCAACACATCAATACCTTAGAGAATGATGGCGAGGATGGTGGCCATGGAGCATGAGAGAAGACTCCTTATTTAGGTTTTAGGGCTAGTAATGTAGCATACTAGAGGGAGAGAGAGAGAGGGAGAGAGAGTAGAGCTCCATCCATAGCTCCTCGTTGTGAGCAATGTCGTCATAGCTTCATTGCTTGGTGAAGTGGGTGAAGTGTTGTTGTTTTGAGTGAGAGAAGGCCTCCTTATATAGGTTTCTGAGAGGGTTTAGGATTAGGGATAAACATGCTTAAATCCGCCGATTGGGGTTACTTTTTGCTTAGGGTGGTCAACAGATTGAGGTCACCTGATATGTCACCATCAAGATGTTCTCTAGAGTGATGTGAGAGGGGAGGGTAAATGCTGATTTTTCTGATTGTGACACATGGGGATAAGGCCTTGACCAGCATTTAAGAGCAGGTAGGTGGCTGTTGAAACTGGAGGTTTTGCACATGTCAGGGGGGGACCTCGGGGGTCCTCCTGAATATCAAATTCTCAAAAAATCCTCAACCATGGCTTCTTTTGACATGTGTTCTTTGAAAAAATCAGCATGTCTCTTTTCAACTCAAAAGTCTTTATCCCTGTTGACTCACCTTTACCATAAGATTTTCCCCTTTTCTCCTCCTGTAACTGCATTGTTGATGCCCAATCACTGCTTCTAGTAACAGTGAACTGTTACCTACCAAATACTTATGGTGGAGTAAAAAATATTTACCATGGGTAAAAAAAGTTACTGTAGGTAAAAAGTGATTTGTATTTACCATGTAGGTGAAAAATATTTACTGTAGGTAAAAAAATATTTACTGTGGTAAAAAATATTTACTGTCGGTAAAAAAGTGAAAACGGAGTATGCTGTGCTGTGAGTCCACACGAACATCCTCGTGTAAATTTCACTAGAAATTCACACCTAGAATGGGCTATTCTGTAAGATATGGGTTGTAGGCATGCATAAGAGCTCGTTCCCACGTATCTTCTGTCCATGGCACTTTTTACTCTTTGGTGCTTGTGAAGTAGATTTTTCTTCTCTTTCGAGATCCCTTGGACTAGAGTATCCTCATCTCCCCAACAACTGACTGTGCCTTTATTGCATCTTCAGAAGGGGTCCTAAAACCCATGCATCAAACACATTTTTCTACTAATGCTATCAAGCTGTTGGCGATGCAGACGTCAGAGGCCGAAGAAATGGAACGAGTAAACATCAAAGTGGACACGAGGGTAGAAAAGCTTAGCAGGATCGATCACACCAAAGCTTATGATGGTTATCCTCAAGTGATTAAGCCGACGGCTTCAGTGCTAGCTGCTTGCGCTTTTAGTAGAGTGTGTGAGGAGATTAGTGGCAGACAACTCAATGTCAAAATGTCGAGGGAAAGGCATTGGGAAAAATATTGCCACTAGTGCAAGTCATAGTCTAATGAGTCGTTGGCTTCAATTGCATTCCTCGTCCAGCTCTGTTGATAGCCTATCTAAAAACCTGATGAGGCAAGCATTTCAAAACAATCTGCAGACAAATAGAAACATCTCTCATGACCAATTCAATGTAGAATATGGTGTCCGCGTGAGTTGGTTAATGTGTAGCTACAAGGAGATGAAATAGCATTGAAGCAAAAGTCAAGTAGTAAATCATTCATGTGCCTACGCTGCCTACCACGATCAAAAGAATATTCAAAGAGCAAAAGCGGAAGCTCATTCTTTTTTCCACACAAAGAGATTTGATGTTGGAGAAGCTGACGAACACGGATTGCGGAGTAATGGCATTTCTGGAAACGGGCATACCAATATGTCAGCACCTATTAGCCTCTAGGAGCAATTCACTACTGCCCATTCAACAAGTGGGTGGGATAGCAAAAACTCTATAGACAATATGGCCAATATTGCGGCCTATAAAGAGCTTCTCTTGCTAATAACCATGATTCGGTGGCAGATCCTATGAGCAAAGGTCCATGTAAACACGGATCAAGTTCAAATGGCTGCAGATGACATACATCAGTTTGGTATTGTAGCCAACACAAACCCTCATTTTCCCTTGGAGGAAAGCTACTCCAGGGCGGGCAATGAAAATCTATTCACATCTTCTCAAAGGTCTTTTGTGCAACAGGCGGTTGAGGTAGAAACTCCATATAGCAGCTATAGTATGTCGAACAGTTAGAGTGCAAGTATCGCCAATAACGACTTAACATTCCATAGTGCAAGGCATACTGTTGTTAATATATTTTTTGAGTGTGGAACCAATTTCAACATCAAGAGGATTGTACAAAGTTTGTATGTTGTCGAATACCGATCAAAGGACATAGAATATCAAGTTACATCTGCGTGTTTTGTGTATGGCAGGGAGGACATATATTCACAACACTACACATTCCGATTGCACAAGCACGACTCCAACTCGACAACACCACAAGGTTCGTTTTCTGCATCCATTTTCCCATGCGCATGCATTTGCTTGGCACAACACATAAACGCTACGGGGTAGGGCACGACTTCTGTATCTTATAATTTGTTGGAGAGACCACAATGCCAACTCTCCACCATACTTTTGTATGGCACCTCTGTATGACGTACATTGTATACTTTGCACTTTCAATCTGTGATGTTTTATCGCAAGACGATATGTTTAACTCTTTACATTTCTTTTTTGTACTCGACTCAAATATCGGCATGTAGATTGGACAATTGAAAAGCAGCAATACAACATTGCAGGTCAGTAAAGCACCTCATTTATTGTTGCAGCTCATTCATGCTTTATCTATTTGCTTGTTTTAGAATTTTTTGCATTACTTCCTTTGCTTCAATTTATTTGGATCTCGTTTTCAAGACTATACACTTGATATTGATCAATGTCTGCACATTTTAGTTACACACACGCAACTCTTTACATGTGGTTGCTAGCCAATGCATGTGATGTATTACAGTAGTGAATGCATGTAGATTGGACAATTGAAAAGCAGCAATACAACATTGCAGGTCAGTAAAGCACCTCATTTATTGTTGCAGCTCATTCATGCTTTATCTATTTGCTTGTTTTAGAATTTTTTGCATTACTTCCTTTGCTTCAATTTATTTGGATCTCGTTTTCAAGACTATACACTTGATATTGATCAATGTCTGCACATTTTAGTTACACACACGCAACTCTTTACATGTGGTTGCTAGCCAATGCATGTGATGTATTACAGTAGTGAATGCATGTGGTGTATCACAGTAGTGAATTCACGCTCTAAATCATTGATACCATACTAGGTGTTGAAATAATTGATGGCATACTATATATGTCCTCGTTTCTCTAGTACTAGGTGTCAGTATGAAGTTCTCAAGACCTAGAAGATTACATTCCAAGCATCAATAAGCTAGGGAGAAAATTGTAGCCAACTTGGAACTATCTTATCGTCCGTATGCTAGGCCATGGTTTAAAATTATTGCATTGTATAATATTGGAGCATGCAATGTGACATCTTTGCTCACAATCTACAAATATGTCCCTCCTACATGACAGCATACCTCACATATATAGCGATAAACAAGGTTGATAGACAAATGAAATAGACACTCCTGTTGCCCTCACTTATGTATTATTGTTGGGTGCTTTGTCACCGGAGCGAGAACAACGAGACTTAGCAGCATTGCATCTAAAATCCATTACCAGTTCAGGATACCAACCACAAATCAACAGTAACCCCTCTCTATTCATGAGACCGATGAGTGATATTTGGACATAAAAGAGGCAGATATTATAATTATAGAGGAGCTATCCATGTTAACCCAAACGCCTTTTTACCTTATCATAAGAAAAAATGTCAAGTTGTCAATGCAACATGCAATACATTGGTAGATCCCTTGAACAACAAATTTTTTCTCCTGCTCGATGATCTTGCCCAACTACCCCTAGTTTTGTTACCATATACATGTGGTAGTGATGTGTGTGAACACACTAGGACCGCCAGGGCATTTTTTCCCTCTTTAGGAGGTTTTTTCCCCCGAGCATTGTATATACGCCCATCACTCTAGGGCTATCCATCTTTCCATTGCATACTAAGTAACACACTCTCTATTGTGTGCCTTGAGCTTCCTTCGTCTTCTCCAAGCTGTGTGCGTTTCTCTGCAACCCTAATTCCAACAATTGGAATCATAGCAGGTTGCGTTGTCGTGCCGCTCTGCTCCCATGACAAGAAAATGAGCAAAGGAATGCCAATCAAGAGTATTTGAATCCTACATGATTAATCAGCAGTTATAAGGGCTTGCTAACAAGCCAATTTATAAGCTGAAAGTGTCAGATGGAGCTCTAAGGACCAAAAGATGTCTTGGTAATGCTAAACAGTGAGTATGCTTGAAGTGGTCATAGCTAGGATTTTATTAATCCAAGTTGAAGTACTCAAAAATCTCTACATGCCTGTCTTTACGGCTCGTCAATCAGAGCTATGGGTAAGAAGTTATGACAGTTTTAAGTTGAGTTAGTAGCAGATCCATACCGGATTTGGCAACTGCAGCTGAAGGGACAAAACCGGAATGAATGCATCAGGCTGAAGTGCTCACTTTTAGGAGCATGTCGGTCTTTTCAGTTTGTCAATCGGGGTTTCAATTGGCAAGATATGGCCAATTTAAGTATCACCGGGGGCCGGGTTCGAGCAGCCCTGGTCACCCTGATCGATGGAAATTGGAGGAAGATGTTGTGTTCGACAATGCTTGCCTGGCATTTGTGATAAAATTTATGCCTTACATTACTTATGGCTATCAATGAAGAAAAGGATTGGCATTGCCTTAGCCAATCTGTGTACCAACACTGCATGACCGGTAAGTGTGTCCGAATGCTGCCAATGAAGGAAGCTTTGGCCAGGGAGAAATGTCGTGCTTGACAATGCCTTTGCCGATATGTATGCCTAAAGTGGTGCCCGAAGGCCGCCTAGAGGATAAAATGAGAAGCTTGGCATTGCTACGGCCGATATCCGATATGTATGCCTAATGTGGTGCGAGAGTTTGTTGAGACCATGATCTACAATCCCAATGAGGCTGTATGCATGACAGGGGCTATGCCTCCGAGGAAGAAGCCAAGAAGAAAGGCAACAAAACTAATGAATGGTGCCCTTATAAAATAAACCGGCCGCCCAAAGCATGGCCGCCTGTTCAAATAATGGCACCCTAATTATATAGGGTGTGAAGAAAACAAAAGCAAGGCGCACAGCAGAGCCGCAGGCAGTGAGGAGGAAAGAACCACTCGCACAGGCTACAGGGATGCTCGGGAGATGGCGAGCAAGGGACGTGAGTTGCTCAGGCCGGCCTTGAGCTCAATTTCGGGGCTAATTTCACCACAACGGCGCTGCTCGACTTTGCCTTGCCACGTCACAAGGGGGAGGACCCATTAGCGACATCGCTAATGGGTGCCTCGCTTTTTTTAGCAAGGGGAAGCCATGCAACGAAAATAGAGGCTCTATAAAAAAACGTGGGGGGCACTTTGTTTGGGGGATTTTTTTTCTTCCACCTCATCATATGGTGAATATTCCTTAAGAGCTCAATGCTAATCTTCCTTATAGAGTGGAGACCCTTAATCTAATCCTCCTGATAAGCTCGGATTCCTTCACCTTATTATGGTGAGTTCTCCTCTTAAGCTTTCATTAACCTAATCGAAACCTCTTAAGCCATCTTTAATCCGCTCTTAACCTCGTATACCATCCAAACCTTATTCGAATCCTCAGCGCTACTCTCTAATAACCTACTCTCTAAGCGCTCTTAAGCCGAATTAAGCCTATTAACTCGAAGCCATAATCTAAGATCTGATATCAAGCCTAATGTCAATTCATTAGCCAAGCCTAATCTCTCGAGCTAGTTTTTGGCAAGGCATGCAAGCAAGGAAGTTGGAGGTCGAAGCTTGAGCAAACTCTTGTCACGGATTAAAGCAAGCAAGGAATTGAAGCCTGCCGGATCACGGAACTGAGTCGATGTCTAATCTCAATTCATTAGCCAAGCCTAATCTCTGAGCCTAATCTTATACCATTAGACGAGCCTAAACCCATTCAATTCTGGAAGACAAATCAAATGGCTATTGGAAGAGGAAATTCCTAAGCCATAACGGGAAGAAGCAGAAGGCAGTATTAAGCAGGTCATTATCACTTTTCTTGATTAGCACATGGTTTAAGCCAGGTTTCATCTTGTAAGGAGCATTAAGCCTCCATTAACGATTGATTAATGATGACTACTGTGGATTAACTGGAATTAAGAGTATCGTTTGTTTTGAGCTCTGTCTTGTTAATTGTGCATGAGGCATCTCTTTTCCCCGCACCTCTCACAGCCAAGGGCCGGGTGACTTCCCGGCTCACCATTCGCACATTTATCCCCCGACAGCGTCCTCCCAAGCTTAGTCGCCAGCTGCTCCAGCACATGCCTGCTCACTTTCTCCAATTTCAATGAGCTTTGGCAAGCCTTCGCAGGTCGACCATCAAATTTCGAGAAGACTCGTAGAGCTTAGTCTGCTCAGATTTTTTATTCGGACTCATTTCGGCCTCCGTTTTCACTACAGGCAGTACTGCACAGGCAATTTCTCCATTTTGTGCAAAATTTCTGTCAGTGCCGTTTTCTGCATAACAGGTGCCTCATAGTCTTCTACGGTTTGTGCTATATAGCACGTGTTGTTTCCGCTCCGTTTCTCCTATTTTCGGGTAGTTTTCACATCAGTTGCAGCATTTACCATGGCTGACAACAACACAGATGTGTTCAAGATGTCTGCTGTTGAGGACAGGTTGGATGGGGACAACTACCCTATGTGGGCTTATATGATGCAACACGTTCTTGTGTCAAAGGGCGTCTGGAACATTGTGCAGGGCATTGATGTACGTCCTAGTTCTGAGGATGTAGGCGATGTTGAGGATGTTGCAGGTTTTGCTACAAGGATTGCTGCTATTAGAGTTGTTTTGCCTACGGCAGAACAAGCTCGTTGGGATGTAAAGGATGCACAGGCTCATGCATTGATTGCGTTTTCGTGAAGCGCACCATTGTTCCTCACATTCGTTCAGCAAAATCTGCAAAATAGGCTTGGGATATTCTAGCAGGACTTTATGCAAGCCGCAATGACGCTAAAATTGCTTTGCTGTGTAAAGAGCTGGAGTGGAAGATTATGCATGAGGAAGATGATATGGACACTTTTCTTGCTGGTGTCAAGGATATCAATGAGCAACTTATTTATGCAGATGAAGTCATTTCAGAAAGTTTCCTTGTGCAAATTGTTCTTGATGCCTTACTAGATTCTTACCAGACTTTTGCTAGTACTTGGAGACTTATGACCCAAGGAAATCCTGAGGTTGTCAAGTTTGATGCATTATGCACATTGTTGTTGCAAGAGTCACTTTCCAGAAAAAACAGGACTAGGCAGCGTGCAGTTGAACAGGCTTTTATTGCTTCTCAAAGAAAGGGTGATAACAGCAATGCAGCCACTTCTTATGGTTCTGTTGCGAGTGGCAAAAATTCTGTTCCTAATGCTTCTACTGGCAGCAATTCGTCTGGAAATTCTAGTGATAAGGGCAAAAAGAAGATGAGTTGCCATTATTGTAAAGCTAATGATCACTTGATCAAGTCGTGTCCTAAGTTGAAGGCCAAAGAGGCTAAGAAGAAAGAGGGTGGTTCCATTGCAAATGTTGGTTCCACTACAAATGCAGCCATTGTTGAGTCTTATATGAAAGGAGACAGTGATGCTGATGTTGATGCAGAATGGGCTTTTAGCGCAGAGTGCACTTACAATCCTATTGTCCATGATGCATGCTTGTCAGTTGCTGTAGATTCACATGTGTGGTATTTTGACAGTGGTGCTACAAAGCACATTACCTCACATCGTGAATTGTTTACCTCTCTCGAGTCTGCCCCTCATGGGAATTCAGTCACTTATGCCAACAATGCCTCTTATGTGGTTCAGGGAGTTGGAAAGATTGTGCTTACTGCTGCAAATGGCAATTCCTTCACACTTGTTGATGCACTTTATGTACTTGGGATCAAGAAGAATCTCTTGTCTGTATCCGCACTTGCTAGACTTGGACTTGTAGTCAAAATTGTGGATGACATATTACAGTTCATGATCTCAGTTTTGGTGATGAAATTGTTGCATCTGGCCTTTTGTGCCGTGGGCTGTAAAAGCTCACTTTGTATGACAAGTGTGGACAAAATTTTGCAAATGTTGTTGCAGATTCAAGGGCTATTTCAGATGCAAAACTTTGGCATGCACGTTTTGGTCATGTGAATTTTGTCAGTTTGCTGCGTTTGCTGCGTTTGCAGAAATCTGATATGGTTGCTTCTTTGTTGCCTCTTGAAGCACCTATCAAACATGTTTGTGAAGGCTGTATTTTAGGTAAGATGCAGCGTTCTAAGTTTCCAAAGGATGGTTCAGTTTGGGCTACATGCAAGTTGCACCTTGTGCATAGTGATGTTTGTGGGCCCATGCAAACTCCATCCTTGGGCAATTACCTGTACTTTGTGACTTTCATTGATGATTACTCCAGGCATGCATGGGTATTTCCGCTTAAAGCGAAGTCCGAAGTTTTTATGTGCTTCAAACAATTTTTGGCTATGGCTGAAAATGTCTCGAAATGTACTATGGGCACCCTTCGTTCCGATCGAGGAGGGGAGTATATGTCTCATGAATTTAATGCATTTCTGGCTAGTCGTGGGATAAAACACCAATGTACAGTGCCTTATACACCTCAGCAAAATGGTGTTGCTGAGAGGAAAAACAGGTCACTGATGGAAATGGCACGATGTATGGTCAAGCTTTGCCGCATTCTTTTTGGCTTGAGGCCATCATGTGTGACACTTATGTACTTAAAAGGTGTCCTACAAAAGCTTTGCAGTCTATTACTCCATATGAAACATGGCATGATAGAAAGCCTTCTATTGAGCACATGCGTGTTTTTGGCTGTTTGGCATATGCTTTGGTGCCACAAACACAACGCAGAAAATTGGATGATAAGGCTGTCAAATGTATTTTTGTTGGTTATAGTGCTGAAAGCAAAGGTTATAGGTTATATCATCCGCAAACAAAGTGTATTCTGGTTTCAGTGATGTAGTGTTTGTGGAAGATTCTGTTCAGCCCTTGCTGTCATGTACTAGAGATAGTAATGTAAGCTCACAGGACATTTATGACATGTTGCCTCTTTTTAGTGGTGGAAATACAAATGTAAGTTCCAATGAGGAAAATGTACAGCCTATGGGGATTTCTAAAATGTTACAGATCAGCCTATCACTGATGCGGATGTACATGATGTACTTGATGAGGAAAGGGCTAAAAATGAGCAGGCTAGAGGTATGCCAAAATGGCTGGTGCACACTTTGCGTGACAGTAAATTGGATGCACCTTTGTCTAGTCGTACTCTTTCAGGCTCTTGCCATGCATCTTATGCATCAGATTGCTATGCTTTGACTGTGTCTAGCTTACATGATGTTGAGGAACCTCTGCCTGAAGCACATAATTCAAAAAATTGGATGGCTACCATGCAATCAGAATATGATGCACTTATAGAAAATGACACATGGACTTTATGTGATTTGCCTCCTGGCAAGAATGCCATTGGTATGAAGTGGGTTTACAAGTTGAAACGCAAGCCGGATGGTGAGATCGATCACCATAAGGCTTGACTTGTTGTAAAGGGTTATGCACAACAAAAAGGCATAGATTATGAAGAGACCTTTGCTCCCACTTGTCGTATGACTACTGTGCGTTTTCTATGTGCATTGGCAGCTCATTTTGGTTGGGATGTACATCAATCAGACATTGTTACTGCTTTCTTGAATGGTGACATATTTGAGGAAGTTTATGTAACGCAGCCTCGCGGTTTTGTCATAAAAGGACAAGAGGACAAAGTGTGCAGATGTAACAAGGCTTTGTATGGGTTGAAGCAATCTCCTCGGGGCTTGGTATGAGAAAGCTGACACTCATTTGGTTAAACGAGGCTTTCGTAACAGTCCAACAGAAAGCACATTGTATGTAAAGCGTGAGGGTGATGTACTTCTCATTGTGGCTCTTTATGTCGATGATTTGTTGACCACTAGACCAAATGCGAGACATATTGCTGAATTTAAGGCTGATTTGAATGCTACTTTCAAGATGAAAGATTTGGGGCTGTTGCATCATTACTTGGGTATACAGTTTAAGCAGTGTGATGGTGGTATTGCCTTGTGTCAGAAAAGTTACATAGAGACATTGCTATATAAGTTTGGACTTGAGGATTGCAAACCTATTGCCACTCCCATGGAAATAGGTTTGAAGTTCAGTCTACATGATGCTGGCAATCTTGCTGATGTCACTCTTTACCAAACTGTTGTTGTTGCCTCATTTATGTATGCAACACGAGGCCAGATATTCAGTTTGCAGTCTCACAGGTCAACAGATTTATGCATAGCCCAGGGTCTAAGCATTGGTAGGCTGTCAAGAGGATTTTCCGCTACCTTAGTGGCACTTTACATCTTGTCTTGTTTTACCCCAAGGGGGGATCATTGCCGCCAGACTTACATGCTTTTTCGGACTCAGACTAGGTTGGTTGTTTTGACATGCGAGTGTCCACAAGTGGTTTTTGTTTCATGCTTGGCAGTTCATGTATATCATGGTTGAGCAAGAAGCAACCTACTGTGGCCACTTCGAGTTGTGAGGCTGAGTACACGGCAGTCTTCACAGCTACGGTTGAGGGTGTATGGCTCAGATGCCTTATGGCTGATTTGGGTGTTGGACAGGACACTGCCAACACTATCTACACTGACAGTCAGAGTGCATTGGCAATTGCGAGGAACCAAGTTTTTCATGCTTGCACAAAGCACATTGAGGTGCATTACCACTATGTCAGGGAGAGGCTCTCAGCAGGAGAGATCAGCTTGGCTTATGTGCCAACACAGGACAACCTTGCAGATCTTTTCACAAAGGCATTGTCTCGTGAGAAGCTTAAATCTTTCCGCAAAGCTTTGGGCTTACTCCCCTTTGTGGACTGATCATGTCCTCAAGGCATGGCACTTCCCTTTATTCATGTGCCAGCTGTCATTCACCGCATCACTTCAGGGGGGATTTTTTACCATATACATGTGGTAGTGATGTGTGTGAACACACTAGGACCGCCGGGGCATTTTTTCCCTCTTTAGGAGATTTCCCCCCCGAGCATTGTATATACGCCCATCACTCTAGCGCTATCTATCTTTCCATTGCATACTAAGTAACACACTCTCTATTGTGTGCCTTCAGCTTCCGTCGTCTTCTCCAAGCTGTGTGCGTTTCTCTGCAACCCTAGTTCAAACAAGTTTGTAGTCACACACGAGAGCTTTGTAACACATGTCATATCTCAAGCTCAGTTCACTGCCTACATGCAACTTTCTAGAGGATGTCATGCTCTGTAAGAGATGCAACGGACCCTGAATTACTTCAATCCTTGACCATTAATTGTGAAAGAAAACCAGCTGTAAATGAGATCAATTGTACCTTGGGTGCATGACTTATAGATGAAGCACATATGCATGACTACATCAACAACTCTACTCCAATAATTTGTACTCACAGACCAGACGTCCAATACTATAACAACCTGGCCTTGAATAAGTTGTACAATCGACATTACCAAAGTTGAAATGAAGACGAATGGAGGTAACATAAATGTCCTTCAATAGTGGCTTCTAGACCCTAAGTTCAACGAGCTAGATTTGATCGCAATTGGTGTGTGCTACATGATCACTAAAAACACCGACTTGACAATTGGTGTGGAAAACGGTGCAACATGCATCGTCGATGCCATAACACAAAACACAAAAGGTGAGGTTACATGTATCATTGTCCTCATTCATTGTACTAATAATAACTACAAAAGAAGAAAGAAAAAACACAAATAACTACAAAAGAAGAAAGAGAAAACACAAATAACTACAAAAGAAGAAAGGCAAAACACACTCGACATCCACCTTCAAAAATGCAAGCCCTTGCCAAATTAGTCATGCTCTTGTTCCCTTCAGTGCTAGATACTAAATGTCAATCTGCATATGTCATATGTATTCTACCGATGTTATATAGCAAGGCCCACCAAGCAAGCCTAGTTACTTGGTGAGCCTAGGGTCCTTTTTTCAAATAAGGCCACCGTATTGAGCCACTTCGCTTAATCCTCAGCATAGACTCGGAATCTTAATCCAGTGGCCTGCGACCTCGCTCAAAGGAAAAAAAAAGCGATGTGAACTTGCGCTGCGATCTCACTCGAAAAGCAGTAGGTAGATCAGAAGGCCAAGAAGCAGCATAGTATAGGAGGGTGCTAATTGTTGATGGTGTTGGCTTTCGGCAAGAAAAAGCACCAAAGCTAGGGGTTTCTCGAGGGAGCAGTGATGGCCAAAATCAGGGAGGGCTGACAGAGTCGAAGAGGAGCACTTCACAGATCGAGGACGAGAAGAGTTGATGGGAAAAAGTCTACGAGCGGCGTAGGCAGAGGAGTTAATCAGAGAGGACAAGGAGAAGTGCTAACAAGCCTAGAAACGGGTGAGGAGTTATAGGTTGAGGGCGTGAAGAAGATTTGAGAAGTTGGTGTCACCTGGTGTAAGGTCATAAACCAACGTAAAGAGGAGGAGAAGGCAAGCAACCAAGGGAAAATGAACAAGATTTTATAGAGGGTGCCCAAGTAGGTGGTTGGGATCTACAAACAAAACGGAAAATCATTTATTGTTCTAAGGGGAGCTGTAACGTTATAAAGAGGCAACAGGTAGTGCTAGTTGAAGAGCAAGTAAGAACGAGGCAAGAGAAGCTAAACAAAGCATGCAGCTACAAAGAATAGGGAGCCACTAACGAGTAGTGTAGAGAAATTAATGGGGGAGCGTTGGCGTTTGGAGGAAGCAATGCTTCAACAAAGGAGGTTGTTGAGCAGCAAGATTTGCAGCAGGAGCACTAGTGCCTAGAGAAAAGAGCACCAAATGTTTAAGGGGTAGCCATAATAAGAGCAAGAGCAAGCTATAGGGAAAAACAAACGAGCAGTTGGGAGAATTTTAACGAGCAGGACATAGAACATAAAGTTACATTTGCGAGTTTTGTGTATGGCAGGAAGGACATATATTCACAACATTGCGCGTTCCAATTACACAAGCGCGACTCCAACTTAACAACATTGCAAGGTCCGTTATCTGCATCCAATTTCCCATGCGCATGCGTTTGCTTGGCGCAACACATAAACGCTACGAGGCAAGGCACGGCTTCCGTTTCTTATAATGTTTTGGAGAGACCACAATGCTAGCTCTCCATCAAACTTTTGTATGGCACCTCTGTATGACGTGCACTGTATACTTTGCCCTTTCAATCTGTGATGTTTCATTGCAAGATGTTATGTTTAACTATTCACATTGCTTTTTTTAGCTTCACTCAAATATCGGCTTATAGATTGGACCATCAAAAAGCAGTAGTACAACATTGCAGGTTAGTAAAGTACCTCATTTATTGTTGCAGTTCATTCATGCTTTATCTATTTTCTTGTTTTAGAATTTTTTGCATCACTTCCCTTGCTTCGGTTTATTTGGATCTCGTTTTTAGAAGTATACACTCGATGTCGATCAACATCTGCACATGATAGTTACACACATAACTCTTTGCATATGGTTGCTAGACAATGCATCTAATGTATTACAATAGTGAATGCATGTGGTGTATCACATTAGTGAATTCACCTTGTGCATCTTTACTTTAGCTTTAAATAATTGATACCATACTAGGTGTCTAAATAAATGATCACATACTATATATGTCCTCGTTTCTCTCGTACTAGGTGTCAGTATGAAATTCTCAATAAGCTAGGGAGCAAGCTACATCCAACTTGAAACTAGTTTATCCTCCATATGCTAGGTCATGGTTTGAAATTATTGCATTGTATAAAGATTGAAGCATGCAATGTGACATCTTTGCCCACAATCTAGAAATATGTCCTTCCTGCACGACAGTATATGTCACATATATAGTGATAAACGAGATCGACAGACAAATGAAATAGACACTCCTGCTGCCCTTACTTCTGTATTATTGGTGGCGCTTTGCCATCGGAGCGGCAGCAACAAGACTTAGCACCATTGCATCTACAATCCATTACCACTTCAAGATACCAACCACAAATCAACAGTATGCCCTCTCTATTCATGAGACCGATGAGAGATATTTGGACATAAAAGAGGCAGATATTATAATTATAGATGAGCTATCCATGTTAACCCAAACGACTTTTGACCTTATCGTAAGAAAAAATGTCAACATAACAAGCAGTACATTGGCAGATCCCTTCAGCAACAGATGTGTTCTCTTGCTCGGTGATCTTATCCAGCTACCCCCAGTTTGTAGTCACACACGGGAGCTTTGTAACACATGCCATATCACAAGTTCGGTCCACTAGCTACATGCAACTTTGTACAAGATGTCATGCTCTGTAAGACATGCAATGAACCCTGAATTGCTTTAGTTCTTGACCATTATTCGTGAAAGAAAACCAACCTTATATGAGATGAATTGTACCTTGGGTGCATGTATTATAGATAAAGTGCATGTGCATGACTACATCAACAACTCTACTACGATAATTAATCTGTACTCACAAGATGAAACGTCCAACACTATAACAGCCTTGCCTTGAATAAGTTGTACAATCAAACTGGCATTACAAAAATTAAAATGAAGACGAACGCAGATAACATAAATGTCCTTCAGTAGTGGCTGCTAGAATCTAGACCCTAAGTTCAATAAGCTGGATTTGATCGCAATTGGCGTGCGCTGCATGATTATTCTATAGATGTTGTATAGCAAGGCCCACCAAGCAAGACTAGTTTTCTTTTTACATGTAAGAACAAGTTGGCTTGTAGCATGATTATTCTATAGATGTTAGAGGGCTCCCCCATACACCCTTTAAAAAAACAATTTAAAAAAGGGCCTTCTAAAGTTTGAAGGGCCCTGTCAAAATTTCATTATGTGCCCATATACCCTTTGAAAATAGGTTTTCAAGTGGACTGTGCAAGGAATTTCACTTTTGACTTGTTAACCTTCTATACCAAGTTGTAGAAGGACCCCCTAAAACTTTTGTGCTACATTTTAGGTGAAGTACCCTTTACTTTTCGGTAACCCTATGAGGCTCAAATTATTTTTTTGCAGGGCCCTCTAATAGCACCATTAGAGCACCGTTAGAGGGTCTATGGGGAGCCCTCTTATATAGCAAAGCCCACCAAGCAAGACTAGTTTTCTTTTTACATGTAAGAACAAGTTGGCGTCTGGCAGAAGAGGGTGATGCCATCTTCAGTCAAATAATAATTGGAATGCCAACAATTAGAAGCACACAGCTATGATTTCCCTGGCACGGGCCAATTTTCGTGCAGATCCTGTAGCGGGTCTTCGTGCTCTTTATGCACCATCTCGTAAAAATGGTGTTTCTGCCTATTTCTTTTGCGATGCTGCAGAGAAGCCACATAGTTATACCACTCTAGCGGAGCCATGTCGAAAGCAGCTGGAGGTCAAGAAAAGCAAATTCGTTGCTTTGGCGGCTCCTGTTCTCTCGGAACGGGCGGCTTTCTCTTTCCTGAGTGAGGTATTCCTCTCTTACTTACTTATATACACAGGCATGGCACCATTGCACGACTTTTTTGTTTTTGTTTTTGGTAAGCAATTCGACCAAGATGATTGGATTAGCTCACAAAGTCGTCCAGTGTACGCCAGTAGAAGCTAGTAAAATGTTATTAACAGGAACTTAAGCAGATATATAATTGCCAATTCATCATGTGATTTCATCATTTACGGAAGTCATGATGACATGAACCTACAAAAGCAACACATGAAACCCAAGACACACACGCTACTAATTGTAAGCTACATTCTTATGACATTGGATCAGTGCTAAATTTTAAATTTGAAGGTGGAAAAACCTACAAAATTCAGAAAAATTTAGTGTAAAAACCTTGAATTTTAGTCAATTTACCTCGACTATTTCTCAAATGTAGGTTTGCCTCGGTTTTGAAGAAAAGTTTTTTCGAGCATTGCATTCAATGCTCACTAACAACACATGATTATGCCTTGTACAATCATTTGTGCAATAATGGTTATGGAAGGGTACTGACTAATATTTAGAATCTGTCTGGCATGCATGCTGTACGAACAGGCTCACCAAGGTGCCAAACTAAGGTTGTCTATTCTAAGGATGGCTCTTACATGCCCTTATCATCAGCCAAAATGTCATCTTTTGCAACCTTACATTAGATCTTTTTAACTTATTTTAAGCTCCGGAATGCCGAGCCGTTCTGTAGCTTATTTATGTTATATCACATTTATAAAATATCTATGTGCAACCACCTGTCTTTTTCTTCTCCCCTTTAATAGTAAGACGAGGTTCATTTTTGTGGTCCAATGTCTCAAAGTGATGACATGGCGGATAGCAGAAACCCTAATTTCTGCCATAAACCCTAAAATTCCTGCAAACCCTAATTTCTACCAAAAACCCTAATTTCCGGAAATTGCGGAGGCTGAAAATTAATAAATTAGTTTTTTTTTGGAAAATGATGAGCGACGCGAATTTTGCTTTTTTTTATAAAAAAAGAGAAAAGACTCTCTAAGAGATAGAGAGAACTGATGCTTTTTATTTTAAAAGCTTTTGGGGCTTTGCTTTTGGGCATCCCTTGTATCTTTAAATAAGTGGTGAGGGCTTCACTTCTGAGAGCATCTGGACGCAGAGTCTGAGAGTGAAACCCTAACCGCTCTCTTGTACTTTGATGATTGATTAATATAAAAAGAAATACCGAAAGGGGCGCCAGTCTTTGGGGCCAATATCTCTAGGCACGGAACTCCGCCGGGCCAGTGCAAATCTATTGTGATCTGTGAATTGTTTTGAAGTGGTTATTTGGTGCTGTCTCGATTGATTCTTGACTTGGAGTGTCCAAGTCTGTTACAGTGGTATCAGAGCACGGCCGATTTCTCTTCTACGGGAAATCCGATCCCCGAAATTTTTTCTCCGCGGCACCTATGGCTTCAGGCAATGATCAGTCGACTCCCTCTGCATCTGGAGATGCAGGCAGGGATCACAACGAAGATTCCGGCAGAGAGTATGGCCCGCCTTAGCCTACTTAGGCGGAGCGGCGAGAGATGGAGCGTCGCCAGTTGATCGACGATGCAACAAAGATGATGCTCAATTTTGCCAAGGACCCAAAGATGGCAAAATATATGAACCAGACCTCTTTGGAAGAGGTACAGATGGAGTGGCAAAGAACCACAACACCACTCCCGAAACCCGCTCTCAGGAAACCTTCTGCCAAGCCGGATCACTTAGCGAGACTGTTTGTGGCCCAGATTTTTAGATTACTTGGCATGCCTAAGACAATTGTCTCCGACAGAGACCCCATATTTACGAGTTTGTTTTGGAAGGCAATTTGGGAGAACATTGGCACGTGGTTGCAGTTCTCGTCATCGTTCCACCCGTAGACTGACGGGCAATCCGAGATTGCCAATTCAGTGGTTCTAGATTTATTGAAGTCTTATATTTCAGATCAGAAGACTCAATGGGAAAGATATTTACCTTTGGTGGAATTTGCCTACAATAACACGATACACTCGTCGACGGGGAAGGCGCCATTTGAGATTGTTGAAGGTGTTGCGAAGGTTCCACCCTTCCTGAGCACGAAAGATAAGATCTTTGAAGCGGATGAATATACGCGAGATCTAGATACGGCTTTTGCCAAGGTTCGCGAGACTTTGCAGAAGTCTCAAGAACGACAGAAAAAGGCAGCGGATCGCCATCGTCGCGACATGAAATTGAAGGAGGATGATTGGGTGCTCTTACGTTTTGAGAAGGCACACCTACGAAAGAAAAAGGGAAAGGAGAGGCTTTTTCCAAAGCTTAGTATGCGATACTACGGCCCTTTCCAGATTACTGAAAAGATAAATGAAGTCTCCTTCCGATTGAAACTGCCAGATACTTGGAGGATTCATAATGCATTGCATGTGAGTCTCTTGAACCCTGTTAAGGGTGATGTGCCTGATGATGGGGAGCCTGATGAGCAACCCGAAGTGGAAGAAAACGAGGAGATCCTTGTTCCTGAACATATTTTGGCACATAACGATACGAAGAAAGGTAAAGTCCGAAGGCGGTTCTTGGTTTAGTTCAAGAACTTTCCTGCATTTGATGTGAAGTGGATGGAGGAGGAGGACCTAGCAGATACTCCTCAGATTGTGAAACTTTACCTCGATGTTTTGGTTTAGCATAGTCTACTCCAAACGGAACCCAGAAACTCAGCTTGGCCGAAGATCTGGTGCAGTGGGATGCACAAAAGGGGAGTTACTCCGCTCCTTTGTCAACAGATGCCTCGATTTTGATACTAAAGTCACTGATGTCTCTTTGAGCTTCAGGGATACTGAGAGCTGACACTATTCTGCTGGATGACTTTATGAAATGGAATTCCTGATAATGATACTGATTTGTTCTTGACTTCTTGTGAGTGCAGGAACTGATAGACGAAATGACTACAGCATTTTGGTCTGATTGATCTTGAATAGACATGGTTGCAATAGGGGTTAGTCAATCGGACATCGTTGAGGTCCTGATTGGACCTAGATGTGATTGCTAGCTACATTGCCGATAAATCATAGTCCAAGATCTGAATGAATGTTGAATGTCTGGTGATGTCCTGTGATGTCGTGTGATGTGACTGTCGATTTTGTACATGTGCTAGATGTGTGTTCCTAGTACATAGGTACTAACAGTCAGTGTCTGCTAAGACGGTTTATGGCTTTTGTCGGTTTTGCAGGCGTAATCGCGGTCGATTACAATGCTTTCAAGAGGGGGGTATGTCACAAAGTGATGACGTGGCGGACAACAGAAACCCTAATTTTTGCCAGAAACCCTAAAATTCCTGCAAACCCTAATTTCTACCAAAAACCTAATTTCCGGAAATCGCAGAGGCTGAAAATTAATTATTATTATTTTTTTTGGGAAAATGATGAGCGACGCGAATTTTGCTTTTTTTTATAAAAAAAGAGAAAAGACTCTCTAAGAGAGAGAGAGAACTGATGCTTTTTATTTTAAAAGCTTTTGGGGCTCTGCTTTTGGGCATCCCTTGTATCTTTAAATAAGTGGTGAGGGCTTCACTTCTGAGAGCATCTGGACGCAGAGTCTGAGAGTGAAACCCTAACCGCTCTCTTGTACTTTGATGATTGATTAATATAAAAAGAAATACCGAAAGGGGCGCCAGTCTTTGGGGCCAATATCTCTAGGCACGGAACTCCCCCGGGCCAGTGCAAATCTATTGTGATCTGTGAATTGTTTTGAAGTGGTTATTTGGTGCTGTCGCGATTGATTCTTGACTTGGAGTGTCCAAGTCTGTTACATCCAACCTCATCCTCATATATACACTCATTCTACTCAAGACAGGAGCCAATTAGTCATCAAAGAAGCCTTGAATTGCTTCATGTTTTGCAGGAGGAGAAGAGCCCCTCGATCGACATTTATCAAACCCCCAGATGTTGAAGGAGATGTGAGAGAGCACATTGAGATGGCAACAAATGCCAGCAAGAGGGAGAAAGCTAGAGCAATAATGCTAGCCCATAACCTAGTAGCTCAAGAGTGCTATAATGAGACCTAGGCATGATATTCTAGTACATGAGGTGGCTTGTGAGACTGAACAACCTCCGCTTGCTACAATACGACGCCTCTTTGTGTAGCAGGGAGGTGTAGTTGTGGTCCTCAAACTATTTGTAAGCAGTGACTCGAGTCCTTCGCTAAAAGCAAGGGGGTGACTAGAGGAGGAACTTTGTGTGTCTTTATAGCTCACGCAAGAAGCAGCTTGACTTCGGTCCCTTGACTCTATTAACATCGAAGTGTAGCTTGTCTTGAAAAGATGTAGTTTTATTCACCCACTTCATTGGTGCTTTGCTATAAAAAAGAGTTGACCATCATGCAAGAGCATTCCCCTTTAGAAAAGATGCTGCCTTTCTAGAGGCTTCTGAGAAGTTGCCTCTAGAGAAAGCAGTGCCAAACTGTTGTATGAAAGAGAGAGCTCGATGGGCATCTTTGTAGCTCGAAAAAGTATCAAACTACTCCCTTCCTTGAACTCCTTTGTCCTCTTCTTCTTGTTTTCCAAGTTGTCTTACTACATAGCTCGTAATAGGTGATCCTTCTTGCTATAAAGTGCACCAAAAAGTGTGGGTATCACTGTCTGGACTATTAGAGGTAGTAGAGGTTTTCTCCAAACTGCTAGATTGCTTTTTGTGCTTTCTAGACTTTAAATAGCTTTTCTTGTGCTTTCTTCGCTTCGACCGTCTTTTCTCATCCTCGCTCGAGCTGGAACTAGAACTGGAAGAAGACGAAGAAAAATTGGGATCGTCCTCAAAGCGAACACACTTCTTTGATTCTGTCACAAGACGGGCACCACGTGCCGATAGAAAAGAAGAGACTGAACAGACTTTTAACACTTTAATAACAACGGATTTGAAAGAGAGAGAGAGAGAGAGAGAGAGAGAGAGAGAGAGAGAGAGAGAGAGAGAGAGAGAGAGAGAGAGAGAGAGAGAGAGAGAGAGACGACACGCGACACGGAGTGGCGGAATTCCACCCCAAAGAGTGTTGGCTCCAAACCTTGGCGCCCCTTTCGGTATTTCATTATATTGCATCAACACAATACAAGCCGATACTCGAGACTCTACACCTTCTCCAGGAAGCATGCCAGAGAATGAGCCCTAGCCTCATATTTAAAGGCCCTAGGCCCCAAAAGCAGTTTTTTATGAAAAGCCTTTTAACTCAAAAGCTTCTGGTCCAAAAGCAATGCCAAAAAGCTGCCAGCGTAAATCATGGAATTCCGTACAGCAGTCAGCGCAAAACGCGGAAATCCGTACAGCCTGCTATGTCATCATGTCAGCGCAATTTCCGGAATTTGATCGTACAGCTGCCACGTCATCAGTATTGGCGCAAGTCTTTCTCTGTGTGTGTGGGTCCTGCTTTATTTTAATCCTTTATGTCTCTTGGGGCCCCATCGTACGGGGTCCCCATAAGTTGGTAGGACTTCTTTTTCTATTACTTGTTCTTCTTAGGGTTTAGGCCCCTCGGCCGACATTTGCTAGTTGGCTTCCTTCTTCAGGGCTTTGACACGTCAGCAGTTTGTGACAGATTCCATTGTCTCATTGAAAGTAGATTTCCGACCCAAATAGCCGGCATGATCCTTTGACTTTTCAGACGCTTCACATAGTCCTAATCCTTGGAGTATCTAACAAGGTGCCTTGCACAAGTGTCCACTTGAAGCTGTTGCTTGTACTCAAATCTATTGATCCTCTGTTGAAGGCTTGCCATGGTCCTGACGCATTAGAAAAAGGCTTGCCCTCGTCGGAATCTCTGTTGGTTCTCTCCGTTTCCCTGTTAGGATTTGAGTGCTCTTCATCCTCCCGCAAAACTATAGTAGGTTCGATGTGTTCCACTTTGTCGGTTTCCTGCTAGAACCCATAGGGATGACTGTGTAGTTTGTCATGTTGTGTTTGTTCCTTCGGGATAATTATTTTTAGCTCGTGATGTTTGACAAATTGATGTGTGTGGAACATGTTCACATGGTCTTTCTTTTCATAAGGACTTTGAATTGACTGGGTTACATTCTCAATAATGTTCTGGTTTATAGACTGAGGGGTGCTGTTTTCTACATAGGTTACTGATCCTCGTGCCACACACAATTGTTGGGCGTACAAGGTGGGCTTAACTACAAATTACTTCTGTGAGTCTTCTGCAGAATTGACAAAAACTCTGTGAGATACCGTTGAGCAGGTCCAAGGTGCTTATCGCTTCAGTGACGATGGGGAGCCTGGTGGCACTGCTGGCAAGCCGATCTACTCATCTATTGTTGCATCTGGTCTTGATGGAGTCATGGTGGTTGTGACCCGGTGAACTATGCAATTCAAAAGAGGTTATCCCTTGTTTTTTTCTGCAAGTGTCAATTGATTCGCATCAACTTTATTGTTACAGGTATTATGGTGGCATTAAGCTTGGAACTGGAGGCTTAGTAAGAGCTTATGGAGGAGTAGCCCTGGATTGTTTGAAAGAAGCGAAAACTTTAGTTCTGAAACCCAAGGTACTTTCTTGGATGTGGACTGCACAAGTAATATACAGTTGTCATACGTCATCAGGAAATTCTGCGCATTTTGTGCTCCTCAGCTAAGTGAAACATAATGATGTACATGTAATTTCCTTTACTTTATTTGTAGAGCATAATTTTCTGTGTATCAGAAGAATATGGGATGAGTAGGACTTTGTACATGCTGATACCACTGTCTTCATTTGCCCATTGCTTGTAACCAATCTGGCATTACATTTTGATTTAGGTGGAGATGGAAGTTCGCTTGCCATTCCAATTCTTGGGAGCCATTTATCCATTGGTAAGTGTTCATGAGCTTTTCTCTAACACAAGGTTTATGATCGCTATTGCTTATCTTGTTTTATCACACATGACAGCAGCATCTCACTAATATAAGCTCTTGCAATTAGGTAGAGCCAATAAAGCAAGTGGCTTACTGTCAAAGTAGTGGAATTAAAGTGAGAAGAGAGGTGTTATGAAAAAGACTATTCAATGACAAGAATTTAGGAAACGGTAGACTAAACCTTTTTCTAACACTATACGAATATAGTCTAAGAGCAATAATATATGCTCCTAAACCATACCATCTTACGTTATTTTCTCGCCTTTCCGGCTGACGCTGCCACCTCAAGGAGAAACAGCTCGACTTCAGAAGACAAACAGCTGCCTGGGAGGCTGCATTGCCTTCAATGAGTTGACAAGCTATATTCAATTCTTCTTTCACCCTGTATGTATACAAAGGATTTGATGCTTTCCCCTTCTCCAACACTAGGATAAGTGAGGATAATGGCAAGTGCTGGCCAAGATGCAACTGCCCCCAATACGATGATTAGGGTGAGAAATGAAATGAAATGTTATATCAAACGTCTCAAAAGGCCAAATGACCTATGAGACCAAACTGATACAATCTTGGTGGATCTAATACAATGTCTGGGTACAAAATAAAAATGAAGTAAAGTAAAAACTAAAACAATGATGATGATGATGATCATCAATGTCCAAGGATGCTCGGCATCGGGTGTTGTCCGAGAATGTATTGCATTGGTCACTAAAGAGCATCGTCAAAGTCCTCTTCTGTAAATAGTCATACTGGACATCTCCCATGTCGTCCTAGAATAGTCCTGATCCTCTGATGGAGCCTCCGTTGTTGTCGTGGTGGCCCTCGTAGACGTGGGCGTCTGGCTCTCCCAAGCTCAATGGCCCTGTCAGTCAATATACCCGTGACATAGGTGGGCTTTGAAGTCTGCTGTGAAGCTTGCTTATCTGACTGCCGAGTCTTTGCTCTAAAAAGTCAGTGGTCTCACTCTGTGAACGTTTCCCATTGTTTGATCTCCTCCAGAGACTCTCCCTGTGTCTATGCAGCTCGAGCAAAAACAACTCGAGGCATCTCTGATTTTGATATCTCATGACTCTAGCTAGTGGTCCAAAGCCCTCTTATAATAGACAATGAAAGCAGCCTCGTATCTCATGGTATACCGGACAATGACATATGTGATATAACTCTGTCTCCGGCTCTATATGGCGGGATTGGCAAATCCTCGGTTCTATTGGCACTCTTCTAAATGTGCCGCTCTCAATCTCTAATTGATGCGATGATGTACGCATCTGACCAAGAGCACATCGTACCCCATGGGATAAATGAGTGTCGATATAGGCAAGTATGATCACACATTCATTCTCTGTGAGCTGAAGAAGGTATTCTCTATAGAAAGCCATCTTCGTGCCAAGCTCTCATGTCGTTGCGCTGGGCTATTGAACCCAGATGCTTTTGAGTGTGTAACTTTTCATGTAAATTGTGTCACAAAATGATGACATGGCAGTGTTTGCCCGGACAGAAGCTGCAGCAGACATGCCGGATTTCGCGCAGGCTGCTGACGTGACAGTACGGACGTCCGTAAAAAGCGGTGACATGCTGACTGTACGGACGCCCATAAAACGCGCTGGTAGGACTGTACGGAATATGCTGACGTGGCAGAAGCGTATGGAATTCCGCTTTTTACACTGATGCTGTTTTTGGCAGCTTTTGGAGCCAATTGCTTTTTGGAACACTTTGTTTTTGAGTTTAGAAGCTTTTGGGGCTCTGCTTTTTGGCATACCTTGTATCAATAAATAGACCCAAGGGGCCTCACTCTTCAGAGCATCTAGACGTGAAGTCTGAGAGCAGAGGTCTCTCAGGAGTTGTACTTCGCAATGATTAATGATAAAGAAATACCGAGAGGGGTGCCAGTCTTTGGGGCCAATACCTTTGGGCACGGAACTACGTCGGGCCGTGTCGGCTCTCTCTCTCTCTCTCTCTATTAAAGTTCAGTGATTAGGAAGTTTTTGTTAGTTTGTTGCTATTGATTTCTCGCTTGGAGTGTCCAAGCCTGTGACAGTGGTATCAAAGCATCGGGCGTGTGCTTTTCTCAAAGCATACCGGCCCTATCAAAGAGCAGACAGGGAACTTGGGCAAAATTTCGGAAATTGTTATTGAAGAATCTTCGTGTCCCGACCCGCACTTATTAGCCACTCCCACCCTTACTTCATCGCGCATCGGGCGTGCTCCCATCTTCATCGCTTTGTCTTACAGGGCTTAAGCCAAAAAGAATCCCAGATTACACATGGGTTCTTGTGGAGAATCTAACAAGATGACACCTCAACGGAAAGGCAAAGAAGAGTTGAAATTCGGCGCGGGAATTGAAGAAAAGAATGAAGAGTTTTCCATGCGAAACACCTGAAGAATTACCCGATTAATGAGATTCACTCGAGATGGCGTGAGGCCATTGAGTCTCCTCTCAGGACGGGGTCGAAAGCTGAAAGGACAGACGAGTACAGAAAAGCGGAAGCTTTTCTCGCACAAAGAGCTAGAACAAAACTCTTGACCAGAAGATGAAGCAGATACTAGAAAGGACACTGATGTATTGACAATATGGTTGTTTGTGACAAATAACCGGAAATAGGAGCGAGGAACTTGCATCTATATGGATTGGGAAGCATGGAGCTGGACATCCACTCTTTTGCAATGAGGTGAGCCATCTCCTTGCGTGTTTTGCATGTGAAATCGAGGATGAGATGGTGAGATCCAGAGCGACGGAAGCTCAAGAATGGATCCGTCGATTCAAGATAAGAATAATGAATTTGAATGAATGGATGATGACACACGTTGAATGATTCTAGTGCATCAAGATTCCCATACGAATGAGATGATTGGTGTAAGGTGCAGCGGAATGAATGTTGAACTTTGCTCAAGACGAGTGCTCCGAATTGTGCTCAAGGTTCCTTTTACTTATGGAAGGGAGAGCCTTCCGTGCCTTTAGTGAGAGAATGCAATGGATACAAACAAAGTGAATGGACACTGTGAATGAAGGTGCTGAGACTGAGCGGTAGAGAAGAGAACACAACACCGGAGCCCTACTCTCGATGGCGAGAGTGGTCTACCATTGATTGCACAATCTGATACAATGATTCTGATGCAAATCTAATGGCTATGTCGAGGCCGACGGTGGTGACGTCGAGGATGAGGCTATCTGCTACTGGGACTTGATGTGCAACAATGCTGTCTTTTGTGCTTGGAATTTGCTGGATCTACTGCTCTTTTGTCTGCTGAATTGGCTGATGCAAAACGCTGAAATGCTTGTCTTCTATCTGCTGAATTTTGCCTTGCTGAAAACGCTGGTTTGCGGTGCAAAAACGCTGATGCAAGTTGGCAAAAATGCTGAAGTGGCTGGTCTCTTAAGCGCTGATTTGCCCCTCTGAAATCTCCCTACTGCTGTTGACAGAAAACGCTACTGGCTGGCTGAAAACACAGATTGCAGGGGCTGATCCAAAACGCTAGAGTCCTCTTGCTAAAATTCGCCAAGGGCTGAAAAAGCTAGCATGAAGGGGGGGTTGTCTTGCTGAGAGGGGTTCTTGTTCTTGTTGAGGATTGGCCTGTTGAGCACTGCTCTTGCTGCCTCCTCTCCCAGAAAGTGCTAACTCTGGTTTGCTTTTATATTATCTTAGCAAAATTGCCCTACCTAGTTCTCAACAAAAGTCACTTAATAAATAAGTGAAAAATGTCAAAAATAGGGAAAATGGGTTTAATGCATTGGAAAATTCCCCTGATGGATTCTGATGGGAATACTGATAATCATGCTGTGTGCAACCGGAGGATATGCATCTAATCTTGCACGGTCTGCGAACAGACTCACAAAAGTGCCAGATCACTTTCTATTCTAGATTGACTTGACTGAACTGAACCCTGGTCATGTTGTAGCTTGTCCACAGACACATAGGGTTGGATGTGTCACGTGACTTTCCCTCCTTTTCAAAGTGAGATACTGGTACCGAACTGTATGGCGTCGAGGGAGATCGCCAATAACATTCGGAATCCTGGAAAGGACTCTTCGCCAGCCCGCCGTGATGTGTGGGTCGTGCGATACTTGAACTTTATAAAGGTCAGCAACGCTTGCTTCTTTGGGCCGCGCCGAAAGCGACAGTCTTTTGTGGCTCCTTCAATGCTTCAACTTCGTCTAGAGTCATGCTTCTTCCTTCTTCAAGAATCTCCATGGCTGGAAATTCCTGAAACGACTTCCAACACAAAAACATGAACATACCCATTCCATGTAAAGTGAATGGAAAAAATCTGATCTTCCTAAAAGATTGTGCATGCAATGCAGATGAACAAAGTGACGGAGTGCCAAACCGTTCATCAAACACACGCAAACAATGGGGTTGAATCTTGACTTTTTGATCTAATTCAATCAACTGTGGCAAAATACAATGGAAATGCCGATGCTTGGTGCTCAATCTTTCTTGTGCTCTTTCTACGAATGTGTCCTGCCAAGGAAGACACATGAAATGTGACTTCCTTGAATGCAAACAATTCAACTTTTCATGAAAAATCCGCATACATCCGTGCTCATTCATGAGTGAAATGTGCTCAACGTACAATATGTCATGCCTAGGAAAAGGGATCACACAAAAACATTGACTAAAAAACAGGAAACGATCACGAATGAAACACTCAAACAATGCGTGCTGACTAATCATTCAAACACATAGTACTTCCTGTGGGGGTTCTTTGGACCTAGGCTCGAGAGCCAAGATCGGTTCGTCGTGTTTGATCGAATTTGCTTGGGGGTTTGTTGTGGACCTCGACTCGAAAGTCAAGTTCGATTCTTCGTGATTGATCGAATCTGCAACAAGGTTAGCTTCGCTAGAAAGTGCATCAACAAAACTATCATCCTTGTGAACAATCACGTCTTGATCATACAAATCATCATGGGTGTGAGAAATCACATCTTGATTATGCAAATCATCATGCTTGTCATTGGCATCCAAATCATCATGCATATCATTATGACTCAATTCATCATGCTTATCATCATGCAAATCAAAGAGAGACTGAGAGAGTCTCCTTCTCCTGAATCCGTTCAATCTTCGCCTGCACATTAGAAATGAGAGATGGAGAATGAACAACTTGCTCTCCACGAATGACAATGGGAGAGTCACTTTTGGCATTGAAAGTGAACGTATTTTCTGCCCAATCAATGAGAGGGTTATGCTCACGAAACCATCGAATGTCCAAAATTATATCACATCTTGAGAGAGGAGAGACAAAAATTCTCTACGGAAAGCAGCTTGTTGAATTGTAAACAACACATCAAAGCACTCCTTCGTGATGAGAGAATCCATACCGGGAGCAAAGCCAGAGACCTCGAGAGGAGATTTCTGACTAACCTCTAGGCGGGCTCTCTCAACAAGAGAGGGACTAATCACATCATGCATACTGCCTAGGTCAAACAATATGACAAAACACTGCCCCGTCATATGACCATAACATTTAATGAGTGACTCATCAATGGGAGGGTCATGAGAAACTTGGGGCTCACTCGTGTTGTCATTTATTGCATTGATAGAGTAAGTGGTTTCTGTGGATTCTTTAGATTCATTAGAGTCAAGCTTAGGACATGTTCTTTTTATGTGACCCTTAATGTGACAATGAAAACAACGACCTTCCTTAGAATAAGTGCTTTGCTCTTCCGACGTGATGTATCCTCCTAAAATTCCTTGTGCTACCTTTTCATATGGAGTGAGCTTAGGTTTAGCAATTGTGTTAGCCTTACCCTTAGCTTCACTTTGAGAGTTCTTTTCTGAGAGACCAATGGAATATTGGTTAGAAGAGTTACCGTTCTTACCATTCTTACCGTTCTGAGGGTTCTGAGAGGTCTGAGGGTTACTTGTCGAAGTCTTGTTTTCCTTAGGCTTTCCCTTGTTGTGCTTCATCTTCTGTGCGAGAGCAATCGCTACCACCTTGTTGAGATTGATTGGATCGAGCACCTCGACCTCATACTTGATATACTCGTCCAATCCATAAAGGAATGCCTCCTTGCGCTCCGTATCGATTTGCGTAATTGAGTGCCGAGTTGCAAAACACGATTAGAGAAAGACATAACTGACATACCATTTTGCTTGAGACCGACAAAGTGATATGTGGATGCTTCAATGGTCCAACTGCGTCTATGGACGTAGATCCACCTTCTTTAAGAATCTCCGAGGAGGAAAATTCCTGAAACCACTTTCAACACAAAATCATGAACATACCCATTCCATGTAGAGTACCTAGAAAAAGACTGTGCTTCCTAAAGGACTGTGCATGCAATGCAGATGAACAAAGTGACGGAGTGTCAAACCTTTCATCAAATACACGCAAACAGTGAGATCGAATCTTGACTTTTCGGCCTAAACCTATCATTGTGGCTCACAATGAAAATGCCGATGCTTGATGGAAAAACTTTCTTGTGCTCTTTCTGAGATTGTGTCATGTGTCACAAGACGGGCACCATGTGCCAATAGAAAAGAACAGACTGAACAGACTTTTAGCACTTCAATAACAACTGAATTGAAAGAGAGACGACACGCGACACATAGTGGCGGAATTCCATCCCAGAGAGTATTGGCCCCAAACCTTGGCGCCCCTTTCGGTATTTCTTTATATTGTATCAACACAATAGAAGCCGATACTCGAGACTCTGCACCTCCTCTAGGAAACATGCTAGAGAATGAGCCCTAACCTCATATTTAAAGGCCCTCGGCCTAAAAAGAAGTTACAGTGAAAAGCCTTCAAAACTCAAAAGCTTTTGATACAAAAGCAATGCCAAAAAGCTGCCAGCGTGTTTTGTGGAATTCCGTACAGCTGCCACGTCAGCAGTCAGCGCAAAACGCGAAGCGTCCATACAGCTGCCACACCATGAGTTTTTGCGTGAGTTTGTATGGGGGTCCTGCTTTATTTTACTTCCTTTATGTCACTGGGGCCCCATTGGACGGGGTCCCCATAAGTTGGTAGGACTTCTTCTTCTGTTACTTGTTCTTCTTAGGGTTTAGGCCCCTCGGCCAGGATCTGCAAGTTGGCTCCATTCTTCAGGACTTTGACACGTCAGCAGTTTGTGACATCCCCCCTTCTTGAAAGAAAGTAATCGTCCAAAATTACAGCATTTCTGCAAAACAACTCAACTTAGCTCAAAAATTTCTGAGGGTCATTCCAAGGGACAATCAGTTTGCTCTTTTTGTTAAGGAGTTAGCTTCTTCTTTCTGCTCTTTTGATCAAGGAGTTGGCTTCTCCGTACGTCCAGATCAGAACTCTTGATATGCTGGCGTAGTAAAATTAGCCATCACACCCAGACTGCACTGATCTTCCATAGGTGTCTTGATGCACTAAAATTACATACCCAGGCAATCTCATCCAATTAGGAATATTTAGTGATTGGCACATCACAATGCAACACAAATGCTCACATATAGATGTTACAAGCACAAACAGCGCCTTTGAGCACTCCCCCGAGACAAACGGCCAACGGTATGAATCTACTCAACGACTATCTCGTCACTCCCCCCGCAAATAACCTAAAAAGGTCCGGGCCATGAGCTCAGAGGACTGTACAACCAAACGCTGCCCAGACCGCAGTCTGCGTCGCTTGGAGGTTCAAGCATACAACCAAACGCTCCCCAGGCATCGACCTTCGTCGTTCGGAGGTTTTCTAGTATACAATGGAATGTTCCCTAGACATCGGTCTGCGTCGTTTTGAGGTTTTCAAACATACAATGAAACGCTCCCCAGGCATCGGCCTGCGTCGTTCCGAGATTCAAACAATACCAAAACAATATTTCTCACTTCTCCACCCAGGAGTAAAATCACCAATCATTGAAACCAGTATTTAAAACCAGAGTAAAACAATTCAAATCGGCACCAAGACAGGTTTAAAACAGATAGCATCCATTTCAAACAAATTTCAAACAATACTTTCTCAAACAATGTTCAAAAGTATCTAGCTAGAAAACAACTAGAGAGGTCATGCAGGGCTTTGTTTAGACAACCAAACTTTGAGGACAACTGGCTTGCCCTTCTGCATCACGGTGATGGTTCGGTTTCGGACGTGGAGAGTTGCATCATTCTTGTCGTGCCAGGGCATGCCCAAGAGAACGTCGCAATTGCCCAACTTCATAATGTGGAAATCGGCTTTTCCATGATAATCTTGTATAGTAACTGGAAGTGCACTAATGAGCGGTACCACTTTTTGAGTTTGCCCTGTGGCTAACTCAGCTTCAATTTCTCCACCTTGTGCATCATAATCAAAGTGCATCTGCTTCAAGAATTCTGGATGGATGAAGTTCTCCATAGCTCCGGGGTCAAAGAAAATAAGGGCTTTCAAGCCGTTGACTTTTCCATAAGCTCTGCATAATTCATTAAAACTCTCGAGGTGTATACCATAAATATCGGGTACTAGTCTAATAGCAGGTCTAGGCTTCTTGGCCGAAGGTGACCCCGTGGATCTGTCTGACGTGGGAGCAAAAGGTTGCACTGAGGACGTCGAGGCTCGCTTAGGACATGTATTGAACATATGCCCTGTTTGGAAACATTCAAAGCATCGGCCTTCTTGTAACAAGGCGTCTCGTTGTGTGTCAGACGAGGCCGTTGAGGTTGGTTTTCACGGGATTCCCGAGAATTTGTTCGTTGTTGCCGGGAGTTCTGGTTAGTGGCCAGAGGTTCTTCTTTGGTAAACTCCAACTTTCCTTTCATGAGCTTGTAGCCGACCACGGCATGGTCCATAAGCTCTTGCATGGTAGAGACTTTCTTGGAGAGACAATATTCCTGCAATGGTGATGGTAGTCCAATGGTGTAGCGCTCGCACTGGTTCTCCAAGGAAATGAACTTAAAGAAGGACACCGGAAGGTACATGAAACCTTCAGTTATAGTCGTCCATGGTTTCGGTGGCAAGCATTTTCAAGTTGCCCCACTGCCAAAATCCGTACTTCAAAGATCGAAGTCATGTTACTACGTACAAAAACTGCATTGAAAGCTTGCCAGGTCCTTGGAGCATGCGGTTGTGTCGCGATTGAACTCTACCATTGCATAGCATTATCTTTAAGAAATCCCGTTGCTCGAGAAATCTTGGATTCTTCTGTATAGTTCCCCAAAGCATAGATGTTGTCGAATTGCTGCAATGCTTTCTTGCGATCTTTTACCCCGGAAAAAGTGAAAAATTTGATTGTCGTGCCGCCATCTTTGAAATCTTTGGGTTGGTTAGGCGCATATCTTGGGTATGGATAATAAGGGTATCCATATGGGCTCCAAACGTTGTAGCCTGGTGGTGGTGGTGGTGGAGGTGGGGGCAATGGCAGCGGCAAAGGCGGTTGCACTGGATCAGGGTCAAATGGTTGCACCATATTCTTGAAGACTCCCCTGATCGGAACAGACGGTTAAGAAGGTTGCCAGTTGGAAGCTCTCGTACTTTGAGGAGGAGGTATCACCTGGGGCATCAGAGGGGGTAACATGTAGTTCAAAAAATGTTGAAAACTTTGTGGCATTGGAAGATTCTACTGAGGATATCGCGAAAGAATGTTGTGAGCTCGTTGAGTAGAAACTGCAAATATTCTGCTGAATCCATGAATTCTATGTCTTGGGTTCTTTATGGCTTATGCCCTGTAAGACATGACCGGTGAAGACGCGAGCGCGCCCGATGTGCGATGAAGTAAGGGTGGGGGTAACTAATAAGCCCGGGGTCGGAGCACGAACCTAAAATTTCCAACGAACTTTGGAAGCGCCGGTTTGCTCTGTCTGCTCTTTGGTGGGATCGGTATGCTTTCAGAAAAGCACACGCCTAATGCTCTGATACCACTGTCACAAGACGAGCACCACGTGCCAATAGAAAAGAACAAACTGAACAAACTTTTAGCACTTCAATAACAACTGAACTGAAAGAGAGAGACGACACGCAACATGGAGTGGCGGAATTCCACCCCAGAGAGAATTGGCCCCAACCTTGGCGCCCCTTTCAATATTTCTTTATATTGCATCAACACAATACAAGCCGGTACTCTAGACTCTACACCTTCTCTAGGAAGCATGCCAGAGAATGAGCTCTAACCTCATATTAAAAGGCCTTTGGCCTAAAAAGAAGCTACAGTGAAAAGACTTCAAACTCAAAAGCTTCTCGTCCAAAAGCAATGCCAAAAATCTGCCAGTGCGTTTTGTGCAATTCCGTACAATTGCCACGCCACGTCACCAGTCAGTGCAAAGCACGGGGCGTCCGTACAACTGCCACGTCATCAGTTTTTGCGTGAGTTTGTGTGGGGGTCCTGCTTTATTTTACTTCCTTTATGTCACTAGGGCCCCATCAGACGTGGTCCCATAAGTTGGTAGGACTTCTTCTTCTGTTAGTTGTTCTTCTAAGGGTTTAGGCCGCTCAGCCAGGATCTGCAAGTTGGCTCCATTCTTCAAGTCTTTGACACGTCAGCAGTCCTTGACATCATGCCAAGGAAGAGACATGGAATGTGAATTCCTTGAATGCAAAGTTTTCTTCTTGTCAAGAGTGACCCGTATATATTCGTGCTCATCCATGAGTGAAGTATGTGTATCGTACAATATGGCATGCTTGTGGAAAGGGAACACGTAAAGACGGTGACGAAAATACAAGAAACCTTCACGAATGAAACACTCGGAACAATGCGTGCTGACTAATCATGCGAACACACAATACTTCCTGAGTGGATTCTTTGGACTTGGACTTAAGAGCCAAAATCGGTTCTTGGTGATTGATTGTATCTGCAATGAGGTTAGCTTCACTAGAGAAATCATAATCTAAACCATCATCCTTTTGAACAATCACATCTTTATCATGCAAATCATCATCCTCGTGAATAATGACATCTGTATCATGCAAAACATGTGTGTCGCGCTTTGGAGAAGAAAAGACTGAGAGAGTCTCCTTCTCTTGTTTCTGTTCAAGCTTCGCCTGCACATTAGAAATAAGAGGTAAAGAATGAACAACTTCCTCACCACGAATGATGACGGGAGAGTCACTTTTGGCATTTAGGGTGAGAGTATTCTCCGCCCAATCAATGAGAGGGTTATGCTCACGAAACATCTAATGTCCAAAATCATATCACATCCTGAAAGAGGAGAAACTACAAATTTTCTACGGAAGGATGCTTGTTGAACAGTCAATAACACATCAAGGCACTCTCGTGTAATGAGAGAATACCGGGAGCGAAGCTGGACACCTCGAGAGGAGATGTCTTGCGAACCTCCAAGCAGGCTCTTTCTTCAAGAGAGGCACCAATCACATCATGCATACTGCTTGAATCAAACAAGACCACCATGCGTATACCATTCACATGACCATAACATTCCATGAGAGACTCATCAATGAGAGGATCATGAGAAACTTGGGACGCACTAGTGTTCTCATTTATGGCATTAACAGAGGATGTGGGTTTTGTGGGTTCTTTAGGTTCGTTGGATGGATTCTTAGGACACGTGCTCTTTATATGACTGACATTGGTAACAACGACCTTCCTTAGAATAAATGACTTGTTCTTCTGCCGTTATATATCCTCCTATGATTCCTTGTGCAACTTTTTCATCTGGGGTGAGCTTAGGTTTAGCAAGTGTGTTAGCTTTATCCTTAGATTCATTTTGAGAGCTCTTTTCTGAAAGAGTAGAGAAAGATTGGCTAGAAGAGTTACCATTCTTACCATTCTTACCGTTCTTACCGTTTTGTGGGTTCTGAGGAGTTTGAGAGGTACTGTGAGAAGACTTGTTCTCCTTAGGCTTTCCCTTGTTGTGCTTCATCTCTTGTGCGAGAGCAATCACTACTGCCTTGTTGAGATCGACGGGATCGATGACTTCCACATCAAACCTGATATAGTCGTCCAACCCGAAAATAAAAAGCCTCTTTGCGATAGAGAGAAGAATACGACACCAGACTGTTGTCAAACCCTCCTCCAAGGGCCCCTCTCTCGATGGCGAGAGAAGTCTATGCTATTGATTGCACAAATCTGGTACAAAGGTGCTGATGCAAGTTCTTGTTGCTAGGAGATGGTCTAAGTCGGTGACAATGGTGAAGACGACGCTAACGGCTGTTGGCTGAAAACGCTGCTATATCTGGCTGAAAACGCTACTGTGTTGTGGCTGGAACCGCTGCTATATCTGGCTGAATACAGGCTGTTGAAAAACGCTGAGGCTGGCTGATTCAGGCTGCTGAAAAGCGCTGGTGCTGGCTGCGTAAAACGCTGATGCTGCAGTAGGAAACGCTGGGGTAAACAGCAGATCTGCAAACGCTGAATGCTGAAGATCTTGGCACTAGGGCTGATGATACTTGATGAAAAACGCTGGTCTTGCTGAGGTTCTTGCTGAGGAGAAACACTAGAGGGCCTGCTGCAGAGTCTACAAGTACTCTCTTGGTTTCTTTTGCTTCTACTGAGTGACTGCCGGTTTTCTTATATCTTAACTTAGCAAATTTGCCCTACCCAGTTTTCCAACAAAGTCACTTATTAATAATAATTGAAAAATGGATAAAATAGGAAAAATGGGTTCTGTGCACTGTAAAATGCTCATGATGGTTATTGATTGTCATGCTGATGATCATGCTGTGTGCAACCAGAGGATATGCAACTACTGTAAGTGCCTGGACATGCACGACCTGCACACAGGCTCACAAAGGTTCCAGAACACTTCCTAAGCTGACTTGAACCCTAGACCTGAAGTAGCTTGTCCACATGCACATAGGGTTTGATGTGCACGTGACA
Source organism: Adiantum capillus-veneris (assembly GCF_014529385.1). Lineage (NCBI taxonomy): Eukaryota > Viridiplantae > Streptophyta > Polypodiopsida > Polypodiales > Pteridaceae > Adiantum > Adiantum capillus-veneris. The sequence goes on along the minus strand of NC_140944.1, from coordinate 137,167,094 downwards.
GCTTCGAAATTGAGGAACCTTCTTAGCACCCTCGCAGACTTCAAATGGCACCTTCCCCATGTGTAAACTCCACCAAGGGCAAATACTTTTCTCATTAAGTCTTAGGATCCAAAATATAAGACTTCAACAAATCCAAAACCATTGCAATTTTCCCATTTGTCTACGGGTGGAACGGGGACGAGAAGTGCAAACACATGCCAATGTTCTCCCAGATTTCCTTTCAAAACAAACTAGTAAACTGGGGATCTGTGTCCGAAACAATGGACTCAGGCATGCCATGAACCGAAAAATCTTGGAAAACCAACAGTCTCGTCAAATGATCAGGCTTGACGGTCTTCTTTACCGGAATGAAGTGGGCCTACTTGCTAAATTTGTCAAAGACTGTCCAAATTCCTGTTGGGGTATAGGCGTCTGTGCCTTGCCCGGCCGCCCAGAGTCTGGGCGCCCACTGACTTGTATACCTTATACATAGCATAAGTGTATAGGGGGCTGCCACTTCACAGTCTCCCCACCCATATCTGTGTGTCGTGTGTCTCCTTCTCTCTCTCACTCTCCGTCTGTGGTGCTCCCCGATCCCCTTCAATTGGTATCAGAGCTATGGTGACCGCGGAGAGCACGACGGCTTTGAGAGCTTCGAGACGATAGCTCGCTCGCTCTCGACAGTGGAGTTCGATCGCGGAGTTTCATGGAGAGCGATTTTAGCTTGAGGAGCATTGTCTTTGGAGCTTAGGAGCTTGGTGTGGTCAAGCTTGGTCAAGGAGGCGGTTGCGGCTTCCTTGGTGAGAGGAGCTTTTGAGCTCAGTGGAGCTCGTTAGAGAAGTGCTCGGCGGAGGAGAGCTTGACATTCGAGTGCTTGGATGCTGTTGTGGCAAAGCTCTTGCGTTGGAGCTTGCATTGAGAGGACATTGCATCACGCAGAGTGGAGCAGGAGCAGGTTCAAGACTGTGTGCAGCTCGTTTTTGCCATTTTTGGGCTCTAAAACGAGCTGCACACAGTCTTGAACCTGCTCCTGCTCCACTCTGCGTGATGCAATGTCCTCTCAATGCAAGCTCCAACGCAAGAGCTCTGCCACAACAGCATCCAAGCACTCGAATGTCAAGCTCTCCTCCGCCGAGCACTTCTCTAACGAGCTCCACTGAGCTCAAAAGCTCCTCTCACCAAGGAAGCCGCAACCGCCTCCTCACCACAGACGGAGAGTGAGAGAGAGAAGGAGACACACGACACACAGATATGGGTGGGGAGACTGTGAAGTGGCAGCCCCTTATACACTTATGCTATGTATAAGGTATACAAGTCAGTGGGCGCTCAGACTTTGGGTGGCCGGGCAAGGCACAGACGCCTATACCCCAACAACCTCCCACTTAAAGGCGACTGTGCCTTTAAGCAAGAGAACCTAGTCTAAAGACTACAAAAGGCGAGAGAAAACCGCTCTCAACCGATGCCCACTGGCTGGCTGTGATCGTGTGCATCCGGCTGTCCTGCTCCCGTGTAAGTCCATACACCACCAGACGTACCGCACACATACTGCAAGTATGTACGCAATACCTGCATATCTCCCTCGTGCACTATGCCATCATCAGTCAACAAACGACTGACAACCCCAACTGCAAATGCTCTTACTGCAGCTGCGATATCCGGTCTCAAGATCAACATCTCATACATGAGACCACCGAATGCCGATGCAATGCTAGCGGGCCTTGCTAGCTCTACGGAGCATGCATCAACATATATATCCCTGGCAATAGGCATCTCTGACTGACAAGGCGTGTCAGCCACATGCATCTCTTGACTGTCCACAAAAGACGCATCAACCTATCGTGCAACCTCAGAGCAAACCAGCTGCTCTAGATGTCTGCTGGAAGACATATCCTGCACAACTATATCCCCGTGCTCACTGTCGAGCATAGAAAGGAATGACTGCATAATCGCTGATATCTCAGCCTCCTTTGCAATCATCCACTGCAAACATGACCACTCAATCTGCTGTGACTCACTAGAGCTCTCATGCTCTAACTCCGTATACATAGACTCTTGCACAACGTCCTCCTGTCGTGACTCACTAGAGCAAGACCGCTCTACCTGTCTATCCTGCATAGAAGTATCTCGCACAACTGACTCTTTGCTTTGCTCAGTCACTAGCAAAGCATGCATGTCTGACTCTGTCACCTCTCTGTGTGACTGCTCAAGTCGTGCCCCAACTGTGTGCACAACGAGCTCACTACTCTGCACTCCATGCAAAGCATCCTGCAACCCATAAGCAAAAGAGACTCGCCTGCTCTCTCGCTCTCTACCTGGCTGCATGATCACAGAGATAGCACCGTCTCTCGCGTGATCCACATGCAATGGGTAACCTGTACCACTCCTGGCACCTCTCGCAATCACTAGCGAACCCAAATGCATCACAAAATCTCGCTCTCGTAGCGAAATCTGACATCCACTATCCCGTAACTGTCTGACTGAGATCAAATCCCGTCTCAGATTTGGCACATAACGCACATAACGCAGGGTAAATCTCATACCACTGGGCAAGGACAAACATACGTCTCCTGCACCCTCAATGTCATACACAGCACCATCAGCCATGTGCACACAACCAAGTCTCCCACTAGAAAACGTGCTAAACCACTCACGATGCGATGTGACATGGAAAGTAGCATTTGAATCTAGTAACCAATGTGAAGACAATGTGCAATCCGATATGCAATCCGTAGACATAAGGTCGTTTGAAGACAAGCTAGATGTAAATGTGACATCGCCGTCACAAGCATACTCAGTAACCACCGTACTGATCTCACTAGCATCTGTCATGCCCAAATCTGCATCACGCATCTGTCGCCTCCGTTGTCTCAAACGCCTGAAACATCGACGCCTAATGTGCCCTCTATGTCCACAATGCCAACATGTCAAGTCTCTATGCCGTCGAGACTTGCGTGTGGGATCAATCTCTCCCATGGACATAGAAGTGGGACTAGACTCCCCTGTAGACATGGATGTCGCGTACATAGCATGTAAACTCTGCCATAAAGCATGAGTTGTAGTCTCCCTCGAGACCTGCCAGTAAACAGACTCAACCAAATGCAAATGAATCGTAGACATGGCTAACTCATCAAGATCCTGCCAATCATCATCACGCATAGACTTGGGCTTCGCCGATAAACCACGCAAGGGTTTATCCTGCCCCAAATCCGCCAATGCAACAAGCATATGCTCCTTCCAAGCAACAAAATCTGCACCATCAAACTGTGTCAGACCATAACGCTGGAAGTCAAATGAAAAATCAGCCATAATGCTCGCAAAAGAGCAACCAACAATGAGTAGCAAATGTCAACCAAATCAGCCATAAACTGGCTCGAATCGCATCAACAAAAGTCTGCAAATATGGCTCAAAACCTGATGCAAAGTTGCACCAATAACCGTGCAAAACCTTGCACAAAATCACAAGTCAATATGACTCAATCGCGCATAAATATCTGACAAAATTTTGGCAGTCTCCTTTGTAACTGGAGCAAAAATCTCAACAGTAAACCTCAAAGAGACAATAATATATGCCACAATGGCCAATCCGGGAATAAACTCGACCGGAATCACCTCACAAAGTCATACATATGAGCATACCCGCTCTTGCCGGAGTACCACTCAACGGCACCTCAAATGACATACATGTGAGTGATGATTGCTGCCAAAATACCTTTCAATCGATGACCAAATGTCTGCCAGATAACTATAGCAACATTTCGCAAAACCTTGCAAGATCTGTCGCTATGCGCAATGCGAAATACGGCACACAAGGGCATACACAAGTGACTCCAAACTCCAACCAAATGATGACTGAAAATCACCTGTCAAAGTGGGAGTAAACTCAACCACTAAAGTGTCAAAGAGAAACCTACGGATACGTAGAAGCTATGGCGAGAACCTGGATAAAATCCAACAGAGTTTCTTCTATAAATTGAGCCAAATCTCAAATAATCTCAGCCACAAACAAATACACAAATCCATATATGGCATACATAAACCGCCAAGACCATGGCAACATAGCTAACTCTCGCATGAGTGGCTCTCTGGACAAATGCATATCCAAAAACCTGTGTACACCTATGAATTTGCTGGTTGCTGCAGAAAATACTCTGTGTGTGTGAGATATACCAAAAACAGTGTTTTTGGGACCCGAAAGTGCACAAATAAACCTGCTGCTATACCTGCTGTAATTCAAAGCATAATTTCAGCAAATAGACATCACCATTGCGTCCGGAGTGCGCCAAAACCCTGACCTATACTCCCGGATCATGTAGATTTGACTCTGTATGACGGAGCTACGCAAAAAACACTTGTATACCTTATACATAGCATAAGTGTATAGGGGGCTGCCACTTCACAGTCTCTCCACCCATATCTGTGTGTCGTGTGTCTCCTTCTCTCTCTCACTCTCCGTCTATGGTGCTCCCCGATCCCCTTCAATTCCATCATGCCCACTTTGTGTCTTTGGAAGATAAAAAGAAATAAAATGCTTTCCCAGGGACGGGAGATATGGGTAAAGGTTGTAGAAGTCTTGGTGCCTTATGCGTGTCAAATTTGACCTTTTGGCATACTAGGCAACTGCCAACAAACTCGTCGACATCCTTTTTGAGCCTCTGCCAGTAAAAGTAACGGTCAACACCCTTCAAGGTGGTATCTATGCTGCGGTAGCCAGAAAAAGGTGGACAATGGCACTCTGTCAGAACCTTTTCCCTCAAAGGCTCTGTAACACACATCGTTTTTTGCATCAAATAGCCGTCCCGTATGGAATAGCCTGCAACTGTCTCTCCACTTTGAAAGATATATGCAGAATCAGAATTTGTGGCATACTGATCTACCATATCCTCAAAGCTTCGATGATGTAGCCGGAATGAAGTGGGCCTACTTGCTAAATTTGTCAAAGACTGTCCAAATTCCATCATGCCCACTTTGAGTCTTTGGAAGATAAAAAGAAATAAAATGCTTTCCCAGGGACGGGAGATATGGGTAAAGGCTGTAGAAGTCCTGGTGCCTTATGCGTGTCAAATTTGACCTTTTGGCATACTAGGCAACTGCCAACAAACTTGTCGACATCCTTTTTGAGCCTCTGCCAGTAAAAGTAACGGTCAACACCCTTCAAGGTGGTATCTATGCTGCGGTAGCCAGAAAAAGGTGGACAATGGCACTCTGTCAAAACCTTTTCCCTCAAAGGTTCTGTAACACACATCGTTTTTTGCATCAAATAGCCGTCCCGTATGGAATAGCCTGCAACTGTCTCTCCACTTTGAAAGATATATGCAGAATCAGAATTTGTGGCATACTGATCTACCATATCCTCAAAGCTTCGATGATGTAGCCGGAATGAAGTGGGCCTACTTGCTAAATTTGTCAAAGACTGTCCAAATTCCATCATGCCCACTTTGAGTCTTTGGAAGATAAAAAGAAATAAAATGCTTTCCCAGGGACGGGAGATATGGGTAAAGGCTGTAGAAGTCCTGGTGCCTTATGCGTGTCAAATTTGACCTTTTGGCATACTAGGCAACTGCCAACAAACTCGTCGACATCCTTTTTGAGCCTCTGCCAGTAAAAGTAACGGTCAACACCCTTCAAGGTGGTATCTATGCTGCGGTAGCCAGAAAAAGGTGGACAATGGCACTCTGTCAGAACCTTTTCCCTCAAAGGCTCTGTAACACACATCGTTTTTTGCATCAAATAGCCGTCCCGTATGGAATAGCCTGCAACTGTCTCTCCACTTTGAAAGATATATGCAGAATCAGAATTTGTGGCATACTGATCTACCATATCCTCAAAGCTTCGATGATGTAGCCGGAATGAAGTGGGCCTACTTGCTAAATTTGTCAAAGACTGTCCAAATTCCATCATGCCCACTTTGAGTCTTTGGAAGATAAAAAGAAATAAAATGCTTTCCCAGGGACGGGAGATATGGGTAAAGGCTGTAGAAGTCCTGGTGCCTTATGCGTGTCAAATTTGACCTTTTGGCATACTAGGCAACTGCCAACAAACTTGTCGACATCCTTTTTGAGCCTCTGCCAGTAAAAGTAACGGTCAACACCCTTCAAGGTGGTATCTATGCTGCGGTAGCCAGAAAAAGGTGGACAATGGCACTCTGTCAAAACCTTTTCCCTCAAAGGTTCTGTAACACACATCGTTTTTTGCATCAAATAGCCGTCCCGTATGGAATAGCCTGCAACTGTCTCTCCACTTTGAAAGATATATGCAGAATCAGAATTTGTGGCATACTGATCTACCATATCCTCAAAGCTTCGATGATGTAGCCGGAATGAAGTGGGCCTACTTGCTAAATTTGTCAAAGACTGTCCAAATTCCATCATGCCCACTTTGAGTCTTTGGAAGATAAAAAGAAATAAAATGCTTTCCCAGGGACGGGAGATATGGGTAAAGGCTGTAGAAGTCCTGGTGCCTTATGCGTGTCAAATTTGACCTTTTGGCATACTAGGCAACTGCCAACAAACTCGTCGACATCCTTTTTGAGCCTCTGCCAGTAAAAGTAACGGTCAACACCCTTCAAGGTGGTATCTATGCTGCGGTAGCCAGAAAAAGGTGGACAATGGCACTCTGTCAAAACCTTTTCCCTCAAAGGCTCTGTAACACACATCGTTTTTTGCATCAAATAGCCGTCCCGTATGGAATAGCCTGCAACTGTCTCTCCACTTTGAAAGATATATGCAGAATCAGAATTTGTGGCATACTGATCTACCATATCCTCAAAGCTTCGATGATGTAGCCGGAATGAAGTGGGCCTACTTGCTAAATTTGTCAAAGACTGTCCAAATTCCATCATGCCCACTTTGAGTCTTTGGAAGATAAAAAGAAATAAAATGCTTTCCCAGGGACGGGAGATATGGGTAAAGGCTGTAGAAGTCCTGGTGCCTTATGCGTGTCAAATTTGACCTTTTGGCATACTAGGCAACTGCCAACAAACTCGTCGACATCCTTTTTGAGCCTCTGCCAGTAAAAGTAACGGTCAACACCCTTCAAGGTGGTATCTATGCTGCGGTAGCCAGAAAAAGGTGGACAATGGCACTCTGTCAAAACCTTTTCCCTCAAAGGCTCTGTAACACACATCGTTTTTTGCATCAAATAGCCGTCCCGTATGGAATAGCCTGCAACTGTCTCTCCACTTTGAAAGATATATGCAGAATCAGAATTTGTGGCATACTGATCTACCATATCCTCAAAGCTTCGATGATGTATCGCGGAAATAGCCATAACCAAGGGTTGTCTAGACAATGCATCTGCCACTAAATTCTTTTGTCCCTGAACATGGACTATCTGGAAATGGAACTGTGACAAGATGTTAGCCCACCTCATCTGCTTTCCCAAAAGTTGCTTTTGCGACAAGTAGCGTAAACTCTGATGGTTTATGAAGACGGTAAAGTCAGCTTTGAGTAGATAGTGTCGCCACTACGTAAGAGCATGGATAACTGTTAGAAGCTCTTTCTCATAAATCTATAAAACCCGTTCAAGACGTGAAAACATCCTGCTCTCGTAAGCTATGACATGGCCTTCTTGCAACAAGACTACTCCCAGACTATGACCACAAGCATCATAGTAAACATGAATGGCTTTTGCAAGTTTGGCAAGGCCAACACTGGTCCTATAGTCAAATTTTCGTTGAGAGTCTGAAAGGCTGCAATCTCTGTTGGTCCCCAAGTAAAAGGAACTCCTTTCTTAGTCGGCATATGCAAAGGAGAAGCTATCTCTGCAAATTTCCGAATGAACCACCGAAAATATGAGCACAAGCCCAAAAAGCTTCGAACAATCTTCAAATCAGGCCAATCAACAATAGTCTCAATTTTGGCCAAGTCCATCTTTACCCCCTCTGCTATGACGATGTGTCTCAAGGATTGTATCTCAGGCAGGAAAAAAATCGCTCTTTTTCGCATTTACAACCAGTTTATGTTTCCGTAATGTCTGGAAAACCTGCAACTGGTGGTGTCTGTGCTCTGCTTCATTCTTAGAGAAGAAGATGATGTCGTCGAAGAAAGTACCCACAAACGATCGGTACTCTCTTAAAATCCTATCCATCATGTGGTTGAATGTAGCTGGAGCATTTGCATGGCCAAATGGCATCACTAAATATTCATACAAACTCAAAAGTCTTCCTGAAAGCTATCTTGTAGACGTCTCCAGGAGCAATTTGGATCTGATAATAACCACTCTTCAGATCAATGCGGCAAGTAGAACCGTGAATTCTATCGAGTATATCATCGATCCTCCGAATGGGGAATCTGTTCTGGTTCATTATTTCTTTATTTTGGGCTCGGTTAGGTCGGTAAGATGGCCGGTTCGGTGGTGTACTATCGAGAATCAAATCAATCGTGTGATCTTTCGAACGAGCAAGGGGTAACTCTCCTAGTAAGCCTTGAGGGAAAACAGTCAGCCTGAGCTTGCATAAATTCTTGTCATTCCTTTTCGAGGTCAGACATATTTGACCTTTGATCATTATTCAGTTCTTTCAAGAAGATTGAATAAATAAAAAGATTGGATTTCATCAAATGGGACGGACTCGCCTTTCAGTTTTACATGAAGTACAATCTCTTTACCCTTCCCATTCTTCAAGGTGGCCTTCCTTGCCCTATAACCGACCACGACACTGTTCTTGGGGAACCAAGGGACTCCTCGAAGGACGTCACACCCTCCCAAAGGCATGATGTAGAAGTCCTCGTGCCCTAAATACCCCTGATGATGCAAATGTAGTTTGCCAATGACAGGTGTAATGGCAACATCCCGTTCGGATGCCTCTAGAACAGCCTCGGCTTGTGGTCCCATTTCCTTGGGCAATAATTCCAAATCGAGCCGCCAATTCGGTTGAAGTTGGCCTTGGCTTCTCCATCAAAGAAGATGAGGGTTTCTTGGTCTCGCACTTTTCCCCATGCTGTGCAAAGTTCGTTTTTTTTTTTTTTTCATTTGATCAAGGTCAGCGGACCCCACAAAATGTGGTACCAGTTCTGCTTTCGTCTTTCCTTTTCTTCCGCGCTCGGCTGCTGCTCTGTAACTCTCTTGCTTATCTTCTGGTGATCCTCTGGTTCATTTTCTTTTCAAGAGTTCTATCTAGCTCTTTCTGCGGGTACAGGTTTCGCTTGTTTACACTCGTCTATCTTTTCAGCTTTCCTACTGACTAGAGAGGAGAATCAACAGCCTCACGCTATCTCGAGTAAATCTCATCAATCGGGTAATTCTTCAGGTATTTCACAAATCTCGGGTACTTGATTAATCTTTTTACACATGTATCAACCTGTAGTTGACGTTTGTATTCTGCTCTAACAAACGTTCTGCCATTTGTCCAAATCTTCATTCTTTTCTTTAGTTCCCGCCCCGAATTTCAACTTTTCTTTGCCTGCCCACCGAAAGGTGTTATCTCTGTCAGATTCTTCGCGAGAACCCATGTGCAATCTGGGGTTATTTATGGCTTATGCCCTGTAAGACAAAGCAATGACGACGGGAGAGCGCCCGATGTGCAATGTGCGAAGGGTGGGAGTGGCTATTAAGTCCGAGGTCGGGACACGAATATTCTTTCACAAAAACCTGCGTGTGCTGCAAAAAGGATCGGATCCTCTGTAGAAGAAGAATCTTTCTGAGCTCTGATACCACTCTAACAGGCTCGGACACTCCAAGCGAGAAATCAATAGCAACACATAAAAAGAAACCTCAAAATCACTAAACTTTAATATATATATATATATATATATATATATATATATATATATATATATATATATATATATATATATATATATATAGATAGAGAGAGAGAGAGAGAGAGAGAGACACGGCCCGATGTAGTTCCGTGCCCAGAGGTATTGGCCCCAAAGTCTAGCACCCCTTTCAGTATTTCTTTATCATTAATCATTGCAAAGCACAACTCCCGACGGACCTCTGCTCTCAGACTTTGCGTCAAATGCTCTCAGAGAGAGGCCCCAAGGACTCTCATAAACAGTACAAGGGATGCCAAAAGTAGAGCCCCAAAAGTAATCAATTCAAAAGCTTCAAGTCCCAAAAGTATCTGGTCCAAAAACTGGCGCCAAAAGCTGGCAGCGCACTCGCAGAATTTCGTACAGCTGCCATGTCATCAGTCAATGCAAAACGCCGAGCATCCATGCAGCTACTGTGTCAGCACTTCTACGCAATCTCGTTTTATTATCTAGTGTCCCTAGGGCCCCATCGGACGGGACCCTATAAGTTGTTCCAACTTATAACTTCAACTCTGGTCACTTTAACTTTTAACTCTCTCTCTCTCTCTCACACACACACACACAATGTTTACAGGGCGTCTTTCTCTCTCTCAGCTATTGATGCAGAGGCTGCTCCGCTCTCTCTCGATCTCTCTCTCTCTCTCCCCCCCCCCCCCCCCCCCCCCCCCCCTGCGGGGCCCCGCTGTCATAGAGATGTGCAACCTCTGCAGAGGAGAGAATCCTCTCTCGTAAGGGCTGGGTCTTACTCATGTAGCTTAGATGAGGCTGCCTCAGCAGAGCTCACGGGAACAGAGGCTCAGCCTCCTTCGTCTCTGCCGCACGGCGTCGCTGCTTGGCCTTAGGCAGGACCGATGAGCCTTTGGGATTGTTTGGGCATCTTGCTAATAAATGAATTTTTTTAAAGAACTCCAGTATGTATCAAACACAAGCTTTCGCTTCATTGCCCATGTAGCTCTAAGCCTTGCCTAGTTTGTTACAGCGATGAGTTTTCCCTCTTCAAGGTAAACTTTATGGAATGTGCTTTCCACAAATTTCAATCAAAGTCGAAAGAAATATTATCAAAAGAATCTAATCAACGTGCAAAAGTATTATAGCAGAAGATGGAAGTTGAGCTTTGCGTCTGACATATTTTTGTTGGACTGTTCTGCCAGATGCATGTTTATCAAGTCGAGAAATTGCAAGAAGAGTATGATTTAGCAGGAAATGGTGGTACACATCTGACACTTTCTGTAGAAACGGACATGGTTTCTGATTTTGAGGGGGCCATAAGAAACGCATGCAGTGGGCAAGTAGATATCAAATTGTCAAAGGAATAGTTGAGAGAAGCAAAGAAAGTCCGCAGATGCGTGACTCTCTCGAAGACAAACAGTGTAACTCAATGCAACTGGATCATAGTGCAATAATTATTTAATGAAGAAGGATCATAAAGACAATAACAGTGGGAGCTGAACAGGGTTCAAAATTGTTACAATTTCAGCCTATCCACGATCTCTCTCTGGAGGTGGCCCCCTTCACAAAATGTATGATCTCACCCTTGGATCCTACTTTTTGCTATTGCCTTGCAATTTCTTTCCTTATATCAATTCCGGGGGATCCACCTATGGTTACCGTATGGTAACGCTTAGTGTAAGGGATGGGGGTTGTACAACGGTAAAAAAGGTGTATTTTACAAAGAAAGGTCCCATGTATAGGGGTTAAGAAGGGGCATTTGATGCACACAGGTGACGTGCCCTTGTCATTACTAGTGAGTCCCCCAGGTTATCAATTTCTTATATCAACACAAATCGAAAAAGCATGCATGCCTGATTCTTTCAATGCGCCAAACACTGAATCTAGTCTTTCTAGTTCTTGTAAAATGTACATCAATGTTGTGTTCTTTGGATGCATGATGTATCTCCCTTTCCCTATCTTCACTGATTGATCATTTATACCTTCGCGCCAGATGAATCGGGTGCAGAACAATTTCTCAAGGTCAAAACTGTTTACACCGTATGACTTTAATGTGTCTAACGATAGTGATTGGCTATCCAAGGTTTTGCACTAGGAGAACATGGATGTGATAATGATTCTTCTTATTTGTGTTATACACATTTGACACTGTAAAGAGTGGGCAGTGACCACGAGTTTTACTCAAGAAATGGGTTCTCTAATGTGTTTCAAAGCTCTACCTTATCAAAGCATCCAATTGGCTATGTATTATGTTAACCACAATTTGTTCAAGGCTCATTTTTAAGTACTTATCTACATTGCAATTCTCATGTAGGCTTGGCAAATGTCTCCACAAATTGTTGTGGAGAGTGAGCATCTTATTCAAAGAAGTCTTGTTGTCCTTGCTTTCTCTTTGATAGAGGGAGGAGGCCCTTATTCTACAGCAGTCATTAGCAGTTTTTTTGCAACAATTTCTTTGTTTTGAGATCAAAACTGCCTTCCATATCCCCCACCCCCAAAAATACACACATTGTTGCATTTTGGTAAATAACTAGTTTCTCAGAGATAATTCTATGTATGTGGTCAACAATCAATGCATGTTTAGAAAACATTTCTTGAATGAGACCATGGTATAATTTGTGCTCAATTTGTCCAACTGCTCCATTAGCACAAGAAGATTTAGAATTTTTCTCATGTAAGAAAATTGAGTCTTTTTCAGTGTTTTTCTTACAGTGCATAACATCATGAGCTTTTGTGAGGGAGGCACCACATACCTAGCTAGGTATGCGGTGCCTCCCTCGCAAAAGCTCATGATGTTGAGGTAAGTCACAATGTGAGAATTATTGTGAGAATCTTTCCAAAGCTTCTTGTGTAGAGAAGAAAAAAGTATTTGGGCTTTTGTAGGCCACCTACACATAAGATCAAGGATGGTTCACTTGCGAGAAAGAGAATTTACCTTCTGTAGGAGACCATGTGGTTGGTGTGTGACTTGCTACTGAGTGAATACCTCATGGCATGCATTAGTAGGCATCTACCACCATTGTGTCATAAACGGGTAGGCATACAATACTTGTGCATGAAACCCCCAATGTTAAAACTATCTAAGGTATTAGTAGAAATGTAGTTCACCTTCTTATAAAAAAGATGAAGGGTCATTATTTTTATGATTGTCTAGCTTGAATGCATGAGAGAGCTCTTTGATGCAATGGCTCTTGTGCATTTATGCAATGCTACGGGAAGCTTTTCAATAGAGCAAGGTTTTATATATTTATGATGAATGCATAAAGGACCTTTTGTTGCAATAGTTGTGGGAAGATTTCCAACTAGAGCCTCTTCTCTGGCTTCTTTGGCTTAGAACTATATTCATCGGGTATGATTATCCTCGGTGAGCGGTGGTAGACATCCATCTTGTAATCTTTAGCACCTCAAGGCTCGGTCTGAGCTTGAGGTTGGTTTGTAAATTTTATGTTGTGCTTAATACAAACCACTCACAAATTGTGAGTGTTGCAATATTTTTTTTAAAAAAAATCCAACTAGAGCAAGTTATTATAGTTTACATCATCATTGTCAATGTAAGTCCCTTCATGCTAAAGCACTTGGTCATCATAAACATTGATGAGGGTATAGCCTTCGTATGTCCCCTAATGGAAAAATGGTGAACGTCCATGAGAGGGTAAAGCTAGTTATAACATTGTGGAGGTCAACCAAAAGGCATTGAGAGGGATTACAATATGGGAGTAGCTTTCCATATTGAAGGCGCCGCAACTAACTCAAATTCAATATTGAACCCCAACATTTCCTAACGTCGAGCAAGATTCTATGAGAGAAAAAAAATTCGAGTAAAATCTATTAGAATGAGTGCTTATCAACTCATTCCATGTTGCAAACTCGCTAGTCTTTTGACATGAGTGATATTTAAGAAGAGGATTGCATGAAGACCAACTTGAGATACTTCATGGCCATTATATCATCATTTTGGTTTCACATGTTACCAATGGTTGTATGGAAACAAGACTTCATGCTCCTTTCATTGCATGTTAGCGTCCTAATATTTCCTTACCTGAAAGTAATATCATACAATCCATAACATCATGAGCTTTTGCTCAAGAGGCGTCGGATAGGCCCCTCCACCGGGCCAATGGTCCCCTGCCTCCAATCATACCTACCTAGGTTTGCGGCACCTCCCTCACAGAAGCTCATGATGTTGAGGTAAGTCACAATGTTGGAAATATTGTGAGAATTTGTCCAAAACTTCTGTCTTGTGCATGGTGCCATGGCCTTAAGGCAAAAAATATTCTCTCTCGTGAGAATTTTTTTTGCCTTCAACTAAGACCTTCATGCCATGGCCTCACGTATGGAGAACAAAAAAAAATCACCTTAAGAGAGGCTACCCTTAAAACAAAAACAAATTTCTCATGCGAGTATTTTTTTCCCTTAAACGAAAGCATGGTGCCATAGCCTCAATCAAGGCAAAACAAATTTCTCTCAAGAGGGCAAATTTTTTTCCCCTAAGTGAGGGTCGCACACCTTGGCCTCTTACATGTAATAACGTTGGGTTCAGACCAGAGCGGTGGAACTCAAGCAACCTTCAGGTTTGCCGCCTCCTAGTCTGAACGACGCTGGAGGAAGAAGAGGAGAGCTTGAGAGAGGCGTGCAGGTATTCCGAGGGGGGGGGGGGGGGGGTCGGAAGAAGTGTGGCGGGCCCGGCGGAAGAGAAACCACAGTTGCGACCAACCAGTGCCAGCCATGTGATTTTGATGCTCCTGTGTGAAGAGGTTTGCCGCCCTCGTCACTATATGGCACGGCTCTGGGTCAGAGGGGATCTAGGGCCCAAATTTGGGGCCCTAGGCGGCTTTAATCTCCGCCGCCGGATCACAAAGTGAACTAGGGGTGGGTGAACTAGGGGTGAATTGAGGGTGAACTAGGGGCGGGTAAGCTAGGGGTGGGTGAATTGGGGGTGAACTAGGGGCGTTTAAACTAGGGTATGATCATGTGCCATGCCAACATGGACAGCGACGCGCGCGCTAGCATGGTGGTAGGGCATGTGTGTGGCAACTAAGACGTCCCAGGTTCGACCCACACCCCGCGATGCGGGTGAACTAAGGGTGAACTAGGAGTGAACTTGGAGTGCCATTTTTGCCCCGAGTTCACCCCTAGTTCACCCCCAGTTCACTGCGTGATCCGACGGCCGAGATTAAAGCTGCCTCACGCCCCTAAATTTGGGCCCTAGATCCCCTCTGACCCAGAGCCGTGCCATATAGTGACGAGGGTTTGCCGCCTTGTCTGAACCCAGCCTAAAAAGAAGAATAGATGTAAAAAGAAGAATAGATGGAGCCCATTGCCCAAAAATGGCCAAGCTCGCTCTCGCAGTCTTCATTGTATGAAAGAGACAAATGGTAGCAGCTTTTGCACTCATGCAAAGACTTTGGAAGTTGCATAAGGTTACATGTCGTCCAATGACACTCCAGTCATGAATACTTCTACACGTTCCAATTCTCTCTCTCTCTCTCTCTCTCTCTCTCTCTCTCTCTCTCTCTCTCTCTCTCTCCCCCCTTTCAAGAAAGAGATCCTTACATTAGTTAATAAAACTGCCCATAGAGCTACAACCACCTCTGCTAAAGAGGGCTACAACAACACGGGGAGACTATCCCAATGAAAAACCAGAATATGTACAATGGGCTAGATCTGGAGATGGGAGGAGGAAAAAACCACAGAGGTGGACGGTAGTGCCATCTAGGTGTCCTCTGGACCATTGTGAAAAAAAGGCCATGGACACCAAAGTCGCAAGAAAGCCTCTTTGCGCTCCCGCATGCGGTCGGAGCTGCCTTGGAGTCTCTCGAACTAGCCCTAAGAGTGTGAATCAGCTCCAACCAAAAATCACGAATAGTCTCTGCCGGGGGGACAAGGTGAGCCTCGAAGATGCGAAAGCAGCGGGCTCGCCAAATGAACCAGAGTATCAGGCTACAGATGAGCTCCTAACACACCTCTCTCTCACTGTGCCACTCCTAGGGGGTAAGCCCTGTGGCAAGCTGAAGTGTAGGTCGAACCCCCTAGATCACTATCATCCTGCTAGTGGAAGCTAACTCAAACTGGAGCGCAGGCCCATAAGTGTGGTCTAAGCTGCAACACTCCAAGTGTACTGCCGGGATGTGAAAAGAGTCGGCATCAGCCGAAGAACCCGAAGCCAAACCTACTGTGCCATGGGGCAGTCCCACAGACAGTGTCGCTGAATCTCCAAAGGATGACCACAGGCTACACAGGCTGCCGAAAAGCCACTGTGCACTAGCCAAATCCCAACTGATATAGCTATGTGTGCAACTAGCCACTGGAACAAAGTGACTCACCTCGGGTGTCTGAAGTCCCACAACCGCGTCCAAAACCTGATAAGAACTCAGTTGTAAGGCCCTCCTCCTACCAATGAAGTGCTGCAACAGAACGAGCCTCTCTCCATGCTGCCAGTATGTGACGCCCATTCGAAAAGTGTACTAAAAGAAAGGGATCCCAGGGTGGTCGGCTGAAGAGAAGGGGTCTCTCCAAAACCACTCTCCAGGGTCCCACTGCACTCGTGCCAGAGGGAAGCTCTCCCAAGCCCAAAGCCTCCAGTGGCTATCTCAAGAGCTGCTAGGTGAGGATTTATGACACAAGTCCTCCCACAGATGTTCACTACTCGTATCCTCTGAAAACAACACTCTGCAACCTGTGGAGCGTCTACTGAGATCCTGTGTAGTCGACCCTCGCTCTGGATCTTGAAGAACATGGAGGGTACGGACTCTGAGCAAGCGCAAACTGCAATGAGGACCTCCAGTCGCGTGAAGGCCCCAATCCATCTAGGAGGTGTTGTCTCTAGAGGAGTGAGTCACTCAGCTGGTAAGGCCTCTGTGATGTCCTGGCACATGCTCTGCACCCCTCTCATGCCATGTAGCTGGATGCTATGTACCTCCTCTAGCAAACGTGAAAATTGAAGCCAATCGCCTAGAGTGCGTGATGGACCCACCATCATGGGACCCCAAGAAACATGAGGCCTACTACCAACCAAGTGGCCTCTGTGAGTGTTGACCATGGGGTTCTAAAAAAACGGGCTGTCTCAAGCGCTCCTCCGTGCACGTGGGTTGGTGCTGCTCCAGGCCAGTCCACAACTGCTCCCAAGAACGAAGCAGGCTCGTAAACAAATTGATCCTCCAACCTCCTACTCAGACCAACTCTGCGCATCTCTGTAAAGATCCAACTGATGGACGGACTCCAAGGGCCTCCTGCATGAGGCACTCGAACTCTCAGCCGCTAAAGCAACAACTCCTTGGACAGGGCTCCTCCCTTGGAAGCACTCCTCTGACAACAAACTTCCCAAGAAGGGCTCCACTCTGCTCTGCTGGGTTCATAATCCCGAACCCCCCCTGAGAACACGGTAGAGTGATGACCCGCCATGCCACTTTGGATAGGGCTGACTGAGTGTCACTCCTTGACCAAAGAAAATTCCTGATCAACCTCTCTAAGTGGCTGATATAGGAGCCACTACAACTCTGCCTGCCAAAGAGAGTCGTGCCGAACTCCAGTGAAGCAACTTCCTCCTCATGGACAAGAGGAGAGGAGTAGTCTGTTGCTTAGGAGACAAGCCCAGGCCAACTTGACAGCCCAAGTAGCAAACTGCAGTCCTTGGGGGAATCCATTTGAATTCCTCATCTGGCGACCACTCAAGCGTGGGAGCACTGCCAACCTAGAAAGTGACTGTCTTCCTCCAGTTGATCAGTGCACCTGACGCCCAACAGAACATCTCAAGAGCCCGCTGACACCTGTGTAAATTTTTCCCTTGGCCCTTCAAGTACAAGGCTGAGTTGTCGGCAAACTCAACATCAAGAAGCTCATTTGCCCTAATAGGGAGTTGAAGACCATGCAGGCCAACCTGCTGAGAAGTCAAGAATCTGCTCATCGCCTCAACATAGAACATGAAAAGGAAGGGGACAAGAGGGCAACCCTGCTTGACCGAACACGTGAGTAAGAAGCACTCCCCTCGGCCCCCTGCCAAGAGCACCTGACTGCGTGCACGCCTGTAGAGAGTTGATACACCTCTGATCCAAGCATATGTGAAACCCATCCTGCATGAAGTGCCCTCCAAGAAGTCGCAGTCAACTTTGTCGTAGGCCTTCTCAAAGTCGAGAAGGAGTATCACCAAATCTTCTCCTCGGAGCCTACAATAGGAACTAAGTAGATGTTTAAGATCAAGAGAAAGCTAGATAGTACAGTTGATAGGTATAAGGCAAGACTTGTGGCTAAAGGCGATGCATAGCAACAAGTCATGGATTATGAGGAAACCATTGCGCCTACTTCTTGTGCATTCATTGTGAGAACTGTTGTTTCTACAACAGCTTATTTTGGTTGGAAGGTTCATAACTAGACATAAAAACTGCTTTTCTAAACGGTACTTGCAAGAATAAGTTTATGAAAGTAAGCCAAGTGGTTTTGTGGTTTAATTCATGCGTACTTGATTAGAAAAGGCTTCAAGAACATTCCAACTTTTTTTTTATATAAAACATTCCAACTAAAAGCACGCTTTGTGTACAACATTTGGATGGATTTATGACAATCGTGACCTTGTATGTAGATGATTTGTTGGTCACAAGAGATGGGCTACGAGTTGCGTGAGACTTTTGAGATATATGACTTCGGTCTGCTACACTAATATATGGGTATAGAGTTTATACGGACTGAAGAAGGTGTAGGGAAAGGACTCTTAGTGTCCTTTCCCATGAATAATGGCAACCAATTGGCGACCGGCGGGAGCCGGGAGCCAGTGCTGGGAGCCATTATTCATGGGAAAGGACACCTTGGATTACATTTGAGTATGTATAATGCAAGCGATCTTTTTCACAAGTCTAAGTACGATGTAGCGGTTTGTTGCTTCATATGGCTTGCAAGTAACACACGACTTTTTTTTTGGGGAAAATTACCAAAATACCCCTCTAATTTGAGGAAGTTCCCAAAATACCCCTCAAATTTCAAAACTTTCCAAAATACCCCCAATATTTTGTCTTAAATTCTCAAAATGCCCTTCAAATTTTCTAAAATTCCCAAAATACCCCTGGTTGTGAGAGTAAATTTCTCAAAAAATAAATTTTTTTGTAGGACTTCACAAGAAGAGTGATTGTCTATCGTACAAGATGCTAAAACTACAATTTGAGTTGGTTATGTAGGCTTTGGAGATGAATTGCTTCATTATTTTTAGACATAATTGCCTTTTTTGCGATGGTAATTGGTGACAAATTACATGCTGAGCATTCAAAAACAGATCTCAATTGTCAAAAATGAATGAAGATTAGAAAATCTTGATACAAGGGTATTTTGGGAATTTCCTCAAATTAGAGGGGTATTTTGGTAATTTTCTCTTTTTTTCTCTCTCACGTCAATCGATTCATGCACGGCCCAAGTACAAAGCGTTCGCAAGCAGTGAAACAAATATTTTGGTATTTGAAAGGCACTACAAGCTTTGCCTTGTTCCTTCCCAAGGGGGGTGATCGAGATAATGTCTGAAAAAAAACATTGAAGCTTGTTGGATACAGTGATTAAGACTAGTCATGTGATTATGATATAAATCATTGTACTAGTGGGAATCATTTTTTCTTCGAGGTGCATGTATAGCTTGGTTGAGCGAAAAGCAACCCACTATGGCAACATCTACCTATGAAGCTAAGTATAAGGCAACTTTTACAACGATAGTAGATTGTGTATGGTCAAGGAGGTTATTGGAGGATCTTTACTTGTATAAAGAGACATCAACTACCATTCTCAATGATAGTCAAAGTGCTATGGCTATTGCAAGGTTTGCAAGGGAAGACTATAGTGCATGACATGATAGTCGAGTAGAAAAGATAAGCAAGAAATTGAAAAGATGAGAGTCAAAGTGTTTAGTTGTGTTTAGAAGATTTAAGAGCATTTTATATTGATCTTAGTAGTTATTAGTGATATTTAATAATTTTTTAAATCTATCTTAAAATTATTTTTTTAAAAATTACATTGCCCTCTTCTCTCTCTCTCTCTCTCTCTCTCTCTCTCTCTCTCTTGTTGGAATTAGGGTTGCAGAGAAACACACACAGCTTGGAGAAGACGAAGGAAGCTCAAGGCACACAATAGAGAGTGTATTACTTAGTGTGCAATGGAAAGATAGATAGCCCTAGAGTGATGGACGTATATACAATGCACGGGGGGAAAAACCTCCTAAAGAGGGAAAAAATGCCCCAACGGTCCTAGTGTGTTCACACACATCACTACCACATGTATATGGTAACAAATCCCCCCTAGAGTGATGCGGTGAACGAGAGCTGGCACATGAGTAAAGGGAAGTGCCATGCCTTGAGGACAGGATCAGTCCACAAAGGGGAGTAAGCCCAAAGCTTTGCGGAAAGCTTCAAGCTTCTCACGAGACAATGCCTTTGTGAAAAGATCTGCAAGGTTGTCCTGTGTTGGCACATAATCCAAGCTGATCTCTCTTGCTGAGAGCCTCTCCCTGACATAGTGGTAATGCACCTCAATGTGCTTTGTGCGAGCAATGAAAACTGGGTTCCTCGCAGCTACCAATGCGCTCTGACTGTCAGTGTAGATAGTGTTGGCAGTGTCCTGTCCAACACCCAAATCAGCCAGGCGTCTGAGCCATACACACTCAACCGTAGCTGTGAAGTCTGCCCTGTACTCAGCCTCACAACTCGAAGTGGCCACAGTAGGTTGCTTCTTGCTCAACCATGATATACATGAACTGCCAAGCATGAAACAAAAACCACTTGTGGACACTCGTGTGTCAAAACAACAAGCCCAATCTGAGTCCGAAAAAGCATGTAAGTCTGGCGGCAATGATCCCCCCTTGGGATAAAACAAGCCAAGATGTAAAGTGCCACTAAGGTAGCGGAAAATCCTCTTGACAGCTTGCCAATGCTTAGACCCTGGGCTATGCATAAATCTGCTGACCTGTGAGACTGCAAACTGAATATCTGGCCTCGTGTTGCATAAATAAATGAGGCAGCCAACAGCAGTTTGGAAAGAGTGACATCAACAGGATCACCAGCATCATGTAGAGTCAACTTCAAACCTGTTTCCATTGGAGTGGCAATAGGTTTGCAATCCTCAAGTCCAAACTTACATAGCAATGTCTCTATGTAACTTTTCTGCCACAAGGCAATACCACCATCACACTGTTTAAACTGTATACCCAAATAATGATGCAACAGCCCCAAATATTTCATCTTGAAAGTGGTATTCAAATCAGCCTTAAATTCAGCAATATGTCTCTCATTTGGTCCAGTGATCAGCAAATCATCAACATAAAGAACCACAATGAGAAGTACATCATCCTCACGCTTTACATACAATGTGCTTTCTGTTGGACTGTTACGAAAGCCTTGTTTGACCAAATGAGTGTCAGCTTTCTCATACCAAGCACGAGGAGATTGCTTCAACCCATACAAAGCCTTGTTACATTTGCACACTTTGTCCTCTTGTCCTTTTATGACAAAACCGTGAGGCTGCGTTACATAAACTTCCTCAAATATGTCACCATTCAAGAAAGCAGTAACAATGTCTGATTGATGTACATCCCAACCAAAATGAGCTGCCAATGCACATAGAAAAAGCACAGTAGTCATACGACAAGTGGGAGCAAAAGTCTCTTCATAATCTATGCCTTTTAGCTGTGCATAACCCTTTGCAACAAGTCGAGCCTTATGGCGATCGATCTCACCATCTGGCTTGCGTTTCAACTTGTAAACCCAGTTCGTACCAATGGCCTTTTTGCCAGGAGGCAAATCACATAAAGTCCATGTGTCATTTTCTATAAGTGCATCATATTCTGATTGCATGGCAGCCATCCAATTTTCTGAATTTTGTGCTTCATCAAAAGTGAGAGGCTCCTCAACATCATGTAAGCTAGACACAGCCAAAGCATAACAATCTGATGCATAAGATGCATGGCGAGAGCCTGAGCGAGTACGACTAGACAAAGGTGTATCCAATTTACTGTCACGTAAAGTGTGCACCAGCCATTTTGGCATACCTCTAGCCTGCTCATTTTCAGCCCTTTCCTCATCAAGTACATCATGTACATCTGCATCAGTAATAGGCTGATCTAGAACATTTTCAGAAACCCCCATAGGCTGTACATTTGCCTCATTGGAACTTACATTCGTATTTCCACCACTGAAAAGAGGCAACAAAGTGTCATAAATGTCTTGTGAGCTTACATTATTGTCTCTAGTACATGAGAGCAAGGGCTGAACAGAATCTTCCACAAACACTACATCTCGAGAAACCAGAATACGTTTTGTTTGCGGATGATACAACCTGTAACCTTTGCTTTCAGCACTATAACCAACAAAAATACATTTGACAGCCTTATCATCCAATTTTCTGCGCTGCACTTGTGGCACCAAAGCATATGCCAAACAACCAAAAACACGCATGTGCTCAATAGAAGGTTTTCTATCATGCCATGCTTCATATGGAGTAATAGAATGCAAAGCTTTCGTAGGACACCTGTTAAGTACATAAGTGGCACACATAATGGCCTCAAGCCAAAAAAAATGCGGCAAAGCTTGACTTTTGACCATACATCGTGCCATTTCCATCAGTGACCTATTTTTCCTCTCAGCAACACCATTTTGCTAAGGTGTATAAGGCACTGTACATTGGTGTTTTATCCCACGACTATCCAGAAATGCAATAAATTCATGAGACATATACTCCCCCCCTCGATCGGAATGGAGGGTGCCCATAGTACATTTCGAGACATTTTCAGCCATAGCCAGAAATTGTTTGAAGCACATAAAAACTTCGGACACAATTGTCTAGCAAGTGCGGATACAGACAAGAGATTCTTCTTGATCCCAGGTACATAAAGTGCATCAACAAGTGTGAAGGAACCGCCATTAGCAGCAATGAGCACAATCTTTCCAACTTCTTGAACTGGATAAGAGGCGTTGTTGGCACAAGTGACTGAATTCCCATGAGGGACTGACTCGAGGGAGGTAAACAATTCACGATGTGAGGTAATGTGCTTTGTAGCACCACTGTCAAAATACCACACATATGAATCTGCAGCAACTGACAAGCATGCATCATGGACAGCAGGATTGTAAGTGCACTCTGCGCTAAAATCCCATTCTGCATCAACATCAGCATTATAGTCTCCTTTCACAGAAGACTCAACAATGGGTGCATTTGTAGTGGAACCAGCATTTGCAGTGGAACCACCCTCTTTCTTCTTAGCCTCTTTGGCCTTCAACTTAGGACACGACTTGATCAAGTGATCATTGGCTTTACAATAATGGCAACGCATCTTCTTTTTGCCCTTATCACCAGAATTGCCAGACGAAGTGCTGCCAGCAGAAGCATTATGAACAAAATTTTTGCCACTCGCAGCAGAACCATAAGAAGTGGCTGCATTGCTGTTACCACCCTTTCTTTGAGAAGCAATAAAAGCCTGTTCAACTGCACGCTGTCTAGTCCTATTTTTTCTGGACAGTGACTCTTGCAACAACAATGTGCATAATGTATCAAACTTGACAACTTCTGGATTTCCTTGGGTCATAAGTCTCCAAGTACTAGCAAAAGTCTGGTAAGAATCTCGTAAGGCATCAAGAATAGTCTGCACAAGGGAGCTGTCTGAAATAACTTCACCTGTAGAAATAAGTTGCTCATTGATATCCTTGACACTAGCAAGGAAAGTGTCCATATCATCTTCCTCATGCATAATCTTCGACTCCAGCTCTTTACGCAGCAAAGCAGTTTTAGCCTCATTGTGGCTTGCATAAAGACCTGCTAAAATATCCCAAGCCTGTTTTGCAGATTGTGCTGAATGGATGTGAGGAACAATGGTGCGCTTCACAGACAACGCAATCAATGCATGAGCCTGCGCATCCTTAACATCCCAACGAGCTTGTTCTGCCATAGGCAAAACAACTCTAACAGCTGCAATCCTTGCAGCAAGACCTGCAACATCCTCAACATCGCCTACATCCTCAGAACCAGGACGTACATCAATGCCCTGCACGATGTTCCAGACACCCTTTGACACAAGAACATGTTGCATCATATAAGCCCACATATGGTAGTTATCCCCATCCAACCTGTCCTCAGCAGCAAACATCTTGAACACATCTGTGTTGTTGTTGTCAGCCATGGTAAATGCTGCACCTGATGTGAAAACTGCCCGAAAATAGGAGAAACGGAGCGGGAACAACCTGTGTTATATAGCACAAACCGTAGAAGACTATAAGGCACCTGTAATGCAGGAAAAGACACTGATATAAATTTTGCACAAAATGACGAAATAGCCTGTGTAGTACTGCCTGTAGTGGAAACGGAGGCCGAAATGAGCCGAAATCAAAATTATGAGCAGACTGAGCTCTTCAAGCTTGCCCAAAAGTTTTGTCGACTTGCGAATGCTCGCCAAAGCTCACTGAAATCGGAGAAAGTGAGCAGGCGTGTGCTGGAGCAGCTGGCGACTAAGCCCAGGAGGACGTGACCTGCTCAGATACCAATCGTTGGAATTAGGGTTGCAGAGAAACACACACAGCTTGGAGAAGACGAAGGAAGCTCAAGGCACACAATAGAGAGTGTCTTACTTAGTGTGCAATGGAAAGATAGATAGCCCTAGAGTAATGGGCGTATATACAATGCACGAGGGAAAAAACCTCCTAAAGAGGGAAAAAATGCCCCGGCGGTCCTAGTGTGTTCACACACATCACTACCACATGTATATGGTAACATCTCTCTCTCTCTCTCTCTCTCTCTCTCTCTCTCTCTCTCTCTCTCTCTCTCTCTCTCTCTTTTCCATGCGTGAACCGCCCCTCATCCCCCCCCCCCCCTCCCTCTCTCTCTCTCTCTCTCTCTCTCTCTCTCTCTCTCTCTCTCTCTCTCTCTCTCTCTCTCTCTCTCTCTCTCTCTCTCTCTCTCTCTCTCTCTCTCTCTCTCTCTCTCTCTCTCTCTCTCTCTCGCGGCGGTCTCTCGCGGCGGCAGGGCGATAGGGAGCGGCGACAAGGGGGCACAGGGGGCGTCGCAAGGGGCAGGGGGGGAGCGCACTGCAAGGGGGGGGGCGTAGGGGATGCAGCGAGACGGGGGGGAGGGCAGGGGTCGGCAACAACAGGGGGACGCAGGGCGACAAGGGAGGTGGGCGATAGGAGGACGACGACAACCGGGGGGGGGAGATGGGGGGCGCGCACAGCAAGGGGTGACGGGAAAGGGGCGGGTTGCAGGGGGGAAGGGGGGCGACGGGGTGATTGTGGGGGGGGGGGGGGGGGGGGGGGGGGGGGGGAGGGGGGGGGACACAGGGGACATGGGGCGCAGCGAGATCCACATGGACTACCACGTGGTGCACTGCTGTTCATGTGACGTGCCACATAGGCACCACATGGCAATTGATGTGGTGCATGCATGGTAGTTGACGTGGTGAATGTGTGGCACACCACATGGACAACACTGCATCACGTAGACTGCAAGTCGCATGCAGTCCACGTGGATTGCCATGCAACACACTGTTGTCTGCCTAGCATGCCATGTAGGCACCACGTCAACATGGCGCCTACATGGTAGTCCATGTGGACTGCTGGAATTGGAGCTGATCTCTTGAGACAGCTAATTCCAGTGTTATAAGATTTCAGCTACTAGTGTGAGAAGATTTCAGATAGTGGACTGGTCAGAAATCAAAAACTAGACTGGGATTTGGATACTGGAATAAGAATCAGACTTATGTACTGGAAATAATGTTCAGATTTAGATTCAGAATACTGGACAACAAGTAAGTGTAACTGGAATATATGCCATGATTGGGATTACATATAAAAGGTTACAGTGAATATGATTTACAAAGAGAGTACAGCCGACAACAACTGCTAATGATTCTCAAGTACAAGTGTAGCCAAAGTGCTAACTCCCATGATAACAATTGCCAACCCGGTTACAATGTAATGGGCCCTATTTATACAGTTCGGGTTTGCTGTAGTAATTACCATAGTAACTACTAAGCAATTCGCTGCCCATCTCCTAAGAGAACGTTCCCACCTCGTGAAACTATCCAACTGTCTACATCCTTCCCTTCTTTCTTGAATTTTGGCAAAATTCCAAAGTTTCTGAAAAATTCCCCTGTCTGATTATGATGTGAGACTGAAAAATCCATCGTCTGGTTCTGATGTTGGGGATCGGGCTTGACCACTGACAGAGTGGCCATTCAAAGATTACGAGAGGCAACTGAAAAGGCCAAGGTAGAGCTCTCATCAGGCCAAGTTAGAGCTCTCATCTCTACCTTCCAGCTGAGGAAGAAAGGTTGCCACTGAATTCTGAGATGGAACTACCCAGTATCCTTCCATTGGACCGTCTTCCGTTTGCCCTTTGACCTGGAGGGTGCCTGAGAAGTCCCAGTACCAGCATTATCCTTCTGAATCAGTCGGTAAATGGCCTCCTTCTCAAGCTGATCCCGCCTTTCTGTGGTCATCTCTACTTCATAAGGCGTGAGGGAGTGATAGGTTTTGGTGTCAGGATCATAGAGTGTACGCCTGCCCTTGGTAATCCTGGTTCTGGCCAGCTTATGACAATGCGAAGCAGTATGGATCCATCCTTCTGGAAGAGGCTGATTAGTTTTGACTCGAGATTCGAAAAGGATCTCAGCCATCTCCCTATACTGTGGTGCTAGGCCCGCCTTAGCTGCAATATCCTTCTCAGGCAATTTAGAAGATTCGACAGTAAGTTACTGCATCTGATTAGTAATCTTGGTCAAGCCTCTGATCTGAATCTTCCATTGACCCATACACATCCGGATCCTATGCATCTCCTCTTTCAGTGCCTGAATATCATTGAGTTGGAGAGCATCATTGAACAACGTCTGCCAAGTCTTCCATTCCATAGTCGATCATTCATACCAATCCTGAAGCTCATCAATAATCTTGAAGTATGTAAGGCCATCAACTGGTTCTGGATGTTGAGGATACAGTGCTGGAAAGAATCTTGGCAGCTCCGTCTCTCTTGCTGGAAAATCATACAAGAGAACTGGAGAATCAGGCACAAATTCTAAAATATTGAGATCAGCCTAGTTCTCTTGCTGCATCATCTTTCTGGTGATTCTTCTAGTTGGAACAATTTTCGGAGAGCAGTTGCCTGTGCTCCGACTGACATTCTAGTATGAGGTCCTTTGCTAGTGGCTGTCTAATCCTCAAGAATGGCTCTGACTCTCTGATCCAAAACTCCTTTGGCAATTTGCATCTGCACCACAAACCCCCTTTAATTGTTCCCTAACATCCTTCATACATCTGTAAGTTGGTTTGTTTCCCAGCAGAAGTTCTAATCCCAGGGCAAGAGAGTGACAATCTGCAGTAGACTGTCTTTGCAAGTGTGGGTTTTACTGTAGTAATTACATAGTAACTTCCATTCTTTCTTGAATTTTGCCAAAATTTCTGAGAAATTTCCCTGTCTGATTCTGATGTGAGACTGAAAAATCCATCGTCTGGTTTTGATGTTGGGGATCTGGCTTGACCACTGACAGAGTGTTCATTCCAAGAAGACTGTATGAGGACTGAACATTTGTCCTTAACTATAGCTGGATCAAAATCAATAGGCTCATATATTGTTATTGGAGCCATGTAAGGTAAAGTTGCATAATCAGTTTTTCGTAGCAGAAGATGCCCTTTCAGTGGATGGGTCTGCATTTGCTGCAACTTATCCTGTTTTACCAGGTGCAGAATTTGTTCAGTATTTGGAGTAGAAACTCCACCTGGCAAAGATGAAGAAACTGGGCCTTTGCCTTTGTCCACTTGGCCCTTGCCTTTATCCACCGACTGCTCTGCTACCTTCTCAGAAGTTGCTGCCTTGGCCTGATCTTTTCCAGAACGAGTAGCAACTGCACTTTGTCCTACTGACTGGCTAGGCATAGTCTTCTGAGCAGGTTGCTTCTCTGTTTGGTTCACCATAGCTTTCTCGGTATTCACAGTCTTGACTTGGCTTTCTATGTGCCTCAAAAATGCACTGCTCTTCGTCAGTGTAGTCTTTGGCTTCTTTGAACTGCCAGCCTGTTCTTCAGTGGCTTTCCTTTTCAGGTCTGTTGAAGTACTCTAATTGTCCGTTGCTTCGTCGTCTGAGGATAGCTCAATGTTCTTGGGCTCAGAAACCGGCTTCTCACTCCAAGATTTTTTTACCTGCTCATGAGTATCTGCAGCAGTTGCCCAATACAAAAATTGCCAAACATATCAAGCATTAAAAACATTCTGGGATTTTAGCTTGGCAGTTTGCTGGAGCACATTGTGTGACAGGATTTGACAAAGGTTAATAGGAACCTTTGGATCCAATATCTTGGCCAATAGCATAGCAAAAAGTTTCTCGGATACATACGTTGGATTGTTCTTAAGGCTTACTGCTTCAGCCACAAACCTGTAAGCGGTGGAAGCTTCTAGTCCTGTACTGGAACACCTTGACCACTTGCCTTGCGCTTACGTTTAGCCGCTTCATCCTCCTTCAGGGCTATACTTATCTGCTGTGGAGTTGCCACAGATGGTTTGGGCTCATTGGGCATCCGGAATGCAAAAGCTATGGTCTTTGATGTAACCGACACCTTTCTACCATTCACCATGGCACTGCCATCTTCAGCGTCAAAAGAATCAAGAACTTGCTTGATGATGTCTGCGTCAAAAGAAATTCTTGTAGCTTGCAACACAACTCGGAGATCCCATAGTTGCAGCAAAGTCATTGCTTGGTCAGTGAATACATAACGCTGGATTTTACTGTACGGTATGATGGGAAGGCTTGCCTTTGTAGTAGCAACTATGGCTTGGGTTTCCTCAAGAGACTCATGCATCTTGTCTGAGCGTTTTCTTCTACCCATACACTGTGAAGACGATGAAACAGGCGAAGGAGAAGAAACTTACTTGATGTGTCAAAGCCGTACCCTGGTGTCGCTGGCAAGGCTAGCTGACAGTCAATTGTCTCTTCAGAGGTCGAGGTATGTGGCTATAGCGAAGAAACCTCGGAGCTTGGCGATGGCGAATGATTAACAGGAGGAAAGTGTCGCGCAGGGGATTTGTGAGGAAAAATGCCAACTCTCCTGACTGTTATACGTGTTCGCGCCATAAAAGCTCCACCACTCGCCGCTCCTAGACTTGTGTGCATCGCTGCTGTCGTGGCAAACATTCATTGGACAAGACTGTGACCCATCCTTAAAATGATTACTATTGGCGTGCCATCTGACCATTGGGCGCTTAAAAATTGAAAAGTGTGTTCCCACTAATACTAGACTGGTTTCTAGTCTGGCTCGATCATATTGGTACTAATTGTAAGATCAGTCTGATATGGTTCTAATGGTACTGGTTTTGAAATTGGAACTGGTTGCACATGAAAAAGCCCAAAAATATATGATTCTGGTATCTCTTGCTCAGCAGTTCCCAGTTTCTTAGTACCTTGTTCTTGCCCATTCTCTCTAGCCTCTGAATAATAAAGCTTGATCTTTGCACCATTATATACTCCTAGCAACAATAATCCAGATAAATCTTTTAGTCTGACTGTACCATTGGAGAAGACCCAGTGTACCTCAAATGGTCCTTCCTAGGCAATCTTCAGGTTTGGCTTCTTTGGACCCAGTCTAGACTGATATAGAAGCACCAAATCTCCTTTCTGAAATTCTCGAACCTTAATTCGGCGATCATGCCAGTGCTTCCTTCGTTGTTGAACCATTTCTTGTTCCAACATAGCCCGTTGCCTGAGTTCATCTAATTGCATCAATTCATCTAGGCGCTTTTTCAGATTGTGGTTGAAGTCTAAGTTATACTTCACATCCATTCTCAGACTTGGGATCACAAACTCCATAGGAACCACAGCTTCAGTGCCATACACCATTCTGAATGGTGTCATTCCAGTAGTGACCTTATAAGCTGTCCTATACGCCCATAGAGCAGTCTGGAGTTTCAAATCCCACTGGTCTAGTTTCTTTTGCACCACCTTAGTGAGAATAGTCTTTATTGTCTTGTTGCTACTTTCAGCCTGTCCATTGCATTTGGGATAGTAAGGAGTAGATTTCCGATGCTTGACTGAAAGCATATCCAATAGGATTTCCATAGTGTCATTGATAAAATGTGTTCCTTGATCGGACACAATCTCTACTGGACATCCATATCGGCAGACAATATTCTCAAATAGAAACCTTGCAGATGACTTGGCTGTGTTGTCAGGAAGAGATTTAGCTTCAACCCACTTAGTTACATAACAAGTATCCATTACTATGTACTTGTTCTTTCTGGGGGTAACCTTCTTAAAAGGTCCCATAAAATCTAGTCCCTATTTCATGAACACTCCCAGTGGTTGTACTGGCGTCAAAGGAGTCATATCTGCAGCTGTTGGTTGACCCATTCTTTGGCATATGTCACACGTTTTACAAAAGCTTCTGACATCAGCAATCAGTGTTTGCCACCACAGACCAGCTTGCAGAATCTTCTTGTAGGTTACTTCGTTGGAAAAGTGTCCACCAGATTCACCATTATGTGCTTCTGAAATTCTTCTTCCTTCCATAGGGACACAACGTTGAAGTATACCATCCACACCGATAGAGTAATCCTCCGATGATAGTAAATTTCAGGCTTTTTATGATCAGAGCTTTCTTTTGGTTCTGCTTCCAGCCCTCTGGAAAGGCACCTTGGGAAAGAAATTGATAAACATCGTACAATTCAGGATCAACTGATTCTCCTGCTTCTAACTGAAATAAGTTAGCGTCCACCACTGGTTCATCTCTCAAGGGTGATTCTGAATAACCTTCCGTAATTCTTGAGAGAAAATCAGCTCCACAATGATTCTTTCCAGGCTTATGAAAAATTCTTAATTCAAACTCCATTAGGAACATCATCCATCTTATCAGCCTGCCTTGAATAATGACTTTATTAATTAGAAACAGAAGAGCCTGATGGTCCACATAAAAATGGAACAACTTTCCCAACAGGTAATGCCTGAACTTTGTAGCGCTGAAAAACATTCCAAGGGCTTCTCTCTCAGTAGTTGTATAGCCTTGTTCAGCCTGACTGAATCTGTGTGACTAGCAAAATAAACCGGATAATCAGTCCTTCCGTCTGGCTGAGCTAATATTGCCCCCATTTCCAATCCCGAAGCATCTACATGTACGTGGAAATAATATCCCAGTTTGGCTGCCTAAGGGCTGGTTTGCTGATAATGGCGTTTTTCAGATTCTGGAAGCTCTCCTCACATTCAGCAGTCCAGTTGAACTTACTGGTCTTCTTTGTAAGCTCATATAGTGGTACTGCTTGATAAGCAAACTTATGTACAAATCTTCTATAGAAATTCACATAACCCAAGAAAGAACTCAATTCTGAAGCATTTCTGGGTGCTTTAGCTTGCTGAACACACTGAATTTTGTCGTTGGCCATCTCTATTCCATTTTGGGAAACCACATGTCCCAGTAGCTGTCCCTTCCAGACTAGGAAAACAGATTTGAATGGATACAAACAAATCCGCTTCTCCTGACAGCGTTTGAAAACCATCTCTGGGAATAGCAGGTGTTGTTCCTCATCTGAATAGATAGTAAAGTCATCCATAAAAATGGCAAGGAACCGATGAAGGAATTCATTAAACATCTCCATCATACACCACTGAAAGGTAGTTGGTGCATTGCACAGGCCAAAAGGCATCACCAGATACATGAAAGCTCCCCACTCGGTGATAAAAGTGGTCTTGGCTCTAGCTTCAAGAGCAATCTGTAATAACTGGTTATAGCCACTGTAACCATCCATGAATCTATACATTTCATATCATGCGATCTCATCAAGGAACATGTCAGTAAAAGGCAAGGGAAATGGATCTTTGATAGTTTGGGCGTTGAGTTTCCTATAGTCGACACAAACTCTCAATTTCCCATTCTTCTTGGGAACGACGACTATGGGAAGTAGCCAATCGCTACTAGCCACCTCTGTGATGAACCCAGCCTTGAGAAGATTATCAATCTCCTCTTTGACCTTCTTTGTATAGTTGGGGTTCATCCGGTATCTTTGCAGTCGTACTGGCCTAGCATCTGGCTTCAACGGTATTCGGTGCTGACATACTTCAGGATCCACTCCCTTCAGGTCTGTATGTTCCCACGCAAACACGTCTTTATAATTTTGGAACATCTTACTTGCCTTTTCCTTCATTGCCGGGTTGAGATGCTTGTTGACCTTGATCATCCTAGGACTATCCTCTGATCCTAGGTTCCATTCCTCCACTTCTTGGTCGTCTAGAAGCAACCAATTAGGCCCGCCTCCTTTTCGTTTAGTTGACTCTTCAACATAATCCTAGGATGGTCCATTCATTTCTGAATCAGCATTCTGATCCATTGGGTACTCTTCAGAATGTACTGGTTCCTCTACCATACCAGTATCAGCTGATTCTACCACCCTTCCTGTTAGCTGAACTGTTCTTTCCCCTGTGTTGATTTCAATAAACTGATCGGGGAATTGTCTTTTCTGCTTGTCAGCCTGCTCTTTATTCAGCAAGACTGCATTCAAGTCAATCTCTGCCAAAGGGAATATGTTCATGGCCACTAACATTCGCTCGATCTTCTTGGATCTGTACTTCTGACATAACTCCTTCGGCCTCAGTTCTTTTCTCCAGCTTCTAGTATTGTTTTTTTGGATTTGAATTCTGCCACCACTGGCCCCTTCTATGGTTAATGTTTGGTTTGCATAGTCATGAACAACATGTGCTGTTCTCAACCATGGGCGCCCTAGCAGCATCCCATATGTCCCTTGTACATCCAGAACTAAGAAACTGGTTTTAAATTTTTCCCTTCCAACTCTTATCTGCATATTTTCAATCATACCCGTCGCTTGTACCACTCTGTGATCTGCCATTCGCACTTTGAATGGTGCTGGCTTCATATTAGTGATACCCATTCTCTACTGGAGATGAACTCCCATTATGTTGACTCCTGCTCCTCTATCCAAAATAAACTTGAGAGAGGTTCCCACTGCTTCCTAACCTTGTAGTTCACTTGAATAAGTGGAACTTCATCATCTCGGACGGCCGTCAGGTCCACTGTTCTGGCCTCCACCTCAGCTTTCCTGCGCTGTCTGATAAAGTTGGCCACTTCACGCAAGGTTCTTCTGATATCCTCCAGCTCTACAGTCAACTTCTGAATTCTATCACAAATTTTCACATGAATTTCTTCTCTTTCTTGGTCAGATTGATTGTCAGAGCTCGAAGAACTGGTATCTTCACATTGCCATTCCTCTTTTTCAGTGCTTCCCATCCTTCCATCAATTCTCAGTTCATCAGTCATTCCTTATACCGCAACCAGCATGGTCTCAGGTATGGCCGGTACTGACTGATCCTTATCAGTCGATTGGGTTAGTATCCTCTGAATGACTCTAGCTTCAGAACTTTCTGGCTGCTCTGGCAGCTTCTTGGCTAAATCCTTCGTGATTTTACGCTAGTTCCCTCTGCTCTTGCCATTCATCTACCACCTTCTCTTTCCCTTTGGCCTTCCAAAATTCTCTTTGTTGAGCCCACTTGCTCCTGGTAGGATTGACTGGTGTTTTTGAAATATCTGGAATTTCTTCAATAACTACTTCCTTGCTTCTAGTAACTACCCGTACTGGGACTGGCTCTGGTGCCTTAGCCTCAGTAGTAGTAGTTGCAGGTGCATCTGGGCATTGGGTTGCGAAATGGCCATACTTCCCACAAGTGTAGCAATTCATGCTCCTATTCTCGAAGTTTCCACGTCCTCTGCCTCGGCCCATACCCGTTTGGAATCGGCCACGTCCCTGACCAGTACCACTGGTACCTGGTCTCTCCTCTTGGGCTACTTTGATGGGTTCTACCTTCACTCGTGCAGTGTAGGCGACCACTGACAGATCTTTGCCCTTCTTAAAGTGGTGAATCCTGATGCCACAATTGTTCTATAGATGACCAAAAGCCTTACAGTAGGTACATTGTGGACATTCATTGGAGATATGGTCCTTGGATTTGCATTTCAAACACCAAGTATCCATCTTCCAAACTGGTTGTCTTGTGTGGCTAATTTCGGCAATCTGTCTAGCCATTTCTTCAATTTTCTTGGTCCAAGATCCCTTCTTTGACTTCTCCTTGGATCGTTCATTAGAGCTGCTTTCGGAGCTACTGGACACCTCACTGGAATAAGAACTTTCAATAGCAGAGCTACTGCTACTGGTCCTTCGCTTCTTGTTGCTCTTTTCCTTCTTGGCCTATTGTTCCAGCTTCAATGCCCTTTGGACCAGATCATTGAATTTCTTGGTAGGAGCTGGTACCTCTTGCTCCCTAAGCTTTTTGCTTCTGAAACCATTCAAAAACCATGCTCTCAACCTCTTCTCAGATGGCGGTTCCTGTAACTGCGTGGTTAGCTCCTTGATCTTTTCCACATAACTTCGGACTGATAGATTTCGCTGTTTGATCTTATCTAGTTCACAGAGGATATCTTCATCCCCTCTGTTGTGGGAATATTCCAACCTGAAGGCTTTAAGCAATTTGTTGCATGATCTGAGCTGGCATGTAGGTAATGGTAATACCATTTCCTCGCTGCCTCCTTCAAGGTTTGCGGGAAATATTCCCCCCAATCATCTTCATCAATATTTTTCAGTTCGTACTCATAGGTGATGGAAGAAGAATAATAGACTTCACCTTATCTGGATCAGCCTCAATGCCATTTTCTGACACCATATGGCCCAATAACTTCACCCTTGGCTGTGCTAGATGACATTTCTTTGGATTTAGTTGTCCTCCACATTCATCATATCGAGCCAATACCATCTGCAGCTTCTCATGGTGATCAGCCCTACTGCTATAGACACAGAAGTCATCCATAAAAGCTTTAACACAACTACCAATGAATGGTTCTAACACCCAATTTCCTCTCTCTTGATAGAAGGAAGGTCCATTTGACAACCCAAATGGCAATACTGTGTAGCAATAGCAGCCCCATGGCGTAATAAATGTTGTCTTTGTGCGGTCTTTAAGAGCAATCTTCAATTGAAAATAGCCTGAAAAACCATCACACACACTGTACCTCTCATAACCTGCCACTGAATCCAAGATCTGATCGATGAATGGAAGAGGATATGGGTTCTTCTTAGTGGCTGCGTTTAAGGGTTTAAAATCTACACAAATTCTCCACTTCCCATCCTTCTTTGGACTGACAACTACCGGACTCACCCATTCTGTGGTCTCCACTGGAACTATGAACCCTGCCTTCAATAACTTGTCCACCTCTACCCGCAAGGCTTCCATTTGCTCTTGACCCATCCTTCTTAGCCTTTGCCGTACTGGCTTAGCACCTTCTTTCAGCTCTATATGCATCTCTTCACCCTTGAACCCTCTGATCTCTTCATATGAAGTAACGAACAAATCAGGAAAACTAGCCAGCATATGCAAAAATATATCCTTCTCCAGAGCTGAGAGGTCTCCACTAATCATTTGCGTCATTAATTCCTGCTTCTTTGACAACTCAACCTTGCTTTGCATCATCCCTTCAATCACTTCATAAGGCCCTTCACTTTCATCTTCAACCTCATTTGCAAATGCAACTAAGCCAATCTCCCGGATTTCTTTGTCCATCAAAAGAAATGCAACATCAGCATCCTCATCACTGCTGGTAGTGCTATCACTGTCCTCATCTGTCACCGTGGAAGAGTCTTCATCACTAGACTCATCCTCATAAAGCTCCTCTAATCGTTTCCTTGTGTCCATATTATAAAGCTTCTTGGTACCTGTCTTTCCATAGAGGCTAATCGTACCATGTCGCCAATCTTGAACAACTCCCACTGCACGTAACCACGGTCTGCCCAGTATAATAGGATATGCTCCCAACCCTGCTGGCATCACATGAAAATCAACCACTGCCTTTGCATCATATGCCTCCACTTCTAAGCTCTTTACAACACCCAAGCATTTTACTTTTTGATGGTTTGCCAATCTGATCCGAAACCCTGACACCCCAGCCACTGTGAGACCCATCTTCTCAACGCATGAGTGTGTTATGACGCATATTTGGGCTCCGCCATTCACATAACCTTGTCCCAAATTTTTCCTTTTATGCCACACATCTACTATTGGACAAATGTGTGGTAGCTCATCCATTGCCAACACCTTTACTGAACCTCTCTCTGGCTCTTTCTCCATTGGGTTAACCATCCTCTTCCACTGTCTCTTTAGCTTAGGCACCATCTCTATAAGCTGCCCAAAAGTAACCTCTGCCTTCCTGCTCGTCAGATCCTCCTTCAAGTCATAGCTTAATTGCCCATCCCCTAGTGGAAAATCTGAAACATGAAACTTTCGACGAGCTCTCCTTTTCCTCTTGGCCTTGACATCCTCGCCTTCATGGCTCTTTCCCTTCTTCTTGCTAGGACCTGGGGCACTTCTTCCTTCCTTATCCTCTGTGGTCCTCTTCCCAATAGGCATCACTAATGTATCCTCTAGCTTTGATGCCTTCTCCAAGGTGACTACACTTAGCACTTTTGTCTTTCCCTTTTCCTCCTGGGTCAGTCCACTGGTTCCTTCGTCTCCCTTAATTTCGATGCCATAATCATTTGACCTAGTTAACACCTGTCTTGGCAATGGATACATGTCTCCCCCCATCCTTGGTGGCTTATCACATTGCGGGCTGATGTGACCCAACTCTCCACAATTATAACATGTGGGCGTCTGCCTCCAAAACCTACCATTGCTTTGTCCAACACCATTCCTAGGCCTTTCTTCACCTCCTGGCTGATTTGCAAACCGCCCTCGACCTCGATTATTTCCCACTTGACCTAGCATGTTTAGGCTGAGATTCTTCATCAAATCAACCACTTGCCTCATGTCTTGCCTTAGGCCATCATCTTGCACTGCTGTAGTGACCACTGCTGGCATAACCTGAGTAGTAACAGGAACCACTGGTTCATGATGAACCCCTCACATGCGCCCTTGTAAAGACTCTATAGGCTGAAATTCAGACCTCATTGGCGAAGACTCCACCCCTAACTGGCTCATTTTCCTGAGCTTCCACTCTTTGTTCCTTGCTACCTCTAGTGCATCCTCATATGTCCTAGGCTTCTTTAGCTCCACTCTCCAACGTATATTCTCCCAAAGACCAGCTAAGAACCTGTCCTTCTTCATCATGTCAGGCGGGGGTACCTGTGGTGCTAAAGCCTTGCACATTCGCTCCCATGCCAATGAAAACTTACGTATGTACGCATCTACTGGCTCACCTTCCTTTTGCACCAAAGCCTGTACTTCTTGCCACACTTTGTCAGGATCTTCTATCTTCACAAACTCCACTTCCAAACCATGTCGTAGATTGTCCCAACTCAGCCTTACAGGTGGATCAGCCACACGCAACTCCTCTTCAAATGCTTTAGATCAAACTCGTGCATCACTCTTCAAACAAATTTGGAGAAGGCGTAACATCTGCGCAGGGTCATGAATCTGGTTGCTAATGCAGGCGACCTCCATCTTTTCCAGAAAGTCCTCCACATCTTCATCACTTCTTCCATGAAACTCCGGATAAGAGAAAGCCATGGCTACCCAAATTATGATGCTTTGAGAACCCCTTCCAACACACGTGCAAGAACCCAAAACTTTTCACTACCCAATCCCCAGAAACTTCAATGGAGCTCAGCTTTAGATGAGAACAAACACATGCACATCAAATGAGTTTTCATAGTTGATCATTGGAATTACCACAGGCAAAGGACATTCCAGGATCTCTCTCAATCTTCTTGGCCCAAACATAAAGACTATGCGCTGCTGGAAAAAGATCTTCCTGGACACATGAACATTAATATGAATTCTTTGAGTTAAATAAAAAGGAGTGAACTGAGGGCCATTTTGATCATCCATTAAAGCCAACCATGAAGCTCCCAAGAAGGCACACCTGACTCAACCTCTGATTTTGCCAAAATTTCAGCAGCATAACAGCATAAATGGCTCAAAATACCAAAAAACCAGCCATCATAACTTGGGAAAATTTCGACAGAATTTCCCCAGAAATAGAGCAATGAGAACCCAAAATATAGACTGTATCTGTATGCATAAACTGCCAACAATAGAACCCGAGCATCAAATAGGACTCACTAGTACATAACCTATGGCGAGGTCACAAAAAGGGTGCTCCAGCTACCTGTATCACCGAAAGGATCTCCACATTTGAGAATCCCCCAGCTCAATAAAAACCTCACGCTATCAACCCTCACACGAAAGCTAATGCAAATCGCGTATAGTCAAGTCTCAGAAATGACTATCTTCCAAACCAAGTCTCAGAAATGGCTGGGACTGCCAAATAAAACCATATATGGCTCCACAAAGGCGTACAATGGCAGTTTCCACAAGTAACGTACAATCCAGCAGACAATGCGCTCAAATAGGCGCCAAGTGATGCATACCCACAACAACTGCAAGTGACATCACTGCTAGTATATCACTGTACTCCAGCTACCTGTACCTGTGTTAATCACCTGCACCTGTACCTGTACCTGTAACCTGTAATCTCCAACCTGTAACCTGTAATCCCGAATCTCGAAGCTCGAAGCTCGAAGCAGAAGGTACTCGAAGAAGATCGTCCGTGGGGGCGCCAAAAGAATGTGAGCGGGATGAAAACACACACAGCGCCTCTATAACGATCCGACACACACTCTTGGGAAGATACACACACACACACACACACTATGGGGCACCACTCGGCTTAGACAACACACCTGGCCGAGACAGGGAACACACCTCTGGAGTGAGAGGAGAGAGACTATCCACTTGCCCACTCCACATAGACACACACACACACACACACACACACAAAACTCAGCTCAAAAGAGGAGAATTTTTTATGTTTAGATACAATTGAGCTTGGGCCAACACCAATGGGGCAAACAGCTCACACAATATGGGTAAAAGATACCAGATACAATCACAAACTAGAGCAGAAACTTCGTTCATAGGAGAAACTTACACAAAAAAACAGCAGGAAAAGAGTGAGGAATTTGGCAAAATGGACAGCGCCATCGCGTCCGGAACGGCCCAAAACCCCAGTCTACAATGTCAAAGTGCTCAAATCCGACCTTGGATGAGCAGTTTACGGCCAAAACAGGCTCCAAAAACCCAAAAAACACACCTGCGGCTGTTCCTCCTCTCTTCTCCACGTTTTTTTCTGGTCTTCTCTCAGTTTTTTCAGTTCCCACACTTAGCTTTATTAGTTGGGCACCCTTGGCCTTTTAGATGACCTCAAACGGACCCCGAACAAGCCAAAAACTGACCTCGCAGTGCATAGTTGTCACCTTTTTGCATCATCCGCACACCTGGCACTCATTTCTTTTCAATAATGCGTCTCGCAACCACGTGAAGTGGCCCCAAAAAGTGGTCCTAGTGATGACCTTTATGCATAACTCTCACCAGAAAACACCCACGTTGTGTCCATCCTCATCCGCGTGCAAATATTGACCTCGTTCGCCCTCCTGACGCCACTAGATGCCATCTGACGCACCTGCTGACCTCACGTCGTCGGCCCGCGGATAGCTTCCTCGAGAAGTTTTACGCGCTACCAACTCCTCCTTATTGTAGAAAAAACACACTAGTACTGGTAATAGTGAAAATCGATGCACTATGTACATGCTGCCCCACCTGTACACATGTGGGCCCCACGTAACCACCTGGCTATGGAAATTGGGCAATCCTTCATTTGATGCACCATGCATGTGTATGTACATATGCGCAATCCCTTGCTCCAAAAAACTCCTGACATAATTTGCCCACCCCCTAGCCTGCTAGATCATTCATGATCAGCAGCAGCAAAGAGAGATATGAGACTCGCCGCATCACAGGTCTCCTCATCCCTCACAGACATCACTCGCTCTTCAGAAAACTCATCTTGCTCCACCATCATCAACCTGGCATGATACAACTTAAGACGCAACCCATTTACCCTTGACTTATGTAGAACACCATCCAGGTTAGCCAACTGATATGTGCCATTTGGAAAACACTCTACTACCTTGAAAGGGCCTTCCCACTTAATTTGAAACTTCTTTTGGAAGGTGCTGTCCAGCTTACTGTTGTAGCGCAAAACCAAGTCATGTTTCTTGATACCCTTACTTTTGACCTTTTCATTTATCTTTGCCAAAGCCTTATCCTGCATCTGCCCATAATGCTCCAATGCACTCATCCTATCCAGCTGGACCTCTTGTAACTGCAAGAGCCTCTCTTTGAATGCATCACTAGGCGGCCCAAGCAACTTCTCTAACATCTTGACCGCAGGCAACTCTACCTCCACAGGCAATAGTGCTTCCTTTCCATACACCAAATGAAATGGAGTAAACCCTGTACCTGTCTTCACCGAAGTACGGTAAGCCCATAATGCACTAGGCAATTCCAAATCCCAATTCTTTCCTTGGTGCTCTGTCACTTTCGAAAGAATCTGTACCAACTCACCATTGAATCTTTCATTTAAGCCATTACACTGTGGGTAATAAGGAGTGGTATGCTGGTGCCTAATCTTCATTTTTGCACATAAAAAATCTAGCAGTTTAGCTCTAAAGCCAGGCCCCTTATTTGAAAGTAGCTCCAGTGGCACCCCAAACTTGCAACATATTTCATCATACACAAATTTTGCCACATCCTTTGCAGTGATCTGTTTTACTGCTATAGCCTCTGCACATCTAGAAAGATAGTCCACTGCCGTCAAAATATAGCTTTTGCCCCTGCTTGTGATAGGTAACGGGCCTATTGCATCAATCCCCCACTTTTCAAACACATCAAACGCCATAATGGTTTTTCGTAGCTCTGGCTTCAACACTCTCTTCCCAAATGCTTGACACCTATTGCAAGACCTACACCAATGGTGAACATCCTTGTGCAAACTAGGCCATACATACCCTTCTTGCAAGATCTTATGCAAGGTGATCTTTAGAGCAAAATGGCCACCACATGCGCCTTCATGATT
This sequence comes from Adiantum capillus-veneris, assembly GCF_014529385.1. NCBI lineage: Eukaryota > Viridiplantae > Streptophyta > Polypodiopsida > Polypodiales > Pteridaceae > Adiantum > Adiantum capillus-veneris. The sequence continues at coordinate 137,126,525 of NC_140944.1, read as the reverse complement.
CTCTTCCAACACTCTGTAAAGCTCCTCCTGCCAAGGTACACGTCTCAACACGAGATCAGCCCCTTTCATGTATAAGACATCACCAATCAATTTGTACCTGTATGCTCTACGCACAAAGCCATACTTCTTAGACTTCTGAATCTCCTTTGGAATGATTCCTGTTAGCAAAAACTCCTCTTCTTGAGCCAAACTTTCCCGGCCATGATAAAGAGGTAAATTGGTCCTCAATACGAATAGCTCCCCAATCATGCCTTGAGCTGCTGCATGTGCCTCTCCATTTAGAGCACATTCAATGTGTCTGATGCTCCATGCTTCAAACTTTTTTAACAGGCCTTTAATTCTAAAGCACATTTCCTTCAATGAGGTGTTCTTGCTCTTCCACACACCCAGCACTTGCTTCACCACTAACAAGGCATCACCTTTTATGCTCAACCTTCGAATCCCATGCTTCAAACAAATGTGTAATCCAGCTTCCAAAGTAGCATATTCAGCCTCATTGTTGCTATGAGCATCCAATTTGAACCCTCTCGTGCATACTAGCTTCCCCTCTGGATCATAAAGTGCTATACCCCCTGAAGCTGCATCGTGGCTCTTTCTGTATGAACCATCAAAGAACAACACATGTGCATTGCTGATCTGTGGCACTTCTTCAACTACCTTTCTCACCACCTCTTCCTTAACAATAAGGGGATTCTCCTTGTAGGTCAACAAATCAGCTAGGGTAGCCCTTGTACTATCTTCCACTAGAAAAGAGAACTCAAACTCTTGCAGCTCAATTACCCATTTCTTCACCACATTTGACATGTTAATACCATTAATTAACTGTGGCAAAAAGGCATAACTCGTCAAGAAAACAAAAGGCCGTGGTAGCAAGTAATGACGAAATCGTCGACAAGCAAATATTACACTGGCCATCACTAGCTCTACTTCCGATAACTTTCTCTCCGCTACCAACTTCACTCGGCTTGCACAATACATTGGCCTCATATAATGGCTGCCCTTCCCCTTTTGCAATAGCATGGCTCCAATGGCATCATCCCCTACTGATGGATTTACATAAAAAACTTTCTCCCAATCAGGAGCCTGCATGGCTGACAACCCCCCTAACACCTCTTTCACCTCTTGAAACACTTCTTCACACTTGTCATCCCATTGCAATGGATCATGCTTTGCCACTTGCTGTAATGGATAAAGAATCTGCGAAGACAATGGAATAAACCGTGCCATGTACTTCACTTTGTGTATAAAGGTTGCCAATTGCTTCGTACTCATAGGTGATGGAAGAAGAATAATAGACTTCACCTTATCTGGATCAGCCTCAATGCCATTTTCTGACACCATATGGCCCAATAACTTCACCCTTGGCTGTGCTAGATGACATTTCTTTGGATTTAGTTGTCCTCCACATTCATCATATCGAGCCAATACCATCTGCAGCTTCTCATGGTGATCAGCCCTACTGCTATAGACACAGAAGTCATCCATAAAAGCTTTAACACAACTACCAATGAATGGTTCCAACACCCAATTTGCTCTCTCTTGATAGAAGGAAGGTCCATTTGACAACCCAAATGGCAATACTGTGTAGCAATAGCAGCCCCATGGCGTAATAAATGTTGTCTTTGTGCGGTCTTTAAGAGCAATCTTCAATTGAAAATAGCCTGAAAAACCATCACACACACTGTACCTCTCATAACCTGCCACTGAATCCAAGATCTGATCGATGAATGGAAGAGGATATGGGTTCTTCTTAGTGGCTGCGTTTAAGGGTTTAAAATCTACACAAATTCTCCACTTCCCATCCTTCTTTGGACTGACAACTACCGGACTCACCCATTCTGTGGTCTCCACTGGAACTATGAACCCTGCCTTCAATAACTTGTCCACCTCTACCCGCAAGGCTTCCATTTGCTCTTGACCCATCCTTCTTAGCCTTTGCCGTACTGGCTTAGCACCTTCTTTCAGCTCTATATGCATCTCTTCACCCTTGAACCCTCTGATCTCTTCATATGAAGTAACGAACAAATCAGGAAAACTAGCCAGCATATGCAAAAATATATCCTTCTCCATAGCTGAGAGGTCTCCACTAATCATTTGCGTCATTAATTCCTGCTTCTTTGACAACTCAACCTTGGTTTTCATCAGCCCTTCAATCACTTCATAAGGCCCTTCACTTTCATCTTCAACCTCATTCGCAAATGCAACTAAGCCAATCTCCCGGATTTCTTTGTCCATCAAAAGAAATGCAACATCAGCATCCTCATCACTGCTGGTAGTGCTATCACTGTCCTCATCTGTCACCGTGGAAGAGTCTTCATCACTAGACTCATCCTCATCTTCATAAAGCTCCTCTAATCGTTTCCTTGTGTCCATATTATAAAGCTTCTTGGTACCTGTCTTTCCATAGAGGCTAATCGTACCATGTCGCCAATCTTGAACAGCTCCCACTGCACGTAACCACGGTCTGCCCAGTATAATAGGATATGCTCCCAACCCTGCTGGCATCACATGAAAATCAACCACTGCCTTTGCATCATATGCCTCCACTTCTAAGCTCTTTACAACACCCAAGCATTTTACTTTTTGATGGTTTGCCAATCTGATCCGAAACCCTGACACCCCAGCCACTGTGAGACCCATCTTCTCAACGCATGAGTGTGTTATGACGCATATTTGGGCTCCGCCATCCACATAACCTTGTCCCAAATTTTTCCTTTTATGCCACACATCTACTATTGGACAAATGTCTGGTAGCTCATCCATTGCCAACACCTTTACTGAACCTCTCTCTGGCTCTTTCTCCATTGGGTTAACCATCCTCTTCCACTGTCGCTTTAGCTTAGGCACCATCTCTATAAGCTGCCCAAAAGTAACCTCTGCCTTCCTGCTCGTCAGATCCTCCTTCAAGTCATAGCTTAATTGCCCATCCCCTAGTGGAAAATCTGAAACATGAAACTTTCGACGAGCTCTCCTTTTCCTCTTGGCCTTGACATCCTCGCCTTCATGGCTCTTTCCCTTCTTCTTGCTAGGACCTGGGGCACTTCTTCCTTCCTTATCCTCTGTGGTCCTCTTCCCAATAGGCATCACTAATGTATCCTCTAGCTTTGATGCCTTCTCCAAGGTGACTACACTTAGCACTTTTGTCTTTCCCTTTTCCTCCTGGGTCAGTCCACTGGTTCCTTCGTCTCCCTTAATTTCGATGCCATAATCATTTGACCTAGTTAACACCTGTCTTGGCAATGGATACATGTCTCCCCCCATCCTTGGTGGCTTATCACATTGCGGGCTGATGTGACCCAACTCTCCACAATTATAACATGTGGGCGTCTGCCTCCAAAACCTACCATTGCTTTGTCCAACACCATTCCTAGGCCTTTCTTCACCTCCTGGCTGATTTGCAAACCGCCCTCGACCTCGATTATTTCCCACTTGACCTAGCATGTTTAGGCTGAGATTCTTCATCAAATCAACCACTTGCCTCATGTCTTGCCTTAGGCCATCATCTTGCACTGCTGTAGTGACCACTGCTGGCATAACCTGAGTAGTAACAGGAACCACTGGTTCATGATGAACCCCTCACATGCGCCCTTGTAAAGACTCTATAGGCTGAAATTCAGACCTCATTGGCGAAGACTCCACCCCTAACTGGCTCATTTTCCTGAGCTTCCACTCTTTGTTCCTTGCTACCTCTAGTGCATCCTCATATGTCCTAGGCTTCTTTAGCTCCACTCACCAACGTATATTCTCCCAAAGACCAGCTAAGAACCTGTCCTTCTTCATCATGTCAGGCGGGGGTACCTGTGGTGCTAAAGCCTTGCACATTCGCTCCCATGCCAATGAAAACTTACGTATGTACGCATCTACTGGCTCACCTTCCTTTTGCACCAAAGCCTGTACTTCTTGCCACACTTTGTCAGGATCTTCTATCTTCACAAACTCCACTTCCAAACCATGTCGTAGATTGTCCCAACTCAACCTTACAGGTGGATCAGCCACACGCAACTCCTCTTCAAATGCTTTTGACCAAACTCGTGCATCACTCTTCAAACAAATTTGGAGAAGGCGTAACATCTGCGCAGGGTCATGAATCTGGTTGCTAATGCAGGCGACCTCCATCTTTTCCAGAAAGTCCTCCACATCTTCATCACTTCTTCCATGAAACTCCGGATAAGAGAAAGCCATGGCTACCCAAATTATGATGCTTTGAGAATCCCTTCCAACACACGTGCAAGAACCCAAAACTTTTCACTACCCAATCCCCAGAAACTTCAATGGAGCTCAGCTTTAGATGAGAACAAACACATGCACATCAAATGAGTTTTCATAGTTGATCATTGGAATTACCACAGGCAAAGGACATTCCAGGATCTCTCTCAATCTTCTTGGCCCAAACATAAAGACTATGCGCTGCTGGAAAAAGATCTTCCTGGACACATGAACATTAATCTGAATTCTTTGAGTTAAATGAAAAGGAGTGAACTGAGGGCCATTTTGATCATCCATTAAAGCCAACCATGAAGCTCCCAAGAAGGCACACCTGACTCAACCTCTGATTTTGCCAAAATTTCAGCAGCATAACAGCATAAATGGCTCAAAATACCAAAAAACCAGCCATCATAACTTGGGAAAATTTCGACAGAATTTCCCCAGAAATAGAGCAATGAGAACCCAAAATATAGACTGTATCTGTATGCATAAACTGCCAACAATAGAACCCGAGCATCAAATAGGACTCACTAGTACATAACCTATGGCGAGGTCACAAAAAGGGTGCTCCAGCTACCTGTATCACCGAAAGGATCTCCACATTTGAGAATCCCCCAGCTCAATAAAAACCTCACGCTATCAACCCTCACACGAAAGCTAATGCAAATCGCGTATAGTCAAGTCTCAGAAATGACTATCTTCCAAACCAAGTCTCAGAAATGGCTGGGACTGCCAAATAAAACCATATATGGCTCCACAAAGGCGTACAATGGCAGTTTCCACAAGTAACGTACAATCCAGCAGACAATGCGCTCAAATAGGCGCCAAGTGATGCATACCCACAACAACTGCAAGTGACATCACTGCTAGTATATCACTGTACTCCAGCTACCTGTACCTGTGTTAATCACCTGCACCTGTACCTGTACCTGTAACCTATAATCTCCAACCTGTAACCTGTAATCCCGAATCTCGAAGCTCGAAGCTCGAAGCAGAAGGTACTCGAAGAAGATCCTCCGTGGGGGCGCCAAAAGAATGTGAGCGGGATGAAAACACACACAGCGCCTCTATAACGACCCGACACACACTCTTGGAAAGATACACACACACACTATGGGGCACCACTCGGCTTAGACAACACACCCTGCCGAGACAGGGAACACACCTCTGGAGTGAGAGGAGAGAGACTATCCACTTGCCCACTCCACATAGACACACACACACACACACACACACACACACACACAAAACTCAGCTCAAAAGAGGAGAATTTCTGATGTTTAGATACAATTGAGCTTGGGCCAACACCAATGGGGCAAATAGCTCACACAATATGGGTAAAAGATACCAGATACAATCACAAACTAGAGCAGAAACTTCGCTCATAGGAGAAACTTACACAGAAAAACAGCAGGAAAAGAGTGAGGAATTTGGCAAAATGGACAACGCCATCACGTCCGGAACGGCCCAAAACCCCAGTCTACAATGTCAAAGTGCTCAAATCCGACCTTGGATGAGCAGTTTACGGCCAAAACAGGCTCCAAAAACCCAAAAAACACACCTGCGGCTGTTCCTCCTCTCTTCTCCACGTTTTTTTCTGGCCTTCTCTCAGTTTTTTCAGTTCCCACACTTAGCTTTATTAGTTGGGCACCCTTGGCCTTTTAGATGACCTCAAACGGACCCCGAACAGGCAAAAAACTGACCTCGCAGTGCATAGTTGTCACCTTTTTGCATCATCCGCACACCTGGCACTCATTTCTTTTCAATAATGCGTCTCGCAACCACGTGAAGTGGCCCCAAAAAGTGGTCCTAATGATGAACTTTCTGCATAACTCTCACCAGAAAACACCCACGTTGTGTCCGTCCTCATCCGCGTGCAAATATTGACCTCGTTCGCCCTACTGACGCCACTAGATGCCATCTGACGCACCTGCTGACCTCACGTCGTCGGCCGGCGGATAGCTTCCTCGAGAAGTTTTACGCGCTACCAACTCCTCCTTATTGTAGAAAAAACACACTAGTACTGGTAATAGTGAAAATCGATGCACTATGTACATGCTGCCCTACCTGTACACATGTGGGCCCCACGTAACCACCTGGCTATGGAAATTGGGCAATCCTTCATTTGATGCACCATGCATGTGTATGTACATATGCGCAATCCCTTGCTCCAAAAAACTCCTGACAACGGGTAAGAACACAATCTACGTTTTGGCACCCAAATTTGATCATTTCCTTGATAGTAGCCTTGGGCTTCCAATAGCTGTTTAGGAATCCATCGCAAAATTTTCTTAATTTTCTTGGAGCGAGTGGTACGTTTCTTACAAGGCTTCTGTTTTTTAGCACTAGCTATGGTCGCTAAAGAAGATTTAGGGACCCACTTGTATGTTTTCTTTGTTATATTAGGATGAGTCTTGTTAGAAGCTATATGCATTGTTTGTAGCATATTTAAAGGTACGGGCATTTCATCCCCCTCAGGTGTTACCCAGGTCATCCCCCTGTTTCCCCAAGTGTCTATGGTCGCTGCTAGGTGGACCCAATCCACATTATCCGACTCACTCATCCCAGGTAGTACATCCATATAAGGAGAATCTTCCCCAACATCAGTGTCCGCTTTACACGTGTAACAATACTGCAATGGGGCCGAGTGAACTGTGGTGTCAGATCTATGATCAATTATAAACGTGTTTCCTAGAGGATGTGCTCGACCCGTCACAAGATCCACTCGAATGATAGAATCTTGGGACTGCAAGTAGACATGGTTTTTAGACCAGTCATGCACCATTTTTGCTTCCCTCATGAAAGGACGTCCTAAGATCATCTCCAATGCCATAGTGTGTTTGGAGAAATCCATAACAATAAAGGTAATCCTTATTTTATGTCCAAAGACCTTGATATTGAGATCTTCTAGCATCCCAATAGGTTTAACAATAGACCCATTGGCCATCTTCATTACTATGGTTGTGGGTGAGGTCTTCCCATAGTTTCCCAATAATTTTTAGTCACAATGCTAACTCCAGCACCACCATCAAGGATTCCCTTCACAGTTAATCCCTTAGTAGTGATTAGTATGGTCGCATTGGATTCATCACCCTCAAAGTATTGTCCCAACTTGTTAACAGGTATTTCTATAACAAGGTTCTCATCTAGGTTGGGTTGTGGATCTAAGTGTTCCTCCTCTATTGGCATCTCCGCAGCTCCATCCATCTGTGAAAATTGTGGTAGCCCAAACTTCAGTTCTCCATTGAGGAAGGCTCAAAGAGCTGAGACTAGCTCGGGGTCTTTATATAGTTTGGACATGATGGTGGTTCTAACTTCTGAAGACATGAAATCCATCAATTTGGCAATGTTTAACGGCACCTTTTGGCCTTGAGTCCCTTGACATGGGGAAGATGGGATCTCCATTTCTTCGATAGGATCAGGTAGTCCCTCTGTAAAAATTCTTTCCATCAAGAAGTGAGTACGTCCACTTTCCCATGACTTTAAGTCACTTTCTTCTTGGATGACACTAGGTATGTCCAAGGGTCTATGGACTTGGTGAGGTTGTTGTTGTGTAGGGAACACGATGTCTGTAATCTGGATCTTCCTAGGTGCTGGTTCTAGATCCCTTTGGGTATCTTCTACCAAACTCCTTAAATGCTTGAATCGCTCAATCTCCTCTGTAGGGTTTGGGTAAGTTCCTATCTTCTTTTTGGATCCTGGCCATTGTGGCTTATGAAGATCTTCCTTGTTGGTTTCTATGTTAGTGGTCGTTTTGGTCTCCATGGTTTCACCTGAATCAGAATCTTCTTCAGCGTCGTTCATATATACGGGGTCATCACCAGTCCCTATGTTGGTCTTTGAACTGGGGTCTGACTTCGCTGCTTTTTGCGATCTCTTTCTTCGTGTTTTCTTCTTTTTCTGAGATTGGGCAATTGATGTCGTGTCTCTTTCCTCAAGAATATGATTTTGTTTTTGGAGCATTGATCGTGTGAGTACGTTTACTGGTACCACGGGTGTACTTGGTGATGGCTCCTCGGTAACTTCAATCAAGTTTAATGGCGTGATCTTCGGTGCATTTGGATTATTTGGACATTGGGCAATCAAATGATCTATGCCACATCGATTACACATGAGTATCGGCATTGTAGATGTGCTCGCTTGATTGGTTTGCATTAGTGTGGCGTTCTTTTGTAGCCTAATAGGACACTCGGCTACACGATGTGGACCTCCACACTCATAGCATTGAAGAGGTGGTCTCTTAGCGGTGTAATTGATATTTTGGCCTCTTGCCGCAAGAGCAGCTACTTGATATATAGGTTTGACTTGTCCCCAATAGTCCTCCATGTAGTATTGTGGACTTTCTTCAAGCACATCCATCCCATAGGCAATATTAGGATCTACATCTTCCTCATAGCCTTCCAAACAAGAAATAGATGACTCACAATCCACTTGATTCACAGAAGTGATTCTCGGATGTGGTGGTTGCGGTCCTAGCACTGGAGGTGGTAAGGGTGTTGTTTGAACAACATTTTGGGCCCTAGGGACCATATGTTGTGCTGTTTGTTCAAGAGGTGGGGTCGGCATCAATGCAGGCACTCGAGGTGTGTCTGTCCATGCTAAGGTTGGTCTATTGGCCATCGCGCACTTAAATACTATGCAATCCTTAGCTTGATGACCATACCTTCCACATGCATTGCAGTTTCCATTGAATTTTACTCCAAAAGTAGGGCATTCACTGGTACTATGCGGTCCATAGCATACTGAGCACCATTGCTTCTCCCTTCTTGGATACATATGATTGTTTTGCGGAGCACGATTGTCTCTAAGACTCTCTTGAATAGCCTTGGTGAGATCTGCTAAAGTCATCTCAGATATCTTTGGCTCCTTAGCAATAGGCTTTAGGGTCATTGGCTGATGCCTTGATGCTTGCGAGCTAATAGATTTAGGCTCAACAGACACTCTTTCTCCTTGAATCATTAAATTATCCTCCAATTGGATCGCATTGGTGGTGACTGCTTCCCAAGTGGTGATACCTCTAGTGACTAGGCCATTGTAGATATCCTCATGGCGTAATCCCCTAATGAATCTATCAAGCAATTGGTTATTGTTGAAGCGCTCATTTGGATTACAACGAGAATTTAAATGCTTTAAGTGACTTATAAAGTCTCTCACCGACTCTCCTTCCTCTCGTTGGGCTTTCTGGAGCTGAGAGGCTACACCCCAAAGCACTCCCTCTTGTATGTATTCTTTTAAGAACAGTCTCCTAAGAGTAGGGTAAATCGTTTTTTCTTCCACCCTTAGGGTTCTATACCAATCCCCAGCCTTTCCACTTAAGGTTAGGCTTAAAGCATTGCTCTTATGTAAGTCATTGTGTTCTCCTAGAGAATCGCATATTTGTTCAAACACTTCGATATGCTTTCTCACATCCCCGTCTCCACTAAATTTTTGTGTGAGCTTGGCTATTTGTACTGCCTTACTTCTAGGCTCTCTATCAGGCGTGTTACGCATATTCTCAGCGATAGATCGACCAATAGCTTGAGCAAATGTTGCCAAGTCACCTACCTAAGTGAGCAGGCACCGTGGGTGAAGGTGCTCCAGAGACTACATGTGGAGTAGGTATTGGCATTGGGCTTGGCGCATAGGAAGCCCTTGGGTTCCACGTTGGGTACGATGTTGTGCCATGTGGTGGTCCATAGTTCATATGAGTGGCCCTAGGCATAGCAGACGTCGGATGTGACATGCTAATGCTAGCCGGTATAGTCCCATGGAAATAAGAACTTGTGTATTGTGGTTGTGGAGCATAGGTAGTTGAAACAATGGGAGGGGTAGGGACTACATGAGTACGTGGACCCATAGGTGCATACGATTGGTACGCACTTGTGGGTACTATTGTAGGCATTGAGCTACCATGTAGCGGTGCTTTAATAACAAACGAGGTCCATGGTGTGTTTCTTGGCATGCCCATCATTGGGGTAGGCATGGTATCCGTGGTGTCATCCAGGGAAAGATGAGCTAGACTTGGAAAAGTAAAGCTATCACTTGTGGGCTGAGATTGCATTGAGACCCCTGGCGAAACAACATATGGGGGATCGATGGGACTCACTGGGGGAGTCTCCATTTGTGATAGAGTGGGTTGTTTCCCTTTTCCCGTGTCTAAAAATCGTATAGGACCCGTCGAAGGTATGTTTATTCCTTGATTTTGCCTCTCGGACTGGATAATCCTATGGATGACATTGCAGATCGTGTGTTGTTGTTCCTCTAGACTAGTGGCACTAGATGTGGATTGTACAACTTCTAACCAACCCACATGGTATGTGTAGCCCATGTATAGGTCCGTCAAAGTCTCCATGTGTAGGTCATATTCCCAATTTTCATTGAGAAATATCCCGTCCAAACTTGGTGTACTAGAGGGTTGCCGTGAGGTGGATGCAATGTTGCTTCCCGTGTTTTGACTTTTAGTCACCGCTACCTTAGAGGCGACTTTGGAAGGTGGTAGCTCAGTAGGGCCCTCATTAAATGAGGTAGGTAGAATGTCCACGTGGACACTCTGAGGGAGTGTGGGGTCTACAGGAGATGTGAATGGTGATTCTACTTCCCCACCCCCTTCGTTTACTTCACTAGCCGTAGGTTCAGAGCGCGTAGCTCTACTAAAAGTTTCCATCAAACGGCTAAAAACACTAGTTCCAGGTTGTTGGGCCCAGCTAGGCACGGTTTCATTTGTTCCCCCGGGGCTTTGTGTAAGATGATCTTCCATAATATCGTAGTCAGAGGAAGAGTCGCTAGCCGCTATTTTTGGGTCTTGGGTTGCACTACCTTGGGTCCTCGCTGAGGGCGTAGACCCTAGCGTGGAAGGATAGTGAGTACCCCCGTAAATCGAAGCACTAGCTAGTTGTTCGGACTCTAGCACACGACCAGAGCATAGATACATGTGCTTTGGGTGCCCTACAAGTGTCGGCAAGTACCCTCAAAGGTTACTTGCTTTGTTTTGTGGGTGTTTTGCACCCTGTTTTCTACTTGATTTTTTCTTATTTTTGATGTTTTTTGAATGTTTTTTAATGTTTGATTTTTTTGATTAAAGTGTGTGATAGCTCGAAACGAGCGTATCACTTAGAGGATCGCTGTGTGCTTTACAACACAATTTTCGGGCATCTGACGTTCCGTTGGTCCTCAAAAATCAATTTTTAGCTACGTGTGAAGCTAAAATTCATTTTTTTAAAAGGCGACTGAGGCCTAGGCTTGAGCGCGAGCTTGGGCTTGGGTCTGGGCTTGGATCTGGGAGATAATCCCGATCCCGGTCCTACCTTTTAAAATATATATTTTTCAAATATATATATATATATATATATATAAAAGGATAAGCCCTGCGCGAGAGCACACACACACTCTCTCTACCTACTTCTAACTAATACACCTACTCTTACACACTAACACACTCTATTAACTCTCACTAATCTACTTCCTACTTACTGTACACAGAAAACTAACTACCTTAATACACACAGAATAAACACAGAACCTTTGAAATCTCTACTAACAAAGAAAACTAACTACCTTAATACACAAAGAATAAACACAGAACCTTTGAAAACTCCATTAACAAAAGAAACACACAGTATAACACCAAATCCCTCTTCTCAACACACACACACTCCTTCCTTACCTTTCCTACAATAGAAATTTGCACCACGGAGAAGCACAGAGTGCTACTCGAGCTTCATGTTTGGCATTCCCTGGCAGCGGCGCCAAAAATGTGCACGTATGTCGCACGTGTCAATGCAAGGAACTTGCCGATACACCGTGTGCGAGCTACAAATGGCTCAAAGCACACAACAAGCCTAAACTAGTAAGCTCAAAGAAGGCTATGGTGTGTCACTCACCGCTCTACGCTTGCTTCGTGGAGGATTCCTCGCCGCGAAGAAGAAGGAGACGCCGCTACGCCGTGCTCAACCGCTTCACCGCCATCGTGCCTTCGTAATGCTCGATCGCACACTCTCTCTCTCTCTCTCTCTCTCTCTCTCTCTCTCTCTCTCACACACACACACACACACACACACACACACACACACACACACATACACACAAAGAGATGAAGAAGAAGAAGAAGGATATGGAGCAAGAGCACTCTTCAATTGCACAAATGAGAGAATGAGTGAATTTTAGGTTTAGTTGACTTTTATATGAGCTCACCCCATTCACACTTGGGCGCCCATGCTTAGCCAACTAATCCCTTGAATGTTCCAGTTAGAGTGCGCCTCTCATCGGCGATCACTCTTACCCTTTTCCTATTGGACCGACAAGCCCGGTACCTGACTCTACCAAATAAATAATACAATGTCTGCCGTAGGTTACAACGTCCATCGTAGGTGATAGGGTGTCCGTGAGCCATGAGGGTTAACACATAGCCAGAAATTGTTTAAAGCACCTAAAAACTTCGGACTTTGCTTTAAGCGGAAATACCCATCCATGCCTGGAGTAATCAACAATGAAAGTCACGAAGTACAGGTGATTGCCCAAGGACGGAGTTTGCATGGGCCCACAAACATCACTATGCACAAGCTGCAACCTGCATGTGGCCCGAACTGAACCATCCTTTGGAAATTTAGAACGTTGCATCTTACCCAAAATACAGCCTTCACAAACATGTTTGACGGGTGCTTCAAGAGGGGGCAAAGAAGCAACCATATCAGATTTCTGCAAACGCAACAAACTGGCAAAATTCAGATGACCAAAACGTGCATGCCAAAGTTTTGCATCTGAAATAGCCCTTGAATCTGCAACAGCATTTGCAAAATTTTATCCACACTTGTCATACAAAGTGAGCTTATACAGCCCACGGCACAAAAGGCCAGATGCAACAATTTCATCACCAAAACTGAGATCATGAACTCTACATCTGTCCAAGTCTAGCAAGTGCGGATACAGACAAGAGATTCTTCTTGATCCCAGGTACATAAAGTGCATCAACAAGTGTGAAGGAACCGCCATTAGCAGCAGTGAGCACAATCTTTCCAACTCCTTGAACTGGATAAGAGGCGTTGTTGGCACAAGTGACTGAATTCCCATGAGGGACTGACTCGAGGGAGGTAAAAAATTCACGATGTGAGGTAATGTGCTTTGTAGCACCACTGTCAAAATACCACACATATGAATCTGCAGCAACTGAAAAGCATGCATCATGGACAGCAGGATTGTAAGTGCACTCTGCGCTAAAAGCCCATTCTGCATCAACATCAGCATTATAGTCTCCGTTCACAGAAGACTCAACAATGGGTGCATTTGTAGTGGAACCAGCATTTGCAGTGGAACCACCCTCTTTCTTCTTAGCCTCTTTGGCCTTCAACTTAGGACACGACTTGATCAAGTGATCATTGGCTTTACAATAATGGCAACGCATCTTCTTTTTGCCCTTATCACCAGAATTGCCAGACGAAGTGCTGCCAGCAGAGCATTAGGAACAGAATTTTTGCCACTCGCAGCAGAACCATAAGAAGTGGCTGCATTACTGTTACCACCCTGTCTTCGAGAAGCAATAAAAGCCTGTTTAACTGCACGCTGCCTAGTCCTGTTTTTTTTGGAAAGTGACTCTTGCAACAGCAATGTGCATAATGCATCAAACTTGACAACTTCAGGATTTCCTTGGGTCATCAGTCTCCAAGTACTAGCAAAATTCTAGTAGGAATCTCGTATGGCATCAAGAACACTCTGCACAAGGGAACTGTCTAAAATGACTTCACCTGCAGAAATAAGCTGCTCATTGATATCCTTGACACTAGCAAGGAAAGTGTCCATATCATCTTCCTCATGCATAATCTTCGACTCCAGCTCTTTACACAGCAAAGCAATTTTAGCCTCATTGCGGCTTGCATAAAGACCTGCTAGAATATCCCAAGCCTGTTTTGCAGATTTTGCTGAACAGGTGTGAGGAACAATGGTGCGCTTTGCAGACAACGCAATCAATGCATGAGCCTGCGCATCCTTAACATCCCAACGAGCTTGTTCTGCCGTAGGCAAAACAACTCTAATATCTGCAATCCTTGCAGCAAGACCTGCAACATCCTCAACATCGCCTACATCCTCAGAACCAGGACGTACATCAATGCCCTGCACAATGTTCCAGACACCCTTTGACACAAGAACATGTTGCATCATATAAGCCCACATAGGGTAGTTGTCCCCATCCAACCTATCCTCAAGAGCAAACATCTTGAATACATCTGTGTTGTTGTTGTCAGCCATGGTAAATGCTGCACCTGATGTGAAAACTGCCCGAAAATAGGAGAAATGGAGCGGGAACAACCTGTGCTATATAGCACAAACCGTAGAAGACTATAAGGCACCTGTTATGCAGAAAACAGCACTGACAGAAATTCTGCACAAAATGACGAAATAGCCTGTGGAGTACTGCTTGTAGTGGAAAAAGAGGCCGAAATGAGCCCAAATCAAAATTCTGAGCAGACCAAGCTCTTCGAGATCTCCCAAAATTTTTGTCGACTTGCGAACGCTTGTCAAAGCTCACTGAAATCGGAGAAAGTGAGCAAGCGTGTGCTGGAGCAGCTGGCGACTAAGCCCGGGAGGACGTGACCTGCTCTAATACCAATTGTTGGAATCAGGGTTGCAGAGAAACACACACATCTTGGAGAAGACGAAGGAAGCTCAAGGCACACAATAGAGAGTGTGTTACTTAGTGTGCAATGGAAAGATAGATAGCCCTAGAGTGATGGGCATATATACAATGCACGGGGGAAAAAAACCTCCTAAGAGGGAATAAATGCCCCGGCGGTCCTAGTGTGTTCACACACATCACTACAACATGTATATGGTAACATGCATTAGATAAGCACATGGATATTTTTTTCCAATGAGTTTGATTTGGCGATTTGTATTGCAGAAAGAGTTTGGTGCAATGTATTGGTTGAAAACACAAAATTTACCAGTGAAGGGGAGTAGAGAATACCACATGCACGAAGATGATTACAAGGCAAGCTATGATTTGGTTGTGAAAGAGATCAAGATTTTTTTTTGTGCAAAAGGGACTAGAGATAGCAGTCATAGCCAATCTTAAAAATGGAACAAATTTTTAAATGCATCTCTTTTGTGGGTTGGGGAGAGAAGGGTTGCAAAATGACCTCCTTCAGAGTCTTCGAGGTTGCACGAGCACGGATTAGTCCTTCAGAGTAAGTACTATCTGCTTTTGAAAGCACTATTTGTTCTTTTAATTTATTAAGAATGTTATTAAATGATAAATTGCAAAATATATCGCAGGATCGATATATTGGCCAAGGATGTTGTGTCGTCAGTGGAAGCATCTACTTCGACACATGAGAAGCCCTTCTCACAATGGTTGAGAATACACGTATATTGGTGGCAGCTCTTGAAAGGTGAGTGTACTAACACTAGAGTTTGGGGTCTTATCTAGTATTGCCACATTACTAATACTTAATGTGCAGGGGTGTATTGTGTGTGGCTGGAAAGATGGAGGTCAAGAACTCCACGTTAAAGAAGCTACATGCATGCGCTACACGTGATTGTGGCATGTCTTCTAGCGATGCACTGCAGGCTTTTCGACAAAAGCACTTTGGCAAGGCTTTTGTGTGATGGAAGCAAACCATACAAGCTACACAACGTAGAGCAGCAGTCACATTTTGCTTGTACTATTTGACGCATGCTATACAAGTATTAAACTATATAATATTAAAATCGTGTGTTATGAAAGGTGGAGTTATTCCTCTTGTTTTTGTAGATGGTGGTTGGTCGTCCTTAAAATAGGCCTTTGCAGTCTATATCCCGAGCATCCCAACGATGCATGGGTGGAGTCTGAGAGAGGAGAGCGATCTCTATCCTGACGATTGGATAGAGAAGCTCCATGGTAAGGAAATGTGGAGAGACTATCCATGGTTTTTGGACTATGCGGATGACAACGTTTTTGGAGATGAAGCTGAAGCATATAATAGTAAGTAATGTTTTTCTTGTTCAGCTTATGTGTTTAGTTTGCTATAGTGTCCTCACTTTTTCTTGGACTTGCACCATTGCACAAGAAGGTTAAAGGTAAGGGCCAAAGGTGAAGTGTCACCATCAATCAGCCTCCTACCGATGCCATTTTCCCTAGCACGACCAAGAGACGTCAAAGCCCAAAAATTACTCAGGACAGACCTAAACAAGGTAAGAAGAGAGGACAATCAATTATTAGCGATTTTTCAGTGTTCTCGGAGGAATTTCAGAGTGAAAGGAGCGAGCATGATGATGGCGGGTCAGATTATGAGCAAGGTGATTCTGAATGTCACTTAGAGTCACGGAGATCTAGCCCTCCCCAAGCCTCAAGATCCGGAGGTCCCGAGTGAACCATATCCCTTGCAACTAGATAAAGTGAGGGCAGTCACCCAATTTCTATTTGGTCATCTAAACCACTTGACTCCTTTCCACTAGCTAAGAAATGTCACCACAAACAAATGCATGTTTTGACAACAACAAAATTGCGGTACCTAACATTTCATTAAATTTTGCGTTTGATACAGTTTTGGCTCACTCTAATGCACAAATGGAAAAACTTTTAAGTGTTGGGATAGTCCTAGTCCATCTCGCAGTGCTTGTTGATGTATGCCATCTACGAAAAGCTATCATGGATCTAAAGATTTCTTCTCAGTGAGTTTATGACAACTGGGCTTCCACTTTGAATCTGGTAAACACTCTCTCAATCTTCTTTTGCATGGTATTTATGTATTGCAGGATCCTTCAATTTGATCCAACGTTGGATTGGGTCTCTCTCACACTCTAGCAAAATGGAGCTTGATCAATGGCTTGCAGGGGTGCGACTTGTGTGGGCAGACCTTCCCACACATTGCAAACTTGATTCCGACATTGGTGGCATACCCCGGTGGAATGCATTCTTTGTCGAGCTTGTTGCCCATGTGTTCACCTTGGCTGCAGAGTTTTACTATCAGATGACGCAGTAGTCATGGCGTGTCGGGCAGACCACTTGGCACTCATCAGCGAGGAGGCATGCTTGCACAATTTTTGCCATCTTCACACTATTTTTCTTTGTATGGTGTCACACACTACGATGTGATAGATTACTTCACAAATCTAGCAAGTTCTCAATCATTTCCTCCACAAATTTCATGGTTGATAGATATTGGTGTGTTTTTTGTTTAAAACAGTATTCATATTGCAGGTCGCAACCTTATTGTTGGTCATGTTCACACGTAAAATTGAAGGCCTTCCAGTGATTCCACTATATGATCGTCAAGCAGGAGATGTGGCAGCTGGCAACGATGGGTTCGAGTTTGATTGTGACATGAGCTGAGAGCCACTACGAGACTTGCCATGGACGCTAGATGCCCTTGGAGCACCATTTTGGCCTGGAGTGGAGAAGAGTAAGTTCTTTGCTCGGTAAGTCTAGGAGGACACCTTCATACTCTATTTTTGCCATTGAACTAGTCCGCTAATGTGCCATTGAAAGTCTGCTAATGTTTGTGCTATTGTAAACAAGTGGTCGTTGGGTACCTTCACAAAGGTTGGGGATGCAATTTTAGATAGTCTAGCAGGTTGTGGTGGCTTGGCAATGGAGTGCGAGTGTCGACAATGACATTGCATCAGCATTCATCGGGATAAGCAATTGTTTTTGGCACATATTCAATTGCAATAGCGGCTTTCTACTGGTCTAGGATCGACTCATCATGTGGGCAAGGTATCTTGTAGACCACAGTCACAGCCACCCCCATCTCCTGTACGACGTCGCCAAGAGTCAGTTGTGTCATTTTCTTCTCCTCCGAGTAGACCTCCAGCCATAGTTCCTAGTTGGCCAAGCTATAGTCAACAACTCTATCGATCGCTATTTTCCACACTGTCCATGGGGCCCCCACCTGCACACGCCCCAATAGCGCAATCCCCACATGATTTGTAACCACCGAGAACCTAAATCCTGACTTGTATTGATTACTCCATATTAACTTGAACTTACTGGTTGATCATACTATGTTTTGATTTTCGATGATTTTTATTTTTGTAACTTTGTTTAATTTTTGAAGGCAAGTCAATCAATGGTGATTAATCTTTCAGTGTTTTTTTTTCTTTGTAATATTTTAAGTGAAAATATTGCAGAGAACATGGTGTGAATGACCTTTGAAGTAAAGACGCTTGGGGTTTTTTTATGAATATCCAGAATGACACCATGTTTCATTCATTCATTCATGTGCAAGTCTCTCCATTGAGTATCTATTTCTAAAGTTATTTCTTGAGTTTTCTCTCATTTACATATTTACCATGCCTAGGGGAAATCGTGGACAACGAGATCAGCATGGTCAACGCCCTCCCCATGTTGACCCCATCAACAATGTGCATGTCACTTATATTCTCATTAGTGTATATGCTATGAATGCAGTATGCACAGCATAGAGTGGACACAACTACACAGACTCTCTTCGTGCAGTCAACGAGGCCACAAGCTCTATATTCAACACCATGCAAAACCTTGATTTCAATGCACATCCAACCGAAGGGGATTTCAATCAAGTTGACGCACTAGCCAACAATGCAAGTATGATTTGGGGGGAACATAGTATTTGCACCCCACAGGAGTGTGCATCCTTCGAACTACACGTGGAGGCTTGGGTAGAAGTGTGGATGGCATACATTGCTCGGCAAGGAATAGCCAATGGAGCCAACAATAACAACAACAACAACAACAACTAGATCTCACCTTTCCTCGCTAATGTTGGAGAAATAAGGCCTTGACACCATATTAGCATATTGTATTGTTTTTATTTCCATATATATCTTATTGTAGTTGTTTTTTTAAATTGTGTACTTTAAACCCTTTTAATATCAGTCGGTGGTGCTTTTATTGCAGTCTTTAAATGTTATTCAAAATCGAATTTTATTGTTATGGAGTGAACCGTTGAAATTGATTTGTTTCATGTGTACGAGTGCTCACAAGTGTAACAAAATAGAAGGACACTTATCACCTTGGTGGTTAATTGTTGCCCAACATATATCACAACATTTGAAAAGACAAGTCACGAGTGAGAGGATAGTGACAGAGAGAGATTTATAAATTATGAATGTTTGATCGAGCGACGAGCGAGAGAGAGAGAGAGAGAGAGAGAGAGAGAGAGAGAAGAAGAAGAAGAAGATGATGATGGAGAAGAAGAAGATTGGGTGGTATAGTGATAGAATCATTTAGCACTTTTTAAAACACACATACAACCATCGTCAAAGCACACACATATCAGAGAGAGAGAGAGAGAGAGAGAGAGAGAGAGAGAGAGAATAAAGTTGAGAAAGAAGAAAGAATCTTCTTGAAATCTGCTCGCCGGATTTTACAAAAGCGCTCACCAAAAAATTACGTCCCCGGTGCGAATAGAGTGGCAGACAGCAAGACTTATCTGAGTGGTGGTTTTTTTATGTGTAAATAATGAAGGAAAGCATTGAAGTAAAGCACGAAAATCTTTAGTGCGGGTGTGAACATCCACAAGTGTGTGCTACACATGAACAAAATTTGGACCTTTCTGTGAATAAATAAATGGAATTGGGAGTGCTTGGGATCACCGAGTGAAGTGTATCAAACTGAAGACGAGCTTTCATTTTCAAAAACCAATCGCAACTAATTGTAATTGGGAACAACTGACAGGAAGAACATAAAAATCATGAGAAAATGTATGTTGAGCAACATGAAAATTGCAATGGGAGATTGTGCGAGAGTGGTACAATTGTTTATTATCCCTAAAGAGGACGAAAATAGGAACTGTGGTGCTAGCGGGTAATCCTAGACTTTGGACGGAGATTGGGGTCTGTTTTGCGTGAATGTGTTGTGATATAGCTTAGTAAAGTCTGGTTTGTACTGTTGTTCACTTGAAGTAGAAGGTTGGATATGGCTTGGAACGTGTGTTCGAGTGGCGCAGATGGCATGCCAAATTGAGGATTCATCGAGACGTCTTCATAGTGTGGTGAGTGAGGCTTACAAGGGACGGCTCATGGTGCCGGCAGATGGCAGAAGCCGAGCAAGGAGAGGCTGTGCGAGTTCAAGGATTTGGGAACGAGGCAAGAAAATTCTCAGGTGCCGATCAACTCCACCAATGTGGAATACACAACGCTGGTAGTTAATCTATTACAAACAGCAAGAATGAGCTTACACAGTAGTGGGCGACCTTAACTAGCTAGCCGTCTCTTGCAGTGACCACATGGCTGGAAAACGGCCGGCCGGCTATGTCAATACAGGGGTGTCTTGAAGTGGCTTGTGAGAATCTGCAATGGCCGTCATGATCCGTAGCAGGGGGATGAGGAGGAGGAGGAGGAGGAGGAGCACTGTGCGCGCGGTTCTGGCGATGGAGGTGGTGCTTAGGATGGCCACCACGCAGCTGCTTATGCCGAGGAGGATGAGGAGAGTGGCAATGCCTACGAACTGCAATGTCTTCACGGACTGCCCTGCTAATATGACGGAAGCATCCTGGCCAAATATATTCAATATCCTGCCACTCGCTCAAAAGAAAGGCATCCTCAGCAGCTACTGAAAGAGCCCGGTGAGGTAGCAGCTGGCGCTCCTCGACGTTCCTGGAGCGCTTCATGAGCTTGTTGTGGAGCAGCTTGTGCGGCTTCTTGAGAGTTAATGGCGGCTTTAGGCGAAGGAGGCGGTGGTGGTGGCGGCGGCGAGGGGAGGGAGGAGGCGCAGAATGGGGGGGCTGCTGAGAGTAAAAGCGCGGGGCATGGGGACGGCGGTGGTGATGGTGGTGGGGAGGTGGTGGAGGAGGAGAGGTTAGGTGGTGGTGGTGCTTGGCCATCCTCAAGTCCCGGCACAAGATCTCATCTGCAGCCGTGAGGAGAAGAGGAGGCGGAGGTCCAGCGTCCATAGCTGGGGATGCTGGTGAATGGAAGGGAGCTGGAAGAGGACGATGCAGATTGTGATGATGGAACGACGCAGACGACGAGGATGAAGAATGTGGCGTAGTATGAGCGACGACGACCTGAGTGGCTGCCCGTTCTTATATAGTATAGTGCTTGCAGCCGTCGCATATATGTCGGTTGCGACCCGATAATGACGATTTTATCGGCCAGTTTTAATTCGGGGAGAGAGAGAGAGAGAGAGAGAGAGAGAGAGAGCGCACTAATGGGTACAGTCTACATAATGGCTCATGTGAAACTAAAATACATTAATTAAAGCAATTCCCCCCCCCCCCCCCCCCCCCAAACAACAAAAAGTCTCCTCACCCCGCCTCTGCTCGCTCTCACCCCGCCTACTCCCACATTGGCCCCCTCTACTCGCCCTCAACCCCGCTTGCTCCCACATTGGCCATCGCCTACTGCCCCCATCCCGCTCCCCCACACTGCTCATTGTGTCGCCCTTTGCGTAGAGAGAGAGAGAGAGAGAGAGAGAGAGAGAGAGAGAGAGACCGACCTCGCCATGCATGAACAGAGAGAGAGAGAGAGAGAGAGAGAGAGAGAGAGAGCGAGAGAGCTCTCAGTGACCTTACGCTTCCAGAGAGAGGGGGAGGCCTCGATGGCACTGCTCCGAGAACACACACAAAGAGAGAGAGAGAGAGAGATAGATAGATTTTATTATAGATAGATAGATTTTATTATCGTCCTCGGAGGTCAAATATGACCTATGGGACCAAAGTTACATGTGATGTAGTATGTGTATGGATGATGAGTGACTCTCGATGCTCCAAAATTGTAGTGATGAGAGTCGCAATGGAGAGCCCACACTTTGTCTGGGAGAGGAAAGTGTGTAGGTCTAAGTTATGGCTGAAAATGTGAGAGAAGCAAGTTCGGATGTGATCAAAAGCTGAGCACTCTAGTAGTGTGTGGTACTCAGACTCTCGAACTTGCAGTGAGCATAATGTGCACAATCGATTTGACTCTTCTCCATTGCCCCAACGCCCTATCTCGCATCGAAGGAAATGGGAGCTAAGCCGAATTGCTGCGATAGTGCGTATCGCGGACAAGGGAATAGGCTCAAGCATGTAAGTGTGAGTACGGTTTCCTCTCTCAGCGAAGAACATGGTTTTGTAGTTGGGGACAATATAGGTGGTGTAATGTATGAAGCGTGACCCACCGGATTTCTCCCAAGCCGTAATACATTGGCGTTGTAGAAAAGCTTCATTCACTTGAGAGTCAATTGAAGCATCATGTAGCAAGTGTAATGCATCCCATCTCCCAAACCACTTCTTTATGTCTTGCATCCATCCCGTGCTCAAGATCTTGCTTTTATGCGTCTTTTGAACTTTTTTGCTTGCTTCCCATGCAATTGTAGGAAGTCTATGTGAGGGGTTTTGACGCATCTTTATCATGTACTCCACAACCCTTTCCATGCCCATAACCTCAATTGGAAGAGATCCCGACTCAAGAAGTAAGAGCATATATGGTGTTTGTGTCTTAACTTGGAGAAAGTTTGTAAGAAAACGCTTTTGGACATTCTCAAACTCTTTCCAAGTAGACTTTGAGATGCTCCCGCCCCACACTTCAACTCCATAAAGAAGAACCGGTGTCACCAATGCATCAAAAAGATACTTCTTGAGAACCCAACACTTGATGTTTCCCGCATTACACATGTTCTCAAATGCATAATAGGCTCTCTTTCCCGCTTCCAAACGACGCATAGCACATTCATGCCACTTGTGATTGGATGGAACCTCAAGGCCAAGGTACTTAAAGCTCTCAACAACTTCAAGTGTCTCATTGTTGTACACAATGCATGGCTTCTCCTTATGGTTGGTTTTCACAAGCATAACCTTTGTTTTGGATTCATTTACAATCATCCCACTATGCAAGCAAAAGTTCTCAAGGACAACCATAAGCTTTTGTGCATCTTCTAAAGTGTGTGCTAGAAGCACTACATCATCCGCATACAACAAAAGCATGATTACCGCATTGCAAATAGTGACCTCTTCAATGCCTTCTTCTTGCATAAAGTCAAGTACCATTTGTTCCAATTGATCGATGCATAGACCAAAGAGAGTTGGTGATAATGGACATCCTTGTTTAACCCCAATAGTGCTTACAAAAATTTCTGAAATTTCTCTTCCCATGCGCAATTGACAAATCACCTTCTCATAGATTCGAGAAACCGCAAGCATAAACTCACTTGGCACTTGGAGTTCTTCCATCCTTCTCCACAAATTGTTACGTGGAATCATATCAAAGGCTTTCTTAAAGTCCACAAAACAACAATACAATCGCTTGCCTTTCAACCGACTTTCCTCCATGAGAACACGAAGAGTGACAAGATGATCAATGGTGCTATGGCATCGACGAAAACCCGCTTGTCCCTTTGCACGCTTGTCATTCTCTTCAGCCCAATCACTCAATTTCATCTCCATTATGCACCCAAACAACTTTGCCATAAGAGACCCAATCATTATAGTCCGGTAGTTGCTTACATTCTTTACATCCCCTCCTTTATGCAAAGGCTTAACCCAATTAGTACTCCAATCATAAGGCATACCATGTTGAAGTGCAAGGTTGAACATATCACACATCCACTCATGGGTAAAATCTCCCGTCCATTTGATCATCTCCAGCTTGATACCTTGAAGATCTCCCGCTTTGCGAGTGGCCAACTTTTCAAGCCCACCGCATACATCCTCAATAGTAAAAAAAGACGGCATACATGGGAGTGAACCATAAAATGGCATTTTTTCAGTATTTTCTTGCTCATATAATTGCCTACAATGTGTGTACATATCCACTAGACTCAAGTTACCAAAATTCTCAACCCGCTTGCCTCTCAAGTTTCTCCAAAATCTTCCACATGCATGTGCCTTTTCTTGGACTTGAAATTCTTGTTGCTTTACTTCCCATCTTCTTCTCTTCTTTTGAATCAATGCCTTGTATGTACGCAAATGACTTTGATAGTTGTCTTTGTCCATAGTTGCATCAAGCTTTATCAAGGACTTTCGAGCATCTTGACATTCTTTATCAAACCACCTTTTGCGTGATCTATCTTTGTGGATACCATGGAGATGCTTTATGGCAAAGCATTCTTCCGCACAAGAACAAATAGCTTTCTTGAAAGCTTCCCATTTAGTTTCCAATGGTGCATCACATTGAAGCTTTGTCATCCATAATTTTTGCTCAACCATTTCAATGTACATTGGTGCACGTTTGAAATCTATACATAGTGATAACTTCTCTTTCCTTTGGCTGAGATTATCATGCTTAGTTGCTTCTCCACATGAAAGGTCAATACATAAGGTGCGATGGTCGGATTCCGGGGTCCATTGACCAAACATAAAACTCTTTATGCGATACATGATGGCTTCAGAGAGTAGCATATAGTCAATCACACTATCCCCATTATGTCTTCTACATGTAAATCCATTGGTTCCACTCCACAAAGATACACCATTGGCAATGAGCATACCCGTGCTATTACACATGTGTAAAAGTAACTTTCCATAGTGATCCGGCTCTTTCTCATCCATTGAAGTACGATCATACAAGTGAACTTCCTCCAACTCCCTTGAAATGTATGGCATATCAAATTGTTGAGTATCATGTTGCAATGTTTTTGTGCGAGCATTCATATCCCCAAATACAATAACATCACCTTCACCTTTGAAATAAGCAATGTCCTCTTCCAAATCAGAAAATGGTTGATCTCTATCCATGCAAGCATAAAAGGGAGAATCATGATGAGGAATGTAGCAACCGGCTACAAAAATGGGTGCTCTTTTTGGTGTCATAATTTTCAGCCATACATAACGTTTGTACTTGTCATCTTTCACAATTGATACAAAATCTTCCAATCCTTTCTTAACCATACATGCTAACCCTCCTTGTCCTCTTCGTTGCTTGAGATTCTTTGACCACATCAATGAATGTACATTGTAATCCTCCAAGCCGTTAATCCTTTGTGTATCATGCTCCCAAGTTTCAACAAGAAGTACAACATCGGCTTTGCTTGTTAGTTCATCAATGCCAACCCCCGCATTCCATGGGTATCCATTACAATTCCAAAAGCATATTTTCAATTGTAACTCGGTCTCATAGGTCACGCATCCCTATTTGCTTGAGAGACTTGCCTCCTCCTTGGGCACATTTTCTTCATGAGAAATCTCTTTGTTTTTATTATTCTTTTCCTCATATGCCTTGCGACGCATATTTTGTTGCTTAATAGTGCGATCTTCACATACAAAACATTTTGTATCCCTCAAATAGATCCAACTATTATCAAGGATAATCTTTCGTTTGGTCTCATCCGGCATGGTGCATACAATTGGCCGTTCTCCCGAGCGAGGAGCTCCTTGCTTCCCCACTCTATGCGCTCCATAGACCATAACTCCGGACATGCCAAAGTGGGTTTTGAAGAAATCTTCAATAACAATGGCAAGAGAAGGAGGTGTCTCTAACTTCTCTTCGGGAATTCCACGAATAACAATGTTCTTGGAACGTCGCTCCCGTTCCTTCAACTCCTCCACATCCACATTCTCAACATTCTTTGTTTGAACCATAGCTTGCATGAGTGAGGAATTAGAAACCACATTGCTACCACATACATCAGCCCAAGACTTGTTTGTGCATACATTTTTCATGTCGCATACATCCCGGCTCATAGTGTCAAATTTCTCCTCTTTCAATACATGGTCATGCTCTACTTTGCTCATCCGCTCCTTCAAAGCATTCAAGTCCACAAGAGAGCGTTTACATTCCTTGACTTCCTCTTCAAGTTGCATCAAACGTGTTGTTTGCATCTCAAGTGTAATCATCATCCTAAATGCATGGTTTGAGTAATCGAAAAGCAATCTTGACACCTTTGTAGTTAGCATATGTGGTGAGATAAGTGCCGAGTTCGTCAGACTTTAGTTTCTTGAGCATCAAGCCTCGAAAAGCAATCTTGACACCTTTGTAGTTAGCATATGTGGTGAGATAAGTGCCAGGTTTGTCAGACTTTAGTTTCTTGAGCATCAAGCCTCGAAAGGCATTGAAAGCAATATGAGTGACTACAAGGGATTTGGCTTGCCCACCAAGCCAAGAGCAAATTAAGGACAAATGGAAGTCTATAGGTTTTTCAAGAAAAAGTTGTTCCAAATGATTGAGAATCTACCAAATAGCATGATCAAACCACATAATGCTAGATTCACAGGCAGCCTTTGGGTCAAGGAATTTACACGCACATTTCACGTAAGGTCGAAAGACCGTCCAAATTGAGTCCGTCTAGAAGTCAGGGTTACTTTTGGCAAACTCCATATTTCCTTTTGTGCGGATGTATAGGCCATCATTAGAGGCACATTTAGTCTAATCAATAAAATTGAGGTTAAAAGGGGCTTTGATGAGCTCCCCTTTGTCCAAAAATTGTCCACCTTTTGATACTTTGAGTCTACAGTCTTCAATAGTGGACATCGGTAGGTTGGCAAAATAGACCCATGTTTCACTTAGTATAGGTGCTGAAAAGGCTTTGTTGGGGAATCCACAACTAATGGTCTACTCCAAAAGACTCCACTTCAATATGCCTGGCTCGCAAGAAAGGAAAACCTTTAGAGACTTTTGGAACCATTTCTAAGAGGGTGGAGTCACTAAGGGTGCATAGATTGCTTTGGAATTGTTTAACAACTTCCAAAGTAGCATTGTCTCTGCAGAAGAGGCCACCATTTTGTGGGACAACAGGGGTAGCAGGAGTACTAATAAAAGCAGGGTTACAGCTACACGGTTTTTTTAGGAAATTAGCAAGTTCAACACCAAAAGAAGAGAATTGAGTAACATCTTGATTGTATTGTAAAGCTAATGCAGAAAGTTGGGATATATACTGAGAAATATAGCCACCCATCATCTGAATCTTTGTCCAGAGTAGCCAAAATTTTGACCCAATCATTGAAGGAAAGCATATGTAAAATAGATGACTTTTTGTCTGCTCTTAGGGTAGATCCAGAAATAAGTTGTGAAGCATCCAAGCTGCTTATACAACGAAGGACAAGGAATCTAGCCACAAAAAGGGGTTTAGAGGCCAACTCCAATCCTTGGGAGAGGGATAAAGCATGTAAAACAAAGTTGATAGACTAGATTGGATTTATTTGGGGTAGGAGTTCACTCTGCTTCTAGATTTCCTAGCAAGGAAAGGTCTGGTTCTAGGTGATAGGGATTTTCTATGGGGGTGATCCTTTAAGTATTATACAATTTGTTCCATTATCCTTGCATGTTTCAATGGGTCATAAAGGACTCTCATGCAAGCAGTCACCTTGTCATTATTGTGTACTTGCAATATCAATCAAAATCAGGGTAAGTAAGCATGGATTAACCTGCAAACCTAAAACCGGCAAAGTCCAAGGACTATGATAGCTGTGAATAGGAATCCAAAACTATAGTCAAAGATGGACCACTTAACACCAATCAATCTACATAGGAATTATAGACAGTGGATCCATCAAATCCCTATAGTCCTATGAATTTATAAAGCCAGTGTCCCGGTCTTCAAAAAACTGGGAGAACCTTCTATTTAGGACGTGTGTGTGTTGTTGTTTTAAAACTAATACTTATACATAAAAGAACATATCAGTTCAAAAGACTGTTGGCTTTAGAAAAGGGACAGAGAGAAGCACAAAAATGACTCAGTCTTTGATTCATTTTTGCACATTATAGTGGGGATGAGATATCATTCTAGTGTTTTTGTACAACGGATAGTCGAGAGTAGTAGCTTCTAGAGTGAAAAAGGTTAGGTGCACCAATGATATACAAAATCTTTAAGCCAAAAGGACCCTAAGTAAAGATAGAGTCATCACCTACATCCATATAAACAAGTTAGCAGGTTCGTTAGCCTTGAATACGTATTACAAGTGTCAACAAACTTATCACTTGTTATCCATGTCCTACTTAAAATCTTTTTACCTCAACCATACCATCCAATATTGTTTGAAGTTATCACTGTCTTTCTTGAGAGGGTTTCATTCTTTTTAATCATTTTCAATTTTTTATGGTCCGAAGGTCATCACTCCTTTAGATCAACAAATGAGAACATAGGTTATAAATAAAGTTAGTAAATACCTCCATTTTAATATATTTATTTAAATAGGATAAGTTCTTATCAAAAGGCCACTACCCCTTCTGATCCAAGTGTTTAACCCAAATTACTGTCCAAGAGAGGTTTAAGATATGAGGTCTTTTTGTTATTTTGTTAAAGTCACTATCTTTTAATATATAAGTGCTAACAAGGTGACAAATGCTCAAAATCTGTCAAAATTTGCTATATCTCTTATGAGAGATCAATTAAAACAGAATGTCTAAATTGTAAAATAACTATTTGAAGTAGTACTAGACCAAAAGCACTCAGGTAGATAGATCTATATAAACAAAGTATGCTAGAAGCTAGCCTTATTCCTTCAATAATATGATAATTTACTAGATACAGTCAGGCTGGCAACGGTATATGATCAAAAGACTTGTTTCAAAGTGCATGTCCACTAGGAAAGGTGAATCATTAAGTAATCTAAGTTTTTTTGTAATTCATAACATGAAAGTGCAAGGTAACCAAGACCGTTTTATGTGATCAGAAGTGGTAAAATTAAATTATTCAACATTTATAATCTAGCAAGGTGAGTATCTTTTAACACATAGGTCGGGAACAAGATAGTAGCTTTACAAGGGTGTGCATTAATCCAAAAAACCATGTCTAGTAAAGAAAAGTGCACAATAGCAAAAAAACCTTCTAGTGCAAGCCTAGTATTATTTTAAAAAACCCAAATATCAGTCATGCACCGCATTTATGCCGACCAGTAATGTCATAGCCGACTCCGTACTCGGGAGTTTTTATTAACAAATCGGAAAATCATAGATCCAGTTTCCACCTATTATACGACTTTATGCTAGGAATTAGGCCAAGCAAACCCAACAACTAAAACCAAACAAAAGCAACGGGGAAAGGAGCCCATATTGCTCAATCGATCCTCATAGCTAAAAGATTAGATTTACATTGTACACTTGTGATCGGCAGATCAACTGAGATAGTCAAAAATAAAAAATTAAACGACAATATTAGTACTAGCACCTTAGCAAAAAACGTTGCAGTAAGTTTAGAAAGCAAAAAAAAACAATTGGTTTGGTTTTAGAGTGAGTACGGCACCAACCTGAGAAGGAAAGTTTTGATCAGTCAACTCCATGGATTTTTTTGTTAGCAAATCAAGTTTTAGTGCACATCGGAGCAGCATGCAACTCCCACACTCAACTCTCTTTCCAAAACACACGCATGTTAAGGCTAAGTGAGGGGAAGAGCATCCCTCACCTCTATTTATAGTTGTTGAAGGAGGTAGCGCCATCAACTTTGAGAAGAGAGAATCCCTCAAATATTTCTTCCACAATTGGATCAGGGCCCGTGATAACCAGCTATGCAGAGTAAGTATTAGGGTAAATTGTAAAGGTGTAGAAAATATCAAGCGGCACGATACCTCAGTATGATGCCCGATACTTGTGGCTATGAAGTTTACAGACGGCTAAAGTACAGGAGTAGGAGAGAGAGAAAGGGAGTAATGGTTTAGGGACAACTTTCCAGAAGATTCTTATCACGGCATCTCGGGGGGAGAGTTTTTAATAGAGGCTTTGTACCCGTTTATGTCAGGGTCAAGAACCCCCCCTTTATTTTTACCAGGGCTTCAAGGATTGTTCCCATAATTTAGCTGGGATATAAAGTTTTAAGAGGTGGTTTACACTAGCACATGTAGTCAGGTTTTTCTTCAAAAGCTGTCAGGCAGGTGATACACTGCAAAAGTATTCACCCCTCAGTTTAAATGGTGCAAAGTCTAAGTGGGGGGTTTAACAACTACCAATTCCTTCATAAATTAGTGGCCCCAGCGGGAGTGAGGTATTTCCTACTTCAATGTGGGATATTTTGATGCATAGGTTCTAGTTTAATTTACATACTTTTGCAGTGTACTATAAGCCAAGAATTAGTAATTGACAATGGTGTGTGTGTGTGTGTGTGTGTGTGTGTGTGTGTGTGTGTGTGTGTGTGTGTGTGTGTGTGTGTGTGTGTGTGTGTGTGTGTGTGTTTAAGTATGAAAATCCCCTCATAATTGAATCATACTAAGACAATTGTATTAAATAATATATTAAATAACAATATTTTAAAACAAGATGTCATAAACCTCAATTATTTTTTCATATACACCAATACAACATTCTCTATCTAATGGATAATACAATCATTTAGATCAAAGATTTGATCTTTGATCATTACAATATGATCTTTTATGTTGTATCTCTGTGTGTCCACCCTTTGGGATGAGCTTCCACTACATCTACATAGAGAAAGATCCAGTTGTAATGTTGGACGATCTTCTATTATTGCTGCACTTGCTGTTGTGATCCCAAGGAAAGAATCTTCCATGTCACCATCCAAGAAACACAAGCCTGTCAGAACTGGCATTACTTGAGAAGCCAGGTGTCAATGACTCCCTCCCCTTGTTATCGGTGTCAAAAATTACAACAAAGACTAACAACATAACATAGATCAAATATTACGTTTAAAGAATGACCCATATATTTATGATAATGTAAACATCATTTAATTCCAAAAAAAATCGAACAGCATCTCCTTTGTAATTTGATTCAATTTTCAAAAAATCCAATCAAAATGCCATCTCATCCGAGACCCTCACATGAGGATTAAGGCCCTTTTCACTAATTTCAAAAATTATCCTTCTATTCAATAAAAAACATTTTATGTTTCCTTTATCATCAACAATGGTGTCATTCCCATGGAGACGCAGATAAGAGTCATAAAAAAAGCCAGCATTCCATCAACTAAGCATTGTCACCACCAATTACTCAATCATATGTTTACTCAGTATAGAGCAAATAATACTAAGATAATTGCAGTTCCAAACCATGTAAGAAAATTTAAAAATTTTTGTCTAATGTATCAAAACTAGAACTGTTGGTGTTCTCCAAAAATCAGCATCCAAGCTGCCAGATATTGTGTAGCCCTAGGTCATCAAAGCCACATAGGTCAATGTTGTCTCATCCCACAAGAAAACTAGCAAATTTTAGTCCAAAAATTCAATCCAATGTCATCTCAACCAAGACGTCCACATAGTTTCTAAGAGAGGAAAGTATCAAAAAATAGCTTATGGTTATGAGCTCATATCAATGTACACTTACCTTGATTGAAGTTGACATGTCCATTGTATTAGACATTCATCTACAATATCTAATGTAAAGTATCTATCAAAAGGGATTGTAAACTCCATGCATCTACATATCATTAGATTTTCAACTCCAAATCAGCAAATATTTTTAACGACCAAAGAAGGTAGCAGGCATGTTACATCACTACCGCTTCTCGCTTTAAAGCTCTCTAAAAAGTCAAAATTTGGGCAGCACCTCCTTTGTATAGCGGATGATTTTTCAAAATTCCACTCACTGCCATCTCTATCGAGACACTCACATGAGGTTTAAGGCTCAACATCAAGCATCAAATGTCTTTAGCTAGGGTTAAATAAAAAAACCAAATCTCCCTGCACCTGGGCCTTACAGCGTGCCTACGTGTGCTTATGAATCGCATGTTTATGTGTCATATCACCCAAAAGTTGATACTGAAAAAACCAATTTTTATTCATGTCCGAAAGGCCTGCAATTCATGTGTCATATCACCCTAAAGCTGATACTTGTAAAGAATGAGGATGCAAGAGAGCTACACAAGACAAGCACAAAGCACACAGAGATGGAAAGCTTCTTCTTCTTCTTCACAGAAAAGAGAGTACAAAATGACTTAGTGCTAAAACTGAAAAGTAGCACATATGTACATGCGGTCACTAAGTGTGAACTCGCTAGAAGCGTACTAGGCTGGCACTATAAGTGTAGTCCAGTTGTAGAATCACTTGCAGAGATCCTCCGTGTTGGTCACCTAACGCGCCAGTGAGTAAATGTCGTAAGCGGCCAAGACCCGTAGTGGATGCCAGCTCAAGATGTAGAGCTCGACATCTCAACACTCCCCCTCAAGCTCTGCATGTCGCAGAGTCCAAGCATAGTCCGGAAACGTCGAAGCTTCTCAGCTTCGAGGGCCTTGGTAAAGATATCCGCTATCTGCTCCTCTGTGCTGACGTAGACCAAGTCGATGTCACCCGCCAACACTCGCTCTCGAACGTAGTGGTAATGGACCTCTATGTGCTTGGTCCTGGCATGGAACACTGGGTTCCTAGCCAACTGCATGCTGCTGAGGTTGTCACAATGGATGACAATCTGCTGGTCCACCTGCACTTCCAAGTCCTCAAGTAATGTGCGTAGCCAAGCTACCTCGCACGCCGCAACTGTTGCACCTCTGTACTCGGCCTCTGTGCTCGACAAAGCAACCGTAGGCTGCTTTTTGCTGCTCCAAGTAATAACAGCACTCCCAAAAGAGAACATGAAGCCACTCGTAGATCTCCTATCAACAATGCTACCTGCCCAATCTGCATCCGTATACCCATACAATGCTAATGGAGCATCTACTGCATAGAACAATGCGTAGTCAAGAGTCCCTTGCACATACCGAAGTGTGCGTCGTACTCCATCCAAATGTGGCTTCCTCGGAAGCTGCATGAACTGACTCTCCAAGCCTACTGTGTAGCTCAAGTCTGGCCTCGTGATAGTCAAGTAGATTAGACTACCCACAATCTTCCTGTACATGTTGACATCCTCAACAACATCACCCTTCTCTGCACTCAACTTTGCATTCACATCCAAGGGAATAGAAATTGGCTTACAATCAGCCATACCATACTTTGACAACATGTCCAAAGCATATTTTCTTTGTGACAGCCATACACCTTATGGAGTCCTGATCACCTCAATGCCAAGAAAGTAGCGCAACTTGCCCAAATCTTTGATTTCAAACTCCTGCTTAAGAAGACCCTTCACATGGTCAATCTCCATAGCATTGTCACCCACAATAATAAGGTCATCTACATATATAGTAATGACCACAATTCCCACATCACTCTCACGTACATAGAGTGATCATCGTACATAGAGTGAATGATCAGCATGAGCTCTCCTAAACCCAATACTGACAAGATACTTGGCAATCTTGTCATACCATGCTCTAGAGCCCTGCTTCAAACCATACAAAGCTTTGAGAAGTCTGCATACATAATCTGGGTAACCTGGATCGACATAACCAGGTGGTTGATCCATATACACTTCCTCTTGCAACTCACCATTCAAAAAGGCATTCTTTACATCCATTTGATGCATAATCCATCCTCTAGATGCAGCCACTGCTATGACAGCTCTCACATTTGTCATCTTTTCCACTAGAGCAAAGGTCTCCTCATAGTCTATGCCATACGTCTGTGCATAACCCTTTGCGACCAGCCTTGCCTTGTGACGCTCAATGTTACCATCAGCCTTATGCTTAGTTTTATACACCCATTTACAGCCAATAGCTTTCTTGCCACTTGGCAATGGCACCAACTCCCATGTGTCATTTGCTTCCAATGCAGCCATCTCTTCATTCATTGCATCATCCCAATGCACATTTCCAACTGCATCTTCAAAACATGTGGGCTCCACATTCTATATCACCTTAGCCATGTAGGCTTGGTGATGCGCTAGATACCCATCATAAGTCAATTTCTAAAGTGGATTTCTAACTCGGTTACATCTGCGCGGTCCTGGGTCACTCCTTTGCCCTCTAGCATCTTCTTGTACTTTCCTTACACCAGGTGTCCTGACAGCCGGAATTCCAAATTCCTCATCAAGACTTTGTTTAGAACTATCTGAATCCATGTCTACATGTGAAAAACCTAATGATGCATCAGCCATAAAGGGAGGTTCATCAACCTTTTCCTTTCCTTTTTGTGATACATTCCCTGTACCTGTTGGTGGAGTAACCTGCGTACGTAGTCTACCATTCCATGGCTTCTCAACAGAGCCACGAGAAGAGGACTCTTGTGGTCCACTCAAAACCTGTGACTCTGGCCTCACATTTTGTACAACCACATCATCTTTTACATCAGCCCCAATAGTGCCATGTGCATTACTGTACGAGCTGCTCATCTCATCAAAGACTACATCTCTACTCACTCGTAATTCTCGTGTAGTAGGATTGTAGCACCTGTACCCCTTTTGTTCAAGGGAATATCCCACAAGAATACATTTCTCTGCTTTAGGATCCAATTTCCTACGCAACTCATCTGGTACATGCACGTAAGCTATGCAGCTAAACACTTTCAAGTGTGCCAAATCAGGCTTTGTACCTGTAAACTTTTCCTCAGGCGTTACATCATGCACCGCAGCTGTAGGTGTCCTGTTCATAATGTACACAGCTGTATTTACAGCTTCAGCCCAAAAGTGATGAGGCATGTTCTTCTCATTCATCAATGCATGTGCAACCTCTGCAATGTGCCTGTTTTTCCTTTCTGCGACCCCATTCTGCTGTGGAGTATATTTGCATGTAAACTGCCTGCGTATACCATGCATTCGCAGAAAATCTGAAAAATCATTGGAGAAGTACTCTCCCCCTCCATCTGACCTCAATGTCTTGATTTGCATATCTGTCTCCTTCTCAATCATGACTTTGAAGTCCTGAAAGTGACCAAACACTTCACTTTTGTTACGCATGAAGTAGACCCATACTTTCCTTGTATGGTCATCAATGAAAGAGACATAAAACCTGCAACCATGTATACTTGCAGTATTGGTTGGACCCCAAACATCTGTGTGCACCACCTCAAGTGGCTTTTTACATACATTGCACTCATGTGGAAATGAGCCCTTTGACTGTTTTCCAAACTAGCATGCTGCACACACTTTATGCATTCCATCCACCTTGAATTTGGGCAAACCTTTTACAATCTGTTTTGATTGCATGCTGCGCAATCTCTGCTCATTGACATGGCCAATGCGTTTGTGCCAAATGTCAACATCAGCCACAACACCTGTGCCCTGTGCAAATAATGCAGCTTTTACCTCAGGCATGTCTACATTCAGCGTAAACATTCTGCCCACACATTTTCCCTCTGTGATCAGCTTACAATCATTCTGGAAATCTTCTACATAACAGCCATTTGGATTGAAGCGAACCTGCAAACCCTGCTCAACCATTTGTCCAACAAAAACAAGATTCTTTGTAATGTTTGGGACATGAAGTACATTTGCTAAGTACTTTGATTTCCCACTCTTCGTATTTAGAGGTATGTCCCCTACATGAGCAATGGGGTGAGCTGTGTCATCTCCTGTCTGCACATAGCCTGACACATCTGGTTTGTGCATATCTCTAAACCACTCTCCACGAGACGTCATGTGATTAGAGGCACCTGAATCCACATACCAAACATCATCTTGGGTGGAATTCTCTGTAGTCATTGTATTCATTACATGTTGCATAACAAACATGCGCTCGTTTTTGCTGTCATCTACATCTCTGCTAGTAGATGCATAGTTGCCATGTTCTCTCTTTCCACTTGCTTTTCCCTTTGGACAGTCACGTGACATGTGACCTCTTTCACCACAAGTCCAACATTTTCTGCTATCTCGAGTATGTTGCTACCTACTTGATCTTGCACCACGACCTCTTTGACTCCCCCTGCCTTGAGACTGGTTTCCCTTGCCACCTGTATTGTTTTGATTTGATTGACCTTCCAGAAATTGGCCCCTGCAACCCCTTGGGCCTCGACCACGACCTCTACCTCTACCTCTGTTGGAGTTAGAATAGAAGGTCTGTTCAAAATTATTTCTGCCATGAGAAGAAGATGTGTCAAGGTTCTTCTCCTCAAGAATAAGCATAGAAATCAAATCTTGGAACACGAGGATGTCGTCTCTTGTATTCATGGAAGACCTGAAATGTGCATACTCATCTCCTAGACCATCCAAGCATGCACGGACAATGTCATCGTCTTCCACTGAGACTTTAATAGATCCAAGAGCCTCAATGATACTCTTGATCTTCAAGGCATAATCATTGATTGAGAGGTTGTTCCTCTTAACCTGATTTAGCTCCGACTTTAGTTGAAGCTTCCTGGCCTTGGTGTTCACCTCGAACGCTCTGCCTAAGTTTTTCCATGCAATGGCGGGGGTTTCAGCATCCTGTAGATAGCCCATCCTGCCATCTGTGATGCTCATAGAAAGCCAATACATCACTTTGCTTTGGCCTTGTTGCCAGTCCCTCAAAGCTTTCCTTTGTTCTGCTGTAGCATTTGCCTCGAGAATCTCTAGTTCCTTTTCATTGTCTCCGTCTACATAGTCCCAATAACCTTTTCCTTTTAGGAAATTAGTTATTCTGAACTTCCATGCAGGGTAGTTATTTTTCTCAAGCTTCTTAGTAACAATCTGACTGAAACCGTCAGACATCTTGAAGCACTAAGACAAAATAGCTGCAATCTGCAAAAACCTGCAAATCTGCTGAACCTGCTATCGTGGTACCTGTAACGCTTTCTACACTCAACGAGTGTCCACAATCAAGCGTACATACAACCACTGTACTTGTACAATAAATCTCTGTGTACTGCACTTTGGAGACATGTTCAGAAACTTGTTCAGAAACTTGTGGCATCTGGTCATGGATTGCAAACGAAGGGATTGTGATGCTCTTGCTCTCTTAGCCTCTCTTGCCTGCACCAAGCTCTGATACCATGTAAAGAATGAGGATGCAAGAGAGCTACACAAGACAAGCACAAAGCACACAGAGATGGAAAGCTTCTTCTTCTTGTTCACAGAAAAGAGAGTACAAAATGACTTAGTGCTAAAACTGAAAAGTAGCACATATGTACATGCGGTCACTAAGTGTGAACTCGCTAGAAGCGTACTAGGCTGGCACTATAAGTGTAGTCCAGCTGTAGAATCACTGGCAGAGATCCTCCGTGCCGGTCACCTAACGCGCCAGTGAGTAAATGTCGTAAGCGGCCAAGACCCGTAGTGGATGCCATCTCAAGATGTAGAGCTCGACATCTCAACAATACTCAACCATCACGTACCAACCCTAGAAACAAGTACTTCAGTAGTGACAAACTTAACCATTAACCATGAGAATTACTATATTAAAACAACCAGTATTTGTATCATGTATCTGTGTGTGTGTGTGTGTGTGTGTGTGTGTGTGTGTGTGTGTGTGTGTGTGTGTGTGTGTGTGAAGCAAACTGTGAGAGCCACACGCACGCGTGGACCGATGCAGAGGGTAATGATGCAATTCCAAACCTGTGAAGGTAGAGTATACAAGGGAAGCAAGGAGCGAGAATTATAGATAATACAAATATTGAATCAAACGTGTATGTGAGACAGGGACTGAGGAGAAAAAAAAGAGCAAGAAAGCTTTGCTCAAGAAACCCAGGGGTGGGTTGAGCAGATAAGGGCGACAGTAGTTGATGGATGTGCAGTGAGGTAGATCAAAGGTTATGAGGGCAGAACCTGCTAGGAGGGATTACGTATGTGGTGAACCAAGACGATGGGCACACGAGTCGATTAGAATCCCGATCAAGGGTGAGCCAAAATAGTAAATTGTTGGTAGGAGAGAGTAATCAACTTTTTAATGTGGATAGTGGCCAAGAGGACAGCAGCTTACACAATAAATAATCCAGCATGTGTGTGGGTGGAAATTCCTATAGGTCAGCAAGGTGGTACTAGAAAATTCATGTGATCATTAATAACTAGGAGCATGACTTGCTTAAAGGCGAGCATGTGTAGACGGGTATATATGGTTTTCATTAAAAGAGTGTTTAGAGCTAGGTAAATGCCAAGTCCAAATCTGCACTGAATAGTGCGGCAAGTCAGTAAGTATGAGAGAATGGTACATTATCTCCTGCCCATGGAGATGTGTGTGTGTGTGTGTGTGTGTGTGTGTGTGTGTGTGTGTGTGTGTGTGTGTGCACGCGCGCAACAACACACACACTAATTTGCTAATACACAGACATGTCCCAAATTTTGCACGCTACTGCTGATTCCCACACACAGCTTGAGTGTGTGTGTGTGTGTGTGTGTGTGTGTGTGTGTGTGTGTGTGTGTGTGTGTGTGTGTGTGTGTGTGTGTGTGTGTGTGTGTGTGTGTGTGTGTGTGCGCGCGCACACGCGTGCGTGTGTGTGTGTGTGTGTGTGAACACACAAGCCTACGCCTCTGCACACGGGTGGCCAATCGGTTGCCTACCCACTCTACATACTTGCATTATTCTTGATATACCAAACAATAAGGGGCTCCTCACTATTCTAGAGGTTTTCTCCACCCACACGGTGCTTCTCTTGCTTCTCCCCTTCCTCGCATGACACCGTATTCTGCACACATTTGCACGAGCGCACTCACACAGATGATATTGTGGTCAAGATAGGGGTTGGGGTCACTTCCCGTCTCTTTTCTTTTCACCTTTCAAAGATCCTATTATCATGTTTTATGGCTTGAAACATGAATTCACTTAGGGTATGAATGTTGGGCATAGTGAGGAAGAGATCTTTTACATCATCCCTTTGGCCTCACATCAAAATTGATAGATGGAATAATCTTCATGCCATGTTAGATCAAAAGTGAGTTACCTAAATTCAGCACCGGGGGCAGGTTATCTAGTGTGCAATGGATTAGATTGTAGGAACCCCACTCATGGCCTCGCCATGCACTTTTGTTGCAGGGTAGGAACCCCACTCATGGCCTCGCCATAGCAGTTTTTTTGTTGGCATGCATTGAGCAAGAGATGAGACGTGTCTCCTTCGTAGGTGAGCTCCACCATGCTCACAAGATAGAGCATATAGATATGCAAGACATGCCAGTAGATTTTGTAGAGATAGAGATAGAGTGGCAGTGCTCTAATGAGACACAATAGGTGTTGTCAGAGTCTATGCATGCAGAGGTAGAGCGGGTCTGCTCCCTAGAGACACACGTAGAGATGATGGGCATGGAGTTCTTTGATATGAGTTGATGACAAGACACATAGTTCTTCTTATGGGTGTGAGGGACATAGCCATCCCAGTGTTGGTGATGACACATGCATACGTGATGAGTAGTCCTGATGATGTAGTGCATGCAGATAGCACAGAGGAGGCTAGGGCAGCCCGGTTTGCTCAAATTTTGTTAGCATTTGGGCATCTCATTTACGACCTACTAGTGTCAAGGCCCGCCCTAGCAGCTACAGTGGGAGAATTTGCAGCAGGGATTGTCATTCATACGGTGACTGACACTAGCATGATGCATAGTGGAGCTTTACAATCCATACAAAGATGTCTACAAAATTTGTGTGTAGATTGTAGGGTGGATATGCATGCTTGCCTATCACTAGAGTGGATGTGGCTTCATGTAGATTGACTGAGTGAGCCAGTGGACATAGATTGAGAGAGTGTCTCACATATTTTCTTATACACACTAGTACTTTAGCTAGTAGCACTCACTCATTGGTGCATCACCTTTAAGTGGGATTTTATTTCATTAAAGACGCTATGTGTCCATCCGATTTAATTACAAAGTCGATTCCCCTTCATGATGCTCTGCTACCCGCTACTCGATTGTGTGTGTATGTGTGTGTGTGTGTACAACACACACACCAATTTGCTAATACACAGCGTTGTCCCAAATTTTGCACGCTACTACTGCTCGATTCTCGCACAAAACTCGAGTGTGTGTGTGTGTGTGTGTGTGTGTGTGTGTGCGTGAACGCACGCACAAGCATACGACTGCCCATGGCCGGCAAATCGCTCGCCTTCCCGCTATACATACTTGCCTTATTCTTGATATACCAAAGAATAAGGGGCTCCTCACTATTCTAGATGTTTTCTCCACCCACATAGTGCCTCACTTGCTTCTCCCCTTCCTTGCACCACATCGCACCGTGAACGTATCTACACGAGCGCACTCACACAAAGGATATTGTGGTAAAGGTAGGGGTTGGCATCGCTTCCCATCTCTTTTCTTGTCACCTTTCAAAAGGCTTGTTATCATGTTCTATGGCTTGAGACATGAATTCACTTAGAGTATGAATGTTTGGAATAGTGAGGAAGGGATCATTTACGTCGTCCCTTTGGTCCCTCATCAAAATTGATAGATGGAATAATCCTCATGCCATGTTATATCAAAAGTGAGTT
Source organism: Adiantum capillus-veneris (assembly GCF_014529385.1). Classification (NCBI taxonomy): domain Eukaryota; kingdom Viridiplantae; phylum Streptophyta; class Polypodiopsida; order Polypodiales; family Pteridaceae; genus Adiantum; species Adiantum capillus-veneris. The sequence continues at coordinate 137,086,392 of NC_140944.1, read as the reverse complement.
TCCTGAATTCAGACACATAGACTAATGTGGGGCTTGAGCCTATTAATTTTCAATCTTGGTTTGGAAACACTTGTGTATCTACATCTCCAAAGGTTGCTGAGGACTCTTTTACAAAATACTCAAAGTCATAGAGTGAAGGAGAGTCTTTTTTAAGCACGAGTGCAAACCAAGAGAGGGCCATATCTGAGAGAAGTGTGCCAACAAGACCAACTTTGGGAAGCACTCGTATGATAGCTCTTTGGTTGCATGTGTATTAACTGCCTCACTTGGTGGGGGAGGCTTAGAACTTTGAACTTGTCCCATCAATTTTTTTTAAGGTAGGCTAACCTTGGGCTCCTTCGTTTGTAGAGGGCTGATTGAAGGGACGACTGGGTAGTGGTTAGTGTTGTCTTCGCATAGTTCTTAGACCTGGTGCTAAAAGTTCTTGCTCCACTCAACTTAACATGAGTGTGCTTGCTCGTGCATTGCTCTCATATTCCATGTCAAGAAGTGGAGTCTTGCCAAACTATTATGAGTGTGTCGCGAGCTACAGGAGAGAAGGATCTCAGAATACCAAAGCTTGGTGTTTGATTGCAACACTTGATCTTGATTATAAAACTTGACACTTGATTGAGAAAACTTGATTATAAGCTTTACTTTATTAAGAAAACTTGATTACAAGGCTTTAATTACAATGCTTGTTGCAACGATAAGAGTTGAGTGTAAGGATTGCAAAAATTAGGCTTGAGGATAAGATGAGGGCTAGAAGAGCTTGCAAGACTTGATTACAAAGATTTAGCCTATTATTTGATGCACGGTTGGGAGACCTGTCGCAAATATGAACCACAGTTTTCAATGCCTCTCCCCAAAACTATTGAGGGAGATTAGATCCAAACAAGAAAAGAAGTAAATATTTGTGGAAGTGTAAAGTCTAGATCTTGTCACCATTTTAATTATGTTTGCACCTGACATTGTTCCAACATGCGGCGGCACTGTGGTTCTATTTTTTTGGCCAACAAATCTGAAATTCCTATTCACAGTGAGGGTTCATTCTAGATGGCAGAGGGGGTATGCATACCTCCAAGGTTCTCTATGCTTCAAATTTGGGTTTTCGTCTTATGTTTGTGCACAGGGTGTGCAAGCTTAGCATGGAGATGATTCTCATAGAGGATGTGGTGGTGACTCCGGAAAGGAGGTCAGAGGGGGCACGGTAGAGAATGGTCTCTACAAGGTCCATGCTCTCTCTTCAGTGACTCGCACTCCCATAGGTGATCTATGGCATTACCCAAACCATGGATAACTCTCCAACAGTCTCTACCTGTGTTATTGGATCATCTGAGGTAGGTGAATCCGAAAGAAAAAATATATGTGGAACTTGGAACCAAATCTAAGAGAACCAAGAAGACAGTCTCCCCAGTACAAAGAATTCTTGCTAACTCTAACTGGTTCCTAGTCCAAGGAGGACCACTATCCAGCTATATGAAGCAACATGCTAGTCCAAGGATAAGGGAACTAGGTGTGTGCTGGATGGTACAATCTCCAAGGACCAATAATGAAGACGAGGCATAGGAACTACCGGTCAGATACACAAGAAGAGCAATTGTCACACCACAAAACTAAAAGACAAAGAAACCATCAAAATGGCTCAAGAAAGCATCCACCAAGATATTAACTGCACTGTCAGCTAAAGCACACCATTCAAAGCTACAAGAAATGGGCAAGGAAACCAAGGACTAGAAGACACCATGCATGGTACTTTGTTGAATGGAGCACTAAAAGCTGATTGAAGATAATAACGTGGAAGTCCCCTCCTCTAAAAGAGAAGCATCCTCAAAAGTACTCTCTAAGGTAACAACTAGCTTAACTCCACATTGGAACAAAGCAAACATCATCCACTGAAATAACAACTCCCCACTCCCATTGCAAATGCAATGCCTGGCCTCATAGCCACCATTAGTGTACATGAGAGTGCCTATTGCTAAGGAATACATAATCTTATCCATCTTAGCCTTCACAACATGTGATTTAGAAAATTCATCCTTGCTAAGTTTCATATATGACAGCATTGGGGTACTCGATGCCTTAACACCTTGCATATTGATATGATGCAAGACCTTATGTATGTATGATTATTGGGACGACTCAAGAATACCATTTGACATATTGCTCTACTAGAGCATCTCAAACCTTGACGATTTCTCTCTACTCTCTCTTTTGAGTGGTGCTAGTAGAAGGCTCCTCATTCTTAGGAATCTTCAATTCATAAATCATGTGTGAACTACAACTGATTTTACAAGATTTTGGGTGCTAGAGATGATAGATGTAAATGGTGGGAATGGATATTAGATTAGGATGCCTAGGCTGGTAATTACTAGAGCTAGCTATACGGGGGTAATTGACATAGGATACAGACAGTCAAAGAGCCAATGGGAGCCTATAAATACGGCTCATTAGTTCAATTGTCAGGGGTTGTTGTGTGGATTTTGATACCATATACTAGCTTAGAGCTCTACATACCTTTGTAATTCTAATTGAGCTGAAGACATATTTGTAGTACTGATTACACTTGTACACACTTGTTTGGTCTGAATATACGAGTCTAGTTTCAGTTTCCATTTCTGGTGTCACTATCTTTTCAGTTTTAGTGTTCAATATTAGTTTCTAGTTTTGGTCTGGTCACAGTCTTATCTTTTAGTTTATGTTTAGTGTGATCTGAAGTCTCATACGTGGTCTAACTAACTCTAACTACCAACCTGGGATAGCTGTCTAAAAGCATCCAGTTCATTCCAGTTTGGCGATCACGGTGGCTTGAGCAGAGTTGCTCTAGACAAAATGAACTATCTCCCAATTGGTGTTAGAGCCATCACGTTTCAATAATTCTGCCCAGAGGAGCTACACGAGACAGAAGGCCAGCTACTAGATTCATGGACAATTTGGACTACATCAGCCCCATCCTGTAAGAAACAAAGCGAGGCTCTGATATAAAGGAAGAACCTAGCAATGAGACAGATGTGCCTTTAGAGTAGGGGACAGCTGATGAATTGAGGGATTCCTAGCACTCAACTCATTCCAGGAGAAGACAGGTAGAAAGGGCTACAAGGAGGAACTGATCCCATGAATCCCAACGAAGCCAAGAACATAATAAAGGAAGCGAGAGCAGTAAATATGTTCTCATTTTAAAAATATAAATATGCTCAACAACTTCATTTTGGGTAGGTGTGTATCACCAAATCCCTCTTCTCAAACAAAATTATGTCATGTCTTTTGAGGCATATTCTCCATTGTTATCAGTCCTCAAGCCCTTAAGCCTTTTGCCTGACTGATTCTCCACAAGTGTCAAGAACTTCTAAAACATAGAGAATACCTCATTCTTATGTTTCAAAGGGTAAGCCCATACCATTCAAGTGGAATCTTCTAAGAAGCTCACGAAAATCTAAAAGGAAATTTTGAGGCATCCAATAGGCATCTTTTTTTTCGACACACCAAAGGGTCCACAAGGGGAGGTGCTTATCCCTTCCAAATATTATCCATGTTACATGGTTGGGCAAGGGCCACGTACCATCGGGCAAGAGCCACTCGTAGGCATCACCATGGCCACCTAATTGATGCACCACGTGCTAGGAATGACGAAGAGAACTCGTAGCAACCAGCTAGGAACCTCCTCCTCGGGTGACCCACCCCAGGAGGAGGATGCACTCGAGTGTCCAAGGGCAAGACCCCTAGCAATGTGAACACCAGGTGAGCACAACGTGAACACCAGGTGAGCACAAGTTGTCCCTCTAGAGTGTGACCCAACAGGGGATTTGAACCCACAACCCATAGGTTGAGAGGCCAAAGCCTTACCGTTAGACAAACTCTTTGGGGATCCAATAGGCATCTTTACAGTGACCTTTAAATATAAAAAGGTATGATTGTGAAATGTCCAATGCGAGCAGTTTTGGTTTCATGATCTACTATGGTGTTTAGGGACGAGTCTTTCTTCTTGGTTAACTAGTCTTGCTTGGTGGGCCTTGCTATATCTATAAAATATAACAGGACATATGTAAATTGACATTTAGTATCTAGAACGGAAGATTTTAAAAATGGAGGAGACAAAGTTAAGTACATCAATTATTAGAGATTATAGGGATTGTTAGCAGCAATCTAACTTAGATACCATTTTTCGGAGCTCTCATTGTCAAAACACTTATTCTTTTGATAAATTGGGAATATTGTAACTCTTATTTTATGGATAAACCTTGTAATTGATGAGCTAGGGCTACAAGCTTCCAAATTGTATCAACCTGTCACCCATCTTTCTTTAGCTAGAGCTCCCACATTATTAGTTTTGACCACCAAAAACCTTGGCTAAGGTATAAAAGCCAATTTTTGTAAGTTAATTAAAAGTTTTGGATAATGAAATACACAGCGTGAGCTAACGACGCTCACTTCTCTCCTTCTCATGCTTCCTATTCCCTCCCCAGTTGTCACATTGCAGTCGTGTTTGTTGCATTGCAACCGCAGCTAAGAGCTCTACACATTGACGTAAGCATTTCACAGTATTTCGTAGCTTTTGGCGTCACCGACCCACGGCCTAATTTCATCATAAGTAGAAATTTACACTTCAAAATCAAAAACTAAGCATAAGCGGGGTATTGGGACATCATTGTTAAGCATTTAGATGCATTCAGGGTTGAAAACAACTAGGTCAAAAATCCACTGCTGTTAATAATCGTGATTTTTGCACTTGACTTAAAATGGGATTTGAAACCATAAGTGTGCTTAGGTCTTATAAACTTGTCCTAGAAGTTTCGTTACGTTTGGATGTCATTTGATGTTGTACCGGATGTGATTTGTTTGCCGATGAGCGATCAGCTTTTGGTGATTTCAGTCACTTGAGTGTAGCTTGAGTTAGATGCGAGTTGTTTGTTGTTTTTCACCGAGAGATTGACAACCTCTTGTAGTCTCTATGCACTAGTCGAGTCAGCTTCGTCTCATGGATTGACAATTTAATCGTGGTTCTCGCTAAATTTGCAATAAGATAGGAGTGAGGTTAAACACCTGTCCCACATTTGGGACCACTGCCTGGGATCGAAGAGACCTAAACTAGGGAAAAACAAGAGAGTCTTGTGAAGTTATCTTTTAACTTCCTCTAGGATCTCCTAGAGTAAAAACTTTCTTTTAGAGACGGCATAGCTTAAGATTGTCGTCTTTTGCTGTGTAGAGGTAGCTTGTTTTGGAGGTAATCGTACTTGCTGAGTGTCTTTAAAATTGTAGGAATGTAGAACTAGATTAGGATTTGAGGATGATTGATAGACGAGACAAGTCTTAAGATCAATGCTCATGAAACCATAAAAAACAAGAATGTGAGTATTTGTGGACACTTTCCACAACCCCATTGCATGAGAACCTAGGAGTAGGGTAAGTAAGATCCGAAGTGGATTTCAAAACATTTCTCTCTCCGAAAGAATCATTGTGAGTTGCTATTTGAAGTTGTAGAATTTCAAGTCTAGGCTAGAATTAGCACGAAAAGACTCCAAACCACTCACTCCGACTGGAGAGTATGCTTAAAAGTTGTATGAACCAGTTGGTAAGCTCAAGGACACATTGAGATAAAAAAATTCAAGATTTTGTAAAAACTCAGATTATTTACTTTTTCTTGACATTTTAGGCCAAATTAAGCCTTGACTTGATTCATAGGCTTAAAATAACTCATGAAAAGAGTGTCCATTGAAAAAGTGCAAAAAAATGTCCATTTTGGACATAAAGTAAATAATCACGATTATTTACTTTCATCTCAAATTTGACCAAAGTTGATACCAGTGACTCATTGCATGTGTACAAACAACTTTTGTAAAGGCACAAAGGATTTGGATCACCAAACTGGCAAAAAACTTGGTAAAAACTAAAGTTGGTACTAACTTTCAAAAACTTGAGTGTGAATTGGGGGAAAATTTATCCAAACTCAATGAAATTTGATTCATAGGCTTATATTGATGTGATAAACAAGTGTACATGCTTACTTAACCAAAAAGATGCAAAAAGTTGTCAGAAGTAAATAATCGCGATTATTTATATCTGTCCCATTTTTCAACTTTTTTTACTAAGTTAGCATACCACTAGTTTTACCATGTTGTAATAAGCCCACAAACCAAATTTGGTAAGATTTGGATCATTGGATTGGAAATTGTGACCAAATTTGCAAAGTTAGTCTGCGGACACAAAACTGATGACCATTTGACCAAAAATTGTTCAAACTTTATGAAACTTGGCTAGAGACCTTAAGTTGAAGTGCTTAACAGATCTGTCTCAAGGTTGGAACAAAAATGTGAAAAAAATTAGCTAGAGTAAATAATCGGGATTATTTACATCTGCTTCAAAAATTGACAAGCTTGCACATTTGAGTATACCACAAGGTCAAGCATATCAAGTAGACCACACAAATCAATCTTGGTGAAATCTGGATCACAAAAGTGAGACTTGAGTCAGATTCTTGAAAACCGAGTCTACGAATACAAAACAGTTATTAAACTTGAACAAATTTTGTCCAAACTTAGTGAAACTTGTCCAGGGGCCTTAACAGGTTGTACACTTGGCAAACCAAGCCAAAAAGTGCAAAAAAACTAAGAAAAGTAAATAATCATGATTATTTACTACTGCTACACAGAGACACTAATTTTGACGTTTGAACTTGTACAATGTTAGACCAACATAATACAAGGCCACCGGGAAATTTTGGGTTCAATCGGATCCAAATTGGTACATGTTCACTCAGTTTCTAGGTTGCAGATTAATCCTTTGATTTTTTGCCAAAGTCGAATCTGGAAGTCTCAATTGCTCGCTTCCATAGCGCGATTTGAAGTGATACACATAGACCAATCACAATAGTTAGCAAAACCTATACCGTTTCTGTAAAAGAATAGCTAACTTGATAAAAAATGATACAGGAATCAGGTTACAGACAAGGAATCAGCAATTTGACAGAAGTTGCAATCAAGTCAAGCGAAAGAAATTGACAACAAGTTAATCCAAAGGTAAGTACTCTATCCAGGGCTTCATAAGTCTTTATGAACCTCAGATCTCGTCGTGTACTAGGAAATCAAGGCATATTTGGAGAAACCTCCAGTAGAGTGTCCACCGAAGAGAGTGTGAACCAAGGCAATCCCTTGCACACTATCCTTGAAGAAGTCTCATACACTTTCTCAGATTCAATATATGAAATGTCATCCTGCTCGACTCACTAAGAAACCGTAATGACAATGCTCTACAAGCATATACTCTCATTGGTCATGGAGCTTAGATTTACCTACATCCTGATGAAGAGTATGCTATTTGCATTGATGACCATGGTATTGAGTTCGAAGAGGAAATCAGGGCAAACAAACAAGGAAAAATGTACATGGATAGAAACGAAACTCAGTATTTACAAGTCGAAAACCCTGACGTGATAGACAAATGGGGGTTAGAAGTAAACACCATAATTCCAGTTATGGCAACTAAAGAAGGACCACCAACTTTAGAATTTGAGGGATACGATCAAGTTGATTTGAAGCCTTTGAAACGGCTTAGTATAGACAATCTTAGGATTTAAGTCTATTGCTGGGAGGATAGGAATATAAAAGATCTTCTATGGACTTCGCATGCCAAATTGAGACAACTAGCGCCAATGAAGATCATCTATATCTTCAAGATCAAGGATAAGGGATTAGCACATCTACCAACCTACCTGTTTAGGGATTGCTATAACAAAAAATTTGTTATGATGACTCCTGAGGAGGTGGAACAAACCAAATACCAAGGGTATTCCATAAGGGATTGGATATTGGGCCAAGGACCAGATACTATTCCAAGAGATGAACACCGTGAGAGATCTTTTGAGACTAATGTTAAGAAACCGAAAATCACCTCATCACGAAGAAAACCGGGTGACACTAAAGCCAGTCCAGGGCTACATAAGTTACTATTTTCAATAGACTGGTTTGAAGGACTCGAAACAGGACCAACTGCTAGGAGACCTGGAGTTGAACCAAATAGACGCGTCGACCAACTGATTTTCAAAAATGGGTCAGAAAATACAGGGGATTAGGGGATCCATACAACCACTTAGCAAGCTTTAAGCAAGTGCTAAGAGCAGAACGCATATTCAATTTCCATACTCAATTCGAGGGGTTTGGAATGACATTAGAAGGAAAAGCATTGACATGGTTCCAAAACATTCCACCAAGGTCAATCATGGACTTGAATACATTAGCTCAAGGATTTGTAGCTCATTGTTCCAAAATGGGGATCAAACACAATACGGTGGCTCAAATCTACAGCTTTAAACAGAAACAAGGTGAGTCTGTTAAGGATTGTGCAACTTGAATGAAACAATACATTGCCAAATGCCCAGAACTAGAGATACATGCAGAAGAATGATTGGTATCATTGTTTCTAGAGGGACTGCTAAACAAAGAACTTCATGCTATACTGTATAGCAAGAAGCATACAACCCTGGAAGAGTGTGTGTCAGATGCTATTGACTTAGGGGACAATTGTGATAGTTTCAATGAAAAAGATGTCCCTAAGGATAACCAAAGTGAGAAAACAGCATCCACCAAACCAGCACGTGGCAGCGAGACTGCTGTAGCACCACTTTCAGCCATAGAAGACATGCTCAAAAGGATGAATGATATGATGAATAACATGCAAAAAGCACCTATGAGAGGACCAGGACAAGGGATACCTCAACAGGGACAACCAATTAGGCCGCAAAAGTGGTGTGCAATCGAGGGTAAATGGACCAATCATGAGACCAATTAGTGCTATTTTTGACCAAAGTATTCAGTACGTGCCTATGAGGCCACAAGGACAACCCATGTACAGATACAGCCTAACATGGACCCAGCTCAAAGACCATCGATGGGTATGGAGAGATATCACCCCATGTTGAGTTAAAAACCTCCATATCTAGGACATGATGCAGTGCCTGTAAAGTACATGCATCCAGAGGGAGTAATAGATGAACAAACACTAGTGCCTGTTACATTTTATGTTGAGCCTAGTCCATCTATAGTAATGGTAGAAGGAGATTGGTACAATTCACACCCACCGCTAATGGAAGAACCTGTGACTTATGCTCCACAAGAGCTTGCACCAATGTACTATGTGGCTAATCAAGGTGTTAGACCTCCTATGGTAAGACCCATGATTAAGCCAAGAACTGGAAACTGTCATAACTGTGGTGCAGATGTTCATTGAAAAAATAAATTCCTAGAGCCTGACAAGAACCTCAAGCCAATTGAAGCTTATTGCATACAATGCTGTAAAAATGGGGGACACTTCCCGAAAGATTGTCCAAAAAATCCTTTAAACAAGGGTAAAACAGTAGTGAACATAGTCCAAGTGATGCCTAGTAGCTCATCGAAGAGTGAACCGATTGTCCCAATCAAGGTAATCACCAGAGCCAGGTTAAGAAAAAGAAACATAACTCCTCTGATGATTCAGAGAATACAAAAATTGCCTCTCAAAAGACCAAAAGAAGCAGAAGCAAAAGGTATGAGATGAGAAAGCAGAAACAAAAGGCTGAAATTGAGGAGAAAGCAAAGAAGCTATTCTAGGAAAAGGTGAAAGAAACTGGAAGCAAAATTAAAGAAACCACCGTGGAGGATCAATTTTGGTTGACAAAATTTTTGAGCCAATTAATGCAGCTTTGGAAGCTTACCAAGCGGGACTTAAAGCATACCAAAACATGAAAAACAAATGGAAGAACTATCCTTCTCCAGCCATGGAAGCAGCTAAGCTTGAAACTTATCAAAATTTGGTAAGAATCACGCAAGAAATGCTGGAAAACAAAAACCCAAGCTCGAAAGTATGACAAAACCTGAGGAGCTTGTGATAAGAGACACTAACGAAAAATTTGAAGTGGTGGTAGAACCCCACCTTGAAACAAAAGAGCCAGAACTTATAGTGTCGGACAGCGAAGATGCCTTAGATGGAATTCCATTCGTAGAAGAAGACTGGCCAGGACACTTATGGAAAAAAGTTAGAGAGATCAATGATGGGAGCCTAACTCTTAAGTCAGCTCCTATAGAGGAAGTTTGGTTAGACAACCTACCTCCTAATATGCACATGGATGTACAATCCTTATATGGGGATTGCGGATCTCAAGCTTCAGGAATGTCTAAACCATTGACCTTGAAAACACTGCCCTCTTACTTGGGAGATAACGAAGATGAATCCATAGTGTGTAAGACCACTCAAGTAAAAAGAGCCGAACAAATCCTAGAAGTAGACAACATCCATTCGATCATGTCTACACCCATCCAATGCACTCTTACTTTAGGAGCTGTTAAAAATCGGACCATATTTATGGAATGATCTACAGAAAACTCTCGAGAAGGTGGGAATAACGGGGCTAATTACAGGTAAAATTGAAACATGAAATGGACAACAAAGAGATTCGATATGTTCCAATGAACAAAGCTGGAGAATACTACGAAGGGGAAGAAGGAAACACAACCCTTCTAGTGAAATATAATGACATAGAAACCATGGCAATACTAGATAGTGGGGCAGGCATAGCCATAGCCACAAAAGCAGTATGGGAATCATGGGGACAACCAGCTATTAGAAAATCTTAAATGAAATTGCAATTGGCTGATGGACACATTGGAAGACTATTATGGCTGCTTGAAAAAGTGATAGTTAATTCATGTGGGATTGAATATCAACACACTTTTGCCATAGTAGACTTTGGGAAGAAACTCAATTACGAAATCGTATTGGGAAGACCTTTCATGCGACAAGTACAACTCATCCAAGATTGGAGAAACAATTATCTGTACTTGAAGCAAGTGGGATCGATAACAAGGGTTAATCTAAAAGATCACACTTATAGAGATGTCATGAAAACGCCCATACAAGAGTTTGATTCAGTCTCTTAGGCTAAAACTAAGCTTCCATCTTGGTTGAACAAAGACACTCCTATTTGGATGTGCGGAGGTTCAAAAAACGGGAGCTTAAAACGATAAGAATGTATCTTAGAAAGGGATCGCACAAACAAAGCATATATACCTCAACCCTTTCCAGAGCATCTGTTTGAGCCATTTGAGTGGACTCAAATTTTAGCGACAATGGATGTATGTGTGAATACGTCTATGCCTACTCAATTTTGCAATGAGGACGGCTACGACATAATTCCCATCCAAATGATTTCAACCCTCCACATCGAAGATGAAATTGAGGAACCAAAGGACTTGATAAAAGCTCAACAAGTCTTTTCAGACCTCTACTACGATGCAACAGATGAGTTAGAAGAACACTCAGCTACCTCATATGATTCGGGGTCGAAGAACATGTGAGAGCTAAGCTACTCATGAAAGGAGGGGAGGAAAGGTTTTTTGAATTTCCTAACCACAAATCGAGAAGATAATGGTATAGACGAAAAAGAGACACTAGAAACGTGAAAGCTAGACCTATGCCATCAATCTCCAGTAGAACACAGTTCGTGATGCAAATAGATGCACATGATTGTGTCAAGGACAAAATCAATGGTAGATATCCTTTAAATGAAGAACATGAAATGACAAAAACTTTGAGAAAAACAAGAAAGGAAACTCACGCAAATCCCAAAAAAACAGGACAAGGAGTCAACCATGACACGAATTGAGCGGAAAAAAAAGTATCAAGAGTTGAAAAAAGCTCTAAAGGAGATATATACAACTGAAATGGAAACCACAGATGAGGATGGTAAAGATGTAATGAGTGTTCCATATTATTACAAGAAATATACTCTCCAAGATCGAAAAACCATAGTCAAACAACCTGTTAGTGAACTACGAACACAAGGCCAGTCCTCCAAAGGGCCTGAAAACGCAAAAAAGAACCAGGAGAAGAGCCTAGGCCTGTCTACATTGCAAATGACCTAACAGAGAAAGAAGAAGAGCTTTTGTTAAGCCTACTAAAAGAATACGGAGATATCTTTGCTTGGTCTTACAAGGATCCCAAGGGTGTTGATCTAGAAATCTGTCAACATACCATACCCATGAGAGATGATGCGAAACCAACAAGACAAAGGCCATACATATACAATGAAATGTTTGCCAGGAAGATCAAAGGAGAGATTGAAAAGCTAAAGGAGGCTGAATTCATTTATGAAATTGAACACACAGATTGGGTGTCTTCAATTGTGGTAGTACCCAAGAAAAATGGAAAATTACGAGTATGTGTCAACCTCAAGAAAGTGAATGTAGCTACCATTAGAGACAACATCTTCTTAGGTAACTTTTTGGGATACAATCAACTTTTGGTTGACCCAAAAGATCAGCATAAAACTGATTTTGCAACAGAATGGGATATTTTTGCATATCGGGTCATGCCTTTTAGGTTGCTCCTGCTATTTTCCAAAGATTGATGAGCCATGCTTTTAAAGAATATCTTAGGAAAATCTTAGAAGTATATATGGATTATCTATGCATACATTCATCAATTCGGACTGATCATTTTGAACACCTCAAAAAGATATTCAAAAAATGTAGACTTTATAGGATTTGCTTAAATCCTGAAAAGTGCACATTCATGGGTAGACAAGGAAAAATTCTTGGACATATAGTGTCTAAAAATGGCATAGCTACTAATATGGACAAAATTCATGTTATTATTGATTTGCCTACACCGACAACAGTCAAGGGGGTTCAAGCCTTCATGGGACATTGTGGATATTACAGACGATTCATTTACATGTACACTATAATTGCAAAACCCATGTATAGATTGATTACACACTTTGAATGCACTGAGGCGTGTGAAGAATCCTTCATGAAGCTTAAGCAAGCTCTCAGTTCAGCTCCAATATTGAAAGCACCAGTTTGGAATAAGATATTCCACATACATTAGATGCTTCCAATTTTTCCATTGGGTGTATACTAGCTCAACCAAGAGACGAAAAAATTGATTTTCCTATTTCTTATTCTAGCCGACATTTGAATATGGCAGAAAAGAATTATACCACCACCAAAAGGGAAGATTAGGAATGATCTATGCCGTAAAAAAGTATAGACATTACCTATTAGCAAACCAATTTGTGTTCTTTGTGGACCACCAAGCCTTATTGTACTTGGTCAACAAGCCATGCAACATAGGAAGAATAGTGAGATGGTTCATCATTCTTCTGGAATTTTATTTCATTGTGGTTGTAAAAAAGGGCACTACTCATCAAAGAGCAGATCATTTGTCAAGGATTCTTTCAGGGGAATCACCTAAAGGGGTAGACGATGATCTACCAGATCCATATCTGTTCTCCATGGAAATGATACCTCGATGGTCGAAAAATATGGTATCATTGATGACCATAGCTCAAGTGGATTCACAAATACCACTTCCTATTACAATCAGATTAATTGAGCAATCGGCTATGTATCAATTACTGGTTGGAAGGCTATACAGAAAAAATCGAGATGGAATATTGCTCTTATGCATTAATGTTGAAGAGAAAACCCAATACCTAATTCAAGCATAGTAGGACTTCACTTTGTGAAAGACCAAACTATGCAAAGGATCCTGAGACTTGGACTATTTTGGCCAACTTTGGGGAATGATGTTCGCTCTTTTGTAAAGGATTGTCCTCAATGTAAAAAACAATCACCCATACCTCATGTAACATTGCTCCAAATGTCGCATGTTCCTAAGTGGTAACTATCTAGTTACTTACTTATCGAGTCGAACATTTCCTGAGGATATGAGTAAACGCCGTCAAAGAGCAATTGAAAGTGAAGCAAGAGACTACGCTCTTATAGGAAACCAATTGTATCAGAGAGGTAAGGACCAACATTTGCGTCTTTGTTCTAATGAAGATGAGTATATTCCAATAATAGAACAAGCACATGTTGGATTAGCTGGAGGTCACTTTTCTAGTGAAACCACTACAAGAGTAATCTTAATGGTAGGCACATGGTGGCCAACACTTTTTGCAGAATGCCCAAGAATATGTTCGAAGGTGTGATGCGTATCAAACAAGCAAAAATACCAACACGAGTAGATAGCATGCCCTTAAGACCAATGATGGGGGCTAGAGATTTTGCAAAATGGGGTATAGACTTTGTTGAGCCAATACAGCCACCTGCTTATAGAACCCAAGCTCAATATATCAATGTAGCTACGGACTATTTGATTAAGTGGACCGAGGCTAAAGCAACTCAAAAGAATGATGCCAGAACCACTGCCACATTCTTATATGAGTATGTATTGATAAGATATGGACTGCCAATAGAAATTGTCAGTGATCGGGGAACTCGTTTCCTCAATGAGGTAATCAAGTATCTGCTTAATGAATATATGGTCATCCATAACAAATTAGCCTCCTATCACCCACAAGCAAACGGACAAGCTGAGCATACGAATAAAATTATTAGCTTGTTATTGACTAAAGTGGTTAGTTCAGGAAGGACAGACTGGAAAATGGATCTCCATGCTGCTCTATGGGCTTATCGAGTTTCATTCAAAACATCTTTAAATGCTACACCCTTCAACCTTGTTTATGTTCTTGATGCCATACTGCCAATAGAATTTCTATTGCCGACATTAAGGGTAGCTAAGGATCTTGAGTGGACTAGACATGAATTGTCAGAGAGACTTGAAGATTTAGAAAAGCTAGATGAGCAAAGGCTAACTGTTGTAGCTCACATCTATGCACAAAAGCGGAAACAAAAACAATTTTTTGATTCCCATCTAATTACAAAAATCTTCAAAAAAGGGGACTTAGTTTTAATCTATTCCCTTAAGCAACACATTCCCAAGTTTAAGAAAAAGGGAAACGGGATGTATCTCCCATCTAATTACAAAAATCTTCAAAAAAGGGGACTTAGTTTTAATCTATTCCCTTAAGCAACACATTCCCAAGTTTAAGAAAAAGGGAAACGGGATGTATCTCCAAGTGAAGAAGTTAAGTTGTCCACCCTAGATGGTGAACTGATGGCTAATTGGATTAGTGGGTGTCCTTTAAAGAAGTACAAATTACCACTAACCAATGAATTGCTAGAAAGAATGCATGCAGCTAAGCAAAGAAAAATAAAATGACAGCAGGTTATTGATGAAGCCCAAGAAGAAGCTCGGCTTCGAGTACTCAAAAGGAAAGCTACCCTCGAGAATCAACAAACACCTATTGCCATTAGCGCTCTGAAAATAGATGACCGACAATGGGAATTGCAGAAAGATGCAGTGTCAACAGATGATGAATGGTTAGATAGAATGGACCTTCACATCAAAGTACAGCTCAACAATCATAGCACAAATGCATTGGTCGACACATGAGCTCAAGTAAATGCAGTCAGTCATTCCACGTACAAGAAAGCAACAAGTCAGTCTTTGACAACAAGAATAGCGACTATCAAAGGATGCAACAAGAACCCGACACCAACATTGGGAGTACTCAACTTAAATGTGATAGTACATGGATGTTCATGTCCTCATCATTTTGTTTGCTTACCAGATGAACACATGAATGAGACAATGCTTCTTGGAATCTCATGGATGCGGACGTAGAAGGCAGTACTAGATTGGGATACGAACCAGCTCATGCTCTCACCTAAAGGCGGCCAACTCATTGTTCCAATTGCACCAAGCAAGGAGGAATGGAAAGGAAATTACAACAGAACAAACCACGAAGCAATCAGTCTTCTCCATCCTATCGACAAGTAAATGCTACAAGTAGCATGCAAGGAGTCATGCAAATTTGGGTACCGAAAGCACAGCTTAAGGACAAGCCGATTCAAATCTGGGTGCCCAAAACATCATTGAAAAAACCAAAGACGGTTCCAAGGTTCAAAACACAAAAACGAGCATCTCCGAGCAAGGAACCTAACACGAAATGGATTTGGAAAAAAAAAAGCACTTATCTTCTCCGCAAACCGTAAAACCGATCAAGCAATGGAGGGTTAAGTCTCCAAAGACTCAACCACAACAGTCTGCACCAAGCAAACCAAGATATCAATGGCGGGTAAAAGCTCGGCAACAACCATTATTGATACCAACAACAGCTCAGTCAATCAGCGTGCTAAATCATCCTGATGGTACAATCAAGCAGAGAGCACACAAGCTACAAGATTTACTCTTTGGAAGACAGCATCAGAAAGCCTCGACATCAGAAACCCTTAAGTTAATTACACAAGACCCAACTCTTGCACAGCATATTGGTTTGAACTGCATTGATCTTCAAATCATGGTAGAGCCAACCAAGGCTATGCATAGACACGATTGTTCATCCCATGCACAGAGTCGTCCCGAAGTACGCCATCTAGGAGGGGTGGAAGGGTACTAAGTAATTAAGGGCAATGTTTGAAGAGCGAGGAAAAATTTTGATGTTAACGTGTGATTTTTTACAAAATTACCTAATAATACCATTATAATTCATCAAGAGGGGAATTTAACTGATAATATCTCTCCAATGAGTGTGAATAGTGTATATACTATCAAACAATCATCAAAAAATAGTCATTTTGATTATTTTTTATCATTTTTTTATATTGAGACTTAAAAATGAAGAAATCCAACAAAAAAATAAACTTGTGTTTTTCAATGGATTTTTTTATTATTGGATTTTCACTTTGCTTTTTTAGCACATTTTGTTATTTTCTTTGATTTCTCAATAAACATGTCAAAAAATTAATAATAAATAGCAAAGGAGCTCAGATGGAAAAACTGAAGATACACTGATGATCAAAAAGACATGTGGACAGGCACAAAAAATTTCAATCAAATCGACAGATGGAAGCGGGAAGCCTAAATTAGGCGGCCAAACCTACTTTTGTAGAATTCTTGCAGGAATCCGATTGGGAAAATTTTTTAGTAACATAGATTTCACAGCCTAGTAGGACTAACAGAGGAATTTGGGGAAAAATGGTTTGGGAAGTCCGAGTATAGATACCCAAGGTAGGCTAAAATCACCTCATTCCACTTGTTGCCTTTGGAGAGCTTTTCGACCCTCTTCGCGCGTATTTTCTGGAGTCTATAGTTGCTTGTTTTCAGCGCCTTCTCACACGAGACATAAAAGATAAGTTCTATACTTATTAATTATCCATTTTGTACGGCCGGTAGCTAGTCTAAACCCCTGGAAAAACCCCTAGAATCCGAGCAGTGCACAAAGACCTACGACCAAAAATCGACCATAGCGGCCTGTCAGCTCAACCAAATCAGATGAGACATGAATTATAACATGCCCTAACATCATACATAGAACACTTCTATATCACCAGCTGACCATTCGGCAAGGGTCGAGGGGGTCCCAAGTAGAAAAGCTAGGTTTTTGGCAGATGCCAGAATTGGATTCTGACTCCACAGCCAGCTTACATACGAGGTCTATATACAATGTACATGATTGGTTTCATAAAATCAATCAAGCCAAACCCTCGAAAAACAGAAAACGGCTCGAAGGCTACAAAGCGTCAAATTGGACATATGAGATTAAATTGACTCCAGATGGACCAAAATTGGATGAGTTGCTTCATGACTATGTTGCGGACAAATCCATAGCCTCAAAAGTGACTAACCAACTCTACAGGCCATGTAGTCACAAAAATCGATGATTTCTGAGTCGACAAATCACAAAGTGATGCCAACAAGACCAAATCTTACCAAATTCAATTTAGGACTTGTTTTAGGTGTATAGAATGTGTTTAGGTCAAAATTTCCAAGTTTTGCAAGAAAATGTTGACTGCTGTAAATAATCGCGATTATTTACTTTTGTAATATTTTGGCTTGAAAATTGTATTATCACCTCACCTATCACTTGTACACACCTATTACATGCCAAATTTCAAGTATGAGCCAAAATGATCAATTATAACTTAGAAAATTACCAAAAAACGCAAAGAAGCCCTTGCAAGCCAATTTCTGAGTTATGAGCCACATTTTTTTATCCAAATCATCTCATATTACATACACAGGGTCTATACCATGTTTAGAACCAAGTTGTACCAAAAAATGTTCATTTTGATGAAAAAGTTAATAATCGCGATTATTTACTTTTTTGCAAAGATTGGGAAAATTTGCAACTTTGCCATCATAGGACCAAAGTACATGATGTCCTCATCCCACTAGCCAAGTTTGAACAAATTTGGAGCTCAAAATCTCCAAATTCCTTCACATCTACTGTTTCAGAGACCTAAAGCCTAAATCTGGCACCATTTTCATCTTGTGCACTCAAATGAGCCCAGATTTCACTCAAAGTATCTAATTGATGTATACTTCAAGCCTATAATGCCAAATTTGCAAAAAGTTGAAAAAATTACTCAGCTGTGTAAATAATCACGATTATTTACTTTTGTTGCAATTTTTTGTTTTGACTTCATAAATTTGACCTTTACATGTTTTTATGCATCTATGCATGTTCAAAAATTGAATTGAAGAAAATTGAGTATTCAATTTGTCAGCAATTCAGACTAAAGGACTTTTCAGAGAAGAATTTGTCACTCTATTCACTTAACAGGAGCCATGCAAGCTGCAGAGAAGGCCAAGAAGAGGGTTTCTCAAAAGGAGAAGTTGCAAGAGCTACCACCATTCCAATTGGACCCCAGTTCAATCAAAACAGCCAAAGCGACCTACCTGTCGAAAGAACAGTTGGAGGAGAACAACACCACAGTATTCACAGGTAGATTCAAAAGGGAAGAAGGACATCAGACCAAAAGAAGTATATGATGTCGCAACAAAGCCCGAAACAGAAGAAGCCAATAGAAGGCTGGGGCTCAGAGAGTTTTATGAACAAGAGCCATGTGGAGTGGATTTCCAAAAAGCTTATGAGCTCTTGTCCACAATCAAGGAAGATGGAACAACCTAGATCTCTGACTAGCAAGGGAATAAGGTAGAAGTGGTCATTACAAAAGAAATAGTGGTTGAAGCTCTCAGACTGCCAATAGAAGGGATGACGATTAGAGCAAGAGACAGAAAAACGGCAGGTACATTCACTAAGGAAACCGCTGCTGCTACATTTGCCGATCTCATCCAGAAAAACAGGTGGAAGAGCCTGCAAGATTATATCATCAACACTTCCACTTCCTCACGAAGAGACCGCCAAGGTACACGACACCCAATTATGCGGTTGCGACCACTTTTACACAAGTTGTCAAGTCGACAACCAGGCAACCTATTGACCATGTACAGTACGTGTTGTCCACACTGAATGGGACAAAGAAAGAGGATAAGATAACGTATCTAGGAGCACCTAAAGTACTCACACGAATTGCCTACCATGCTATCGGCATGGCAGATAATATACCACCTACCCCAGATCAGAACACATGGATTGTGTCTGCACGACCATCCCCTCAAGCCACAAGATCTACCAAGAGAACTTACAAATCCAATGAAGAATCTGCCGAGAGCTCTCCAAAAATACATAGCAGCGAAAGCTCCGACAATGAGGAAAAAAGAGTCCGAAGGGAAGAGATGAAAAGAAAAGCCGTGGTAGCACATCAGGAAGAGCCTCAACAGAAGAAGGCAAGATTTGAGAGAGAAAAGCACTCCTATGAACGCATCCGCCAAGCTCAAGGTAAGGCCCCTGCGAAGTGGGAGAGTGTCCCAATAGCTTCTTTGCTAGCATCCATCTCCAAGATGAGTGGCTCATTGGGATCATCAATTCTCAAAACCAGCATTGAGGCTATTTCCCCTTGAGTTTTTCAAAACTTTCCATTTGGGACTCCCTGCCTTTACTTATTGTCCATAAATTCCAAACATTTAAAGAAAAATGTTCATTTTTGTGAGATTTTTTATCACTAGCTACCTAAGAATAGTGTAGAGCATCCTCAAGCTCCATCAGTGTTTCCTTGGAAGATATCATATGGCCCAAATAGTGATTTTTTCAAAAAGAATACACATTTGTTTTCGTTCGCAAACAAAGTGCATCTAAAGAAAAAACACTAGACGTAAATGTCTCAAGTATTCCTGGTGCTACCTACTACACAAGTATATTTTCTAGAAAAACTACTATATGGACACACGACACTATCCACCTAAACCTGGTTTGGGAAACATCATGTTTTGTATCTTGATTTGATGATACCCAGATCTTAAGTTCAGTTTGGAAAAATATTTTGCCTCATGGAGTAGGTCAAACAACTCATCCATAAGAGGCCACTTTAGTCATAACTAGCAGTTGGTTAAGAGTCCTATAATCCAAGGACATCTACATAGATCTATCTTTCTTCCTTATAAGAAATCAGCTTTGTCCATGGCAAAGAACTAGGTCATATGAACCCTTCATAAATTTGCCCATCTACCACCTCACTTGTGCTGCTTTGGAGTGGCTCAAATGATAAGCAAGCCTACTTATCCAATAGCACCTTAATGCTATGGCCCACCTTATGAGATGGAGGAGAAGTATCTAGAAAATCATCAAGAAATACATCCTTAAATTCATTCACCAAGTTTTTTTTAAGTATTTTCATTCTTCAAACGTTTCTCTCTCTTCATGTGGATTGTTTCTCGATTAATTCACATGCCAAACATCTTTGCTCTAATTTAGTGTGCCTAGGTACTAATTTCATAAATTGTGTACTGATCTTTCCTCTAATTGTGTGTCTAGGTACTAATTTCATAAATTGTGTACTAATCTTTTACTAATTACAAAAACTTTTTGGTAATTTGAATGTTTCTCTTGCATGTATGCATGTAATTTTTGACTAATCGACTCACCAATTGGTGATTTGTGTTGTCATTTGCAAGGATAGGTGGAGAGATTTGGATACACACAGACAAACACATGTGCATCGTAAGTTTTGGCTATTTCATCTCATAGGCATTCCATTGAGACACCCTACTAGCCAAAATTCACATTGTGATCATTGAAATAGCATTACTCAAGTGCCTCTAATTGTTGGAAACTGATTTTTGGATTAAAAAGGAGACAAAAAAAAAGGGAGAGACTGCCATCCTCTCCACGCTGCTTTGTGACGCCACTCGCACTGGATTCTCTCCCCTTCATTCTTACACTCACTTGTCTCTTTACTTTTGCTCTCATTGCCAATGGAAACACCCCTTGCACACACTATAGCACACACACACCCTCATTACCTTCCACGATTCCTCATGTTAACTCCCCTAAAATCTCTTTTTCTTCTTTGCCTTCTTCCTTGCAAACCCCACTCCCTCCTTTTTCTCTCTTGTCCTCGTTCCCCTCATCAACTCTATATTGCCATTGCCAAACTGATGTTTAAATTTTTCCATATCAAGTTACATCAATGTCATCATCGACCCAGTTGTGCAGTTTTCGTACAACATGTTTTATAATACTAAGGCATCAAGTGTTCAAAATTTGATACCTACATGGATTAAAAAACAAGCCCAACAGTAGGGAAGCTTGCTTTAGAGAGAGTCGCTTTTTACTAGGGTGTTACTACATAGCCATGCTAGCATAGATCTGCAAAGAACCATCGACATAGTTAACTGGCACCAGCATTATAAAAATTGTAGCTGTACTAAACAGTGAATACGACTTAGATTTGCATCCTACATGGATGCATGAATGTTCAAGAATTGCAGGCCCAAAGTTGCTCTTCTCCACCTCTCGTGTGCACATGTTGCTTAGCATGTTGACAAACCCCTTACCAACATTGTGTTGAATATCATTTTTAAACAAAGGGATTTGGTCTTGTCTTCCCTCGGATGAGGCTTAAAGATTAGTACCACAAAATTTCAGAACCGAACACCCCACCAGATTTTTTTAAAAAAATGCATCGACCACCCACACCTCTAAGCTTCCCCTCACCTGGCAAGAGTGAACCACGTATTAGACACTAAACTCTTGCTGCAACAAGGGAAGCCACATTCACCACCACCCTAGAAAAACAGGTTCAGGTATTGCCCCAGCTTATCTTATTTTTGAGACAGGCATCTTTGTAGTGCACTTAAGGCTGGACTAGACTAGAGTTACTATAAAGCACTACATATGCCTAAAAAATGTTTCAATATCCGAAGCCAGAACAGAAACATGCCCCCTATGCATCAAGAGTCACTCATAACAAACGCATATAAGCCAGACCACCTGAGCCTCTCAACTTTGGAAGGTTACGCCTTGGATCAGCCTACCAAGGGAAGAGACTTCAGGACTTCACTAAATCATAAGAGATTCAGAAGAAACGACTATGTACAAGGAATGAAATACATATATGCACATGGACCAGCAGTCACAGTAGCATGGAAGTGGGTCGGAGTAAAGTGAGCTCACTTGGAGGATAAGACATTTCTCAAGGTGCACAGTGGTTCATGTCTCAATAATCAATGTACACTCATTGCTGCTTTTAATAGGTGGATTTTATGAGATGGGCACAGTTACAAATAGTAGCAAACCTAGTTCGACCATCCAACCCTCACCCACTGTTCACCAGTCCCCAACAAACCATTATTCATAGTACCAGCAAAAAAAAGTTCAGAATGGCCATGATCAATCCGGGTGTTCGCATTTGAGACGACGGACATCATAACTCCGTAGAGTTGAATACAGAAACAAAACAAAAATATCTAAAATTGACATTACAAGCTCTTCAACCTAATGCAGACTGAAGAGATGACTAGCCATTTTTGCGTCCAGATAAGCCACAAGAAGACACGAAACACCATATCAACAAAACCTGCAAAACAACAGCCATTCCGGCATGCTGCTTGAACTCCCGCAGGACTATCAAAACATTCAGATCCGAATCTGATTACACTCAATCCGTAGGAGATACATTAGCTCAAAACAGAAGCACTTTCCTGTTAACACTTGACTTCCTTCAAAGAGTGGGCAAAGTACAGGAAAGTGGGATCAGTTGCCCCATCCTTGTAGTATGCAAACACAATAGAAGCATCGTCCTTCATACTTTCCCCTACAAAGCTGGCAACACACGAACAAAATTAGATAATATGTGCAGCCACGAAAAAAATCATATATAAGAGGCCCGAAGAGAGTGGAAGAGTTTCATGAGAGGTTATATACTCACAACTGCAAGTCTTTCAGCATGCCCAAAAGCCATTTCACAGCAGCCTCAACATTCTTCTTGAAATGGTCTTTCTGATCATCGGGTATCACCTCAGTCAAGTTCTTGATGTACTTCTTAATAAATGCTAGGAAAGTTTTTTTGTCGAAGGATGGTTGCTCCTGTTTACCCATAACATTGAATCAGTAATTGACTTAACACAGCCATTATTATACTATCCACCTCAGAGAAGCACCACCCCAACCATAAGTTAACCTCAAAGGAAACGCTAGTTGCAGACTTACTTGAAGCCTAAAGGTATCAACAATATCCACGACTTTGATGGCTTCGTCGCTCACACCCTCATCATCTTCACCCCCCTCAGCAGAGGGATTAGCACCAATGTCTACATCAACAGCACCTTTTACAACCCACTGCCAATTTGCTTTGAATTAGAGTTATATCCAGGTATACGAAGCACGGAAAACAACGATCCCACTACATAGTAGCAACAGCAACCAGAAACTTAACTTACCTTGCCCTCTACCTCCCACAAGATCCCATTCTGGATCTCCTTGTAAGGAAAGGAGTCGGAGAGGAGCTCATCACCTGCAATGAAGAAAAAAAAAGGTAAACTTTCATCTCCAGTTTCAGATGCACCAGGACACCACCCACGAGATCTTGCAATTGAGCGTGGAAAATAACGATCTAGTAATCAAAGCCTCTTTCTCAATACGAGCAGCTGCCACCTAGAAATATTGAAGCTGAAAGTCAATCCACCTACTTCCAAAACTCAGTGCTATCCAAAGCTTGATAACAGACAAGCCACACGTTGGCAATATTGACTAGGGACATTAGGCGTTGGAAAACACCAACAGATCAAACTCTCCGCTAGCCAAAGCATGGTCAAGGAAAGCCACAGACTCGCAATGTTGAATAATTCATCATCCAAAACAATTCTACATAGAACTAAACTATGACGGTCGGGAAACACAGAACAGAGCACAACACGTAGCTTGATCATGGCGGGCAAAGGAAGCAACAACGCAGCGATAATCAAAGCACTCGTGCTGACAAGCGACGAAGGATGGACGAGAATTGAGCAGGGGATTGCAAGATTTTTAGGACGAGCATACCTGAGAGCAGATCCTGATAGACAAGCATGGTTGCAGACGAAGAGATGACGATCTACGGGAAGCCGGGATTGCAAACGCAGCGACAAGAGCTGCTCCTCTCCGGTGAAAAAGCAGGAGGAAGTGCGATCCAAAGAGGACCCCTTCTGTATCGTGACCTCCAATATGAATGAACCACACCACCTCACCACGCCTAGGGTTTTTGGACCTGGTTTCTCAGCCGTCGGATCCTCAATTCTCCACTTGGCACTCGTTTAAAAAGCATCTACTTTTGCTTTTGAGCTTTATGCTTTTGGGGGGGGGGGGGGGCCTCACAGCACTATCTATCTTAGGTTGGGTTCAGACGAGGCCGGAGGAAGATTCACTTGTTGCAGATCTACCGCCGCTTCGTTTGAACAGTGCTAGAGGAAGAAGAGTGAAAAAGAGAGAGTGGTGGAGAGAGGCCAGGGTTGTTCCAGGGGGGGGTTAGAGTGAAGGCGGGCCTGGAGGAAGACACTCTTCACCTGCAGTGAATCAGTTTGTTTGTTGCCATGCAGTTTCGACACCCCTGAGCATACAGTTTCCACCGCAGCGTCTGAACCCAACCTTACACGGGCAAATTGGAAGGGGATCAACGGATGGAAGCACGATCGCCGTTGGATGCGATTTTGTAATTCGAGGGTTTTTGTAAATTCGAGGCGAAAAGTAAATTTGAGGAATCATGTAAATTTGGGCTGCACCACCAGACTTGAACCCATGACCTCCGCCTTCAGACCCATGTGTCCTAACCACTTCGCCCACGCATCTTTTTTATGTATATGGCATTTTTTGTAAATTTGAGTTTAGTTTTTGTAAATTCGGGAGATTTTGTGGTCGCCAGATCAATGGTCCACGATCCACCCGCACGCCGAAAGTGACCCCCACCATAGATCCCCTCCCCCCATGCCCGTGTCATATAGAGACCGGGGGGGTGTTTGTTTTTCAGCTTTATTTACTTTGGGGCATAAGCGGTGGCACCTAAGAATTGAGTCACACCACGTACCAATGAGGGGAGCGACAAGGAAAAAAGACTTCAAGGTCACACCGGCTCACACAGAGCAGAAAAGAGAAGAGCAAGAATGTTCAGGAGTTACCTTCAAAAATTTTGAGCGCTTGGATTAGCTGGGGAGACCCTCAAAACTAGGGGAGCATTGGACTTCTGTATCTTTAGCTTAATTGTTACCATATACATGTGGTAGTGATGTGTGTGAACACACTAGGACCGCCAAGGCATTTTTTCCCTCTTTAGGAGGTTTTTTCCCCCGTGCATTGTATATATGCCCATCACTCTAGGGCTATCTATCTTTCCATTGCACACTAAGTAGCACTCTCTATTGTGTGCCTTGAGCTTCCTTCGTCTTCTCCAAGCTGTGTGTGTTTCTCTGCAACCCTAATTCCAACAATTGGTATCAGAGCAGGTCACGTCCTCTCGAGCTTAGTCGCCAGCTGCTCCAGCACACGCCTGCTCACTTTCTCCGATTTCAGTGAGCTTTGGCGAGCATTTGCAGGTCGACAAAATTTTTGGGAGAGCTCAGAATTTTGATTTGGGCTCATTTCGGCCTCCGTTTCCACTACATGCAGTACTGCACAGGCTATTTCGTCATTTTATGCAGAATTTTTGTCAGTGTCGTTTTCTGCATAATAGGTGCCTTATAGTCTTCTACGGTTTGTGCTATATAGCACAGGTTGTTCCCGCTCCATTTGCCCTATTTTCGGGCAGTTTTCACATCAGGTGCAGCATTTACCATGGCTGACAACAACAACACATATATGTTCAAGATGTTTGCTGCTGAGGACAGGTTGGATGGGGACAACTACCCTATGTGGGCTTATATGATGCAACATGTTCTTGTGTCAAAGGGTGTCTCGAACATCGTGCAGGGCATTGATGTACGTCCTAGTTCTGAGGATGTAGGCGATGTTGAGGATGTTGCAGGTCTTGCTACAAGGATTGCAGCTGTTAGAGTTGTTTTGCCTACGGCAGAACAAGCTCGTTGGGATGTTAAGGATGCGCAGGCTCATGCATTGATTGCGTTGTTTGTGAAGCGCACCATTGTTCCTCACATCCGTTCAGCAAAATCTGCAAAACAAGCTGGGATATTCTAGCAGGTCTTTATGCAAGCCGCAATGAGGCTAAAATTGCTTTGCTGCGTAAAGAGCTGGAGTCGAAGATTATGCATGAGAAAGATGATATGGACACTTTCCTTTGATAGTGTCAAGGATATCAATGAGCAACTTATTTCTGCAGGTGAAGTTATTTCAGACAGCTCCCTTGTGCAGACTGTTCTTGATGCCTTACCAGATTCTTACCAGACTTTTGCTAGTACTTGGAGACTTATGACCCAAGGAAATCCAGAAGTTGTCAAGTTTGATGCATTATGCACATTGCTGTTGCAAGAGTCACTGTCCAGAAAAAACAGGACTAGACAGCGTGCAGTTGAACAGGCTTTTATTGCTTCTCAAAGAAAGGGTGGTAAACAGCAATGCAGCCACTTCTTATGGTTCTGTTGCAAGTGGAAAAAATTATGTTCCTAATGCTTCTGCTGGCAGCAATTCGTCTGGAAATTATGGTGATAAGGGCAAAAAGAAGATGCGTTGCCATTATTGTAAAGCCAATGATCACTTGATCAAGTCGTGTCCTAAGTTGAAGGCCAAAGAGGCTAAGAACAAAGAGGGTGGTTCCACTGCAAATGCTGGTTCCACTACAAATGCAGCCATTGTTGAGTCTTATGTGAAAGGAGACTGTGTTGCTGATGTTGATGCAGAATGGGCTTTTAGCACAGAGTGCACTTACAATCCTGTTGTCCATGATGCATGCTTGTCAATTGCTGCAGATTCACATGTGTGGTATTTCGACATTGGTGCTACAAAGCACATTACCTCACATCGTGAATTGTTTACCTCTCTCGAGTCTGTCCCTCATGGGAATTCAGTCACTTGTGCCAACAACGCCTCTTATCCAGTTCAGGGAGTTGGAAAGATTGTGCTTACTGCTGCTAATGGCATTTCTTTCACACTTGTTGATGCACTTTATGTACCTGGGATCAAGAAGAATCTCTTGTCTGTATCCGCACTTGCTAGACTTGGACTTGTAGTCAAATTTGTGGATCACAGATGTAGAGTTCATGATCTCAGTTTTGGTGATGAAATTGTTGCATCTGGCCTTTTGTGCCGTGGGCTGTATAAGCTCACTTTGTATGACAAGTGTGGACAAAATTTTGCAAATGCTGTTGCAGATTCAAGGGCTATTTCAGATGCAAAACTTTGGCATGCACGTTTCTGTCATCTGAATTTTGCCAGTTTGCTGCGTTTGCAGAAATCTGATATGGTTGCTTCTTTGCCGCCTCTTGAAGCACCTGTCAAACATGTTTGTGAAGGCTGTATTTTGGGTAAGATGCAGCGTTCTAAATTTCCAAAGGATGGTTCAGTTCAGGCCACATGCATGTTGCAGCTTGTGCATAGTGATGTTTGTGGGCCCATGCAAACTTTGTCCTTGGGCAATTACCTGTACTTCGTGACTTTCATTGATGATTACTCCAGGCATGCATGGGTATTTCCACTTAAAGCGAAGTTCGAAGTTTTTATGTGCTTCAAACAATTTCTGGCTATGGCTGAAAATGTCTCGAAATGTACTATGGGCACCCTCCGTTCCGATCGAGGGGGGAGTATATGTCTCATGAATTTAATGCATTTCTGGCTAGTCGTGGGAGAAAACACCAATGTACAGTGCCTTATACACCTCAGCAAAATGGTGTTGCTGAGAGGAAAAACAGGTCACTGACGGAAATGGCACGATGTATGGTCAAAAGTCAAGCTTTTCCGCATTCTGTTTGGCTTGAGGCCATTATGTGTGCCACTTATGTACTTAACAGGTGTCCTACGAAAGCTTTGTAGTCTATTACTCCATATGAAGCATGGCATGATAGAAAACCTTCTATTGAGCACATGCGTGTTTTTGGCTGTTTGGCATATGCTTTGGTGCCACAAGTGCAGCGCAGAAAATTGGATGATAAGGCTGTCAAATATATTTTTGTTGGTTATAGTGCCGAAAGCAAAGGTTACAGGTTGTATCATCCGCAAACAAAACGTATTCTGGTTTCTCAGGATGTAGTGTTTGTGGAAGATTCTGTTCAGCCCTTGTTGTCATGTACTAGAGACAGTAATGTAAGCTCACAGGACATTTATGACACTTTGTTGCCTCTTTTCAGTGGTGGAAATACGAATGTAAGTTCCAATGAGGCAAATGTACAGCCTATGGGGGTTTCTGAAAATGTTTTAGATCAGCCTATTACTGATGCAGATGTACATGATGTACTTGATGAGGAAAGGGCTGAAAATGAGCAGGCTAGAGGTATGCCAAAATGGCTTGTGCACACTTTGCGTGACAGTAAATTGGATGCAGCTTTGTCTAGTCGTACTCGTTCAGGCTCTCGCCATGCATCTTATGCATCAGATTGTTATGCTTTGGCTGTGGCTAGCTTACATGATGTTGAGGAGCCTCTGACTTTTGATGAAGCACAAAATACAGAAAATTGGATGGCTGCCATGCAATCAGAATATGATGCCCTTATAGAAAATGACACATGGACTTTATGTGATTTGCCTCCTGGCAAAAGGGCCATTGGTACGAAGTGGGTTTACAAGTTGAAACGCAAGCCGGATGGTGAGATCGATCGCCATAAGGCTCGACTTGTTGCAAAGGGTTATGCACAACAAAAAGGCATAGATTATGAAGAGACTTTTGCTCCCACTTGTCGTATGACTACTGTGCGTTTTCTATGTGCATTGGCAGCTCATTTTGGTTGGGATGTACATCAATCAGACATTGTTACTGCTTTCTTGAATGGTGACATATTTGAGGAAGTTTATGTAACGCAGCCTCGCGGTTTTGTCATAAAAGGACAAGAGGACAAAGTGTGCAAATGTAACAAGGCTTTGTATGGGTTGAAGCAATCTTCTCGTGCTTGGTATGAGAAAGCTGACACTCATTTGGTCAAGCAAGGCTTTCGTAACAGTCCGACAGAAAGCACATTGTATGTAAAGCGTGAGGGTGATGTACTTCTCATTGTGGTTCTTTATGTTGATGATTTGCTGATCACTCGACCAAATGAGAGACACATTGCTGAATTTAAGGCTGATGTGAATGCTACTTTCAAGATGAAAGATTTGGGGCTGTTGCATCATTACTTGGGTATATAGTTTAAGCAGTGTGATGGTGGTATTGCCTTGTGTCAAAAAAGTTACATAGAGACATTGCTATGTAAGTTTGGACTTGAGGATTGCAAACCTATTGCCACTCCCATGGAAACACGTTTGAAGTTGAGTCTACATGATGCTGGCGATCCTGCTGATGTCACTCTTTACCAAACTGTTGTTGGCTGCCTCATTTATGTATACAACACGAGGCCGGATATTCAGTTTGCAGTCTCACAGGTCAGCAGATTTATGCATATCGAGGGTCTAAGCATTGGCAGGCTCTCAAGAGAATTTTCCGCTACCTTAGTGGCACTTTACATCTTGGCTTGTTATATCCCAAGGGGGGATCATTGCCGCCAGACTTACATGCTTTTCGGACTCAGATTGGGCTGGTTGTTTTGACACGCGAGTGTCCACAAGTGGTTTTTGTTTCATGCTTGGCAGTTCATGTATATCATGGTTGAGCAAGAAGCAACCTACAGTGGCCACTTCGAGTTGTGAGGCTGAGTATAGGGCAGTCTTCACAGCTACGGTTGAGTGTGTATGGCTCAGACGCCTTATGGCTGATTTGGGTGTTGGACAAGA
Organism: Adiantum capillus-veneris; assembly: GCF_014529385.1. Lineage (NCBI taxonomy): Eukaryota > Viridiplantae > Streptophyta > Polypodiopsida > Polypodiales > Pteridaceae > Adiantum > Adiantum capillus-veneris. The sequence goes on along the minus strand of NC_140944.1, from coordinate 137,056,580 downwards.
CAGTGCCAACACTATCTACACTGACAGTTAGAGCGCATTGGCAGTTGCGAGGAACCCAGTTTTTCATGCTCGCACAAAGCACATTGAGGTGCATTACCACTATGTCAGGGAAAGGCTCTCAGCAGGAGAGATCAGCTTGGCTTATGTGCCAACACAGGACAACCTTGCAGATCTTTTCACAAAGGCATCATCTCGTGAGAAGCTTGAAGCTTTCCGCAAAGCTTTGGGCTTACTCCCCTTTGTGGACTGATCCTGTCCTCAGGGCATGGCACTTCCCTTTACTCATGTGCCAGCTATCGTTCACCGCATCACTCCAGGGGGGATTTGTTACCATATACATGTGGTAGTGATGTGTGTAAACACACTAGGACCGCCGGGGCATTTTTTCCCTCTTTAGGAGGTTTTTTCCCCCATGCATTGTATATATGCCCATCACTCTAGGGCTATCTATCTTTCCATTGCACACTAAGTAACACACTCTCTATTGTGTGCCTTGAGCTTCCTTCGTCTTCTCCAAGCTGTGTGTGTTTCTCTGCAACCCTAATTCTGACATTAATATCCTCGAATTTCAAAGTGTTAGCAGCACAATAACCACCCTTCGATTTCTTTGCAAACCGACACGAATTCTCCTCAAAGGTAAATGAATCCCCCCACTACTCCTACTAGCCCTAAGTGTGACTCGGCTCTAAGGTCCCTATTAAAATCGAATGTCAACAATAATTGCGCACTACGGATCAAAAGTAATCGAGATTTTGTGTTGCGTTTTAATGTAAAATTATATTATCTATTGGCTCGCCTAAAACAATATACTTAATTGAAAGAGGCCTTCAACCTTCCCTCTGTCCTTGTCGCCTAGCCCTCACCTCCTACTCGTGTCTCCAAAACCTTCTCATGCATGCGTGTTGCCCTTTCCTACCTCTCGATGCGTCCATGCGAGCCTGCAAGCTTGCACCTAAGCTTCCATCGCCATATGGACTTGCACCTATGAAGCAATCCCCTTGTTATAATAACTAATATCTAATTCTCCTAAATGATTTTCTTATGTGAAACTGATAATTTAATATGGGGAAGTACCAGGGGAGAAAAAGCTAGAATATTGTGGTAAGGCTAGCAAACTGGTCACAGTAGGGATCCAAAGGAGGGAACACATAAGTTACTACCCCATTAAATGTTACATTGGTATCAGAGCATAAGGTTTCTCTTTTCTCGCTCAAGAAGAGAGGTCCTCAAGCTGACTATAAATGGTTTATTAATTGCATTTGAGTAAGTAGAATAGGGATTTTTCAGCCTTGCAGTGCGCCTACTTCATGTACATAACAAGGCAACACCGTCGAGAGCTATGGTCTTAATAGTGGAGTCCTACGGGGCTTAACCACTACTCAGCTATTAGAAGCTTGACAGGAGCCGGTGTTATTTTGGTGGTGAAAGACCCTCTCTTCTATTCCTTGCAATTAATGATATTCGAGCCGCGGGTATAGGAGCTTGAGTGCTTTTCTAAAGGGTTAAGAGGACTAGCAACTAGGGCTTGAAGTGCCAAAGTACACTTAAATATTTTACACCTAAAATTTGTTAGAATGGATGACAATAGTAAAGAGAGTGAAATTAATGTTGATAGCTTTGATTTTGCTAATGAAAAAGCAACTAATGATGCCCCTATGCTTGTAAACTATCTTGTTTCTAGGCTTCAACAAGCCCTGGGCAACCTATCCCTCCAAGGTGAAGTGCTACAGGAATTGCGTACCCATGGTATTCTCCAAACTCCCCACCAAGAAGAGAGAGTACCTAGAAAGCCTCTTTGTGAGACGGGCCAAAAGAGGACTCTCTCCGATTAGGGAAGAAGAAGAGGATTCGTACGAAGGGCTAAAAAATCTACTACTTGATGACACATTTCCTTCCCACATGAGAACTCAAGTTTCAACGGTAGAGCCCCCATGTTGGGGTTCCCATCATTGCAATACTCCAATGACCAACAAAATTATCAATCCGAAGGGATGAGCTACTTGGCTAGGTAATGGAGACACTCACACAGTTAGTGAGCTAATCGTGGCAACACAAATGTAAGAAACTAGACCACTAGGCTCTCCTGGATCCTCCTCCCAACCTCCCTTTATAGGTGGGCTCCTAGCCCCTTGCCCTAGACGGATCCCCTGTCCACACTGCCTAGCCCGGCCCTTGGCCGTAGTCCTTGCCTAGCCTAGTTCTTAGGGTACAGGACCCGTGTCCTGACATTACTTCCCCCTTAAGGAAGAGTTTTCGTCCTCGAAAATACAAGTAGTAACATCTTCTTAAGAATACTGGTGTTCTCTTTTATTGACGTCTCATAAGTGAGCCAGTTGTCTGTATGACCGATAATTGGTGCAGTGAGGAGGTTCAATGAAACCAAGATGAATATCTTGATTTTCAACATTGTTGTCCGTTTGCAACCACTTGGGTCTAAATGGTAACTCCATCTATAACTCACGTGAGTGTTGTAAAGGAGTAACCACAACTAAGAGTCACTTGGGTTTAAATGGTAACTCCATTTATAACTCACTTGAGTACTGTAAAGGAGTAACCACAACTAAGAGTTGTCCAAAGGCATAACCAGTTTTCAGATCTTCTGAAGGTACTGGAATAATGCAAGGAAACCTTGGCGTAACTTTCCATGCAGTTGTGAGCCAGATTTCCTACTCGCCTGAGTATCTTGAAAAGTCCGTTACATGTTCATCCCTAATGAAGGTTACTTGCCAACATGCTCTGTCAGCACACCTGGTAAGTCCTTGACGTATGAAAGTATTGACACAATCTCCAACCCCACCACAAGTTTTTTGAATTTGGCTTTACTCTGATCAATAGGATCTTGGCTCCCGTGCTACTTTTGTTGCTCAAAAGATATCTATGGCCTTATGTATCTGCATATAAGACTTTGTCTCCATTGTAGCCATATAGTTGTAAAATCTGCTCGGTTGCAGTTGTGCATGTGTTTCCACTACGACTAGCTTGCTTTGTGGTACTTGGATTCTTGGCTCGATTTGAGTCCATGTTGGCTCGTTCTGTAAAAATTGTCTCCTGACAGTTTTCGTATTGATTAGCAGAATTTTTGCGGCTCGTACTAGCTTAATTTGCAATCGCATATGCGTTGTGCCCCTGTTCGTCCGATTAGAAGCTCAATTTGCAATGCAATTGCTTGCACTTGTCAATTTCTAGCATGTAAAATTTTTGAAATTTATTTGCCTAACGTTCCACTGCTTGGAGTTGGTCTTTTTACTCGTTTTTTTTTCGGCTGATCTTTAATTCGCTTTTGAGCAGTTTGCCTAGTGTGTGGTGTTTGCTCGACGCGCGATATACTTTTTGGCTTTGCTTTTGCTATTTTTGACTTTTTCTGGCGGTGCTATTTTTACTTTTCGGCCTCGTTCTGACTCTTTTTTATTTTTTTGGCTTTTGCCGGCTTTTTTGGCACTTTTGGCGACTTTCTTTTTATTTTTCCTAATTTTTAATAAAATTTTGAATTTTCTAAATTTTTTGTATTTTTATTATTTTTAATTTTTTTTTTTTGGAAAGTTTTGATATTTTATATTATTTTTTTATAATTTTCTAGTTTTTATGGAATTTTTATGAGTTTTTATGAACTATTTATGATTTGTTGAAATTTTCCCAATTAATTTTGGACTTTTTAAGAATTTTTTGTGAGTTTTTTTTGGTTTTTTACTATTTTTGTAAAATTTTTGTGAATTTTTGTGATTTTCTATGTGTTTTTCTTTAATGTTTTTAAAAAAACTCTTTTTTTAATATGAGTTTTCTATTTGTTATAATTTTCTAACTCTTTTTTTGATGTTTTATTGGGTTTCTAAATTTTTTTATTGTTTTTATGATTTTTAATGCTTTTTTTGTGTTTTGATTTTTTTTTGCTATTAAACAAATTAATGAAATGAAAGTGAGAAAAAAGAAAATGAAATTTAAAGGGAAAGAAAACGAAATGAAATGAAATTAAAATGAAATTGAAACAAAATGAAATGAATCATTACAAAAATCAATGACACGAAAAAAGGCAAAAAGACAAAAGGCTAAGGACGAAAGGCTCGAGAGCAGCTGAGGAAAGAGAGAAAGAAGACAAGTAGGTACCTTTTTTTTTTTCAAAAATTTATAATGTCTTCTTGTATCTTGTGTGTTGTGTGTGTAAAGGGTGGGTTCATATGTCACGAAGCACAAGAACGACGACGGAAGCGGAAGAAGAAAGAAGAAGATTATTTTAGTGTCGTAGGAAACTATCCCAAGAGACGTAAAGCTCTATCCGACGAGGAAAGTCCATGCGCCGAAAGGCACGCTGGGGAATCGAAAAAAAAGCCAAATTTAGGTCGAAAATTAGCCGAAACGCGTAAAATCACCTGAAGATGAAAAAAAAAGCCCAAAAATTGCAAAAATTATCCAAAAAATTTCTGCAAATTCTCCACACATTGAGTAATAGTGCAGCTAAATGAAATTGCAAAAGTCTCATCAATTCAATTGCCCAATAATTTAATCAATAAAATCAAGATTAGGCAATTAAACTGACAAAATTACTGATAAAATTAGGTCAAAATTCGACGCAATTGGAGTGTGTAAATCACTGTTTTGAGCACAAAAATGCAGCATTTAATCATTACACACATCCAATTTGCAATCAAAATTCGAATCAATCATGCAAATTAAACACTTTTTTAGAGGCACACATACACACTAAAAAATTGACAGTTTTTATCAATCTTTAGGTGCACACACAAAATAGTTAAACTTGTTGGACTTGCAATGTGATTTCACAAATCATTATTTGGGCATGAGCACAACACACATCAATCATCACAATTGAAACATCATAACACACATATTGATTTCTAGGTGCTCAAACATGGGAAAAATAGTGTACACACACCTAAAATTATGCATATACACACTCAATTAGAATGCACACACACTTGATTTTAGTGCACACACTTGCAATTGACCATCCAAGCATACAATTAACTCATTTAGGCACCCAATTAGCAACCTACAATCACCAATTATCAATTGAAACTTTTCAAATCATACGCCACCAATTCTTAAAAATTTCGACATTACGACGGTGTGAAAACGAAAATTCACAAAATTTTCAATCCACATCGCATTACATTACATTGCATCAACATAGCATAGCATTACATTGCATCATCATGGTGGGATCTCTACACAATTCTACACACCTCTAGATTCTAGGGAAGTTGAGAATACCACCTTGATTACCTTTCCGTTGAAGATCAATTGAATGGTCGAATCCTCCAATCCTTCATAGAAAACTAGTAAATTAGCAAAAATTAGTCAAATTAGCAAGGGTTAGTGAGAAATTAGAGTGTGTAAACACACAATTGGCAAGGTACGATTACACATTAGGGAATTATGAATACAATGTTTCATGCACACACATCCAAAATTCACAAAAACATAAACACACAAGTGAAATTAGTGAGGGAACGCATTTGTTTATGCCACAATTACACTAGCGTAGGCAATCATCCCCGGCAACGGCGCCAATGTTGGGGGTCCCATCGTTGCTCCAACGACCAACAAAATTATCAATCTGGAGGGATGAGCTACCCGGTTAGGGCATGGAAATACTCACACGGTTAGTGAGCTAATCGTGGCAACACAAATGGTTAACTCTACGAGGTGAGCTTCTCGGCCTATGGAGGAGCTAAGCCGCAATGAAGGGCAATCTCCATATCCACTTCTCTTCACCTCTAATCAACCCAACCACACACACTACGATTGCAAGACGCACACAACACTAATCCTATCATGCAACACACTAATCGCAAGCACACACACACAGATCTATCGACAAGCACCACGCTCCAATCAAACCTACATACACACACAAGAAAAAGAGGGCAATCACACAAGATTGGAGAGGGATTAACCACCAATTAGTTAAGATCTAGTTAATCTAAGCATCATAGGCAATCATAAGAAGTAAGAGAGAGACATAGTGAGAGAGAATGAATCATTGATTAGTGTTAATCGAATCTCATGAGCAAGGAGAAGCTCAAGGACTCCATAGCCACACACCTCAAGAGCTCTCACCAAAGAGTGCTCTCAACAAATGACTTGAGAACCCTAATTTCTTTTACACACTGCCTTATATACCTAGGGTAAAAATTATGCAATGGTCGGGCGCCCAAGGCCTTTAGGGCTCCACCACTTACTGAATTTGAAACCTAGGCACGATAACTGACCTATTCTTTACAACTTGGGATTCCCATTGAGCCCGTAACACATTAAAATATTACAATGGCTTGGAATAATTTGGGAATTTACCATACGTGACCATTTTGGGAAAACGTGAAAAATGTGTAACTCCAATCTTCATTGCTTCTTCATTTTGATCTTCGATGTGCATCCGTATGTCTTCAGTCTTTAGCAGCTTCTGTTAACCGACGTTGACTCAGTTAACACCCCACCAAAAGAATGAGAAAGAAGTGAGTCTCTTTCCACCTCGGAGAAGATGGCTCCACGAAGACGGTGGGCAAAATGCTTTCCAAAACCCCTTAAACGGAGAAGAGCACCGCATACTTCTCTACACCATAATTCAAAGAGGGACGAGAGAAAACAAGAGAAGAAAAGGGCGAGAAAGAGGTCACCCTGTTCTCCATATTCTTCATCCTCTTCCTCTTCCGAAGATAGTGATGGTGCAGACAAGGAGGAACAAGGGAAGAAAAAGGCGATAAAGAGGTCACCCTCTTCTCCATCCTCCTCATATTCTTCCTCTTCTGAAGAAAGTGATGGTGCAGCTCTTGAACCACCTAAAAGAAGAGGCCATAGGAAATCCTATGCTGCCTGGAAGAGGTCGTCCAAGCTCAAAAAGTTCAAAGAAGGAGGAAAGAACATCTCTTTCCTTGCCTACATTGGCACTTTTGGTGCTACGAACAAAGTGTTGGCCTTTATCCAACAATTCGATGCGGCGTTTGGAGACGAGGGCTTCACGGAGTCCTCTAAGCTACGTCATGTAGCTATGCCTTTTCAAAAGTCTGCCAGGCAATGGTGGTCTAGCCTACGAGTAAACGATGAAGCTCCACAAACGTGGAAAGCTTTAAGAGCTTCCATCATGAAGCATTTTTTGGCTACTGATGCCAAAGACAAAGTACTCACCTAATGGCGAAGCTTGAAGCTCTCTCCCTACGAATCAATTCACAAATATGTAGAAAAGTTTTGGGATTTACATTTTAAAGCCACTGTCTTCAAAAAGATGGATATTGGAGAGCAAAAACAACAAATTTGTTTGGGTTTAACGGAGGGTATGACGGAGTATGTTAACTCCCAAAAGGCCATGCACCATATGTGCGGTCATACACCATACCATGGTGGCTTCGCGAATCAACTTCCAACAAGGGGCTAAGAGAAATCTTAAGCCCACAAAAAACAAGGACCGCAACGAGCCTAAGGGGAAGGACAATGTCCAAAAGTCTCCTAAGGCAACTCTAATAACAACAAAGCTAAGGAGAAGGGAGTTTACAAGGGCAAAAACAAACTCTCTCCAGAAGAGATTGAGGGTTATCGCAATGATAACCGTTGTTTTAAATGCGGGAAGCAAGGCCATGCCTACCGTGCATGCCCCCAAAAGAACACACGCAACGTACCTCCGCTTCCATAGTTGAAGTTCAAGAAGAGGACACTCATCGCAAAGAATCTCCACTTTTTTATGCTTGGGGAAAGGTAACAGAACACGATGCATTTATTCTCTTTGATCCTGGCTCTACTCACAACTTCATCTGCATGGAGTTGGCCACCAAGCTAGGTATCCAAGCATATGAAATGGGAGATGAAGCGAACGCGGAAGGAGTTTTCAAGGGACAGGAGGCCTCGGTTACTCCCTTGATTGGGAAGCTAAGGCTCCATGTCCAAAGTTATGTAGATAAAGATAACTTTTCATATCACCTCTTAAGCATGAAGATGTCATTTTAGGGGCACCATGGTTTGATCGCATGGCTGCCGACATCAAGTTCCCTGGAAGGCGTATTTAGTTTACGTACAGGGAGAAGACTATGCATATAGATGCTAACGAGTCAGGTCACACTACCCCTTGTACATAAAGAAGCTTTTGATAAGTCAATAAAGAGCTCTATTTCCGCGTATATGATATTTGTAAAAGACTCTCAAAATGAACCTACTGATTTGTCAACTAAAAATGAAGGGAATAAAAAAGAACTAGAGTTGTTTAACTTTCTTAGTGGATTTCAAGATGTTTTTATTGACGACATCCCTAGTGAGCTATGCGGCAAGTGCATGAGTTAATTGAGAAAGGCATGGTTAGGTCTAGCTCATCCCCATTTTGTTCACCCATGTTATTAGTGCAAAAAAAAGACGACACATATCGTATGTGTGTCGACTATAGAGCACTAAATAGGATCACTATCAAGAATAGGTTTCCCGTTCCATGGGTAGAAGACCTATTTGATAAGCTACAAGGATTGACCTACTTCAGTAAGATTGACCTAAAAAGTGGCTACCATCAAATAAGGATAGTTGATCAAGACATTGTAAAGACCGCATTCCGCACTACATTTGGTCTTTACGAGTACATTGTCATGCCTTTTGGCTTGACCAATGCACCAGCTACCTTCAACCGAATGATGGAGAAGCTATTCAAGCCTCACCGTAGCTTCACTGGAGTGTTCTTCAATGATATTATCATCTACTCCAACTCTTCGGATGAACACAAGCGACATCTCCATGTAATTTTTCAAGTCCTAAAAGAGAATAGGCTTTTCATAAATCGAAAGAAAAGTGAATTTTTCTTGCAAGAAATTTAGTATTTAGGTCACATTATCTCTCAAGATGGTATCCAAATGGATCCATCAAAGTTGGAAGTAATAAAAGGATGGCCTATTCCAAGGAATTCGCATGAACTAAGAAGCTTTATAGGTATATGTGCATATTATAGACGCTTTATAGAAAAATTTCACTAATAGCAGGACCATTGCATGACATAACTAAAAAGAACATTAAGTCTACATGGTCTGCAAAAGAGAACAATGCTTTTGAACAGCTCAAGGAGAAGCTCATCTCTCAAGTGTGCTTACACTCCCGGACCTCTCAAAGCCATTTGAGGTCCAATGTGACGCTTGTGGTGATTGCCTTGGAGCTGTTTTGCTCCAAGAAGGGCACGCCATAGCCTATGAGAGTCGAAGGCTCGACCCTATTGAGCAAGCTCTAGGCATATATGAAAAGGAACTCCTCGCAGTTCTACATGCCTTAGACTCGTGGAAGCACTATTTATTGGGGACTCCTTTCATTCTACGAACGGATCACCAAAGCCTTAAGTACTTCATGACACAGACCAAGTTCTCCGACAAACAAATGAGGTGGGAAAATTTCCTCTCACAATTTCACTTTCATATTGCTCACATTGCTGGCAAGCATAATCTTGTAGCCGATCCACTCTCAAGACGACCGAGACTGAATGCGGTATCAATAGCTACTCAGAATGATCTATCTATTATGATAGATAAGTACGCTAAGGATCCCAATTTCAAAGATGTGATTTCAGCCCTTGCACTAGGGAAGAAAGAGGAACCATTTACCCTACAAGATAGTTATCTTCTTTATGGAAATAGGCTATGCGTTACAAGCTCACTACGTGAGAAAGTGATGAATGAATATCATGCTCCTCCTTATGGGGGGCATAGAGGGATTCAAGCTACCCTAAGAGGGATAAAAACCTACTTCTATTGGCCTACCATGAAAGCGAACATACAAGAGTATGTCTCAAAATGCGTGGTTTGCCAAAAGACAAAGTTTGATAGGGGGAAGCAACCCGGTTGCTTCAACCTTTGCCAATCCCTAATTCACCATGGGAGATGGATTTCATCTTTGGATTGCCCAAGTCTATCCATGGGAATACGAGAATATGGACGATAGTAGACAGGTTCAACAAACAAGCTCATTTCATACCTGTCAAAAAGACTATCAAAGCCCATCAAATGGCAACCCTCTTCATATCACAAATCTTCAAGTACCATGGCTTGGCAACGTCCATAGTGTCGGATAGAGATCCTAGAATGACCAATAATTTCTAGAAGGGTCTCTTTGAGAATTTAGGGACAAGGCTAAACTTCTTTTCAGCCTATCACCCGCAAACGGATGGCCGAAGTGAAATAGCTAACCTAAAAATTCTTGATCTACTAAAATCCTCTGTAATAGAAGTAGACCAAAGGTCCCAATGGGAGAAGTACTTACCGTTGGTGGAGTATGCCTACAATAACACTATACATACCTCCACGGGAAAAGCACCTTTCGAGGTAATCGAGGGAAGATCCAAAAGTCCCCTGCTACTTAAGGTACATGGGAAGATTTTCGCTACAGATGAGTATAGCCGAGACATACAAGAATCTTTCAAAAAGATTAAGGATGCTATCTCTATCTCACAGCAAAGGCAACAGACTGCTGCTAATAAGCACAGAAGAGCTCAAGAATTTAAAGAAAATGATTGAGTCTTGCTTAAGTTTCCCAAGGCTCGATTAAGGCAAATGACGTGCAAGAATCCTACGGGACACCATAAGTACTATGCTAAGCTAGCAAAAAGGTACTATGGTCCCTTCCAGATTCTTAGGCCTATCAATGAGATGGCCTATCAACTCAAGTTGCCCGACCATTGGCTCATACACAATGCTTTTCATGTGAGCTTCTTGAAGCCTTACAAAGGTGAGCCACCCCATGAAGCAACCATTGAAGACCCACCGAAGATCGAGGACCAAGAAGAGGTGTTGCAGCCTGAGTCCATTGTCTGACATGAAGACAAGGTATTGAGAGGCGGTAAGATTATCCGACGATATATTATTAAGTTCAAGAACTATCCTTTTAAAGATGCTAGATAGATGCAAGGCATACAATTAAAGGATAACCTAAACCTTGTCAATGCTTACAATGATTCCTTAGAGTAAGCAAACGGAAATATGTATAAATGAATAAAGTTTTTGTCTTATAAGACTCTCTTTTTCTTTATATTTGTCCACAATTGTTAAGAAGTATGAATGCTTAGGATCAGGTTTGCGGAGACAACCTCTCCCAAACACCAAGTAGAGCTTGTCACTCTACTATGGAAGATTGATAGGACTAATGCACAGACATGCTTGCAACAGCTTAGGCTCTCAAGCGCCAAATGGGGAGAGGTAATGTCATAATAACTAATATCTCATTCTCCTAAATGATTTTCTCATGTTAAATTGATCGTTTAATATGGGGAAGTACTAGGGGAGAGAAGGCTAGAATATTGGTAAGGCTAGCAGACTAGTCACAGTAGGGATCCAAAGGAGGGAAAATAGGGATCCAACGAGGGACCATCTGCAAAAGAGCAATGTGCATCAATGGGCTTCAAAGACCCTAAGATTCAGCCCATTAAGACTTCCAAAAAGATTAGGTTCCAAAATTCAAATGAAATGTTCAATGGCCAATCCTTACGTAAACTGGATGCTTTGGGAAGACCACAAAGTCTTCCCACATCCCTAGATGGGAGGGGGCGAGCCCTAAAGGTAGGGGAAGAGAGAGAAGAGGTGAGAGAACACACACACACACACACACACACACACACACACACTCAAGGCTTCCCTTTACACAAAGGGCATATTAGACACATGTCAGGTTCAGTAAGAAGCTCCCCCTAGGGATAGGTTAGGCATAGGTCCACACAAATCACTATGAACAAGTGCCAACTGTGTATCTCTTCTACTGCTTCTATGCTTATGTGGCTGCTGTGTTTGCTTACCATACAGACAATGTTCACAGAATTCAAAATCATTAAATGAAAAGCCAGGCAAATAACCAGAACGAGACAAGATTTCCATTCCCTTCTTGGACATATGTCCTAACCGGCTATGCCACAAAGAAACGTTCGGCTGCTCGGTTACATTGATTACATTTTTAGAGAAATTTGATACATAAATCATGTAAAGTCCTCCAGACTTTACTCCATGTGCTACTGTCATAGAACCCTTGGATATCTTCCACATGTTCTGTCCAAAAGTGGTGACGTAGCCAGCATCATCAAGTAAACCTGTGCTGATCAAGCTCTTTGTAATTGCGGGAACATGTCTCACATTCTTCAGCGTGAAAGAAGAGCCATTCTGAAACTTCAATTGAACATCTCCAACACCTAAGATCTCACATGTCTGTCCATTGCTTAGCCGAACATGATCTTTAGTGGTCACATAAGAGGTAAACCACTCCTTGTTTGGAGACACATGAAGTGATGCCCCTGAGTCTATAATCCAGTCACTCAGTGCATTTCCATCAGATGCTGTAAGAAGAGCTGAGTCCATTGTATTCTTCAAGAAGTAGATGTCTCCTGACACTAGACTGTCATCCTCTGCAACAGTGTTTGTCACATTTATTTCTTGAATCTTCACTGAGGACTTGTTCTTCTCACCATGGTCTTCAGCTTTCTCTTTGCCTTTTTCTGCTTTCCATTCTCTGCAGTCTCTTTTCATGTGACCCTTCTTGCCACAATGGTAGCATTCTATGTCACTCTTGCCTTTAGCACTGCGGGACTTGCTAAGAGACCGATTCCTCTTTCCACCTTTGTACTTTTCTTTGGTCCTTCCCCTGACAACTAAGGCTGTTCCTTTGCCTTTGTCCATTGTCTTTCTATTGGTTTCTTCAGTAAGCAGACTTCCTTCTACACCTGCTATATTCAAACCATCTGGAGGTGCAGAATTACTCAAAGCTGTGCGAAAAGTGTCCCAACTTTCCGGTAATGTGATCAACAGGAACATAGCTCTAACAGGTTCATCAAACTTGACACCTTGAGCTGACAACTGACTATAGATTGTGTTGAATTCATTCAGATGATTGGACATAGGTGTCCCTTCTTTCATCTTCAAGTTAACAAGCTTCTTAAGCCAGTATACCTGTGAAGCTGCACTCTGCTTCTCATAAAGATCACTCAGCTTTAACCATGCTTGATAAGCCGACATCTCGTCTGCTACATTGAAGTAAACGCTTTCTGCCAAAGTCAGCATAATGGTAGAAAGTGCCAATTCATCCATTTCGCTCCATTCATCTTCGTCCATATCTTCTGGTTTTACCCCCTTGAGCTTTATAGGTTTTATCTGCTTCTTTTGTACCAAAACGTGCCAAATCTGCTTCTTCCACAATGGGAAATTGGTTCCATCCAGCTTCTTGATATTGTAAAGAGCAGTGTCCTGTGATCCAGCCATAGCTACGCTTCACAGTGGTTTACTTTCCTGGGAAAAATTCGGCAGAGTTTCCCCTGTAAACTGACCTCTGAACCAATATCAACCTGTCAAATGAACCAAGAAAGCTTCAGATTTTGCATAAATTTCGGCAGAGTCTCCTTTGTAAAATGGCTTTGGTGTACTCAAAAAACAGTTAAAAAAACACTGTCTCTCTAACACTGTAAGCTGTGGGTAAACCTGTCCTGCACCTGTACTGTCTATGACTGTCCTGTCACTGTCCTGTAAGCATAGACTATGACAATGCCTCAACGGCAGTAAAGCAAAGATGCAATCCCAACTGTCTAACTCACAGTCAATACATCCTAGCTGCCTATCTAAGGGTGCTCGAGGGATCGCTCCAAGACCTGTATCAACGAAAGGATCTCAACATTCGAGAATCCCCCAGCTCAATAAAACCTCACTCGACCCTCAACAAAGGCTGCAGTAAATCTGACAGTACATAGACTTCCCACAAAGTCATACATCCACAAATTTCCCACTATATGCTGTAACCGCTACGGCGGTTGTTTGCTGCGTGACTCACAGCCAGCAAACCCTCAACAAACATACATTATCTCTGACAATACATCCCATGTGGAAGTACCTGCAATGTCAGGATGAAATCTGGAATATCAAGCAGCAAACGCAGGCTACCTGATGAACTAGTGGATGTCGCCTACAGTCTGTGTGTAGATGCGCCCGTGTCGTATGTGACACGCCTCCAAGAACTGTGAGCCGTCCTTCGATGTGTAGACAGCCACAAATCAACGCTCTGGGAGTGTCGATATCCTCAGCACCTGCAGTCGTAGGCCGAAAACCCCAAATTTGCAGAGTCGGATCTGCACCCACTGAGACCACGTAGTCGAAAATGGCCTGCGCAGACCTTTGTCGAAGCCGAACGGTGGCCAAGATGACCTCATAATGAAATTCTGACAACACCAAGCCCTTCGAGCTCTCCCACGAGATTTGGGGCCGTGTCTTCGCCTGTCGAATTTCACTCCAATCTGAGCTGGTGACTCTAGCCTCCTGCAGTGCTGCCCCGAGCCTCGATCTGAGCTCTGATACCAGTTGAAGGAGTACGAGCGGAAGTGCGACGCGAGAGAGAGTGCGAGAAGAAGAGCACGACGATATGGTGAACTCACTCTACTATAATGTGTAGAGCATAGTGAGTCTTATTAGGTTTTAACAAAAGAATATGTGTACATACCTGGCGGCCCGCCCACTTACCTGGGCGACCACATTGGGCTTTATACCCCAACAGTTTCTTTGCGGGTAGAGGATCTCTTTTTACCCTACAACATCATTCCAAGATGGAGGACTAATCCATTTGGTGCTTGGGAGACGTAGCTGCCGCAAGCATGTCTGCTCTTTAGTCCATATCATACTTCCAAAGTAGAGTGACAAGTTCTACTCGGTGTTTGTGAGATGTTGTCACAACAAACATGATCCTAAGCATGCATACTATTTAAATTTGTTTACAATAAAAAAAGAACTAGTCTTATAAGACAAAAACATTGTTCATTTAAAATGCATTTTTATATGCTTACTTTAAGGCATCATTGTAAGCATTGACAAGGTTTGTATTATCCTTAAGCTAGGTTCTTTGCATCCATCTAGCATCTTCAAAAGAATAATTCTTAAACTTAGTAAGATTTGTCAGATAATCTTACCATTTCTTAATACTTTGTCTTCATGTCATAGGATGGACTCAGATTGAAGTACTTGATCTCCGATTTTTGGAGGGTCTGCAACTATTGCTTCTTTTGATGGTGCTCCTTTGTAAGGATTACGTAGGCTCTCATGGAAAACATGGTGCATGAGCCAATGGTTGGGGCAACTTTAATTGATAAGCCATCTCATTGATTGGCTTAAGAATTTAAAAAGGAACATAGTATCTTTTCGCTAGTTTAGCATAATACTCTTGGTGGCCTATAGGATTCTTGCCCGTAGTATGCCTTAGATGAGCCTTGAGAAACTTTAGCAAGACCCAATAATTTTTCTTAAAGGCTAAGGCTCTTCTATGCTTATTGGCACCAGCCCATTTTTGCCTTTGCTTTGAGATGGATATAACCTCTTTAATCTTTGGAAAAGATTCTTGTGAGTCTCGGCTATATTCATCAATATGCGAAGATCTTCCCATGTACTTTAAGTAGTAAGGGACTTTTGGATCTTCCCTCATTAAGCTCGAAAGATGCTTTCCCCATAGAAGTATGTACAATGTCATTGTACACATACTCTATAAGAGGTAGATACTTCTATCATTGAGAATGTTGATCTACTTCCATGACATAGTCTTTAAGTAGATCAAGAATCATTAGATTAGTTATTTCAGTTGGTAATCCGTTTGTGGATGATAGGCCGAAGAGAAATTTAATCTACTTCCTAGATTCTCAAAGAGACCCTTCTAGAAATTACTGGTCATTCTAGGATCTTTGTCTGATACTATGGATGTTGGAAAGCCATGATGCTTGAAAATTTGAGATCTGAAGAGGGTTGCCATTTGATGTGCCTTAATAGTCTTTTTGACAGGCATAGAGTGTGTTTTCTTGTTAAGCATGTCGACTGAAACAATCCAAGTTGCTTCCCTCAATCAAATTTCAATTTTTGATATACCACGCATTTTGAAACATACTCTTGTATGTAAACTTTTCATGGTAGACCAACAGAAATACATTTCTACTCCTTGAAGAGTAGATTATGGATTCCCTCTTTGCCCCGCACAAGGAAAAGTATGGGATTCATACATGACTTTCTTATTGTATGGGTGACTAACACATAGCCTATCGCCATTTGAAAGATAACCATCCTTCAAGGTGAATGGTTCTTTTTTCTCCCCTAATGCAAAGGCTGTAATTACATACTTAAAGTCTCGGTGAGTAGCATACTTATCTATCATAAAAGATAGATCATTGTGAGTTGCTATAGACACCACATTTACCCTTGGTCGTTGTGAAAGTGCATCGACCACTTGATTGTGCTTGCCAACAATGTGAGCAATATGATATTTAAATTGCAAAAGGAAATTTGCCCACCTCATTTGTTTGTCGGAGAGCTTGGTTTGCGTCATGAAGTTCTTGAGGCTTTGTGATCCATTCGTAGGATGAATGGAGTCCCCAAGAGATAGTGTTTCCACGTGTTTATGGCATATAGAATAGCTAGTAGCTCTTTTTCGTATTTGCCCAATACTCACTTATCGAAGTTGAGTCTTTGACTCTCATATGCTATGGCATGCCCTTCTTGAAGCAAAATAGCTCCAAGGCAATTACCACAAGCATCACATTGGACCTCAAATGACTTTGAGAGATCTAGTAGTGTGAGCACACGGTTCCTGTATTTGCTTACCATAAACACAATGCTCACAAAACTCAAAATTATGAAATGAAAAGCCAAGCAAATAACCATAACGAGAAAGTATTTCCATTCCTCTTTTTGACATATATCCCAGCCTACGATGCCACAGTGACACACTTGGCTACTCAATCACATTAATTACATGGTTTTTAACCTCTGAAACATGTAAAGTGTACAGAGTTCCTGACTTGCTGCCATGTGCTACACTCATCGAACCTTTGGAGATCTTCCAAGCGTTTTCCCAAAAACTGTCACATTACCCACATCATCCAACTTCCCTGTACTGATCAAGCTCTTTCGGATTGCTGGAACATGTCTGACATTCTTGAGCCATAAAGAAGAGCCATTCTAAAACTTCAACTGCACATCTCCCACTCCAAGTATATCACAAACCTGCTCATTGCCAAGTCTGACATAATCTTAGTAGCCACATATGATGTAAACCACTCTTTGTGTTGAGAAACATGTAAAGATGCCCCTGAGTCGAGGATCCAATCACTCATAGCATGTCCATCCTCTGTAGTCAAGAAAACAGAATCAAAATTGCTTGTGAGGAAGATGTCACCAGCTGCTATACCAGAATCACTGTCTGAACCAGATCCTGTGACATTCACCTCTTCAATCTTCACTGAATTCTTCTTTTCATCTTGCTCAGCACTCTTTGTTTTGCCTTTTTCTTGTTTCCAGTTCGTACAGTCTCTCTTCATGTGACCCTTCTTGCCACAATGGTAGCATTCTATGTCATCCTTTGACTTCGAGTCACGAGACTTACTTCGGTTTTGTGGCTTCTTACCCTTCTTCTCTTTAGACTGTTGTCTCCCTCGAACGACTGAAGCACTATTGCCTTTGCCTTTGTCAGTGTTCTTCCCGTTCACTTCCTCTGTAAGCAAGATGCCTTCTACATTGGCACTTGTAAGACCCTCTGGCATGACAGAATTACTTAATGTCGTGTGAAAAGTATCCCAACTATCTGGCAAAGTGATTAAGAGAAACATAGCCTTCAATGAATCTGGAAAGACTATCTCCTGTGCTGTTAACTGGCTGAAAATTCTGTGAAATTCATTGAGATGATTTGACATGGCTGTCCCTTCCTTCATCTTCAAATCCACCAATTTCTTGAGCCAGTAAATATGAGAAGCAGCACTTTGTTTCTCGTACATACCACATAGCTTTTGCCATACGCCATACGCTGTAGTCTCTTCTGCTACGTTGAAGTAAACATTTTCTGCCATTGTCAACATGATTGTGGAACAAGCTAACTCGTCAAGCTCTTCCCACTCATCTTCAGCCATACCTTCTGGTCTCTCCCCTTTGAGCTTCAGTGGCTTCACTTGTTTTTTCTGCACCAAAACCTGCCAAATCAGCTTCTTCCAGAATGGAAAGTTTGTGCCATCCAGCTTCTTATGTTGTAAAGAGTCTCACTTTGAGAAGATGCCATGTCTGCCAAACCATTTACTCTCGGGAAAAATCGGGCAGAGTTTCCCCTGTAAACTAGTCTCTGTACACAATAAACAAGTTGTAAACAACAAGCTGAACACCTCTCCTCAAGAACTGTCAGTATTTTGAAAAATTTTGACAGAGTCTCCCCTGTAAACTGAGCTCTGATCAAAAGATAGCTCAAAAACAACCATAAATAGCTGACCAGAGACAAATCTAAAAATCTCTGTAATATGCTATCCTGTAAGCATACATTGTCTCCTGTCTGGGCGATCACATAACCTGTATTTGTCTCAAGACTGAACCCTAAACAATACCTCAACGGTCTGATGCATAAGATGCAATTCCGTGTCTACACAAAGTCATACATCCTATGGGATAAAAGTCGCCGAAGAGGATGAGTGTAGAGGGGAACTCCAGCAACCTAATCCACCTCACACTGGGTAGCCCAGCCCCCAGTGCTTGGCTTCAAAAAACCTCACACACGACCCTCTCAGATGGCTCAGCAAACTGCCCAGAACTAGCATACATCCTACAATAGACCAATCCCTATCCTATGACCATTGCGGCGGTCTGTCTGCTAGCGTGACTCACAACTAGCAGACCCACAATCATAATACATCAATCTGCAATACATGCCAGTGGTGTCAAGCTGTCATATGGCCACACAATTCCCCTGGAATGTGGCAAGCACAAGAAGTAGCAATGCAGACTGCAATATATATATCTGATGATATATATGTGTACTTGGTCTATAGATGATGCTTTGAAGACTAATGAGTGATGTATGTCAATGCCGATATTGATGCCGACCACCTCCTGCTTGCCAATCTACACAAGATGGGTTTCTTTGCAGCTGAAATCTATCTTTTGATGTAGTGCTCAGAATGAAATTCTGAGGGCATAAACAGCTTCGAAAGGGGGATAAAACCTCAGGTTACCTACTAAAAATACTCCCGGAACGACGAGTGTGAATTTCCAAGCTCCGGATCCAAAATCTGCCTGAACGGTGCGGGCGTGCGCAATTACGCGAAACCGCACTGAACCTTGCTCTGATACCAATTGAAGTCGCGGAGCGGAGCTTAGATCGACTCTCACACACACACACACACACACACAGAGATACACAGATAGAGAGCTTACACAGTACGCATAGAATTCGTTGATGGGCTATCTCTCAAATCTTATTATTCACACAAGTTAGGCGGCCGGCCGGCCATATCTGTATAAGAGGCCACTTGGGCTTTAATCCCAACATGTGTGTGGTGTATACCCCCCCAGCACACCCCTTGCTTGCTTGGGGCGAGTTCTACGTTTTTCTCATGCCTCAAGCTCATTGGACCGCTCTCCCCCTAGCCAATCACATGCAGCATGCATTTCAAGTACATGGGTAGTCTTTGGACAAGTGTCCTCCTTACCCCTTAGAGAGAGAGAGCTTGAAAATATCTAGATATTTGTTGGATGGAAATAGAAGCTCATTGAATCCCTCTTTAGCCCAACCAATAGCATTCAAGCACACCATGTGGCTAAGCATAGGGAGAGTCTGCTGACATGTGTCCCATGTGCCCCTTTAGAAAAGGGGTGTCGTTTGGGTGAGTGGGAGGTTAAGTCAAAGATTCCCCTAACTTTGAGGCTTTTCCCCTCCTTTGTAGGGTCTCTTTTTGACTCAAGCACCTTACCCCCCATGCATGGGAAGCTTCTCAAGCACCTTCTTCATTAAGCATGATCGGCATCTCAAGCACCTTAGTCACCCAGCACGACAAGTACCTCAACCACCTTAGTCATCAAGCATGACAAGCACCTCAAGCACCTTAGTCATTAAGCACGACAAGCACCTCAAGTACCTTAGTCATCAAGCACGACAAGCACCTCAAGCACCTTAGTCATCAAGCATGACAAGCATCTCAAGCTTAGGTCGGGCTCCCACCTCAAGCTCAGCGTCCCTAGCTTGCCTAAGGTCCAAGGACTTTTAACACTAACCATTGGAGGTCTTTAATGAAGCTAACCCTAAGGTCTTTTCAGCTCCATTAGATGCACGTTGCTCTTTGATAGACTACCTCCTTTTAAACCCGTATTGAGATGTAACCATCTCTCCTCTTGGTCCTCTGTTGAGATAAGTCTAGAAGCACTTATTGCACATTGCTCTTTGGTAGACCATCTCCTTTTGGACCCCTATTGAGATGCAATCATCTCTCCTATTGGTCCCCTGTTGAGATATGTTTAGAAGCACATGTCTCTATTCTAACTCTTGTTCCCGTTTATTCTCCCACATTAAATTATCAGTTTAATATGAGAAAATCATTTGGGTTAGCTAGATATTAGATTTTATGACAATAAAGTATTAGATTATTGAAAAGATTAATGCAATAATGAACTATTTAAATTACAATATATTTCAAAATATTTAAAAAAAAAGTGAAAGAGTCATGGTGCTTTAAAACAATAAGAAAGTGATAAAATTATGAGGTTGAGGTTAACTAGAATTATAGAAGGTAACACATTGTTCGGGAATTATGAGGTTGAGGTTAACTAGAATTATAGAAGGTGACACATTGTTCGGGAATGCCTCTTTTATTAAGCGACCAAGTTTTCTACTCACAAAGAAGAAAACCGCAAATACTAGGAAGTTTTTTGAAATTTGCATATTTTTAAACTAAGTTCTCATATATTTCATTGATTTTTCTTTTGTTACCATGGTTTGCTCATTAATATATATCGTATGGAGTTTACTGTTCTTCCTAAAACAAAAAAAAGCAATTTCTACATTAGGGATCATATGCTTTATACAACCAATATTTTTATTGCAAGAGTTAAAGCTTCGCCAAAATAGGGGTCATCTAGTGATACATTATAATTCGGGCGAACTTGCAGATAAGTTGGTACGTCTGCTAAATTACTTTCAATTCCTCCATGGAATTGGTCTTGCAAGTTTTTATGTCGGGTATCTAAAATCATAACTAAGCAGGATAATGCTAAACCTGCTCTAAATAGAGGGTTTACTTCTATCTGTACACAACCAAGATGAACAAAGTGATAGCCTTTTTTACTGGATTCACCTTTATCATGTTGCAGGATCTCAGTGAGCTTTATGAAATGCATTTGATTATCTATAGGGATAGATGCTACTGATCTATTATCTAAGTAAACTGTTTAGGCTTTAAGTTTAAATAGATTTCTATGTTTATATACTTGATCAGGCTTTAAGTCTCGTGTTTGCCATTGGGCAGAGGGTTCGGCTTCTTCTACAGCTATGGAGAGATGTGCAAGAGACTGGGTCACTTTTGACAATGGTTTGTTCAAGAATGCCATTGAGATTTTACATGGTAGTGAGCTGACCGGTAGGAGTTTCTGTGGGAATTTACTGCGGGTATTTATCGAGGATTTGTTGCCTATGGCTATATCCCAAATGCCGACGGTGACCTTCAGACTACGCGACCACGCGACCTTGACTTTCAACACAATACAAAAAAATGGCAATTGCTTCTTGGAGCAAAGAATTGTTGAAAGAGAACAGTTTCTGCTAATCGCTCTTATAGCAGGAGATGAAGAGCTTATAGACTTTGAGGATTAAGATGAAACTCACAAGAGGTATTTTCACACAATGATGATACACAGATAAATATGTGAAACACAAATAGACTCTGATACCAAAATACGCACACTAAACAATTGCAAGCGGAAGCTGTGTATTATGAAGTGAAAGGGTTACAAGGGAAATACACTATGTGTGCAGGGGGTCGATAAGGGGATTGTATACAAGGCTTAGGTGAGACTTGAGAGGCTTTACTCGAGATCACTAGAGCTCACACTTGAGATCATTTACAATGAAGGGGCGTTCTCCGTATATAGAGAGGTGAGGTACCTTTCCAAGGTAGGTAACTTGTCGTGCGCACTAAGTTGTTAGTGGAGAAGGAATCACTTTTGTAAAGTGACTAGACAAGTGGAGAGGGAATAAAGTGGCTTTGTATTTTAAGTAGAATCTTTTGGGGCACGCCACTATAGATTAGATGCTCAGTTACTATGTGCTGACATAGCCGTGGCACCTAAGATGACCTAAGTGATGATGTCATCCACCTTGCCTGTGGAACGAGTCGACTTAGGATGTCAGCAAGGACATTTTTGGAGCCTTTGACGTGTTTGTACTTGTAGTCCACTGATCAAACTAGGAGGCTTGTTGGAATAGTCATTTGTCATTGTTGGCAAGAATGTGCATCTTTTATCCAGATAGGGATCTGCTTGTGTTAGGGTTGCAACCTCAGTTTGGGTGGCTGCTTGTGTTAGGTTAAACTCATTGAGATAGACATTTGGCCATTCATGAAGATATGGTATACTGAATCTGATGCAGAATAGTTGTACTATGAACCTTTTCCTTCCATCCGAATTTGAAATTCTTGTTGTTGAAGGTAATAGGCTGTAATTTGTCCAAAATATCATTGCCAATGATCATATCATAACTTGGCTGAAAACAAAGATAGGCAAAGATAGGTATTCTAGAAATAACCATAATTTGACCCGAGTTTTTATCGGCTCTTTGGATTTGTTAGAACATTTAATCAGAAATGATTCGTCTAGCTTAGGCGGGTCAGCTTCTTTAGAGATTTTTGCTTCTAAATCAAAGTCTGCATAGTTAACATAAAACTTTCTCCAGTCTCTATACCATGATGATCTAAGTACTGCCACCTTGGTATTGATCCATTTGGCCTTATCTTTATCAGTCTGAGGTTCAATAGGGTATTTTGGATCTAGAATAGTTTCCTTATAGGAGTGATAGATGGAGGAGTCTACCTTTATTGCATGAGTTAGAAATGGTAGATCTTCTGCAGGAATACCATCAATACTGATTGATGGAGATTCCAAGATATCTTGTCTTTGTGCTTCATTAATTTCTTTAATTGTAATTGAGACATTATTTTTGGTTTGAGACTCTTTACCTTTATTTGATGAAGAGCTTGCACTTGATTCTCTAGTTGAAGAAGCTAGGGGTGATTTTATTTTGTAAGGGGCTTTGCTGATTACCATGATATCTGCTTTTAGTGATAGGATATCTTTATTGCCAATTTGATATTCATTGGCCACTTGTAGGTTTGAAGACTCCTCACAAGATGGTTGGAATTTTTGTTGTTTAGACAGAGTTAATGATTCTTTAAGTCTTTGTATGTCTTCTTTGGATAGTAGATTACCTTCTGACGTTGGTTCTTCAGCTGTTTCTGGTGATTGTACTTTTGGTAGCAAAATATCACATGGAACTGTACCTGGAGAGGTTGTAACTGCAATTGGTGGATATGATGGATATTTCTCACCCGCCTAGAGAGAAGAGCTTTCTGTCTTTCTTGCAGATTGGTTTCCCATCAAAGTAGAGCTTGCTGCTTTTCAAGCAACTCTTCCCTTTGTTGTAATTCTGTTTCTCTCTGGAGAAACTCTTTGTATGATAGATCAGAGGGTTTATGTGAGGTCGATGGAAGATCTTGGGGATATTTGATGGTTTCATCATCAAAACTGGAAGGTTTGGTTTTGATTTTGCCAGAGACTACATTGCTGATAAAGTGATGATCAAAGAGAGGCTTATTTGCCTAAATTTTTTTCATTTTCATTTTCTTTGCTAAAGCTGGAATAAGCATTCTTTCTAAAGCTGGTGGTTTAAGTTTATCAGCTTCCTTTAGCACAACTTTCAGTTGCTTCTGAAATGTAGTTACCTCTTTGTAACTTTTCTTTGAAAAGGTCTTCTTACCTGATTTTAAGAGTCGATAAAGAAATCTGAATTGTTTGACTTTGAGTCTTCAGACCTGTATTGTTGTTTTTCTTTAGAATGCTTTTTCCATTGTTGAGGATTAAAAGAAATAGGAATGAAGTCTTCTAAGCTCATTACATAGAGAGCTATGGGACAACCCTCAAAACTTGAGTCTAAATTGTAGTTGTTGTTTACTGATGAAGAAGGTTTGCTTGAACTGAGCAATACTGAATTCGAACTCTGAGAGATCCGAAGAGGATAGCTCTGAGTAGCTATACCCATATTCTAGGATTATATTTTTGAATGCCACTGATTTTTTCTTATTGGGACATTCAAAGGCCCAATGACTTGTTTTGCCACACATAAAACATCTATTATCATTCTTTGAAGATGTGATTTGCGGTTGGAAGCGGTGTTTTTTAGCCAACAAAGTGGTTGGCTGATGGTCGAAGTGTTTGATGGTCGAGTTTGAAGCTGACAGAGATGGTGTAGCCAAAATTTGGCCCCATATTTACGAGCGTTGAAGATTCCGAAGATTGGTTAGCACATTTCGAGTTATGGTTACTGTCGATGCGTATGTCGACGGATGCAAAAAATTTGGAGACGGTGCCGTTGTTGATGCGACGACGAGCCAAGGTGTGGTTCAATGGTTTAGAGAACAGTGATCGAGGATCATGGCAAAGATTACAAAGTCAGTTTTTGGAGCGGTTTTGAGAGGTGATTACGCCGGAAGAAGCTGGTGCAAGGCTGAAGGCGGTACGCCAAGATGTAAGTAAGGATTTCTCTATTTTCATTGAGCAGTTTGAAGCTTGTTAGAAACAATTAGAGGTTGCTATTGGGGTCAAAAGCAATTAGTATTTGAAGTTGTTAAAGCTACTAGAGTGCTTGCATCCGAGGATCAGAGAAAAGGTCAAAGACGGTGCGGATACCTATGAAGACATGGTCTATCTGGCAAAGATAAAGAGCAGAAAGGTAAAGCGGAAGCTGGAGCTGGGTATGCTAAAGCCAACAGATTATATGCCTGTTGTGGAGGTAGCAAAGTGCTCTTTGGTCCAACCAAAGGTGATTCCAATTGTTCGAAGTGCAGAACCTGTTGAGCTAAGACCTACTGTTGGCTATGTTCCTTTGAGATTTCCGGTTGGTGATGTGCATGTGCCGAGGGTGGACGAGCTTATCAACGAGGAAAAGCTCCATATTGAAGTGAACCAGAAGGCAAAAGCGGTAGCAAATGTGGAGGTTCTGATGCAGATTGAAGAGATAAAGCCCGTTCTTGTGAAAAGTTTGCATGAAAAGATAGCAGAATGCAATTGAGATGCGAATACCGAGGATTCAAAAGCTGATGAAGAAAGAGAGCAAAGTCGTGAAGATGGTTAAGCTTTTGTGGAGCAACAAGAAGATGAAGAAGCAGATACGAAGTCGGTATATGATGCCGGTGATGATGATGATACAAGCTCGATTAGTTGTGAGACAAGTGAGGAGGATAGGGTGGATGAGTCCACATCCTATGACAAGGAGACGAGGTCTGACGAACCTGAGTTGGTAAAGGTAAATCTGCCCTCTTATGTGTTTGATGATATGGTAGTAGCCCATGTGCAAGAAGAGCAGGGAACAAAGCAAGCCGAGATGCTTGATGAAGACCATGTGGTGCGGTCGAGGCCTACAGGTGATAATATGCAGGTGAAGGTGGTGTGTGGGGCCATGCTAATGGTTGTGCTGATGAAGGTAGAGATGGAATGTGCCATGGCGGTGCAACAAGTGTATAATTTTTCCAGGAGAGATAGAGCAGCCATGCCTATGGAGGAAGTCGAGGTGCATGTAGTAGAGAATGAATTTCTCTCTCCCCAGGCGTAGCATGATGCAGCGGTAGAAGAGGTGATTGAAGAGCAGGTGGTTGAAGCCAAAGAGCAAGAGGTGCTGATTGACCTTGAAGGGCCGGTAGACGAGGAAGGGCTCAATGATGTTGGAATTGAGTGTGTGGCCAAAGAAGAAGTTGTGTTGCCCACAAGACGGTGGAGATTCCTGTGCAGTTGGCATGTCCAACAGGGGAGAAAGGAGAATCCCAGACAATGGCTTTGCTTCCATTGAAGGTATGTAAGCTATGGTTGATGAAAATGATGATAGATACAGCTATGTGGTGGATGATTCAGCAGATGGAGGGGTCTATGGTTGAGGCCTCCACTTTATTTGGTTGGGAGGGAGGGTTAGACATGTGTTGGAGCTTGGTGTTAGGTACATTTTATTTGGATGGGGATATGCTTGATGCTGCTCGGTATGGAGTAGACAGTTTGCGAAGGGATGCATGGAGTGTTGAAGGTAGGCTATGGGCAACCTACATATATGATGGGCTATGTGCTAGGGTACGGCACTATGGTGAGCAATAATACAGATGGGTGGAAGATACCAAAGGCAGGTGTTTGATCCAGGCGGAAGCTATGTGATGCATGGGGTGGGGCAACCCACTTGAAGGTTTGGCAGTAGGCAGAATAAAACTATGTAAATATGGTTTTGGTTTTCTCATAGTATGTGCCAGGTTTTGCAGTTTCTAGTGGAATAAAGCTCTTTTGTGGTTGAACATAAATGTTCAATCAGGGGGTGGGCAATGATGGTACAGCCAAAGTGTGTCAATTGTAGAAGGTGGCACGGACAGATATGTGCAGGCTAGCAGAAGCATGGCAAAAGGCTAGAGCAACTAGGGAGATCATGGGCTAATAGGTAGTAGCGGAGATGTATGACTGATGTGGTTTATAGGCCAACAAGGGCTCCATAAGGGGCTAACATGGAGAGCAAATGAAGGAGATTCAAGATGCAGTATTTGGGTCCAAGAATGTAGAGCTTAAATTGCTGAAGGACCAGGTCCAGATGGCTCACAAAACAGAGCTACGGAGCCCAAGTTATTAAAGGTTGAAGGTTCAGTGTGTTGCAGACTCTTGCAGGACAGGGCAGTCGGGGACAGTGGGAAGTCAGGATATAGGCGTGTAGTGCTCGATTTATGGAGCCTACCTGTCTTTTCAGATTGTAGATAGGAGCCACGGATTGTAGTTTATGGCCAGGTGAAGTTTTACAGGGGCTAGGTTAATGCCCACTTGACCACATGGGGGATCGTGCAATTTGGCGTCTTTTGAGCCTCGACAAGGTTCAAGAGCAGGATATGCATCATACGGAGCTAGCAAGAATTGACTGCACATCAAACGGAGCCCGGAGTAGAAAGATATAGAAGCCAGAAGATTGGGGACACTTGTTTGGGATTGATTGTAGATACTTTGATCCATTTTTGCAGCCTCGGTTCGGGGGCTCGGGGAGTATTGAGTTGTGGTTAAAGTTAGGCATTTTTCAAGTCGACATCATGGAGTTGCGACCGGGCTTTGCTGATTGGGAACCGAAGTTCCGAGCGACAAATGGCAAGATGTTGAAGGTGAAGAGGATTTTTTTACATCAAATTTATTTTTTTAAAAAAAAGTTTGGAGGGTGATTCCCAAGGGGCTGCCACGTGGCCTGAATTGCCCCACATGCATTAGGGGGAGACTGGATGGCGGGGTCCTTAACCCAGATGAGGGCACCCATTTGAGGCATGTGAGGCGAGCGTGAGCTCCTTGGCGATGGTGTGTGCTAGGTGGTGTTGTGCAGGCGGCGACTGGTGCCGGTTTTGGTCGAGGGAGGTGACGACAGTGCCCGTGGGGTGTCCTGTGTTGGTGGGGCGCGCTGGCGTGGCCACAGTCGGCGGTGGTTGTATGATGACATGGCAGGTAGCGCCCACTTAGGGCCAGATTCACACGCGTCCTGTAAGGGGCCAGTTTTTTTTAGGGCAAAGTGCCCCCCCAATAGCGATGTCGCTATTGTTCTCATGGGGAGGGGTCCCACCAGTGGATAGCAAGAGGGATAGAGTGATAATTCAATGGCTTCAATGGTCGATACAAGGGGCTTAGCCCACCACAAATGTTAAGCAAGGGAAGAGAGAGAGAGAGAGAACCAATCCGAGAGGAGTCCAAAGTACCAAAAGTGCAAGTGCAAGGTTGGCCAAATTGAGCGGACAAAGAGCCAAGAGAAGTGCCATGCAAAGGTTGTCAAAATAGACTATGCCAAGTGGTGGCAATGCAAAAAACTTCTAAAGGAAGCTTCAATTGGTTGTATGAGCTTTCTAGCTCCTTATTTTTTTCTTTTTTAGCCTTAGCCAAGCCTTATAAAAGGACATAGAAGTTATTTTTTAAGGGCTTTTTGGCCATGATGCTCCTTGGCCTGTGTAGGCTTTGCGCGATTGTTTTTGTTGCCGAGGTTCATGCCGGCAGTGTATTGGTTGTATATGGTGTTGCATATGCTAGAAGGCTATTCTCTATTGTTTTTGGGCGTCATTCCCCCTTCTCTTCTCTGCTTGTGTACATGTGGTTCCGGGCGTGTATCGGCGTGTGTGCCCCCCCCCCTCCCCCCCCCCCCCGAAGTTGGCCATGCAAAGAGAGGTAGAGAGAGGCTGTGTGCATGTGGAAGGCTGTGAATTGAGCCGAGAGGAGAGATTGAGTCTATCTAGTGTATTACAAGGTGTGTGTGCGTATGATTGTGTGCAAGCAGTGGTTTGTTTGCGGGTAGTGCCGAGTTTTGAAGGTTAACTCTAGTGAATTGGGGCGTTGTGTATACCCTAGGCTATAGTGAGGCATTTTGTTGTGTGTTGGGTGTGTTCCCCTTTCCCCCTCTCCAACAAAAAGAAAAAGTTGAAATATGCGGGAAAAGGATCATTTCAAGTGTGTGAAATTACCTAGCAAGGTACCATTTGTGTGGAGACTCTAGATGGAGTTGAAACCATTGGATTCCTCAATGGGAGTAAATTCAAAAGGTACTATGATCCTCTAAGTCAGGAAGAGCTACAAGCCATCCATCAAAAGAAAGCAGCCAAAGAACAGGTAGAGCTTAAAAAGATCCAAGCAAGAGTTGAGGTTGGAGAAAGACAACAATGTCTTAGACGCCAACGAGAGGCTAATTTGGGAATCATGAAAGCGTTTTTTGAAGACATTGATGATGATTCATTGGAATCTGAGCCACCTCTACGATATCCAATTGAACTAAATAGCCTCTATGGGAGAGTACTACATAAATCATTATTGGATACAGGAGCTCAACATAGTTTGTTATCCTATGGAGTTTGGTGTCAGCTAGGAAAACCACCCCTATCCACAAGCACCATCCAAGTCAAGGGTGTCAATAAGAAGAAGACCACTATTTTTGGAATCCTACACACTCTTGTTATTTATGACAATGGAACCGTGGTTTAAAGCTTTTTGGTCATGCCTGTTGGTACTATGGAGGGTAATATAAACCTGGGGTGCAAATGGATGTGTGCAGTCAAATGTAATATCGATTGGGAGACTAGGAGTATCACAACACAGAAACCAAGTCATGGCCCTACAGCTCAAGGAATAACACCTGAAATATCACCTCTTCATAACACAAAAAACAACAAAATATTGCCAATCCAAAAATTCACATCCTTGCCAGTAGCACAACCCTCTAAAGCTTCAACTTCCATGGCTACGACAGACAATGCTACATCAAAGGCTCCACGCAATTTGACCAAGGGTACATATCAATGGGTTCCCAAGGTATCATTATCGGACCCCCCTATGGTTCAAGTTAATTCACAAAGGAAACCTCGAAGGAAGGCGTCCACTCAGGTTAAGAAGGTGAAAACCAAATCATGTTGGATCCCTAAACAACTATTAGAAGCCCAAGGCTACTATGATGGAAATGATCGAATTTGGGTACCTAAATCTAAATCTTGTCCTTCCCTATACACTACAAAGCCATGTGAGTCAAACCTTGTGATTCCAAAGCCGATGGAAGACCGTGGGAAGGGAATAATCACAGAATGCTACACACCTATTCCATAGCTAGTTTGGGTTCCAAGGCAAAACCAATCTATTCGGCTTAGCTCAGGAAAGCGAGAGTTCCATGAAGCTTCTAGCTCCTCATGTAATGCATCCATAGAGGTAAAAGCTTCTACACAACCTCCACCTACCATAGGCAGCCTCCATGAAGCTACAAAAGATTTGACACCTCCCATTGTTCAATTATTACCTGATGCACTACTTCAAGTTTGTTCATGGGAGAGTACCTTACTACCCTTGCAACTCGATGAGGCACCCAAGGTAATAGAGAACTATTGGCTAAAATCCTCACCTATTACCAATTGGAATAACTGGTTCC
Organism: Adiantum capillus-veneris; assembly: GCF_014529385.1. Taxonomy (NCBI): domain Eukaryota; kingdom Viridiplantae; phylum Streptophyta; class Polypodiopsida; order Polypodiales; family Pteridaceae; genus Adiantum; species Adiantum capillus-veneris. The sequence goes on along the minus strand of NC_140944.1, from coordinate 137,026,655 downwards.
AAAAGGTGATGACATCCTTTTAAAGTATGATCTACCCAAGGAAGGAGGGAGTGTTCATTCACGTCAGCCTATTAAATTATTTCCCTCTTACCCTTCTTTCCCTGACCCTTAAGCTTTCCAATTTTAGGGATTGTTAATATATAGAATTATAGTAACTAACCACCCTAGTTTAAACCAAAAGAAAAAAAATAGTAAAGAGCAAGAGCAATTAGCAAACGAGTGTGCACAATACTATTCAAAAGCATTGACCTAGACCTACACATGTCACATCAGCTACACTAAAACAGAAACCTATGTCATCAAACACCTAACCATCCTCTATTTGTGTTCACATATATGGCTAATTCTTACGAATATTCTTTTTACCTGTCCCAAGTAATGCATTTATGTTATCCTCATATTCCTCTGAATGGGATTCAATTGAAACACTCGCTTGTGAGAGTAATGTTGAGGAGTTAGAGTGGCTGGTCCGCCTCTTGACTACGACGGATCCCTATTCTATCCAGGAAGTTTGCCCAATTGCCCAAGTTTACCCTTTTGCCCAGGCTGAGTATGCATGTCTCTGACATTCTCAATATTATTCTGCACGGAAGAGGACAAGGATGATAATGGTGATTGGACATACGAGACGCATGGCCTTACCGAAGAGAATTACACCTTCCTTGATGATGAGGATGGCGGTTTAGCCTTAGAGCTACCGATCGAGCTCTCCAACCTCCACTTACTTTGATCCTCATCACTCGAGTGATGGAAGTGAGGTAGGATTAGTACGATATGAGTGTTTCTATTTTAAAGGTTAGTGATTAGCAAAGTTCTTTTTTCCCACTGATGTGCCTCTAGAAGGCGGATGTTTGGTGGTGACTATTGTGCAGTTTGTGACTACATAAGGATGCCTTTCAAGGACAACGACAATGGATGTTTACATGCTACAACGGATGTTCTCCATTATATCAGGTGTACTACTTCCTTTTATCTATGCTTTCCATAGTTACATGTTTGCATCTTGTCACGTGAGTTTCTAACAATGCATAAAATTTATGAAGTTGTGACGTTGCCAATTTAGATGCTATAATTTTTTCAAGCTTCTAGTACCTTGTTCTTCTATTTGAGTTTGTCTATTAGTTGGCTTTAAGTAGGTATCAGGACCTTAGGCTTAACTAGGCCACTTAATTGCTGACTTTAATTCCTAAATAGTATATTAATTGTAGTAACTTTAGTAATGTTTTAAGCTATGAGGATATAGTTCTCTCTAGCTTATTCCACCTAAGTGTGACTTGTGTTGTGGAAGTCCACGTGTTAAGCTGGTATTTGAGACCTCGAGTCTTCCGGCTAGTTTATGCTCAAGATGGTATTTGAGACCTTGAGTTTCCCAGCTCTACTGGTATTTGAGACCTCTAGTCCCCCAGCTACTTGTAGCAACTATGACGACAACAATAACAACAACAACAACAACAAAAAAGAGAGAGAAAAGAGAAAGCAAATAACACAAACTTCCTTGTATTTTATGTTGATCACACTTAAGTGGTAATAATGATAAGATCACTAGTCTTTAGACTCCGACGAGCATTCCTAGGGTTAACTATTCTTTAGTCGATATTTTTTAATTAACGTTGGTCAATCTAGTACTTACTTTAGCCCTAGCTCTTGTGTACTTCTATTAGAGTCAACCCTAATAGACCTTAAATCGATCGCATTTTATTCAAGTACTACGCTTGTTCTAGTTGGCAATGTTACAATTCATGAATTTTTTTTGCATTTCCTAAAATATCATGTATGCATCTCACTTATTGCACGCCTGCACATGCTGCCTTTGAGCTTTCACAATGTTGTTTTTCTTCTGCTCTACAGGTACTCCTATCGTGGATCCTGATGTTGCACTGTTATATTCCGAGGACGGAATCCATATCAGGAAGGGGGGCATGTTAACCACCGGCGTCCACTTCTAGTAGTCATGAGTCGGGCTTGTCGGTCCAATAGGAAAAGGGTAAGAATGATCGTCGATGAGAGGTGCACTCTAACTGGAACATTCAAGGGTTAGTTGGCTAAGCATGGGCGTCCAAGTGTGAATGGGCGAGCTCATAGAAAAGTCACTAAACCTAAAAATCACTCATTCTCTCATTTGTGCAATTGAAGAGTGCTCTTGCTCCATGTCCATCTTCTTCTTCATCTCCTTGTGTGTGTGTGTGTGTGTGTGTGTATGCGTGAGAGAGAGAGAGAGAGAGAGAGAGAGAGAGAGAGAGAGAGAGAGAGAGTGATCGAGCATTGCGACGGCACGGCGGTTGAGCGCGGCACGGTGGTATCTCCCTCTTCTTCGCGGCAAGGAATCCTCCACGAAGGTGAGCGTAGGGCGGTGAGTGACACACCCTTGCTCTCTTGAGCTTGCTAGATTAATCTGGTTGTGTGCTTGCAGCCATTTGTAGATCGCACATAGTGTACGACAAGTCCCTTACTTTGACACGTGTGACAGATGCGCACAATATACGTAAAACAAATTTACAATTTGCTATCTGCAAGCATAAATTGGGACAAACTGCTCAACCGAGTGTAAAGAGCATAACCATATACGCAAGTAGAGAGCAACTAGCTCAAAACGTATCCCACAAGAGAAATTGCCTGCAAAAATCAGCATAAACCTATGAAACGTGTAACTGGCAAAGTCTGTAGCCACACAAGCGTACACTAACCTCACTCCTACGAGAGTGGATACAAGAACACCAAGATGTGTCCAAGCTAACAAAACCTATCAAAGTGAGAGTAAACAATTGACCACTGTCAAAGTGGGAATATATCGACCACTATACAAGATGGCATAACACTGCAAACTTTTATGGCGAGAAGACGAGGAGAAAAGACGAACATAATTTTCTTTGCAAAATGAGTCAAAACTCAACGCAAACCGCAAGCCGAAAAACTGCATATAACTGCCAAAGTGGGAATAAATTTGACCACTAAACCATCAGAGAGTAAGCTGCGAATAAGCATAAACCATGGAGAGAATCTGGGAAAAATATAGTAGAGGTTCCCCTGAAAACTGAGCAAAAACTCAAAAATCTTACCAAATACGCATGAAAATAGACACTTAGTGTCTCCGTAGCAAAATCCACAAATGGCATATATAGCACTGCGAAAAACCCTGGCAAAATAGCTCACTCCTGACCGAGTGACTCTATGGATGTATACCTGTCCAAAAACACTTGTAAACCTACGAACTTGCTACCTGCGAGCTATGGCTAGCTCAAATTGTGTCTGCATAATGCATACATAGTATGAAACTGCACAAGACCGTGCCAAAAGCTCTTTGGAATGCTCCACTTAATCGCACATGAGCACTACATGTGTCATATAATCCACACTGGAACGGCTGTGCTATTTGTAAGAAAAATGTTGTGAAACTGGCACACACTACCTTATCGATTGATAAACACGTCAATCAAAAATGCCGTCCAAGAGCCAAGTGCGCTCGAGGAAAAGACCTGCTCCGAAATGGGTCGTCAGAGCTATATGTGGTGGTGTGTGTGGCCGTTGAAGAAGAAAACTAGAGAAATCATCATCGATGTCGTCTTCCACTGTCGGGGGGAAGTACGCTAGCTGAATAGCCGCATGTTCGATGTAAAAATTGATGCACAGTGCCGTCAATGCTCCAAGCCGGTGTTGAGTCATCAATGCCAAGTCGTAGAGGAAAATCATCGAGAGTCGATGATGTAAAGCGTGTCGCCAAAAACGAGCTGCCAAATCACTATAAAAAATTGATGTGAAGACCGCTTCCCGCCGGACGAGAGTCTCCGATGCCGAGGAATGCCAAAATTGTCTAAGAGAAACTCTCTCAATCGTGATGTCATAGCTCTCCGATATGTCGAGAGCCACTCCGAATCACCAATGCTGAGCCAAGGCGAATTGTCGAGAAGAAGGTGCTCTCTCTCTCGCTGCTCTCGTGCCGATGATGATCTTTCCAAAACTCTGCAATCACCCACACTCTCCCATTCCCTTTGGCGATGAGAGGATCTCTCTCTATCTCGATCTCTCATGCTTGCTCTCTTTCGCTCTCAAGCTGCCTGGGTGTGCGAGAGCGGGGCGGGGAGTCGAGGTGTCAAGGGCTCCGTGGGAACGGGCCCTTGCACACATTAGGTGCATGATCAAAATACAAAAATTTGATATTTTTTTTGGTTCACTCAGCACTGACGGGTTTGTTTGTCTGCTGTCCAGCACAATGCTAAACCTGCAGACTCTGACGAGCATCGATTGCTTCCCCCGCCCCCCCGCCCCCCAAAGCTTTATCAAGATCTCTCTCTCTCTCTCTCTCTCTCTTCCAAGCTCTTTACGCAAAAGCACGGATCTGCCCGCTTCAAATTCCTAATGCTGCTTGAGTTCTCTGCAATTGTGCAGAGGCCCGAAGAATTGCACTGCTCAACTCCCCTATTGTGCAATGTCCTTCCCTACTTTGCTCAAGGCCTCATTGCCGCGTTCTGACGACTCTGTCTTGCCTGAGAGTGTCCGACTCACAAGTTGTCCCAATGATTTCAAAAGTTGTAGAGCCTTCAAGGCTGCCAATTCTCCAAGCTGCTCCCAATTCTATGCACTTTTGCATCTCTTGCACACAAGCTCTCCAAAATGCTTGCTTTGCCCGGATTTCTTGCATTTGATGCTCCTACAGAGTTTGCCGAGTACCTGCACAATTGCCCCCAAATTCAAGCTTTTCCAAGAAGCCTCTGTTCCTGCAGATCTCACTTCTTTCTTGCTCCGGTTCCCTGAGAAATCCTCGGAATCACTCTCCAAGCCAAGAGGGGTTGTGTGCGTCAGGGGTCGAGATGCGCCCGATCTCCCTCAATCAAGCTCCGATCCGTGTTGGATCTGCTACCACCGCCAAGCTCAACTACGAGCTTTGAGCTTCACCATAGTCGAGGAGCTCCGTCGCTTCTGAGTCGATCGTTGAACAGCAGTGGCACGTGCGGTTTGCTCCCATAGCTCTAATACAACTTGTGAGTGCACGTGTGCACGGATGCATGCGTGCACGGTGCGGTGCGTGCGGGGAAGGGGAGCACGAAACTGTGTGGGTCGAGCAACCTTTGGAAGTAATGAGTGAGGAGATCCTTATTCTTTAAGGGTATGTTCACACATGGACGGGTGGCCAGACACCGAACTTTCGGCCCCGGACAAAGGCGCAGCGCCTTTACCCCAACAGTGTTTGTGTCTTAACTTGGAGAAAGATTGTAAGAAAATGCTTTGGGACATTCTCAAACTCTTTCCAAGTAGACTTTGAGATGCTCCCACCCCACACTCCAACTCCATAAAGAAGAACTTGTGTCACCGATGTGTCAAAAACGATACTTCTTGAGAACCCAACACTTGATGTTTCTCGCATTACACATGTTCTCAAATGCATAGTATGCTCTCTTTTCCACTTCCAAACGATGCATAGCACATTCATTCCACTTGTGATTGGCAAGAACATCAAGGCCAAGGTACTTAAAGCTCTCAACAACAACTTCAAGTGTCTCATTATTGTACACAATGCATGGCTACTCCTTATGGTTGGTTTTCACAAGTATAACCTTTGTTTTGGATTCATTCACAATCAGCCCACTATGCAAGAAAAAGTTCTCAAAGACAACCATAAGCTTTTGTGCATCTTCTAAAATGTGTGCTAGAAGCACTACATCATCCACATACATCAAAAGCATGACTATCGCATTGCAAATATGGACCTCTTCAATGTCTTCTTCTTGCATAAAGAGTTGGTGACAACGGACATTCTTGTTTAACCCCAATAGTGCTTGCAATTTCTTTTGAAATTCATCTTCCCATGCGCAATTGACATATCACCTTCTCATAGATTCAAGATACCGCAAGCATAAACTCACTTGGCACTTGGAGTTCTTCCATCCTTCTCCACAAATTGTTATGTGGGATTATATCAAAGGCTTTCTTAAAGTCCACAAAACAACAATACAATCGCTTGTCTTTCAACCGACTTTCCTCCATGAGAACTCAAAGAGCGAGAAGATGATCAATGGTGCTATGGCATCGATAAAAACCCGCTTGTCCTTTTGTACGCTTGTCATTCTGTTTAGCCCAATCACTCAATTTCATCTCCATTATACACCCAAACAACTTTGCCATAAGAGACCCAATCATTATAGTCCGGTAGTTGTTTACATTATTTACATCTCCTCCTTTATGTAATGGCTTGACCCAATTAGTACTCCAATCATAAGGCATACTATGTTGAAGTGCAAGGTCGAACTATCACACATCCACTCATGTATAAAATCTCCCGTCCCTTTAATCATCTCTGGCTAGATACCTTGAAGATCTCCCACTTTGCGAGTGACCAACTTTTCAAGCTCACCGCATACATCCTCAATAGTAAAAAAAAGATGGGATACATGGGAGTGAACAATATAATGGCATTTTTCAGCATTTAGTTGCTCATATAACTGCGTACAATGTGTGTACATATCCATAAAACTCAAGTTACCAAATTCTCAATCCGCTTACCCCTCAAGTTTCTCCAAAATCTTCCATATCTATGTGCCTTTTCTTGGGCAATGACTTTGATAGTTTTCTTTGTCCATAGTTGCATCAAGCTTTATCAAGGACTTTCGAGCATCTTGACATTCTTTATCAAACCACATTTTGTGTGATCTATCTTTGTTGATACCATGGACATGCTTTATGGCAAAGCATTCTTCGACACAAGAACAATTTTGTCTCATGTACCTTCTCTGCACAAAAGCATTGGAGACCCTCTTAATTATATTTTTTTTGCCTACATTGACACTCTAGTGGCTGTCGCTTTTGTCTCCTTACTGGTTGCACCAAGATTCTAGATACTCCTTGGGCAAGGATCTCTCTCTCTCTCTCTCTCTCTCTCTCTCTCTCTCTCTCTCGTGTTTGCTAGGGATTTCTTTCCTGTATTCACTGTGAGTGTCCATCGTCCCCTCACATCTCATTAGCAGGTGGGTGTCTCCTCCCCCCTTGGCGCGGTAGCGAGTCATATGACATAGGGAGACTAAAGAAACTATGGATTCCACTTTTGTTGCATGCCAAATTGACTCCCTACCTTAAGTGAGAATTCAAGAACCCTACACCCAACCCATCGTTGGAAAGCCATTCAATGTGTGGACAAAAGTTAACAACACATTCCCAAGTTTAAATGCATACACAAGAAATGTAATCGTAGAGGACATGATGCGGGTAAATAGGGACAAATGCTCTATACTCTACACTATGTGTTACCCAAAGAAAAAAGAGAGACAGGGTGGGTGGGCTATGGCAATTCCATATCAATACTCGGACAAAATCCATTTTCTTGACTATGAAAATCAATAGAGCTTATGCTAAAATCAATGGTATTTACATATATGTATAACTACAAAAATCATTTTTAACCTTGAAAATTGAGGCTAATGAAACTTTAGCTCATAAAGGGATACTAGGTAGAAGAGTCTCTCTCTCTGTCTCTCTCTCTCACACACACACACACACACGAGCAAGGGAACACTCTCCATATGATACGTTAACTCAATATTACATAGTGCAAGAGTCATTGTTCCACTATTATTCTCTCCCACTAGCATGTAGTTTTTGGGAAAAGAGTGTCTTAGCGCTTAACCTTGCGCCGATTGAAATTCAAAGTAACTAGCTAAAGAGAGAGAGAGAGAGAGGGGGGGGGGGGGGGGGGGGGGGGGGGGGGAGGGAGACACCCTCCTACTAGAGAGAGAGAGAGAGAGAGAGAGAGAGAGAGAGAGAGAGAGAGAGAGCCCTCCTGCTAGATCTCTTTTTCTCTCTACAGAGGCCACTCAATTGAGAGAGAGAGAGAGAGAGAGAGAGAGAGAGAGAGAGATGCCCTCCTTCTAGATCTCTCGCTCTCTCTTTTTCTCTCTACAGAGGCCACTCCCTCCATTGAGAGAGAGAGAGAGAGGGGAGAGGGGGGGGGGGGGGGGGGGAGGGAGGGGTGGTGGTGGTGAGGGATAACAAGGGATAGACACAAAGAATGTGATGTGGGATAGACACAAAGAATGTGATGTGTGTCGTGGGGAGATGTATAAAGATAAATATATACATGCGTGTATACACACACACGCACACACACACACACACACACACTTAAGTACGTATACACATACTCAAATGAGTGAGCTTGAGAAACTATACAAGATTGGCCTGTTGGTAAGAGCGAGCGAGACCCATCCTAGACCGGTTGCGTGAGCTCTTGCTTATTGAAAATGATGGCTTTCTAATGAAGAAAAATTTTGACTATGTTTAGCCCTTGTTTACTTTTGCCCCTGTCCGAGTTCAGTTTATGATAGAGTGGCTTTGCTTTGGGACAAGCAACCTACATAGACACATGGTTAGGGCGTTGGGCTACCAATGAGGAGATCTCAGGTCGAGTTCCTAAGATCGGGGGTCATGGATCAATGCATTGACTTTTTTCTTAATCATCTATCCTCCTCGAGATCCACGCAAGGAGTCCCCATTTGTCGATCCCACAGCCCCCACTTCATTCAATATCCGCGTTAGATAGTGTTGTGGCATGTAGTTGCCACCTTCGCCACACACTAACTCCGCCATTTGCACTCCATGGTAAATTGAGTGGTGAATTTTGATGCTTAGTGATCGGAACTTTGTAGTAGACTTTTCTCAAGGTATAGTTGTTATAGAAAAGTTACTTGTTAATTTTATAAAAATTGAAGTCCCCCTTAAAGCAAAAGTCTTTTATAAGAGTGCTTTGCCATAGAGCTTTTCCTTTAATTATGTTCGAAAACTTTAATAATTTATACGAGGGAGAAAAAAAAAAGGGTAAAAACTCACTATGGCTTACATAAGGCTATCGAGAAAATTTCATAATAAGAGGCTTGTTTGTGAGAGAGAAAAATAGAAAGTGACACTAGTATATTAACCATAGTATCACATGCCCACCTAGTCAAAGACCCTCTCTTCATAAGCTTGGCCCTCAAAACTCTTAAGAAGCTTTAGAAATATGTGGACTCTAAAAGCCATAGGGCCTCTGATATCTTTGCCAAGAGTATGCAAAAAACCATTAAAAATGCAGGTCCTAAAAGAAAGAAAAACCAACGGTTCTATCAACTCACTGACGAAGTTGGGATCTTAACCATATAAAAACAAGTAGGCTTAACTTCAAAAGTAGAGCACAAAATATGGTTAGAGACTAAAGCAAAATTAATCGAACTCCAACTAGAGGAGTTCAGAAAATCCAGAATCCTTTCGAGAGAAACCTTCCTCCGGTCGGAGGAGGTTAACCATACACACTTCTTTAGGGCCCTAAAAGCAAAGCCTGGTCTACTCGCTCACAAATGCAGATGGAAATGATATTGAAATCTTGATGAAATGGCTTTCTTGACCACCTGCAAACAGATCATAGGCCAGCTCGAGACGTGCTCCCCTGTGATAGATGATGCCAGATCGACTCTCCTTGGGAGCGTTAAAAGAGCAGTATCCCACTCTAAATCCAAGCTCCTGGAGAAGGCATTCACCGAGGATTTATGCTTCCTTGCACTGCATGCTCTGGGCAGAGAGATGTCCCCTATGGGATGGGTTGACTATTGAGTTCTTCTTGGAATTTTGGGATGATCTTAAGCCTCCCATCACGAGAATGGCTAACCAAGACCTTGTTGATGGGGTCATGGATTTAAGCATCAAAAGAGGAATCATTAAGCCTATCCCCAAATATGTATACTACTCCCAACTAAAGCATTGGTTCCCCATAACAATGATGTTTGTTGCATATAAAATTATCGCCAAAACTGTCGCCCTCAAGCTCTCCCCCCTCCTCAATAAAGTCCTCACCTGCCACCAACATGGATTCACAAAGGAAAGGTCAATTTATGACAACATTTTGGTAGCAATGGTTAGCATTGAATATGCCGCTTTCACTAAGCAAGAGTGTATCTTGCTTCAGTTGGATCTTGATAAAGCGTACAATAGGATAACATGATCGTTTATTGAAGATGTCATGAAGTCATGAGGCTTTGGGCCATGGATGTGTAGCCTGTCAGCATCCTTGGTGCTGGTAGCCAATCGGAGCTCCTCTTCAATGAGAGAATTGTGGGTGCCTTTGAGATTAAAAGACCAATTAAATAGGGATGGCCACTTGCCCCTCTACTGTTTGCCATTGGATCCCACCCTCTAGTCACACTATTGGAAGACAATGCCGCTAAAGGAGAGATTCAAGGATTGGCTCTACCTACTAACAACCATCTACTGGCAAAGCTTTTTTTGGATGATTCCCTACTCTTCCTTAAGGCTTTCCCTGAGGTTATTAGGAAGGCTATGGAAACAGTGAAAACATTTTCCTTAGCCTCAGGGTCAAAGTGTAGTATTGAAAAATCATGATTGATCTCTCTCTTCGAGAGCGACTCGTTTGATCAGTCTATGTGGAGTAGGGAGATAGTGTCAAAAGGGAAGATATTCCAAAACCTGGGAGTCCCTTTGGGGGTGGACATTACTCATAAGCAAAGATTCTTGTGTGTTATGGAGAAAGTCATAATTAAGATGCGAATGTGGGAGTATGTGCTTCTCGCTTTCCAAGCAGAGTGAAGGCTATCAATTCTTTTATGTTGCCTTATATAGCCTTCAATGGTCCACTGCTTAAGCTAGCTAAATGCACCTGGAAAGAGTTCTTGAGACCCGTTAAGAGATTTTTGTGGAAGAACGACACTAAAGACGGAGCACCTTGGCAGTGGGTGAAATGGGATACGGTTGCAAGACCTATGGAGGGTTTGGGATCCTTAACCCTAGTACTCATGCGGAGGCTCTATGTGCCAAGTTTATGGTAGCCCTCACTAAGCAAGGTTAGGCTTGGGCCATTATGACCAAGGATATGATGGATAGCTCCAGAGTATGCTTGCAAGGCGGCCAGTGGAAAGGACTAGAGGTGCAAGACAAGCTGGTGGCCTCTCAGTGGGCCACCAGCTTCCATCCTGAAACTTGGGGGTACGACATGCGAGCTTACTCGGAAATGCAATAGAGCAATGGAGTCTTTGGAATGGGGAGAGCTACCAAGGTACTTCCACAACTCTATATCTCAATGGCCCCCTTGGATCTCTAAGGCTGGAGGCATCCTTCTGACCCCTTTCTGGAGGGAAGTTTCCAGAAAGGTTAATAACAAAGGTATTAAATGTATAGGCCAATTGTGGGACTACATCGGAGGTTGTTGGAAAAGAATGGATCAACTAGCATTTGAGTTTAGCCTTAGTGGGTCAGAAAGATTGCTGATCAGTAGAGCTCTAGAACGGCTCAATAGGTGGTATCTATACCAGAATGTGAATCCAAGGTCGAGTGGAAAGCTTGGCACTGGCATGCGAACATACATTTCCTAACACCGCAAACTAAGGATATGTATAGGGTATGTATATCACCCTTATGGCATCACAGGAGTGGTTCTCCCTGCTCAATAAGCAGTGGGGTAAAAATTGGCCAGAGTCAAGGTGGGAGATAGCCATGAAGAACATATGGCACCCTTAATGGCATCATGGGATGAAGGTTTTCTTATGGAAGGTGCAATGGGAAGCCATGCCAACTGGAGTGAAGGTCCTTGCCAGGGGAATTGGTCCAGATAGATGCTCGCAATGCAGAAACTTCTTGTGAAGACCTCTCGCACCTATTCAAGAAATGTTCGACGATTTGTGGTCTGGCATGCAAGATTTGCAAATGGGTCCAAAAAACCTGGAAATAGGATTCTTTAGTATGATCTCTTCTTGGGAGGGAAGATGTTTGGGATCCATGCACTGCTCATTGCTACACAAATTGTGAGGTATTGCTACTTCAAACACATTTGGAAGGCAAGGAACTATCAAATCTTTGTTGAGAACTCCTGGGAAATAGCTAAGTTCACGGAGATAGTCCAAGAGAGCAAGGTAACGATCATTGCCATTGGAAAGGAAAGGAACTCAGAGGAGTGGAACAGGACCCTGGGCATCGCAATAAAAGACGTACAAAATTAAAAGTATGGGCCCATCCATGGTCGTGGGGTGACTCCCGCATCAACTGATGTATCTATGATCCATTGAAGTGGTCATGGTTCGTTACGAGCATGACATGAATATATAATTTTTTGGATCTATCAATATAATCCACTCACCATTGTGAGTTTTAAAAAAACATATCACAATAAAATATTATGTTTTCTGAAAAAAAGTATAACAACAAACTATTTAGATTACAATATATTTCAAAAGCATAAAAAATAATGTTTGACACAATACTCAATGCCCCTCTTTAAAGAGATAGCTACACAAATGTCAATACCCTCTCACAAAGTCTTAAAAGAAATAATAATAAAAAGTTTATTGTCATTAGCTTACCACGTGGCACTAATCCACAAGATTTACCCAAAATCCAATCCTTTACTAAGGACTACTTATGTAGTCTAAAAAGACCTACCATTGATGTATCTAGTCTTCCATCCCCACCATTGTTTTCAAATAACTAACCAAGGGCAAAAGGTTCAACATTTCTCTAATTTTCACAAATCTAAGTACTCTAGTCTTTGGCATCGTCACCTTCGAAGGAAACTAACAACAAGTGCATGATTGCCCAAGTGAAGTAAGGTCATGGATGAAATATTCTAGCAATTGGAGCTCACCTTGAGTAGCTTACTATGTCTATTTTGAACATGATAGATTGAATTTTTCAATAACCACAAAGACAAAGTTTCTTTTTTGGCAAAACTCACATTGGTGAGTAAATTATATTGACAACCACAAAAAATTACAAATTCTTGCCATGCTCATGCCAAGCCATGACATCTTCAAGAGGTCACTGATACATTTGCTCATAGGGGAACCACCCCTTGGCCAACATAGGGTCTTTATCAAAGACAAAGCTTATCCAAGTACATGCTCTACCGTCAAAAAATTAAAACTATTTCCTATTAGTCTTATAATGCTTATAATTTTTAGTTTAAAATGTCTAGCTAGCATAACAAGGTGAAGAAGCATGAAGCCCTTGGAAAGTAATTTTAAATGAGTGCCTACAATCACATGAAATTTTTATTGTGTTTTAATATAAAATTAAATTATCCATTATACATACATAATCACAAATGGTTTATGTATTAGAAAAAGCCCCACTTAAATAATAAGGTGAAAGATGCACACTGCACATTATTATTTGAAAAAAAATCAAATAAAAAAATAAAAATAAAAATATACATTATTTAGTTCATTATACATACATTATGTATACAATGCTAGATTAACAAGAGTCGGCGATAAAAACCTTGTACTCTTTCTTCCACCTTTCTCTTCACTCACAAGGGACGGAGGTAGCTCTATAAATATATTCTGTACGATTTTGACGTCCAATGAGCTGCAATGTAATGGTAGTGTTGTTGAGTGTGTAGCTGTTGGATTCAATTTAATCACACCGATCCACATTTCATGCTGAAAATTGAATGGTAGAACTGCTCTTTCGAGGGGGGAGAAGGCTTACTAATTTTTTCGTGAGTCCAGAGAAGTGTAATTTCCCTTTGTACCAATAGACAGTCTCCATGGTGAAGGCATATTCCTTTTTGAATGTCTTTCATCAGCTCTCGTGAACTCAACCATAATCTCGAATGGTTTGTATATTAGAAAAGGCTCCGCTTAAATAATAAGGTGAAAAATGCACATTATTATTTGAAAACAAAATAAAATAAACAATAAAATAAATTAAAAGCAATAAAATAAAAAATACATTAAAAACTAAAACAAAAGAATATATTAATGGCTTCATTAAAAAAGACAGGTTTAATAAGCGTATAGAATAATAAATCACTTTAATAATTCAATAAAATGAATCTTAATCAATATTGAATCAATACTTCACATTATGGATCAAACTCCTACGAATACTCTAATCCTTTGTTCTTTAAAGTCTTTTTCTACATCCCAAAAAAGAAAAGAAAGCATCTGTGGAAAATAGCATTGAAAAGGAAATTCTTTCTTTCTTTTCAATTTTTAAAGGAACACATGTCAAGCAAACAAAGTTGAACGACCTTCACCATATGGATACTAAGGCCTTTAGCAAGCCAAAAAGATACCAAGTAAGAAGTGTAACGCTCATAACAAACATAAGATTCATGCTGTTAACCTAAGAAAGTAAAATGCAAGCTCAAAGAAGGGCAGAGCTGGGGACCCAGGACCCTCTAGAGTGTAGATCGTAGATTTGAAGCAAGGCAAAGTTGGGGAGTGGAAGGTGACCTGAATCAAATAAGCTCAGCAGGACTCAGCTATGAACGACCATGTTGGACCCCCACCAAAGCAAAATTCAGCACTCGAGCTTAGCAAGCACCCTGAAGCTTAACTCAAGTAAGGATTCCTTTTGTTGTTCACGGCCACTGGCACATCTTTGGCATGCCGAACTTAGCCATTCCCTTTTTTCTTGTGCCCTTAGTATATTAAGAGTGTCCTTTTTAATTATCTTATGCACCTTTTGACTTTGTTGGTTGCTATCTTCAGTGCCATTTTTCCCTTTTCCCTTAGGGATTGCTCCCCCGAATTTATAACCCACCCTTCCCCCGAGGTTTACAACCCTTTCCTCCCCGTTGCCATTTTTGTTCTTGTGCAAAACAAGGTTACTGGGCAAACTTTGGACACTCCCCCGTGAAGTTAACAATGGAAGTGGACACGCTTCCTATGGAGGAGGACATTGTTAAATTCTTGCACTTACTCGCGGCTAGGAAACTCTTGTTGAATGAAGAATGCATCTCAATGGATGAAGGCAATGGACCAACATCACGGCCATTGAACGGAGCCTTGATGGGGGGTGGCGCTTCAACAAGGGACCGGAACTTGGTGGCTAAGGAAGTGGGGGTGACTGAAAAGGTCCACTTTGCTGAAGAAAAAGGAAGCATGGTTGATCAAAACTCTAAAGGATACAATTTTGAGGTGAAAACCCTCAAGGCAGGTGAGATTCAGGGCATGATCTGTGCAGATAAAAACAAGGTGGCAACAAGTTTTGCAACTCTCATACCTGGAATATCTTTTGCAAGCATCTTGAAGGGTCATGACTCTAAGGTTTGCGCTAAGGTTGCATCTACTAAGATTTCAGGTGATACAAGCCATGAAAATCTGAAGAATGTTAAGACTCTGCTTGAACAAGAGCTTAAGGAAGTTATCAAGCAGCTAGATACCAGCCCAAATGGTAGCAAAAGAACTTGCTCACAAGTAGAAGGCAATGGGGTACTAGAAGACGGCGGGCTGGCGGATCGAGCCTCTAGTGCTCTTAAGAAGTTGTTGCCACAGCAGGTGGAGGTCGCGGAGGCCGTCACTATAGCGATTCCCTCGGCTTTAACTTGAAAACAACTAGCCATGCAAGCCCAGCTGACACTGGTGTTTGGCTTTAGTGGGAGAATCTCAAATGGATATGAGCTGATATAATGGATTTAGGGGCCTCAAGTCCTTGGGCATGGAGGAGCAATTGAAAATACTACTTATCTAGCCAAGGGGCTTTGCTCAGTTAGATTCAAGGAGATATCTGGCGTTTCAAGGATCCTTGGTAAGGGTCCCCTTACATTTAAAAAGAAAACAATTTGCGTTTTACCATGGGAGCCAATGTTTGACTCGGTAAAGTCCCTCAAGGGGATTCATCCTATCCGGGTTGATGAGTTTATGGGCCTGCCTAGTTGGCTTTGGGATAATATTAGGATGCTTGCCAACCAACTAGGCACCCCCCTGTTTGTTTGTAATAGGAGGGGGCTAGAAAGGTCCTCTAGCAGAGTTTTTATAGGATGGAATGGGTTTAAGACACCACCAAAAACCATGGTGACCAATGTTGGAGCTGGTCTTGTTACTATTCCGTTCAACTTTGGGACTTACTTTGGGGCGTGCTTCAAGTGAACAAATTTGGGCACTTTGTCAAGGATTGCCCCATGAGGACTAAAGTAAACTCTGAGCCTACATCGCAGGCCCCCAATTCAGGGAATGTTAATTAGTCCTTGTCAAGGAAACAATAGTGGAAGAGGGGGAGAAACAGGTAAAGAGTTGCAAAGGGACAAGAATAGGAGAGGAAAAAGAGGCTATGATTTGTGAAAATGAAATCACCAAATTGCAAGAGAAGACTGTTGTGGTGAAGAGCTTCATAGTGAAAAGGCTCGAACGCCCCCGCAAAGACAATCCATCGGTCTTTCCTGCAACCACGCCTAAGCTTCTGATAGTAACAACTACGTTGGCTGTGAAGATATCAGGACTGAAGAGTGCCAAAAGGGTGAAGGCGGTCGCAAGAGAATACATATCACCAAAGACTAACGGAGCCTTGAAAGGTATAGTCTTCTCCGCATCCCCCATGCAAATGAAAGGGGTGACTTGTACCATCCCTCTCCACAACCCCTTTTAAGTGTTGTAGTAAGAAAAGAAATCCCCTGACCTTGAGGATCCTCCATAGTCTTCTAGGGCCACAAATGTGGAGATCGGGTAGGGGTCAGACGTTGAAGAGTTTGTTCCCCTCTCCCAATGATGGAAGCCATGGCTATTCAGTCATGGAACATGAAAGGATTGAAGACCCAAAAGAAGCACACCCTCTTCTAGGAAGAAGTTAGAAAGGAGAAGGGAGTTAATTGTTGGGCCATCCAAGAACATCATCTACATGCTCACAACAAAAGAAAATAGACATTGAGAAAGAAGTTGGTGTTCTATGGAGAGGGAGTGGATGGGTTCAATGGAGTCCTCTCGATTGTAAACAAGGAATGACTTGGAGCCCAAAGTGGTCCTTAATCACCCCTCTAGGAGAGCCCTAGGGGTGAGAATAATGTAGGAAGATTAGCTTATCACTATAGTCAGTATATATGGCCCTTGAAATGGAAAGGATAGAGCCAAATTGTGGATGCATCTTAGGGACTCCCCTATTGAAGGAGAGTGGCTAATGATTGGTGTGAGTGCGAGCGTGCACGGTACGGTGCGTGTAGGGAAGGGGAGGAGCACGAGATGGTGTGGGTGGAGCAACCTCAGGATATATGAGTGAGGAGCTCCTTATTCTTCATATAGAAAGACTAAGGGTATGTACACACAGTGGGCGGGTAGCCAGACACCGGACGTTTGGCCCCGGGCAAAGGTGCAGCGCCTTTACCCCAACAAACTCCCACTTAAAGGCAATGCATTGATAAGTGAGACCTATTAGCAAAACTACTAGTATGTACAAGAAACTAGGTGAGAAATTCTCTCAACATATGCCCACTAGCTCACTCTCTCGATCTACACGCAGTCATATCAGCTCTGGTGGTAGACAAAACAGCTTTAAATGCTACACCCTTTAACCTTGTTTATGGTCTTGATGCCATACTACCCATAGAATTTCTATTATCCAAGGGTAGCTAAGGATCTTGAGTGGATTGGACATGAATTGTCAGAGAGGCTTGAAGATTTAGAAAAGCTTGATGAGCAAAGGCTAACTGTTTGCGGATCGCCGCGACGAACGTCCATAGCATAGTTCTCAAGCATCAACATATTTATCAATATAGGGGAAGTGACTCGGATGAGGCATGGGAACTCACTAGGGTGTCAATGCTAATGAAGTGAAATCGAAGAGATGCAACTTACTCATTTTACAAGTAAATCAAACGCATTTCCGCCAAGTAATCTGCCTATGTCCTCCTACACTGTTCTTCAGTCATCACGCCCGTTTACCATGCAAATCATGTCGGAATCGCACGAAACTTGAAGGGAAGCTACAAGGGGTTATCAGGAACATATCCTATCACTGTCTCACAGCATTATGGAGAGGTACAATGATCGCGATCGTTCATCCCAAAGTCAGCAAAAACAGCGAACAGGTGATCCTAATGGGTCGTTTTAGGGTCCCTCAAGCCTCTCCTAGGGTCAAAACAACATAAAACACACATATAGATACTCAAAACAGCGATTTAGGGCCTCAAACTCGTAGTTGAAAACCTACACCGAATCTTGAATGATTACACTTGAATGAAAGAGCAAGACGAGAGGAACACAATGCAATAAGCAAATCTGATTTTGGATTATCGTAGCCGCAATGGCGAAGATTACAAGTTTGAACAAGAAGGAGCTTTCAAACGTGCGCTGTCTTCTCAGTTCTCCATTAAAAAGATTGTCCTCAAACTTACCAAAATTGACCTTTATAGATTAGGTCTTTACAAAATGGCTTGTCCAGCCACAAGCTCCCACCTCTAACTGGCTCTCTAATATACAATTGCTCCCATAAGAATAATCATACATCCTTTGATAATTTCCCGGCTTAGAGATGCTTCTTTACAAAAGAATTTTACAATGGTTTCTCAGAAAAATATGATCCTCTGGCCACGGCCGCTGGTTGCTTCGTCCGCCAAACACTCCTCCCTTCCTTATCCTTGCACGCCCTTGTGCATGTTCAGTGCTTTGGCCGTTGATGTTGTTCTAATTAAGCGAGTGTCGCTGAAAAACTTCTTGTTCGCAGGACGGCTTCGAGGGCTTCTTGATGCTGTCTGAATGGATTTTCCGATAAGGTGTGTTGGTATGCTACGTACCTTGCCTTGAGGTCCTTCGCCATAGGATGGAAAATCCTTGAATCCATTTCGAAGAATCTTGTGACGAAGGCCTCTTCAAATGTCTGCAAGTAATGTGAGAGCAGGTACATTAGCCTTGAGTACATGGCCATCAAGATGTGTCGTGGTGGTGAATCCTGTAGATTCTAGCAGATGCCTCTGTGTCCTTCCACGAACAGATTCCACGGATGATCGTCGCCTTCAGTGTCTTTAAACACCTGGATGCAGGTGACGATCATCCGGGCTATCTTTACTAACATCTGGCACGCCAAATCGGGGACATCCCGCAACAAAGTGACTGTTGAGTTCAGTGTGCTGACCATGTAGGCCACCGTAGGGGGTTGCTACGCTGTCAGAACCGGGTAATTCAACTTGTGCGGCCTTGAACCCTTCCATGTGGTGAAATCTTTCCAAGTGCGTCTTCGAGGGACTGGGCAGAATGTAGGATCTATTTGTATATGTTGAGGAGCGTTATGGTAATTTGTTAGATCCTGTGGCCTTTTGTCCAACCACTTTTGCCTCCACTTGGGGTGGTCATCGACAAGCATTTGAGCTTCTTCCACTGTGAGTGCAATGCCTTCGTAACCCCCTTCTTTGTTTCGTGGCAAGGCTGGCCGCATCTTTTCTTTCCACAAAATTGCCTCATGGCATAGCAGAGGAAACGGGAGGTACTCATGGCCAAATCCTTCCACCTGCTCTTCTGGTTGTAGGTATGCTAGGGCTGCTGACTCCTATATCTTCTTTTCGTAGAGCATGTACTCCTTGGCTGGCCCCTCTGGCATGTCCTGAATGCTCTCATTGAGCTTATCTCTTATATCCAGATCGGGCCCTTCAAATTCCTGCTCCTGTTGTCCTTGGTGTGATGTTCCAGGCAAACCTGGCAATTGTTGTCCAGGCAGCAGTTGTGGTTGAGTCCAGGCTTTGTCTGCTTTGATTTGCTGTTGAAAAACCAGATCTTATTTTTCCTTTAGCAGCGTGTCACCGATCTGCTTCTAAATCTGTAGTTCGGCGCTTGCTTGAGCTAGTTGCTGCTCCATTTCTTTTAACTTTAGCTCATTTGCCACCGTCTGGGCCAGCATCCCTGATACGAGCAGTTGCCTTTGAAGCTTCTCTTGCTCTAGCTTTGCTTTTAGCGCTGCTATAGTGTTCACTACCATGGCATCGTCAGATGTGGAGACCAATGCCCCAGTAGGTTCCTGATTTGCCATTAAAGTCGTCAGAGTGCCTTTGACAGTGCTGTAGGAACTGCTGAATCTTTGGAATCTTGCACTCTCGTAGGCAAGCTGCTCTGTTGCTTTCTGGACTCTTGCCGTCAGCTCTTGGCACTCCTTCTCTTTGGCTGTCAAGTCTATCCTGACGTCCACCAAGTCTTTGATTAGAGACTGAGCCTGCTGTCGCTCAAGGTCTCTTTCCTCCGTTGTGCGTTCTAGTTGCGTCCTCAAGCTCTCTAACTCTTCTTGCCCTGATGCTTGCTTTTGTTGGGCTTCCTGTACCTGCCTTTCCTTTTCACTCAGCACCACATGCTGACACTGGAATTGCCGTTCTAATTCTCGTAGAGTTTGCTTGTAATCAAATCCAGCCACCGCCTGGCAGGCTTCTTGGTATCCGATGGATTCTGTGGGTGGTATAACTTCCTTTTGCGAGGTTGAAGGGGGAGGAGTTGGCAGTTTTTTGTTCAATGGAGAAGGGGGAGGAGGAGGTGATTTGGGTGAGAGAGGAGGCGGACTTGATTCTTCTCGTACATGTCTCTTCTTGGAAGTCTCTTCTCCTTGTTGCGAAGCCGATGCTTCCACTTTTCTTTTCTTTAAAATCCTGATTATTCTTTGGCGGGTGAGATCCGTAGCACGTCGCGCTTCCAGATTCCTGTCTCTTTGGATCCTTTTAAGCTGTTCCGCCTGATTCGCTGCGTCTTTCTCCTTCATTCCTTCAATGGACTGCGAAGAAATGTCCACTTCCGCAACCTTCTGTTCTGATTCTAACCTTTGCTTCTCAGCCCGTAGGCGAGTTGCATTTTCTATCCTTTCTTGCCTTTCCCTTTCGAATCTTCTTTTTTGTGCCTGTTGTGTTTCAGCCGCTCGAGCCTGTCTGTCAGCTCGCAATTTGGTTCGTCTTTCCTCGACTCTTTTTTGAGCTTCCGCATATGCTTTTTGCATGTCCGACTGCGGTACTGCACTTCTCTCACTTCTTTTTCTCTCTAGCGGCTTTGTGGAGTCTTCCTCCTTGCTTTCCTCAAACTCTGAAGGCACTTTGTCTTTAGAATCTTGAGACTTTCCTTCATCATCTGTCTCCGTTTTTTCTTCATCACTTGAACTTTTACTGGTGGCCTTTGCTGAGCGCGATGATGTCGCGCCAGGGGTCGTCCTTACAGAATGAGTAACCAGCTTGGCTTTCTGGATCAGGGCCGTTTGAGAGCCGGTAGAAGCTGGCAAATCTTCGATCATTCCCAAAGCCTGGTATGCTATTCTGGTTAGCATCGGCCCTGCACTCATGTAGCTTTTGTTTTTTGCTGAGCTTTTCAAATTCGCTTCAATCAGATTGTCCAGAATGTAAGAACCGTAGTCGCAGTGAATGGTTCTATTTTCTGTCGTTACTAGAGCCATGACTATGGCAATGTGCAGGATTGGCTCGATGTAGCGAGGAGGCTTTTGTACTGTGAAATGCTGAGATATCAATCTCATCGGCAATTCCAGGTCTTCGTAAATCATGTCACTGTATTTGTATTTATTTCCCTTTGCTTTGACAAATGCCTTCTCATTGTCCAGTGACTTTGTCTTCGCCAGCAAATCGTGTTGCCCTGGAATGAAATGTAAAGCTTCGTTGATGATTTCCTTCGTGATCTTTACTTTCACCTTCGACCCATCCTTGTCTGTGAGCATTGCCTGCCCATCATATTGTATAGAGCTCATGAGCTCGTGGGCCCTCATGTAATATGTTCCCCATGGTTGTAATCTGAAAAATTTCTCCAAGTGTACAGCTCGCACTGCCTCTATTACCTCCGGCCTTTGGTGGAGATTCCATATCTCCCGTGGCATGATAGTTGTCTTTACCAAGTCACCATCCGCATCCTTAAACTTTGAGATGAATATGTGGGCAGGGATTTGAGCAAGTATTTCATCCGAGATGTGAGCCTTTTCATTTGTGGTGATCTCCTCCACTTCATATGGTGCTGTTGTCCACTGCCTTTCTTTCTTTTGGCGAGGCATTCTGTGTCAGGAGAATCACAAGCTATCAGGATTTTCCCTTCGCAATCAATCGCATTTAGACTTTTAGTAAAAAACAGTTCAAAAGTTAAAACTGATCATAACTTGAACAAATTTCATCCATTCTTGTCCATATTTCACTAGTGGGACTAGGAAGACTAGAGCTATGATTGATAAAAATCTGAGCTAGTTCTGGGTCTGAGGTACACCGATCGCGATCGTAGTACAGAGACCAAATTTAGATTTGATCACATGAGTGTGTTGCTGATAGTTGGAGGGTCATTTTGATCCACTCTGTGTGTCATTTGAACCACTTTTGAGTTTACAGGTCCCATTTCTGGGTTTCAAGTGGGGTTTGGACTAGACTCGGACTTTTCATGAGTTTTTGATATCCAAATGGCTTGAAACTTGGTTGGTGACTTGAACAAGATGTATACAAGGGATCTGATAGGTTTTTGTCAAAATCTGAAGCTGAGGTACATCGATCGCGATCGGTGTTCTGGGCCTGTTTTTGGTGAAAACTAGATGGTCATGAACCCTTAAGCCTGCCTAGCCCACTGAAAATTTATTTCCAAGTTTGGACTTAAAATGAACAAATTAGAGCAATTTTCATCGTTTGACCATATTTTACTAAGTCTAACCATATTGGGTTTTCTTGATGAATTTTGGATGGATCCTGGAGTTAGTTGAAGTTAGTTTAAGAGCTCCCACTGCTTCGATGATGTTCAGCTACCATCAGCCTACTCCATTGTCTGATTTTGACCTTATCAGGCACTTTATACCCTGTCTTAGGAGGTTTTCCAGATTTGTGCATTTTTCAGGCATTCCTTGGATATCCATGTGATATTTGAGCATCCCTAAGTAACCTTTTGGTCTTTGGCATTGGTTCGGCTCCAATTCTATCTTTGTGTGATCATTCGAGACTAAAACGACTATATTTGCAATTGTAGGGGATTCTGAGATCCATTCGAGGGTTTCTACAACTGTTCTGACTCTCAGTCGGACAAGTGTACCTTTCAAACCATCCATCATTATTTTTAACAGGATTTTGGCAGTTGTAGGTCAATTTTTTTCCTTTTGGTTGTGTTTGAAAAATTGGGCCCATTCCATGAGCAAAATTTGTGCATTTTCCTTGAAAATTCAAGAGAGTGTACTTTTAACTGAGTTCCAAGCATGGGCCAAGTCAAAAGTTGCAAAATCTACATCTGGGGGCACCGATCGCGATCGTACCATGGAGGCCAAAATTGATTTTGACATCAGCAGATTGTAGGCGAGGCTGAGGGGAGGTGTTTTGCAAGATCTGTCCCAATTTTTGTCAGTGAGGTACACCGATCGCGATCGGTGTACCACCACCAAATTGTGATTTGACCACATGGCTTTGTTCCTGACCTTGTGGGGAGCACATTGATGTGTTCTGTGGCTGAAAAAAGTTTTGATTGAATGCCTCTAAGGGCCCTTGACCTCTTTGACCCGATCCGACTTTGATTTGATCCCTTCGCTCGTTTGTGCAATGATTCGCACTTGCATGCATAATAGAGTTGATCTTTACTTGATAGGGAACATACCTGTGAAATCTGGTGTGAAATGCTGGCTCCGACCGTCTGTACGAGGTAGAAATGTGACAACTCGCTCTAGGTCAAAAAGCTCTCTCCTTCTCTCTCAAAAGGTGAAAATGAACAATGAGCTAGAATTTGGCCTACCTGACCTATATCTTCCCGAGATTTCCGTGACACAGGGCTGATTTTTCTCACCTTTGATCCCAATATAATCTGCATACCACTTGTGGGTCGAACCGTTTGTCATCCGGCGTCGTATGACCATTTGATGCGATTTTGGCGAAATGTAGTCATGATCATTAAGGCCGAAATTTGACATCTTCAGATTAGCTTCATATCTTTCATGCTTGATAACCTTATCATGATACTTCGGCGTTTGCTTCCAGAACTTGATTTCGACACTTGTGAGCGAGATTTTTTAATTTTTGATGTTTATTAACGAAAATCAAACAAAATAAATTGAAAATACTTATTAACTGGCAAAAGTTAGCCAAAATTATTATACTCACCCCTAAGCATATATTTTCTCTAGAAGCATCCCAATGCTCCAGATTTTGTCATTACAGCTCATTATTATGCTGGTCGGATGATACAAAAACGCTAAAAATGCCAGGTTTTGATCGAATATGTTCGAAACTGAACTCTAAATAATGAAAAACCACACACATTATGTACATATATACACGTTTGACTCCTTAATGGCCTTGACTGTTTCTAGATTCATCAATTACTCCCCCCTTCCTTGTTTGAGTCGTCCCGGACGAAGGTTGGGTGCATGTGCATGGGTTTTGAAATCTGTGTCTATGCATGGCCGTGTAATGTGGCCCTATTCTGATGTTTGAGACAATGCGTTGGGTAACAATGTGCTGTGCAAGATGCGGGGACTGAAAGTTGTTTTCAATGGCTTTTGCTAGTGAGGGTAGTTGTTTATGGAACAGGAGAGCTTGCAGTTGAATTGCTCTTTCCCTGATTGTTGGTGTTGTGACGGCAACTATTTTTGGAACCCATTTATATGTGGTTTGTTGCATCTTTACAGATTTTGCTTTAGTTTTCACCGGTTTCTAGTGCCATTTGGGAGATTCAGGCTTCTTGTTTTGAGTTTTGGGTTTCCTTTCGAGCTCTGTCGTTGAAACTTTAGTGTTCTCTAGTTTTGGTTGCCATTTCCACTTTGGAGTAACTTCTGTAGGTCTTGGAGATGATGCTGCTTCCATCTGGAGTTTGTCCTTAGGTAGCCAGATCTTGCTTGGTTTGTTCGTCAGCAATGTTTTCTTTATCCAGACCTTCTGAATAACCTTTGGTGGTGTTTTTGGCTGATTAGCCGGTTGCTTATTGTCAATGGGGATACTCGGCCACGAGTGATCTGTTTTGGTGAATGGAGTCATGTACACGTTAGAGTCGTGTGTGTACCTTAACGCATGTTTATTCCATGTTCTGCATTGTATGTTCTCATCCATGGAACTCCCAAGCATATTGATTCTCTGATATCTCCGTCTTTCATTACGAAAAATTGATGTGGACAACTATTTTCATCAAGATTGATTGGTAAGTTTACTATCCCCAATGTTGGTATTGTTGCACCGTTTGCTGCTTGTAGATCACGTGTGGATTGCACGAGGGGTTCATCTGTAAGCACCCTGTAAGTAGAAAAGTTGACCGCATTGACTCTTGCTCCTGTGTCAATCAATGCTCGTTGATATCTGCCATGCGGGAGTCTGACATTGATGCGAACATCGATTCCTGTTTCCCATTGCTCATCAGTTTGAATTATAGACAAAGGAATTTGAGCCGTGTCTGCTGGTGGAGGAAGTCTTTGTTGTTGTAAGGTTTGTTTTCTTTTTAAAATCTTGACTTTGGCCTCTTCTTGCGCTTGAGCTTTTGTTTCCTTTGCTTTGTTCTTGCGCTCCTTCGCAGCGTGTATTTTGGCAAGCATCTCTGTGGTTAGTGGTATGTTGTATTTCTTTAGTCTGCAACCACTAATCCAGTTAGGCATTTCCTCTCCCTCTAATGTCGCAAGTTTGATGGCACCGTTAGATGATATGTCATGAATCACATAGGGTCCATTTCCTCGCTTTTTGAGTTTCCGGGAATGTTATTTCAGGGTATACACTAAGACGTAATCCCCAGTAGCAAATTCCTTGCTGATAACATGTTGATCAAAGAAAGATTTCATGTTTCGTTTTTGCACGTAGATTGATGCAACGGCTCTCAATCTAGTTTCATCCAATTTTTCCAGGACATCTACCTGATTGGATAATTCATGGCCCGTCCATTCTAATTTTTTAGCGACTCCAAGCGTGGTGATAAGGAATTCAAGTGGCAATATTGCTTGAATTCCATAAACCATGTTGAACGGAGTCGTTCCGATCGATGTTTTGTAAGCTACTCTATATGCCCATAAAGCCGAATGCAGCTTTTGATCCCAGTCAGCTCTCGAGTCGCCAACAATTTTGGTGAGAATTGTCAGCAAAATTTTATTCGTACTTTCTGCTTGGCCGTTCGCTTGTGGGTGATAGGGGGCGGACTTCCTGTGAATTACCATGAATTCGTCCAATAGGAATTCAATCACCTCATTGATGAAGTGAGTGCCTCTATCGCTCACGAGCTCAATTGGTAAGCCATATCTAGTGAAAATGTTCTCATACAAAAACTGTGCTGTCGTTTTTGCATCATTTCTGGCTGTTGCTTTAACTTCCACCCATTTTGTTAGATAATCTGTTGCCATAATAATGTATTGAGCGTACGTTTTATATCCCGGAGGCGCTATTAGTCCTACAAAATCTATTCCCCATTTCCCAAACGCTCTTGCCCCCATCATTGGCCTCAAGGGCATATCATCTCGTGCTCTGAGAATTTTTGTTTTCTGGCAATCGTCACATCGTTTCACAAACTCTTCTGCATCCATGAATAGCGTAGGCCACCATATGCCTGCAATAAGAATTGCTTTGGCCGTTTTGTCAGCTGAGAAATGTCCACCAGCTTGTCCGCCGTGTGCTTGCTCTAAGATAGGAATGTATTCCTCTTCAGTCGCGCACATTCTCAATTGATTGTCTTTTCCCCTCTTGTAAAGAGTGTCCTCAATCAGTACGTAGTTTTCTGCCTCTTTCGTGATCGTTTTGATTCGTGATCTACTCATCCCTTCAGGCAGTATCTTGGTGGTGAGGTATTCAACAATGTAGTTACTCCATCGAGGTGCTACAGATATTCTGAATAGAGTCGCGTGCTCTATTGGATTTTGAAGCATGCATTTAACGCAAGATTTGACATGCATGTGAACACTATGTCGCATTTTTGGCCAATACACACCCATTCTCATCAATCTTTGATACATCTGTGCATGCCTATTGTGAATCCCCGTTGTTTGTACATGAGCTTGGTTTAGGTACAATTCCCGTTTACTCGATTCAACACAAAGCCTAAGGATTTGATCCGATCCTTGTTTGTATAGCCTGCCCGCCAACATTACCAATGATCTGGATGTTGCAATGGTAGATGGTTGTCTTGTCACATTCATTGACCCGATAGTCAGCTAAGGAATTACATCCTCGCTCCATCTTGGAATCATTTCTATGTTGAAAAGATATGCATCAGGCAAATCATCATAAACTCCTACAGGGTTTTCTCCATGCATCATTCTAGATAAATGATCCGCTCTTTGGTGTGTAGTTCCTTTCTTGACTACTACCGTGAAGTCAAACTCAAACAGTATGATGAACTATCGAACAATTCTCTCCGTACTGCAAGGTTTGTTTACTAAGTACAGTAGTGCTTGGTGATCAACGAAGAATACAAATTTATTGGAAAGTAAGTAGTGTCTAAACTTTTTCACCGCATAGACCATACCCAATCCCTCCCTCTCAGTTGTTGTGTAATTCTTCTTTGCATTGTTTAGTTGTCTACTAGAGTAACTTATTGGAAAATCCATATTGTTCTCTCCAGGTTGTGCAAGTATGCATCCTATTGCATATGCTGATGCATCTACGTGGATGTGAAATATCTTCTCCCAATCCGGAGCCTTCAAAATTGGAGCAGAAATTAATCTCTGCTTCAACATTTGAAAAGCTTCCTCGCACTCCTCTGTCCACTCAAATTTAGTTATCAGAGCATAAAGTGGTTTTGTAAATATAGCGTATGAGTAGATAAATCTGCGATAATATCCACAATGGCCCATAAATGCCTGTACCTCCTTCACCTTGACTGGTCGTGGTAGATCAACAATGACGCTGATCTTCTCCATGTCTGTCGAAATACCGTTTCTGGACACTATATGTCCCAATATTTTGCCATGTCTTACCATGAAGACACATTTCTCCGGATTCAGGCAAATCCGATACAGTATGCATTTTTTGAACACCTTGGTCAAGTGCTCTATGTGCTCCAGTCTTACAAGGGAGTGAACACACAAGTCATCCATGTAAATTTCTAAGAACCGTCTTAGATATTCTTTAAAAGCATGACCCATCAGCCTTTGAAATGTGGCTGGTGCATTTGTTAGGCCTAAAGCCATTACCCGAAATGCAAAAATACCCCATTCGGTTATGAAAGCCGTTTTATGCTGATCCTCTGGCTTTATTGCGAGTTGGTTGTAACCCAAAAAGCCATCTAAGAAGCTATAAGCCTCTTTGCCTGCCACCCTTTCTATTACATGATCAGTAATGGGTAGGGGATAGTTGTCTCGAATTGTAGCCGCGTTTACTTTCTTGCGATTGACACACACTCTTAACTTTTCATTTTTCTTCGGGACCACCACAATCTGTGAAACCCATTCGGTGTGCTCAATTTCGTAAATAAACTCTATCTCCTTAAGTTTATCTATCTCCTCCTTGATCTTTTTGGCAAACGTTTCATTGTAAGTATAGGGACGTTGTCTGCAGGGTTTGGCGTCATTCTTAAGGGGTATTGTGTGTTGACAGATACTAGGATCCACCCCCTTAAGATATTTGTATGACCATGCAAACACATCTCTACACTGTTTAAGAGTAGCTACCAAAATCTTTTCCTCTTCTTCAGTAAGATCCGTGGCAATATATGCAGGTTTTGGATCTTCTCCTGGCTCCGCTAGATCTATTCGTTTGGCTTTTTCAAGACCGTCGTACGATGTACCCGGTTCCTTCAATTCCCTCATAGGTTGTTGCACTATGATTTTCCTATCTTATATGGTATACTTCTTATAATGGGACGGTGCATCCATCTTGTCAGAACTCGTGTCCTCATTCGTTTCAAAGTCAGTCGTCCATATGTCTCTGAGGGTTCGCTTGAGCTTATTGTACTCTGTTTTCCTCTCTGTTTTGGTCATTCCAGACTTTGTTTTTCCCCCTTTCTGCGACTTAGTCGTTTGCTTCTCGTGTCTGTTCTTCTTGTTGTTTTTCCGCGGTTTAGTTTTGATAAACTAGCCAGTGACTTTATCTTTGACACAATCCTCAGCTTTGACAAGCTTTAGATATCCCGTTCTGTCATTGACAAGAGGCATCGGATTATGCTTATTCGCCCTTGATTTTCTAGTTCTCTTGGATTTATACCGCTCCTGTCGACTAGGTTTTTGGTTATGAAACTCGTAAAACCTGTCCTATCTTGACCTGTGTTTCCTATTTGTCTCTGATGCACTTGATCTTACATCATCAGCCTCTATCAGTTGGATTTCATCGTCCAGTGATGGAAAGTCACAACATAGTGAATCCGTGAACTCTTCCTTTGTTCGATTCCTATCGTTCACTACAGATATCTCGTCAATTATTCTTTTACACTCGGTCTCCTGTGGAGGTTCTTCTTGTTCCTCGCTCTCCGATCCTGACTCAAGGATGATGCTAGCCATTTGCAACGTTACTAGGTTGTATCCTTCTTCGTCACAAAATTTCGTAGGTGTACATTCGTTAACACATATGTCCAAGGTTGACAATATTAGAGTCCACCCGAATGGCTCAAATAAATGTTCAGGAAAAGGTTCTGGGAAATAAGCCGCGTCATCTACGGATCTTTCCAAAACTCATTCCTCTTTGATTATCTCTCCACAATCAGATGCTCCACACATCCAGACATGCGCTTTCGTTTGCATCCATGCAGGTATTTCTTTTTCATTTACAGTGGTTGAATTAAATTCTTGCACTGGTGTTTTTGCAACGTCTCTATAGCTGTGATCCTTCATGTTGATCTTTGTTATTAGCTCTTCGTGCCTTAGGTAGATTTGGTCATACCCCCAATCTTGTATCATTTTGAGTTGACGTATAAAAGGTCGTCCCAAAATAATGTCAAAGTTGTTCGTTTTTCCGAAATCCACCACAGCAAAGGTGTGCTCATAGTTAATTCCACACGAAGTTACAACTATTTGGTCCAGGATTCCCAATGGTCTCTCTACATACTGATCTGCAAGTTGCAGTTTTATTCTTGTTTTCCTGAGAGCTGGTCGGCCCCACTTCTCCCAGATTTGCTTGGTAGCAATCGCCACTCCCGCTCCACTGTCTAGGATAGCTATCGTTTTTATATCCTGATATTCCACAAGTAGGGTTGTATTCCCCTCCTCGCCTTCACAGTAATCTCCGACCTTGTTTATGGGCACTGGTTGGGCTTTGGGTTGACTTTCCCGTTTGTTTTCTTCTCCCGTAGGGTTTGTCGGAAGAGGAATCTTTACTCCCTTGTGCTCCAAATGTTTCCCCATGTCTTCCCATAAGTGTGGTCCGACTTTCAAGAGTTCGGACAGCGTGATTGTACATGTTATAGGTGTCGACAACATCTCTTGAAGACTTTTTGTGTCAACCATATGTGGAATAGTTCTCGTTTGGGATGGAACTACTCTTATCTCCGATTGTGCCTCATGTTCACCTATAAATGAAGGCAGGCTTTTCAAGGATTGGGCTTTGCTTTCCACCGAAACCTCCGTTCTCGCATCCCCATACAACGATTGTATATCGGTTGGATAAAATCCGTTATCCAGGTTAATCTGAGGAATTGGAGCAGACTGTAACTTCGCGCTTCCGTTCTTTCTGTTTCTAATGGTTTCCCATAAGTGTTGGGGCCATTGTTCTTCAACTTCTGGAATTGGCATCATCGTCATTGACTTAGCGTCATCAGTCGTGTTCGGTACCACTCGATGATCCAATGACAATCTTGTTTCAGGCTTGGGTTCGTTTACTTGTTTTGGTTCATCGATTTTTAATTTTTCTCGCTCTTTGTGAATCAACACTTCTTGTTCTGGGGTTCTAACCATCTTAGGTTCAATCAACTCCTGGGCTGTCTCAATGAGGTGTTTACACATTTCCAAACGCTTCGTTTCCACTTCTGGTTGAGGATAAGTTAACCATCTTTGCTCTAAAGTTTGGTTTGTTTTTAGCCTTGCTTCGTACGCTTATAATAGAGCATCTAACGGCTCTAGCACTTTGTCAACCAAGACCGATCCTCCCGAGGACGCTTTCCTCGGCTTGTTGTTAACCTCATCAGTTTTACTCTCTCTCTCTCTCTTGTTTGAGTTTCTCCTTCGTTTCATGCAATTCGTTTTGCATGGCAATTTGGCTGTTCAACCTTCTCGTTTTCATCCTATCTCGTTTTGCCTTTCAGAATTTTCGCTAGGTTCTCACGGATAAGCTCTCATTTTCTATGGGTATCGGCAACTCGACCTCTTCCTCCATGGACTCGTTTTTCCTTAAGTCCTTGGCTTGGGCTCTGGTTATCGCATTGATTTGGATCATGGGATCGGTTTTTGATCCGCTGCTTGCACCTGGTATCACCCCTACAATATTCATAGTCGCTTTTCCCTTGTTGTCCGAATTTTTTGGGCAATCTGGCAATATGTGATTCACACCACATCCGTCACAAAACCCAAAAATTTTCACTCTTTCACCTTTGAAAGGACAGTTACGCTCCCAATGATCCGTACTTCCACAGCTATAGCACTGTCCAATTGGTGTTTGATTTTGAGGAGGTGGTCCCATTGGTTGTCCTGCTCTATTAGGATATCCTCTTGGTTTGTAATTCTGGTTCGCAATGAACATTAACGTTCTTTCGTCTACCAAATATTGATCTCTCGAAGGTTGTGCTACATACGTTGGTGGTGCCATACCCTCGCTATTTTCCCACAGTTGATAGGCTTCGTCTGCGTATATTTGTGATTCGGGTTCTGTTGTTTAAGGCTCATTCGGTTCCTCGTAATACGAAACTTGAAGTGTACTATTTGTTCCTGGTGATGCTTCACAAGGTTGAGTATACCTAATCATGGCCCTATTTTCCGGTGGTAATGGAGGTTATTGACCCAATACAGGTTGAGGTCTGTCTGCTCCTGCTACCAGATTCATATTTGGTCCAATTTGATACCTTGGAGGAGGTGGTTGGGATGGTCCTGCTGGATGTCCATACGGTCTTTCCCTCACATAGTTTTTGTTATAAAAACACTCTTCCGTGCTATGATTTGTCCATTTTTGTTCTATGGCGCACCATTTCAGTACTCGTCCATTCGCAGCTGGTGCTTTCGGCTGTTGTGTGCACCACGGCGTCGGATGATCCCCCCCGCATATGTCACACTTCCTCGTCTGAGACTGTCTCATAGCCGGATTTGATCTCATATGTTGCTGCATTCTCTTCGTTACCTCCTCTATCAATTGATCAGCTGTCGGCATCAAGGATGCCTGTACATCCTTCTTGGTAGAGGGTTTGCTTTTAATTGACGAAGAGCCACTGGTTACTGAATCAGTATCCTCTGACACTTCCCCATATGCTTTGCAGTTATCGACAAGATATAACGCTTCCCTTGTAACCTATTGAAACGTGCTACAGGATTTCAAGTGAAGGTCCTTTTTCAAGGTTTCATTCCTAAGTCCTTCAACGAAGAGCACAGACAATCTCTCGTCCTGCGGTAATTCTCTCCTCGGGCACCTCTCGATGTATTGCTTGAATCTCAAGGTTGCTTCCTTCACTTTTTCATTCTCCCTTTGTTTAAAAGCGTATATCTGCGATACAGTATTATGCTTTATACCCCGTTTTGAGAATTCTTCAGCGAACTCACGCAATACATGTTCAATATTCGGACAAGTTTCAGGGTTTAAAGGTTGAAACCAGGTTAAGGCCAACCCTTCCAAGGTCAGCCCGAATCCCTTGTACTGAGTGTGGAAATCAGTGATTTGTTCTACTCTTAAGACTTGCTTAAAGAGCGATACATGAGCATATGGATCCCCCGATCCGCTATACTTCTTCGGCATGCACTTGCTACTTGGGATGGTCTAATCCGTCTATGGTCTGCGGTCAATCTCATTGCTCCCATGTCTCGACTTAATCGTTCTCACACATCAAGGAGGTCGTAGGTTGCTCTCGTTGGCTCCCCCGCCCCAAATCTACTACTAGGAGGCAAATGTGATGGGGTGGCTGCAAATATCGGACCTACAGCTGTATGTGTAGAGATAGGAACTGCACTACCTCGATTCGTAGCCATTGATTCTCTGGAATGTAACGTTCCCATGGGGCTTGGCATCGAATAATGAGGTTGACTGAAAGAATCAGCTACATGAGTCCTCCCTCCGCCTGTGGTTAACGGTTCTGGCACGACAGTTGTAGGGGCTGGTCTTAGAGGGCTTGGAGTGACATAGTACTGGTGAAGTGGTCCCCCAAAGTACGTATATCCTTCCAATTCTTTTTTATCGATTGCTGCATATCGTCTTCCATACTTGTCGTAAGCTGCAATTTTTGTTTCCGCTCCTTTTGTGTAGGTGAAGACATAAAGTCTTTTCCACTCAGTCATCTCTCCGACGTAGGGTTCCTCGCATCTATAATAGAGATCTTGCTCTCCGTTATTATACTTGTATAACCCCAAGTAGACATTATCCGTGTTGATTCTCAACGTTTCGTTTTCTCGCCTTAATCTCGCAATAGGTAAGCTCATTGTTGGTGCCTTTTCCTCATGTTCCTCATCTATTTTGGCTTTTGTGTCCATCAATCCCCACTTGTCTACAATGTTAGGATTCAGGACTACCAAATACACGATACCCTCGTCATCTAGGTACCTGTCTCCGCTATAGCTCACAGGCACTAAGTCCTTGAACTCACTTGGTCCATCTTCTATTTTCACACAGTAGCGGTCCATACCATCTTTGTATATCTTGGCACCTTGCTTGTTGTCATATTGATACTTGATGAACAATAGCTTTAGTGTGGCCGAGGGGTCCGATGGTCCTGCTGCCATGTTTTCTCTTCCGTTTAGTTTTATTTGTCCTAAGTGTTCTATGAAATACTCGAAAGATTTCTCTGAAGAAGTGTCGGAGATGACTTCTTCAAGGATCGTCTCTAACGGTCGCTATCCCTTGGTTTACACTCTCTTCCGTCGATGCAACACTCGTTTGATCCGCTAAATTTAGGTGTCTGGTGTTGATTTGTTTTCCCGATCACAAAAACATGAAGAAAGTGGGATTTACTAACTGAATCCAAACCTCTTACCTGGAGATGGAAAGATCTTCCAATTCGTGCGACGACTGCATGGACTGTTACTTGACCAGTCTCTGCAAATGAATACACTGGATGGCTATGAGATCACTGTATCATTCCAACTGTCAGCAAATTCAACACTTCAAAATGATCTCAACACAATTTTGCTTGCAGATTATTGACAGTATGTCCAATTTGAGTTTTGAAAACTCCTGGTATCTTGTATAACCTAGGTCTATGAGCAGGTCAAAAATGAGCTGGATCTGTACAGGCTATCCCTCTGTATGGTTCCTTCCCAGTTTTGACGTGTCTTGGTCTACTGAAAGTCAATTTCTAAGCCAGTTTAGCAATTTTTGACTTGGATCTGTATTTAGATGATTTGATAGGTATTTTGAGGTTTCTGGCTCTAGGTCCTTTAGACTTTTATGTTTGTATACACCTGGGGATTCCACATATGAAATCTGGTCAAAATCTGGCACTTAGGTACACCAATCGCGATCGTACTTCTGAGCCCAAATTAGAACAAATTTGGCATGCTTGTAGACACTGATGTTTTAAGGCTATCCCCAAAGTCTTTTTGCATTTGGATCACCAAAAGTCAAGATTTTGCAGTTTCTGGGTCTGTCAGGCTAGTTTTACCCAAGTGGTCTGATTTCCTTGATTTTTGATGTTTTTGAGTGTGGTTGCTTTAGACAAAGTTGTTTAGAATCTTATCAGGAAGGCACATGTCAAATCTTGTCCAAATCTGACACTGAGGTACACCGATCGCGATCGTAGTACCTGGGCCAAATCTGATGAAATTTTGTTTGCTCCCTCTGACAAGCGTTTCCTAGTGTTTTGTGCTACCACTTTGTGATTTGAATCAATATCAATCATGTTTGGTCAGAATTTCAGAGTATTATGGCTTTTTTTGGCCAAAGTTATGGTTTTCTGGTTTCTTGGCTCTGACTTTTTTTTGCCCCAAATCTGACTGGAATGTGATTTACTTATCCTACTCCTAAGTACAAAAATGAAAAAACATAAGAAACTGAATCAAACAAAACAAACACGACGGATTTCGGGTGAGATTTCAGTACTCAATCGAATTAGAAAAATTGAAGAGCAAAAATGCTTTAACACACTCACTCACAGCTCCCTAAATCTCCTAAGAGAGGATCTAGCCGATCCATTGGCTCTAGACTCCACTAAGCTCTAAACCCTTGTCTAGCAGCCTAACTAAGGTGTAAAATGGATTTGTGGATTGATCTTTTTTAAGGAGTCTAACTGTGCACTCGGTCACTCATCACCTAAGGTGCAATCCCCGGCAACGGCGCCAATGTTTGCGGGTCGCCGCGACAAACATCCATAGCATAGCTCTCAAGCATCAACAGATTTATCAATACAGGGGAAGCGACTCGGATGAGGCATGGGAACTCACTAGGGTGTCAATCCTAATGAAGTGAACTCGAAGAGATGCAACTTACTCATTCTACAAGTAAATCAAACGCATTACCGCCAAGTAATCTGCCTATGTCCTCCTACACCGTTCTTCAGTCATCACGCCCGTTTACCATGCAAATCATGTCTGAATCGCACGAAACTTGAAGGGAAGCTACAGGGGGTTATCAGGAACATATCCTATCACTATCACAGCATTCTGGAGAGGTACAACGATTGCGATCGTTCATCCCAAAGTCAGCAAAAACAGTGAACAGGTGATCCTAATGGGTCGTTTTAGGGTCCCTAAAGCCTCTCCTAGGGTCAAAACAACATAAAACACGCATATAGACACTCAAAACAACGATTTAAGGCCTCAAATTCGTAGTTGAAAACCTACACCGAATCTTGAATGATTACACTTGAATGAAAGAGCAAGAGGAGAGGAACACAATGCAATAAGCAAATCTGAATTTGGATTACCGTAGCCGCAATGGCGAAGATTACAAGTTTGAACAAGAAGGAGCTTTCAAACGTGCGCTGTCTTCTTAGTTCTCCATTAAAAAGATTGTCCTCAAACTTACAAAAATTGACCTTTATAGATTAGGTCTTTACAAAATGGCTTGTCCGGCCACAAGCTCCCACCTCTAACTGGCTCTCTAATATACAATTGCTCCCATAAGAATAATCATACATCCTTTGACAATTTCCCGGCTTAGAGATGCTTCTTTACAAAAGAATTTTACAATGGTTTCTCAAAAAAATATGATCCTCTGGCCACGGCCGCTGGTTGCTTCGTCCGCCAAACACTAACTACTGTAGCTCACATATATGCAGAAAAGCGGAAACAAAAACAGTTTTTTTATTCCCATCTGGTTACAAAAATCTTCAAAAAAGGGAACTTAGTTTTAGTATATTCCCTTAAGCAACACATTCCCAAATTTAAGAAAAACAAAAATAGACCGTTTATCATTGAAGACGTATCTCCAAGTGGAGCAGTTAAGTTGTCCACCCTAGATGGTGAACCAATGGCTAATTGGATTAGTGGATGCCGTTTAAAGAAGTACAATTTGCCACTAACCGATGAATTGCTAGAAAAGATGCATGCAGCAAAGCAAAGAAAGATAAAATGACAGCAGGTCATTGATGAAGCCCAAGAGGAAGCTTAGCTTTGAGTACTCAAAAGGAAAGCGGCTCTCCAAAATCAACAAATACCTATTCCCATCAACACTCTGGAACTAGGTGAACGACTATGGGTATTACAGAAGGATGCAGTGTCAACAGATGATGAATGGTTAGATGAAATGGACCTTCACATTAAAGTAAAACTGAGCAATCATATCACAAATGCATTGGTCGAATACAAGAGCTCGAGTAAATGCAGTCAATTATTGCATGTACAAGAAATCAACGGATCAATCTTTGACTTGAGGAATATCGGCGATTAAAGGATGCAACAAGAACCCAACACAGACACTGGGAGTAGTCAACTTAAATGTGATAGTACATGGATGTTCATTCCCTCATCAATTTGTATGCTTATCAGATGAACACATGAATGAAACAATGATTCTTGGAATCTCATGGATGCAGACGTACAAGGCAGTACCAGATTGGGATACCAATCATCTCAAGCTATCACCTAAAGGCGGATAACTCATGGTTCCAATTGCACCAAGCAAAGAGGAATGGAAAGGAGGTTACCAGCAGAAAAAACCATGAAGCAATCAATCTTCTCCATCCTATAGACAAGCAAAGGCGCAAGTAGCATGCAAGGAGTCAGGCACATCTGGGTACCAAAAGCACAACTTAAGGACAAGCCGTTTCAAATTTGGATGCCCAAAACATCATCGATTGTACTAAAAGACGGTTCCAAGGTTCAAAACACAAAGAAGAGCATCTCCGAGCAGGGAACCTAAATCAAAATGGATTTGGAGAAAAATGGAGCACTTATTTTCTCCACAAACTATAAAACTGATGAAGCAGTGGAGAGTTAAGTCTCAAAACACTCAACCACAACATTTCATTGAAGGAAAACCAAGATACCAATGGCGAGTAAAAGTTCAAAAAACATCATCATTGATACCGACAGCTTAAGAAATCAGCATGCCAAAGCATCTGACGGTACAATACAGCAAAGAGCATACAAGCTACAAGAATTGCTCTTTGGAAAACTTCAATAGAAAACCTCGACCTCAGAAACCCTTGAGTTAATTACTCAAGACCCAACTCTTGCACAACATAATGGTTTAAATTGCATTGATCTTCAAAGCATGGTAGATCCAACCAACGCTATGCATAGACACGATTGTTCAACCCATGCACACAGTCATCCCGGAGTACGCCATCTAGGAGGGGTGGAAGGGAACTAAGTAATTAAGGGCAATGTTTGAAGAGGGAGGAAAAAGTTGGATATTAACGTGTGATTTTTGCAAAATTACCTAATAATGCCCTTACCAAGTCATCAACAGGGGAAATATAACTGATAACATCTCCCCGATGAGTGTAAATACTATCAGAAAATCATCAAAAAATGATGTTTTTTGTTATTTTCATCATTTTTTCTTGATATTGGAACTTAAAAATGGAAAATTTCACCACAAATAACAAAGCAGTGTTTTTCAATGGATTTTTCTAGTTATTGATTTTTCACTTTGATTTTTTAGTGCATTTTATTATTTACTTTGATTTTTAATAAAAAGATAAAAAATTAATCATAAATAGCAAATGAGCTCAGATGGAGAAACTGAAGATACGCTGATGATCAGAAGGACAAGGTGGACAAACACAAAAAATTTCAATCAAATCGACAGACGGAAGCGG
Source organism: Adiantum capillus-veneris (assembly GCF_014529385.1). NCBI lineage: Eukaryota > Viridiplantae > Streptophyta > Polypodiopsida > Polypodiales > Pteridaceae > Adiantum > Adiantum capillus-veneris. Next base: position 136,988,775 of record NC_140944.1, on the reverse strand, counting down.
GAAGCCTAAATTAGGCTGCTAAGGCCTACTTTCGCAAATTCTTGCAGAATAAGCTAACAGAGTCCGATTGAGAAGATTTTTGAGTCCAACATAGATTTCACGGCCTAGTAGGACTAGTAGGGGAATTCGGGGAAAAATACTTTGGGAAGTCCGAGTATAGATATCCAAGGTAGCCCAAAATCACCTCATTTCCACTAGTCACTCTTAGAGGAGAAAGCTCTCGACCTTCTTCGTGCGCGATTTTCGGAGTCCACAGTCGCCCATTTACAGCGCAGTCTCACACGAGACATGAGGGGTAAGTTCTAATTAGGCATATCAATGAACAATTCTATATGGCCGGGTAGCAAGTCTAGGCTCAAGAAAAAACCTTAGAAACCGAGCAGTGCACGAAGTCCTATGACCCAAAATTGACCATAGCGGTCTGTCAGTTCAACCAAATTCAACGAGACTTGAACTGTAGCATGCCCTTATATAATAGAATACTTCTATATCACCAGATGACCATTTGGCAGTGGTCGAGGGGGGTCCCAAGTAAACAATCTAGGTTTTTTCCAGATGCCAGAATTGGATTCTGACTCCACGAATAGCTTATAGATAGGGTCTATACACAATGTACCTGGATTGTTCATGAAACCAGTCAAGGCAAGCTCTCAAACAGCAGAAAATAGCTCGAAGGCTACAAAGCGTCAAATTTGATATGTGAAGTCAAATTGACTCCAAATGGACCAAATCTGGATGGGTAGCATCAGGACTATGTAGCGGACAAGTCCATAGCTTCAAAAGTGACTAACCAACTCCACAAGCCATCTAGTCACAAAAATCAGTGATTTCAGAGTCGACAAGAGCACGAAGTGATGCCAACACGACAAAACTTTACCAGATTCATTTTAGGACTTGTTTTAGATGTATTGAATATGTCTAAGTCATCAAATTGTGAAGTCTTGCAAAAAAATTGACTATTGTAAATAATCGCGATTATTTACTTTTGTGCTTGTTAGGCTTGAAAATGATCTCTTCAATTCACCTATCACTTGTACACATCTATTACACGCCACATGTCAAGTATGAGCCAAAATGATCAAGAAAAACTTGGAAATGATAAAAAAACCCACCAATGTCTTTCCAATCCAAATTTTGAGTTATCTGTCATATTTTTTGATCCAAATCACCCCATATTTCATACACAGAGTCTACATCATGCCTAGAACCAAGTTGCAACAAAAAATTGTACATTTTGATGAAAAAGTTAATAATCGTGATTATTTACTTTCTTGCCAAAATGGGTAAAATCTACAATTTTGACCTTATGGGACGAAAGAACATCATGTCCCAATTCCACTTATCAAGTTTGAGCAAGTTTGGATCTTTAAATACTGTTTCAGAGTCTGAAATCCTAAATCTAGCACCATTTCCACCCAGTGCACTCAAATGAGCCCACACTTCACTCAGAGCACCTAAATGCTATATGTTTCAAGCCTATCATGTCAAAAATGCAAAAAGTTGGAAAAAATCCCTGGCTCTAAATAATCGCGATTATTTACTTTTGTTGCAATTTTTGCATGAACTGTATGATTTTGATCTTTACATGTTTTTATGCATCTATGTATGCTCCAAAATTAATTTGAAGCAAAAGGGTTTGTCAACAATTCAGACTCATGGCATTTCAAAGCAGAATTTGCAGAATTTTATAACTTTAACACTGTATTCACTTAACAGGAGTAATGCAAGCTGCCGACAAGGCAAAGAAAAGGGTGTCACAGAAAGAAAAGTTGCAAGAGTTTCCACCCTACCAATTAGACCCAAGTTCAGTGAAGACGGCAAAAGCAACTTGTCTAAGGAACAACTTGAAGAAAACAACACCACGATTTTCACTAGCAGGTTCAAGAGCAAAGAAGGACACCAAGTGGAACTGCAAATGCTACCAAAGGAGATATATGATGTAGCTGCCAAGCCAAACACCAAAGAAGCCAACAGAAGGCTAGGCCTAAGGGACTTCTACGACCAGGAACCATGTGGCGTGGATTTCCAGAAGGCATATGAGTTACTGTCTACAATCAAAGAAGATGGGTCAGCCCAAATCACTTATCAACAAGGGCAAAAGGTAGAAGTAGTAATCACTAAGGAGATATTGGCATAGGAACTGAAGTTGCCAAATGAAGGTATGATGATGCGGGCCAGAGATAGAAAGACAACGCACTTTTAACGAAGAGACTGATGCTGCCACCTTTTCCAATCTCATCCAAAGGCAAGTGGAAGAACCAGCTCGCCTATACCATCAACACTTCCACTTCTTATCAAAGAGACCTCCACGGTACACTACCCCAAACCATGCGGTTGCGACCACCTTCATTCAAGTGTTGAAGTCGACAACCAGGCAGGCAATTGACCATGCGCAATATGTGCTTACAACATTGAAAGGCACAAAGAAAGAGGCAAAATCACATATATGGATGCTCTTGAAGTGCTGACAAGAATAACATATCATGCTATTGGAATGGCCGACAATTTGCTGCCAGCCCCAGATTAGAACACCAGGATTGTGGCTGCTCAACCTTCTCCAAGAACCATGCATTCAACAAAGAGAGTGTATAAGTCAGACGAAGAATCTGCAGAAAGCTCCCATGAAGCTCATAGCAGTGAAATCTCGGACAATGAACAAAGACACGTAAGAATTGAAGAAATGAAAAAGAAAGCAATAGCCGCACACCAAGAAGAACCTCAGCAAAAGAAGGCAAGATTTGAATGAAAGGAGCCACCAAGCTGCAGGTGAGGACCCTAAAAGATGGGTTCCAAGAGATATAAGAGGACCTAGAACCAAAAACCCTGCACAGAAAGGAACAGAGGATCCCAAGGATTTTCTTGAGTGCATGTATGCAGAGGTAGAAGCCTTAAAGTTGAAAGAAGCTCAAGAAGCTGAAAGGAAAGCAAAGGAAGAAGCGATCGAGCAACAAAGACAAGCCGAGACTACTGAACAAAGTGAGTCACATCACGATCAAGGGGAGATGTCTCCAAAACGCACCTCATCCACTCCATAGCAAGAAGACCAATCAATGCCAAGCCCAAACCCTTCACCAACAACTAAACCCAATGAAGGCGAGGAAGCAAAGGAAAAAGAGCCTGAAAAACAGGTAGAAGAAAGTTTTGAACAACCAAAAGAAATAGAACAAACTGAGGCAGGACCTTCTACAACAACCCAACCAGAAACAGCGAGGCATCCACAACGCCTCAAGAAGCAAAAGCAACCAAGGTAACCACAATGCCTCAAGGAGGAGAAGTAGAACCCCCTCCACGGCCACAAGCAAAGGCCACAACACAACCCAAAGAGCCACAAACTGAAACCTCTAAACAACCTCAGGGAGAGCCTGAAGAATGGGAAACAAATCAATGCTCAGTGGCATCAGCAATCACTGTCATACCCATTGATCAAAGTGGAGCTACCACAGGTAAAGGAAAGACTATACAAAGATATGCAGGCAAAAGGATCAGAGGATATCCACCCCAAGTGGAGAAAGAGCTGGTTGAACAAGAATTTGAGATATCTAATTCTGTTCACAAGAGCACATGCAGTCCTCCAGAAAGACCCAACATTTGGTCATGTACCAAGGGTAAGGACATGGCAGGCATACGAAGCACTGAAAAAGAAGAGGCCTACATGGCTGAATTACCCACGACTACTAGATCCAGAGCAGGGACCAGCAACGGAGGAGTACATGGTGAAAACCCTAACAAGCGCCATGACTTTCCTAAACAGCCTCCCTGACCTCTCACGTACCATGCTGTATAAGATTTGCAGAATGCTGCTCACGTGCATTCAAGCTTTTTATGAGCCTGAGCAAGCCAAAGCACCATGGATGTCTTTCCTTAAAGGCAATAAAGGTCTCTGTTATGACTTAAGTGGACAGCCTTCAAAAGAAGTCCTTTACGGCTTCTACGCCCGATGCACGTTTTTACCCTCTAGCAATATGTTGGTGTTTGAGGAAGCGTTCTATATAGGTTTCTCACTTGGAGAACGAAGATATTTTGGCGAGTGATAAGCAACCTTACATCTAGATTTGTTGGCTATTTAGACATTGAACTTAAAAACAAAGTCACCGTGCAGTTCTTGCAGGCTCTTGACAAAGAAAGACGACTCAGATATGAGAAAGCACTACATGCACTTAAAAACCGCCTCGCCAGCCATCAACCGGAAGACTACTTCAATCCATGAAGCTGTGGCAAGGGACAACACAATCAAGGAGGGGGGGAATGTTAGCAGCAAGCTAACTCGGATAACTTGTTTCGAAGCTTTTATTGTAAAAACACTTATTATTTTGATGAATTGGGAATGTTGTAACTCCTACTTTCCAGATAAACAGTGTAATTGATGAGCTGGGGCTACAAGCTTCCAGATTGTATCAAACTGTCTTTAGTTAGAGCTCCCAGATTATTAGTTTTGACCACAAAAACCTTGGCTAAGGTAAGTATTTTACAAGTTTTTGGATAATAGAAACACAGCATGAGCTAACCGCGTTCACTTCTCTACTTCTCGCGCCTCCTACTCCCTCCCTGGTTTTCACATTGCAGTGTTATCTATTGCGTTGCAACAACAGGTAAGAGCTCTACGCATTGACGTAAGCATTTCCTGGTAATCCGTACCTTTTGGCATCGCCGACCTGCGGCCTAATTTCATCATAAGTAGGAATTTAATCTTCAAAATGATAAACTAAGTATAGGCGGGGTATTGGGGCATCATTGCTAAGCATTTAGATGCATTCTGGGTCGAAAACGACTAGGTCAAATTGTTGTTAATAATCGTGATTTTTGCGCTTGACCTAAAGTGAGACTTGAGATCATAAGCATGTGCATTTAGGTCTTATAAACATGTCCTATAAGTTTCATAACGTTTAATGTTTGATGTTGTAACAGATGTGATTTGTTTGCCGGGTGAGCGACTAACTTTTGGTGATTTCTGTCATTTGAGTGTAGCTTGAGTTAGATGCAAGTTGTCTGTTGTTTTCCAAGAGATTGACAACCTCTTGTAGCCTCTATGCAGTAGTCGAGTCAGCTTCGTCCCATGGATTGACAATTATACTCGTGGTTCTTGCTATGTCTGCAATAAAATAGGAGCGAGGGTAGACACCCATCCCACACTATTGATCCCGATTTTAGAGATGTGATTTTAGCCCTTGCACTAGGGAAGAAAGAAGAACCATTTACCCTACAAGATGATTATCTTCTCTATGGCAATAGACTATGCGTTACTAACCCATTACGTGAGAAAGTAATGTATGAATCTCATGCTCCTCCTTATGCGAGGCATAGAAGGATTCACTCTACCCTAAAACGGATAGACACATATTTCTATTGGCCTTCCATGAAAGCAAACATACAAGAGTATGTTTCAAAATCTGTGGTATGCCAAAAGATGAAGTTTGATAGAGGGAAGCAACTTGGATTGCTTCAACCTTTGCCAATCCCTAATTCACCGTGGGAGAGTATATCCATGGATTTTATCTTTGGATTGCCCAAGTCTATCCATGGGAATAGATGAATATGGACAATAGTAGATAGATTTAGCAAACAAGCACATTTCATACCTGTCAAAAAGACTATCAAAGCCCATCAAATGGCAACCCTCTTTATACCACAAATCTTCAAGTACCACAGATTGCCAATGTCCATAGTGCCGGATAGAGATCCTAGAATGACCAGTAATTTTTGGAAGGGTCTCCTGAGAATTTAGGTACAAGGCTAAACTTCTCTTTGGCCTATCATCCCCAAACGGATGGCCAAAGTGAATTAGCTAACCTAACCATTCTTGATCTAGTAAAAGCTTATGTCACAAAAGTAGATCAAAAGTCCCAATCATCCCCAAACGAATGGCCAAAGTGAATTAGCTAACCTAACCATTCTTGATCTAGTAAAAGCTTATGTCACAAAAGTAGATCAGAAGTCCCAATGGGAGAAGTACTTTCCCTTAGTGGAGTATGCTTACAATAACACTGTACATACTTCCACGGGAAAAGCACCTTTTGAGGTAATAGAGGGAAGATCAAAAGTCCCTTGCTACTCAAGGTACATGGGAAGATTTTCGCTGCAGATGAATATAGCCGAGACCTGTAAAAATATTTCCAAAAGATTAAGGATGTTATATCCAGCTTTCAACAAAGGCAAAAGACTGCTTCTGATAAGCACAAAAGAGCTCAAGCCTTTAAACAACATGATTAGGTCTTGCTTAAGTTTTCCAAGGCTCGATTAAGGCACACAACGGGCAAGAATCCTACGGGACACCATAAGTACTATGCTAAGTTAGCAAAAAGGTACTATGGTCCCTTCTAGATTCTTAGACCAATCAATCAGATGGCCTATCAACTCAAGTTGCCCGACCATTGGCTCATACACAATGCTTTCCATGTGAGCCTACTAAAGCCTTACAAAGGAGAGCCACCTCAAGAAGCAATTATTGAAGACCCACCGGAGATCGAGGACCAAGAAGAGGTGCTGCAGCCCGAGTCCATTGTTTGATATGAAGACAAGGTATTATGAGGCGGTAAGACTATCCAACGATATCTTATCAAGTTTAAAAACTATCCTTTTGAAGATGCTAGATGGATGTAAGGCATACAATTAAAGGATAACCTAAACCTTGTCAATGCTTACAATGATTCCCTAGAGTAAGCAAATGTAAATATGTATAAATGAACAAAGTTATTGTCTTATAAGACTCTCTTTTTCTTTATTGTGCACAAATTTTAATAACTATGCATGCTTAGGATCATGTTTGTGGAGACGACGTCTCCCGAACACCAAGTAGAGCTTGTCACTCTACTATGGAAGATTGATCTAATGTGCAGACATGCTTGCAGCAGCTAACGCTCTCAAGCACCAAATGGACTAGTCATCCATTTTGGGACGATGTCGTAGAGTAAAATAGGGGTCCTCTACTCGCTAGCAAATGGACTAATGACTAGGCTTTATCTTCTCTACCTCATAGTCGAGGACGACTATGATTCCAAGAGAGAGGTAATGTCATAAAAACTAATATCTAATACTCCCAAATGATTTTCTCATGTTAAATTGATCAGTTAATATGGGGAAGTACTAGGGGAGTAAAAGCTAGAATATTGGTAAGGCTGCCAGACCGGTCTCTGTCAGGGATCCAAAGGAGGAAAAGTAGGGATCGAAAGGGGGACAACCTACAAAAGAGCAATGTGTTTCAATGGGGCTTAAAAGACCTAAGGTTCAACTCCATTAAGACTTCCATAGGCTAAGGTTCCAAAAATTAAATCTTTTATCCAATGTCCAAAGCAAGGGAAAATTGGATGGTCATGGGAAGATTAAAAGTCTTCCCACATCCCTAGGAAGGAGGGGGCGAGCCCATATTGTAGGGGATGAGAGAGAAACACACACACACACACACACACACTCCAAGGCTCCCCCTTTATACAAAAGGAATACTGGACACATGTCAAGCTCCTAGGCCAGTTGCCCCCAACCTCCCTGGCCATAGAGGTGGACCAATGAGAATTGATAAAAGAACCAATAGAAATTAAGTTCCCTAGAAGACTATTGGACAGTCTACCAAGGGGTCCAATGAGCATCCAGTAGCCCAATGGCTTGCCTGATTCTTATTGGCCAGAAGAAAAAAAGGTCCAATGAGAGTTTAGATGATTTAATTAAATAACTAAAGCTCTCACAAAAGGGGAAAGGGTGACACTTGTCAAAAAGCTATCAACTATGCTTCTAATTTGTGATTGGCTAAGCTTTATAGGAGCCAATGGGAGGCCAGAATGAGCATTTAGCAAGAGGGGTCGACCAAGATGAGAGAAGGGGCTGCATTTTACTCATACACAATGCTACACACACACACACACACACACACACACTCACAACTCATGTGTGCAAGAAGAACTCCATCTCCTTCTCCAAGCAGTGAAAAGTAGAGGCCTGCACCAACAACTCTTGGCTAAGGAATGCAAATCCAACCAAGAGACAAGCTTCAATGGCATGCTCATCTCCTCTACCATGCTAATTACTAAGCTAAGCTATGCTATTAGAGTAATTATGTGAGGAGAATACTTCTTTCTCGTAAGATACCTCTTCTTCCTCTCAATCTATCCTCATTCCCTGCTAGCTCTCACCATTTTTGAAGGTGTGTGAGGTCTTGGGATTGAGGCTAGGGACACTAGGTGTGATTTTCAAGCATAATTTGGTGCATGAAGCTTCCATCTTCATTGCACCAATGAGTTTTGTCAAGAAACACAAGAATTGTATTGTACAAAAGTCTCCTTTGATGGGAGAAGCTATAATACAAAGCCTTTATGGAGGGGGGACTGGCTCCATGTAAATCCGGTCCTCAATTGTTGTCAATTGTTCTATTTCTCTCTCTTTTCAAGTATTGTCAATGCCAAATTAGCTAGGTGTGGTTGTGTGGGTGAAGATGTTGATGTATTTGCTGAGAGAATTCAGTTCTCTTGTTTGCTTGCAAAAATCCGGTAGTTATGTTGAAAATAATATTCTTTTGTTTGCAAGGGGATGTGATAAAGTGGCTCAAGGAGTATGAAGGTCGATTGAACAGATTTCATCCTCCACATGTGATGATGCATTAAGAAATGATTTTCTTGGAGAAATCCCAATCTCTGAGCGAGCACTAAATCGAGCGAATCAATTCTAATAAAATGAAAACAAACAAACCCATTGTTGTTGATCTTCAATAGTTTACCAAAATAATTTGCCAACCGTATATTGAATACTTTGTAAGTTAATGTGTTGCTTATGAGGCAAAGCCAAAAGAATCAAAACTCCATCTTATATAGTCCTAGGATGGAAGTTTCATATACTGAATACTTTGAATACTTTCCATCTTATATAGTCCTAGGATGGAAGTTTCATAAAATCTAAATAAAGGAAAATATACTCAACCATATAATGAATACTTTGCAAATTAATGTGTTTCTTACAAGGCAAAGCCAAAAGATTCAAAACTCCATGGTAAAAAGTCCTTGGATGAAAGTTTCTTATACATCTAAATGATAACAAAAAATGGTTGCAATGGTGTCTAACACATAATCTAAACATTGTTTGCTTCTTGGATTTGCTCTTTTGGAAGTCCTCACATATCCATCATGGGAAATCTAAGATTTTGATCAAGTACATGATCCCCTTTGTCATCAACCCCTTTGTGCTGACATAGAAAATATGTGTTATATTGCACACAAAAATCACCTCTTTCACCAATTGTGCTGCAAGGTTGCTCTGCGTATTGATCCTTGTTTGAAAATCTTTGTAAGCTTTGACCTCCATTTAAGAAGCTTCCCATCCCTATACTTAGGACAAAGGGCACTAGAAACTCTATTTGTTGCTCTCAAACCATACTCAAATTTGCTGCTTGGGACCCTGATTGAAAGACAAATCCATTTTTCTGCAAGTGTTCTCCATCACTTGGCAATAGTTGTGATCCTTGCACTATAATCCAAACCCCTATCTTGGGACCAAGTGGACCCACAATCATGTCATGTATCTGTTGTCTTGTATGCATGTTACTCTAGTTGCAAAAGCACGAGACACATTGAGTCTCCCCATCTCTGTAACATGCAAGCATTGGTATGTCATTGGGTCGAGAGAGGGCTGGCAATGGATACTAGGGCTGTATAAATGCATTGTCATTGCCCACCTTGGCCACACCCAAACAAAATTAGCCTTCAAATTAATTCCTGGAATCCCCGCTGGGAAACAAAATGTATGAAAGTGAAACTCATGAGTCACGGTCCATGCATAACGAGCTCTAGCAGTTAGGAATTGTGAGCTAAAAGCAAACATTTTGTGTGTTGAAGAGGCAATGAATACTGCTACCTGTGGCTATTGCTACTGACTAAGAGTTTGACTTAAGAGGCCACAAATTCGATCTGCAATGGATGATTAGTTCAAATCATGAAAGGAGTGGCTTGGGATCCTACATACCCAGGCTCATTCATGGATTTCCTAAACACTTGCAAATGAATTTTAAGAGACTAAGTCTACTATGTTGAAGGGATTTACAAAACTGCGGCTATGCTAGTTGGTTGCCAACACTGTGAACAAAGTAAGAGATCCTCTTCATCACAAGGTTCTTCAGGAATGAAGGAAACTTTAACACAACTCTAGATCGTGCATTTGTAACATTCTTGTTACTCAAACAAACAAGCTAGAGTTTGACTGAGTATGAGAAGATCCTCACATCTCAGCAGTAGAGTCTGGTGTTCAGCGATGCAACAAAGAAGAGATATGTTTGCATTGCCCCACTCAAAGTGCTCTATGATCCTGCAATTGATGGAAGCCAGTCTCTTCAGTATATTCACATGGCCTCTGGTCCTTGACAAGAAAGTAAAAGATCTTATAAGGGTTTCTATGTTGTCCTGCAAGCCTCAAGAGAATCCACAATATCAATGCTTTCACCAATAATAGATACTTGCGAAGGTTTGTTGTCTGTTTCATAGCAGCATCAATTATGCGCTCATCATTCTCCCAACATGCTAAACAACAAGTGCAACTACGGTGCCTTTGGAATCACTGCACGTCAGTGTGCGGTATGTGCATGACTTTTGATTTGTGACACAGGAGTTGAATGTGAACCTCTAGAATGAGCACACGCTGTTGTGCGGTAGTTGAAGAGGCAACGAGCGGGGTATGAATAAGGGCCGTGTCACACGTTTAATCGATTAAGCGTGTGAATTATTGAGTTGGCACAAAACAATCAATTGATTTGCGTGTCCTCAGTCCAAACTTTGAACCATCCTACATCCCTCGATCATCCCCATTTCACAATGGACACAAGGAAAAGTATCGTGCGAGCACATGTAGTAGGTAGTGAACTTTGCCATTCACTGAACATAGCAGAGCTAGAACCAGCTTGGCCATTTGTTGCCCAAGCTACAAATTATGATAAATATATTCTCAAAATTGTTGTGTGTGACAACCACTGCATCTAAAAGAGGGGTTTTGGGCCGTGTCCAACACTCGCGTCTGACAAGGGCCTAAATCCCAAAAAGTGTAGAAGTCCACATGGCATTTTAAAAATGTGTCCCCCTCCTCCCAACACCCCGAGCCCAACTCACTGAGCACACGAGCAAGTGGGTGCTTGCGACTCCAAGGAGAAGGCTATTTACGACATCAATTGCTATGTGACATTGGCTTTTTTGTTCTCAGATCAAGTGGGTGCAGGCAATTCCAGAGGGAGCTCTCGACTTGCAACATCAATTGCCACGTGATATTGGCTTTGCTAAGTTACTAACTTTTTTCTGGCCTGCAGCGTTTTGCCAAAATTTGAAATGCTCTTAGGCAACCTACAATTCTTACCCGCTTAGGAGCAATTTTTTGTAAGCATGTTGAAATGCTAATTATAGGGATAGTCAAATGAATGATTTTTGGACAATTTTTTAGAGACGCTTGGCAGGAGCTCTAGAGTCTCTAACAACCTCAATAATCCTGATTAATCAACCATCAACTATGGATAGTGCAACGACTAGACCTTATTAGCTTCCTCAGCACCATGGAAGTCCTCAAGGAAGATGTGGATAAGTTTGTCTTGGGACTAAATAGCCAAAAGGAGATGACTCAAAGGATGGCGATGGATTTGTAGTACAACCATGTGCTCTCTTAATTATTTGCTCAGATTTGTATTCACTCAAGAAATATAGCTCGAGATATGGTAAGACTCCTTTTCTTGATAGAGGACCAGTTGAAGGACTTGTACAAGGTCATGACTAGAGGGTAATTACCTTTGTGAAGTATTTTAATAGTTTGTGGAATAGGTGATGTGTTGCTAGAGGACCAATTGAAGGACTTGTACAAGGTCATGATTGGAGGGTCATTACCTTTGTGAAGTAGTTTAATAATTTGTGGAATAGGTGGTGTGTTGCTTTGGGTTGTGATATACTTAAGAAGTATATGTTTATGCAAAGCTTGAGGGCTGATTTGAGGTTGCAAAGCATAAGAAATGGAAGCTAGCTAGGCAAAGGCATCTTGGGTTGCAAGGAAATGTAAAGCCAAGTGTAAATCATTGCTTGGAATGCAGATGCGGTCAATACATGTTATTGATATCTCAATGATGATGGTCCTCTTTGAAAATCGATAGAAGTGTGTAATACGGAGAAACAAGGGCCAAGAAGAATGCTCACATCTTGCCCTCCTTGTTGTTTATGCCACTTAATGGTGATAACATGTGAAAGATAATGAATCTAGCATGGTTGATTTGAATAGAAAGGATGGAAATGCAATTATTGTAGTCTTAAAGAATGAAAATAATGAGAATCAAAATGTAGATATCATCATTGATGTGCTCAATGTGTATAAAGTGGAAGAGGAGCATGTATATGATGCTAAAGTGGATGTTGAGTATATATCTCCTTCATTTGAAGTAGTGGAGAATAACTTTTAGGTCAAGGAGGTTATCTCCATGCAAGTGGGTGATCCCAATAAAGAGGTTTCTCATATGAATGTTATGGTTGAGTCTATTATCTAGAGTAGCGATGCTATTGAGCATGTTCTGGACCTTGTTATGAGGAATCTATCCATAAGGACTCTCATGATTGCATCTATAATGATATATGTAGCCATGTCTTGATCAATGAAGAGAATTTGGAGGTTCTTGAGGGACGTAATTATTTGGCAAGGATTTTTCGGTGAGCGCTTGTTTGGAATCCGCCAAGTAGATTCCAAAAATATTCTCTCTCTCTCTCTCTCTCTCTCTCTCTCTCTCTCTCTCTCTCTCTCTCTCTCTCTCTCTCTCAAGTGTGTGTGTGCTTTCCCAGTGGTTGTATGTGTGTTTTAAAAAAGAGAAAAATGGTACAATCTTTCTATGACCCAAGTGTGGTAGATTGGTTATGCCATTTCCACGTCGAATAACCTGTCTTGAGTTCACCTCTCCTCATCGGATAGGTCTCCAAGGTCTCTTGGGGTAGTTTACCACAATGTTTAAACAATCTTCTTCTTCTTCTTCTTCTTCTTCCTCTTCTTCTTCTCTCTCTCTCTCTCTCTCTCTCTCTCTCTCTCTCTCTCTCTCTCTCTCTCTCTCACAGACACACACACACACACACATTGAATTTATCTCTTGGCGAACACACCTCAATCAAACATCCAACATTTACAAATCTCTCTCTCTCTCTCTCTCTCTCTCTCTCTCTCTCTCTCTCTTGCCTCTCTCATGTACACTCATACAAACACAAAAATGCACCCAAATCATTGCACACGTAGTCTTGGTAGTCAAATCCATAAGAACTGACTGTCACATTTTCTAGTAAGCCCATCTGTTTCTCTATGTGTCCATCTACTAGTTGTAGTTTCATATGTGTTTGTCTAATGGTGGCTGGCTTTCCTCAGGCTTCCTAGACAGCTTTTGTTGCTATGGGTATGCCTGCCCCACTGTCCAAAATAGCCATGGTTGTTACGTCATTGTATTGTATTAGAAGGGTCGTGTTTCCTTCATTTCCTTCACAGTAGTGTCCTACTTTGTTCATAGGCACAAAGTTGAAATTTTTAGCATGTGTCTGCTTGTTCTGCAAATCCATCAAGTTTTCTTGGGTTATCCTCTTTAAGACAATCTTTTCCATAGTAGATTGCAAATCTCCTTATAGGTGTGGTCGTATCTTAAGCAACTCACCCAATGTGATTGTGCATTGGATTGGAGTTGACGTAATGGATTGAAAATTCACCACATCCAAAATTTGGTTTGGTCTATTTAGTTTTGTCGTTTTGCAGACCAATGATTTCCCTTTATTTTCACCTAGGTAGTATGAAGGTAGTGTTCGCACTGTTCCCACTTTTGATAAGCCTGACTGCTCTGATCCCCAATCTCCATACAAAGATTGTTCATCTAATTCCATGGGTGGTCTATCTAGCCATACTTCTTCAAAATAGGGGTCGATTTCAGAGTTAGACTCCCATCTTTTGCTTCCCTAACTCGTTCCCACAGGTGGTTTGGCCAATCTTCCTCGACTATGGGCACTCCATCCCATCCCTCTTCACTATAAGGAACTATCAGTTTAGATGAAGGCGCATCAATGTCCACTAGAGTTTTCTTCAACTCTTCGTCCCCTTGCACTTTTTCTTTGTCGATTTTTGTCACGGTTTCTACCGATTTTCCTATGATTTTCCAATGAGGTTTCTATTTCTCCAGCATGGATTGCATAATTTGCACTAAGTATTTGTACGCCTCTTATTTAGCAGCTTCCATATCAGGTGCTTGATAGTTCTTCCATTTGATTTCCAATGTTCGACCTACTTTCAATCTAGCTTGGAAGGATTCCAAGGTTGCATTGATTGGTTCGTAGATTTTGTCCACAAGTACAAATCTTGCTGAATTTGGTTTTGATTTTTTGAAATCCGATGATAGCGTCCGCATATTTTTCTCTACCTTCTTTAGCACTTTCTCTTCAACCTCCCTTTGTTGTTTTTGTCTCTTGAGTTCATATCGTTTGCGTCGTTCTTTTCTGGAGTCTTTTGATGATTTGATGGGTATGTCTGATCCACTTGCATTTTTTTTCCCCTTAGCCTGTGTCCCAAGCACTCCTCAACTGGAACTATGGGTTCGCCTTCTAAGGAGCTGCTCGGCACAACTCGAAATATGTTTATGACGGTTCTCCCTTTCTTTAATGGATTCCTAGGAAATTCTTCAAGAAAATGTCCACCCTTGCGACCACACGCTCAAGAATATGCCTCTATAGGTCTTGCATTCTTATATGGTTCAAGACAATCATTTTTTCAATGGTCATCTGCTCCGCAATTATGGCAATTACTAGTTTTCGTTTTAGGCATTGATCTCATCATGGATGGTCTAGCCCCATGGTTTGCAATGAAGTAAATTGGTGCTACATCCGGAGGTGCTTGATACATTTGCTCTACTGCGACAGGAGTTGACTGATTTTACTACTCTTCCTCTACCCCCATTGCTACGGAACTCATTTCAGAGTAAGATGTAATGGGTACTAGAGCCTGTTCATCCACCTGCCCCTCAAGAAACATGTACTTGACTAGTACAGCATTATTCCTGGTAGTGGTGGCTACTGGCCTAATACTTGTTGTGGTCTCTCTATATTCATAGGTGGTCTCTAAATTGGTACCACGTTTGGTGGATATCTATACATGGGTTGTCCTTATGGTCTCATTGGAACGTACTGGACATTTTGGGCCTATAATAGCACTCGTTCATCTCATGGTTTGTCTATTTTATTTAAATGGCACACCATTTCAATGGTTTGTGTTGTCCCATAGGTTGTCCCTGTGGTGGACCTTTTCATGGTCCTCTCATAGGCATCATTTGCATGTTAGTCACCATGTTGTTCATGTGCTTAAGCATGTCTTCTATATCATCAACAGGAGTTTCCACAGTTGGTCCTACTTGTGTTGGCACATTAGATTTGGGTCGCTCACTCTATGCATCCTTAACATTGCTTTCGTCGTTGAAAATTGTCTCTTAAATCAATTGCGTCCAGGGTGCATGCTTCCCAAGTGGTGTGTTTTTTGCTATACAAAATAGCATGCAACTCCTTGTTAAGTAATCCTTCCAGGAACAATGAAACAAGTCTCTCCTCAGTTGGAATTTCCAACTCTAGACATCTATCAATGTATTGCTTCATTTGACTCACACAATCTCTTACTGTTTCTCCTTGTTTTTGTTTGAACTTGTAGATTTGTGCCACAATGTTGTGCTTGATTCCCATTTCAAGCAAGCAACAACAAATCTCATCGCCAAAGTTAGTAGATTGGTTATTGATCCAGGAGGTATGGTCTGGAACCAAGTTAGAGATTTGCCTTCTAAGGTCATTCCGAATCCCTCAAACTGTGTGTGAAAGTGTGTTATGTGTTTAGCTCTCAGAACATTCAGCTCTCAAAATTTGTATGAAGCTTGCTAAGTGGTCACACGGATCCCTTGACCTACTGTGTTTTTTGACCCATTTTTGGAAATCTACCGGTCTGACTCTACAATTGTGTTTTGCACCCACTCTTCTGACTGGTGTTTCTCCCATTAGGCCTTCAAATCAGTTGCTTTGTAGGTGTGACCCGCGTGGACCTCTTCTTGTCCTACTGTCACTCATTCTTTCCATTTTAAAGGTGATTTTTGTATCTCTACCCCTGTTTCCATCATTGAGGTGGCTGCCTCTAGCGGTGCTTCCTCTCTGATTGGCCATTCTATAATAGACTCCTTCATTTGGCCCCATGTTTTGTTCAGTTTCATGTATTGCCCTCGTAATGACTTCTCGGATTGAATGTCCCTGGTATCTGGTCTATTCAATCTCATTTGGGGTCATCATAACAATTTTTTTGTTATAACGATCCCTAAAGAGGTGAGTCAAAAGCTCTACTAAACCCTTCTCTTTTATCTTGAAAATATACACGATGCCCTAGTTTGGCATGAGCAGTCCAGATCAAGTCCCTGTGACATTGTTGGCATCTTTGTGGTGCTTATACCCTTGTAAGAATAAAGGAAGGAGATGAATGGAAGACATCCTTTTGAACCAGGTATGGCCACTTTTTGTATGTTGTCATGCCATTTGGAGTTACAAATGCTCCAGCAGTCTTTCATCCCTTGATGAATGATATTTTTTGTGAGTATCTAGATGATATTGTGGAAATATACCTAGATGATATTTTGATATTTTCAAACAATCAAGAAGAATACTATTAGAGCCCCCCAATCTCGAAAAAATAAAAATCCTTTCAAAACAACTTAAATGAATAAGTGAAGGGTGAGTTTAGGAATGAATAGACACATGAAGGTGGAAAGTCAAAAGACCTTTTGTGTCCATATAAAGAGGTGGCGGAGTGCACATTTGTACATTTGTGTTCTTCTTCGGTTTTATTTTTCCTTCACCGTTTTCTTCTCTTTAGTGTGTCCTTACACTATGCAGGTAGTGAATATATATATTTTGAATCCATTAGGAAATCCATATAAATCATTAGGTCTCCCCAATCTCGGAAAAATAAAAAGTCTTTCAAAATATAATAAGTGCATAACTGAAGGATGAGTTTAGGAAATGAAAAGACAGATGAAGGTGGAAAATCAAAAGACCTTTTGTGTCCATATAAAGAGGTGGTAGACTTCACATTGTATATTTGTGTTTCTCTTCTCCTTTATTTTCCCTTTAGAGTTTTTTTCTCTTTAAAATGTCCTTGCTCTCTCTCTCTCTCTCTCTCTCTCTCTCTCTCTCTCTCTCTCTCTCAAAGTTGTATCCGTCCTTCTCACATCCAGCTAAAACTGCTGCAAATCTACGTGTTTCGTCATTGCCTGTTGTTGCGTGCTATAGACTAACACATCATTTTTGTTGTTATTGAGGAAATCTTTGAATTAGAAATACCTTTTAATTTTATTCAAGTAGAATACAAGCATCATGTTCATATTTTCCTTAAAAAATTATGAGAGACACTCTTGTATACAAAATTTGAGAAATGTTTTTTTCACTCAACAGATGTGGAGTTCTTGGACTTTATCGTCTTTGAGAATGGAATTTCAATGGATCCAAAGAAGATTAAGAACATTCTCTAGTTGGCAACTCCCACAACTATATGAGGTGTTCAGTACAACTTTGGGTTCTGCGAATTTTTATTGGATCTTTATGAAATACTACTCCAACATTACGTCTCCTTTAAAAAGTTTGATTGGGAAAGATAAGTGTGTGTGTAATTTTGAAGCATAACAAACTTTTCAGGCACTTTCAATCCAAGGTTCTTGGGAGATACCCTAAGGTAAATCTCGAATCTTTGATTCTTATGCCCATTTGGTGTGGTTTTATTAGTTGCACTCAATTTCGTGGTTTGTCATAGTACAAGTCATACATGGTAGCTTGGTGTAAAGGTTGCTAATTTAGGGTAGAGGGAGTTGACAGAAAGTGATGCATGTTGTGGGGTCACGGAAAAATTTGAGCGATCCAATCGATGACGAGGATCAAATGTAGATTAGTGGTGGCAAAAATCTTATATTTGGAATTGAGGGTGGATTACAGAGGGTTTGAAGTAAAGATTTTTTTATGTGCAATGGTTTAAGGTGAACATGGAGGGCCATACTACTAATATGTGTAGAAGATAGTCGAGCTTTCTTGAGGTGGACTCAAAGAAAATATAGGCCGTTCTTTGAGACACATTTGTTCTACCCTTACATTGCAAACAAGTATGTTGTTGTATCTTACTACATATAGTTCTAGGAATTTTACACATTATTTCATCAAACATCATTTCTCTTTTCACGTGATTCTCTATTCCAAGACTTTGCATTCAAAGTGGTGGTATGTCATTGAGGTAGCCCTATGAAGTCCACAATTCTACGAGGGCTACAATCTCCCAGCCATAGAAAATGCAGAGGGCATTGCAACGGAAAACATAGAGCAAAATACAGAGGAAGTGTTGGAACGTAGAGGACAAAAAAGTGAACACAGAGGAAAACACATATGATCATGAGGATGTCTCTCAGGGAGAGAGATCTTCATAGGTAAACATGTTTATTTCAATGAAAGCATATATTTGTCTTTTATTTTTGTTTTACTTCAAGCAGTAGGCTTAAAATGTTGATGCAATTAACGGTTATGATGGTTTTTCAAAAGAATTTGTTTTTAACTTTAAGTTTACTTGTTGATTATGATGGCTAGCCGTTAGTCTTGCATCTTCTTTTTGTTTCTTCACTTTCTTGTACTTTTTTAACATTCACACACATACACACATGCCAATTATGTTGATGCGAGCTTTTAACAATTCTTAGCATCTCTGTCATACGACGTGAGTAGATGGTATGCATACCATAACCCATTTATGTCTCATATTGTAGGCCCATCACACTGCCCGTCACTTCATACTTCACATGCTTGGAACGATTTGAGGGATTTGAGTCCTTGGTCTCCACTAGACGCTCATGAGTCCTTGTGAACATAGTGCACTGGTGGTGGTGGGGGTATTGAGAATGGGTCACAACACCTAAGAGATAACTAGATGGATGACTAGTTTTTAGACTTTTTGAAGATTTAGGAATACGTAAAAGTACCTCTTCTTTACTTTTCATAAAAGTGACTTGCCGACATTTCTCATCAGCATACTTCTTGTATGTGTTCTATACTTGTCGCAATTTGATGAATAATTTTTAGCATATCCTTCTGGTCTTGGATAAAATCGTTGACTTGCTAAATTTTCTCAGTAGTCAACCCATTGTAACTAGTGATCAAGGTTGAGAACCGTACAGAAGCATGAAGGGACTAAACCTAGTCGTAAAATGCTTTGCAGTATCATAAAAAAACTCCAAAATAGGGAGATAATCTTCCCAATCAGATTATTTCTTGCTAATGTATGCTCTCGGCATATCTCTAGCATCTGATTAACACGTTCAGTCTACCTATGACCCACAGTATTGATATTGAGTTGTGTTTCCAATCGTTTAGACATAGTCCTCCAAAAATGACTTTTAAACATGGGATCATGCTCACTCACAATATTGCTATGCACGTACAAAAGCATGAAGCCTGACTAAACCTAGTCGTAACATGCTTTGCACTATTATACACAAACTCCAAAATAGGGAGATAATCTTCCCAATCAAATTATTTCTTGCTAATGTATGCTCTTGGCATATATCTAGCACCTGATTAACACGTTCAATCTACCTATCTATCTATGGATGACCCACAATATTGATATTGAGTTGTGTTTCTAATAGTTTAGACATAGAACTCCAAAAGTGACTGTTAAACTTGGGATCATGATCACTCACAATATTGCTCGGCAATCCATATAACCTATATAGGTTGTTTGCAAAAAAACTTGGCTAACTTTGGAGTTTTAATGGTGGACTTAGTTGGTATAAACTTACAAAGTTTAGTCAACCTATCTACAAGCACCTATACCGAGTCATGACCTCGTACAGTGGTTGGTAGACCCTTAATAAAATCCGTAGAGATAGAGCACTTGTTGTGACTGAAAAGCTTCACAAGCTATCTAATATCTCAATTTGCATGTTGTTGTAGACATGCCATTGTTAAACACTAGGGCCCATAACACCTAATATGCATAAGAAAAAACTTACATGAGCTTGCAACCTTGTTGCTCTTCTTGTGCATGTTGCCTCTCATAGGTGAGGGGCAATGATTTAGCTGATATTTAGGTATCCAAATTATCGACCTCTCGTGACTATGGAGTGTCAATTTTTTGCATAATCGTAAAAACTTGTGGCTCGGGCGTCGTCTCGAGTAGTAAGACTTAGACTTGGCATTTGTGTTTTGATACTCCTGGACTCCCAATCAATGGTGCACTTGGTTGCTGATATCCACATTCTTCCTAGGTTGATATTGGCTTCCATAGTACCAACATGCACGACCAAAAAGTCTTACACTACAACCCATTCTCATAATCAATAGAAGCATTCAATATTCACAACACTTTGGTCGTCTTTTTATTGATAGCCTTGACATGAATGGTGCCTTCAAATAATGTCAACTTCCCTAATTGACACCAAATGCAATATGATAATAGATTATGTCTAATGTGTGTGTCCAATAATGCATTATACAACACCTTTCCATAGGGGTTGGTTCAATTTGATTATGTATCGTAGAGGAGAATCAAAATCCAAAGGATCCTCATCGATATCCGTAAAAAAATGCATATGTAATTCCAAGGTTAGCCTCTCGTTGGCGCATAATACATTCTTTTCACTCTCAAGCATTAACCTTGGCTTGTATCTTTCTCAACTCAACTTGGGCCTTTGCTGCTTTCTTTAGATGGATGGTATGTAGCTCCTCTTGGCTTAAGGGATCATGATACCTTTTGAATTTACTCCCATTGAGCAATCCAACAGTTTCCACTCCATCTAAAGTCTCCACTTGAATAGTACCTTGCAGGATAACTTCACTTACTCTATATGGTCCCTTGCTAGCATCTTTCAACTTTTTCTTTTTGTTACACACTCCATACATAAGGACGTTATCTCCCACCTTGATATCTTTTGTTCTTTCAATGGCGATCAAACCACTTTTTTTGCCTATCCTTCTCCACAAGGGCTGCACCTTACGAGCCAATATTTCAATCATAGAAAACAACCAAGCCTTTCTTAAAACTTAACCCTAGTCAAGCTTTGATCACAACACGCCAAAGAAATTTACGGTCTCTTCCATGGCAATGGCATGGTGCTTGCATGCGGGAGAGTGCTAACTTGGAAAATCTAAGTGCTGGGATCATATGGCCCCTTACATAGCCATGCATGTGGAGATACTTTGTGGTTATTGTCAGTGATCTACAATTAAAGGAGAATCAATATAGGTTTGATTCTTGTGCCTCCTTGCATCCAAGCGAGGAGTAGATTGTCTCTTGCCATGCCATTGCATGGTCATGCATGATGAGCAACCATGGCCCCTTGGTCAAGCATTGTCATGCCAATGGCAATGCCCGGTGGTCAAGGACCAGGCCCAAGGGGCCGGCTGCAAGTGTGGATAGGGAATGAGGCCCAAGGGGCTATTTAATGGGAGTTTCATTCTCAGACAATCCCACCAGGGGCCTTTCACTGGTATCAGAGCTTCAGTCTATTCTAGGCACAGTGGGTCATGGACCTCCACTTTTTAGCATGCTATGCAAACCAAGGGCGAGTTCTGTCGAGAGATGGAGGCGGGCATGGCCGCTTAGTCAGGGTCAAAGACGAAGCAAGGAAAAACCGTGTGTGCAGGGCGGATTGGGAAGGAGAAGTTTTCCGGGTCGAGGTGCAGGAAATCTATCGCGGGTGGGCTCAACAGGAGCGCAAAGGCGGTGGGAGGGTGTCCCGACTCAGGCGCGGAGCCCCGTTTGCAGCACCTCGCTCGGCCTCGTCCTGTTCCTCCTCGCTCGCTACTTGCACGATCGCCATGGCTTTGTGAAGCTTTTGGTTCACATTGAAACGCCTAAGGCCAAGGGACTTAGGACTTAATCCATTAAGGGCAAGTGCCCACACAGGTCTTCAGACGAGCCTTCACTCGACGAAGCTTATTTGGAGGGTTTGGCAAGGTGCCGCAAGCATTGGCAAGGCACCGCAAGCAGGCAAAAAAGTGCCCACAAGTCTTCGGACCAACATCCTCGAAGGATTTGGTATGTGTTGGAATTAGGGTTGCAGAGAAACACACACAGCTTGGAGAAGACGAAGGAAGCTCAAGGCACACAATAGAGAGTGTGTTACTTAGTGTGCAATGGAAAGATAGATAGCCCTAGAGTGATGGGCGTATATACAATGCACGGGGGAAAAAACCTCCTAAAGAGGGAAAAAATGCCCCGGCGGTCCTAGTGTGTTCACACACATCACTACCACATGTATATGGTAACAAATCCCCCCTGGAGTGATGCGGTGAACGAGAGCTGGCACATGACTAAAGGGAAGTGCCATGCCCTGAGGACAGGATCAGTCCACAAAGGGGAGTAAGCCCAAAGCTTTGCGGAAAGCTTCAAACTTCTCACGAGACAATGCCTTTGTGAAAATATCTGCAAGGTTGTCCTGTGTTGGCACATAAGCCAAGCTAATCTCTCCTGCTGAGAGCCTCTCCCTTACATAGTGGTAATGCACCTCAATGTGCTTTGTGCGAGCATGAAAAACTGGGTTCCTCTCAACTGCCAATGCGCTCTGACTGTCAGTGTAGATAGTGTTGGCAGTGTCGTGTCCAACACCCAAATCAGCCATAAGGCGTCTGAGCCATACACACTCAACCGTAGCTGTGAAGACTGCCCTGTACTCAGCCTCAAAACTCAAAGTGGCCACAGTAGGTTGCTTCTTGCTCAACCATGATATACATGAACTGCCAAGCATGAAACAAAAACCACTTGTGGACACTCGCGTGTCAAAACAACCAGCCCAATCTCAGTCCGAAAAAGCATGTAAGTCTGGCGGCAATGATCCCCCCTTGGGATAAAACAAGCCAAGATGTAAAGTGCCACCAAGGTAGCGGAAAATCCTCTTGACAGCCTGCCAATGCTTAGACCCTGGGCTATGCATAAATCTCCTGACCTGTGAGATTGCAAACTGAATATCTGGCCTCATGTTGCATACATAAATGAGGCAGCCAACAACAGTTTGGTAAAGAGTGACATCAGCAGGATCGCCAGCATCATGTAGACTCAACTTCAAACCTGTTTCCATGGGAGTGGCAATAGGTTTGCAATCCTCAAGTCCAAACTTACATAGCAATGTCTCTATGTAACTTTTCTGACACAAGGCATACCACCATCACACTGCTTAAATTGTATACCCAAGTAATGATGCAACAGCCCCAAATCTTTCATCTTGAAAGTAGCATTCGTATCAACCTTAAATTCATCAATATGTCTCTCATTTGGTCCAATGATGAGCAAATCATCAACATAAAGAACCACAATGAGAAGTACATCACCCTCACGCTTTACATACAATGTGCTTTCTGTTGGACTGTTACGAAAGCCTCGTTTAACCAAATGAGTGTCAGCTTTCTCATACCAAGCACGAGGAGATTGCTTCAACCCATACAAAGCCTTCTTACATCTGCACACTTTGTCATCTTGTCCTTTTATGACAAAACCGCTAGGCTGCGTTACATAAACTTCCTCAAATAGGTCACCATTCAAGAAATCAGTAACAATGTCTGATTGATGTACATCCCAACCAAAATGAGCTACCAATGCACATAGAAAATGCACAATAGTCATACGACAAGTGGGAGCAAAATTCTCTTCATAATCTATGCCTTTTTGCTGTGCATAACCTTTTGCAACAAGTCGAGCCTTATGGCGTTCGATCTCACCATCCGGCTTGCGTTTCAACTTGTAAACCCACTTCGTACCAATGGCTTTTTTGCCAGGAGGCAAATCACATAAAGTCCATGTGTCATTTTCTATAAGTGCATCATATTCTGATTGCATGGTAGCCATCCAATTTTCTGAATTCTGTACTTCATCAAAAGACAGAGGCTCCTCAACAGCATGTAAGCTAGACACAGCCAAAGCATACAAATCTGATGCATAAGATGCATGGCGAGAGCCTGAACGAGTACGACTAGACAAAGGTGCATCCAATTTACTGTCACGCAAAGTGTGCACCAGCCAATTTGGCATACCTCTAGCCTGCTCATTTTCAGCCCTTTCCTCATCAAGTACATCATGTACATCTGCATCAGTAATAGGCTGATCTAAGACATTTTCAAAAACCCCCATAGGCTGTACATTTACCTCATTGGAACTCACATACGTATTTCCACCACTGAAAAGAGGCAACAAAGTGTCATAAATGTCCTGTGAGCTTACATTACTGTCTCTAGTACATGACAGCAAGGGCTGAACAGAATCTTCCACAAGCACTACATCCCGAGAAACTAGAATACGTTTTGTTTGTGGATGATACAACCTGTAACCTTTTCTTTCAGCACTATAACCAACAAAAATACATTTGAAAACCTTATCATCCAATTTTCTTCGCTGCACTTGTGGCACCAAAGCATATGCCAAACAGCCAAAAACACGCATGTGCTCAATAGAAGGCTTTCTATCATGCCATGCTTCATATGGAGTAATAGACTGGAAATCTTTCGTAGGACACCTGTTAAGTACATAAGTGGCACACATGATGGCCTCAAGCCAAAAAGAATGCGGTAAAGCTTGACTTTTGACCATACATCGTGTCATTTCCGTCAGCGTTGACCTGTTTTTCCTCTCATTAACACCATTTTGCTGAGGTGTATAAGGCACTGTACATTGGTGTTTTATCCCACGACTAGCCAGAAATGCATTAAATTCATGAGACATATACTCCCCCCCTCGATCGGAACGGAGGGTGCCCATAGTACATTTTGAGACAACCACAGCCATAGCCACAAATTGTTTGAAGCACATAAAAACTTTGGACTTCGCTTTAAGCGGAAATTCCCATGCATGCCTGGAGTAATCATCAATGAAAGTCACGAAGTACAGGTAATTGCCCAAGCACGGAGTTTGCATGGGCCCACAAACATCACAAGCTGCAACCTGCATGTGGCCCGAACTGAACCATCCTTTGGAAATTTAAAACGGTGCATCTTACCCAAAATACAGCCTTCACATGTTTGACAAGTGCTTCAAGAGGTGGCAAAGAAGCAACCATATCAGATTTCTGCTAACGCACTAATGCAGCAAACTGGCAAAATTCAGATGACCAAAACGTGCATGCCAAAGTTTTGCATCTGAAATAGCCCTTGAATCTTACCCAAAATACAACCTTCACATGTTTGACAGGTGCTTCAAGAGGTGGCAAGGAAGCAACCATATCAGATTTCTGCAAACGCAGCAAACTGTCAAAATTCATATGACCAAAACGTGCATGCCAAAGTTTTGCATCTGAAATAGCCCAGAAATGCATTAAATTCATGAGACATATACTCCCCCCCTCGATCGGAACAGAGGGTGCCCATAGTACATTTCGAGAAATTTTCAGCCATAGCCAGAAATTGTTTGAAGCACATAAAAACTTCGGACTTCACTTTAAGTGGAAATACCCATGCATGCCTGGAGTAATCATCAATGAAAGTCATGAAGTACAGGTAATTGCCCAAGCACGGAGTTTGCATGGGCCCACAAACATCACTATGCACAAGCTGCAACCTGCATGTGGCCCGAACTGAACCATCCTTTGGAAATTTAGAACGGTGCATCTTACCCAAAATACAGCCTTCACATGTTTGACAGGTGCTTCAAGAGGTGGCAAAGAAGCAACCATATCAGATTTCTGCAAACGCAGCAAATTGGCAAAATTCAGATGACCAAAACGTGCATGCCAAAGTTTTGCATCTGAAATAGCCCTTGAATCTGCAACAACATTTGCAAAATTTTGTCCACACTTGTCATACAAAGTGAGTTTATACAGCCCACGGCACAAAAGGCCTAATGCAACAATTTCATCACCAAAACTGAGATCATGAACTATACATCTGTCATCCACAAATTTGACTACAAGTCCAAGTCTAGCAAGTGCGGATACAGACAAGAGATTCTTCTTGATCCCAGGTACATAAAGTGCATCAACAAGTGTGAAGGAACTGCCATTAGCAGCAGTGAGCACAATCTTTCCAACTCCCTGAACTGGATAAGAGGCGTTATTGGCACAAGTGACTGAATTCCCATGAGGGACATACTCGAGAGAGGTAAACAATTCACAATGTGAGGTAATGTGCTTTGTAGCACCACTGTCGAAATACCACACATGTGAATCTACAGCAACTGACAAGCATGCATCATGGACAGCAGGATTGTAAGTGCACTCTGCGCTAAAAGCCCATTCTGTATCAACATCAGCGACACAGTCTCCTTTCACAGAAGACTCAACAATGGCTGCATTTGTAGTGGAACCAGCATTTGCAGTGGAACCACCCTCTTTCTTATTAGCCTCTTTGGCCTTCAACTTACAACACGACTTGATCAAGTGATCATTGGCTTTACAATAATGGAAACGCATCTTCTTTTTGCCCTTATCACCAGAATTTCCAGACGAGTTACAGCAGAAGCATTAGGAACAGAATTTTTGCCACTCGCAGCAGAACCATTAGACGTGGTTGCATTGCTATTACCACCCTTTCTTTGGGAAGCAATAAAAGCTTGTTCAACTGCACGCTGTCTAGTCCTGTTTTTTCTGGAAAGTGACTCTTGCAACAGCAGTGTGCATAATGCATCAAACTTGACAACTTCTGGATTTCCTTGGGTCATAAGTCTCCAAGTACTAGCAAAAGTCTGGTAAGAATCTAGTAAGACATCAAGAACAGTCTGCACAAGGGAACTGTCTGAAATGACTTCACCTGCAGAAATAAGTTGCTCATTGATATCCTTGACACTAGCAAGGAAAGTGTCCATATCATCTTCCTCATGCATAATCTTCGACTCCAGCTCTTTATGCAACAAAGCAATTTTAGCCTCATTGCGGCTTGCATAAAGACCTGCTAGAATATCCCAAGCCTGTTTTGCAGATTTTGCTGAACGGATGTGAGGAACAATGGTGCATTTCACAGACAACGCAATCAATGCATGAGCCTGCGCATCCTTAACATCCCAATGAGCTTATTCTGCCGTAGGCAAAACAACTCTAACAGCTGCAATCCTTGCAGCAAGACCTGCAACATCCTCAACATCGCCTACATCCTCAGAACCAGGACGTACATCAATGCCCTGCACAATGTTCCAGACACCCTTTGACACAAGAACATGTTGCATCATATAAGCCCACATAGGGTAGTTGTCCCCATCTGAAAGGACAGGGGAACTGAACATGCTCATCACCACCCAGCCATGCCCTGTATAGGCCCGTGGCCTTCTAAATATAGGGACCCCCTTGACTGCATGTCCATCCTGGCCCTTGGCCCGGACTGGTCCTACCCTTGTCCTTACATTACTCCCCCCTTAGAGAAGCGTTTTCGTACGCGAAAACACAAGTGATGGTATCTTCATAAGAACACTAATGTTTTCTACCGTAACATCCCACATGGATCCAACGGTTCATTTGAGCGGAACCCGGGTTAGTAGGAGGTTCAATGAAACCAAGAGTAACATCTTGATTTTCTACATTTTTGTCCATTTGTAACCATCTGATGGTACTAGTTCCTATCCAAACATAGTGTGTAGACTCCATTTAGAACTCTCATGAGCATGGTAAACGAGTTTATCACAACATAGGTGTACCAAAAAAAGTACCTCTTGTCACTTTCCATGAAAGTAACTTGCTGACATAACTCATCAACCAATTTTAAGTCCTTGACTTGGCCCTCTTCTTCATCATCAGTAAACAACCCCACCCTAACGAGTGTTCAATGTTGAGAACCTGAGTTATACATGAAGAGACTACCTAGTCACAACATGCGTTAACTGATAGTAAGTAAACTCCAAAAAGAGCAATAAATGCTTATGAAGCTAATGTATGCACTTTGCATATCCTTTAGCCCAAGATTACACTTTGTAATCTGTCAATCCCCTTGGATACTGACAGTACTGAGGTGTGTTTCCCCCACAGTTTACAGACAGTCTTCCTAGATGGCTGGTAAACAAGAAATCACAATAGCGTATAACATTGTTGAGGAATCAACAATGTGCGGAATAACCATCGTGGTTAACTTAAAAAATCCACAAACACCCAAACCGAGCCATGACCTCTATAAGTGATTAGTAGACTCGAAGGTAATCTCATAGAGATAGTGCACATACTGTGCAAAATGCTTCATAAGCAACAACTTGAGGAATATGCATGCCGTTCCAAATCAGCATTTGCTAAACACTAGGGCCCATAACACCTAGTGTGCATGCATTTAGCAAAAAAAAGATCCGAACATGTATTTTCATGGTAATTTTTGCCAATACTTATGGCAAATGTGATACGCCTAGCACACATTAACAGGAATGTAAATAGTTCTAAAAAGAAACTAAATACTTTCATTTGCAATCTTTTGCAGCTTTGCTTAAACGTCTGAACCATAATAGAAGGTGAAACAGTGATCACTTCTAGATACAAACAATGAAACTTTTTCATTTGCTATATGTATAAACAACCATATGTAATGTTGTTTAGCAATACTTGTACCTTAACAAGTCATTCTAAGTATCCGAAAATTTCTGGCCACGAAATTGCTCCTGATACATCGTGCTAAAAATGGTCTAGAAAACAGATGTGACCCAGCACTTAGGGACTTTGTCGTGACACATATTTGAAATAGGGGGCGCTAGTGTCAATCCCAGAGACTCATATTCGCCACATGTGGAATATGTCTCAACTAAGGATGTCTGAAAAGGAACATCCTACAAGTACAAGATGTACTTGTGTGTGAAGGTAGCTCTAAACACTCTGCGACAAGAGTGAGAGGGACCCTCATTCATTGCTCCACACTGGCTAAACCGAACTCCTTGAGTTCCTAGACCATGTTGTATCCTATGTGACAACATGTGCCAAATTGAACCCTACAAGTAGGTTCGTAACAGCATAAGGCAGAAAGATAGATTGGATACTTGGCCCAAAATACTTTGTGCCGACATGCCCTTGGCATGACTCTGTAACATTCAAGCGTACTTATACGTCTTGAAAAACCAAGCAAAGCATACTAAAAATAGAGTAACACCAAATCAATAGATGCATACCTGGAGATTTGAACGTAATGTTCACTTACCCGTATTCGAATGGCAAGCTCTTGGATTAGAATCTACGTAGTCAAACCCCTTGGTAAGACTCTTTGTAGAAACTGCTAAACTAGCAGATAACGTAACCAACATAGTCAACCGTGTACAGGTTGATTGGAATCAACTTGAAAAGTGTGTTCGTCTGCTACCGCATGGTAAATTGCGGAATTCTTTCCTTAAAAGTATGACTGGGAGAGATCAATGGTGATCCTCAATGCAGATCAAACTGTGGTCCTTAATGCCTATAGGGTGATGTAGCAATCAACCGCCGGGTCTTGCCCCAAAACAGTATGTCCATAGACACTCTGTAGTGCTATAGAGAGAGTAGGAGATCCACACAAGTGAACTGCCGAGCTCTTATGGATAGCCATGCTGTCGCAACTGATTGCTACATCTAGACTTTCTTGTAGTGATCAACTGCTGTGAGTTGAAGATTATCAAAAACTCAACTTGAGTGTCGCGTTGAAAACAAGTAGTGCAAAAATGACACTTTAAACATCCGTAAGGACAAGACTCTTGCTTTTCCATTAACGTCGATGTGTACTTCCGTGGGTATATCTTGAAAACAATCACCCAAAGAATGCCAGTAGTTGAGTCTTACCCTTGTCCGGACATCGTCGCTTAGCCTGTTTGGCTCATAGCCCTTATGCAAAATAGTGTTCAATCGACGAAACGATGAAGACTAATTTGAGTAGCATCTTAAGCATGTGCTAGCTGTGAGTTAGAGCACCTTGGCCGAAGCTGACTCACGAGCAGAATATGTATCAAAAGCTTGCTATATTATTCCCTTAAAGAGAGAGAGAGGGAGAGAAGAAGAGCATGCTGGGCTTTCCTTAAGGTTGTAGAGTGTGTACCCAAGCTGTGTGCCCTGACGCATCTTATGCCTGACTTGCAGCTTATCGTATAAGCAATCCGTAATTTTTTGGTATGACTCTCTCATCGAGAGAGGTAATAGAAAAACATAAAACTCATTCCAACCCACCTACCTTGTAGGGGTCGTGATTGTATGAGAATCCATCACTTAGTCTGTCCTTGACCGAGTTGCGAGTGTGATAGCGGAAGCGTAATCCATGAATTGGTGGAATTCATGCCACCCGGTTAGCATGCCGTGCATGCAGAATTGTGAGCCCTTGGCTACTATAACGGCCTCAAGCAGGAGAGCCGAAACCATAAGTGCCTTGCAGATTCTGCCTTGGGAGCGATGCATCATAGCGTGTTGTTGCCACACATAAAATGGAAGAAAATTGCAATGGTAACAGTTTCCCAAACTGGCGTGCCAATTGCCAAGTGAATGGGCAGTATCGTGGCACGCGTGAGAAGCCTTACTTCATGTGAATTTGTGAAAGCACTTTGCTTTACATAACAGACAACGTTTTCCAATGAAAACATGAAAAACAAACAAATTTAAAATCAGGCTCACCTGGTTATCCCGTTGTAACCAGTCATCCTGAAATTTTGATGGAGAAGAACTCATTCCAGAACGGCTCATAGCCTAGTCTGCTACACGAGAGAGAGTTGTTGCGTGTATATATATACGTCTCTTGTATCATATACATCCATTTGGCATGTAATGAAAGAACCTGCAAGCAGATTACCAAATGCCTTCCAAGTTTTTATGCTCATAGCATATGCAAAACGTGGGAGTCTCAATGCAATATGCCTTACTTGAAGCCTTTCTGATAGCCAACTGAGGCAGTTGTTGACAGGCAGAGAGCATGACAAAAAGAATCGACCTTGTCGAGGAATTTCAACTGAAATGAGCTAAGAGTGTGTGACAAGCATCCTTTGGCAATGGCTAGAAATAGTGACAAGGAGTCGGCCATGCCGAACAACATGCCTCTTGCATCAAATCAAGCAACAAGATGTGCCTATCTTCTTGAGAGACCAAAACTCTACAAATTTGCTATTCATTTGCATCAAAGTGAACCGTCATCGAACTGTGCTTGATGTGGATATTTCTCAATGATATATGCAGCAAGTATGTAATGCATATGATAAGCATCCTTTGGCAGCTTCTAGAAACGTGGAGAAGGAGTCGGCCATGCCAAAGAACTTGCCTCCTGCATAGCAGTAGGATGTGCTAATCTCCTTGAGATTACAAAACATGGCAGATTGGCTATGCTTTTGCATCAAAAGTGAACTACTTGTGAACCGGTGCTGCGGAGCAAGGCAGTTGGTACTCAAGCCTTGCTTGATTCCAATATTTAAACCAATCAAATTT
This sequence comes from Adiantum capillus-veneris, assembly GCF_014529385.1. NCBI lineage: Eukaryota > Viridiplantae > Streptophyta > Polypodiopsida > Polypodiales > Pteridaceae > Adiantum > Adiantum capillus-veneris. The sequence continues at coordinate 136,957,463 of NC_140944.1, read as the reverse complement.
TGGCGCTTACGGTAATTGTCACAAGCCGTGCTTGTGCTTTGCCGTCGTAAAGGGTACGCACGACTGCTGACTTGCCGGCTTCTTGAACTTGCATGAGTAAATACTCACGCCGACGCGCCTTCTCGGCTTTTTGCTTGAAATTTCTGCAACTTGTGACAATTTACACAAATAAAAAGCAGAAATGCGAAAGAGACTTTGCGTACCTACTGGGAAATTGACTTTGGACTATGTCATGCAACCATGGCTAGTGCCTTGCATGAGCATGCAGTCATGCATGACTGCATCGAGGCAAACCATGGAAGGCCATAGCGTGGGATGCAAGCTTTGTCGATAGGATTACTCTTCATCAAAAACTGCCAAAATCGAGCCTTGCTAGAGAGATGGCAAAGATTGATTTAAGGTCAATACGCATGCCGAAAGCAATCTTCAAAAACAACGTGGCCCTGGTGGAAATTTCTGCAGCTTATTGATTCCGCGCCCACTGAATGGGATGTTGTGAATTGAGTCCCGCCCCCTTGTTATATGCCGAGATGCCTTTGGCTTGTATGGGTGTATGCCGGGGTGGGCATGCACCCTATTGCAAAAAAAAAAATCCCAAGGGTTTTGACCCTAGGGCAGCGTGTGAAAAAGCCAGTCAATGGCGATGAAGTGCTACTACAGAGCAGGGCCGCCGAGAGGCGAGGAGTTTCATAGAGTGGCTTGAGGTGCTCAGTTGCGCCCGCCACAAAGACGTGATCTCCTCAGCACGGGATTGCGCGCAGGTCAAGGCCAAAACCATTCGGTTTCGCGTAGGTGCTGCAGTCACCTTCCCACCTCGCAAGCGGGGTTCCCACCCCCCGAGCTCTGTCGAGTCTCCTGTGTAGAGAAGCGTCCCACCTCATGCACATGCAAGCTAAAGATAAAGGTGGCTCTCCACGCCTGTGTGTCCCCCAAAAGAGTGTCTCTGATACCAATGAAAGGACAAGGGAACTGAACATGCTCATCACCACCCAGCCATGCCCTATATAGGCCCGTGGCCTTCTAAATATAGGGACCCCCTTGACTGCATGTCCGTCCTGGCCCTTGGCTCGGACTGGTCCTACCCTTGTCCTTACACCATCCAACCTGTCCTCATCAACAAACATCTTGAACACATCTGTGTTGTTGTTGTCAGCCATGGTAAATGCTGCACCTGATGTGAAAACTGCCCAAAAATAGGAGAAACGGAGCGGGAACAACCTGTGCTATATAGCACAAACCATAGAAGACTATAAGGCACCTCTTATGCAGAAAATGGCACTGACAAAAATTCTGCACAAAATGACGAAATAGCCTGTGCAGTACTGCTTGTAGTGGAAAGGAGGCCGAAATGAGCCCAAATCAAAATTCTGAGCAGACCGAGCTCTACGAGCCGGCCCAAAATATTTGTCGACTTGCGAACGCTCACCAAAGCTCACTGAAATCGGAGAAAGTGAGCAGGCGTGTGCTGGAGCAGCTGGCGACTAAGCCCGGGAGGACGTGACCTGCTCTGATACCAATTGTTGGAATTAGGGTTGCAGAGAAACACACACAGCTTGGAGAAGACGAAGGAAGCTCAAGGCACACAATAGAGAGTGTGTTACTTAGTCTGAAATGGAAAGGTAGATAGCCCTAGAGTGATGGGCGTATATACAATGCACGGTGGAAAAAACCTCCTAAAGAGGGAAAAAATGCCCCGGCGGTCCTAGTGTGTTCACACACATCACTACCACATCTATATTGTAACAGTTCACACACATCACTACCACATGTATATTGTAACAGTTTGGGGAGGTTTTGGCAAGGTGTCATAAGCCGCCTCTTGGCAATTATTTAGCACATCATCAACAAGCCAGTTTTCTGCAATGGCCAAAAGTTAGCTTCTCCTTTCGAAGTTAGCTACTTGGAAAGGTACGATGGGCATCTTGTTGGAGCATATGCCGATTGTAATGGCCTGCTAATTGGACAACCACGAATCCAAGAACCTCTTGGGATTCAGGTTCAATTCTTTCTCAGTCAAGCACGAATTGATTTTGAAGGAAATATTATATCTTTTATTAATGTTACAAATCTAATTAGCATGGCTAATTGTTGAAGACAATGATACATCGTATGGCTACGAGAGTTTTGATATCGAGGTGTTCTTCTCTTTCAATACCTGGCTTAGTATAGCATATTCAGTCAAGATATAATACATAATGCTTTCTTTAAGCAATTTCGACATGGTCATTTAGCTGAAAGAGTTCGACAAGGTTGATTCACTTTTGCCACGATATTTGTAGGTTACCAACCGCATCTGTTTTGCTATGAGCATCGACGTACTTATGTGAAAAATGGCTTCCATAAGTGACAAATTTTGTATTGAGACTTCCCATGTTTGGCATATGCTATGAGCATACCAACTTGGAAGGGATTTGACACTATGCTTGCATGCTATTTCATTACATACAAGACAGGCGTGCATGCCATATGCGCATATGCGAGTGTATATGATACACGTGACGGAAACCGGGTTAGACTATGTTAAGATTTGCTTGATTTTTCATGCTTATGCATTTTCGTTGCAAAGGATTGTCAGTTATGCAAGCAAAGAGCTTTGCCAGTTATACATGAAGTAAGGCTTCTAACTCATGCTAAGATATTGCCTCTTGATTGGATGTCGAGGTAATTTGCACACAAGTTTGGGGCACTGTCAAACATTGGGATATCACCTCACAAGCATTCCTACCATTACCAACTGTGCAAGGCACTTATGCTTTTACCAACTGTGCAAAACACTTATGATTTTGGCTTGTATGTTTGAGCCCGTCACTATAACCAAGGGCTTACAATTTTGCATGCACGGCATGTTACCCTATGGATTCCGATATGACACCGGAAACTCTATCAAGGACAACATAATTTTTGGTTGCTGTCACCGCACAACACCACTACCACGAACCTACAACTAGGATTTAATTCACAGGCAATGTGCCATGTTCAAGTCATCTCGTGCAATCACGACCCCTGCAAGGTAGGTGGGTCAGGAGGTGTTTGTGTTTTTCTGTCACCTCTCTCGTGAATTGTGGTATGCTTATAGGATGAGCTGCAAGCCGGGCATAAGATGCGTACGAGCACACAAATTGGATACACACTCTAGAAACTTAAGGAAAGCTCCATAGTCCATCATGCTCTCCTTATCTCTATTTCTTATAAAAACGTCTAAGAAGATTTTGATACATGTTTTACTCGTGAGTCAGCCAGAGCCAAGGTGCTCTAACTCTCACCTAGAAAGTGGCCAAGACGCCACCCAAATTCATCTTCTTCGATTCGTCAATTGCACACTAATTTGTAATTGGCATAAGAACTATGAGTCCCAAAGGCTACAAGCCAGTATCCAACCTTGGGTAAGCCCCAACTGTTAGCATTCCTTGGGTGATTGTTCTCAAGATCAAACAAATCTATCCAGAGGAGTACCCATTGCTGTTAATGGTCACAAGCAAGAGTCATGCCATTAAGAATGTTTTGGGGCTCATTTTTGCACTACATGTTTTTAGTGTGATGCTAGAGTTGAGTGTTTGATAATTTCAAACTCACACAGTTGATCTATCTCATGGGGTTTAGATGCAGTAAACAGTTAGGATAGCATGGCTGTCCATAGGAGCTAGACATTTCACTTGTGGGTAAGACCCAATGGGTGATTACTAATCACTCCATCGACATTCAGGATCACATTTTGATCTATCACAGTGGTACTTTCAAGGAAAGACGTCCGCAATCTACCATTGGGTAGTGGAAAACTCCAATCATTTCAGTACACGGTCGCCTATGTTAGTTGTCGTTAACTGCTACTTGCACAGTTTCTCTCATGGGACAGACCAAGGGGTTTAACTACAGAGATTCTAACCAACAGGTTTTGATTGCCAAGGCAACACCCAGGGTTTCCATTGCAATGTTGCTTGTTTTTCATTTTTCCATTACTGCTCCTGTGCATTTGAATACGGGTAAGTGAAACTTTAAGTTCAATACATAGGAACGCATCTATTTTCAGAGACATGCCAATGGCACGTCAGAACAAAGTATTTTGGGTCGTAGTGTCCAACATACATTGTTTGCATTATGCAATTATAGACCCACTTGTAGGGTTTATTTGGCACATGTTGTCACATGGGATACAACATGGTCTAGGGACTCAAGGAGTTCGGTTTAGCCAGTGTGGAGCAAGGCTAATGAGGGTCCCTCTCACTCCCGTCGTAAAGTGTTTGCAGTTACCTCCACGCACAAGTATATCTCGTACTTGAAGGATGTTTTTTTTTTGACATCCTTATATGAGACATATTCCATATGTGGAGAATATGAGTCTCTAGACTGACACTGGCGCCCACTATTTCAAGTATGTGTCACGACAAAGTCCCTAGGTGCTGGTCATATCTGTTTTCTAGACCATTTTCAGCACGATGTATCAGGAGCAATTTCGGTGGCTAGAAATTGTCAGATACTTAGAATGACTTGTTCCGATACAAGTGCAACTAAACAACATTACAGATGGTTGTTTATGCATATAGCAAGGCTATGAGTTGTTAATGAAAAGATTTCATTGTTTGTACCTAGAAGTGATTACTGTTTCACCTTCCATTATGGTCCAAACATTTCAGCAAGGCTTGCAAATGATTGTAGCTCAATGTATTTAGTTTCTTTTTAGAACTATCTACATTCCTTTTTAACGTGTGCTAGGAGCATCCCATTCGCCAAAAGTATTGGCAAGGATAATCATGGATATACAATTTCAGATCTATTTTTTGCTAAATGCATGCACACTAGGTGTTATGGGCCCTAGTGTTTAGCAAAGGTTAATTTAGAGCGGCATGCATATTCATCACATTAGTTGCTTATGCAGCATTTTGCACTCTATGTGTAGTATCTCTCTGAGCTTACTTGTGGATCTACCAAACACCATTAGAGGTCATGGCTCGGTTTGGGTGATTGTGGATTTTTCACGTTAACCAAGATGGTTCTTCATCAGGACATTCTTGTTTGCTCAGCAATGTTGTATGATATTGTGATATCCATTTACGGGTCATCTAGAAAGCCTGTCTGTAAAAAGCGTGGGGAAAAACACCTCAGTACTGTCAGTTATCCAAGGGGATAGGCAGATTACAAAGTGTAATTTTTTGCTAAAGGGTATGCAAAGTGTGTACATTAGCACCAAGCAATCCAATTAGTAAGCATTTATTTCTCTACTTGGATTTTGCTTACCATAAATTATAGCATGATTGCGAGTAGGTGTAGTCCCTTCATGAATAATCAGGTTCTCAACCTTGAACACTAGTTAGGGTGGGGTTGTTTATTGCTGCTGACATTCGCAAACAAGTCAAGGACTTAAACTTGGCTGCTGAGTTATGTTAGCAAGTTACTTTCATGGAAAGTGAAACAAGGTACTCTTTTGGGTACATCTTTGTGTGATAACTCGTTTAGCATACTCATGTGCGTTCTGAATGGAGTCTACACACTATGATTGAATAGGAATTGGCAACACAAGATGGTTGCAAATGGATAACGATGTGGAAAATCAAGATGTTACTCTTGGTTTCATTGAACCTCTTGCTGAACCGTGTTTCGGTCAACCAAACAACTGGATCCAGGAAGGATGCCACTATGGAAAATATTAGTGTATTATCACTCTTGTTTTCGAGGACGAAAATGCTTCTCCAAGGGGGGAGTAATGTCATGCCAAGGGCAATGCCCGATGGTCAAGGACCAGGCCCAAAGGGGCTATTTAATGGGAGGTTCATTCTCAGGCAGTCCCACCAGGGGTGTTTCAAGCACATACATGATTTGGAGTGTCGAGCCACCACAACCATGAGAAAAGGCCCCGAATTGGGGAGGGTGCCCAAATTACGACGCCTAACTTATGAAAAAAATCAAAGAATTCATGGTGACATCGTTGAATAGAGCCGCAAGCAAGAGAGAAGAAGATATCATGCTATAAGCACCTTGCATGGCCCAGAACTTCTATCGGGTTTGGTTGGTGAGGACCACCTCGTGATTCCAAAGAGCCATAGTTCTGCCCATTTTTTATGGCCCAATCATCCCCGCCCCCTTCTTTTATAAAATTGGTGCTTCCCACCTCAAAAATCTCCCCCTTCGAGTCTGCAAGGGTCACTTCCTACAACCATAACACCCTAACCACTACATGGATTTTCTTGATCATTGCATGGATTCAAGAACAATGCCCTCATTTCTTTTGTATGCCATGACATAGTCCCTACATCATCCATACCCAGGCATGAAGCCCCGCTTCCCCCTTCTCCTTCCTCCTTCTCGAAGGCGAGAGAGAGAGAGAGAGAGAGAGAGAGAGAGAGAGAGAGAGAGAGAGAGAGAGAGAGAGAGAGAGAGAGAGAGAGAGAGAGAGAGAGAGAGAGAGAGAGAGAGAGAGAGACCTCCATGCTTTGATACTAGTGATAGGCATGGGGAACTAGGGCACACTTATATATCCCTTGGCTATAGAAGTCCCTTGAACTCCATGCATTTCTCTAAGATATACACTTCTACCTTCACACCATAGGACACCCCACACTTCACATTGTAGGATACTCACATAGGATACCCTGGATTTACCTCTACTGAGATCTCTTAATTTTGGCATGATCAACAGTAGTAGCTTCCTCACACCATAGACCGGTCCACAAGTCAAATACACTTGGATGAGAAAGAAAAACAAGTCACTTTTGGTGATGCACTTGCTTTGCGCATAGGCCTACTGCCGTCACAAACTAAAGAGGTGGAAGAAGATTGATTCATAGGTAGCTGAAGGATAGTGTCCTTGACATCCTTCAACATCAATTTTTTGTGATGTCTACGGAGTACCATTTCTCCACCCAATGGCTGAACATGAAGATTCGTGAATATTGTAAGCACAAGTGCTCGAAAGTTTGCATGAAAAGAAATAAAAAGGGGAGGATCTAAGCCAACCTTGACTCGACAAAGAAGATTGAAAAAAATGCAAGAAGGAATGGGGGGGCAACCCCGACCAACGGAGCTAGTAGAGAGAGGCCTATAGGGCACAAATGGAGGCAGGGAATTCACATCACTTGGGAACATTTGAGAATGATTTTGTAAATGTTTTTGCATTGCTTTTAAAGGTTTGTCATTTAATTGTTCATATTTTTGTGTTTTGTTTATTGATTCTCACAGTGGACTGTCAATAGAAGGTTCCAGCCAATCAGGTGCAGTTATGGTGCAAAAAGGCATCTCTCCATCCGCTCATCCAAAAGTTGAAATCCTGAACTGGATCGATAAGCTATAACAACTTTGAACGTTGTTTGCATTTCGGTTACTTTGTGTTTTTGTATTCACTTTTATTTTCGAATCTTTGTTTGCTCTCTCTTTTTTTATTTGTAGAATCCACTCAATTGGCCCCTACAATGGGAGGAGATGTCTTCACCAAAGAATCGTACTAGAGCACTTTCAAAAAAAAAATGTATGTATATATGCATATATGTACCCATTGGGGATGACATGCATACCCCATTTTGTACTCAAGCATTCAACTTTATATCAACATGTTATCTCACTTTTGCGTTGGCTAATTCAATGCATTTAACAAATTTAAAGCAATGGAAAACAAGTTTTGTTCAGATTTAGCTTTGTCTCTATGTTTTCAAGTTATGTTTGTGTTTTTCAATGCAAAGTTTTAAAAGAAAGCCTCATTGTCTACTATGGTTTATTCTCGCTCTACCCCTTACAAAAAATTTCACTTATAAGCATCGGAATACGCGTTGGTATGTATGGTGTGTAATGTTGCTATCAAAGTCAATATCATAGTTGCTAAATAAAGACTCTGATATCAATGCATATAGTGACACTTACATCGATGCTTTTGCACCGATGTTATTCGAGGCGCTTTTATCGATGCTGCAGACAGCAGGCATTAAAAAAGACATCAATATTTGTCTCTTAAGTCTTAAGTGTCCCTTGTAGTGATAGTCCACTGATGGCATCTCATAGCATCTTGATTGTAGCTTGATGGGCGACAACAATGTGAGTCAATACTACAAAGAGAACTTGAGATAGAAGCTTTAGAGCAAAGTTGGCATCAATCTTACAACATTCTAGTGGATCATTGTAATAGTATGCATCAATATATGTCTCATTCAAATATATTAAGTTATGATTGCAATCAAGATCACAATATCCACTAAGGACCACACAATCAATCAGAGCAAGTGGACTATCAGACCCATAGCTAGCATGGCTCTTTGGGCCAAAGCCTCGCCTTTCTCATCAGCATGGACAAGATGTGATCTTTTGATGGTGGTTTGCTATTCTCTTTCGTAGCATTATAATATCTATGCATGCATCATTATTTATCTTATATCATTTGACCCATCTTGCATCAAGATATTCAAAGTGTCTTTGACCTTGCTCTTTAACTATGTCTGAGATGTAGTATCTAGCTTTGTGAAGATTTGATGTCTGTCTCTAAACAACCACCTTCACAAGTAAAAAAAAACAACCAAATTGTTTGTATGTGATGGATCCTAAGAGATATGTGCATGCAAACTTCTTAGTAATAAATCTATATGACAATTTATAGACCCCACCTTAGTATTGCTTATGTTCATAAATGTGTAGTTGCTTTTTTTCTTGAATCTTGTGGATCCAGAAAGTGAAATGTTCATCATTTTGATATGTATTTTTAATTAGTTTGAATTATTTATGTCAAACATGCATGTGTCAATTAAAAAAATGACTACTAAAGATCAAGAGATTGATATAGACAGAGATCAATTGAGAAAACATAGACACGATGAGGTAGAATAAAATTTTCCCTATTTGTGGCATGAACATCACATGGGGCGTGAAGCTAGCGAGCAAAGTAGATGAGCCACAACAACATTTGTAGTGTGATGTTAGGGCCACTACAAAACTACAAGCTCACTTTTAGTGCATGGATGTGTTGGTAGTGATGATACCAAAGCCACCAATAAATGCAATGAAGTGTGTTGTGCATGGTGGTGTGTGTCCCAATGCAAAGAATGCATGCACAGATGCGTGCGTGCTCGGTGTGCTATGTGAGGAAGGAGAACACAAAGAGTTTTGGGTGGAGCTCACAATGAGGATTGGAATGCCTCACTACTCCTTATTATTCTAATTACCAAAGAGTAGATAAGGTTAGTGCGGTCAGTGAGATGGGTGTCCGACGAGTTGGCTTGAACCCTAACAGTCTCCCAGTTGAAGGCAAACATGGCCCAAGTGGCCTATGTACGTACAAGTTGTGCAACCATGAAGCATTCAATTGGCTTCCCCCTACACCCATCATCTCCATGCAATGTGCAAACCTCTTTGAGGGTAGGCTCTTCATGAGAGCATCTGGAGGGTTGTCATTTGTATGAACCTTTACTAGGTCAAGTGCTTGCTAGCCAATATGTCACGTATCACATGAGAATGAACTTCTATGTGTTCCAACTTGGAGTGAAACATGGGGTTCTTTGCTAATGCAATCACACTCTAATTATCACAATGCAACATTGGAGTCTGAGTAATGCCAAGATCTCCCACTAGGTGAGCTAACCACACAACTTCCTTGCTAGCATCAAAAACTACCACATACTCTACCTCTATTGCAAAAGACGATGTATAGTTTTGGGGACATAATCTCCATAACATGACTGCTCCAAAAAATAGGAAAACATAGGCAAATGTGGATCTTTGACTATCCACAAAACTTGCAAAATTCACATTCATGGATCTTTGACTATCCACACAACCCACATGATTCGCATCCATGTAACCCACAGTGGATGCATCACTATTCCCAAACCGCAAACACTTTTTTGTTGTACCTTTCATATATCTCAAGATTTGCTTCACTGCTTCCTAGTGTTTTCTACCAGGATTTGCCACAAATGTGCTAACCACTGCAAAAGCAATGTTCAACCTCGTGGCTACCTTGGGGTACATAAGACTTCAAAAAACTGCTAAAGAATATGGCACCTTGGCCATTTTTTCTTTCTTAGCATCAAATTTAGGAGCATCATTCTTGCTAAGTTTTGCATATGCCTGCATTGGGGTACTTCCTACCCTACGTATTACAACATTGCAAGACCTTGTGGATATACGTTTCTTGAGACAACTCTAGTATTCCATGTTTTATATCCCTCTTTATATGCATATCAAGAAAGTGACTTGCATCTCCCAAATCCTTCATAGAAAACTGTGTGCTAAGTGACTTTTTCAAGATGGTAATATCGTCTTTAGACTTCTCGGTAATGAGCATATCATCAACATAAAGTATAAAGATGATTAGTGAATCATAGTTCAACTTTTGGGTATACAAGCGTAATCTTCTTGGCTGGGACTGCATGTACTTTTTAAACTACCTTGAGCCTTGTTTTAGTCCATACAATGCCTTAAGCAATCTACACACTTGTTTTACCCTCATAGGCTTGTCAGGTTTGACTTCAAAACCCTTAAGTTATTTCATGCAGACATCCTTATCAAGATAATGTTGTCTTCACATCCATATGGACCAATTCCATGTCCTCAGTGGCTACTAGTCCAAGCACAAGATGTACTTTTTAAACTACCTTGAGCCTTGTTTTAGTCCATACAATGCCTTAAGAAGTCTACATACTTGTTTTACCCTCGTAGGCTTGTCAGGTTTGACTTCAAAACCCTTCAGCTATTTCATGTATACATCCTTATCAAGATCCCTACGAAGCACATCCATATGGACCAATTCTATGTACTCTGTGGCTACTATCCAAGCACAAGATGCAATGTAGTCATCTTGACTACTGGAAAGAAAATCTCGTCAAGTCCACACTTGTCTTCTGCTTGAATCCCTTAGCAATCAATCTAGCCTTCTAGGCTCGAGATCTTCTATCGTGTACTTTTTCTTATACACCCATTTGCAAGGCAAGGCTAGTTTGCCCTTTGGAAACTCTACTAGTTCCCATGTTTCATTTTCCATAATCAAGTTATACTCAAATTGCATTTCTTGCTCCCACTTCATGCTATCTTCCATCTCAATAGCCTTTTCGTAGGCTCTCCACATTCAGTGACCAATAGATAGTTTAATCATGGCTGAAACTGCTCAAGGGCACAAGATACAGGTGTACATCTCTCATTCGCTGACTGCTACACTCTCCTCTCTCAAGAGCATCACTAACTCTCTATGGAGCATTATTAGTGGTAGGTACGTTGCTAGTAGACGGAGTTGTTTGCGTAATTGGACTTGAGGCTACGTCCTCAAATCTAACTTTGCGATACTCAACCTCTTTCACTAGATTTATGTGCATCTTTGATTCACTAGAGATCACTTTTGAGGTGCAAATAACTCTCTAAGATTCCAGGTGCCAGAGATGATAACCCATCTCTCCATCTGCAACATAGCCAATGAAGTTGCATTTGTGTGACTTGGGGTCGAGCTTCTTTCTAAGCTCTTTAGGCACATGTGAGAATGCTTCACACCCAAACACATGTAATTTATCATAACTGGGCTTCTTGCCTATCCACATCTCCTGCAAAATTTTGTAGTCCAATTGTGTACTAAGCGACCTATTAATTATATGCACTGTTGTCATAATAATTTCTCTCCAAAAATCTTGAGATAAATTTTCCATAGATAGCATGGAAGTGACCCTTTCCTAAAGAGTCATATTCATACGCACATCAGCTCCATTTTGAGCAGGTGTGTATGGCATAGTAAACATCCTCCTAATGCTTCATTTGCTACAAAAGTCCTTAAACTCAGTGAAGACATACTTCCCCCCATTTCCAGTGTGCAAAGCCTTCAATTTCTTGTCTAACTAGTTCTCGACCATGGCTAGGAACTTCTGGAAGACACTAAAGACTTTGTCTTTCCTCTCAACTTCTTGCGTGAGCGGTTCTCAACCATATAGGAATGTATAGAAGACACTAAAGACTTCGGCTTTCCTCTTCAAGAGGTAGTCCCGCACCTTTTGAGTAAAGTCAACTATGAAAGTCAAGAAATATGATGCCTCCCTAGAGACATATGCAGGATAGGCCCACATAGATCACTATGAAGCAAATCTAGAGAATTTCCTAACTTTCTATTCAATGGCAAAGAGGTAAGCCTAGCCTATTTCCTTGTATATGCAATGCTCACACAAACTTAAATTAGAATAGTTTAACACAAGGATAGCGCCAAAATGCTATAATAGCTTCATTCCCTTTTGACCCATATGACCAAGATGGCCATGCCACAACTCAATAGAAGGCAACTCGGCTACATAGATAGATAGAATTCTTTTTCATAGAAGGGACATACAAGGAATATAATGAGCCAGAGTTTTGGCCTTTGAGCATGACCAAGTTACCTTTTTTGATAATCTAGGAACCGTTTCCAAGCACTATAATGTATCCAAGATCATCAAGCTATTCTACTGAAACCAAAGCTCTTAGTTACCTTTGGCACATGTATAGCACCTCATAGCATGAACTCAATACCAGTGCACATATGCAACTTCACATCTCCAATGTCACATATCTCAAGTTGGTGAGAATCACCCAGCTTAAATGAACCATGTGTAGAAGCATAACTGGATAACCACTCCTTGTGAGGAGTAACATGAAAATTGGCACTTGATTCAATAATCCAGTTTTGTGATAGCATTCATCAAGAGCTAACAATGCCCTTGGACTCAATTCAGAAGTGACGACTAGTACATCTGATGATTTCAACATGTCAAGAACAACATCAAAATGTGGAGACTCAATGACATTGAGCTCCTCTATCCTCACATTGCTCATAGGAGGTGAAAAACTTATGACAATGGCTTTACCCTTCTCTCTTTGCAACAAACAAAAATCCTTTTACATGTCACCTTTCTTGTGACAATAGTAGCATTCAATGTTCTTCCTATCACATCCACAACTTTTGCTACATGTATTCTTACGATCTTGAGAATGACCGCGATTGCGACTATGATCTCTTTGCCTTTGATTGGTCCTTTGGCTACCACTTGCCACATGCACATCACCATGTCCACTAGTGTCAAGAGACCGATGCCAAATCTCTTCTATGAGCAAAGCACTAGTAACATCATTGAAAACAAGCTTGCCCTTTTGAGTGGAGTTATTAATGGTAGTGTTAAATGTATCCCATGATGCAAGCAAAGAACATAGCAAGAAATGGCTCTTACCATCCTATTCTAAGAATAAAGACTCCCATATTTTTTTAGCATTGGTTTTTTCCATAATCATGAACAATATAGACTCACCAATGCCATGGCATGAGCATTAAGCTCCTCCCACTGATCAACAGTTACTAACCCTCTCTGTTGGGGTTAAGGCCTATGTGCCTTGATCGGTCGCCCAGGTCATGGGCGCCCGCCCACTGTTACCCTATACTTATAGTGAGTATACTGTATAGGGGGAGCTGCCACTTCACAGTCTCCCCACCCACATTTGCGTGTGTGTCTCTTTCTCTCTCTCACTCTCCGTTTGTGGTGCTCCCCGATCCCCTTCAATTGGTATCAGAGCGTAGGTGCGGAGGGAGCGTGTGTGTGCAAAGTCACGACGACAGCGGAGAGCCAGTTTCATTCCCGAAATCACGTCCGCGCGCGCGCACTTTCAAGAGTGCAAACAGGGTTTCGACTTCAGCATCGGCAAATTCAGCTTTTCGAGAGCGTTTCCACCAGGTGTCCTAGCGTTTTACCCCCTTTTCGAAGCCATTCGAGCCATCAAAAACTTAATTCAAGCTACGGTTGAGGAGCTGCATTTTCAGCCCTCTTTTGGCAGTTTATGTTGCGTTTTTGGATCGAAACGGAGGTTTTTGGCATAGCTTTCACACCCGGACTCGGATACATGTGATCCAGGAGTCTACCTTGGGGTTTTGGCACGCTCCGGACGCGCTCGTCATATCTGAATTTTAAAATTCTGAACGCTGAATTTTCTGCAGCAGCAGTTGTTTATTGTGTGTCGAGGATTCCACACATGGTTTGCTCTCAAATGTGAGAGTGATATTTGCTGCAAGTTTCCTCACAGGTGGGAGGATACGATGTATGCCTTATGTGGTTTGATGCTCAGGGAGACTAATGGGATTGCATTTTGAGCTCGGCAATGTATGCCTCGAGCATGTTTTTTGGCAGTCACAGGTAGAGCAGATATTTGTGTAATTGATTTGCAGGTGTTTGCAATGATGTATGCAAAGTGTGGAGATTGGTGCATGCATTTGGAGTGCGGTTTGATGCGCTTTGGTTGCTCATGGTTTTGAGCGTGCAGTCAGTTTGGTTACTAGTTTTGTGGCCGTTTTACTGACGAAACTCTAGCGAAATTTTCCCAGGAGTTTTATGCGTATCATTTATGCGATCTAGGTAGAGATTGCGGGTTGCACTCAGCATTTGCGTGCGGTGTTCTCTGTAGGTGGGAGATTTGTGCGTGTGTATGCATCGATACCGCACAGTGTGGGCTTGGTGATTAGCTCACGGTTTGACAGGCGTACAGTTATCTTGGCACACTCACAGGAGTGAGTATTGTGATGTATGCTTGTGTGGCTACGAGCTAGGTAGCCGGATTTGAGCACTAATGGCTTGAGGTTTTTCAGCAGGTTTCAGCTACAGGTTTACAAGTTTACATGCAGGTTTGAGGGCTTATTTGGGTGCTGAATTTTCAACCATTGTTTCCTCTTTGCAGGTGTTCATGTATGGCTCAGTTGTAGGATGATTTGGGACACATTTGTGACTTGTTTATGCAGTTGTTTAAGAGCTGGATTTAGGGGCTGTTTTGGGGCTGATTTGTAGCCATATTTGCAGACTTTTGTTGATGCGATTCGAGCCAGTTTAGGGCTGATTTGGTTGACATTGCAGAAGCTCTATTTTGGAGTGTGTCTCACAGGTTTTACATTGTGTTTCTGGCCATATTGGTAGACAGTTTCCAGGTGTTGTTGGTGAGGTGGTTTTGCTATCTAGCTTGCTACTTGTGCTCATGGCAGAGACAGGCGATCGATTAGATTGTGACCTCTCACAGATGCGCGTGTTTGATGGGTCAGACTTTGCGGCATGGAGAGAGTGTATGCTTGATGCATTGACACAGCGAGGGTTGCATCGACCATTGAGTGGTGATGTAGGTAGACCTTCAAACATGTCTGACGATCAGTGGCAGGAGCTAGAGGACATGGCACTATCTACACTCTCTTTGCACCTTGCGGAATCTGTATATGCTCTTGTTATGTATGAGGCTACTTCGAGAGCACTTTGGCGCAGATTACATGATATGTATGATAGATATGAGTCATCACGGACTCGTGTGAGACATGTACATTCACGAGCACGCCGACAGGTGACATGTTGGTATTGTGGTCATTTTGGACACGTTAGACGGTGTTGTTTTCGTCGTATGCGACGTCGTAGGAGACATGGCAGCCTCAGAGATGTATGTAGTGATGCCATGGACTCAGTTGCTTTGACAGTTGAGGCACATGTAGTGTCGGAGTATACTAGTGACGGGGATGTCACTTTTACCTCGAGCTATGCACGAGATGCTATACATGTGGATAGTGCACTCCCTTCGCAGTGGTTGCTAGACGCAGATGCTATGTTTCATGTCACGCCGCATCGTGCATGGTTTTGTAGCTATTCTAGCGGGATGCTTGGCAGTGTACGTTTGACCGATGGATCGGTGCATGCGATAGCAAGTGCAGGAGATGTGAGACTGTCACTACCGAGTGGTGCATCTTACTTGTTATGACATGTGCGCTATGTACCAGATTTGACAGTGAGTTTGATCTCGATTGGTCAGCTTAGAGATTGTGGATGTCAGATTTCGCTACGAGAGCGAGATTTTGTGATGCATTTGGGTTCGCTAGTGATTGCGAGAGGTGCTAGGAGTGGTACAGGTTACCCATTGCATGTGGATCACGGGAGAGACGGTGTTGTCTCTGTGATCATGCAGCCAGGTAGAGAGCGAGAGAGCAGGCGAGTCTCTTTTGCTTGTGGGTTGCAGGATGCTTTGCATGGAGTGCAGAGCAGTGACCTTGTTGTGCAGGTTGCGTCTACGGATGCACAGGTAGAGCGGGACAGCTCTAGTGAGTCACAGCAGGATGAGTCATCAGAGGTGATGACAGAGATGACTCACATGGATGTTGAGATGTTAGCTATTGTGGAGTCATTTCTTGATATGCTTATGCCAGAGCTTGATGCAGATTCAGGACAGATGGATACTCTTGGTACACATGTGATATGTGGTGGGCACGAGGAGTCACTCCAGAGCTCGGAGTCAGAGTGCCATGGTCTCTATGATAGGGGACAGGATTACCATGAGTTGAGTTCTGAGTTGGAGGTGGCAGAGGTTGCCAGGGTTGCATCAACGTTCGGTGTCCTCATGTACGAGATGCTGATCTCGAGGCCCGACATAGCAGCTGCAGTGGGAGCATTTGCAACAGGGTTGATTAGTTGTTCGATGACTGATCTCGGCATAGAGCATAGGGGAGGTTTGCAGGTATTGGACCGATACTTGCAGGAGTGTATGAGCTCTTGTAGACTCTTTGCAGAGCTTGGAGCTAGCTCTGTGTGGCTTCCGCAGTGGGATGTTTGTCTATCAGTAGAGCCGGATGCACTAGCTCATCGAGAGTCAGTGGGCATAGGTTGAGAGAATCTCTCACCTTCTATTAGTTGTACACTAGTAGATCTTGCTTAAAGGCACATTGGCCTTTAAGTGGGAGGTTGTTGGGGTTAAGGCCTATGTGCCTTGACCGGTCGCCCAGGTCATGGGCGCCCGCCCACTGTTACCCTATACTTATAGTGAGTATACTGTATAGGGGGAGCTGCCACTTCACAGTCTCCCCACCCACATTTGTGTGTGTGTCTCCTTCTCTCTCTCACTCTCTGTCTGTGGTGCTCCTCGATCCCCTTCACTCTCTACGCTCTTTTAATGGCAATGCAAGTCCTTTGATGACTAGCACATCAAGCATTTTTTGCTTCCATGTGGTGAATTTTGTGCCATCAACTTTCTTGATGTAGTAATCTTCATTCTCAGAAGATCCAACCATACTAACAAGAGCTAACTGCTAGACAGTAATGCTAAGAACTTATGGCAAAAAAATTTGCAAGAATTTTAGTAGAATCTCCTTTACTCAGAGATCAAAATCTCAAGTAGAAAAACTCAACAAAATCATTGCAAGGTCAATGCAAAGAGTGATGTAAGAAAACTAGAGGACTCACGGGGAAAATTTGACAAAGTCTCCTCTATATGGAGATCAAAATTTGAAGCAAATCTGAGCAAAAAATGAATCATAAACCAATAAAGGGTGTTGACAAGGCATCAACTGGCATATACTCCTCAAAGAAAATGTCAAGACTGCCAACTTGGCATCAAAGCACCTATACCCATCTATACATGTCCTATGGCCAGGCCATGAATGGGGATCTGCAGCACCTAACCCACCTCCTCAAACTGGGTAACCCGGTCCCCAATGCTTGGTTTCAGAAAACCTCATGTAATGACCCTCACAAAAGGTTATGTAGACACGACTAGCCACAGTCTCAGAAAGGGCTCTTTCAAATTGAGTACTAGAAACAGTCGGGAGTGCCAAAACAAGCCAGAATTGGCTCCACAATGAGGTACAATGTCAATATTCACAACATAGTGTACGTTAAAAAAAGAAGAAGGTAAAACAGTCATTGTAAGACCGCTAGACACACGCCCAGATAGGCGCCACTGAGATGCAAGAAAAATCTAGACATAAGTGAGCTCCCTGTGAGGAGGAGTGAAACACTCTCAATAGAGCCATGCACTCTCAAGTGCTAGTCACGCATAAACCATATGCATCCAAACTCCCACTGGAACTATAATGGCTATCATTCCCAAAGATGCTCACGGATTTATTGTGTCAAGAGAACATATGATTGTCCTTGTGTGTGTAAATATGTATTTGAGAGTTGTCTCTAAGAAGCCATCAATGGCTATGCATAGTAAATACCACAAAGACCATACATCATGGCCAAACACATATGGAAATCCAAGAAAAAATTTCTCTTAAAAATGCATGAGACTGCTGCTAACCACAATTTGTAACTTGTCTCCCACCCCGCACAAATTGTCCCTCTGTGTCGCTCTCTAGAATGCAAGAGAGCGTGTGAAAATCTATAGTCGATGTTGCCAAAGTCGATGCCGATGTTAAGTATGGATCCTAATTTTGCCAAAATATTCCTTTTCGCCGGAATATTATGGCCGAACGGTGGCTAGAAAGTGGTAAAAAACGGTAGGTCGGTTGGCCGATTGGCCAGTGGCCGGTAGTCAATGGCCGGTGGCCAAATTCAAGACTAACTTGTCTTCTCAAGGGCAGCCACACATGGGCACATTGGAGAGTCCAACTTCGACTTGTCTACACAAGGGCGGCTACACACGGTTTCCTCTCATGAGAGAGGACAGCTCTTTTGGCCTATACAAGGAGGCCTTTTCTACACACATTTTGGATTGTGAAATTGATGCAACAAGGTGGGTGTGAGGTGGTGACAATGAAGCAAGGCAGGAGCTCTATTAAGGGTATAATCCCTTTGTAACCTACTTATTGTTTGCCTAAAGGTAAGCAGGCATTGCAGAACAAATGGGTGTATACGCTGAAGGAAGAAGAAGGTGGGAAGAAAAGGTACAAGTCCAGGCTTGTGGTAAAAGGATTTTCTCAAAATAAAGGTATTAACTTCAATGAAATATTTTCTCATGTTGTAAAAATGAACTCAATTAGGCTTGTCTTAAGCCTTGTGGCTTCTCATGACTTAAATCTGAGCAAATGGATGTAAATACGACATTCCCTCATGGTGACTTAGATGAGGAAATTTACATGCTTCAACCAAAGGGGTATGAAGTAAAAGATAAGGAGAAAATGGCTTGTATGGTCTAAAGCAAGCATCAAGATAGCGGTACTTGAAGTTCAATCGATGGATGTTGGATCATGGAGTGAGAAGATGCAACTCAGATCATTGCGTCTACACAAAGAATTTGGGAGATGGGAAGTTCATCATCCTAATGTTGTATGTTGAAGACATGCGGATTGCAAGTGCTAACATGCAGGTTATCAAATGCCTAAGAGAGGAGTTGTCTAAATCTTTTTCAATGAAAGATTTAGGTGTTTCAAAATGGATACTTGGTATGAAGATATCAAGGGGCAGGATGAAAAAGACAATAAAACTATCTCAAGAGGATTACATCAAGAAGGTACTAGAAAAATTTGCAATGCAAGATGCAAAATCGATTTCTACACCTTTGGTCAATCACTTTAAACTAACGAAGGATATGTGTCCAAAGACACAAGAGGAGATAGCCTATATGTCTAAAGTTCCATATGCTGCAGCGGTAGGTTCTCTAATGTATGTTATGATCTGGACAAGGCCAGACATTGCACATGTAGTGGGGGTTGTGAGTAGATTCAGGGACTATGCATCCCACTTTATAGTCACATGCTATTCCCTATAGCCACATGCTATTTGACCCTTTTCCCACATGTGATGAATGTCATTCTCTAGCATTAAATGCCACCTTCCTCTCTGATTCTATATAAGGCCATATTGCTTACCTTGTATTTTTTGCTCTTCATTCAAAATCAAGCAAGCAAGTTTATTTTCATTGAGTTCTCTCTCTCTCTCTCTCTCTCTCTCTCTCTCTCTCTCTCTCTCATTTGTTTTGCTCCTAATTATTATGAAGTCCTCACTACCATGAATGCAACTAGACTTTATCCACCTAAATTAATCAAACCTTACAAATGCCCGGTGTCAATGCCGACTTTTGCCACCGATCGAAAGTGTCTCACCTGCTCAAAGATGTCAGGGTTGCCGAAGGCAAAAATCGATGTGTGTGTGTGTGTGTGTGTGTGTGTGTGTGTGTGTGTGTGTGTGTGTGTGTGTGTGTGTGTGTGTGTGTGTGTGTGTGTGTGTGTGTGTGTGTGTCTGTGTGTCTGTGTGTGCGTGTGCGCGTACGCATGTGGATAACGATATTGTGCACCTTGTTGCAAAAAATGTGATCAAAATTAGGTCAGCTGGACATCACCATTGCTTCCAAAAAGTGCTAAAACACTTCAAAGGACTCTCGGCTTGCACAAATTTGAGTCCGCATAAGGAAATTATGGCCAAAAATCCATTTTTTGTGCCAAAAATTTGTGAGAGTGCATGTGTGCGGAAGCGTGAGAGAGAGAGAGAGAGAGAGAGAGAGAGAGAGAGAGAGAGAGAGAGAGAGAGAGAGAGAGAGAGAGAGAGAGAGAGAGAGAGAGAGAGAGAGAGAGAGAGAGAGAGAGAGAGAGTAGACCCCAAAACACTGGTGTAGGGAAGAGGGGGCGATCAGTCCCCCACTGACCACCAGAGCATGAGACCCTCAATACAATGTTCAGATGATAATAATGAAATGTGTACCCCCTGGCCCCATATATATGAGTGCCCAAGGTGGGCGTCCAACTCAAGTGGGCGACCGACCCCAAACGCGGGTGGCTGGACAAGGTACACCCGATACTATGGGTGGCCAGCCACCCAGAGACACTAGTCGTACAAGGAAGTGCCCTAGACCTGTGTGAAGCAGCAGAGTCGTGTAAGTCTAACACCCCCTCTCAACACGTGAACCGCATGAAGCCAAAGATGTGAGGAAAATGATGAAGATGTATGTTGCCATGTCCACTGAAGGACAAGACTCCGCGAGTGTAGCAGCAATATGGGTTGTCCAGAACATCGAGAAATCTCCATGGGAAAGTGCCATCATGAGTAGTGTAGCAAACTGCTATACTCTAGCGATACAAGGTGATGATATTGCATGAAGGTACCCAACAGAGTGTGAAAACAACTCATTGTCGTAAAAGAAGTGCCAATATGATTGGCAAGTGTCCTACCCAATAGGAACTGTGGTGTTTGTAGTCAAACCGTCTAGAGAAAATGGGGAATCCGAGGAACCATTGAGAGAATGACCGAAAGCCTGTCAATGCATGAACCTCCAACCCAGTGTGGCCAAGTGGCTAAGCTGTGTAAAACTCCACGAAGGCAAGATGTAGCAATATGTGCCATAAACTCCTCCGAAAAAAGGAAAGCCAAACTAAATAGTTTGCAATGTAGAAGCTACTGTAAGCTGCACAGCAGCAGTCACTAATAGACCGCACTGACCACCATCGAATGGTGTCCTGTCTCAGTAGGTAGGGTAATCCAAGATGAGGGGAAAGCCAGACTCAACAGTTCGCGTTGTGTAGGGCCTCTAAGAAGAGGTGTGTCGAGACCAAGTTGTTTGCACAATAATCATCCTATATGAAGAAGGGAAGCCAGCCTGAGCAGTTTGCATTGTGAATATCCTTTGAGATGAGGAAAGGCCATACCAATTTTTTTGCGCCATCTTGCCTGTACCTCCTGCCTCCAATCCTCCAGGGTCAACCAAAATAGCATCCGCACCAACAATGCCACCAAACCGCATCTTGGTGTGGCTCTTAATGTGAATGAGCTGGGAGTGTCCTACTGGCAAGGTCGGGGATAAGTTTGATGTAAGGTTATCGAAGGTGAGTATAAGAAACTTTGAAGGTAGCAATCCAAATGATTAGGAGTGTAGAAGAGCAACTACACTACCATCCAAGCCAAGCTCCGGGTGACTTCGAATGTATTCATGGGATGCCTGATCTCTTACATCTTGCGGGTAAAATCTCCAAGAGAGTCCAAAGAACTAAAGTCCCACTCTAGTCTATAGATCCAAGCAATGAACCTGTCCAAGAAGAGATCCAAGATCCTCTACCTAAGTCCATGTAGATGCTCCTGTGTAAGCAAGCAATCTGATGTGTCGAGGTCAAGTGGTAAGTGTCTGTCCACCCAAGATGGTGGTGTCTTCTCTGTGAATGTCATGATCCCATATGCCATGAGCATGGTCATATCTCATGTGAACTCCTCTGATGAGTGCATAGGTGTGTCCATAGCAAACCACAAGTCACCACCCCCTCTGGAGTGCGCAATCGCCAATTGATGGTTGGAATGAATGGATCTCCCAAGGATCGTACGCCCATAGATGATCAAGCCGATGTTGAAGATACCATGTACTGCATTAGTCACTAAGAGACCGCATTGACCACAATTGGATGGTGTCCTTGCAGGAGGTAACTTCATTCTTTGTGAAAAGCACAAACCATGTGGTTGCTGTCCACCCAAAAATGCAATTGCGAGGTGATGAAAACGCTATTGGCCAGCGATTTTTAGTGTGCTCATATGCTCCCGGCAGGATCCAAACCGGTGCAAAGGGTCTGGAGATGGTGGGGAATCAATGTCACAACCCTAGGTGGGCTGAAAATAGAGAAAACAACAAGTCATTATAGTTCAAAACTATAGCAAATGAAGAGGAATCACGTCGGCAAGGCATCGGATGCCAAGCCGGGTAGGAAGGCAAGATATGTAAAGGACCAAGGCTACCACTATCCCCCTCTATTGAAAATGATGTTGTTTGCCAAAAATGTAGATCTAGCTGAAAACACGGGTTGTAGGGAGGGTTTTTTTGGCGACAAAATTGCCCAAACGGGCCAGTGCTGGCTGCCAAAATGTGATCGCCAGGTGTGAGAACAACAATACAGGTGGACGTGGGGTCCTCTGTGTGACAGAAAAACACCAAATTCCATCGTGTGCCTGGTTTTTGCAAAACGTTGGCAGATTTGCAGAAAACGCAGCTGATTTGATCCCTTGGGAGGAGAACTTGATGTGGAAGCACCGAGACTATGGAGATCCATGTACAAGTGCGCGTGTGTGTGTGTGAGAGAGAGAGAGAGAGAGAGAGAGAGAGAGAGAGAGAGAGAGAGAGAGAGAGAGAGAGAGAGAGAGAGAGAGAGAGAGAGAGAGAGAGAGAGAGAGAGAGAGAGAGAGAGAGAGAGAGCACACAACATTGGTGTATGGAAGAGGGGGAAATCAGTCCCCCCACTGACTTCCAAAGCATGAGACCCTCAATACAATGATCAAATATATGAGTGCCCAAGGTGGGCGCCCAGCTCAAGTGGAGAGCCGGCCCCAAACTCGGGTGGTCAGACAAGGTACAACCTATGCTATGTGTGGCCAACCCAGAGACATTAGCTGTACAAGGAAGCGCCCTAGACCTGTGTGAAGCAGCATAGTGGATTAAGTCTAACAAAAATGCACCTGCAAAAATTTGTTTTTGCTAATCGTCATATTATGGGTTGAATAACCATAACAAAATGATCCCAAATCTCAAAAAATCAGCTCCTAAATGAGCTAAACACAAGTTGAAGATCTCAACTCCATAATTCCATGCATGGTGTCATAATAACTAAATCTAATTCTCCTAAATGATTTCTCATGTTAAACTGATCATTTAATATGGGGAAGTGCAAGGCAAAAAAAGCTAGAATATTGGTTAAGCTGGCAGACCGGCCACAGTAGGGATCCAAAGGAGGGAAAATAGGGGTCCAAAGGAGGAAAAATAGGGATCCAAAGGGGGGGCCATCTGCAAAAGATCAATGTGCAACAATGGGCTTAAAAGGCCCTAAGGTTCAACCCATTAAGACTTCCAAAATGCTAAGGTTCCAAAATTCAAAGGTTGTGTCCAAAGGTCAAACATTAGGAAAATTGGATGTTTTGTGTGTGTCCCAAAACATCTTCATGCATGCCTACATAGGAGGGGGCGAGCCCTAGTTGTACGAGATGAGAGAGAAACTCTCACACACGCACACACACAAGCTCCCTTTACACAAAAGGAATGAGGGTCACATCTGAGCTCCCTAGCCCAGATGCCCACAAGGTGTACTCAAATCCTATTGGATGACCTTGGAGTGTTATTCTCATTAGGAATCTATTACAATGAAATGCTCACTATGTTCATGCTATTTTCCGCTACACACAAGTTACTAGGCCATTAAATGTTACACATGGTGGCAATTTTCCAACTCCTAATCCTATGGTAAGCACACAACAATGCACTCCAATGTGTGTGCAATCAAAGGACAACACTTCAACTGAATTCTCTCATCACTCAAGAACAAATGCAAATCATATTCGAATAGTGCACAAAGCACTCATGATGATGAAGCTCTCTGGCCGACAACCAATTAGCTCTGATACCACTTGTAAAGAGTGCATGCACAGTTGCATGCGTACTCGACGTGTTGTGCGAGGAAAGAGAATGCAAAGAATTTTGGATGGAGCATGCAGCGAGGATTGGAATGCCTCACTACTCCTTAATGTTTTATATTACCAAAGACTAGATAAGGTTAGTACATTCAGTGATATGTGTGTCTGGTCAGTTGGCCTGAATCCTAACACCCAGGAGGGCACGCAAGTAACTGTGTCTAGGAGAGTATCCATAAGGTCAAGCTAGCTAGTGTAAATGAACTTACAACATCAACTCATATAATCATTATTGACAAAGTTGCAACTAATCTAATGGTGCTTATATTTGCTAGCAGTTGTCAACATTCAGAGGGGAACATGTATGTGGTGGCATTGCCCATTCGTCATATAAACTTGAAAGCAGGTAAGAGAGTAGCACTACCATAGCCAAAGATGCTATAGGAGTATATTGTGCCTTGCCTTATCAATTTATCAATGAGAGTTTGAGTCCTTTAATACTTTGGTGCATTACCATGGAAAGGGGAGAGAAAAGAGAATATATCTACACTGACACCTTCATGCCTAATGTTGACAACTGTGCATAACCTAAGATATCTTATGCATAGAGAACTAAATTCTACAACATAGGATGTTTTTTTCTTTTATCCTTTCAATCATGTTGAAATGGGCATTCACATGACGTGTCACAATGAAACACAACACATGATCATGTAAGGAGTTAAGGTGGTTGTAGTCCATGTCTACAAATAAAATAAAAAGAGGTGATATATAAAGATTCTACAATTGAAGTATACTTTATGGGTTGGGAATAATCTCTCCCGTCGATTAAGACCATGCATTATCGGTTGATATACTCTTAAAAGTTGACTGCAATCAATCTAAGCAGATCCAATGTTGATCATTGATCAACTCAATGCACAAACGATGCCATGCGCGCGCGCACACACAGATTGTGGAGTAGCCATAGCTAACTCTCACAAAAATTTATTTGCTTCCCTCAAGCACACCACCAACTTATAATATTTCATACCACAAAATATTAGTTATAAAAAGAATGAAAAATAAAGGACCAAGAGCATAGGAAATAAGGAAATTAAGAGTTTTCAAAGGGGGGCTAAGAAGGTAGTTCAAAGTTTGGATAGACATACATGGATAGCTTTAAATGAATTTTATTTTTGATGCTGCAATAGATGGTGGAAGTCTCACTCATTTCCTTAAAACCGGAACATATCAATCAAATAAAACCTCAACATATCGATCAAATTTCCAATTTTTTTCAAAGTGATCATGAGTGTTGGCCACGTCTTTTTATAGCCTTGTATCAATGGCAACAAATTGTCCACGCCTAGTAAACTCCTTCGAAAGGAGTTATCTCCTATCCACACATATACATACACATAAATCCATCATAGAACTTACAAGATTTATTACCTTTACAAAGAGGGAGAGAAAGAGTGTGTATATTATACGTTTTCTATTGCTTTTATAATGCTTAGTAGATAATATTGCAACTTGGTATTTACAAACACTAAATGTTGTCAACCGATCAATCTCCTCCAATGTTTGCAAACATAAAATCCCCCCCCCCCCTCTTTTATGTATGTGCCAAACAAACTATAATAGTAGCCTTTTTTTCTAGAGGTAAAACCTTGCTCCTCAAGCATTAATCCCACACATTTGAAGCTTATTTTATCTATGAAGGCCCTGCTCCTATATTGTCAGTCCTATTTGCCATTCACAAGGAAACTTGAGAGAGAGAGAGAGAGAGAGAGAGAGAGAGAGAGAGAGATTTATTATCGTCCTCGAAGGTCAAATATGACCTATGGGACCAAAGATACATGTGATGTACTATGGATTGATTATGGAGAGACATTGAGCCATGTAGCCAAGATGGCTACCATTTGTGTGTTTATTGGAGTGGTTGTAGCTTTAGGATGGGTGTTGAAACATACGGATGTAAAGAATGCTTTCTTAAATGGAGACTTGGAGGAAGTTTTGTATATGATGCAACCACATGGTTATGTGAATATGACGCTATGTGACCTTATATGCATGTTAAAGAAGGTACTTCAAGGGCTGAAACAAGCACCTAGAACTTGGTATAAAAAAATTGTGGCATTCCTCGTTTCTCTGGATTTTGAGATGTTTGATGCAGATCATTCTATGTATGTGCGAAAGAATGGAGCAAGAATTGTCGTGATTTGTATTTATGTGGATGATTTGATTGTTGGAGGTGATAACGTGGCTGAAGTAGAGGGTGTATAGGCTCTACTTATGCGCAAGAGTTTGAGATAAAAGTATTGGGAGACTTGTGGTACTTCTTGGGCATTGAAATTATTCCCACAGAGAAGAGGGTGTATGGCTATCACAAAGAGGGTGCACATCAAGTGCTCAAGAATGCTACCATGTATGGGAAGATGGTTGATAGCTCGGTCTACTTGATCATCTCATTTCCAGAATTGAGCTACATAGTTGGATTGGTAAGTCAGTTTATGCAGTCTCCTAAGAAACCACACTAAGATGCCTTGAGGTGCACATTGCGCTATGTGAGTGCTACTTTGGATTATGCACTCTTCTATAGGGCTGATAGTGCATATCATCGACAAGGGAATAGGATCAAGCATGCAAGGGTTAGTATAGTTTCCTCTCTCAATGAAAAACATGGTTTTGTAGTAGCTGGGAGAAATATGGGTGGTGTAATGTATGAAGCACGATCCATCCTCCCAAGCCACAATACATTGGCATTGTAGAAAACCTTCATTCACTTGGGAGTCTATTGAGGCACGGCAAGTGTAATGTATCTCATCTCCCAAAAAAACACTTTTGTATATTTTGCATCCATCTTGTGCTCAAGATCTTGCTTTTATGCGTCTTTAGAGCTATTTTTCTTTCTTCCCATGCAAATGTAGGAAGTCCATGTGAGGAGTTTTGACGCATCTTTATCATGTACTCCACAACACTTTCCATGCCCATAATCTCAGTTGGAAGAGATCTCGACTCAAGAAGTTGGAGCATATATGGTGTTTATATCTTGATGTGTAGAAAGGTTGCAAGAAAATGCTTTTGGGCATTCTTAAACTCTTTCCAAATAGACTTTGAGATGCTCCCGCCCCACACTTTAACTCCGTACAGAAGAACCAGCCAGTGTCACCAATGTGTCAAAAAGGTAGTTCTTGAGAGCCCATCATTTGATATCCCCCACATTACATATGTTCTCAAATGCATAGTATGCTCTCTTCCAAGCTTCCAAACGATGCATAACACGTTCATGCCACTGGTGATAGGTTGGAACCTCAACGCCAAGGTAGCTCTCAACAACTTCAAGTGTCTCATTGTTGTATACAATGCATGGCTTCTTCTTATGGTTGGTTTCCACTAGCATAACCTTTGTTTTGGCTTCTTTCACAATCAGCCCCCTATGCTAGCAAAAGTTCTCAAGGAAAACCATAAGCTTTTGTGCATCCTCTAAAGTGTGTGCTAGAAGCACTACATCATCCGCAAGCAACAAAAGAAAACAATAACCTCTTCAATGCCTTCTTGTTGCATAAAGTCAAGTACCATTTGTTTGATGAATGCGTAGACCAAAGAGGGTTGGTGACAATGGACATCCTTGTGCAACCCCAATAGTGCTTGCAAAAAATTCTGAAATTCCTCTTCCCATGTGCAATTGACATATCACCTTCTCATATATTCGAGAAACTGCAAGCATAAACTCATTTGGCACTTGGAGTTCTTCCATCCTTCTCCACAAATTGCTACGTGGAATCATATCAAAGGCTTCCTTCAAGTCCACAAAGCAACAATACAATCTCTTGCATTTTAACCAACTTTCCTCCATGAGAACACAAAGAGTGACAACATCGTCAATGGTGCTAGGAAATCAATGGGACGAAAAGAAACATATCATATGGGGGTGCATGAAGCTAGTAAGTGACTCTTGTTGCTCAAGAAGTGTGGAAATGAGTGCCACAATTGGGAGTCCACATTGTGGTTGGGAATGGAATGTGTGTAGGAAAAGCTCATGGCTGAAATGTGGGGAAAGCAAGCTCTAATGTGATCAAAAGTTGAGCACTCAATTAGGGCGTGATCCTTAGGCTTGCGAACTTTCTTTTTTTAGAGATAGATAGATAGATAGATAGATTTTATTATCGTCCTCGGAGGTCAAATATGACCTATGGGACCAAAGTTACATGTGATGTAGTATGTGTATGGCTGATGAGTGACTCTCGATGCTCCAAAATTGTAGTGATGAGAGTCGCAATGGAGAGCCCACACTTTGGCTGGGAGAGGAAAGTGTGTAGGTCTAAGTTATGGCTGAAAATGTGAGAGAAGCAAGTTCGGATGTGATCAAAAGCTGAGCACTCTAGTAGTGTGTGGTACTCAGACTCTCGAACTTGCAGTGAGCATAATGTGCACAATCAATTTGACTCTTCTCCATTGCCCCAACGCCCTATCTCGCATCGAAGGAAATGGGAGCTAAGCCGAATTGCTGCGATAGTGCGTATCGCGGACAAGGGAATAGGCTCAAGCATGTAAGTGTGAGTACGGTTTCCTCTCTCAGCGAAGAACATGGTTTTGTAGTTGGGGGCAATATAGGTGGTGTAATGTATGAAGCGTGACCCACTGGATTTCTCCCAAGCCGTAATACATTGGCGTTGTAGAAAAGCTTCATTCACTTGAGAGTCAATTAAAGCATCATGTAGCAAGTGTAATGCATCCCATCTCCCAAACCACTTCTTTATGTCTTGCATCCATCCCGTGCTCAAGATCTTGCTTTTATGCATCTTTTGAACTTTTTTGCTTGCTTCCCATGCAATTGTAGGAAGTCGATGTGAGGGGTTTTGACGCATCTTTATCATGTACTCCACAACCCTTTCCATGCCCATAACCTCAATTGGAAGAGATCCCGACTCAAGAAGTAGGAGCATATATGGTGTTTGTGTCTTAACTTGGAGAAAGTTTGTAAGAAAACGCTTTTGGACATTCTCAAACTCTTTCCAAGTAGACTTCGAGATGCTCCGCCCCACACTTCAACTCCATAAAGAAGAACCGGTGTCACCAATGCATCAAAAAGATACTTCTTGAGAACCCAACACTTGATGTTTCCCGCATTACACATGTTCTCAAATGCATAATATGCTCTATTTCCCGCTTCCAAACGACGCATAGCACATTCATGCCACTTGTGATTGGATGGAACCTCAAGGCCAAGGTACTTAAAGCTCTCAACAACTTCAAGTGTCTCGTTGTTGTACACAATGCATGGCTTCTCCTTATGGTTGGTTTTCACAAGCATAACCTTTGTTTTGGATTCATTTACAATCAGCCCACTATGCAAGCAAAAGTTCTCAAGGACAACCATAAGCTTTTGTGCATCTTCTAAAGTGTGTGCTAGAAGCACTACATCATCCGCATACAACAAAAGCATGATTACCGCATTGCAAATAGTGACCTCTTCAATGCCTTCTTCTTGCATAAAGTCAAGTACCATTTGTTCCAATTGATCGATGCATAGACCAAAGAGAGTTGGTGACAATGGACATCCTTGTTTAACCCCAATAGTGCTTACAAAAATTTCTGAAATTTCTCTTCCCATGCGCAATTGACAAATCACCTTCTCATAGATTCGAGAAACCGCAAGCATAAACTCACTTGGCACTTGGAGTTCTTCCATCCTTCTCCACAAATTGTTACGTGGAATCATATCAAAGGCTTTCTTAAAGTCCACAAAACAACAATACAATCTCTTGCCTTTCAACCGACTTTCCTCCATGAGAACACGAAGAGTGACAAGATGATCAATGGTGCTATGGCATCGACGAAAACCCGCTTGTCCCTTTGCATGCTTGTCATTGTCTTTAGCCCAATCACTCAATTTCATCTCCATTATGCACCCAAACAACTTTGCCATAAGAGACCCAATCATTATAGTCCGGTAGTTGCTTACATTCTTTACATCCCCTCCTTTATGCAAAGGCTTAACCCAATTAGTACTCCAATCATAAGGCATACCATGTTGAAGTGCAAGGTTGAACATATCACACATCCACTCATGGGTAAAATCTCCCGTCCATTTGATCATCTCCGGCTTGATACCTTGAAGATCTCCCGCTTTGCGAGTGGCCAACTTTTCAAGCCCACCGCATACATCCTCAATAGTAAAAAAAGACGGCATACGTGGGAGTGAACCATAAAATGGCATTTTTTCAGTATTTGCTTGCTCATATAATTGCCTACAATGTGTGTACATATCCACTAGACTCAAGTTACCAAAATTCTCAACCCGCTTGCCTCTCAAGTTTCTCCAAAATCTTCCACATGCATGTGCCTTTTCTTGGACTTGAAATTCTTGTTGCTTTACTTCCCAGCTTCTCCTCTTCTTTTGAATCAATGCCTTGTATGTATGCAAATGACTTTGATAGTTGTCTTTGTCCATAGTTGCATCAAGCTTTATCAAGGACTTTCGAGCATCTTGACATTCTTTATCAAACCACCTTTTGCGTGATCTATCTTTGTTGATACCATGGAGATGCTTTATGGCAAAGCATTCTTCCGCACAAGAACAAATAGCTTTCTTGAAAGCTTCCCATTTAGTTTCCAATGGTGCATCACATTGAAGCTTTGTCATCCATAATTTTTGCTCAACCATTTCAATGTACATTGGTGCCCGTTTGAAATCCATACATAGTGATAACTTCTCTTTCCTTTGGCTGAGATTATCATGCTTAGTTGCTTCTCCACATGAAAGGTCAATACATAAGGTGCGATGGTCGGATTCCGGTGTCCATTGACCAAACATAAAACTCTTTATGAGATACATGATGGCTTCAGAGAGTAGCATATAGTCAATCACACTATCCCCATTATGTCTCCTACATGTAAATCCATTGGTTCCACTCCACAAAGATACACCATTGGCAATGAGCATACCCGTGCTATTATACATGTGTAAAAGTAACTTTCCATAGTGATCCGGCTCTTTCTCATCCATTGAAGTACGATCATACAAGTGAACTTCCTCCAACTCCCTTGAAATGTATGGCATATCAAATTGTTGAGTATCATGTTGCAATGTTTTTGTGCGAGCATTCATATCCCCAAATACAATAATATCACCTTTACCTTTGAAATAAGCAATGTCCTCTTCCAAATCAGAAAATGGTTGATCTCTATCCATGCAAGCATAAAAGGGAGAATCATGATGAGGAATGTAGCAACCGGCTACAAAAATGGGTGCTCTTTTTGGTGTCATAATTTTCAGCCATACATAACGTTTGTACTTGTCATCTTTCACAATTGATACAAAATCTTCCAATCCTTTCTTAACCATACATGCTAACCCTCCTTGTCCTCTTCGTTGCTTGAGATTCTTTGACCACATCAATGAATGTACATTGTAATCCTCCAAGCCGTTAATCCTTTGTGTATCATGCTCCCAAGTTTCAACAAGAAGTACAACATCGGCTTTGCTTGTTAGTTCATCAATGCCAACCCCCGCATTCCATAGGTATCCATTACAATTCCAAAAGCATATTTTCAATTGTAACTCGGTCTCATAGGTCACGCATCCCTATTTGCTTGAGAGACTTTCCTCCTCCTTGGGCACATTTTCTTCATGAGAGATCTCCTTGTTTTTATTATTCTTTTCCTCATATGCATTGCCACGCATATTTTGTTGCTTAATAGTGCGATCTTCACATACAAAACATTTTGTATCCCTCAAATAGATCCAACTATTATCAAGGATAATCTTTCGCTTGGTCTCATCTGGCATGGTGCATACAACTGGCCGTTCTCCCGAGCGAGGAGCTCCTTGATTCCCCACTCTATGTGCTCCATAGACCATAACTCCATACATGCCAAAGTGGGTTTTGAAGAAATCTTCAATAACAATGGCAAGAGAAGGAGGTGTCTCTAACTTCTCTTCGGGAATTCCACGAATAACAATGTTCTTGGAACGTCGCTCCCGTTCCTTCAACTCCTCCACATCCACATTCTCAACATTCTTTGTTTGAACCATAGCTTGCATGAGTGAGGAATTAGAAACCACATTGCTACCACATACATCAGCCCAAGACTTGTTTGTGCATACATTTTTCATGTCACATACATCCCGGCTCATAGTGTCAAATTTCTCCTCTTTCAATACATGGTCATGCTCTACTTTGCTCATCCGCTCCTTCAAAGCATTCAAGTCCACAAGAGAGCGTTTACATTCCTTGACTTCCTCTTCAAGTTGCATCAAACGTGTTGTTTGCATCTCAAGTGTCCTCTTGAGATTCTCATTCTTAACCACAAGTACCCTTAGTGTGCCATTCTCCATTGCAAGTGCTCGTAAGTCTTCGCCTTGTTTGTTTACGGTCTCTTGCAATGATACCAAGTACGCCATGATCATGGTTTCCGATGTCGTTGGTTGGGTGGTTGTGTTGCTATTTCCACACTTAGGAGATTTTGGATCATTTTCCACAATGGTTGTGGACCTTGTTGAAGAAGAAGAACCCTTGCGAGTGTCGGAAGACATTGTATGTAAAATAGGAGATGAGAATCAATTTTGTTGAACCTGTTCACTTCAGAAATGCTGCTACAGAAACGCCTTCCATAACTCTGAAAATTTCTGTCTTTACATCAATGCGTAGAGGACTTCGTGCTCTTCGATTGAGGCTATAGATCACCCAAGTCGGAGTTCTGATGAAGAAGTTATGATCAAAAGAGTGGACTGCTGTCTACTAGGTAAAAAAACGGCTGAGAGAGAGAGAGAGAGAGAGAGAGAGAGAGAGAGAGAGAGAGAGAGAGAGAGAGAGAGAGAGAGAGAGAGAGAGAGAGAGAGAGAGTTTTTCATCCTTGGACCTATGCAACCATAGATACATGTGATGTATCGTGTGTGGGGCTAATGAGTGATTCTCAATGCTTAAGGATTGTGGTGACGAGAATCACAATGGAGAGCCCACACTGTGGCTAGGAGAGGAAATTATGCAGATTTAGCTCATGGCTAAAAACGTGAAGGCAACAAGTTCAGCGGATGCTAGCAAAATCTAATCACTCCAACAATGTGTGGTACTCAGACTCACTAGTCATTCATTTTCTTTGCTCTTCCTACACTTGGGAGGATCTCCTATGTCACTTGCAATAGATATCTCAACATATTTTGGATAGAGGTACCTCTTCCGCTACCACGGGTGATACTGTGTGGAAGACATGGACATACAATAACTATATGTTATCGGAGGTCTGCTTGATCATTGCAAAGATGTAGATGTTGATGGTTCACCTTGGGACTTTTAAGTTCTAATTGTGGCACTCCCAATATCTTGATTGCTATGGGGTAAGGAAGAAAGGGGAATAGTCAACTACTAAAGTGGTCGGTGTGGTGAGCTCAAAACCCCTTTCTTGCAAGAGTTAAAACTCCTATACATGTGTGGTCAACGTCATGCCAAGGGTGCCTTTGAGTGCCTTGGTTGTATGGTTGATGAGCGTGACATTGTAGGTCCCCAATGGAGGGGGTTCTTATAGGAGGTCTTCTATAGCCTATTCTCTATGTTGCGTGCAGTATCTTTGTGCTGCGTGCAGTAATATATGCAGACATGGAAGGACCACACATAGATGGAGTATGAAGAGAGAGAGAAGAGCAAAGGGGACATTACGCACATAATGGTTCCCCATGTACGGCCTAGCTCCTCATTTGTGTGTGGCTCGTGCTCCCCGCACTTGCAAGTGTGACACATATACTTTTTGCACAAGATAATTTGAGGTTTGATTCTGAAAAGGGTGGGATCACCTTAAGCTAGTTTCACACAGGGCGGTGGTAGAGAGAGAGGCATGGGCGAGCATCTGTGTTGGCACATGCAGATTGGGCAAAACAGGCGAAGCACATTTCCGGACCCACCTTCACGTGGGCGACACCCCTCCGCCCGAAAGAGTTGCACTGCCGTGCACTTTTGTAGCGGGTTAAACTTCAACAACAACATTCTTAGTCAGACGTGCTACCACTGGTATAATTCCATTGTTTGCAAGAGTGCTCGCACTTGTGCTTTCTCACATGATTCCACCGAGCTCTGTGAACAATGTAGGCAGAGGTAGACCTAAAACGCTTGCGCTGCCACTGGGATCGTCTGACCTGAGAACTAAGTAACACATAACATTAGGGGGGGGGGGGGGGAAGGGGATCGAGGGCAGAGAAGTGCGTGCACAAAAATCGGGGAGATCACAGCCGTATATATACACTTAAAAACTAAAGCCGATCTCACACACTAAACCAGGGCAACGCCTATGTTTTAATATTAAAATCCAATAAAAATGGCCTATGGTAACAGCATGTGCGCACGAGTGAGATGGTTAGCCCATGTGTCTCAATCTAGGCAACGAGGCCCTGAGTTCGAATCGAGACGACGTTCGACCCATATTTTCACGTTGACCTACCCCCATTTTGCCTCGATTCTTGCACGTCCGGGTTTAATGCGTCTCGGGCTTCCCACATCCACTTGCGAGCCGTCGATCTCCTTACCTCCCCTCTTTAATTACCCCCCCCCCCCCCCCCGCCCCCCCCCCCCCTCTTTAATGCTATGTGTTACTTAGTGTTGTGGATCGTCTCAACACAGCCTAATAAGGGTTTCAGATATTCTTTGATAAAGTGTAACGATCTTTACAAAAAGTGCATAACTGCGTTCGTGGATACTACCGTGGCAAGCTAACATTGGTAGATATTATATCCCCCGGAAACAGGTTTTGTATTCTGTGGCGGAGAAAGGTAGCGTTCGAGCTGCCTCCATGCGGCCACCTCACTCATCACTCGCTCCCGCGCGCGCACGCGAATTTGACGAGAGCTCTGTCTTCATTCTAGGGCAACTAAGGTACAATAGAACGAGAGCTCTGTTTTCATTCATTTCGTGCTAGGGCAACTAAGGTACACCTAAGGTATATTAAAACAGGGCTTCTTGTTCAACCCCATGGCTCGATGACGCACTTCTTTTTGCCTAAATGGCGATTGTTGTGCCCCCTTGCGCTTGCAATTCTTCATCAGATAACCATCTTGCTTGCTACCTTGCCTCTTACATCACATGCTTCTCCAAAAGGTAATCTTTCAAGCTTTCTACCAGTTAGGTCTAGGGTTTTGGCTCTACAGCTATAGTGAGAGTGTCCGTCAGGGCAGTCTTTGGATTAATATTCAGGGTTCTGGTCCACCATAGAGTTGCTATATACTCTCTAGTTGTTTGCCATTTTCAGGCATTTATCAGAGTTTGCAGGATCCTGGGCTATGGTGCCATCTGTTTACAAGCATAAGCTGCAGAATGTGGTACCTTCTGGAAGAGTTGATGCCGTCCGAGTCACTGAAACTCATACATCAACTGGTGATGCACAAGCATTTGCTGCTGCGAAAAGCTCGTCAGGGATTGAAGGTCTGCAACCAGCAAGCTATGCATTGGCTCTTATGGATATGCATGACTACAAGTCGGAATGCATATCCGAAGCAGATCTTCTCAGGCTTCAGAGAGCAAGGCTGGAAAAATTGGAATTGAGCCTTTTTGATTTCAATGTAGAAGAGGCTGACCACAGAGAAAGTAGTGAAATTGATGCTTCTTCGTCCATACCTCTAGACAATTCATGCACTCATGGAAGGTCGAAGAATTTGAATGATCGAAGACACACAAGAAAAGGAGAAAGCGTTGCTGTCAGATCAACAAAGCACAATGAGAGATTATTGAAGAGGGAGAGAGCTCGTGCAAAGGCCACAAAGACATCTCTTGCAGTGTCTGCTGCTAAAATAAGTAGCCTAAATACAAAAAATAGTAAATGTAAAGTACCTGTTTTGCAGCGCAGTACGCCGGATCCCATTCGCTCTTTTCTTGTGAGCAATGGTTCTAGAAAGCCAAAAATCCTGACAGCTGCCGAGGAAGTGTTTCTCTCCAGTAAGATTCAGGTAGTTACTCCTTCTCTTTAGGTTATCTCAGTCATGGAAACACAATAGAGGGGTCCTACCTAGGGCCAAAAGCATGTTATGTTGGTGGAGTTTCTGACATACGTAAGACCTTAGTGAAGCATTGAGCTCTTGGGAGCCATTGCAAAGTTTGAACCGTTGGATAAAGCTTGTTGATTAGTGCCACATGGCACTGTTAATGACGGCAAACCTCTTTTCTTCCTATTTCTTTTAAGAGGGGCAGTAACTAAGCATCATCTTATGTATATATAGACCACCCATAATGATAGCTGACAACTTGACATTAGCTTTTTAAATTCTCTAAAGAGGTATACAATTAATGGTGGGAAACCTCAGAGTAAAAGCTTTAGGGATTGTCATAAACAAAGTAAGTGTATGTGGAAACTTCACAATGAAGCAATCACAATATTGTTCTGATTGTTTCTAATTATCTCTTCTATATAAATTTGATAGGACCTTCTGGTTTTGAACGCTGCCAAGAAAGTACTACTGGAGCAGTTAGGAAGGGAACCCACACTGGCTGAGTGGGCAGATTGTATGCACATGAAACTTGGTGAATTTTCAAGTCGATTGACTGAGGACCAACGCTGCAAGAACACAATGATTCAATGCAATTTGAGGCTTGTCATTTCTGTGGCCAGAAAGTATGAGGGGAAAGGATTAAACATTGAAGATCTCATTCAGGTTAGTGTATCTTATTCAAACAAGCCTCATAGTTCAATGCACAAAATGCTGTATGTCTATTA
Organism: Adiantum capillus-veneris; assembly: GCF_014529385.1. Lineage (NCBI taxonomy): Eukaryota > Viridiplantae > Streptophyta > Polypodiopsida > Polypodiales > Pteridaceae > Adiantum > Adiantum capillus-veneris. The sequence goes on along the minus strand of NC_140944.1, from coordinate 136,920,768 downwards.
AGGCTTCAAAATTCCAGTGCTACTTTGCATCACTTGATTGCGGGTGTTGCTAGGATATTTTTATGATGCAAGAGAAGAGTCTATAATTTTGATCATTTGTAGTGCAAGACTCTGGCTTAGTTGTCTCCTGAGATCAGGAAGAAAGCATGTCAAAGTGCTTGGGTGAAAATTGTGTGAAGGGAGTGATGCAGTCATTAGTGGAAACTCGGTTTCAGATTTTAGGGACTAGCATGGCATCGAGGCCTGACTAAAATTGCATGCTCAAAACTTGCTGCCGTTTGCTTTGGTTCAGCACCTGTAAAGCTGCTGCCTCTTACTTCAAAAGAAATCCCCCTAACAAGCAGCAGGTGAAACAACACTGAAGCAGATCTTCATGTTCCAATCGCCACCCTGAGGAAGTCCTTCCTTTTACAATGTAATCCTTGGTCTTCCTCTCCTCTAGCAAGGAATCTATTTTCTGGAGTTACCAGAAGATCTGACAGCAGTATTTTCCTTTTTCTCTCCATGGGTTTGCCAAGGCTCTGGAGGCCTCGCGATGTGTCAAGGGAATTCTCAAGGCTGACTCCGAGAATTGTGTCTTGGTATTCAGCAAGCATAATATGGATCCACCATACAATGAAGCAACCACCAACTTCAGCTTTCAATTGGGGTTGTTCCGGGTGCTGCAATTCTTTATATCATAGGCCTTACGAAGCACATTCACACTCTGCTTTGAGGTGATTGAAGCTCCACCATGAATCTACAAACTTTTTCAACATCTGAAATTTGTCTTTGCGTTTTTGATCTATCTGTAAAATCTAAAACCATATACTCCAATGACTATTTTCAGACTAGAGGCTTGTGTTTGCGACAAGACGTTGAAATTTTGTATCGAGGAGAAATGCATGAACCTTTTGTTTGAGGTCTCTTAAGCTTGTATACTGTGGACCTTTCTAGATCTTGGTGAAGGTGATGATGTACCACTCCGACGAAAGTTGTCAGATCACTCGAGGACTCACAGTGCTTTTCACGCGAGTCAATGATGTACCCCTCGAACGAAAGTTTTGTCAGATCATTGGAGGATTTTCAATGCTTTTCTCTCCAAGGATGGAAGTTCTCACTTCCAGCTTCAGTTGCTCTTGTCCATCTGGTATCCAGCAGACCACGTGCATATGCTGGTGGATGCATTGGGGTTGACGTAGGGACAGAGTGGGATTTTTTATGTCTTTGGTACTACTACTTGTTCGATCATCCGACTTGAGAGAATGAGGCCTAGAGGTGGAGCATGTGGTGCTAGTTGCTTAGCCGATATGACACTTGTTTGAGGAGCTAACGTTGGAGTGTGGACTACTCATCTCCATGTTCTCTCTATTGACAGTAATGTGGATCTACAAATTTGGCCATGACCACGCCCTTTTGTGAGCTTGTCGATACTAGTTGAGATTCAGGTTGGCAATCCCTGGGTGGTATACTGTCACGATTGTGACTATGTTAACAACAATACATCTACTCCTAGTTGCAGATACGCGAAGTGCCATGCCAAGGAGAATCCCTGCGCTTGGATGGTCACACCCCTTCGCCCAAAAGACGTGCCTCTTCGCCAAAAGCCACACTCCTTCGATGATTGGTCACACTCCTTCACCTTACGGATGCGACTCTTCACCCAATGGTTGCAGCTCTTCGCCGAAAGGATGTGTCTTTTCGCCTAAAGTCAGTCTCTTCACAAAGAGACACGCCTCTTCACGGATTACTATTCAATTCCTATAAAAGGAACCCTTGTATCACACAATCAATGAATCAAACACAGAGTCTTCTAAGTCTTGTTCTAAGTTGAGTTTCAGTTTCTTAAGTCTTAATCATGAGTTTAAGTACTTAATTAAGGATTAGCACCTAGAATCCTCACAGTGGTACCAGAGTAAATTTTTTCCGTGACTCGAAGGTTGTGAGCCTCTCACCGCCCCTACACTCTACCCCTACCTGGAGTTGTATGGAAGCAGAAGAAAGATGGAATTCAATCTCTTCCCTGATGGTATCAGGTAACATGGTATTTGTTATCCTAATACTAACTACATAAGTATCAATTATGTGTGTGAAGTTGTATTGGAGTCTCTCCTCGGGTGTGAAGGCTTCAGAGTCACCAAGTGCACGTGCCCCTTTGCGAATTTTGCTGTGAATCTCAGCCGGTCCAGCACACACAGCAAGCAAACAAAATCGTGGGTGACTTGCCTCTTCGGTGACACCCTTCGCCATGACTCTTTGTACGCGGAAGTCCCTTCGCGAACAACCGCACTCTCTCAGCCTTGCCCCTTCCTGCATAGGCTTGCCTCTTCGCCATGCCTCTTCATGATTCAGTGCTGCTGCTTGCCAATCGGGACTGTCCGTACACAATAAGGCTGAAAGTTCACACGCTGGCTGCTGGTTTGCACCTTCACTAGCGCACCCTTTCCCCACATAGTGTCAGGCTGAAATCTGAAACGCTGCCTTCTAATTTGCAAACGCTGGGCTGAAACACTGCCTTCTAAACCTCTTCGTTGGCTGGAATGGTTGCGTTGGACAATTCTTACGCTGGAGTGTTTTTTTAAAAACGCTGGCTGAACCTATAATCACTTCATAAATTTTAAGTGGTGTCCGCCCGCCCAAACTTGACCGGCCAACCAAAGGTCATTTGGATTAATTAACCAACGGGCAGCCAGTTAAATTCAGTGCAAGTTTTAATATGAAAAAAACCCCACCCGGCCAAGCACTTGATTTAAGTTGGCCGCCCAAAGACCCAAATTTTTTAAAAGCCCTCATGTGAACTTACCTTATACATTAACCCTTCCCCAAATTCACTCACGAGAAATACATGACGACCAACAAGCAGCATTACAAATGGGCGCATGTTATTCTGCAAATTTCTCTCACAAACGTTGGCTCCTTGCTTGTCCTTTGGACGCCATGGAAATCGCACCCATGGTAGACGATGCATTCGGGGTCCCTTATCTTTCATATATAGACGAAGTTCCCGAAGAAGCCGTACCGGCGAATCCTCTCCCTATAACGGAGCTTCCGCAAGTGCTCCCGTCGCAGAATCTGTTCCCGACCCAGCACTTGCACCTGTTAGTTCCTTTTGAGGCGTAACCATGCCAAATTCTCAGGATGGAGGTGGTCAATCTGACGATGCCCTTACTCTTATTAAGGAGCAGATGGCCACACTTTCCGCAAGCCTTGCATCACTTCACACTCGCTTGGATGAGATGCACACGAAAAATACTTCTCGAAGTCGACCTGCTGTTTCTCGAACTACTAATGCAGCATCTTCAACACATTCTTCCAAAGCTTCAATGGACGAACCAAACGAACCAGACCCAATTGAAGAGGTAGACAATCGCGAACTTCAATTACTTTACAAAATTTTTAATGCTGCACAGAAGAAGAAGCTTGATGTTAAATTGTCGGAACCATACACTGGTCGCCGCGACAAGCGCGTGTTGGACCAATGGCTGTTCAAAATGGAGATTTACTTATCGAACACAGACTTGGTCGAGAGTAAAAAAGTTGCACTTGCTAGTTCTCTGCTCAAGGACACAACATTTCTTTGGTGGCAACGACGGGTTGCTGATGGTAAACACACACCTTCTTGGGATAAATTTCGGCGTGCTATTCGCAAGGCGTTCGAACTTGCCAATGCGGATTTTCATGCCCGGTCCTCTCTTCGCCGCCTGAACCAGACAAGTTCCTTGGCCGCGTACATCACAGAGTTCCAAAGATTAACTCTGGAGATAGAGACCCTTAGTCCCTCTGATAAACTTCACAGCTTTATCGACGGACTCGAACCCAACCTGAAGGACGATGTGCACAAATACAACCCTACCACCTTGGATGCTGCAATTGCCTATGTGGAGCGTCTTGGCGATAATCGATGCCCTATTCGGAATTTTCTCCCTGGTAACAGATCTTCAAACAACGCTCACTTTTCACAACGCGATCGCAGAGACAACTATAGCCAAAGTCAGCAACATCAGTCTCAATTCAGGCAGCAAGCAACGCAACCTTATTCAACTTCAAAGTTTTATTATCAAGATCGACAATCTGGAAGCAGATCTTCTTCACATGTTCCTCCACTTGATCGTGGTAAAGGACGTGATTTTTCTCAAGATGGGCATTCCAATACTCAACAAGGCTCTTCGTCAAATGGACCTTCGACTTCGAAGAAGGAAGGATTATGTACAATTTGCAGTGGTGACCATAGATGGTATCAATGTCCAAAGAGACCAAATCCGTCTAATTTGAAAAGAAATTCCAACGCGGAAACATCATTGAATTCTGAATAACCAGATTCTGCTAAGGATAAAGGAAAATTTGTGGTCAATACGATTCGTGTCTCTGAGGATACGACATGGTGTCCTCTCTGTTGCACTTCACTTCCCATGTGTGCATTTAGTGAAACTCTAGAGCCCAAGGATCATGGGCCCTGCATTAGAAAATTGTTGTTGATCCACTAGATTTTCCATTCTCTTTTTTATTGGACTCATATATCCCTTTCTTGTCCTAGTTGGACATACTATCAATTTGTTCAGAGATGGACGTGAATTGACTTTACATGGGCTTTTTCATGTGGAAAGAGTGATTCAAGCCTCACGTGTACTAGTCAAGCGACATGATACAATGGATTATGAAGAGAATATGATTTCCGATGCAGATGCAGATATTATTATTGATGAATTTTTGAATTCATTAATTTCTCCCGAATCAATCGATGAAGACAAAGATAAAGATATAGTTGCAGATTCCGAGTCTGAAGATGACTATGCTTTCTTTGATTCTTTACTGGATGATGATATGCCAATTACAAGTCATGAAGTTACAGTTCCAGAAGATGATTCTGAAGAATTTTGGGATTCGTTATTAGAAGATGATTACAGTCTCAAGCCAAAATCCTCTCCAGTGCTTCATAAAGTTGAAGTCACCCCATCTCAGGAGTACCTTGAGAAGATTTCCTCTTCCCCAAATATTTCGCAGTTACTGAAAGATTTTGAACCAGAAATCTTACATCGCATGAAGAATTTTGAAGATGAACCTCTTGTTGCAATCAACCTGATTATGCAAGGTTCCTCTAAAAAGTCTTTCAATAATGCAATGACATGGGATTTAGCAGTCAAAGCAAAAAGGTTTCGCAAGAAGCAAAGGTTCAAGACAAAGACTTCAGATAACTCAAAGACTGAAGATTTTCGAAGATTCAATGCTTTTCTAGAGTTCTATCAACATCAGAAGTCATTTCTTTGACACGGGCTCTCATTTTAAATGGGAGGGAATGTCACGATTGTGACTATGTTAACAGCAATACATCTACTCCTAGTTGCAGATACGCGAAGTGCCATGCCAAGGAGAACCCCTGTGCCTGGATGGTCACACCCCTTCGCCCAAAAGACGTGCCTCTTCGCCAAAAGCCACACTCCTTCGATGACTGGTCACACTCCTTCACCTTACGGATGTGACTCTTCACCCAATGGTTGCAGCTCTTCGCCGAAAGGATGTGTCTTTTCGCCTAAAGTCATGTCTCTTCACAAAGAGACATGCCTCTTCACCGATGACTATTCAATTCCTAGAAAAGGAACCCTTGTATCACACAATCAATGATCAAACACAGAGTCTTCTAAGTCTTGTTCTAAGTTCAGTTTCAGTTTCTTAAGTCTTAATCATGAGTTTAAGTACTTAATTAAGGATTAGCACCTAGAATCCTCACATATACTTGATGTTCAACAACAGATTTGTGGAGATCCTTCAGTCGTAAACCAGTGTGGGTAGTGGGCGGGGACATCCACTTGTATAGTCAGCAACATTTGGAGTCATACAATCTGTTGGAGAGCTCCAACCTTGGGACAGCCTGTTGCCTGTTCTGATCTTCGTGGTCATGTTGCAGTTCCCCTATGTGGTTTCTTAACTGTCACCTTGATTATTGGTTTTATGTTGCGTATTGGATATCAATTGCACAATATATGAGTATATTTTTGCAGAAGCACAGCTTGAAATGACACAGTCTTGACAAAGATTCTAAAAGCAAGTCACAACAATGAGAGTATATGTGCTTTTCTGCGCATGGATGGAGTTTTGCATTTTGTATTGATGTCACAAATTGTTGACGTGTCAACCATTGAAGACCTAGAGGGTTACGACTTTCTAAGCCCTAGCCAACTTGCAGATCTTGGCTGAGGGGCCTTAACCCTAGAGGTAGGAGGAGAAGAAGTTTTACCAACTTAATGAAGTCGGCTGAGTTGCCTAAAGACTAAAGAGGGTTAGGACTAATAATTCTAACACAACCCAACATATAAGAACCAGACCGAGGGGCCTAAACCCTAAAATAAAGTAGATCACATACGCACACCCCCTAAATTGCGTGGATGTTGATGATGTGGCAGCATCGTATGGACAACCCTTTCGGCGCTAGCTTTTGGATCAGATGCTTTTAGGACCTATTGCTTTTTATGTAACTGCTTTTGGGTGAGGCCAAGGGCCTTCAAATAAGTATGTTGGGCACTTTCTGTGGCATTCTAATGGGAGGTGAAGTAGAGTAGAGTTTGTAGAGTGTAACGTGTTAAAGCAATATAAGAAATACCGAAAGGGGCGCCATTGTTTGGGGCCATTGCAATTTGGGAGTTGAATTCTTGTATCCAGTGAAAGATATCTGCAAAATCAAGATTTGTGTCGTACTGATCTACCACATCCTCGAAGCTTCGATGATGTATCGTGGAATTAGCTAGAACCAAGGGGGTTCCAGACAACCTATCTGCCACTAAAATTGTGATAGGATGTTAGCCCATCTCATTTGCTTTTTGGAAAGCCGCTATTGCGACAAGAACTAGCGTAAACTTTGATGGTTTGTGAAGACAGTAAAGTCGGCTCCGAGTAGAATATATTGCCACCGAGTAAGAGCATGGAAAACTGCCAGAAGCTTTTTCTCATAAATCTGTGCAACCCGTTCAGGACGCGAAAACATCTTTCTCTCGTAAGCTATGACATGGCCTTCTTGCATCAAGACTGCTCCCAAATTAAACCACATGCATCACAGTAAACGTCAAAGGGCTTTTGCAAGTATGATAAAACCAATACTGGTCCAATTATCAACTTTTCCTTGAGAATCTGAAAGGCTGTTTGAGAAGCTTTTGGGGGCTCTGCTTTCAGCAAATCTTTATAAGTGGCCTTTGGGGCTCATTACTCAGAGCATCTGGACGTAGAGTATGAGAGTGAGCACCCGCGGGCCCTCTTTGTACTTTGAACAAAGATTAAAATAAAAAGAAATACCGAAACGGGCGCCAATCTTTGGGGCTAATACCTCTTGGCACAGAACTACGCCGGGCCGTGTCGTCTTTGTGAACTGTTTCAAAGTGAATCTTTGCTGTGTCCCGGTAGAATCTTGACTTGGGGTGTCCAAGTTTGTTACAGTGGTATCAGAGCGCGGCCGTTATCTCTTCTATCGGGAAATCCGATCCTTTTCTCGTGACACTTACTAATTCCTACAAGAATCAGTCGACTTCTTTTGCATTTGCTAATGCGGGAGGAGATCACGAAGAAGATTTTAATGGTCAAACAGAGGAAGAGTCCTCGGCCTACTCAATACGAACTTGAGGAGATGGAACGTCGACAACACATCGTAGAAGTGCACACCTAGTGGCAGAAAGCCATAGAACCACCCATCAAACCGGCAATCAAGAAACCTCCTTCTCCGAGGATGTTTACAGAGCAAGAATTAGAAGAGGTGGTTCAGACACATTAGCCCGCTTTTGGACACAAAACAACAAATCCAAAAAAGCAAGAGAAAAAGCACAAGAAGGGGGCTGACTTCCCGGGTTATTTGGGTCGTCAATATTCTTTTGCATCAGCAAGAAAGCAGAAGAAGCGTGCACGATTTGAAGGACTACCCAGTTCTTCTTTTTCTTCCTCTTCTGACAGTTCTTCTAGCTCTTCTGACTTGTGCGAGGAGGACAGAAAAGAAAAAATGCGAAGCAAAAAGCAAAGCTTCGGAAGGGCAAGAAAAAGGCAAAGAAGCCCAAATTTTGCCTAGTTCTATAGAGGAGTCATCCTCTGACAGTTCAGACTCCGATGACCACATGTTTTATGCAAAGAAGAAGCATTTTTACAGAACCAACCAGTATGACTTTCTCGAAGACAAGCAAGAAAGTAAAAGAATTCAAAGAAGGTGGATAGTTGTTAAAATTTGAATCCTTTTCTGGGTTCCAAGATGGGCTTTGGCCTTCATTCAGCAGTTTGAATAACATGTGTCCAAAAGCGGGTGCCCAAAAGCGGGTGCCCAAAAGTTGCTAGCACAAATTGCGGAAATCCGGACAATGACATGTCATCAGCCAACGCAAAACGCGGAGCGTCCGTATTGCTGCCACGTCATTAGTTTCTACGTCATCAATTTCTCTAGGTCACTTGGGCCACATCGCAAGGGCTCCCATAAGTTGGTCGGACTTCTTCTTCCATTGCTTCTTCTTAGGGTTTAGGCCCCTCGATCGAGATCTAGAGGTTGGCTTTGCTCTTCAGCGGCTTTGCACGTCAGTAGTTTGTGACAGATTTCAACTTTTCTTTGCTTGCACAACCGAGAGGTGTTATCTTTGTCAGATTCTCTACGAAAACCCATGTGTACTCTTGGGTTCTTTATGCTGTCCTATAAGACAGAGCGACGAAGACGGGAGCGCGCCCGATGTGCGATCTACATCCCCTTGGCGTATTCCTCAATACCTAATCTTGCAGCTAATTCTGGGGAGATAAAATTTTGCATGGAGCTTGAATCAAAGAGGATAAGGGCATCCTGATCTTTAACTTTTCCCATAGCTTTGCATGGTTCATTGGATGTGTTTGCAATAGGAACACCTATCAAATTAGAAATCAATCCAATTGAGGGTTGGGGTTTCCTGTTTTCTGTGCTTTCATATGGAAGTGATTTTTTATTATTAGGATTTTCCGGAGAGTCCCAAGAAACATGGCCACGAAGGCCACATTTGTGACACCTTTCTTTTGATCTGTATTGTGCCATCTCTTCATGAGTCAGTCGTCGAGTAGAAGTGTTGGAGCAGTTAGTGGTTTGGGGGTATCTTGGGTGGAGGATGGTGAACTTGGGTTTCTCTTCTGAGGAGCAATAATGTCGGTAAATATGAGTTCTTTCTCCATAATGTGGTAACCCACTCTTGCATGTGACATAAGTTAGCGTATATTTGAGACCACTTTCTCTATAGAGTAATCTCACAATGGAAAAGGCCCACAATGTACTCCTGAATTTTTTTTGCAAAAGTAATATCTCGAAAAGTGGTTATTGGTAGATAAGCGTCCCAAAATGTTTGGTTGTATGTTGGAAGAGTTTGCAAGGGATACAACCTAAGGCCAGACCAGGCTACTTTAAAGGTCTCATCAAGGAAGCTTGGGTTGAAAGCGGGTTAAAGTCATGCCAGGTTTTCGAATTGTTATTTTTCTTGGTTAGTGCAACCCACCAACTATCTTTGAGAAAAGAGGTAACTTGTCGCAACTTGGATTCTTCTGTAAAATGTCCGTTAGTGAAGAGGACGTCAAACTATTGTAAGAACTTGAGAGCGTTGTGAGAATCTTGGACGCTTGAGAAGGGTTTTGGATCCGAATGTACCATTGGAGTTGCTGAGTAATAATAGTAATGGTGATGGTGCCTATTTGATGAATAGGAGGGTGTGGTAGGTGGTGGTGGGACATAGGGTGGAGGTGCAAGAGGCAACGATAGTGGTGCTTTGGAAGCCACATACGGTTGCTCTCTTGAAGCAATATTCTTGAAAATGCCTCCGAGAAACTAAGAGACATCTCTAGAGCTATGTCGTTAAGAGGTAATCACGTGATTTCGAAAGCGAAAGAGAAAAGTACATCCGAGACGGTTGGGGTGGCATAACAGAGTTAGCAGGGGGATTCAAGGTGCCCAAATAGTTGTGCGAAGCTTTCAAGGTCATTTTGTGATCCGTCGGTCTTTGTTTTTGTTGCTCGGCTAAATGGACCAATTGTTGTACCACGTACTGGGCATGTGTCTCTTCTGGTTTCCTCTGAGTGGAAGGGCTAGGTAGATTTTCTCCTTGAGCAGTTTTGATCTCCTGGTGCTTTGTCCATGTCAACAAGATTGTGCTTCGATTTGCAGAGGCAAGGAAGCAAGCTGAGCTCTAATGGATGGGACAGAAACATATAGATAATTGCAATCTACACACTTGGTAACACTTGACGTAACTTGAATAAGTGTGAAAGAAAGAGACAATAGCCGACACGGCATGACGGATTTCCGAGCCAAGATGCATTGGCCCCAAATGTTGACACTTCTTTCGCATTTCTGTATTATTTCACTTTGCAAAGTACAACTCCCGAGGGATCCCGATTCTACGTCTAGATGCTCTTGAGAAGTGGCCCTCTAGGCACTTATAAACTTACAAGGGATGCCCAAAAGCAGAGCCCTAAAAGCATGAATCCTAAAAGCACTTAAACTCAAAAGCATGCGCATCCCAAAAGCTTGCGTGAAAATCATCAATAGATGGCAGCGCGTCTGGCGGAAATCCGTATAGTTATGCCACGTCATCTTAGTTAGCGATATGATTTGTGGAAAAGTCTGTACGATGTGCCACATCATCACTTTTATGCAAAAATATATACTGTGTGTGTGCGTGCGCGGACCCTTATTAGAGTTTGGATCCCTTGCGGTTAGATCTTAACCTATTTATAACTTTGGGCCACTCAACAGGACTTCACAAGTTGGTAATTCTTCTGTTCTTCTTCTTTTCCTTGGCTTTAGGCCTTTCGGCCGGTTCTTGCAAAACTCAATCAAGCTAGTGCAAGACCTGAAGGTGACACAAATGTCCCTAATTCAACGTAGATGAATTCAGATGCAAATACGACATAGAGAGAATTGTTCATAGCAGAGAGGATTTCGGCTTTGACCAAGAGATTGGCATGGACCACCCCTCTAGGGAAAGTGAGTGTGGGGCAGGGGGCCAAATGAACGCATAGATCCGATGCGTCTAGGACCTTGACGTAGAAGCCCTAACCCTAAAACCTATCACATAAGATCTCCTTTGGGGTGTGTTTGATTTAGATCTCGTTGAACGCATAGATCTAGTGCGTCTAGGACCTTGACGTAGAAGCCCTAACCGTAAAACGTGTCACATAAGATCTCCTTTGGGGTGTGTTTGATTAAGATCTCGTCAAGACAGACGTTACAACTCTCCTTCGACTGTCACGTGACACATCCAACCCTATGTGTCTGTGGACAAGCTACAGCACTAGGGTTCAGTCGGTCTAGATTTAGAAGTGATCTGGCACTTTTGTGAGTCTGTTCGCAGACCGTGCATATCCAGACACTTAGTGTAGATGCATATCCTTTGGTTGCACACAACATGATCATAAGCATTCCCATCAGAATCCATCAGAATCCTTCAGGGGAATTTTCCAGTGCATTTAGCCTATTTTCCCTATTTTTGACATCTTTCACTTATTATTTTTAAGTGACTTTTGTTGGAAAGTAGGTAAGGCAAATTGAGTAAGTTTGTATATAAGCAAAACCTAGACTAGCACTAATTGGCAGAAGAGGCAACAGGAGCACTCGCTCAACAGGCAACTTCTCAGCAGAACCCCAAGCCCTAGCGTTTTTGCTCCACAATAACCACCTAGCGTTTTTGGACCAGATCAGCCAGCGTTTTTGCTCTTGCAGATCCCTGGCGACAGAAGACTCGACAAGAAGCCTAGCGTTTTGCATTTGCAGAACAACCGGTGACAGATTGCAAATTTTCAGCCCTAGTGTTTTTGCATCTCCATCACACCCTAGCGTTTTGCAGATTCTCTGCGACGGAACCTCAAGAACCATCAGCGTTTTCAGTTTTCAGCCCTTAGACATCGCAGATCAAGTCCCGAACCTCGCAGATCTCACCTTCCCGCAGCAGTTCCTCACCGCACGGTCACTTTCCGCAAGGTTTACAGTTTCAGCCCGGAAAACGCAGATTTCAGCATCTGCGTTTTCAGTGCGTCGTCGTCGCATCGTCGCCATCGACATAGAGTCAAAATTCAGCAGATAGAAGATTTGTAGATTTCAGCTCTTAGAGTTTCCAGATTTCAACCCGTCTCGTCGTCGTTCTCATTGTCGTCGACATCGTCGGCAAGTCCAAGCATTGTAGAGATTTGTGCAATCATAAGTAGACCGCTCTCGCCATAGAGAGTGGGGCCTTCAGAGGAGGGTTTTACAACGTCTCTGGTGTCGTATTCTCTTCTCTCTCTATCTCTTAGTCTCATACACTTGCACGCACAGTGTCCATTCACTTTGTTTGTGATCATTGCACTCTCTCATTAAGAACAGAAGGCTCTCCCTTCCATAAGAACAAAAGGAACCTTGAGCACAGTTCGGAGCACTCATCTTGAGCAAAGTTCAAACATTCATTCCGCTGCACCTAACATTGGTATCAGAGCTTTGGCAGTGTTCTGTATCACTCAAGGAAAGAACCACAAGAATTTTTTTTGCTTGTTGAGGTCGCACGAACCTAAGTTTGCTTAGGCGTGTCGATTCCTAATCGTGTTTTTGAAGAGTGACAAGAACCCCAAGAAAGAAGGGCTTGTCCAGCCTCCCCTTGTGTCTCTTTTCACTCATTGAGAGCGGACCGTGCACTTAGCGGCCGGCCAATCGACATGAGGTGGGAAAAAGAAACCTTGGTGTGAGTGCAAGGCCGCCAAGGGGTGCGCCCGCGAAAAAGAGCAGAACTCAGGTGAAGAGAAGATCCTTCTCGAACACAGATTGCAAGCGAAAGAAAACCTCAAGAATCTCAAGACCCTCAAGAACCCAAGAACTCAAGACCCTCAAGAACCCAAGTTCCTCGTGAACTTAAGAACCCAAGACCCCGCAAGAACCCAAGTTCCTCGTGAACTTAAGAACCCAAGACCCCGCAAGAACCCAAGTTCCTTGTGAACTTAAGAACCCAAGACCACAAGAACCCACACGAACCCAAGACTTCAGTGGATGGTCATCACTCAAAGCGGAATGGATACTTCGCTTGGAGGTGATGAACATGAGAGAGGCGAAGAAGAATTTTCCCCACCAGGAGGTTTTTCCGACCCTCCCTCTTCCCCATCTACTCCAAGGATTGCACTTACTCCTATGAAGGAGTTGACGCAGTTGTTTATGGAACGACAGTTAGACCGCGAAGCACGAAAAGCGGAAAGAGAAGCAGACAGAAAGGCCTACGAAGAAGAGATGGCAAACATAGATCGTGAATACGAAGAAAGCATGGCAGCCATAGAGCGTAAGTACGACTTGGAAGACAAAGAACGACAAGCCTAATTGGATCGCGAAAACAAAGAAAGTCAAGCAGAATTTGATCGCGAGTACAAAGCCATAAAAGAAAAGAGCGACCAACACATGAAAGAGTTCGTGCGACTCTTTTCTCAAGTGTAGGCACATATGCTAGAGATTCAGGGGACGGAGACTCTCTCAATCTCTACTTCTCTAAAGCAAGATGCACATGATTTGCATGATGATTTGAATGATAATGATGAGCATGATGATTTGGATGACAATGACAATCATGATGATTTGCATGATCAAGATGTGATTTCTCACAAGCACATGATGTTTTGCATGAAGATGATGTGATTGTTCACAAGGATGATGTGTTAGTTGACACTTTCTCTAGTGAAGCTAATCTCATTTCAGATTCGATCACTCACAAAGAACCGATCTTGGCTACCGAGTCGAGGTCCACAGAACCCCCACAAGAAGATTCGACCAATCAGGAAGAACCGATCTTGGCTCTCGAGCCTAGGTCCAAAGAACCCTCACAGGAAGTATTATGTGTTCGCATGATTCATACGCACGCATTGCTCAAGTGTTACATTCGTGATTGTTTCCTGTATTTTAGTCAACGTCTTTATGTGATCCCTTTTACGAGGCATGACATATTGTACGTTGAGCACGTTTCACTCATGAATGAGCACGAATGTATGCGGATTGTTCATGGAAAGCTGAAAAGTATGCATTCAAGGAAGTCACATTCCATGTCTCTCCCTTGGTACGACACAGTTGTCAAAAGAGCACATGAAAGTATGAGCACCAAGCATGAGCATTTCCGTTGTGAATTGCCACAGTTGATTGCTTCAGATCATACGAGAAAGATTCGATCTCATTGTTTGCGTATGTGTGGTGAACGGTTTGGCACTCCGTCTCTTTCTTCATCTACATTGCATGCACGGTCTATTAGGACGACAAGATTTTTCCCACTCACTTTACATGAATAGGTATGCTGATGGTTTTGTGTTGGAAATGGTTTCAGGAATTTTCAGCCATGGAGATTCTTGAAGAAGAAAGAAGCATGACTCTCGATGAAGTTGAATCATTGAAGGAGCCACATAAGACTTTGCGTCGCTTTCGGCACGGCCCAAAGAAGCAAGCGTTGCAGACCTTTATGAAGTTCAAGTACCGCACGACCCACACATCAAAGTGGGCCGGCGAAGAGTCTCTTCCAGGATTCTAGATGCTATTGGCGATCTCCCTCGACGCCATACAGTTCGGTACCAGTACCTCACTTTGAAAAGGAGGGGATGTCACGTGACACATCCAACCCTATGTGTCCGTGGACAAGCTACAGCATGACAAGGTTTCAGTCAGTCTAGATTTAGAATTGATCTGGCACTTTTGTGAGTCTGTTCGCAGACCGTGCATGTCCAGACACTTAGTGTAGATGCATATCCTTTGGTTTCACATAGCATGATCATAAGCATTCCAATCAAAATCCATCAGAATCCTTCAGGGAAATTTTCCAATGCATTTAGCCTATTTTCCCTGTTTTTGACATTTTTCACTTATTATTTTTAAGTGACTTTTGTTGGAAATTAGGTAGGGCAAATTGAGTAAGTTTGTATATAAGCAAACCTAGAGTAGCACTAATTGGCAGAAGAGGCAGTAGGAGCACTCGCTCAACAGACAACTTCTCAGCAGAACCCCAAGCCCTAGCGTTTTTGCTCCACAACAACCACCTAGCGTTTTTGGACTAGATAAGCCAGCGTTTTTGCTCTTGCAGATCCGTGGCGACAGAAGACTAAACAAGAAGCCTAGCGTTCTGCATTTGTAGAACAACCGGCGACAGATTGCAGATTTTCAGCCCTAGCGTTTTTGCATCTGCATCACACCCTAGCGTTTTGTAGATTCTCCACGACGGAACCTCAAGAACCATCAGTGTTTTCATTTTTCAGCCCTTAGACATCGCAGATCAAGTCCTGAACCTTGCAGTCCTCACCTTCCCGCAGCAGTTCCTCACCGCACGGTCAGTTTCTGCAAGGCTTACAGTTTCAGCCCGGAAAACACAGATTTCAGCATTTGCGTTTCAGCGCATCGTCATCGCATCGTCGCCATCGACATTGTCACTGATATAGAGTCAAAATTCAGCAGATAGAAGATTTGCAGATTTCAGCCCTTAGAGTTTCCAGATTTCAGCCCGTCTCATCGTCGCTCTCATTGTCGTCGACATCGTCGGCAAGTCCAAGCATTGTAGAGATTTGTGCAATCATAAGTAGACCGCTCTCGCCATAGAGAGTGGGGCCTTCAGAGGAGGGTTTTACAACGTCTCTGGTGTCGTATTCTCTTCTCTCTCTATCTCTCAATCTCATACACTTGCACGCACAGTGTCCATTCAGTTTGTTTGTGATCATTGCACTCTCTCATTAAGAACGGAAGGCTCTCCCTTCCATAAGAACAAAAGGAACCTTGAGCACAGTTCGGAGCAGTCATCTTGAGCAAAGTTCAAACATTCATTCCGCTGCACTTAACATCGACATTGAAGAAATATCTTTGGACAGTTTAGAGATATTCTTCATTTGCTTAGGCATGCATACACATGATGCGCAGCTTTCATCGCTTGTATATTCTTCCCTTTTTGGTGGGTTTTCCCTCCCTTTTAGGTTTCCCACAGGTAATATAGAATGCAAAAGAAAAGTGTGTGTGCACGCGTGCGGGGAAGCATATATTGGTACCTAGTTTCACACCCACTATTGAGCGTTCATGAGGTTAGTGGGGATGTCGTAGTATATAGTCAATACTAGCCATGATGGAGCTGATGGTTATATTGTCTGGTGGATGACTAGTGTGATCCTATATCTTGCACTTCCATTTAAATGTGTACCTAGGCTTATCCTAGATTCATCTTGGTATATATAAGGCATGTGAAGGCCTTGCCTTTTCTCTCGCATATTTGTGTCTTGATGTCCATTTTGAAGGCTAGTTTAGGTCTAAGTTTGAATGCAATTCTGGTACATCTAACTAGCCGGGTGTGATGTACTTTCAAGTTCTGTATTTCTTCTGAAAACTCGTTCATCATGCCTCTTAAAATGAGTAGTAAACCGCTTTGTGTTTGTCAGATCTTTGACAGGAGCTATATTTTGAGCAGATTGAGATTGTCATCTCATTTGGCTTGAGTTTATTGCCTTAAACCATAAGGTTTTTGACTGTTTGAGCAATTCTCTTTTTGCAGGAAGGAAGTCAGGGGCTAATTCGAGGCTGTGAAAAATTTGATCCAAAGAAGGGTTGCAAATTTTCAACATATGCACATTGGTGGATTATGCAGGCAATAACAAAGGCTCTGGTTCTGAAGTCCCGGCTTCTTCGGTTACCTGTAAGCTCTTTGAAGCTCATCATGTTGATAGTTGTGTTAAGCTCTTTCATCTTTAGTTGAGACGGGGCCTTCAGATATAAGACAAGCTACTTAAAGCATTGAGATGTGCAATAACGTATTTTGATCTTTATGGTTTCGTTGGTTTTGATGGTCAAGATCATGTGAAGTTGTACCATCAGGCCATTCTCTAGTCTGTTAGCATTTCTAATTAAGTAAGAACGGTAATGCCCTCTCAAGATGCAGGTTATGTGATTATTCATCATTGTGGGTGATTTTTGTTTGTGGTTAAATCTTTTGCAGTTTCATGTGTCTTACACCATGTATGTCATATCTATGATGAGTCTACTAGCCTCAGATCTATGATGAATCTACTAGCCACAGGCCCGCGCCCCGCCCCGCCCCCCCCCCCCCCCCCCCCCCCCCTCCGCGGGCCCCCTCTTCCCCCCCTCCCCATGCCCACTTCATCTAAAATGAAAGAAATTTATTTAAGTTGAATATGTTCGTTGAAGGGTGAAAGAACCTTCGCCATGAAGGCATTGGAAAGCCAAAAGTTAATACATTAGATATGAAAGGTGTTCAAACTTTACAAGCTGTGTTTTCATTTTTGTTTCTTTCATCCTATCGTTTAAACTGTAGCTACCTTAGACCTTAGTCTGTAGGAATCTAGCTTATTAATGATTTTTTAAAAAGGAAGGCCAGTAGATTAGCTTAACTGAGTATATTAACATTTGTAATAAGCAAGAACTAGCGGTAACCCCAGTTCAGGATTCTGACTGTGTTCGATTATCATGGTTCATTTGTTTTTGTTATGCAGTCTCATGCGTCCGAAACCATGCTAACCATAAGAAGAGCCAAGGATAATCTTCAGGCACAATACGGACATATTCCTTCTGATATGTTCATATCCAAGTATACAGGAATCAGCATGGAAAGGCTAAGGGTGTTGTCTAAAACAACCAAGCGTTGCAAGTCTTTGGATAAGCCAGTGGGAAAAGATTTGAATATGAATTTGGCAGTAAGTCTCATACCACCTTTATATGCTGGTGAATTACTTAAAAAGACAGTTTGCGTCATCATGCTACTGGATTTCTTTCTCAGGAAATGCTTGCAGATGGCTCATTCAATCCTTACGATTGCAAATACTTGCAAAAGTTTTTCAAGGAAGATGTGGATGTGGTGCTTACGACTCTAAAGCCAAGAGAGCGTGATGTTATGAGATTGCGGTATGGGCTTGATGATGGGAGGCCAAGAACCCTTGAAGAGATAGGCAGAGTATTTCATGTCACCAGAGAAAGGATTCGGCAGATCGAACGCAAAGCTATGGCGAAGTTAAAGGAGCCTGAAAGAATGGAAGTCCTAAGGAGTATACTCAGTGAGTGCTAATATTCTGTTGTATCTCTCAGGCACTACTGTATAATTTGTACATCACTGTCAGTATTATCTACATGCAACACCACATATGTATATGCAAAATGAGTTCACTGCCTCTCTGTTGGGGTAGGAATGCATTGACAAAGGCTAGAGTTGAAGCTTTGTATAAAGTCCAAATCACACATTCCTCAATGATTCATACCCATTTGCAGTGTTTGCAAAAAATTGGCCTTTAGTGCATCTTTAATTGACTAAAATTGCAAAATCGTGACCACATTTCGAGCTTGCCTTGAAGGACATCAGTTAGATTCTAATCGTGACCACATTTCGAGCTTGCCTTGAAGGACATCAGTTAGATTCTATAGGTTTTAGTGTAAAACTGGCAAGTCCTTCAAATTTTTAACCTAAAAACTGGAAGTGTTTTTGGTGTGTTCATTGTCTCTCTGGTTAAGAAAAAGGTTTTGGTGAGCCTTGCCAAGTTGTCTCTAAAGATCTTCAGTAAATTAGTACTTGAGGATTTTTCCAATATCTTCATTAAGGTATGAGTGCCTATGAAAAGTAATGGAATTGGATCTTGCCTGAAGGTTACTCACTGCGCAAAGCTGAAAAATTGATAATTTGGAATAAAAAGGCTGATTTTTTTTGAATAGCTGGAGTTCATTTATCCAAGTTTCTAGCCAATACGACACTTGATGGAGCTGATGTTTATGTCTTTTGGATGACTACAACGAGTCTATAATTACGTGTCTTGTTTGGCATGCTAAACATTCCTTAGATCTAAGTAAGGCTGGCACCTTGTTTCAGAAATTGAATATGGCGGCTTTCCTTCAATTCATATTGGTATTTATCTGGAGCACCTCTAGGCTAAAGAGAATGGATCATCTGCTGTGGCTTCCTAATCCTTCGACAACTAGAATACGGGCGAGAGAATAGAGACTCTTTCTGTGTGTGTGTGTGTGTGTGTGTGTGTGTGTGAAGCTAGCTTCTTTCTCTTTTATCACTCTAAGGGAGACGGGTTCTCTTTCTGTACTCTTTGTCAAGGAGACGATGTTAGCACTATGTAAGGAATGGAGATTCTCCACCCTCACGATTCAAGTCTTTAGCTCTATGCACTCTGAGTAATAGGATTGGGCATCTTCACATCATAAACAGTGTGCCAGTGGTGTTTTGCTCCCCCGCAGCCATAGCGTACCTGGCCACCACATTCCTTCTTGCATGAGTGTGGTATGCTGCTTGGCTGCTTGTTGTATCTGCTCGTTCTTTGCTGTTTGATTTTTTGTTGGTCGATAAGCTTGGCAGGTGTCGACAGGTTGCAGAAGAGGCTACGCTACTACTGCCACCACCCACCATCCATGCCCAATCCAACCACGCACACCCTTGGCTTTCTTTTGGCAGGTTCCTGAGAACCATAGCTCTATGAGCTGCCGCGGATGGTGGCTTTGGTTTTTGGGCCACTTTGGCCTTGGATATCTAGAGTCTAATTAATACCCAGGATTCTTTGATAGAGTTTTCGGCTTCCTCTTCCCGGCTTGTTTCTAGGGTAGAGGGGCCAGTTGTGGTACGGGCCCAGAGGAAGGACAAATAAAACCATAATATAACACACTTGATGATAAAAAAGAAGCACGAAAAAGAGCAGCCAAAACGGCTGGTTGATTCGAGATATCGACATCTCATTGGCAGGTGTGTGGGTTCAAGCCACCATGATCACATTTTACCTCTTTTGGTCTTTGTTGATCTTCTTATTCATGTCGATTTTTTATACACGTGATTCCGAAAATGGTGCCGCAACCATCGGCTCTCAAATCCAACCAGCCCCAAATTAATTCTCCTAAAAGCTTGTGAGAAGGCGATTAAAATGAGCAGCTAAGCGCAAGAAGTCGAGCTCGGAGGAAAGAGATTGAAGCTCCCCAAGTTACCCGTCCCCCTACTGGCTCCTCTACCCTACTACGGCTCTCTTCTACAATTGTCTTTCGCTCCCTTGTCTCTAACTTTTGCTGTATCACACTTCTTTTGTCTGTTTCCTATGGCGTGCCCTTCTTGGTCATTGAAATGCCTAGAGGAACACAAACTAGTATTGCTTGGTGGTCCTTGCCAAAGAAATTTGGTGATGCATGTTAGTATTAATTAGGTGATTCAAGGGTATGTTTTGTAGTGTTGCCTTTTTTTTTTTCAATCCTTCCTTTCAAACTTTAAATAAAGATGCACTCTTCTTGGTTAAGTTTCCACCTATATTTGTATGTGTTCAAAACCTAGTATCAAAATCTATGGAACTCTTTTCAAATGTACTTGAAAACAAAATCTCCTTCTTTTATTGATTGCATGCCCTGAAAAACACGAAAACATAGCACGTCCTACTTCAGTGGTTCAAATCAATGTTGTGGAGGAGGCATCGGAGGCCCTTGTGGTTCAATATTCAACGCAAGGTAAGCTTCATATTTGTTAAGAATTTTAGTAAGATGATTTTAGTCTTAATGGCAGTTGCAATTTTTGTCTCCTCTATAAAGCTATTTTTAATCGATGCTTTCTAAATGACATGATAATTACATTTTTCTTCTTCTTCAACTAAGTTTTATTAAAATAAGTAAGAAAAGAAATGATTTCATATGTAACAACACAAGGAATACTCAAGGTGTGCAAAACTCTTTGACGAATGAATTGGCGTGATTATGAAAACTCTACAATGTTTAATCTTTTTAATTTCAGACTTTTGCCTCTCACAAATTTCAACAAGTCATTGGAAAATATGCTTACCGAGTATGATGAGGACAAGTCACCTTGCTAAAAAGTGTAGCCATCATTTGGAGCCATAGACAGTTGATTAAAGAGACTCAATGGCAACATCTCCTCCGTAGTTACTGCTAGAGTTTCTATAATTCCATGGATGATATTCAAAAAAGTAATGAGCTTAACCACAAAAGAACTCATCAAGTACCTTCTATAGCTAGAAGTGTTGGTACGTTGAAAAGAACAATGACACCTATTGAAGGTGAGAACTACTATTGAGGCATGGTCAAGGAACATCAAAAGACTATTCTTGATACAAAAGGAACTAACCCTACACAACTTTGTGGTAAAGGAGAAAGATACGGTGACGATCAAGGATTATTCCCGAGAAGCATCACAATATAGGGCGGTAAAGATTGACATAGCAAGGTGTGGACATGAATGAGATCTCAAAGAAATAGGAGGATGAGATCGTGAGTAGAGATTTGGAGCGAGTTCTTTTTTGGTTTTTGCTGTTCTTACCAAATCTAGCAAGAAAAGCTCGCTCCATACCAATATAGAGAGAGATTTTTTGGGTTACTGCTTTAATTATCCATTGTGTTTTTATAAATCCATTGGTTGCATTTCATAAACATACACCATTGGCAATGAGCATACCTGTGCTATTGCACATGTGTAAAAGTAACTTTCTCTAGTGATCCGGCTCTTTCTCATCCATTGAAGTATGGCCATACAAGTGAACTTCCTCCAAATCCCTTGAAATGTATGACATATCAAATTGTTGAGTATCATGTTGCAATGTTTTGGTGCGAGCATTCATATCCCCAAAGAAAATAGCATCATCTTTGCCTTTAAAACATGCAATGTCCTCCTCTAAATCAACAAATTGTTGATCTCTATCCATGCAAGCATAAAAGGAGGAATCATAATGAGGAATGTAGTAACCGCCTACAAAAATGGGTGCTCTTTTTGATGTTATTATTGCATGCACCATCCACAACATGCTTGTGTATGATGTAGCAATAAAATCCGTGTCGTTCATCTACGATTACATGGATGACAGAGATAAAGTCAAAATTACATTGATGCATAGAAAGAGGATGCTGCTATAACATATTAAATAATTGAACACATTGTGGCGTACTTGTTTATGCACATCACATTACTGATCATATTCAACACATTTGATGAGTCCACTGCTGTGAAACTCCGCTCGAACATTGGGGTGGAGATTAATGTTTCTCTCATAAGCTACAAACTGAGAATGAAAAGATGCAAACATGCTTACTGGGTTGTACTGACATGCTATTGGTAAGGTATTAAGAAACAAAGAACTCTACTATCTTTTAGGACCCCCGTCCAAGCGGCCAATGGATGGTTTTTGTCCCATATGTATAACATCTTTCCAGATAAATCCGCCCAACAAGTTTTCTTAATGTCTCCTTCAAACTCATCATTTATGTCTTGCCATAATGGTTTCCAATATTGCCACAATGGTTTCCAATATTGCCATCATTTATGTCTTGCTATAATGGTTCCCAATATTGAACGATTTTATTATTGACGTCGATGGATGGATACCCTGGTGCATCCAACGAACAAATAAATGAACCCTTTGGCTCATAATATCCTTTGAGTAAGAATGTGTCTGCCAAGGATTTCAATTGTTGGGGATCCCAACTGACTAGCCTCTCTTTTTTTCCAACCACGTCAAAATCGACATAGTGAAACCCATGGTGATAGTGTTTCTCATTGCATAATTCAGTAACTCAATTTTTAGAAGAATGACTACAGATATCTAGCTTCTCAAATGTAAAATTAAATACCTTTAGAATTTTGAGATATTCTAATAACATGCCTTGATGAAGAATAACCTCTTTGTTTATTGGAAAATCTCCGCCTGTAGTAGCTCTGATCGAGATGTATGCTTCCATCTCCTTGTCATCAATTTCATCTCTAGAATCCTCCACTTGGTGACAATTTTAGAGGTTATACTCTCAAGCACTTTTGCCTTGCCTTTTGGAGCCCTGGTAAGTGCAACTTTAGTTGCACTTGGTGGTGTGGGCACACTGCATGCATGTGTTTTTTGAGGAACTGACACACTAGATGTTGGGATATTGTTGATTGTTTATCCCCTTTTTTGGCCGTCTTTGAAATTCACTGTAAATCAATAGATGGATGTTTGAAGCTCTATAGTTTTAATGTCAATTTAAAATTGAACTAAGTTTCAAAGGTTGGAAACTCTAATAGATCATTTTTTGGCCAGGCATTTAATGATGCTATTTTTTGTTTTTTTCAAGATGTCATTATCCATGTCCAAAGAAACATGAAGAAGGGGATCATTTTTGCCATCGTGCAAGTATGATAACTTTGACACTTCTCAATCTATCCTTGTTTGAGTGCTTCTTTGTTGTAGATGAACTCGACAAAAGCTCCAACACCAAGTTCCTTTGTAGGTGCCATTTAAAACCTTTTCTAAAAAGACTGTATAAACACCAAACAAAGACACAATTAAACTAACGCACATAAACACATCTCTCTCTCTCTCTCTCTCTCTCTCTATATATATATATATATATATATATATATATATATATAACTTTATCTCTTGTTCTCTCTCTCTTTCTCTATTCCACTGCATACCACTTCCTCTATCTCTATCTCTCTCTTGCTCCATCTAGCTACTCTCTCTTGCTCCATCTCGCTACTCTCTCTCTCTCTCTCTCTCTCCCTCTTCATGCTCTCTCAATCCCTTTCTTTGTTGCTTACGCTCTCCCTCTCCTCCTCTCTCTCATGCTCTCTCAATCCATCTCTCTACCCCTCCCTCCCCCCCCCCCCCCCCCCCCCTCTCTCTCTCTCTCTCTCTCTCTCTAGTGTAGCCGTTTTTGACCTACTAAACAATAGTTCACTCTTTTGATCAAACTTCTTTATCTGAGCTCCGATTTGAGTGATCTATAGCCTCAATCAAAGAGCACAATGACCTCTACGCATTGATGTCAAACTAGAAAGTTTTTGAGTAATGGAAGGTTCTTTGCAATAGCATTTTTGAAGCTAATAGGTTCACGGAGTTGACTCTCGTCTCTTATTTTACATACAATGTCTTTCGGCACTTGCAAGGGTTCTTTTTCGTCAATAAGATTCACAAACATTGTAGAAAATAATTCAAAATGTTTTCAATATGGAGATAGCAACACAACCAAAAGACATCGAAAACCATAATTATGGTATACTTGATATTGTTGCAAGGGACCGTAAACAACTAAGGTAAAGACTTACAAGCACTTGCAATTGAAAGTGGCACGCTAAGGGTTCTTGTTGTTGAGAATGAGTATCTCAAGAGGACACTTGAGATGCAAACAACACGTTTGATGCAACTTGAAGAGGAAGCCAAAGAATGTAAATGCTCTCTTGTGGGCTTGAATTCTTTGAAGGAGTGCACCATCAAAATGGAGTATGATCATGTATTGAAAGAGGATAAATTTGACACCATGAGCCGTGATGTACTCGATATGAAAAATGCATGCACAAACAAGTTCGTGGATAATGTATGTGGTAGCAATGTGGTTCCCAATTCCTCTCTCATGCAAGATATGGCTCAAACAAACAATGTTGAAAATCTGGATGTAGATGAGTTGAAGGAACGGGAGCGACGTTTCAAGAACATTGTTATTCGTGGAATTTTCAAAGCGAAGTTAGCACCTCCTTCTCTTTCCATTTTTATCAAAGGTTTGTTCAAAACTTACTTTGACATGTGAGGAATCATGGTTTACGAAGCACATAGAGTGGGTAAGCAAGGCGCTCCTCCCTCGGGAGAACAGCCAATTCTATGCACCATCCCGGAGTAGACCAAACAAAAGATTATCCTTGATAATAGGTGGATTTATTTGAGAGATACAAAATGTTTTGTATGTGAAGATCTCACTATTAAACAAAAAAAAAAACTTCGCAAGGCATATAAGAATAGGAATAAGAAAAACAAGGAGATCTCTCATGAAAAAAACATGCCTAAGGAGGAGGCAAGTCCCTAGAGGAAATATGAATGCGCGACATATGAGCGAGTTACAACTGAAAGTATGCTTTTGAAATTGCAATGGATACCCATGGAATACGGGGGTTGACACAAATGAACTAACAAGAAAAACCGTTGTTGTATTTCTTGTTGAAACTTGGGAGCATGACACAAAGGATTAATGGGTTGGAAGATTACAATGTACATTCATTGATGTGGTCAAAGAATCTCAAGCAACTCAAGCATGCCCAACACTTGTGTCCTATTGCCTTCTTGTTGGGACTCATCTTGGCAAGTGGAAATAGTTACACACTCACATACACTTATTTAAGTTCACATAAAGCAAGCATGTGCTACCTTGGACATGTGGCTTAGTCAAGCTTAGAAATAAAAAACTAGACTCAAATTACTAAATGAGGAAGGGATGATCTAACCTTAGTCTTTAGCTTTTCCTTTCATTTAATAAAAATCATAAGCTTACCTTTTAATTGATTAGCTCGGGTGCAAGACATTGCACAAACTTTGGAGGCTTATGAATCTGATCTGGGGCTACAGTCTACCTTCTAATTTAGGACCTGCTAAATTAAGATAATCTTCGACAAAAATAAAACTCATCCTTTTGGATTTTAAACTTTCACCTTTTGTGCAAAATCTTAGCACAATGCTTTGGAGGTGTCGCCAAGCTGCCTCTCAAAACCTGCTAAATTTAGACCGGACATTTTGTGGC
This sequence comes from Adiantum capillus-veneris, assembly GCF_014529385.1. Classification (NCBI taxonomy): domain Eukaryota; kingdom Viridiplantae; phylum Streptophyta; class Polypodiopsida; order Polypodiales; family Pteridaceae; genus Adiantum; species Adiantum capillus-veneris. The sequence continues at coordinate 136,895,336 of NC_140944.1, read as the reverse complement.
AAATTAGAATTTCACTCTAAGGCTTCCCAAACTTCCTATTTGGATTCGAAAGAGTTATTCTATAGACTTAAGCTTAGCACATTAATTTTCCATTTTTAGACTCCTATAATTGCGTTTGGTTATCTCCTTTGTCCTGTACCTTTGATCAAGGCTTCTCGGAATACAATTATCCTTCCTTGACCTATACCTACTATATAATTAGTTAGCAATTACCCTTGATCTTTTATGGGCTTTTCCCTTTTGGTCCCAAGCCTTGACCGGTTGGTCCATTAGCACTTAATCAATTTCACTTGTTCTCGTTTTATTTTCCCTGGACTTAAGTGACCAATTTAAGCTGAAAAATACTTTTAGAAGGTTAGAAACTAATATTCATGACATTACTTCTCCCTTGAAATCATAGTCGTCCTCGATTATGGGGTGGAACAATAAAGTCATAGTTAGTTCTATTGCTTTGGGTAGAGGATCCCTTTTTATCTTTCGACGTTCTTCCAGAGTGGATAGACTAATTCCAATTGCTTCTTGGAAGGCTTAGATATCGCAAGCACAAGAGCAAAAACTTGAGGGTCCGACGACGGCAACCGCGGGAGACAAATCTTGCATGCAAGGAAGCTTTGCCATCGACCATCACCAAGTACTGCAAAGTCTGCATAAATAGGAGTACCTTAAAAAGTAAAAAAAAGGTGAAGCATTTTTTTTCTCTCCTCTCTTCACTTTCCCCATGAGGATGTCTCTCTCCATCTGCTTCCTCTTTTAATTCATGTACTTCACACCTTTTAACGTTAAAAGGTGTGGCTTACTTTACTCATCTATTTGGTGGAGTCCTGCAAACCCACTATATAAAAAGAAAAAGAAAGAGCTTAAGCCTTAACCTTTAAGGTTGAATTTCCCAAGCTCATTAACCTTGTTTCTCCCTTGCTCCAATTTGGCCACGATTTTCAGCGTAATCCATTTCGCTTAGCCAAAGACATAAACCTTGCCGACGATTTCACGATCTCATAAAAAAATCCACTTCCATTAAACACCTTGTCTATGACCTCATACCTTCGAATAACCGGTTACCAATTATCGTCGCAATCACATGACTATATATATATATATATATATATATATATATATATATATATATATATATATATATATATATATATATATATATATATATATATATATATATATATATATATATATATATATATATATATATATATATATATATATATATATATATATATATATATATATATATATATATATATATATATATATAAATCAAGGGACAATTGTGGTGATTACTTGGTCTTGAATTCACCATCATATTGCCGATTGCCATTAGCTTTTGGGATACGGGAGATAGGGCGCCATGAAATACAACTGACTCGCAGACGCTTCGTCGGACCGCTCACTTTTCGGCAATTTCCTAGCGCATCGTCATTCTGGACTGACGCCACCGCAATTTCTCAGCTAAGTACATTACATTTTTGTTATTTATTTTACTCTTTTATTTCGCATATTGCATCTGTAAATATCACCAAATAACCCTTTTAAGCATTACCAGTAATTTAAAAAAAACACAAAAAAAGAGAAAAATATTTTAAAAAAATCACGCAATCATGGCACACCTTCCTGAACAGCTTTTAAATCTGCAACAATCCCTCACATATGAACGCATGCGGAGGCAAGAACTTGAAGATAAATTATTGTATTTTGCACGCACCGAATCTGCACTGGCACCCAAGAAAAACAAAATTAGCAGAAAAGCCTTCACATCTAAGGATTTTGATGGCACTAATGATGCTAGCACGGTTCTAGCATGGGTTAGTCAGCTAGATGACTATTTTCATGATTTCCCCGAGTGTGAAATGGTAAATTGTGCATCAAATCATCTCACTAGCAGCGCTGCATTGTGGTGGAACGCCACCAAAGAGCATGGGAAAAGACCGCGTACCTGGCATGCATTTAAAAGAGTGTTTTTACCTCAATTTTTACCCACACAATACAAAGCTAAAGCACGACGTCAATGGGATTTAATTCGGCAAGGTCGAAATAAAGATGTATAGGGTTACACTAATCGTTTTTGGAACTGTTTAATTCAATTACAAGCTATTGAACATGTTAGTCGCAGGAAATTGAAGCGTAAGTACATATCAGGCTTGGCACTACAAATTGGTGCTGAGGTAGATATGTTCAAACCAGATTCTTTGTCAAAGGCTATTAATTTGGCTCTCAATGCAGAAAAGAAGAAAGGTGGACAACCCTCTCACACTGATCAAACTGCTAACACTAACTGTAACAAGAGACCTCCATTCTCTACTAACTTTGACAGAAACAAACATCAAAGCCATACCTTTTTCAAGAGACGCAGATTTGACAATTCTCCTACAACTGCTCAACCTCATACAAGCAACAACAACAAAAACACGTAGCAACGAGGCAACCAAAATTCTCTCAACCAACGTCCTACTCCAAATTCTAATGGTAACAAAAAGGTGAAGTGTTTTAAATGTTTTCAGTATGGTCACTATGCAGATAAGTGCCCAAATGGTCCTGCTAAGGGCAATGGTCAATCCAATGGCCACTCCAATGGAGTCAACAGAAATTCAAGTAAAAAACTCTTCAACAACAACCGCCCCAACGGAGCTACTCTTAACCTCATCGAAGATGCTACTCCCGATGACAATGAGGTGAAAGCTAACTACGGTGAGGGATATGATCCTGATTATGATAATGATGACAACCCATCTTCAGGTACTCTTATATCTCCTCACACTTTGTTTAAAGTGCAAGGCACTGTTAAGGGTGAAAGTGTCACCATTCTGTTAGATGATGGTAGTAGCCATGATTTCATTTCTACATGCTTGGCACAACAACTCTCTCTCTCTCTCTGAAATCTCATCAGCTCATAAGATTAAAACTATTTTTAATAATCAACATTTTAATTGTAAAACCCAAGTCACTGTTGAATTTTGCATTGGTGAATTTATACAAGCACGAAAATTTCTAGTAGCACCATTGCATGGTCTTGATATGATTTTGGGAATGCCATTTCGTCATGAGTTTGACCCGTTGATTAATTATAAAACACGTACAATGTCTCTCACTCATAATAATGAAAATTTCTCCATCCAAGCAACACTAGCACATCAAAAATTTCCACTCCTCTCTCACACTCAAGCCAAACGAGCAATTCGAAAACAGGGGGAAACATATCTAGTGTTGATAAACCAAATTTCTGTTGAAACTAAAACTTCACGTAACTCTATACACATTGAATTTGTCTCACAATTTAAATATTGTTTCATGCATGATCTGCCACTTGCAATTCCACCTTCGCGGCCAGAAGACCATAAAATTGACATTATACCGGGTAGTGAATCTCCTTGTAGACCACCTTATCGTGTAAATCCAACCGCACAAAAGGAGATACAAACTCAAATCACTGATTTACTTGACCGAGGCCTAATCTGACCTAGTAGTTCACCATACGGAGCTCCAGTACTTCTTGTCAAGAAGAAAAATGGAACCTTCCGTATGTGTATCGACTAAAGGGCTTCAAACAAGATCACCATTAAGAATAGGTTTGCTATTCCTAGAGTGGATGATCTTTTAGACAAACTAAAAGGGGCAAACATTTTTAGCAAAGTTGACCTTAAATCAGGGTATCACCAAGTCAAGATGTTCGAACATGATGTCTACAAAACTGCTTTCAGAACACATACTGGACACTATGAATTTCTTGTCATGCCATTTGGTTTCACAAATGCACTAGCCACATTCACACGCATGATGAATAGAATTTTCATTGACCACCCATCAAGATTTTGTGATTGTATTTTTTGATGACATTCTGGTATTCAGTAAATCTGAAGAAGAGCATAAAGAGCACTTAACACGTGTATTTGATGTGCTTGCACAAAATCACTTGTATTTGAATCCTGAAAAGAGTTCATTTTTCCAATATGAAATTGAATATTTGGGACACATTGTATCGGGAAAGGGAATACATGTAGACCCCAAGAAAATTGAAGCCATTCAGTCATGGCCTAGACCCAAAAACTTGCATGAGCTACGTTCTTTTATTGGTCTTTGTAGCTATTATAGGAAATTTGTTCGTAACTTTGATTACAAGTCACATTATCTGACTCTCCTGTTGAAGAAAAACACACCTTACAAATGGATTGATTTACAAGAAAGCTCATTTAATGCACTTACACATGCTTTGACTAATGCCCCTGTATTGCAATTGCCTGATTTTGAAAAACCATTCTTTGTGGTAGTCACTGATGCTAGTGGAAAAGGTATTAGTGTAGTCCTTATGCAAGATAACCATCCTATTGCTTTTGAAATCAAACCATCTGAGACAAAGTTTAGTACTTATGATAAAGAGTTGACTGCTGTGGTACATGCATTGAAAATTTGGAAACACTATGTAATGGGTATTGATTTGATCATAAAAACTGTCAACAAAGTATCAAATACTCAACCTTAATAGATGATAGACACATTAAGTGGTCTGATTTTATTCAAAGTTTTCAACCCAACATTCAATACCAACCTGGTAAAGAAAACGTTGTAGCTGATGATTTGAGTAGAAGACCCTCACTTAATCATCTATCAACCATTACGGGAACTTCATTTGACACTATGCTTGACACTTATGCACATGATGATGACTTCAAAACCACATGGTTGCATATGCTTGATAATTTTGTGCACACATTTCTCGAATACACTATTCAAGAAAACTTCCTTTATTTCAAACAAAAATTGTGTGTGACTAAACCTTTCTGCACATTAATTATTGAAGAATTGCACAAACCACCCTATGCTGGACATAGAGGATTTGTTGCAACTTTTCAAATTTTTTGTCCTGATTTCTATTGGCCTACTATGAGAATTGATATTAAACAGTATGTTTCCACTTGTTTGATTTGTCAAAAAATCAAAGTAGTTACAGGTAAGAAATTGGGACTTTTACATCCCCTTCCCATTCTTGATAGACCTTGGGAACACATTTCAATGGATTTTGTTACTGGTTTCCCACTCAAAGTGCACACGCATGACATGATTTGGACTATTATTGACCGTTTTTCTAAACAAGTGTATTTCATTCCTTGTAAGAAAACACTCACAACACATCAAGCTGCCCGTTTGTTTCTTAAGACTCTTTTCCCACATCATGGTTTACCTAAAGTCATTATTTCTGATTGAGATTCAAAATTTTGTAGTGCTTTTTGGACTACTATGTTTGAAAATCTTGGCACTACACTTGACTTCACTTCTGCATTTCATCCTGAATCTAATGGTCAAACCGAAGTCACCAACCACACAATTATTGATTTGTTAAAGGCTTATGTTTCTTCTCAACCTAAGAAATGGGATGATTACCTGCATATCCTACAATTTGCATACAACAACACCACTCACACTGCCACGGGTAAATCTCCATTTGAAGTTGATATGGGCACTCTCTTCCTACTCCTGCTTTACGTCTTTCTAATGTTGTGCCTGCCGTTGATGATTTCACTACTAACTTTCATGATATTTATGCAAGTGTGCATTCTGCCATTAAACACTCACAAGAACTTTACACCAAGCATGCTAACAAGCACCGGAAGCCACACCAATTCAAAGAAGGTGATCATGTTTTACTTCGCATTGAAAAACGAAGGATCAAAAGTGTTGATACCAATGTCTTTGTTAAGATTTCTCCTCGTTTTTATGAACTTTTTAAAATTTCAGCTATCATTAATGATGTTTCTTTCCATTTAGACCTACCTGCACATTGGCACATTCACAATGCATTTCACATTAGTCTTTTACGCCCATTCAGAGGACCCCTACCTACACACCACATTTATGAAGACCCACCTTCACTTGTAGACCAAGAAGAGAAACTCATCCCTGACAAAATAGTTGATCAGAGACCGCCACTACACGCACTGGCATGGTTTATAACCATTATCTTTTGACTTTCAAGGGCCACCCTAGAGAGGATGCCAAATGGATGCTTGAAATTTTTTTTCGCAACTTCCTCGACCTTCTCCACAGTTTCCATCACTCACGGTCCAGTCGATTTCTTTATTGAGCAACTGAGGACAGTTGCTATCTTTGATGGGAGGGATATTATGAGATTGGGCACCCTTCGGTTGTAGTTGTTAGCTGCAATTGGGATAGCTGGCGTAATGGTTGATTATGTGTTGTCTATTTATTTCTAATTGAGTTGATGATAATGATTTCGTAGAGTGGAATGCAGGGAGTTGATGAAGAGGCACTGGCAATTACTCTTGGCCATTTTATATTTGCACAGTATTTTAGAATTTCATTTCAATAAGCCACTATGGCTTTGTAAATAATTGTAGTGGGAACTCCCCTTATGGGTCATGCAAGAACTAATGGGCTTCACTCATTTACAAAAGTGAAGTGGTTGTAAAAGAGGGGCCTCAATTTTTGGCACCTTAAACTCACAAATAATATATTAAATACCAACTCCACAAAAGAGGTGTCGTGGAGTTTGGGGCTAGATTTAGGCCTTTCTCTTGCAGATTCTCTTCTCTACTCTCTTATGCTATATTCTATTTGCTATGTACTCTCGAATCAAGTCTCCATCTCTTACAATTCTCTTACACACTCTTACAAGCTTGTCTATGTCAATTCTATGTTCACTGTGTGTGTGTGTGTGTGTGTGTGTGTGTGTGTGTGTGTGTGAGAGAGAGAGAGAGAGAGAGAGAGAGAGAGAGAGAGAGAGAGAGAGAGAGAGAGAGAGAGATAGTCTAGGTGTATGTGTGTGTGTGCGCTTGAATTTGGAAAAAGAGGTGGACAGGTTGATGGTGATGTTTGTGAGCATGTGCTGAATAATCTAAGCAATCGGTCTCCCCAGCTTTTCTTCCAACACAATCATTTTCTTTGAAGGTCAAGGTTAGTCTATGATTATTAGTAGAGCAGCCTTTTGCTTCTATTGTGTGATGGATATAGCTTCTTTGATCTTTCTAATTTTTTTAAAGATCTCTGCTATACTTATTAGCAACGAATATGTTCGCAAGTGTCTTGAATATCAATGGGAGCTTGGGTCTTCCTTCAATTACCTCGAAGGATCCTTACTAAGGGTAAATACTTTTCCCATTGATCTCTTTGATCTACTTCTGTAACATAGGATTTAAGTAAATTAATGACGATTGAGTTTTCTATCTCACTTTGGCCATACGTTTGTGGGTACTAAGCCGAGGAGAAATTCAACTTAGTACCCAAATTCTCGAGCATACCTTTCAAAAAATTGCTAGGCATTCTTAGATCTCTATCAGATACTATAGATGTTGGTAGGCCATGTTACATAAAGACATGTGAGATTAAGTGGGTTGCCATATGGTGTGTTTTAATAGTTTTTTTTGATCGTTATGAAATGTGCTTGCTTGCAAACCGGTCTACTATTGTCCATATTCCTATGTTCCCATGTATGGACTTGGGTAATCCAAAGATGAAATCCATGGATATACTTTCTCATGGGGAATCACATATCGGCAAGGGCTGAAGCAAGCCATGCTGCTTCTCTTTATCATAATCCGTCTTTTGAGATACAATGCATTTGGCAACATAATCCGTTTTGTCTTCCTTCATTGTCGGCCTATAAAAGTACATCTCTATGCCCTTGAGAGTAGTTTGAATGGCCACTTTCTTTGCATGTCCTAAGAGGATTTTTAATTTGAGACGATAGGGGACTGGACCATGCAACTTGCCACCCACCTAGCTATATATAGACGCATATGCTATTACAAACCAAACGGTTTTTTTGGGACATAAAAGAATTCCCCCAAAAAAGATAAAAACAAATTTCCCAGTAAAGTGGATAAAAAAGACTTCCCCAAAAAAGGCTATTTTTCTACCAAAAAAAAGTAGTGTCCTTGACAGTGCATATTGTACGACCAAACCATGCTTTTAGCTTAGTATCAGAGCATAGGCTCACCTCTCTCGCTTCTTTCATCGCGTGCAACTCCCCTTGAAACCTTGAAGTTCTTGAGCTTGAAGCTGCAGGTCAAATCAAGCTGGAGTAGATCTCAGCTAAGCAGTGCCAAGCTGAGCAAATTAAAATTGAGAGCAGGTGAAGCGGTGTGGTGAGCACAATTCAAGTCGAGAGAAGCTAATAAATCAGTCCAAGGCAAGTCAAAGAAACTGGGCCAGAAACGTGAGCACAGTGGGGAATTTGTAGGCAAGCAAAGAAAATCCAAGCAATTCAAGGGATTCTAAGTAGTAAGCATTAACAGGCTATTGGAGGCAGAAAGTTGAATAATGCAGCGAAAGGTAGCGCTATTATGAGAGTCCGAGTAGTGAGCAAATTTGGCCACTCATCAACTTGAGGACAAAGCAGGTTGAGAGAGCAAGAGCAAAGCAGGCTTGTAGGACATCAAGGCAGTGCTGCAGAAAGAGCTCATAACCAAATCATCATAGCAAAGAGAAAATCGGCTTGTAGCAAGACAAAGCTGAGCGAGGAAAAATCAATTGAAATTGAGTGTAAGAGCAAGTGAATTTACACACACACACACACACACACACACACACACACACACACACACACACACACACACACACACACACACACACACACACACACACACACACACACACACACACACACACACACACACACACACACACACACACACACACACAGAGTCTTGCGGCACAAGGCTTTCACAATCTCTCATTTTGGTAGATCGTATCCACGATTAGGTCTCATGGATGTAAGTATAAAAGTACAATTGTGAGTAAAAATTATTGATCAACCCAAAAAATTACAAGGTCTTGCATGCTCGTGTTGAGCCACGACGTCATCCAGGGACCATAATTACATCAGCTATTAGGGCAGCCACCCCTACCAACCTGCCCCCTTATCCTTGATACACAAGGTCCATTATCATGTTCTTTTGAGATCTTTTAATTACTGATGGCCAAGATTTTCCCCCATCGTAGGCATGCCATCTGCTGACAACAAGGCACAAGTAGTCCTAGAGTAATCCTCCGAGTGTTGCTTGCACCTGAGTGTCCATATTAGCACTTTTCTTTCTTGTATAATTTTTGTGAAGCTTGCCACCTCAAAACCTCCTTCAAACACACGGTGGTTCCTTGTCTGCCATACATTATGCAAGAAGAAGTACCTGACGATTGAGTGGTGATCCTATTTCCATAGAGAAGATAACCATCTTGCACATTATATGGTGCCTCTTTCTTCCCTAGTGCAATAGCTGATATTATATCTTTGAAGTCTAGATTCATAGCGTACTCATCTATCATAGAGGATAGATCATTGTGAGTAGCTATTGATACAACATTCACTCGTGAAAGTGCATCAGCCACTTGGTTGTGCTCACCTGCTATGTGAGTAGTATGAAAATTAAACTATGAGAGCATATTTTCCCACTTCATTTGCTTATGACTGAATTTAGTTTGTGTCAAAAAGTATCTAAGACTTTGATGGTCTGTGTGCAAAACAAATGGAGCGACTAGGAGATAATGCTTCCAAGCATTTAAGGCATGTAAGATAGCTAAAAGCTCTTTTTCATATATGCCTAGATTCTTTTCTTGTTCATCCAATTTCCTACTTTTGTATGCTATGGAATGCCCTTCGTGAAGCAAAAAAACTCCAAGGAATTGTGCACAAGCATCACATTGGACCTCAAAAGCCTTTGAAACGTTTGGTAATATTAGTACGCGTTGAGAGGTAAACTTTGCCTTTAAATTTTCAAAAGCTTCATTCTCTTTTGCAGTCCATACAATTTTAATATTCTTCTTAGTCAAATCATATAGTGGGCCTACTATGAATGAGAATTTTTCTATGAAGCATCTATAGTATGCACAAATTTCTATAAAGCTTCATAATTTGTGTAGATTTGTTTGTATAGGCCATTCTTTTATTACCTCCAACTTTGCAGGGTCCATTTGGATCCGTGCTTGAGAGATAATATGACCTAAATACCGAATCTCTTTTAAGAAAATTCACTTTTCTTTTGATTAATGTAAAGCTTATTGTCTCTCAAAACGTGAAATATTATTTGAAGATTCCACTTATGTTCCTCAATACTCTTCGAGTATATAATAATGTCATCAAAGAACACTCCTGTGAAGTTTGAAGTCTGAAGATCCTTTCCATCATTCAATTAAAGGTAGCCAGTGCATTGGTATGTCTCAAAGGAAGTACCAAGAAAATATAGGCCAAAAGTTGTTTGAAAGGCCGTCTTATGGATATCTTTAGGCACTATTCTTATTTGGTGATAACCACTTTTCAGATCTATTCTACTAAAAAAGGTAGACTCTTGTAGCTTATTGAATAGACCTTCTATCTTGAAAATAGAAAAATCTATTCTTTATGGTTATCCAACTAAGCACTCGATAGTCCACACATATTCTATAAGTACTACCTTTATTTTGTACTAGTAGAAGGGGTGAAAAAAATGAAGATGAACCAGGCATGAGTATCTCTTTTTCCACGAGCTCATTCACTTGCCTCATAATCTCCTCTTGTTTAGTTGATGAGACCCAATAAGGAGGCTCATTAGGAGGTGAGCTACCAGGTAGAAGTTATATGGAATGATCATCTTGTCCCCTTTTGGGAGGTATCTCCCTGTGAATGTCATCCATATACACATCTTGAAACTCATTTGAAAAACTAGAAAGTTCTAATTCCTCTTTTGTTTCATTTTTAACTTCATTAGGAGCACATGCATCTTTCTTATATATAGTGTTGCCCACACTATTGAAATCAAGTGCAACATCCTTGCCTTGATAGGAAAAAAGGATTTTTCTCTCTAGAAACTTCATAGTGATAGCCATGCGATCAAACCATGGTACCCCTAGGATAACATCTTCGTGCTTGAGGGAAGAGATGAAGAAATATTCTCTGTTGACATAGATTTGCACATGGAGTCTTAGATTCCCAATCAATGGAGTGTCTGAGACCTCTTTCCCTTTGAAAGCTCCATCTACTTGTAGCTTATCTCCCATCTCAAAGTCATGAATTCCTAGCTTGGTAGCAAGATCAAAAGAAATAAAGTTGTGAGTAGAGCCACTCTCAAACAATATAAAAGCACCATGCTCTCTTACTTTTTCCCAAGCATAAGAGAGTGATGCTCCTTTGCAATGGCCTTCCTCTTTTAGAACTTCCACCATGGTGGCTCTAGGAGGGTTATTACGTTCATTTCTCTTGGGACATGCATGGGAAACATGACCCTACTCTCCACAATGTTATCTTTATGATAACATTCAAACTCTTCAAGAGAAAGTTTATTTTTACCTTTGTAGCCCTTTTCTTTTTCCTTTCCTTTGTTGTCGTTGTTGTTAGCCTTGGGAGATTTCTATGTTGCATTGTTCTTTCCCTTTGGCTCAGTTGATTCCTTGAATTTTGTTGGCTTGGAGCCTTTCTTGGTCCCTTGTTGGAAATGAATCTCGAGTCTACATGATTCCATAACCACAATCAACCTTCCTTACATTCTTCTCGTTGACTTCTATAGTGGCTGATGACACGAGCAGACACACTGTCCGAAGGATTTTCAAACTGGTTCATCTTTGCATAAGCATTAGGGCTGGGTGAGACTGTCCACTTGACTAACCAAGGGAACAATGTGCTAACCAGGTAAATTGGGGACTGACAAATATCTGTTGGTTCAAATGAAGTAGGACAGACACAAGTCCCGAGAGGGTTGAGCAGACACTTGTAGAGTGTGTCATCCACCACCAGTGTATTATCAGAGTTGAACTTAGGATGGTGCTTCCAAAAGTCTTTCAAACACTTGAAAAATATGGGCTTTGTGTTATCTCTACATGGAGGGATCCCAGGAACTTCATTTAGATTGAATCTCACCTCTCTACACCCCTCTTGACCGATAATATCGAGGAAATGCTGTTTGTTCAGCCTAGGAAAGCATGCACTCAAAGCAAGTGCTAGATTGTCCTTTGTCATGCAGCTCCATAGTGCAACTTGTGCTCTTTGCAGCAGTGCATGCAAAAAGATTGATGCATTGGGCCTGACCACATATTCAAATTGCATCTTTCCTGTAGCATTTGGCGCAGTGACTACATGATACCTTGATCTTGCCCAATCAGGAATACTGCTTCTCACTATTCCTTTGTAGAAGGAGACCTTATACCTCCTTATGAGAAGCCCATTCACATCCAGTATGATGCATAAATTGTCCCTTCTCTTCTTGTCCTCAAAAGACGCAGGAGGCAGTGCAACAATCTGTACTGGCATTACCACAAGACACAACCTCTCTTGCCTCTCAAATTCATGTCCATTTTTGGCCTCTTTATCAGCATTCTTTGTACTTGCCTCATCTGTATCTGTAGCAGCCGCTCGACCCATAGGGACCTCTGGAATTTACCTTTGGTATTCCCAACAGTGGGATCTGTACAAGACTCAGTTGTATCATGTGCACCTGCCTCTTTCGTGTCCACAACAGCCATGAAATGTTCTCCCATTGCCTCTCCCGATTGAGCCGGGAATCCACATCCTACACAATGGTAGAACCCATTAAGTGCCACCTCGCTAATGCTCTGCTTAAAATCCACAGGAGGAAAAGGCTTCATCAAACTGGCTCCCACGTTATGTGAAGTCCTCTCCATGGTAACACAAAATTTAAAGTGCTGTGATTCCTGTGCTATGTTGGTCTCTACCTCTGCAAGTAGTGCCTGTGAAACAAAGAAGACAACACATCTAATTTAAGTCTCAATAACCCAACAAAAGCAGCTTGCTGAAAAGAATATGCAGCGTGAATCTTATCCCTTATTTGCAATATCACATATAAGACAAGCACTTACTCTATATGCTATAAACACAAGCTTGATGTGGTATATGATATGCACTGTGCTATATAGCACATAGCACAGTCCAAGTATAATGTGCTATAAGTGCTACATAGAGTATGCACTGTAGATCATAGCAGAGAGACTTTTAAAATACCAGATATAGCCCAAACATTTTCTCTATATGCTATATAGCACAAGCTTGTTGGGTATATGATATGTAGTGGGCTATATGAGACATAGCACATAGCATATAGCACAAATATTGTGCTATGTAGCACATATCACAATTAGAGATGTGCTATGTAGCACATAACAAAAATAGAGATTGTGCTATATAGAACAATTCACTATTCCACACACTCCAGGGCTATATTGTGAACATATAACACACAAAATGTGCTATTTAGCACATAGCACATAAAAAGATTGTGCTATGTAGCACATATCAATATTTAACACACACTTTAGGGCTATACTGTGAGCATATAGCATACAGGTATGCTATATAGCACATATTACACATGTCCATTGTGCTATGTATCACATAGCACATAACCACACAAAGCACATAGCATAGAATCACACACATTCCAAATAGATGAGGGTACTATTGTGAACATGCTGCACCTAGATTGAACTATAAAGCACATAGCACATAACCACACATAGCATATAACCACCCACTCCATGAAGATGATGGCTATGTTGTGACCATATAGCACATAGCACATAGCATATAACCACCCACTCCATGAAGATGATGGCTATGTTGTGGCCATATAGCACATATTTTGTGCTATATAGCACATAGCAGAAATAGAATATGCTCAAACAGTACATAACCATACAATCCATAACACTCTAACCACATAACCACATGGGAAGTGAACCACATACTCCAAAACAAAGTGAAGCACATGTAGGAGGGTATGCACCTTTGCTTTAGCCACATTGGCTTCTAATTCAACAACGTTCTCTCTAGTAGTACTTGAGAACTGTCCAATCAAATCAATCAGGCGTTGTCGAGCTACAGGGTCTTGCACGCAATCAATCTCTATTTGCAACTTTATGGCCAAAGTGTTTGAGCTTTGAGCACCCTCAGCCCTATGCAATTCTCTGACTTGATCCTCTACCTGCTTCTTTGCACCCTCAAGTATTGACTTATAGTCTTGCAATCTACCCTCTGCAATATTCTTCATTTTTGCAAGTGCCCTGCTATCCTCCTCGGCCAATTGTACCAGGCATCCTCCTGTAGGCACGCTTGACAATGGTACATACGTACCTTCTGTTTTCAATGATGATCTGGTAGAGGCAGCAGTGGTTTTGGAACCTCTCCCTCTACCACTCATCTGCTCTTCCCACCTCTTGATCTTGTTTTGCAAGTTGCGTCTTTCTTCTGAGGCTCTCATTGCCCTCTCTGCAAAGATAGCCCAAGAAATTTGATGTTTGCCAGATTCACTGCAGTTTTCCAATGCAAAGGCCTTTGCAAATTGAGTCCCTACTTCATACATGAAGGGACCCTAGTGGTAGACATCCCAATGTCTCCACACAAGCTTTTGTAAGAACTCCGACCGAGCATGGTATGCCTTCACTTTTTTCTGGCTACCCGGAATAGGCTTTGGGCATATAAAGACAGATTCCCAGTCCTCCTCATAGATGTCATTGTTTCCTGTCAAGCTACGCGGATCAACTCCCTCCAATGGCAATCCACGCTCCATATGAAATTCCTCGGCAAGACGACAAAACTTTGTATGCAGAGGTGGTTCAATGTTCCTAACTAGACTGCTGCTTGCTTGAATCGGATGCTTTGAGGAAGGTGCCATGATGCAGTCTCAAGTGATATACCTGCACATCATCCAATGAACTCATGAGACATGGTGTGCCCTCGCTTATCATCCCTGCTAAAAAGAAACAAGAACTTCATGGGCCTACTCTTGTAAGCAGGGCATTCAAGGAGATTTGCTATGGGATTTACCCCAAGATTGCATGCAGCTTGTGGACTAGCAAATTACCTCGGGAGCTCGCCTCTTGTTGCAAATGATCAAGGTGTGTCACTCATGCAGCTCCAAATGCAGCTTAATGTACCTAAATGATCCTAGGTGGGGCGCGCGTGCTCAAGCAGTAGAGAGTGTACATGTTCAATGGGAGAGACATACCTCGAAGAGAAGAGGGCGGTTACTGCAATCATCCTTGAAGGAGCCAAGCTTGCACAGTAGAAGCTCTAAGCACAGTAGACCTTAAGCACGCGAGAGAGAGAGAGAGAGAGAGAGAGAGAGAGAGAGAGAGAGAGAGAGAGAGAGAGAGAGAGAGAGAGAGAGAGAGAGAGAGAGAGAGAGAGAGAGAGAGGCGGGGGGGTCAGGGGGCACGGTGTTTGAAACTGCCAACTACTCATGAAACAAAGTGGGTGTGTGAAGGCTGAATTTTTTAGTATAACATTTTTTAGAATATAAATTTGGACGTCTGAAATATGGCACCAGTGACCACACCCCCAATGTCATGCTATGCTATTTAATTATATCACATATATAGCTTTCCACCTATTCATGCTTTCACCCTTTGGCATTTTATACCATTATATCCGTGAGCAAACTTGCCCAGGTAAAATAAGTGTGCATCTGTAACTTATACACCTCCGACATGAAACATTTTCTTATTATTTTTTATTGGCAGTGGAAGATGAATGTATAAAACCCTGAATAAATAACTCCTCATTTCCAGTATAATCTGATAAATATATTTAAACCCTGAGTATGGTTGTTCGATGGATGCAATAAACACAAGATGAATGCTTACTCCACAGTATACCGGTTGTTTTTTAAGAAAAAACTGTGAGCAAATAAAGTTTCGATGGTAAATGCCAAACAATACAACTTAGCCCTGAGGTTCTATAACTTTTCAATTCTAAAAATAACTAAGTCTTCCCAAAGTTAAAAAAACTCTTCAAAGCGTATCTGATAAGATCAAGAGCCATACAATTGGCCTAGAAATACTCATGCTGGCAGTATTGAATGTGCCAAATGGGCACTTACGCTATTTGTACAGCCTGCACAAGGATTCAAAACCGCAAGGAGTTCTCTGTAGGCTAATGCACAAACACAGTATAGCAACATCGCATAACACACACACACACACACACACACACACACACACACACACACACACACACACACACACACACACACACACACACACACACACACACACACACACACACACACACACACACACACACACACACACACACACACACACACACACACACACACACACACACACACACACAATACGAGTTGCCATAGCAATTCGTGCTCATAGGCAATAGTGAAAGAACTTTTTCCATCTCTACACAACTCTCAACGCAAACAAAAACACCAAGCCTCGGGTGGCACAGGGCATATACTCATGAACCCACAGCAACGGAAGCAATACAAACTCCGGGATTGCCAAAGCTAACAACCGACTACCTGATTGTGCAAATACAGAAGGTAAAATCGTTTTGTTTTTTGGGTTACATAATGCATGACTTATTTAATACACAGATACACATAAGTACATGCTTTAAGACTTTCAAAAAATACGCTAGAAGTGGCCAAGATAGATGGCTTTGTTGTAGGCATTAAGAACTCTCTGTATTCTATATTCCTTCCATAGAGGTATAGTTTAAAGCAATACATACACAAGCATATCAAGAATCACAAAACAAGTTTTTTTTTGTAGACTATAACATGGCCATCTTATAGCTTCTGTACAAATACACATGGGCATACGAGCCATCACTACAAAAAAGAGGGAATGCAAGAAAAAACACCACAGTATCATATATCCAAATAAATACAACCATATGCATAATATGCATAGAGTAGTACTAAACACAACATTACTAATCAGCATACTATAATTGCTGCCGGTTTCGGTCCAGAAACAAAGTTGGAGTCATTCCCGTGGTAAACAGGCGTAGAAGTATACAAATGACGATGGCTAATTCGGTTCAGGTAACAAGACACTTATTGCTTTGAGTATATGCATAAGTTCTCTATATAGGCTAATTTCTCAATAAAAAGTAGCACTGTGATATATATTATAGAAGTAGTAGCAGATATAAGTAATTAAGATATATCAATTGGGCTATGAAAACCTCCTGTGAGGGTAAAAGATACAATGACTAGTTATTGAGATTTTTTGAAAAAAGAGTAATAGTACAAAGGAAATGTTGGTGAATTTTTCACAAATTAGAATGACAATACATAGCAACATAAGAGAGTAAACACTTTAAAGTTTTACAAATAGTATTAGCGACGGCAAGCAAAAAACATGTAAAATGATACATAAATGGCTTAAGAGTTACCTTTTTCAAAGCAGTTTATAAACAAGTTGGTATATGAAGGTCCAGTAAAGTAATTTTTTCTCCCTCTAATTGTACCAAAGGGATTTTATTATGAGACAATATATGAAAGAGTGTCTATGATTACCTCCTGTGAGGGCATGAGTCAGAGGTAAACAACGGTTTTTTTTGAAAAATGGGTGTTATTACAAATAAAATGTTGCCGAATTTAAAAAAAAATCCCGCTCATAAAAACAAAGCTAATATGTATATACCATGGAAGGTGGGAGTCATAAACCTATAATTGGGGCAACAATTAGGTATAGTACACAAAAATATTAACCACATGTGTGTAATTATTGCTGGAAATCAGGGATACAGGCAGACGGCTAGGACGACCATCACTCATGACATATTTAAGCTACAACAGATTCGGAACAAGCTCATGGGGGCACATAATGGGAAAAAGAAAACCAAGCCAATAGCAATTAGGGACCCTATCTCTAAGCCATGTAAACCCATAAAAACTTTCACAGACTGCAATCGACCTTACTTGCATAGACGAGCAAAAGAAAACATAAGATATGCATAGGAGTAAGGTTGGGGTCCAGGGTGTGACAACAATAACAAGCAGTGGGGATTTCTTGATATACATGTCACCCCCATTTAGTGCAAATTATTCTAATTAATTATACTTGTGGTTGGTTGGCAGGTAAAGATCCCTGCTCTCATCTGGTAGGAGTTCTGGCTTTAACTCCTACTTTGTCATGTATCAAAGTATCTTGTAATGTACTTTATATCAAGAAATTGTTCTATTTTTTGTTCTATACATAATGTGCTTTTGCAACAGTATTTAAGTTTATCAGTATATGGTTCTGAATGATGGGATTTTTGAATTCAAACGCACACACACACACACACACACACACACACACACACACACACACACACACACACACACACACACACACACACACAATTACATGAGTCCTTTCTCATGCTTCACCACTTAAATTGGACAGAAAAAGCCTGGCTGGTTTTTTTATAAAAAAACCCCTTTCTTTCTTCACCTCTACATCTCTATTAAACCATCCATTACATGATCACACAAGCAACTGTCACAGTAATAACATGTGTTCGGACGCTTGGCCAAAGGTAAGATACGGTTAGCCAAAATTACACCATACTCCCTGGTGTGTGGTGTGCTGTTAAAGTATCCTCTGAGGGGCTGTCCATAACTGCGATACAAAAAGACCTTATGGTGTGGAAGAAACTGCGCTAGCAAATATAGCTGTTCTGAAAACCCTCGCTTCATTGAATGTTCAACATAATAATATTGTGGCCCTAAGCCCATGGCTTCAGTTACCATTGTCAGACAGATATTGTTCCTAAAGTGCTCTTGATCCCAAAGGGTCACCCGTGTCACTCTGTCCTGATATGTCCACCACTTTGTCTGTGTAACCAATGTTCCTAATTGGGGGAATAAAAGACACTCATAATGGACTAGTGTGGTTCTCCTAGTAGACTCCCTTGACTGCTCAAGATGTGCAATGGTTATGGCTAAAACCTGATCTTGATTATAAGTCATAACATTTAATGTGTATGAAACACATTATGACAGAGTAAGCTGTTGGCTGTAAACTCTTTGAAAGTTACTCAAGACTGATACTGTGCACTCTGATGTTAGAAAAAACACCTGTCTTTTACAGACCTACATTGATACCTTAACCAAATGGGTATTTGTACAATTTACCCAAACTACTTGCCATCTCTTAATGGGTCCAGTATTACATTAGCTCACCTCTTTATGATTGGCATATGTCTATTCTCGTAATTTGCCCAATTGGATAGCTTACTGATAATAGTCTCGTTTGATAGGTCGGTTTTATGGGTAACTGTTTGTTTGTGTCCATCCAGT
The DNA here is from genome assembly GCF_014529385.1 of Adiantum capillus-veneris. Taxonomy (NCBI): domain Eukaryota; kingdom Viridiplantae; phylum Streptophyta; class Polypodiopsida; order Polypodiales; family Pteridaceae; genus Adiantum; species Adiantum capillus-veneris. The sequence goes on along the minus strand of NC_140944.1, from coordinate 136,876,308 downwards.
GCTAGGGGCAATACCTCTTAAGGAATTGTATGTACTTCATATCAACCTTGCAAAAGCATTCGGGAAAGGCCATACTATCTACTTCCATATTAATAAGTGGTGCTCATTAAAGGGGTTTTTTTGGTATCCTCTTTTTACATTGGGCACAAGCATGTCTTTACCTATTATTTACCCTAAAAAAGCATTACACCTGTATTGCATGGCGTCTGAGTATTCCTCTGCAAGGCTTATCCTGTATTTGCCTGGTCCCATGCTCCCTTCTGCATACAGATAGTGGGTTTGCAGGCGAGTGCTGTAGCAAATGTGACTCGACACTAGCTTTTCTCATCCGGATCGTGTCCTAAGAGAATTCCCTGGAAATAGGGTCTTTAAGGGAGACCTCAATGATGGGAATACCTGGCTTAATCAGGGTCCCTATTGCTATGGAGAGGCATCATTGTCTATAAAACCCTCAATAAGGTGAGTACTTTACTCACTTAGCATCGTGTGCTATGACTACAGCTTGTGCGTTCAAATCTTGTATGCGATTGTGACTTCAACATGCCAAAAAATATTGAGAAAGTTTTGGTGGAATCGTCATCCTCTCCAAGTCTACAGGTTAACTATCTGTTCGGCTCTCTTGAAGCCTTTAATTTTTTTTTTTTTTTGCGCTGGACTGTTTGGGTTAAATGAAGGTGCTTAAATTAGATAAATTATAATTTTTGTTTGTTTAATCTCTGGCTAATTGGATAGATTTTTTAATGACTCTATGGTTCTGGGAAGTTTGTTTTTAGCTGGTATATTTGAAGAAATTGAGGAACTTTTTGTGCTGCCCTGTCATTGAGGGCTGCAAGGTCTCAAAATCATTAATGAGGGTTCACTGGTTGGTTATTGTGGTACAACCAAATATGGAAAGATTGGTTGAGGTTTTTGAGCATCTCATATCCGAATAATGTGATGTTTTGTTAGGATGTTTAAAGCTTGAATACTTTTTGCCTGCATACATTATTTTCCCGGTTGATCAACACTCACAGTTTGTAAGTTATGTATACTGGATACATCTTGCCTTTAATGGGTTATGTCACCAGCTTTATAATATCCTAAGCATGGCTATTTCTAAACTTACCTTTACTTGCTCTCATTGTATCAATGCGTAGGATAATGATTGCATACCTGCATGATGCTGTTTGGAAGAATATAAAAATGTTATTTCCAGCTAAGTGTGTAGACTTCTATAAAGGGCTGATGGTATATTTAGTACTCGCTAGTATGTGAGATGGTCTTTTTACTAAGCTTGTGATGGTATCTGCCCTTTTTTTTTTTGGTTTTGGTTGATTGCCTATTCCTGGGAAGTAGACCTTCCCGACTGGTCTTGCTGTGATTGTATCAGAACATACTTGAAACTTAAAGCATGAGGTACTTATGGTTATTCTCTAGAGAATGTGTGGGTTACTCTCGGATAAAGTGTCGGCTGATCTCTCGTTTTTCTGGCTTGTACTGGTTTTGTTAGCCGGATGTTATGACTTGCCTTGCTGTGCAGGTATTTTTTTTGAGAATGGCATTTTTGGATTGCACTATAAAAGCAATTGTTTATTTGTCCGATTTTTGTTTTTTCATCATAAAACGAACAAATCCGCAGTGGCTGGTTAATTTTTGGGGAATCGTTTGATGGGAGTGATTTTTCGATTAGCAGGTTTAAAAACAAGTATTTGGTACTGGCTATTTGGAAGAATATGTCGACTATGACATTGGAGGAGATTTAGCTGTCAATAAGGACGGTATTTGAAAGTATTTAACTAGTTCTTTATTCTGGTATTTGTGTAGTTTGTAAAAATCCAAACATTTACCTTTGGCCGGTCTACTAATCATGTTCATTACTATGCCGCTCTGATGTAGATTGGTTTTTCTTTCGCTAATATACTACAGAGGCCCTTTTAGGTTTTGTAAGTGAAATAAAATTCAAGCTCAAACTTTGTGCAAACATAAACCGGATGGGACTTTATCTCTTCAAGAGGGTTTTAGCCTTTTAAGATCTAATGTCTAGTATAGGATTATATGGCTTGAGCTAACTTGGACTTGCGCCTATGGGGTAAAATCTCCCCAACCTAGTTAAAGAAAGTGTTGTGGGTTGGTTCTATAAAAACCTATATAGTTTTTGATAATCTTTTTAAAGCTCTTGAAACTATGGTTAGGCATTGAATAAATCTGGAATTAACTTAATATATAGTAGCTATGGGGGGATTCTCACTCTCTTGGTTAGATCCTTGGCTAAAAACCAAGGATTCTTACGATGGTTAAAAAAAAAAACAAATTACTTGTAGAGGAACTGTTTGTTTTTTCATCGCAACATGGATAACAACTGGGATGCCCAACATAACCTGCATACAATCACGTGCTAACAAATTGTTTTCTTGTGGCTATGGGTGCAGGTTAGGGCTACCTTCTTTGATAAAGACATTCTGTTCTATGTGGTAGATGACTTGTGGTGCATCTCTTACCTTGAAGCAACATCACCCCAGACTTTGAGATTAATGTTTCCCATGTTATACTTTGTTATCTTCATTATTCTTGTGCAAAAATTTATTTTCAACTGCAAATAAATTATTGTAAAAATCCATTGTATTTGCCTAGAATTGTTGTTCTGTGAATAGGTAGTATTCGTTTGCGTATATGTATTGCTACACACACACACACACACACACACACACACACACACACACACACACACACACACACACACACACACACACACACACTTTTCTTAGTTATCTTAATATGCCCAAAAAAACACCTCAACACAGATGCAGGCTGCGATTGGAGCTTGGTGCAGAGTGGCTCCCCGGAAATAGTGCAAAAAATATCAATCACGGGGAGTTTTTTCAACACCGTGTGTGAGCCATAGGGACTAAAAGCATAGAACTTGTGCACACAGACAAGCTCTATGACTACAGATGGTGTGTCACTTGCCTCCCGCACTGCTACCACTGAGGGAATCCTGCACGCGTTGAGAGGAAGAAGCTCTCTCTCTCTCTCTCTCTCTCTCTCTCACACACACACACACACACACACACACACACACACACACACACACACACACACACACACACACACACACACACACACACACACACACACACACACACACACACACACACACACACACACACTCATAGATAGACAACCAAGAGAATAAGGAAAGAGCTCAGCTTTATACATTCTGAAAAAAAAAAGGTTTACAATCCTTAAGTAGGGGTCTGTCCCTTTCACATATGAGCGTCCACATTTGGCCAATCAACACTAAATAAGTTTGGTGTGCAATCTGGTGTGCCTCTCATCACCTCGATCACCAACCTTTGATTATAAACCTACGGGATTGATAAGCCCGACCCATGACTTAATTTGATGCTTGAAGTTAACGTTGGCTTTAAACCTCCACCTGCAAAATAGGGTTTCCCATTACTTCTTGTAGCTTGTCAACAAGGTAGTTAATAACTCTGCAACCATCATCAAAAGCTATACAATGGGCCAAATCAAAGTTGTCAACATAAATTACATTCTCTTGATTATGTTGGGCCATGATTAAATTTTCTTTTATGTGCATGCTAACTCTTTCCTTGGCACTTTTAAAACTTTGTCTATCACTTCTATTATCCATTGAAAATTAGCACTTGAGTAACTACACCCGTGGTTTAGAATATTAATAATTGCAAAGAGTAGTGGAGTTGGTTTAACAGTGCAAGGTATTAAGGCCATAGTTCTTGATGGTGTCCATACCAACCAAGTTAATAAATCCCAGTCCCACTTATCCTATTGCAATGAAAAACTCCAACCTTTTATAGATTATTCAAGGACCTTTCTTCTTAGGCAAGAAAAGAGAAACCTTGGCTTTGCCATACCAATGTTAGAGAGTCTAACACCTACTTCTAGATTCAATGGGATTTAGCTATGAAAGGAGAGAAATTTCCTTTAAGAGAGAGATAGCAAGGAGAGCATAGGCTGTGCTGGGATGAATTATTTACACTATCACACATTGAAAACACTTTAACCATGTACACAATTCAAAGAGAATACACAATTAAGATTGACAACTTGATGAGGATTATATTTTCTTGAAGTAGATCCCCCTCCAATAGGACTTGTATTATAATCCTCTCAAAAGAGAGTTTTGTTACAATAATGTTTGTGATTTTGTGGAGACTTGCTTGAATCTTCAAGATTCTATGGTATACCCCTCCTTCCCAAACCCTAAATAGACCAGCGAGGAGAAAGGAACTGTAGGGAAAGAGGAAGATGAAGGTGGAGAGATATTTTTCAAGAAAGAGGAATGATATTCTATGTATTAATTGAGTCAATGTTAGTTAATAGGAGCTGCTAAAGACCAAAGACGTACGGATGTACATTGAAGATCAACATAAAGAATCAGTAAAGATTGGAGTCACACATTTTCCACATTTTCCCAAAATGGTAATGTATTGTAAATTCCTGATTTATTTCAAGCCATTGTAATATTTTTAATGTGTTATGGGCTCAATGGGAGTTCCAAGTTGTAAAAAACAGGTCAGTTAGTGTGCCTAGGTAGCAGATTCAGTAAGTGATGGAGCCCTAAAGGCCTTGGGTACCCAGACATTGCATATTTTCCCCTAGGCATATAAGGCAATGTGTAAAAGAAATCAGGGTTCTCAAGCTCATTTGTTGAGAGCACTCTTTAGTGAGAGCTCTTGAGGTGTGTGGCTATGGAGTCCTTGATCTTCTCCTTGCTCATGTGACTTGGTGAACACTAATCATTGCTTAATTCTCTTTCACTATGCCTCTCTCATGCTTCTTATGATTGCCTATGATGCTTTGATTAGCTAGATCTTAACTAATTAGTGGTTAATCCCTCTCTAATCTTGTGTGATTGCCCTCTCTTGCTCATGTGTGCATGTAGGTTTGATTGGAGTGTGGTGCTCCTCGATAGATATATGTGTGTGTGCTTGCGATTAGTGTGTTTCATGATAGGATTAGTATTGTGTGTGTCTTGCAATCGCTAGTGTGTGTGATTGGGTTGATTAGAGAGAAAGGAAAGTGGATGTGGAGATTGCCCTTCATTGTGGCTTAGCTCCTCCATAGGCTGAGAAGCTCACCTCATAGAGTTAACCATTTGTGTTTCCATGATTAGCTCACTAATCGTGTGAGTGTTTCCATGCCCTAGCCGGGTAGCTCATCCCTCCAAATTGATAATTTTGTTGGTCATTGAATCTATGCAATGATGGGACTCCCAACACCATGTATCTTGATCATGGGCAAGCTCTTAGCATAGTAATAGAATAGTAGAGCTGGAGAAGAAGAAAATTTCATTGGCTTGGATTTGCATCCATAGCCAAGAGTTTGAGCATAGAGTCTGTGTCTAGAGCTCCAGAGAGAGAGAGAGAGAGAGAGAGAGAGAGAGAGAGAGAGAGAGAGAGAGAGAGAGAGAGAGAGAGAGAGAGATTGCTTTGCCAATCTTGGGCACTTGAGAGAGTGTGAGAGAGGAGCAAGAGCTTCAAACATGCAATGAGCCGTCTCTTATATAGATATATTAGAATTCTTAACACTTGACCAATGAGGTGAGACCACCTCATAATGCAACTCAAGCATGCCCAACAGTTGTCTCCTCTTGCCTTGCATGCTAGAACTCCCCCCCCCCCCATCTTGGGACTCATCTTGGCAAGTGGAAACACCACATAGACTCACATGCACTTGTTTTAACTTCACATAAAGCAAGCATGTGCTACCTAAGACATGTGGCCTAGTCAAACTTAGAAATCAAAGACTAGAGTCAACTCACTAAATGAGGAAGGGATGATCTAACCTTAGTTTTTAGCTTTTCCCTTTCATTTAATAAAAACCATAAGCTTATATTTTAATTAATTAGCTCGGGTGAAAGACCTGTGCACAAACCTTAGAGGCTTATGAACCTGACGTGGGGCTACAACCTACCTGCTAATTTAGGGCCTACTAAATTAAGATAATCTGTGGAAAAAATAAATAGCACCCTTTGGACTTTAAAATTTCACCTCCCATGAAAAACCTTAACATAGTGCTTTGGAGGTGCCGCCAAGATGCTCCGAAAACTTGCTACGAGCTTAGCACATTCACTTTCTGTTTTTAGATTCCTATAATTATTCTCGGTCATCTCCTTTGTCCTATACCTTTGATCAAGGCTGACCAAAATACAATTATCCTTCCTTGACCTGTATCTATGATTGAGACAATTAGTTAGCAATTACCCTTTCTCTTTTATAGACTTTTCTCTTTTGGCCCAAGCCTTGACTGGTTGGTCCATTAGCACTTAATCAATTTTTATTTAACCTGGACTTAAGTGAACAATTTAAGTTGGAAAATACTTTTAGAAGGTTAGAAATTAATATTCATGACAAAAGTACAACCCATTGTTATGGAACCACAACAATGATGATGACTACACCTATACAACAGCTCCACGGACAACCACATGACAAGTATGGGTGAAGAAGTCCATCATGGCAAACAAGCCCAAGTAGATTTGGATACCAAAACCAAAAACTCCACAAGTGACAACAAAAGAAAAGAAAAAGCATCCTCTAGCTTCAACAACTAAAACCACTAAACAATCCGTTCAGTACCCATATCTTGCACAACATAGTGTTAGCCCTTGCATCTCTTCAATTGGCATAATAGGGTCACATTACATGTCCATGCATAAACACAGAGTTACCGCCCATGCCCATTGCACATCATTTCATCCGAGACAACTCAAAATGGGAAGTGAGAGTATCAACCTAATGCTAGTAGTCTATTGTTAGATGATGAACTGCAAGATGATGAGAATTCATGTTGTTTATCAACCTAATGCTAGTAGTCTATTGTTAGATGATGAACTGCAAGATGATGAGAATTCATGTGTCTAGCGTATAAAGTGTGTTTTTTTGCTTAATTTTTACTGTTTATGTATTTTTAATCCAGTTTTCACCTCTTATCAGGCATAATAATGAGCCATATTGACAGATTTTTGACAATCATGATGCCTAGAGTGAGAGTATGCATATATGAGTGTAAATAATAATTTTGGCTAATTTTTGGCCAAATAATAATAATTTTTAGTGATTTTATTTAATTTTTAGCTAATAAAAATAAACCAAGAGTGACGAAATCAAGTTCTAAAAGCAAATGTCAAATCAGAAGAGCAAGAGCTTCAAGCATGTCAAGTTTCAAAAGATTTGGTACAAATTACATTGTTGGCCAACTTACGACAAATTCGTAGAATCAAGGGCAAACATCAATCGGATGTGCAAATGACAAGCTATTTGAGCCAAGGTTATACCATGAGCAATCAAGACAAAGAAGGTAAGAGTGCACTTGAGATTTTGGGTAAGTCGGATACATATACACAAATAGGGCAAAAATAGGCCTCATTTGCATTTCACACACACACACACACACACACACACACACACACACACACACACACACACACACACACACACACACACACACACACACACACACACACACACACACACACACACACACACACACAGAAGAGAGAGAGAGAGAGAGAGAGAGAGAGAGAGAGAGAGAGAGAGAGAGAGAGAGAGAGAGAGAGAGAGAGAGAGAGAGAGAGAGAGAGAGAGAGAGAGAGAATTCTTTGCGACCTAAAGCATGGGTAGACTCTTGCTTACCACGGGCATTCATGGCTACAGATCTGCAACAAATTCAACATGTATGATCTACTTCCTCCCTCAACAAATGTATGTAAGCAACACAACACAAAAAACACTAGACAATCCACATCAATCAAAATCAAGCTCGAGATTCTATAATTTGTCTAAGGTTAGAAGAGGGGGTAAAAGCACTCCATATTCAAAAAGAATTGGTCGGGGTACTCAACAAGGGGGGCAGACCATGTCATCACAATGTGATTTGGTGGTGGAACATGGATCACCAACTTCAAAAATATTTCACTTGTAGCATGTCAGAGACAACACCTAATTTCTTCTGCAAAAATAGTATAAAAAGCTACTCTGACATGGATCATGATCCATGTCCCCCAACAACTCAGAATGGGACCAAGAGTTGGGGCCATATTTAGATTAGGGCTTGGGTAGTTAACCCTCAAATTTGGGAAAATCTAGACACCACTAGACCCTAAAAACCCTAAATAGTTGGAAAATCAGTCTACAAATGGTTATTTTGATCAAAGCCAAGGGAAAAGGGGTACAAATCCCAAAAATTGGTAACCAATTACCTTAGGGACATGCCTAAATGCTTCCCTGCAATTTTTTTGAGATTTGGGTTCCCAACATGGATTGCATCATGACCCCCAGGTGCCAAACTACCAGATTTTGGTTCCTACTAAGTGTATTGGAGTGCTAGAAGCATCAGGTAATTGTGCAAGATTGGTTAAAACTCTAAGAGATTGCAACTACAAAGTGTCAAAGTGCCAAAGTTAGGATTTTGGGGAGAAAGATCATAAAGTAAAGTTGGACATGTTTGTATACTCAGAGTCATAAAATAGCTAGGAGATGCTTGGAAAAAGTACAAAGTTTGATAGTAAGGCTAGAAGGGTCATTCAAAGTTAGAATGAAGTGAGATTTGAAGGATAGGTACAAGTAAAGGTGTTAAAGCATCATATGAACAAAAGCCAACACCTATTTACCACAAAAATGCATCAAATTGGGATCCAAAAACAGATATGGTCAAAGTCAAAAAAATAGGGCCATGAATTGGGAAATTGGGTTAACTTAGTAAATATATCTGAACTGAAAAAGATCTCACCAAATGCTAGTGTGTTAGGATTAGCTATAGAAACATACCCACAAAGTCTTAGCCCAAACTCTGGCTCAACATGGATCACGATCCATGTACCTTTTCCAGATTTTTGCACCAAAACCCAAACCACATGTCCCACATGCCATATGAAGTCCAACCCTAAATTTTCAAGTCATTTGGAAACCAAACTCCTTGTGCGAACCTCAATATTCTCTAAGTATGTGAAAAGATTGCAAAATCTGACTTAGAATTTCAATCAATGATCCAAATCACAAAAGTTTTCACCCATAGCATCCCTTTATCATGTTGAATTAAATGGTTCCCATCTCACTAAAAAATGTGTTCCAACATGGATCACGATCCATGTATTTCTGACTCAGAAATGACCTAGTGCCTATAGTGGTCTTAGACACACTTGTGAAATTTGGTCAAATTTTGGATCTCTTTTGCTTAAGTTAATCTCATTTTTCACTTATGGTCAGTTTTGCGCTATAGCGACCTTTTTGACAACTTTGGAACCATTTCTCGACCCTAAAAGGCTGAAATTTTGTTAGCAGGACTCCTTGTCTACATGCAGAAAAGGAGTGGGAAGCAACTTCATAAGAGATACTTGACATCTCATCCAACAAAAAAGCAAAAATTAGATGAAAAATTAGAGCAAATCCTTGCCAAAATCTTTTTTGGAAAGTTTTAGGCAGTGAAGGGTACCAAAGTCAAAGCTACCATCTTTCCCAAGGAGCTATGGAGCTCAACCAGAAGCCAAAGGTGATGGATAGTGCAAAATGTAAAAGCAACACTAACATATAAAGATGGAGCCAACGTACAAGTAAAAATAACAAGAGACATTATCTGTCAGGCACTCCATCTACCAGTGTGGGTAGCCAAAACCTGCTCTTAAAGACCAAGGCCATTGACAATCAAAAGGTTTTCATAAATCAACAAGGACACAAACTAACATGCAAAGACTAGATATATTTAGAGACGGAGCTATCCCTAAGATTGATCTTGCAGCATCTTAAAGTACAAAATCTACCCTGTTGCATAGAACCATTATTACACTTAACGGTGGTCATGGAAATTGGTCTGATAGAGCATCAAGTCATCAAGTGTGATCTCGGAAATTACATCCTAGAGAATTTGGTGGAAGATAATCTAAAGAGAAATGACAGGAACAAATGCTACATGAACGCCGGGCCCATGCTTACTAGAGGTAGAATCTTGGCTAGACCTCCTCCACAAGTCAAAGCACTCTGTCAAAGATGTGGGGAGTTCTTCTACAAGATCAACCAAGAGGAAAACACGTGGAACAAGCTATAAAGCTCCAAAGAATGACAATGAAGCAACCAAATCATACTTTGAGCTTCGCGGAGAGATCAAAAAGGAAAGAGGACATACCATCAGAATATTAGTCCACCAAAGAAGAGGAGGAGGTAGAAATCCCTCTAATTAGAAGGAAGCCGTAGCAAGTGGAGTGGATCTCCAAAACACAGGGGAAATGCTCTATAGAATAAGCTCACCGCTTAAGAGAAGAGCACCATGAAAGCAAAGGAGTAGAGGAAAGCAAAGGAATCCCAACATGTATCCTCCTCATCTGACTTGGATGATGGAGAGCTGGATGGGAGATTAGAGAAACTCAAAGAAGAGAGAAGATAGAAGGCTAAAGCTGATATCAAATTGGTAGGATCTACAAGACAAAGAATCCAAGAGGTACCAAAGTGGAAAGCAGAATATAGGAAAGAGGAGGAGTCCAAGAGATAGGGGAAAAGTGAATTGGATTTAATTTTGGACTCCCCTCAAAGTCCCCAAACACAACATGAGGAGATAACTCTTGAGATAACTTACCAAAATGCTCCCCAACACCTGTGGATTGCGTCATCCCAAGAAGGAGGTCGTGGAAGACATATGCCAGTTAAAACTGCCAAAGCAACCTATCTGTCAAGGGAACATCTAGAAGAGCATAACACAATAGTGTTCATCAGAAGATTCAAGAGCAAAGAGGGACACCAAGTAGAGCTGCAACTTCTACCAAAGAAGTATATGATGTCACCACAAAGCCCCAGACCAAAGAAGCCAACAAGAGGCTTGGTCTCAAAGAGTTTTATGAACAAGATCCATGTGGAGTGGACTTCCAAAAGTCTTATGAGCTTTTGTCCACGATCAAAGAAGATGGAAGCACTTAGATCTCTGACCCACAAGGGAATAAAGTTGAAGTGGTGATTACCAAAGAGATAGTGGCAGAGGCACTCAAACTGTCAACAGAGGGAATGACAATGAAGGCAAGAGATACAAAGACAGCAGGTACTTTCACCAAGGAAATCGCCGCTACGACATTTGCCGACCCCATCTACAAACAGGTGGAAGAGCCCGCAAGGTTATACCATTATCATTTCCACTTCCTTGCAAAAAGACCACTAATACAACACCAAATCATGCTGTTTCCATGACCTTTACACAAGTTCTCAAATCAACAACCAGGCAACCAATTGACCATGCACAATATGTTTTGTCCATATTGCAAGGGACAAATAAAGAAGGGAAGATCACTTATCTGGGTGCAACCATCTCCTCGAGCTACAATATCTGCCAAGAGATCATATAAGTCTGATGAAGAGTCTGTTGAAAGCTCACCAGAACGGCACAACAACAATAAAAGCTTGGATAACGAGGAAAAAAGAGCACGACGAGAAGAAATGAAGAGGAAAGCCGTGGCAGCACACCAGGAGGAACCTGTACAAAAGCAAGCCAAATTTGAAAGAGAGAAGCACTTTTACGAATGCAGCCGCCAAGCACAAGGCAGGGTGTGGGACGCATGTCTAACCTCACCATCCTATCTTATTGCAGTATTAGCAAGAACCACGATTAATTTGTCAAACCATGGGACGAAGCTGACTCGACTAGTGCATAGAGGCTACAAGAGGTTGTCAATCTCTCGTAAAACAACTAACAACTCGCATCTAACTCAAGCTACACTCAAGTGACTTAAATCACCAAAAGATAATCGCTCATCAACAAACAAATCACATCTGTTACAGCATCAAATGACATTCAAACGTAACAAAACTTCTAGGACAAGTTTATAAGACCTAAGCACACATGCTTATGGTCTCAAATTCCACTTTAGGTCAAGTTCCAAAATCATGATTATTAACAGCAGTGGATTTTTAACCTAGTCGTTTTCGACCCAGAATGCATCTAAATGCTTAGCGATGATGCCCCAATACCCCACCCATGCTTAGTTCTTAGTTTAAAAGTATAAATTCCTAGTTATGATGAAATTAGGCCGTGGGTCAGCGACGCCAAAATCTATGAAATACTGTGAACTGCATACGTCAATGTGTAGAGCTCTTACCTGTGGTTGCAATGCAACAAACGCAATCGCAATGTTACAACCGAAGAGGGAGTAGGAAGCATGAGAAGGAGAGGACTGAACACCGTTAGCTCACGCTGTGTATTTCTTATCCAAAAACTTATAGAAAACTTACAAAAATTGGCTTTTATACCTTAGTCAAGGTTTTTGGGTGGTCAAAACTAATAATCTGGAGTTCTACCAAAGCTGGGTAATGACTGGCTGATACAATCTGGAAGCTTGTAGCCCTGGCTCATTAATTACACAGTTTATTCGAGAAAATAGGAGTTACAATATTCCCGATTTTTCAACATAATAAATGTTTTACAAAGAGAACTGCAAAAAATGGTGTCCGTGTTAGCTTGCTGCTAACATTCCCCCCTCCTCGCCTGTGTTGTCCCTTGACACATCTTTATGGGCTCAAATAGTCTTTGGGTTGATGCGGCTGGCGAGGCGGTCTCTAAGCGCATCCAGTGCCTTTTGGTATTTGATTTTTCTTTCTTTGTCTGGCACTTGCAAAAATTGCATGGTCACTTTATTCTTCAGCTCCACTGCTGAGTAGCCTACAAACCTAGATGTAAGGTTGCTGATCACTGACGCCAATATCTTCGTGCGCCAGGTGAAGAATCCAGTGTAGAAAGCTTCTTCAAAGGCCAACATATTATTCAATGGCAAGAACATACATCTGGCATACAAGCCTTTGTTACCTTCTAAAAATGATATCCATGGGGCTCTTGTTTGCTCAGGCTCATTAAAAACTTGGATGCATGTGAGCAACATTCTGTAGATTTTATATAACATGGCGCAGGAGAGATTTGGTAGACTCTTGAAGAAAGACATGGCGTCTGTTAGGGTTTTCACCATGTATTCCTTTGTTGCTTGTCCTCTCTCTGGAGCTAGCAGTCTGGGGTAGTTAAGCCAAGTTGGCCTCTTCTTTGTTAGTGCTTCATGCGCTTGCCATGTCCTTACTCTGGGTACATGACATAAATTTGGATCTCTTTGAAGGGATGCAGGTGCTCTTGTGAACAGAATCAGGTATCTTGGATTCTTGTTCAACCAGCTTAACCTCCACTTTTGGGTGGTCTTTATCTGCGCCATCTTCTTGCATATCTTTGTACAACCTCTCTTTCACATGTAATAATTCCACTTTGATGAGAAGGTATGGTAGGGATTGTTGATGCCATTGAGCATTGATCTAATTGGGAGTGAGTTGAGTGATGTTGACAGAGTGTAAAACTCTCAACTCCCAATCCATTTCCGCTTTCCACTGATCATCCACCTCTAGGGTGATCTTATCTTTCAGTGCGTCTTCTTCAGCTTTTGACAACTAGACCATTGGCACTATCTGCATTCGTGATGTTAATCTAAAAATATTCATTACCACTCGGCTCTGCTGTGGATTGTGTCTCAAACTCAATAAATGAGACCGAGGGTATGTCTATTTGTGGCGGCTCTGAAGTACCTTCCTCTTCCTGCATGTCTGGTTTTCTATCTCTGAGGAGTTGGTTAACTCGCTTGAGCTCTGCTATTTCCTTTAGGAGCTCCTCTTCTCTTTGAACTCGCATCAGTGCCAGGTCCCTGCGTTGTGATTGTTGTTCATCAGATTTATATGATCTCTTTCCTGACCTTGTAGCTCTTGGAGAGGGTTGTGCTGCCAATATCCAGGTGTTCTGGTCAGGAGCAGGTGGTAGATTGTCAGCCATGCCAATGGCATGGTATGCTATCCTCGTCAAGACCTTTGGTGCACCCAAGTAAGTGATTTTGCCTTCTTTCTTGGTGCCCTTCAAGGCAGTCACGAAATACTGCACATGGTCCACTGGTTGCCTTGTTGTCGACTTGAGAACTTGAGTGAATGTGGTGGCCACGGCATGATTTGGCGTAGTGTACCTTGGTGGACTTTTTGCCAAAAAATGGAAGTGCTGGTGGTACAAGCGGGCTGGCTCTTCCACTTGTTTGTGAATTAAATCGGTGAATGTAGCCACGACTGTCTCTTTGGTAAATGTTCCTGTTGTTTTCCTGTCCCTTGCTTGCATGGTCTTTCCTTTTGTGGGCAGTCTGAGTGCCTCTACCACTATCTCTTTAGTGATGACCACTTTGACCTTATTTCCCTGAGTGTCAGAGATATGTGTGGTTCCATCTTCTTTAATGGTGGATAAAAGCTCGTAAGCTTTCTGAAAATACACTCCGCAAGGCTCTTGTTCGTAGAAATCCCTGAGTCCCAGCCTACGGTTAGCCTCTTTTGTCTCTGGCTTTGTGGTTACATCATAGACTTCTTTTGGTAGGAGTTGCAACTCCACCTGATGCCCCTCTTCACTCTTGAATCTACCAGTGAAGACTGTAGTGTGGTGCTCTTCTAGCTGTTCTGTGGAGAGGTATGATGCCTTGGCTGCTTTGACTGACTCGGGGTCTAGTTGATAAGCGGGCAGTTCCTGTAGCTTTTCCTTTTGGTCGAGCTTCTTCTTGGCCCTCTCTGCTGCTTGCATAGCTCCTGTTCAGTGAATAGAGTGCAAAGTTAGCAGATTTATCAAAATTTTCTCTGAAATGTCCTTTAGTCTGAAATGCTGACAATTTTGGTCCAATTTGCTTCAAATCAATTTCTGAACAAGCATAGATGCATAAAAACATGCAAGGAACAAAATTGTAAAGTCAAAACAAATATTTGCAACCAAAGTAAATAATCGCGATTATTTACAACTGAGGAAATTTTTCAACTTTTTGCAAACTTGGCTTCATAGGCTTGAAGTATATACCAAATACATGCTCTGAGTGAAATATGGTCTCATTTGGATGCATAGGGTCAAAATGGTACCAAATTTTGGCTTTAGGTTTCTGAAACAGTAGATATAAAGAAAATTTGAGATTTTGAGCTCCAAATTGGTTCAAATTTGGCTAGTGGGCTCAACACATCATGTACTTTGGATGTATGATGGCAAAATATCAAAACTCCCTAATTTTGACCAGAAAGTAAATAATTGCGATTCTTCCAAAATTGACAGTTTTTGGTACAAGCTGGTTCTAAGCATTGTATAGACCCTGTATATGGGATTTAAGGTAATTTGGATCAAGAAATGTGGTCCATAACCAAGAAATTGGCTTGCAAAGACTTCTTTGCATTTTTTGACAATTTTCCAAGTAACGGGTGGTCATTTTGGCTCATACTTGATTTTTGGTATGTAATAGGTGTGTACACATGATAGGTGAGGTGAGGTGACAATTTCCAAGCAAAACTGATGCAAAAGTAAATATTATCGATTATTTACAACAGTGACAATTTCTTTGCAAAACTCACAAATTTTGACCTAGACATATTCCATACACCTAATACAAGTCCTAAATTGAATTTGGTCAAGCTTGGTCATGCCGGCATCACTTTGTGCTTTGTCGACTCTGAAATCACCGTTTTTTGTGACTACACTGCCTGTTGGGTTGCTCGATCATCTTTGAGGCTTTGGACTTGTCCGCAACATAGTCGTGAAGCAACTTGTCCAATTCTGGCTCATTTGGAGTCAATTTGACCCCGTATGTCGAATTTGACGCTTTGTAACCTTCGAGCCATTTTTTGCTTTTTGAGGGCTTTGCCTGATGGATTTCACCAAACCAATCATATAGATTGTATATGGACCTCATAAGCAAGCCATCTGTGGAGTCATGTTAGAATTCTGGCATTTACCAAAAACCTAACTTTTCTACTGGGGACCCCCTCGACCCCTGCCGAATGGTCAACTGATGCTATAGAAAGGTTCTATTATGTTAGGGCATGCTATGGTTCAAATCCCATCTGATTTGGTCGAGTGGCAGGCTGCTATGGTCAGTTTTAGGTCGTAGGTCTTCATGCATTGCTCGATTTCTAGGGTTTTTTCTAGGGCTTTAGACTAGCTACCGGCCATACAAAATGGATCATTGACGAGTAAAGAACTTACCCATCATGTCTCATGTGAAACAACATTGAAAATGGTCAACTGTGGGCTTCAGAAAAGTCACGCGAAAGAGGCCGAAATCTCTCTTTGCAAAGGCTGCAAGTGGAAATGAGGTGGTTTTAGCCTACCTTGGATATCTATACCCGGACTTCCCGAACCAAATTTCCCCAGATTCCCCCATTAGTCCTACTAAGCTGTGATATCTATGTTAGACTTAAAAATTTCCTTGATCGGATTCTTGTAGCTCATTTTGCAAGAACTTTGCAAAAGAAGGCATGGACGCCTAATTTAGGCTTCCCGCTTCCATCTTCTGATTTCATTGATTATTTTTGTGCTTGTCCGCCTTGTCTTTTTGATCACCATCGTGTCTTCCATTTTTCCATCTGAGCTTCCCTGCTATTTATTATTAATTTTTGACCTGTTTATTTGAAAAAATCAAAGAAAATAACAAAATTGCTCTAAAAAAGTAAAGTGAAAATCCAATAATTAAGAAAATCCATCGAAAAACACAGATTTATTGTTTTTTATTGGATTTATCTATTTTTAAGCCTCATTATCAATAAAAATGAAGAAAAATATCCAAAAGGACTATTTTTGATGATTTCCTGATAGTATATACACTATTTACATTCATCGGGAAGATATTATCAGTGAATTTTCCCTTGATGATGAATTATAAGGGCCTTATTAGGTGATTCTGCAAAAAATCACACGTTAACATCAAACTTTTTCCTTCCTCTTCAAACATTGTCCCTAATTACTTAATACTTAGTGCCCTTCCACCCCTTCTAGATGGCGTACTCCGGGACGACTGTGTGCATGGGTTGAACAATCGTGTCTATGCATAGCCGTGGTTGGCTCTACCATCTATGAAGATCAATGCAATTCAAACCAATATGCTATGCAAGAGTTGGGTCTTGAGTAATTGATTCAAGGGTTTTCCATGTCGAGGTTTACTGCTGATGTCTTCCAAAGAGCAAATCTTGTAGCTTGTGTGCTCTCTGTTTAATTGTACCATCCGGATGCTTCGGCACACTGATTGCCTGAGCTGTTGGTAGCACTTTTGTTTGTTGTCGAGTTTTTTCTCGCCATTGGTAGCTTGGTCTGCTTGGTGCTGCATGGTGTGGTGGAGTCTTTTGAGACTTGACTCGCATTCCATGTTAGGTTCCTTGCTCGGAGATGTTCGTCTCTGTGTTTTAACCCTGTGAACCTTCTTTTGTTTTGTCGGTGAAGTTTTAGGCACCTAGATCTGAATCGGTTTATCCTTAAGCTGTGCCTTTGGTACCCAAATTTGCCTGACTCCTTGCATGCTACTTGTAGCATTTGATTGTCGAGGGGATGGAGAAGATTGACTACTTCGTGGTTTGGTCTCCTGATTGCTTCTTTTCCATTCCTCCTTGCTTGGTGCAATTGGAACAATGAGTTGCCCCCCTTTAGGTGATAGCTTTAGCTGATTTGTATTCCAATATGGTACTGCTTTGTATGTTCGCATCCAGGGAATTCCAAGAATCATCGTTTCATTCATGTGTTCATCTGGTAAGCATACAAATTGATGAGGACATGAACATCCATGTACTAATCACGTTTAAGTTGACTACTCCCAATGTTGGGGTTGGGTTCTTATTGCATCCTTTGATTGTCGCTATCCCTGCCGCCGTCAATGCTTGACTTGTTGCCTTCTTGTATGTGGAATAACTGACTGCATTTACTCTAGCTCCTGTGTCAACCAAAGCATTGGTGCTATGATTTTTGAGCTGTACTTTGATGCGCAGGTCCATTCCATCTAACTAGTCATCATCTGTTGAAACTGTGTCTTTAGATAATTCCCATTGTCGATCATCTATTTCCAGAGTGTTGATGGGAATCTGTATCTATTGATTCTTGAGAGCAGCTTTCCGCTTGAGTACCCAAAGCCGGGCTTCCTCTTGGGCTTCATATATAACCTGCTGTCATTTAATATTTCTTTGCTTGGCTGCATGCATTCTCTTTAGCAATTCATTGGTTAATGGTAATTTGTATTTCTTTAAACGACATCCACTAATCCAATTAGCCATTGGTTCACCATCTAGGGTGGACAATTTTACTGCTCCACTTGGAGGTACATCTTCAATGATAAACGGTACACTAAAACTAAGTCCCCTTTCTTGAAGATTTTTGTGATTAAGTGGGAATCAAAAAACTGTTTGTGTTTTTGCTTTTGTCCATGGATATGAGCTACAGCAGTTAGCCTTTGCTCATCTAGCTTTTCCAAATCTTCAAGTCTTTTTGACAATTCATGTCCAACCACTCAAGATTTTGTGCTACTCTTAATGTCGGCAATAGAAATTCTATTGGCAGTATGGCATCAAGACCATAAACAAGGCTAAAGGGTGTAGCATTTAAAGTTGTTTTTGAATGAAACTCGATAAGCCCATAGAGCAGCATGAAGATTCATTTCCCAGTCTGTCCTTCTTGAACTAACCACTTTAGTCAACACTGAGCTAAGAACTTTATTCGTGTGCTCAACTTGTCCATTTGCTTGTGGGTGATAGGGAGATGATTTGTTATGGATGACCATAAAGTCATTAAGCAAATACTCGATTACCTCATTGTGGAAATGAGTTCCCCAATCACTGAAAACCTCTATTGGCAATCCATATCTCATGAATACATACTCATATAAGAATACAACAGTGGTTCTAGCATCATTCTTTTGAGTTGCGTTAGCCTCGGCCCACTTGGTCAAATAGTCCGTAGCTACAATGACATATTGAGCTTGGGTTCTATAAGCAGGTGGCTGTATTGGTCCAACAAAATCTATACCCCGTTTTGCGAAAGCTCTAGCCCCCATCATTGGTCTTAAGGACATGCTATCTACTCATGTTGGCATTTTTGCTCGTTGACAAGCATCACACCTTCGAACATACTCTTTAACATCTGCAAAAAGTGCTGGCCACTATATGCCTGCTATCAAGATTGCTCTTGTGGTGGTCTCACTAGAAAAGTGACCTCTAGCTAATCTAGCATGTGCTTGTTCTATAATCAAAATATACTCGTTTTCATTTTCACAAAGACACAAATGTTGATCTTTACCTCTCCGATACAATTGGATCCCAATAAGAGAATAGTCTCTTGCTTCAGTTTCAATTGCTCTTTGACGGCATTTACTCATATCCTCAAGAAATGTTTGGCTCGATAAGTAACCAGATAGTTACTCCACTTAGGAACAAGTGACATTTGAAACAATGTTAAATGAAGTATGGGTGTTTGTTTTTGACATTGAGGGAAATATTTTACAAAATATCAAACATCTCTTCTCATAGTCGGCCAAAATACTCCAAGTCTCAAGATTCGTTGCATAGTTTGGTCTTTTGCAAAGTGAAGTCCTACTATGGTAACATGTGCTCGACTTAGGTACTGTTCTTTTTCTTTAGGATTAATTCATAAGAGAAATATCCCGTCCCGATTTCTTTTGTATAGCCTACCAGCTAGTAATTGATACATAGCCGATTGCTCGATTAAGCGGATCGTGATAGGAAGTGGTATTTGTGAATCCACTTGAGCAATTGTCATCAGTGACACAATGTTTTCCGACCATCAAGATATCATTTCCACGGAGAACAAATAGGCATCTGGTAGATCATCGTCTACCCCTTTAGGTGATTCTCCTAAAACAATCCTTGACAAATGATCCGCTAGTTGATGTGTAGTGTCTTTTTTTACAAACACAATGAAATCAAATTTGAGAAGAATGATGAATCATCTCACTATTCTCCTTGTGCTGCATGGCTTGTTGACCAAATATAACAAAGCTTGGTGGTCCACAAAGAACACAAACTTGTTGACTAATAGGTAATGTCTATAATTTTTAACGGCATAGATCATTCCTAATCCTTCCCTTTTGGGGGTGGTGTAATTATTTTCCACCATGTTCAATTGTCGGCTAGCATAAGAAATAGGAAAGTCAATTTTCCTGTCTCCTGGTTGAGCTGGTATACAACCTATAGCAAAATTGGAAGCATCTACATGTACGTGGAATACCTCATTCCAATCTGGTGCTTTCAATATTGGAGCTGAGGTGAGAGGTTGATTAAGCTTCATGAAGGATTCTTCACATGCCTCGGTCCATTCAAAGTGCGTAATCAAGCTATACATGGGTTTTGCAATTATAGCGTACATGTAGATGAACCGTCGTAATATCCACAATGCCCCATGAAGGCTTGTACCCCCTTGACTGTTGTTGGTCTAGGCAAATCAACAATGACATGAATCTTCTCAATATCAGTAGCTATGCCATTTTTAGACACTACATGTCCAAGAATTTTTCCTTGTCTTCCCACGAATGTGCACTTTTTAAGATTTAAGCAAATCCTATAAAGTCTACATTTTTTGAATACCTTTTTGAGGTGTTCAAAATGATCAGTCCAGATTGATGAATGTACGCATAGATCATCCATATATACTTCTAAGAATTTTCTAAGATATTCTTTGAAAGCATGGCTCATCAATCTTTGAAACATGGCTGGAGCATTGGTTAACCCAAACATCATAACCCGATAGGCAAATATACCCCATTCTGTTGCAAAAGCAGTTTTATGCTGATCTTTTGGGTCAACCAAAAGTTGATTGTATCCCGAAAAGTCGTCTAAGAAGCTGTAAGCTTCTTTTCCTGCAACTCGTTCTAAAACATGCTCAATTATCGGAAGAGGAAAGTTGTCTCTAATGGTAGCTGCATTCACCTTTTTGAGATTAACACACACTCGTAATTTTCCATTCTTCTTGGGTACTACCACAATTGGAGACACCCAATCTGTGTGTTCAATTTGTAAATGAATTCGGCTTCCTTTAGTTTTTCAATCTCTTCTTTTATCTTCCTCGTAAATGTTTCGTTATACGTGTATGGTCTCTGTCTACTTGGTTTCACATCATCTCTCATGGATATGGTATGTTGACAAATTTCTGGATCAACACCCTTGAGGTCCTTGTAAGACCAAGCGAAGATATCTCGGTATTCCTTTAACAATCTTAGCAAAATATTTTCTTCTTCTTCTGTTAGGTCATTCGCGATGTAAGCAGGTCTAGGCTCTTCTCCTGGTTCAGCCAAGTTTATCTTTTTAGCGTTTTCAGGCCCTTCGTAAGATTCACCCTGTTTCCGTAGTTCCCTAACAGGTTGTTCAACTATGATTTTTCGATCTTGGAGAGTATACTTTTTGTAATGGGATGGAACATGCATTACATCCTTACCATCCTCTTCCGTGGTTTCCATTTCAGTTGTGTATATCTCCTTTAGGGATTTTTTCAACTCTTGATATTTCTTTTTCCACCTGACTCGTGTCATAAGCGGTTTCTTACCCTGCGGGTTTGCTTGAGTACCCTTCCTTGTCTTTCTCGATGTTTGAGACATTTTTGAGTTTTGGTTTGAAGGATATCTGCCAGTTATTTTGTCCTTGACACAATCATTTGCATCTATCTGGATCAGGAATTGTGTTTTACTGGAAGCTGATGGCATAGGTTGTGTTTTCACCATTTTGGTGTCTCTCTTTCGTCTATACCATTTTTGTCTTCTTGATTTCTGGTTTGGAAAGTCAATTTTTTTTTCTCCCCTCCTTTTAAGAGTAGCTTAGCTCTCATATGCTCTTTTTCTGACCCCGAATCTTCTGAGGTAGCTGAGTGTTCATCTAACTCATGAGTTGCATCTTAATAGAGGTCTGAAAAGACTTGTTGAGCTTTCATTAAGTCCTTGGGTTCCTCATCTTCGTCTTCAATGTTGAGGATTGAAATCATTTGGATGAGAATTATGTTGTAGCCATCCTCATTACAAATTCAGTAGGTATAGACGTATTCACACATACATGCATTGTTGCTCAAATTTGAGTCCACTTGAATGGCTCAAACAAATGCTCTCGAAAGGGTTCAGGTACACATGCTTCGTCTGTGCAGTTCCTTTCTAGGATACATTCTTCTCGTCTTAAGCTTCCGTTTTCTGAAGCTCCACACATCCAAATATGAGTACCTTTGTTTAACCAGGATGCGAGTTTAGTTTCAACCGAAGAAACTGAATCAAACTCTTGGATGGGTGTTTTCAAAACATCTCTATAAGTGTGATCTTTTAGATTTACTCTTGTTACAGATCCCACTTGCTTCAAGTACAGATAATTGTTTCCCCAATCTTGGATAAGCTGTACCTATCGCATGAAAGGTCTTCCCAATATGATTTCATAGTTGAGTTTTTTCCCAAAGTCTACTATGGCAAAAGTGTGTTGATATTCAATTATTGACTATGATTTTTTCAAGCAGCCCTAATAGTCTCTCAATGTGTCCGTCAGCAAATTGCAATTTCATTTGAGTTTGTCTAATGGCTGGCTATTCCCAAGATTCCCATACTACTTTAGTGGCTATGGCTATGCCAGCTCCACTATCCAGTATTGCCATGGTTTCAATGTCATTATATTTCACTGGAAGGGTGGTGTTTCCTTCTTCCCCTTGGTAATATTCTCCAACTTTGTTCATGGGAACTGATCGGATCTCTTTGCTTTCCATTTCATTTTTCAATTTGCCCAAATTTTTTGAGATTAACCCTGTTATCTCCACCTTCTTTAGGGTTTTTTGTAAATCATTCCATAAGTATGGTCTAAGTTTTAACAGTTCTCCCAGGGTAAGAGTGCTTTGAATGGGTGTAGACATGATCGAATAAATGTTGTCTACTTCTAGGGTCTATTCATGTCTTTTTACTTGAGTGGTCTTACACACGATGGATTCATCTTTGTTATCTCCCAAGTAAGAAGGTAATGTTTTCAAGGTCAATGGTTTCGACATTCATGAAGCTTCCGATCCACAATCCCCGTACAAAGATTGTACATCCATGTTCATATCAGAAGGTAGGTTATCCAACCAGACTTCCTCTATAGGAGCTAACTTCAGAGTTAAGCTTCCATCATTGATCCCTCTCACTTTTTTCCATAAGTGTCCTGGCCAGTCTTCCTCTACGAATGGAATTCTATCTAAGGCATCTTTGTTGTCAGGCACTATAAGATCTGGTTCTTTTGTGTCAAGGTGGGGTTCTACTGCCACCTTCAATTTCTTTTTTGTCTCTTTGACCACAATCTCTTTAGGCTTTTCAATACTTTCAAGCTCGGGTTTTTGTTTTTCCAGCATTT
Source organism: Adiantum capillus-veneris (assembly GCF_014529385.1). NCBI lineage: Eukaryota > Viridiplantae > Streptophyta > Polypodiopsida > Polypodiales > Pteridaceae > Adiantum > Adiantum capillus-veneris. The sequence continues at coordinate 136,853,161 of NC_140944.1, read as the reverse complement.
CTTGTGTGACTCTTACCAAATTTTGATAAGCTTCCAGCTTTGCTGCTTCCATGTCTGGAGAAGGATAGTTTTTCCACTTGTTTTCTATGTTTTGGCCTGCTTTAAGTCCTACTTGGTAGGCTTCCAAGGTGGCATTAATAGGCTCAAAAATTTTATCAACTCGAATGGATCCTCCAGATTTTATGGTTGTTTCCTTGAATTCACTTCCAATTTCTTTCAACTTCTCCTGGAATAGCTTCTTTGATTTCTCCTCGATTTCAACCCGTTGTTTTTGTTTTCTCATGTCATATCTTTTGCTTCTGCTCCTTTTGATTCTTTGAGAGGAAAACTTTAGTATTTTCCGAATCATCAGAGGAGTTGTGTTTCTTTTTCTTGGCCTGGGCTCTAGTGATTACCTTGATTGAAACAATCGGTTCACTCTCTGATGAGCTACTAGGTATCACTTGGACTACGTTCACTATCGTTTTACCCTTGTTCAAAGGATTTTTGGGACAATCTTCCGGAAAGTGTCCTCCCTATTTGCAACATTGTATGCAACAGGCTTCAATTGGTTTGAGGTTTATGTCAGGCTCTGGACATTCATTTTTCCAATGATAATCAGCACCACAATTATGACAGTTTCCTATTCTTGGCTTCATCATGGGTCTTACCATGGGAGGTCTAACACCTTGATTAGCTACATGATACATTGGTGCGAGCTCTGGGGAAGCATAAGTCACTGTTTCTTCCATTGGTGGTGGATGTGGATTATACCAATCTCCTTCTACTATTACTGTAGATGGACTAGACTCTGTATAGGATGTAATAGGCACTAATGCTTGTCCATCTATGACTCCTTCAGAGTGCATGTACTTTACATGCACTGCATTATGTCCTGGATACGGAGGTTGTTGTCCCAACACAAGTTGAGGTCTTTCCATACCCATTGGTGGTCTTTGAGCTTGGGCCACGAGCTTGGGCCACATTAGGATGATATCTATACATGGGTTGTCCTTGTGGCCTCATGGGCACATACTAAACATTCCCATCATACTTTGGTCTAAAGTAGCACTCGTGGGTATCATGGTTGGTCCATTTACCCTTGATTGCACACCATTTTTGTGGCCTAATTGGTTGTCCCTGTGGAGGTATCCCTTGTCCTGGTCCTCTCAAAGGTGCTTTTTGCATGTTGTTCATCATGCCGTTCATCCTTTTTAGCATATCTTCTATGGCTGAGAGTGGTGCTGTAGCAGCTGTTCCCACTTGTGCTGGTTTAGTGGATGCCATTTTCTCGCTTTGGTTATCCTTAGGGACATCTTCTTCATTAAAATTTTTGCAATTGTCTCCTAAGTCAATAGCATCTGACACACACGCTTCTAGGGTTGTATGCTTTTTACTATAGAGTATAGCATGAAGTTCTTTGTTTAGCAATCCCTCCAGAAACAAAGATACAAGTCGTTCTTCTGCAGGTATCTCTAGCTGTGGGCATCTGGCAATGTATTGTTTCATTCGAGTTGCACAATCCCTAATAGACTCACCATGTTTCTGTTTAAAGCTGTAGATTTGAGCTACCGTATTATGTTTGATCCCCGTTTTGGAACAAGCAGCTACAAATCCTTGAGCTAATGTGTTCAAGTCCATGATTGACCTTGGTGGAATGTTTTGGAACCATGTCAATGCTTTTCCTTCTAATGTCATTCCAAACCCCTCGAATTGAGTATGAAAATTGAATATACGCTTTGCTCTTAGCATTTGTTTAAAGCTTGCTAAGTGGTCGTATGGATCTCTTGATCCACTGTATTTTCTGATGCATTTCTGAAAATCAGCTGGTCTGACGCGTCTGTTTGGTTCAACTCCCGGTCTTCTGGCAGTTGGTCCCGTTTCGAGTCCTTCAAACCAGTCTGTTGGAAATAGTGATTCATGTAGCCTTGGACTGGCCTTAGTGTCACCCGATTTTCTACGTGATGAGGTGGTTTCTAGTTTCTTCACATTACTCTCAAATGATCTCTCACGGTGTTCATCTCTTGGAATTGTTTTGGGTCCTTGTCCTAATATCCAATCCCATATGGAATACCCTTGGTATTTGGGTTGTTTTCTACCTCCTCATGAGTCATCATAACAAAGTTATTGTTATAAGAATCCCTAAACAGGTAGGTTGGTAGGTCCACTGATACCTTATCTTTGATCTTGAATATATAGATGATCTTCATGGCCGTTAATTTTCATGGTTTGGCATGAGAAGTCCACAAAAGATCTTTTATGTTTCTATCTTCCCAACAATAGACTCCAATCCTAGGATTATCCGTACTAAGCCGTTTCAAAGGCTTCAAGTCTACTTAATCGTATCCCTCGAATTCTAAAGTTGGTGATCCTTCTTTTGCTGACATATCTGGGATTATGGTGTTTACTTCTAACCCCCATTTTTTTATCACGTCAGGGTTTTCAACTTGTAAATACTAAGTTTCGTTTCGATCCATGTTCATTTTTCCTTGTTTGTTTGTCCTAACCTCTTCTTCAAACTCAATACCATGGTCATCAATGCGAATAGCATACTCCTCATTAGGGTCCAACTAAACCTGGGCTCCATGACGGTGAGAGCGGGATTTTGAGATGGGGCTCAGCTCAAGGCTCCCACCAGACAAACCACTCCGTGAGGCCCTACATATGCATATTTCTTAGGGGCACCACCCTCTTTTATGGAAAAAGAAGGAAACCAAAACAAACCATATGCAACACACACACACACACACACACACACACACACACACACACACACACACACACACACACACACACACACACACACACACACACTCACACACACACACACACACACACACACACACACACACACACACACACACACACACACTCACACCTTCCTTATGTGCTTCAACACAAAATGCCCTTCAACCATTCAACACACACTCCTTAACACTAGGTTGGTAACCTAACAGGACATAAAAGTGTCCTTTCAGGGGTCCAAACCCATAGTAGATCCACTCATTTTGTAAAATCCTTTCATGAGGTTATAGTTCAAGGCCTTCTACACATGTAAAAAATAAGAAACTTGTAAAATTTCTCATCTTTTGGTCACACCAAGCCTCCAAAGTTGATCGACCAGTACATTTTCATCAAAACAGTCATTTCTTACGTTTTGTTGCATAAAAATAAGATTAGGGATTTTTGTAGGACTTGAGATAAATTCCCTAGTTAACTTCAATGGGTTGGTGACCAGAACATATGATTGCTTCTCACTCACTATTTTTTGTTTTGCCAAAAGAAATAGGTACAAAAAAGCTGAATTTTTACCATTCTGCAAACCTATCATCAAAGTTTCTATAGCCACGCTCAATACAAATAATATATGCATGTTTTCTTAGTTCCCTATTGTTCTTTAGGTTCATAAGGATCCATGGAGCATGTCAAAAGAATATTACATCTCTTACCAAGGGAATCTTGGGGACAAAGATGAAGTGCTAAATACAACAAACATGAAAAATCTGGGTTCAACATTATGAGTTGTAGAATCCCATAGAAACTATTCAATATCTAGCCAAATTTGATCCTTATGACTAGATATGGTTACTACCTACAAAATGCATGTAGTTGTCACAAGAAACTAACAATATTGAAAAAGCTATACTTGATATACTAGAATGTTTCGTTTTCTTCTATAATTGAAAAAATCAATCATCGTTGTCTACTATGCAAAATAGGGTATTAGGTGCCCCAAAACTCAAGGAATATTAGCTTTATGTTACAATATGCGACATAGAAAATCAAAACTGCATTTGGATATCATGAAAGCCACCAAAAAAATCATAGAAGAGCTAAAATTGGCTAAAAAACAGGATTTGACAATTTTTGTAATTTGGTCATAACTTACAACTTTAACATTTATTTCTCCCTAGAAGCATCAGGACATGTTGAGGACTACTAAAGATAGTTCTCTAGCATTATAGACCTCACAAACATGAATTCTAGAGTGGTATAGTTGCAAAAAATTGAAAAAAGCCAAAAACAGGACCCGTTTTTTCACACAGTTTAGTTCGTGAAATGTTGTGCAAGGACAAGGTTAAAGATGGAATTGATATTCCAAAAAAATGTCGAGTTTTTTTCAGCTCATGAAACAACTTTCTAGATAGATAGCACCCCAAAATCCATTTTGAAACTCTTGACATAATTCAAGGAAAATGGTCACTTAATAGGACATGAAAGTGTCCCAGGACATAAAAGTGTCCCATTACCAACCTAGTGTTAAGCAATCCCTTTGAACACTGCACAAACTCACATGCAAAGAGTGACCTTCACCATATTAGTACTCATATACTTCTATGAAAAGCAAACACACAAACTCTTAGCAAAGCTCAAAACACCACAATTCACAAATACTTGACAACTCCTTTCCTCTCCCAAAAGAAGAGACTACTTACACACATAAGGTGGCATGCATAGAGCTCTTCTCCATCTATGCAGCCCCAAGACTTACTTACACACAACATAAGGAGAGAAGCCAAGCAAGTAGACACCGTGGTGCACAAAAAACTTTCTCAACAAAACAAGCAACCCAATGAGCACAAAATATGAGAAGCTGCCAAGATATGCTTACCAATTTTACAATCGTTTAGAGCAATAGTGTGACAACGACACCCCAATTGTAGCAATTTGTTGATCAAACCATGAGATAGATCATTGAACTTGATATCCTTGCTCTCATATAGAAGCTACAATCCTTATTTAGGGATGAGTATGGTAAGAGAAATGTTTGCAAGAGAATGGTAGCAATAGCATATTGATGCTCTCTCTATGGCAACGCTTATGATAGCGAGCTTAGGAAATGGATAGGGAGACGAGAGGAGAGAGAGATTAGGGCTTCCATAACCTTAGAGGAGCTTATTTGCAGAAGTGGAGTAGGTGTGTGTGTTTTTGTGCTTGCCAAAGGGTTTTTTTATAGCTGTACAAGACCTTGGGTTAGGTTAAACTTGACTAGGGTAGGTATTTAACCATAGTTAGATTTCCTTTTGACCATTCCTTCAATTATGCAAATAAGGGACTTATTTTCTCATTAAAAATAGCCTTTAAGTCGTGGAGGCTCCATAAGGGTTGATAATGTATATGGGCCCCACCATGATGTCCCTCCAGTGGCTCCTGCATAGTGTCCCCATCCTGTTTGTTGTGTCTCTGGAAGCACCTTGAACCGACCCCTCCACATGCAAAGCACCTTGAGCCGACCCCTCCACATGCAAGTGGTTTTTAACTCCCCATTGGTATTTTAGAATGTTGAAGAAGTCAAGAAAACTTTTCACCTTTGTGGTTTGCCTGATTGTAACTTTGACCTGCAGTAACAGTGTCTGCAGCACGTTGTTTTCACCATAACTTTCAGCCTGAAATTCAGAATTAGGTGCTGTAAAAGGAAAAGTTGACCTTCTCAAAGTGTTTAAGCTGATTTTGGAGTGTTCCTCAAGTATTTCCACGAGCTAAGGCATTCAAGATGCATCCAAAACACCTTTTGCACCAAGTCTCCTTGTAGGGGACCCTCACATCCAAGGTGTAGCATGTTTTTTTCAAAAGTGAATCCACCTTAAACAAATGAGGTAGGCTCCAATAAAGTTTTATTTATTGGGGATATACATTATATTTAAGATTTGTTGACCAACACAAGTAAATGATCCAAAAGTTGGTTCACATAGTGGTGGGGAAGGGAAGGCCTACAAGGTTAACCCTACCCTTGAGAGAAGATGGGTAAGATAAGTGCCCATAAATTATTTATTTATAAATGATGGAATGTAGATAGCTATTTAAATTAGTAAAGGTAATTAGTTAAAAGAATATGCAGTAAAAAATTAGGAGAGTAGAATTAAGTTTACTATTTACATTTAGCATGAAGAGAGAAATATGATGTAAATGCATAAAGATCTAAGAAGGGTAAGGTGTTTGTATGGAAAAAGGCTATTATGGAAAGAGAGAATGAACACTAGGTTAAAAATTTGATAAAAAATATATACATTTGAGTAAAAATGTAGTGCAAATGCAAGGTTACCGTTTAACGCTACTCAACGGTTACTCTTGTAAAAAGATAGTATATGCTTATAGCGCTCTGTCATTCCGGTTTTCGAGTGAGTCGAGTAAAAAGACATTTTGAATGTTGAATCTGAAAAAGTGTTTGAGACTTCTTCAGGAATTGTGTGCAAGGAATTGTCTTGATTCACGCTTTCTTCGGTGGATACTCTACTGGAGGTTTCTCCGAGTATGCCCTGATTTCCTAGTACACGACTGGATCTAAGCTTCATATAGACTTATGAAGCCCTGGATAGAGTACTCACCTTTGGATTGACTTGTCATCAATTTCCACTTGATTCGATTGCGACTTTCTGTCAAGCCACTGATTCCTCATCTGACCTGATTCGTGTACAAATTTGGTCAAGTTAGCTATTCTTCTATACAAACAGTAGAGCTTTTGATAACTCTTGTGATAGGTCTCTGTGTATCACTTCAAATTAAGCTATGGGAGTCAAAATTTGATTTTCAAATTTGACTTAGCAAAAAATTCAAAGGTTTGATCTGCAACCTAAAAATTGAATGTATCTGTACCAATTTTGATCCGATTGAACCCAAAATTACCCTATCGCTGTATATTATGTTGGTCTAACACTGTATAAGCTCAAAAGTCAAAATTGATGTCTCTGGATAACAGAAGTAAATAATCACAAATGTTTACTTTTGTCATTTTTTTGCACTTTTTTGATTGGTTTGGCAAGTATACACCTTTTTAAAGTCCCTGGGGACAAGTTTCAATAAGTTTGGACAAATTTTGATCATGTTTATCAACTGTTTTGTGTCCGCAGACTCTGATTTTGAGAATCTGGCTTAAGTCTCACTTTTGGGATCCAAATTTCACCAAAATTGATTTGTGAGGTCTACTTGATGTGCTTGACCTTGTGGTACTCAAATTTGCAAAATTATCAAGTTTTGAAGCAGATGTAAATAATCACGATTATTTACTCCAGCTATATTTTTGCAAGTTTTTTCCCCAACTTTGACACATATATGTTAAGCACCTTTAGTTAAGGTCACTAGCCAAGTTTCATCAAGTTTGGATAATTTTTGGTCAAATAGTCATCAATTATTTGTCCGCAGACTAACTATGCAATTTTAGTCACAAATTTCAATCCAGTGATCCAAATCTTACCAAAAACATGGTAAAATTAGTGGTATGCTGACTTGGTCAAAAAAGTTGAAAAATAGGGCAGATGTTAATAATCACGATTATTTACTACTGACAATTTTTTTGCATCTTTTTGGTCAACTGAGCATGTACACATGTTTATCACATCAATATAAGCCTATGAATCAATTTTCAACAAGTTTGGACAAATTTTCTCCCAATTTATACTCAAGATTCAAAAAGTCAGTACAAGCTTTAGTTTTTACCCAATTTTTTGCTAGTTTAGTGATCCAAATCTCTTGGTCCTTTACAAAAGTTGTTTGTACACATGCAATGAGTCAATGGTATGAACCTTGGTCAATTTAGAGCAGAAAGTTAATAATCGCGATTATTAACTTTAAGCTTGAAATGAACACTTTTTTGCAATTTTTTCAAACACAGTCTTTACATGAGCTGTTTTAAGCGTATGAATCAAGTCAAAACTTAATTGGCCTAAAATGTCAAAAAAAAGTAAATAATCTGAGTTTTGGCCAACTCTTGAAATTTTATACCTCGAAGTGTCTTTGAGCTTACCAACTAGTTCAAACAACTTTTAGGCTTACTCTCCAATCGGATTGAGTGGTTTCGAGTCTTTTCGAGCTATTTCTAGCCGTAGACCTGAAATTTTGCAACTTCCAATAACAACTCACACTTGATTCCTTCAAAGAGAGCAATGTTGTAAAATCCACCTCGGATCTTACTTACCCTACTCCTAGATTCTCATGCAATGGGGTTGTGGAAAGTATCCACTAACACTCGTTTTTTTGTTTTTTACGGTTTTCAGAGCCTTGACCTTAAGACTTGTCTCGCCTTTCAATCATTCTCCAAATCCTAATCTAAATCTACAATCCTACAATCCTAAAGGCACTCAGCAAGTACGATTACTTCCAAGCTACCTCTACATAGCAAAAGACGATAATCTTAAGCTATGCGATTTCTAAAAGAAAGTTTTGAACTCTAGGCAAACCTAGAGGAAGTTAAAGAATAACTTCACAAGATGCTTGCGTTTTTTCCTAGTTTAGGAATCTTCGATCTCCGACAGCGGCACCAAATGTGGGACGCATGTCTAACCTCACCATCCTATCTTATTGCAGTATTAACGAGAACCACGATTAATTTGTTAAACCATGGGATGAAGCTGATTCGACTAGTGCATAGAGGCTACAAGAGGCTGTCCATCTCTCGGAAAATAACTAATAAATCGCATCTAACTCAAGCTACACTCAAGTGACTTAAATCACCAAAAGCCAATCACTCATCGATAAACAAATCACATCTGTTACAACATCAAATGACATTCAAACATAACAGAACTTCTATGACAAGTTTATAAGACCTAAGCACACATGCTTATGGTTTCAAATCTCACTTTAAGTCAAGTTCCAAAATCGCGATTATTAACAGTAGTGGATTTTTGACCTAGTCGTTTTCGACCCAGAATGCATCTAAATGCTTAGCAATGATGCCCCAATATCCCGCCTATGCTTAGTTTTTGAATTAAAAGTATACATTCCTAGTTATGATGAAATTAGGCCGCGGGTCGGCGACTCCAAAAGCTTCAAAATACTGTGAACTGCTTACGTCAATGCGTAGAGCTTTTACCTGCGGTTGCAATGCAACAAACGCAATCGCAATGTGACAACCGAAGAGGGAGTAGGAAGCACGAGAAGGAGAGGAGTGAACGCCGTTATCTCATGCTGTGTATTTCTTATCCAAGAATTTATAAAAAACTTACAAAAATTGGCTTTTATACCTTAGCCAAGGTTTTGGGTGGTCAAAACTAATAATCTGGAGTACTACCAAAGCTGGGTAATGACTGACTGATACAATCTGGAAGCTTGTAGCCACAGCTCATTAATTACAGAGTTTAGCCGAAAAAATAGGAGTTACAATATTCCTGATTTATCAAAACAATAAATGTTTTACAAAAAGAACTCCGAAAAATGATATCCGTGTTAGCTTGCTGCTAACACAAGGACCCAGCAAGATGGGTACCCATTGAGCTTAAAGGTGCAAGAACAAAACATCATACCAGGAAACAGGCCGAAGATCCCACAGAACTACTAGAAAAGATGTATCAAGAAGCAGAAGCCTTGAAGCTGAGGGAAGCCCAAGAAGCGGCAAGAAAAGTGAAAGAGACGGCAAAACAACAAAAGCAAGCAGAGGAAGCAACCGAACAAGGAGCAACACAACATGATCAGGGTGATGTGTCTCTCTGTCCTTCTTCACCCTTTTCTGAACAGCAATATGATCACCCCATGCCGAGCCCACCACCTTCACCAACAGATAAAGCCAAAAAATCAGAGTCCACCACAGAGACAAAGCCTGAGCAAAGAAAGGCATCTAAATCATCACAAAGAGCAGCAAAAAGAGCACCGAAAGAGCCAAAAAGGGCAGCAAGTCCTACTCTAGCTGAGGACAACACAAAGTCTAAGCAACTAAGAGAACAAGAGGCTGAGGCAACACCCTCTACCCAACACAGCAAGAGAAGGCCGAGGCATCCACGAAGCCTCAGGATGACAAAACGGCAGAAAATTAGTCACAACCACAAGGAGAACCAATAGCCATGAAGTTGGTACAGCTGCGTTATGTCGGCACAAGTTAATGGCTCCTGCATTCATATGGCAATACATGACAAAATGGGGGAGTCAGTACCAGATGCCGACCACGGGAAGTTTTTCCATGATGTGTATGCCACATGTGGCAATTAGCAGGTCAGACATTGGTTTTTAATATCTAAAGATTGAAATGCTCGCAGATGCAGTGAATTTTCTCTCTGGCTACTCTATGGTTCAATTATTTGGCCACGGTGTTCTTTTTGGAGGACTATTTCATGGTTAAAGATTGAACAAGGCTATTTGTCGTGGTTACGTCAAGTTTGGGGTGGTCAACACTTGGAGTGGCCGCCACTATCGGCGAATGACAGAGTTGGTGAAGTGCGACTCCAATGGGGCGGCCAGGGCTACTTGAAGCTATGAGTATTTGGACTCGGCGACCAAGACCTTGAATTATACCAATTTTGCGGAGCTTTTGGTTGTGGTCAACCTTGGGTGGGATCAACAGGCTGTGTAAGGCAATTTAAAAATATCGCCATGCTTTTAAAAAAAAAAACGTGAGGAGCTGCAGGTCCAGGATGGCGCCACCAGGTGGCGGAGCTTTTTGTCGCCCAGGGAAGGAGGGTGAGACGGTGAGCTGCATGGCAAAGAGGACCACCAAGGGCATGCGAGACAGATGTCTGCAAGATCATGAGGGAAGCGCTGGATTGCATAAGGAAAGCCTATCAACACACTGGGAGAGCTGGACGAAGCAAAAGCCGAGGGGCTACCGGCAAGTAGGGACACGACTGCTAGTTGCATGGCGGGCTTTTGAAGGGAAGCACTGCAGTTGAAGGGGGGTGTAGCAAGAGGCGGAGGAGGACTGCAAGACGGGAGAGGACGAAGGTGTTGCGGGGGTTGTTGCAGTAACCACCAAAGAGGAAGGAGAGAGCACTGCAAGAGAGGGATCAGCCCCGACTGAGCCTGAGTTCTCAAGAGGCAAGAGCTGCAGGGACGAGAAGAAAATTTGGGGGGTCTCATCATAAAAAAAAGAGAGAGAGCATGCTCCAGAAGCTTGAAAGGCTGCTAGCTGTGTGGAGGGCCGTCAGCTTCACATAAAGAAAAGAGTAGGTGCTGCAGTTCAAGGGCGGCCTGTAGGATATGCCGAGAGGGCTGCATACGCCCGGGAGGGACTTGGAGGCCATTCAAGAGCACAGAGGACACGTTTAAGAACGTGGTTTAGAGCGGGGTTGCCTGTGGCGAGGGTCTGGTCCGATGCATGAGGAAGAAAAAGCAACACACAAAAAAAGAGTCCCATAAGCAGACGAAGGCAAAAATGAAAGGGTTATTATAAGTGAGTTGAAGACAACAGGCTGCAAAGAAAAAAAGGGTTGGGAGGTCGTCATCTGGAAGGGACTGGTGGTGATCAGGCTGGGAGAAGCCAAGCAAGGAGTTCACAGCGTCATGAGAATCGGCGGACTATCCATGTTTTTTGTGAAAACGATATCATTGTACAGTGCTATCATACTTTTGACTTGAATTGAAGTGGCTCATAGCCTGAAGGTTCTCCGTCATCTTCTCTATCTCAGCTTGACGACCTCTTGTGCTTTGGCTTGGTTGTGTGCATGTATTGCCCCCAAGTCGTGTGTGTGCGCGCGCGCCAAGAAAAGCGAAATAGAGTACATGAGGGGATAGGAGAGATATGGCAGGTATGAGCTAAAATATGTTTAAGGCATAAGTATCTATCTGATTGAGTGTCATTGTTTAGGTGTATGAGGAAAAAAGTGATTGATTGTGAGTGTGTGTCATCGGTGGTGTCCGAGACGAGTTGATACAATTGGAATTTGTAAATTGGGCTATATTAAGTGTGAGTTTGTGTGGTTTGGGGTACTGGGTATCTGCTGAGCTATATAGAGGCAAGTATACAACATGTTGTGCGGGTTTTCCTCTTCCCCCTTTGCATCAATGGTGCCCCCACGAAGGACTCGATGATCGCGTTGAAGAAGACAGTGCAAAGAGAAACCGAAGGATAACATGGCTTCTCGAAGAAGACAGTGCAAAGAGCAACCGAAGGATAACATGGCTTCTCGAAGCTATGGCCCTGTTTTCACAAGTGAGGAGGATCCAGTCGATTGGATTGCAGATTTTGAATTATACATGCTATCACTGCGAATGCCTAGTGAAGACAGCAAGATGGACACTATACCATTGGTGCTACGAGGCAAGGCAAAAGCATGGTTCGATACATTACAGGGTGAGCCGCGAGACAGGCCTGGCAGGCTCTACGGGCCAGTTTCTTACAAAGTTTTCAAAAGGAAGTATCACCTATGGATATGGACGCGAAATTGAAAGCTCTCAAGCAAGATGTAAGTGAAGAATTTAATACTTTTCTTAATCGGTTTGAAGAATGTCGGGCAGAATTAGCCACATCAATGCAATTGGCCAACAACGACTATTTCAAGATGGACAAATTTACGGCATGCCTACATCCCAAGGTACAAGAAAAGGTGGATTTCAAAAGCCCCGAGAACTACAACGGTGCTGTAGCAATCACTCGAGCAAAGAGCAGGAAGATCAAGAAGAAGATCGAACAAGGTATGATGGGATACGAGCGACCACTGATCCCTCAAGGCGAGGTTCGTGCAGAGGATCAAGCGAATCGTGCAGTGGTAGCTATTCCTCAACACTAGGTACATACTATTCAAGATTTATCAAAACAAATGCAAGAGCTTTGTTTGAGTGTGATGGACAGAGGGCAGCAAAGAGCGGGTAGAGGAAGAGCTAGGCAGCTGCCTGGCCGTTGTTATAATTGCGGCAAAGAAGGTCACTATGCATCGGATTGTCCACATCCACCAAGGGAAAGAGGAGGTATGTATCCACTCTTCGGAAGAGGAAGAGGACAAGGGCAACTCAACGGGCAAAGAGAGCAGCAGTCTGACAATCCTATACCTCCTGCCTCTGAAGGTAATGAAGAAGCTCATCGTGTTAATATGATTGGAGTAGATGAACAGGTAGTAGATGTTTTGGCCAACAAGAGAGCACGTGAAGGAAGAGAGACGGAGACAGAGTAGGAGACTAGAGCTCGCAAAGGAAAAGGGAATGTCGGTGAAGGTAGAGAGCAGGTAGAGACGAGCAAAAGAAGAAGGAGGTGTAAAATCAAGCAATCCAACTACCAACTTGGAAGGGATCACCCCGAATATGACTTGATGAGTGACGTCAAGAACCAAAAGGCTAATATTACTTTTGGTCAGCTGCTTGCTTTAAATCCTAAATTGCAACGTCAGTGGTCTACTAGTACTAGCACCAGGCTTCCATGGGACAAAACAAGAGTGCATACTGTGGGGAATCTAGCATTGAGGGTTGGGAGTCCAGCGGATGTGCTTCCACTTGTTGATGCTCTTATTGAAAAGAAGATGTAGGTACATGCATACATCGATGGAGGGGCCCAAGTGTGTGTCATGACCGAATCCACCATGAAGGATGCAGGACTTAAAGCAGTGGTAAGATCTAATGTGCGAATGAGGATGGCCAACCATACCAAGGCCAGGTGTTTGGGCATAGCACAGGATGTGAAGGTAAAAGTTATGGGTGTTGAATGCCTTATTGATTTTTTTGTTATGAAAGCTGACAACAATGCTTACCCTATCATATTGGGTAGACCATGGCTTCTTGCAATGGGGGCCAAGCACGATTGGGGGAAAGGGGTATTTACTTTATTTGATAAAGAGAATAATAGGCAGGTGATGCTTGATCTACGGACGAGGGAGAGTTTCTCTCATCCTATGGTGAAGGATGAGGGAGATGATTCTACAACAAGCTATGAATACGAAACGGAGTCAACCTATGATGAAGGCTACACATATATAGAAGAGGGAAAGAGTGATGACGACCTCCTCCACGTTGATGTTGATATCTTTGGGGTTACTATCAATAACTCTATTACAAAAGAAGGTATGCAAGCTCAAGTTTCCTCTCTTGATGCCCAAGAGGTAAGAGGTATGCTAGGAGAAGACTTAACAAAGCAAGAGAAGGAAAATTATGTGCAACTCTGTGCATCCTATCCTAATTTGTTTGCCACTGAGTATAAAGATTTGCGAGGTGCCAAGGAAGTCAAACACAAGATCATACTCAAGGAGGGGCATAAACCAAAGGCACAAAAGCTAAGGAGATTAGGTGAAATTCAGTAGGAAGCTCTTTGGCAGGAAATCAACAAGCTATTGGAGGCAGGCATCATCTATCCCGTGCAAGAATCTGAATGGGTCTCCCCGGTTGTCATAACAGCTAAGAAGAACGGCAAATGGCAAGTGTGTGTTGATTATAAGCCTTTAAATGCTGCTACCAAGAGGAACTATTATCCTTTACCCTTTCAGGATGAAATTTTAAATGAAGTTGCAGGTCACGAAAGGTACTCTATTATGGACGGCTTCTCTGGGTACTTCCAGATAAGCATTGCACTTGAAGACTAGTTGAGAACCACTTTCATTTCGCCATGGGGCTATTTTGCCTACCGTAGAATGCCCTTCGGCTTGGTGAATGCTTATGCAACTTTTCAAGATTGGATGAACAAAGTGTTTGGTCCCTACCTTGGTAAGTTCATCAGAGTTTTCATGGATGACATAGGGTGTTACAATTCTAGGAATGATCATTTGTCAAAGTTAAAGTTATGTTTCTATCGATTGGATGAAGCGGGTGGTCAATTGAATCCCAAAAAATGCAAGTTAGCTCAACCTCGAGCTCACCTGCTAGGGCATCTGGTCTCACAGAATGGTATTGAAGCTGATCCAGAAAAGGTAAAGGCTCTTGTGTTGATGGAGCCTCCCAAAAGTGCTACACGTTTGGCATCATTTGTGCATAAGTTGAAGTAGCTCTCTCGCTTATTTTGGATGCTTTCACATTATGTCTACCCTCTTCAAAAAATGAGTCAACAGGTTCATGGCTTTCAATGGAATGAAGACACACAAGCAACTTTTGACAGGGTTAAGGAAATCCTATGTCAATTGCCTACTGTTTGTCCTCCCAATCGTGAGGATGATTTTTATGTTGCTATGACAGTGGGTACAGTTGCCATTGGTGCAGTTTTGTTACAAAAAGCGGTGCTACAAACCCGTCTACTTTGAGAGTTGGATCATCAGTCCAGGGGAGATGTCATACACAGAGTTTGACAATGGGTGATGACCCTAGTGTTTGCTTGCAGGAAGTTCAAAGTGCATTTAATTGTTCGCAAGTTTTATGTGCTTACTTCTAACAATTTATTACCTGAAGTGATGCTTCACCTATGACCATGGAGGTGCATTATGAAGTGGGTGCTAGAATTACAAGAGTTTGATTTTGAGTTTAAAATTGATCACACTTGCAGGTCACATCTCGCAGACGTGCTGGTAAATAAGGGTGTGGATTTGCCTATGTATCCCAGGCTGGTTCGAGAAGAGGCAAATGATGAACCGGATCTAAAAAAGCTTTTGTCATGTCGTTCGATGGTGCTTACAGGAGGGTTGTCCAAAAAGCCGGAGGCGGGATCATTATACAGGATCCACAAGGTAACACTATTTTTTCAAAAGCTTATGATTTGGAGGATGTGCATACACACAACGAGGCAGAGTACTTGGCTCTCCACTTAGGCCGTAAGCAGTGTATCGAGTTTGGGATATCCAGGCTCATAGTGAAGGGAGATGCTCTTTTGGTTATCAAACAACTCTTAGGGCAATGGCAGGTGAAGAGGGACTCTCTCAAGCATTGGTTTTTTTCTGTTAAAAAGTTATTGAACTTTTTAAAAGTAGTGCAATTCAAGCATGTTAGGAGGGAGCAAAATCAAGAAGCTGACTAGTTAGCCAGTAGCCGGGTACAAATGCATGTGGCAGGTTTATATGTGGCGCCTGCCAGCTATGCAGGTAGGGAAACACTGAAAGATGTTGATGGTTTCTTGAGCACAGGTCAAGGTCTCGCAGGCATCTCCAAGCTACAGAGGAAAAGGATTACCCAAAAGGCTAGCAGGTTCACTTTGATAGGTGAAGACCTTATGGTATACGGCCATGATGGAGTATTGAGGAGAGTTCTCTACAAGGAGGAGATCGGCATGGTTTTGACGTGCAATGCCATGAAGAAAGCGGACATCAAGGTAAAGATCAGGTTCTCTTTCGCATTCTCAGAGCAGGTTTTTAGTGGCCATCTCTTATACGAGATGTTCATTACTGGTGTAAGACATGTCACGAATGTCAAGTTATGGGTGAGCGGCGTTTAGTAGCAGAGTCACAAGGGGCTATCTTGGCCCAAAATGCATTCGAAAAGTGGGGATTGGACGCTATTGGCCCGCTTCTCAAGTCTACAAGTGAAAAAAAGTACATCTTGGTAGCTATCAACTACCTCACTAGGTGGGTAGAAGCCAAAGCAGTCAAGGAGGTAAATGCTTTTTCAGTTGCTCAATTTTTATTTGATTCTATCTATTGTCGGTTTGGAGTTCCATGGGTTTTGATATCAGATAGAGGATAGGGATTCCGCAGCAAGCTAGTACGTGTATTGGTAGAGAAGATGGGAATTCAATACAGATTCTTGTCTCCCTATCATCCATAGTGTAATGGTTTGGTTGAAAATGCAAATGGTCAAATCATTAAAATGCTCACCGAATATATTTATAAACAGGTGGAAGACTGGGAGGGTAATCTTGATAAGTGCTTATGGGCCTACATAACTTCTTATAAAGTGGCCACCAATTTCACTCCTTACGAATTGGTGTTTGGCAAAGAAGCAGTCTTACCTGTACACATCTAGTTAGGTTCATTAAACGGTTTATGGCGAGTTAATGTGAATCAGCGAGATGTTTTGCAGGACATAATCACACACTTGGAGGCTTTGAAGATGGATCGAGAGGCTGCAGCAGATTTTTATGTGCAACAAAGAGAGAAATGTGTAGGGAAGTTCAACAAAACATTACCAAAGAAGAAGTTGCATGAAGGTGATTTGGTCATGAAGTACAAGATCTACCTTGATTTCACATTTTAGAAAAAGTTCAAGAAGAAGTGGATTGGACCCTAAAGAATTTCCAAATCTTTCCCTAATGGTACTTATCAGTTAGAGCGGTCCAATGGTAAGCCTCTTCGACACAGGGTAAATGGAGTTCGTCTCATGCTCTACTTCGACAGGGCTCTCACGCCGGATGTTCATCAAATTATTGTTGAAGGAGCTGGGCATCCCACTTAGGGGTGCAGTCTAAGATAGCACAGAGACATAAATAATACTTTGTACATGACTTTATTTCATCTTTGCATAGTATTAGCAAGTTTATAGTTTTTAAACAATAAAGACTTGGATTGGTTGAACATAAATATTCAACCAGCGGGTTGGACAATGATGGTACAACTGAGTTATGTCGGCACAAGTTAATGACTCCTGCATTCATATGGCATCATGCAAATACAGGACAAAATGGGGGACTCAGTACCAGATGTCGACTACGGGAAGTTTTTCCATGATGTGTATGCTAGATGTGGCAATTAGTAGGTCAGGCATTGGTTTTTAATCTCTAATTATTGAAATGCTCACAGATGTAGGGAATTTTCTCTCTCGCTACTCTACGATTCAATTATTTGGCCACGAAGTTCTTTTTGGAGGACTATTTCATGGTTAAAGATTGAACGAGGCTATTTGTCGTGATTACGTCAAGTTCACGATGGTCAACACTTGGAGTGGCCGCCATTATCGACGAATGACAGAGCAGGTGAAGTGCGAGTCCAATGGGACGGCCAGGGCTACTTGAAGCTATAAGTATTTGGACTCGGCGACCAAGACCTTGAATTATAGCAATTTTGTGGAGCTTTTGGTTGCGGTTGACCTTGGGTGGGAACAGCAGGCTGTGTAAGGCAATTTAAAATTATCTCCATGCTTTAAAAAAAAAAACATGAGAAGCTGCAGGTCTAGGATGACGCGGAGGACACGTTTAAGAACGTGGTTTAGAGTGGGGCTACCTAGGGGACGAGGGTCTGGTTCGATGCATGAGGAATAAAAAGCAACACTAGGAGGTCGTCATCTGGAAGG
This sequence comes from Adiantum capillus-veneris, assembly GCF_014529385.1. Taxonomy (NCBI): domain Eukaryota; kingdom Viridiplantae; phylum Streptophyta; class Polypodiopsida; order Polypodiales; family Pteridaceae; genus Adiantum; species Adiantum capillus-veneris. The sequence goes on along the minus strand of NC_140944.1, from coordinate 136,835,413 downwards.
GACTGGTCGTGATCAGGCCGGGAGAAGCCAAGCAAGGAGTTCACAACTTCATGAGAATCGACGGACTATCCATGTTTTTTGTGAAAACGATATCATTGTACAATGCTATCATACTTTTGACTTGAATTGAAGTGGCTCATAGCGTGAAGGTTCTCCGTCATCTTCTCTATCTCAGCTTGACGACCTCTTGTGCTTTGGCTTGGTTGTGTGCTTGTATTGCCCCCAAGTCGTGTGTGTGTGCGTGTGCGCACCAAGAAAGAGCAAGATAGAGTACGTGAGGGGATATGAGAGAGATGGAAGGTATGAGCTAAAATAAGTTTAACACATAAGTATCTATGTGATTGAGTGTGAGGAAAAAAGTGATTGATTGTGAGTGTGTGTCATCGGTGGTGTCCGAGAGCAAGTCAATACAATTGGAATTTGTAAATTGGGCTATATTAAGTGTGAGTTTGTGTGGTTTTGGGTGTTGGGTATCTGCTGAGCTATAAAGAGGCAAGTCTACAACATGTTGTGCGGGTTTCCATCTACCCCCTTTCCAACGTCACCAAAGGACGCACAAGAATTTGCAGAAACATCAAGTCATCTGGCACGAAACGAAGATTGGCACTCAAATGATGAAGTGATCCTGCAAGTTAATGAGTATTTTAAACAAATGTAGGACATGACTGAATGACTTCACTCAGCATCACTTAGCCGTAGCACAAGGGCCAAAGAATTAGAAATGGTGATTGATGCATTCCAAGGGGAGTTTCTTGATCGACTAAACGTCATCATCGAAATACAAAGGCAAGTGCAGAAGTTGAAAGCGGAGGATGAACAACATCAGCTTGCAAGGGATAAGCAACAGAAAGAGATGGAGGAGCTTGGTGATTTGCTTACAAAAGTGTTAGATGCATGCAAAGCAAAAGATGAACAGCTGACAGAAGTTATAAACAAACTTCTAACTACAACACTATCAGTTCAGAAGATTTAGGTTTAGTTGGATGTAGCCAATGCCTCCTTACAGTACTCAGAACAAAGAATAAATGATCAGGCAATTTTCTTGCCACAAATCAGAGAAAATCCCTCAGTGGCCTCGATCAAAGGCACAAATGAGGTCTACAAGGCATTAGAGAAGAAGAATAAAGACCTCAAGCTGGAGCTTAAATTGGATCAGTCTCAGCACATAGACCTGGCTTTGATGCGGCTTTAAAGAGAAGACGAGCTGCTGAAAGAAATAGTAGAACTCAAAAGAGTCAACCAGCTATTTGAGAGAGGGACGACCGGAAACACGAAGAGGCGGGCACTTCAGAGCAGCCATAGCTAGAGATCCCCGAGTTTCATTTGCTGAGATGGAGACACAGCCAACCAAAGAGCTAAGTGGCGAGCAAGAGTTTCAACTACACATAACCGAAACAGACACAATGCCAATGGTCTAGCTCTCAAAGGCTGATAAAGATGCACTCAAGGAAAAAATTACACAAGAGGTAGATGAGTAATGGAAGGCATCAATGGATTGGGAACTGAGAGTTCTTCACTCCGTCAACGTTACAAAACTCACTCCCTATCAAATCAATGCACAATGGCACCAACAATCCCTACCCTATCCTTTGATTAAAGTGGAGTTTCTACAAGTGAAAGAAAGGCTTACATCGACATGCAAGTCAAGGGTGCAGATCAAGACCACCCGAAGTGGAGGCTGAACTGGCTGAACAAGAATCTAAGGTATTTGATTCTGTTCACAAGAGCACCTGCAACCCTGCAAAAGGATCCTAATCTCTGTCTTGTACCAAGAGTCAGGACTTGGAAAGCACATGAGCCACTCATAAAGAAGCAGCCAACTTGGTTGAATGACCCCAGATTTCCTGCTCCAAAAAAGGGATTATTGATGGAGGAGTACATGGCGAAAACCCTAACGGGCACCATGTCCTTCTTCAGAAGTCTACCAGATTTATCATGTGCAATATTATACAAAATCTACTATTATACAATATTATGCAATATTGGTTGAATGCTGCTCACTTGCATTGAAGTATTCCATGAGCCAGAGAAAGCAGGCACCCCGTGGATGTCATTCCTCGAGGGTAACAAAGGGTTGTGTTATGATCTCAGTGGGAAACCTTTCGAAGAAGTCCTCTATGGATTCTATGCCAGATGTATGTTTTTACCTTCCCACAATATGCTGGCATTTGAGGAAGCGTTCTACACATGGTTCTTCACTTGGAAAACAAAAAATATTTGGGCCAGTGATTAGCAACCTGACATCACGCTTTGTAGGCTACTCAGCCGTGGAGCTGAAGAACAAAGTCACCATGCAGTTCTTGCAAGTGCTAGATAAAGAGAGAAAGATCAGAAGAGTCCACTTGAGATTAACTACCCACAATCATTGCCAAACCTTCACACAACAACATGTCCCAGAAGCTTACATGTCACATACACTCAGGGCTATCATCAAACTGCCAAGAGATGTGCTAGACTTAACATGCCAAATGACTTGCAAGATTTGAAAGACGATTCTCACTATTGAAGAATTTGATGACATAGACAAAGTGAAACACCCCTAGGAAGTGTTTCTTGAAGGGATTGATGGAATCACCTAGAACCTAGAAATAGAGTGATTCTATGATCATGGATATGTATGCCAAGATAATGTTTCTTCCCTCACATTACATGCAAACATTTGAGGAAGCATTTATGACGGGCTTCTTTGAGATGGATTCTACCATCTTCAACCTGATGGATGAAGGATTTGCAAGCACAACACATTGCTTACCAGAGCATGCTGCTAAACAACCCACTCAAAGACTTATCATTCAAAGCATATACCATAGCTAGGGTGAAAAAATTCAACAAAGTCATCAAGACCTTGAAGAAAAGGCAATGCGACTACTAAAGACATCCTCTAGCTTTCACGAGGATGTACAACAACCAGGAAGGACAACTTGTTTTGTCAATGCAGCTAACGGGAACTCTTCTAGTTGAACACACCCAGTCAAAGCCACAACTTTGATATGTTGTATTTTATTTTTTGAGAATCCATGTAAATGAACATTTGTAATTTTGATCAAAAGTTGTAAAACTTTGAGATGTAAAATGTGATCATGTACTCAAAGTGAAAGTAGTCGGCCATTGGCAATTTTGAAATTCCTAGGTATAAATATCAAAAGCCCTTGCTTGAATTGAGGATTATTCTTGGAAAAGGAGAGATTTTGATGTACAATTATGAAAGCGGCTACTCTGCTCAAACTTGTAATACATTCTTCTCATGATTCGATAATCCAAATTTCGTTTCATGAATTGCATTTTGTTCCTTGTCTCTTATGTGGTGCCACGCGTTGCGGTGGCTAATTATAAAAGCATGGCCATTGCTCTCGTGAGTTGTGACATGATCCTCCTTTCCAAAGTGAAGAAGTTTCAAATATGTTTTCTTAATGCTCCCACTATGATGATGCTCCACTATGTATACTAGTATGTGACCCATGCGTTGTTGCAGTCAAAGAAATATCACCTCTATTTTTGTAGGGCTATTTTCTCTTCCAAGTGGAACACTATCAATACTCTCTTTCTACATGTATATTCTATTGCATTTTTGAAAGTGATGCATGACACAACCTCTTGATAGATTCTAACAAACATGAATATATGTAAGATGCTTCAAAGCATTCTTTGATACCAAGCTTGGGAGATTCTCATAGACATTATTTTTCTTGAGGGATCTTTCAATTAAGTGTAAGCATTTCAAGTTCGGTTGTGGTTTGAGACTACGTGTCTGTGGGTCTTATCTTCATTTTGGAGTACTTAAAGCACTATTTTTTAACATTTTGTTTATAAAAGGTGTTATTAGACCTGTGGAGACATACTTATGCTATTTTTGTTGCAATTTCTGGGATGTGGTACATGTTGGATTGTGCTTTTGTACCTTATCAATTGAACACTTTATTTCATATACTTGTCCCATTGACCTAATATAGCTTTCCTTAAAGTTTTGTGGCAATCTGAATTTGTTTAGTAATCAAAATGGCATGTTAACCTATAGTGGTGAGATAGGACATATGCATATTTTTTGATATGGGAGTGATGGTTAGCTTGTTGAGTTGATGTGTTTGCTTGTTAGGTTCACTTCTTGAGGATTAACACCCTCAAAGAGTCTTTGTGCCCCATTCGAGACACTTACTCATCCAAGAAGCAATGTGTCAAAAAGGTAACAAAATGCTTTTGGACATTCTCAAGCTCTTTCCAAGTGGACTTTAAGATGTTCCCTCCCCACACTTAACTCCAAAAGAAGAACTGGTTTCACCAATGTGTCAAAAAGGTACTTCTTGAGAACCCTGCACTTGATGTTTTCCGCATTACACATGTTCTCAAATGCATAATATGCTCTGTTTCCGACTTCCAAGGCTCAAGCTCTTGGCTATGGATGCAAATCCAAGCCAATGAAAGTTTCTTCTTCTCCATCTATACTATTCTATTACTAAGCTATGCTAAGAGCTTGCCCATGAGCAAGGTACATGGAATATCAATTCTCTTGCTTGAAAAATACTTCTCTCCACCTTCATCTTCCACTTCCTTTCTCCCTACAAGGGTGTTTAGGGTTTGGAAAGAAGGGTTATACCATGGAATCTTGAATACACCATCTTCTTGCTTCAATCAAGGCTCCACAAGAGCACAAACATCTATTGTAACAAATATATATTTTGAGAGGACTATAATACAAGTTCTTTTGGAGGGGGGATTGGCTCCAAGAAAATACCGTCCTCATTGAGTTGTCAATATTAATTGGGTATTCTCTTTGAATTGTGTGCATTGTTAAAGTGTTTTTGATGTGTGATAGTGTAAAGAATTCAGCCCAGCACAACCTATGTTCTCCTTGCTATCTCTCTCTTAAAGGAAATCTCTCTCCTTTCATAGTTAAATTCCATTCAATCTGGAAGTAGGTGTTAGATTATCTGCCAACTTCCCACATATGATAACTTTGTGCCAATGGAGTGACATAATTGGTGTTGTTAAGTTTGAACTTTAAAGTAATGCCTTGCCAATCTAGAACTCCTTTGTAAGTCTGCATCTAGGGAACACCTAGGATGAGTGATTCATCAAGGTCTGTGTCTGCCATTACATGAAATTGATGTTGACAAGGCCATTGATATTGATTGAAACTTTTCTTGACCTAAGTTGACCACCTTGCCTTGGGTTTTAGGTCAAGAAAAGTTTCATCCAGGGAACACCTTAGGATGAGTGATTCATCAAGGTTTGTGTCTGCCAATACATGAAATTTGTAAGTCTGCATCCAGGGAACACCTAGGATGAGTGATTCATCAAGGTTTGTGTCTGCCATTACATGAAATTTGTAAGTCTGCATCCAGGGAACACCTAGGATGAGTGGTTCATCAAGGTCTGTGTCTGCCATTACATGAAATTGATGTTGACAAGGCCATTGATATTGATTGAAACTTTTCTTGACCTAAGTTGACCACCTTGCCTTGGGTTTTAGCTTGAGGTCTATCTGATTTGTAGTTAATGGTGCATGTCATCTTCATGTATGTAGAGTACTTGGTGACATTCACTCGAGCTCCAATGTCCACAAGTGCTTGCTCTATCAATCCATGTGGAAGCTATATTTGGATGCATATATCCATGCCTCCAAGACAGTTTTTCTCTTTCTAAATTGCTTCAATTTGAGGAGGTGTTGCTGTACATGAGAGAATTTGCACGTTGTTTTATCATTCCTTATGCTTTAAAATCCACAACTTAGCTTCCTTCTGAGCATGTGCTTGATTAGCTTGGAATTTCTTATTTCCTTTTACTGCATCATGGATCTTTTTTAATAGTTGTTAGTGGTAAATAATACTTCTTCAACCTACATCCACTAATCTAGTTGGGCATCTCTTCTCCCTCTTATGTCGTAAGATTTATGGTTGCACTTGATGATATGTCTTGAATCACAAATGGGCCATTTTCTCACTTTTTTAATTTCTTGGAATGTTGTTTGAAGGTGTAGACTAATACATAGTCACTCTTTTTGAATTCCTTATTGAGATCACATATTGATCATGAATTTCATGTGATGTTTTTACGCATAGATACCTATGGTAGGTCGTATTCGAGTCTCGTCTAGCCTTTTGAGAATATCTAGCCTCTCTAAAATCTTGTGATCTCTCCACTCTAAGTCCTTGGCTACTTGAAGTGTGGTAATCAAGAAATCTATGGGCAATATGGCATTAAGTCCAAACACCAAGTTAAAAGGTGTCATTTCAATCGTTGTTTTGTAAGCTACACAGTATGCCCATGCAATGTAGCTTTTGGTCGCAAAATGATCTTGACTCACTCACTATTTTTGTGAGCACCATGCATAGGATTTTGTTTGCGCTCTTCACCTGCCCATTAGCTTGAGGGTGATAAGGTGCTGATTTGCGAAATGATTTACCACATACTCATCTACTAGCAAGGACTCAATCACTTCATTTATGAAGTGAATCTTTTTGTCGCTAACCATCTCAATCGGAGGAAATCCATACACCGAGCAAAAAAGATCGAGCGTGTAATTTTTCCAAGCAAAAGTAAATAGAATTGTAACACAAATTTCTTTTTCAATTAAGCCTTGCCATAATCTCAAGTGCAAGCAGTCCAACAAAATGGTCAGCTGGTAGAGGATTGAAAACTCCAACACATGAAGGTCATTGCTGCTACAATATAAATTTATATTTGAACATAAGATATCGAAACTCCAAGCACCCCTCTTGCAATGGCAATTGCAGGAAACAAGGAAACCATGTTTGATCTTAGCCCTGAGTCTCATATATGATCAAGACATTTAGTGAGATTTAAAGTGTAAAATTTTTGTCACATGTTCATGCTACTCGTTGAAATTTAAAGCCCATTGGTTGCACGATCTTCCCCTTCCTTAGAAAAGGAGTCACGACCTTTACTTTTGCTTTTGAGTTCTCATTCGTTAGTCTCATAGGAGTCAACTAATACTCACAAAATGCATGGTATTTGCAAGATTTTTAAGACTACAAGCATTGTCTCCTAGATTGCTAATATCAAAGTCAAAAAATGGGATCACTTGATTGCAAAATTTAATAAATGCTACTAGTATTTTGTGAGACTCGGCTCTTAAACATGCAGGGTAATAAAATAAATTGAATGCGCTTTAATCTCTCTCTCTCTCTCTCTCTCTCTCTATATATATATATACACACACACACACACACACACACACACATACACCTGAAGACTTGTATGATAGAGCCTACTCTTGCTGCTAAACCGCGAGGGCTCTGGAGGCAGAAATCAAGCACTCGTTCTTGAGCAAGCGAGCATCAATCATGTAGTTGAAGTCTCCAGTGATTAAGAGGGAATGGCTGTTCACATTGGAGCAGGCGGGCGTAGTGGACCTAAAGGAGATGTATCCTAGCCTGCAATTAGGAACGACACTACTAGAGTTAAAACGAATTACAACAGGCCCTTGGCAGTGTTTAGAAAAAGTGTCTTAGCTTACATTTGTGCCGCTTTGAAATTGAAAAAGGTCGCGTGAGAGAAAGAGAAAAATGAAAAATCCCGCCTAAATTTTGTTAAAAATAGTGTAAAAGTATAAAAAATTAGCTCCAGTTTTCAAATTTTCCTTTTAGAAAACCCATGGGCAGGAATTGTGTAAGGTTTGAATAATGATTTTTCTGGAACATTGACCCTTGGTTCAGAAACTGCACTCTCAGGGGAAAGTGTCCGCCTGATCATCAGTAGCCTGGTAGATCATTTGCAGCGAACAGTCGGTCGGCAGCTCGAGCCTCAGAATCCATGGGCGCAAAATAAAGGAGGATCTAGCCTTCTCGGCCCAGCTTTCCTGTCACTACAGGTGAGTGACGTCTACCGTAGAGAGAGAGAGAGAGAGAGAGAGAGAGAGAGAGAGATCATAGAGAGGGACAGCGGAAGTGAAAAACATAAAGTAAATGGACTGAGATTATACTAATCTAGCGATGCAGCTGCTCCTCACAGTGTGGCGAAAAGCTTTTGAAAGCGAGAGTGGCCACGTCTGCCCTCTCAGTCTCTCTCTTTAATATCTAAATCTGTGCCGCAAGCTGCAGTGCTTCCAAATTAGGGGGACAGGGCGACTTTAATTAGGGGAGCTGAAGCAGCTGCTAAAGGACAACAAATGGTGCTAGTAGGTGCGCTCTCCGCCATGAGGATTTTTTCTACCTGTATCCTTAATCCAACAGGGACATGGCTCTAGTCCATACCGCGCCGGCGCGGGATATTTAGGGCCAGAGTCAGGAGCTCCAGGATTCAAACGTTCACACAGAAAGTCGCATTGATCACGTGCCCGACCAGCTCATAGTCATATGCGATGCCAGCAGCTAGTAGTGGCAGTAATAATATAGCTGCTATCAGGCAGATGGCAACGCAGTTTAGCAGCTCTCAAGATCACTTTCATGTTTTGAGACAGCACCTAGCCTTATAGGGCGCAGAGCCCGGGCATAGTTTACCTTTGTGATGGATCATGGAAGCCCTGATTTTAATGGAAAGCTCTGGAAGTCGAAGTGCGGTCATGTGCTTCCCCTATAACGCCGGGACGTGCCCCTAGCTAGTACCGCGTCGGCGCGGGAGGGTAAAGGGCAGAAACCTAGTCTCTTAGGTTTATCAAAATTCATGCAGTGTAATCAGGCGGAGGGCCACGCGGTTAGCAGCTTGCAGGATTAGTTGAATGTTTTGCGACAACGCCTAGTCTAGGCAGAGCCGGGGCAGAGCTTACCTTTGCGATAAGCTCTTTGTGATGGCAGCCCTGGTTTTAGGAAGATTTGGAAGTCGATGTGGAGTGTGCTTCCCCCTATAATGCCGGGACGTGCCCCTAACTAGTACCACGTCGGCGCGGGAGGGTAAAGGGCAGAAACCTGGTCTCTTAGGTTTATCGAAATTAATAGAGTTTAATGTACAAATCAGTGAAAGCATTGGAAGGCGTAACCTTCACTCCACTCTTGGTTACATTAATTTCTTTCCTTAGAGGTTTTGCCATGATTTCAAACACATTACACTATTTTCTGCTAATTCCCAAGTGGACGTTTTTCCCACACATTGGACCCAGCGTTGAAATTTAGAATAGAACTGTATAGTTTAAGTCATCAAACAAAATTAGCAGTGAGGAACAGAGAAGAAAACTAGGCATCAAGTGGGACTTCATCAATTAAACAAATAAAATTAGTAGTGCCTTTGGAGCAAAGAAGCAAACCAGGCATTAAGTGGGATTTATCCCTACTCAGTACCGTGTCGGCGTGGGATGGATAAGGACAAAAAATATGCAATCTGTTGAGCTTGCAAAGCGAACTTAGAATCACATGGGACATTACTTCAATCAGCACCACGTTAGTACAAGAGAGTTAAGAACTTGTTAATTAAGTGAAGAAAACTAGTTAACTGCGGAATTGTAAAGCAAACAAAAGATTCACATAATTGTTTTGGGATATGGCTCTAATCCATACCACGTCATCACATGATAGATAAGTTCAATGTCCCGTTTTCTTAACAACTTCTTGATCTGCTTGACCTTTACTCTGTCTGTGGCCTTGTTTACATTTCAAGTGCCATAAAGTTTTTGAGAGTAAGTATCCATTTTCAGGATGGGACATTGCCATAAATTCTTCTCGCCAATGCGTTATGCCGGTTAAGAGGGATGTTTTGGTGCATAGATATAATGTACATTGTAGGCTTTTAGAGTCTTTCTCAATGGCCATCCTCAGCCACTGCCAAAATGTGCCACTCCAAATAATTATGTGGCCTCGAAGTCTTAACTTGAGATATACAAATCATATTATGGCTATGCATTAATTGTTTGTATTATATCACCATCATAGGCCTATCCTTCCTATCATCATACTACTATGCATTTCTTAATCATATCACCATTATAGACCTATCCTTCCTATCATCATATTGCTATTTATTAATTAATTATATCACCATCATAGACCTATCTTTCCCATCATCATCCAATTGCAAGGCCTTCCGGGACACTTTAGGGCACTACCCTAAAGTGTCCCGCATCGACACGGAAAAATTTAGGGCAATGTCCAAGTGGGTGGCTCGATTGAGCCACAATGATGGTATGATTCAACATAAAGGAGATATTGGCATTGCCATGTTTAAAGTTGAATGAAATTCAGTGTTCATGCTTCAATGCTTTATTCTAATAAACAAAAGTAGAGATTATTATTACTGATCCATACGGTTGGGAGCATTTCATCATAGCTTTGCCGCCCAAAGATAAAGGGAAGCAACACAAGATAGACAAAGAGCCTGGCATGACATGTGTATTCGTTAAAAATATGGTTTGCTAAAGTAAAATAGATTTACAAACCTCACTGTGCTTTTTATATGGACTATGCTATGCATTGATGGTTTACTAATTCAACTCTTGTTTCTAACGGATAGACTCTATTCACACACAGAGCTTGCATCGTTTAGTATGATTTGTGTTACTCTTGACTTCGATATGGAAACAAATAATTTCTTCTCCTTTATTCTCTCTCTCTCTCTCTCTCTCTCTCGTTTTGCTTGGATTTTGCTCGGTTTTTATGTTCGCTTTGAAAAGTTTTCTCGTTGCTTGGTAAGACTCTCTCAATCAGTAGCCCATATCTTGTAAAGACATTCTCACACAAGAATTGCACTATCATTTTTGGATCATTCTTTTATATAGCTTTTGCTTCTATCCATTTGGTCAGATAATTTGTAGACACTATGATATACTAAGCATGTGTATGGTACACAAAGGTGCTACCAATCCTACAAATTTTATGTGCCATTTGTCAAAATCTCTTGCCCCCATCATTGATCTTAGAGGCGTTTTGTCTCTCCACATAGGTACTTTTGTTCGTTGAAATTCATCACATCTCTTTACATATGCTTCAGTATCTATGAATAAGATGGGCCACCAGATTCCTACAACAAGAATTGATTTTGTAGTTTTGTTAGCAAAAAAATGTTTGCATGCTTGTCTAGCATGAGCTTTCTCAAGAAAAGGAATGTATTTACTCTTTGTGGGACACATACACGTCCTTTCCTCTCTTGTAGAGGTGATCCTCAATCAACACATAACTCTTTGCTTTGATTTAAATGGATCTTATTGTTGCTTTGCATAACCCTCTAGTAAGGTTCCTTTTGTTAGGTAATCCACAATGTAGGAGCTCCACTTAGGTGCTACCATGACTTTGAATAGTGTTGTATGTTATATAAGTGCCTTAGTTGCACAAATTTTGCATGGACTAATGTAGTCATGGATAGTTTTGTGCATTTTAGGCAAGCATACACCAAGTCTCTTTAATCTATGAAATATTTATGCCTTTCCATTGTGAGTCTCCATGTTTTTCACATAAGCCTAGCTCAAGTACATGTTTCTCTCATTTGGCTCTATACATAACGTCAATATCCCATCATTTCCTTGCTTGTATAGACTTCCAACTATTAGTATGAGTGTTCAGGTTTTCTCAATGATTGATGGTTGCCTTTCAACCTATAGTGATCCAATGGTGAGCAAAGGTATAACATGTTCACTCCATCTTGGCACCATATCGATGATAAAAAGGTAACAATATGGCCCAGTGGGAGCTTCTCCCACGAGTCAATTTTAACAAATGGTTAGCTCCACGAGTGTCGTTCCTTCTTTCACCAATAGCGTGAAATCAAACTCAAGCAATATAATGAACCATTGAACAATACGTCCTATATTGCAAGGGTGTCTCACCAAATATGATAGTGCTTGATGATCTTAAAAAAACACAAATTTGCAAGAAGGTAGTGTCTAAACTTCTTCACCACATAGACCATTCCTAACCCTTCTCTCTCTCTCTCTCTCTCTCTCTGGTCATGTAATTCTTTTTCCACACTATTCAACTATCGATTAAAGTAACATATGGGAAAATCCATGTTTCTCTCTCTAGGTTGCGTTAAATTGCACCCTATAGCATAAGCTCATGCATCAATGTGGACATTGAAGATCTTTCTCCAATCAAGAGATTTCAAAATCAAAATAAAAATCAATCATTGCTTCAATATTTGGAATGCTTCTTCACATTTTTTGGTCCACTCAAATTTTGTGCTAAGTTGCATTGTACCTTTCCCAGTATAGGCTTCTTTATTGATCTAGTTTCCTTGAGTTCAACCTAAAGGTGAACTCTAAAAACAAAAACCAAAGAAAAAAATTTATATTTATTGAGTTTTCATTTAGAAATAAGGATTTTTTTAGTATGAAGATAAATAATTGGATTTGAATTTTGATCTTTATATAATTTAGATTATATATTTTATGTAAAGTAAATTAGTTAGAGTAGATTTAGCCTGTGCTTACCATGTGTTGAAAAGTTCACACTTTGAAGTAATTTAATTTTATAGTTATTTCTTTGTGTAGAACCATGCTCACACTTAAAAGTAACTTAAGTAAACTTAGCTAGTGATTGCCTGCCAAGTGTAGAGCAATGCTCACACTGGAGGTGATTTTTGCAAGCAAAATGGTCATCGCTTACCTTGTGTAGAGTTTGACTCACATTTGGAAGTGATTTAGGTAGGGTAACAAAAAATTACCTCACATGCACAGAGATTGACTCAGAGTTGAAGGTCATTTAAGGTAGGTTTAGAAAATTGCATGTTATGTGTAGATTTTACTCACGCTTAAAGGGAATATAAATAAAAATTAAACAATTCTTTGTCATGTGTAGAGTGAAAGCTCACATTGAAAAATAATTCTCAAGATGTAAATAACAATACGTACATTATGAAATGTTTATGTTTGTGACATTGTAGATGTTTGGTGATTTTTAAATGAGAAAGCATTTGAGATGAGTGGAGGTATGTAGATGAATTGATAGAAGGAAAGAACTCATTGAGGTTGAGGTGTAAATCTTGTAGCAACAAATTTAGTGGGAATGCACACAAAATAAAAGAACATGTGTTCAAAATACCCCCCAAAAAGGTATCGCTGAAAAGTTTCTTGAATGGGTCCTCAAAGCAAAGTTCGAAAATACTTAATTCATTTAGCCAGAGGGATGTGCATATGACTTTTGAAAATGAAGTAAGCCAACCCCTTGTGTGTACTGCAGAAGGGGGTGAAAAATGCTCCCATGCTACTACTTCATACAATCAAGCATCCGATGCTTCAAATCCCACACCTACCACATCCATTTAAAAGGATGTGGTGTAGCACCAGTTGGTGGTCAACATGCATATAGGACTGGTACTTTACATCAAGCATTTGACAAGCAATGGATGCTTGAGATACATCTCAAGTGGACTTAAGCCTTTGTTGCTTGCAAAAACCCTTGTAATGTAATCAGTAATCATAGCTTCAAAGATGCTTTGATGAGCACAATGAAGAAAGGATTTGTGTTACATGGTCACAACAAGATACGTACATAATATTTAGATAAAGTCAAAGATTTAGTAGAGAGTATTTTGAAGCATACAGTGCTTGAGTACATGCCACAATACAGATGTATAATTTCTCTTGATGGTTGGACACATTGTTTAAAAAAAAACCCTTGATAAATGTGATGCTAATTTGTCCTAGGGCATCCATTTTCATTGAAGCAATTGATACATTTTTGAAAGAGAAAACAAGCAATTTTTTAGTGCATATCTATGAGCGCGCAATTCTGAAAGAGGGTGGGCCCAAAAATGTTACTGCCATGGTCACGGATAATGCATCTAACTATAAAGGTGCAGGGCATGCAATCAAGAAAAGTATCCCGAGTTTAGATGGGTTCCATGTGCTTCCCACACTTTGAATTTTCTTCTCAAAGAATTTGGAAAATTGTCATCAATGAGACAAAATATATTAGACGCTAATCATGTTGTCAAGTTCATTAGAGAACATGCCTTACTTATGCTCTTTTTAGAACTAAATCACCAGCCAAGACTTTGCAGATCTTTTGTGAAACATGATTTGCAACATTGTATTACATTTTTGATATGTTGCAACAGGTAAAGCCTTTGTGAGATAGTTTCAGATAGAGGATGGGATATTTGGATTGAAAAGTATCCCCGCTATGAGCCCGCAGCCACTAAGTGCTTTGAACTTGTGAACTCTCATTATGTTCATGATGCGATGGTACATCATCTTGCTCAAAAGGAATATCATCATCTTGAGGTGGTATGTCAGTGTGTTGTGGTATGTTTTCCATCTACGCATAGCAAGAAGCACATGTTAGCAACATGAAATGTGCATGACCCTCAAAATTTGAAATAATTTATGGCACAATTCTTAGAAAGTACTTAAGGACTTAAATACCTAAATTGAGCAAGCATTGCACACTTTAAACAATGGCAAAAAACATGTGATTCCACGATCATTTCATCATCAATTGGCCCTCAAACTTTGACATTGCTTTAGCAACATTTTTGAAACTGAATATGAAGTAATTTATGGCATGATTTTTGACAAGACTTAAAGACTTTAAGAATCAAATTGAGCAAGCATATCATAGTGCATACTTTAAACAATGGCAAAAAACATGTGATTTCATGATCATTTAATCATCAATTGGCCGTAGACCAGAGTAAGCTACAATATTATAGCTAGAATTGTGGGCTCCATTCATACAAAGTGATAAATTCCATGCCTTTGGCCTATTAAAGGGATTCCTCTCTTTCCCTTGGGTGATATGTTGCAATAGGTTGTATAAAAATCTTGCTTTTCTTATGCAAGAGGCTATGGAATACACAAAATCAAGCATCTAAAAATCCAACATAAGCTATATACATCAAAGGCTTTAGTGAAAGGAGGAAATTTCTCTTTAGTGTTTGAGATAGAGTGTACATCCAAGGATTGTTACGAAACTGGGCACCCTCCTGTTGTAGTGGTTAGCTGCAATTGGGATAGCTGGGCTTAATGGTTAATTATGTGCTGTATATTTATTTTACTAATTGAGTTGATGATGATTTTGTAGAGTGGAATGCGGGGAGTTGATGAAGAGGTGACGACAATTACTCTTGGACATTTTATATTTGCACAGTATCTTAGAACATCATTTCAATAAGCCACTATGGCTTTGTAAATAGTGGTAGTGGGAACTCCCCTTATGGGTCATAGCACTAATGAGCTTCACTCATTTGACAAGTAAAGTGGTTGTAAAAAGAGGGGCCTCAATTTTTGGCACCTTAAACTCAAAAATAATATATTAAATACCAACTCCACAAGAGAGGTGCCGGGGAGTTTGGGGCTAGATTTAGGCCTTTCTCTTGTAGATTGTCTTCTCTACTCTCTTACGCTATGGTTATTTGCTGTGTACTCTCTAATCTAGTCTCCATCTCTTACACATCTCTTACACTCTCTTACAAGCTTGTCTATGTCAATTCTATGTTTACTGTGTGTGTGTGTGTGTGTGTGTGTGTGTGTGTGTGTGTGTGTGTGTGTGTGTGTGTCTAGGTGAGTGTGTGTGCTTGGAAATTGGAAGAAGAGGTGGACAGTTGATGGTGATTGCTAGGAAGTTTGTGTTGAATATTTAAAGTGGTCGATCTCCCCCTCCACTCCCAACAGTGGTATCAGAGCGAACAGGTTCGAATTAATTGGCAACACATTTCAACTGCAAGAAAGCAGATTCTCAAATCGACAATCTCGAAAATTGCAATTTATCAAAATTGCAATACAAAGGCTCAAGGGATTGTGGAAATTCAAAGCTAAGTAGGTCAAATTGTCGAAACAAATATGGCTTGGTCGCTAATTGGCGATGAATCAGGGACTAATTGGCGAGCAGCTTTCAATTGCGGGTGAATCGGCGGCTAATCGGCAAGAAGAAAGCAAAAGCTTGGAGGGTCAGAATAATTCAATCTGGTTGTTATGGAGCACGGAATCGTAAATCATACATAGGGAGGAAAGAAATCAAGGCAATCGGGCAAGACTAAATTTCGAACAACATTTCATTAGCCTCTAGCAACTGTCGAGACTGCATGGGAAGCAACGCTTGTAGTCGAAAGGCTACTCTGCCAACCTGCTCGAAAACGGCCGAAATTGGCATCAACGGGAACGCCCTGGCTGTGGGAGCGTTTTTGCCTCCTGGCACATGCTCAGTGGAGGACCACCTTGGCCTGCAAGTCTCCATCTTCTTCGGCGCGCTATCGTCCTCGCTGTCTGCAGCGCCAAGGAAGCTTTTCACACCTTGTTTTTTTTTTAATCCCTAAAGTAAAGGGCATGCATGCAATCGATTACCCAATAGATAACCAGGGCCGCCCATTATAGCTTTACATTTCAAAGGCTTTACACTTCTTACCTTCAAAGGCTTTACAAAACCCTCACCTCGTGGGCTCCAATGCCTTTACAAGCAATGCTTTGACCACTTAAGCCACACCTCTTGCACTTCCCCACTGCAGAACTTCAATGCCTTGTTAAATCAAGCTCAAAGTTGAGGGCCGTCCGTCCCACTCTTTGCCCTTTCAACGCTCACAATTATAATTCCAAAAGGGCAACTTCTTCAATCGACATACATCTACCAATCAAAATAACAGTTCGATGACCTTTGGCTTTTTCTTTCACGGAAGCCGGTTCTACTCATTCAAGCTACGGTAAACCTTACTTTACGTTACCAACTGATTGCCATTAATTTTGGGACTAAGGGAGACCGGACGTTGTAAAATTCAACTGGCTCGGTGACACACCGTCGGACCGTCTACTTCTCTAGCAATTTCCTAGCGCATCGCCATTCCAGATTGGACGCCACTGCTATTTCTCAGCTAAGTACATTACATTTTTGTTATTTATTTTATTTTCCGCATATTGCATCTATGAATATTACCAAATAGCCTTTTTCAGCATTACCATTTAAGTATTTATAAATAAATATATATAAGCAATCATGGCACACCTTCATCAGACACCCACGATTGCAGAGCAACTTTAAAATTTGCAGCAGTCACTCACATATGAACGCATGCGAAGGCAAGAACTTGAAGATAAATTATTGCATTCTGCACGCACCGAATCTGCACGCACCCAAGAAAAACAAAATTAGCAGAAAATCCTTCACTTTTAAAGATTTTGATGGCACTAAAGATGCTAGCAAAGTTCTAGCATGGGTGAGCCAACTAGATGACTATTTTCATGATGAAGACTCTCGCGAGCGTGAAATGGTAAAGTGTGCATCAAATCATCTCACTAGCAGCGCTGCATCGTGGTGGAACGCCACCAAACAACATGGAAGAAGACCACGCACCTGGAATGCATTTAAAAAAGTGTTTTACCCCAATTTTTTCCCACACAGTACAAAGCTAAAGCACGACGTCAATGGGATTTAATTCGACAGGGTAGAAATGAAGATGTACAGGGTTACATTGACCGTTTTTGGAATTGTCTAGTTCAATTGCAATCTATTGAACATGTTAGTCGCTGTAAATTGAAGCGAAAGTACATATCAGGCTTGGCACTACAAATTAGTGCTGAGGTAGATATGTTCGAACCAGATTCTCTATCAAAGGCCATTAATTTGGCTCTCAACGAAGAAAAGAAGAAAGGTGGACATTCCTCTCACACTGATCAACCTACTAACACTAACCGCAACAAGAGACCTCCTTTCTTTCCTAACTTTGACAAAATCAAACACCAAAGCCGTACTTTTTTCAAAAGATGTAGATTTGACAATCCTCCTACAACTGCTCAACCTCATACGAGCAACAACAACAACAACACCCAGCAACAACGAGGCAACCAAAATTGTTTCAACCAACGTTCTCCTCCAAATTCTAATGGTAACAAAAAGGTGAAGTATTTTAAATGCTTTCAATATGGTCACTATGCAGATAAGTGCCCAAATGGTCATGCTAAGGGCAATGGTCAATCCAATGGCCATTCAAATGGACTCAACAGGAATTCAAATAAAAAACCCTTCAACAACAACCGCCCCAACGGAGCTACTCTTAACCTCATCGAAGATGCTATACCCGACGACAACGAAGTGGAAGTTAACTACGGTGAGGGATATGATCCTGATTATGATAACGATGACAACCCATCCTCAGGTACTCCTATATCTCCTCACACTTTGTTTGAAGTGCAAGGCATTGTTAAGGGTGAAAATGTCACCATTCTGTTAGATGATGGTAGTAGCCATGATTTCATTTCCACACGATTGACACAGTAACTATCCCTCTCTAAAATCTCATCACCTCACAAGGTCAAAACTGTTTTTAATAATCAACGTTTTAATTGTAAAACTCAAGTCACTGTTGAAGTTTGCATTGGTGAGTTCACTCAAGCACGTAAATTTTTGATAGCACCATTGCATTGTCTTGACATGATTTTGGGAATGCCATTTCGTCATGAATTTGACCCGTTGATTAATTATAAAACACGTACAATGTCTCTCACTCATAATAATAAAAATTTCTCCATCCAAGCAACACTGGCACATCAAAAATTTCCACTCCTCTCTCACACTCAAGCCAAACGAGCAATTCGAAAACAGGGGAAAACATATCTAGTGTTGGTAAATCAAATTTCTGCTGAAACGGAAACTTCACATAACTCCACCCATGATGAATTTCTCTCACAATTTAAATATTGCTTC
The DNA here is from genome assembly GCF_014529385.1 of Adiantum capillus-veneris. NCBI lineage: Eukaryota > Viridiplantae > Streptophyta > Polypodiopsida > Polypodiales > Pteridaceae > Adiantum > Adiantum capillus-veneris. The sequence goes on along the minus strand of NC_140944.1, from coordinate 136,816,904 downwards.
ATGCATGATCTGCCACCTGGAATTCCCCCATCACGCCCATAAGACCACAAAATTGACATCATACCGGGTAGTGAACCTCCTTGTAGAGCACCTTATCGTGTAAATCCTACCGCACACAGGGAAATACAAACTCAAATCACTGATTTACTTGACCGAGGCCTAATCCGACCTAGTAGTTCACCATACGTAGCTCCGGTACTTCTTGTTAAGAAGAAAAATGGAACCTTTCGTATGTGTATCGATTACAGGGCTTTAAACAAAATCACCATTAAGAATATGTTTCCTATTCCTAGAGTGGATGATCCACTAGACAAACTGAAAGGGGCACACATCTTTAGCAAAATTGACCTTAAATCAGGGTATCACCAAGTCAAAATGTTTGAACATGATGTCTACAAAACTGCTTTCAGAACACAAACTGGACACTATGAATTTCTTGTCATGCCCTTTGGTTTGACAAATGCACCAGCTACATTCACACGCATGATGAATCGAATTTTCATTGACCATCAAGATTTTGTGATTGTATTTTTTGATGACATTTTGGTATTCAGTAAATCTGAAGAAGAGCATAAGCAGCATTTAACACGTGTATTTGATCTGCTTGCACAAAATCACTGAAAAGAGTTCATTTTTCCAATCTGAAATTGAATATTTGGGACACATTGTATCGGGTAAGGGAATACATGTCGATCCAAAGAAAATTGAAGCCATTCAATCATGGCCTAGACCCAAAAACTTGCATGAGCTACGATCTTTTATTGGTCTTTGTAGCTATTACAGGAAATTTGTTTGTAATTTTGCTTACAAAGCACATTATTTGACTCTCTTGTTGAACGCCTTATGAATGGATTGATTTGCAAGAAAGCTCATTTAATGCACTTAAACATGCTTTGACTAATGCACATGTACTGCAATTGCCTGATTTTGAAAGACCATTCTTTGTGGTAGTCACTGATGCTAGTGGAAAAGGTATCGGTGCAGTCCTTATGCAAGATAACCATCCAATTGCTTTTGAAAGTCGTAAATTCAAACCGTCAGAAACAAAGTTCAGTACCTATGATAAAGAGTTGACTGCTGTGGTACATGCATTGAAAATTTGGAAACACTATGTAATGGGTACTGACTTGATCATTAAAACTGATCAACAAAGTATCAAATATTTACTTTCTCAGCCCTTAATAGATGATAGACATATTAAGTGGGCCGCTTTTATTCAAATTTTTCAGCCCAACATTCAATACCAACCTGGTAAAGAAAACATTGTAGCTGATGCTTTGAGTAGAAGACTCTCACTTAATCATCTATCAACCATTACGGGAAATTCATTTGACACTATGCCTGACACTTATGCACATGATGGTGACTTCAAAACAACATGGTTACACATGCTTGATAATTATGTACACACATTTCTCGAATACACTATTCAAGAAAACTTCCTTTATTTCAAACAAAAATTGTGTGTGACTAAACCTTTCTGTACATTAATTATTGAAGAATTGCACAAACCTCCTTACGCTGGACATAGAGGATTCGCTGCAACTTTTCAAAATTTATGTCGTGATTTCTATTGGCCTACTATGAGAATGAATGTTAAACAGTATGTGTCAACTTGTTTGATTTGTCAAAAAATCAAAGCAGCTTACAGGTAAGTGTTAAGGCGGTTATGCCGCTAGCGGAAGCTAAATAGCGAGAACTCAACCAACAACAGAATTTGTCAAACGAGGATGGAGCTTGACCCACAGGCGCATGGAAACAACTAGGTGGGTGTCAAATCACCTACTCAACCTTCTAATGACAATCACTACTAAGGAAATCAAATCTAAGTTCTAAAATACGCAAGTGACTGAAATCCGTACTACGAGCGAATGCTATACGAAATAGGATCTAGAATCATTGAATCGATCTCAAACTCAAGGGGAAGTCTATACACTAGGTAAGAACAACACCCTAAAGACTTGAACTGCAAAATCAACCTATAACCACTCCGTGCGGTAAACGCGTATGAAGACAGGCCGAAAAATACAGGTGATCGAAACTTGACCCCGATGGTCCTAATGTGTAGCTCTACTCGTTGTGGTTCTATAGATATGCTGCACGCTCTATTCCGACACACGAGTTGGAAGAAAACTCACACCGAAGCTCGTAGGAACTTACCACACATAGAAGCCGATAGCGCGCACTCTTGGTATCAGTGCGTAGCTCTCGCCGTTGCTAACACAATGGCGGTGTCGCTTCTCCAATGGTGGCTCCGTAGCTCGCGTAGCAAGGAGATAAGACTCTCTCTCTCTCTCTCTCTCTCTCTCTCAGACACAGTCACGGCGCTCAAAAACTCACCTTTGATTAATAAAACTGAATCCCCCTTTAGGTTACAAAACTTTGGCTTATATACCTCAGCCTTGGAGGTGAGAACATCTCTAACTAATTACATCAGCAAGTGAAATTACTTCGGGATTACAAGCTGGAAACTCAATTGAGTCCCGTTACTTAATGAATGGCTCAATTCAAAATCAATGTCGGAAAGACATTTATTACAATCAATGGTTACAAAAATGATGAGTGTGAGCAAAAATGTGGGTGTGATCCTCTGCTGGCTCAACACTCCCCCCCTCCGCGTTCATGTCGTCCCTGACATGACATTTATGCTTGGTCAATAAAGTCCTGTCGCGTGAGCATCTGCAAATGTGATTCGTATCGTAGGTTGCCGATGGTCAAGGTTGGGCCGAATATTTTGCTTTCGTGGGTGAAAAAGCCGGTGTAGAAAGCTTCTTCGAATGTTTGCATGTGGAAGCTAGGCAAAAACATAATCCTCTGGTATAGGAGGTGCAACACTTTTGGAGAAGGATGCAATGAAAGATCATATATCATATCAGCCACTGTGTCGGCCGTCGATAGTAGACTCGAGGTCGTGGCTTTATCTGGCGCGAACACTTCAATGCAAGCTAAGAGAGTCCTGCAGATTTTCTCGAGCATCTGACACGAAAGGTCAGGAGAGCCAGTAAAGAGCTTGATGGTGCCCGTTAGGGTTTTCACCATGTAGGCTTTACCTATTCTCTCTCCTGCCTTTGGTCCTGGCATCCTGGGGTAATTAAGCCAATTTGGCTTCTTTTCTGCAATCCTGCCATGCTCTTTCCAACTTCTGACTCTTGGCACCGGGCAGAAGGTTGCATCCTCCCGAATCTCCTTTGGTGCCTCTACCAAGTAGATGAGGTAGGCTGGGTATTTGTTCGGCCAACCTTTCCTCCATCTAGGCTGCGAATCTACAATCTTCTTTGATTGTTCCTCTTTTGTAATGTCGCCTTCGTAAAGAGCGACATACTGCTCCTCCTCTATTCTCTTTTTCATTTTTATCACTTCAAACTTCATCAAAGGGAAAGGCAGGTTGGGTTGCATCCACTCTTCATGGAGCACTTTTGTGTCTAGTCCCTGAAGTCTAATGGAGATTAGGAGTCTCCTCTCCCATTCCATTTCCGCCTTGGCACCCTCCTCTGTTGACTTTTCTATTTGGTCATGGAGCCTTTGTTCTTCTTCTTCAGAGATTCCTGAAGTTGAGGTCACCTCTTGAACTGGGGCTGGATCTTCAATTGTGGTTGCCTCTCCAGTTTCTGGTAGCTCTATGGCTGCTCCACCTGATTCTTCTTGTGGTGTCTCTGTCTCTCTTCTTTGTTGCTCTTGTAGATCTTGGAGCTGGTTGCGGAGGGTCTCATTCTCTGTTCTTAGTGTTTGATTTTCTAAAGTGAGCCTCTCCTCTACTGCCAATGATCCCTTTGCAATGTGCAACCTTTGCACTTGCTCTAATCTTAGCTCTCTTTGTAAGCTTCGGACCTGGTCTTCCAGAGCTGGTACAAGAGCTCCCTCTTGTTCGGTTCCTGCTCTGCTAGCTCTAGGAGTAGTCTTGAGTCTAGTGATTGTTCTTTCTTGGAGCTCGACTCTCTCCCTTAGATCAATGAGCTCATCTTTAGCCGCCTCCAAGTCGTCTTCCATCCGCTCCCTTGCTTCCTGTGCACTTGTTACTTCTCTTAAAGCCTCGACTAGCTGGAGTATCAAGCCATCTCTCTCGTTTTCCGCGTCGTAGAGTGATGCTTTATGACTTTCAGATTCAGTCATAGCATTCTCTAATTTCCTCTGCAACTCGGCTTCCCTTTGTTTGGCTGTCTCAATCTCCACTTCCTTTGCCTTGGATCTTTCTTTGATCTTGCTGAGCAGTTCATGCACCATGTGCATGTCTTTTTCATCTTCATCTGTCAACTCTAAAGCTTTTTCTGCCACCACCTCCACTGGCTTCGGCTCTTCTAGTACGTTCTGCTCGTCCAGTTTCTCTTCACTCTCTTTTGTACTCTTTGTTTTTTCCTTCGTCCCTCTCCGATCATCTTGTTTTTGTAGGGTGATCCCATAAACTGCCTCAAGGGCCTCTTCTTCAGTGTACCCTATCGCTACCAGATCCTCATAATCGTTTTTCTTTTACTGAATTGGATCTATCTCCTTTTCCTTGGTCCCGGCCTCCGGCTTTTCCATACCAGCCGTGTCCATCTCTACTGTGGTCTCTTCCACAATGATTTCCGTCTTCTTCGGGCTTGGTACATCAGTAAAGGAGGGCTGATTGTCCTCAGTCATCTTGGCTTTCCCTTTGTTTGCTTGCCCGTCTTTCTCTTGAGGTTCAGTAGACTCATCTACTTTCTTCTTCCCCTTGTCGTCCTTTTTCAGCTCATCTTTTAAAAGTTGTACTTCCTCTTCAGTGTATGGCTCGACAGGTTGCTGCTCCAGTATAGCCTCTGACTCCTCATAAGCTCTAATATATTGATCATATTGATCAACATGTGGCTTGGCTGAGCTAGTTCCAACTTTAGTGGGGTCTGGCACCCACTTTTCTTCAAAGTCCCCCTTTAGAGCTCTTTCCGCTCTAAATTGCTCCACCAGTCTTTCCATTCTTGCCGCTTTCTGACTTTTGGTTTGCTTGGGAGCAACCTCTTCTTTGCTTTCTTCATAAGCGGCTCATCCACATCCTCTTCAGGTTCTGAAACTATTTCTAGTTTCCTGCGTGCTCTTGTGGACGCCCTCTTGGATACTTCAGGCTGTTCTTCCTTCTCATCGGCTTCTCTAAGCCACTCATTCTGGGAGGGAACCTTTGGCCAATGATCTCTGGCTCCAATAGCTTCATAAGCTATTCTTGTCAGAACTTCAGCTCCTCCTATATACTTTGGCTTCTCATTGTGCATGGCAATTACTTGCTCGTGGATGTGTTGAGCGTAATTCACCTATTTTGGCATATTGCTCTTCAATGCCCATGTGATGGTAGTTGCAATGGCATGGGGTGGTGTCATATACTTTTGCGGTCTTTTACTGCAAATATGGAGAAACTGGTTGTACAGTTGCCGCTCTTTGGTCTGCCATATCTCCATAGGTTGCATTATGTTTCTTGGACCCATAAACCTCTATAGCCTCCCTTCTTTCCCTGACAGAGCTCCCTTTGTTGTGCAGCTTCAATGCATCTGCAATGAGCTGTGGAGTGATCTGTACCTCTACTTTCTCTCCATCTATTGCTGTCAATGTGGCTTTCCCATCCTTCTGAATGGAGGTTGCCAACTCATACACTCTTCTTGTATCTACACCTGATGGTCTCGAGGTGAAGAATCTGTGCAAGTCTGCCCTTTCCAGGTACCTGCTGATGTTCTCTGACCTGCTATAATCCACCAATTCTTGTGGGATCATCGGTATATCCACCGCTTGCCCTTGAGGATCTCTGAAAGTCCCCTGGTAGATCTTTATTCCCTCTTGTTCCAGTACTGCTTCCTCCACCCAAGTTTTGGTTGGCTTGAGGGTTTCTGCTGGAATGTCAAAGGGTTCTGCTTCTGCAAGAGCATCTTTGATTGTCGATCTTTTTCTCTTTGTTGCTGATGACTTGGCGGAATCCATTGATCCTGTAACTCCAATTTCAGAAGTTAGCGTCTTTTTAGTACTGAAAGCCGAAATGAAGCTTTTAACTATTCAAATGACTTGAAAATTGAAACATGAGCTATTCAGGGCCTAAGGATGCAGGGTAGGTGAAAAAATATGCAAACTGGGCATAAAATCATGCTGGAGACATTATACGCGTATGATGTCTTTTGTGTCAAAATGAATTCATATTGGTTGTGCTTGTAGCTGATAGTGTATACATGAGTATCATATGCTTGGATTTGAGTTTGGATACCATTTGGTCAAGTTTTGGCCAGTTTAGTCTAGTTCCGGCTCTTGGCAAAATTTGAAAGGGAATTGGATTTTATGATCCAAATTGGATAAAACTTGGTGGTTCACCTTCAAATGGCATGTAGATCACTTCTGTTTGGTGGTTGAAGCCCTGAGGTGCCAAAATCACATAGTGAGACATCATACGCGTATGATGTCTTTTAGTGTATTTTTGGACCAAATTTCTCTATAAGCTTGGATATGGCTTTAGATAGGCTTATTCAGTGGATTTATGAAGTTTGGATAGATTTTGGGCTAAAAATGGCTCTGGAGACATCATACGCGTATGATGTCTTTTTCATCAATTTTTCACGGGATTGGTTCTGTGGACTCCCCATGTATTAGTGAAGGACTGTCCCTACTCAAATCTTGGTTTGGACTTGAGTATATTGGATTTGGGCTAAAATAGGCTTTGGATGAAGGATTTTCCCTCAATTGGGCTAATGGGGTGATCCACTTGACCAAATGGTTCCAAACTTCATATGTAGCATGTATTAGATATATATAATGGATGTATGATGACAAATGAGCAGTTGTGGCTCTGTAAGTGCAAATAGACATCATACGCGTATGATGTCTTTTGTGTCAAAATGGTGCTTTTTGGTTCCAGATAGCTTATAGATGTGTTAATCAACAATCCTACAAGGTTTCAATGAGTTTGGAGTTATTTTGACAAAATTAGGACCAAAAATCAATTTTTATGGCCTACTTAATGAGGCTATGCACTCAAATGTTGAAATGGATGTGAAAATCATGCTGTGAGACATCATACGCGTATGATGTCTTTTCTTGAAATGTTGGTCTTTTTGTGCAAAGAATGCTTTGTGCTAGTGCCCTAAGCCCTGATAACTAGTTTTCAACTTAAAAAGTCATCAGTTTAGCTAAAAAGCCCCCTTATAGGCATTTCAGTCTCCGAAGTCGTCTTTTTGCCTTGGAGTTGAATTTCTTCAACTTTTCTTCTCGAGAGTTGCATTTCCAGCTCATTGGATATGTTGTGAAGCCACCTATTTGGTTGAACTTGACTTTGGCTCCCCGTTCTCCATCTTTCTCCATTTGGTTGCCCGAAAGCGTCTTTTTCACCATCAGTAAGTGAATCAGCTTTCTTTTGGGTTTTGCTTGCAAACATAAGTCATCCATGTATATTTGAAGCTGCTTGTGAAGTTTCATGTCATTTGGTCGTCAATTTTAGCCGTTATGCCAAAATGACGCTTTGTGTGTCCGCAGCCGACGAATCGGTTGTTCCGACCTACTTTTGGTGATCCAAACCCGGAGATACTCCATGGTTGCATTGCCCTCGATGTTGTTAAGCTTCCTGAGAAGTTTTGTGTCGTTTCGACAACTTTTTCCTGTTTGCCTCTTGCAGGCTCTGTTGACCTAGGGTTTTTCCAGTCGTTCTTTCTCGAGCTTTGAGTGTTAGAAACCCATCTTCTATGTTAGGGTAACCCACCTCTAAGTTCTTGCAAGGTTTGGTTAGGCGGTTGTGCCCCTACCTAGCGTTCTTCCCCATTCCCCGTCTGCTCTTGTTTCTTGGTTTTGGTCAGTTTTCGCGACAAAAGTTAACGATAAGCATCAAAAGCTTATGGCAACGAGTCTACCTCTCATGTCTGGTGTCCTCTGAGCTCTCGTAGCAGTCGTAGAAGGCGGTAGAAGGTCGGATGCTCCTGTGTGCTCTTTGCTCTCTCCAAGAAGGTAATAGTGGAAATGAGCTTGAAAGTGAAGTGAAAAATACTTAACTTCGGACTTCCCGGATCACTTGTTACCAAATTTGACATGTGCTCCTATCTCGTCGTGAAATGCACTTTAGGATTTGAAATTTCTCAATTTGGACTCCGTTTGACCTGTTTCTGAGAAATCTGTCCACTTTGCCAAAATTCTGTCATTTCGGGCTTTCCGCAACTTTTTCAGAATTGTACCCAATTTTTACCATGGGTTGCCCTTGTCATTAGGACCATCACCGTCTATTCTTTTCTTTTTTCCGATCTCGTTTCACCTGATTTTTTATTTTTCTTTTACTTTTACTAAGAAAATCATAAAAAATAAAGGAAAATAGAAAATTGAAGCCAACAAATTCCAAACATACACGATAAATAGCTGGTAACCCTGTGTATATGAATATACACTTATTTGTGATTTCTGGACTTGGATTACCACTTTTTTTCACTTTTTTGCTCCAAAAACACTCTTATTTAGTGATATTTACACGTCTAGAGACCCAAATTCATCATTTGATCTCTTCTTGTTGCAAAACAAGGTATATAAGGACATAAATATTATCAATATCCGCAATCAAACATAAAAATTGCAAAATCATGTAAGACACTGCCCTTGTAATATAATTTTTGTTTTTCTTTGTTTTTGGCGCTTGTAGCTGCTTTGTAACTCCTGTATACCTGTATACCTCCCCCCCTCCTAGTCTGAGTCCTCCCGGACGACTATGAAGTGTCTGTGGGCGAAGCAATGTAGTTGTTTTGGTCATAAGTTCCCAGTGCAATTGTAGAGCGATGATACAACAGTCTTTCCAATAAAGCTGCTCTTTGTTTGATTGAAGGATTGGTGGTCGGGTTTTGGGTTGGTTTTGGCACTTCGGTAGTAGAATCAGTAGATGGATTCTTCTTTACTTTGTTGTTCTTTTTCACAATCCAAATCTGCTTCCGCTTCACTTGTGCTTGCCACAAACTCTTTGCGACCCAAACCTGCTTTGTTCTTTGTGTTGATTTCCTCGACTTGAAATACCTAGGAGTGTCCGTTGATTGTACTGAAGGGAGTTCCTGTTTACAAATCTTTGGGATCCAAATTTGCTTGCTAGAGCTTTGTGCCATCATGAACTTCTTTGGAGTCCAGATCTGTTTCACTGTCCTTGATTGTCTGGAATCACTCTGTTGTCTGGTATTGAAGACTCTGTTTTTGTGTTCTCTGGCACAACCTTTTTTGGTCTCCATACCAACTTTGACTCCGTTTTTTCCCAAGGTTGAGCTGTTAAATTATTGCTTGTCTTCCTTATCCACTGTTGAGAATTCCTCGTCGAAGAGTAATCCGGTTGTAAAGAAACTTTTGGTTGCCATTGCTTCTTCTTTTTCTCTGGTTGTTGTTTACCTTTGTCTTTGGATTCGCCCTTTGGAGTTGGCTCTGCTCCTTTGGTGAACTTAACTGATTGACTTTCACCTTCGTATTTGATAAGCATTGATTTAGAACTCCAGTCAATCATTGCATTGTATTGCTTCCGCCATGGTTGTCCTAGCAATAATGGATGTTGTGTAGCTTGGTCTTCAACCACGTAAAACATATGAGGATACACATAACGGTTAATCTGTATATGTAAAACTGTGCATCCGACAGTTTTGATTGAATTCTCAGAGTAACTCTTTAACTCTTGCTTGGCAGTTTGTAGTTTAGTGTCATTTGTCAATTGTCTATACAAACTGAGTGAAAGTAGGTTAGCTTGAGCTCCTGAATCCAATAGTGCTCTGGCTTTGATTTGGTTGGTTCCTACTTTGCATTCAATGATGGGTTCTTCCTTGTCATTATCCATTTCTGTTATACTGACTGCGTTTATTCGTATTGCTCCTTCACTGCGCTGTTTCTGACGTAGTAGTCTTCTTTTCTCCATTCTTTCTTCGCCTCGGCTTGCGCTTCCTCCAAAATCATTTTCTTTTTCTGGACACGCAGCTTTTCTTGATGTATTTTGAGAAGCATGTCTTGGGTTAGCGGCAAAAGATACTTTTTCACTCTGCATCCACTAATCCAATTGGGCATTTCTTCTCCGTCTAATGTAGCAAGCTTGACGGCTCCACTTGGTGATAGATCTTTAATCACCAGAGGTCCCATCCCTCGCTTTTTAAGCTTCTTAGCATGCTGTTTCAGAGTGTAAACTAGGACATAGTCCCCAACCTTAAACTCTTTAGTCCGCACATGCTTATCAAAAAATTCCTTTTGTCGCCTTTTTTGAGCGTAGATAGAAGCTACTGCTTTTAGGCGAAGCTCATCTAGCTTTTCCAGGTCATCTATTCTATCAGAAAGCTCGTGCCCTGTCCACTCTAGATCCTTAGCCACCCTTAAGGTTGAAATCAAGAATTCTATTGGTAAGATAGCATTTAGCCCAAAAACCATGTTATATGGGGTCGTTCCTATTGATGTTTTATATGCTACCCTATATGCCCATAATGTTGAATGCAAACTTCTGGTCCCAGTCAGTTCTCGACTCAGATACAATCTTCGTAAGGACCGTGCATATGGTTTTGTTTGTTGCTTCAGCTTGTCCGTTTGCTTGTGGATGATACGGGGCTGATTTCCTATGGATTACCATGAATTCATCTAGAAGGATCTCTATCACTTCATTTATAAAATGTGTGCCTCGATCACTCACAATTTCTATTGGCAATCCATATCGTACAAAGACGTATTCATATAGAAATTGTGCCGTGGTCCTGGCATCTGCTTTTTGAGTTGCCTTTGCTTCGACCCACTTTGTTAGATAGTCTGTAGCCACAACGATGTATTGTGCATGAGTCTTATATGCAGGAGGTGAAATGGGTCCGACATAATCAATCCCCCATTTTGCAAAAGCTCTTGCCCCCATCATTGGTCTAAGCGGCATATCATCTCTTTTAAGTGGTACTTTGGTCCGCTGACAGTCATCACACCGTTTAACGTATTCCTCAGCGTCCATATGTAATGTTGGCCACCATATTCCTGCGGCTAAGACAAGTTTTGCTGTCTTATCACTGAGAAATGGCCTCCACCTACTCCTCCATGAGCTTGCTCCAGGATTATCACATACTCAGACTCTGATGCGCAAATCCTAAGCTGGTTGTCTTTACCTCTCTTATAGAGTTGATCTCCTATTAAAGCGTAATCTCTAGCTTCTGTCTCTACAGATTTCTGACGAGCTTTTGACGTTCCTTCTGGGAAAGTTCTATTTGTGAGATATTCAACAATATACTGACTCCATTCTGGAGCGATCATTATCTGATATAATGTCGAATACTCTGCTGGCGGTTTTGATGAACATACAATACATACAGTGACATATTCATGTACGCTTTCTTTCATTCCTGGCCAATAGACTCCCAATTGTAACAAATTCCTATATGTGTTCCTTCTTGAACAATGAAATGCACATTCCTGAACATGTGCTTCGCACAGATATATATTATATTCCTCAGGATTGATGCATAGTCGTAAAACATGATCATTTTCCAATTGATACAACCTTCCTGCAACCAATTGAAGATTCTTGGATTGCTGAATAGCAATATGTTTCTGGTTGTATTCTCTTCTATCGAACTCTCCTCCATAGGTTAATAGGTTAACGACATTTTGAGACCACTTCGGTATCATTTCTATGTTGAACAAGTACGCGTCTGGCATGTCGTCATCTACTCCTATAGGGTCTTCTCCATTCGTCAATCGCGAAAGATGATCAGCTCTAAGATGTGTTTTTCCTTTCTTTACTACTACCGTGAAGTCGAATTCCAGTAAGATAATGAACCATCTCACTATTCTCCCGGTATTGCATGGTTTATTCACTAGGTAGAGCAAGGCTTGGTGATCCGTAAAAAACACAAACTTGTTGGCTAGAAGATAATGCCGAAATTTCTTCACAGCATATATCATTCCTAATCCCTCTCGCTCTGTTGTGGTGTAATTCTTCTCTGCATTGTTGAGCTGTCGACTGGCGTAACAGATAGGAAAATCCATGTTTCCTTCTTCTGGCTGAGCCAGAATGCATCCTATTGCATATGCCGAAGCATCTATATGCACATGGAATATCTTCTCCCAATCTGGTGATTTCAAGACTGGAGCAGTAATGAGTGCCTCTTTCAATTTCTTGAACGATTCCTCACACTCCTCTGTCCATTCAAAGTTCACTATTAGCCTGTAAAGTGGTTGGCCTATTATAGCGTACATGTAAATGAATCGTCTATAATATCCGCAATGTCCCATAAAGCTCTGTACTTGTTTCGCATTGGTTGGTCTAGGCATATCCACTATAACTTTTATCTTCTCTAAATCCGTGGATATTCCGTTTTGTGAGACAATATGTCCCAGAATTCTGCCCTGTCGGACCATAAACACACATTTCTCAGGATTGAGACAAATGCGATATGTCCTACATTTCTCAAATACTTTTCTTAGGTGTTCTAGATGCTCATCTCTCAGAAGAGAATGTACACATAAGTCATCCATGTATATTTCTAGAAACAACCTTAAGTATTCTTTGAAAGCATGCGTCATCAGCCTCTGGAAGGTTGCGGGAGCATTGGTTAGACCAAAAGGCATAACCCTATAAGCATAGATTCCCCACTCCGTTGCAAAAGCTGTTTTATGTTGATCTTCCAGTGCTATGGCTAGCTGGTTATATCCTGAAAAACCATCAAGAAAAGAGTATGTTGTTTTCCCTGATACACGCTCTAGAACATGATCAGTTATCGGCAGGGGATAATTGTCCCTGATTGTTGCAGCATTCACTTTCTTTAAGTTGACACACACTCGGAGTTTTCCGTTCTTCTTGGGTACTACCACAATTGGAGATACCCAATCGGTGTGTTCAATCTCGTATATGAATTCAGCTTCCATTAGCTTATCTATCTCTTCTTTGATTCACTTAGCAAACGTATCATTATATGTGTATGGTCTCTGTCTGCTAGGCTTTGTGTCTTGTTTCAGTGGGATTGTGTGTTGGCATATCGATGGGTCAACTCCCTTTAAGTCCTTATAAGACCATGCAAACACATCCCTGTACTCTCTGAGAAGACTCAAAAGTCTCTCCCCGTTGGAGACAAATCTGTGGCTATGTACACCGGTCTAGGTGGCTCACCTGGAGCTGCTAAATCAACTTTTTTTGCATCCTCCGGTCCGTCATAAGATTCGTTCTCTCTTCTCTCTCAAATAGGTTGGGTTAATACCACCTTCCTATCCTCTATTGTGAATTTCCTATAGTGAGAGGGAACATCCATGTTTTCCTTGATTTTGGCGTTTTCGTCCTCTCCACTCTCAAATTCTGTTGTCCAAACTTCTTTCAGAGTTTTCGTGAGCTCTCTGTACTTGTTTCTACGTTCTAACTTGGACTCCGTGTGTTCTCTGTTGCGCTTGTTCTTTTTTGTTTTTTCTGTTTCTGTTTTCGTTCCATTCCTTTGAACTTGATTTCTTGAGCCTCTTTTGTCTTTTCGTAAGCTCTTTTGATCATTGCCTCTCATTCTTCCAGAAATCTTGTCCTTAACACAATCTTCCGCCTTTACTAGCATTAGGAATTGATTTTTTCCTCTTATTCTAGGCATCGGATTGGTTCTAACCCCCTTTGTTTTTTTCTTTGCTCTATAGCGTTTCTGGCGTTGTTTAGTTTGGTTCGGAAAATCATAAAATCGGACATCCGTTATAGTTTCTTCGTTTCCGCTTGAATTGTCCGTTGACTCGTTGTCTGCTTCATTTCCCCACTCTGGATGATCGGGAATGTCGTGAAACACCTCTTCTTCATCTTCCTTTTCCAGTGTATCGTTCTTTTCAGTTTCTTTTTCGAGTACAGTTCTCAACATGAAGTACGGAACCACGTCGTACCCGTCCTTGTCGCAAAATTTCGTTGTGGGACCATCCGGAATTGCACAAACATCTAGGGTTGCTAGAATGTGTGTCCATTCTAATGGTTCAAGCGTGTCCTCTGGAAAGGGTTCTCCTATATAAGTTTCGTCTTCGATAGCCCTTTCTAAAACACATTCTTCTCGTTTCAGACTTCCACATTTCGAAGCTCCACACATCCATAACTCCTTGGGTTTACCTAACCAAGCTGGAAATTCGGATCCCGCCAAAGTAGCTGAATCAAACTCCTCCACCGGTGTTCGGTTCACATCTTTGTAGCTATGGTCTTTCAGGTTCACACGTGTAGTGGTTTCCATATTTCTCAGGTATATGTGATCGTAGCCCCAATCCTGGACCATTTTCAACTGTCTCATGAATGGTCTTCCCAGTATGATATCATAGTTATTCTCCTTGCCAAAATCGACAATAGCAAAAGTATGTTCGTATTCAATGCCGCAAGAAGTCACTACAACTTTCTCTAATAACCCCATAGGTTTCTCCATGTGTCCATCTGCTAATTGGAGTTTCAATAGTCTATTCTTCCTTATTGCTGGTTTCCCCCATTTTTTCCAGATTTCTTTTGTAGCAATGGCTACCCCAGCTCCGCTATCTAGTATTGCCATCGTGTTCACGCCTTGGAATTCAACTGGTAAGGTTGTATTCCCCTCTTCACCTTCGCAATACTCTCCGACCTTGTTTAAGGGTACAGGCTTAGCGTTCTTTTGTGGTTTGCTCAGCTCTTGTATACCCTCTTGCAGTCTCGATGTTAGGTCTTTTATCCCAAATTTCTCCAAGCATTTTCCTACAGTGGTCCACATATGTGGTCTTAGCCTCAAAAGCTCAGCTAGAGTGATAGTGCATGTCACTAGTGTTGACAAGATTTCTATCAATCCTTGTGAGTCCATGATTTTTTCTGATGAGATTCTTCGTGAGGGAAGTGCTCTAATCTCGGATTTTGCTTCATACTCTCCTAAGTATGAAGGTAAGGTGTTCAGTGCGTGAGGTTTGCTCTCCATTGTTCTAACAGAGCCCCCATCTCCCCAGTAAGATTGCAGATCCAAGTCCACTTGAGATCCTGCCTCAAATTCCACTATGGGAGGATTCCTGATGTCCTTTTCCCAATTTGTCTGATTAGCTTGGCAACTTAGCTCGTTTGCAAAGTTTGCCTCTCTCACTTGTTTCCAAAATTCATTGTAATCCTCATCTCTTACGTAAGACCTCTGTATGACTGGATGAAAACTCTCTATCTCCTGATCGGTTGTGTTCAACACTATGCGGTCATCCTTGTGTGTATTTTCAGGCTTTTGTGCACTGGAAGTTATTTCAGCTACCCGTGAAACGATAGTCTCTTGCTGAATTGGGTTTTCCGTTCCACAATTCATTGTTTCTTTTGGTGATTCTAATAAGGCTTGTGCAGTCTCGATCATTCTCTGGCACATTTCAAGTCTCTGCTTTTCCAATTCCGCGTTTGGGTATGTCATCCACCTCTGTTCTTGTGTTTGGTTGTTCTTTAACCTAGCTTCGTAAGCTCTCATCAGTGCGTCCAATGGTTCGTGTACTTTGTCGACTAGCACTGATCCCCCTGAGCTTAAGCTCGTTGTTTCTTTGATACTCTTTTGTTTCGTTCTTTCCGGGCTCATCTCTCGTTTCCCGTTTTGACTCTCAAGTTTTTCTAATCTATCTTTAGTTTGCTTTAGTTCCTCAGCTAGAATAGCGTCTTCACGTTCTTTTCTCAACTTCATGCGTGCTTTTCTAGCTTTCCATGTGTTTCTCTGACTCCGCGGTCCTTGACTAACCACTTCAGTCGCTAACTTTCCATTCTCAGGTTCTCTAGTGGTTTTCTTAGCTTGAGCTCTAGTAACAACTTGCGTTGGTATCAGAGTTTCATTTTCAGACCCACTGCTGGTAGGAATAGTTTCTAGCATATTCAATGTCGTCTTTTGCACTTTGTTTGGATTATTTGAACAATCCTCAATGAAGTGAGTAACCCCACACTCAGTGCAATAAGCATTAATTCTAATGATTTCCGTATGTGGACAAACATTCATCAGATGGTCACCTCCACACTTGTAACAGGGTCCTAGTGTTGGTCTTGGTCCCATTTGATTCGTCCTTTGTTAATAGGATGGTCTTTGTCCTGTTAACCCTCCATGAGCTATGAACATCAATGTTCTTGCGTCCAAATTGTACCTCTCTTCATCAGAAGCACTTGTAACTGTTGGTATTCCAGCATTCCCAATCATGCCCCATGGTTCTGGTTGTTTGGGTTCTTCTGGTGGGTAATACACAATTGGAGACATGTGTGCCCCAGATTCTTCATAATAGGCTTGAACAGGCACTAAGGCTTGTTCTTCCTGATTCTCTAAGGTTGGTGCATATCTAATTCCCACTGGTCTTGCTCCTGGTAAAGGCGGTTGTTGTCCCAATACCGGTTGCGGTCTTTCTATCCCCATAGGTCCTGGTACATTTCCCGTTGGGTATCGAGGTACTGGATGTACCTGAGGTGGTGCTAATTGAGCAGGAGGTGCATACTGACGCTCCCTTACATACCCTTTGTTGTAATAACACTCCTCTGTTGGATGGTTTGTCCATTTTTGTTCAATAGCACACCATTTCAATGTTTTTGGCAATGGTTTTTGGTATGGTGCCATCCTTTTTAGAGCATCTTCTATCATTTGCTCTACATTTGGCATGGTTGTTGTTTGAACATTCTTTTTAGTGGTAGTCTCGCTCGCTACGGAGGAGGAGCTACTGGATGCAAAATCTGTATCCGCTGACACCTCTCCATAAACCGTACAGTTATCCACTAAGTACAATGCCTCTCTCGTTACTTGCTCGAAACTTGTACAAGCTTTCAAGTGCAAGTCCTTCTTGAGAGTGTCATTTCTCAGTCCCTCAATAAAGAGAACAGATAGTCTGTCATCTTGTGGTCGTTCACGTACTGGACATCTCTCAATGTATTGTTTGAAGCGAAGTGAAGCTTCCTTCACTTTTTCGTGTTCTCTCTATTTAAAAGCATATATTTGTGAGACCGTATTGTGCTTAATCCCTCGTTTTGAGAATTCCTCAGCAAACTCTCTTAGCAAATGGTCAATGTCATGGAATCCCCCTATGTTCAGTGGTTGAAACCATGTCAATGCCGTACCTTCTAGAGTAAGACCAAATCCCTCGTATTGTGTATGGAAATCTGTTATCTGCTCAGCTCTTAAGACTTGCTTAAAGAGTGACACATGGGCATACGGATCTCCCGAACCACCATACTTCTTTGGCATACACTTCGCGACTTGAGATGGTCTCATACGTCTATGGTCTGCTACCAATCTCATTGCTCCTGTGTCCCTGCTAAAGCTTTCTCTAGCATCATGGACTTCATGGGTTACCCTTGTCGGTTCCCCTGCCCTGAATCTACTACTAGGAGGTAAATGTGATGGTTCCGCTTCGAACCTTGGACCTGGAGTGGTATATGTGTGGATTGGAACTGCACTACCTGGATTCGTATCCATTGACTCTCTGGAATGTAATGATCCCATTGGTCCAAGCTTCGAGTACGGAGGTTGACTGAAAGAGTCAGCAGCCTGAGTTCTTTGTCCTCCTGTCGTCATTGGGTTTTGCACTCCATTTGTTGGTGCTGGTCTTTGTGAGCTAGAAGTAACATAATACTGATGTAGTGGTCCCCCAAAGTATGTATATCCTTCTAATTCTTTCTTGCCCATTGTTGAGTATTGCCTCCCATACTTGTCGTAAGTGGCAATTTTCACTTCCGATCCCTTTGTGTAGGTAAAGACATAAAGTCTTTTTCGGTCTGTCAACTCTCCAGTGTAGGGTTCTTCACATCTATAATAGAGATCTTGCTCCCCATTATTATATTTGTATAGCCCCACATAGATGTTATCAGTGTTGATCCTTGTAGTTTCATTCTCTCTTCTTAACCTCGCATCAAGGAAGTTCATTATTGGTGCTTTCTCCTCGAGTTCTTCATCTACTTTGGCTTTGGTGCCCATCAATCCCCACTTGTCCACAATGTTAGGGTTTAGGACTACCAAGTACATGGTACCCTCGTCATCTAGATATCTATCTCCGCTATAGCTCACAGGCACTAAGTCCTTGAAATCACTAGGTCTCTCCTCTATCTTTACACAATAGCGGTCCATTCCATCTTTGTAGATCTTGGCACCTTGCTCATTGTCGTACTGGTATTTTATGAACAATAGCTTCATTGTGGCGGAAGGGCTTGATGATCCTGCTGCCATATTTTCTCTGTTGTTCAGGTTCAAGTGTTCCAAGTGTTCGGTGAAAATCTCGTAAGATCTCCCCGAAGAAGTATCAGAGACACTTCCTTCAAAGATCGGCTCTAATGGTTTCACCCAACTTTGGTTTACACTTACCTCGGTTGATATGATACTTGCTGGTTCCCCTTGTTTTGTTGGTTATTCTGGAGGTTCCTGCCCGATCTCAAATTCATCAATTCCCCTCAAGGACTTTAACTTTTCCGTCTCGGCAATTTGTTTTCCTCAAGTTTTTGTGGTCAGAATTGATCCAAACTGATTGATACTTGATCAATTGTTTAATCTTGTCAGTTGGACAACTTCTGTTTCATCAAGTGAGAATTTTGTTGCAGTTATGCTGAAAAAGACATTATACGCGTATGATGTCTTTTTTCACAGATTTAGACTATTTTGGTTATGCTCACTCTCAGTAGCCCCCTTATGCTCTTTCCACTCACAAAATTCAGTTTGAACTCTGTTTGAGCAAGTTATGGCTAATTTAGGCTTTTCTTGGCAATTTTCCGCTTTTGACTTGTTTTGGGTCAATTGTGATCCAAATGGGATGAAACTTGAAATATAACCTCTAGACAGCTATTACAATGGATCTGTGTTGGCAAAGTATCAAAATATGTCCAAAATTAGGTCAAAGACATCATACGCGTATGATGTCTTTTTCATCAATTTGGGTCAAAACTTGATATTTATGCTTCCTACAGTGCTTGTAACAATCTTGTCAGGTCAGATATCAAAAATAAGCAGTGGATGTGCTAAAAGACATTATACGCGTATGATGTCTTTTGTCCCAGATTTTGACTATTCTTGGTTTTAAGCCTTCTCCAATGTTTACAATTGAGTTTCAAGTGTTTTTGTCAGGTTTGAATGTAAAAACAAGATCTGAATCCAAAATTTCCTATTCTTTGCGTTTCTTGGACTCCGACTTGTCTTTTCGGGTTTCCTTGAGTGTTAATGCTCTTGTTTTAAGTTGAAATTAGGGTAAAACCCCCTTTTTGAACACTCTGGTAAAGTCAAAATTTCTGTTTTGGTCTCTGTTTGGTCATTTAGACATCATACGCGTATGATGTCTAAAGTTGCAGATTTCCATTTTTTGGCACAGAATCCTTCCTAAAGATTTCTCAAGTGCTCAGCAACTCCCAGATACACAGAAAATTTCTCTGACTTTTGTTTATTGCAAGTTTCACTACTAACTCGACGGTTTAGTGATCTAACATGCAATCAACCATATCAAGCAAATACTCCAATGATTACTAGCTCTAAATCAGGATCAAATGAAGTCCTACCTAAGCTATTCCTAATCATAAAATGGGTTTGGTAATCATGATTTTAAAGAGATCCACTGCCACTCAAGGACTAGCAAATTCTTCTTCTATCAACAACTACTCAACACCAACAAAACAACAAACAATTCTAAGCTAAACTAAAAATACTGTCAACACGAAAGACCCAGGAATACCCCACTTCCTAGTATCTCTCGAGATCTTTGGAGTCCACCACTCCTAGATCTTTTCTAACTAAAGTATACAAAGTAGTTTATACGACTCACCTCGTAGGATTAGTCTAAGGTCACCTACTTAGGGCTCTTGTCCCCGGCAACGGCGCCAAATGTTAAGGCGGTTACGCCGCTAGCGGAAGCTAAATAGCGAGAACTCAACCAACAACAGAATTTGTCAGACGAGGACGGAGCTTGACCCGCAGGCGCATGGAAACATCACCTACTCAACCTTCTAATGACAATCACTACTAAGGAAATCAAATCTAAGTTCTAAAATACGCAAGTGACTAAAATCCGTACTACGAGCGAATGCTATACGAAACAGGATCTAGAATCATTGAATCGATCTCAAACTCAAGGGGAAGTCTATACACTAGGTAAGAACAACACCCTAAAGACTTGAACTGCAAAATCAACCTATAACCACTCCGTGCGGTAAACGTGTATGAAGACAGGCCGAAAAATACAGGTGATCGAAACTTGACCCCGATGGTACTAATGTGTAGCTCTACTCGTTGTGGTTCTATAGATATGCTGCACGCTCTATTCCGACACACGAGTTGGAAGAAAACTCACACCGAAGCTCGTAGGAACTTACCACACATAGAAGCCGATAGCGCGCACTCTTGGTATCATTGCGTAGCTCTCGCCGTTGCTAACACAATGGCGGTGTCGCTTCTCCAATGGCGGCTTCGTAGCTCGCGTAGCAAGGAGATAAGACTCTCTCTCTCTCTCTCTCTCTCTCTCAGACACAGTCACGGCGCTCAAAAACTCACCTTTGATTAATAAAACTGAATCCCCCTTTAGGTTACAAAACTTTGGCTTATATACCTCAGCCTTGGAGGTGAGAACATCTCTAACTAATTACATCAGCAAGTGAAATTACTTCGGGATTACAAGCTGGAAACTCAATTGAGTCCCGTTACTTAATGAATGGCTCAATTCAAAATCAATGTCGGAAAGACATTTATTACAATCAATGGTTACAAAAATGATGAGTGTGAGCAAAAATGTGGGTGTGATCCTCTGCTGGCTCAACAGTAAGAAACTGGGACTTTTACACCCTCTCCCCATTCCTGAAAGACCTTGGGAACATATTTCAATGGATTTTGTTACTGGTTTCCCACTCACAATGCACAAACATGACATGATATGGATTATTATTGATCGTTTCTCTAAACAAGCGTACTTTGTTCCGTGTAAGAAAACACTCACAGCACATCAAGCTACACTTTTGTTTCTTAAGACTGGTTTTCCCACATCATGGTTTGCCTAAAGTGATTATTTTTGATCGAGATCAAAATTTTGTAGTGATTTTTGGACTACTGTGTTTGAAAATCTTGGCACTACACTTGACTTCACTTCTGCATTCCATCTCGAATCCAATGGTCAAACCGAAGTCACCAATCGCACTATTATTGACTTGTTAAAGGCTTATGTTTCTTCTCAACCTAAGAAATGGGATGATTACCTTCATATTTTACAATTTGCCTACAAAAATACCACTCACACTGCCACGGTAAGTCTCCATTTGAAATTGTATATGGTCACTCACTTCCTACTCCTGCTTCATGCCTTTCTAATGTTGTGCCTGTCGCAACTGTGCATTCTGCCATTAAACACTCACAGGAACATTACACCAGGCATGCTAACAAGCACGCAAGGCACACCAATTCAAAGAAGGTGATCCTGTTTTGCTTCGCATCGAAAAACGAAGGATCAAAAGTGTCGATACTAATGTCTTTGTTAAGCTTGCTCCTCGTTTTTATGGACCTTTCAAAATTTTAGCTGTCATTAATGATGTTTCTTTCCGTTTAGAACTACCTGCACATTGGCACAATGCCTTTCACATTAGCCTTTTACGCCCATTCCGAGGACCCCTACCTACACACCACATTTATGAAGACCCACCTTCACTTGTAGACCAAGAAGAGCAACTCATCCCTGACAAAATAGTTGACCATGAGACCACCACTACACACACTGGAATGGTTTATAACCGTTACCTTTTGACTTTCAAGGGCCACCCTAGAGAGGATGCCAAATGGATGCCTGAAAAGTTTTTTCGCAACTTTCCCGACCTTCTCCACACTTTCCATCACTCACGGTCCAGTTGATTTCTCTATTGAGCAACTGAGGACAGTTGCTATCCCTGGTGGGAGGGATGTTACGAGACTGGGCACCCTCGTGTTGTAGTGGTTAGCTGCAATTGGGATAACTGGGCATAATGGTTAATTATGTGCTGTCTATTTATTTTACTAATTGAGTTGATGATGATTTTGTAGAGTGGAATGTGGGGAGTTGATGAAGAGGCGACGGCAATTACTCTTGGCCATTTTATATTTACACAGTATCTTAGAACATCATTTCAATAAGCCACTATGGCTCTGTAAATAGTGGTAGTGGGAACTCCCCTTATGGGTCATGCAAGAACTAATGAGCTTCACTCATTTGCAAAAGTAAAGTGGTTGTAAAAAGAGGGGCCTCAATTTTTGGCACCTTAAACTCAAAAATAATATATTAAATACCAACTCCACAAGAGAGGTTCCGGGGAGTTTGGGGCTAGATTTAGGCCTTTCTCTTGCAGATTCTCTTCTCTACTCTCTTATGCTATGGTTATTTGCTGTGTACTCTCTAATCTAGTCTCCATCTCTTACACATCTCTTACACTCTCTTACAAGCTTGTCTATGTCAATTCTATGTTTACTATGTGTGTGTGTGTGTCATAGTCTAGGTGAGTGTGTGTGCTTGGAAATTGGAAGAAGAGGTGGACAGGTTGGTGGTGATTGCTAGGAAGCTTGTGTTGAATATTTAAAGCGGTCGATTTCCCCCTCCACTCCCAACAAAGATAGAGCACGTGTATTTAAGCTCTCCTTGCAGTGCGATAGGTGGTTTGCACGGTCAGAGAAAAAGCATTTTGTAATTTTATCTCTATAGTAAAGTCACTTGTTCAAAACGAACGATTAAAAATTCAATGAGGAGAAGAAAACATGCACAAGTGGCACATCTGTCATATAAAACACACTCATACATGCTTAAAACAAGCATTTAAGCATCTATGTCAGGCCTCGTACTGAACAAGTGATCAATTACTTCATTGCAGATAAGTGATACAATTTTTGTACCATCTCTATAGTGTGATGTGGTGGTCTACACAACTAGAGATAGATTGATTATTGAACCCTAAACCCTCTCTACAATGCAACATGATGGTCTGCACAACTATAGACGTGGAATCTAACCCTTTGTGTATTTTTCCCACAGTGCGACGCAATGGTCTGCACAGTAAAAAAAAGGTGTGAATTTTTCTAACTCTCTTGTAGTGTGACGCAAAGGTCTACACAACCAAGAAAAGTACCTAAGCTAAATCGTTCTTGCGGTGTGACGCTTTGGTCTACACATTCAAGAATAGTGTACTGACCTGCAGACCACTGCAGACCAACCCCGCAATGTGAGACTATGCTCTACAACAATTGGGTTAGCACAAAATAGAAAGTTAATTTAGAATAACAAAAATAATTAAAGACTGGTAAAATGATCACCTAGGGTAGCTCTCTAAGTGGTCTGCAAGTACTCTCCAAGTGTTGGCACAATAGGGTTAACATAAATAGAAAGTTAATTTAAAATAACAAAAATAATTAAGGAATGGTAGAATGATCATCTAGAGTAGCTCTCTAAGTGCTTTGTAGGTACTCTCCAAGTGCTCTCACCAATCAAGAAAAGCTGAAATATGAAAGTTTGCTTGAACTATTGGTACCGTTTTCTTTTTTATATGAATTAGCAATTCGATCAAACTATAGTTTGATCAAAAAAAAATTTATGCAATTAAACGTGTGTTATACGGGAATACAACATTTAATCACGTTTTATACGTATAAGATTCATTATACGGGCATATAAATGCAACTTAGATTTTGTGATAAGAGAGTAGAGAAGTTTGGCAATGATTCCATACATAGATGAATCTTCTACAGTATCTACAATGGCCCATGAAGGCTTTTACCTCCCTAACTTTTGTCGGTCTTAGTAGAACTACAATCACTTGAATCTTCTCAACATCCATATAAATGTTGTTCTTGGACACGATGTGTCCTAGAATCTTTCCTTGTCTTACCATGAAGACACATTTCTCCAGATTTAAGCAGTTACAATATGTTATTCACTTCTCAAAGATCATCTTCAAGTGATCTATGTGCTCAATTCTCAAGAGAATTCATGCATAAGTCGTCCATGTAAATATCTAAGAATTTTCTTAGTAGATACTCCTTAAATGCATGACTCATCAGTCTTTGGAATGTGGTAGGTGCATTTGTTAAGCCAAATGGAATCACTCTGTAAGTGAATATGCCCCACTTTGTAGCAAAGAATATTTTATGTTGATCCTTTGCTTTTATAGCAAGTTGGTTATGGCCTAAAAAGCCATCAAGAAATCTATAAGATTCCTTTCTTGCAACTCACTTGATCACATGATCATTAATTGGCATAATAGTAGCAGCATTTACTTGTTTGAAATTCACACATACTTGTAATTTTCCATTTTTAATGTGTAGTACCACAATTGATGAAAGCCACAATCCGTGTGCTCAATCTCGTAAGATAAACTTCACTTATTTAAGCTTATCTATCTCCTCCTTTATCTTCTTTGCAAATTTTTTATATATGTATAGGGACGTTCTTTGCAAGGTTTTACATCACTCTTAATGGGTATGGTGTGTTGACAAATGTCTAGATCTACACCCTTAAGGTCTTTGTATGGCCATGCAAACAAATCTCTATACTCTTTGAGCGTGGCTATTAATATCTTCTCTTCCTCCTTTGTGAGGTCAGACAATGTTTGTTGGATTTGGTTCCTCT
The DNA here is from genome assembly GCF_014529385.1 of Adiantum capillus-veneris. Taxonomy (NCBI): domain Eukaryota; kingdom Viridiplantae; phylum Streptophyta; class Polypodiopsida; order Polypodiales; family Pteridaceae; genus Adiantum; species Adiantum capillus-veneris. The sequence continues at coordinate 136,792,475 of NC_140944.1, read as the reverse complement.
CTTGGTTTAGCTAAGTCTATGTGCTTGGATTTCTTAGATCCATCATAAGATGTCCCGAGTTCTTAAAGTGCTTGCATCGATTGCTGAACTACAATCTTCTGGTCTTGTATAGTGTATTTTTTTTGTAGGGAGAGGGTGCATCAAATTTGTCTGTTTCTGAACCCTCTTTATCTATCTCTACAAAAACATCGTCTTGAAAATCTTCAAAATCTTCCTTATTTTCTTCTTTCAGATCTCCGATGGAAATTTGATTAACTATGCATTTGCACCCAGTAGTTTTCTTAGCATCTAGGTCCTCAGTCGCTTACCCCGATTTCAAGATAACACTCACCATTTGGAAGGGTACTATGTCATAGCTCTCGTCATCAAAGAAGCTTATTGGGGTTACTTTGTTCATACATACATCTAGAGTATAGCAGGTATCTGTTCCTATCCAAAAGGTTCAAACAATTCCTCTGGAAATGGCTCCTAGGTCTTTGTCTTCAATTGGTCTACCTAAGATGCAATCTTCTCTTGCCAAGCTCTCACACTCAGAAGCTCCACACATTGAAAGATGCACTTCGGTTTGTAACCATGAAGGCATCTCTTGTATGTTGACCATTTTTTAGTCAAATTCCACTACAAGAGTTTGAATAATATCTCTATAGTTATGGTCCTTTACACACCGATTCACATTGACATAATCTCCTTGTGTCTTAAGTAGATATGGTCATAGCCCCAATCTTGTACCTTTTTAAGTTGACACTAAATGGTCTCCTTGAAATGATATCAGAGTTGTTGCTCTTGCTAAAATCCACTATTGTGAAATTATGCTCGTACTCAATCCACAAGAGGTTATTATGAACTATTCCAACATACCCATTGGTCTCTCTACATAGCCATCTGCAAGTTGTAGTTTCATTCCTATTTTTTAGAGAGCTAATCTCCCCCATTTCTCCCATATATCTTTCATGGCAATGGCCACCCTAGCCCCTCTATCTAGTATAGAGCTATTGTTTTGACCCCTTTGTGTTCCATTGGCAAGGTGGTATTTCCTTCTTTCTCTTCACAATAATCACCCACCTTGTTCACAAGAAGTGGTTTTGCCTTTGGTTATCTTGTGTTGTTTTTCCTATTTGTTCATCCAAGGAAATATCTTGATGATGAGGAATTTTCAGCCCCGTCTTCTCTAAGTTTTAGCCCACTTCTCTCCATAGATGTGGTCTAATGTGTAACAACGGTGAGAGAACATTGTATAGGAGAGAACATCAATTATGAAGGCTCTTAGTCCATCATCCTTGAAATTGGCTTCCATTGAGAAGGTACTACCTTGACCTTTGATTTTGTTTCATGCTCTCCTTTGAAATACGTCAAGGTCTTCAATGTTTCATGTTTATTCTCCCTCGATGCTTGTGTTTCTACGTCACCATATAAAGATTGTATAACTCCAAGGTAAAACTCATGATCCATATTGATCTTAGTGATAGGTGTGGACTTGAAAGTCACACTACCTTTTGTTCCCATCCTTTTGTTGATCTACACTTATTAATGAGGGATGCTTGGTTTCTCTTTATCCATTAGAGCTTGAGCTATCTAAAATAGCCTTTTGCACATTTTTAGTCTCTGTTTCTCAACTTCAAGATGCAGGCATGTCAACCATCTCTATTTCACTATTTGGTTGGTTTTTAGTTTGACCTCATAAGCCTGTAACAAAGCCTCTAAACGTTCTTTAAGTTTGTCCTCTTGATGATATTCTAGATGGCACGACTCCTTCATCGCTTGTTTCATGTTCATGTTTTAGCTGCTCTCTGGCTTGTTGCAGCTCTATCTCTAAGGCATTCTCAATCTCTTTGCTTTCATTTTGTCTTGTTTTTCCTTCCAAGATTTTCTTGGAGTCCTCACTGCTGTTAAGCTCTCAGATTTTGTTTGAACTGGCAGTTTGTTTTGTCCTTGATAGGTGTGTTTTTGTAGTTTCTTGATCTTAAGCTCTAGTCACCACATTTACAAGAATTATAGGCTTGATCTTTATCCACTTGATCATGACAAAATTTTGATGATGTTCATTGTCACTTTCCTCTTGTTATCAAGATTTTTGAAACAATTTGGAAGAACATGATCCATTCCATATCCATCATAGAATCCAAAAAATCTTTTTACGCTCACCATTGTGTGGAAAAAACCTTTTCCAATGATCACCTCCACATTCATAGCACCGACCTTCTTGTTGGGATGCTTGTAGTGCCCTCAATGGCTATCCTAACCTAAGGGGATAACCTCTAGATTTATAATTTTGATTTTGTATGAACATGAGCGTGTTCCCATCCATTGTGTAATGATTGTTTATTAGTTGTACACCATATAATGGCTCTACAAAATCATATGTACTTGTCCAATAAGGAGGACCTTTGTTGGCATAAGTAGCACTCTTGAGTTCTCTCTCATAGGTCTCACTTGTTTCTTTGTAATACGTAGGTGGTGGCAACATTCTTTGATTTGCAAGTGTTTCTATTGATGTGTGTATCTAACAATTTCTCTATTCTCTTGTGGTAGAGGGGGTTACTTGCCCAGATCAGCTTGTCTCTTCCTTGGGATGCGCTATTTGAGACCACAAAAACCTGCAATTTTTTCCTTTTGTGTAGTTCACTTTATGGTTGCGCTATGAATGTGGAGTGCAGTCTCGCCTCTCCACTATCTTGTATCTGAGCTTGTGAGAGAGTAAATTAGGGTTTCCCTTCATCCAAATGGTGTGCTATCTTCAATATGGAAGCTCTAAATTATTTTCTAATTCAAAAAATGGTTGACGTGAAGGTGCAAGCTTGTGATTTCCTTTCAATAGTTTGAAGTTATGACTATGTAATTAGGGGCAAGGCTACAAGTTTCCATGAAAGAGGTTTGGGTTTTGAATGATATTTGTGCTTCTATGAGAGTTAAGGTTCCATGGCTGAAACTTAAGGTGCAAGCTCGTGATTTCATTTCAATAGTTTGAAGTTAGGACTATGTAATTAGGGGCAAGGCTACAAGATTCCATGAAAGAGGTTTGGGTTTTGAATGGGATTTGTGTTGGTATGAGAGTTGAGGTTCCATGGCTAAAACTTAAGCATTTATAAAATCTCTTTTTAAGTAAAATTGGTTTTGAATTTGGGATCCTTTCATCACAAAATTTCTTACAAAAAACAAGCAAATTTCAAACACAATAGGAAAGAGTGCTTTTGTGACATTTTTGTCATGAACACTCTTAGACTTAAGCCATATTTAAAAAGAGGGTTGATGAATTCCATAGACATTTTTTCACAAAGTTTTTGTGACTCTCATCAAGAATTCTCACTGCCAAATGTTTCATACCTTCCTAGCTAGACCTCACAATTTTTGCCACACTTTTGATGAACTCGATGCGAGGTAGTTGGAGTTAGGGTTGAAACACTTTCTTTCAAAGTTTTGAATACAAATACTTAAAGCTATGGATCAACAAGAGAATCAGGGCATGCATTTTGATCAAGGTACAATGCAAATGTTTCAAGCATTTACTATGTTTATGCAACAACAAGCTGTAGAAAGAAGGGAGGTGTCAGTAACCAAAGCCCTTCAAGCTAGTGTTAAGGGAGTTTGAGTGCCGTTATCCTCAAATAGTAGGAATAGAGTGAGGTACTTTAGATAGAAAAAATATTGAATTTTTCCTTCAAGCTGCAAGTCTTGAACTCCAAGAAAATTTAGAGCTGCTTCTTGAAGACAAGAGTACAAAATAGAGTCTAAAAAAGTGGAAAAAGGTTGAGGATGTGGTCTCATTGCTTGCTAAGAGGCAATGCCGGAGAGACAACATGGTCATGAATGGTTCTACTTCTACCTCTATCATATCAAATGTTCTGACAAATCCTGTTATTATGAGTCCAAAAGGTGAAAATCCTATGCTTAATGAGCATGCTAAGGGAATGCAATAACTGAAGTTAAACCTGACAAGGCTTGAAGAGAAAGGAAACCTATTGGATAGAAATCCCAAAGCAAAGAAGTATTTGTGCATAGATGCATAAGGTGTGATAGCACAAACCATGGTAGAAGATACTGTGATAGCTTCAATGATACTTTGAAAAGAGATTTATGGGAGACAGGTATGCCATTAGGAACTAGCTTTGGAAAGGGGGATATGCAGATTGAAGGATATGGTGACCAATCATGCCATCCCTAGAGTGGAAGCTACGGCCTATGGGGTAGAGTTGGAGCTAATCCCAAAGAAAGGTTTGAAGCCTACTCAAGATGTCTTTGAGGATGTTGATAGCTTGTGGGCGATATGTAGTGGCATTAGCCAAAAAGGGAAAGATAAACAAACAAGTATTACATCAAGCTGGTGATTATATACATCATACAACATGTTGGGATAATTTGGTGGACTCTTATCAATGCATGTCTATCTTGCAAATGACAAAACAATGAAGAAATTGTGGGAGAGAAGAGCTAGAGGAAGGAAGGATCCAAGACCTTCTTATAGGGATTCACAACAAGTAACTCCTCCTTCTAAAGTTCTTATGAAGGAGGCATCTATTGGAAAGAATAAAGAGCAAGGAAAAACAAAAGCAAAAGGCCTTGCATATAGACTACAATCTGACATTGAAACTACCACAAACTTAAAGCAGGTATTGGAGGAAAGGATCTTGCATAGTAAAGTTTAGTTTACTTTGGTTGAATTTCTTGGCATAGCTAAGCATGATTTTCATGAGGATTATAGATATAATAAAAAGAAAGAGGCTGACTCTCACTTAGTATATTCCTCCACAATCTTAGGGTAAAGGACAATCAATGAAGGCACAAGGTGTACATGTACAAGAGAGTGAATGTGATGACAATGTGTTAGGATGCTATGAGTCTTATGGAAGAGATATGCATGTTATATTGTGGATGATGATGATGAAAATGAAGCCTCACATAAAAACCACTACTCTAAAAGTCATTGGGCAAGAGCTCCAATGGAAATTTTGGTCAAGGTGGGTGATTTTGAGGAGCCATATGTTGCATTGACGGATCATGACTTTGAAATCAATCTTATGTCCAAGAGTCTGTACATGAAAGGCAATCTTATGTCTGTACATGAAAGGCAAGTGGCCAATAGACATAGACCATGGTTGGATGATTAGATCTATAAAAAAATTCATCAAGAGATCTGTATGGGGCATGTCTAAATGCAAAAGTGACCGTTGGTAATGTCAAAGATGAGCAAAACTTATTCATGCAGGAGATGTCTACCTATCCTCTTATCCTTGGGCAACCATACATCACAACCTTTTGCATGGAAACAAAGGTCTTGGATGATGGTTTGGCTTATTTCACAATAAAGAGTAGAGATGGGAAGTGAGGTGAACAATTTTTGATTGTGTGTGAGAATCATGAGAGGAACCATCATAGCATTCGTGAATCTCTACCAAAGGCAAACACAAAGTTCAAAGACTACAAGGAAACAAGGGGTTTTGGCTATGTACCATTGTAAAGTGGGATTGCTATGGTACAAGAAGGAAAATGTTCTCGCGTGACCCAAAGTGAGAAGAAGGTTTTTATACAGGTTTTTAGTGGTTAATAAATCCTAGCTCAATATTCTTTATAAAGTTTGAATATGTGAAAACAAGTGCACGACAATATGTATATAATGTACAAAGAGACATGAAGGAAAATGGTTTCATAGAGGATAGTAAATGCATTTCAGGTTTCTTTGAACAAGTTTGTCATGTAAGTACTATGTTTGAGCTTGAGACTATAATGGATTCTAGCATGAAAGATGGAATCCAACTTGTGGAAGTATGCTCTATGGAAATGTATGCAGTGATTGAGTCTTTAGAAGATCAAAAGGATCTCAATGTTGATGAAGGACCAGATGTGCGGGTAGAGACCAAGTAAAAAACTATGGAAAAGAAAGTGAAACAAATGATTGTACCTTTATCCATCAAATTGCAAGAAAAATCTAGAACAAGATTCTTTGCAGCCATATCTCACAATCCAAAAACAACTAGACACAAGTTCACAATGGAATGTCTAAAAGAACTAAATATTGGTTGTGAGGATTTTTTAACAGAAGAAGTGTTTTAAAGAAATGCTTGCAAGACATGGTAAGGCTTTTGCTTTCCAATCACAAAGATGGCGTGTGTTGATCCTAGTGTTGTTGAGCCTATGGTGATCTTCACTATCCCTCAAGTACCTTGGAATTTGTGTCCAATCTTCATTCCAAAAGCACATTTTCCAAAACTAATAGAGTCCTTAATGGTAAGATTGGTATGGGTATCCTGGAGGCTTATTGCACACCATATTCAAACAGGTGGTTCATTGTTCCTAAGAAAAATGGAGCCCTGCATTTTATACAAGACATGCAACCTATAAACAAAGTTACTATATGAGGAATGTGGGTACAAAACCAAATGTGGATGAATTTGCTAAGGCATTTGGAGGAAGGTCAATTTACTCAATGGGAGATCTCTGTTCAAGGTATGGTCAATTTCAACATCTCAACTAGATGTTGAGAGTAGAGATTTCACAACCATGAAAATGCCTTTGGGACTGGTAAGGATGTCTAGCTTACCTCAAGGAGCAATGAATTCAGTTTCACATATGATGAATGGGATGAACAAGGTTCTATGTGACTTTCTACTTCAAATCAAAATGCCATTTCTTGATGATGTTCAAATTAAAGGATGTGAAAAGAAAGACAAAGATGAAGCTATGGATCTGAGGGGGTTCCATAGTTTGTTTGTAGACCATATCAAATATTGTTAGAAGATTTTGTCAAGGTTGCAAGAAGTTAATCTTACTATATGTTTATATTTGGAGTTAACTAAGTATTGATCGTGGGACATGTGTGTGGTGCTTATGGTAGAAGGCCTTGTCCAAAAAAGATGGATGCAATCAAAAACATGAAAGAAATATGCATAAATGTCACTGAAGTTCAAAAATTTCTTGGTGCTTACATCTTTTATCTTATTTGGATACAGCGTTACACACATGTAGCAGATCCTCTTTATAGGTTTTTGAGAAAGAATCAAAAGTTTCAATGGGAAGAAGAGCACACAAAAGCCATGAGGAAGCTGAAGAAGCTACTTCTTTCATCACCAACCTTGAGAAAGGTAGACTATGCATGTGAAAGACCTATCATTGAGATTGTGAAACCAGTACTATAGAGATATGATGGGAAATAAGGCAAGATGATGATGAAGGAAAAATGTACGTGGTGAGGTTTGGAGCCAAGGTTCTGAGTTCTTGCTAGCAAGATTATGCACAAGTAAAAAGGGAATTATGGGGAGTGGTCATAGCATTGAGGTGCGACACCAATGAGTACTTGATAGGGGCATCAATGGTTGTGGAAACTAATTGTTTTCCTCTACTTGGAATGATTACAAATTGTTCAACTCTTGAAATTGCTATGCTATGGCGGATAGCCTACATAAAGTCCTTGAATCTCGAGTTCAAGCATATTGTGGAAAAGGACAATGGAATGGCAAATATGTTGTCAAGGGCAAGGTATGAAGATGAGCGGGACATGATTGTTTAGAAATATGATTTAGGCACAAAGTTTTACACTATTTCTCATGAGAAGATTAATTTTTCATGTTGTGTATCTTCAATTGAGTCCTGTTTAGAGGAGTTATATGAGGGTAAATGACTCTTGAAAGGTCACTACTTAAGTAGCTTGCAAAAATACAATGATTGAACCAAGCAAGAATTTAAAAGGATAAATTGAAAATCATATGGATACTTATTGAGAGATGGCTACTTATGGAAGCATCCTAAACAAAGAGGTGGGACACTATTGTAGGTAGTGTGTGATAAGGTTTCTCATTGAGAGATCATCAAGGATTTCCATGCAAGTTTATAGGAACAACATCAAGGTGTATGGGCAACATTTTCCAAAGCAAAAGATAGGTATTGGTGGAAAGGGATGTATAAGGATGTGGGCGAGTTTGTGGAGTTTTATGTGACATGCCAAATGTATTCAAATGTACGACATTGTGATGGACTACCTCCAACTTATCCATTGGCCATACATTAAAAGTGGGTTGTGGACTTGGTCACAATGCCTTTAGGACTTTGGAAAATGAGGTATTTGGTGATTGCAAGAGAATATTTGTCTAATCAAGTTGAAGGGCATGCATTGAGGACAAACAATATAGAAGATATATCTAAATTACTTCTTGAAGTTGTGATCTATGCTATGGATGTGTGGGAAAGATAACTATAGATGTATAGGAGAATTGGATGTTGACAAAGCAAGGGAGTTCTTCCCTAGGATGGGCATCAAACTAGCTTTAACTTGTGCTTAAACCTTAGAGGGCAATGACAAGAGTGAAAGAGGGCATCCTCCACAAATTAAATCTTTGGCTAAGTCTTGTGAAGGTAAGCTTGGAGACTGACCAAGGTTAGTTTTGTTTGCATTATGTGATGATTGTAACACACATAGTTCGATTACTGGCTATATGCTTGTTGAATTGATGTATGGTCAAAAACTTGTGATGCCAATTGAAGACGTAGTTCTTACATGGAATGTATTGCCATGGGAAGATGGAATGAGTAGAGAAGAACTTCTTGCATTGCACATACAACAATTGGAAAGAAAGCCTGAAGACATTGAGCTTCTTCATGAAGCACTACTTGACACAGGTAGCACCATTTCCTCCATTAGTGAAACTTTAGTCCAGAACCTAGAATTACCCATTAGCACCACAGATCCTATTTCCGTCCTCTTTGGCAATGATAAACAATTGTACCACTCTCGCACAATCACCCATTGCACTTTTCATGTTGCTCAGCATACAGTTTCTCATGATTTTTATGTTCTTCCTTGCTAGTTGCTCCCAATTACAATTGGATGCAATTGGTTTTCTGAAAATGAAAGATCGTCTTCAATTTGATACACTTCACTTGGTGATCCCACATGCACTCCCAATTCCATTTATTTATCCACAAAACGGTCCAAATTTTGTTCATGTGCAGCACACACTTGTGGATGTTTACACATGTACTAAAGATGTTTGTGCTTTACTTCAATGTTTTCCTTAATTATTTACACATAAAAAACCACCACTTAGATAAGTCTTACTGGCCTACCACTCTATACGCACCAGTAACTCACCTCCAATTAAAATGGCCTCACGACGATGCTCCCTAGCCGCTATTGAACAAATCAACCAAGCCGTCCAAGAGATGCTTGAGAAAGGAGTGATTACTCCTTCCAATAGTGAATGGGCATCAGAGCCCCTTCTAGTCTGCCAAGATGATGGTTCTTACAGAATTTGCATTAAGTTGAAGCCGCTCAACAAGATCACTGTTCACAATCTGTACCCTTACCCCGTGTTGATGACCTACTGGATCAATTAAGAAGGTCACGTTACTTCACTTCCTTAGATTTAGCATCTGGACACTGACAAATTCCCCTTGACCTAGTTGATGCTCACAAGACTGCTTTTCAGACACCGCCAGTTTACTCGCATGCCTTTTGGGCTATCAAATGCAGCAAGCATGTTTCAACGCATGGCAAAAACACATTTTTTCAAACTTTATCCACAGCAAGGTGTTCTTTTAGTATATCTTGATGATATTTTGATACATACTCACACTTGTATTCAACACCTACAAGTCCTACGAGAAGTTCTGACACACATTCAAAGGCACATATTTCAGCTCCAATTGAAGAAAGCACAACTAAGCTCATATTTTTAGGCTTTATTGTGTCTGCAAATGGTATTGAGACGGATACTTCTAAAGTAAAAGCCATCTAGGATTATCCTCCTCCTTCCAATGTGAAAAACCTTCAAAGTTTTCTTGGGATGGCAAACTTCTCCTTGAGATTTTTCCCTTAGATGGCCTCAATCACCTATTCTCTTTGGCAGCTACTCAAAAAAAGGATCAAAGTATCAATGAACTTCTACATGTCAACAAAGCTTTGACAAGCTCAAAGAACTTATTTTAAAAGCAACATTCCTTGCTCACCCCAACTTTCAAAAGCCCTTTTTATTATAGACAGATGCATCTAGCCAGGGTTTAGGAGCTGTCCTCTTGCAGATTGAGGAAGCTGGTTGGCGTCCAATTTCCTTCATTAGCCGATCTCCTACCTCTATTGAGTAGAACTATTCAACCACAGAGAAAGAATTACTAGCTGTTTTATGGGCATTTTCTAAATTACACCCATACTTGCATGGATCACACCGTTTAGTCAAAACTGACCATCAACCTATCATTCCCCTCTTACATAAACATCACCCCTCAGGTCGTTTACTACATTTGATTCTACCTTGCAAGGGTATACCTTCACAATAAAATACAAGAAGGGTGAAACCAACTACATTACTAATGAATTATCCCAAGAAGAAGTCCAAAACACCCAATTTTCACCTTCTGCTTCAGATCTTCCAATCCACTTGCATTAGATCATTGTTCTACAACAAAAGGACCTAGAAATTCAATCCCGCATCCACCAAAAAGTGAAATCTACCCATCTTTCTCCCCAACAAAATTCATCATCATCATCAATAATGTTGTGTTTTACACAACACCAGGTCAACAACCACACATCTATGTCCCCGCAACATTACGAGCTGAGTACCTACAACACTATTATGGTCATCTTGTATCAGAACATTAAGGATTTCATAAGGTTTTAGAGAGGATTTGGAAGCATTATTATTGGCCAAACCTACGCCACACAATATCAAATTTCTTGCAATAGTGCCAAACATGCCAAAAAATCAAAACCCCCTGACAAAAGGTCGACCAATCACAGTCCAAGAACCATTCAAGTTAGTTGGATGGGACTTCATGGGGCCTTTTCCAATTTCACTGTAGGGTAAACACGACATCTTAGTGGCCACTGACTATTTAACACGATGCTGCGAAGCAATTGCCATGCCTGATGTCATAGCCAACACCACCGCCAATGCTCTACTTCAAAAGATGATATTTACTCACGACGCCCAAATCCAATTACTCTTTGACTAAGGCACATAGTTTATAAGTGAAGTTTTACAGATTTTATCACATGTTCTCAACATTCAACAACTTTTTATATCACCTTATCACCCTTAGACTAATGGATTGACTGAGAGGCTTAACAAGACCATTAAACAAGTCATCTCTGATTTTATTGACCCACTACATCAGGAATGTCATCGGATCCTCCCATACGCCATTTATGCCTACAACACATCTGTACAAGCCTCCACCAGAGTGAGTCCTTTTCGTGCACTCTATGGTAGGGATCCCTGGCTTCCTCCTGATATGAAGGACCTTTATTTGAATCCCTCCAAAGGTGATTCCATAGAATGGCTACATCATATGCTGCAAGTTCAGCCTCTACTTCGTGGTGATCTCCTACATAACGTGCATCAAGATCAAGCATGGTAGAAATGCTACTACGATGGTGGCTGCAAACTAGTTGAGTATGATAAAGGAGACAAAGTACTTCTCCACTATCCACAATAGTGCCAAGGCTTGAGCGAGTCCCTCCTTCACACGTACATTGGCCCCCCGGGAAGGTCATCTAATAAAAATGTAACCTATCACGTGAGTTCAATAGAAGGTAATTAAAGTTCTTGAAACCTACATAAATATATATACATAAGGGCATTACTTTTTCAAATTTGAAAAAAATCACACATTTTAAAAGAAAAGGGTACATTATATTTCTAACAAAACTCACAGATAAGGGGTTCTACAAACATGTCTTGAACGCACGTGATATGGTAGTTTTACACATAGTGAAACCCCCGAAATTGGCCCATACACAACGCTCAAGTGATTATGCAAAAATTCATACGGGATGTAGCAAGACTCCAACCTTTCAATCACTTGTTCTCACGTTACACACATGAAGACATACCATGCACTCGCCAATGATTCAACATCTTCAAAAGCCCTGCTTTCTAGAAGGTTACATAAGTAACTAGAAGAATCTAAAAAGTTCTAGGAAGAAACTAAAGGTTCTAGAAGAACTAGACGGTTCTAGAAGAGCTAGAAGGTTCTAAAAGGTAGAGCCTAGAAAATTCTTAACCTCCTTAGGCTTCACTATAAGTAGAGGTCTTGCACTACAAAGCCCCTTAGTTTTGCCAACACCATTTGTGAAGCTCTTGAGACAAGTCCTCTTCTAGATCTCATCTTGAACTTAAGCCTTAGTTCTGCCAACACCATTTGTGAGGCTCTTTTGAGACAAGTCCTCTTCTAGCTCTCATCTTGCACTTAAATCTTAAATCCTTGCAATCAAACCTTGTAAGCTCTTCTAGCCCCAATCTTATAATCAAGCCTAATTTTTGCAATCCTTGCACTCAACCCTTATCATTGCCAAACAAGTGTTGTAATTAAAAGCCTTGCAATCAAACACCAAGCTCTGGTATTGTGAGCGCCTTCTCTCCTGTAGGTCGATACACTCATAATAGTTTGGCAAGACTCCACTCCGTGACATGGAATTTGTACTGGACGGTGTCACAACCACGTTGCAAAACTTGTAGAAACAAATTCAAAAGATACATGAGAGCAATGCACAATTGTAAGTGGCACCAGGTCTAAGAACTATGCGAACCCAACATTAACCACCACCCAGTCCTCTCTTCAACCATCCCTCTACAAAGGAAGGAGCCCAAGGTTAGCCTACCTTTAAAAAATTGATCCGGGACAAGGTCAAAGTTCTAAGCCTCCTCCAACAAGTGAGGCTATTAATATGCATGCAACCAAAGTACGATCATGCGAGTGCTTCCCAAGTTGGTCTTGTTGGCAAACTTCTCTCAGGTATGGCCCTCTCTTGGTTTGCACTCGTGCTTGAAAAAGACTCTCCTCTACTCTATGACTTTGAGGCTTTTGTAAAAGAGTCCTTAGCAACCTTTGGAGAAGTAGATACACAAGTGTTTCCGAACCAAGCTTGAAAAAGCTCTTGCCCTGCATTGGTCTATGTGTCTGAATTTAGGCAACTCACTTTTGATCTAGCATGGCATGAAGATTATTACATCTATAAATTTTGATGTGGGGCCAAAGGGATGATGTAAAAGATCTCTTCCTCACCATGCCAAACATTTATATGCTAAGTGAATTCATGTCTCAAGCCTTAAAACATGATATCAAGCTCTTGAAAGATGACAAAAAAGAGACGAGAAGCGACCCCAACCCCTATCCTGACCACAATATCCTCTGTGTGAGTGCCCTCGTGCAGATGAGTGCACGGTGCGGTGTAGTGTGAGAAAGGGGAGAAGCACTATGTGGGTGGAGAAAATGCTAGAATAGTGAGGAGCTATTAGGACAAGGATCCTAAGGAGCAAGGCTCAACCTACGGGGTCAAAGATCTGAGCCAGGGGCTCGGACTGGACCAGTGTGGACCGGGGATCCATATTATGGCTAGGGCTAGGAGCTGGCCTATATAGGGTGGTAGGGTGGTGGATTCAACATCACAGTCTCCTAGGTCTTATGTGGTATCAGAGCTCTTACTAGTGCTACTTGTGAAAATGGTACTGGTACTTCCTGTGTACTGGCACTAAACTGATACTAGTACTATTGTGTAACTGTAATATACTGGACTGATGATACTTGTGTATTGGTACTGGTGCTACAGGTGGACTGGTGCTTTATTGGTTTGGTACTGGTGATACTAGAACTGGTGAGAAAAAAATAGGTTGACCCTTTACCTAGCTAGGATAGAGTAAGGGATAGTATAGGCATTATGAACTGGTTCTATACGGTGTTGGTGTTGTATGTCTCACGTAAGGTGAAACATGAGATTCACATAACCTTTTCATGTAGATAATGTGTAGCACAATTACTTATGTGATATACTGGCACTGGAACTGGCACTGTTTGTGTACAATATTATAATGGACAAATATTGGTGCTACTGGTACTGATACTACTGTGTATTGGTACTAGTACGGGTTGTCTACTTTAAAATAATGGATTGATGCTACTTATGTACTGATACTGGTGCTACTTGTGCACTAATACTATACTGATACTGGTATTATTGGGATATTGGGACTGGTGATTCTCAAAATGGTGTAAATATGGGTGGTTGACAATATGTTAAATTCCTTGGACGTTATTTTCTGGGGCTAAGTGATCTAGGGAGTCCTTGGTGAAATATAGTAGGTAATTCAGTAGTTCAGATTTTGGAGGTGCCTTAAATGACACGCCTTAAATGCCAACACACACACACACACACACACACACATGTTCATTCGGCGGGTTTTTTTGGCTCTAAAAACTCTGTCATTTTTTGCTTAACTTCACGGTGTATCCCTCCTGACAGGTCTGTGCTACAACACCCTCTAAGTGTTATCTCATTCTGTGTGTGTGTGTGTGTGTGTGTGTGTGTGTGTGTGTGTGTGTGTGTGTGTGTGTGTGTGTGTGTGTGTGTGTGTGTGTGTGTGTGTGTGTGTGTGTGTGTGTGTGTGTGTGTGTGTGTGTACCTGGAGGTGTTGCTACACCATCCCCCTCTTGAAGCCGGGCCCGCCGTACCGCTAAGAAGGAAGGTGGCCACTTGCTCCAAAACCTATAAAAAGGTGTGCTTTACATGCTTACTTAGCATTAGTGGTGTGTGTATTTGCGAGAAGTGTCTGTACTATAGGACTGTGAGGATTTTACCTACAAAGGGGTAGTGTTAAATGTTGGATCTATGGCAAAGAGCAAGGATAAGCAAGCTATTATGGACTTTGATGCTCCAACTCATTCTCAGGTGACTTTTGGCATTGAAATGGATTGCTGTCCGAACTATTTGATGGTTGTGAGTATTCCTCATGCATATACTGGTAGAGGCACTTGAATAGCTTCTTTTGCTGAACTTTATCTCATAAGAGCTTGTAAATGAAACCATCTCTGTATATATGTTATGGTTCCTTACTATTTTTCTTTGAAAGCAATCTAGTTGGGTGACATCTATAACATGTGGAATACCCTTTCATCACCTGCATACGGTACCAATGCTAACTAAATGTTGTGTTGTTCCAAAGGTTGCAGGTGAGGGTTACCTTCTCAACTATGGTTTTCAAAGTTCCTTGGCTTGAAGATGGCAGACTATTACATCTTCTAGCTCTTGATTTGAGCACTTGTGTATAAGACTATTCTGTACTATTAATGTAAATTATACTACCTTTTCATTGACACAGTTTCTAGGGTCTTTTGTAATCTGAAAGGATTCTTTGGTGTATAAATTATATTGTTATTGAAACACACACACACTTCTCTGTTAGTTACTAATCTGGCTTATATAACATTGCAAAAGTATCTAAACTAAACTAGAACCTATGCATCAAAATATCCCACATTGAAGTAGGAAATACCTCACTCCCATTGAGCCCACTAATGTATGAAGGAAGTGATAGTTGTTAAACCCCCCACTCAGACTTTGCACCATTTAAACTTAAAGAGAAATTGAGGGGTGAATACTTTTGCAGTGTATCACCCGACTTGTAGCTTTTGAAGAAAACCCTTACTACATGTGCTACTGTAAACCACCTCTTAAAACTTTATCTCCTAACTATATTATGGGAAAAAACCCTAAAGCCCTAGTAAAAAAAGGGGGGGTTCTTGACCCTTACATAAACAAGACGTAGACTTTATTAAAAACTCTCCCCCCGAGGTGTTGTGATAATAATCTTTTGGAAAACTATCCCTAAACCATTATTCCCTTCTCTCTTCCCTACTCCAGTACCTTAGCCGTCTGTAAACTGCATAGCCACAGGCAACGGGAATCATACTGAGGTATCGTGCCGCTTGATATTTTCTACACCTTTACTATTTACCCCTAATACTTGCTTTGTGGAGCTGGTTATCTCGGGCCCTAATCTGATTGTGGATGTATGATTTGAGGGATTATCTCCTCTCAAATTTGATGGCACTACCTCCTTCAACCACTATAAATAGAGGTGAGGGATGCTCTTCTTCTCACTTAGCCTTGACATGCGAGTGTTTTGGAAAGAGAGTTGAGTGTGGGTGTTGCATGTTGTGCATTGAATCTTGATTTCCTAACAAAAAAACTCCATGGAGTCGGTTGATCAAAACCTTCCTTCTCAGGTTGGTGCCATATTCACTCTAAAAACAAACCAATTGTTTTTTTCTACTTTCAAAATTTTACTAAGACATTTTTTTATAAAAAAACTTTAATCTAAGGTGCTTGTACTGATACTGTCATATAAAAGAAAAAATTCTGGCTACCTCAGTTGATCCGCCGATCACAAGTGTACTGTGTAAATCTAAAGTTATGGGGATTGATTGAGCAATATGGACTCCTTTCCCCGTTGATTTTGTTTGGTTTTAGTTGTTGGGTTTGCTTGGCCTATTTCCTAGCATAAGTTGTATAACAGGTGGAAACTGGATTAGTAAAAACTCTCGAGTAGGGGAGTCATCTATGACATTACTGGTCCGCGTAAACGCGGTGCAGGATTGATATTTGGGTTTTAAAAAAAATACTAGGCTTGGACTAGAAGGTTTTTTACCTAGCTATTGTGCACTTTTTTCACTAGACTTTTTTTTTTTTGGATTAATGCACACCCTTTTAATGCTACTGTCTCGTTCCCGACCTATATGATAAAAGATACTCATCTTGCTAGATTGTAAATGTTGAATGATTTAGTTTTACCATTGATCACATAAAAAGATCTTGGTTACTTGGCCCTTTCATGCTATGAATTACAAAAAACTTAGACGACTTAGTGGTTCACCTTTCTTAGTGTTCATGCACTTTGAAACAAGTCTTTTGATCATATACCTTTGCCAGCCTGGCTGTATCTAGTAAAGTATCATATTATTGAAGGAATAAGGCTAACTTCTGGTCTAGTACTACTTCGAGTAGTTTTTTACACTTTAGACATTATGTTTTAATTAGTCTCTCAGAACAGTTAAAGAAAACTTTGGCAGATTTTGAGCATTTGTCATCTTACTAGCACTTATATATTAAAAGATCGTGAACTTGACAAAACAACAAAAAGACCTCATATCTTAAACCTCTTTGGGACACTAATTTGGGTGAAACACTTGGATCAGAAGGGCTAGGGGCCTTCTGATAAGAACTTATCCTATTTAAACAATTTTTTTTTTTAAAAATGGGGGTGTTTACTAACTATTTATAACCTATGTTCTCATTTTTTTATTTGAAGGAGTGATGACCTTAAGATCATAAAAAAATGAAAATGATAAGAATTGATGAAACTCTCTCAAGAAATATAGTGACAAATGCAAACAATATTGGATGGTAGGGTTAAGGTAAAAAAAATTTAAGTAAGACATGGATAAAAACTAATAAATTCGTTAAAACATGTAATACATATTCAAGGTTAACGAATTTGTTAAGTTATTTATATGGATGCAGGTGAGGACTCTATCATTACTCAGGGTCTTTTTGGCTTAAAGGTGCTGTCTGTCATTAGTGCACCTAACCTTTTTCACTCTAGAAGATACTACTCTTGACTATCTATTGTACAAAAACACTAGAATCATACCTCATTCCCACTATAATGTGCAAAAATGAATCAAAGACTAATAAGACCATATTAGGTATTATGGTAGAAATCTCGCATTATGGGAATCTCCAAATTGACCAAATTCATGTAATTGGGGAATTTCCAACTTAAAATGGGAAAAAAGGAGACAAACTTGTTGATAAGATAGAGTGAAAATCTTATTGGATTGTGGTGTCGATAAACACCAAAAGTCAAGAGGATGAACAAAGCATGAATTTGAAGAAACTCTCTTAATTATATAAAAGAAAGAGGTTCGTCAATCACCTTACTCCAGTAATCTATCACAGAGGTATATAATACCGTGGAACATTTGAACCATTCTCTAGATTTTGCCAAAACTTAATATAATTCTTCAACCCTAAAATCACTTCTTCGTGAGCCTTGACAGATTCTGCCATTGGCACCAAAGGTGGATCTCCATGTGGCAACCTTGGATTGCCTTCTATGCCTATTTTCCAAAGGCAAATGGTTCCACTCCAACTTGATACACCTACATGTGCCTTATACTGCATCATTGGTGTCTCATCTTGCATAAAAATCCTGAATTGAAGTTGTTTGGAATGTCCAACAAGTATGTCTTGTCCATCACAACGATAACCATCACAATATTTCTTGAAATCGGGGACCTTTTCAAGAAAAAATGGGGCCCGAGATGAAGACGAGCTATTTCGTAATGTATGCATCAAGTGTGGCAAAGTATATGTTTGTGTAACTCGTAATTTCTTTGAAAACTTATTGAACATGGCATCTATGTCCTCATGGGTATGCCCAACCATCAAAAATCCTAGTTGGATTGTTTTAAAAACACCCCTTGCAACAAGAATTGGCAAATAGGCAAATAAGTATCGATTTTTGTTTTCCCCTGCACAATTATCCAATTGTAGTAACAAGTTCTCTGGAAACTTGCAAAATGTTGACCCCAATTCTGCTTTTGTAGCTTTCGATGGTTGCACGATGGTCTCTTTTCCATCACTCAAGTTGTGGTGTTCTAAAGCATCCCTTGAGTTCAAAGCATGTAGTAGAGAGATACTACTCCTTGGTAGTCCATTTGTTGCTAGATCATCAAGAGGATGCTTATCTATCCTCTCTAAGTTATGTAAACAATTAGCAATTGAGCCAATTGAAAGACTTGGATCAGCTGGTCACAAACCATTCAAGACATAGTGACCATAATGACCTTCTCCATGGCCATGAGTGATTATACCCATCAAAGCCACCTGCAAATTGTATCCTAAATTCACACCCTTAGGAACAATGTGTAATCAAAGAATGGAAGTCTTCTTTTGATCCATCTTATCATGGATTATACAAACATACTTTTGTGGTTGAGTTTCTGAATATATGCGCCATGCATAATATAAGCTCCTACAACTCTTATGTTGTGCCATGTGAACTTCTCTTTCTCTCAAGAGAAGAGATCTCTCTTCAAGAATGTTTAGCTTCTAGCCTTGCCTTGATTGAACTACAGACATTTCACTTAGAGAACTCACTTGTCTTTGTTAAAGTGACACGTGGATACTCTTTGTTCCAAATTCTACCAAAAGAAGATTGAGATAACTTCTTCTCATAGCCCATTTGGTCGAGTGTTGTGTTGATTTTGCTTAAAATGTCAACTTGTTTGTACATTGAATCACTAATTGAGTCTCTCTTGAGCCACACCTAGTAGGGTTCTACTTCTATGTGGCATCTTCTTAGAGTTGTTATCCACAAATTTATTTAATAGTGCTCTTGCTTAACTAGTATGTTGAAGTCCTCTTCTCAATGTACATGTGTTACCATGCACATATTGGCACACACCATTTTCAAAATTTTCCTTGTAGCAGTAAAATGATGTCTTTGGTATTCCATGTAGCTCATACCATGCTCTGCAGCAAACAATAGAGCCATTTATCTTGAATTGGTATCGCATCTTCTCATCTTTATGATAGCATATAGATAGAACACCATATACTTAATTTGTGCATGCTTTTCGAGACTCTCCCCAGTATTCTTGTTGTAATTTTGTCACCAAATCACGATTTACAAAGTGAAAGCATTTGTTTCCACAACAATCAATGCATAAAACCCTTTGAATTGACTCACTGAAAAATAAAAAGTAGAAGCTGGTGCTGCTTGCACTTTTTGAGTCCTATTGATAAAACTGTATCGTCTCTTCCTTAGCAAAGGGACATCAACACTACCATCAAGTTTTTTCCCAGCATGGTCATCATTGGATACATCCTCACGTCTAGTATGTATCCCATCAATAGGAACAAAGCGTTGTAGTGGGCTCCCATCCAACATGGTTGTATGTTGGATGGGATACTTTAGCAAAGTAATGCTTTCCACTTCAAGCATATTCTCACTGATTGCATTCTCCCTTGAAATACTACACCCATAATGTCATCACCAAGTACCTGCAAATTGACATAATCATGTGGAAATACATACAAGCTGGTCCCTTCATTCACATTGTGCATCATTTTGTCTTCCTTTAAAAGGACCCTTTGATTTCTCCAAGATTCACATATTGACATTTCAAACTCTAGGCTTGTAATAGGTATTGCATATGTAACTAGAGGATCAAGATGATCCCCTTGTTCATCACCACTGTAGCTTTCATTTGTGTCAATTATGTTGTCATTCATTATGGATTTCTACAGAAGAAGCTTAGGCCATCGAACAACACTCCATAATGAGCTTTGGAGAGATGTAGTATCCATTGTAGAAAAAGGCAGGACCACATCCTTCAAACATTCCTCCACTAGTATAGATACATTTCCTTGCCCTATCTTTGTACCGCCACAAGTGGAATCGGGATTTGTTCTACACACACAACCAATACCAATAAATTCACTATCAAGTACCATATGCACTTTCTCCCCAGATTCAAAGTCCATCCTGTAAGTTGAAAAGAAACACCTTGTTAAGTTCATATTTATAGATAAATTCTCTTTGGAAAAAATTTGTATAAGTTACATTACACATTACACAAGGGTTGTGAATACTATAACTCTATAGACATTGCTATATTAGATCATATCTTGTACAAGTGATGGACCTAGTTGTAATGGACATTGTCCAAGGTGCTATTTTAGGAACTTGCTTGCGGGGTCAAGGGGCGGCACTCCCTGTGGGGTTTGGGGCAACACCCCGAGAAAGGTCTATGGGAGCCAACCATGACAAGGTGCATTTCATCTCCCTCTCTCTCTCTCACTCTCCATCTACATCAGGTTTCTGTATTTATGTTTTGCTCTCCAAGAAACCAAAACAGTTCTCTTTCTCTCTGATGCCTTCTTACACACACATATACATGAATGTTTTGCGCACACACACACAACCCACACATAAACATGATGAAAACTCCTTTCCTTCACACTGTTCACCTTCCTTGATCCCATACAGACCCACATACACACCAAATCACACATATTTATGTAGATACTCTATCTCTCTCACACATACATATACACAAAATCCAAATTTCTAATTCTTGCTCTATTTATCCTACTTTTGTAGGTGCATCCATTGGTAATAAATATTTATGTAGTGTATGCATGTTGTGAATATAGCTGGTAGTGTGTTTGCTTTGCCTATGTATGTAGGTACATATTTTTATGTATATGCATGTGGTAGAAATGTATACTATCTCATGGTGATATACATATAGAACATACAAATACATATGCTTGTACATGACATAGTATGGATACATGACATAAATACATATACCTAAAAAAAAACATTGTACATAAGCATGTAATTTCAATAGTTGACTTACTTGTGTCTTCCAGTGAATTTGCTTTCTCGGTATTTTTCTACTTTATGTCCAACGCCTTTGTAAATGTGATTCCTTGTTTAATTTCTCAGCAAAGGTAATGTAGCTTACTGAGGTTTCTAATGAAGATGATAGTTGAAACTAGGAGAGGCTCATAAATAATACATGAAATGAAAATTTACCTATATTGCGATGAAATAAGATAGGTTCTCAATATAAAGAAGGTTATAGATTGAGGTTGGACAAGTGGTGGACCTTGATCTAATTCTATAACATCTTCCTCAAGTAGAAAATTTTGAATTGAAGCGGGAAATTTTAAAATTCAAGCAATAAATTTTGAATTTTGAATCCAAGCGGGAAAATTTAAATCCAAGCGGAAAACTTTTAATTTAGGTTGGACAAGTGGTGGATCTAGAAACCAAGCAAGCCATGCTGCTAGATATAATAGTCAATGATAGGTTGTACATGTGGTGGACCTTGCATCGATTCTCCATGCTTAGCTTAGACTATGGTCCTTGTGGCTCTCTATGATCCAATAGAGCTTAGATTGGACAAGTGGTGCACCTTGCATCAATTCCCCATGCCTAGCTTAGATTGTAGACCTTGTGGTTGTCTATACTTTAATGAATCTTAGCTTGGACAAGTGGTGGACCTTGTGGCTATCTGTGTGTCAATAATAGAGTTTAGCTTGGAGAAGTTTCAGAGGTTGTCACTCTTTTTGTTTTAGTGATAGAGTTTGGCTTGGAAAAGTGTTGGACCTCGCGGCTCTCTATAATTCAATGGGCTCTCTATTCTTCAATGGAGCCTAGCTTGGACAAGTGTTGGACCTCGCGGCTCTCTATACTTCAATGGGCTCTCTATTCTTCAATGGAGCCTAGCTTGGACAAGTGGTGAACTTTGCATCAGTTCCCCATGCCCAGCTTAGACTTTGGACCTTATGGATCTCTATGCCTCAATGGAGCTTAACCTGGAAAATTCATGGAGCATATGGCCCTCTATGCTTCAATGGAGCTTATCTTCAATAAGTTGTGAACCTAGAGGTTCCTATGCTTTAATAGAGCTTAGCCGTGACAAGGGATGGTGGACCTTGTAGATCTTTGTGCTTGAATGAAGCTTAGGCTTGGACAAGTGTTGGATCTAATGGCTTTCTATGCATCAATGGAGCTTATCCTGGACAAGTGGTAGACCTTATGTCTCTTTATGCTTTAGTAGAGCTTAGCTTGGATAAGTGTTGTACCTTATGGTCCACTATACTTCAATGGAGCTTTGCTTGGATAAGTGGTGGACCTTGTGTCTCTCTATGCTTGTATGAAGCTTAAGCTTAGACAAGTGGTGAGCCTTGCATCAATTTTCCATACATAGCAATAGACAATGGACCTTGTGGCTCCTTATGCTTCAATGGAGCTTAGCTTGGATGAGTGGTGAAACGTGTGTCTCTCTATGATTCAGTGGAGATTAGCTTGTATAAGTGGTGGACCTTAAGTCTTGCTATGATTCAATGGATCATAGCTTGGACAAGTGGTGGATCTTATGGCCCTCAATGATTCCATGGATCTTAGAATGGATAAGTGGTGGACCTTGTGGCTCTCTATACATGAATGAAGCTTAAACATGAACAAGTGGTGGACCTTGCATCAATTTTCCATGCATAGCTCTATATACTTCTATGAAGCTTATTTTGGACAATTGGTTTACCTTATATCAATTCTCTATCCTAATTTAGTCTTTGGATCATATTATGGACCTTGCGGCTCTATATGCTTCTATAAAGCTTATCTTAGACAACTTGTGTACCTTATAGCAATTCTCTATCATGCCTAACTTAATCTTTGGATTGTATGGCTATTTATTCTTGAATGGATCTTAGCTTGGACAATTGGAAAAACTTATGGAACTTTATGCTTCAATGGAGCTTACATGCTACAAAAGCTTCAAGAAGTGGTTGACCTTGTGGCTCTCTATGTTTGAATGATGGACTTTGCATCAAATTTACACCATACCTAAATTAAATTCTGGACCTTTTGAATATCCATGCTTGAATGGAGCTTAGCTTGGACATGTGGTGGACCTTGTGGCTCTCTATGCTTCAAAGAAGCTTAGTTTGGACAAGTGGTGTACCTTGCATCAATTATCAATGCAAGGTTGTGGACCTTGTGGCTCTTCATGGTTCAATGAATCTTGCTTGAACAAGTGGTGGACCTTCTAACCCTCTATGATTTGATGGGGCCTAGCATGAACAAGTGATGAAACTTTGCATCAATTATCCATGCCTAACTTAAAATGTGGCTCTAGAAACTTTAATGGAGGTTCACTTGGACAAGTAGTGGGATTTGTGGCTCTTCATTCTTCCTAATGAAGCTTAAGCTTAGACAAGTAGTGGACATTGCAGCATTTCAACTTAGACTAAGGATCTTGTGGCTCTATATTGTTCAAATGAGCTAAGCTTGAACAAGTGGTGGACCTTGTGGCTCTCTATGCTTTGATGGGGCTTAGATTAAAAAGTAGTGGACCCATGCATTTTTCTTCCATGCCTAACTTAGACTGTGGACTCTCCATTCTTGACTGACCTTAGCTTGGATAAGTCATATACCTTGTTGCTTTTTACGCTTTGATGGGAATTTTCTTAGACAAGTGGTGGAACCTTGCATCCATTCTTCATGCCTAAATTAAATTGTGGACCTTGTGGCTCTCTATGCTTCAATGGATCTTAGCTTGGACAAGTGGTTGAACTTTTGGCTCTCTATTCTAAAATAGAGTGGGTCTCTATGTTAGAATAAATCTTAGCTTAAACAAGTGGTGAACCTTGCATCAGTTCTCCATACATATGTTACATTATGGACCTTGAAAGTATTTATGATATAATGGAGATTAGGTTGGACAAGTGGTGGACCTTGTGGCTGTCTATGCTTGAATATAGCTTAAGCTTGAAAAGTGATGGAATTTACACCATTTCTCCATGCTTAGCTTAAATTGTGGACCTTTTGTAACTCAATGCTTCAATAGAGGTTATCTTGAATAGGTGGTGGACATTACGGCGCTCTATTCTTCAATGAAGTGATGCTCAATGCTTCAATGGATCTTAGCTTGAAGAAGTGGTGGACCTTGCATCAATTTTCCATGCATACCTTAGATTGTGGACATTCTGGCTATGTGTGCTTTGGTTGGACCTTGTGGCTCTATATGATGTATTGAAGATTAGATTGGACAAGTGGTGGACCTTTTGGATCTCTATCCTTCAATAGAGCTTAGGCTTGGACAAGTGGTGGACCTTGTGGATCTCTATGCTTCAATAGAGCTTATGTTTGAACAAGTGGTGGACTTTGCATCAATTCTCTATGCATAGATTACATTGTGGACCTTGTAACTCTCTATGCTACAATGGAGATTTGGGTTGGATAAGTGGTGAATCTTGTGGCTCTCTATGCTTGAATGAAGTTTAAGCTTGAACACGTGGTGGACCTTGTATCATTTCTCCTTGCTTAGCTTAAATTGTGGACCTTATGGCCCTCTATGCTTCAATGGAGATTATCTTAAATAAGTGGTGGTCATTATGGATCTCTATTCTTCAATGGAGTGGTTCTTTATGCTTCAATGGAGCTTAGCTTGGAGAAGTTGTAGACCTTGCATCAATTTTCCGTGCATAGCTTAGGTTGTGGACCTTTTAGCTCTATTTTCTTTGATTAAGCTTAGCTTGAACAATTGATGGAGGTTACATCAATTCTCCATGCATAGCATAGATTGTAGACCTTGTGTCTCTCTATGCATTGATGGAGCTTAGCTTGGATAAGTGGTGGGTCTTGAGTAAATTTTCCATACCTAACTTAAATTGTGGACTCTCTATGCTACAATGTAATTTGGGTTAGTGGTGGACCTTGAGGCTCTATATGCTTGAATGAAGCTTAAGTTTGAACAAATGGTGGACCTTGCATCATTTCTCCATGCTTAGCTTAGAATGTGGACTTTGTGGATCTCTATGCTTCAACGGAGATTATCTTGAACATTTGGTTGGCCTTCTGGCTCTATATTCTTCAATAGAGTGGGACTCTATGCTAGAAACAAGTTTAGCATAGAAAATTGGTGGCCCTTGTGAATCTCTATGATTCAATAGATCTTAGGATTGGACAAGTGGTGGACCTTGCATCATCTCTCCATGCATAGATTAGATTATGGATCTTGTAGATATTTATGCTACAATGGACATTAGGTTGGACAAGTGGTGAACCTTGTGGCTCTCTATGCTTGAATGAAGCTTAAGCTTAAACAAGTGATGGACCTTCCATCATTTCTCCATGCTTAGCTTAAATTTGGACCTTGTGTCCCTCTATGCTTCAATTGAGATTATCTTGAACAAGTGGTGGACATTTTGTCTCTCTATTCTTCAAGAGTGGCTCTCAATGCTTCAATGGAGCTTAGCTTGGAGAACTGGTGGAGATTATGGAAATTCTCACTCAATATTCTTTGATGAAGCTTAGCTTGGACAAGTGGTGGACCTTACATCAATTTCCCATGTGTAGCATAGACTGTGGACCTTGTGACTCTCTTTGATTTGATGAAAATTAGCTTGGACAAGTGGTGGACCTTGTGGTTCTCTATGCCTCAATGGACCTTAGCTTGGACAAGTGGTGGACCTTGTGGTTCTCTATGCCTCAATGGACCTTAGCTTGGATAGGTGGTGGAAATTACATTAATTTTCCATATGCAACTTAGACTATGGACCTTGCATCTCTATATGCTACAATGGAAATTAGGTTAGACAAGTGGTGGACCTTGTGGCTCTATATGCTTCAATGAAGATGAAGTTTCAACAAGTGGTGGACCTTGCATCTCCATGCTTAGTTTATAATGTGGACTTTGTGGCCCTATATGCTTCAATTGAGTTTATCTTGGACAAATGGTGGACCTTTTGGCTCTCTATTCCTCAATGAAGTAGGTCTCTATGCTTAAATGGAGGAATCTTATCTTGGACAAGTGGTGGACCTTGCAGCGAATTCTAAATGCATAGCTTGAATTATGGACTTTGTGGCCCTCTATGCTTTAATGGAGATTATCTTGGACAAGTATTGGACCTTGTGGTTCTCTATGCTTCAATGAGTCTTAGCTTGGGCAATTGGTGGACCTTGCATCAGTTCTCTGTGCATAGATTAGATTATGGACCTTGTAGGTATTTATGCTACAATGGAGATTAGGTTGGACAAGTGGTGGACCTTGTGGCTCTCTATGCTTTCATGAAGCTTAAGATTGAACAAGTGATGGACGTACAATCATTTCTCCATGTTTACCTTAAATTGTGGACCTTGTGTCCCTCTATGCTTCAATGGAGATTATCTTGAACAAGTGGTGGACATTTTGGCTATGTATTCTTCAACGGAGTGGCTCTCAATGCTTCAATGGAGCTTAGCTTGGAGAAGTGGTGGACCTTGCATCAATTTTTCCATGCATAGCTTAGATTGCGGACATTTACTATATGCTTTGATGAAGCTTAGCTTGGACAAGTGGTGGACCTTACATCAATTTCCCATGGGTAGCTTAGATTGTGGACCTTGTGTCTTTCTTTGCTTTGATGAAACTTAGCTTTGACATGTAGTGAACCTTGTGGTTTTGTATGCCTCAATGGGACTTATCTTGGATAGGTGGTGGACCTTATATTAATTTTACATATGCAACTTAGACTATGGACCTTGCATCTCTCTATGCTACGATGGGAATAAGGTTGGCCAAGTGGTGGACCTTTCACCATTTCTCCATGCTTATTTTATAATGTGGTTCTCTATGATTCAATTGAGTTTAGCTTGGACAAATGGTGGACCTTCTGGCTCTCTATTCTTCGTATTTGGCATACCGTACAAGTAAAAATTCTTGTGTCCTAATTTTGAGACTGTTTGGAGTCCTGTTTTAAGTGCAGTTCACCAAAATTGCTCTAACTTTTGATATACAACTCAGATTTGAGTCAGGTAAAGCCATGATAAAAGCTTGAGGGCATTTTAGTTTTAAAGCCACATTTTTTAAGATTTGGGGCAGCTCCCCAAGCGGGTTCAAGGGATGGCAACGATTTTTACCATGATTGCTTTGCTTTTTGCAGCGAGGTCAATAGTTTCAAGTGGTGGATTTCTAAATGCACCCACCTTCAGAAATTGGCTACATACTTTCTTTAAAATGAGGTGGTGGATTTAGGAGACACCAACAATTGGATCCACATTTCAAGCCTTCATTTAATGGCCAAGTGGTGGATCTTTGATGCACCTACTTTCCAATTCTTAGTCTAAATGGCCAAGTGGTGGATCTTTGATGCACCTACTTTCCAATTCTTAGTCTAAATGGCCAAGTGGTGGATCTAGGATCTACTCATCCCACAAACATTGTGTAAAATTACAAGTGTTATGATGGCCAAGTGTTGAATGCACCTAACTTCAAGACATGGCTAGATTGGCCAAGTGGTGGATTTAGGAGACACCAACAATTGGATCCACATTTCAACCTTCGTTATAATGGCCAAGTGGTGGATCTTTGATGCATCTACTTCCCAATTCTTAGTCTAAATGGCCAAGTGGTGGATTTAGGATCTACTCATCCCACAAACATTATGTAAAATTACAAGTGTTATGATGGCCAAGTGTTGAATGTAACTAACTTTAAGACATGGTTAGAATAGCCAAGTGGTGGATCTAGGAGACACCAACAATTAGATCCACATTTCAAGTGTAACATTTAATGGCCTAGTAACTTGTGTGTAGCGGAAAATAGCATGAACATAGTTAGCATTTCATTAGAATAGATTCCTAATGAGAATAATAAGAGTGCTTGGGTGGAGAGAGAAACAAAAATCATAACACCTAGTTAGATAGCATGAACAATACTTCAAAAGAGAGAGAAATTAAGCTATTGACAACAGCTGAGGACCGGATTTACATGGAGCTGATCCCCCCTCCAAAAGGCTTTGTATTATGGTTTCTCCCATCAAGAGAGACATTTTACAATACAATTCTTTGTGTTCCTTCAATACTAGCTAGTGCAATGAAGATGGAAACTTCATGCACTGAGCAAAACACTTATCTAACACAGCATCAATTTCCTCATGGTATCAGACCCAAGACCTCACACATCTTCGAAGATGGTGAGAGCTAGTGGGGTATGAGAGTAGATTGAGAGGAAGAAGGAATATACTTATGAGAAAGATGTACATCTTCTCACATAATCACTCATTAGCATACTCTTAGCTTAGTAATTAGCATGGTAGAGGAGGTGAGCATGCATTAAAGCTTGGCTCTTGGTTGGATTTGCATCACAAAGCCAAGAGTTGTTGGTGTAGGACTCCCTTCTCACAAGCTTGGAGTAGGTGGTAAGCTTTACATTAAAGCTTGAGAAGGAGAGAGAGAGTCTTCTTGCTCCACACATAGATTGTGTGAGTGTTTAAGTGAATAATGCCTTTCAAAAATCAGCCCCCTCTCTCTCTTGGTCGACCCCTCTTGCTATTTGCTCATGCTCACTCCCTATTGGACCTCCCCAGGCTCAGTCAATGGAAATTAAGCAGCATAAGTGATAGCATTCTAACATGTGTCCCCCTTTCCCCTTTTGTGAGAGTTTTTGATAATTAATTAATGCAACTAAACTCTCATTGGACCCCTTTGTCTCCTGGCCAATAGGAATCAGGCAAGCCATTGGGTTGTTGAATGCTCATTGGACCCCTAGGGAGACTGTCCAATAGTATTCTAGAGAGCTTATTTCTTATTGGTTCTTTTTTTAAGTGTTTTTAAATTAATTAAGCTAGACTTACTCTAGCCTAATTCTCATTGGTCCACCTCCAAGGCCATCCAATAGGATTTGGGTACACCTTGTGGGCATCTAGGCTAGGGGCTGACTTGTGTCCCTCTTTCCCCTTGTGTACAAAGCAAGCTTGTGTGTGTGTGTGTGTGTGTGTGTGTGCGAGCGCGCGTGAGTTTCTGTCTCATCCCCTACTTCTTGGGCCCGCCCTCCTTTGTAGGGCTTGAGAAAGACTTTTGGGACACACACAAAGCATCCAATTTCCCTAGACTTTTGACCTTTGGACACAACCTTTGCATTTTAGAACCGTAGCATTTTGGAAGTCTTAATGGGCTGAACCCTAAGGTCTTTGGATCCCATTATTGTACATAGCTCTTTAGCAGATGGCCCCCCCTTTGGATCCCTACTGTGGCCGGTCTGCCAGCGTAACCAATATTCTAGCTTTTTCTCCCCTGGCACTTCCCCATATTAAATGATCAGTTTAACATGAGAAAATCATTTAGGAGAATTAGATATTAGTTATTATGACATTACCTCTCTCTTGAAATCATAGTCGTCCTCGACTATGTGTTAGAGAAGATAAAGCATAATCATTAGTACTTTTCCTAGCGGGTAGAGGATCCCTATGTTACCCTACGACATTGTTCCAAAATGGATGACTAGTCCATTTGGCGCTTGAGAGCCTAAGCTGCTGCAAGCATGTCTGGACATTAGTCCTATCAATCTTTCATAGTAGAGTGAGAAGCTCTACTTGGTGTTCGGGAGACGTCGTCTCTGCAAACTTGATCTAAGCATGCATACTACTTCATTTTTATGCACAATAAAGAGAAAGAGAGTCTTATAAAACCAAAACTTTGTTCATTTTAAAGATTTGTACATTTGATTACTATAGGAAAGCATTGTAATCATTGACAAGGTTTAGGTTATCCTTTAATTGTATGGCTTGCATCCATCTAGCATCTTCAAAAGGATAATTCTTGAACTTAATAAGGTATCACCGGATAGTCTTACCGCCTCTTAGTACCTTGTCTTCATGTCGGAGAATGGACTCGGGCTGCAACACCTCTTGTTGGTCCTTGATCTTCGGTGGGTCTTCAATAGTTGGTTCTTGAGGTGGCTCTCCTTTGTAAGGCTTTAGTAGGATCACATAGAATGCATTATGTATGAGCCAATCACTGGGAAACTTGAGTTGATAGGCCATGTCATTGATTGGCCTAAGAATCTGGAAGGGACCATAGTACCTTTTTGCTAACTTAGTATAGTACTTTTGGTGTCCCGTAGGATTCTTGCCCGTCGTGTGCCTTAATCAAGCCTTGGAAAATTTTAATAAGACCCAATCATTTTCTTTAAAGGCCTGGCTCTTCTGTGCTTGTCAGCAGCAACCTTTTGCCTTTGCTGTGAGATAGAGATAGCATCCTTAATCTTTTGGAAGGATTCTTGTAGGTCTCGGTACTCATCTGCAGCGAAGATCTTCCCATGTACCTTAAGTAGCAGGGGACTTTTTTATATTCCCTCAATTACCTCGAAAGGTGCTTTTCCCATGGAAGTATGTACAGTGTTATTGTAAGAATACTCCACTAAGGGTAAGTACTTTTCCCATTGGGAACTTTGATCTACTTTTGTTACATAGGCTTTTCGTAGATCGAGAATTGTTAGGTTGGCTATTTCACTTTGGCCATCCGTTTGCGGGTGATAGGCCAAAGAGAAGTTTAGCCTTGTTCTCAAATTTTCAAAGAGACCCTTCTAGAAATTACTGGTCATTCTAGGATCTCTATCCGACACTATGGACATTGGCAAGCCGTGGTACTTGAAGATTTGTGAAATTAAGAGGATTGCCATTTGATGGGCTTTGATAGTCTTTTTGACAAGTATAAAATGAGCTTGTTTACTAAAGCTGTCCACTATTCGTCCATATTCCTGTATTCCCATGGACAGACTTAGGCAATCCAAAGATAAAATCCATGGATATGCTCTCCCATGCTGAATTAGGGATTGGCAAAGGTTGAAGCAATCCAGGGTGCTTCCCTCTATCAAACTTCGTCTTTTGGCATACCACACATTTAGAAACATACTCTTGTATGTTTGCTTTCATGGTAGGCCAATAGAAATATGTTTCAATACCTTTAGGGTAGACTGAATCCCTCTATGCCCCGCATAAGGAGGAGCATGAGATTCATACATTACTTTTCCACGGAGTGAGTTAGTAATGCATAGTCTATTGCCATAGAAAAGATAAACATCTTGTAAAGTAAATGGTTCCTCTTTCTTCCCTAGTACAAGGGCTGAAATCACATCTCTAAAATTGAGATCAATAGCATACTCATCTATCATAGAAGATAGATCATTGTGAGTTGCTATGGAAACCGCATTCACTCTTGGCCATCTTGAGAGTGCATCGGCTACTTGATTATGCTTGCCAGCAATGTGAGCAATATGAAAATGAAATTGCAAAAGGAAATTTGCCCACCTCATTTGTTTGCCAGAGAGCTTGGTCTACGTCATGAAGTACTTAAGACTTTCGTGATCCATTCACAAAATAAAAGAAGTCCCCAATAAATAGTGCTTCCATGAGTCTAAGGCATGTAGAACTGCGAGGATTTCCTTTTCATATATGCCTAGAGCTTGCTCAACAGGGTTGAGCCTTCGACTTTCATAGCCTATGGTGTGCCCTTCTTGGAGCAAAAGAGGTCCAAGGCAATCACATTGGACCTCAAATGGATTTGAGAGATCCAGTAGTGTAAGCACAGGTTGAGAGATAAGCTTTAGCATCACATTGGACCTCAAATGGCTTTGAGAGATCCGGTAATGTAAGCATAGGTTGAGAGATAAGCTTTTCTTTAAGCTTTTTGAAAGCATTGTTCTCCTTGACAGACTATGTGTACCTAACGTTTTTCTTTGTTAGGTCATGTAATGGTCCTGCTATTAGTGCGAACTTCTCTATGAAGCATCTATAGTATGCACACATACCTATAAAGCTTCTTAGTTCATGAAGATTCCATGGTTTAGGCCATCCTTTTACTACCTCTAAATTTGATGGATCCATTTGGATGCCATCTTGAGAGATAACGTGACCTTTCCCCAAGCATGGCATAGAGTAGATCCTTTGTGGTGAGTTTCCTCCTCTTGGATTTTGACCAAGGTAGCTCTAGGAGGTTCATGATAGGTGTTCTTTTGGGGACAAGCGCGGTACACAAGTCCTTGCTTGCCGCACTTGAAACAGTGGTTATCCTTGCGATAACACTCAAGCTCTTCAGGAGAGAGATTATTTTTGCCTTTGTAAACTCCATTCTCTTTAGCTTTGTTGGAGTTGCCCTTAGGAGACTTTTGGACATTGTCCTTCCCCTTAGGCTCATTGGAACCCTTGTTTTCTGTGGGCTTGAAATTTCTTTTAGCCCCCGTTTGGAAATTGATTTGAGAAGCCACCATAGTATGGTGTATAATCATTGATATAGTGTGTGGCCTTTGGGAGTTGACATACTCCACCATTTCTTCAGTTAAGCCCACACAAAATTGTTGCTTTTGCTCTCCAAAATCCAACTTCTTAAAGACAATGTCTTTGAGTTGTAAGTCCCAAAACTTGTCTACATATTTGTGAATGGATTCGTAGGGAGAGAGCTTTAAGCTTCGCCATTCGGTGAGTACTTTGTCTTTGGCATCGGTGGCCAAAAACTGCTTCATAATGGAAGCTCTTAAAGCTTTCCATTTTCGTGAGCTTCATTGTTGGCCCGTAGGCTAGAACACCATTGTCTGGCGGACTTTTGAAAGTGCATAGCTACATGGTGTAGCTTAGAGGACTCCATGAAGCCATCATCTCCAAACGCCACATCGAATTGTTGGATAAAGGCCAAGACTTTGTTTATAGCACCAAAGGTGCCATCGTAGGTAAGTAAAGAGATGCTCTTCCCTCCCTCTTTGAACTTCTTGCGCTTGGAAGACCTCTTCCACGCGGCATAGGATTTCCTATGGCCTCTTCTTTTTGATGGTTCAAAGGTTGCACCATCACTTTTTTCAGAAGGTGAAGAATTTGAGGAAGATGGAGAAGAGGGTGACCTCTTTCTTGCCTTTTTCTTGCCTTGATCTTCTTTGTCTTTACCATCACTTTCATAAGAGAAAGAGGATGAAGAAGATGGAGAAGAGGGTGTCCTCTTTCTCGCCTTTTTCTTCTCTTGCTTTTTGTCATTCCTCTTTGAATTATGGTTTGGAGAAGCATGCGATAGTCTTCTCCATTTTGGAGGTGATGGAGAGCATTTAGCCCGCCGTCTTCCTGGAGCCATCTCCACCGAGGTGGCAGGAGACTCACTTCTTTCTCGTTCCTTTGGTGGAGGCTCTTGAATTCTCCTTTGAGAAGGAGATGCATCATCAAGGAGAAAATTTTTGAGCCCTTCATATGGATCCTCTTCTTCTTCCCAAATCGGAGAGAGCCTCTTTTGAAAGTCTCGCAAGCAGCCTTCCTAGGTGGTCTCTTGTCATGGTGGGGAGCTTGGAGAATCCCATGAGCACAAATCTACCGTTGCACCTCACTTTGGAGGGATTGATTTCCCATGGCTTGCTGAAGCCTAGAAACAAGATAGTTAACAAGCATCGGGGCATGGGCATCATTAGTAGCCTGCTCATTAGCAAAATCAAAGTTATCAACATTAATTTCACTCTCTTTACTATTGTCAGCCATTCTAACAACTTTTAGGTGTACTTTGGCACTTCAAGCCCTAGGTGCTACTCCTCTTACCCCTTTAAAAAAATCACTCAAGCTACTGTACCGGTGGCTCAAATACCATTAATTGCAAGGAATAGAAGAGAGGGTCGTTCAACACCAAAACAGCATCGGCTCTTGTCAAGCTTCTAATATCTCAATAGTGGTTAAGTTGTAGGCAAGCCACGTAGGACTCCACTATTAAGACCATAGCTCTCGACGGTGATGCCCCGTTAGCTGCATAAACGCAGGCGCACTGCAAGGTTGAAAAATCCCTATTCTACTTACTGACATGCAATTAATAATACCAACCATTTATAGCTAGCTGAAGGACCTTCCTTCTTGAGCAAGAAAAGAGAAACCTTGTGCTCTGATACCAATGTAACATTTGATGGCCCAGAAACTTGTGTGTAGCGGAAAATAGCATGAACATAGTGAGCATTTCATTAGAATAGATTCTTAATGAGAATAATAAGAGTGCTTGGGTGGAGAGAGCAACAAAAATCATAACACCTAGTTAGATAGCATGAAAAATACTTCAAAAGAGAGAGAAATTAAGCTATTTGACAACAGCTGAGGACCGGACTTCGGTCCCCCCTCCAAAAAGCTTGTATTATGGTTTCTCCCATCAAGAGAGACATTTTACAATACAATTCTTTGTGTTCCTTCAATACTAGCTAGTGTAATGAAGATGGAAACTTCATGCACTGAGCAAAACACTTATCTAACATAGCATCAATTTCCTCACGGTATCAGACCCAAGACCTCACACATCTTCGAAGATGGTGTGAGCTAGTGGGGTATGAGAGTAGATTGAGAGGAAGAAGGAATATTCTTATGAGAAAGATGTACATCTTCTCACATAATCACTCATTAGCATACTCTTAGCTTAGTAATTAGCATGGTAGAGGAGGTGAGCATGCATTAAAGCTTGGCTCTTGGTTGGATTTGCATCACAAAGCCAAGAGTTGTTGGTGTAGGCCTCCCTTCTCACAAGCTTGGAGTAGGTGGTAAGCTTTCCATTAAAGCTTGAGAAGCAGAAAGAGAGTCTTCTTGATCCACACATAGATTGTGTGAGTGTGTAAGTGAATAATGCCTTTCAAAAATCAGCCCCCCCTCTCTCTTGGTCAACCCCTCTTGCTATTTGCTCATGCTCACTCCCTATTGGACCTCT
The DNA here is from genome assembly GCF_014529385.1 of Adiantum capillus-veneris. Lineage (NCBI taxonomy): Eukaryota > Viridiplantae > Streptophyta > Polypodiopsida > Polypodiales > Pteridaceae > Adiantum > Adiantum capillus-veneris. Next base: position 136,757,664 of record NC_140944.1, on the reverse strand, counting down.
CCAAGCTCAACCAATGGAAATTAAGCAGCATAAGTGATAGCCTTCATACATGTGTCCCCCTTTCCCCTTTGTGAGAGCTTTTGCTAATTAATTAATGCAACTAAACTCTCATTGGACCCCTTTGTCTCCTGGCCAATAGGAATCATGCAAGACATTGGGCTGTTGAATGCTCATTGGACCCCTAGGGAGACTGTCCAATAGTCTTCTAGAGAGCTTATTTCTTATTGGTTCTTTTATTAAGTGTTTTTAAATTAATTAAACTAGACTTACTCTAGCCTAATTCTCATTGGTCCACCTCCAAGACCATCCAATAGGATTTGGGTACACCTTGTGGGCATCTAGGCTAGGGAGTTGGCATGTGTCTCTCTTTCCCCTTGTGCACAAAGGAAGATTGTGTGTGTGTGTGAGTTTCTCTCTCATCCCCTACTTCTTGGGCTTGCCCCCTCCTTTGTAGGGCTTGAGAAAGACTTTTGGGACACACACAAAGCATCCAATTTCCCTAGGCTTTTGACCTTTGTACACAACCTTTGAATTTTGGAACCTTAGAATTTTGGAAGTCGTAATGGGCTGAACCCTAAGGTCTTTGGAGCCTTTTTTTCACATAGCTCTTTTGCAGATGGCCCCCTCTTTGGATCCCTATTGTGGCTAGTCTACCATCTTAACCAATATTCTAGTTTTTTCTCCCCTGACACTTCCCCATATTAAATGATCATTTAACATAAGAAAATCATTTAGAAAAATTAGATATTAGTTATTATGACATCAAGCCTTTGTTATAATGGCCAAGTGGTGGATCTAGGATCAACTCATCTCACAAACATTGTGTAAAATTACAAGTGTTATGATGGCCAAGTGTTGAATGCGCCTAACTTTAAGACATGGTTAGAATGGCCAAGTGGTGGATCTAAGAGATACCAACAATTGGATCCACATTTCAAGCCTTTGAAATAATAGCCAAGTAGTGGATCTTTGATGCACCTACTTCCCAATTCTTAGTCTTAATGGCCAAGTGGTGGATCTAATATCTACTCATCCCACAAACATTGTGTAAAATTACAAGTTTTATGATGGCCAAGTGTTGAATGCACCTAACTTTAAGACATGGTTAGAATGGCCAAGTGGTGGATTTAGGAGACACCAAAAATTGGATCCACATTTCTAGTCTTTGTTATAATGGCCAAGTGGTGGATCTTTGATGCACCTACTTCGCAATTCTTAGTGTAAATGGCCAAGTGGTGGATCTAGGATCTACTCTTCCCACAAGCATTGTGTAAAATTACAAGTTTTATGATGGCCGAGTGTTGAATGCACCTAACTTTAAGACATGGTTAGAATGGCCAAGTGGTGGATCTAGGAGACACCAACAATTGGATCCACATTTCAAGCCTTTGTTATAATGGAAAAGTGGTGGATCTTTGATGCACCTACTTCCCAATTTTTAGTCTAAATGGCCAAGTGGTGGATCTAGAATTACTCATCCCACAAAAATTGGGTAAAATTACAAGTGTTATGATGGCCAAGTGTTGAATGCACCTAACTTTATGTTGGGGGTTCCATCGTTGCAATAGCTCCAATGACCAACAAAATTATCAATCGGAGGGATGAGCTACCCGACTAGGGCATGGAAACTTTCACATAGTTAGTGAGCTAATCGTGGCAACACAAATGGTTAACTCTATGAGGTGAGCTTCTCGGCCTATGGAGGAGCTAAGCCGCAATGAAGGGCAATCTCCATATCCACTTCTCTTCACCTCCAATCAACCCAATATCACACACTAAGATTGCAAGATGCAAACAACACTAATCCTATCATGCAACACACTGATCACAAGCACACACAAATAGATCTATTGAGCACCACACTCCAATCAAACCTACATGCACACACAAGGAAAAGAGGGCAATCACACAAGACTAGAGAGGGATTAACCACTAACTAGTTAAGATCTAGTCAATCTAAGCATCATAGGCAATCATAAGAAGCATGAGAGAGGCATAGTGAAAGAGAATGTATCATTGATTAGTGTTAATCAAGTCTCATGAGCAAGGAGAAGTTCAAGGACTCCATAGCCACACACCTCAAGAGCTCTCATCAAAGAGTGCTCTCAACAAATGAGCTTGAGAACCCTAATTCCTTTTACACATTGCCTTATATACCTACGGTAAAACTATGCAATGTCCGGCCGCCCAAGGCCTTTAGGGCTCCACCACTTAATCAATCTGCTACCTAGGCACACTAACTGACCTGTTCTTTACAGCTTGGAACTCCCATTGAGCCCGTAAAACATTAGAAATATAACAATGGCTTGAAATAAATCAAAAATTTACAATACGTAACCATTTTGGGAGAATGTGGAAATAATATGTAACTCCAATCTTTACTGCTTCTTCTTGTTGATCCTCGATGTGCATTCATATATCTTCGGTCTTTAGTAGCTCCTGTTAATAACTGATGTGGAATTAGTTAACATTCCCCCCTTCCAATTTTAGTGTCCGTCCTCGGGCACTGTTGAAAAGTGTCCGTGGAGGCAAGGGAAGGTTTTTGATTGGTTGTTGATGGGCTGGTCGTCTTCATTTGTCATTGAATATGTTGATGAGGTTCAATTTGTTGTATCGTCTTCATTGGTCCGAATATGTCTGGTGTGAGAGATGATGTTGTATTGGTCCGTTGTAATAGCATACTGAGGAGGATGTTGTTTATTTATGAAAAGTATGTACAAGAGAAGTAGAATGATGAGGTTCTAAATTAGGATCCAATACCTGGATGACCAAAGGGAAAAAACCCAGTGGGAAAAAAGTGCCTTTGGTATACGCGCATTATTGGAGTACTTATTACCATGGAAAATATTAATAAAGTACTCAAAGGATTATTTGCTAATAGATATGGAATTAAAAAAAGCAACAAATATGAAAGGGTAGCATGATGGAACATTGGTTTTTTATAGTCCACTCAAGGTGCATAGGTGGAAGCAAAAAAGAGTGTCTAATGCATATGTCCAATGATGGGACATCCTATTTATGCATACACAAAAATGCATGGAAAACAATTACTATGCAAGAAGGATTTTGAGGGGTTCTTTAGAAAGATGGTGTAGCTATAAAAGCATATGACATGGCTTTGCAAGCTGGCACCCCTTTAAGAATGGTTTTCATTGTTGAGGATATATGATCTCCTCTTACTGTGCACTGTGCATGAGTGTTGGACTCTACGACACTCCACCAATTGTAAGTTAATAGACTTCAACTCTTCTGCTCATCTCCTCCAGCATGAGCAGCATGACATATATTTGCTCAACTCTTCCAGCTTGAGCGTAAGCCTAATAACTACGACTCTTAGCACAGAGTTTAATATGACTTGAAGCTTTGGGACTAATGCTTTGCTCATTTTATGACTCAGTAGCTCGACTCTGACTATGCCAAATAGTTTTTTTTGTACCCTGGCGACTTGAATTTTCACATTCGTGTACTTACTACAAACATTTCTTCAGATAAAAGTAAGCTTTAATCCTCAAAAGAGGATTAGTGAAGGACCAAGTTGGCATTGAAGGTTTCTTTTGTCATACATGTTTTATAATCTTTGAATCTGCATTCACACGTTGGTTGGGTTGTCCTTCTTTGACTGTGAAGACTCCATTATCTGTTTGATTCTCCAATTGGGCCCGTTGATACGAGTCTTTGATGTTGTTGTAGGCCTTTGTTCACTGTTGGAATTTAGCTTTTGACAAGGAGCATTGGAAGAATTAGGAATCCAAATCTCTTGATGGCTTTTGTATCTCCTTTGTTGACTTTGTTGAGATGTAGACCTTGTTGAGTTTTTTAGATCTTCATGCAAGTCAAGTGTAGTTGCAATTGGCTTGTGGTTGACTAGTAGACAAATCTTTGTATAACCTGTGTAGAATCCTTGTCCAAAAGGAACATTCTTTGAGATCCTTCTTTGTTCTGTATCCTCTTGAGAGTCTGGTAGACATTACCATCTTTCAACGTTGTCCTGTTGTATACTTGCTTCTTAGATATCCTAAGATATTTTCCAGGTTGATACCTTGTGGTCCTTCTTTCTTGGGAGGGACTTGATTTCACTTCATATGCCTAACCTGAGGTTTTGGTACCCATATCTCTATGTTATTTTTATAGTACTTCTGTTCCTTCAAGCTCCATTGTGATGCTATCCATCCCATGTGTTTGTCCTTCTGTATTGATTTCTAGTCTTTAATCCAAACTGGATCATTGACTTTGACTAAATTGCTCAGAACAAACACGTGCTTGACTATCTTTTTCTTTCTTGAGTACTTCAGCTGAAATATCTTTGCTTTTTTGGGTGGCTCCTTAGAGGGTTCAATTGGGTCAGCAATTGACTTGAAGTTTGGAAAGACTTTCTTGCTTGAAGAAGCTAATCCATGAGGGTTCTTTGATGTAGAGGCATACGCTATCACACCTTCTTTGCTAGTCAGTGGAAGTTCCACTTTAACTTTACCTTTGTCTGCAAGATTTGTCTCGATTCTTGTGACTTCTACAACTCTGAATCTAGCATTAACGGTACCTGTAAGTGTTGTTGGCTACCTCTTGGAAAAGAGAGTATTAGCATATTATCTTTTTTGTAGGCCTTGTGTTGGTCTAACCACTGATGTCCAATGATGACATCTGCATGCATGTCTTCTGAAGGCTTCACTGAAACTTCACCTCCTCTTCATGATTTTGGATGCTAAGGGTAGCAACCAATTCTTCTTGACATGCGGCCTTACCCATGATGTATTTATTATCTGGCTTGCGTTGAGTAATCTCTAGAATGCTTTGGATGTTTTCTGCAACCATATTGTACTTTGTTTTGTCATCCAGTAGAGCATTGCATCTGACACTTGCTCCTTTTGTACTGCTAAGAATTACAGCTATTTTCATTGTTGATTCTATTAAAGATTTCTGTCTTGCTTTTGCCATGGTCTCATCTTGATCTAGCTGTGTCTCTATGGAGGGTGACTTGAGACTCTGTCTTTCAATCTGACTTACAACAGCTGATTCGACTGGCAATGTCTTGATCTTTGGACTTCCTATACCTTCTTGGTTGTCTACAACCTCGTTCTTCTTAACTTCTAGATTTGGTGTCCCTCTCTGCTCAATAGCTATCGTGGTTGCTCTTTTCTCTGTTTGATCTGCACTTGCTATTGCCTAATTTGCTTTAATCTCTTCGGAAGTTTTGTTCAATGGAGATGAATCATCTTCAATAAGCTCTTCCATGTGAATTGTGCTTGAGGAATTTTTACTATTGTCCACGGGTGACCAGTCTTGGTCTTCATTCTTTGTTGTGTGTGATGAATCTCTCATGTTTGAATTTTGTATCTCTAACATCTTATGGCCATTGGCATTCCCATTATGATATCATCTAGCATATCCTTTGCTGTGATCACATGGAATTGAGCTATGATGATCTGTGAACTTACTTCAATGGTGGTGGAGATGATTCCCCAGCATTCTGCTCGGTTTTTTTCTGATATGCTCACAAATTCAGGAGCATCTTCCAGTTTTGGTTGGCCACATCTTTTCCAAGTGCAAAAATACATGAGGTTCTTGTCTAGATGAAAATCTAGCTTTTCTTCTCTTGATAGCTTTTCTTCGTTTTCACCAACAATGTTGCACTTGATCGTCTAAAGTTTTCTTTCTCTATTGACTGCTTTTGTTGAGGTAGTGTTCTTTGGTTGAACTTTATCTGCATTTTCTTTGCTTTGACCAACTGCTTCAATTGATGTTGACTCTATTGGCTGTAATATTGCACCTTTTGCCTGCAATTGTTGAGCATTGTCCTCTTGCATTTGAGTAGCCTTTGATCTTAGAAGATCCACTGTACTTTCTAGTACAATCTGTCTCTTCGAAGGAGATTTTGGTGGTGAGCTTTGTGTAGCTTTTTGGACTTTAGCTCCCATTGACTTTGACTTTTCTGTCACCTGTTCTGGCAGCTTGAGGCTTTGCATCATCTTCAGATAATCTTTGACTTCAGTCCGACCATCCATAGGGGTTTGTACAAGATCAAGATCTTGCTGATATTTGTTACCATGTGCATCTTGATATGCATATGTGAGCTTGATCACATGTAACTGTTTGAACACTATTGGATTTGTCGGCTTTTGGATGCGACTTGTGGAGATTAGCTGAAACTTTTGTCCCTGATGATCTTCATAGAGGTATTTGTCTATTGATTCTGATGGAATCTGGGTCAATTGAAAACTTTCAACAACCATATGATCTTTTTATGGTTTCTGCCTTGAAGGGGTCTGTTGGCTATAAGCTCTAGGGCTTCTAACTGGTGTAGCATTTCCTAGTACATAAGCTGAGCTTGTTGGATTTACAGCTCCCCCCTTCCTAGGGTGATCACTATAGCCTGCTTCATTGTAAGAGTTCAAAATTGTTTGGCTTTGATTTAGTCTCACCTTTTGGGACTGTGAAGGTACACTTTGGGTAGCACTATTGATGTTTGGCATCTATAAACCTTCTACATAATTTCCTATGTATCTCCTTGAAACATGATAAATTATTCCCCAAGTCAAGCTATAGACAACATTATCTTTGCCCTGATATTGTCTATCCCATGGGTCTCCGATGATATGAGCTTCTGTGGTTTCAGGACCCAAGGCATCGTAGATGCTAGACTCTCGTCTATATCTACGACTGTTTTGGTCAAAGTATATGCTCGTTTGGTCACGACATCGAAGCTTGATTTCAGATGGAGGAGAGTTTGGCTTTGAACAATTTTTTGGGTTTACTCGGGTAATATCCTTCAGCTCTAGAGAGGCTAGGCTATAATAGATTCTTTCATCATAAATGAACCATCCTTTCTGATCTATCACTCGACGTACTTCTATGAGCTGGTATGTGGGCCGTTCAAACACTAGTTGATCCTTTTTGTATAGTTTCCCTTTTTGGTCTACATAGTGTGCATATGAATTATGTGTACCATACAAAGCTAACATCATTCTATTTGATGTGTCCCAGAATGATTGCACACTTGTGGCTGTGGATGCGAATCATTTGCAAACCTAACAGTCTTTTCAACCTTTCATGATATCTCGACACCTTGACTAAATTCATACAAGAATTTATTGTTCAAAGAATCAGTTTTAAGCTTTTCAGGTGAAGGCACATCTTTATGCTGATTTTGAACTTGTAGTGTTTTTACTGGTGCTTCTAATGGTAATGCAAAATCATCTGATAGCATTAAAATTGACGAGTTAAATGCACTTACATCAAGATTTGCATTTCCAATTTGATCTATACTTTGCTTGGTGGTTGATGTGTCTCTGTTGTCTGGATTTCTTGGACAATCTTCCGAAAAGTGTCCACCTTTTTGTCCACAATCTGAGCAATACGCCACGACTGGTGGTATTTCAACTGGTTCTGTCATGTCAAGCTCTAGCTGAGAAGTTTCTGCTTCTATGCTTGCCAAGCTGTCGGCATCTTCTTTCAGAACACTGAGCATCAAGCTGTAGATTGCTCCATCTTGACAGTTGTACTGTCTTTGGCTTGGTTCTCCGATTAGACTTGCTTCAATTGGTTGATCTGTTGGATTTTGCAATCCTGGCTCTCGACTGTGGATTTGACCACTGTAATCCATGTACAATGACCCTGATTGCATATGCACTAAATGGATGTTTTGCTGGCTAGTTCAGATTTTTGGATAACCACTTGGGTCAATTTTTTGCACTTCTATCTGTAATTCATCTTTGAGCTTGCAATACCTGGCTCCAGTGAAGTCTGTGAACATCTGGGAGTTCTCTGAATCTGGCTTCACTCTTATCAATAGAATCTTGGCTCCTGTGCTGTTTTTGTTGCTCATCAACTATCTATGGCCTTCTGTATCTGCATATAAAACTTTGTCTCCATTATAGCCATATAACTATAAAATTTTCTCTGTTGCAGTTGTGCATGTGTTATCACTGCTATTGGCTTGCTCTGCTATACTTGAATTCTCGGCTCGACTTGAGTCCATGTTGTTTTGTAGAAACTCTCTCCTAGCAGATTTTGATGTTGATTAGAATAATTCCTCCTGCTCGTACTAGCCTAATCTGCAATCATATGCGAGTTGTGGCCCTGTTTGTCCGATTAGAAGCTCAATTTTCAATGCAATTGCTTCCACTTGCCAATTTCTAGCATGCAAAATTCTTGAAATTTGACTGATGCTCCACTGTTGATGGTTTCGCTTGCTTTTTTCGACCGTTGTTTTGCTGTTTCGGGCTTTTTCACTGTTTGCTCAATTTTTTCCTGGTCATTGTTCTCGATTTGTGCTTGGTTTGCGGTGTTTGCTCGGTGCGCGGTACACTTTTCGGCTTACTTTTGCTTTTTTGCCTCTTTCTAGCACTTTCGATGAGTTTCTTTTTATTTTTCTTAATTTTTTGTAAAATTTTAAACTTTCTATTTTTTAAAGTACTTTTATGTTTTTTTGGAAAAGTTTTGAATTTGAAGAAATTTTTTTGATAATTATTTATTTTTTTGTGAATTTCCTAATTTTGATGGTTTTATGAATTTTATGATTTATTATGAATTTTTCTAGCTACTTTTTGATTTTTTATGGATTATCTGTGAGTTTTTATAAAATTTTTACTATTTTTTATGGATTATCTGTGAGTTTTTTATTTTTTAAGGATTTTCTATGTTTTTTATGAATTTTTTGATTTTATGGTTTTTTTTATTTTGATTTTAAATGAATTTTTTATGAGGTTTTTGATTTTTTGTGAATTATTTATGAGTTTTTTTTTTTGTTTTTTGTGATTTTTAAACTCCTTTTTTTATTTTTATTAATTTTTTTTTGTTATTTTCTATCTCCCTTTATTTTTTTGTTTTTTTAATTTTCTTAATGGTTTTTTTGATTTTTAATGTCTTTTTTATTCTTTTTTTATTTTGTGATTTTTAAGTTTGTGCAATGAAGGATGCATCCCAAATAAAATCAAATTCATTCTAATGGCGTTTTGAATGGTGGTGTCCATCCTATATATTGAATCAAAACAAGTTGTGGAAGACTAGTACTCATCTTAGATCCACCACTTGGCCAATCTAGAAATCATGGAAGAGTAAATACTAGCTCAATCAAAGATTCAATCATAGTTTTTGAAGTGTCCATTCATCCAAGGTCCACAACTTGGCCAACCTTAATGGCTTCTGTCAGAGTGTGTATTCTAAATCCACCACAAACATTTTTCACCACTTATCACATCCTTGATCCACAATAAGTGACCATTTTAAACAACTTATAGAAGCTTTATTGTATTTTAGATCTACCTCTTTTCCATTCTAAAAAGTTATACAACACATATTATTTCTTAGATGCATCACTTGGAGATTTGATGTTCAAGTTCTTGTTGAAGAGTAATGGAAATCTTAATCCACCACCAAGCCACTTTGAGCAAGGTGTGAGAAGGAAAAGTGCATCATGTATTTAGTACTTGCCCTTTACAAACAAATTAAGGAAGGTTTGGTGCATCCAAGATCCATCACAAGACCCTTCTAACCATGGTGGTGTAAGAGAAAAAAATGCATCCTAGATTCACTACCTTTCCATTCCACTTGTCCAAGCCAAGATCTATTGAGTTATAAAGGACCATAAGATCCACCACTTGTTTAATATATGCCATTGAAACATAAAGAGCCATAAGGTTCACCACTTGTCCAAGATATGTTCCATTCAAGCATAGAGGAGCATAAAGTCCCATTCAATGCTCTATTCAAGCATAGAGAGCCACGAGGTCCACCACTTGTCCAATCTATGCTCCATTCAAGCATAGAGAGCCACACGACCCACCACTTGTCCAAGCCAAGATCGATTCAAGCATAGAAAAACACAAAGTCCATCACTTGTCTAGTCTATGCTTTATTGAAGGGTGTAGAGCCATAAGATCCACCGCTTGTCCAAAGAACTAACCCATTCAAGCATAGAAAGATACAAGGTTCACCACATGTCCGATCTCTACTCTATTGAAAGACAGAGATCCATAAGGTCCACCAATTGTCTAAGCTATGCTCCATTAAAGCATAGAGCACCATAAGGTCCACCACTTGTCCAATTTATGCTCTATTGAAGCATAGAAAGCCATTAAATCCAACACTTGTTCAAGCTATGCTCCATCCATCATAGGTAGCCACAAGGTCCACCACGTGTCTAAGCAAATTTTCATTCTAGCATAGAGAGTCACAAGGTCCACCATTAAATCTAAGCTCGATTGAAGCATAGAGAACCATAATTTCTACCACTTGTCCAAGCTATGATCCGTTTGATCATAGAGGATCATTCAAGCATAAGTTCTACCACTTTACCAAGCTATGATCCATTTAAGCATAGATAACCATATAGTCACCACCACTTGTCCAATCTATGATTTACTCAAGCATAGTGTTAACTAAGTCAACGTCAGTTAACAGAAGCTGCTGAAGACCAAAGACGTACGGATGCACATCGACGATCAAAGTGAAGAAGTAGTAAAGATTGGAGTTACACACTTATCACACGTTTCCCCAAAATGGTCACGTGTTGTAAATTCTAGATTTATTTCAAGCCATTGTAATATTTTAATGTGTTACAGGCTCAATGGGAGTTTCAAGTTGTAAAGAACAGGCCAGTTATTGTGCCTAGGGTGCAGATACAATAAGTGTGGAGCCTCAAAGGTCTTGATCACCGGACATTATATATTTTAGACCTTGGCTAAGGTATAAAAGCCAACTTTGTTAAGATTTTATTAAGTTTTGGATAATGAAATACATAGCGTGAACTAACGGTGCCCACTCCTCTCCTTCTCGCGCTTCCTACTCCCTCCCCGATTGTCACATTGCAGTCACGTTTGTTGCATTGCAATCGCAGGTAAGAGCTCTACGCATTGACGTAAGTGTAGCTTTTGGCATCGCCGACCCGCAACCTAATTTCATCATAACTAGAAATTTACACTTTTAAATAAAAAATTAAGCATAGGCGGGGTATTTGGGCATCATTGCTAAGAATTTAGATGCATTCTGGGTCAAAAACGACTAGGTCAAAAATCCATTGCTGTTAATAATCGCGATTTTGGAACTTGATCTAAAGTGGGGTTTGAGACCATAAGCATGTGTGCTTAAGTCTTATAAACATGTCCTAGAAGTTTTGTTACGTTTGGATGTCATTTGATACTGTAACTGATGTGATTTATTTGCAGATGAGTGATTGGCTTTTGGTGATTTCAGTCACTTGAGTGTAGCTTGAGTTAGATGCGAGTTGTTAGTTGTTTTCCGAGAGATTGACAACCTCTTGTAGCCTCTATGCACTAGTCGAGTCAGCTTCGTCCCATGGATTGACAATTTAATCGTGGTTCTCGCTAATACTACAATAAGATAGGATGGTGAGGTTAGACATGCGTCCCATATTTGGCGCCGCTGCCGGGGACGAATAGACCTAAACTAGGGAAAACAAGAGCGTCGTGTGTAGTTGTCCATTAACTTCCTCTAGGTTCACCTGGAGTTAAACTTTCTTTTTTAAACCGCATAGCTTAAGATTGTCGTCTTTTGCTGTGTAGAGGCAGCTTGGAAGTAATCGTACTTGCTGAGTGCCTTTAGAATTGTAGGATTATGTTAGGTTTTGGAGAATGATTGAAAGGTGAGACAAGTCTTAAGATCAAGGCTCTGAAAACCGTAAAAAACTAGAAAAAGAGTGTTTGTGGACACTTTCCACAACCCAACTGCAGTAGAACCTAGGAGTAGGGTAAGTAGAATCTGAGGTGGGATCTCAGAACAATGCAGAGTTTCAAGTCTACGGTTAGAACTAGCACGAAAAGACTCCAAACCACTCAATCCAACTGGAGAGTAAGCCTAAAAGTTGTATGAACCAGTGGGTAAGCTCAAGGACACTTTGAGGTAAAATTTTCAAGAGTTGGTCAAAACTCAGATTATTTACTTTTTCTTGACATTTTAGGCCAAATTAAGTTTTGACTTGATTCATAGGCTCAGAATAGATCATGAAAAGACTGTCCAATGAAAAAGTTCAAAAAAGTGTCAGTTTTGGGCCTAAAGTTAATAATCACGATTATTAACTTTCAGCTCAAATTTGACCAAGGTTCATACCATTGACTCATTGCATGTGTACAAACAACTTTTGTAATGGCACAAAAGATTTGGATCATCAAACTAACTTTCTGAATCTTAAGTATCAATTGGGAAAAAATTTGTCCACACTTAATGAAATTTGATTCATAGGCTTATATTGATGTGATAAACCTGTGTACATGATCACTAAATAAAAAAGATGAAAAAAAAAATTCTCGATGGTAAATAATCACGATTATTTACATCTCTCCCATTTTTCAACTTTTTTTACCAAGTCAGCATACCACTAGTTGTACCATGTTGTAATAATCCCACAAACCAAATTTGGTAAGATTTGGATCATTGGATTGAAAATTGTGACCAATTTTGCAAAGTCAATCTGCGGACAAAAAACTGATGACCATTTGACCAAAATTTATCCAAACTTGATGAAACTTAGCTAGAGACCTTAAGTTGAGTTCCTTAAAAGGTCTGTGTCAAGATTGGGACAAAAACTTGCAAAAATTTAGCTGGAGTAAATAATCGTACATCTGCTTCAAAAATTAACAATCTTGCACATTTGAGTATATCACAAGGTCAAGCATACCAAGTAGACCACACAAATCAATTTTGATAAAATTTGGATCACAAAAGTGAGACTTAAGCCAGATTCTTGAAATGAGAGTCTGCAGACACAAAACAGTTGCTAAACTTGATGAATCTTGTTCAAATTAAGTTTTAACTTGACTCAGAGGCTCAAAATAGATTATAAAAAGACTGTCCACTGAAAAAGTTGAAAAAAGTTTTCATTTTAGGTCAAAAGTAAATAATCGTGATTATTTACTTTTGGCTCAAAACTGACCAAGGTTGATACCGTAGACTCTAAGCAGGATTGCAAACATCTTTTGTGAAGACTCATAGAGTTTGGATCACAAAATAGACTAAAAACTTGGTAAAAACTAAAATATGTACTGATTGTCAAAAAATTGAGTCTGACTTGACTCAGAGGCTCAAAATAGATCATAAAAAGATTGTCCAGTGAAAAAGTTGAAAAAATTGTTCATTTTAGGTCAAAAGTAAATAATCATGATTATTTACTTTTAGGTCAAAAATGACCAAGGTTGATACCATAGACTCTAAGCATGATTGCAAACATCTTTTGTGAAGGCTCATGAAGTTTGGATTACAAAACAGACCAAAACCTTGATAAAAACTGAAATCTGTACTGAATGTCGAGAACTTGAGTGTAACTTGGTAAATCTTGTTCAAATTCAGTGAAACTTGACTCATAGGCTTATATTGATGTGTTAAACAAGTGTACATACTCAGTTGACCAAAATTATGTAAAAATTTACCAAAAGTAAATAATCACGATTATTTACTTTTGAAAAAAAATGTTTTAAAAAAACCTGCAGTAAATAATCGTGATTATTTACATTTACTCCAGAATTGAGAAATTTTGCACAATTGAGTATACCACATGGTCAAGCACATCAAGTAGACTCCACAAATCAAATATGGTAAAATTTTGATCACAAAATTGAGACTTAAGTCAGATTCTCAGAATCAGAGTCTGCGGACACTAAACAATTGATAACTTGGACAAATCTTGATCAAACTCAACCAAACTTGTCCAGAAACCACAACAAGGTAATTACTTGGCAAAACAAGCCTAAAAAGTGTAGAAACTAGGAAAATTAAATAATCAAAATTATTTACTTTTGAGCTTCAAAAACAAGATTTTGGACTTTTCGAGCTTGTATAGTGTTAGAACAATATAATACAAGGCCATTTTGGGTTCCATCGGATCCAAATTGCTATTTGTTAACTCAGTTTCAAGTTGCAAATTAGTCCTTTGGCTCCTTGCAAGGATAGAATTTAGAAATCTCATTTCCTAACTCACTTAGCTCAGATTGAAGAACTAGGTTGCAGGCAAAGAATTGGGAGCTTGACAAGAGCTGAATTCAAGTCAAGTGGAAAAAACACATAACAATCTAATCTGTAGGTTAGGGTATTCAAGGCCTAGATTTTCATCATTTCAAAGGCTGCAATCAATTCTGACACTTTCGGGCTAGAGTTAATAAACTCTTGTGAGTCTAAGAGAAATCAACTTCCAAAAGTACTTTGGCAAAAGCAGTCTTATCAAACCTAAGCAGAAAATTTTTTGCTAATCAATACCAAAATCTGCTAGGAGACAGTTTTTACAGAACTAGTCAACATGGACTCATCTCAAGCTGAGAGTTCAAGTACAGTAGAGCAAGCCAGTAGCAGTGGTAACATAGGTACAAGTGTAACAGAGCAGATTTTACAACTATATGGATACAATGGAGATAAAGTCTTATATGCAGATTCAGAAGGCCATAGATATCTAATGAGTAGCAAAAGCTGCACAGAAGCCAAGATCTTATTGATCAGAGTAAAGCCAAATTTAGAGAACTCCTAGATGTTCACAGACTTCAGTGGAGCCAGGTATTGCAAGCTCAAAGATGAAGTGCAGATAGAAGTTCAGATAGTCAACCCAAGTGTTTATCTAGAAATCTGCACAAGCCAGCAGAACATACAGTTAGTGCATATGCAATCAGGATGACTACAGTGGTCAGATCTATATCGAGAACCAGAAATAAAAGATCCAACAGATCAACCAATTGAAGCCAGTCTAATTGGAGAATCGAGCCAAAGACGGTACAAAGGTCAAGATGGAGCATTCTACAACTTGATGCTTAGTGTTTTAAAAGAAGATGCCCACAACTTGGCCAACATAGAAGCAGAAACTTCTCAACTAGAGCTTGACATGACATAACCAAATGAAATAACCACCAGTCATGGCGTATTGCCCAGATTGTGGACATTTTTCTGAAGATTGTCCAAGAAATCCTGACAACAGGGACATATCAATCGTCAAGCAAGATACAGAGAAAATTGGAAATGCGAATCTCGATGTAAGTGCATTTAACTTGTCATTTTTAATGCAATCGAATGATTCTGCATTACCATTAGAAGCATCAGTAAAAACACTGCAAGTACAAAATCAGCATAAAGATGCACAAGCACCTGAAAAGCTTAAAATTGATTCTTTGAACAACAAATTCTTGCATGAATTTAGTAAAGGTGTTGAGATATCACCAAAGGGTGAAAAGACTGTTAGGTTTGCAATTGATTCTACATCCACTGCCACAAGTGTGCAATCATTCACGAGTCTAAGGGACACATTAGACAGAATGATGTTAGCTTTGTATGGTACACATAATTCATATGCACACTATGTAGACCAAAAAGGACAACTATACAAAAAGGATCAACCAGTGTTTGAACGGCCCACATACCAGCTCATAGAAGTGTGTCCAGTGATAGATCATAAAGGATGGTTCATTTCACCCCTCAAAATCCTTTTGGCACAGCATATTGTTTTCCATGCATTTCTATGTATGCATAAATAGGATGTCCCACCATTGGACATATGCATAAGACACTCTTTTCCACCTATGCACCTTGAGTGGACTACAATAGGCAACAATGTTCCATCATGCTACCCTTTCATATTTGCTGTCTCTTTATTTCCATATCTATTAGCAAATAATCCTTTGAGTACTTAATGAATATTTCTAATGCTAATAAGTACTCCAATAATACGCATATCCCAAAGGCACTTTTTTTCCAATGGGTTTTTTTCCCTTTGGTCATCCAGGTATTAGACCCTAATTTAGAACCTCATCATTCTATTTCCCTTGTACATACTTTTCATAAATAAATAGAAGCCTCCTCATTATGCTATTACAACAGAAAAATGCAACATCATTTCTCACATCATACATATTTGGACCAATGAACATGCTGCAACAAATTGAAACTCATCAAAAAATTCAAAGACAACTGCATACGATCAGCCCATCAACAACCAATCAAAACCTTTCACAGCCTCCACGGACACTTTTCAACAGTGCCCAAAGACGGGCACTAAAATCAGAAGGGGGGAAGGTTAACTGAGTCAATGTCAGTTAACAGAAGCTGCTAAAGACCAAAGACGTACGGATGCACATCGAAGATCAAAGTGAAGAAGCAGTAAAGATTGGAGTTACACATTTATCACATGTTTTCCCAAAATGGTCACGTATTGTAAATTCTCGATTTATTTCAAGCCATTGTCATATTTTAATGTGTTATGGGCTCAATGGGAGTTCCAAGTTGTAAAGAACAGGTCAGTTACTGTGCCTAGGGTGCAGATACAATAAGTGTGGAGCCTCAAAGGTCTTGAGCGCCGGACATTATACATTTTAGACCTTGGCTAAGGTATAAAAGCCAACTTTGTAAAGATTTTATTAAGTTTTGGATAATGAAATACTCAACGTGAGCTAACGGCATTCACTCCTCTCCTTCTCGCGCTTCCTACTCCCTCCCCGGTTGTCACATTGCAGTCGCGTTTGTTGCATTGCAACCGCAAGTAATAGCTCTACGCATTGACGTAAGCACATCACAATAATTTGTAGCTTTTGGTGTCGCCGACCCGCGGCCTAATTTCATCATAACTAGGAATTTACACTTTCAAATCAAAAACTAAGCATAGGCGGGGTATTGGGGCATCATTGCTAAGCATTTAAATGCATTCTAGGTCGAAAACGACTAGGTCAAAAATCCACTGTTGTTAATAATCGCGATTTTGAAACTTGACCTAAAGTGGGGTTTGAGACTTAGGTCTTATAACATGTTCTAGAAGTTTCATTACGTTTGGATATCATTTGATGCTGTAACGGATGTGATTTGTTTGCCGATGAGCGATTGGCTTTGTGGTGATTTCCGTCACTTGAGTGTAGCTTGAGTTAAATGCATGTTGTTAGTTTTTTTCGGAGAGATTGACAACCTCTTGTAGCCTCTATGTACTAGTCGAGTCATCTTCGTTCCATGGATTGACAATTTAATCGTGGTTCTTGCTAATACTACAATAAGATAGGATGGTGAGGTTAGACATGCATCCCACACATAGAGATTCATGAGTTCTACCACTCATCGAAGCTCTACTCTATTCAATTATAGAGAGACACAACGTCCACCGATCTAAGCTCTTTTGTAACACATAGAGCCATAAGTTCCACCATGTGTCCAAGCTATGCTCCATTCAATCATAGAGGACCATAAGGTTTACCACTTGGCCAAACTATGCCCCTATTGAAGCATATACAGCCACAAGGTCCATTACTTATCCAAGATAAGCTATAGTTGAACATAGAGATCCACAAGGTCCACCACTTGTGAAATCTATGGTCTATTGAAGCATAGAGAGCCATAAGGTCCACCAATTGTCCAAGCTATGCTCCATTCAAGCATAGGGGACCATAAGATCCATCAGTTACCAGATCTATGCTCTATTGAAGCATAGAAATCCGTAAGGTTCTCCAGTTGTCCAAGCTATGTCCCATTCAAGTGTAGAGAGTCACTAGTTCCACCATTTGTCCAAGATAGGCTCCATTGAAGCATAAAAATAGAGATAGACACACTGCATGGCCACAAGCTTCTATCTTATCTTCCATATATCATCCCTAGTGTCAATGATTCATTGCTCTCAAGCTTCATTGTACGCCCAACCACAAGTATCATGGGTTATTTAGTCTCAATCTCCACCACTTGTGTTCAATCTAAAGTATCATGGATTATTTGGTGTCAATCTCCATCACTTGTCTAACCTATAGTCCACTATAATACGTTTATTGTGGTTTTAAGCTTCAACTTTTCTAACCTTCCTTCATTTTTAGGATGGACTTTAAATCTGGAAAAAAAGTGCACATGGTACTTGACAATGAAATTGTTTGTGTTCGTTGTGTGTGTAGAACCAATGAAGATTCCACTCGTTGTGGTATAAAGATAGGGCAAGGAAATGTATCCATACTAGTGGAGAAATCTATTCCAAACAATCTATTCTAAAAGTTTTTGTGCATTCTACATCCACCAGTTGGCCATTCTTAACAAATTTTGGAAGGCAAGATGCTTCATATACCATGAATTTACGATTTGAAACACACTTTTTAAGGAAATGTGCAAATGAGGTCACTACTTGGCCATTCTATATAGCTATTAGAATGGGAGGTGAAATTTATACCCATAACTTGGCGCTTCTAAGTAACCAAAAGACAAATGAGTGAAACATAGAATTACCATTTGGCCATTCTAAACAAGTGTTAGAAGGTGGTAGCATCTTATACCAAACATTCCAAACAAGTTGTGGAAGGGTGGTTGGTGCACTCAATAAACTAGCACTTTTTCATCATAGAATATTGTGTCAATATGGGTGCATCCTAGATCCTGTTAGGAAATAAGACATAGCTAAATAGATAATTGAGTAGATTACTTAATGGAGAGAGACAGATTTATATACACGAGATTATAGAGTAGAGAGAGAGAGAGAAAGAGAGAGAGAGAGAGAGAGAGAGAGAGAGAGAGAGAGAGAGTACACACGATATACGTGGTTCACCCAATGTGGGCTACGTCCACGGGAAAGCAGCCACTCAATGGCTTTAGTGCTTCAAAACAAGAAGTAGTTTACAAAGGGATTATACCCTTAATGGAGCTCCCGCCTTGCTTCACTCTCACCACCTCACACTCACCTTGTTGCATCAACTTCACACTATGAAATGTGTGTAGAAATGGCCTCCTTTTATAGGCCAAAAGGGCTGCCCTCTCTTATGAGAGACAGCCATGTGTAGTCGCCCTTGTGCGAATAAGTCCAAATTGGACCCTCCAATCCGCCCATGTGTGGCCGCCCTTGAGAAGACAAGTCCGCTTTTGAATTCGGCCACCGGCCATTGACTTTTGACCACCGGCCACCGGCCATTGACTTCCGACCACCGGCCATCGGCCATTGACTACCGGCCACCGGCCAACCGACCGGTTGTTTTCCGACCACTTTCCGGCCGTCGTCCGGCCATAATATTCCGGTGAAAAAGAATATTATGGCCTTTAAAGTTGCCCCTGATTCTTGTCCGTGAAAATTTTGGTTTCCGGTGAGTGATTTTCCTTCACGCCCGATGGTTTCTCCTCATAATGGGGGCCTTACAAATGTGCGCTTTTACCACAGAAAATTACAAGGGTAAATCAGGCTCCATACTTAACAATCTCCCACTTGGAGACTGATCTCCAAACCAAACCTGTGACTGCTTTCCATTCTGGCTTCTTATCCTTGAATGCCGATTGAAGATGAGCAAAAGCTCAACTTCTCCTTGTTGACCACCTTTGTAAACATGTCTGCAGGATTTTCACTTGTATGCACCTTTCCTAGCTTTAGTTGTCCCTCTTCCAAAAGAGTGCGTATGAAGTGATATCTCACCTCAATGTGCTTTGTCCTTGAATGAAAGGCTGAGTTCTTCGCAAGATGGATAGCGCTTTGGCTATCACTGTACAAGACACAATTGTCTTGTTTGAATCCAAGCTCTTCTAAGAATCTGTGAAGCCACAGAATTTCTTTGCTTGCCTCCGTCATTGCTACATACTCTGCTTCCGTGGTAGAAAGTGAAACCACTTTCTGCAGCTTTGAAGCCCAGCTTACTGCTGTGCCTCCAACTGTGAACACATAGCCAGTAGTGCTCCTTCGAGTATCTTTGTCACCTGCCATATCTGCATCAGCATACCCTTCTAGAAAAATATCAGTTCCTCCAAAATACAAAGCATTTGTTGTTGTCCCTTTTAGATACCTAAGTATCCACTTCACAGCTTGCCAATGCTCTTTACGTGGGTTGTCCATGAACCTACTCACAACTCCCACTGCATGTGCAATGTCTGGCCTTGTCCAGACCATAGCATACATTAGAGAACCTACCGCTGCAGCATATGGAACTTTAGACATATAGGCTATCTCCTCTTGTGTCTTTGGACACATATCCTTCGTTAGTTTAAAATGACCAGCCAAAGGTGTAGAAACTGGTTTTGCATTTTGCATTGCAAACCTTTCTAGTACCTTCTTGATGTAATCTTCTTGAGATAGCTTTATTGTCCCTTGATATTTTCATGCCAAGTATTGTCTTCTTCGTCCTGTCCCTTGATATTTTCATGCCAAGTATCCTCTTTGTAGCACCTAAATCTTTCATTGAAAAAGATTTGGACAGCTCCTCTTTTAGGTCTTTGATGTCCTGCATGTTAGCACTTGCAATCAACATGTCATCAACATACAACATTAGGATGATGAATTTCCCATCTCACAAATTCTCCGTGTAGACGCAGTGATCCGAGTTGCATCTTGTGAATCCATGATCCAACATCCATCGATCAAACTTCAAGTACCATTGTCTTGATGCTTGCTTTAAACCATACAAGCTCTTCTTTAATCTGCAAACCATTTTCTCCTTACCTTTTACTTCATACCCCTTTGGTTGAAGCATGTAGATTTCCTCCTCTAAGTCACCGTGAGGGAATGCCGTATTTACATCCATTTGCTCGAGATTTAGATCATGAGCAGCCACAAGGCTTAAGACAAGCCTAATTGAGTTCATTTTTACAACATGAGAAAATATTTCATTGAAGTCAATACCTTTCTTTTGAGAAAAACCTTTTACCACAAGCCTAGACTTGTACCTTTTCTTCCCGCCTTCTTCTTCCTTTAGCTTGTACACACATTTGTTTTGAAGTGCCCGCTTACCTTTAGGCAACTCAACCAACTCCCATGTTTGGTTGTGATGTAGTGAGTCCATCTCCACTTGCATGCTCTTCGTCCATTCTTCTTTGGATTCATGCTGCATAGCTTCTTCATATGATTCCGGCTCTCCAGAATCTGAGATCAAGAGATGGTTGAAGGAAGGAACAAACCTTTCTGGAGGTCTACTTGCTCTTGTAGATCTTCCGTGAATAGGTTGAGGCTCCTCATTTGGTTAACGTTGTTGCACATTGTCACCGTTTGCAGTCCTTGAGTCTTCACCGTCCTCAAGCTCCATGTACTCATCACCTGTTTCTTTTGTTTGTTTTCTTTCCAAGTAATCTTTGTACATATTTTGTTCATTAAAAATTACATCCCTACTCCTTAAGATTTTACCATCTTCAGGATTCCATAGGCGATACCCAAAGTCTCCTTCTCCATAGCCAATGAAGAAACACTTTTTGGACTTTGCATCTAACTTTGATCTTAGGCTTCTATCTATGTGCATGAAAGCCTCACACCCAAACACTTTGAGAAATGCATAATTCACCGGTTTACCTGTCCATGCCTCTTCTGGAACTCCCCCATCCAATGCCGTTGAGGGTGACCGATTGATTAAGTACACAGACGTACTTACAACTTCCGCCCAAAGCTCAAGCGGTAGGCCTGCATGTAGCCGCATGCTTCGTGCTCGTTCCATGATTGTCCTGTTCATCCTTTCCGAAATCCCATTTTGTTGATGTGTCCTTGGGGTTGTCCTTTGCCTCCGAATGCCATTGCTAGCACAAAAGCTTGGCTGCAATATTCGCTCCATTGTCGGATCTGAGGCATTTAACCTTGGTACCTGTTTCATTCTCCACAAAGGCTTTCCACCTTTGAAATATGGAAAATACATCGGATTTATTCTTCATGACATAAACCCATGTTTTTCTAGTCGCATCGTCTATGAATGATACATAGTACAATGAGCCACCAAGTGATGGTGTACTTGCAGGACCCCAAACATCAGAATGAACCAACTCAAGTTTTTTATTTTTTCTTTCATTTCCTGATTTTTGAAATTTTACCCTCTTTTGTTTACCATAAACACAATCTTCACAGAACTCTAAGTCCACTTCTTTCAAACCTGGTAGAAGCTTATTTGTTTGAAGGATTTGCATTCCTTTGGCACTCATATGCCCAAGTCGGTAGTGCCACACTGCACTGTCAACTTCTGTAGTTGCTGCACAAGCTGAAGGTTGCGTGCTAACAGTACACAAGTAAAGTGTACCGACTTTTTCACCCTTGGCAACCACCAAAGATCCCTTTGAGATCTTCCACCGTTTGTTTCCGAATGCAATGTTGTGACCTTCATCGTCCAATTGTCCTGTAGAGATCAAATTTTTGCGAAGAGAAGGAACATGCATAACATCTTTAAGCTTCCATTCATTTCCATTAATAGTTTTGATAGAAACTGTACCTTTGCCGACAATCTCACAAGCTTCATCATCTCCCAAGTATACATACCCAAAATTACCTTTGGTGTAGTCTTGGAAATGTTGCTTGTGTGGTGTCGCATGGAATGAAGCCCCGGAATCTACTATCCAGGAATTAGACACATTGTCTAATGAGAGAATTAGAGCATCTTGCTCTACTTTACCTGCCACATTGGCCTCCAATGTTGGCTTGTTGTCTTGAGACTCTGTCTCCTTCTTCTTGGACCAGCAATCCTTCTTGACGTGGCCCTTCTTGCCGCAGTTCCAACATTCAAGAACTGACTTTGTGCGTGACTTACTCCGCCTTGAGCGATCACGACCCTTTTGGTTTTTGAACCTCTCCTTAAGCCTTCCTCTTGTTTCCACTGATAGTGCAGCACTTGATGATTCTCCTGTGCTTCTCCTTCGCATTTCCTCGCTTAGAAGAACACCCACAACATCATCAAACTTAAGAGTATTTGTGCCAGAGATAGAATTACTTACAGCCATCACAAGGCTATCCCAACTATCCGGTAGAGATGATAGTATAAGGAGAGCTCGCACTTCGTCATCGAAATTGATTTTCACTGATCGAAGTTGACTTATGTTTGTGTTAAAGTCATTTAGGTGTTCTGCAACTGAACCATTCTCTGCCATCTTTAGATTGAACAAGCGCTTCATAAGAAATACCTTATTGGATGCCGATGGTTTCTCGTAGAAGTCGTCAAGTGACTTCATCAAGTCCTCCGTGGTCTTCATCTCCGAAACATTGAAGGCCACTGTTGACGCCAAGCTTAACCGGATTGTTCCCAGTGCCTTTCGATTAAGGACAATCCATGCTTCATCTGCCATTGTTGCGGGCTTCTTCGCAAGACCGCCTAGTGGCAAATAGAGGTCCTTCTGGTAGAGATAGTCTTCAATCTGCATCTTCCAATGTCGGTAGTTTTTGCCGTTGAACTTCTCAATCTTGAGCTTCCCTTCCTCCGCCATAACTCCCACTCAATTCAAGGAATCCTTTCCTTGAGATAATTTAGCTACGAGCAAACCTTGCTCTGATACCAGTTGTTAGGAAATAAGACGTAGCTAAATAGATAATTGAGTAGATTACTTAATGGAGAGAGACAGATTTATATACACGAGATTATAGAGTAGAGAGAGAGAGAGAGAAAGAGAGACAGAGAGAGAGAGAGAGAGAGTACACACGATATACGTGGTTCACCCAATGTGGGCTACGTTCACGGGAAAGCAGCCACTCAATGGCTTTAGTACTTCAAAACAAGAAGTAGTTTACAAAGGGATTATACCCTTAATGGAGCTCCCGCCTTGCTTCACTCTCACCACCTCACACTCACCTTGTTGCATCAACTTCACACTATGAAATGTGTGTAGAAATGGCCTCCTTTTATAGGCCAAAAGGGTTGCCTCTCTTATGAGAGACAGCCATGTGTAGCCGCCCTTGTGCGAATAAGTCCAAATTGGACCCTCCAATCCGCCCATGTGTGGCCGCCCTTGAGAAGACAAGTCCGCTTTTGAATTCGGCCACCGGCCATTGACTTTCGACCACCGGCCACCGGCCATTGACTTCCGACCACCGGCCATCGGCCATTGACTACCAGCCACCGGCCAACCGACCGGTTGTTTTCCGACCACTTTCCGGCCGTCGTCCGGCCATAATATTCCGATGAAAAAGAATATTATGGCCTTTAAAGTTGCCCCTGATTCTTGTCCGTGAAAATTTTGGTTTTCAGTAAGTGATTTTCCTTCACGCCCGATGGCTTCTCTTCATAATGGAGGCCTTACAAATGTGCGCTTTTACCACAAAAAATTACAAGGGTAAATCAGGCTCCATACTTAACAGATCCGTCATTTCTCCAATCTAAAAAAGTTCTTGAGAGGAGCAAGGAAATTTTCAATCCACCATCAAGACACTTTAAGCAAGGTATGGATGAAAAAGTGCATCCTTTACTTAACATTTAGCTATTCTAAACAAGTTTTACAAGGGTTTGGTACATCCAAAATCCACTATTGGGATATTCTTAACCGTACAAAATAAAGAATGCATTCAAAATGAACTATTGCATAAATTGCTAATGCATAAGTTTATGCTCTAATAAAATATGTACAATGAGATACAAATTCTTGTATGGATTATGTTTAACATGATACATGAACTTTGAAATAGAGCATTATTATGCTAGCTCATAAAATCTTGTGAAATTCTATGGATATCAGTTTAGGAACAGATTTCTGTATGAAATCAAGTATTCATTGCATAACATGGTAATGCCATCACAACTCACAACGTTTATCATGAGTATGTATCATGATAAACGCCGTGAGTTGTCATGGCATTACCACGTTATGCAATGAATACTTGATTTCAAATATCACTCTCTCTCTCTCTCTCTCTCTCTCTCTCTCTCTCTCTCTCTCTCTCTCTCTCTCTCTCTACTACCACCGCACGCGCGAACTCTCCCTCTCTCTCCCTTTTGTCTCTTGATCGTTTTTTCGTCAACCCCCAGGACCCGCTGCTCTTGCTTGTCAGGCGCCACGTCAGCGCTCGTCTCTGTTCTCCTCGTCTCCACTCCAGTGCTCGAAAAAAAACTTTTTTCCAAAAATTTGGCAAACCTACATATGTGAAACAATAGAGGTAAATTGACAAAATTTGAAGGTTTTTACACCAAACTACACTAATTTTTTCAAAAATTTTAGGTTTTCTCACCTTCAAAAATAAAATTTAGAGGTAAATTTCAAAATTTGTAGGTGGGATTACACTAAACCTAGGTTTTTTTTTCGACCACTACGTGACCGACCGTGCAGCTGCCACGTCATCTACAACAATGATCAATAGCCCCCAAAAAATCTGGACGTACTTCTCTACCAAGTGTGGGGCTATGTATGCAAATATTGTAGAATTATGCAAATCAATTGGATTACCCACTCGCTACAAGTGTGCCACCAAGTCCAATGAAAAAAATAAGCATCATATGACAATAACAAATAGTATACCACATTGTTGGCTTGAATGTGGTATAACACCAATCCCCTATTTATAGCAAAGCCATGGATGTCTTGTCTTTCAATGGTACTTTGGTTGCACAAGATTATGTCACATTGCAAGTCTTTTCAAAAGTTTGGAGGGAAATTTGTAGTGAAGTAGATCAAGGATGGCAATCATGTCAATAATACAACACCAAAAGCTAGACTAGATGTGAATAGTATTCACATACCATGCACTTTTGCGCCCATTAACATTGCCAAAAGACGAAGATAAGCCCCTCAATGATTACCATTTTTAGAATGATAGCAATCTTTATAAGTGGAGTTAGTTTGGTAGAAGCAACATTCCTCATGGAGCCATGCGTTCCACTCATGATATTTTAAAAGAGAGAGGTAGGCACCACTTGCCTTTCAGTAGTACTTTGGTTGCGCAAGGTTATGTTACGTTGCAAGTATTTTAAAAACTTTTGAAGAGAAAGTTATGTGGCAAAGTAGGTAAGGATGGAAATCATGTCAATAACACAACACCAAAATCTAAACTAGAGGTGACTATTATTCACACACCATGCCCTTTTGGGCCCATTAACCTTGCACAAAGATAAAGATAAACCCCTTATTGATTGCCATTTTTAAATGGTAGCAATATTTGTAATTCGTGTTAGTTGGGTAGAAGCAGTATAACTCATGCATCCACACCTTCCATTCAAGATATCTTGAAAGAGAGAGACATTGCCAGTTGCCTCCATAACAAGTTTTTGCTATAATTATTTTTTATGTGCTACATATGATATAATAACTTCATAGATAAAACTATTTGCACAATGACCAATAGTCCCTGGAAATTGTGATGCACTTGTCTACCAAGTGCGGCATTGTGTATGGAGGCACTGTAGACTTAGGCAAATCAACCGGATTGCCCACCCGCTACGAGTGTGTCACCATGCTTGATAGAAAATCAAAAATCATTGTACAATAAGTTAGTTGTTGGGGTAGTCCATAGCAGGTGGATGTCTTCTTGGAGAGATTTATGAAGACTTTTAAGGGGTTCGCTTGTCAAAGGGCTCGCCCCGAGGGTAGCATGGCCGAAGGATGTCTTGTACAAGAGTCTCTTGTCCTCATCAGTGTTTTTTTTGTCTCAATTGATCCATAGATGCCCCGGATGTGGACTACTGAGGTCAACGTAAAAGTGACAGGGGACGAGCGGCAGGGACAAGGCATCGTTAGGAAGATAGACATCACAATGCGAGGAAAGGTTATGACTTCTCAACTCACACATCATGCAAAAGTTGCTAGAGAGGTATGAAGGGGAAAAGCAACAACGCTTGACAGATCGCTTGTAATTCAAGCACAACCGTGCCACTAGAAACCTTCCTTTTCCAGATCATCTTAAGAAATTGCCTGACTTTCCAACTGGGCAGGGGTTAGATAGATCGACGAACAAAGGGTCACTTTCGATAGTGGTGTTAGGGAAAGCTTCACCCAAGAAAGTAGGAGTAGTGCCAGGGATGAGAACACAGAGACTAGACAACTTGAATACTTTGGCTACATCCAAGACATCTTGAAGATCAACTAAGAAAGTTAGATATTTTTATCTTTGATGCCAAGTGGTTCAAAGTTATTACCAGCGGCCCTAATGCAACTGTGTGCAAAGACAAAAGTGGATTGATTCAAGTGAACTCTAGACGGGTGTGGACAGATGCACGGGATACGTTTGTACTTCCGGAGCATTGTGAACAAGTTGTGTACACACTAGATCCACTGTGGAGAGAAAATTATGAAAATGATATGTCTAAACCGCGATGGCTCTATGTTGTTCAAGTTGCTCCACGGAGCAAGCAAGTGTGAAAAGGATTGGATGTTGAGGTCAAAGAGGTGATTCATGAACAAAGTACAGGGTTGACGGATGATATAAGTTTGGATTTTGAGCTGGAGGTCAGTGGTGAGCATATGCCTGAACCTAGAGATGAAGTGTCAAATACTGAAGCTGATGCGGAGAGCTACGAAGAAGTAGGGTTTGATGACGAAGATGCAGAAGTACAAATTGAGATAGATATCTTTGGTGCATCAGATCTCATAGAAGACGAGAGATTAACTAAAGATTCATACACTTTAGATTCATTCATTTTTGTTGGCGATTCGTTTATTTGTTATTTGTATCGATTAAGCGTTTCTTCTATAAACCAACGTATTTTGTGGGTGTTAGTGTTGTATATGTAGCCATGACCGGTGACGATGAGCCATACTCTCTTAGTTTTAGTTTTTCTGTCACTCCGATCGACATGTAGGTGTACAAGAGCAAGGGCGGGGTTGTTGTGGCAGATAGGGTCAGAAAGGCCATGCGATAGAGGATTCGACATCTCTATATAATTCAGTTTGGTCACTCTGTGATGGAGGTTTGGGATAATCTTGACGATGAAAGAAATAGTTACATCGTCGAGGCCATTCACAGAGAGTACATGCCTACGAAGGGGTATGATCAAGTCTCGAATGGTTGGATTTTGGGTGTGGCGAAGGCCACAATGTCACACCGTCGGTCAGAGGCGAGAGACATGTACAATGTTGGCAGTCCAAAGCCGGCATGGTTGGACGCATAGGAGTCGGCAGGGATTTCACGAGAGACACAAGACAATCCAAACAGATTTCAGCAGACAGCAGAGAAATGCAGCCAGAGCATGTTTGGAGTCTGCTGGAGCATCACATCTTGGGAGTGGAGGCTCCAACACACTTCGACATGAGTTTGTAAGTATTATACGTATTCTTTGCATTATTGAAAATATATATGAAGTTTGAAGATTTATCTCATGATTAAACCATAATTTTGTAGGAAGTTGCCGAGAAGCGCCTTCCGACACGCTGAGAGGAGAAGTATGGGTACAACCTGGACTTGTGGCCCTTTTGACCAAGATGCAGGAGGAGGGAGAGGACGTCGACTGGGAGGCATTACCATGACGGTCTTCTTGATACAGTCTTACTCATTCATCATACAGTCTTTTTTGTAGCTGTGGTCTTCTTGATACAATCTTACTCAGTGATTGTCTGCATGTACAGTTTTGTAGTGCTTATGTTTATGGTTTTGCATTCCGTTTGTGATGATTTGTTTCACAATTATGGTATGGCACAGAGGTTTTGGTCATGGTTTGGCAAGATCAAGTTATGGCTATGGTTTTGCAATGATGGTATGGTAATCATGGTATGGATAGGGTTTGACAATCAAGTTATGGTTATGGTTTTTAGTGATGGTATGGCAATCATGTGATAGTTATGGTTTGGCAATCAGATTATGGTTATGATTATAATTATGCCATTGTGCCTATGGTTTGGGAGTCGATGTTATGGTTATGCTTTTGAGAACTTGTCATGATTAAGCTTTTGATTTTGTGGTTTTGTTCTTTTTATAGTTTTGCTAATCTGTAGACACCCGCTCTTTAGCGCCAACTTGTAGGTGGAGTGCGGTTGCTTGTGCACTCTTCCTTTGGGTAGCGAGGATTGTTTTTTGTTGCTGTAGTACATGCAACATCAATTCCCAGCCCTCTCTACCCAAAAAGATTTTGCAAGTTTGATCATCGAAACAGGGTTCGGTATATGCGCTAGTACAAGCTTCGGAAGAACCGTCGATATCAATAAAATTTTCGACGTCTATAACTGCGTGCATACAAGCGTATATAGCTGCGTGTATTTCGACGTTTATAACTTGATATATTTTGAAGATGATTACCGATATTTATACCGACGCTACGATATCGACGTTTATTACTGCTTATTTCAATGTATTTTACTTTTAAAAGAAAGCTTATCTCGCCGATATTTACGCCAATTTTTACGCTAAGATGTTGTAGTGGAGATTATATCATGTTGCAAGTCTTTTGAAAACTTTCAAAGACAAAGTTATGTTGAGAAGTAGATCAAGGATGGCAATAATGTCAATAATACAACACCAAAAGCTAAACTAGAGGCGACTATTAATCACACACCATGCCCATTTGAGCCCATCAAGCGTGCACAAAGATGAAGATAAAACCCTTCGTTGATCACCATTTTCATAATGATAGGAATCTTTATCCGTGGATTTATTTGGGTAGAAGCAATATACCTCATGCATTCACGCCTTCCATTCAAGATATTTTGAAAGAGAGAAACATTGCCATTTGCCTCAATAGACAAGTTTTTGCTATTACTTTTTTTTATGTTACAAATAGCAGAATAATTTTATAGATAAAAATATATGCACAATGATAAGTAGCCCCAAAAATTCTCAATGCACTTCTCTACCAAGTGCAACGCTCTGTATGTAGGCATTGTAAACTAAGGCAAATCAATCGGATCACCCACCCGCTACAAGCGTGTCGTCATGCTGGACAAAAAACCAAAAATCATTGTGCAACAAGATCAAATGGTCACAGTTGTCTCGGATGTGCTATATCACTAATCCCCTACTTATAGCAAAGCTACGGATGTCTTGTCTTTCAATTGTACTTTGGTTGCACAAGATTATCTCACGTTGCAAGTCTTTCGATCTAATCTGACCAATTGGTCATTATTACTTATAGAGAATAATGTCCAAACATGTGCCACATACATTGATGGCGCACAATATTGCGCGTGGATCGAGAGAGAGAGCGACGACTAGAAAAAGGTCGGTGACTTGAGCCGCCCCACTCAAGCCCGTGATTTGAACCCGAGACCTCACACATGGAAACCCACTCTAACCATGTGCCCGTGTGGGGTTTCTTGTCCCCAAGCCATCTAAGTCCCTGGAAAAGTAAACACGAACAAATGGGACGATGTTTGAATTTCGCAAAAAACGTGTTGCACTTTAGCGCCATCGATCCCACCGCTTTTAATACCCCATGTCATATAGTCCTTAGGGGGCGCGGGAGGGGGACGAGGTCGGTGGGCCTCACCACTAATTGACACCTCCCTAGGGAGGTGGGATCAATGGCCCACATTAGGCGTCGCGAGGCGAGTGCTATCCGGGCTGTCCGATCGCCGTTTGAACTAGGTGTGAACTAAGAGTGAACTCGGGAGGTGTGTGCACCACACCGAATTTGGTGTGAAGTCGGTGTGAACTCGACGTGTACAAAGTGCGAGCTTGGTGTGAACTTTGGAGGGTTTGCACACCACACCAAATTTGGAGTGAACTCAGTGTGAAGTAGCTTTTGCATTCCCTAAACAATCCAACGGTCACAATCAACCAGTGAGATCGTGAGCCATGGATCCCACCTCCCAAAAGGAGGGTCAGCGGGCCTCGTTATTAATTGACACCTCCGTTTGGGAGGTGAGATCAATGGCTCACGATCACCGATTGATCGTGACCGTTGGATTGCCTACGGAATGCAAAAGATTACGGGACTTGAACCCACTACCCTCTCCCCCATGGGATTGACTCTAACCACTAGGCTAACGCACGCTCGTTGAAAGGTGTGTGGGATAAGTTTATAGATTACGGCGTCGCGGACAAGTTCACACCGAGTTCGCACTGAGTTCACACCAAATTTGGTGTGGTGTGCAACCCTCCCCAGTTCACACCGTGTTCACATCGAGTTCACACCAAATTTGGTGTGGTGCACATATCTGCGAGTTCACTCGTAGTTCACACCTAGTTCAAATGTCGATCGGATGGCTCGGATTACACCTGCCTCGCGACGCCTACTACGGGCCATTGATCCTACCTCCCTGGGGAGGTGCCATTTAGTGACGAGGGGGGGGGGGGGGGGGGGGGGGGGGGAGACAAGAAAGGTGAGATCATAGGTCGATCATCGACGAGTTTTGAACTGGAGACCTCTGCCGTAAACAGCAAAACCCGAGTGCTGTAGTGGCGAAGGGCGAGGTAATGGCGTGCCAATGGGTGAGAGAGAGTGCCCAATTGGAGAATTTTTCTGATTCAAATGAATGTAAGCGCCCTCATGAGCATACATGGCATCTGTCTTTAATTGTCATTCTTCCAGATGGGCGTGCAGGAGCTAACCATAACAGAATCATGCGGCTCCCAAAAACGACAATGTGGGCCTCTCTATCATGCTCCTTCAACATCTGAAGAGAGCTCTCCGAGATGCTCAGGTAAAGCAGCGGCAAGGTCTATGCTTCCCAAGAGGACGCGCTTACTATTTCCTTCTTGAATGCGCAAAACATCAGGACTTGGAATGCTGTCGGCTACTCCGAAATCTCATGATTATCAGTAAGCTTGACTCAATTCCCGTTCTAGCTGATCACCTTATTCGCTTGTTTGCCACTTGTGGGAGTTTGGATGAAGCTAATCAAGTGTTTGAGAAGGTTTCAACTCCAACTGTGCATACATGGTGTGCAATCATCGCAGCGCATGTCAAGCATGGGCAATGTGCGACTAGCTTTGATTTGTACGATAAAATGGCTCTTGCTGGTGTGGAAAGCAATAAATGTGTGTATCTTACCTTGCTGAAAGTGTGTAGCAGTGTGATGGCTTTGAAGCAAGGTAGACAAGTACATTTTCAGATCATCAAGAGTGGCCTTCACTTAGATGTGATGTTAATAAACTCTGTGATTGACATGTATGCGAAATGTGGCCGACTTGATGAGGCAATCAAGGTCTTTCAAGATTTGCCCAACCGAACGGTCGTCTCTTGGAATGCGATGCTTGCAGGATGCATAAGTCAAGGTGACTTCCAGCTTGTAGTTCAGTTCTTTGAGATGATGCAAGCTGAGGGTATTAAGCCAAATGTTGTATCTTGGGGGGCTTTGATTGAAGGGTATGCAGAAAATGGTGACGGGCTTCTTGCATTAGATAAATTCACTAAGATGCAAGGGCATGGTATAAAGCCTGATAGAGTGATTTTTCTAAGCGTTTTGAAAGCATGCAGCAGTATGGGAGCAGGAAGCCAAGGTAGGCTTATTCATGACCAGATTGTCAGAATGGATGTGGACCTTGATGGCGTTGGAAATGCTTTGATTGACATGTATAGCAAATGTGGTAGTCTGGGGGAGGCATGCAGGGTATTAGAGAGACTAACTTACCGTGATGTGGTCTCATGGAATACAATTATTTCAGCGTATGCCGAATACGGCCATGCCAAGCTTGCCCTGCAGTCTCTCCTATGCATGCAGCTTGATGGCATCAAGCCAGATAGCACAACATTTGTGAATGTTCTTTCATCGTACTGCCATGCTGGGCTCGTTGAGGAACTTAAGCAGCATATTATGTCGATGCAGGCAGACCATGGTGTTGAACCTAATGCCAAACACTACACCTGTATGTTAGATCTCCTTGGGCAGATGGGGCTTCTAAGCGAGGCCAGCAATCTTCATGGAGTTATCAAGCCCGATAAGGTTAGTTGTATTTCCCTGCTCACAGCCTGCCAAAGGCATGGCAACTTGGAACTTGGAGGAGTTTGTTTCAATGAAGTCATGAGCTCTCTTGCCCACGTTGGTACTGCACAAACTCATTGGTGAGGTGTGTGCAGTTATTTTGTCTTATATGTGACGACAAGAGTTTTCGGCGTTGGTTTAAAATGGTACTTGTGCAATGTACCCCATACTTAGAAAATAATGACAAGGTAGATGCCTTCAAGAGAGAAGAGGCAAGTAGAAGTAGGGTTTTTATAGATTGAGGTTTTCATATTCAACAAATCCCGGCCAACTCGGGAAGTTTAAAAATAGCCAATTTCTCCATGACAGCCAGAAGTGGGTGTTCCAGAAATGATTGTCAATGTGGAAAGGTTACTTTTCCACTTAATCAGTTGTGTCTGATGCTGGCTATAGAAACTGAAGTACACTATAAGTGGATGGATGCATACTACATGTCTTTGTGCATAATATATTCATGAATTATTGTGCCGGTGGCTCTTACTGATGCTACATAGTCTTAATAGGACCATGCGTGCGGGACAAGCTGAATTTACAGGCTTGAAAGTTAAGAGGCTCTTCTCTTGATTTGGTATAACTTGAAAATAAATATTTGCATGTATTTATACAGGGTTTTTCACACCCAAGGTTGGTTCCAAACCTGCACATTAGTGCATGCATTCAGAATTGCAAAGAGTTCCACCATGGCTTGGAATGCGGGCCTTACTTATCTAGGATCACCTTAGAAGCTTTGCACAACTTACTCCTATTGAAATACCAATTCAGCAAGTTTTGTATCTATGATCAATTTTGAATGGGACAAAGAGAGATTCTGAGAGTTTTAAGCAATTCCCTTCCGGGTTTTGTCACTTTGACATTAGCCAAAACAAGGTTAAGAATCACGGTGTCCTTCTAAAGGAAATGCAATGGAAAAGTAGATGAGGGTTGTGTTTATAGAATTTGTTCTCTCACACACACACACACACACACACACATATATATATATATATATATATATCTACGTGCGTGTAATTGACCCACTGTTTCATCGCAAGGAAAACCCCATTTATCATCTTTTACCAACAAATGAGGATAATTGACGCTAGTAGCCAAAAATCAACCTCTCCGATCTCTCTCTCTCTCTCTCTCTCTCTCTCTCTCTCTCTCTCTCTCTCTCTCTCTATCTATCTATCTTTCTTTCAATGATCAGCACCTGTGTGTGTGTGTCT
Organism: Adiantum capillus-veneris; assembly: GCF_014529385.1. Classification (NCBI taxonomy): domain Eukaryota; kingdom Viridiplantae; phylum Streptophyta; class Polypodiopsida; order Polypodiales; family Pteridaceae; genus Adiantum; species Adiantum capillus-veneris. The sequence continues at coordinate 136,724,035 of NC_140944.1, read as the reverse complement.
TGGGATAGTTTCCTACGACGTTAAAATCTTCTTCTTCTTCTTCTTCTCTCTCTCTCTCTCTCTCTCTCTCTCTCTCTCTCATACACACACCTACACAAAACCTCTTTCTACTCTTCCCTTCTCATTGATCGGTGCCTCTCTCTCTCTCTCTCTCTCTCTCTCTCTCTCTCTCTCTCACACACACACACACACACACACGGACGTGTGCCGCACTGACAATGGCCTATCTAACATCCCCAGAAGGTGATTCATGCAGGTGGATGTGCTCGTGCCAAATTTGACAGTGGACTAGTCGTCCACGAACTTCCTCTCTTTGCCATCTCTATCACATACACTCTCTCTCTTCCCCCTTGTGACATGCTTGAGCTGCATCTAGAGCTAGCTCGTGGATGCCCAGCTTTGTCATCGTAAGCAAGCAAGTCCTCTCTCTTCATAGAAGCATACTCAATGTTGTGAGTTTTTTTTTTAGTGTCTCTATCATGTGCGTGCACGTACATACACACACTCATTGCAGTAACCGACGAATTGGGAGAGGAGAGAGTAGCACACGTGCATAGTGCTCATCATTTTTTTAAGCACTTTAAGGGTATAAAAGTATCAATATTGAACTTAAACAAAGCCAAAAATATCTTCAAAAAGTAGGTTTTCTTTAAATGACAAACACCCCCCCCCCGTTTTGTGCCAAATGTTTTTTTTAACATAAATTTTTTTCAGATGCTTGGAAGATTAAAATGGAAAGTTGGGGGGCCAACCAGGTGACCACATAGGGTGGTAGCAAGAGAGAGACACTCTTTTTTTAATGGAAGGGCTCCCATGTATGGTGAGAGTGAGGGACCAAGACACGTGGGGGGACAGGTGGTAGACTGTGAAAAGGAACTAAAAGGCAGTACGATGCTATGCCAGTAGGTCCTTTGCAAGCCACCAGGCCCCGAGCTCCACGTATCAAAACTGGGAGAACCTTGAAGAGAATATAACACATATCTTCTTTTATTGTTGAGGCGTTACTCTGCAAACATTGTGACTGTTGGCACCGGGTGTTAGTGCAAATGATTGTTCTTAGGTTGCAAGTGCTATGGTTCGATTCGCATGTAGGCAGTGAGTTTGCAACTGCTAGTAGATGGAACAACTTAATCTGAAAAGATTCCCTGCAATGGAGAGGGAGTAGAGTGAGTAGTAGTAAAACCTGTCATAAAATCTAATATCTAATCAACCCAAATGATTTTCTCATCTTAAACTGATCACTTAATGTGAGAGGATAAACGGGAACAGGGGTTATAATTTAGACATGTGTTTATGGATCTATCTCAACACGGGGCCAAGGTTAAAGGTCTCCAAATGAGAGATGGTCTATCAAAGAGCAAGGCTAGGTAATGGAGCTTAAAGGCCTTAGGGTTAGCTTCATTAAAGACCTCCAAAGGTTAGTGTTAATGAAAATCCTTTGACCTTAAGCAAGCTAGGGCTATGCTTGAGGTGGGAACCCGGCCCAAGCTTGAGGTGCTTGTCATGCTTGTTGACTAAGGTGCTTGTCGTGCTTGCTGACTAAGGTGCTTGAGGTGCTTGTCGTGCTTGCTGACTAAGGTGCTTGAGGTTCTTGAGGTTCTTAATGACTAGGGTGCTTCATGGCTAAGGTGATTGAGGGGCTCAAGGTGTTTCAAAAGTCAACAAGCATCACTACTCATGGGGGGGCGAGCCCTCATTGTAGGAGCATGAGAGAGAACACACACATCCTCACACAAGCCAAGCCTTGCCTAAAGAAGCAACAGGGGCACATGTCAAGTTCCTCTCCATGTTGCCCTCATAAGGTGCCTAAAGCCTATTGGTTGGCCTCTCAAGGGGACAATGATAATTTAGCTAATTTAATTAATTGTTTATGCATTTATCAAGTCCTCTCTCTCAAAGGGGAAAGGGGGACACTTGTCTCAAGGCTAGCATGGTTGCTTGATATGCACTCTGCATGTGATTGGCTAGGCTTGAAGGGGTCTAATCAACTTCTAGTATGGGCTACAAGGGGGGTCGGCCAAGGAAGCTAGGGGATAGCTTGGGGGGTATACTTCCCCCCCCCCTCTTCCACACACACACACACACACATGCACACACATGCTGCTCTTAATACAACAATTAATCTCCTTTTGGATATAGGAGTGGCTTGTTGCCACAGCCTCCATGTAATTAACTAGGGATTAGCCTCAATCTTGTATTGACCTAGGAAATCTCTTGTAAAAAAAGGGGTTTGTATTTACGAGGTGAAATTCTTAATAGGAAATTTGAGGGTGGTTGCGTAATATATTGTACCTAACACCTAGTGAGTTAAGGAAGATAATGGGTTTTAGACAAGCTGGCCTAACTCTATATAATGTGTCCTCATATGCTTGATGATGCGGTTGCTCCCTCTTGCGACATCTGCTCTACATTGCATCTCTCTCTCTCTCTCTCTCTCTCTCTCTCTCTCTCTCTCTCTCTCTCTCTCTCTCTCTCTCTCTCTCTCTCTCTCTACGAGGCGGGGTTGTTGGTTCCTTCCCCTCTTAAAGACGGACCCGCCTTGCCCTCTTGAAGACGGAACCGCCTTGCTACTATGAATGGAATGTGACTACTAGCAACTGAAGCCTATAAAATGTGAGCTTCCATGCTCACTTAGCATTGGTATAGGTGTGCCAGTACTAGCACTGACAATTGCTCACAAAGGAGAGTTAGCCAAGTTCTCTTCTGAAGATGCTGAACTAACCAATGATTTATGCAACGCATGTGGTCTCACCCCAGGGTTTGTTTCAGCTCCATCCATATCGGTGCAAACGATATCCAAAAATTTATTTTGTAGGGACCCCCTGGCCATAGATGCAATCAAGGCCTTTCAGAAAGAGATGTTCTCCCTCAGTGAAAACTCTCTTATGGAAATGGTATCTAAAGTTTCTTGGGTTTTTCCCTTCTTGCCTTCCAAACGAGTTGAAATCGAATCCCTTGGTGTGGACCATCACATGTGGGCCCTTCGCAACAAAGGCTTTCTAGCTCCTATCTCTATTGAAACCTGGGTTTTTTTAGCCAACCTGTCGGTATCTTCAATAGAAGAAGCACGACTCAAAGTATTAGAGGCGTCCAGTCTCTTGATAAAGGTGACCGTATTAAAGCCCCTTTCACTAGGCGGTTTCTTGATTCAAAAAAACGTGCCTCCAGCATTGGTTTGTATGTGCATACAAAGGGATTGATGGAATTCTCCAAAAGTAGCTATGAATACTACACTGAGTCCATTTGGAACATTTACAGGCCATATGTCAAATGCGCTTGTCGATTTCTTGACCCTAAGGCCTCTTGTGAATCAAGCATTATTTGGTTTGATCATGCTATATGGTATGCCCTCAACAACTTGGATCTCATGTTTCCCAACACTCCTTCAACTCACTATCTCTCCCTTTTTTGCTCTTGGCTAGAAGGCCAAGCCAAAGAACTTGTGTTAGCTCAGATGGCTTTTATTCAGTTTCGCTCCCTTATGCTCTCTCTTCTCAAAGAGATGGCTGCAGAAAAACCCGGGCTACTTATGACTACTTATGGTAACTATCTTGGTATTAAAACTCTCCTTGGCTTGTTAAAACCTAATACTGATACTGAGGATTCCCCTACTCTTAAAAGACCCAATTCTCTTAAAAATCCCCTACTTCTTCTTACACATCCTTTTTGACTCCGGACTTCTCTTCTGTTGAGTCTTATGGAGGGAGAGGGAAAGCAAGAAGCATGATTAGAGGGAGAGGCAGAGGCTATCCTGTCAAACATTTGTTGGATTTGTAAATGCAGGTACTATGTAGTGGGGTAGGTAGAATGCATCTTGTATCTCAGGAGGAAGGAATTTTCGTTCATTGTGTCCGTTGACAAAATTTTGGAACTCTTTTCACCTCGTATTATATTTAACAAATTCTTTATATGACTATCTTTGATAATTTGGATCTACTAAACCAGGTCAGGATAGGATAGAGATTTACTGAATCTATATTGCATCTGGTATACTCTAATCAATTTTTTAGGAAGGAACAACCCTTGTCATGTGATTGTCATTTATGGGATGGATTTACGAAGGAATTCGGCATTCTTGGAATGCACGTATGTACAACGGATCGCTCTATTATAGAGACTATCTTTGTAAGATGCCTTCTTTCCAAAGGCCTCAATCACATACCGTCTCACCCACTTAATCCTCATATTTCTTTAAAAGCACTTATTGAATGTCTGACCGACTTGGTCAGTAAACTCCAATTGGAATTGTCAATTTGACATGAATTGAACATAACTTTAGAGGCTGTCTTTGCCTTGCTGGTTTCACAACTCCCACATGATTGGTTACATATTGAGTCTACATGGCTCACCACTAATCTTTCCTTAGCCTTTCGTAAGCTTAAATCAAAATGGTTCATTGTGGGTTTAGATAAAGCGTCTAATACAACATCTGTCATCTGCAAAAATCTTGCTTTTGAAGCGGCGGAAAACCGACTCAAGGGTGAGGAGTTTTGTTACATTGAGGGACACTTGGATATTATTATATAGAGAACATGTAAAAGTATGACCGAATTAGGATTTCAGGTAGAAACCACCAAACTACCCATCGTGTTTCCAACTTTTAAAAGTCATAAGAGTAAATTTTGATGGATCTTGGATGCTTTCAATTGATTTTTTTCCGGTATTACGAAACATGTTACTCAAGGGCTTAATTTGGTATGTGAAGAGCTCAAAAACATACATGCTAGTAAAAGAGAAGATGTAAGGCGCTTCTCAAGAATGGACATCCAACCCTTTTGGCTTGTTGGTAACTTCTTTGAAGTCTTCTTGAACCTTCCATTTGCCATTTATTTAGTATATACAATTGATATTACCCAATGCTATGAAAATATCCCTCTAGTAGGTGAATACAGTCTCATGAATGTATTGAATTATCTCATAGACTTGGCCTTCTCTAATAAAGCCAAGGAAGGGCTCTGTGGCTTCTCCTTTGTTAAGTCAGCCAGGTGGATTAAAAAAGTGAGCGTCTTCCCCTCTTCATATGAATCGTATTCATTTTCAAATAATCATTCAGTGGGTTCTAAACCACTGTTATATCCTAATTGGTATCAATAATTGCTTTCGTCAAACATGTGGCATTCCTTGAGATTATCTTGTTCTCCAGCTATATGTAAACTTTATTTACTATATTTGAATATCAATCGATTATTAGCCAAACTTCCCAAGCAGAAGCGCTATCTCTGCTCATACAATGTAGTCACACCTTTAGATTTATGGATGACATATTAAGTATCAATAACCCTAACTTTGCCTAGTAGGTGTTGGGTATCTATCCTCCTTGTCTAGCGATTGATCTCACCTTTTTAGAACAAGAACTATCAATGGTATCACCTTCACTAAACGTACTAACTATTTGTCATTTGAACTAGATATTGATACTTCTTTTGAGGGTAACTTCTCTAGTAGGTTTTTCTGGAAACGGGATCATCTTAAGCTTACTGCCGCTGAGTTTGTAATGAAAAAGAGCAACACTCCTTTCAAAATTGCTCTACATACTTGTTTGAGTATTCTACATTTAATTATTTACTCTTCTTCTAATGTATTTTCAGCCCTAGAAGAAATTGGGGTTCTTATTAGGAAGTTTCAAGCTAATAGCTTCCATAGAAGAATTTTGATTACTACCATAACAGCTGGTCTGAGTAAAAAAGAATGGCTTGGTGCAAGGTTTGATGTTGCATTACTTATTCTTTTACTAAGGAAGTAGGAACATATCTAATGGGCCTACTATACTCATTAGTTATGGTGCCTGGGTAAGGGAGGGCGCACACACGCGCACACATATGCTACTGTTAATGCAAGGATTAATCTCCTTCTGGATATAGGAGTGGCTTGTTGCCATAGCCTTGGTGTAATTAAATGGGGATTAGCCTCAATATCTTGTATTGACCCAGGAAATCTCTTGTAAAAAAAGGGGTTTGTATCTACAAGGTGAAATTCTTAATAGGAAATTTGTGGGTGGTTGCGTAATATATTGTACCTAACACCTAATGAGTTAAGGAAGATAATTGATTTTAGACGAGCAGGCCTGACTCTGTATAATGTGTCCTCATATGATTCATGATGTGGTGGCTCCCTCCTGTGACATCTGCTCTACAGCACATCTCTAGCGCTCTCTCTCTCTCTCTCTCTCTCTCTCTCTCTCTCTCTCTCTCTCTCTCTCTCTCTCTCTCTCTCTCTCTCTCTCTCTCTCTCTCTCTCTGTGTGTGTGTGTGTGTGTGTGTGTGTGTGTGTGTGTGTGTGTGTGTGTGTGTGTGTGTGTGTGTGTGTGTGTGTGTGTGTGTGTGTGTCTCTCTCTCTCTCTCTCTCTCTCTCTCTCTCTTCTCTCTCTCTCTCTCTCTCTCTCTCTCTCTCTCTGTGTGTGTGTGTGTGTGTGTGTGTGTCTCTCTCTCTCTCTCTCTCTCTCTCTCTCTCTCTCTCTCTCTCTCTCTCTCTCTCTGTGTGTGTGTGTGTGTGTGTGTGTGTGTGTCTCTCTCTCTCTCTCTCTCTCTCTCTCTCTCTCTCTCTCTCTCTCTCTCTCTCTCTCTCTCTCTCTCTCTCTCTCTCTCTCTGTACGAGGCGACACTGTTGGTTCTTTCCCCTCTTAAAGACGGACGCGCCTTGCCCTCTTGAAGACGGAACCACCTTGCTACTATGAATGGAATGTGGCTACTAGCACCGAAGCCTATAAAAGGTGAGCTTCCATGCTCACTTAGCATTGGTATAGGTGTGCATCTATGATGTGTTTGCGTACTAGTGAAAGTTTTTCTGTACCTTGAGAGTGTGAGGATTTAACTCGCAAGGGTGTGTGGTGTTGGCTCTGTGTGGCAAAAGGAAAAGACAAGCAAGCTATTGTGGAGCTAGCTGCTCCAACTCAATCTTAGGTGACTTTGTCTCTGATATGGACTACTATCTGATCTGCTTATTTGTGTTGTGATTCACCTTTGATATGATAGTAGAGCTCATGCATGTTCTTGAATATACAAAGTTGATGTATGACTGTTATAGGAATAGTTGGCTACTTCTTCTACCCTTAGGTGAGGGTTACCTTCTCAACTACGGTTTTCAATGTTCCTTGGCTTGAAGATGGCAGACTGCTATATTTTCACCCTCTTGATTTTGGTCCTTGTGTATAAAGACTATTCTGTACTATGAATGGAAATTATACCACCTTTTCATTAACATTTCTAGTGTCTTTTGTAATTTGAAAGGGTTCTTTGGTATATCAGTACCAGTATACCAGTACTAGCACTCAAAATCTGACACGAATAGCATTATACCAGTATACACATACAATATAGCAGTACCAATATACCAGTATAAGCAGTATAGCAGTATAGAACTCATGCATGTTCTTGACTATACTAAGTCGATGTATGACTATTATGGGAATAGTTGGTTACTTCTTCTGATCCTTAGGATAGGGTTACCTTCTCAAGTATGGTTTTCAGTGTTCCTTGAAGATGGCGGACTTTTATACCTTTCGATTCTTGATTTTAATACTGTGTATAAAGACTGTTCTATACTATGAATGGGGTTTATACCACCTTTTCATTGACATAGTTTCTAGTGTCCTTTGTAATTTGAGACCAATACCAGTATACCAGTATACATATACCAATTTTGCAGTATAGTAGTACCAATATACCAGTACCACTATAGCAGTTTAGAAGTATAGAACTCATGCATGTTGTGGACTATACTAAGTCAATGTATGACTGTTATGGGAGTAGTTGGCTGCTTCTTTTGACACTTTGGTAACCGCGGCACTATTTTTTTTATCTCTTTCGAGTTCAATTAAAAATGTCAATATTTGTCCACTAAACTATCGTAGGGATGTATGGGTAGTGAAATACATTGATGTCGTAGGGATGTGACCGATTATGGTTGTTACATCTGGATATGGCGCTTATATGACCAAGTGGTTGTGAATATGGTTAAGAAGGGTCATGGCCAAATATGGTTGTGAATATAGCTTCCTAGTATTGTTGTGCATGGTACCTTATGGCTGCTCATATGGCTGAATATGGTTTCTTATTGCATCATTTTCATATTATGTAATGGGCATTGATGATAAATTCCCTTGGCTTATGGAACAACTAAGGGACTCTGGAATGTCTCACCGTTATGGGTTTATGGTTAAAGGGGATTGAGCTTCATACTTACTATTTTTCGTATGGTTTTTTTGTCTCCATCTAGGTAAGAGTAGTACACAATTACTAACATGTCTTTGTGTTACACGCGACTCCAAAGTATAGATTGATTGCACGTATGAGCACTATTACTGAACCAAAAAAAAATAGCGGCAATTAATGCTTAACTCTCTAAAGTCAAGAAACATGTATATGTGGCTCACTTTGGGGCTTAAAAACCTCATAAAACTATCTCCGGCCTTATCTCATGAGAGCTTGCAAAGCAAAAGAGGCTCCACGTGGTTTCCCTACAACCCCTTGTAAATGAAACCATCTCTGAATATATGTTATGGTTAGCTTTACCTTTCTTACTATTTGTCTTTGAAAGCAATCCAGTTGGGTGGCATCTATAACATGTGGGATACGCATGCATCACCTAGTAAGGTGCCAATGCTAACTATATGTGGTGTTGTTTCCATGGGTGCAGGTGAGGGTTACCTTTTCAACTTACCCTACCCTCATTCCTTGCTAGCTCTTTTCACCTTCGAAGGTGTTTGAGTCCTTGGGACTGAGGCCGGGGATGGTTAATGCTTTTACAAGATTATGTTATGCTTGTGATGCATGAAGCTTTCCATCTTCATGCATCACCTAGGTCACAAGGAACACAAAGATTGTATTGTACCAAGTCTCTCATGATGGGAGAATCTATAATACAAAAGCCTATTGGAGGAGAGACCGGCTCCACATAAATCCAATCCTCAATTGTTGTCAAGTTCTCTCTCTCTTGCAAAAGTATTTTTCATGCCAAGTTAATTAAGTATAATGGTTATGTTTCTACCACTATTTAAGTTCACCCTCTATGTTCTCAAAGTAGTCTCATAAAAATGCTCACTCGAGTTCTCCTAATTCCGCTATTCTCAAAGTTCATAGGCCATTTCCATTACATTGGTATCAAAGCAATTGGTTTCTCTTTTCTTACTTAAGAAGAGAGGTTCTTAAGTTCTCCATGAAAGGTTGGACGTGTTCATTGCAATAGGGTAAGTGGGACAGGGATCTATTACCTTGGTTGAAAAGGACTTAGTTCGAGATACACTGTTGGAGACTATAGTCTTAATAATGGAGTCTCTTGGGGATTGCCTTTTGCTTAACCATTATTGAGCTACTAGCAAGCTCAATAGGAAGCATAATCAATCGAGCAATGTTAGACCCTCTCCACTAGTCTTTGCAATCAACAGTCAGATAGGATTGACAGTCTATTTGTTGGCTTTGTACATCACCTTCTTCTTGTCTTCCAAATCTTGGGAGCAAGATATTTGTGCGCATCTGTCGCACGTGTCAATGCAAGGGACTTGCCAATACGCTGTGTGCAAGCCACAAATGGCTCCAAGCACACAACAAGACTAAACTAGTAAGCTCAAAGATGGTGATGGTGTGTCACTCACCGCTCTACGCTTGCTGTCGTGGAGGATTCCTCGCCGCGAAGAAGAGGGAGACGCCACTACGCCGCGCTCAACCGCCTTGCTGCTGTCGTGCCGCTGCAATGCTCGATCGCACTCTCTCTCTCTCTCTCTCTCTCTCTCTCTCTCTCTCTCTCTCTCTCTCTCTCTCTCTCTCTCTCTCTCTCTCTCTCTCTCTCTCTCTCTCTCTCTCTCGCATACACACACACACACACAAGGAGATGAAGAAGAAGAGGATGGAGATGGAGCAAGAGCACTCTTCAATTGCACAAATGAGAGAATGAGTGAATTTTAGGTTTAGTTGAATTTTATATGAGCTCGCCCCACTCACACTTAGGCGCCCATGCTTAGCCAACTAATTGAATGGTCCAATTAGAGTGCGCCTCTCATCGACGATCACTCTTACCCTTTTCCTATTGGACCGACAAGCCCATTACCTGACTCTACCAAATAAATAATACGGCGTCCATCTTAGGTGATAGGAATGTGCGTGAGGGTTAACATGCCTCCCTTCGTGATGTAGATTATTGAGTTGAAGCTCGTTAGTGGAGGTGGAAGAGCATCACTGCAAAATCAAACAACATTGGCACAGTAATTGCATTCTCATATACAATTAAAAATCATATGCAGTTGTAGGCAGACAATTTGATTGATGACAAAATTTTAAACCATTTGTCAGGCAATAAACATTAAATTGAATATAATCAAATGCATAAACAGTTGTAAAGATAAAAAATTAAACAAGTCTGGGGTCGCTAATTTAACGATCGAAAGGTACTAAAGATCGACTATTAATACCATGGGCAAGCTTCTCAATTTTCTTTGGTCAATTAAGTTGTTTAATCACGAGAGCCAAGTATTTCATGTCCGAGGGCTGACTAGAGGCTATACCTAGAAGACCTTGTAGTTATGCTACAATAAAAGGAATTTCTCATGAAATCATCGCCTAACTGATTACCTTTTCTTTGACCCCCCAAAGTCTTTTCACAGTGATTCAATTTTGATATGTGTGCTTATTTTGTATGCCTTGGGTTTTTTGCTTTTCAAGGAAAAGCGCCCACACACGGAACCTCTAGGGCTCTAGTACCATAGGCGATACATGTGAGTGGAGTACCAATTCAAGCTGAGGTTTCTCTTCCAACTTAAGATTTTACATTGTGGCACTTTGATTTTTTGTTTGTTGGTTTTCAGCATTTTAATTTTGTAACTTTGGGGGGTCATATAACGCTGTTACCCTCCCCAGGCTCATCACACTATTAAACTCCCTTTATAATACTTAAGCTAAAGGTCAATAGGGACTGAGCCCACTAGAAAGCCCTAGTACATTTCACACAATGATGCCTAAATCGGATTAAGAACCTAAGTAACCATTGATTATTAGGAAGGCATTCACCATGGTATTAAGAGAAGATCTCTAATGCCTAGCTTAGTCGGAGTGCTTGATTTTTAAACCTAGACAAGTGATTATGACAAAAAATTACATTGAATTTAATGTTTGATACTAAGCAAATGCACTGAATATTATGCTACCAATCACAATTAAAGCAGATAAACATGGATGCAAAAAGATAAGGGGCAATGTTAATGGACAAGAAACATCTGTTTGTGTTGATGGTCGTGCTTGATTTGATCTAATCGTACTAATCTTACCTATCCTCCATCACTCAAGTGATGAGGATCAAAGGTGTTTGATGACAAAGGTTTCTGTTTCAGTGTACTGGATGTGAATGTGTAGGTCTGGGTCAATGTTTTGACTTTTATTGTGCATACTCATTTGCTAATTGCTCTTGTTCTTTATTATTTTTGTTTTTTGTGAGTATAATGCTTTATATATACATTCCCTAAGATTGGAGATTGAGAGGTCAGGGAGGAAGGTTGAGAGGGAAGCAAGTGAATGATGGATGTCAGAAAACAATTCCCCCTTCCTTGGGTAGGTCATACCATTTGAAATGTGCTTGTCACCCTTTGAAACCAATTGTTCCAGTTGGTAATAGGTGAGGATTTCTGCTAGTAGTTTTATATTACCTTAGGCGAGTTGCAAGGGTGGTAAGGTACTCTCCCAGGATCGAACTTGAAGTGGTTCATCAGGTGATTCTTGAACACTCGGAGGTGTGGATTCCTTTGTAGCTTCATGGAGGTCCACTATTGTAGGTGGAGGCTGTGGAGAAGCTTTTACCTCTATGGATGCATTACAGGAGGAGCTAGAAGCTTCATGGGACTCCCCCTTTCCTGAGCTAGGTGAAACAAATCGTTCTTTCTTCGGTACCCAAACTAGCTCTGGAGCGGGTGTGTAGCATTCTATGATTTTTTTCTTTCCACGATCGTTGATTTGTTTTGGAGCTACGGGATTGGGCTTACATGGGTCAGGTGACAGGTGAGAACACAATCTACATTTTGGCACCCAGATTTGATCATTTCCTTGATAGTAGCCTTGGGCTTCCAATAGTCATTTAGGAATCCACCGCCACGTTTCCTTACATTTTTTGAGGCGAATGGGACGTTTCTTACAAGGCTTCTGTTTTTTAGCACTAGCTATGGTCGCTAAAGAAGCTTTAGGGACCCACTTGTATATTTTCTTCGTTATATTAGGATGAGTCTTGTCAGAAGCTATATGCATTGCTTGTAGCATGTTTAAGGATACGGGCATTTCATCCCCCTCAGGTGTTACCCAGTTCGTCCCCTGTTTTCCCAAGTGTCTATGGTTGCTGCTAGGTGGACCCAATCCACATTGCTGACTCAGCCATCCTAGGTATTACATCCATATAAGGAGAATCTTCCCCAACATCTGTGTCCGCTTTACACGTGTAACAATACTGCAATGGGGCCGAGTGAATTGTGGTGTCAGATCTATGATCAATTATAAATCTGTTTCCTAGAGTATGTGCTCGACCAGTCACAAGATCCACTCGAATGACAGAATCTTGGAGCTGCAAGTAGACATGGTTTTTAGACCAGTCATGCACCATTTTTGCTTCCCTCATGAAAGGACGTCCTAAGATCATCTCCGATGCCATAGTGTGTTTGGAGAAATCCATAACAATGAATGTAATCCTTATTTTATGTCCAAAGACCTTGATCTTGAGATCTTCTAGCATCCCAATAGGTTTAACAATAGACCCATTGGCCATCTTCACTACTATGGTTGTGGTCGCAAGGTGAGGTCTTCCCATAGTTTCCCAGCAATTTGTAGTCAATGCTAACCCAAACGCCACCATCAAGGATTCCCTTCACAGTTAATCCCTTAGTAGTGATTGGTATGGTCGCACTAGATTCATCACCCTCAAAGTATTGTCCCAACTTGTTAATAGGTATTTCTATAACAAGGTTCTCATCTAAGTTGGGTTGTGGATCTAAGTGTTCCTCCTCTATTGGCATCTCCCCAGCTCCATCCATATGTGCAAATTGTGGTAGCCCAAACTTTAGTTCTCCGTTGAGGAAGTCTCGAAGGGTTGAGACGGGTTTGAGACTAGCTCAGGGTCTTTATATAGTTTGGACATGATGGTGGTTCTAACTTCTGAAGACATGAAATCCATCAATTTGGCAATGTTTAACGGCACCTTTTGGACTTTAGTCCCTTGATGTGGGGAAGATGGGATCTCCATTTCTTCGATAGGATCAGGTAGTCCCTCTGTAAACATTCTTTCCATCAAGAAGTGAGTACGCCCACTTTCCCATGACTTTAAGTCACTTTCTTCTTGGATGACACTAGGTATGGCTAAGGGTCTATGGACTTGGTGAGTTTGTTGTTGCGTAGGGAACACGGTATCTATAATTTGGATCTGCCTAGGTGCTGGTTCTAGATCCCTTTGGGTATCTTCTACCAAACTCCTTAATTGCTTGACTCGCTCAATCTCCTCTGTAGGGTTTGGATAAGTTCCTATCTTCTTCTCAGATCCTAGCCATTGTGGCTCATGGAGATCTTCCTTGTTGGTTTCTATCTTAGTGGTCGTTTTGGTCTCCATGGTTTCACCTGAATCGGAATCCTCTTCAGTGTCTTTCATATATACGGGGTTGTCACTAGTCCCTATGTTGGTCTTTGAACTGGGGTCTGACTTTGCTGCTTTTTGCGATCTCTTCCTTCATGTTTTCTTCTTTTTGTAAGATTGGGCAATTGATGCCGTGTCTCTTTCCTCAAGAATGTAATTTTGTTTTTGGAGCATCAATAGTGTGAGTACGTTTACTGGTACCACAGGTGTACTTTGTGATGGCTCCTCGATAACTTCAATCAAGTTTAATGGCGTGATCTTCAGTGCATTTGGATTATTTGGACATTGGGCAATCAAATGATCTATGCCACATTGATTCACATGAGTATCGGCATTGTAGACGTGCTCGCTTGATTGGTTTGCATTAGTGTGGTGCTGTTTTGTAGCCTAATAGGACACTCGGCTACACGATGTGGACCTCCACACTCATAGCATTGAAGAGGTGTTCTCTTAGCAGCTACTTGATATACAAGTTTGACTTGTCCCCAATAGTCCTCCATGTAGTATTGTGGCCTTTCTTCAAGCACATCCATCCCATAGGCAATATTAGGATCTATATATTCCTCACAGCCTTCCAAACAAGCCACAGATGACTCACAACCCACTTGATTCATAGAAGTGATTCTCGGATGCGGTGGTTGCGGTCCTAGCATTGGAGGTGGTAAGGGTGTTGTCTGAACAACATTTTGGGCCCTAGGGACAATGTGTTGTGCTGTTTGTTCAAGAGGTGGGGCAAGCATCAATGCAGGCACTCGAGGTGTGTCTGTCCATGCTAATGTTCGTCTAATAGCCATTGCGCACTTAAATACTATGCAATCCTTAGCCTGATGACCATACCTTCCACAGGCACTGCAATTTCCATTGAATTTTACTCTAAAAGTAGGGCATTCACTGGTATTATGCAGTCCATAGCATACTGAGCACCATTGTTGCTTCCTTCTTGGATCCATATGATTGTTTTGTGGAGCACGATTGTCTCCAAAACTCTCTTGAATAGCCTTGGTGAGATCTACTAAAGTCATCTTAGATATCTTTGGCTCCTTAGCAATAGGCTTTAGGGTCATTGGCTGATGCCCTGATGCTTGCGAGCTAATAGATTTAGGCTCAACAAACACTCTTTCTCCTTGAATCATTAAATTATCCTCCAATTGGATTGCATTGGTGGTGACTGCTTCTCAAGTGGTGATACCTCTAATGACTAAGCCATTGTAGATATCCTCATGTTGTAATCTCCTAATGAATCTATCAAGAAATTAATTATTATTGAAGCACTCATTTGGATTACAACGAGAATTCAAATGCTTTAAGCAACTAATAAAGTCTCTCACCGACTCTCCTTCCTCTCGTTGGGCTTTCTGGAGCTGAGAGGCTACACCCCAAAGCACTCCCTCTCATATGTATTATTTCAAGAACAGTCTCCTAAGAGTAGGGTAAATTGTATTTTCTTTCACCCTTAGGGTTCTATACCAATCCCCTGCCTTCCCACTTAAGGTTAGTCTTGAAACCTTACTCTTATGCAGGTCATTGTGTTCTCCTAGAGAATCGTATATTTGTTCAAACACTTCGATATGCTTTCTCACATCCCCGTCTCCACTAAATTTTTGTTTGAGCTTGGCTATTTGTACTGCCTTACTTCTAGGCTCTCTATCAGGCGTGTTACGCATATTCTCAGCAATAGATCGACCAATAGCTTGAGCAAATGTTACCAAGTCAACTAAGTGAGCAGGCACCATGGATGAAGGTGCTCCAGAGACTACATGTGGAGTAGGTATTGGCATTGGGCTTGGTGCATAGGAAGCCCTTGGATTCCACATTGGGTATGATGTTGTGCCATGGGGTGGTCCAAAGTTCATATGTGTGGCCCTAGTCGTAGCAAACGTCGGATGTGACATCCTAATGCTAGTTGGTATGGTCCCATGGAAATAAGATCTTGGGTGTTGTGGTTGTGGAGCATACGTAGTTGAAGCAATGGGAGGGGTATGAACTACATGAGTACGAGGATCCGTGGGTGTATACGATTGGTACACACTTGTAGGTACTGTTGCGGGCATTGAGCTACCATGTAGCGATGCTTTACTAACAAATGAGGTCCATGGCGTGTTTCTCGGCATGCCCATCATTGGGGTAGGCATGGTAGCCGTGGTGTCATCAAGGGAAAGCTATCACTTGTGGGCTCAGATTGCACTGAGACCCCTGGCAAAACAACATATGGAGGATCCATCGGACTTACCGAGGGAGCCTCCATTTGCGATAAGGTCGGTTGTTTAGCCTTTCCTGTATCCAAGAATATCATGAGACCCGTTGAAGGCATGTTGATCTACTTGTTCTATCTCTCTAACTCGATGACCCTATGGATGACCTCACAAACTCTTTGTTGTTGATCCTCCACACTAGTAGTACCCATTGTGGATTGTAGGACATCTAACCAACCCACGTGATAAGTGTGACCTGTGTATAGGTCAGTTAGAGTTTGCGTTTGTAGTTCGTACTCCCACTTCTCATTTAAGAACGCTCCATCTAACATTGAGGTACTAGGGGTGTCCTTTGAGCTAGATGCAATGTTGCTTTCTAGGGGTTGAAAGCGCACTCGATTGCTCTCTTAGCAAAGATATTGACATAGAAGCTTTCGATTTTAACTCTCTTCGTTGCTCTGCCTTGCGTAAGCTCTCAATTTCCTTTTCCCTCGCTACAAGGATATACCACTCAACCTCTTGCACTTCGGCAAGGCTTCTACCATCGGGTAATATGACCTCGGAGGGGAATAGCTCTAAAGAGTCAGGAGGTGTAGTGAATGAAGTATTCACGTGCACATTCTCTAAGGGCATAGGGTCTACGTTGGTCATGAATGGGGAATTTACTTCCCTACCCCCCTCATTTACATCACTAGCTCCATGTTCGGAGCGAGTGTCTCTACTAAATTTCCATCAAGCGGCTAAGCACGCTCGGCCCGGACCGTGGGCCCATGGCATGCATGTCTTGGCTTGAGCTATCGGAAACCCTCCATGACGTCGTAGTTAGAGGAAGAGTCACTAGCCACTATGTTTGGGTCTTGGTTTGTACTACCTTGGGTCCCCGCCGAGGGCCCGGAACCTAAGGTAGCTGGATAATGAGAACTCACCTAAGTCAAAATTCTCTCTAGTTGCTCCGTCTCTAGCACACGACCAGAGCGCAGATGCATGTGCCTTTGGCACCCTACAAGCATCGGCGAATAACCTCGAAGGTTAACCGTTTACTTTTTTAGGCATCCGTTTTCACTCGTTTTTTTAATGTCTTTTTATGTTTATTAATGATTGTTTTTTTTTATTAAAGTGTGTAATAGCTCAAAATGAGCGTATTGCTCATAGGATCGCGGTGTGCTTTACAGCACAACGTTCGGACACCTAAAGCTCCGTTGGTCCTCAAAAAGTCGATTTTTAGCTACGTGTGAAGCTAAAATACGTAATTTTAAAGGGCGACTAAGGCATGAGTCTGAGCGTGAGCTTGGGCTTGGGTCTGGGAGATATTCCCGATCCCGGTCCTAGCTTTAAAATTTTTATTTTTATTTTTATTTTTTATTTTTTTGGGGATAAGGTTGTCACGGCCTGCACTCGAGCACACACTCTACCTACCTACTTACAACTAATACACCTACTATTACACACTAACACACTTCATTAGCTCTCACAGATCTACTTCCTACTTACTGTACTTTGCATTACACAGAACTAACAACATTAATTCTAAGACCTTATCACAGAGAAAACACAGGAGCCTTTCAAAACTTCATTAACAAAGAAATACACAGTAGCAACACAAAATCCTTATTCTCAACACACACACCTTCCTTCCCTACCTTTCCTACAATTGAAATTGCACCACAAAAGAAGCACAGAGTGCCATTCAAGCTTGGTGTACGGCATTCCCCGAAAACGGTGCCAAAAATGTGCGCATCTGTCGTACGTGTCAATGCAAGGGACTTGCCGATACATAGTGTGCGAGCCACAAATGGCTCCAAGCACACAACAATCCTAAACTAGTAATCTCAAAGATGGCGATGGTGTGTCACTCACCACTCTACGCTTACTGTCGTGGAGGATTCCTCGCCGCGAAGAAGAGGGAGACGTCGCTATGCCGCGTTCAGCCGCCTCGCCACCGTCGTGCCGCCGCAATGCTCTCTCTCTCTCTCTCTCTCTCTCTCTCTCTCTCTCTCTCTCTCTCTCTCTCTCTCTCTCTCTCTCTCTCTCTCTCTCTCTCTCGCATACACACACACACACACAAGGAGATGAAGAAGAAGAGGATGGAGATGGAGCAAGAGTACTCTTCAATTGCACAAATGAGAGAATGAGTGAATTTTAGGTTTAGTTGACTTTTATATGAGCTTGCCCCATTCACACTTGGGCACCCATGCTTAGCCAACTAATTGTTCCAGTTAGAGTGCGCCTCTCATCGGCGATCACTCTTACCCTTTTCCCATTGGACCGACAAGCCCGGTACTTGACTCTACCAAATAAATAATACAGCGTATGTCCTAGGTGATAGGAATGTGCGTGAGGGTTAACAATATTCTCTTGATCTTTGCCATGTTAGTTGCAATCTTAGCATTGATGTGTGTTCCTTTCAGCTGGATGTTTATTCTCAATTCACGGCCACAAGTTATGTTCCACATAATCATAAGAATGAATGTCAATAGCAAAATCGTCCTTATTACCTATGTTTGACCCCTTTCAATGTAATCAACAATCAACGAGAAAAATATAAGAATGAGTCATTTAAATATGATAAAAGGAAAAAAATGTTTCAAAAATTTGTAAGTACCATAAAATTGTAGTCCCACAAATGCGTTTCATAACCTCAACTTATTAGGGAGACGTGCAAAAACTATGTAGTGTAGGTCGACATCAATTTGGAACTGCAAGAAAATCAAGCTTATAGTGGGAGTATTTGAAGATATGATCAATTAGAAGTCTCTACTTTTTCAAGTTAAAAGCATAAACCAATTATGAATATAATACTTGACAAGGTTGCAAAAAGGAGCCACAGAGTCTTTCATAATGTGCTTTATACTTGTTAAAAACAATCACAATCATTGCACTGCATATGCTATTCAAGGTAGTTTTTAAACTATTTTCCAATCTCTATTTACATTAATATTGTCTTGTGCAAGGCTTCTATGTCGCTAATGGACTTTGTCTTAAAACACATCTGATTTAGATATCCAAGTGTCTTGATCTAGATTCCATTCTTGCTTGGCAGGTTTAGGAACAGTGTTTGCCAAGGATATAATATAAAGAGAAAAGTGTTTCTAATAGTAATTCCTAGTAAGAGTCAAGAAGTTGAAGATAATTGATGTATGATCTCAATAGGATTAAAAGTTTAAAAATAATAAAATAATAGTATACATAAGCAAGATGGTATATATATAATCATCCACTTCAAATTTTTATCTATTACAGCAATGATGTCAGTGAGATTGACAGGTCAAGCTCCAAGGGTCCAAAGCTTATGTGACAAGCTATCTAGATTTTCATGGTGCTACTTCACTCAAAATATTGGTTATTGAATCAAATAGAATGAGCCACCATGGATAACACCATGGTATTATAGTGCGATGAGAATAGGGCATGCATACAATTCATTGTATGAAATAGTCCATGAGCAAAGGTAGAATTCACGGAATCAAAAGTACAGATAGCACGGCTTTGTCCTCTACATGGCTGAAATCTCCAATGTCAACATAAGTAAGTGCATCGTCCTTTAAAATAATAGGGGATATGCGATATGTTCAACATAGGCATGTAGGTGCCTACAAAATAGGGCATCACCAAAACTCTGAGGTCGAACAATAGAAGGCGCCACATTATCATCCAACCACTACCCCCGAAAGACGTCCGCGAAGTACAATGTTGTCTGTTGAAAGTGAATCTAGCTCTATCAAGAATCTCCTCAACCCAGCCAACCCACAAGTTGCACAATCATCATCTATAGAAGGTACTGCTAGTGACTGCTCCAAGAAAATGTTACCATATACATGTGGTAGTGATGTGTGTGAACACACTAGGACCGCTGGGGCATTTTTTCCCTCTTTAGGAGGTTTTTTCCCCGTGCATTGTATATATGTCCATCACTCTAGGGCTATTTATCTTTCCATTACACACTAAGTAACACACTCTCTATTGTGTGCCTTGAGATTCCTTTGTCTTCTCCAAGCTATGTGTGTTTCTCTGCAACCCTAATTCCAAAAATTGGTATCAGAGCAGGTTGCGTCTTCCCGAGCTTAGTCGCCAGCTACTCCAGCACACACCTGCTCACTTTCTCTGATTTTAGTGAGCTTTGGCAAGCGTTCGCAGGTCGACAAAAATTTCGGGAAACCTCGTAGAGCTTAGTCTGCTCAAATTTTTTATTCGGGCTCATTTCGGCCTCCGTTTCCACTGCAAACAGTACTGCATAGGCTATTTCGTCATTTTGTGTAGAATTTTTGTTAGTGCCATTTTTTGCATAACAAGTTCCTTACAGTCTTCTACGGTTTGTGTTGTATAGCACGTGTTGTTCCCGCTTCATTTCTCCTCTTTTAGGGTAGTTTTCATATCAGGTGTATCATTTACCATGGCTGACAACAACACAGATGTGTTCAGGATGTTTGCTGCTACTGAGGACAGGTTGGATGGGGACAATTACCCTATGTGGGCTTACATGATGCAACATGTTCTTCTGTCAAAGGGGTCTGGAATATTGTGCAGGGCATTGATGTACGTCCTGGTTCTGAGGATGCAGGCGATGTTGAGGATGTTGCAGGTCTTGTTGCAAGGATTGCTGCTATTAGAGTTGTTTTGCCTATGACACAACAATCTCATTGGGATGTAAAGGATGCGCAGGCTCATGCATTGATTGCGTTGTCTGTGAAGTGCACCATTGTTCCTCACATTCGTTCAGCAAAATCTGCAAAACAGGCTTGGGATATATTGGCTGGTCTTTATGCAAGTCACAATGAGGCTAAAATTGCTTTGCTGCGTAAAGAGTTGGATTCGAAGATTATGCATGAGGAAGATGATATGGAAACTTTCCTTGCTGGTGTCAAGGATATCAATGAGCAACTTATTTCTGTAGGTGAAGTCATTTCAGACAGTTCTCTTGTGCAGACTGTTCTTGATGCATTACCAGATTCCTACCAGACTTTTGCTAGTACTTGGAGACTCATGACCCAAGGAAATCCTGAAGTTGTCAAGTTTGATGCATTATGCACATTGCTATTGCAAGAGTCACTTTCCATAAAAAACAATACTAGGCAGCGTGCAGTTGAACAGGCTTTTATTGCTTCTCAAAGAAAGGGTGGTAACATCAATGCATCTACTTCTTATTGTTCTTCTGTGAGTTTTGTTCCTAATGCTTCTATTGGCAGCAATTCGTCTGGAAATTCTGGTATCAGGGCAAAGAAGATGCGTTGCCATTATTTTAAAGCTAATGATCACTTGATCAAGCAGTGTCCTAAGTTGAAGGCCAAAGACGCTAAGAAGAAAGAGGGTGGTTCCACTGCAAATGCTGGTTTCACTACAAATGCAACCGTTGTTGAGTATTCTATAAAAGGAGACTGTAATGTTGATGTTGATGCAGAATGGGCTTTTAGCGCAGAGTGCACTTACAATCCTACTGTCCATGATGCATGCTTGTCCGTTGCTGCAGATTCACGTGTGTGGTATTTTGACAGTGGTGCTACAAAGCACATTACCTCACATCGTGAATTGTTCACCTCTCTCGAGTCTGTCCCTCATGGAAATTCAGTCACTTGTGCCAAAAATGCCTCTTATCCGGTTTAAGGAGTTGAAAAGATTGTGCTTACTGCTGCAAATGGCAGTTCTTTCACACTTGTTGATTCACTTTATGTACCTGGGATCAAGAAGAATCTTTTATCTGTATCTGCACTTGCTACGCTGACTTGTAGTCAAAGTTGTGGATGACAGATGTACAGTTCATGATCTCAGTTTTGGTGATGAAATTGTTGCATCTGGGCTTTTGTGCCGTGGGCTATATAACCTCACTTTTTATGATAAGTGTGGACAAAATTTTGCAAATGTTGTTGCAGATTCAAGGGCTATTTCAGATGCAAAACTTTGGCATGCACGTTTTGGTCATCTGAATTTTGCCAGTTTGCTGCGTTTGCAAAAATATGATATCGTTGCTTCTTTGCCGCCTCTTGAAGCACCTGTCAAACATGTTTGTGAAGGTTGTATTTTGGGTAAGATGCAACGTTCTATGTTTCAAAAGGATGGTTCAGTTCGGACCACATGCGGGTTGCAGCTTGTGCATAGTGATGTTTGTGGGCCCAAGCAAACTCCATCCTTGGGCAATTACCTTTACTTCGTGACTTTCATTGATGATTACTCCAGGCATGCATGGGTATTTCCGCTTAAAGAGAAGTCCGAAGTTTTTATGTGCTTTAAAAAATTTCTGGCTATGGCTGAAAATGTCTCGAAATGTACTATGGGCACCCTCCGTTCCAATCGAGGGGGGGAGTATATGTCTCATGAATTCATGCATTTCTCGTTAGTCGTGGGATAAAACACCAATGTACAGTGCCTTATACACCTCAACAAAATGGTGAAGCTGAGAGGAAAAACATGTCACTTACGGAAATGACACGATGTATGGTCAAAAATCAAGCTTTGTCGCATTCTTTTTGGCTTGAGGCCATCATGTGTGCCACTTATGGACTAAACAGGTGTCCTACGAAATCTTTGCAGACTATTACTCCATATGAAGCATGGCATGATAGAAAGCCTTCTATTCAGCACATGCGTGTTTTTGGTTGTTTGGCATATGCTTTGGTGCCACAAACACAGCGCAAAAAATTGGATGATAAGGCTTTCAATTGTATTTTTGTTGGTTATAGTGCTGAAAGCAAAGGTTACAAGTTGTATCATCCACAAACAAAATGAATTCTGGTTTCAGTGAATGTAGTGTTTGTGGAAGATTCTGTTCAGCTCTTGTTGTCATGTACTAGAGACAGTAATGTAGGCTCACAGGACATTTATGACACTTTGTTGCCTCTTTTCAGTGGTGGAAATATGAATGTAAGTTCCAATGAGGCAAATGTACAGCCTATGGGGGTTTCTAAAAATGTTAAAGATCAGCCTGTCACTGATGCAGATGTACATGATGTACTTGATGAGGAAAGGGCTGAAAATGAGCAGGCTAGAGGTAAGCCAAAATGGCTGGTGCAAACTTTGCGTGACAGCAAATTGGATGCACCTTTGTCTGATTGTACTCGTTCAAGCTCTCACCATGCATCTTATGCATCATATTGTTATGCGTTGGATGTGTCTAGCTTACATGATGTTGAGGAGCCGTCTTTTGACGAAGCACAGAATTCAAAAACTTGGATGGCTACCATGCAATCAGAATATGATGCACTTATACAAAATGACACATGAACTTTATGTGATTTGCCTTCTGGCAAAAAGGCCATTGGTACAAAGTGGGTTTACAAGTTGAAATGCAAGCCGGATGGTGAGATCGATTGCGATAAGGCTCGACTTGTTGCAAAGGGTTATGCACAGCAAAAAGGCATAGATTATGAAGAGACTTTTTCTCCCACTTGTCGTATGACTACTGTATGTTTTCTATGTGCATTGGCAGCTAATTTTGGTTGGGATGTACATCAATCAGACATTGTTACTGCTTTCTTGAATTGTCACATATTTGAGGAAGTTTACGTAACGCAGCCTCATGGTTTTGTCAAGAAAGGACAAGAGGGCAAAGTGTGCAAATTTAACAAGGCTTTGTATGGGTTGAATCAATCTCCTCGTGCTTGGTATGAGAAATCTAACACTCATTTGGTCAAGCAAGGCTTTCGTAATAGTCCAACAGAAAACACATTGTATGTAAAGCGTGAGGGTGATGTACTTCTCATTGTGGTTCTTTATGTAGATGATTTGCTGATCATTGGACCAAATGAGAGACATGTTGTTGAATTTAAGGCTGATTTGAATGCTACTTTCAAGATGAAAGATTTGGGGTTGTCATATCATTATTTGGGCATACAGTTTAAGCAGTGTGATGGTGGTATTTCCTTGTGTCAGAAAAGTTACATAGAGACATTTCTATGTAAATTTGGACTTGAGGATTGCAAACCTATTGCCACTCCCATGGAAACAGGTTTGAAGTTGAGTCTACATGATGCTGGCGATCCTTCTTATGTCACTCTTTACCAAACTGTTGTTGGCTACCTCATGTAATGGAAATGGCCTATGAACTTTGAGAATAGCGGAATTAGGAAATTAGGTGAAGCACTTTTGAGAGATTACTTTGTGAGCATAGCGGGTGAACTTAATTGATGGTAGCAACATAAACATAGTACCTAGTTAACTTGGCATGAATAATACTTTTGCAACAGAGAGAGTTTAGAGAACATGACAATAGTTGACGATCGGATTCATATGGAGCCGGTCCCCCCTCCAATAGGCATTTGTATTATAGTTTCTCCCATCAAGAGACATTGGTACAATACAATCTTTGTGTTCCTTGTAACCTAAGTGATGCAATGAAGATGGAAAGCTTCATGCATCACAAGCATAACATAAACTTGAAGAAAGCATTAACTATCCCAAGCCTCAGTCCCAAGGCCTCAAACACCTTCGAAGGTGGAGAGAGCTAGCGGGGAATGAGGATAGGCAAGAGGAAGAAGAAACATTCCAAAGGAGAAAGAAATAGTTCCTCACTTATCATTACTCTTCTTGCTATTATATATAATAGTATAGTAATGAATATCGAGAACATGGCAAGCTTAAGCATTGAAGCACAGCTCGTGGTTGGATTTTCATTCCATAGCCAAGAGTGTTGGTGTAGGCTTTCACTCTCACAAGATTGGAGAAGGAGGTGGTGTTCCTCAACTTTCACCAAGTGAGAATAGCCTTGCAAATGAGTGTGTTTGTGTTAGCACCCCCCTTTCTTGCTTTGGGCAAAAATTCTACTTGCTACAAGCTCATTGGACCCCTCTCCCCTTAGCCAATCACATCCAGCGTGCAATCAAGCATATGGGTAGTCTTTTGACAAGTGTTCTCCTTACCCCTTAGAGAGAGAGAGCTTGAAAATATCTAGATATTTGTAAGATGGAAGTAGAATCTCATTGGACCCCTCTTTAGCCCAACCAATAGCATTCAAGCACACCATGTGGTTAAGCTTAGTGAGAGTCTGACATGTGTCCCATGTGCTCTTTTAGAATTTCCCTAACTTTGAGATTTTTATGCATAGGAAGTTTCTCAAGCAACTTCCTCATTAAGTGAGTACGTTCTCTTTTTGACTCAAGCATCTTACCCCCCATGCATAGGAATCTTCTCAAGCAACTTCCTCATTAAATGTGACAAGTACCTAAAGTACCTTAGTCATCAAGCATGACAAGCACCTTAGGTGGGGTTCCCACCTCAAGCACAGCCTTAGCTTGCTTAAGTTTAGGTTGGGTTCCCACATCAAGCACAGCTCTAGCTTGCTTAGATTTAGGTCGAGTTCCCACCTCAAGCACAACCCTAGCTTGCTTAAGGTTCCCACCTCAAGCACAGCCCTATCTTGCTTAAGTTTAGGTGGGGTTCCCACCTCAAGCTCAGCCCTAGCTTGCTTAAGGTCAAAGGACTTTTAACACTAACCATTGGAGGTATTTAATAAAGCTAACCCTAAGGTCTTTTAAGCTTCATTAGTT
Organism: Adiantum capillus-veneris; assembly: GCF_014529385.1. Taxonomy (NCBI): domain Eukaryota; kingdom Viridiplantae; phylum Streptophyta; class Polypodiopsida; order Polypodiales; family Pteridaceae; genus Adiantum; species Adiantum capillus-veneris. The sequence goes on along the minus strand of NC_140944.1, from coordinate 136,698,780 downwards.
GCACATTGCTCTTTGATAGACTACCTCCTTTTGGACCCCTATTGAGATGTAACCATCTCTGTCATTAGTGCATGTTTCTTAGCGTGTAGAGGATCCCTTTTTACCCTACGACATCATTCCAAGATGGATGACTGGTCCACTTGGTGCTTGGGACATGTAGCTGCCGCCGCAAGCATGTCTGCTCTTTAGTCCACATCATACTTCCAAAGTAGAGTGACAAGTTCTACTTGGTGTTTGGGAGACGTCGTCACCACAAACATGATTCTAAGCATGTATACTTTTAAATTTGTGCACAATAAAAAGACAACTAGTCTTATAAGACAAAAACATTTTCCATTTAAAATGCATTTTCCTATACTTACTCTAAGGCAACATTGTAAGCATTGACAAGGTTCATATTATCCTTAAGCTAGGTTCTTTGCATTCATCTAGCATCTTTAAAAGAATAATTCTTAAACATAATAAGATATTTTCAAATAATCTTACCGTTTCTTAATACCTTGTCTTCGTGTCATAGGATGGACTCAAGTTAAAGTACTTCTTCTTTATCTTTGATTTTTGGAGGGTCTGCAACAACTCTTGCTTCTTTTGATGGCGCTCCTTTGTAAGGCATATGTAGGTTCTCCTGGAAAACATGGTGCATGAGCCAATGGTTGGGCAACTTCAATTGATAAGCCATATCATTGACTGGCTTAAGAATTTTAAGGACCATAGTATCTTTTTGCTAGTTTAGCATCATACTCTTGGTGGTCCATAGGACTCTTGCCCGTAGTATGCCTCGATGAGCCTTTAGAAACTTTAGCAAGACCCAATCATTTTCCTTAAAGGCTAAGGCTCTTTTGTGCTTATAAGAAGCAGCCCTTTTTGCCTTTCCTATGAGATGGATATAACCCCTTTAACCTTTGGAAAAGATTCTTGTAGGTCTCAGTTATATTCATCAGCAGACAACGAAGATCTTCCCCTGTAATTGAAGTAGTAAGGGACTTTTGGATCTTCCCTCTTTAACCTCGAAAGGTGCTTTCCCCATAGAAGTGCATACAATGTCATTTTACGCATACTCTATAAGAGGTAGGTACTTCTATCATTGAGAACATTGATCTACTTCCATGACATAGGCTTTTAGTAGATTCAAGGATCATTAGATTAGTTATTTCACTTTGGTCATCCGTTTGTGGATGATAGGCCGAAAGAGAAATTTAATCTACTTCTTAGATTCCAAAAGAGACCCTTCTAGAAATTATTTTGGTCATTCTAGGATCTTTGTCCGACACTATAGATGTTGGAAATCCATGATTCTTGAAAATTTGAGATCTGAAGAGGGTTGCCATTTGATGTCAAGCATAGAGTCTGTTTTCTTGTTAAGCCTGTCAACTGAAACAATCCAAGTTGCTTCCCTCAACCAATTTTTAACTTTTGGTATACCACGCATTTTAAAAAATACTCTTGTATGTTTACTTTTCATGGTAGACCAACAAAAATTCATTTCTACTCCTCGAAGAGTAGACTATGTAATCCCTCTTTGCCCCCCATAAGGATAAGTATGGGATTCATACATGACTTTTGTATTATATGGGTGATTAACACATAGCCTATTTCCATTTGGAAGATAACCATCCTTCAAGGTGAATGATTCTTGTTTCTTTCCTATTGCAAAGGCTGTAATTACATACATAAAGTCTTGGTCAGTAGCATACTCATCTATCATAAAAGATAGATCATTGTGAGTTGCTATAGACACCACATTTATCCTTGGTCGTTGTGAAAGTGCATCGACCACTTGATTGTGCTTGCCAACAATGTGAGCAATATGAAATTCAAATTGCTATAAAAAAAAAATCCACCTCATTTGTTTGTCGGAGAGCGTGGTTTGTGTCATGAAGTTCTTGAGGCTTTGTGATCCATTCGTACGATGAATTGAGTCCCCAAGAGATAGTGTTTTCACGTGTTTAGGGCATATAGAATAGCTAATAGCTTATTTTTGTATTTGCCCAATACTCACTTATTGAAGTTGAGTCTTTGACTCTCATATGCTATGGCATGCCCTTCTTGAAGCAAAATAGCTCCAAGGCAATCACCACAAGCATCAGATTGGACCTCAAATGGCTTTGAGAGATCTAGTAGTGTGAACACACGTTGAGAGATAAACTTCTCAAAATCTTCTCGCACTTTTGCAGTCCATGAACACTCAACGTTCTTTTTTTGTTAAGTCATGTAATGGGCACACATACCTACAAAGCTTCGTACCTCTTGTAGATTCCTTGGATTAGGCCATCTTTTTATTACCTCTAACTTTGTTGCATCTATACGGGTGCCATCTTTAGAGATAATGTGACCTAAGTATTGAATCTCTTGTAGAAAACAAATCACTTTTCTTTTTATTAATGAAAAGCTTATTCTCTCTCACAACTTGAAAGGTTACCTGGAGGTGTTGCTTGTACTCTTCAAGAGAATTTGGATGGCCTGAAGATTTTTGTCCATCATGAGTTTGAATACGTCTGGAGCATTTGTCAAGCCAAAACTTGTAAATTATCAAATAGATTTTCTACCCGTGGCACACGAAATCTATTTTTTTATAGTGATCTTATTTAGTGCTCTATAGTCGACACACATGTGATATGTGTTGTCTTTCTTTTGCACTAAAAGCAATGGTGAACGAAATGGAGAGGAGCTAGACCTCATCATTCCCCCCCCCCCGTTTTTTTTGGAACGAATTCATGCATTTGCCTCATGATCTCCTCTTGTTGAGCTTGTGCAACTCGATTTAGGAGGCTTGTTAGGTGGTGAGCTTCTTGATAGGAGCTCATTTGCATGGTCATCATCCCTCATTTTAGAGATAGCTCACTAGGGATGCCATCAAATCTTGGAATCCTTTTAGAAAATTAGACAACTATAATTACTCTTGATTCCCTTTATTGCACGGATATGGTGTTCCCCAACTCATTAGCATCTATGTACATGCTCTTTTCCTTGTAGGTGAAGTAGGTTCTCCTTTCAAGGAACTTCATGTTGGAAGCCATGCGCTTAAAACATGGTGCCCCAACGATAACATGCTCATGTTTGAGAGGGAAGATAAAGAAATCCTCTTTGTCCAAATAGCTTTGGACATGAAGCCTTAATTTTCCAATGAAAGAAGTAACTGAGACGTCTTGCCCCTTGATAGCTCCATTGGCTTTCAATGCATCTCCCATCTTGTGGGCTTGTATGCCTAGCTTAGTGGTCAACTCCGTGGATATGAAGTTGTGAGTTGAACTAGGGTTAAGCAAAATAAAGGCATCATGCTCTTGTATCTTTCCCCAAGCATAGGAAAGGAGAAATCCTTGGCAATGGGCATCCTCTTTTGGAGCTTCAAACATAGAGACTCTAGGAGTCTCATTGCGGAAAATTCTCTTAGGGCAAGGACGATAACCATGGCCTTGCTCCCCACACTTAAAACATTTATGGTCCTTACTAAAAGATTCTATCTCTTTAGGAGAGAGTTTATATTTACCTTTGTTAACTCCCTTCTCCTTGGACCAATTGTTGTTGTTATTGGAATAGCCTTGTAAGAATTTTGGGCATTGGTTTTCCCCTTGGCATCACTTTTGTCTTTACTTTCCATGGGCTTGATATTCTGTCTGGCCCCTTGTTGGAAATTGATGCACGAAGCAACCATGGTGTGGTGGATTACTTTGGTGATAGAACTAGGCCGTTGAGAGTTGACATACTCGGCCATCTCTTTGGGTAATCTCGCACAAAATTGTTTCTTTTGCACGGCAAAGTATATTTTTTGAAAGATAGTAGTCTTGAGATGTAAATCCCAAACTTGTCCACATATTTGTGGATAGACTCATGAGAGAGAAGCTTTAAACTTCACCATTTGGTAAGCACTTTGTCCTTTGCACCACTTGCAAGGAATTGCTTCATGATGGAAACTCGTAGATTTTTCCATGTCTTTGGGGCTTTGTCGTTGCCACAAAGGCTAGCCCATGATTGATGAGCCGATTTTTGGAAGTGCATAGCTACATGGTGTATCTTGGAGGACTCCATGAAGCCCTCGTCTCCAAAGGCCGCACCAAATTGTTGGATGAAAGCCAATACTTTGTCGGTGTTGTACTCTTTCCTCCCTCTTTGAACTTCTTAACTTTTGTGACCTTCGCCATGCAGGGTAAGATTTGCGATGTCCTCCCCTCTTGTATTCTCTAGGAGAATAGCCATAGCTTTCATCGGTAGAGGAGGAAGGTGAAGAAGAAGGAGAAGAGAATGACCTCTTTCTTGACCTTTTCTTCCTTTGTTTCCTGTCTTCCCTTTTAGAGTGACGAGGAGAAAGACTATGGATTAACCATTTCCTCTTGGGAGGAGTTGACGATTGTCTAGACTGCCATCTTCATCGAGCCACATCTTTTGAGGAACCTAGGGAGTCATTACTTTCTCGTTCTTTGGATTCCTCCTCTCGTATGGAAGAGGGTCTTCTTTTGGAGGTCTCACTAAGAGGCCTCCTAAGCTCTCTCTCCTCTTTGAGAGGAAAGAAAATCCCATAAGCACGAAGTTGTTGAGTAACTTCGTCTTGCAAAGAGGGGTTGCCCATAGCTTGTTGCAACCTAGTAACAAGATAATTAACAAACATGGAGGCATCATAATTAGCACGTTCATGTGCAAAATCAAAGTTATCAATGTTCATTCTACTCTCTTGGTTATTGTAAGCCATGTTAATTGATCTTATGTGTTTACTTAGGGTATGCTTTGGCAATTCAAAACCTTTTTTTCTACTCCTCTTAGCCTTTGAAAATAGGCACTTAAGTATTGAGGTGGTCCGGGGCGGGCAACAAGAAGAGCAACCTCTAGACATCCTTCAAAGCTCCCGTGCTGCTCAATGGGGCTGGGGTACAACACAACACAAACCAAAACAACAAACCCACAGCCAAATCCCAACTACACAAGGGGCACCACCTAGTTTAAGAGCGAACTAGGACGCAAAAGAGGAGAATCGTTAGAGCAACCCACAAACAAGCAAGGAATTTACACTAACCCTAACACGAATGGAACACTCTCACACACTAAAACACGAGAGAGAGAGAGAGAGAGAGAGAGAGAGAGAGAGAGAGAGAGAGAGATGGTGTACAACTTAGCTTCAACTTTATATTTTGCACAAAAAGGAACTTAGAGCTTGCGGAATCAAGTGACAAGATTTGGTTATAGCATCACTAGCACATTGTCTTAGGGTTATGGGAGCCCTCTCACCATCCACCCTCTTACAATGGTAGCCAAACAATAGCCAATGAATCACAAGCAACAAAACAACAACCTTCAATGAAACAAGTCACCTTATGAAGCTGAATGAGTTTTCCAAGCCAAATTGGAGGAGAAGCGTGAGCCTTTGGACATGAATTGCACCCAAAACTACCAATTCATTGATGTTGGGGTAGATACAACAATGGTAGGAAGAATATCTTCTACTCGCACTCACTCAAACTAGCTCAAGCTTTTCTATGCACCAAGGTGATGGTGTATAGAAAGCTTACTCTCTCTTTACAACCAAGATAGAACTGGCGTGTGGTACGCTCAATCTAGTGTGCAATGGTATAGTGATGTCTTTTACAAGGAGGAATGGGTTCTATTTATAGGTTTTAGAAGCCTTGATTAGGATTAAGCCTAATCAATTTTATTAGGAAATATCAAGGATTATGAATTTTTATGAATTTTAAATGAGAATGGGGTCTCTCTTATCTCTTGAGTCACATGGATGTGGGCTCAAGTAAGAGAATTATTGATGTGGTGAAAGGAGAAAAGCTTCCATGGGAGTGAGTGAATTTGGTTTACTTGTGCGGTTGCCTACTCCATATGTTGATAGTGTGGGTGCATTTTTACAAGAGAAGTTAGTTGTTAGTGGTAATAATCACTAGAATTGTTAGTGATACATTTACAATGGGTAGGATGAGTTGATTTGATGAAGGAAGAGGGGTGAATTAAAAGAGAATCATTGAGATGGTGAAGCTTTGAAGAAGCTTGAACTCACCCTTGTGTAGATTGTGGAAAAAATGACCGCTGGTCTTCTTCTTCTTCTTTGCTTCTTTACGCCGCCGCCACGGTTGACCACCACGATGAAAAGAGGATTTGTTGATGAAAAATCCTCAATTTGCAGAAGTTATCATGGTTAAGATGCTGAATTTTAGATATTTTTAGGAGAGGTAAATGAAATTGTAACATAAAAGCAATAGAGAGAGACATGGAGAGGGTGTATGTATGTAGAGGTTCATAAAAGAACTATAGGGATGAGAGAGAAGGGTAATGGTGAAGAGGGTGGGAGAAGCCATGGAAATTGTAGGTTTGAGTGAGGGAAGGAGAGGGAGGGATGTGTAAGAGTGAGTAGGTGTGTGGAAGGGTGAGAGAAGACTAAGGGCTACTTGTGAGAAAAGTAGGCAGACTGGGATCCACTCAAAAAATCATAGCTCACCGCTGGTAGCTCCAAAAATCATGAAAAATTTTGAGGTGATTATTTAGAGCGTGCGCTGCATTTTCTCTTCTGACCACCGCTCCAAATTCGGAGTGGAGATAGGTGCCAAAATTCTCACCAAAAAGCCTATTTTTATGCCTGCAAAAGTCTTTTAGTGGCCCCATCCTTTGTTGAATTTGTACAATGCATCCAAGAGTGAGCCCCTCCTTTGTCATATTATAATACAAAGCATCCAATTTTCCCTTGACCCATGCATGGAGGAGGATTATTGGTGAATAAAGAAATATATACATGGTGGGACTAGTGTATGGGTTATTCATGGACTTTAGCTCAATGAGCACATGGTGTTAGAATAATGAGTAAAAATAATAATAAAAATATGGAGGAGTTATGGATATGGAAAGATATTGGAATCATATGATATGGTCCCTCCTTGAATTATTTTGGGTGAAAGAGGAAAAGGTATGCAAGTAAATAATATAATAAACGTAACCAATGAGTAGAAATCAATACTTTGTTTTCACGAGGGTGAGGGTAAAAATGTGGGAGTGATTTGTATAAAGAAAAAATATAGGGTTAGAGTATGTACATATTGGCAAAAAATATACTTATGGTGTAAGAGGATGAAAGAAGGCATACACAAGTTTAATAAAACACACACCTAAGTATAAATATTTAAATAAAATACCAGAATAATTATAAAAATCCCTATATTTAGGCCATATATATAATGCAATATTTACACACAAATGGGCCATAATATATTTTATTTTTTTGACTCAACTAGCCCAGTGACTAACTAATTGAGGGTTTTTAAAAAGATATGGGAAAAGCCCCCTAACTCACACACGCCTATGTATAGTGAAATGGTAGGGATAGCCATAGCGTTTGGGTGAATTTGGTAGGGTGGAGTAACTTACTATGGCAATTATGGAGAGCCGAAAAACGGCTATCAGTATCTACACCCAGGGCTCTAATTGGTTAATTATAGAGAGTAGTGGAGTGAGTCTAACATAGCGAAGTTGCCGAGGGATAGCTCCTTTCAAACTTCTTATGGCTCATTAATGATAAAGCCGTAGACAAGTCTAAAAAAACTCCATTATTAAAACCAAAGCTCTCGAGGTGTGCACCATATCCCACATAGTGGGCTCAACAAAACCGATAATAGATCCCAATCCCACTTACCCTAATATAATTAACAAAACCAACCATTAATAGGCTACTTAAGGACCTCTCTTCTTAAGTAAGAAAAGTGAAACATAATGCTCTGATACCAATGTAATGGAAATGGCCTATGAACTTTGAGAATAGCGGAATTAGAAAATTAGGTGAAACACTTTTGAGAGATTACTTTGTGAGCATAGCAGGTGAACTTAATTGATGGTAGCAACATAAACATGGTTCCTAGTTAACTTGGCATGAATAATACTTTTGCAAGAGAGAGAGTTTAGAGAACATGACAATAGTTGAGGACCGGATTCATATGGAGCCGATCCCCCCTCCAATAGGCATTTGTATTATGGTTTCTCCCATCAAGAGAGACTTGGTACAATACAATCTTTGTGTTCCTTGTAACCTAAGTGATGCAATGAAGATGGAAATCTTCATGCATCACAAGCATAACATAAACTTGAAGAAAGCATTAACTATCCCAAGCCTCAGTCCCAAGGCCTCAAACACCTTCGAAGGTGGAGAGAGCTAGCGGGGAATGAGGATAGGGAAGAGGAAGAACAAATATTCCATAGGGGAAATAAATAGTTCCTCACTTATCATTACTCTTCTTGCTAGCATATATAATAGCATAGTAATAAATATGGAGAAGATGGCAAGCTTAAGCATTAAATCATAGCTCTTGGTTGGATTTGCATTCCATAGCGAAGAGTGTTGGTGTAGGCTTTCACTCTCACAAGCTTGGAGAAGGAGGTGGTGTTCCTCAACTTTCACCAAGTGAGAATAGCCTTGCAAATGAGTGTGTGTGTTAGCACCCCCCTTTCTTGCTTTGGGCGAAAATTCTACTTGCTGCAAGCTCATTGGACCCCTCTCCCCTTAGCCAATCACATCCACCATGCAGTCAAGCATATGGGTAGTCTTTTGACAAGTGTCCTCCTTACCCTTTAGAGAGAGAGAGCTTGAAAATATCTAGATATTTTTTAGATGGAAGTAGAATCTAATTGGACCCCTCTTTAGCCCAACCAATAGCATTCAAGCACACCATGTGGTTAAGCTTAGTGAGAGTATGACATGTGTCCCATGTGCTCTTTTAGAATTCCCCTAACTTTGAGATTTTTATGCATAGGAAGTTTCTCAAGCAACTTCCTCATTAAGTGAGTAGGTTCTCTTTTTGACTCAAGCATCTTACCCCCCATGCATAGGAAGCTTCTCAAGAAACTTCCTCATTAAATGTGACAAGTACCTTGAGCAAAGAACTTGATATGGAACAACAAATTGATTTGATTGACTAAAATAGGCTCAATCTTAAAAGATTACTTTTCATGAGTTCTTGCAACTAATTGTTTACAACAATTCAATTGAATGTATCTCCTTATATATGTCTCTTTTATTGATGAAACTTGGTGTGAATAGATATCAATATTGGCTAGCTAAAATTTTCACAAAGGGTTGGATTAGACTCCTTATGGTTTGGGAGTTGTATTGAGTGTCCCTCTTTGGAATTCCAATTTTTGCAATAGTCAAAAACTACTAGCTTGGCAAGCTCCTTACCCCTTGTTGGTTTAGAGTTAGAACAATCCCTTCTAGGTGGAGGACTCCCTTTAACTGAGGGTTTTCACAGTCAAGGAATTTGAGTTAAAGGGATTTAAGCCAAGAGGATCCATTTTGCTCACATCTGAAAATTATCTTTTTCTGACACATCAAGAAAATTTGAGAGAGATGATACCTAATAAGTTAAATTGACGATGCAATTGAGGGTTCTATGAGTTACCCTACAATTTCTTGAAGTCATGACGTGATTTGGGATCTTATAGGTGGTTCAGAGCTCACTAAGTCAGGGTACAAAAGATTAGAGCAGCTCACCTTTTTGGAGAAAATTAGGGATCTGAAATTTTTGAAAAAATGATATTTACTTTGCTAATATCATGATTAAATCATAATTTAAGAACTAAATGCACTCTAGAGAGTATGTCAAGGTTGGATAATACAAACATAACATAATTAGGTTATGTTTTTAGATTAGGGTTAGGGTTTTGAAACTCTATGGTTATGATACCAATTGGTGGAGATGGAGAGGGTTATGGAGGGTAAATAAAAGAAACATTTATTCTAGAAGAGAGCTAGTGATTGCTCATTCATTTAGAAAAGACAAGTACATGGCTTTATAGGCTCATGGCCATTTCTTGTGGGTTAATTTATAGTCCTTTGATTGAGGAACAAGCATCCAATTCTTGCACAAATCATGGTTTTCACAGAGGCAAGGAGGGAAAACATCATTTTTCTAAAAAATTGTTCAACAAAGGATACCTTTGATAGGATCTAGATATTTCCATCCAAATGCTGCATTCTTCCAAAAATTGATGATTACCAAATTTAATTGTAAAAGCTTCTATAATAATAAGCTTCACCAAATTGATGATACAAAATTTTGATTCTAAAAGTTTCTACAAATAATAAGCTTAGGCGGGTATACATCAAAAAGTTTATTGATAAAAAGGTAGCATACAAAAAGTAAGTTACTAGGGTTTGGAGAATGCAAAACGGTCTTCTTCCAGAGTATCTGATAGATAATTGCCACACATCAAAGCTCCAATAAATTTTTGACTTGAGGGACTCTTCCTCTCCCTCCACTGAAACTCCTAGATTTTTCCCTTAGAAAATTGGATTTAGATGAAGTTGGAGTTAATAGGAAACGGGCCCACTAGGAGAGAGAAGAGAATTCGATCTTTTTACGGATGAAGTAGATTCTTTCTCCAAACAAGGTTTAACCATGCTTTGGATTACTTTGACCCTAGCAAAGGTACCATAAGAAGCGAGGAAAGTACCACGTTTGTTTGCTTTAATTTCTTTGAGAACTTCTAACATCATGTTCCTAAAGTGCATAAAGGCAATTTAAGCGGGTACCAATTTCTAGGCTTGGCTGTCTAATTATGAGCAGAATAGGGATAAATGATATTTGAGAGGTCTATCTAGGAAGATAAGCTCAAGGTGGTTGATAACATACCAAATGGCATGATCAAACCACATAGAAGGGCCTCTATTGTCCAAGAACTTACAATCACACTTTATATAAGGCATATAGACATTCTAGGTATAATCTGAATAGTACTCGATTGTAACTAAAACACCGTGACCCCTTTGGTTCTTCCATACAATCCTATGGTTAAAGAACATTGTCTAGAAAACTCATGGTAAAGGGGGCCTTAACCAATTCCCCTTTTTCAGAGATTGTATCCCCTTTAGAAGCTCAAGACAACAATGCTCAAGTGAAACTGTAGGAAGGACTACCAGGAATAGCCAGATCCTCAATTGGATAGGAGCTATGAAGCCTTTATTGGGTAATATCTAGAGCTTGTGGTCAACTCCCATAGATTCTTCTTCAATCTATTTGATTGGTAAGAAAGGAAATACTTTGGAGTCTTTTGGGACAAGTTCTAGAAATGTGTCCTAACAGAGGAGTAAGATCACAATGTATCTTATGCGCCTTTTATGGCTATTCTTACAACCCAATGCTAGTCCACAACAAGGTTTCCCTTGGTTGTGCAATGGTAGTGAACACTAACCCACACTTAGAACAAGCTCTCAAAAGAATATATATCTATATATACTGTGATACCGGATACTAGGGCAGCATAGCCCGATAAAATGATTAAAAAAGAAGACTTATTTCCACGTCATCTCTTGCAAAATATAGTGCTAGTATTAAAAAAAAAAACGCATTGCCATGCTATGGTGGGTAACACATTCTGAATTGTGTAGAGATTTGAGAAAATCAATACACTCCAAGGTATACGTAATACCCAACAAAAATACAAAATAAGCCACATGAGCATGGTGTTATTCTTTCAATAAAAAAAGATTAGTACAATGATAATTATGTGCAGGTTCCACAGTGGTACTTACATCTTGGAGGTCCCCAATGCAAGGTATCCCCTTAAAAATAAAATTTCACAAGTAGGAGGAAAAACCACTTTTGGAATTGACAACACTTGTATCCTCCTTACAAGTGTTCTAGAAAAATGTGTCTCAGCTGAATATCGTGCCGTTTTCAATTTCAAAAATGCCGATTGAGGGCAAGGGGAAAAGGAGAAATTCCGCCCCGAAATAGTCAAAAAAAGTGTAAAAACCCAAAAAGAATAACCTAATTTTCTGAAATTTCCTCTTGACAAAATCAATTTTGTATGTTTGGAAAATGATTTTTCCCGAACACTGCATGAGGCTGACATGGATAACAAAATCCTTCCATATGTCGCACAAAAGAGATTTTGTTAGGCGCAAAGTTATGACTACCTAAGACGGGGTCGGTTCCGTCAAGGTCCAGGGTCACGGGGCAGGAGATCTCGGCCACTCATCTAGTGTCCGTAATTTCAGCATGGGCCGTCAGATGTGAGACAAGTCAGCGGGCCTAATCACGCATGGCAATGATTGACAATCATTTTGCCATATGTCAGCACTCAGCACGCGGAAAAATAACTGCCTGAACTTGCATTGCAGCACTACACGTGCTCATCGTCAGAGTCCAGTGCTTGGCCCCACTGCCCTAGACCTTGATGGCCAGCAAAGGTCTTTTACTGACTTTACCCTCGTAAAAACTGCTCCCACCATGGCTCCCAACTCCCCGCCGGTCACCATAGGGTTGCACTTTTTACGGGGAAAGGTCAGTAAAAGACCTTCCCTACCCCGTCATAGTCGCTGGTCGACTGATTTCGCAGACAGTCACCGGCTACATCCCGCAACTATTTTTCCGCATGCTGACGTGTAATCCAGGCAAAACATTCCGTTTTTGGGTGCTGAGCTGTCAGCCTCCCAGCGACAGTGACAGCGGCTGGGAATGGCCGTTGGTCGACCCATTCTGCAGCAAGCTCCCAACTGCCGCCGGTCGCCTGACCTGCAGAATAGGCCTCCTAGCGCCCATTCCCTACACCTTCTACACCTTCTTTCAGACACTTTTTACTCAGCGATAGAAAACTCACATAGATGCAACATATAAAGGACTAAGTGAGGTCCAGAGGGGGCCTCACCTTGCACATGCTTCTATAGGTAAGTCAGGTAACTCCTCATCATCACCATGGCTAGCACGTCTGCCCAGAGTGACGAAGAAGAGGGAAGATGTAGGTGTGAAATCGATAAGTAAATACAGATTACTCTCTCCATGCGGTTAATGAGGTTGATATGGGTGCCCAAACCAAGGGCCCATTCTCTACCAAATATTTAAATCTTCGAGTAGGATCCCATTGTTGATTTGGGATTCTTAGGGGCCAAAGCTATACACAGTGCACATGAATGTGTGTGTTGAGTTGAGTGTATGTGTCCTCTCCATGAAGACAATTTTTTAGGTGTCAAGTTTTCAATGTATTCTTTTGCTCCATTCAGAGTCTGATGTTATCATATAGTCATGCTTGCTAATGTAGAGTCTGTTTAATCTTCGTGAAATAAAGATTGCTTGCTCTAGTAACTACTTTTGAGTGCTTGCATTCAATTAGGTTAAGGATGTGGTAGCAAGGGCTTTGGATTGAACAAGGATAATATCAGAAACAAGAAGCATGTCAATTCTATGCAAGGGAAAGTGCTACATCAATATGGCATTGAGGAAAGAGAGAGAAAGAGAGGATGGTGTTGGAAGCACAAATGGTCAAGTAACAACCAAGAAGAGAAGAGAAAAGAGAATGTCCGTGTCGTAGGAACAGTCCCAATAGACCTCAAAATTCTATCCGCCGACAAGACTCGAACCCACCTTCATTGATGGAAAAGCTCTTGGTACCTTCATTGATGGAGCGGTCTTTTCCTGTTTCTCATCCTTCTTAGCTTGATTAAGGACTTGCCATAGTTAACCATTGGATCATACTACCCCTCTGACTGACTAAAGAGGGGGGAGAGTTCTGCAAAGTATACTATGCTGTTGTCACAGCACGAGCACCTACCTACCAATAAGGGATGCCTCCACAACAGCAAAGCAACAACTGAAGGAAGGCCATCTAGATCCATTCAAGATTGCCAAAGATTAACAATAGAAACTCAAGGGTGAAGATTAAGAGTGCATTCACATAGACTCGCACACCTATAGAGGTAAAGATAAAGAGTGCAACCACATAGACTCGCTTACCAATAGATCCAAAATACCGCATCTAGCAAGGATCTATGAGACGACACTCGAAAAGCACATGAGCCAATTACAAATAAACAAGAGTACCTATTTGAAGTTGATGACTTGCAATAATTCTACGTTCTTTCTTGAAAAAAGAGGATATGGAAATGCAATATAACTATGACATTCCTAATCACATTGGAGTGCCCACAGAGTAGCTGCAAGTTTGGATGAAATTCATTTTAATTAGATAATATATAGAACCAATGAAGTGAGCCATACGTCAAGGGTGACATACAGACTCAGCTAGTATCGAAGTAGCAAAGGTTCCACAGGTACCAATTCAACAAAGCACAACATGCCAAAGGGTTTGCATCTGTGACTTGAGCTTCCTCAAATCCAAAAAGCATCCACATGCAAACCAGAAATTAAATAAGGCTGAGATGTCCACACGAAATCGAAATAATTCCAACAGTGCAGCAACATCTTGCAATTGATTGTATCTTGAATAACCGGCAATCTTCACCGGTAAACAGAAACATAACTCTTGCTGTTTGTAAGGGAAAAAATGAAGGCAATAAAAAAATTTCTTCAGAAAAGCTATGATTGAGATGTTCAGAGAGTAACGTCCACAAAATCTGATAATGAATAATTGAACCCCTTCCAGATCCGATTTCCACCGATCCAATACAAGGGTCAGTAAGCCCACAAAAGAGCAACGAAGAAGACTTTATTGATTCTTTCTGAGTCCATCATGGCTGCTGATGAGAATCAATGTAGCCGTGCTCGACAAGAACCTTCTCTCTTTTCGCCTTCTCTAGATCAGAGTCTACCATCATAGCTACCAGCTGCTTGAAGTTCACCTTGGGCGCCCAACCAAGCACTGCCTTTGCCTTGGCGGCGGAGCCCCTCAAGTTATCAACTTCAGAAGGTCGGAAGTACCTCGGATCAATCTGCACATGGTCTCTCCACTTCAGTCCCACATACCCAAATGCCTCTTCTAGAAACTCTTCCACCGTGTGCGAGTCCTCTGTTGCAACTACATAGTCATCTGGCTTTTCTTGTTGCAACATCAGCCACATCGCCTCTACATAATCTCCTGCGAATCCCCAATCACGAGAAGCTTTCAAGTTCCCGAGAAAGAGCTTTTTCTGGAGCCCGATCTTGATTCGCCCCACAGCCCTGGTGATCTTTCTTGTAACAAAATTCTCTCCTCTTCGAGGTGACTCATGGTTAAAGAGGATGCCATTGCATGCAAAAAGACCATAAGCCTCTCTGTAATTGACCGTGTACCAATGAGCCGCAACTTTGGAGACTGCGTAGGGGCTTCTTGGATGGAATTTGGTATCCTCATCTTGAGGAGGTGGCGTAGCACCATACATTTCAGAGGATCCTGCTTGATAGTATCGCACCTGCGTGTCAAGAGCCGCCAGTGTAAGAACCTTGAATTTGGAAAAATGATAACACGCTTTAACAGTTTAACTTTTAACTCAAAAAGCAAGCACTCAAACTCCTGGATCTGTTTGCTCGACACCACAATATCCCATGCTCAGAAAGATCTGATGAACCTACATCAAGGAAAGAAACTTTTCGCAACGTTTGTACCTTCACATAGAAATAAAAAAGATACATAGAGAGGAGGAAGAGATGGAGCCATCACCACTCTACATTGATTGAGGTCTTCCTCACGGGGCCTTCAACACCCATACACAGAGGAGATTATGCATCACTCTACACTAGGAGAGGTCTTTCTCACAGAGGACTTCAAAGCCAATACACAGACTCACCAGAGTGACATGTATGATGATGAGGATTAAGAGATGATACACTCAGATGTGGGGATTACCCGTACATCCAAGGACTCAGGGCCAGTTAGAGGCCATTATGGAGATCGTCTACTACAGCTGGGATCACACAGCCGTCTCGTTATTAATAACGAGATGAGATAGTGGCCTACTTCAGGCGGGTTGATGCTTCCCACACGGACGACATACATGGACAGGAGGCACGGTGGTGGATTACCTTATGGGGCCATTAGAGGCATCCACCTAGTTACACGTTCAAAGGACTGCAAGATCTGAGCTTGTGAATATATCAGAAGGGTAAAGAGAGATTAAAAAACATACGTACAAATTTTAACAATACTTGTACGCATAGCGAGGAATGTAAAAAAACGAATAGCCAGTCATTTGAAAATTGGACACTCCATCCAAAACCCATATTACTGAATGATCAAGATCCAAACAAAACCATGTGATAGCTTTGTTCTCAAAAGTTGAAAGAGTTAACAGAACAACTAATGCTGGAGCAAAAGCAAGATGTTCTGATCCATACATATTATGTCAAGATGGCCTCCAGCAAAAAAATTCAGCTCAATCACATTCATTGCAACACTTGAATCAACAAAAGCAAACAAGTTAGAAGCCGTACTTTCACATCCAGTTCTAGATCATTGAGATCGGAAGTGCATATAGAATGTTACCTGTCTGCCTGTGGTTTCGATGTGAGTCCGAACAGCTTCTAGGAGGCGAAGGGCACCGGTGGCAACCACATCTGCTGTGTAGTCCGGGTTCTCAAAAGACACACCCACATGGGACTGGGCACCAAGGTTGTAGACTTCATCTGGGCAGATCGTATCCACCCATTTTCTGAGGGCAGATGCATCGCTGAGATCACCATAATGCAATTTCATTCGGGCACTGGAGTTGTGAGGATCAATGTAGATATGCTCAAGCCTCTGCGTATTGAAATTAGATGACCTTCTTATGATTCCATGAACTTCATAGCCCTTGCTCAGCAGAAATTCTGTTAGGTAAGATCCATCTTGGCCAGTAATACCCGTAATTAAAGCTTTCTTGGGCATGCTTTCCTCCATCACGGTTTGCTAATAGAAAGCAATAAACTTACCTGCTTCACGATCTGTCGAATCACATAGAAAAAATCAGTTGAATGAATCACATAGAAAAAATCAGTTGAATGAAAAGTTTAGGCGGCTTCAATGCCATCAAAGTGCATAGATCACACACAAGTCTGCGTTAAAACAGCTTCAAGAAAGGCAAAAAGCTCGACTTCTCTGGTTTTCTTTGGGAACTCTTCTTCTTTTTTTCTGCTAGGCAGTGTGTGTGTGTGTGTGTGTGTGTGTGTGTGTGTGTGTGTGTGTGTGTGTGTGTGTGTGTGTGATGCACGAGCACAGTAGTAATACAAGAACACCGCAAAGTAGAGAGCTCAAAGGCTTGCAGAATGAACACAAAAAGACAGTAGTTTCGCCATACCTCTAAACGCAGTGCAGAAGATGGAAGAAGGCTATCGGAGAGATGCAGCCTAATGTGCAGATCCAGCCACCACCAGGCTTGCTTGCTGGTAGAAAAGAATACAAACGTTTACCATTTCCCCTCGTCGGTCCGGCCTCATACCTCTCCTAGGAAACAAATTTTTCAACCAAAAGGACACACAATTCCAAATTTGAAGAATCTGGTAAATTTTTTGTCTAAAATGTGTAATATCTTGCTGCTTGATTTTTTTGATGTGCACATGGTGTGAATTCAAAAAGCGGAGTAGAGTTCTACCTTTTACATCAGGTCATAACCTCTTCTGGACGCTTCATAGCTCAAAGCTTTTCCCAAGGGCTCCATGATATCACCACACGATTAGAATTTGGAGTTAGACAATGTGTAAAGGATAAGAAATGCAGATTTTAATCTTTAAAGATGCATTTCATGCATGGAGATGCATGTGCCCACCATCAACAAAAAAAAAGACTATACATACATATTGTTAGGAAATAAGACGTAGCTAAATAGATTTTTGAGTAGATTATTTAATGGAGAGAGATAGATTTCACACACAAGAGATTATAGAGTAGATAGAGAGAGAGAGTACACACGATATACGTGATTCACCTAATGTGAGCTACGTCCACGGGAAAGCAGCCACTCAATGGCTTTAGCACTTCAAAAGAAGAAGTAGTTTACAAAGGGGTTAAACCCTTAATAGAGCTCCCGCATTGCTTCACTCTCACCACCTCACACTCACCTTGTTTCATCAACTTCACACTATGAAATGTGTGTAGAAATGGCCTTTTTGTATAGGCCAAAAGGGCTGCCCTCTCTTATGAGAGACAGCTATGTGTAGCCGCCCTTGTGTGAATAAGTCCAAATCGGACCCTCCAATCCGCCCATGTGTGGCCGTCCTTGAGAAGACAAGTCCGCTTTTGAATTCGGCCACCGGCCATTGACTTCCGACCATCGGCCATCGGCCATTGACTACCGGCCACCGGCCAACCGACCGGTTGTTTTCCGACCACTTTCCGGCCGCCGTCCGGCCATAATATTCCGACAAAGGAATATTCCGGCGGAAAAAAAAGTCTCGGGGGCCTCCGTCCCCGAGGCCTCTAAAGTTGCCCCTGATTCTTGTCCGTGAAAATTTTGGTTTCCGTTGAGTGATTTTCCTTCACGCACGATGGCTTCTCCTCATAATGGGGGCCTTACAAATGTGCGCTTTTACCACAGAAAATTACAAGGGTAAATCAGGCTCCATACTTAACACATATGGCATGGAGTTGGCAATGTCCCCCATTATGGAGGATTGCAACGTACATTCATTGATGTGGTCAAAGAATCTCAAGCAACGAAGAGTACAAGGAGGGGTAGCATGTATGGTTAAGAAAGGATTGGAAGATTTTGTATCAATTGTGAAAGATAGCAAACACAAACATTATGTATGGCCATTTTTGTATCCAGTTGCTACATTCCTCATCATGATTCCCCCTTCTATGCTTGCATGTATAGAGATCAACCATTTTTTATTTAGAGGAGGACATTGCTTATTTTAAATGCAGAGGTGATGTTATTGTCTTTGGAGATATGAATGCTCACATAAAAACATTGCAGCATGATACTCAACAATTTGATATGCCATTCCTTTCAAGGGAGTTGGAGGAAGTTCACTTGTAAGATCGTACTTCAATGGATGAAAAAAATCCGGATCACTATGGAAAGTTACTTTTACACATGCAATAGCACTGGTATATTCATTGCCAATGGTGTTTCTTTGTGGAGTGGAACCAATGGATCTACATGTAGGAAACATAATGGAGATAGTGTGATTGACTATATGCTATTCTCCAAAGCCATCATATATTGCATAAAGAATTTTACACTTGGCCAATGGACTCTGGAATCAGACCATCGGGCCTTATGTATTAAACTTGCATGTGGAGAAGCAACTAAGCATGATAATCTCAGCGAAAGGGAGGAGAAGTTGTCACTATGTTTGGATTTCACACGGGCACCAATGTACATTGAATGGTTGAGCAAAAGTTATGGATGAAAAAGACTCAACATGATGCACCATTGGAAAGTAAATGGAAAGCCTTCAAGAAAGTTATTTGTTCTTGTGCAAAGGTAGCAAAATGAACATTACGCCTAATTAGCTTGGCATGAAAAATACTTGTGTGTGTGTGTGTGTGTGTGTGTGTGTGTGTGTGTGTGTGTGTGTGCGCGCGCGCGCGCGCGCGCACGAGAGAGAGAGAGAGAGAGAGAGAGAGAGAGAGAGAGAGAGAGAGAGAGTGGATTAGAGAATTTACAACATCTAAGAACTGGATTTATGTGGAGCCGATCCCACGTCCAAAAGGCTTTTGTATTATAGATTCTCCCATAAGGAGAGACTTGGTACAATACAAGATTGTGTTCCTTGAGACCTCATTGGTGCAATGAAGATGGTAGACTTCATACACCAACATTATGCCCTTAACTAACTTACAAAAGCATTAACATATCCTTGGCCTCAATCCCAAGACCACCTAGCAGGGAGTGAGGGAAGGGAAGAGGAAGAAGAAGTAACATACGAGAAAGAAATAGTCTCCTCATGTAACATTTAATGGCCTAGTAACTTGTGTGTAGCGGAAAATAGAAAGAACATAGTGAGCATTTCATTAGAATAGATTTCTAATGAGATCAACAAGAGTGCTTGGGTGGAGAGAGCAACAAAAAGTATAACACCTAGTTAGATAGCATGAACAATACTTCAAAAGACAGAGAAATTAAGCAATTGACAATAGTTGAGGACCGGATTTGCATGGAGCCGGTCCCCTCTCCAAAAAAGCTTTGTACTATGGTTTCTCCCATCAAGAGAGACATTTTACAATACAATTCTTTGTGTTCCTTCAATACTAGCTAGTGCAATGAAGATGGAAACTTCATGCACTAAGCGAAACACTTATCAAACACAACATCGATTCCCTCACGGTCTCAGACCCAAGACCTCACACACCCTCGAAGATGGTGAGAGCTAGCGGGGTATGAGAGTAGATTGAGAGCAAGAAGGAGTATTCTTACGAGAAAGATGTACATCTCCTCACATAATCACTCATATTAGCATAGCTTAACTTAGTAATTAGCATGGTAGAGGAGATGGGCATGCATTGAAGCTTGGCTCTTGGTTGGATTTGCATCACAAAGCCAAGAGTT
Organism: Adiantum capillus-veneris; assembly: GCF_014529385.1. Taxonomy (NCBI): domain Eukaryota; kingdom Viridiplantae; phylum Streptophyta; class Polypodiopsida; order Polypodiales; family Pteridaceae; genus Adiantum; species Adiantum capillus-veneris. Next base: position 136,678,628 of record NC_140944.1, on the reverse strand, counting down.
GTAGGTGTAGGCCTCCCTTCTCACAAGCTTGGAGTAGGTGGTAAGCTTTCCATTAAAGCTTGAGAAGGAGAGAGAGTCTTCTTTGCCTCACACATGAGATTGTGTGAGTGTGTGTGTGTGTGATAATGCCTTGCAAAAATCAGCCCCCTCTCTCTCTTGGTCAACCCCCCTTGCTAATTACTCATGCTACAGCCCTATGGGACCTCCCCAACCTCAACCAATGGAAATTAAGCAGCATAAGTGATAGCCTTCTGACATGTGTCCCCCTTTCCCCTTTTGTGAGAGCTTTAGGTAATTATTTAATTCATCTAAACTCTCATTGGACCCCTTTGCCTCCTGGCCAATAGGAATCAGGCAAGCCATTGGGCTGCTGAATGCTCATTGGTCCCCTTGGGAGACTGTCTAATAGTCTTCTAGAGAGCTTAGTTTCTATTGGTTCTTTTATTAAGTGTTTTTAAATTAATTAAACTAGACTAATTCTCATTGGTCCACCTCCATGGCCAATCAATAGGATTTGAGTACACCTTGTGGGCATCTGGCCTATGGAGCTGACATGTGTCCCTCTTTTCCCTTGTGTACAAATGAAGCTTGTGAGTGTTTTTGGGTGTTTCTCTCTCATCCCCTACTTCTTGGGCTCGCCCCCTCCTATGTAGGGCTTGACAAAGACTTTTTGGGACACACTCAAAGCATTCAATTCCCCTAATGTTTGGACGAATTTTGGAACCTTAGCATTTTGGAAGTCTTAATGGGCTGAACCTTAGGGTCTTTTGAGCCCATTGCTGCACATAGCTCTTTTGCAGATAGCCCCCCCTTTGGATCCCTATTTTCCCTCCCTTGGATCCCTATTGTGTCCGGTCTTCTATCTTTTTCTCCCCTGGCACTTCCCCATATTAAATGATCAGTTTAACATGAGAAAATCATTTAAGAGAATTAGATATTGATTATTATGACATTTTACCTCTCTCTTGAAATCATAGTCTTCCTCGACTATGGGGTAGAGAAGATAAAGCATATTCATTAGTCCTTTTCCTAGCGGGTAGAGCATCCCTATGTTACCCTACGACATCATTCCGGAATGGATGACTAGTCCATTTGGCGCTTGAGAGCATAAGCTGCCGCAAGCATGTCTGCACATTAGTCCTCCTAGTCTTCCATAGTAGAGTGACAAGCTCTACTTGGTGTTCGGGAGACGTCGTCTCCGCAAACTTGATCTAAGCATGCATACTACTTCATTTTTGTGCACAATAAAGAAAAAGAGAGTCTTATAAGACAAAAACTTTTTTCATTTTAAACATTTGTACATTTGCTTACTCTAGGGAAGTATTGTAAGCATTGACAAGGTTTAGGTTATCCTTTAATTGTATGCCTTGCATCCATCTAGCATCTTCAAAAGGATAATTCTTAAACTTAATAAAATATCATCGAATAGTCTTACCGCCTCTTAGTACCTTGTCTTCATGTCAGAGAATGGACTCGCGCTACAGCACCTCTTCTTGGTCCTCGATCTCCGGTGGGTCTTCAATAGTTGGTTCTTGAGGTGGCTCTCCTTTGTAAGGCATTAATAGGCTCACAAGGAAATCATTGTGTTGGGTTAAAGGCCCGTGTGCCCGGCAGCCCGTTGTTCAGCCGCCCATGTACAGCCATTCATTTACTCATTCATAATAACTATACTCATAACTACACATTGTAGAGTGAGTACCGCCCCGCCACACACTGTGTCTATCTCCTTCTTCGTGCTGGCTCTCTGTGTGTGTGCTCTCCGATCCCAACAAGTGGTATCAGAGCTTGGTAGTGAGAGTATTGAGAGTTTCATCATCATTGTTGAGTGTGTTGAAACTTGCTGCTGTTTTCATTGCCGTTTTTCGGTTTCGCGCACGCGCGCATTTCTAAAGAGCATAAGGTTTTTCTGAGCTTGGCATTGGAAGGTTCAGCACTCCGCGAGTATTTTCATCAGGTGTCCTGTGGTTTAACCCCCCTTTCGGAGCCATTCGTGCCATTAGAAATCCCATCCGAGCTACAGACTAGGAGCTGCATTTTTTCAGCTCTCTTTGGTAGTTTTCTGCTGCCAGAGCTTTGTTGTAGTGTCTTCCACTTACGTGAGCCCACAACTCATTTGAGAGTGTGTAGCCTCTTCTTGAAGTGGCCTCATACACACAGATAGAGTGGGAGTTTTGGCGACATTGTCTTCTTTGACTACAGGTACAGGTACACGTGCAGGTACATGTACAGGTACGGGTACGGGTTACAGGTTACAGGGAGCTTTGGATACAGGTTTCTTCTGTGGTTACAAAACATGTATTTTGACTGTGGGACAGCCATGTATATGGTTGTGGTTTGAGTGGGAGCTTCTACTCTTCTGGGCAGTCTGTTTATGCGTGTTCTTGAGCTACAGGTTTACATCATCTGTGTATGTTGATGGATGTGGATATGGCAGTTTGACAGACACTCTTTATGCATGATATTGTGGAGATTTGGTTCACTTATACATAGAGCGGGTTTGCTCTTGCTTGCAGTGTTGCGGTTTGAGTACGGACAGGTACTTGGTTGACAGTAGAGATTGGACTTCGTTGAGCTTGTGCATTGGTTATATGCTCACTTGGATCCATTTATGCTCACGGATTTGTGTAAGCTTGGTCAGCTTATGTCTCTATTGTGGTTATTCAGACATGGAGTATGTTTATGCCTCTATGACAGCTCATTGTTGATGCATTTTGTGGCACGGTTTGCCTAGGCCGGTTGAGTTACAGGTGTCACGGGTTTATGCATTTGTTTGTGGATTTCTACGTACGTTTTTTTTACCATATTATGGGCTGATTTATACTCTATGCGTTTGCTCTTTGATTGAGCAGCAGGTGTTGTCAGATTTGCAACACTACTTTATCGTGGCAGTTTGTTGGTTGGTTACAGGTTTCTCATTGTTGCATTCTTGTTGTAATGGGCACTAAAGAGGACACAGTTTTAAATATTGAGAAGTTGGATGGTGCTAACTTCTCATATTGGAAAGATCAGATTTGGGATGTCTTGGTGCAGAAGAAACAGATTCGACCTCTAAAGTTGCAGGGAGTTAAGCCAGAGAACATGGAGAGGGATGATTGGGAGGAGTTGGATGAGATGTGCAGGTCTACCATTAGGCTTTCCCTTTCAAAGTCTGTTTATTACAATGTGAAAGATGCACAGGGTGGAGCTTATGAGCTATGGCAGCGGATTTGCGATATGTATGATAAGCATTCGGCTGCTTCTATGGTGTATTGGATTAAAAAGCTTATTGATTTGCGAATGGAGGAAGGTGCTTCCATGAATGCGCATTTGAATGAGTTCAATACAATTTTCAGCCAACTTGCTACGCAGAAAATTACGTTTGAGGACAATGTAAAAGCTATGTTTTTACTTGTCACGTTGCCTGAGTCATGGGACACATTTAGGACAGCCATAAGTAACTCGGTTCCTGCGGATGAGTTGACAAGTACTAATGTGGAGTCTAGTCTTCTCACGGAAGAGATTAATCGAAAGAATAATGCAGGTAGTAAGTCTTCTAGTGCAATGGTTGTCAGAGGCAGGACTATGGACAAGTATAAGTCCAACAGGGGTAAATCTAGAAGCAAGTCCCGTGCAGGCACAAGTAAAAAGGATGTTGGAATGTTTTCATTGTGGTAGAAAAGGCCATTTCAAAAAGGATTGCTACAAGTGGAAAAGGGAAAATGGAGATGGTAAGAAGAAAGACCATGATGCTAAGGACAAGCCTAAGTCCAATGTCAAGATTGAGGAGTTAAATGCAACACAGGGAGAGTGTAGCTCTCAAGATGACCATGTATGCGCTCCGACTAGTGCTACTAGTGAAGAGCTTGGTGATGTGTTGCTTGCATCCTATTTTATGACGCTTTTCTTCTCACTCATGAGAGTAGTATGCCTATGGATTGGGTCATTGACAGTGGTGCTTCTTTTCACGTTACACCTCATAGGTCGTGGTTTCATGACTATGATGCTTCGAGCATAGGTACTGTCAGGATTGCCGATGGGCGTTCTATGCAGATTCATGGCATTGGAAATATTCATTTGGCTATGCCAAACTCTACTATGTTTGTCTTGCAGCGTGTGCGTCATGTGCCAGCTCTTGCAAAAAGCTTGATTAGTGTGGGTCAGTTGCCTTGTTTTGGTTAAAGGTGCTAAGAGGAATACGTTGTATTCCCTTTGTGTAGCTAGTGTGGCTGATCACATTGTGGGGATCACTGAGCAACCTCCTGCTTCTTTATGGCATCAGCGTTTGGGGCATATGTCACTGAAAGGTTTGAAGTTGTTGGCACGTGCGGATTACATTCCCGTTTCAGATTTTGGTGGTTTTGAGTTTTGTGAGCATTGCCTTTATGGTCGACATGCTCGGTCTTCTCATAAGAAAAGTGTTCCACACAGATCTTTGGAAAAGCTAGCTTTGGTGCATAGTGATGTATGTGGGCCGATGCCCAATGCTTCTCTTGGAGGTGCTATGTACTTTGTTACGTTCATTGATGATGCTAGCAGGAAGGTATGGGCATACCCCATTCGTAAGAAGGATATGGTGTTTGATATATTTAAGCAATGGTTGGCTCTTGTTGAGAACCAATCAAGTTGTAAGTTGAAGTGCTTACGTACGGACAATGGGGGTGAATTTATGTCTCATGCTTTCACAACATTATGTGTTGAGAAGGGTATACGGCACGAGCTTAGTGCTCCCTATACACCTCCTCAAAATGGTGTGGCAGAGCGCATGAACAGGACTATACAGGAAAAAGTCTGTAGTATGCTTTCTATGGCTGGTTTGTCAAATGGATTTTGGGCTGAAGCTGTTGCCACTTCTGTGCATTTGATAAATCGTTCACCTAGTGTTCCTTTGGGCTTCAAAGTGCCTGAAGAGGTATGGACAGGTTTGCCACCTTCGTATGGTCACCTTCGTGTTTTTGGCTGTGAAGCTTATGTACATGTACCTAAGGCAAAACGCAGCAAATTGGATCCAAAGAGCAAGAGATGTATCTTCTTGGGTTATGGTAGCTCTGGTGAGATGGGTTATCGATTGTGGGATCCTATTGACAGGAAGATTGTGCGCAGCCATGATGTTGTTTTTCATGAGGACTCTATGTATAGAGCATCACCGCGAACGGTTGAGGTTCAGCGTGTGATATTTGAGGAGGATGGTCATCGGTATGATGGTCCCATGGCTGCTCGTGGGCAGCCCATTGACCCTCAAGTGGGAGATCAGCCCTTGTTGGGAGATCATGTAGATGTGGGACAGCCAGATGCACCTCCTGCACAGTCTTTGAGGCGTTCAGAGCGGCGTGCAAGACAGCCTCAGCGTTTTGTGCCTTCTATGGATTATGTATTGTTGACTGATTGCGGGGAGCCATCATGTTATGATGAGGCCATGTCTAGTGTTGACAAGCTCAAGTGGGAGCAGGCTATGCAGTCAGAGATGGATTCGTTGATCCAAAATGAAACGTGGGAGCTTACTCCTTTGCCAAAGGGTAAGAAGGCACTACCATGCAAGTGGGTTTACAAGATAAAATTGTGTTCAATGGATGCAAAGCCTAGGTACAAAGCAAGGCTTGTGGCTAAAGGATTCAAGCAACAGAAAGGCATTGATTTGACGAGATCTTCTCCCCAGTGGTGAAGATGTCTACTTTGCGTATGTTGTTTGCTTTGGTAGCTACAGAAGACATGGAGTTGAAGCAAATGGATGTAAAGACAGCTTTCTTACATCCGGACTTGCATGAGGATTTGTACATGGAGCAACCAAGTGGGTTTGTTATTCATGGTTCAAAGAAGATGGTATGCCGGCTTCTTAAGACCTTGTATGGGCTGAAGCAATCATCTCGTGAATGGTATCGTAAGTTTGATGCATTCATGAGTTCATTGGGCTATGTACGCAGTTATGAGGACCCATGCCTCTATACTCCCAAGGCTGTAGATGGTAGTCTTATTGTTTTGGTTTTGTATGTGGATGACATGCTGATAGCAGGGAAGTGTATTTCTGATGTGGATGCCTTGAAACATAGGCTACATGAGACCTTTTCCATGAAGGATCTTGGGGATGCCAGTCATATTTTGGGTATGCGGATCACTCGTGATCGTTCTCGCAAGATGCTCTTTCTTAGTCAGAAAGAGTACATTGACAGGGTGCTTGAGCGTTTTCATATGGAAGGGGGGAAGGCCATTAGTACCCCGTTGCCTCCATATGTAAAACTCAGCCATGATGACTGCCCTCAGACAGATTTGGAGACTACAGAGATGTCTCAGATTCCCTATGCGTCAGCTGTTGGTTCCTTGATGTATGCCATGGTGGCTACGCGTCCAGATCTTGCTCATGCAGTTGGTGTGGTTAGCAGGTACATGTCTAACCCGGGCAAGCGTCATTGGGATGCAGTGAGAGGTATTCTCAGATACTTGAGAGGGACTTCAGAGTTGTCCCTATGTTATGGTGAGAAGGATATGTATGTTTGCGAATATACAGATTCAGACTATGCAGGGTCAGTGGACTCGAGGAAGTCTACTAGCGGCTATGTGTTCACAGTTGCAGGTGGACCGGTTTCATGGGCATCACATTTACAGCCATGTGTTGCTTTGAGCACTACAGAGGCTGAATATATGGCTGCCACTGACGCTGCCAAGGAGGCCGTATGGCTCTCACGACTAGTGGGAGATCTTGGTATGGCTGGTGATGCTCCGATTCTACATTGTGATAGCCAGAGTGCCATAGCGTTGGCACGAAATCCTGTCTTCCATGCGAAGACAAAGCACATTGAGGTGAGGTATCACTTCATATGAGAGGTGCTAGAGGACAAGCGCATAGAGCTTGTCAAGGTACACACTGACGATAACCCAGCTGATCTACTCACAAAGTCGTTAGCCTCACAGCGGTTTGCACATTGTAGATCGCTGATGGGTATGGCTTGACTTCTTTTGCTGTACTTTGGCCACTTTAAAGGCACACTGCCTTTAAGTGGGAGATTGTTGGGTTAAAGGCCCGTGTGCCCTGCTGCCCGTTGTTCAGCCGCCCATGTACAGCCATTCATTTACTCATTCATAATAACTATACTCTTAACTACACATTGTAGAGTGAGTACCGCCCCGCCACACACTGTGTCTATCTCCTTCTTCGTGCTGGCTCTCTGTGTGTGTGCTCTCCGATCCCAACACATTGTGTATGAGCAAACGGTTGGGCAACTTGAGTTGATAGGCCATCTCATTGATTGGCTTAAGAATTTGGAAGGGACCATAGTACCTTTTTGCTAACTTAGCATAGTACTTTTGGTGTCCCATAGGATTCTTGCCTGTCGTGTGCCTTAATCGAGCCCTGGGAAATTTGAGTAAGACCCAATCATTTTCTTTAAAGGCTCGGGCTCTTCTGTGCTTGTCAACAGCAGCCTTTTGCCTTTGTTGTGAGATAGAGATAGTATCCTTAATCTTTCGGAAAGATTCTTGTAGGTCTTGGCTATACTCATCTGCAGCAAAGATCTTCCTGTGTACCTTAAGTAGCAAGGGACTTTTTGATCTTCCCTCAATTACCTCAAAAGGTGCTTTTCCCGTGGAAGTATGTACAGTGTTATTGTAGGCATACTCCACTAAGGGTAAGTACTTCTCCCATTGGGATCTTTGATCTACTTCCGTGACATAGGCTTTTAGTAGATCGAGAATTGTTAGGTTAGCTATTTCACTTTGGCCATCTGTTTGCGGGTGATAGGCCGAAGAGAAGTTTAGCCTTGTTCCTAAATTCTCAAAGAGACCCTTCCAGAAATTACTAGTCATTCTAGGATCTCTATCTGACTCTATGGACATTGGCAGTCCATGGTACTTGAAGATTTGTGAATTTTGAAACCTTAGCATTTTGGAAGTCTTAATGGGTTGAACCTTAGGGTCTTTTGAGCCCATTGCTGCACATAGCTCTTTTGCAGATGGCCCCCCCTTTGGATCCCTATTTTCTCTCCTTTGGATCCCTACTGTGGCCGGTCTGCTAGCTTTAACCAATATTCTAGCTTTTTCTCCCCTGGCACTTCCCCATATTAAATGATCAGTTTAACATGAGAAAATCATTTAGGAGAATTAGATATTGATTCTTATGACACCTCACTTGTTATTACTCTTATAGCTTAGCATAACATAGTAGCATAGTAATGGAGATGAAGAAGATGGCAAGCTTTTGCTTTGAAGCATGGCTCTTGGTTGGATTTTCATTCCATAGCCAAGAGTTGTTGGTGTAGGCTCTCAACTTCTCAAGCTTGGAGAAGGAGATGGAGGTCTTGCTCTACACACAATGAGAATGAGAGTGTGTGTGAGTGTGTGAGAGGGAGTATATGCACAAGCTACCCCCCTCCTTGCTTGGGTCGACCCCCTCTTCTAGCACAAGATTTGATTTGATTGGAACTCCTCATGCTTAGCCAATCACATGTTTGTGCATATCAAGCAACAAGGGTAGCATTTGGACAAGTGTCCTCCTTACCCCTTTGAGAGAGAGGGCTTGAAGATTTCTTAGATAATTATTTAATAGAACTAAATTCTCATTGGACCTCTTTAAGGGCTATCCAATACGATCCAAGCATACCATGAGGGAAACATGGGTAGGGGCTTGACATGTGTCCTTGTTTCCTCCTAAGTCTTTTCTTGCCTTGAGAGTGTGTGTGAGTGTTCTCTCTCATCCCCTAGCTTCATGGCTTGCCCCCTCTTGTGTAGGGATCCCCTTTTACTTTTAGCATCTCAATCACCTTAGGCTTCAAGCACGACAAGCACCTCAAGCACCTTAATCATCAAGCATGACAAGCACCTCAAGCACCTTAGTCAGCAAGCACGACAAGCACCTCAAGCTTGGGCAAGGTTCCCACCTCAAGGTCAGCCCCATCTTTCCTAAGGTCCCAGGTCACTTGACCTATATGTTTGAGAGTGGTGTCAACAATAGCGTGGTGAAAGTTTAGCAATTTTTTCCGTCTTCAAACTTTTTAAATGCTCTAGAACCTTGAGGAAAACCTTGTCTTCTTCTTTGAAAGTAGCAAGACGACGATGCTCATCTGCATACTTCTTATATCGATCTTGAGCTTGCTTAACATTCTGTGTAGCAACTTAAAGCATTTCAAAATGGTCTTGGAAAAAATCCTTCGCTTGTTGTATCTTCTCCTTAGACAGCCCTACCATAACGGGTGATCTAGGTTGAAGTAAATTATCGTGATTATTTATTTTGGCCTAAAACGAACAGCTTTTGCAAATTTTTCAATGGTCAGTCTTTTTATGACATCTTTTAAGCCTCTGAGTCAAGTCTCACCAAATTTGAACAAGATTTATCAAGTCAAACTCAATTTCTTGACAATCAGTATAGATTTCAGTTTTTATTAACTTTTTGGTATGTTTTGTGATCCAAACTCTATGAGCCTTCACAAAAGATGTTTGTAACCATGCATAGAGTCTCTAGTATCAATCTTGATCCATTTTGATCCAAAAGCAAAAAATATTATTATTTATTTTTGACCTAAAATGAACAATTTTTGCAATATTTTCAATGGTCAGTCTTCTTGTGACATGTTTTAAGCCTCTGAGTCAAGTCAAAACTTAATTTGGCCTATATTCTCAAGAAAATGTAAATAATCTGAGTTTTTGCAAACTCTTGAAAATCTACCTCAAATGCATCTTTAAGCTTACCCACGCTGGTTCATACAACTTTTATGAGCATAATCTCCAGCCAGATTCAATGGTTTGACAGTCTTTTGGTGCTGCTTTAAGCCGTAGATCTAAAATTCCACAGCTTCACATAAACACCTCGCAAATGATTCTTTTGGAGTGAGAAATGATTTCATATCCCACTCCGGCTTCTACTTACCCTACTCCTAGATTCTACTGCAATTGGGTTGTGGAAGGTGTCCACAAACACTTGTTTCCTTGTTTTTTACGGTTCTCTGAGCCTTGATCTTAAGACTTGTCTCGTCCCCATCAATCATTCTCAAAATCATAACTTAATCCTACAATCCTACAAGGTACTTAGCAAGTACAATCTTTTTCCAAGCTACCTCACATAGCAAAAGAGGACATTCTTAAGCTATGCAGTTTTCAAGAGAAATTTTACTATAGGTGATCCTAGAAGTTAAAGGATAACTACATAAGAGGCTCCTTTTTTCCCTAGTTTAGGTCTATTCATCCCCGGAAATGGCGCCAAATGTGGATGGGTTTCTTAACCTCACTCTTATCTTATTGCAGACATAGCGAGAACCACGAACATAATTGTCAATCCATGAGACGAAGCTGACTCGACTAGTGCATAGAGGCTACAAGAGGGTGTCCATCTCTTGGAAAACAACAGACAACTCACATCTAACTCAAGCTACACTCAAATGACCTAAGTTATCAAAAGAAGATCACTAATCGGCAAGCAAACCATTATCGTTTTACAACATCAAACGACATCCAAATGCTATGAAACTTCTAGGACAAGTATATAAGACCTAAGCACACATGCTTATGGTCTCAAATCTCACTTTCGAAGAAGTGCAAAAATTGTGATTATTAATAGCAGTGAGATTTTCACCTAGTCGTTTCTGACCCCCAATGCATCTAAATGCTTAGCAATGATGCCCCAATACCCCTTCTATACTTACTTTGTGATTTCCTAGCTTAAATTCCTACTAATAATGACATTAGGCCACAGGTTGGCTGCACCAAAAGCTACGATTTACCATGATATATTTACATCAATGCATAGAGTTCTTGCCTGCGGTTGCAACACAACAGACGACACTACAATGTGACAACCTACAAGGGAGTAGGAGGCAGCATGAGAAGGAGAGAAGTGAGCATCGTTAGCTCACACTGTGTATTTCTTATCCAAAAACATAATCAAAACTTTACAAAGTTGGCTTTTATACCTTAGCCAAGGTCTAAAATGTGTAATGTCCGACGCCCAAGACCTTTGAGGCTCCACAACTTACTGTATCTATAACCTAGGTACACTAACTGACCTATTCTTTACATCCTGGAACTCTTATTGAGCTTATAACACGTTACAATTATCACAATGGCTAAATAAATCAAGAAATTACAATATATGGCCGTTTTGGAAAAATGTGAAAAGTGTGTAACTCCAATCTTCATGCCTCTTCATATTCATCTTTGATGTGCATTCAAAAGGCTTCGATCTTTAGCATCTCTGTTAACTGACGTTGGCTCAGTTAACAGAGAGTTTGGAATGGCCTAAGCCAGGCAGTGCCTTGATCGCAGCAACCAAAAGGAGAATCAAGGTGGATGTGCAATTAGCAATGAAGTGCACGTATGGTTCCCACAAAGCCACAGTAACATGGTTTATGTCTCTTCATGTGTTTGTGTTTATATTTTTCCTTCAGAATGTTCACAGGACACCAACAATGTGGACTTGCAAAGGGGGAAAGTGCGATCAACGGATTCCTTGCAGAAGGATGGGAGACTAAGGTGGTCAACCACCAGGGAGATAGAATCAAGTGCTCTGTAGTTACTGACAATGTGGTGTTCAGATACCATATTGCGAAGCAAAGCTTGCCGATGGTCTTTCCCTATAGAAGATGGAAACTGACGATGGGAGAATGGGAGGCACTAGACTTCAATGTTGCCACTAGAGAATTAGTTGACCTGCAAATATGTCTCCATGATGATGCAGTGCACCATATTACATTGAATAATGATTGGCACCTTAGTCATCTTCGCGACGAGTATCTTAATCTCAAATGTACCTTGCCCAAGCAATATCTCTTTGTAATCAATGAAAAGGTTGTTCGCTCCAGAAAAGAGAAGAGATTTCAGTGTGAGAACGTTCTGTTTCCGTGATGCATTGTTGTAAAATCTTGTAACTGACAGGGATTTTGCTCCCATTAATACATACGGTGTTTTGAATCTTGTTTTTGTGCATACTTGTTTATTCTCAACTTGTTCAAGTTTTTTATTGAAACATGCAATTTCTTTGATGTGGAGCACGAATGTTTTCAATGTTGGTGTCTTTCAATGCTTTGTCACGTGATTTGTTTAAAATTATGGTTTTAAGTGCTTTTTAAAAAGTGACTTTGGGTATGTAAGTGACTTTCTAAGTTTTAAACTTCATTTCTCACATTCACAAAACTCTAGCTCTAAGCTCTCTTCACATCTTCTTTGCGAATGGCCCCATGGCAATTTTTTATGATGCAGTCTCACACAATTAGAAAAGGTAAGACTTGTTTGAAGGGACAATTGACATGCAGGCCTATGCCAACCTTTATGCAGAGGCTTTCGAAAGCTTTCTTGACTATATGGTGCAACACATGGAAGAATATGCCATAATTTTTTAGGGACCTGACACGGCGTGGTTGCTATTGGATTTCCTCAAGCATCTCTATGCGGCTAACAAAAACTTTTGGTTTTGCTTGTTAAGGTTTATTAAAGGCCTCACAATGGGACTACATGACAACGGATGAAGATGATCTCATAGATTTGGGCATGGGGTGCATAGGCACCCAATTCATTTCTTGGGACATGGTTCTGGTCTTACTTGTGCTTGAGGGCTTGGATAAGGGAAAATCAAAGGAAAAGGTCAACCAAAAACCACCTGTGACCAGGCTCTTTGAGGTATTTTTGAAGGCCTTGAACTCCTAGCCTTTTCTTGTTGGGTGGCTTGAGATCTATCCTCTGTTGCCTTTCTCTCTGCCTCTGCTCTTGCTTGTAAGCTTTCCAAATGAGCTCTCTCGGCCTCGGCTCTCTGCCATTCCTCGTGCTCTCTCTGTCTTCTTGCACTCTTTGTGCTTCCTTCTCAGCTACCTCTTTCTTTTCCATCTCCCTCATTCTTTTCCTCCTCTTGGCCTCTCGTGCTTTAAAAACCACATCGCTTGGTATTACCTTGATTACTCTTTGTTTGATTTGTGGAGGAATCTTTTGCGGCATGGTTTCCGCGGTGGCCTGAGCACCAGTTTTTGTGACATCAGGTGAGGGCTTTGGATTTTGAAGTGGACTTCGGTATTCTTCTTCTGTTTCTCTTGTTTCTTGCGTGGCTCTCTGTAGGGATGAAACTGATGGGGGATCTGGCAAAGGTGTGCGATTGGCACGGTTTAAATCTTTGAGATCTCCCAAAATATGTCACATGGTGGTTAAATCATCTGGTTGGGGAGGCTCTTGGGTGTCTGGAGAGGGTTGGGGCACTGGGTTATCCACTAGTGGTTGGGGATGTGGATTTGAAGCCGTAGATTGTGCATAAGGTTCTGGCTACGAATATTTTGCGATATGAGTGGCTTTGGTGGTATTGTTGTGCGTAGTGTCAGTCTGCTCGTATGAATCGTCCATGTGGTGCAAAATATGAGTGCGTGCACGTTTGTGCTCGAGAGGATCTTCTAGAATGTGCAAACAAGAAATGAACTTCAAGTTGTGAGTTTTGACTTATATAGTACTAAAATTTTTATTTAAAAAACTTAAAAACTCAATAATACTAATAAAAATTTCAAAAAACTCCAAAATTAGCAAAATTTGACCCATGGAACCACTAATTGGGGCGTCAACAAATCACGTGGCATTACAATGTATATTTACATAGAAGTGGTTAGTGTCAAATTTATTGGTTTTCCACCCAACGCCTGCCATTTCGTCACCTTGTCTCCAACCATCGTCGGAATCGATCTTTTGCACTAGAAGCATGATATGATTGTGATCACCTCACGCTAACCAATTTCTCTATTCTGCATTTCAAACTTCTTTGCACTCTAGTCTTCTTTCTTTTTCTCTCCGCTAAAACTCTGTAGAACCAATTGAACATTTCATGTAGGGCATTGCCCTTTTTCCTCCCACCTCCATGCTGTGTATTTTTAAAATACACTGCTTTTGCTTGATAGTGTGAGTGCTCCATTCCTTGGCTACTCCAGATACCCAATGAATTGAATGTGTCGAGAAAAAATGAGCTATGAGCAAAAAGAATGTGCTGAAAAAATAATAAAACTTTAGTTCAAACACTGATGTTTTTTTACTGCAAAGACAAAGTATTCACCCCACCATGTAATGTGTTATGTGCGTCTCCCCCCAAGCATCCACCATTCACGTTGTCAAACTATTGATTACAAACTTTAAGGTGGATATCTTATTACAGGTTAGCTTTGCCTTTTTAAGTGAACACAAATTATCATCTATAGACTGCCACACACAAGCATGCTTAATTCCTAGGGCTGCTTCGTCACCTCTAAAGGTGGTAATGTCACACACTTTTTTCCACAATTGAAACTCATTAGGACTTTGGGAGTCAGAATAGTCTGAAAGCATATGTCTAGATTTACTACCACCATACATATTTTATTAGGACAATCCCGTGTACTTCCAAATGCCTTCTTGTCCTTTGATAACTCTACTGCACCCGGCCAACTTTTGATAGAATAGATTCGAGTTCTTTGATACACTCTTCCCTTCTTTCTGCACGCTCCATATTCCAAGCATAATTAATATGGAGCATAAGCAACTTGTCAAGATTCATAGACGGGCATGAAGAGTGTACACATGCATATTTATCAGAGGAATTAGTAGAATAGGATCCCAATTTGGATCGTCCATGTCTCGATTAGGGGGTACACTCTGGTTACAATTGATAATACCTTGAAACCAATTTTGTAGTGCTTTACCCATTGTTTGTGTAGTGGGCACACCTTTCGCAGAGTTGACTGTAACTTTGTCACCCTTACCCTTACCGCCCTTTGACTTGTTGCCCTTTGAATCTTTGCCCTCAGTTTCTAATGAGACTTTATTGTGGCAAAAATAAATGCATGGAAAGAGGGTCATTGCACCTTGTTTACACCCTGACATACACTTGAGAGTTTTCAAGTCTCCTGCCAAATGCCACTCCACTTGGAACGTACCCAGACCTAAAACCTGCAATCGTTGTCTTTCTTGTTGTTTTCGAATGACATCAACGATTGGGGTGTGATTAAAATACCATTTGAGGGACTCATGTGTCTCATGTGGGAGATGAAAAGCTACCAACCACCAGATATTCTTCTTAGATTGAACACCTAAATAGGTGTTTCCCTTCTTGTTAGCATTTAGCTCAACATTGATGCCCACCAAGGCTCTATTCATAAGTGTAACGCTTACCCTTTTGAGTCGTTGACCTTTGACAATCTGACACTCATCAAGTTTCATAAAAAATATAACTTTTGCATCACACTCTTCCTGTGTCAACCTATAAAATCTGATCATTGACTCTTGATGCTTCAACAAGTCAACATAGACATTATTGAACTCACTCTAACGGAAGGATTTTCTCTCTTCTAATGGCAGGGCATCCTCCATGTATTGAAATCCACACAACAAGCTTGCAACATCATTATGGGCGCACCTTTTTGCAACGTTGGCACTATAAGGTGTTGGCAGCAACCTAAACAAACCTTTGCTCTGTGACCTAGTCTGACACGTCTATAGAAAGCTTCGTAGGCCTCGAAACTTATTCTTGTGCTGTCACACACCTCCATCATCTCTTGAGGCTACACAATGCTCTTGAGCTCTTTTGGTGCAAAACATTAGCAACACGAGCATTGGATGGATCATCCAATAGCTCCACCAACTCCTTTAATTTGATGATATGTTGCAGTGGAGTATGTCCAATTTTTTGACCATCAAAATCAATTCCCATCATCATCCGAGTCAAGTTCCTGCATATTGAAATAATATTACAACAAATTGTAGAAAATGTAAGAAATGAGAAGCTTGTATTTGTATTCCTACCGAGTTTGACGGATATGTTTCTTTTGAGTTCCACCGCTTGAAGATAGCATAGACATCTCATGTCTCTTGCGCTTGCAAATGTGGCACCCCAATGGAATGTAAGTGAGATGATCGATTCGTCGGTGCATATTACGCGCAGTGTGTTGTAGCTGAACATAATCGTTTAGACGGTGCTCTTGCTCTATTTTTTGATGCTCTACCTTTTGAATAAGCTTTGACATCTTGTCGTTTAGTTGCTTCGTCTTCTCATTGGCTTCCTCTTAGACTTGCTGAATGTCTTTCACGTACTTCTCTTGCAATGATGAATAGGAAGCATAGAGATGTTTTCTTGCTTCCGTTTCATTGACAAAAGATGAATATAATCTCCAGAAGTAGCCAAACAATCCGTCTCTCCCATCTCCAAGAAAACGCAGTAGCTCAGTGACATTACGAAAGGGCGGTGATGCATTGGTCATTGGATTGCCAGGGTAAATATGACCATCAACCCATAAGTTGATTGCCTTGCACCCAAGGTTCCGTAGCTAATCTCCAGCATTGGGATTAGATGTGCCAAGTCACACAGTAGCGTACTCCTGCTCTAAATCAGTGTTTAATCAAATATCATTTTGACTTGTTAGTAATGTCTTGCACTGGTAGGGGATTTAATGACATTTGTGTTAGTTAATCAAGAAAATTAGAGAGAATATGTAATGGTGACTACTACAAGCAGGTGAAGGTGGCTATGGAGGAAAGAAGTGGAGAGTACTCAGAGATAGGAGAAAAGGATTATATTGTGGAGGAAAGAAAGAGAGGCAGTGCAGCTCAATTTCCTTTGAATTCAAATTATTGATCATGAGTGCTGCACACAAAGGTAGTGGAGTTTTCCATTGCTCTCAGCTGGAGCTGGAATGGGAGAAGCATGAGGGGGGGGGGGGGGGGGAGAGAGAGAGAGAGAGAGGACAGATTTGCAACCTTGGAAGATCTGCACACTGGTAGAAAGAGGTAGCAAAGAATGTTCCTTAATGATTGGGAGGGAAAGTGACAAGAGAGAAAAGGGGGGAAAAGAAAGAGAGAGATTTGGCTCATGTTTTAGAGATAGAATGTAATGAGAGAATATGGAAAATCTACTTTTTTTGGCAAGGGGGGGAGGGGCTGAGAAGTGCCTCCTTTAATGAGTTTTAAGTGAGAGAGAGTGTTTTATATGTTAGAGAGAGAAGAGGGGTGGGAAAAGAACATCTCAAAATTCATTTACCCACCTCTCTTTTGAGTTACTAAATAGACTATTTTCAAATACAAAATATGGAAATGGCTTTTTTTAAAATCTCAGCATAGGTCTTTTTGCCCTCTCTTCTAGGCTTGGTCAAACTTGTCTTAAGCTTTAAGCATTCCCTTAAACTACCAAATAAAGAGGCCCTCCTATACCCCATTAGCTTCCTAATGCCAAAACATCTTTCCTTATCAATTCAAACTTTCCAATCAAAGTCATCAGACTAAATTTGAATTCAACTTTCCAGGGTCAACTAGCGGGAGTTCTCTGGTTCATCCTCCTTGGTTCAAGGTCAGTAATGATCTTTTCTTGGTTATGACCGAGCACAGCCGTCATTGCATTCCCCTAAGATGAGGGTTATTACAAACTACACAAATCCTCGTTCCCAAGTTTGATCCCTACTCGAAAAATCAAAATCCATTTTCATGTTTTTAACTTAACTTAATGTAGAAGATAAAAATTTGGATCAACTTTTTAGCTAGCAATATAACCCTCCAGAATCCACCCTCCCGCCAAACCGTTTGGTAAATGCATATTTCCAAGGTAGTACTATGATACTAGAAAAACAAGAGTCCAATCAAGTTAGCCAGAGAATACATTTTAAGCAAGCATCATGCAAATAGTTTCGTACCCTTGGGAGTGTGCGTTTATCAGGTCATTCCCAACTTTTTCCATTTAAAAATTTTAATTCTCTTTTTCTTTAGTATTATTAAATTTATCTAGTTATCTTTCAAGCAATCACACATACTTCTTTAGGAATATCCCTATCCTTGTCCGAGTATTACCAAAACCCGAGCAAGGTTTGTCGAGCAATGAGAAGCCCGAGCAAGTAGCAAAGTTATTACAAACTATGTCATTATCCACAACTACATTCAACACTATAATTTTAATTTTAACTTTAAATTTTAACGAGCAATCTAATGCAACTCAACAATGCTCATACATCTACAAAGTTTCTAAACTATATTAAGAGACAATTGTCATATCTTATACCCAAAAAAGAAAGATTTCTTTAGAATTGTAAGGTAACAAGTGGAATATTGGGTGGGATGTAGAGAGCAACATGACGTGCATTTTTCTAACAACAACAAGAAATGTCCATCTTGTGACTATGAAGAGTCACACTTGTCATCAATAAAGACATTTCACCCCTGATACTTCTTGTGGGTGTCAAATCGTATCGTATATCAGCAGCCATGGTTTTTGCAATCCACTCAGCATAAACCGGCAACACACTTCTATACAAAAAGAAAAAGATAAGTCTCACAACCCACATGTAAGAAATAAAGAACCTACATCATAGAAACACGAGAAACCTCAAATTGTTGTTTGAATCATTACCCATAATTCTTAAATATTGAACAATGATACCAAAAAAGTGACAAAATAGTTTAAAGTATGATGGACTCTCACTAGTCATCAAAGGGGTTGACACGCAAAGGCATGTCACCCACATCATCAACATCAAGAGAGGTGGAGGCCCCCTCTCTTCTTTGCTTTTTAGGGCAAAATAATGGTTGCACATAATCTGAAATCAAAGTGTCATCACTGTTGACTGCTGCACACACCTACCATGTGCATAAGCATGCTACCAATATGAGCGTTATACCACATCCCAACTCCAAACAAAAACCTCCATGCCTACAAAGAAGCTCCAAAAAACATGCAATAAAAGAATGACTTTGTTGCAAGCCACCACGCCATGGCTACTCTGATTATGATCTCGCTAAAGAAGACTCTGGAAGATGGTGTAGCATCATGTAAGAATCCAAAGGCTGCATACCAAGTCGATTGAATAGTGGGGTTCTCTCAGCCACAAAGCAAGGTGGTTGCATGCCAACCCTATGCACCATAAGTAAGAGAAAACAATGACACTACACCACAACATAGACAATTAGAACAATAAGAATAACAATAACACACCAAAATAAGAAACAAACAGTTAATATGTAGAAGAGCATTACCTCAATCCGACCACCAAATCTATTACCATACCCATAATCTCCATGATGGAGGACTACAATGCGACGATGAATAGCCATCTCTGATGCACAGAAAATCTTTCAACCCAGCCAATGGTATCTCCTACAAGAGGCTTCAAAATTCACAATAGAAAACACACAACAAAAATATAGACAAGTATGGTATAAAATTATGATTGAAGCACAAACCTGCCATAGAGACCATGATTAACAACCACCCAAATTCTGACAAATTCTAATATGCAAGTTGCATGCCTGCACAAACATGGTCCTCGCTACAAATATCCCAAAGGGGCACAACAGGGGAGGCGAAGTGGGAACCACCAATGGGAAGATCCAAAAAAATGAAATCAGCAGCCCATGCGACTGTTCTCCCACCACGCACGCACAAGGTCCCATCCAAACGTGCATGTCATAATAATCAATATCTAATTCTCCTAAATGATTTTCTCATGTTAAACTGATCATTTAATATGGGGAAGTGCTAGGGGAGAAAAAGCTAGAATATTGGTTAAGCTAGCAGACCGGCCACAGTAGGGATCCAAAGGAGGGAAAATAGGGATACAAAGGGAGGGCCATCTGCAAAAGAGCTATGTACAGCAATGGGCTCAAAAGACCCTAAGGTTCAGCCCATTAAGACTTCCAAAATGCTAAGGTTCCAAAATTCAAAGCTTGTGTCCAAAGGTCAAACAATAGGGGGATTGGATGCTTTGAGTGTGTCCCAAAAAGTCTTTGTCAAGCCCTACATAGGAGGGGGCGATCCCAAGAAGTAGGGAATGAGAGAGAAACACCCACACACACTCACAAGCTTCATTTGTACACAAGGGCAAAGAGGGACACATGTCAGCTCCCTAGGCCAGATGCTCACGAGGTGTACTCAAATCCTATTGGATGGCCATGGAGGTGACCAATGAGAATGAGGCTAGAGTAAATCTAGTTTAATTAATTTAAAAACACTTAATTAAAGAACCAATAGGAATTAATCTCTCTAGAAGACTATTGGATAGTCTCCCAAGGGGACCAATGAGCATTCAACAGCCCAATGGCTTGCCTGATTCCTATTGGCCAGGAGGCAAAGGGGTCCAATGAGAGTTTAGATGAATTAAATAATTACCTAAAGCTATCACAAAAGGGGAAAGGGGGACACTTTTCAGAAGGCTATCACTTATGCTGCTTCAACCTTTGTCAATCTCTAATTCACCATGGGTGAGCATATCCATGGATTTTATCTTTGGATTGCCTAAGTCTATCCATGGGAATACGGGAATATGGACAATAGTGGACAGGTTCAGTAAACAAGCTCATTTTATACCTATCAAAAAGACTATCAAAGCCCATCAAATGGAAACCCTCTTCATTGCACAAATCTTCAAGTACCATGGCTTGCCAATGTCCATAGTCAGATAGAGATCCTAGAATGACCAATAATTTCTGGAAGGGTCTCTTTGAGAATTTAGGGACAAGGCTAAACTTCTCTTCGGCCTATCACCCGCAAACGGGTGGCCAAAGTGAAATAGCTAACCTAACAATTCTCGATCTACTAAAAGCCTATGTATCGGAAGTAGATCAAAGATCCCAATGGGAGAAGTACTTACCCTTAGTGGAGTATGCCTACAATAACATTGTACATACTTCCACGGGAAAAGCACCTTTTGAGGTAATTGAGGGAAGATCAAAAAGTACCTTGCTACTTAACACTAGGTTGGTAACCTAACAGGACATAAAAGTGTTCTTTCAGGGTTTTGAAAAAAACCTCCAAAACCATAGTAGATCCACTCATTTTGTAAAATCCTTTCATGAGGTTATAGTTCAAGGCCTGCTACACATGGAAAAAATAAGAAACTTGTAAAATTTCTCATCTTTTGGTCACACCAAGCCTCCAAAGTTGATGGACCAGTACATTTTCATGAAAATAGTCATTTCTTACGTTTTGTTGCATAAAAATAAGATTAGGGATTTTTGTAGGACTTGAGATAAATTCCCTAGTTAACTTCAATGGGTTGGTGATCAGAACATATGATTGCTTCTCACTCACTATTTTTTGTTTTGCCAAAAGAAATAGGTACAAAAAAAGTTGAATTTTTACCATTCTGCAAACCTATCATCAAAGTTTCTATAGCCATGCTCAATACAAATAATATATGCATGTTTTCTTAGTTCCCTATTGTCCTTTAGGTTCATAAGGAGCCATGGATCATGTCAAAAGAATAATACATCTCTTACCAAGGGGAACCTTGGGGACAAATATGAAGTGCTAAATACAGCAAACATGAAAAAACTGGGTTCAACATTATGAGTTGTGGAATCCCATAGAAACTATTCAATATCTAGCCAAATTTGATCCTCATGACTAGATATGGTTCTACCTACAAAATGCATGTAGTTGTCACAAGAAACTAACAATATTGAAAAAGCTATACTTGATATACTAGAATGTTTCGTTTTCTTCTATAATTGAAAAAATCAACCATCATTGTCTACTATGCAAAATAGGGTATTAGGTGCCCTAAAACTCAAGGAATATTAGCTTTATGTTACAATATGCGACATAGAAAATCAAAACTGCATTTGGATATTATCAAAGCCACCAAAAAAATCATAGAAGAGCTAAAATTGGCTAAAAAGCAGGATTTGACAATTTTTGTAATTTGGTCATAACTTACAACTTTAACATTTATTTCTCCCTAGAAGCATCAAGACATGTTGAGGACTACTAAAGATAGTTCTCTAGCATTATAGACCTCACAAACATGAATTCTAGAGTGGTATAGTTGCAAAAAGTTGAAAAAAGCCAAAAACAGGACCCGTTTTTGTAATTTGGTCATAACTTACAACTTTAACATTTATTTCTCCCTAGAAGCATCAAGACATGTTGAGGACTACTAAAGATAGTTCTCTAGCATTATAGACCTCACAAACATGAATTCTAGAGTGGTATAGTTGCAAAAAGTTGAAAAAAAGCCAAAAACAGGACCCGTTTTTTCACACAATTTAGGTTGTGAAATGTTGTGCAAGGACAAGGTTAAAGATGGAATTGATATTCCAAAAAAATGTCGAGTTTTTTTCAGCTCATGAGACAACTTTCTAGATAGATAGCACCTCAAAATCCATTTTGAAACTCTTGACATAATTCAAGGAAAATGGTCACTTAATAGGATATAAAAGTGTCCCATTACCAACCTAGTGTTAAGGTACACGGAAAGAGCTTTGCTGCAAATGAGTATAGCCGAGACCTACAAGAATCTTTCCAAAAGATTAAGGATGCTATCTCTATTTCACAAAAAATGCAAAAGGCTGCTATCTACTGACAAGCGCAGAAGAGCCCAAGCCTTTAAAGAAAATGATTGGGTCTTACTCAAATTTCCCAAGCTCGATTAAGGCACACGACAGGCAAGAATCCTACGGGACACCAAAAGTACTATGCTAAGTTAGCAAAAAGGTACTATGGTCGCTTCCAAATTCTTAGGCCAATCAATGAGATGGCCTATCAACTCAAGTGGCCCAACCATTGGCTCATATACAATGCTTTCCATGTGAGCCTATTAAAGCCTTACAAAGGAGAGCCACTCAAGAACCAACTATTGAAGACCCACCGGAGATCGAGGACCAAGAAGAGGTGTTGCATCCCGAGTCCATTCTCCGACATGAAGACAAGGTACTAAGAGGTGGTAAGACTATCCGAAAATATCTTATTAAGTTTAAGAATTATCCTTTTGAAGATGCTAGATGGATGCAAGGCATACAATTAAAGGATAACCTAAACCTTGTCAATGCTTACAATGCTTCCCTAGAGTAGGCAAATGTACAAATGTTTAAAACGAACAAAGTTTTTGTCTTATAAGACTCTCTTTTTCTTTATTGTGCACAAAAATGTAGTATGCATGCTTAGATCAAGTTTGCGGAGACGACGTCTCCCGAACACCAAGTAGAGCTTGTCACTCTACTATGGAAGACTGATAGGACTAATGTGAAGACATGCTTGAGGCTCTCAAGCGCCAAATGGACTAGTCATCCATTCTGGAACGATGGCGTAGGGTAACATAGGGATCCTCTACCCGCGAGGAAAAGGACTAATGAATATGCTTTATCTTCTCTACCCCATAGTCCAGGACGACTATGATTTCAAGAGAGAGGTAATGTCATAATAAGAAATATCTAATCCTCCTAAATGATTTTCTCATGTTAAACTGATCATTTGATATGGGGAGGTTCCAGGGGAGAAAAAACTAGAATATTGGTTAAGCTAGCAGACTGGCCACAGTAGGGATCCAAAGGGGGGGCCATCTACAAAAGAGTTATGTGCAGCAATGGGCTCAAAATCCCATTGAGACTTCCAAAATTCTAAGGTTCCAAAATTCAAAGGTTGTGTCCAAAGGTCAAACATTAGGGAAATTGGATGCTTTGAGTGTATCCCAAAAAGTCTTTGTCAAGCCCTACATAAGAGGGGACGAGCCCAAGAAGTAGGGGATGAGAGAGAAACACCCACACACACTCACAAGCTTCATTTGTACAAGGGGAAAGAGGAACACATGTCAGCTCCCTAGGCCAGATGCCCACAAGGTGTACTCAAATCCTATTGGATGGCCATGGAGGTGGACCAATGAGAATTAGGCTAGATTAAATCTAGTTTAATTAATTTAAAAACACTGAATAAAAGAACCAATTGGAATTAAGCTCTCTAGAAGACTATTGGACAGTCTCCCGAGGGGACCAATGAGCATTCAGCATCCCAATGGCTTGCCTGATTCCTATTGGCCAGTAGGCAAATGGGTCCAATGAGAGTTTAGATGAATTAAATAATTACCTAAAGCTCTCACAAAATGGAAAAAGGGGACACTTGTCAGACGGTTATCACTTATGGTGCTTAATTTCCATTGCCTGAGGCTGGCGAGGTCCAATAGGGTTGTAGCATGAGTAATTAGGAAGGGGGGTCGACCAAGAGAGAGAGGGGGCTGATTTTTGCAAGGCATTATCACACACACACTCACACAATCTCATGTGTGAAGCAACGAAGACTCTCTCTCCTTCTCAAGCTTTAATGGAAAGCTTACCACCTAATCCAAGCGTGTGAGAAGGGAGGCCTACACCAACAACTCTTGGCTTTGTGATGCAAATCCAACCAAGAGCCAAGCTTCAATGCATGCTCATCTCCTCTACCATGCTAATTAGTAAGCTAATCTATGCTAATATCAGCGATTATGTAAGGAGATGTACATCTTTCTCGTAAGAATACTCCTTCTTCCTCTCAATCTACTCTCATACCCCACTAGCTCTCACCATCTTCGAAGGTGTGTGAGGTCTTGGGTCTGAAACCGTGAGGTAATTGATGTTGTGTTTGATAAGTGTTTTGCTTAGTGCATGAATTTTCCATCTTCATTGCACTAGCTAGTATTGAAGGAACACAAAGAATTGTATTGTAAAGTGTCTCTCTTGATGGGAGAAACCATAATACAAAGCCTTTTTGGAGGGGGGACCGGCTCCATGCAAATCCGGTCCTCAACTGTTGTCAATTACTTAATTTCTCTCTCTTTTGAAGTATTGTTCATGCTATCTAACTAGGTGTTATGCTTTTTATTGCTCTCTCCACCCAAGCACTCTTGTTGATCTCATTAGAAATCTATTCTGAAATGCTCACTATGTTCATGCTATTTTCCGCTACACACAAGTTACTAGGCCATTAAATGTTACAGTGCACATCCCATGTGCTCATGAACACGAATCCATGTTGGATGTCAAACATCGGCCCTAAAATTAGCAGCAATGGCTATGTAGTCCCTAGAAATGGCCATGCGTCATGAGTCAGACGATGAGGACAGAGAAGACAAGGGAATATCAACGATGTAGACAGAAGAAATGTTTTTCTTTGCAACAATCTCCCCAGGAGCTACTGCGATACAAGAGGCTAAACAAAGTGACTTAACTCCAATAAATGAAACAAAACAAACAATTGCATCATAAGTGATAGCTCACCATGCTCTCAGTCCATGTTCTCTACCACCCTAGTCTCAACAACCTCCTTTCCCTTGCACAAGTATTTGTAGCTTAGAAAAAAAAAATACACAATATTACCAATATGTAAAACAAATAATATAAGGAAAAATAGAGTATAAATATCTTCAACAAATTATGTTTGAAACTGTTTGGAGTAACCATATATTGGATATCACCTCATCCACTCTAGGAGGGAGAGGCACATCAAGCAGATGTGCCACCAGATCTGATCATAGTATTGTGAAGCCCTCTCTCTCAAGCCAATAGATGCCCAAAAGCCATGTCTATCCACCATGGACATGTCTCCATCTCCCAAGTAGTGAGCTTATGCATGGAAGGGGAGTACATGCATTCTTCCCCAGTAGATAGTTGTGCCCAATGCTTAGCTAAGAATGGGATTCCTAGAAGAAAGCCTTTTCCAACCAAGAATAATAGAAATCTAAAACAAACAAACAAAATAACATCACTGCAACCTTCATAATTATAAAATTCTTGAAATAAAAGTATGATTAGCTTGACCTATAGGCTAGCCATTGAGATGCCATGCTTATTGTGTCCACTTTCTTCAAAGCTTGCTTGTCAACATCTTTTGTCTTACCTTCAAGAGAGGTTTCCAAAGGATAAAGATAGGGTCGTGCTTCAAACTTGAGCTCCTCAAAATAGGAGGCAAGAGAGCAATCATGAGGCAGCAAAATACCATCAACAATAATGATAAAGTCCTCCACAAACTTTGTGGCCCTGTCCAAAATCCTTTGCAGAAGGCTCTCTCTATGAATCCAACTACAAAACAAGGAATAGGAGAAAAAACTAAAATAATCACAAAAAACTACCAATTCTACCTCGAAGATTCTTAAAAGTCAAAGAATCTTTACTTACATGTGATACACATGATCTCCTTTCTTTAAACCATAAGATTCTCTAGTAATCTTGTCTGCCTCAAGCAAGGAAACCCATAGCAATTTGCTCAAGACAAGAGCATCATGCATATCAATCAAGTTTAGTTTCTCAAGCGTAGTCCAACTGTCAGGACCCCACTTGAGCGCAAGAACTCGAACCATCCAATCCAGTGCAAGATTCAAATCAACAATATTTAGCAATTCAATTTGTGAGCAACGAATAAAAGAACCAAGTTCCAACAACTATTACACTATGTGCAAAACACCTAGACAAAAATAATGCAACCACCTTCCCAACGCGCTCTCCATATTTGAGTGCTAAATCATTGAGAATCTTCTCCTCCTCCTTTATAAGTTCTTCATTTGTCATTGTGTGCCTAGCTTGCTCTATTCTTTGGCTCAATTCCTTGGACACTTGAACCTTCGACACATACTTAAAAATATATAATTTGCAAAAAAAAAAAAACACATACTCTTTGGCTCAATTACTTGGACATTTTAACCTTCAACACATAATTAAAAATATATAATTTTCACAAAAAACAAACATAAGATGGTTCTAAAAAAGCAAGCCAGAGACACTTACATCGTATAGGAGCTTTCCCAAGTATTGACGAGTAAGTGGATACAAAGGCTCCACACCCTTCGAGTATTTCTTACGGACTGCAACAATCAACTTTTGATCTTTTTTTGGAAACCCCTTTACATAGGCTTCATAATCTGTTGCACAAATGTAGTTGACAAGCTCATCCCTTATATGAGTGACAACAAGGACATGTGTGTTCATTCTATTCCAAGTTCATATACAATACATACAAAGTCAGAAACATAAAAGAAATTCTGTGCTAAAATATATGGAAAGTCATAAAACTTAAAAATTCATTCTTTGCAAGTTACTAAGAAGATCTATCTCTGGCACTCGTGTAGGATCAATAACTGTACAAAGCACACTCCAATGTTTCTCTCGATCAGAGGAAGATCTCTCTTTAATACCAGTCGTCCAAGTGACCGTTCTATGATTACCCTCCCAAATGTAGAACATTTTATTAGAGAGAACTTGAAGATTTGGTATTTTAGAAAGCTCAATTTCAAACTCTTTGTGTATATCAACCCATATTGGGTCCCATGAAGAAATAAGGTCCGCTACAAAATAGATAATCATACACAAAAAAGAACAATTAACAACTATTTATGATAACAAGGAAAAACACCCAACAACCAGACAGTAAGGAACATCAAAGTAGAGAAATGAAATACTTGTCACATAAGCCTTCTCCTTCTTACAATTCCAAATTGAAACAATAAAAGCTCATTTTTCTTGCATGTAGCCCTCTTTTGCAAAAGCAGTTTTCAATCTAGTGACATCATTTCTTAATCCTCTCACCCTTGCATAGGGGATCAATCGACATAAAGGAATTGGTGGACAATCAAAACAACTAAACATGCGAGTACATTGAAGAATATCTTGTCCTCTATGCATGTAGAGCTTGTGCTCATCCCCTTTGTCTGTATCTGATTACTGCTACTGCATCTCTTACGACATAAGGCACTATTTGTAAACATGCCTCTTGCGGGGCAAGAGACTCATCAACTTCATTTATGGAGCCAAGCCCCAAGTCTTGACTTTGCATCTCCTCTTCTTGTGTCTCCAAACCTTTTGTCATATCTGTGATAGCGACTGCACTTATTTGATCACTACTTTCTAAGATAGTGGAATCTTGAGTTGAAGAAAGTCGTCTCCCTCTTTGACCTTGTCCATGAATTGAAGGACTCGCAAAGCACAACCAAAACCAATTTATTTACGTCGCTGAAATTTCCTCCAGGCATCCACGCCGATGCGGATGCCTAGAGGCAATTCAAAAAATCAAAAACTTTATCTTATTGTTGAAAATCCCCCCAGCCATCCACGTCAGTGTGGATCGCTTGAGGGAGCTTATAGATTTAAGAAAAGCATGACCAAATTATAAAATTTTATCTTCATAAATTCCTTCTAGCCATCCATGTCGGTGTGGATGGCTTGAGGGAGCTTACTGAGTTTAATAAAGCATGACCAAATTCAAAAATCATGTCTTCAAAAATCACTGCCAGAATCAAAAAACAATGTCTTAAGAAACTCCTTCTAGTCATCCATGCCGGCGTGGATGGCTAGAGAGAGCCAATAGAACTCTGCAAATCACTCTTCATTCAACCTGCTAGATTTTTGCATATAACTATATTATGCATATAATCTATGTTTAAAACTTCTCCTAGCCATCCACGCCGACGTGGATAACTAGAGAGAGCTTACAGATAGATAAAATTTGACGTTTAGAAATTCATTCTAGCCATCCACACTGGTATGGATGGCTACAGGGAGTTCTTAGAGGTTAATTCGGGAAGTATTTCAAGGCTCTAGGGATGGTGTGAATGTGGAGCTCGAATAAATCAAGAAAAAAAAATGTGCATTAAAAAGTATTGTTGTCATCATTTAATGAAACACACTCAAACTCTAAGACATGAAGCTCTGAGACATCATAAACCAAGGAATAATTTTAAACTAAAAGCAATAGCGCAATCTGAGGACTTCATTAGTGCAATTAGAGATGACATTGCGCAGGTATAGGACATGAGAAGAACAAGCAGAGGACTGCTTTAGCACAAGCAGAGGGCTTGAGAGTAGCGCAGGCAGAGGGCTTTAGAAGAACTCTTTTCATCACGTCTGAAGAGAAAAACAAGCGCAGGTCTAATTTTGCATCAGGTTTGAAGAGGGGATTTGGGCTTGAGATATTGAGAGGGTAGGTGAAATTCGGCTAGCACTTTTGATTGTCATTACTATGGTAGTGTTTCCAAAATTTTAAAGGTTTTTAAAGTGTTTTTTAAACTAAAAGTAGGCTCGTTTTGAATACTTTATATTTCATGTTGTAAATATTTTATATAGTGAAAACCTTTTATTATAATATATTTTTATAAAGCAATGATTGTCGATTATGGGAACAAGAACGTGCAAGCCTCCTAGGCGGCTTATGGCTATGAAAAGAATTGTAACCATATCAGTCCATTCTCTTTTAACCAGCTGTATCAATCTATAGGTTACCATTGCTTTCTTCTTATCCAGATCAATATTTTTAACCTTCTACTCAACACACTATTAACCCATGGGGAGATGCATTATAGTTTTTGGGTCAGGGCGTGGACAGAAGCTAGTGATGTTTGAGAATAGAATCATTTTTTGACATTTCCTTCTTTGCAAGAATATTTTGAGGTCCATGATCCTAATTTTTGTCTCCGTCCATTAACATTATTTGGACCGCAAGTCAAGGTAGAAGCTACTATATCAGCAGATGGTGAACAAACTTTTATGCTTGATCATGAGCAACAGAGTTCTACAAGGTGGATATTAGAAGTGAGGATCAGATTGATGTAGGCATTGGCAAAGTTTCTCAAGACAAGAAAGACAACAATGGCCACCGTTCTAATAATGATCTTTGCAAAGTACCTCACTCAGAGATCAATGCGAGTGTGATTGACATGATTAAGTGCATGCCTTTGCAAAGCAATTTACATATTGCGCTCCATCAAGCCAAGAAAGTGGTCTCTATTGATGAGCTCCGAGCTCATTATGATGGGTATATTGCTTTGAATTACCACCAGCTGGTCATTCTTCAGGTATGAGTGGTATGTAGCAAAGATATGATAGTCACATGTGGACAGAGTATGTCACTTGTAGCAGTGACAGCTTTAATGGTATTGTCAGATTTAGCAGATGCTCTAGGCATTTGCGTTGCATTAACATTGATTGTCCATTTATTTGTGCTCAAATATGTTCAATGAGTCTCATGGAGAGGTCGTCTTGTTAAATCAAGTCCTAAAGGATTGATCTCCTCTCAATATGGCACACTGATATGCACTCATTGTGGACAAATGCAAGAAAGTGTCTCTACATGTCCTGCAATTATTTACTATTGTTTGCCTAGAGATAAGCATAATTGTACTAGGTGTGCTTTGCATCTTGGAGAACATATAATCATCCATGTGCAGAAGGGAGGAGTCGGATGGTTGAAAGTCACATAGATGAAATGTTGATTGATCATGCAAGTCAAGATCCTTTGGTGACTGTGAAACAATTGGAGTGGGCCACCACTCATGAACTTATCATGGAAAATCTTATTGAAGCAAGTTCAACAGCAAGTGCTATGATTAAAGATTTGGAGTTTGTTGAATTCCTTGACATTATGACTTCCTTTTCAAATAAAAGGAGAGTAGAATGAAGTTTGGAGTCTGCAAAAAGATCAAAGAATATCACTTCAAAGGGTCTTGAGGTACTGTTGACTTGAAAAGAAAGTGCACAGATCCTTTTATCCATAGTATCCTTTTTCTAGGACATTTGGGTGATAAGGTACAGCCGCATGCATTTAAAATGTCAATTCAGGGACCAGGAAATGGAGTTCATTTGGTGAATCGGATGCTCCCTGGAGATAATTTGAAGCAGATGTGGGTGCACTTTGATCATGTTCATCGTGTTCAAGGATGACCGACTATGTCAGCGCATGTCTATGACCCTCTTATGTACAAAGCTACTCACCATTACAACTGTCAAGTTTAGCGTGGGAAATAAATATGCTCAAATTGAATTTTGGAAGATGCTGAACAATGTGGTTAAGGAATAGGGTTTTGATAAGCGAGAGTTCAGGGGATTCATGGCAGTTGGTTTGTTGTGCGTACTGTTTATTTTGGAGGAGCAAAGAAGTCTATTCCAAACAAAGAGAGATCATGTTTGTTTCATTGGGAGCAAAGTATGGTTTGACATACTACCAATTGCATCCGTCCCACATTTCAAGAGGAGCACAAGATTTTGTGTCGCAAGTGGAGAACTGCACCTACAGAGAATGCAGCTGAGCATTGTAAGGGAGAGCTTAGAAGATTTTGGAAAACAAGAATGGCCATTGAAGGGGAGATTGCTTCATTAGAGACATGGTTGTCTTGTTGGGATGTAAGAGTGCCTCATTGGGGAGAAATATTTGTATCACAAGATGTTGTAGGTATCTTTTTCCCTCATACAAACTTGTATGAGTCAAAACATGCTAGTATGCGTACCTCTGTTGGTAATAAGGATCACATAAGTTTGTACGAGGCAGCATGTGGAGATATGGCTTTAGCTGTGCTTCAAAGTGTGAAATATAATGCCTATTTGAAAGGTTTTAGGAGATCCACCAATCCCGGCATTGAAGATTTGGCAGATCGCTTCATGAGTCGACCTTCATCTGCTTCAATGGCAGCAGGAAAGAAACTAGTTAACCTCACACATCCTAAATGAAACGGAGGACATCTGTTTAAACGGAGAGCTCTATATAGGTATAGGAAGTTATGCTGAGCTATGCGAGGATGAGAGAGAGATCTCTTAAAGCCATAAATATTGTATTTGAACAATTTTGCTCCGTTTTGTAAAAACTCTGGCTCTCTAAGTACCTTCCATGTTGTATAACGCTCCTTTGATTTTGCACTCACATCCTGGGCAATCCATGGCCACATGCACCTCCACCACCTGGTTGGTCGACTGCAAGATTTGATTGTGTGCTCTCTCTCTCTCTCTCTCTCTCTCTCTCTCTCTCTCTCTCTCTCTCTCTCTCTCTCTCTCTCTCTCTCTCTCTCTTTCGATTGAAAATTCTGAGTTATCGACTTGCCTCTTCCATCACTCAAGCTGAATAGAAAAAGAACGCGTTCTGTTGTTGCTAGCCTTTGAACATTCCAAAGAGATAGTTGGGATTCTTGTACGATTCTCCGTTTTGAACAATTTTGCCCGTTTTATAATATATATTGTGTTCACGTGGCTTTTTGTCCATTTCTATTTATATGCGTCATTGTATTTAATGGTCTTTGCGTCCACTCCAGGTACGTATGCTCTAGGTATGTTCTCACAAGCAGGGACGACAAGCACTGGGCTCTGGGTGCGATGGAGACTGAAGATGCAATCGCGAAGGGAGTGATCTATCTCTGCTCATAGATGCAGCTCGTCTCACCGCTAGATCTTTGATCGGGTGAAAGAGACGCTAAGAAGCACTACTACTGCTTACTTAGTGTCTCTTTCACCCAATCAACTAGATTTAGTGATGAAAGAGACTCTAAGAAGCACTACTACTGCTTCTTAGCGTCTCTTTCACCCGATCAACTAGATTTAGTGATGAAAGAGACTTTAAGAAGCACTACTACTGCTTCTTAGCGTCTCTTTCACCCGATCAACTAGATTTAGTGGCGGGGCAAGCAACATCTATGAGCAGATACGGACTTCCTTCGTGATTGCAGCTTCAGTCTCCATCGCATCCGGAGCGCAGTTCTTTACAAATTCACCCTCATTCAACGAAAACTCTCTACACAGGAATCCCTCCTCTCTCTCTCTCTCTCTCTCTCTCTCTCTCTCTCTCTCTCACCCAATCAACTAGATTTAGTGATGAAAGAGACGCTAAGAAGCACTACTACTGCTTACTTAGTGTCTCTTTCACCCAATCAACTAGATTTAGTGATGAAAGAGACGCTAAGAAGCACTACTACTGCTTCTTAGCGTCTCTTTCACCCGATCAACTAGATTTAGTGGCGGGGCAAGCAACATCTATGAGCAGATACGGACTTCCTTCGTGATTGCAGCTTCAGTCTCCATCGCATCCGGAGCGCAGTTCTTTTACAAATTCACCCTCATTCAATGAAAACTCTCTACACAGGAATCCCTCCTCTCTCTCTCTCTCTCTATCTATCTATCTACTTGTCCATGTTTTCTACTCCATTCATTCAATATTAAGTTTAAATGTTTGTGTGTTTAATGCAGGTATGGATGATGAGGAGTTTCTTTCTTCTTTGTCACCCCAGCAGAGACAGTGGTACGTGGACTGTCATCGCTCTGGCGCACCATCGCGCGTTCCTACTCCATCTGCATCTCCCTCTGTTTCAGAGCATTCAGCGCGCTCCGAAGCTTCGGTGTCGACGAGACGATGTGGGGATGCCGTCGCCGATGCTTCGACACCGCCTCATGTTTGACGAGGCTCTTTACCCTCCCCTTCTTTGCCCGCCCCGATACCAGCCACGGCATCGCCATCGACACCAGGTTTTGCACGGCTAACAGCCGTTCCTAGCGGCTACACACCACTAGCTACTCCTCCAGGAGTCACTCCAGTGGACACTCCTCGCTTCGGGGCTCAGACTCCAGTGGAGACACCTGACGTCCGTACCCCCGTCGACACGCCGCTAGAGACCCCTGTCGGGACACCCAGGTTCACGCATCAGCGGCGAGAGGGCTTGCCTTACTCCGTCGACTTCAACGGCGGCATCATCTTGGATGATAAAGACAAGAAGGTGATTTCGCGCATGCCCAGTCTTTGCTCTCAGGTGTTTAGACACTACATACTAAACACCTAGAGTGAAGTACCAACTGATTTAAAAGACAGAGTCATCAGCATGCTTCATGACGAGTTTCCCATTCCAACACGGGATGAGCGCTTCAATGAAGACGTGATGAAGGTTCGAATGCGCGAATACTGCAAGCACAAGCGTTCCGAAGTGCAAAAAGCAATCAAGCATGGGTGGAACACACCACATTGGCTAGCCAAAGAAGATTGAAAGAATGCGAAGAAAGCAGCGCGTGAGAATCTCGACAAGTGGAAGTAACAAAAGGAGACAGCCAGAGCGAGTAGAGACAGGGAGCTCGCACCACTTGGGGAGCAGCGGGTGGGCATCATTTGAGGCCGATTTTGTAAGTGTTTTCGCATTGCTCTTTATGTTTGATAGTTTAGGGTTTGTGGGTTTTTAAATTCTAACATAATGGATTCTTTGTATGTTTTGACAGTGGTCGATGATGACAGGACATGATCCCACACCTTACGAGCGCGAGTACGCAGGCAGGAAGGGCTTAAACGCCCTACTTGACATTCTGAGTTCTCGCGGCGGCATGGTTAGTATTAGGGTTTATTCTTTTCTATTTGTTGTATTGTTTTATAAACGTCACTATATGTTTATATTTACAAAAAGCTGTCTTCTTTTTTTTTTTGCAGAATTCGACAGATATGCCACTTGGACATGAGACGTCTGATCAGACGACGTCAGTCTAGCCGTAGCTAGATAGCATTAGTTTCTTTTTGTCATAGCTTATGTATCATGAGACGACTTTTATACGTCTTTTTGAAAACCATGTATATTTTTTTAATAATGACAATGGTGTTGTAACTATTACATTTGCAAAGTTTAACAACAAGTGATTTTGCCTATGATATGTACAATCGGCCTTGATTTACTTTCATCAATTCACGCTTGTCAGTTTTGTATCTTTATTTTGCAAACAATACGCACTATGAATGATGGAGTTAATGGTTATATTGTCTTGTGGGTGACTATTTTAGGTCTATATCTACCTTTGCACTTTTTTTCAAAGGTGAATCAATTAATAAAACATTCAATATGGTTGATGGGTGACAAGGCATTCAATGCCCTGCCACCAATTTTTTTTCCTCTCGGGCATCGCTATGAACGTCGCTATATAAAGGCTCTGCTGCGTCGCTATAAACGTCGCTATAGATGGCATGCAAACGTCGCTATAATCGTCGCTATATAGCGACGATTATAACGACGCATATATCGACCGCTATAGTGACACCTATAGCGACGTTCCCATATCGACGCTATTAGCGACGCCCGGGTTATAAAAACCCAATGTATTTTCGTCAGTAACAGCGTCACAAGAGCACACAACCTCTTGCAGTGAATACACCAATTTGGTTAATGTCAATGTTGATGGAAGGTTTTTGGCATGTATTAGTGATATAACAATTTAAAAATTGTTTTTAAGGTAAAGAAACTTAGTAGGAAGTGTCTCTAACCAGCAAATATCCAAGATATATACAACTAATATATTGCACAAGGGTGTAAAAAAACATTGTAAGTTTTGCCTCGTTTATGGTTTGCTCGATTTTGTGTCAAAAAACATTATAACTTTTTCTTGGTTTATGGTTTGCACGAAAAACATTGTAAGTTTTGCCTCGTTTATGGTTTGCTCGCTTTTGTGTCAAAAAACATCGTAAGTTTTGCTCGGTTTACGGTTTGCTCGATTTTGTTGGCTTGGATTTTGGGATTCCTCTCCTCGTCCTAGGACTCAAGTATCATGTCTCCTTTGCGTATCCTATCTCCTCTGCCACATGTGGAGGCGGTGCCTTTACACAATTTCTAATTCTTATTTTTATTTATCTTGTTTGGAAAAGGCTTACAAAATTACTCTACTCTATGTTCCCTTTAGATAAATAATATGAGAAGCAGAGTAAATATTTAGCTGATGAGGAATATCCCATTTAGATTCTTTGCCTTTCCAAGGTTCCTTTTTACCAAACAATTAGAAGAGTTACTTAATTAAACCACATCTTCATCCCTTATCTAATCTCTTTTTCGATCCATTTTCCTGCCTCCATTCTCATCGGCATCAGGCCTACTCGGACTAATCCGATTTCTAAACGCATCCACGGGTCCTCCCACTCAATCGAGACTCACTCCCATCCAATCCCAACTCCAGGGTATTAAATGAACCCAAACTCAAAATATAGTCCAATAGGTATCAATCCTAGATAGAAAGGACCATCTCCCACTGCATCCCACAAGTAAACACATGCGCCAACCTTTTTCCAAACATTCAAGATAAATTCCACACTTAAACTTTCTATGTTACGCTAGGGCTATCCATATCAAATCTTCTCAGTTTCTTGGGAGTTAAGTTTTTGTCTTGACATAGGTTTCAAGGTTAACTCGCGTCTTTGATCGTCTCCCTGTTTTTCTTTCTTGCATCATTTGCCACCCATTGGGCATCTCCATGAAAGTGGTGGGAGTTTTATGTGCAAGCAACACGGACATCACTTTCGTGAAGCTATCCCCTTACTCCCCCTTTGTAATTGCAAAAAAAAAAAATGAAAGTAGATAAACTTGAAATGAACAATGTGAATGCTCTCTACAATGACCTTTGCTTTAATGTGAGCCATGATTTGTAAATGCAAACTTTAAAGTGTACCAATTTTTAATCTTAAGGAAAATAATCATAAAACTTCCTTTGATTGATTATGCAAGTGTAGATAATTGATTATGCAAAAGTAGAACCCTTCAATGAATGATAGTATAAGAGTAAATGCAAAGTTCTTAAGAGTGTACATGCTAGTGTAGTGAAATATGCTCATACAATGGAATATGAACAATTAACAAATCCTTCTTTAAGATTGGATTTAGGTATACCTCTGCTTCCGTAGAAAGGATTGAAAAGATTTAGGAGAGACTCAAAGATTTGGAGGTTTTCCAAATGACAAGAGAGCGGGGGGAGAATAATCTTACTTGGAATGAGAATCCTCTTTCAGAAGAAAAAAAAACTCCTTTGATTATGATAAAATTATTCTTCAAGACAATTTCCTCTTGAGAGAATTAGATGCTAACTTAATTAGATCACTAAAAATCTTACACACATACTTTGTAGAGAGGGGAAAAAAGATTCTATTTTTTCACTTAACTTGAATACATAATCGAAGAAATTTGTGATCCTTTCATGAAAGTATTCCTTTTGGAGAAATTATAATGTCTCTTTTAGAAAATGAGGTTAGTTCCAAGTTTTACACACAAAAAAATTCCAATACTTAAGTGTCTTTGATTTATGGCATTTATACCCATTGAGTAATTTAGGTAAGAGAATAAGAGTAACTTAAAAGTCCATAAGAGATTTTTGCAGGGGATTATGGGATAATTATAGATATTAGTCGCCATTCATCATGCATACTATCTAGATAAGTATGATTTCCAAGCACCTTTGAATAAAGAGAGTGTTTTCTACTCTCTCTATACCATACTAGCTTGGTAATGTAAAGAACTTGAAATAACATTATAGTTAGCGGTTAGCAACATTGTTAGTTAAAGATTAAGAATGAATCATAATTTGAAAGGAACAACAAAAATTAATAATTTGTTCTTCTCAAGCAAGCAAGACTCAAAGCTTGCTTATGAAAACATGAGAGCTTCAACATGAATTAACTCAGAATGAAAAGAAAACCAAATTCAAGATGTACAATAGCATGAAGATGACAAAAAAAAATACCTTGGTATATATATGTAGAGTCTTCTCCTTGCTTTGAGGATTATTGAAGAAGCTTGGTGACGTAGTCGACCCTCTTCTTCTTCACCTTCACTTGAAGATCACAAATTGTACTACTTGGTATGACAGAATGGAATGAGACAAAGGAGATTCAAGCTATGGCAAAGTTGAGAGCTAGGAGAGAAAAGAGGGAGAATGTAACGACGAGAAGAAGATCAAGTTATGGCAAGCTTGGTTATGGCTTTGGCCATGGGTTCTCTTGGAGAGGACGTGTGTGTTTGCAAAAGGCTTGCATATGGCTTCCCCAAGTTTCATCTAGAAGCTTACTCTCTAGTTATCTATATCCTATTGCTTCAACTCTTGCTTTCTAGGTTATTCAAGTCTTTGGGTGATGTCTATTTATTTTCTAGAGTGGACATTGTCGTCCATCATTTTGGAATTCCATTGTTCTTAAAACCGATGGAGGGCGTCTAAATGCTATCCGCACTATCCCACCCAGCTAAGTACACTATATGGCACACAACATGTGAAGAACTTTAATATAAAGATCAAAATGTTGATGGAAGGAAAGGCACCCAAGAAAGATGATAAATACCTAAGCATGACCTAAGCATCCATTCAGAATGGCATGGAGAGAGGCAATTCAAGATACTTTAACAAATTGAGTGCTCTAATCTTTCAATTCTAGTTTGAGGAAAAGACCCTTAATTGAAAAAGTGCATGCCCTTCAAAAGCACAAGCTCATGCGACCCGCCTACCACGCATCCCGCTCGCTCTTACCAAAGGTTTAAAATGAGAGAGAGAGAGAGAGAGAGAGAGAGAGAGAGAGAGAGAGAGAGCACTACACATCTAAGGGAAGCAATGTTGCAGGCCAATCGACGCCTTCTCCAACTGAGAATGTACATGAGGAGGCCTCAGTCTGCATTCTAAAGCGCCCTCATCTTGTATGGACACATGAGTTATACAAGAGATTGCTGGATGCAGTCACTCACCTTGGCGTGCAAACGGCGTTACTAAAAACCATAATGTAGCCTATGAATGTGAAAGGCTTAACAAGGGACAATGTAGTGAGCCATCTGCAGAAGTGTCAACTATATTTGAAGAGGGTGCAACAAGGGCTTCCAAGAGAGGGGGTGCTAGCATCTGACCACCTTTTCTCGTTGACTCTATTACCACCAACAAGTAGAAGATTTTAGCCAAGGGTTCATGTAGATGTAAATCAAGGTTTCTTTACCGTTCGTTAATCTTGTTTCGATCAATAGAGGGCACATAGCTGGAGTGCTATCGAGGTCTTGACCTCCTATGGATCCATCCTCTTACAATGTATATGGAAGACTTGCCCATGAAATTTCTCATGGTGATGTGTCGAATGTGCAACAGTGGAGGCAACAACACTGTGATCCCACTCAACATTGTCCAAAGAAATAACTTTACTTTATTTTTTGCATTCACAAATGTAGGTGTAGTATTTTGTACTTGCTTGTATTTATTATCTTCTTTTCTATGGCGGTAGCTCCTTTTGCTCAGTATATTTGACTATGTATGAAACTCAAGACTGCTCATATACCCCCCCCTCCCCATGACACAACTGTGGGTATACAAGCTCATCATTTTCATGCAATGATTGCACTAAGGTTGGATGAGAGAGAGAGAGAGAGATAATTTTTAATATCGTCCTCGAAGGTCAAATATGACCTATAGGACCAAAGTTACATGTTACATGTGATGCAGTATGTGTGTGGTTGATGAGTGATACTCGATGTTTCAAAATTGTGGTGATGAGAGTTGCAATGAAGAGCCCACACTGTGGTTGGGAGAGGAAAGTGTGTAAGTCTAAGTCATGGCTAAAAATTTGAGAAAATCAAGTTTGGATGCGACCAAAAGCTGAGCACTCTAATAGTGTGTGATACTCAGACTCTCGAACTTGCAGTGAGTATAATGTGCACAATCGATTTAACTCTTTTTCATTTATTCGACGCCCTGTCTCGCATCGAAGGGAGTAGAAGCTAATCCTAATGGCTGCGACAATGCATATTACTCACAAGGGGATAGTCTCAAGCATGTAAGGTGAGTATGACTTCTTCTTTTTGCGAAGAACATAGTTTTGTACTTGGGGACAATATGGATGGTGTAATGTATGAAGCGTGACCCACCGGAATCCTCTCAAGCCATAATACATTGGCATTGTAGAAAAGCTTCATTCGCTTGGGAGTTTATTGAGACATTATGTAACAAGCGTAATGCATCCCATCTCCCAAACCACTTCGTTATGTCTTGCATCCATCCCGCGCTCAAGATCCTGCTTTTATGCGTCTTTTGAACGTTCCTTACTTCCCGTGCAATTGTAGAAAGTTGATGTAAAAGCCCGTCAAACGGATCTTTATCATGTACTCCACAACCCTTTCCATGTCCATAACATTAATTAGAAGAGATCCCGACTCAAAAAGTAGAAGCATATATATGATGTTTGTGTTTTAACTTGGAGAAAGTTTGTAAGAAGACGTTTTTAGACATTCTCAAACTCTTTCCAAGTAGACTTTGAGATCTCCCGCTCCACAATCCAGCCCCATAAAGAAGAACCGGTGTCACCAATGTGTCAAAAAGATACTTCTTGAGAACCAAACACTTAATGTTTTTCGCATTACACATGTTCTTAAATGCATAGTATGATCTCTTTTTGGCTTCAAAATGACACATGCCACATTCATACCACTTGTGATTGGTCAAAACCTCAAAGCCAAGATACATAAAGCTCTCAACAACTTCAAGTCTCACTGTTGTACACAATGCATGGTTTCTCCTTATGCTTGGTTTTCACAGGCATTACCTTTGTTTTGGATTCATTCACAATCAACCGACTATGCAAGAAAAACCTTTTTAAGGACAACCATAAGCTTTTGTGCATCCTCTAAAGTGTGTACTAGAAGCACTACATCATATGCATACAACAAAAACATGATTACCACATTGCAAATAGCGACACCCTTCAATGCTGTCTTCTTACATAAAGTAATACCATTTATTCCACCTGATCAATGCATAAAACAAAGAGAGTTGGTGACAATAGACATCCTTGTTTAACCCCAATAGTGCTTACAAAAAAATCTAAAATTTGAAAAACAAAGAGAATTGGTCACAATGTACATCACCTTCTCATAGATTTGAAAAATTGCAAGCATAAACTCACTTGGCACTTGGAGTCCTTCCTGTGAGAGAGAGAGAGAGAGAGAGAGAGAGAGAGAGAGAAGGATATATATATTCAAACCAATCATTCATTGCTATCCGATCATTTATTTGTGAGTCATGGAGAGAGGCTCTCTCTCTCTCTCTCTCTCTCTCTCTCTCTCTCTCTCTCTAGCTAGCTAGCTAGCTTGATGCATTTACATAGTTGTACTACCTACGCATATAGACATGCACATACCCCTACTAATAGAGTGCCCCCTCCCCAATGGACTCATTGGCTCAAGTTCTGAATACATCATGTCCATTCATAAATGATATTCTCAAGAGCTGGACCATGTATATGACAAGATGATGCCGAGTACAACAAAAATACGCACATTGCCAGGTACAATTTCATAAATATGCTAAGAACAAATGAAATGACAGAGTGAGCACCACCACTAACAATGGAAATTTCATGATGCTATGAAGAAACATAATGCCATAGATATTTGGGATTAATGACGATCTGAAATGTTTTTTGCACCCTTGTAGGTGGCTCTAATTCAATTTAATTGTAGATTTCTTTGAAAGTGAATGGCAAAAGGTTAGAAATCCTAGTAGGAAATGTGGATCTCTTATGAAAAATGGATTGTATTAGGATGTGAAAAAGTGTGAATAGTCAAGAGCGTGGAGGAAATGAAAGGTGAAAAGTTGTCCAGGAAAGTCGAAACAATTAAGAGTAGATGAAATGAGGAGTCTGATTTGCCTATAAAAGAGAAGCCTTGCATGCAATTATTCTCTCCCTCTCTCTCTCTCTCTCTCTCTCTCTCTCTCTCTCTCTCAAATAGCCACATTCCTTCGGTGAAAGGTGTAATATCCTTAGCCATTCCCTGGAAGAATCATCTAAAAAATTAGTTCATTTTTCTAAAAGTAGCGCTGAGCATAGAATGTAGAGGGAACTTGAAGTTTGCAGAAACCAAATATAATTTTAAAATCAATATCGCTATGCGACATAGCAAAAAAATGCAGTGCAGCCAATTAATGGCCACTTTAGGTTACAGCACTCCGTTATACAATTAGCCCCCTGAATGTACCTTTGGCGAGTGGTGGAAGAATGGAAAATGTGATTCATGCTGTGGAGGAAGCTCCCCCTTGATTTTCTCCAACACTTTCAAAATATCCGCAAACGAAGGTCTTTGATCTTTATTTCGATCCCAGCACTTTGTTATCAAGCTTCAAAACGTACCATTTGAACTTTTAAAATGGAAAAACTTAAGTTGGTTTGAAGAACAGGAAAAAGAAGAAACACACGACATACTTTTTCAGCATTGGTGTGCATGTTCTGGTCGTTATCTCAGGACGCCGATCCATCGAAACTATCTTCGCTGCTTCATAAGGTTCAATGGATGAAAAAGGAGCCGCGCCCTCGAGCATCTAAGTAAAATTTAGACAACACTAAGCTCGTACCCTTCACTAAAATAAGCATAGGTAAAATATGCAAAATGTGCAAACATGGATGACTGAGGAAAGGGTGAAAATAAGATAAACACACAGAAATTAAACAAAACCAAACATGCACACGATGCCCTTAAAATTAGGCTTCCTTACAAAGCCCATGCAAAATCCATATTTTTCCTAATGCAAGCACGTCCTCTGGCTGTTTGCTTTTAGACATCGCTTTCCAAACATTGCCAGTCATCGAACAAACTATCAACACACGCGACAAAGAATGGTAGCAAATAGCAAAATAGCGTACAGAAACAAGGGTCAAAGCAACAGCACATATGAAAAAGAAGTTCATGCAGTGATTGCACGATCAACACACAAAACAAAAGCATTTTACACATCGGCTTATTAAACAAAAACAACGTTCCATTGTAAACACAGAAGAGAAGAAGAAGAGAAGTTCTAATGTCGTAGGAACAATCCCCAGAGACCTCAAAGATCTATCCGACAAGTCTTGAACTCAGAGAAAGCCAGTGTAAAGTGTTGGTAGCAGACATGTCAAGGTCAGGCATATATGATGCACATACCTTGAAAATAAAAGCCATACAAAAGGAGCATGGTATATAGTGCACCAAGTAAAAATTTACTCCAATGTCAACTCACCTCATACAAAATCATGGCAAATGAGAAAACATCCACCTTTGTGTCATATGGCTTGTGTTTAAAAACCTCCGGAGCCATGTATCGATCTGGACAACAACCAATAAACCATAAGATGAAAGATACTTTTAAGCACATCAGACAAGAATTTTACCTACATCCAATTCTGTATTTACTAAACAAACCCACACACTAGAGCACTCACGACTTACAGCTGCCAGTTTCACCAGTAAGCTTGTATACTTCATGAAGATTCTTTACGCGAATAAGTTTGCTTAATCCGAAGTCACCAACCTTTAGATGGTGCTCGTCCACAAGCAAGACATTTCTGCAGTCCACTCAAGAACATTAAAAAGACCATTTGGCTGTCATTCCTTACCTGGTCCAGCACGTTGAATGTACTTACCGAGGCTTCAGGTCTCGATGGATTATAACATTTGGCCCACTGTGAAGGAACATCATAC
The DNA here is from genome assembly GCF_014529385.1 of Adiantum capillus-veneris. Lineage (NCBI taxonomy): Eukaryota > Viridiplantae > Streptophyta > Polypodiopsida > Polypodiales > Pteridaceae > Adiantum > Adiantum capillus-veneris. The sequence continues at coordinate 136,636,014 of NC_140944.1, read as the reverse complement.
CCCTGCAAAAATGTATCGTACAGCTTCATGAATCTCCTTTCATTTTATCAGTAAGTGCAACCAATTGCTGGAAATTTAAGAACATTTTCCTAGTGAAATTCTTGTAAAATGAAGTTCTGATTCTTATGTCACCTTTTAAAAATACTCTTTTGTCTCTATTTTTTCTCTCTTAGAAAATTGTTTATCCATTCTGTCACACAGCAAGACCGTGCCGAACTAAGCAAAGCATAGCCAACCCAGAGTAAAACCTCATTGCCCAAGTCTGCACGCAGATGCCCATGAGTGGCACAATTCATTCACAAATCCCGGACTATACAAACGGGTGCTGACATGGTAGTATGGACATGACGACATGGCACGAAACCCATGCTAATGTGGCTGATTTTCTGCGCTGGAGTTGCTTTTGGGTGGTAGTTATTTATATCAAATGATTGAGCTCTTCATAGAAATTTCAAATAACAAGTGATGTTGAAGTTGCTTCTGGGCTTTTGGGGCCAAGTGCCTTAAAAAGAAAGGCCAAGGGTGGTCGCAGAGCTCGCTGAAGCCCCTGCCTCCCCTGCTGCCCCCCTCCTGAGAGTGTGCAGCCCCCTCCCCCTCCTCCATCCCTTGCCCTCACACCCCACTTCCCCCTGCTCTCTCGCCCTCGCGCTCCCATCCTCAGCCACCCCTGCTCTTCCCACTCCTCACCTGCCATTCAGCCCGCCCTCCCCTGCTGCCCCCCTCCTTAGAGTGCAGCCCCCTCCCCCTCCTCCATCCCTTGCCCTCACACCCCCCTTCCCCCTGCTCTCTCGCCCTCGCGCTCCCATCCTCTAGACATAGATGGAGGCTCCTGTCCCACCCCAGAGGGACTCAAATGAAGCCCCCTCACCCGACCCCGCAGAGCCCACCATCCGACTTGCTCTCTCCCCAACATAGCAAGTGGCCTTGCAATAGAGGTGGAGTGCCTTCAGGCCACCTCCCTCATCTACAACATTATCGGCATTGGGCCAAGTAGAGGCGAGGTGCCTAATCTCCTCCAGGCCCGCTTCCAAGTTGAAGGAGAAGCAAATGCCGCTCCACTGCGCCCATCATTGTAGGCAATAAGCTCCTCAAGGATCTTTCCACGCTCCCCCTCCTGCAATGCCTTTGTCAAGAAAGAATCCCTATCGGTGGGTAACTCAGGATTAGTAAAGAGATCGGGAGATTTGTATACCAGATGAAAAAATGCGGCAAGACCATGAACACGTCTTTGCATCCATGACCACCTTTCATGATCTTGTAGATGCTTGGGATCTGAGAGGCTAAAGCCTGAAATGTAAAAATGCTAGTGGAACTGATGGGATTTGCAACTGTCAATGAGGCTATGGCTGACGTGCTATGGCCGATGTCGAGGGTGGGCTGAAAACTGACGCTGGATGATCTGAGGGCTGAATCTGAAACCGCTAGCGTGAATAGCTGGATCTGCGACGGTACGGCAAGGTTATGGCTGAAGACTGAAGACGCTGCTGTTGATGGGATGTTGTAGGCTGATCGGATGCTGATCTAGTGCAAAAACGCTAGAGATGCTAATGGTCTTGCTGGGGAAATTCAAAGGCATGCTGTTGCTGGTGCTTGTACTGTGGGTACTTGTGCTTGAGAAGTGACCCCTAGGGTCACTTATGTATGGAATTAAAGCTGGGCCAAGCAATGCTGATAAAAAAACCACAATTCTAAATAATGGGCTAAATGTCACTTAAAAATAAGTTAATAAACTCACTAAATGTCACTTAAAAATAAGTTAATAAACTCACTTATAAGAGGTGCTTCACATGCAGGTAAACTACCTAGGCCGGGGTACTAAAAACTTGAATGGGAACACTCCCCACCAGTCTCTACACCTAGCAAACACTCACGGTGCTCATGTGCAACCAAAGCGTATGCAACTACTCTAAAGTGCCTAGGCATGCAGGTCCTGCTTACAAGATCACAAGAGTACCGAGAACACTTTCTAGGTTGTCATGAACCCTAGAAGTAGGAGTCAGCCTATCCACATGCCCATAGAGTTAGATGTGCACATCAGAGTTACCCGGAACGCAGAACGGGAACGACGACCACCATGGAACGTGGGAACGGCCAGGGGTCCGAAAAGAGAACGGTGCGGAACGGGAAAGGCATAAAAAAAACCCAAATAATGCTTGAGAAGGGAATGGGTGTGAGGGGGTGCATTTTAATTTTTGAGTCCTTGCACACTTAAAAAAACACCTAATGTTCACTACAAATTTGCAAAAAACTGCCTATTTCTCCCCATTTTTGAGAGTTGGCCGTTCCGGAGCTGGTCCGGCCGGCCGTTCCGGTATAGGTGGTCACCCGGAACGGCAAAACGTTCCGGGACGTTCCGGCTTGGCAGAGGGGGAGGAAACGGCGTTCCTGAGCTCCAGGGCCTAGGGAACACGTTCCTTGGTAACTATGGTGCTCGTGAGAAATCTACAGTCCAATCCACCATTGCAACAAGCATACCCCTCTACAAAGAATCGCGAGACCCAGCATAGACAATTTTTCAACCACTGGCAACCAAGTGTGCGCACCTCGCCAACAGTGTTTGCCAAGGTCTAGAAGCCCATATCAGCCGGAAATGCTAGAGCTCTTCTGTCTATGCTCCATGCAACTATCTATACACCATGGTTTTTTTCGGACGCGTACGGACATGCATCCGTACTGTCGTACACGTACGAGTACCGATGACGTACGGACAAGGATTTCGCGCGCCCAATTAACGGCTAAAAATCGAAGAAATTCGGGATGCAGTTTTTGGCCGCGCGCTCAGTGCTTTAGTCTACAGAGAGATTGTGTGCAAAGGGGAGATGCGGATTTGAGCACATTTGCACTCCTCTCTCTCTTGCTCATCTTCTCCCACGCCGCCACGAAGGTGATGATGATGATGGTGATGGTGATGGTAATGATGATGGTGGTGATGACGCCGCCGCTTATGACAATGAGGATGTGAGCTATAGTGAGGGTTGGAGCTCACTACTACTACTTCCATCCTCAGCCCTCCTCTACCCTCTACTCTCCTCCCTGCTTTGTTTTTTTGCCTCCCACCTTGTTAGGTGCAGCGGAATGAATGTTTGAACTTTGCTCAAGATGAGTGCTCCGAACTGTGCTCAAGGTTCCTTTTTACTTACGGAAGGGAGAGCCTTCCGTTCCTTTAGAGAGAGAGTGCAATGGACACAAACAAAGTGAATGGACGCTATGAATGGAAGTGCATGAGACTGAGAGATAGAGAAGAGAATACGACACCAGAGATGTTGTAAAACCCTCCTCCGAAAGCCCCACTCTCTATGGCGAGAGCGGTTTACTTATGATTGCACAAATCTCTACAATGCTTGGACTTGCCAACGATGTCAACGACGGTGAGGACGACCACCAGACGGGCTGAAATCTGAAAACTCTAATGGCTGAAATCTGCAAATCTTTATCTACTGAATTCTGACTCTATGTCGGAGACGATGTCGATGGCGACGATGCGACAACGATGCGCTGAAAACGCAGATGCTGAAATCTGCGTTTTCCGGGCTGAATCTGCAAACTTTGCGAGATCTGACCCTGCGGCGAGGAACTGCTGCGGGAAGGTGAGATCTCCGAGGTTCGGGACTTGATCTGCGGTGTCTAAAGGCTGAAAACTGAAAACGCTGATTCTAGGGCTGAATCTGTCGCGAAGATCTGCAAAAACGCTGGGGTTGATCTGCAAACCAAAACGCTGGGGCTGAAATCTGAACTTGCGGGGAAATCTGCTGTGCTGTTGTGGGAATCTACTAACGCTAGGGCTGATCTGCTGTCTACTGTCGTCGGGAATCTGCAAGTGCAAAAACGCTGGCTGATCTGGTGCAAAAACGCTAGGCCTTTTGTTGAGAGAAAACGCCAAAGTTGTCACGGGGGTTGGTCTTGCTGAGAAGTTGCCTGTTGAGCAAGGTGCTCCTGCTACCTCTTTTGCCAAATCGTGCTAGTCTAGGTTTGCTTATATACAAACTTACTCAATTTGCCCTACCTACTTTCCAACAAAAGTCACTTAAATTAATAAATGAAAAATGTCAAAAATAGGGAAAATAGGCTAAATGCACTGGAAAATTCCCCTGAAGGATTCTGATGCGAATGCTTATGATCATGTTGTTTGCAACCAGAGGATATGCATCTACACTAAGTGCCTGGGCATGCACGGTCTGCGAACAGACTCACAAAAGTGCCAGAACACTTCTAAATCTAAACTGACTGAACTGACTTAACCCTTGTTGTGTTGTAGTCCACGGACACATGGGGTTAGATGTGTCATGTGACATCCCCTTCTTTTCAAAGTGAGGTACTAGTACCGAATTGTATGGCGTCGAGAGAGATCGCCAATTGCATCCGGAATCCTAGAAGGGACTCTTCGTCGGCCCACTCTAATGTGTGGGTCGTGCGGTACTTGAACTTCATGAAGGTCTGCAACGCTTGCTTCTTTGGGCCCCACCGAAAGCGACACAAAGTCTTCTAAGTTTCCTTCGATGCTTCAACTTCGTCGAGAGTCATGCTTCTTTCTTCTTCAAGAATCTCCATGGCTGAAAATTCCTAAAACCATTTCCAACACAAAACCATGAACATACCTATTCCATGTAAAGTGAGTGGAAAAAAATCTTGTCTTCCTCAAAGACTGTGCATGCAATGTAGATGAACAAAGAGACGGAGTGCCAAACCATTCACCACACACACGCAAACAATGAGATCGAATCTTTCTCTTATCATCTAGAGCAATCAACTTTGGCAATTCACAACGGAAATGCCCATGCTTGGTGCTCATACTGTCATGTGCTCTTTCTACAAATGTGTCATGCCAAGAGACAGGAAATGTGACTTCCTTGAATGCATACTTTTCAGCTTTTCATGAAAAATCCGCATTCATTTGTGCTCATTCATGAGAGAAACGTGCTCAACGTACAATATGTCATGCCTAGGAAAAGGGATCACATAAAGACGTTGACTAAAATATAGGAAACGATCACGAATGAAACACTTGAACAATGCGTGCTGACAATCATGCGAACACAGTACTTCCTGTGAGGGTTCTTTGGACCTAGGCTCAAGAGCCAAGATCGATCCTTCGTGATTGATCGAATCTACAACGAGGTTAGCTTCGCTAGAAAAAGCATCAACTAACTCATCATCCTTGTGAACAATCACGTCATCTTCATGCAAATCATCATGCTTGTGAGAAATCACATCTTGATCATGCAAATCATCATGCTTGTGAGAAATCACATCTTGATCATGCAAATCATCATGCTTGTCAGAAATCACATCTTGATCATGCAAATCATCATGCTTGTCATTGTCATCCAAATCATCATGCTCATCACTATCATTCAAATCATCATGCAAATCATTGTCATTCAAATCATCATGCAAATCATGTGTGTCTTGATTTGAAGAAGAAGAGACTCAGAGAGTCTCCTTTTCCCGAATCGCTTGCATCTGTGCCTGAACTTGAGAAAAGAGTCGCAAGAATTCTTTCATGTGTTGATCGCTCTTCTCTTGTCGTACTTTGGTCTCGCGGTCATATTCTACTTGTCTTGCTTTGTTCTCCCGATGTATGGTTGCCACTCTTTCTGTGTATTGACTCTCTATGGCTACCATCTTTTCTTCGTCTTCACGCTCTATATTTATGCTTTTCGGTCTAACTTCTTGTCCATAAACAACTGCGGCAACTCCTTCATAGGAGTTAGTGCAATCCTTGGCATAGATGGGGAAGGGGGAGGGTCGGAAAAACCTCCTGGTAGAGAAAATTCTTCTTCGCCTCTCTCATGCTCATCACCTCCAAGCGAAGTATCCATGCCGCTTTGAGTGATGACCATCCACTGAAGTCTTGGGTTCTTGTGGGTTCTTGTGGTCTTGGGTTCTTAAGTTCACAAGGAACTTGGGTTCTTGTGGGTCTTGGTTCTTGGGGTTCTTGAGTTCTTGAGGTTCTTGAGGGTTTTCTTTCGCTTACAATCTATGTTAGAGAAGGATCTTCTCTTCACCCGAGTTCTGCTCTTTTCCGCGGGCGCACCCCTTGGCGGCCTTGCACTCACACCAAGGTTGCTTTTTCCCACCTCACGTCGATTGACCGGCCGCTAAGTGCACGGTCCGCTCTCAATGAGTGAAAAGAGGCACAAGGGGAGGCTGGACAATCCCTTCTTTCTTGGGATTCCTGTCACTCTTCAAAAACACGACTAGGAATCGACACGCCCAAGCGAACTTGGGTTCATGCGACCGCAACAACCAAAAAAAACCAAAAAAAATCTTGTGATTCTTGTGGTTCTTTCCTTGAGTGATACAGAACACTGCCAAAATTCTGATACCAATGTAAGGTGCAACGGAATGAATGTCTGAACTTTGCTCAAGATGAGTGCTCCGAACTGTGCTCAAGGTTCCTTTTTACTTACGGAAGGGAGAGCCTTCCGTTCCTTTAGTGAGAGAGTGCAATGGACACGAAAAAAGTGAATGGACACTGTGAATGGAAGCGCATGAGACTGAGAGATAGAGAAGAGAATACGTGAAACCGGCCTGTACTTTCAAAAAGGGCGGTAGACTTTAGACTTAAACCTTATTTGCTTTCACCCATTCAATTTGTCGCCCACTTTACATGTACTTTCAAGACACAACAAAGGGGAGAGGGATACAGGCTGCTAGATTGCACCTGTATAAGTAGACCAACACCAGATTGGCCCCTAACTTAGGCGCCCCTTTCGGTATTTCTTTATTGTTCAGAAGAGGGAATAAACGTTGTGGTTCCCTACAAGCTGCCCCGCACAAACTTGGCTGAATTTCAACTGTTCCGGCCCGATTTCGGCAGCAGAACTGTACTAGGACCCATCACAGTCAGTATTCCCACGCATTGACTGACTTTCCCGACGCATACGGGCACTTTGCAAAACCTGGCGAGAATCTGCAGCATGCTGAATTCTCTGTTTTCAGCCCCGAAAATGCGCCAGATCACCTGTACAGCAGTCCCCTCGCGTCTCCGAACCTCCTGGGGGTATTAGGGACCGTTTAGGGCCAAAACCCTAAACCTGCAAAAATACACAGCAGGCTGTAATTTACTGTTTCGGGCTTTGTTTCGCATGCCGGTCGCATCCGTAGCAAGTCCTCGAGCTCCCGCACCTATAGGGCTACTTGCCCTTTGAATCGGACGAGTATTCTGGCGTGAAACCTCTCCGAATTCACCTGTACCTACAGGGGATTAGCCGCTAGCTAATCCAGTACCTGTGCAAGAGGCTCTTGCCTCGGCAATCGCGCATGAACCCACACAACTGTACATTGGTCAATTGAAAAGCCCACTAGAGGGGCATAACATACTGCCTTAGGGGAGAGAGAGGGCAGTGCGTAGCGTGCAAGGCATCACTCCTGGCACCGCACTGTACATAAGAGGGAAAGCAAGCACTCCATAGCTCTTAACGTGTGACAGGAAACTTGAAAATGAGCTCACGGCTGAAAATCACGTTTTTGTCTTCTCTATAAGTAGTAAACTGGCCTCAGAGTGCCAAGTGTCACTCATTTGTGCATTTTCCCGCAACCTCTGTTGACTTGGCCACAGAGTAACAAAATGATCCCCATGTCAAACTGCACGTAATGACGCGAAGACATTTTCAAGTCCCAAAATAGTAGTTCCCTAAATTTTAGGAGATGCTGCCATTGTATCTTTCTAGGTCATCCGACCCTCTTTGTACACTGCAACCACACCCAGAACTGAAATGTAGCCTCTATAACAAAGGATTCCAGTTTGGCTAGTCAATGACCCCACTTGGCTAACCATAGTCCTTGTCCAACCTTAGTGCTCTCTTGCCCTCAGGCCTGGACTCCCTCTGAACAGTTCCACACTAACTATGCAATGCAGGGCAGTTAGATTTCCCGAGGGGTGTTTCCAAAAAGTGAAAGTAAATAAATAACAAGAAAGAAATCAACAAAAAGGATAGATAGTAGTCACACGTTGGTGACATACCCCCCTCTTGATCTCAAACGTCCTTGTTTGCATCTATGTTGTACATGCTCACAGTCAACACTGATGTATTCAACACCTGTCGACACATGTACGACACATACATGCTCATTGTCAACCCTGGTGTATTCAACACCTCGTCAACACATGTATTGCCTGCGCGTGAACCCTGTCCCAATGACATAGTGGTAGCTTCGCACTCTGCCATTGCTTTGAGTCACTAACTTTCCAATGACAAAATGGTAGCTACGCATTTTGCCACTGTCTTATAGTACACGTTGGATCCCGTAACACTTTCGAGCATACCCAAACCGACAGTTTAAGAATGCAGTTACACATGTACTCTTTAATAGAAGCAATTACTGTATCCTTGACAAACTGACAAGAAATACTCACTTCTATAGCACTAACCAAACTTTAACCAAACTTTTGGACATTCCATAAGAGCAATTGCCAAACTGACAATTTGTACAGCTCTAACATTGATGTAACATGTACTTGATTTGAGCTCACTTTAGATACCATGTACATCATTTGTTTCAGAAGCCATTGTCACACTGACAATCCATGTAGCTTTGAAACTCAAGGGGTCAAGGTAGGTTGCAAATCGAAGGCTTCAAGGTAAAGTGATAACACAGTTGGTGACTCTGCAAGTTCACCTTCTTCCATCCACTTAGCATCCATTGGTGGATAGTTTCTGAACTTCACCAAGTAACGAATAGCAACCTTGCCTTTCACTTTTCTTTCTTTATGTGCCAAAATCTACTCTGGGACCAAATCTCGTCAAGTTCCTCGACTTCCGGCTGATCTTTAGCTGGCATATCTTCTAGCACATCACCCACATAGGGTCTGAGAAGACTCACATGAAACGCATTGTGAATCTTCCAACTGTCAGGCAATTTCAGCCTATATGCAACATCACTGATTATGTCGCACACTTGAAAAGGCCCATAGTAACGCATGCTGACCTTTGGAAACAGTCTTTCCTTGCCCTTCATCTTCTTTAACCTTGCCTTTTCAAAGCGTAGAAGCACCCAATCACCAAGTGAAAATACCACTTCACGACGGTGATGATCAGCTGCTTTCTTTTGCTTTGCTTGAGTCTTTTCCAAGGCCACTTTGACCTTCTTGTACATTTCATCCATGTCCTGAACATACTTATCTGCTTCAAATATCTTGTCCTTTGTATGCAGTATGGGAGGAACTTTCTTGCCACCTTCAACTATCTCGAAAGGTGCCTTGCCAGTTCATGAATGCACTGTATTATTGTATGCATACTCCCATGGCAAGTACTGCTCCCACTTTCCTTTATGCACTGACACATAACACTTCAGCAGATCTAGAACAGTAGAATTTGCCTCTTCTGACTGCCCATCTGTTTGAGGATGAAATGACGAAGAGAATTTGAGCGTTGTGCCCATATTCTCAAACAAGCCTCTCCAGAACAAACTTGTCATGCGTGGATCACGGTCGCTAACAATCGACTGTGGCATGCCATGATACTTGAAAATATTGCTCATAAACAAGCGTGCCATCTGATCTGGCTTTATCTTCTTCCTGACAGGAATAAAATGAGTCTACTTGATGAATCTGCAAATGATGGTCCAAATACCATCGTTTCCTGTCTACGTTCTCGGAAGATCAAAGATAAAATCCATAGCAATACTTTCCCATGGTTTATCTAGAATAGGTAGTGGTTGGAATAACCCTGGTGCCTTTTGCCTGTCAAACTTGACCTTCTGGCATATTAGGCATTCTCGCACAAAGGCATCCACATCTCTTCTCAATGTAGGCCAATAGAAGAATGTCTCAACTGCTTTAACTGTAGCATCGATACCACGATGCCCTGCATCCGGTGAGACAAGACTCTCTTCTATAACTTTGCGTCGCAATGGCTTCGTGACACACAATCTTCCATGCATCATCATGAACCCATCTTTGAGAAGATAGTGTTCATGACGTTGTCCATCCATTAGTTGCTCGAAGACCCTTGCAAAATCTTCATCATTTGCATACTGTTCTCTCATATCATCAAGTTCATGATGATAAGGAATTGACACAGCTCAAATTTGTGGCTTCCTTGACAAGGCATCAGCCACAACGTTCTTCTTGCCTTCCACATGCACAATCTGAAAATGGAACATGGACAAGATATTTGTCCATCGCATATGCTTCTCAGATAACTTTGCCTATGTCAAGAAGTATCGCAAGGTCTGATGGTCCGTTTGGACAACAAAGTCGGCACCGAGCAGGTAGTGTTTCCAACTTAAGAGTGCATGAATCACAGCCAGTAACTCTTTCTCATAGACCTGCATGGTCATCTCTGGCCCTTGCAAAATTCTGCTCTCATAGGCTACTACCCTACCATCTTGCATTAGCACTGCACCAATGCTACTACCACAAGCGTCACACTGGACCACAAATGACTTCCTAAGATCTGGCAACACAATGACTGGATCTGAAGTCATCTTTTCCTTTAAGAGATTAAAAGCTGAAATCTCTTTTTGTGTCCATCTAAAGGTGACTGCCTTCTTTTGAAGAGTATGTAAAGGTGAAGCAATCTCAGCGAAATTTCGGATAAACCTTCTGTAATAGGAGCATAGTCCCAAGAAACTTTGGATATCGTGCACCGTCTTCAAATCTGGCCATGACTTGATCGCTTCAACTTTTGCAAGATCCATTCTGACACCATCCTTTGAGACAATGTGTCCCAGAAAGTGAATCTCTTCCAGAAAAAAATCACTTTTCTTTGCATTGATGAGGAACCTATGACTGCGTAGCTCTTTGAACACAATGGCCAAGTGATGCCTATGCTCCTCTTCATTCTTTGAGTAGACTATCATGTCATCAAAGAACGTACCAACAAACTGCTGGTGTGGACGGAAAATTCTGTCCATCATCCTATTGAACATAGCAGGAGCATTTGTGAGACCAAAGGGCATCACTAAAAATTCGTAAAGGCCAAACGTCGTTCTAAAAGCAGTCTTGTGCACATCCTCTGATCTAATGCGGATCTGATGGTACCCACTCTTTAGATCTATCCTGCTAAACATAGTTGCTCCTTCTAATTTGTCCAGAATATTATCAATTCTAGGTATAGGGAACCTATTCTTGATGGTATTCTTGTTCAGTGCACGGTAGTCGATGCACATACGCCATGAGCCATCCTTTTTCTGCACCAACAACACTGGAGAACAGAATGGAGATTAACTGGGCTGAATCAGCCCCTTTTCTAACAACTCCTGTACTTGGCCCATTATCTCTTTCTGCTGAGCCGCACTAACCCTATACGGAGGCTTATTTGGTGGGCTACTGCTTGGCACCAAATCTATCACATGGTCCTCTGGTCTCTCTGGCGGTAATTGAGACGGTAATGAATCGGAAAAACAGTCACTATACTGTTGCAAAACATTGACCTTTCTTTATCTAGCACAGATAAATTTGATTCATCACGATCTGACACTTCACATGCAAAAACCAAGTACGCAGAAAGATGCTTTTTCATTACAGAAGTAATAGCAGAAGCTGATACAGTGGGAATAGACTCCCCTTTAAGCTTTACATCCAGAATGTGAGTCTTTCCCCTGCTCTGTACAGTGATCTTTTTGTTGTAGGCATCCATGATTCCCTGTACACGAAATAACCAAGGAATACCTAACAACACATCACATCCGTCCAGTGGCATGATGTAAAATTCTTCAGCATCTACATAGGACTGGATATGTAGGCGCAACTTTCCGATGATGGGTGTCATAGCCTCTGTACGGCCAGGACATGCCAAACCTGCCTCTGCTGTATACCCCATCTCTTCAGGTCTGATTCCCAACTTTGAAGCCAATTCTGGGGAAATGAAATTGGCTTTGGCACCTGGATCAAAGAAGATTAGCATTGTTTGATCCCTGACCTTTCCCCATGCTCTGCAAAGCTCACTTGCATCTAAATTTGGCTTATCGCCCACCATATCTGGCACTAGACAAGCCATGGGCTTCTTTCCTTTCATGTCCTCCTTGTCTTCGGAATCAGCTGGCCTTTTCTTTGTAGGACAGTTGTAAGCAATGTGGCCAGGCTGCTCACAGATAAAGCATTTGTTCTCTGACCTCAGGACCTTCTTTTGCTCTTCCGACTTGCGAGGAAAACGTCTTTTCCATTTCTTCGCTGGTCCCTTTTCTGATTCAGCCGTAGCTTTGTCTTTCCCTGCGTTCGCTGGCTCCTAAGTCACTTTCGGAGCCTCCTTGGGAACATACTTCTTCGCTGAATTTTTCTTGGCTGATCCTTCCTTGACACCATTATTGAATTCACAATCTTCTCCCTTGAGCAAACCATTGCCAGTGTTTGCTACCTCGATGAGCTGCGTCAAAGTAGTGACTTTGGTCTTTGTGCAGTATTTTCTCAATCCTTTGGGTAGGCCACAATAGTATTTTTCAATCTGTTCTCTCAATGGCACAAACCTATAGGAAGTGAAGGGGATCGGGGAGCACCACAGACGGAGAGTGAGAGAGAGAGAGAAGGAGACAGACACGATGTGGGTGGGGAGACTCTAAGAGTGAGCAGCCCCCTATACACTTATGCTATGTATAAGGTATACAAGTCAGTGGGCGCCCAGACTCTGGGCGGCCGGGCAAGGCACAGGCGCCTATACCCCAACAACCTCCCACTTAAAGGCGACTGTGCCTTTAAGCAAGGGAACCTAGTCTAAAGACTAAAAAAGGTGAGAGAAAACCGCTCTCAACCGATGCCCACTGGCTGGCTGTGATCGTGTGCATCCGGCTGTCCTGCTCCCGTGTAAGTCCATACACCACCAGACGTACCGCACACGTACGCGCACCAGACGTGCCATCATCAGTCAACAAACGACTGACAATCCCAACTACATATGCTCCCACTGCAGCTGCGATATCCGGTCTCAAGATCAGCATCTCATACATGAGACCACCGAATGCCGATGCAATGCTAGCGAGCCCTGCTAGCTCTACGGAGCATGCATCAACATATATATCCCTGGCAATAGGCATCTCTGACTGACAAGGCGTGTCAGCCACATGCATCTCCTGACTGTCCGCAAAAGACGCATCAACCGGTCGTGCAACCTCAGAGCAAACCAGCTGCTCTAGGTGTCTGCTGGAAGACATATCCTGCACAACTATATCCCCATGCTCACTGTTGAGCATAGAAAGGAATGACTGCATAATCGTTGACATCTCAGCCTCCTCTGCAATCATCCACTGCAAACATGACCACTCAATCTGTTGCGACTCACTAGAGCTCTCATGCTCTAACTCCGTATGCATAGACTCTTGCACAACGTCCTCCTGTTGTGACTCACTAGAGCAAGACCGCTCTGCCTGTCTATCCTGCATAGAAGTATCTCGCACAACTGACTCTCTGCTTTGCTCAGTCACTAGCAAAGCATGCATGTCTGACTCTGTCACCTCTCTGTGTGACTGCTCAAGTCGTGCCCCAACTGTGTGCACAACGAGCTCACTACTCTGCACTCCATGCAAAGTATCCTGCAACCCACAAGCAAAAGAGACTCGCCTGCTCTCTCGCTGTGTACCTGGCTGCATGATCACAGAGACAACACCGTCTCTCGCGTGATCCACATGCAATGGGTAACCTGTACCACTCCTGGCACCTCTCGCAATCACTAGCGAACCCAAATGCATCACAAAATCTCGCTCTCGTAGCGAAATCTGACATCCACTATCCCGTAACTGTCTGACTGAGATCAAATCCCGTCTCAGATCTGGCACATAACGCACATGACGCAGGGTAAATCTCATACCACTGGGCAAGGACAAACATACGTCTCCTGTACCCTCAATGTCATACACAGCACCATCAGCCATGTGCACACAACCAAGTCTCCCACTAGAAAACGTGCTAAACCACTCACGATGCGACGTGACATGGAAAGTAGCATTTGAATCTAGTAACCAATGTGAAGACAATGTGCAATCCGATATGCAATCCGTAGACATAAGATCGTCTGAAGACAAGCTAGATGTAAATGTGACATCGCCGTCACAATCATACTCAGTAACCACCGTACTGATCTCACTAGCATCTGTCATGCCCAAATCTGCATCACGCATCTGACGCCTCCGTTGTCTCAAACGCCTGAAACATCGACGCCTAATGTGCCCTCTATGTCCACAATGCCAACATGGCAAGTCTCTATGCCGTCGACACTTGCGTGTGGGACCAATCTCTCCCATGGACATAGAACTGGGACTAGACTCCCCTGTAGACATGGATGTCGTGTACATAGCATGTAAACTCTGCCATAAAGCATGAGTTGTAGTCTCCCTCGAGACCTGCCAGTAAACAGACTCAACCAGATGCAAACGAATCGTAGACATTGCTAACTCATCAAGATCCTGCCAATCATCATCACTCATAGACTTGGGCTTTGCCGATAAACCACGCAAGGGTTTATCCTGCCCCAAATCTGTCAATGCAACAAGCATATGTTCCTTCCAAGCAACAAAATCTGTACCATCAAACTGTGTCAGACCATAACGCTGGAAGTCAAATGAAAAATCAGCCATAATGCTCGCCAAAGAGCAACCAACAATGAGTAGCAAATGTCAACCAAATCAGCCCTAAACTGGCTCGAATTGCATCAACAAAAGTCTGCAAATATGGCTGTAAGATATGCCTGCAAATCAGCCCCAAAACAGCCCCAAAATTCAGCTCTTAAACAGCTACATAAACAAGTCACAAATGTGTCCCAGATCAGCCTACAACTGAGCCATACATGGACACCTGCAAAGAGGAAACAATGGCTGAAAATTCAACACCCAAATAAGCCCTCAAACCTGCCTGTAAACTTGTAAACCTGTAGCTGAAACCTGCTGAAAAACCTCAAGCCATTAGTGCTCGAATCCGGCTACCTAGCTCGTAGCCACACAAGCATACATCACAATACTCACTCCTGTGAGTGTGCCAAGATAACTGTACGCCTATCAAACCCGTGAGCTAATCACCAAGCCCACACTGTGCGGTATCGATGCATACACACGCACAAATCTCCCACCTGCAGAGAACACCGCACACAAATGCTGAGTGCAACCCGCAATCTCTACCTAGATCGCATAAATGATGCGCATAAAACTCCTGGGAAAATTTCGCTAGAGTTTCGTCAGTAAAACGGCCACAAAACCAGTAAACCAAACTGACTGCACGCTCAAAACCATGAGCAACCAAAGTGCATCAAACCGTACTCCAAATGCATGCACCAATCTCCACACTTTGCATACATCATTGCAAACACCTGCAAATCTAGTACACAAATATCTACTCTACCTGTGACTGCCAAAAAACATGCTCGAGGCATACATTGCCGAGCTCAAAATGCAATCACATTAGTCTCCCTAAGCATCAAACCACATAAGGCATACATCGTATCCTCCCACCTGTGAGGAAACTTGCAGCAAATATCACTCTCACATCTGAGAGCAAACCATGTGTGGAATCCTCGACACACAATAAACAACTGCTGCTGCAGAAAATTCAGCGTTCAGAATTTTAAAATTCTGATATGACGAGCGCGTCCGGAGCATGCCAAAACCCCAAGGTAGACTCCTGGATCATATGTATCCGAGTCCGGGTGTGAAAGCTATGCCAAAAAGAGTGTTTTTGGGACCCGAAAGTGCACAAATAAACTTGCTGCTATACCTGCTGTAATTCAAAGCATAATTTCAGCAAATAGACATCACCATCGCGTCCGGAGCGTGCCAAAACCCTAACCTAGACTCCTGGATCATGTAGATCTGACTCTGTATGACGGAGCTACGCAAAAAACTGCGTTATAGAGCCCGAAAATGGCAAAAACGAGCTGCACACAGTCTTGAACCTGCTCCTGCTCCACTCTGCGTGATGCAATGTCCTCTCAATGCAAGCTCCAACACAAGAGCTCTGCCACAACAGCATCCAAGCACTCGAATGTCAAGCTCTCCTCCGCCGAGCACTTCTCTAACGAGCTCCACTGAGCTCAAAAGCTCCTCTCACCAAGGAAGCTGCAACCGCCTCCTCGACCAAGCTTGACCACACCAAGCTCCTAAGCTCCAAAGACAATGCTCCTCAAGCTAAAATCGCTCTCCGTGAAACTCCGCGATCGAACTCCACCGTCGAGAGCGAGCGAGCTATCGCCTCGAAGCTCTCAAAGCCGTCGTGCTCTCCGCGGTCACCATAGCTCTGATACCAATTGAAGGGGATCGGGGAGCACCACAGACGGAGAGTGAGAGAGAGAGAGAAGGAGACAGACACGATGTGGGTGGGGAGACTCTAAGAGTGAGCAGCCCCCTATACACTTATGATATGTATAAGGTATACAAGTCAGTGGGCGCCCAGACTCTGGGCGGCCGGGCAAGGCACAGGCGCCTATACCCCAACAGGAAGTTACTGGAAGTAGAGCTTTCCAAAACTTCCGATTGTAGTCATCCTGATTCTTACAAGTGGCAGCATTAAGCCGGTGCCATTCTGTCATGACATCTGCTTCAAAGTCATCAGATAACCATGATGCTGCAAAAATCTGCTTGAAGTAAATCCATGTGGACGCAGCTTGCCCTTGAAGCAATAAAGTTGTTCACCATTGTCCCGCATTCCCTGTCAAGAAAGTGGCTGCCTTGCGGACCTTTGAAGCCTCTGTAAAGTTTCCCCCTGCATAGGCCTTGTCAAACTGCTGGAGGAATGAGAGAGCCTTCTTCCTGTCATCAAACCTTGTAAAGGTCGTGAATGTCACACCTTTGCCACCTTTGTACGGAGTTGGCCTCTCCAGCGGCGTTAAGTTGTCATATGGAAGTGACTGAAACATGGGAACACTGTTAGGGTTCATTTGTGTTCCCTGACCGCAATTAAGGTGACCTGGAAATGCCATATTTGGCTGCTGATTTGTAATTCCAGCCATACCAAAATTTGCATGTGGCATCCCAAATTGGCCCTGAGTGCTTTGAAACCCTGGTAGCATGCCCGTGACACCATACATGGGGTTAGGCATCATCGTTTGAGCACCCCCGAACACTGTTCCTGGCGTGTAAAACTAATTTCCAGGTGCTTGACCAGCCATGCCCTGGAATACCGATCCACCTCCAAAATAGCCAGGGTGTACTGAAGGTGGTGGGAAGACCTGTTGCATAGCCTATAGGTTGCTTCCCTGCCCATTAGAACCAGCTATAGGCTACTGAAAGGTGGCGGGCTAAACTGGTACAGCTTGATAGACTGGCATCTCAGCCACCTGTTCTTGCACCTTAAGCACAGGTTGTGGAGACTGCATGTTCTCCGTCAAGTGTACAGGTGTTTCCATTGACTGTGCAATATGAATCACCTGTGCTCGAGCCTTAACAGGCTTTTGAATATGATCCAGTGACCCAGCTTGCTGAGACGGAAGAGGAGGTTGCAAAAAGGACAAAAAACCTCGAATTCTGCATTACTTGTGTGAACATAGCCACAGCAGTAGCCAACTGGGTCCTGAATATATCATCATCCGTCTGTGGTGGTCTTGAAGACTCACCCACTTCATGTGTCTGTTGACCCTGTGAAGAGAAAACCTCTTCAGTCACATCATCTGGTCTGTTAGCCATAATTGCAATTTCCTGTGTCTGGTCTATGATCCCCTGTGTCTCCAAGCCCAAACTGACCAAGGCTCACTTCTATGGGAAAAAGTGATTTAATCCCGGCAATGGAACCGTGAAACCGGCCTGTACTTTCAAAAAGGACGGTAGACTTTAGACTTAAACCTTATTTGCTTTCACCCATTCAATTTGTCGCCCACTTTACCTGTACTTTCAAGACACAACAAAGGGGAGAGGGATACAGGCTGCTAGATTGCACCTGTATAAGTAGACCGACACCAGATTGGCCCCTAACTTAGGCGCCCCTTTCGGTATTTCTTTATTGTTCAGAAGAGGGAATAAACGCTGTGGTTCCCTACAAGCTGCCCCGCACAAACTTGGCTGAATTTCAACTGTTCCGGCCCGATTTCGGTAGCATAACTGTACTAGGACCCATCACAGTCAGTATTCCCACGCATTGACTGACTTTCCCGACGCATACGGGCACTTTGCAAAACCTGGCGAGAATCTGCAGCACGCTGAATTCTCTGTTTTCAGCCCCGAAAATGCGCCAGATCACCTGTACAACGGTCCCCTCGCGTCCCCAAACCTCCTGGGGGTATTAGGGACCGTTTAGGGCCAAAACCCTAAACCTGCAAAAATACACAGCAGGTTGTAATTTACTGTTTCATGCTCCGTTTCGCGTGCCCGTCGCATCCGTAGCAAGTCCTCGAGCTCCCGCACCTGTAGGGCTACTTGCCCTTTGAATCGGACGAGATTTCTGGCCTGAAACCTCTCCGAATTCCTTGTACCTACGGGGGATTAGCCGCTAGCTAATCCAGTACCTGTGCAAGAGGCTCTTGCCTCGGCAATCGCACATGAACCCACACAATTGTACATTGGTCAATTGAAAAGCCCACTAGAGGGGCATAACATACTGCCATAGGGGAGAGAGAGGGCAGTGCGTAGCGTGCAAGGCATCACTCCTGGCACCGCACTGTACATAAGAGGGAAAGCAAGCACTCCATAGCTCTTAACCTGTGACACGAAACTTCAAAATGAGCTCACAGCTGAAAATCACATTTTTGCCTTCTCTATAAGCAGTAAACTGGCCTCAGAGTGCCAAGTGTCACTCATTTGTGCATTTTCCCGCTTTAGACCCTCGGGTCTAAAAATATCTCACCTGCAGCCTCTGTTGACTTGGCCACAGAGTAACAAAATGATCCCCATGTCAAACTGCACGTAATGACGCGAAGACATTTTCAGGTCCCAAAATAGTAGTTCCCTAAATTTTAGGAGATGCTGCCATGTATAATGCAGCCACACCCAGAACTGAAATGTAGCCTCTGTAACAAAGGATTCCAGTTTGGCTAGTTAATGACCCCACTTGGCTAACCATAGTCCTTGTCCAACCTTAGTGCTCTCTTGCCCTCAGGCCTAGACTCCCTCTGGACAGTTCAACACTAGCTATGCAATGCAGGCCAGTTAGATTTCCCGAGGGGTGTTTCCAAAAGGTGAAAGTAAATAAATAATAAGAAAGAAATCAACAAAAAGGATAGATAGTAGTCGCACGTTGGTGACAATACGACACCAGAGACGTAAAAACCCTCCTCCGAAGGCCCCACTCTCTATGGCGAGAGCGGTCTACTTATGATTGCACAAATCTCTACAATGCTTGGACTTGCCGACGATGTCGACAACGGTGAGGACGACGACGAGACGGGCTGAAATCTGCAAATCTTTATCTGCTGAATTCCGACTCTATGTCGTAGACGACGTCGATGGCGACGATGCGATGACGACACG
Source organism: Adiantum capillus-veneris (assembly GCF_014529385.1). Classification (NCBI taxonomy): domain Eukaryota; kingdom Viridiplantae; phylum Streptophyta; class Polypodiopsida; order Polypodiales; family Pteridaceae; genus Adiantum; species Adiantum capillus-veneris. Next base: position 136,616,694 of record NC_140944.1, on the reverse strand, counting down.
CTGAAAACGCAGATGCTGAAATCTGCGTTTTCCGGGCTGAATCTGCAAACATTACGGGATCTGACCGTGCGGTGAGGAATTGCTGCGGGAAGGTGAGATCTGCGAGGTTCGGGACTTGATCTGCAGTGTATCACGTGTCACATCCAACCCTATGTGTCCGTAGACAAGCTACAGCATCACAAGGGTTCGGTTCAGTCAAGTCAGTCTAGAATAGGAAGTGATCTGGCACTTTTGTGAGTCTGTTCGCAGACCGTGCATGTCCACTCACTTAGATTAGATACATATCCTTTGGTTGCACACAACATGATCATAAGCATTCCCATCAGAATCCTTCAAGGGAATTTTCCAGTGCATTTGACCTATTTTTGACATTTTTCACTTATTATTTTTAAGTGACTTTTGTTGGAAAGTAGGTAGGGTAAATTGAGTAAGTTTGTATATAAGCAAACCTAGGCTAGCACTAAATGGCAGAAGAGGCAGTAGGAGCTTAGCTCAACAAGCAACTTCTCAAGCAAGAACCCCTTGGTGGTTTCCCCTCCAAGCAAGAGCCATCCCTAGCGTTTTCAGCAAGAGGTCATCGCCCTCATCAGCTTCATCCCTAGTGTTTTCAGCAAGAGGTCATCGCCCTCATCAGCAGACTCTAGACATTGGCGTTTTTGCATCAGGTACCCATCGCCATCAGATCCCAGACCTTGAGTTTTCAGCATTTGCATCACCGCAAGCAATCTGCAAACACCAGCGTTTTCAGCCCTTGCCATCGCCAGTAGATCCCCCATGCCTAGCGCTTTTGGTCCTAGCAAGAACAGCCTCAGATTTCAGCCTTTGGACCATTGCAGAAGGTGATTTTCAGCCATAAAAAACCATCAGTTTCAGCCCTACAGTAGATGCAGATTTTCAGCCCTAAAGACCAGCAGAATCAGCGTTTTCCTTAGCGTTTTCGGCAACAGCAGATTTCAGCCCATAGCGTTTTTGGACAACAGATACAAACTTGCAGATTTCAGCCCTTAGATCAGCTTCGCCATCCCCGTCGTCATCGCCGACATAGTCTAGACTTGCATCAGTCCCATGCATTCAGTCTGTACCAGTTTGTGCAATCATAAGTAGACCAATCTCTCGCCGACGAGAGTGGGGCCTTCGGAGGAGGGTTTTACAACGTCTCTGGTGTCGTATCTCTCTTCTCTCTCTATCTCTCAGTCTCATACACTTGCACGCACAATGTCCATTCACTTTGTTTGTGATCATAGCACTCTCTCAATAAGAACGGAAGGCTCTACCTTCCATAAGAACAAAAGGAACCTTGAGCACAATTCAGAGCACTCATCTTGAGCAAAGCGCAAACATTCATTCCGCTGCACCTTACACAGTGTCTAAAGGCTGAAAACTGAAAACGCTGATTCTAGGGCTGAATCTGTCGCGAAGATCTGCAAAAACGTTGGGGTTTATCTGCAAACCAAAAACGCTAGGGCTGAAATCTGACCTTGCGGGGAAATCTGCTGTGTTGTTGTGGGAATCTGCTAACGCTAGGGCTGATCTGCTGTCTACTGTCGCCGGGAATCTGCAAGTGCAAGAATGCTGGCTGATCTGGTGCAAAAACGCTAGGCCTTCTATTGAGAGAAAACGCCAAAGTTGTCGCGGGGGTTGATCTTGCTGAGAAGTTGCCTGTTGAGCAAGGTGTTCTGCTGCCTCTTCTACCAAATAGTGCTAGTCTAGGTTTGCTTATATACAAACTTACTCAATTTGCCCTACCTACTTTCCAACAAAAGTCACTTAAATTAATAAATAAAAAATGTCAAAAATAGGGAAAATAGGCTAAATGCACTGGAAAATTCCCCTGAAGGATTCCAATGGATTCTGATGGGAATGCTTATGATCATGCTGTGTGCAACCAGAGGATATGCATCTACACTAAGTGCCTGGGCATGCACGGTCTGCGAACAGACTCACAAAAGTGCCAGAACACTTCTAAATCTAGACTAACTGGACTGACTTAACCCTTGTCGTGCTGTAGCTTCTCCACGAACACATAGGGTTGGATGTGTCACGTGACACACCTCTAGGCTTTACTAATGTTTTGGATTCAAAAGCCTACACTCCTCCCGGTTTTTGGCTTGCTTCTACGGTCCCTTCTACTTGGATCCTACTTCATTACTTTGAGGCTCTCTCTCTCTCTACATTTTGTATTGAGGTAAACCTTTAGCTTACACTCAATATATGATCAATCCCTAAAGCCAAGCATACTAGCATGCACCCCTATGTGCATAGATACAACCTCCTACATAGGAATCCCTAACACATGCTTCTCATGTCGTGCGCACATGCTACACTTGATAGTCACATGCTACATGTTGTAGCCCACATGCTACTTGGCCCTTTCCATTTGAGGTGCATATCCTCTTGCCTTAATTTCCACCTTCCATCATTGAGTCTATATAAGCCCGCTATGCTAAACTTGTAATTCCCTCCAAGCATAATCAACCAGCCAAGTTCATTTCATTGTATTGAGTACACTATCTCTAATATACTCACTCCATATTGTTATGATGCTCTCACAATGACAATTGCCTCATTGGTCCTTCCACCATAGGCATTACATGTGGTATCAAAACGAACACGTAATTAGTACTTCCTAATTAGGATAATTAGATCCCTATGCTAGACTTAGTAATCTCTCTCTCTAAACAGTAAGTTGAATCATAACTCTTTAGGCTAATTGCTACTCAATTTCAATCATCTCTAGCATTGGTTTGTGGACACATCTATACGACCACTAGCCTTGTCAATGACTAGTAGTAGTTGCATTGGGTTGTGTGTGATTTTTTTGCTTCTTCATTGGACTTGCTTGATTACATGTGCATTGTTTTTTGCTTTTCTCGTCTTCCCCGATTTACCTTGTTGGAGAGCATGAATTGAGCATTGCATAGAGGCTTCCAAAGCTTTCGATTGCACTAATTATTTACCTTGTTGAAGAGCATGAATTGAACATTGCATAGAGGCTTCCACAAGCTTTCGATTGCACTAATTTGTGCGACTCTTGGCCCAAGCATCAAGAGGTAGCATCCTAATTAAATCCCATAATTTTTGTGCATTCTTGACTTAATTATTTGCAAAATCAAAAGCCCCTCAATCACCTAATTTGGAGGTGATTAGTGCCACTAATTGCCACCTTACTCATGTGTATGTGTGACTTGCTAAATGGATTGTTTTCTTTATTCTTTGAGTGATTTCTATTTAGTCTAGGAGGAAATCCGAACGTGGTAAAGGATTACGCATAGAGATACAAGCACTGAAATAAAGATGGGTTCTGAGAAGCTTTTGATAAAAAACAAGTTGTCTAAGTGCTTTTTAAGAAAGCAGATGCTTTCCCGCGAGGAAACCTATGTCTGCATTGCATCTATGCACGAGGTTGTATCCAAGGACGCCTTGCGAGTGCTATGTAGTACCAGTTTTCAACTCACACGATTTTATTGGGTTTTTGAACAGGTCCACACTTATTTTAATAAGTGGCAGGTTGACCACTAATAAGTGGACAGCCACTTCTTAAAATAAAGCATTTTAAAAGGGGGCGCCCCATATTGGCTAAAAACAGCCCTGACAACAACGCTCACTCTCTCACTTCTCTAGAAATTGCCGCCGGCTCACGTGGCAACATCAAGTTCCGACCAATGGACTAGGATCCGACGGCCTAAAACCTAGGAGAAGAAGAGGATGCAAAAGAAATACCTACTTATGGGACCCCATATGAAGGGGCCCAAGTGACCTAAAGACATTAAAACAAAGTTGGACCCACTCACACACACAAGAATTGCGTGATGATGTAACAAGCTTGGACACCCCAATCGAGAAATCAATAGCAACACACGGACACAAACTTCAAAATCCCTGAACTTTAATATATATATATTAAAGTTCAGGGATTTTGAAGTTTGTGTCCGTGTGCAGCTATTGACACCCCAAGCGAGAAATCAATAGCAACACACGGACACAAACTTCAAAATCCCTGAACTTTAATACATACATACATACATACATATATATATATATATATATATATATATATATATATATATATATATATATATATATATATATATATATATATATATATATATATATATATATATATATAGATATATATGTATGTATGTATGTATGTATGTATATATGTATATATATATTATAACCGGCATGTACAAAGTAGAGGGCGGTACTATTTCAATTACCTGTTAACTTTACACAGAGCACTGAGAAGGGAATGGAACACAGTTGCGTCCAGCGACTAGAATGTCACTGCGCACACGAGACCGACACCCTGTAGGCCCCAAAGACTGGCGCCCCTTTCGGTATTTCTTTATTCAAATTAAGGTAGACGATCCGACCACTTCGCACAAGCTTTCACAAAGCTGTCCAAACCTGGCGAGGGCTGAAAACGCAGATTTTCGACCTGATTTTGGCAGCATAACGATGCAAAAACCCCTGTAGGTCAAAAGCACCTGTCTAGGACGGATTCCCTCGCTATCTGGAAGCTTTCTGGTGAGCTGTCACAGAATTTCAGCGGGCTGTAATTCCCTGTTTTCACTGCTGGGTGCCCAAAAGCCTGTACACGCATCCCAAGGCTCTCACGAGGCTCCCCCAGTGTTCCCTTGCAGTTTAGGTGCAAAACCCTAAACCTGCAGAAAAACACAGCAGGCTGTAATTCGCTGTTTCGGATCGTTTTTAGCGGAGCGAACACGCCTACGCGTGTCCCACGGGCTCCCGCACGCAATGGGACAGTTCCCCTGTGAATTGGAAGAGTTTTCACGCGAGAAAACTCTCCAAACTCGCAATCTTTCGCGATGGAACTGTGCGTACCTGTGGGGGATTAGCAATTAGCTAATCCGGTTCCTGTTCAGAAGGCTCTTGCCTTGGCAAACGCGCATAAACCCCCAGAATTGTACATGTTCATCTGAGTAGCCCAACTAGTGGGGCATTACCATATGTGCCAAAGGGGAGAGAGAGATGCACGAGAGCAAATCATCGCACTACATGAGACAAAGGAGAAGGCAAGCTTTCCATTAAAGCTGTAGACCTGCACCCACTACTCACACACATTGTAGGTCACTTATGATCAAAAATCAGCCTCCTCTCTCAAATTGGGCGCCCCCTCTTCATGCTGGAAGTGGCAAAACTGCCTGGAGCCGCCATGTGTCCAGTTTGCCCCTTTTGAGTTAATTCTCTAGTTCCCATTGACTTATAAAGTTATAAGTGACTTTCCGAGTGGCCCAGACTTCATTTGGCGCACACAGGCTTCCATACTCATCAGAATTGAGTGCTAACTGGCTCCACCAGTCCCAAACTGACCGACCCAGACTCCCGCTGTGAGAAACCTATTCGGCCGCAGCCGTTTCACATTGGCCATGCAATGTCCACTTGCATCTTTTCAAGGGTCCCGGGGAAAACAAGTAAAAATAAAAATAAATAAAAATATCTAGTACTTATTTACGGAAGGCAACAGGAAAAATACACCTCCTAGTGACACACCCCACCCTTGAAATACTGCAAGCGACCTCGCTTGCATGCCAATAATACATGCAGTATCTCCTGATATCACATATATTCTATGATGGGAATCCAAGATATACATGCTTCCGGAAATGTAGCGTTGGACGATTAAACAATCCCACCAACCTGGCTACGACACATATATCAAGCATAGAAGTCTTCTAGTGTACTCTCAAGCACAAACTTCTCTAGCTAAATTCTGTATGGAAAGAGTAGATACAATTGCTTAACTACTCTCTTGAGCATCATGAACCATGCTCTTGCCTTGCTCCAGAAAAGGCTACATCAAGTCACTATGGGTTCCATCTGAAAGGCTTCAAGATACAATTGCAATAGCTGAGGTGAATCAACCAATTCAGACTCTTCCATCCATTTGGCATCCAACGATGGATAGTTCTTGAACTTCACCAAATAGCGTCTTGCAACCTTTCCTCTAACCTTTCTTTCTTTATGTGCCAATATCTGTTCAGGAACAAGGATTTCATCCAATTCTTCCACTTCGGGTTGTTCCTCATCAAGCATATTCTCTGGCACATCACCAACAAAGGGTCTTAGAAGGCTGACATGAAAAGCATTATGTATTTTCCAGCCTTCAGGTAGCTTTAACCTGTAAGCTACATCGCTGATCTTTTCTGAAATCTGAAAAGGACCATAATATCGCATATTGAGCTTAGGAACTAAGTGTTCCTTGCCTTTCCTTTTCCTTAACCTGGCCTTTTCAAAGCGCAAAAGCACCCAATCACCAAGTGAAAATACAAGTTCACAACGGTGACGATCAGCAGCTTTCTTTTGCTTAGCCTGAGTCTTCTTCCTGTATGTTTCATCCATATCTTGCACATACTTGTCTGCCTCAAAAATCTTGTCCTTAGTCTGCAAAATGGGCGGGACTTTCTTCCCTCCTTCCACTATCTCAAATGGTGCCTTACATGTTGATGTATGCACACTGTTATTGTAAGCATATTCAACCAATGGAAGATGGTGTTCCCAAGTTGCCTTATGCTCTGACACATAACATTTGAGCAGGTCCAGGACAGTAGAATTTGCCTCTTCTGACTACCCATCAGTTTGTGGATGAAACGAAGAAGAGAACTTTAGCGTAGTGCCCATGTTCTCAAACAATGCCTTCCAGAAAAGACTCGTCATACGTGGATCCCTATCACTGACAATTGACTGAGGCACCCGCGATATTTAAAGATATTGCTCATGAATATCTTGACCATGTGTTCTGGCTTTATCTTCTTCCTCACAGGAATGAAATGGGCCTGCTTACTGAACCTACAAATAATATCCCATCATTGCCTGTTTGCGTTCTTGGAAGATCAAAGATAAAGTCCATTGCTATGCTTTCCCATGGCCTATCTGGGATCGGCAATGGCTACAACAATCCCGGTTGCTTTTGTCTGTCAAATTTGACTTTTTGGCATACTAAGCATGATCTTACAAATGTGTCAACATCTTGACGCAAAGCTGGCCAATAGAAGAATGCCTCAACCCCTTTCACTGTCGCATCAATTCCACGATGCCCAGCATAAGGTGGAGCATGACTTTCCATCAAAATCTTTGGCCGTAACTATTTAGTAACGCATAATTTTCCATGCATCATGAGAAAGTCATTCTTAAGCATATAGTGCTCGTGATGTTGCCCATCAACAAGCTGGTCATAGATCCTTGCAAAATCTCAATCTTCAGCATATTGTGTCTTCATTTCGTCTAGTTCACAATGGTACGGAATTGACACTGCTGAAATTTGGGGCTTTCGTGACAACGCATCAGCCACCACATTCTTTTTCCCTTGCACATGCACAATCTGAAAATGGAACATTGACAAGATGTTTGCCCATCGCATGTGCTTCTCAGACAACTTTGTCTGTGTGAGAAAATATCGCAAGGTTTGATGATCCATTTGGACAACAAAATCAGCCCCTAGCAGATAGTGTTTCCAACTAGTGAGATCATGAATTACTGCCGGCAATTCTTTCTCATAGACTTGCAAGTTCCTTTCAGTCTTTAAAAGAATTTTGCTCTCATATGCGACTACTCAGCCATTTTGCATTAGAACTGCACCAAGACTATGGCCACACGCATCACACTGAACCACAAAAGGTTTCGAAAGATCTGGCAAAATGATTACCGGAACTGAAGTCAGCTTCTCTTTCAAGTGTTTGAACGCTAAAATTTCCTTGGCTGTCCACTTGAAAGTAACTCCTTTTCCTTGTAGTGCATGGAGTGGAGAAGCAATCTCAGCAAAATTTCGGATGAACCTCCTGTAGTATGAACATAAAAGCTTTGAATGTCATGTACGGATTTCATGTCTGGCCATGACCTAATTGCTTCCACTTTAGCGGGATCCATGCGTACCCCATCCTTTGAAACAATGTGCCCAAGGAAGTGCATTCCTTGCAAAAAGAATTCACTCTTCTTCGCATTAATGAGTAGCCTGTTCTTACGTAACTCATTGAAAACTGCAGTCAAGTGATCCCTATGCTCCTCTTCAGACTTCGAATAGACAATCATGTCGTCAAAGAAGGTACCCACGAAGTTTCTATGTGGTCTAAAAATTCTGTCCATCATTCTATTAAACGTGGCCGGAGCATTTGTGAGACCGAATGGCATAACAAGAAACTCATAGAGACCAAATGTTGTCCTGAATGCAGTCTTATGGACATCTTCTGGCCTAATGCGTATCTGATGATACCCACTCTTTAGGTCTATTCTTATAAACAATGACCTCAAAGCCGATCAAGAATGTCATCTATCCTCGGTATGGGGAACCTGTTCGTGATGGTATTCTTATTCAAGGCGCGATAGTCAATGCACATGCGCCATGAACCATCCTTCTTCTGCACTAAGAGTACAGGCGAACAAAAAGGGGATGAACTGGGCTGAATCAGTCCCTTCTCTAAAAGCTCGTTGACCTGACTCATAATCTCTTTCTGCTGGGCTGCACTAACCCTGTATGGTGGTCTATTCGGTGGCCTAGAACCTGGCACAAGATCTATAGTATGATCCTCAGGTCTCTCAGGAGGTAACTCCCCTGGCAACTTGGCTTTGGCTTCTTCCCTTTATGATCTGACTTGTCATCCTTATCCTGTGACTTCTTCTGTGGGCATTCATTTGCAAAATGTCCTTCCTGTTCACAAATGTAGCATTTCTTGGCCTCCCTAAGAGCTTTCCTTTCTTCAAAAGTTTTGCCAGAAAAATGCCTTTTTTGTCCTTGTCCTCGTCCCGAAGAAGACTTAGATTGCTTCTTGGACGTATCACCTTCTTCAGTGGAGGGCTTCTTTGTGGGAGGCTCAGAAGGCTTTGTTGCAACATTGCCCTTGGCTGAAAACTGTTTGCCCTGGGACCCTTTCTTGTGGCTATTAAATCCATCGGAATCTCCCTTCGACAGATTGCTGGCCACTCTTGCATTCTCTATCAACTGAAACATATTCATGATAGTAGTCTTTGTGCAGTAGTCCCTGATTTTCTTGGGCAATCCGCAACAGTACTTCTCAATTTGTTCTGACAATGGCACAAACGTGTAAGAGGTGACTGGCAATAGTGCGGCCCAAAACTGTTTATTGTACTCTTCCAAGTTCGCACACTGTTTAGCATTCAACTCGTGCCATTCTGTCATCACATCCACTTCAAAAGTGTTTGTCAACCATGCAGGCGCAAAAAGCTGTTTGAATTGGACCCACGTTGTTGGGGCTTGAAGCTGGTTCAACAATGCGGTCCACCATTGAAGCGCATTCCCTTTCAAGAAAGTGGCAGCCTTGCGTAACTTTGAAGATTCCGTGAAGTTTCCTCCAGCATAAGCTGCATCGAACTGCTGTATGAAGGTCAAAGCCTTCAATTGATTCTCAGTTCCTCTTAAAGTTTCAAACTTCACTCCTTGCCCACCTTCCTTGTAATCCTTAAGCTGACTCAAAGGAGCCACATTATCATAAACAGGTGCCTGTAACAGTGGTGCTCCATGATTGTTCATTCCAGCACTCGCATCAACTGTTTTACTTGTCATAACTGCATTTTGTACGTATGGCTGCGAAAAACCAGCCATACCAAATTGTGTTCCAGGCACTCGAAACTGGCCGTAGGCACCCTTAAAACCTGGTTGGACACCCATGTTCGCGTACATAGGGTTACCCATGCCTGTTTGCATTGTCCCGAACACATTCCCTAGCATATAACCTGTGGGAGGTCCAGCCATAGCTTGAAACACTGAACCACCTCCAAAATAACCAGGATAAGTATTAGGTAATGGAAGGGTCTAACGCATAGCGTGTTCATTACTCCCTTGACCATTCACAAATGGTTCTTGTCCAGCTAAAGCAAGTTTCTTTGGATCATTGGACACCGCTAGTTGCTCAACCACATGGGCTTTCCCTCGAGCATCATGAGTCCTCTGCGCATTGGAAATCTCCTTTTCCTGCAACGGCTCAGTCATGCCCTGTGTAGGAGGCTGAAAACCCTGTGTCGGAGCCTGTAAGAACTCCTGCATCCTTGGGTTGTTAGCCAACTGCTGAAACATGTCCATGCAGCAACGCAGTTGAGTTCTAAACAACCTGTCCTCTTCTTGAAGAGTTGAAGGAACTTTCTCCGTGCCATGTGAGGAAGATCCCTCTTCAGGTACTTGGTCTCTCTTCTCTGCCATATCGACAAGCTCTGTGTTGCTTTCACCCACAACAATCCACGCTGCACTTTTTGAAGAAAAAGTGACTATCCCGTCGATGGAACCATATAACCGGCCTGTACAACGTAGAGGGCGGTACTATTTCAATTACCTGTTAACTTTACACAGAGCACTGAGAAGGGAAGAGAACACAGTTGCGTCCAGCGACTAGAATGTCACTGCGCACACGAGACCGACACCCTGTAGGCCCCAAAGACTGGCACCCCTTTCGGTCTTTCTTTATTCAAATTAAGGTAGACGATCCGACCACTTCGCACAAGCTTTCACAAAGCTGTCCAAACCTGGCGAGGGCTGAAAACGCAGGTATTCGACCTGATTTTGGCAGCATAACGACGCAAAAACCCCTGTAGGTCAAAAGCACCTGTCTAGGACGAATTCCCTCACTATCCGGAAGCTTTTTGGTGAGCTGTCACAGAATTTCAACGGGCTGTAATTCCCTGTTTTTCACTGCCGGGTGCCCAAAAGCTTGTACACGCATCCCAAGGCTCTCACGAGGCTCCCCCGGTGTTCCCTTGCAGTTTAGGTGCGAAACCCTAAACCTGCAGAAAAACACAGCAGGCTGTAATTCGCTGTTTCGGATCGTTTTTAGCAAAGCGAACACGCCTACGTGTGTCCCAAGAGCTCCCGCACGCAATGGGACAATTCCCCTATGAATTGGACGAGTTTTCACGCGAGAAAACTCTCCAAACTCGCAATCTTTCGCGATGGAACTGTGCGTACCTGTGGTGGATTAGCAATTAGCTAATCCGGTTCATGTTCAGAAGGCTCTTGCCTTGGCAAACGCGCATAAACCCCCAGAATTGTACATGTTCATCTGAGTAGCCCAACTAGTGGGGCATTACCATATGTGCCAAAGGGGGGAGAGAGATGCACGAGAGCAAATCATCGCGCTACATGAGACAGAGGAGAAGGCAAGCTTTCCATTAAAGCTGTAGACCTGCACCCACTACTCACACACACACTGTAGGTCACTTATGATCAAAAATCAGCCTCCTCTCTCAAATTGGGCGCCCCTCTTCATGTTGGAAGTGGCAAAACTGCCTGGAGCCGCCATGTGTCCAGTTTGCCTCTTTTGAGTTAATTCTCTAGTTCCCATTGACTTATAAAGTTATAAGTGACTTTCCGAGTGGCCCAGACTTCATTTGGCGCACACAGGCTTCCATACTCATCAGAATTCAGTGCTAACTGGCCCGACCAGTTCCAGACTGACCGACCCAGACTCCCGTTGTGAGAAACCTATTCGGCCGCAGCCGTTTCACACTGGCCATGCAATGTCCACTTGCATCTTTTCAAGGGTCCCGGGGAAAACAAGTAAAAATAAAAATAAATAAAAATATCTAGTACTTATTTACGGAAGGCAACAGGAAAAATACACCTCCTGGTGACATATATATATATATATATATATATATATATATAGAGAGAGAGAGAGAGAGAGAGAGAGAGAGAGAGTTCTATTATTGTCCTCGGAGATCAAATATGACCTATGGTACCAAATGAACATGTCACGTGGTGTGAGTGGAGGTCAGAAGTGACTCTCGATGCTCAAAAATGGTTGAAATGAGCGTCGCAATAGAGAGTCCACATCGTGGTTGGGAGAGGAAGGTATGTAGGGAGAGCTCATCGCTAAATATATGGGGAAAAGAGGACCTAATGTGGTCAAAAGATGAGCACTCAAGAAGTGTCCGGTACTCACTCTCTCGCACTTGATGAGGACATAAGGTGTAAAGTCGATGAGACTCCTCGCCAGTGCCCCAACATCATGTCTCGCAACGTAGAGAATGGGAGCTAAGACGAATGGAGGCAATGGTGCGGATCGCACTCAAGGGGATGGGCTCAAGGATGTAGAGATGGGTTCGGTTACCTCGTTCGGAGAAGAAGAGAGATTTGTAGTTTGGGACAACGTGTGTGGTGTAATGGATGAAGCGAGAACCTCCGGATTCCTCCCAAGCCGTGACACATTGGCGTTGTAAGAAGGCCTCATTAACTTGGGAGTCGATCGACGCACCCTTGACCAAGTGACATGCATCCCATCTTCCAAACCATTTCTTGATGTCAAGCATCCACACCAAACTTAGTATTTTGCTCTTGCATGTCTTTTGGACCTTTTGACTTGCTTCATATGCGATTCTAGGAAGCCGATACAAAGGGCTACGTTGTGTCTTAAGCATGTACTCCACAACCCTTTGCATGCCCAAGACCTCAATGGGAAGCGACCCGGACTCAAGAAGTAAGAGCATGTAGGGTGTTTGTGTCTTGACTTGGAGAAAGTTGGTGAGAAAACGCTTTTGGACATTCTCAAACTCTTTCCAAGTAGACTTCCCGATGCTTCCACTCCATAAAGAAGCACCGGTGTCACCATTGTGTCAAAGAGGTACTTTTTGAGAGCCCAACACTTGATCTCTCCAGCATTGCACATGTTCTCAAATGCATTGCACAGAGAGAGAGAGAGAGAGAGAGAGAGAGAGAGAGAGAGAGAGAGAGAGACGACCTGGCATATGTCACGTGACACATCCAACCCTATGTGTCCGTGGACAAGCTACAGCACGACAAGGGTTCAGTCAGTCCAGTCAGTCTAGATTAGGAAGAGATCTGGCACTTTTGTGAGCCTATTCGTAGACCGTGCATGCCCAGTCACTTAGTGTAGATGCATATCCTCTGGTTGCACACAGCATGATCATAAGCATTCCCATCAGAATCTATCAGAATCCTTCAGGGGAATTTTCCAGTGTATTTAGCCTATTTTCCCTATTTTTGACATTTTTCACTTATTAATTTAAGTGACGTTCCAACAAAAGTAGGTAGGGCAATTTTGCTAAATTTGTATATAAGCAAACTAGAGCTAGCACTATTTGGCAGAAGAGGCAGCAGGAGCTCCTTGCTCAACAGGCAACTTCTCAACAGAACCCCCCCCCCCCCCCCTCCCCCCCCGGAGACCTAGCGTTTTTGGAGCAGAGCCATCACCTAGTGTTTTCATCACAGATCAGCCAGCGATTTGCTTTTGCAGATTCCGGTGACAGTAGAACCTCAGAGAGGCCTAGCGATTTGCATTTTGCAGAGCAACTGGCGACAGCAGCAACAGAAATTCAGCCCTAGCATTTTTGGTTTGCAGATCAGCCCCGGCGTTTTGCAGCTTTACCACGACGGAATAGCAAGGAGCATTAGCATTTTCAGTTTTCAGCAGTTAGCACCCGCAGATAAAGTCCCGAACCTCGCAGATCTCACCTTCCCGCAGCAGTTCCTCGCCGCACGGTCAGTTTCCGCAAGGTTTACAGTTTCAGCCCGGAAAACGCAGATTTCAGCATCTGCATTTTCAGCGCTTCGTCGTCGCATCGTCGTCATCGACATAGAGTCAGAATTCAGCAGATAGAACATTTGCAGATTTCAGCCCATAGCGTTTTTGGACAGCAGTAGAAAGATTGCAGATTTCAACCCTAGTGTCGGCCTCGTCATCCCCGTCGTAATCGTCAACATAGCCTAGACTTGCATCAGTCTCATGCATACCGTTTGTACCAGATTATGCAATCATAAGTAGACCACTCTCGTCTGACTCTCGCAGACGAGAGTGGGGCCTTCAGAGGAGGGTTTTACAACGTCTCTGGTGTCGTATCTCTCTTCTCTCTTTATCTCTCAGTCTCATACACTTGCACGCACAGTGTCCATTCACTTTGTTTGCGACCATAGCATTCTCTCATTAAGAACGGAAGGCTCTACCTTCCATAAGAACAAAAGGAACCTTGAGCACAGTTCGGAGCACTCATCTTGAGCAAAGCGCAAACATTCATTCCGCTGCACCTAATAGCGTAGTTCCGTCCCCAGAGGTATTGGGACCGAAATCTGGCGTCCCTTTCGGTATTTCTTTATCATTAATCATTTCAAGGTACAACTCCCAAGGAACCTCTACTCTCAAACTTTGCGTCCAGATGCTCTGCAAAGTGAGGCCCCAAGGGCTCTTTTATTCTTACAAGGGTTGCCTCAAAACCAGAGTCCCAAAAGCAATCACATGAAAAGCTACAAGTTCCAAAAGCATTTGGTCCAAAAACTGACGCCAAAAGCTGCCATTGCAAATCGCAGGGTTCCGTACAGTGCCATATCAATATAGCGCGGATAATGTGTCGTGCTCTCTACAGTGGGTGGTCCTTAGTGCAATGTGCGTGACAATCTCACTCAAACAGATTGAACAGAAAGGAAACAATAGACATGAACAGAGCTCACAAAGACACAACAGCAGACCAGAACATATGACTCCACTATCTCAAAGACTGATACAGACTCTGGCGTGGCAAACACTCAGCTCCAGCCCAGGACTCACAGGTACAATGGGGGTGTCAAGGCTTAGATGTGCCGGGATGGTGAATACGTGCTCTCTGTTAGACTCACTCTAGACGACTACGTACAGGATAATCCCACTGGCCCAAAACGACTACTCATATGTACAATCATCAAGAGCCACCAACGGCTCATAAAGAACATCATCTAAGTCTATCCCCACTAGGTGGTGGTGGTGACCTGGCCACGATGTCCACTAGACCACCGTATCCCTGCCACGTGTCTCTACCCAACGAGTCCGTCTAGTGTGAACCGACCAGACCAAAGACCAACTGTAAACTAACTGTCCTGTGAAAGTGACATTGTAGCCTGCTACAGGTTGCCCGCCACAAGACTGCTACCCGTCCCGGATAGCGGAACTGAAGAACTGAAATATCGCCGATCTACTGTTGGTGGTCGGATGATGGAGGAGGAGGAGGAGGCTGATAGAAAGGTGGTTAAGGAGATGGAGGCCAAGTGTATGGTGAGGGATAGTGGCCATGAGGTGGGTACATCGGGTATGGAGTAGCCACCCCATGAGCAGCAGCAAGCTGCGTAGGGTGAGTAGGTGGAGCTGGGGGAAACCCAGGAAAAGACTGGGTAGGCTGAAAGGGTGGAAAAGGGTTTTGGAAGCCGTAGAAGTGTTGAGGAAAGGATGGGGACTGGGAGGGGGAGGCCATAGAGGGTCCATGAAATTGTGATGAGACCGATCCTGCTGGCTTAGACTCCATATTGGTGGGATTTGCTTTCTCTGCTGTTTGAGAATCCCCTGAATGGGCTTTGGAAACGTCCGTCTGTATCTGTGTTGCCATAGCAGGAACTTGCGTAGAAACCGGGGTTGTAGTTGTAGTTGTAACTGTAGCTGGAACTGTCTGTGAAATGGCCACAGCCTAGGTATTTTGCACATGAGGGACACAGTGTATGTACCACAGGAGAGAGGTCCTGAACTGCTGCGGCCATATCATTTGCCTCTTTTAACTGTTTTTGCTGAGTGTGGACGATATGTTTGAGGTCCACTACCTGTTGAGTTAAGATTTTTATGCGATCTTGAGCCGTAGCAATTCAATTGTCCCTATCCATCTCTCGTTGAAGATGAGCTTGCACTTCCCTTTGCATACTGTCATAGCAAGCCCGATGCAGACCGTTGGTACCTTGCAATGAGAGGGCTACATTCATAATCGTCGCAATGGCTCTTCTGTCCGCATCTAAAAGTCTGTCGGCCTGAGGTGCAAAATTCTCATATATGTCATGCTTTTCAAATGTAGGTGTCCTAGAGCTAGATGCCCCTGCAGTACCCCTAGGTGCCCCTGCACTAAAGTAGTACGTGGTGCTGGCAACACAACTGGAGGTTGTGTTTTAGTGACTGCAACACTACTCACAAGAGGTGGTGTGAAAGTTGAGGTGGCCGCAGAAGTAGACATACGCATTGTTGGTGTTGTAGTATGGACGTCAGAGATTTTGACATGTGATTCGGAGAAGGGTAGTGTTGCTAGCTGCTCAGACGAATCTTTTTGTACCTTTGCCCTCTTGCGCAAGATGCCTTTCCCTTTGGCCATTTTGGAACAATCTTGTTCCTTTGGATCATCTTGAAGGGTGAGAACAGCTGTTGCATCTGCCTTTTGCTGCATAATCTGCACTACCAATACATAATAGGGGCTGCATAGCAATTGAACCTTTCCGCTTTCCCTTTACGCCGAGTCCGAAAACGCTTTGCCCTGTCCTGTAGCGCTTTAAACAGCAGATGGTGAAATGGATACGGCAGGCAATGGTAGCGACAAAAAAAAGCATCGCATATTGCTGGAGAACCTGGAGAAGATGAAACCCCTGTTCTTTCCGGTGCGCGCAGTAAAAAATAATACTGTAACACTGAATACAGCTACTGACTCCTGTGATAGTCTGGATGTGAGTCCAGCAAAAGTTCCTGGCAAGCATTTGCAGTTTCTTCTGGTGAGAGATTCGAGAAGGTTTTGGTTGCGGGCAGAGGTGCCAGCACAGTCAATATTCCCATAGCCTGTCCGATATCCTCCATTGTAAGTGTAGTACCATTCAGCTTTGGAAAAGTGAGCAAGAGGGAACTTAGCTTGGCAGTAGAGATATTGCAGGACAAATTGGCCTGAGCCAAATTTTGAAGACCCAAGTGTATCATTTGCTGCTGAGAGAACACATCCTTGAGTGCCAGATTCGGCACCTGTAAATGATATATCATTACTAAAGGTACCTTGGAAAGGGCACCAGACGGGCAAGACACCTGGAGAGTGGTGACCCTGTCAGCAGTGACTGATTTGGGGTGAATCTTCCTCTGAAGATTCCTCTGAGAGCTGCTCTGAACTAGGAGTGTAATCTGATTTACTGTCAGAGCAATCCCCAGAGGCAGAGGACTCTTCCTCGGACTGGAGATGCTTTTCTCTATTCCGAGTCCGAACCATCTTGATAGACTGTGCTCGAGAATCTTCAACTGATTGATGAGTCTCACTGTAGCAGGAGCAAGGGCGAGACCAATTTCTGTACTGGGGATGATTGACTGAATGGAGTACCAAAGCTATAATAAACGCTCTCTGCTTTTCGCTTTTGCTTTTCGTAAGTAAAATAATGTCCTTGCTGGGAAGTGCTTTCGCAGGATAAGCGACGCCTTTATGATTGCTTTTTATTTTTGTTTTTCGAAAGAAAGTACTGGCGAGCGCGAGGGTGCTGAAGGCGAGGGAATTGGAGTTCAAGAGGTGAGGGCGCTGCGAAGGGCTAGGACGAGGGGACAGGGTTAGGGCGAGAGGCGAGGGTCTAGGGGCTAGGGGCGAGTGGCGAGGGCGAGGTCTAGGGGCTAGGGGCGAGGGCGAGGGGCGAGGGACTAGGGGCTAGGGGCGAGGGCGAGGGCGAGTGGCGAGAGGATAGGGGAGGGCGAGGGCGAGGGGCGAGGGAAAGGGGAGGGCTAGGGCGAGGGCGAGGGGCGAGGGGCACGTGAATGGGAAAGGGCGAGGGGCTAGGGAATAGAGGCGAAGGGCGAGGGGATAGGGGATAAGGGGCGAGGGCGAGGGCGACGGCGAGGGGGAAGGGGAGGGCTAGGGGCGAGGGGCAAGGGAATAGGGGATAAGGGGGCTAGGGCTAGGGCGAGGGGGAAGGGTTTGGGCTAGGGCTAGGGGCGAGGGGCGAGGGGATGAGAAAGGGCGAGGGGATAGGGGATAAGGGAGGGCGAGGGCGAGGGCGAGGGCGAGGGCGAGGGCGAGGGGAAGGGGAGGCTAGGGCTAGGGGTGAAGGCAGGGGTTGGTAAAAGAAGAAGAAGAGAGTTTTAACGTGTAGGAAACTATCCAGAGACCATAAAGATCAAGCCGACGAGTTGAACGCAAGACCTGCTAGTGAAGAGGGTTTTTGAGACAAGACCTGCTATTGAAGAGGGTTTTTGAAGAGGAAAAGGAAATGGCATAGCCAATCTCCCACACTCGGTTATAGAAAGGGCGTCACAGCAACAATGCTTCATGGTGAGGTTAGGTTAGGTGATAATGATATTTCCAAGGCACTCATAAGCAAAGAGAAGAAGAAGTAAAGGGAAGGAGTTAAAGGACATCAGAAGCATTACATTACACAGTAGGTACAAGGATTAGCAAGGCACGAGCAGGAAAGATTCTCGGAATCGGAGATCATCTAACCCTCTGAAGGAAACCGGGGCAGATAAAGCGCGAAGTAAACTTGCTGGTGAAAAAATTACCTTCATAAATTACCTTCATAGTTTCACTTGAGACGTTAGAGAACAAAGAATTCTGGGCTTTGCAAAAGGCCTGAGTCGGGGTTGAGGAGAATAGGTTATGCCCAAGACTAGAATCTTTCCTACACACACAACACAGAAGGGATTTACACAGGATATAGACAGAGATTGAAGACAGAGAGTGAAGGGTAGAGTTTATCCAATTCCAGAATCAAACCCATTGAGCTTAACAGAGTCTGAAGAAGGAGAGCTGTCTAACGAGAGGGTGTAAGGAGAGGGTGGAATAGCAAGGATGCCGAAGATAGTGATTCCGAAGTTCCTCAGTGCTCTCTACAGTGGGTGGTCCTCAGTGCAATGTGCATGACAATCCCACTCAAACAAACTGAACAGAAAGGAAACAATAGACATGAACAGAGCTCACAAAGACACAACAGCAGACCAGAACATATGACTCGACTATCTCAAAGACTGATACAGACTTTGGCGTGGCAGCACACTCAGCTCCAGCCCAGGACTCACAGGTACAATGGGGGTGTCGAGGCTCATATGTGCCGGGATGGTGAAGACGTGCTCTCTGTTAGACTCACTCTAGACGACTACGTACAGGATAATCCCACTGGCCCAAAACGACTACTCATATGTACAATCATCAAGAGCCACCAACGGCTCATAAAGAACATCATCTAAGTCTATCCCCACTGGGTGGTGGTGGTGACCTGGCCACGATGTCCACTAGACCACCGTATCCCTGCCACGTGTCTCTGCCCAGGGAGTCCGTCTAGTGTGAACCGACCAGACCAAAGACCAACTGTAAACTAAGTGTCATGTGAAAGTGACTGTAGCCTGCTACAATCAACAGCCAGTGAAAAACACGGAAGCATCCGTACAACTCTGCCACGTCAACATGTCCACACGATTTGGCTTTTTTCTATTTATTCTAATGTCCCCAGGGCCCCATCGGACGAGTACTTTATAAGTTGGAACAAAAGTGCAAGCCTGCGATCCCCAAGTCTGCAGGTTCCTCTGTTGCTACTGCTGCCTCTTCTGTCTTCCACTAGCGCCCAAGGGATTTCTTTTAGAGGTCCTTTAGCCATTTGCCCTACCTACATTGGGAAAATGAAAAGTCACTTATTGATAAAATGGCTTAAGGGGCGGTTCACACGCGGTAAAATGCCTATATGCTGAAATGTTGTCCTGTGCAAGAGAGGGAATGCAACTATAACCAGCCTGGACATGCACGTCTTGCTAGAGGCTCACAAAGGTGCCAGGCTCAGTCCTAAGCTAATGACTCGTGCTAGACTATAGCAGAAGCATGTCCACGTAGTGCAAGTGAAGTGCGCACGTGACAGCTAAACAAGTTGTCGAGAGATCACAGTTCTAGATCTTGATTTGATTTTATTTGAATGTGATGTGGATGTTCAGTGATTGTCGTCTTGTGCAAGTGCTGGATTTGTGTCGCCTAGTGCGTCGGTACTTAGAGTCAGTGTCTATTGAACTAGTTTGTGGCTTGTGTATGATTTTTGCAAGTGTAATCGAGGACGAGTACATTTCTTTCAAGAGTAGGGTATGTCACAAAATGATAACATGGCATGTCCGCCTGGAAAACGGACGGATGTCAAAGATTATAAGAGCGTTTTCAGCCTTCTTCTCCATCAGCGTTTTCAGCCAAGACAGCCAACGTTTTTGCCTTTCCCGGCTTCCTGCCGCAGCACCCCCAGCAGATCAGCCCTTCCCTCGTCTCGCAGTTGGTCGTTCCATCGCGGCCAAGTCAACAGAACAGTTTTCAGCATTCAGCCATAGACCCGTCGTCGTCGTCGACACAAAACCCCAGCACCTAGTACCCCTTGTGCTTTGGCTCGGCATAAGGATCCATAGATTCTCGTTGTCGACATAGACCCCTCCGTATCTCGTCATCGTCATCGTCATCGTCATCATCGTCGTCGACATAGACTCTAACAGTACCCCATCATCGACATCATCGCCGTTGACAGAGACCCATCAGTACCCCGTCGTAGACATAGACCCGTCGGTACCTCGTCATCGTCATCAACGTCGTCGACATAGACCCATCAGCACCTCGTCGTCGACATCATTGTAGTGGACATAGACCCCGTCATCGTTGTCGACATAGAACCTCTCAGCAAGGGGGAGGGTCACAAAAACCTCCTAGTGGGGAAAATTCTTCTTCGCCACTCCCATGCTCATCATCTCCATGCGAAGTATCCATTCCGCTTCAGGTGATGACCATACACTAAAGTCTTGGGTTCTTAAGTTCACAAGGAACTTGGGTCCTTGTGGGTCTTGGGTTCTTGGTTTCTTGAGTTCTTGAGGTTCTGGAGTCTTGAGGTTCTTGAGGTTCTTCTTTAGCTTGCAATCTGTGTTAGAGAAGGATCTTCTCTTACCCAAGCTCTTCTCTTTTTTGCGGGCGCACCCCTTGGCAGCCTTGCGCGCACACCAAGGTTGCTTTTTCCCACCTCACGTCGATTGGCCAGCCGCTAAGTGCACGGTCCGCTCTCAATGAGTGAAAAGAGAAACAAGGGGAGGCTGGACAAGCCCTTCTTTCTTGGGTTTCCTGTCACTCTTCAAAAACACGATTAGGAATCGACACGCCCAAGTGTACTTAGGTTACGTGCGACTGCAACAAGCAAAAGAAATTATGTGGTTCTTTGCTTGAGTGATACAGAACACTGTCAAAGCTCTAATACCAATGTAAGGTACGCGGAAGTGAAAGTTGAACTTTGCTCAAGATGAGTGGGACAAACACTGTGAATGAAGGTACTGAGACTAAGAGATAGAGAGAGAAGAATATGACACCAGAATGTTGTCAAACCCTCCTCCGAAGGCCCCACTCTCTACAGCGAGGGCGGTCTACTATTGATTGCACAAAACTCTACAATGCTTTGGACTTGCCGACGATTTTGACGACGAGACAGGCTGAAATCTGAAAACGCTAAGGCTGAAATCTGCAAATCTTTCATCTGCTAATTCTGACTCTATATCGGTGACAATGTCAATGACGACGATGCAACGACGACGCGCTGAAACGCAGATGCTGAAATCTGCGTTTTTCGGGCTGAAACTGCAAACTTCGATGGATCTGACCCTGCGGCGAGAATCTGCTGCGGGAAGGTGAGATCTGTGAATTTCGGGACTTCTATTGCGGTGTCTTGATGCTGAAAACTGAAAACGCTGGTGCTAATGATGGTCTTGTTGCAGAGAATCTGCAAAACGCTAGGCTGTCATGCTGATGCAAAAACGCAAGGGCTGAATGTTGTCCTGCTGCAAAAACGCTAGGCTTCTGCTGTAGTCTGCTACTGTCGGGGTTGATCTACAATGCAAAACGCTAGCTGTCTTCATGCAAAAACGCTAGGCTGGATCTGGGGTCTCCTTGAAGAAAACGCTAGGTAAACTACTTGGGGGGTCTTACTGAGAAGATGCATTGTTGGATGTGAGGTCCCTGTTGCCTCTTCTGTCAGAAAGTTTTAGCGCTAGGGTTTCTTATATACTTGCTTAGCAATTTGCCCTACCCAATTCCAAACAGAAGTCACTTAAAAATAATAAGTGAAAATTGGCTAAAATAGGGAAAATAGGTCTATGCACTGTAAAAATGCTCTTGATGGGTTCTGATGGTAATCTGATAATCATGTTATGTGCAACCAGAGGATATGCATCTAATCTAAGTGCTTGGACATGCACGGTCTGCGAACAGACTCACAAAAGTGCCAGAACACTTCCTAAGATAACTGAACTGAACCCCTGTCTTGAAGTAGCTTGTCCACGTACACATAGGGTTAGATGTGCACGTACATCTTTGATAGGAGCGGTATGCTTTGAGAAAAGCACACGCCTGAAGCTCTCATACCACTGTCACGAGGACGGGCACCACGTGTCAGCGAAAAAGAACAGACTAAACAACGTTAAGCACTCTAAATAACACTGAACTCAAAGAGATGTACGACACACGAGACGGAGAGTGGCGGAGTTCCACCCCAACAGATCACTGGCCCCAAACCTTGGCGCCCCTTTCGATATTTCTTTATATTGCTAATTGAGTACAACTCCCATGGCTCTGCTCTACATCCCCCACAGGTAGACTGCCAGAGTAAGAGCCCATGGGTCATATTTGAAGGCCCTTGGCCTCTAAAAGCAGTTTACATGAAAAACATTCAAGTTCCAAAAGCATCTGGCCTCCCAAAAGCAGCCAGCGCAAAACAAGAGAAATCAGTACAGCCTGCCACTTCATCACCAGCAACATAAATCGCGGAATTCTGTACACGCTACCATGGCACTATCAACGCAATTCGCAGGCTTT
The DNA here is from genome assembly GCF_014529385.1 of Adiantum capillus-veneris. Taxonomy (NCBI): domain Eukaryota; kingdom Viridiplantae; phylum Streptophyta; class Polypodiopsida; order Polypodiales; family Pteridaceae; genus Adiantum; species Adiantum capillus-veneris. The sequence continues at coordinate 136,594,167 of NC_140944.1, read as the reverse complement.
CGTACAGCTACCACGTCATTAGTTTCTACGCCAGAGATTCATTGGTCCTGCTTTATTAAAATCCCTTTAGGTCACTTGGGCCCCAACGGACAGGGTCCCATAAGTTGGTGGGAACTCCTCTTTAGAAATAAGCCACTCGTCAAGACTTTGCAAGTTGGTAAAACTTCTTCTACTGCTTCTAGGGTTTAGGTCCCTCGGCCGGGATCTGCAAGTCGGCTCCATTCTTCAGTGGCTTGGCACGTTAGCAACACCTCCAAAAGACTCAAGCTGCGGTCTAGGGGGCGTTTGGTAGTAAAAGGCCTCTAAATCTCATGGCCCCGACCTTTTCAGGTTATTTGCGGAAGGAGTGATGAGGGAGTCGTTGAACATCTCATGGCCTGGACCAAGATGGTTATTTGTGGGGGGAGTGTTCATCGGCGGATGTTTCTATGTCTTGTAACATGCATATGTGAGCATTTGTGTTGCATTGTGATGTGCCAACCATTGAATACTCCTTTTTGGATGAGATTTTTCTAGGAAATCAACGATCTAGGATATCAAGAGCTCCAATCTCAAATGAGACTCCTTATTGGATGAGATTTTCCTGGGAAGCCAATGACGCACGATATCAAGAGCTCCAATTTGGAATGAGAAAACTGATTGTCCCTCGGATTGACCCTCGGAATGACCCTCACAAATTTTTGAGCTAACTTGAGTTGTTTTGCAGATATGATGTAATCACGGACGATTACTTTCTTTCAAGAAGGGGGGATGTCACAAATTGTTGGCGTGTCAAGCCACTGAAGAATGGAGCCGACTTGTAGATCTCGAGCGAGGGGCCTAAACCATAGAAACAACAGATGCAGCAAAAGAAGTTTTACCGACTTGCAAAGTCTTGACGAGTGGCCTATTTCTAAAGAGGAGTTCCCACCAACTTATGGGAACCCGTCCGATGGGGTGCCAACTGACCTAAATGGATTAAAATAAGGCAGGACCAATCAATCTTTGGCGTAGAAGCTGATGACGTGGCAACTATACGAACGCCCACGAATTGCGCTGAGTGCCACGCAGCAGCTTGTACGGAATTCCTCGATTTATGTTGTTGGCTGATGACGTGGCAGGATGTACGGATTTCCCTTATTTTGTGGTTGCTTTTGGGAGGCCAAATGCTTTTGGAACTTGGATGTTTTCCATGTAAACTACTTTTAGAGGCCAAGGGCCTTCAAATATGACCCATGGGCTCTTACTCTGGCAGTCTACCTGTGGGGGATGTAGAGCAGAGCCATGGGAGTTGTACTCAATTAGCAATATAAAGAAATATCGAAAGGGGCGCCAAGGTTTGGGGCCAGTGATCTGTTGGGGTGGAACTCCGCCACTCTCCGTCTCGTGTGTCGTACATCTCTTTGAGTTCAGTGTTACTTAAAGTGCTTAAAGTTGTTCAGTCTATTCTTTGATATTGGCACGTGGTGCCCATCCCTGTGACACAATCCCAAGCATGTTGAAGCTTTGAAAGCTTCTCCAACTCTTCGAAGAAAGAGACCCATTTGTAGGAGCCTTTTGCACTCAATCTCATCGTGCACCATAAAGATAAGGTCGTAGGTCTCCAATACCACCTCCATAAGAACCTTCCAGTCCTGGTAGTTGGCGGCATCTAGCATTTGGTCCTATGGAAACACCAAAACCTTCCTCTCAAAAAACTCTTGTAACTCTGCCCTATGAGTAGACCTTCGCAAACGCTCCAAATAGTGGATGTGTCTACATAGAATTTTCTTTTTGTCCACATCATGAGGACTGTTTGCAACATTCTTCTTTTTCCGCGCCACTATCAATGGCACTCCAAGGTTGCAAGCAATCCTTCATGGACAAGTACAAAACCGCGCTTCAAGGCTGCTAGCAACCTGCCGTCAAAAGGGATCCCCAAACAAGGGCAGGTACTCTGGCTGAAATTGGTCCAAAATCAGCCCCCTTTGCCGCACAAAAGTCTCAAACCAGCTGGCTGAAAATCTGCAAAGGTACTGAGACAAACCGAGTCACACTCAAATCACCTTCTAGTCTTCAAAACACAACCTAGATCTCTTCCAACTTCACGCTTAGCATGAGCAACACTCCTCAGTCATCTACCGGATGAAAAACGCAGGTACTTCGCGACAAAATCGTACCAGACACCAATCAGCCCCCTCTTGATGCAAAAACGCTCCCTCTTGAGACAGAACGATGGTCCAAGGGGTGTCTTCGTGAGAAAAACGAAGCCACAAGTCGCCGTCCTCCTGGCGGAAAAACGCAGCCTCAAACAGCTGCTCTGGATCCTCTGCACTCCCGCCTATAAACACAATCCTTGCTTGTCTATGCATTTCAAGATAAACTTGAGAAAATCTTATAAGTATGTACAAATGTACCGGCCGAAATGTGCAGTATGATTTATATTTCAAAATGCACACGCCATCTTTTGACCTTGCATGAATCTTTATAATCTAGCCTGATTCAGTGAATATAAAAACAGGCAAAGATTGCATCAAAATACTACAAGCTTATGTTGACGGGGCCTAGCTTTCATGAGAAACAAACAACTTAAAAACACCTAAGTCACACTGCTAAAAGGTCAGGCAAACCACATTTCCAATACATACAGGGTGCTGATTACAGCTTTGCTTAGTCCACACTACAGTTGTATAAAGAAAAAGCATACTATCAAAAAACTTAAGGTTCGATCATGACCTGGCAATATCAAGTGCGAAATCTACTGCCATTTCAATTGGCAAGGCACCCTTACTTTTCATATATTGATGCAAATCCCCCTGAAAAAAACAGGGTTTAACTGGCGGAGAAAGGCAAGCATTAATAGAAAGGGAGAATCAGATAGCAATCACAACACACAGACCATTTTTAAATACTCAGTGACGAGCATGAGGGGCTTCCTCATGGTTACTGCACCAAGAAATTGGACAATGTTTGGATGTCTCAATTTCACCAGTAGCTCCACTTCATGCTTGAAATCCTCTCTGATGTAAAGAAATATTTTAGAGAGATGACATTGCATACTGAAAAGTGGTCTTATTATCACCCTGCGATGTTCTTGAAGAGATTCATTTGCCATTCAGCTTTAGTTTAGATATTGTACTGTGGTGAATTTTTCTCTATATTTGCCTTATTTTGAGATGGCAGAACCTGTATTCTGTTAATTATATTTCTCGTGATGAATGCTTTTGACTCGGTGCAAAGCAAGCATGGTATGATTTCAACTGTCCCATACAAAGTAAAGAGAAATTTTGACTAATGTTCCATATAATAGAACTTCGTTCTTTAAATGTTGCTCTGTGGGATTGTTTCATCCTACATGACCAAACTTTGTTGACAGCTTCACAGAACTTACACAATCAATCTATCGTCCGATAGAGAGGGAAGAATTGTTTTCACTGCCACCAGTGTCCCACGCCAGATTGTTTTCCTTATCTCTCCAAAGGAACCCTGAAGTACAAATATGTACTATTAAAGGGATTGGATATAAAACAAGTGAAAAGTAAGTGATATCTTGACAGTTATTGACATAGCCCCTGAAAAAAGAATAATCCTTAAAGCAGAATGTCATCACTGTCAAAATCACCAAAGCATTATCAAAAGAACCCTGAGTTACAAATATTAAGTGTTAAAGAATTCGTACATATGTAAAAATTCAGTAATTATCTTGGTACTCATTGACATAGCCCCTAAAAATGAGAATATTCCGTAAGAAGAATGTCATCACTTTCAAAAACACCAAAGCACATGCTAGCGGGGCCAAAAATACCCATCATAATCAGCATGTTGTTCAAAATTCAGATAAGCAGTCAGAAACAGGACCTTTAAATGATACCTTTCCAATGATGCTACTCTTCTGAAAATCTATTTCACTTGGATCAATTTCCCAATCACATCTTTGAGGCACAGGAGGTGCAACATCTTTTGCCTCCAGACGTGAACCATGACTTCCCTTCAAATGACGAAAGAAAAAAGACTGTCAAGATTACAAAATAGAACATACCATCAGATACAAAGAAATTTCTTACCATAACACGACCTCCATGTTCTTTCAGAAGCTCAGCCATCTCATGGTGTCCTTCAGTCTCTGCATCTGCAAGAGGCTGCATGCCAGAATCTTTCACACCAAAGTAAACAAAACAGATGAAACCAAAAAATCAGGCACCACAAACATTTACAATAACCAACATACAATCACAATTAGGTGAGTACGTCACACAAAAACATAACATGAAGAATACTGCTATTATTGCTAGCAGAAAATGATCACAGTAACCAGAAACTGTATCATGCACATAACCCATACAATGCTTGTAAACTACTAAAACAGATACACTTTCAACCCTGCTGGGACAATACAACCATCCAAGTGTCATCAGAGGGTCTCGATGCGGCAATCACTAGCTGCAACAATCATGGAGGCAATCCAAGAAGATGTGCAGGAGAAACAGTCAGCGGAAAAGTAGCTTGATGTGGAGGACGATCAAAAGCATGGCTGTTTGTCCTCCAAAAAAAAAGGAACCTAGCACCTGCTTTTGATTTGCAATCTCTCCTACACACACACACACACACACTCTACTTAGGTTTTGGGAGGGTACTCTGCTTTTGAGCAGCTACTTTTTGGGGTGGTGCTTTTGGGCGCCTGTAAGAACAATCCATAGGCTGCGGTAAGTCTTTGTATTCACAGAACAATAGACACAAAAGTCTCAGTGATACATTTTTGCATAAATACCGCAAGGGGCATCTGTTTGGGGGTCAAACTTCTCCCAAGGTGGTGGTCTGACCTTCGTTCCTTTTTTAATAGTTCATTCTTGTTAAACACAAGAGAAATGCATCTACATGGAGCAAGTCAAAGGTGATCAATTTCTGGTTGCAGAATCGAAAGACCTTTTGGTCTAAGATATTTATACATCACCACGAAATTCACCACATCTACAACAGTTGCAAAGCTTTTGAGTTTCTTCATCATCCTCTAGATCCAACAGTTACTCAACAAGCATGTCACACGTATACGGACTCGGTGTGCCATGTAAACATGCTACTAGGACTGGACGCCCCGACATGTAGAATAGAAAAGCCTAGGGGAATGTGAACCAAAACTTTAGAGAGCCTATTCGCAGGACTTTCATGTCCAAATAGATTGATTAGGCTAGTTCAAACACTCAAATAACCCTATTCAAGAACAACTCTTTTTGCAAAACTAAAATCGATAGAATGTAAGAACAAGCAGTTCGGATGAATACGGCCATGTGCAGGTCCAAATATTTGCTCAGTCGCATACCCACTAGGATTCTACACCATGGAGCTAGAAGGATGTGACGCTCTATAGGGCATGCCTTGGCTCTACAAGTCTTATGGAAATCTTGTAACCAGTAAGTTAGGGTGAAACAGACACCACCAACACAAACTGAACTGAAACTGCAAAATACTTGAATTTGAAATAGAACTGAATACTTGAGACAAGACACAATGGGGTGGAGCTCCCAACTCAAATGCATTGGCCCCTAAGGTTAATGCTAGTGGCCCAAAAGCAACTACTATCAAAAGTCGGCGCCCAAAAGCCCTAGAAAGTCAACGCTTCCATAACTGAGACAGGAAAGCTACCCTGCATCGTGCACGTTGCCACATCATTACGTCGTACGGATGCCATGTCAATAGTCTCATGATTCGCGCCATGCATCCCCCCGGGATTCTCGCTGCTTTTCATGCGTGTGGAGACTCATATCTCTATCTACTCTTCCAGTCCGGCTCCTGCTTCACTCTTGCTCCTCTCTTCCAGTCCAATCGATCATGCCACGTGTCACTTTGTGACAGACTTGTCCATGGTATCCTTGAATAGAAACTAAAAGCGACCCAATGAGTGGGGTAACGTTGCTTTTATATCCTGTAGCTATTCAAACTCAATCTAAGTTCCCCTTTGTTCATAGTCAATTCAAAGACTTTTGACAAAATCAAATAAAATGCCGGATCAAAAAAATCAAAGTTGTGTTACCCTGAATTTTGCTTGGCCTCTAGGTAGCTCACTAGAGGAATGCGGGCTAAATTTACATTGGGTACAAGGCCAACGGTTGTTTAATTTTTCACATTCAAATATGTCTACCTTTCATTAACTTATAAACAACCACTGCGCGTTCCATAAGTTCTTACAAAGTTGTCACCTTTGGAAAAGGTAAAATTCTTGTATTAATGAAGGCAACCAATAGTGTCTCTCTATCATTAATCCTCCATAATTAATTTTTTTAAGAAAGAAACTAGCAAATACACATCACATCTCCAATTCTAATCTTGTTATAGAGAATCTTTAAAGTGCATCACTCTCCAAGAAATTGTACTTAGATAAGAGATGTGACGTAATTGCGACCAACAATTGTCTTGAAGGCTTGCCATATCCTCGAAGCATGAGGTTTGGTAGACAATGAAAACTCCACCATTGCATAAGCATTGTCCTCCAGAAATGCTATCGCACGAGAAATCTTGGATTCCTTTTGTGTAATTACAAGAAGAATAGATGTTGTGATTGTCAAAGTTGACAATGTGGAAGCGTAGAGATAGAGAGAGAATGCACGAGAGAGAGAGAGAGAGGATTGCTCGAACCAACCAACCAGGCAATGAATTAGATGATTATTACAATGGGGCCAAAGTGTACTTATATACCACTCTGGGATTTTGTATACCCTTCACATGAATTGCCCAACCGATGTCAAATAAGTAAATTAAAAACCTAAAAATGACAAATTAAATAAGTAGGATCGCACCGGGCATTCGCTTGAGATGCATAACTTTAACACCCTCTCTCCACCTCATAGTGGACATACGTAGGAAGGCACAAGAACAGTCATTTCATCATGCAGGCATTTTACCGCATGAACCACCTCTTATAAGTCATTTTATTAAAAGTGACTTTCGCAATTCTTTTTGTAAGTTTGTTGGAAAAGTAGGTAGGGCAAATTGCTAAAGATGTCACAAAGTGACAACGTGGCTACCGACAGCAGAAACCCTAATTTCTGCCAGAAACCCTAAAATTCCTGCAAACCCTAATTTCTACCAAAGACCCTAATTTCCGAAAATCGCGGAGGCGGAAAAAAAAAATTTGGTTTTTTTTTTAGCAATGCAAATCCCTGCTTTTGGTTTTGCAAGGAAATTGAAAGAGAGATAAAGAGAGAATATGCTTTACTTTTACTCTCATTGAGAGAGAGAGAGAGAATCTGCTTTTGCTTTCAAGCTTTTGGGGCTCTGCTTTTGGGCATCCCTTGTAACATTTAAATATGCGGTGAGGGCCTCACTTCTCAGAGCATTTGGACACAGAGTCTGAGAGTGAAACCCTAACCGCTCTCTTGTACTTTGATCATTGATTAATACATAAAGAAATACCGAAAGGGGCACCAATCTTTGGGGCCAATATCTCTAGGCACGGAACTCCGTCGGGCCAGTGTAAATCTATTGTGATCTGTGAATTGTTTTGAAGTAGTTATTTGGTGCTGTCGCGATTGATTCTTGACTTGGAGTGTCCAAGTCTGTTACAGTGGTATCAGAGCACGGCTGATTTCTCTTCTATGGGAAATCCGATCCCCAAATTTTTTCCCGTGGCACCTATGGCTTCACGCAAGGATCAGTCGACTCCCTCTGCATCTGGAGATGCGGGCAAGGATCACAACGAAGATTCTGACAGAGAGTATGGCCCGCCTCGGCCTACTCAGGCGGAGCAAAGAGAGATGAAGCATCGTCAATTGATCGACGATGCAACAAAGATGATGCTCAGTTTTGCGAAGGATCCGAAATTGGCAAATATATGAGCAAGACTTCTTTTCAGGAAGTGCATGAACAGTGGCAGAAAACCACTACACCATCACTGAAACCCGCTCTCAAGAAACTTTCTGATCACAAACAGTATTCAGAGAAGGAATTACAAGAGGTGGTTGATGCACGGATTGCTCAGCTTTTTGACGCGCAAAAGAAAGCCAAAAAGCACGGCAAAAAGCAAAAGAAAAGCATCGACTTCCCAGGATATTTGGGTCGTCAGTCGACATTTGACAAGGCAAAGAAACAGAAGAAGCGTGTTCGATTTGAATGAGTACCCAGTTCTTCTTCTTCTTCTTCTTCTTCATCTGACAGTTCTTCTAGCTCTTCAAATTCGAGCGAAGAAGACAGAAAAGGTAAAAAGCGAAGCAAGAAACAAAGCTTCGAAAAGGGCAAGAAAAGGGCAAAGAAGGCTACATCTCGCCCAGAGACTGACAGTTCTACTGAGGACTCGTCTACAGACAGCTCAGATTCCGATGACGGAAACTTCTATGCGAACAAGAAGAATTTTTACAAAGCCAGCCAGTATGACTTTCTCAAAGATAAAAGCAAGAAAGTCCGAGAGTTTAAGGAAGGTGGCCACTCGATCAAGTTTGATACTTTTTCAGGATACTCAGATGCTTCGAAGGCTTTGTCTTTTATACAGCAGTTTGACATTGCTTTCGCGGGAGGACGCTATTCAGAGCACTCCAAGATTCGGAGAGCTAGCTCTTACCTTAAGGGGAATGCTCGTACTTGGTGGTCCACGCTTCTTTTAAACAAGACTGCGCCAGTTAAATGGCTGGAACTTAAAAAGCTTTTTATTTCTTCTTGGTTGATGCAAGAATATGAACGAGATATACGAGCTGCTTGGAACCATCTTCGGATGACCAAGAAAGAGACAATCAATGCTTATTGTGAAAGATTCTGGAGCTCTTTTCTACCCGCCTCTTCATTCAAGAAGATCTCGTTCAGAGAACAGATTGAGCGGTTCACCTTGGGTCTACCTACAGAGATCCGAGATCACTGCTTGGAACAGAAGTCAGCTTCTATTCAGAAGTTGATGAGTCATGCGAAGCGGGGCTTTGCCATTCACTCTAGCAATCTGACCTACCCCACAGATGAGGCCATGACTCAACGAGCCGAACAGACTTCTGGGAATGAAAGTAGAAAGAAAAAGAGCAACCCAGAGAAAAAGGATGCACGACCCAAGCTTACTCCTGAGGAGAGAGCTCGCTTCATCAGAGAGGGGAAGTGCTTTGGATGCGGGGAACAGAGACATATCTCCGCGAAGTGCCCTAAAAAGGCACAAAAAGAACAGAATGATAAAGACAACGACAGGCCTGAGAGTTCGAGAGCAACTGAGGAACGTGGCAGAAAAGGCAGATAGAAAAGCAGAACTAGTACCACATGGCGTGGGACCTGCACCGAATCAAATGAATGAAAGTACAAACTTTGCCGCTTTTTGGGGCAAAGTGAAGGATCAGGAAGCTCTTTTGAAGGAGCCAAGGCCGACTTCTTTTCACTTGGAATTGGCGGCTCGATTTGGAATTACGCCCGACAGATTGACGCCACAAGCGGAGGTGGTTGCCATTACACCGAGCATTGGCAAATGCAATAACAGAGGTGTTCAAGGCACACGAGTGACATTCTACTCAGGATCCCTTGGTACCACAAGAACTACGCCGTGGTTGACTACCGGGCCGAGAAAGCGACTTTGATAAATGAAGGGCTCAGAGAATTGTACTTGATGAACTTCAGTTTCTTTACTCATTCTTTTGGGAGAGAACTGAACGATGAATAAAGGTTGAATATGTTTTGACATGATCAAAAGAACGCCAAGATTTTTCTCCACACTCATGCCGATTGCTTTTTAGAGGGCCTAAAGATCAAACCATTGACCTGATACCTGGAAGCACATCACCAAACCGGCCACCTTACCGTGTGAGCCGAGTACACAATGAAAAGATTATGAACCAAGTGAAAGACCTCTTGGAAAAGGGTCTTGTCCAGACTAGTACTTCACCGTATGGCTCTCCATTGTTGTTGGATTTGAAGAAAGACGGATCTTGAAGAATGTGCATCGATTATAGAGCTCTCAACAAAATCACCATCAAGAACAGATTTCCAATTCCTAGGATCGATGATATACTCGACAGGTTACAGGGATCCTCGTGTTTGATTGACCTGAAGAGTGGATATCATCAGATCCGAATCACGCCGGGAGACGTCTCTACAAGACAGCCTTTCGGACTACTTTTGGGTTATTTGAGTTTTTGGTGATGCCTTTTGGCTTAACCAATGCTCCTACGACATTTGACCGGATGATGGACGGGATTTTTCGAGAGTACAGGCTATTTGTTGGCACTTTCTTTGATGATATCATTGTTTCTCCAAGAATGAGGCAGAACACAAAGATCATCTGCTTCAGAGACTTTTTGGGACACTTTGTCTCAGCAGCAAGAGTGCAAGTGGATTCGGCCAAGATAGACACTATTCGTGATTGGCCCGATTTGAAGAATGTGTTCGTACTACGGGCGGTTCATACGAAAGTTTGCAGAGGTTGCTTCCTCTTTGTATATCTTGATACAAAAAGGAGTCCCTTTCTCGTGGGGATCCACGGAGGTGACTGCCTTTCAGACATTGAAAGAGAAATTGACTACGGGACCAATTTTGACTTTGCCGGACTTGCAAAAGTCATTTGAAGTATATTGTGATGCTTGTGGTCGTAGTTTGGGTGCGGTCTTGATGCAAGAAGGCCATGTCATTGCTTACGAGAGCCGATTGTTCTCTAGGCCGGAGATGACAGCACAGATTTATGAGAAAGAGCTTTTGGTGGTTATCCATGCTCTTACTCAATGGCGGCATTACCTACTCGGAGTGGATTTTACTGTCTTTACAGACCATCTGAGTTTGCGCTACTTCTTGCCGCAGAAGCAGCTTTCGGAAAAGCAGATGCGGTGGGCGAACATCTTGTCACAGTTTCACTTCCAGATTGTCCATGTGCAGGGACAGAAGAATGTGGTGGCAGATGCTTTGTCTCGGAAGCCGTTGGTTCTGGCTATTTCCACGATACATCATAGGAGCTTCGAGGATATGGTCGATCAGTATGCCACAGATACAGATTTTGCACATATTTTCACACGGATACGGGATGGGGAGACAGTAGAGCTGGATACTCCCTTGGGGAAGGCTACTTGATGAGAAAGACTATGTTGTGAATTACACGGCCGTTGCGGGAAAAGGTTACGACTGAATGCCACTGTCCACCTTTTACGGGTCACCGCGGCATTGCTACCACCATGAAGGGGTAGAGAGAGACTTCTTTTGGCCGAGACTCAAAAAGGATGTGGAAGAGTTTGTGCACAGTATGCCAGAAGGTCAAGTTTGATAGGCATAAGGCACACGAATTGTTACAGCCTTTACCCATACCCACCCGCCCCTAGGAAAATATTGAAATGGATTTCATTTTTGATCTCCCGAGAACACAGAATGATCACGATGATTTTCCGATTACATGGCTCGTCTGAGACGATTGTCTCCGACAGAAACCCCAGATTTACGAGTTTGTTTTGAAAGGCAATTTAGGAGAACATGGGCACGCGGTTGCAGTTCTCGCCATCGTTCCACTTGCAGACTGACGAGCAATCTGAGATTGCCAATTCAGAGGTTTTAGATTTATTGAAATCTTATATCTCGGATCAGAAGACTCAATGGGAAAAGAACTTACCTTTGGTGGAATTTGCCTACAATAACAAGATAGACTCTTCGACAGGGAAGATGCCATTTGAGATTGTTGAAAGTGCTGCGAAGGTTCCATCCTTCCTGAGCACAAAAGATTAGATATTTGAAGCGGATGAATAGTCGCGAGATTTGGATACGGCTTTTGCCAAGGTTCGCGAGACTTTGCAGGAGTCTCAAGAACGACAGAAAAAAGCAGCGGATCGCCATCGTTGGGACTTGAAATTGAAGGAGGATGATTGGGTGCTCTTACGTTTTGAGAAGGCACGCCTACGAAAGAAAAAGGGAAAGGAGAGGCTTTTTCCGAAGCTTAGTATGCGATACTACGGACCTTTCCAAATAACTGAAAAGATAAATGATGTCTCCTTCCGATTGAAACTGCCAGATACTTGGAGGATTCACAATGCATTCCATGTGAGTCTCTTGAAACCTTTTAAGGGTGATGTGCCTGATGATGGGGAGCCTGATGAGCAACCTAAAGAGGAAGAAAACGAGGAGATCCTTGTTCCTGAACAGATTTTGGCACATGAGGATACGAAGAAAGGTAAAGTCCGAAGGCGGTTCTTGGTTAAGTTCAAGAACTTTCCTGCATTTGATGCGAAGTGGATGGAGGAGAAGGACCTAGCAGATACTCCTCGGATTGTGAAACTTTACCTCGATGTTTTGGGTTTAGCATAGTCTACTCCAAACGGAACCCAGAAATTCAGCTTGGCCAAAGATCTGGTGCAGTGGGATGCACAAGAGGGGAGTCACTCCACTCCTTTGTCAACAGATGCCTTGATTTTGATACTAAAGTCACTGATGTCTCTTTGAGCTTCAGGGATACTGAGAGCTCACAGTATTCTACTCGATGACTTTATGAAATGGAATTCCTGATAATGATACTTATTTGTTCTTAACTTCTTTTGAGTGCAGGAACTGATAGACGAAATGACTGCAACATTTTCGTCTGATTGATCTCGAATAGACATGGTTGCAATAGGGGTTAGTCAATCGGACATCGATAAGGTCCCGATTGGACCTAGATGTGATTGCTAGCTACATTGCTGATAAATCATGGTCTAAGATCCGAATGAATGTTGAATGTCATGTGATGTTCTGTGATGTCTAGTGATGTCCTGTGATGTCGTGTGATGTGACTGTCGATTTGGTACATGTGCTAGATGTGTGTCCCTAGTACGTAGGTACTAACAGTCAGTGTCTGCTAAGACGGTTTATGGCTTTTGTCGGTTTTGCAGGCGTAATCGCGGTCGATTACAATGCTTTCAAGAGGGGGGTATGTCACAAAGTGATGACGTGGCTACCGACAGCAGAAACCCTAATTTCTGCCAGAAACCCTAAAATTCCTGCAAACCCTAATTTCTGCCAGAAACCTAATTTCCAAAACTCGCGGAGGCAAAAAAAAAAATTGGTTTTTTTTTTAGCGACGCAAATCCTTGCTTTTTAGCTTTGCAAGGAAATTGGAAGAGAGATAAAGAGAGAATATGCTTTATTTTTACTCTCATTGAGAGAGAGAGAATCTGCTTTTGCTTTCAAGCTTTAGGGCTCTGCTTTTGGGTATCCCAATATGCGGTGAGGGCCTCACTTCTCAGAGCATCTGGACGCAAAGTTTGAGAGTGAAACCCTAACCGCTCTCTTGTACTTTGATCATTGATTAATACATAAAGAAATACCGAAAGGGGCGCCAATCTTTGGGGCCAATATCTCTAGGCACGGAACTCCGCCGGGCCAGTGTAAATCTATTGTGATCTGTGAATTGTTTTGAAGTGGTTATTTGGTGCTATCGCGATTGATTCTTGACTTGGAGTGTCCAAGTCTGTTACAAAAGATCTATAAAAGAAACCCATTGGGCACTCAATAGAAGCAGAAGAAGCAAGGATACAGAAAGGACATGCACCGCAACAAACCGACAGGAACCCTCAAGCTCCCCAACGTTTTCTCATCAGTTCAGCCCAGCGTTTTCAGCATTAGCAGTTCAGCGTTTTCAGCCCACAGCCACCAGCATTTTCAGTTTTCAGCCCTCAACTTCGCCGGACCGCACCTCCCCTTTGCAGTTCCTCACCGCATTGACCCACCAGCAGTAGATCAGCAAGGCGTTTTCAGTTTTCAGCCAAGACAGCCAACGTTTTGCAATTCCAGCCCAGAACAGCTAAAATTTTGCATTCTCAGCCCTTGCACGACTCGGCGGTTGCAGATCAGCTCAGTAGTACCACCACCGTAGCAGATCCATAACAGAGCATCTAGCGTTTTCAGTTGTCAGCCTTGATGCCGTCGTCGTCAACACCATCATCGTCATCGCAGTCCCTATCTTGACGACAACGCCTTCGTCATCATCATCGCAGATACCTATCTTGACAACAACACCTTCGTCGCCATCGTCGCAGAACTTGACGACGACACCATTGTCGTCATCGTCACAGTAACCATCTCGTCGTCGACATAGACCAGCAATACCCGTCGTCGACATCATCGTCTTCGACACAGAACCGTCGTCAACTTCATCGTCTTCGACACAATACCGTCGTCATCATCGACAAAGACCCTTAGTACCTCGTCTCGACTTTATTGTCTTCGACACAGACCTCGTCGTCGACCTCCCCGTCTTCGACATAGAGCCCGCAGTACCAATCGTCGACATCATCCTCTTCGACATAGAACCCCAATACCCCTTCAGTACCTCAGTACCCAGTACCCAGCATCAATAGTGTCAGTATCCCTTAGCATCAGCATCTCGGCATTTAGTCATTATATCAGCATTGTGCAAGAATAAAGAAAGTACTTGCTCTGGCAACAGAGCAAGGGGGCCCTCGAGGGTTGGGACCCGACATCCCTGTGTCGTCTCTTTTCTCTCTCTCGTCTCTCTCTTTCTTTCAGTTCAGTTCAGTTCTTTCAAGTGAAGTAAAGTGTCCCTTGTGTTCGTGTGCGGAGTACTAGATTCGAGCAAATCCTTATTCTCTTCCGTTGCACCTGACACTTAACGCTCCACATGCACAAGTGGCACAGTTGGAGTTAGAGCTATCCATCGAGACTATACGAGTCCCTCCGTGGCGGACATCACCATGCTTAGCAACTCTCAGCACCATGGCACAAATTAGTCAAATGGAGACGGCGGACGAGCCAAACGTTCAGGTGGTCGAAGCTATGTCTGCAGGCAAGGGATTGGATGCTGCTGATAGCCAATATGAATTCAGATATGATCTGAACTTGTCACATAACAAAAATCAGCTATGGCTTAAACTCATTGGACTACGTGAGTTTGAAAATCTACCTTGGGAAGAGTGGTGTCAGAATGTAAATGCCAATGCCCAACTAGAATATGTAAGAATGACAAGCGAAAAGAATATATATGATCAGCAAATTTCTGATGCACTGGTGGCAGCAGCTTTCAAGTTAAGGCTCAATAGTTATAGAGCACATGTAATTTCTGATGCAGAGATGAGAAGAGAGTTTGCGACACCAACCACAAACAAGTACTATTATCAGTTGAAGGGGACAAATGTGTTCAAAAAGGCACGACTTAGATGGTATATGGAAAGGATGTGTTTGCTCATAAAATTTGATTGCATGTCTAAAGAGGCATATGGACCTTTCAGGGCAGCTAAGAAGGGATTTCCTGTACATTAGGCAAGATAGTTATATGAAAAACCGATGGCAGACATTGAGTTAAAGGACAAAAGAAAGTCAATGAACTGATGCAGATTGGCCACTATTTGCAAGCTTAATTTTCTTCTTCAGTGGTTCCATTACCAATACAAGTTATTGATGCAAAATAGTAGAGTTCAGAGAAACAGGGACTCGAATCAGTGACACCAAAAATATCAGTGAGAAATCACAAGAAGTCATTTGTTGAAATGGTTCAAGGAGTATCTGATAGTGCTGAGGCAAAAAGAGGTAAGATACAGCAAGTGGAAGTCAGTGAAGATGATGTGTTTGAGACATCATTGACAAAGGGATTAAAAGCTATACCAAAACTGGGAGTCAGATTCTCAACCAGGAAAAAACAGTTTTTTAATGAAGACAAAAAGGTACCTAGAAGAGATATAAACAGAGTTGAAGAAGTGCAAGTCTAAAAAGCAGAAGAAATGAAGGAACAGAGAGACAATGTGTCAGAATCTCTGATTACTTCCAGCATGGCAATGGATTATGTGATAAAGTTGGGTGCACATGTAGTTGACCAAGCTAAAGCAATTCAAAAGCACTAGATAGAGTTGTTGGCAGCTCATAAGTCAAATGATTTGGAAAAGAAAGTGAAGTGGCTGGGAGATGAACATCAGTTAGAGATGCAAATAATTCAGTTGAAGCTCAAAGAAGAAAAAAGAAACCTTAAAGGTCAAAAAATCTTGGAGCCGTTTGAGGAGTGGACCAATGAAATGAAGGCTTTAGTTGTGGGGAAGCTAGAAGCATCGGGGGAAGTAAATAGTACTTTGCTGGCTGAAAATGAAGTGTTCAAGAGGAGAATAGAACCATTACCCATGATGGAAAAGAAGGTATAGGAGAATGAGGACATAGAGTTGCAAGGCGTTTTACTTATTGATGCTGAAGTAGATGTTGAAGAAGAGTATGGCAGATTCTCATGGAAAAAATGGAGGCTATGGTTTCTAAACGATATGCAGACCTGTCACAGGATTTATGCCAAAGGAAGAAGTGGAGTTGTTAAAGGAAAACGAAGAACTTAATGACATGTTGGGGAAATTCAAGCAAGAGAACATGGAGTTAAAGTTGTAGATGGATCTAATGAAAGAGAAGGTAGAAAAAAAAGGAGTCATGTTTCATACCTCTGCAATTAAGTTCTCAGGTACATAAACTCAACAGGCAGTATATCAAGAGATTGATGTAGGTCAGTAAGAGATTCAGACAACAGGAACAAAAGAGCAGGAGTATATAGAAAAGATTGCTAAAGTTTTACCAATGCATAATACAGCATTTGTGAGGTGTGATGAGGAATTAGAAGTGACTAAAGAAGAAAAGAATGAAGCAGATGATCAACCTGATGTAGAAATGATGGATGGGAAGTTGAAGACCAGGAAGAGGTCGTCAAAAGGGAGTGAGAAAGAGAAGGCTGGTAAGGAGGAGGTTCGATTTGAAGTTTATGTTGTGGGACTGTAAGTAGGTTTAAATTTTCTTGTATAGCTCTCAATCTTGGATAAAATTCCAAGCACTTCAGTAAGTTTCACTTAACCTGTTAAAAAAAGAATGATATTAATAACAGAAAAAGTTTTTGAAGAAGGCACTTGACATGTTTTGAGAAGTTTGATCAAGGATTGTGGGAAATGAGTCTGATTTTTGCAAATCAACCACCGGGCTGTGCCAGGTGTGGAAGGTAGATATTGTAGACCTTAATATGCCTTAGGACAAGTGGAGATGTGAAAAGTCAACTCGAGTTTCAAACTCAATATAAGAAGTTGTTCTCCTCAATCGTGGACATAACTCATGTAATTGAATCCCTCAAATGTAACGCATATCACAAACTGCTGACGTGTCAAAGCCTTGAAGAATGGAGCCAACTTGCAGATCCTAGCCGAGGGGCCTTAACCCTAAGAAGAACAAGTAACAGAAGAAGAAGTCCTACCAACTTATGGGGACCCTGTCCGATGGGCCCCAGTGACAAATGAATTAAAATACAGCAAGACCCCCCACACACACACACACACACACACCCCACAAAAAAAAAAAAAAAGACGTGGCAACTATACGAACACTCCGTGTTTTGCGCTGATTGCTGACGTGGCAGTTGTACAGAATTCCGCAAAACGCGCTGGCAGCTTTTTGGAATTGATTTTGGACCAGAAGCTTTTGAGTTTTGAAGGCTTTTCATGTAAACTGTTTTTGGGGCCTAGGGCCTTTAAATATGAGGCCATGGGCTCATTCTCTGGCATGCTTCCCGGAAAAGGTGTAGAGTTTGGAGTACCGCCTTGTACTGTGTTGATGCAATATAAAGAAATACCAAAAGGGGCGCCAAGGTTTGGGGCCAATACTCTCTGGGGTGGAATTCCACCACTCCATGTCGCGTGTCATCTCTCTCTCTCTCTCAGTTCAGTTGTTATTGAAGTGCTAAAAGTTTGTTCAGTCTATTCTTTTCTATTGGCACATGGTGCCCGTCTTGTGACAGTGGTATCAGAGCATCAGGCATGTACTTTTCTGAAAGCATACCGGTCCTACAAAGGAGCAAACAGAGCTATTGAATTTTACTTGAAGTATCTTCGGGTCCTGACCCCGGACTTATTAGGCACTCCCACCCTTACTTCATCGCGCATCGGGCGCGCTCTTGTCTTCATCGCTCTATCTTACAGGGCATAAGCCATAAAGAACCCAAGAGATGGAATTCATGGATTCAGCAGAATATTTGAAGTTTCCGTTAAACGAGCTTCACGACATTCTTTCGCGGCATCCTTAGCAGAATCTTCCGATGCTGCAAAGTTTTCAACAATTTTTGAACTAAATGTTACCCCCTCTGATGCCCCAGGTGTGGTACCTCCTCCGCCGGCATCAGAAAGTACGAGAGCTTCCAACAGGCAACCTTCTCAGCCGTCTTTCCGATCGGGGGAGTTTTCAAGAATATGGTGCAGCCATCTGACCCAGATCCAGTGCAACCGCCTTTGCCACCGCCATTGCCCCCACCCCCACAACCGCCACCACCACCAGGCTACAATGGTTGGAGTCCATATGGATACCCTTATAGGATATGCGCCTAACCAACCCAAAGATTTCAAAGATGTCGGCACGTGTCACAAACGGGAGCGCATAACAATATAAAATACATTCGGATAAATAGGATTTATCACTTATTACTGAAGCCAGAGGATATAGAGAGAAATAAATAGAGAGAGAGAGAGAGATAGAGAGTGAGAAGATCAACACAGTACTGGGGACCAGAAGATGGGTTGGTCCCCCCCCGTAATAGTATCTTTATTACTCAGGAGAAGTCTATACAAGCACTTGAACCGAACGTATTACCACGTTCGTTCTAGAATAAGACTTGATGGTTCCCGGAAGCCTCAGCTTCCAATTCCTAGGGCAAAACCCTATTCCAAGGAACTTCCGTTCCTTATTCCAATTCCTTGAGAATCAAGGTTCTCGCCTCTGGATCTCACCTTCCAGACTCAGGGCATGGCATCCCTGCAACTCTTTTCCAACTCTCTTTCCAGAGTCCTCTTCCCGCAGAACAACTCTGCTTTCCCGGACACGAAGTCCTTACTTGGGAATCCCAACTTCCGGATCACAACTTGAGAGACTACCTCTCTCCGATCCGTGGATCTACTTCCCAAACTCGGTTACGAAACCCTTGGGCTGATCTAGCTCTAGTTCCTCAGAGCGCTTTTCTCCTGCAAAGGCTCATACCTTCCTCTGCTCCTACTCCCTCACTAAGAGGAAGTACACCTGCAAACAAATACTTAAGAGTTCATAACATGAAAATCGTTACCTTCAAAGTCTCGACGCTCGAAATGCAACTCCGTTCTCGAAAAGCAATTCCCCGGAAGAGATCTCTCCATAGAAAATCCTCTCTTCCAATCCTACACACAAAAGAGGTGTGTTCTCGGGTTCCTTCTCGTAAATCAACCCCGTCTACGACGTTTATGGGCTGAAAACAGAGAAAAACAGTAACTTGTCGCGATGGAAACACGCTTCGTAGGCACTTCTTCGCGAGGGAACTCGCGCACCGGGTCTTGGCGACATCTGGTACACTTGGGATAGTCATGGACATCACCGGCAAACGTCTTCTTTGCGGGTGAACTCTGCAGTAGCATCTCCTTCTTGCAAAAACTGATCCTCCCCTCTAAGTGAGGGCATGTGATGCTTTTATAGCTCCTAGCCACAGGCACGCATAGCTGCTCGCGTAGAGATCGCGGCCGTTTTTTTTTCTTCTTTTTTCTTTTTTCTTTTTTTTTTCCGTTCTACCCGAAAAAGAGAGAGAAAACGCTGGCTGATCTGTTGCCTTATTTATCAGATGGTTGCCCACTTATTAAATGGGCAGCTGATGTATTTTAAAAAATAGTCTGAACCTGCCCAAAAACTCAATAAAACCTTATAAGTTAAAAACAATGCTTTCACAGCACTTTCCAGGCGTCCCTGGATGCAATCACACGCACAATTGCAATGCAAACATAAACTTCCTCGCGGGAAAGCATCTGCTTTCCCGGAAAGCAATCCCGCTTTCTCAGAAAGCATTTGTTTTTCCTCAAAGTTTCCTCTGAACCCATCTTCATTCAAGTGCTTGCTTTTTCCTTGTGCACAATTCTAACACAGTTCGGAATTTCCTCCCGACTATGGATATTCCCTTTTCGATGCACCCGTCACCCACCTTGTGACGCATCAGGAATACCCATCACCTAGTCCTTTCCTACCAAACTTACAGTACAATCTCCTTCACGATGCTATGTCACCCATCCTATGACGCATCAGAGATTCTTGTTCCCGGATGGTCGGATACTTCTTCCCGATGCTCCCTGTCACCCATCCGATGTGACGCATCAGAAGTACCCGTTCCTGGTGGCCTTACAGATATTCCCTTTCACAGTGCTCCCGTCATTATTCTGAATGACGCACTAGGAATATTCTGTACGCGGATGTCTCCAGTGAGAAAAACCCTCTGACTTAAAATTTAATTCATTTAGAATTATTTTTCCTTGATGTTTCAAGCGAGAAAACCCTCTCACTTATAAATCCAATAATTCATTTAGAATTATTTTTCTGTCAGATAAAGCCAATTTGGCAACATCCCTCTCACTTATAAACAGTTGTCCTCAATTGTAGAGGTCCAACTGAACTGCCGGGGAGAAACCGGAAAAATTCCAAATCTTGCTCAATGGTGAGTTGAGCTGGTCCTTTCTCAGTAGAGAACTTAAAAATGAAATTAAACAAAAATTCAATAATTCAATAATTCAATACTTACCTTACCGGATCATGTCTTTCCTTTGGTACCTCGAGGATATGCTTCACCTTTCATTAAACTTACGAGTCGGGTAAGAACTCGTCATTCGCGTCTTTCCAACAGATTGGAAGTTTCCTCATCCGAGAATCTGTTAACTCAATTCCACCTTCTCAATCCCGAGAAGAATAATCCTCCTAGAAATCAATCTAGGTATCTATCCTTGCGCATAATCCTACGCTGTGAGTCCAGAGGGTGTTAAACCTCTTGTGTCCTCCCACATAGGGAATGCTCAAGTCATAGAGCATTAAGCTCGATGTCTTTCTTTCACAAACAAAGTTTGCGATCACCTTAAAGAAGGTTCTTGTTTCGGGCCGTCGCTCAACGTAGGCGGACGGTTCCAATCCGAAGATTCTTTGTGCACGGCGGCACTTCCTTCCAATCTTTTCCTCCTGCGAGTTATTACCACCAGCAGTGATTTCCCGACGCCCATTAGCGTCTCTTCCTTACAAAATCATAAAAAATGATTCACCTTGCGAGCATCAATGATGATTTGCAAAATCTAAGGCAGATAGGATTCTAGCCATAACATTTTCTGAACGTACGTTCAAACCCGGTTCACAATAGAGCAAACCTTCTTTGATTCTCAGGGATGTTCTCCCATATGTAATTCTTACCATTTTGAAACGGTTGGCGAACTATATTCTTACGAACATAATAGTTCGAATTTATTCCAGCAGCGTGTAAATGCTACTTGACCTTCTCATGGAGAAACATCTACCGCAACCAAAAGTTGCTACTATAATGGTAAAAGCACTTCTCCGTAGAGAATCCTTCTACCGAACACATCTCAAATAGAGATTCTCGTGTTGGAATATCCTTGCGCATAAAAAGGCGCTCAAGAGAGTATACCAAACTCCCGTCGAGTTCCTGAAAAGGAAGTTGGTTCATCTCATTCCGTTTAGCAGAAAAAAAATTCAACTTGTAGATGACCCACCTTGGCATAGGTCTGTATCTTTGTGTGTTATCCATGTACCCAAAGGTGTACATAATTCTTAAGCTATGTTAGAGTTTTGGTGAACCTGGAAAATTACCTTCCCTTCGTAAGATCCTTAGAGCGAAGAAGCTCAACTTGACGATCACTTGGCTCGATCTTAGAGCAAAACCCGCTCATCAAATAATCTAGGATTTTAATCCTTGGATTCCTCAAGCACAAGCCGTAGTCGTCGCTTGTTCCTTCCCTCGTAAAGAGAGTGTTCATTCACTTGTGCAAAAAGCACTACCATATCTTCCCTTACCGGGTAGGGGGTGTGGGCTTAAAGAGTACTCAAGCTTCATGAAAGCTTTTCTTTGCTTGAAAACTCAGAATGGTTCCTTCATAATTTCCTACCCGCAATAGCAGGTAATTTTTTGGAGAACTACCGGATACCATATCAATCATGGATCTTCCGGATGGTTAAGCAAAGCAGTTCATCGTATAAACAATGTTCTGACTCAACCTTACTCTCATAAACACTCGAGAGTGATTGTCTTGGTTAGACACAACCATACCTCGTGCAAAAGAGCAAACAAGCATAATGCACTTTATGATTTCCTCAAAGATGTAACTTTGATTAAAAACCTGCCCTCTCACTTAAAGTTCAAGGGTCTTCTATTCAAGAACTCTGGAGTTAGATTTAATTCCCTTACTCCAAACTTTCTGTGTTCAATGTTTCCCGTCCCACCACGGGGATTGGATTCTATGTACACTAAGGCGTACACTTTCAGCTTTGTATTGCTGACTCCACCATCTGCTGCAAAGTATCTTGCAGATGGGTTTACAAATTCGGGCAAAAGTCCTTTAAATTTGTTCATCTTTCCTTCCTCAGAGAGGATCAAGAATGGAGCTACCTTGGCAAGAGTGAACCACTACTTGCTTTGACTCACTCGTGTTCCTATTGGGCAAGCCGATCCCAATCTTCTTGGATGCCTTCTTCAAAGAATAGAGGAAAAAAATTTGTCAAAAAATTCAGCCTTGAACTGAATCCAAGTCTTGTTGTAAGTTCCTTGCAGAGCTTTGGTATACCACCAAGTACTTGCAATCCCCTTGAGGTGTTTAATCACATGCCTCATCTTCGACACTTTTTCAGAAATTGCCGTTTGCAAAGGCAACTTCAAACTTGTCGAATCAATGCGGTAGCTTTCGGGGCATCTTCCCTTCCGTCAAAAGTATCAAACTTGACGGGAAGTGTTCCTAGGTCTAGAGACCTTCTTCATATCCTTCCCGGAATGACGGGATTTCATGGCTATAGTTCTCGATTGACGTTCATGGATATTTTCTGGATTCTAAAGAATCCCGAGCATTCCGCTCCTTGGATTCTCTAGGTTCTTGAGCATCATGCTCTTCTCGCCTTTTCAGAGAATCCCAAGCCTTGTGTCGACTTCTTGCAGAGAGAAAAATAAAAATAAAAAATTCCAACTCTACGAGCTTTTCCTTGCTAGACTTAGGGTTCCGCCTGCTTACTTCTCTCTTGGCTTGTCATGGCTTCTTCCCGTATCTTCGCAGAGTCGTCCTCCTTTACAGAGAAAGAGAGGAGACCATGCTCTGATACCACTGTCACAAACGGGAGCGCATAACAATATAAAATACATTCGGATAAATAGGATTTATCACTTATTACTGAAGCCAGAGGATATAGAGAGAAATAAATAGAGAGAGAGAGAGAGATAGAGAGTGAGAAGATCAACACAGTACTGGGGACCAGAAGATGGGTTGGTCCCCCCCCGTAATAGTATCTTTATTACTCAGGAGAAGTCTATACAAGCACTTGAACCGAACGTATTACCACGTTCGTTCTAGAATAAGACTTGATGGTTCCCGGAAGCCTCAGCTTCCAATTCCTAGGGCAAAACCCTATTCCAAGGAACTTCCGTTCCTTATTCCAATTCCTTGAGAATCAAGGTTCTCGCCTCTGGATCTCACCTTCCAGACTCAGGGCATGGCATCCCTGCAACTCTTTTCCAACTCTCTTTCCAGAGTCCTCTTCCCGCAGAACAACTCTGCTTTCCCGGACACGAAGTCCTTACTTGGGAATCCCAACTTCCGGATCACAACTTGAGAGACTACCTCTCTCCGATCCGTGGATCTACTTCCCAAACTCGGTTACGAAACCCTTGGGCTGATCTAGCTCTAGTTCCTCAGAGCGCTTTTCTCCTGCAAAGGCTCATACCTTCCTCTGCTCCTACTCCCTCACTAAGAGGAAGTACACCTGCAAACAAATACTTAAGAGTTCATAACATGAAAATCGTTACCTTCAAAGTCTCGACGCTCGAAATGCAACTCCGTTCTCGAAAAGCAATTCCCCGGAAGAGATCTCTCCATAGAAAATCCTCTCTTCCAATCCTACACACAAAAGAGGTGTGTTCTCGGGTTCCTTCTCGTAAATCAACCCCGTCTACGACGTTTATGGGCTGAAAACAGAGAAAAACAGTAACTTGTCGCGATGGAAACACGCTTCGTAGGCACTTCTTCGCGAGGGAACTCGCGCACCGGGTCTTGGCGACATCTGGTACACTTGGGATAGTCATGGACATCACCGGCAAACGTCTTCTTTGCGGGTGAACTCTGCAGTAGCATCTCCTTCTTGCAAAAACTGATCCTCCCCTCTAAGTGAGGGCATGTGATGCTTTTATAGCTCCTAGCCACAGGCACGCATAGCTGCTCGCGTAGAGATCGCGGCCGTTTTTTTTTCTTCTTTTTTCTTTTTTCTTTTTTTTTTCCGTTCTACCCGAAAAAGAGAGAGAAAACGTTGGCTGATCTGTTGCCTTATTTATCAGATGGCTGCCCACTTATTAAATGGGCAGCTGATGTATTTTAAAAAATAGTCTGAACCTGCCCAAAAACTCAATAAAACCTTATAAGTTAAAAACAATGCTTTCACAGCACTTCCCAGGCGTCCCTGGATGCAATCACACGCACAATTGCAATGCAAACATAAACTTCCTTGCGGGAAAGCATCTGCTTTCCCGGAAAGCAATCCTGCTTTCTCAGAAAGCATCTGTTTTTCCTCAAAGTTTCCTCTGAACCCATCTTCATTCAAGTGCTTGCTTTTTCCTTGTGCACAATTCTAACACAGTTCGGAATTTCCTCCCGACTATGGATATTCCCTTTTCGATGCACCCGTCACCCACCTTGTGACGCATCAGGAATACCCATCACCTAGTCCTTTCCTACCGAACTTACAGTACAATCTCCTTCACGATGCTCTATGTCACCCATCCTATGACGCATCAGAGATGTCCGTTCCCGGATGGTCGGATACTTCTTCCCGATGCTCCCTGTCACCCATCCAATGTGACGCATCAAAAGTACCCGTTCTTGGTGGCCTTACAGATATTCCCTTTCACAGTGCTCCCGTCATTATTCTGAATGACGTACTAGGAATATTCTGTACTCGGATGTCTCCAGTGAGAAAAACCCTCTCACTTAAAATTTAATTCATTTAGAATTATTTTTCCTTGGTGTTTCAAGCGAGAAAACCCTCTCACTTATAAATCCAATAATTCATTTAGAATTATTTTTCTGTCAGATAAAGCCAATTTGGCAACAGCACGACCGTCCAATTTCACTTTTTCCGAGGTGAAATATCGCAAGAAAGCATTGCAGGTCCTACAAAAATTCGACAACATCTATGCTTTGGGGAACTATATAGAAGAATCCAAGATTTCTCGAGTAGCGGGATTTCTTAAAGATAATGCTATGCAATGGTGGAGTTCAATCGCAACACAACCGCATGCTCCAAGGACCTGGTAAGCTTTCAAGACAGTTTTTGCACGTAGTTACATGACTTCGATGTTTGAAGTCCGGATTTTGACAGAGTGGGGCAACTTGAAAATGCTTGCTACCGAAACCATGGACGACTATAACCAAAGGTTTCTCGACGTGTACCTTCCGGTGTCCTTTAAGTTCATTTCCGTGGAGGACCAGTGCGAGCGCTATACCATTGGACTACCATCACCATTGCAGGAATATTCTCTCTCCAAGCAAGTCTCTACCATGCAAGAGCTTATGGACCATGCCGCGGTCGGCTACAAGCTCATGAAGGAAAAGTTGGAGTTTACCACAGAAGAACCTCCGACCACTAACCAGAACTCCCGGCAACAACGAACAAATTCTCGGGAATCCCGTGAAACCAACCTCAACGGCCCCGTCTAACACACCGTCAACGAGACGCCTTGTTACAAGAAGGCTGATGCTTCGAATGTTTCCAAACAAGGTATTTGTTCAATACATGTCCTGAGCAAGCCTCGACATCCTCAGTGCAACCTTTTGCTCCCACGTCAAACAGATCCCTGGGGCCACCTCCGGCCAAGAGGGCTAGACCTACTATTGGACAAGTACTCGATATTTATGATATACATAGCGAGAGTTTTAATGAATTATGCAGAGCTTATGGAAAAGTCAACGGCTTGAAAGCCCTTGTTTTCTGTGACCCAGGAGCTATGAAGAACTGTAACAAACTACTGACGTGTCAAAGCCTAAAGAATGGAGCCAACTTACAGATGTGGCCAAGGGGCCTAAACTGTCACAAAGTGATGACGTGGCTGCTCGAGTAGAAACCCTAACCGTAATTTCTGCCAAAAAACCTAACTGCTGAAACCCTAATTCTAGAAACCCTATCCTAAAACCTACCAACCCTAATTTTGAAAACCCTAACCCTAAAACTGCAGAAACCATAACCCTAACCCTAAGGGCAACAGGGAGATTTCCAAAAATTGCGTTGGCTGATGACGTGGCAGGCTGTACGGATTTCAGTGATTTACGCTGGCAGCTTTTTGGCTTTGCTTTTGGACGATAAGCTTTTGAGTTTTAAAGGCTTTTTACTGTAACTGCTTTTCAGGCCAAGGGCCTTTAAATATGAGGCTAGGGCTCATTCTCTGGCATGCTTCCTGGAGAAGGTGCAGAGTCTAGAGTACCGGCTTGTACTGGCCAATACTCTCTGGGGTGGAATTCCGCCACTCCATGTCGCGTGTCGTTTCTCTCTCTCAGTTCAGTTGTTATTGAAGTGCTAAAAGTCTATTCAGTCTGTTCTTTTCTAGTGGCACGTGGTGCCCATCTTGTGACAACGCAATGTCTTGTGCCACTGTTGTCGCGTGTTTCTGTGTGTTCTCAAAGTCTGTGAGCATGTTCACTATTCAAAATGAGAGAGAGGTGTGTTGTGTATTGCTTTTCTTAAACTCTATAAATCATTATTCAGTATGTGTGTATTTTATTGCCTAAAGGGTAGTTGCAGGATTTTATGTGTGGATGTATTCGGCGCTTGTGCTAAGATACGCTAGACTTTGTTAATGTTTCATCTTCAATCCAGCCGTAGCCACTGGCTTCCCCAAGAAAAAATTAGAGAGTAGGGGCTATTTTGTGGTTGTGTCTAACCCTCTTTTGTGGTTGTCTGACCATATTTGAGGTAGACGTACCTTTTGCAAGGGTACGAGCCATGTATGTGCCCATCTAGTCGGCTTGCATGAGACGGGACCCTTGTTCCTAGGTTTCCACGAGATCGCACTCTCAATACATTGCAATTTTCACCTGTGTTTCAACTAGATGATGTGGCATAATTAAGCCAAGTGGCATATTTGTGCCCGGTGGATCTTTTTCCGATGATGTGGCATTCCTACCAAGGCGCCCCTATTTTATAAGATAGTGGAGTATTCTGGGTGGGTCCGGTAAATGTGTTAGGTCCATATACCCCCCCCCCCCCCCCCCCCATTCTTGTACACATTGGGCTACCGCAATATTGAGGCCAGCATTTTGGGATCACGCTCTCTCCTCTTCTAGCCTTTGTAGATTCCCGGTCGCATTTTCTCTCTAGCTTTTTGTGTTGGCAGCTTTCTTTCTCATCCCTCTCTCTCTCTCTCTCTCTCTCTCTCTCTCTCTCTCTCTCTCTCTCTCTCTCTCTCTCTCTCTCTCGTGCTCACTCCCCTTGGTCTCTACACTTCCGCAACGTTGACTTTGACGTGGTATCAGAGCTTGGTGTAGCTCGTGCGTGAAGAACCTTGGCGTGACAGAGCTGCTCTAGAGAAAAGCTCGTTAAGGACGAACCCGCTTGTCACTGCTTCCCTCTCATGCCCCTGCGTTGGCGCCACTTGGTGTTCCCCCCTGCCTTGCGATAGTGTTTTAAAACGTTGTCAGAACCTACCCTGTTGACGGCCCCTTGCCTGCCTGCGTTCTAAAACGCTGCTAGGCATTCAACGGTGGCACTCTTTCTCTGCTGCGTTTTGAAACGCACTACTCGGCCACCTTGACGGCAAAAATCCTCCCCTCCCTTGCGTTTTGAAACGCCGACAGGCAAACCCCTTGGCGGCGCCAGCAGAATTGACCCAACGTTTTAAACCCCTGTGGGCCAGCTAGTAAGAGGTGGCATGCGAGTCCTAGGAGTGGACGGCCTTGGAGGAGACACACTTTGTGTGTCTTGCAGTATTTTGAGCGGCTGGAAGAGGTGGTAGTTTGGAAGGAGGATTTGCAAAGGAAGCGTGTGGGGAGCTTGGAGTTTGGAGCGGCTTGGGAGGTGCGGAGAAATTGGAACTTACGAGAGGGTTTTGTACCCAATCTTTAGAGCAGTTTGGCATAAGCCGTGGAGCGGATTGACATCAGCTTGGATGGAACTCTTAGCCCTTGCTATGCACAGTTTATTGTGGAGCTTCGGATTTGTTCAAGGCCTGCCACAGGGTAAACGTGCGAAGCGGCTATCGGCGACAAAGTTTCGGATTTCAAAGAGGGATAGCAGATTGTCCAAAGCCCATTGCGTGTGGAGTTACCTTTGCGCTGGAATTGAATCGGCTTGGAGCATTTGCCACTTGGTTTGTACGGCCATTTTTTGGAGTGCAAGAAGGTACCCGATTACCAGATCTTACAACTTCAATATGTCCCTACCTTGCTCGAGGACCAGAGAAGACAACGATCAAAAGCAACAAGTGGCTATGGATAACGGATCGGCAACCATCCATGTAGTGGCCTATGCAACGGCACACTTTTCAAGGAACCCGACAAATTGTTTGGCTCGAGTTTGTGAAGTCAAAAGCAAATGGAGGAGTTCGGTAGAGGACAACGCCAAAGATCAGTTAGGCAAGGATGACAGTACCAGTACTCTATTAGCTGCCTTGGTACCCACGAGGTATGACCACATTTGTCATGATTGTAATTCGACGCTTTGTTTGGCTCGGGAGTTGGAAGCCAAAGACAAAAGCAGGAATTCACTTGAAGACAAAGTTAAAGGCAAGCTGGACAAAGATAACGGTAATAAAGATTTGAACGAGGAGATCGGCATGGCATTCATGGCGGTAGCCACAGTGGCCTCGACGTCAGATTTCTAGTCAAATGACAGGTGTCACCACTAGCTTCAGCCAGAGAGAGGCTTGTGAGTGGCAGAGAGGGGCAAGCAATGCTCCCTATAATTAAATTTGGACCCTTGTGTTGGAGTTCAAGTTATTGGTGTTTGAACCCGTAAGTCGGAGTTCAATGCACATGCATCTGGCAAGGAACCAATCAAACGTCTAAAACACCAAGGATGAGTGCACCAATCCATTGTTGTTGGTCAGATTATGGACAGGATGTGTTCCAACAATTCATTATCTTAAAGTTTTATATTTTGGACGTGATGTGTTCACAGTTCACGAATGGGGATTATTGGACGTAGTATGGTCTACGATTCAAGTTTCTACAAAGGCAACCGATGCTCAAGATGGCATTACTTTCAGGTACAGAGTTGAGGAGAGCAACACCAAGGTGTATCCATCTCGGCCGGTGTTGGGGTGTCCATGGTAGCTTCTTCACCGACTTGGTCTCACTATTGATGTCCACTATGAGCTGCAGAGAGGGTGTTAAAGTTTAGGCATCTCAAGTGAACTGCCCAATGTGATCCCATTATTTAGTTTGGCTTTTAGGTATTTATTTTACTTATTTGCCAAAGTCTTGAGTAGGGCAATTTACTGGGATTGCTATATAAGCAACGCCTTGCCTCCATTGTGTACACATTCAGTTATTCATTGCCAAGGTTGATTGGTTCGGGAGACTCTCTCTCTCTCTCTCTCTCTCTCTCTCTCTCTCTCTCCCCTTGGTCTCTACGCTTCCGCATCATCAACTTTGACGCTCTCTCCCCCCCCTTGCTACCAGTATTTTGAAATGTTGTTCCCTTGCAGATGTGCATTATTGCTACGGAGGGTTGTCCACGGTTGGGCGTTGATTTGAAGTAGATTCTCGCGGTGGATCCGAGATCCAATGGCTGCCCTAAATCAAGAGGACTTGTGCTGCTCGCAGTTGTAGACTTGATCGTCATCCACTTCATCTTTCTTGTTGCACCTTCGTTAGACTTCTAGAAAGAGAATGAAGATATTTTAGTGTTTAGCATTGAACCTGCTCGTTGGACCTAAAATAGTACCTCATGAATCATCTCTAAGCAAGCTTGCCAATTACTATGCTTTATAACTAGAAAAGACATAGCTCTGCAAGATTGGACACCTTAGCCAAAGTCCTATCTAGTAAATTTATGATGCTCTTGAAAATAAAAGCGGGCACTTCTCATGATCTTCAAAATAGAGAATGGCCGAGCTTGCAACCTTCTAAAAATTGTGCTATGTGCTTCTAAATTTAAAGCTCTATTGTTGAATACATTACTACAAATTCAGGACATTGCTTGCAAGAAAACATCAAATTTGGTATCAATGTTTGCGTTGAAAAACGTTGTCATCTTGTTCACCATCGACCTTCATAGGGCCAAGCTTGTTTCAAGCCAGTAAGCCGGGGAAAGGAAAAGAGCACAAAGATGCAAGCCTTGCATGTCAAGACGCTAGCAATTATGACCGACAAAGGAAATGCAGAATGGATTCGCTATTTTAAATACAGCATAAGCCATCAACCAGCTGTGTGTGTGTGTGTGTGTGTGTGTGTGTGTGTGTGTGTGTGTGTGTGTGTGTGTGTGTGTGTGAGAGAGAGAGAGAGAGAGAGAGAGAGAGAGAGAGAGAGAGAGAGATCATAGCATGATACACAATAGCTTCTACAAGAAACATAAAAGATGCAGAGAGAGAGAGAGAGAGAGAGAGAGAGAGAGAGAGAGAGAGAGCTAACCGAATTGCCCCAGCGATCTGTAGCATTTACAGGAGCTTTGTAGCGGATGAGAATTTCGGCAACTCTGAGACGGTTGAAAAAGGCAGCGACATGGAGGGCAGTGCGATGATCGTAATCATATGCTGAGACAAGTGAGGGATCCTCCTGCAGCAATCGCTCCACAGCAGCCTCATCATCATTACGTGTGTGCCAGAAAAGCTGAGATGTTCGAGCAATCCGATGGGAGTCTGGTGGCGTCGAAGGGGATTTTGGAGAAGGTGATCCAATGGCTGAAGTGGGCGATCTCGGCCAGGATTCGGCCATATACACTCTCTAACTCTCACTCTCTCTCTTTCTTCCCCTAATTCACACACATGAACAGCGAGATGCGAAAATTTCTTCCTGTTTCAGTGTCAGGAAAAGATTGTTGTCAAGATGCGCCACTCCCTGACGTGCTGCTGGGTCCTTCACAAATTTCACAAATCTGCCCGCGGAAGAGAAGAAGAGGGAGCCTGGAGGATTCTTGCTCTTGGAGAGCAAAGCAGGAAGGAGTCAGGACGACTTGCAAGTTGCCATGCACGGTGCGCCTTTCCTCATTTATTGTGCTGACTGACTACTGCTGCATCAGATTGACGCGACCAACATTTTTATAATGCACCCAAATACTAAAGGTCTCTCTCTACACCCACTTTGTGGGTATCGACTTGTCTTCCCAAATGCTACCGTTTTTGAATAGGATGTCTAGCCTATCGTATCCCATTTTGAGCATCTATACTATAATATTTACCTTAGTATGTCCCCACAATTTTTTTTGCATTTCTTTTAGTGAGAATCATAGAAGATGCTCATAAATTAATGGAAATGAAAGGAAAAGAGTGGAGAGGGACAAGTGTCGCGTGGGCAGGGAGGCATGCGTGCGCAAGGCAATATTGCACGGGCGAAGCCAAGGCGTTCTCTCTCTCTCTCTCTCTCTCTCTCTCTCTCTCTCTCTCTCTCTGTCTCTGCACCAATGATCAGGCTGCTCAGAGAGATCAAAGTAGGGATTAGAGGGCACAAATGGGGAAAACAGAGCACAGAGCCGAGGGAGGCTCGGTTTGCAGAACAATGAGGAGTGGGCGATTTTACCTCTAGATTCTCACATTCCTTGGAATCTGAGGCATAAATCAATACGTTTGTCTCTGGCGATCATCTGCATTGTCAACGAGCTGGGATGGGTGTAGTCTTCATGCCGACACTTTGCATGGCAATTTTGTGTGCAAACAGGTAAGCCACAGTCGCAACAATGACATTGCTCTCTCTCCCTCTTGTCTGTTTACAAGGCAGGGCCTGTGGATTAGCCCCTCTTGTTTGTCTGCATGAAGCAATCTTGCGGTTGCCAGAAGCATTAAGGTGAAGAAATTGCAGGGGTGAGAGAGAGAGGGAGAGAGAGAGAGAGAGAGAGAGAGAAGTCGAGTGTCAGCTACAATGAACAGAGAGCGACCACGACGCAACAATGACAAGCAAGAGCTTGGTGGAGACGGGGTAGCGAACGGTCGGGTAGGAGAGTCCGAGGCGGTGGACTCTGGGGGTGGCGTTGATAGACTATGCTGATGGCAAAGAAGCAAAGCAGCGATAACACGAGGCAAGTAGCAGCAATCAGAGGCGATGGAGTCTATAGGTGTCCTGGATGCACACAGATTAGAATCGTGAGAAACTGTCTTGGTCTGCAAGTGGTCTCCTCACGAGTACAGAGAGGGAGATTGGGGGACGGGGTGCACACATGAACGGGGGCTACGAGCCCTTTTCCTTCGAGATTTGGCAGATGCTTAGAATCTCGATACAAAATTAATTAATGGATGTAAGATAGACCAAGTAAGGTATGTGACCCGCATGTTGCTGCAGTTAAAAAAGAACATGGCTATTAATCTCACAAAGCTCTCCTCTACTTCTATTTGTAAAAGTGTCGATGCTTTCATTCTAATCCCATCATTTAATATCAAACTATACAATCGATGTTGCATTAATGTATACAATAACACCAATACGGCAAGGAAATTAAGACAAACCTACGAGCTATTGGATACACTCTTGTAACTCATGTCTATCTACATAAATATGTTGATATTTAAGCTCATGAAATGGCCATGGAACTATGCAAACACCTCCTTCTCAGGGCCAAAAAATCTATGTTATGGTAAAAGTTTTAAAGTTCATGACTTGCTAGATAGATATTTAAGGTTTTGTGGCTTCGTTTCAATTAAGTTAAAAGTTGTCTTTTCTCTTCCTCAATTTCCCTACTAAATACCAAATCTTGAGTTTAAGACTCATGGAATAGATGTTTGAGGTCCTCTGGATTGTTCCTACTATATTCAAACTTATCTTCTTGTTCCTCTCTCTCTCTCTCTCTCTCTCTCTCTCTCTCTCTATGTGTGTGTGTGTGTGTTTGTTTTTTTTTGGGGGGGGGGGGGGGGGGGGGATTGTTTCTACAACATGAAAACTTACCTTCTTTTTCTTCTTCTTCTCCTCCTTTGTGTGTGTGTGTGTGTGTGTGTGTGTGTGTGTGTGTGTTGTGTTTCTACCACGTGAATACTCACCTTCTCTTCTTCTTCCTCTCTCTCTCTCTCTCTCTCTCTCTCTCTCTTATGGGCATTATTGTTCTTCTCTTCTCTCTCTTATCACCCAAGTGTGGTAGATTGTTTCTCTTACTTCAAACTTGCCAAAAAGATCTTTGAGGTCTATTGAAATTGATTTTACGACATTGAAAACTTTTCTTCTCTTTTCTTCTCTCTCTCTCTCTCTCTCTCTCTCTCTCTCTCACACACACACACACAAACAATCCCGAGCTCGGGAAAAGATAGGTTCGCTTTATCCAAAGCCTATTCAAAATGAAAACTGGTCGGCTCAAATTTGGGCAAGAAGGCTCTCAAGCCGGTTCAAATTATGGAATTTTTAGTTATAATATGATATTTTTAGTGTGATTATCCCTCTCAAATTTGGTATTAGCTTGCTCATATGCATGTGAAAAGGTTCCAAAGCTAGGTCCAAAAAAATGTTTCCCGAGCCCTCAATAAAGTGAACAGGGCCCTCAATGTCTCTTCCTAACCACAAGTGCCATAAGCCTCTCTCTCTCTCTCTCTCTCTCTCTCTCTCTCTCTCTCTCTCTCTCTCTCTCTCTCTCTCTCTCTCACGCACAGACGCGCGCACGCACACACACACATGGGTGCACTTGCATTGTTGCTAAATTGCCCACAATGTCCTCCTTTGCTGAGCTCCTCCAGGTTGTAGTCTAGAGAAAAACTTGGAAGTGCTCATCACTTTAGAAATTCTCTAGCTCCATAAAAGAAGGAATAGAAGTGGTATCAACCTCAAGAAGAACACAATCTTCTTCATAATTTAAAACAATATTGTTTTTTGGGGTAACGAATGTTGTGAGGCAGCATGGAGCCACAGACCACTGTGAAACAAAGAAAATTCTGAGTAGGAGTCTGACTCCGCCCATGCAAAATTGGTCAACGGGTTTTGGCAAGGCTCACACTCACAAGCTATGATACCTTATCTTTCGGACACTTGACCATGGATGGTTGTTAGCATCTCCTCTCTCTCTCTCTCTCTCTCTCTCTCTCTCTCTCTCTCTCTCTCTCTCTCTCTCTCTCTATCTATCTATCTCTCTCATATGTATTTGGTAGCCCTTTCTCAGCTAGGTAGTGTACAATTATCTCTCCCTCTCCATTGGCAGCGTTCTGGCTTAGAAAACGTCTCTCTCTCTCTCTCTCTCTCTCTCTCTCTCTCTCTCTCTCTCTCTCTCTCTCTCTCTCTCTCTCTAACCCTAACTCTAGTGCAGGTTGCCACTGCCACCGTCCTCTGTCCCCCAGCCTCCCCCTGGGCGAGGGGCTGCCCTATGGGGAGGTATGAAGCCATAGCCCCGCCCCCTCCAAGCTAACCTGCGGCATCCTCGTGACCTGCTGTTGTGACAGCGTGCAGAGCCGAGACGACACCAGCAACGGAGACTCGAGAAGCCTAACGATGGTGAAGGCGAGCCTCCCTCTGCTGGGGACGACGAGGGGCTACTGAAGCTGTTGGAGTTGCTGCTGCAGGTGGTGGCACCCGAGCCGACAGAGGAGACTCCTCCTCTCTCCCTCTCTCTCTCTTTCTCTCGCCACTCTGAACCTAAAGAGCCCCCGCCCCCCTAAAAGCTAAGGGCTTCAAATCAAACCCAGATAAATCTCTGTGCACTTTGGGACAAAGTGAGCAGCAGCCATCACAGCCCGATTTTTTACCATGAATACACCAAAGGTCACCATGAGGAGCCGACCCAGTTTTGCAGCCGTTGTGGCAGCACCGAGCAAGACCGACCGGATTGGACAGCTTCAAAGAGCCCTTGACCAGCTTATGGAAGAGAATCGGGATCTCAAGGCTCGCCTCGGTAAGCTTGAGGCGCGCTTCGACTCCATGGTCGATCTTGCCACAGACAAAGTAAGAGAAGTTGAGGTGAAAGTCACCAATGCTAAGTCTGTGGCTTTGGCAAAAGTACAAACTTGTGTGACGATGGAGCTTCACGAGCAGAAACTCCAGGAAGAGAATGCCCTTAAGATCCGAATAGGTGGGCTTCCCTCACCATGGTGCACTACCGAGGACACGCTTGAAGAAGCAATCATCAAGCTCAACGATATTATTCAGCCCATCGCCATCAAGCCAGAAGACATTTCTTGGATTAACGACACACACAGGAAAGTATCACCGGAGCACTGCCTTCTCACTTTTAAGGACAAAGAGGAGCGAGTGAGGCTATTGCGCCAATCTTACCTCCTCAAAGGAACAAAGGTTTGGATTGCTGAGGAGCTGACCATGAATCAACTCAAGGTTAAAAAGTGCGAACTCAAGAAGGTCGGAGAAGCCCGAAAGCAAGGCAAATGGGCAGTCTACCGCGGGGGGAAGGCCATCATTCAAGAGTTTCAAACTCCCAAAGGGGTTCTCCCCTCATCCAACCCTACTCAAGTTTAAGTCTTGTTTTCCTTTTCTTTTCTTATCTTCTACCCTGTTGACGGACCCTCAGTCCATAACTGATATGTATCCAATGCCCTCACTTAAAAGGCTGCGTTGTAATGTTTTTTTTCTCCGGTCCAATGGGTCATATATGACCTCCGTGGACGATAATGCTATCTATCTCTCTCTCTCTCTCTCTCTCTCTCTCTCTCTCTCTCTCTCTCTCTCTCTCTATCTATCTATCTATCTATCTCTCTCATATGTATTTGGTAGCCCTTTCTCAGCTAGGTAGTGTACAATTATCTCTCCCTCTCCATTGGCAACGTTCTGGCTTACAAAAAGTCTCTCTCTCTCTCTCTCTCTCTCTCTCTCTCTCTCTCTCTCTCTCTCTCTCTCTCTCTCTCTCTCTCTCTCTCTTCACACACACACACACACACATGGGTCTGAGTGTTTTGGCTGAGCGAATGGTGAAAAATGTGAAATCTAATAGCTTATCTTTCGGAGACTCGATCATGGATGGCTGTTAGCATCTCTTCTGTGTGTGTGTGTGTGTGTGTGTGTGTGTGTAGAGGCCAACAACTTACCCAAAAGCATTTTTGGATGTGTCCTTCAATCTCTATTGTGAATGAGAAGCTCCTTTTGTGTCTGGCGATAGCTCTCTCTCTCTCTCTCTCTCTCTCTCTCTCTCTCTCTCTCTCTCATGTATTTGGTAGCTCTTTCTTAGCTAAGTAGTGTACAATTATCTCTCCCTCTCCATTGGCACGTTCTGGCTTAGAAAACGTCTCTCTCTCTCTCTCTCTCTCTCTCTCTCTCACACACACACACACACACACACATGGGTCTGAGTGTTTTGGCTGAGTGAACGATGAAAATCTGAAATCTCTCTCTTTCATGTGTGTGTGTGTGTGTGCGCGCACACACACACACACACCCCACAACAACATTCTGACTCAAGGAGCGTCTCTCTCTCTCTCTCTCTCTCTCTCTCTCTGGTAAGAAGCGACCTCGATGGGTGCACTTTGTAATCATGTTAATGTATAACGTGAGTTCAAAAAAAGGGGTTTTAAAATGAAAACACGTTAAGAAATTTAATAGAGATACGTTCAAATAAGGGGATTTTATATTCAATTTTAAAAAAAGATCCTAAAATAAGGGGTCATTTTATTCATTAAAAGAGGGGTTTTTTAAATACCCCGTGAATGCACATTATACAGGGGGTACCGAACAGTGAACCTCCCAAGGAAGCGATTGAAGGAATCTCTCTCTCTCTCTCTCTCTCTCTCATACGTATGCATGTGCACGCACACGATTGTACAATATCTGGCAAAATGTTGAGGTTGAGGTGATCATCTTCAAGCATAAGAAAGAGAAATGGTTACTATTCGCCCAGGGGCAAGTGAGGGACAATGACAACGATTTTGCATGCACACACGTTAGAGTGGAAATTTGCATACATTGACAAGTGGTAAGTCTCCTTGCTTAAGAAATTTTCAAGCTCCATAAAGAAAAGGAATAGAAGTAGAGTCAACCCTCTTTTTATAAAAAAAACTTGCCAGTTGAAAGGTTGAATGTTAAAAAGGTGCACAAATTTCAAACTTCATAGAATGAGATATTTTGTAAGGTTTCATTGAAGTGAAACAAAGAGTGACAAGTGGAGGTCTAGAGTATTAATTTTTTGACTGCACATTCCTTAAATTGAGTTCTGGTCTTTTGAGTTCACATTGCTAACATTCAAAAAAGTCAAAAAGTCTTTTCATGTTCTATGATTTAAGTCCTTACCTTTCACTTTTTGCATTTCAAATGAAATGTTTTTTAAGATTTTCTTTGAAATGTATCGGAGTGCGACACGTGGAGGCTCTCTCTTTTCTTAAAAATTTTAAGTTGCATTATATATAGTATAGAGTATAGATACTACTAGGCTGGTCGGGGGCCTCTCTCTCTCTCTCTCTCTTTGCGCATCTCGACGTTGAGCATCACCTGTGATGTTGGGCTGAAAGCCACACTCGTTGGAGAAATTTGCTAGCGCCACGTGGCCTATGAGGGGACCAGAATCCCCCCTTGATTTACTAGTATAATTAGTATAGATAATATAACGACAAAGAGATTGACCTTTACACATGTTGATGAATGCAAGATCCGGCACCTTCTAGAGCAAAACAAAGCGAGATCACAAATTTTGGCGAGGTCGACTTCCAAGAGTCAAGAGCGTTGTGCAAAAAAAGGATAAGGATGAGAGTCACGAGCTCTCCGACCTCGGTTGCTTCTCCAATTAGCTTCTCCAAGTCATGGGTTGGCAATGGCTACTTCTTGACTCCCTCTCTCCCCTATGTGCCGAGCTCTTTGTTGCCTTTATGGCCCTATTCAACACCAAGCTCTGCTTTTGTACCCTCGGCCCTCTAGGTCGCTACCCCGCCCCTGCTCTCTGTAGCCATTGGCCCTGGTTGCGTACTCTTCGTTGCCTTCGTGGCCCTATTCAACACTAGCTCATGTTTTTTGTAAACTCTACCCTCTAGGCCCTTAACCCCACCCATACTCTCCATAGCCATTAGCCCAAATTACATAGTTGATGTACCCGACAAGGAGTTGCAGACCATGACTTGGACACGATCCTAGATAACTACATACGTGGAATTTGGTAGTTAATAAGCATGTTCGACAGTAGTTGATAAGCTTTGTAATTAGGTAGTTAATAAGCACAATCTAGCTGACTTAAATAGTGCACAATTGATTCGAGGGTTGTTGTGGTGAGAGCTGGCCAGTGGAGTTGACCTGGAGTCAGTGTTTCGAAGGTGATGGATGTATACATGGACACTTATTTCAAGGGCTTGAACGTGGTGGTGGCCTCCATGGTGGAATGGCGGGGAGTAGTGGGGAGATGAGGTCGTTAGGCATGTCGAGCCGAAAACAAGATGACGCTACTCTGTCTTTGAGTAGCCCCCAACAACTCTCTCTCTCTCTCTCTCTCTCTCTCTCTCTCTCTCTCTCTCTCTCACACACACACACACACACACACACACACACACACATTGAATTTGTAGCATTTATATGTAGTCCTTTTATTGCTAAGAATAGATGGGTGTCCTTCGTAGTCTTTAAGGAGATATGTAGTCAATGTAATATGTGACATTGTTTAGGGGTGGTGAAAGTGTAAGAAGAAAGAAGTAGGCGCACACTCTCTCTATCTCTCTTTATCATGGGCAACATTGTTAATGACAAATGTGGATCAATGCCTTTCTACACTAGCTACCAAGATTGTAGTTTGTTAATATAGTGTTAAATCTTAGGTAGTCCTTTTGTGTAGAAGTCATGGAGAATTGAGTTTGCCTTCCCTACTTGTAGCAACTGCTTGAGGCAGTCATTGTCCCACCTGTCTCTCTTCTATGCCACTCGACTCCAAAGTCCGCAACTCCACAAGCAACACATATTTTTGCTCTCATGGCAGTAGGATTAATGGTTTAACTACTTCAACCCCACGAGTTGAACAGTATGATAGCCAAAACCACGGTCCACTGCATTGCATGAGTCAGCCTGCTGACCTCTCTCTCTCTCTCTCTCTCTCTCTCTCTCTCTCTCTCTCTCTCTCTCTCTCTCTCTCTCTCTCTCTCTCTCTCTCTCTCCGGCTTCAATACGCACTGCCTACTTGCTTTATTTTTATCACTCTTGTGCTACCAGGCTCCACATGCACGTCAGCCTCTTGAATTCCCATTGGGCCATCGTAGCTCAGCCTGTCGGGCCCTTATCTCCTTACCCCAACTTGAACTACCAATAGACTATGGGTTTCTTGAATGTGGTGGTGGCCTCCATGGTGGAATGGCGGGGAGCAGTGGGGTGATGAGGTTGTTGGGCATGTCAAGCTGACAACAAGCTAGTACTACTTTGTCTTTGAGTAGCTCCCAACATCTCTCTCTCTCTCTCTCTCTCTCTCTCTCTCTCTCTCTCTCTCTCTCTCTCTCTGGCTTAGCTTCAAAGCTGAATATACATCCCTGGCACAAGTAACAAGTGAGACAATAATCACTTCTCAATGCTCTTAGACTCTCTCTATATTGGTGATGTGCGGTGCCTACAAGCTGCTATAGATTTTGTGGAATCGAGCACATGCCTCAAGAAAAAACTATATTCATGCAAAAGTGTACATCTAGTACCACCTTCATGCCCTAGAGGCCAATTGGTAGGTGTGCCCTGTAATAAGCATATATATCCCTTGTCTCTTGCATTTGTGGATATGAAAGCAAAGGAAAATGTGTGTGAGATTATCAATTGAATAGTGCATATTACATACAGTGTGCTGTAGTTGAGTGTAGTTGTTCAAATGCCACTCTTGCTCCTCTTTTTGATGGTCTGATTTTGTTTGAGCTTCACCGTTTCCTTGTTGAGCTACTTAGTCTTCTCATTGGCTTCCTTTTGGAGTTATTGAATGTCCTTGACATACTTCTCTTGCAACAAAGAGTTGCATTCTAGCTTCCATTTCATCTCAGAACATAGAATACAATCTCCTGCAATAGCCAAATAGGCCATCTCTTTCATCACCTACAAATGCAATAGCTCATTGACATTTTGAAATGGTAGTGATGCATCGTTAGAGGATCGGTCA
This sequence comes from Adiantum capillus-veneris, assembly GCF_014529385.1. Classification (NCBI taxonomy): domain Eukaryota; kingdom Viridiplantae; phylum Streptophyta; class Polypodiopsida; order Polypodiales; family Pteridaceae; genus Adiantum; species Adiantum capillus-veneris. The sequence goes on along the minus strand of NC_140944.1, from coordinate 136,554,159 downwards.
AGTAAATATGAGTATCGATTCATAAATTGATTGCATTGCACCCAATGATTCGTAGCTAATCTGCAACATTGGGATTGGATGTGCCAACTTGCATGGTTGCATATTCTTGCTCTCAAATTCAACATTTAGACGATATTGTTTTGGCATGGTAGTAATGTCTTGAAATGGAAGGGGATTGAATGACATTTGGAGTAAGCTAACAAAGAGAGAAGGTGTAATGGTGACGACTACAAGGATGTTGGCTATGGAGGAAAGAAGCAAAGAGAATTCAAAGATATGAGATTTGGATGATGTTGTGGAGGGAAGAAAGGGAGGGAATCTTGGCTAGTCTCCTTTGAATTCAAATGGTTATTCATGAGTGTGCTAGAGAGAGAAATAATGCTACACAAAGACACAATGGAGTATCACATTGCTCTAAGCTGGAGGTGGAGATGGAGAAGCATGAGAGAGAGAGAGAGAGAGAATAAAGGAAGGGAGAGTGGGAGAGTGTATAGATCTGCAACCTTAGGAGCTCTCCACTTTTTATCAAAATTATGCAGCAAAGAATGTCCTTTCAATGATTGGGAGAGGGAAGTGACTTTGATATACGAGAGAGAGAGAGAGAGAGAGAGAGAGAGAGAGAGAGAGAGAGAGAGAGAGAGAGAGAGAGAGGGAGAGGGAGAGGGAGAGGGAGAGTTAGCTCACATTTTAGAGAGATAATGCAATGAAAGAATATGAAAAAAAAAATTGGTGGGTGGAGGGTTAAAAAGTGCTTCATTCAATGACCTCAAAGTGAGAGAGAGTGGTTTCGATGTAAGAGAGAGAGGATAGGGGTGGAAAAAAGACAATTTAAAAATTTAAATATATATTATAAAATAAACTTCTCTATCTCCCTTTTTGGTAAAAAATTTAAAAGACAAAATATAAAGATAGTTTTCTTAAAAAGGCCGATATAGGTCTTTTTTTTCCACTCTTCTAAGCTTGGTCAAATTTTTCTTAAGCCTTAATCATTTCCTTAAACTGCCAAAGACCCTCCTATATTCAGTTCACTTTCTAATGGGTTCATAATGCTTAAGCCTTAGGCATTAAGCATTTCCTTAAATTACAATAAAAAGAGGCCCTCCTATATTCCATTCACTTCCTAATGGGGTCATAATGTATTTGATTTTAATTACAGTTATCTAAGTACAATCTACATTTTTTGCAGGCTACTGAAACTTTATTTCAACCTGTAAGCATTTGGTTCAAATGATGATGAGAATGAATTTCGATGCTGAAGCAACGTGACATAATCTAATCATTTAGCCAAAGGAGCTTGTGGAGCTATTGGATGATCCATCCAATGATAGCATTGCCAAAGTTTTATGCCACAAGTATTTCAATTAATTGAAGAACATTGGGTTGCCTCAAGAGAGGATGGAGGTATGTGACAATACAAGAATAAGTTTCAAAGCTTATGAAGCCTTGTACAGAACCGTTATGCTAGGACACAGGGCAAAGGGACTATTTGGATTGCTTCTAGCACTGTACAGTGTGAGCCTTGCAAAATAATGACGTTGCAAGCTTATTAAGCGGATTTCAATATGTCGATGATGTCATGTCCTTGGAAGATAACAAATCTTTCCACTTCAATGAGTTCAACAATGTGTATGTTAACTTGTTGAAGCTCCAAGAGTCAATGATCAAGTTTTATGGGTTGGCACAAGAAGAGTGTGATGGTAAATTTATCTTTGTTTTATGAAGCTTGATGAGTGCAAAGTTGTGAAAGGTTAACGTCTCGAAAGAGTAAGCATCACCTTGATGAACCAAACCTCGGTGGGTGTCGATGTTGAGATAAATGTCAACGAGACAAAAAATACGTGTTTTGAGATTCAATTGGAGAAAATATTTGGTGGCTTATACCTTTTTATCTCCCACATGAGACACATAAGTTAAGTGGTATTTCAATCACACGTTGATTGTTGACATCATACGAACAACAACCGGAGGACAAAGATTGCAGGTTTCGGTTTTGGTTGAATGGCAGTTGGCAGGAGACTTGAGAACTGTGAAGTGTATGTTAGGGTGCAAGCAAGGTGCCATGACCTTCTTTCCATCCATTTATTTCTACCACAGTAAAGTCTTTATGATCACTGAAGGCAAGGGTGCAAAGGCTAGTAAGTCAAAAGGTGGAAATGGAAATTGTGGTAAAGTTGGAGCCAACTCTGTGAAAGGTGTACCCACTACACAAACAATGAGTAAAGCACTAGAGAAGCACTACGACAATGGTTTCAAGGTATCCTTAATTATGACCAAAGTGTATCCCCTAATCAATATACGAAAGATTGGGATCCTATTCTATAAATTCCACTGACAAATATGCATGTGTGTACCCTTCATGCCCGTTTTTGTAATCTTGACAAGTTGCTAATGCTCTGTATTAATTATGATTGAAACATGGAGTCTACAAAGGGAAGGCAAGAGTGTATAAGAGAACTTGAGACTATATTATCAAATGTTGGTCTCCATGGTGGTGTGGTTGAGCTAAGTAGGGAAAAGAAGGTATCTACACACGATCGCCCCAATAAAATATGTATGGGTGGTAGTAAAGAGAGGCATTTTCTTTCAAACTCGTTTGACTCCCAAAGTCCCGATGAATTTCAATTATGGAAAAAGGTGTGGGATATAGCCACCTATAGAGGTAACAAAGCAGGCATTGCAATTAAACGTACTCATGTGTGGTAGTCTGTTAATGATTTTTTTCTTCTTCTTGAAAGGCAAAGCTAATCTCTGATAAGATCTCCACCTTGAAGTTTGTAATCAATAGTTTCATAGCCCAAATGGTTGAGAGGGGGGAAACACACAACAACATGGTGGGCTAAACACTTGATCTCTATAGTCTAATTGCTTCTATGTTTGAACTAAAGTCATTTACAGTTGTTTGTAGCACATACGTTTTACACATGGTACATCTTTTCTCCACACCTATGATTCATTCGGTATTTGGAGTAGCCATGGAATGGAGCGCTCACACTATCAAGCAGAAGCAGTCTACTTAAAAAATACACGTCATGGAAGCAATGCTTTGTATGAGATGTTAATTGCTTCTATAGAGTTTTAGCAGGGAGAGAGAGGAAGAAGATTAGATTGAAAAGTAATCTAAAATGTAGGATAACAATGTTGGAATTAGGGTTGCAGAGAAATGCACACAGCTTGGAGAAGACAAAGGAAGCTCAAGGCACACAAGTGAGAGTATATTACTTAGTGTGCAATGGAAAAGATGGATAGCCCTAGAATGAATGGGCATATATACAATGCACGGGAAAAAAACCTCCTAAAGAGGGAAAAAATGCCCCGAAGGTCCTAAGTGTGTTCACACATATCACTACCACATGTATATGGTAACAAATCCCCCCTGGGAGTGATAGGGTGAACGAGAGCTGGCACATGAGTAAAGGGAAGTGCCATGCCATGAGGACATGATCAGTCCACAAAGGGGAGTAAGCCCAAAGCTTTGCGGAAATCTTTGAACTTCTCATGAGACAATGTTTTTGTGAAAAGATCAGCAAGGTTGTCCTGTGTTGGCACATAAACCAAGCTGATCTCTCATGATGAGAGCCTCTCCCTAACATAGTGGTAATGCACCTCAATGTGCTTTGTGCGAGCATGAAAAATTGGGTTCCTCGCAACTACAAATGCGCTCTGACTATATCAGTGTAGATAGTGTTGGCAATGTCCTATTGAACACCCAAATCAGCCATAAGGCATCTGTGCCATACACACCATAGCTGTGAAGACTGCCCTGTACTAAGCCTCACAACTAGAAGTGGCCACAGTAGGTTGCTTCTTACTCAACCATGATATACATGAACTGCCAAGCATGAAACAAATACCACTTGTGGACACTCTCGTGTCAAAACAACCAGTCCAATCTGAGTCCGAAAAAGCATGTAAGTCTGGCGGCAATGATCCCCCCCCTTGGGATAAAACAAGCCAAGATGTAAAGTGCCACTCAAGTAGAAAAAAATCCTCTTGACAGTCTGCCAATGCTTAGACCCTAGGCTAGGCATAAATCTGCTGACTTGTGAGACTGCAAACTGAATATTTGGCCTCGTATTGCATACTTAAATGAGGCAGGCAACAACAGTTTGATAAAGAGTGATATTAGCAAGATCACCAGCATCATGTAGACTTAACTTCAAACCTATTTCCATGGGAGTGGGAATAGGTTTGCAATCCTCAAGTCCAAACTTACATAGCAATGTCTCTATGTAACTTTTTTGACACAAGGCAATACCACCATCACACTGCTTAAAATGTATGCCCAAGTAATGATGCAACATCCCCAAATATTTCATCTTGAAAGTAGAATTCAAATCAACCTTAAATTTAGCAATATGTGCCTCATCGGGACCAGTGATCAATAAATTATCCACATAAAGAACAACAAGGAGAAGTACATCGCCCTCACGCTTGACATACAATGTGCTTTCTGTTGGACTGTTACAAAAGCCTCGTTTGACCAAATGCGTGTCAGCTTTCTCATACCAAGAGGAAGCTGACACGCATTTGGTCAAACGAGGCTTTCGTAACAGTCCAACATAAAGCAGATTATTGCTTCAACCCATACAAAACCTTCTTACATCTGCATACTTTGTCCTCTTGTCCTTTCTTGACAAAACCGTGAAGCTGCGTTACATAAACTTCCTCAAATATGTCACCATTTAAGAAAGCAGCAATAATGTTTGATTGATGTACATCCCAACCAAAATGAGCTACCAATGCACATAGAAAACAAACAGTAGTCATACGACAAGTGGGAGCAAAAGTTTCTTCATAATCTATGCCTTTTTGTTGCACATAGTCTTTTGCAACAAGTTGAGCCTTATGGCGATCAACCTCACAATCCACCTTGCGTTTCAATGTGTAAACCCACTTTGTACCAATGGCCTTTTTGCCAAGAGGCAAATAACATAAAGTCCTTGTGTCATTTTCTATAAGTCCATCATATTCTGATTGCATGGCAGCCATCCAATTGTTTGAATTATGTGCTTCATCAAAAGACAGAGGTTCCTTAACATCATGTAGGCTAGACACAACCAAAGCATAACAATCTGATGCATAAGATGCATGGCGAGAACCTAAACGAGTACAACTAGACAAAGGTGCATCCAATTTACTGTCACGCAAAGCATGCACCATCCATTTCAGCATACCTCGAGACTGCTCATTTTCAGCCCTTTCCTCATTAAGTACATCATGTACATCTGCATCAGTAATAGACTGATTTGTAACATTTGCCTCATTGGAATTTTCATTCATATTTCCACCACTGAAAAGAGGCAACAAAGTGTCATAAATGTCTTGTGAGCTTACATTACTGTCTCTAGTCCTGTCTCTAGTCTGTCTCTAGTACATGATAGCAAGGGTTGAACATAATCTTCCACAAACACAACATCCCGTGAAACCAGAATATGCTTTGTTTGTGGATGATACAACTTGTAACCTTTGCTTTCACCACTATAACCAACAAAAATACATTTGACAGCCTTATCATGCAATTTTCTGCGTTGTGTTTGTGGCACCAAAGCATATGCCAAACAACCAAAAACATGCATGTGCTCAATAGAAGGCTTTCTATCATGCCATGCTTCATATGGAGTAATAGACTACAAAGATTTTGTAGGACATTTGTTTAGTACATAAGTGGCACACATGATGGCCTCAAGCCAAAAAGAATGCGGCAAAGCTTGACTTTTGACCATACATCGTGCAATTTTTGTAAGTGACATGTTTTTCCTCTCGGCAACACCATTTTGCTGAGGTGTATAAGGCACTGTACATTGGTGTCCCACAACTAGCCAAAATGCATTAAATTCATGAGACATATATTCCCCCCCTCGATTGGAACAGAGGGTGCCCATAGTACATTTTGAGACAATTTTAGCTATATTGTTTGAAGCACATAAAAACTTCGGACTTCGCTTTAAGCAGAAAAACCCATGCATGCCTTGAGTAATCATCAATGAAAGTCACAAAGTAAAGGTAATTTCCCAAGGACGAAGTTTGCATGGGCCCACAAACACTATGCACAAGCCACAACCTGCATGTGGCCCTAACTGAACCATCCTTTGGAAACTTAGAACGCTGCATTTTACCCAAAATATAGCCTTCACAAACATGTTTGACAGGTGATTCAAGAGGCGGCAAAGAAGCAACCATATCAGATTTCTGCAAACACAGCAAACTGGCAAAATTCAGATGCGCAAAACCTGCATGCCATAGTTTTGCATCTGAAACAACCCTTGAATCTGCAACTGCATTTGTAAAATTTTGTCCACACTTATCATACAAAGTGAGCTTTTACAACTCACGACATAAAAGGCCAGATGCAACAATTTCATCATCAAAACTGAGATCATGAACTGTACATCTATCGTCCACAAATTTGACTACAAGTCCAAGTCTAGTAAGTGCAGATATAGACAAAAGATTCTTCTTGATCCCAGATACATAAATTGCATCAACAAGTGTGAAAGAACTACCATTTGCAGCAGTAAGCACAATCTTTCCAACTCCCTGAACCGGATAAGAGACATTGTTGGCACAAGTGACTGAATTTCCATGAGGGACAGACTCAAGAGAGGTGAACAATTCACGATGTGAGGTAATGTGCTTTATAGCACCATTGTTGAAATACCACACATGTGAATCTGAAGCAATTGACATGCATGCATCATGGACAACAAGATTGTAAGTGCACTCTACACTAAAAGCCCATTCTGCATCAACATCAACATCATAGTCTCCTTTCACAGAAGACTCTAAAATGGTTGCATTTGTAGTGGAACCAGCATTTGCAGTGGAACCACCCTCTTTCTTCTTAGCCTCTTTGGCCTTCAACTTAGGACACTGCTTGATCAAGTGATCATTAGCTTTACAATAATGGCAAGGCATCTTCTTTTTGTCCTTATCACCAGAATTTCCCTACCAGCAAAAGCATTAGGAACATGTGATTTTTCACTCGCAAAAGAACCATAAGAAGTGGTTGCATTGATGTTACCACCCTTTCTTTGAGCAACAATAAAAGCCTGTTCAACTGCACGCTCTCTAGTCCTGTTTTTCCTCGAAAGTGACTCTTGCAACAGCAATATGCATAATGCATCAAACTTGACAACTTCAGGATTTCCTTGGGTCATAAGTCTCCAAGTACTAGCAAAGTCTGGTAAGAATCTGGTAAGACATCAAGAACAGTCTGCACAAGGGATATGTCTGAAGTGATTTCACCTTCAGAAATAAGTTGCTCATTGATATCCTTGACACCAGCAAGGAAAGTGTCTATATCATCTTCCTCATGCATAATCTTCGACTCCAGCTCTTTATGCAGCAATGCAATTTTTGCTTCATTGCGGCTTGCATAAAGACCAACAAGAATATCCCAAGCCTGTTTTGTAGATTTTGTTGAATGAATGTGAGAAGTAATGGTGCACTTCACAAACAACGCAATCAATGCATGAGCCTGTGCATCCTTTACATCCCAATGAGCTTGTTCTGCCATAGGCAAAACAACTCTAACAGCAGCAATCCTTGCAGCAAGACCTGCAACATCCTCAACATCGCCTGTATCCTCAAAACCAGGACGTACGTCAATGCCCTGCACAATATTCCAGACGGCCTTTGACACAAGGACATGTTGCATCAAGTAAGCCCACATAGGGTAATTGTCCCCATCCAATCTATCCTCAGCAACAAACATCTTGAACACATCTGTGTTGTTGTCAGCCATGGTAAATGTTGCACTTGATGTGAAAACTGCTCGAAAAGAGGAGAAATGAAGTGGGAACAACATGTGCTATATAGCACAAACCGTAGAAGACTGTAAGGGACCTATTATGCAGAAAATGGCACTGACAAATTTTTTTCATAAAATGACAAAATATACTGTGCAATCTTGCACGTTGTGGAAACAGAGGCCAAAATGAGCCTGAATCAGAAATCTGAGTAGACGTGTGCTGGAGCTTCTGGCGACTAAGCCCGGGAGGACGCAACCTGCTCTAATACCAATTTTCTGAATTAGGGTTGCAGAGAAATGCACACAACTTCGAGAAGAAAAAGGAAGCTCAAGGCACACAACTGAGAGTATATCACTTAGTGTGCAATGGAAAAGATAGATAGCCCTAGAATGAATGGACATATATACAATGCAGAGGAGGAAAAACCTCCTAAAGAGGGAAAAAATACCACGGCGGTCCTAAGTGTGTTCACACACATCACTACCACATGTATATGGTAACAAATGAAATTGATTAACGTGAGGCAATCATAATCGTATCATTCACAAGTGCAAAAGATTGTTTTTGGCAGTGGTTAGAGGGCGACTAAATGACAGACGGTAATTAGAAAACTGATAATTTACAAGTTCTATTATAAACATGCATAGTAATGCCAAATGATTTTTTGAAGGCACAAGTTTCAAAAAATTATAATTACTATATAAATCAAAACTCATAACTTGAAGTTCATTTCTCATTTGCACATTCTAGGAGATTCTTTCGAGCACAAACGAGCATGCACTCATATCTTGCATGTTAGGCCAAGGGCCAAGTCTAAACTCGGCTCATGGGTTGTCTATTTAATGGCAAGAGGCTGGGAGGAGAGATAAGTGTTCAGTACCCCTACATCCTATTTCTTATCAAAGCTTAGACTGTGCTTAGACAAGAAAGGGCTTGGTTTCTTTTTTTAGAAAATCTCTACATGTGGTTATGGGGAAGACGAAGGCACACCGAAGAGGAAGGAACATGGGAATTCAGGCTTAGCAGGGGAGCGGAGCATGGAGGGGACGACCTTCACCAAATCGTTCTCTCTCTCTCTCTCTCTCTCTCTCTCTCTCTCTCTCTCTCTCTCTCTCTCTCTCTCTCTCTCTCTCTCTCTGGGTTCGCGTTGAGCTGTTGAGAAACTAAAATCCTAAGTGGGCAGCCCAGTTTGTTAAGCACAGGGAGCTCTCTCTTGTTTTTTGTTTTGCGTTGCTGCTACCGTTTCCATAGCTAGTGGAGAGCTTCGATTCCCACGGGGTGCCCAACATAAGTTAGGATTGGCCCTTAAAGTTCAAGAAAAAGATTTAGGGAGGGTTCCCACGAGGCAACCCCCCCCCCCCCCCCCCCCCAAAAAAAAAATAAAAAATAAAAAATCTCTCACATCCTCGGCTACAAAGCCGGAAAGCAAACGGGTAAAGGCAAGTGTTGCAGTGCAAAATTTGTGCAATTTTAGAAGTATGAAATCTTTGCAAATTCCAAAAATCTTGGAGACTTTACAAAATTTCAAAGTATACCTCTTTCAATATTATTGATTTGGCGTCCTATTTTTGATTGGCCAAAAGGATATCTACTACGAGTTCCATTATTCAATTGGATCGCTGCTAGCCACACCTTATCTAAATGGCAATTTTGACATTGTCTCTTCCGACGAACGTTCCACTATTAGCAAAGTTAGTGCTTGGGTGAAATTTCTACATTTTGTGGTTGCCGTCAATGATTTGGCAGTATTGAATTAGCAAGGCTAATTCACTTTCATTGTTGGGCACAATCTGTTCTTGGGTGGCAATTTTCCTTGAGGTACATCTTTTCTCTAGCTAGTAAAACACATAATTGTCATGGATTCGAACATTGACATGCAACATACATTTGATTTTGAAAGTTCTGCACAAGTTTCACCTGCTAATGCCCCACCATCGGCTACTCTCACAGAGGGTACCCGCGCAACAACAATGTTGGATGATAGCTACAAATTGATGGACATCCAAGAGTTTAGAGCACTGCAAACATGCATGATTTTTTTGAAGTATGATTTTGCAAAGCTAAATGAGAATGCCACTAAAATGTTTGATATGTTTGTGCAATTCATGCAATAGTAGGCCAAGGTCCAAGTTAATGAGCAGACTCAGGTTTTCGCGGCCGCCATGCCTTGTGAGAGCACACCTGGTGTGTAGGAGCAAGGCTCCAATTTGGAGGGATTGCACCTTCTCTCTCAAAAAGAGGTGGATGCCTTGTTAAAGAATACCAAGCCATTGATTTCTAGGGGAGAGGTAAAGTAGCAAAACAAAGATACTGTGAATATATTCCTGAGAAAATGGGATGGTATTCATGATCTTAGACTCACTCTAGATTCAATCAAAGGCACTGCAAATGAGTCTGACACTAGAAGGCAAGGCCCACAAATGGTGGATGTCTCTCAAGGAGAAGGGCATCATACCACACACTTGGGTATCCTTTGAGACTTTGTTTAGAAAAGAAATTTTCCCCACAAATGAAGCGGACATTAATTGGTCTGCTTGGGATAAGTGCTCTATGCATCAACATAAGATACTGTTGGAGTATATCTCACACTATCATGATGTAATTCTCAAGTTGGAGGGTTTGGATACCTTTCAACAAGTTCCTGGGTTTATTCCTGGGTTGACACTAGAGCTTAAGAAGCAAGTCAAAACCCAAAATCCCAAGATGCTTGAGGAGGCCATAATGCAAGCACATATAGATGATGATCTTGATGAGAAAGATTTATGTAATACTCATGTGCCTAACACTGCACATGCAAATGCATGCACACAACATGGACACCATAAAAGAAAATTTATAGTAGCTGCATCTGAGGCGTACAAGAAACCCAAGGGATCTAGGAGCCCTCTATCTAGTGAAGAGTTCGAGAAGGCTAAAAAGAAAAAAAAAATGTTTTACATGTTTAGGGAGTGGACACGGCAAAAAGGATTGTCTCAAGAGGGGATTTGCTGCCCAAGGTAAGGAGAAAGTAGTGCACATGGGGCAATTGCTGCCTCCTCTCATTTCTTCAATGTGGAGGTAACCCACACCGAAGCGGTGCATGAATGTTGTCTCACAGCCTCAATGGGGTAGTCGACCTTTGGTCCACATGAGTTGGTGCATATGCATGGGTCAATTCAAGATTATAAGGTGCGAATCTTGGTGGACAATGGTGCTTTGCACACTTTCATTAACTATAAGTTAGTGAAATGACTCAAGTTGTCTCAAACTCCAAGCTCCCCTCGTTACAAGGTAGCAATGATGAATGATCATGATGTCGAGATGTGGGATACTTAAGTGAAAGAAGTACCGCTAGAGATTCAAAGGTATCACATATCCTTGAATTTTCAAGTCATGAATATGGTCGGCATATGTGGTCCTTTGTCGTGGGAGGGGTTACATAGTCTAAGATCATCACTTAAACATAACTATGAGCACAATAGTTTGATATTTGAATCCAATGGTGTGCATGTTTTGCTATTGGGGGAGAAGGATGTTCCTTCCTCGCCACTCATTTGTATAACTGAGCTTATGAAGCTCTCTTCTTAAGATGAAATAGAAGAACTCTTTTTGTGTTACTCACTACATCATTTTGTTTCAAATGTTGATAGTGTTTTAAATATCAATTCCTCAACACTGCATGCTTCTCTCTCTTCTCTTCTAGTTATGGCTCTCTCTCTCTCTCTCTCTCTCTCTCTCTCTCTCTCTCTCTCTCTCTCCAAAACAAGTAAATTTTGCTTATAAGTCAAAAGATTTATAAATAGAATACAAAAATATATTTTCAAATGATTTGCCACTAGGGTTACTATCAACATGTGTTGTGCAACATGGCATAGACGTGGTTGCATGCGTTCAGCCCATAAGTAAACGACTCTACAAAATGAGTCATTATGAGGCTGCTGAGGTGGAACATCAGCTTGCTGAATATCTCAGTAGAGGGTTAATACAACCCAGTTCTTCACCATGGGCCTGCCCCATCTTGTTGGCGAAGAAAAAAGATCATGCGTATCCACCTTGATTCTCTTTTTGGTTGTTTCTATCAATGTGTTGTTTGGCGTAGGCCATTTCAAACTATGTAGGCTTGGTGAGTGAATGGGATATAGATTACCAAACCTATTTTTCCTAGGAGTGACATAAGTATGGCTATTAAAAAAAGATCATGTGAGGTATATAGATTGTATGCGTGTGGAGTGAGAGGGAGAAGAAGAGATGACACAGAGTGTTGATGGATCTCAACATGAGGATTAACCCCTTACCTCTCCTTATTGTTCTATATGATCAAAAGTATAGATAAGGTTACTACGATCAATGTGATGGGTGTTCGATCAGTTGGCATGAACCCTAACAATCTCCCACTTGAATGCCAACATGGCAGAAGTGGCCTATGTGTGTATAGCATGTACAACCGTGAAGCATTCAAGTGGCTTTACCCCACACCCATTATCTATATGCAGTGTAAAAACCGCTATGAGAATAGGCTCTTGGTGAGAGCATCTGCAAGATTTTTGTCTGTATGAACAATGAATAGCTCAATCACTTACTAGCCAATATGTTCTGTATCACATGATAACATACTTTTTTGTATTTTGACTTGGAGTGAAACACGGGGCTCTTTGCTAATGCAATTGCACTCTGATTATCACAATGCAAAGCTAAATTTGAGTAATATGGTGAAAGATTACGTACAATCCGAGAGTCACCATCTCCATGAAATGACTGCTCCAACAGATAGAAAAACATAGTTAGATGTGGATCTTCTACTATCCACACAAGCCACATAGTCCGCATCTGTGTTACGCACAATGGATGCATCACTATACCCAAAGCATAAGCACTTGTCTACCAGACCTTTCAGATATCTCAATATGTGCTTCAGTGCTTCCCAATGCTTTCTACCAAGATTTTCCATAAATTTGCTAACCACTCCCACTACAAAAGCAATGCCTGGTCTTGTGGCTACCATGGTGTACATAAGACTATTGACCACTAAAGAATATGGAACCTTGGCCATTTTTTCTTTCTTAGTATCAAACTTGGGAGCATCATTCTTGCTAAGTTTTACAAATGCCTGCATTGGGGTATTCAATGAAGCTTTCCCTCCCTCCATATTAAAATGTTGCAAGACCTTGTGGATATACGTTTCCTGAGACAACTCCAATATTCCACGTTTTCTATCCCTCTTGATACACATACCAAGAAAGCGACTTTCATATCTCAAATCCTTCATAAAAATTTGTGTGATGTGACTTCTTCAAGAGGAAAATCTCACCTTTAGACTTCTTGACAATGAGCATAGCATCGGCATAAAGTATCAAGATGATAAGTGGAACCATTGTTCAACGTTTGGGTATACAAGTAATGATTTTCATGGCTCTATACATAACCTTGGGACTGCATGTACTTGTCAATTTTTTGATGCCATTGCCTTGAGCCTTGCTTTAGGCCATACAATGCCTTACACAGTCTTTACACCGATTCTGCTCTTGTAGGCTTTTTAGGTTCAACTTTAAAACCCTCTAGCTATTTCATGTAGACATCTTCTTTGAGATCCTCATAAAGGAAATCCGTCTTCACATCCATTTGGACAAGTTCCATGTCCTCAATGGCTACTAATCCAAGCACAAGATGCAATGTAGTCATCTTGACTACTAGAGAGAAAATACCATCAAAGTCCATGCCCTGCTTTTGCTTAAATCCCTTAGCAACCAATCTAGCCTTACACTTAGGCTTAGGATCTTCTAATACACCCATTTTCAAGGCAAGGCGTATTTGCACTTTGAAAAATCTATCAATTCCCATGTCTCATTTTCCATATCGAGTTATACTTAGAGGAGAAACTCTATTGCTGAGCTAGTGTGTATGATGTAGTAAACTGCCTCCTAATACCTTGTTTGCTATAGAAGTTCTTAAACTGAGAGGATACATATTCTTCCACGTTGTCAATATGCAAGGCCTTCAACTTCTTGCACGACTAGTTTTCTGCCATAGCTAGGATCTTCTGGAAGACACTAAAGACTTCATCTTTCCTGTTCAAGAGGGATATTCCACACCTTTTGAGTAGAGTCATTTATGAAAGCTAGGAAATATAATGGCCCCCCTAGAGAGTGATAAAACATAGGCCCATATAGATCACTATGAGCTAAGTCTAGAGGATTCCCTAACTGTCTGTTCAATGGCAAAGTGGCAAGTTTAGTCTGTTTCTTGTACATGCAATGCTCACACAAACTAAAATCAAAATATTTTAACACATGGATATAGTTAAAATGCTATAACTATTTCATTTCCTTCTGACTCGTATGACCATACCGGCTATGTCACAACACAGTAAAAGATAACTCGGCTACATAGATAGAGTTCTCTTCACAAAAGAGACATACAAGGAATATAATGGGCCTGACTTTTGGCCTTTGAGAACAACCAAGATACCTTTTTTGATCATCCAAAAACCATTGCCAAACAGTTGTGTATCTAAGATCATCAAATTGTCATGGTGAAATCAAGATCTTAGTTAGCTTTGGCACATGTCAACACCTCGTAGCATGAACTCACTACCATTGTGTGTAAACAACTTCACACCTCGTAGCATGAACTCACTACCATTGCGTGTAAACAACTTCACACCTCCAATGCCACCTATCTCATGCTGATGAGAATCACCCAGCTTAACCATGTATGGAAGCATAACTAGAGAACCACTCCTTGTGAAGAGTAACATGAAAACTTGCACTTGAGTCAATAATACAATTCTACATATAACATTTGTCAAGAGCTAGCAATACCTGTAGAATCAAATCAAAAGCAAGCACTGGTACGTCCAACAATTGAGACATGTTAGGAATAACATCAACATGTGTATACTTAATGACATTGAGCCTCTATCTTCAAACTACTCTTAGGATGTGCAAAAATTATGACAATGGATTTACCTTTCTCTCTTTGCAAAAAACAACAATATTGTTTTATGTTTCCTTCCTTTAGACAATGGTAATATTCAATGTTCCTCATGTCACATCCACGGATTTTGCCACGTGCATTCTTGAAATCCTAAGAATGATCACAATTGCAACTATGACCTCTTTTCCTTGGATTGTTCCTCTGGTCACTTTCACTTGCCATATATGCATCTGCCCACTAGTATCAAGAGACTGATGTCGAATCTCTTCCATGAGCAAAGCACTAGTAACATCACTAAAACAAGCTTGCCCTTAATAGAAAAGTTACTAATGGTAGTCTTAAATGTATCCAATGTGTCCCATGATGGAGGCAAGAATATAGCAAGAAAATGGCTTTCATTTCATCATTGAAATTAAGACCCTTTGATGTCAACAAAGTAAACACACTATTAAACTTGTTCATGTGTAAATTGACAATGCTACCTTCTTTCATGTTAAGATGCATAAGCTTATTCATTAGTAATATTGTTCAATGCACTCTTATCATCCTATGTTGAGCATAAAGACTCTCACAGTTCTTTAACATTGGTCTTATCAACTCACTAAGATGCAACCTAATAGTCGCCATGGCACAAGCATCAAACTCCTTCCATTGATCATCAATGTACAAACCCTCTCTGTGCTCTTTCAGTGGCAATGAAAATCCTTTGTTGATTAGGACATCAAGTATTCTCGCTTCCATACAATGAAAGTTGTGCCATCAAAATTCTTAGTGTAGTAATCTTCTTTTTTAAAAGATCCAACCATACTGACAAGAGATAACTACAAGGGAGTAATGCTAAGAACTTATGGTAATTTTTTTGACAAAAAAAATTGGCAATCTCTTTGCATGGAGATCAAAATCTCAACTAGAAACTACTCAAAATCACTATAATGCCAAGGCAAAAGAGTGCTATAAGCAAACTAGAGGACTTGCGGGAAGAATACGATAGAGTCATCAATATAGAAAGCTCAAAATCTCAAGTAAAACTTAGTAAATTAATGCATAAACTATAAAAAGAGTTCTGACAAGGCATAAAATGGCATAAACAGCTCACTACAAACTTTGCATTAAAGCACCTTTACCTATCTATAAATGTCATATAGGGAGGCCACGAATGGGGATCTTTATCAACCTAATCCACTTCACATTGGGTAACCCAACTCCTAGTGCTCAACTTCAAAAACCTTTGCACAATGAACCTCACAATTGGTTATTCATACATGACTAGAGACAAACTCAAAAAAGGGCTCTTTCAAAAATGGTGGGGACTGCTAAAATAAGCCAAAATTGGCTCCACAATGCGATATAATGACAATATCCATAACACAACATACATATATCATGAAATCACTAAAAAGTGCATGATATGTGCATAAACAAGCACCAATAAGTATGCAATAAAAAAAACACCGAACAAGTTCCCTACGAGGAGGGGAGTAAAATGCTCTCGATAAAGCACCAACACTCTCAAGTGCTAGTCACACATAAACCATATGCATCCAAACTCCCACTAAACCTGTAATGGTTGTCACTACCAAAGATGCTCACGAATCTGTCCTTTCCAAAAAAGCTGTGATTGTCGAGAAGATGTCAATGACTATGCATAGGCATTACCATAGAGAATATACACATGGCCAAATGCATATGGAAATCTAGAAAACTTCTCTAAAAATGCATAGAGCTAATGGTAGTAGCAACCTATAACCTACCTCTCACTGCCAACAAACTATGTCTTGCTCTCTATAATGCTAGAGTGCGTGTGAAAATCTATAATGGATGTCGTCAAAGTCGATGCGGGTGTCACTCATCCATGGAAGAGGCACCTCACCCATGCACATTAATGTTGAAGGAGCAGCCAAGATGAAGCCAAGAAAATGGGTTGTCAATGCCTAGAAAATTGAGTGTCAATGGCCACTTCCACTATCAAACCAAAGTGTCTCACTTGCTCAAAGACGTAGAAGTCGCCAAAGCCAAAAATCTCTCTCTCTCTATGTGTGTGTGTGTGTCTTTCCATCTCATTTCTTCACCCTCTCTGCTTTCCTGCACGTCCATCCATGCCATGTCCCTACTGCGGTATCATCCTCCATAGCCCCACTGCACCTAACACTGGTATTAGAGCGTCAAGCTCTTAGATGGTAGGTCTATAGCAGTGAAGACGGGGGCATCTCAAAAGGCCACTGTGTGGCGGATCCTAGGCAGGCAAGACTGCGTGGACTCAAGATGCTGCGGACAGGAGAGCATCTCAAAACGCAGGAGAACTTGGCACTTGCAATGACATCTCAACACACTGTTGTTGTAGTAGTACACAGAGCTAGAGGAAATCCCAAGCGGCAACAATTTTTGCAAGCATATCAACACACTGCTCTTGGAGCAAGGAGACCTATGGAGTAGCAGTTGCAGTGAAATACAAGCGTGAAGGCATATTTGGGTTGGCATGTCAAAATGCTATGAGTTTCTCAAGCCTTGGAAAGTGTGGTCATTGCAAGCTTAGGTGGTCCAGACAATGTTCCAAAACACAATACACAAAGAAGCTTAGCTCAATGAGCAAGTGTTCTAAAACGTTGCAACGCATAGAAGGGTCAACGTTGCACATCGCCTACCAGCATCTCAAAATGTTGTTGACTGTGGTATTTTGCAACAAATTAATTTGGTGACGGTAGGCTTAATTTGATTGACACTATGGACAACTTCACAAAACACTGCTCCCATTGCTTTGCACACAACGGTCAGGAAGGAGTCATGACTATCGGGCATTACTTTGTGCTCATGTTCATGGATGATTTCATCCTTGTCAAATATAGAATTGATAGATTCAAGGACAAGCAAGTGGATTGTGCAGAAGATTCTTATGAGATATCATGCAAACCGGACCAGAAAAATATTTTTGATGTTAAGAGTGAGAAAAGCAATGCCCATGATGATTGGCAAAAACAACATGCCATATATGTGTTGAAGGTTATTCCAAAAATGCATTGGTCTACATATGAGTTGTGTTTGAGGCACATGAAAGAGCGGAGATTTTGGAGCCATGTTGATCTATATGAGGCACCGACAATCATGCACGAAGACTTGCTTCAAGAACCTGGTCCATCAACAAAGGCAAAACTTCAAAACCTATTTTTACATGTTCAGTATCATAGATTTGTTTTGTTTATCTATTGTCAACACAATCTCAATTATCTTTCAAAAGCTTTATTTTAACCTATAAATTATCAGCTATTTCCATGAAAAATTGTACGGGTTATAGACACTGCCACACATGAGTGGTAAGACCTCCCAAACTACCATTTTTTTGTTCAAGTCCTATTTTGTTCCACTTCTCATGAGGTCACTAGGTACACCTTAAACCCAAGGTTTGGTAGTGAACCAAAAACTCCATTTGTTGGTAGCTAATTTTAACCTACACCCTATCTGTTCAGGGGGGGGGGGGGGGGGGGGGTTCACTATCATAGCACCATGTTATGGATACACGAACATCCTTGGTTGTGAGAGAACCTAAAACTCACAGTTTCCGAGTACACCAAAAACTCGAGGTATCATGAGAGTGGTCTGTCTAGTTCGGGCTTGAGGGGGGATTGTTGGGTTCAAGCCCTCATTTACTTTGATGTCAATTCATGGGAGACCCCCTTGGAGCATGCAAATAAAGTACACTTCTTTTAGAAGTGTGCATGGCCACCTTTTGCTTTATATTGTAAGGACTTTTTACAAAGGAGAATAATACATAGCGTTATTTTTTTACAAGTTGTGTCGAGCTCTCTCTCTCCATCTCGTTTCTTCACCCTCTCTGCTTTCCTGCACGTCCATCCATGCCATGGTCCTACTGCGGTATCATCCTCGATAGCCCCGCTGCACCTAACATTGGTATTAGAGCGTTAAGCTCTTAGGCGACAAGTCTAAAGGAGGTGAAGATGGGCGTCTCAAAAGGCCACTGTGTGGCGTATCCTAGGCAGGCAGGACTGCGTGGACTCAAGACGCTCCGGGTAGGAGAGCATCTCAAAGCGCAGGAGAACTTGGCACTTGCAGTGACATGTCAACACGCCATTGTTGGAGTAGTACGTAGAGCCAGAGGCAACCCCAGGCGGCAACAATTTTTTGCAAGCATATCAGCACGTTGCTCTTGGAGCAAGGAGACCTCTGGAGTAGCATTTGCAGTGAAATACAAGCATGAAGGCATCTTCGGCTTGGCATGTCAAAATGTTGTGAGTTTCTCAAGCCTTGGAAAGTGTGATCATTGCAAGCCTTAGGCGGTTCAGACGACGTTCCAAAATGCAATATGCAGAGAAGCTTAGCTCAATGAGCAAGAGTTCTAAAACACTGCAACGCATAGAAGGGTCAACGTTGCATATCGCCTACCAACATCTCATAACGTTGTTGAATATGGTACTTTGCAACAACTTAATTTGGTGACGGTAGGCTTAATTTGGTTGACACTATGGAAAACTTTACAAAACGCTTCTCCCATTGCTTTACACACAATGGTCAGGAAGGAGTCATGACTATTGGGCATTACTTTGTGCTCATGTTCATGGATGATTTCATCCTTGGCAAAGATAGAATTGATAGATTCAAGGACAAGCGAGTGGATTGTGCAAAAGATTCTTATGAGATATCATGCAAACCAGACCAAACAAATATTTTTGACGTTAAGAGTGAGAAAAGCAATGCCCATGATGATTGGCAAAAACAACATTCCATATATGTGCCAAAGGTTATTCCAAAAATGCATTGGTCTACATATGAGTTGTGTTTGAGGCACATGAAAGAGCAGAGATTTTGGAGCCATGTTGTTCTATATGAGGCACCGACAATCATGCATGGAGGCTTGCTTGAAGAACCTGGTCCATCAACAAATGCAAAATTTCAAAACCTATTTTCACATGTTCAATATCATAGATTTGTTTTGTCTGTCTATTGTCAACACAATCACAATTATCTTTCAATAGCCTTATTTTAGCCTATAAATTGTCAACTATTGCCATGAAAAATTGTACGGGTTATAGACACTGCCACACATGAGTGGTAAGACCTCTCAAACTATTAGTTTTTTGTTCAAGTCCTATTTTGTTCCACTTCTCATTAGGTTACTGGGTACACCTTAAACCCAAGGTTTGGCAGTGAACCGAAAAATCCATTTGTTGGCAGCTAATTTTTAACCTACACCCTATCTGTTCAAGGGGGTTGGGGGGGGGGGGGGGGGGGGGGGGGGGTTCACTATCATAGCACCAGGTTATGGATACACGAACATCCTTGGTTGTGAGAGAACCTAAAACTCATGGTTTTCGAGCACACCAAAAACTCGAGGTATCATGAGAGTGGTCTGTCTAGTTCGGGCTTGAAGGGGGGATTGTTGGGTTCAAGCCCTCATTTACTTTGATATCAACTCGTGAGAAACCCATTGGAGCATGTAAATTAACTACACTTCTTTAGAAGTGTGCATGGAAACCTTTTGCTTTATATTGTAAGGCCTTTTTACAAAGGAACATAATACATAGCGTTATTTTTTTACAAGCTGTGTCGAGCTCTCTCTCTCTCTCTCTCTCTCTTCATTTACCCAGTATCCTCATGAGAAGTGGAACAAAATAGGACTTGAACAAAAAACTGATAGTTTGGGAGGTCTTACCACTCATGTGTGGCAGTTTCTATAGCTGGTACTATTTGTTTTGACTAGGAAAAACATGAAAAGAATTCATCAAAAAAACATCACTGTCAACAGAAAATATTTAAGATTTGGTGTCTCCATCAATCACATGAATCTAATTTTTACCCTTTTGAAAGCATTTATTTGAAGGATGATTTGTTTTACCACGGTGAACACAAGGATTCTTCTTGAAACAGTCTTTTGTTTGGTGATTGTTGCGCCCACAAATAGCACAAGATCTGGTACCAATGGATGGTCGAGATGAAGCTGAGGTAGAAGCACAATTAGTGATTGCATAGGCATTGGGAGTATCAGAAGAACTGATGGGGGATATTGCATGGGAGACTGTATATGCACTAGCAATAATGGGAGAATTGGTACAGGATACCCTTCTTTCTTCTTCCTCCAATGAATTGATGATACCATCCAATGAGGGCAGTGGATCTTTCTCTTTTAAAACCCAAGAAGGGCAGTGAACCAAAAACTTCATTTATTGGTAGCTAATTTTTCAACCTACACCCTATTTGTTCAAGGGGGGGTTCACTATCATAGCACCAGGTTATGGATACACCAAAATCCTTGGTTGTGAGAGAACCTAAAACTCACGGTTGACAAGTACACCAAAAAATCACGATATCATGAGAGTGGTTTTTCTAGTTCGGGCTTGAGGGGGGGATTGTTAGGTTTCAAGCCCTCACCGTGGGAACATCTCCCATAAGCATGCACTTACACCTAGTGAGAGCCACTCTTTTAGTGGAGTGTGCATGGAAAATTTTTACCTTATATATATGTAATGGCATGGAATAAAAATACACAAGCGTTACTTTTTCCTTGTTGCTGTGTCGACTCTCTCTGCTCTCTGCTCTCTCTCTCGTTCTTCTGCTTTTCTACCTTCTCTCTCGCCATGACTTGCAGTTGCCATCACCCTCCAAAGCTTGCACCCAACAATAATGTATGGTATGTGGATCCAAGGCATCAAATCACATGACCAGTCATGGTGAGTAGTTTTAGGAAATGCCGACTTTGCAAAGTCTTAGTTATGTAGAGACTGGGATGATACTACACATCCCATTATGCATATAATAAATGTACCATTGTCTATGAATGATGATAAAGTAAAGTACCTAGCTGATGTATTGCATGTACCCAACATTACAAAGAACTTGGTTTTTGATGGCTAGATGGTTGAGCAGGGCTTGCAGGTCAGGTTTAACTGTGATGGTCTCTTTGTCAAAAAGCATAAGAAGAATGGAAGGCTGGTTGCATGAGGAAAGAAAGTGGAGAAATGTTTACTTCGGATGTAAATGTGCCCAAGTTGAATGCTGCTATGTTTGCTCAAGGTGCAAGAGTTATCCCATATATTGAGATTTGGATCAAATGTATTGTCTCATGTAAATTTGCAGAGGCTAAAGATGATGCAAGTTAAACAAATGGTTACATGTTTGCCAACATTCAAAGTTGCAGAAATGCTAAAAGGTTGTGAAGCTTGTCGATTTGGAAAGCAGGCCAAAACATCCATTCCTTATGATAAGCATGTAACCAAGAATGCATTGGATCTAGTGCACTTAGATGTTTGGGCCCCGACAAAGACTGCATCTATGGGTGGATGTAGATATTGTGTGAGCTTTATTGATGACCATACGATGAAGGTATGGGTCTACTTCATGAAGCAAAAATGTGAGGTGTTTATGCACTTTCAAAACGTCAAAGTTATGCTTGAAAAACAAATTTTGACATATGTAAAGTGCCCAAGGTCAGATGGAGGGGGAGAATATTTTGATTTTGTAGTGAGACTGAAGAAGGCTAAGGACATTCATCTCAAATGCTCTTCCACCTTGACGACCGAGCTTCAACTCAATAGCTTCCGAGGATGGAATCTACATCAGGAAGGGGGGCATGTTAACCGTCACGGCTCACGGACACCATATCACCTACGACGGACGTTGTATTATTTACTTGGTAGAGTTAAATACCGGGCTTGTCAGTCCAATAGGAAAAGGGTAAGAGTGATCGGCGATGAGAGGCGCACTCTAACTGGAACATTCAAGCGATTAGTTGGCTAAGCATGGGCGCCCAAGTGTGAATGGGGCCAGCTCATATAAAAGTCAACTGAACCTAAAATTCACTCATTCTCTCATTTGTGCAATTGAAGAGTGCTCTTGCTCCATCTCCATCTTCTTCTTCTTCATCTCCTTGTGTGTGTGTGTGTGTGTGTGTGTATGCGTGAGAGAGAGAGAGAGAGAGAGAGAGAGAGAGAGAGAGAGAGAGAGAGAGAGTGCGATCGAGCATTGCAGCGGCACGACAACGGCGAGGCGGTTGAGCGTGACGTAGCGGCATCTCCCTCTTCTTCGCAGCGAGGAATCCGCCACGAGAGGAAGCGTAGAGCGGTGAGTGACACACCAACGCCATCTTTGAGCTTGCTAGTTTAGGCTTGTTGTGTGCTTGGAGCCATTTGTGGCTCGCACGCAGTGTATCGGCAAGTTCCTTGCATTGACACGTGCGACATACGCGCACAAAGTGCATCAACAAGTGTGAAAGAATTGTCATGTGCAACAGTAAGCACAATATTTCCAACTCCCTGAACCGGATAAGAGGCATTGTTGGCCCATAACCCCCACAGTGCGTCTGCACTGGCAAAAAGCAAGATAGAGAGAGAGAGAGAGAGAGAGAGAGAGAGAGAGAGAGAGAGAGAGAGAGAGAGAGAGAGAGAGAGAGAGAGAGAGAGAGAGAGAGAGAGAGAGAGAGTGAGAGAGAGAGAGAGCCACGACTCCTTTTCAAGCATGTCGATGAGTAGCCCCTGTGACTGCTCTCTCGTGACTTGTCCCTGCTCTCTCCATTTGTTTTCACAAGGCAAGTCCCATGCTCTGCTACATGATGTGTCGCACACAGACCTACATATCACTTGGATCTGCTACGATCTGTTGTTGTCCTTTGTCATCCTCATTCGACACCTCACTTGGCTTGGAATCCTCCATTGTCCTGCAGCTATTGTGCACACACACACACACACACACACACACACACACACAGAGAGAGAGAGAGAGAGAGAGAGAGAGAGGGGGAGGGATTGACTTTTTTATATCCTTTAATTTTGCCAAAGAACTTTGACCCATTATTGTCTACCCATTAATTTCTTTGCAATGCACACTTGGAAAACTAAAACGACAAATACACACGCATTTTCTCCTCCTTTCTTTTTTCGTGTACAATCTCCAAAGAACATCTCCGTTTTACTCTTCAATCCGGAATGGATGTTCAGAGATTCTATCTAATAAAACATGTAGGCTCACCTATTTTGGTTATTAAGGCAAAACCAAAGAAAATTCAAAAAGTGATTGGATCCTTGGGAGATGGCTCTTAAAGTAAAGACCCCACCCTTCTACAAGTGAAATTATTTTTTACAGTTTTCAATACTTTATGAGAGACATGTGTCCAATACTAGGAGATGAAATACATGTGGTTTGTTTTAAGAAGCCAAAATAAGGTACACCTCTTCAAGGAGTGTTCGCCTATAGGTGGGTTGGCAGGGAAGACGTGCAAATGGATACAAAAGACGTGGAAAATTGGGTTTTTTAAGAACGACCTAATTAGAGTGGTAGGGGAATGAAAAGCCAAGTGCTACTCATTTGCATGCAAATTATCAGATTTTGCTACTTTAAACAAATATTGAAGGTTAGGAATTGTCGGGTATTTGAGAACGTTCTATCATGTACCCGACAATTCCTAGATCTCAAACTATCCCTAGTTTACTAGCATATTTTTTCTAGATCTTTGTGAGAGGTGCTTACATTTGTGTACCTCTCTCTTTAAAGAGAGCCATTGAATATTGTCTTAGTCATTATTATTTATGCTTTTAAAATATATTGTAATTTAAATAAGCCATTGCTACACTTGTTTCCAAAAGGTGTAATACTCTTTTGTGAAATGAAAATAAATAAATGCTAGTGTCACTTTCTCATTTTTACTCTCCCAAAGACCCCCTTATTATTAAATTCCTCTCAATAGCATTATGTAGGCCATAGTGAACTTTCACATTACGTAGGCCATAGTGAACTTTCACATTATGTAGGCTACAAACACTAAAGCCTTCGCCATTGTTAGGCCAGAAAAGACATGATCAAAAGGGAGAAGCATCTACATATTCCAAGAGAATTTAGGTGGAAATTTTTTTCATAAGGACATCCAATTCAACTACCTTTGCCATTGAGTTATCATTTTCCTATGCAAGCATAGATTCTCAACTTTAGCTTTTCTTCTGCGATTGGTTCACTTGTGTCCAAAACATGAACCCTTTTTCGGCTTGCTAAAGGCCTTAGTACCCAAACGGTGAAGGTAGTTCAATTTTCTTTGTGAGATAAGTGTCCCTTAGGGCCTCAAAAGTCTTGTGAATAGATAGAAAGCTATTCTCCAAAGATGCATTTACTTTTTTGGCATGCTTGAAAAAAACTATAGAGAACAAAATATTAAACAATATATTCATAGGAGTTTGATCCCATGATGTGAGGTCAATGTTCGAGAAAGGTGTATCTAAGCTTAGTCTTGAGCCGATTGAAAATCAAGATTAGCCAATTGCAAAGGATGGTAAAGGCAAAAAGAATTTGATAAATAATACTAGAAAATAGTCCAAACATTTTGTAAATTTGTAAATTTCTATTAGTATTTTCAATGTGCATATGTATAAGGAGAAAACTCACCTCTTAGGCAAAAAGACTTTCCTGAACACTGCATGAGGTATTGATAAAGGGTCCTCTCATTTAAGGATTAAAAAAAAATCATTTCACTAAATTGTTTTATTATTTTCTATGCTTATTAAATCTATCTTTTCTTATAATACAAAAACATAAAAAAAATTTTGTTTTAGATTTTTATGTGTTTTTTATTTTATTTTGTTTCAAAATGCTATTGTACAATGTGCACCTTTTACCTTATTATTTAAGTAGGGCACTTTGTAAAATGCAAATCATTTGTTAGTAGGGGTACCGGCTAAAAGAAAATCAAAACATGGTCCATTTGTAGAGAAGATACCTGAGGACATTTAGAGGTAGAGGAGTGAGAAGGGGGAGGCAGATGGAGAGGGATAGAGTGACAAAGATCATGTGAAAGGTGTACGGAATGGCAAGCTGCTCCACCATGGCAACAAGCACCCTCAATCTGCTCATCGGGTGTAGCTACCAATATTTTCCCTCTTCTCTCCATTGATCCAGCCATTCTTTTGAGCAACTTGGATTCATGCAATGAGTGCTTGCTCTACATCTTCTGTCAACCCTTGTTTCCGCACAGACCTTGCAATCCTCTCTAACTTTGCCCAATGAAGAGAGCTCCTTCTCCTCCATTGAACACAAGGCAAGCATACCTCAAAGAATCTCCTTATTGACAATCAGGCACAAAGTCCCCGGCCCTGACTGAGTACATGAGCTTGCCTGCCATCCACTATTCAAAGCGAATCAAGAGAATTTTAGAGAACACTTTTTGATTCTATGTTTATTGGTCTACTTTCATGAAACAAGATTATTTTTTCAATTAGACTCCTTTGGAATTTAAGAAATGCGGTAATCTCTAGGTTAAAAAAAGGCTTGTTGCTATCAACGCCTATGTGCCATCACTTTGTTTGCGCATACCACCTCCCAAAGCCTCCTGCTCATCGCTCCTTTTATGCTGACTAGTCAAGTGACTAGTCCCCCTTCCCCTTCCATCGTTGTGCACACCACATCCCTAAGCCTTGATATCCTAGCAACCTCTCCTAACTCAATTCATCAAAGAGAGAGAGAGAGAGAGAGAGAGAGAGAGAGTCTGCCCACAAAAATGTTGTAGCTCATTGGAAGCAGCATTCATAGGGGGAATCCACAACTTGTACACAAGCAACTGGCTTTGGCTTTCCTTTTGCTTCTTGGTTGTCTGCAACCCCATTCTCTTTACTTTTGGCTTTGATGAAAATAAGGATATGTTCACACAACTAAAAAATCACATCAATAGAGCATAAATTGAAAAAAATTTGGTACCAACCAATCTTATATTTTCTCACCGACACAATGTGAGCGTCGCATGACATCAACATAGTCCAAATATGGAAATAAGTCAATTTTCCAAAAGTTGGCAACTTGCATGTGAGACTCAAACATGTATCGCATCGCATACCAAACATTTCAAAGCTCACATATGCTTCCAAAGCTGAAAATTCCATCCTTGCATAACAAAGACTTAGCACATTCATACTTCAACCAACTAGCATCATCATAGCCTTTAGACTAATCAACATTGCATAAAATCAGTGCATCAAGGAGATTCACAAACCTTTTTCATAAGCAAGTTTTGCCATGTTATCTTTGTGTACACATAAGAGGCTCAAACCTTGACTACTCCTCCAACAAGCTTGTGCACACACCCCTGCAATTGTCTATACTAAAATAGTTTTGTTCATGTTCAGAGGGCTTAGTGTTCTACTACTTTGTCAACAATTCCCAACCAAAGGCCATACACACAAAGCTACCATGCTCTTTAATTTGCTATCGTTGCAACTTGGATTTATACACATGCATAATAGACTAATTCTAGAGTGCTATCTTTTCCTAAAAATAGGGTTGAAATTTGTGGCTGAGGAGTGGTTATGGTATAGGGCAACAAATTCTCATGAGGTCAATCATCCTAGTGTTGTATCTCCACATATGCTCCTAAGTGCAAGGTTTCAAATTTTCTTAGACATCTAGACCCCAAAACCTCAAGATGTTGGACCTCCAGTCTAGCCAATTTATATAAGCCTGAAAACTATGATCCACCTATAGTTGACAAGTTGGTCTTACCCAAAAACCTCCCCTTAAGCCAAACTTGGAGATCCCCTTGTTGCTACCAACTTGTTCTACCTTATCAGTTTAGAGATTGAGGTTGTCCATGGGTTGAACTTGTCAATCTTCTAGCTTAGAGTCTGAACTTTTTTTTTGGATTTAGAGGTTCATCTTGGCACTTTTTTCATTGCAAAGATGAATTTCTCTGCCTCTTTTTAGGCACATAACTCCTTATTGTTTATGTGTGTAGACAATTGAGAATAAAAAATAAGCTAATTTTGTGAGGCTAGTAAGGGCAGGTGGCAATGTATGGTCGAGGCACAGTGTCCCTTTACCCAAAAGATCACACAAGAGATCAATTAATTGAACACTAGATTAGTAGCATGACACTTCTATGTCTTAAGGCACTTTTATGTTGAGTTAACCAAGAAACTCTCTAGAATTATTGAAAGAGATGCAAATTGATGTTTGAAGTGTTCTATATACACAAAGTTGTGAGGGAAATTGATGTTTGAAGTGTTATATATCCACAAAGTTGTGTTATGAGCTTTAAAAAAATGGCAATTTTGGGAATATAGATTCCACCATTAATTTTGCACGTGCAAATGATCTTTCAACCTAAAGTGTGCCAAAAGATGTGTGTAACTTTTACGGTTTTCATAATTTTCCAATATGCGTACCTTAAAGTCATCTTTGTGACGTTCAAAGTGATGTATGGTTATTTATTGTCATTTTCAACATGCATTAATGCTTAGAAGGAATATTAGACACGTACATTTCATTACATAATATATATATGAATTGGACATGTTGATTTATATCATAAAATTTGAAGGGTTTCTAAGCAAGGTTGATGTGACTTGGTTGCAAATTCGATTGTGCACATGGATTCCATATCACATGACCATTCTTCTTTGAGTTTTATGGCACCTAATATTCTATACAACTAAAGATGCACAATAATGGGATTTTTGTGGGGCTTTTATGAAAATTGTAGTCATTTTAAGATGAGAGTGTATTCTCCTATATATAAGTGATTTGATAGGACAATCATAATAATTTTTCAATTTATATAAAGCTCCTTAATGCATGTATAATTTGACTATTAGTTATGATTTTTCAAGTGGAATGTAGATGACATATAATGAAAGCTTCTTTTCCTATGCGTGTAGTTTTATTACTTAAGTGTCTCCAAAATTGCCTAGCTTGGCACCTTCAATGCTTTTGAGAGTTTATGTGGCAATATGTGCAAGTGAAGGGCAAAAATATACCATATAAACATCTTCTTACTAGTAATTTTGAGCGTACATTGTTGATTGAGAGAGAGAGAGAGAGAGAGAGAGAGAGAGAGAGTGTGTGTGTGTGTGAGAGAGAGAGGGAGAGAGAGAGAGAGAGCTTGAGCTCTTGCAAGCGCGCGCGCGCGCACACACACACACACACACACAAAGATGGAGGCAAAACCTATTCTTTCTTCTTCTTCACTAACTCAACATAAGAGGTCTACATGAAAATATAGGGAAAAATAACAACTTATAGGGAAAGCAATACAATGGTGTAGTGTGAACCGCTAGTGAGTGAGGTGAATGGATAAATATGCCATCACTCTAGTAGGTAGACCAACTTGGTGTAGTATAGTTGTAGTATCAGTGGCAAAGATATGCGTATCCACCAAGGTGTGCCTACTAAGACCCTCTCTCTAATGAAGTGGTAGTGAATCTCAATGTACTTTTTTTTGGCATGAAACACTGGGTTTTGTGCCAACTGTATGTTGTTGAGGTTGTCACAATAGATGAAAATCGGCTTCTATACTTGTATTCCAAATTCCTAAAGTAGAAATCCCAACCATGCTACCTCACATGCTGCCACTCCAACACCCCTGTACGTTGCCTCTATACTCGAAAGATAAACCGTACTTCTTATTGTTACATGTAATAGCAACACTCCCAAGTGAAAACATGAAACCGTTGGTAGACCTATAATCGTATGTTCTACCACCCCAATCCCCATATATGTAGCCACAGGACTAAAACTCTACATTATCCCTATAAAAGAGTGCATAATCCAAAGTAGCCCTCACATAGAGCAATGTGTGCCTCACTGCATCCAAGTGTGGTTTCCTGGGAGACTCCATAAACTGAATCACCAATCCAACTATGTAGTCAAGTCAGAATGTGAGATAGTTACGTAGAGCAAGATACCTACAATCTTCTTATACACGGTAGCATTCTTAAGTACTTGACCTACATCATTCTCCAACTTCAAATTTTGATCTAAGGGCTTCACAATCGGCTCGCAATTAGCAATACCATACTTTTTCAACATGTCCAAGGCATATTGTCTTTGTGATAGCCATACACCCTCTTTTGTACGGATAATTTCAATGCCCAAGAAATACCGCAAGTCTCCTAAGTCCTTCATCTCAAACTCTTACATAAGTAGAGCATGTATGTCCTCTACTTTAGCCACATTATCACCTCAAACAATCAAGTTATCCACATAGATGCATATCACCACAATTTGTGTTTCATTCTTCCGCACATACAATGAATGATCTACATTAGACGTCTCAAAGCCCAATGAAATGAGGAGAGAATAAGGAATGCCACAATCCTCTCATACCAAGCTCTAGGTGCTTGCTTCAGCCCATACAATGTTTTCTTTAGCTTGCATACAAGGTCACGTAGCCTCATATTTGCATAACCTTGTGGCTTCTCCATATACACAACAAATTCTTTACATCCATTTGTTTCAACACCCATTTTAAAGTTGTAGCCACTACAATTAACATACGAGGTAGCCATCTTGGCTACAGGGTTGAATGTCTCCTCATAATCAATCCCATAAGTCTATGCATAACCTTTGGCCACAAGCCTGCCCTTGTACATGCTCACACTGCCAACATCATTATGAATTGTTTTGTAAACCCACTTACATCCAATTGACTTCTTTCCCTTTCGTAATGCCACCAACTCCCATGTCTTGTTTGCATCAAGGGCACCCATCTCTTCATCCATAGCTTGCTGCCATTTTTCTTCTTCAAAACACATGGGTTCTACATCCTCTAAAATATTTCCCATATATGCACAATGACGACCCACGTAACTGTCATAAGTCAATTGTTGCACGGGATTTCTTAGTCTTTCAGGCTAGCGTGGTCCAGGATCACTTCCAAGTACCTTGTTCCTTGCTTGCATCCTGTTGGGATTCAGGCCAACTGGCCGGACATCCCACTTACTACTAACCCATCTACTAACATAACCATGTATACACTTATTCTTTAATACAACAGAATAAGGAGCTGCAACAGGATAACATTGTTGTGAGCTCCACCCAAAGCAGCTCTCTCTCTCTCTCTCTCTCTCTCTCTCTCTCGCACTTGCACTCGCACACGCTTCCCTTGGCACCTTGAACTGGTATCAGAGCAGGGTTTGTGTTGCCATTTTTCGCATTCGTGCGCGCGCACTTTCAAAAGTGCAAACAGGTTTTCGATTTTGGCATCGGCAAATTCAGCGTTTCGAGAGCGTTTCCAACAGGTGTCCTATGGTTTTACCCCCCTTTTGAAGCTGTTCGCGCAGTCGAAAGCTTCATCCGAGCTATGCTTCAAGAGTTGTATTTTTCAACTCCACTTTTGCTATAGCTATAGGTACAATTACAAGACACGGGTGCAGGTTGTTAAGAGACTATTTTGGATGGTGGTATATAGCCATTTTATGGCTATTATGTGTTATTGAGATTGTGTTTATGGGATGATTAGGAGCACTTTTCGGCATCGACATTGTCTCGGGTTTTTCAGGCATCCATCTCCTCACAGGTTCTTGCATACATACAGGACATCCAGGTTTCTTACAGGTTGCAATGTTTAGCATCAACACAGATTTCAGTGGGAGTATTTGATGCGGATATGCATTGTTCTGGAACTTTTAAAAGTGCTTGAGCTCTTTTGAGCGCGGTTTTACTCCCCGCAGGGATTTGTTTACTGCTTGCACATTTTGTTTGGTGCCTGTTTGAGCGCGTATACTGCACCTTGCAGTATTGTTAACAGTGGATGTACGTTGACTTGCGAAAACTGCCATATGTACCTTTTGTGGAGCTGATTTGGCTTGTTACCAGCAGTCCCGACCGTTTCTGAGACTCAGTTCGGAGGCCCTTTCTGAGACTGGGCTGGTTTCTTGTCTGCATAACCTTTTGTGAGGTTCGATAGCGTCAGGTTTTCTTGAGTTGGGGGATTCTCGAATGTTGAGATCCTTTCGGTGATACAGGTTGCTGGAGTATCCCTTTTTTGTGGCCTCGCCATAGGACATGTATAGAGAGGGCTAGGTGCATTTGACGTTGTGTTGGAAATCTTGGTCAGCTTTTGACTTTTTATGCACAGTTAGTGGTTGATGCGCCTGTCTTATGCTTTGAGAGCTTTACTTTTGATGCGTTACTGATCTCTTGTGACAGTTTTGGATTGAGATTCTGTCAGTTTTTCTGGGGAAACTCTGTCAAATGTTTTCCAGAATTACTAGTGTTTATCGCCATATTATCTTTAGCTTGCATCCATGTCATCTAGTGGTGAAAAGGATATTTACAATATCCGGAAATTTGATGGGACAAATTTTGCTATCTAGAAAGAGCAGATTCAAGATGTTCTTATACAAAAAGGCCAGCTGGATCCTATTATGAAGCGCCCAGAGGGTGAGTATACAGATGTTGAGTGGGAGAAACTTGATGCTAAGTCCAAATCCACCCTCCATTTGCATTTGGCCGAATCTGTGTACTTTACTTTAGTTGGAGAAAGAACTGTTAGAGATGTATGGGATAAGTTGTGTTCCAATTATAAGAACAAAAGTGCCACTAATAAAGTTTTCTTGATGAAGAAGTTGTTTGACCTTCGTATAAAGGAAGAGGGCACTATTTCTACTCACATTAATGAGTTCAATATCATTTTCACTCAATTGACCACTCAGGGTTTGGTCTTCGATGAGGAAAGCAAATGTATCTTCTTGCTATGCAGTTTACCCTCGTCTTGGGATACGTTCTGTACTGCGATTAGCAACTCAGCACCTGGTACTAGTCTAGTGTACAATGACGTCCTTGGGAGTCTGTTTACCGAGGATATTCGAAGGAAATCTCTCGAAGGCAAGAAGGATGGTGATGCGTATGTTGCTAGTGATAGAGAGAGGGGTCGCACTCAAAGTCGTGCCAAAAGCAAGGAATGTGGGGGCTCACACAGTAAGTCTCGGGGTTCTATGCATAATGTCGAGTGCTATCACTGCCATAAAAAAGGGCATGTGAAGAAGGATTGCAGGAAATGGCAGCAAAGCAAGAACGATAAACGATCCGGTGAAACTTCTAAGTTTGATGATTCAAACAAGGGCAAAGCAAAGTTAGAGGAGATCAATGTGCTAGAGTCCTCAAATGCTCCTATTGTAGAGACTCTTCCAACGGTTGTTATGCCACTTACCTCTGACGTATTGGTCTTCACAGCAGATCTACCTGTCGAGGCTCTTGTTACAGAAGATGCGGAGTATGCACAGAATTGGATAGTAGATTATGGTGCGAGTTTCCATGTGACACCACATAGAAAGTGGTTCTCTGCTTATTCTCACTCTTGTGGCAAATCGATACTTGGTGATGCTTATGAACTAGACATTGAGGGTGTCGGAAACGTCAAATTGCATCTAAGAAATGGCACGCACTTTACTTTATGTAATGTCAGACATGTGCCCAAGTTGACTAAAAGCTTGATTTCTATTGGTCAGCTTGATGATTTAGGCTAGAACACCACATTTGGCAATGGTTCGTGGATAGTACGCAAAGGTAATCTTGTTGTACTTAGAGGTCAGAAGCATGGTACCTTGTATTCCATGCATGTGTCAGATGTTGGTCATGATTACATATCTATAGCCGAGTTGCCGTCTACTGAGTTGTGGCATTGCTGGCTAGGTCATATTAGCCAAAAAGTAATGAGAACTCTGACTCGTTTTGGCTCCTTACCTGTCTTGTCTTATGTTGACTTTCCTGTTTGTGAGCACTGCATCTATGGCAAACAAACTAGGTATGTGCACTTACCATTGGGCTAGATTTAGTGCATAGTGATGTTTGTGGTCCTATGTCAACCAAATCTCTAGGGGGGGGCATCTATTTTATGACATTCATAGATGACTCTACTCAAAAGGTGTGGGCATATCCTTTGAAACATAAGGATCAAGTTCTTCCTGTGCTCCAAAATTTTTTAGCACTCGTTGACAATCAGTCTAGCAAGAAACTCAAGAGGTTGCGGACTGAAACAATGGAGAGTATGTCTCCAAGGAGTTTGACAATTTTTGTGCTAAAAGGGAGATTAAAAGGCAGTTTACTACACCATACACATCAGCTCAGAATGGAGTTGCTGAGTGCATGAATCGTACGATTCAGGAAAGAGTCACAGCCATGCTTTCTAGGGCAATCTCACACAAGGCTTTTGGGCAAAAGTTGTCTTGACCGTAGTGCACATTATAAATTGTTTGCCTAGTATGCCATTGAATTATGAGATTCCAGAAGAGTTATGGTCTAAACGTAAGCCCCACTATGACCATCTACATGTTTTTGGTTGTGAAGCTTATGCTCACGTGCCTAAACAACTTCGACAGAAGTTAGAGCCAAAGTCACACAAATGTATTTTCATTGGATATGGTGCAGATGCAGAGATGGGATATCGTCTCTGGAACCCGGAATCTCGTCGAGTCATTCGTAGTTCAGATGTGATCTTCAATGAGTCGAAGATGCATAAACAACCTATCAAGGAAATAGAGATTCGGAGAGTCACTTTTGAGGATGTTTCCTCAGAGACAGTGAAATCAACTCAGCGGGCTAGTGATGTACCTTCCACTAGCAATGCTCCGGAGGGAGCGAATATCAATGGTCAAGGAGTGAGACGGTCTACTAGAGTCTCTCATCCGCCTACGCGGCTCGAGCCAAGTCTTGATTACATCATGTTGACCAATTGCGGTGAGCCAAGCTGCTATCAAGAAGCCATGATGGCAGATGATGTGGTGAAGTGGGAGCAGGCTATGCAATCTGAGTATAACTTGATTTTGGCTAATGACACTTGGGACTTGGTAGAATTGCCAAATGATGCAAAAGCTTTACCTTGCAAATGGGTTTACAAGAAGAAATTTACCTCAGATGATCCAAATCCAAAGTACAAGGCTAGACTTATAGCCAAAGGGTTCAAACAGCAAAAGGGAGTCGATTTTGATGAAATCTTCTCACCTGTGGTCAAGATGACAACGCTTAGAACGGTACTTGGTCTTGTAGCAATTGCGAAGATGGAACTTGTCCAAATGGATGTGAAGACAGCATTTCTTTACGGGGATCTCAATGAGGATGTTTACATGCAGCTACCTGAAGGGTTTGTTCAGGAGAACGCATCTCGTGAGGAGCTAGTATGTAAGCTCAAAAGGGCACTTTATGGCTTAAAGCAGGTTTGAAGGCAGTGGTATCATAAATTTGATGCATGTATGAGGTCTCAAGGATATAAAAGGAGCAAAGAGGATCACTGCTTGTACACAAGAAATCTAGATGATGGCTCGATGATCATTAGTTTTGTATGTTGTTGACATGCTTATAGCTGGGAAATCCATTACGAAAATTGCCAACTTGAAGAATACACTCAGTAATAATTTTGCAATGAAGGATTTGGGGGATGCTACACACTTTCTTGGCATGCGAATCAGAAGAGATCGCAAACATCGTATTCTTGAGTTATCTTAGTAAACATACATTGAGAAAGTTTTGCAGCGTTTCAATATGCAGGGGGGAAAGCATTGAGTACCCCAATGCAAGCATTCTTGAAACTCAGCAAGGAAGATGCACCCAAATCTGATGTTGAGCGAGCTGAAATGGCTAAGGTACCATATTCTTCGGCAGTGGGTTGTCTCATGTATGCCATGGTGGCCACAAGACCAGACATTGCTTTTGCAGTGGGAGTGGTGAGCCGATATATGGCAAATCCTGGCAACAAGCATTGGGAAGCACTAAAGCACATTCTTAGGTACCTCAAAGGTACGGTTGGCAGATGTTTACGCTTTGGGAACAGTGATGCATCCATCGTGGGTTATGCGGATGCAGACTATGTGGATTGTGTCGACAATAGGAGATCGACATCTGGCTATGTCTTCATATTTGTACGTCGTCTTCCACTACAGAAGCAGAGTACGTTGCATTGTCGGATGCAAGTAAAGAGGTTGTATGGTTATCTCGCTTGGTCAAAAATCTTGGCATTGATGAGACTCCAATGATATATTGTGATAGTCAGAGTGCTCTTGCATTAGCAAGGAATCCCGTGTTTCACTCCCAATCGAAACACATTGAAGTCAGGTATCATCTCATGAGAGATTTCTTGGCCAAAAAGCTCATTGATTTGGTCAAGGTACACACTAATGACAACCCAACAGATACTTTGACAAAAGGCTTAGCTTTGGAGTGGTTTACACATTGCAGTGAGTTGATGGGTATAGGTTGAAGCCACTAGATTGCTTCATGGTTGTACATACCAAGTCACTTGGGCTGCATTGGCCTTCAAGTGGGAGGTTGTTGGGATTGAGGCCAACTGGCTAGACATCCCACTTACTACTAACCCATCTACTAACTTAACCATGTATACACTTATTCTTTAATACAACATAATAAGGAGTTGCAACAGGATAACGTTGTTGTGAGCTCCACCCAAAGCAGGTCTCTCTCTCTCTCTCTCTCTACTCTCGCACTTGCACTCGCACACGCTTTCCTTGGCACCTTCACATCCTTCTTGCACACGGGGATTTCATAGAGGGTATGCCAAGCTCCTCATCTAAACTTTGCTTAGAACCACTAGTGTCACAATCATCATGACCATAACTCAAATTTGGCAGTTTAGGGGTATCATCAACCTTTTCCTTCCCTTTTCTTGATACATTTGAAGAGTTATTAGGACTCACTCTTTCATGCAACTTGCCACTCCATGAATTCTCACCATGAATTGCACTACGTGACCCTTGTGACCCACTCAAAACCTGCGACTGTGCACCTCTATTTTCTGTAGCCACATTCTTACATCAGCCCCTAAACCATCTTTCACATCAACATACCAGCTTTCCATTTCATCAACAACAACGTTCTTGCTCACCCTCACTTTACTGGTGATAAGATTGTAACATTTGTAACTTTTTTGCTCAAGGTAATAACCAATGGACACATATTTTTTTTGCATTCAAGTCAAGCTTACTTCTTATTTCATCCGGTACATGCACATAAGCAATGCATCCAAATACTTTAAAATATGATACATCCGATTTTCACTACAAAACTTCTCTTTTGGTGTCATATCATGTACTATAACAATAGGGGTCCTGCTCATAATGTAAACACCTGTAGCAACAGCCTCATCCCAATAACAATTAGGGATGTTCTTCTCATTCATCAATGCTCTAGCAACTTCTGCAATGTTCAAGTTCTTTTGCTCAGCAACAAAATTTTGCTACAAAGTATATTTGCTTTTCAAGGAAAAGCGCCCACACTGGGAACCTCTAGGGCTCT
The DNA here is from genome assembly GCF_014529385.1 of Adiantum capillus-veneris. NCBI lineage: Eukaryota > Viridiplantae > Streptophyta > Polypodiopsida > Polypodiales > Pteridaceae > Adiantum > Adiantum capillus-veneris. The sequence goes on along the minus strand of NC_140944.1, from coordinate 136,517,497 downwards.
AGTACCATAGGCGATACATGTGAGTGAAGTACCCAATCAAGCTGAGATTTCTCTTCCAGCTTAAGATTTTACATTTTGACACTTTGATTTTTTTTGTTTGTTCATATTCAGCATTTTAATTTTGTAACTTTGGGGGGTCATATAACATTGTTACCCTCCCCAGGCTCATCACACTAGTAAACTCCCTTTATAATACTTAAGATAAAGGTCAATAGGGACTAAGCCCACTAGAAAGCCCAAGTACATTTCACACAATGCTGCCTAAATCGGATTAAGAACCTAAGTAACCATTGATAATTAGGAAGGCATTCCCCATGGTATTAAGAGAAGATCTCTAACATCTAGCTTGGTCAAACTAGCTTAGTCGGACTGCTTGATTTTTAAACCTAGACAAGTGCTTATGACAAAAAATTACATTGAATTTAATGTTTGATACCAAGCAAATGCGTCGAATATTATGCTACCAATCACAATTAAAGCAGACAAATAGGATGCAAAAAGATAAGGGGCAATGTTAATGGTGGACAAGAAACACCTGTTTGTGTTGATGGTCGCGCTTGGTTTGAAATGTGAACGAGAGAAAGATTCCATGAAGGTCCAAATCCTAACCACAGCAACACGTTCCTGTACACACTAGGAAACACAAAGAATACCTCTAGGAGGCACATCAGTGGGAAAAAATAACTTTGCTAATCACTAAAATCTAAAACAGAAACACTCCTATCGTACTAATCTTACCTACCCTCCATCACTCGAGTGATGAGGATCAAATGTGTTTTATGACATAGGTTTCTGTTTCAGTGTACCGGATGTGAATGTGTAGGTCTGAGTCAATGTTTTGAATTTTATTGTGCATACTCGTTTGCTAATTGCTCTTGCTCTTTATTTATTTTTGTTTTTTGTGAGTATAAGGCTTTATATATACATTCCCTAAGATTGGGAGATTGAGAGGTCAGGGAGGAAGGTTGAAAGGGAAGCAAGTGAATGATGGATGTCAGCAAACACTCCCCCCTTCCTTGGGTAGACCATACCGTTTGAAATGTACTCGCCACCCTTTGAAACCAATTGTTCCAGTTGGTAATAGGTGAGGATTATTGCCAACAATTTTCTATTACCTTAGGTGCCTCGTCGAGTTGCAAGGGTGGTAAGGTACTCTCCCAGGATCGAACTTGAAGTGGTTCATCAGGTGATTCTTGAACACTGGGAGGTGTGGATTCCTTTGTAGCTTTATGGAGGTCCACTATTGTAGGTGTAGGCTGTGGAGAAGCTTTTACCTCTATGGATGCATTACATGAGGAGCTAGAAGCTTCATGGGACTCCCCCCTTCCTGAGCTAGGTGGAACAAATCGTTCTTTCTTCGGTACCCAAACTAGCTCTGGAGCGGGTGTGTAGCATTCTGTGATTTTTTTCTTTCCGCGATCGTCAATTTGTTTTGAAGCTACAGAATTGGGCTCACATGGGTCGACAGGTAAGAACACAATCTACGTTTTGGCACCCAGATTTGATCATTTCCTTGATAGTAGCCTTGGGCTAGTCGTTTAGGAATCCGCCGACACGTTTTCTTACATTTCTTGGAGTGAGTGGGACGTCTCTTACCAGGATTCTATCTTTTAGCACTAGCTATGGTCGCTAAAGAAGCTTTAGGGACCCACTTGTATGTTTTCGTTGTTATATTATGATGAGTCTTGTCAGAAGCTATATGCATTGCTTGTAGCATATTTAAGGGTACGAGTGGTGGCATTTCATCCCCCTTAGGTGTTACCCATGTCGTCCCCCTATTCCCCCAAGTGTCTATGGTTGCTGCTAGGTGGACCCAATCCACATTGTCCGACTCAGTCATCCCAGGTAGTACATCCATATAAGGAGAATCTTCCCCAACATCAGTGTCCGCTTTACACGTGTAACAATACTGCAATGGGTTCGAGTGAACTGTGGTGTCAGATCTATAATCAACTATAAACCTATTTCCTAGAGGATGTGCTCGACTAGTAACAAGATCCACTCGAATGACAGAATCTTGGAACTGCAAGTAGACATGGTTTTTAGACCAGTCATGCACCATTTTTGCTTCCCTCATGAAAGGACGTCCTAAGATCATCTCCGATGCCATAGTGTGTTTGGAGAAATCCATAACAATGAAGGTAATCCTTATTTTATGTCCAAAGACCTTGATCTTGAGATCTTCTAGCATCCCAATAGGTTTAACAATAGACCCATTGGCCATCTTCACTACTATGGTTGTGGTCGCAAGGTGAGGTCTTCCCATAGTTTCCATCAATTTTTAGTCACAATGCTAACCCCAACGCCACCATCAAGGATTCCCTTCACAATTAATCCCTTAGTAGTGATCGGTATGGTTGCATTGGATTCATCACCCTCAAAGTATTGTCCCAACTTGTTAACATGTATTTCTATAACAAGGTTCTCATCTAGGTTGGGTTGTGGATCTAAGTGTTCCTCCTCTATTGGCATCTCCCCAACTCCATCCATCTTTGCAAATTGTGGTAGCCCAAACTTTAGTTCTGCATTGAGGAAGGCTTGAAGAGCTGAGACTAGCTCAGGATCTTTATATAGTTTGGACATGATGGTGGTTCTAACTTCTGAAGACATGAAATCCATCAATTTGGCAATGTTTAACGGCACCTTTTGGGCTTCAGTCGCTTGACGTGGGGAAGATGGGATCTCCATTTCTTTGATAGGATCAAGTAGTCCCTCTGTAAACATTATTTCCATCAAGAAGTGAGTACGCCCACTTTCCCATGACTTTAAGTCACTTTCTTCTTGGATGACACCAGGTATGGCTAAGGGTCTATCGACTTGGTGAGGTTGATGTTGCGTAGGGAACACGGTGTCTGTAATCTAGATCTGCCTAGGTGCTAGCTCTAGATCCCTTTGGGTATCTTCTACCAAACTCCTTAATTGCTTGACTCGCTCAATCTCCTCTGTAGGGTTTGGATAAGTTCCTATCTTCTTCTTGGATCCCTGCCATTGTGGCTCATGAAGATCTTCCTTGTTGGTTTCTATCTTAGTGGTTGTTTTGGTCTCCATGGTTTCTCCTGAATCAGAATCCTCTTCAGCGTCATTCATATATACGGGGTTGTCACCAGTCCCTATGTTGGTCTTTGAACTGGGGTCTGACTTCGCTGCTTTTTGCGATCTCTTCCTTTGTGTTTTCTTCTTTTTCTGAGATTGGGCAATTGATGCCGTGTCTCTTTCCTCAAGAATATAATTTTGTTTTTGGAGCATCGGTCGTGTGAGTATGTTTACTGGTACCACATGTGTACTTTGTGATGGCTCCTTGGTAACTTAAATCAAGTTTAATGGTGTGATCTTCGGTGCATTTGGATTATTTGGACATTGGGCAATCAAGTGATCTATGCCACATCGATTACACATGAGTATTGGCATTGTAGACGTGCTCGCTTGATTGGTTTGCATTAGTGTGGCGTTGTTTTGTAGCATAATAGGACACTCGGTTACACGATGTGGACCTCCACACTCATAGCATTGAAGAGGTGGTCTCTTAGCAGTGTAATTGATATTTTGGCCTCTTGCCACAAGAGCAGCTACTTGATATACAGGTTTGACTTGTCCCCAATAGTCCTCCATGTAGTATTGTGGACTTTCTTCAAGCACATCCATCCCATAGGCAATATTAGGATCTATATCTTCCTCACAGCCTTCCAAACAAGCAATAGATGACTCACAACCCACTTGATTCACAGAAGTGATTCTCGGATGTGGTGGTTGCGGTCCTAGCACTGGAGGTGGTAAGGGTGTTGTTTGGACAACATTTTGGGCCCTAGGGACCATGTGTTGTGCTGTTTGTTCAAGAGGTGGGGCCGACATCAATGCAGACAGCCGAGGTGTGTCTGTCCATGCTAAGGTTGGTCTATTGACCATCGCACGCTTAAATACTATGCAATCCTTAGCTTGATGACCATACCTCCCACAGGCATTGCAGCTCCCATTGAATTTTACTCCAAAAGTAGGGCATTCACTGGTACTATGCGGTCCAATAGCGTACTGAGCACCATTGTTGCTCCCTTCTTGGATACATATGATTGTTTTGCGGAGCACGATTGTCTCTAAGACTCTCTTGAATAGCCTTGGTGAGATTTGTTAAAGTCATCTCAGATATCTTTGGCTCCTTAGCAATAGGCTTTAGGGCCATTGGTTGATGCCCCGATGCTTGCGAGCTAATAGATTTAGGTTCAACAGACACTCTTTCTCCTTGAATCATTAAATTATCCTCCAATTGGATCGCATTGGTGGTGACTGCTTCCCAAGTGGTGATACCTCTAATGACTAGGCCATTGTAGATATCCTCATGTCGTAATCCCCTAATGAATTTATCAAGCAATTGATTATTATTGAAGCACTCATTTGGATCACAATGAGAATTCAAATGCTTCAAGCGAGTAATAAAGTCTCTCAGCGACTCTCCTTGCTCTCGTTGGGCTTTTTGGAGCTGAGAGGCTACACCCCAAAGTACTCCCTCTCGTATGTATTCTTTCAAGAATAGTCTCCTAAGAGTAGGGTAAATGATTTTTTCTTCCACCCTTAGGGTTCTATACCAATCCCCAGCCTTTCCATTTAAGGTTAGACTTAAAGCATTGCTCTTATGCAGGTCATTGTGTTCTCCGAGAGAATCGCATATTTGTTCAAACACTTCGATATGGTTTCTCACATCCCCGTCTCCACTAAATTTTTGTGTGAGCTTGGCTATTTGTATTGCCTTGCTTCTAGGCTCTCTATTAGGCGTGTTACGCATATTCTCAACAATAGATCGACCAATAGCTTGAGCAAATGTTGCCAAGTCACCTAAATGAGCAGGCACCGTGGGTGAAGGCGCTCCAGAGACTACATGTGGAGTAGGTATTGGCATTGGGCTTGGCGCATAGGAAGCCCTTGGGTTCCACGTTGGGTACAATGTTGTGCTATGTGGTGGTCTATAGTTCATATGTGTGGCCCTAGGCATAGAAAACGTCGGATGTGACATGCTAATGCTAGCTGCTATAGTCCTATGGAAATAAGAACTTGGGTGTTGTGGTTGTGGAGCATAGGTAGTTGAAACAATGGGAGGAGTAGGGACTACATGAGTACGAGGACCAATGGGTGTATACGATTGGTACACACTTGTAGGTACTATTGCGGGCATTGAGCTACCATGTAGCGGTGCTTTACTAACAAACGAGGTCCATGGCATGTTTCTTGGCATGCCCATCATTGGGGTAGGCATGGTAGCCGGGGTGTCATAAAGGGAAAGATGAGCTAAACTTGGAAAGGTAAAGCTATCACTTGTGGGCTCAGATTGCACTGAGACCCCTGGCGAAACAACATATGGAGGATCCATCGGACTTACCGAGGGAGTATCCATTTGCGATAAGGTCGGTTGTTTAGCCTTTCTTGTATCCAACAATCTCATGAGACCCGTTGAAGGCATGTTGATCCCCTTGTTCTGTCTCTCTAACTCAATGACCCTATGGATGACCTCACAAACTCTTTGTTGTTGATCCTCCACACAAGTAGCACCCATTGTGGATTGTAGGACATCTAACCAACCCACGTGATAGGTGTGACCTGTGTATAGATCGGTCAGAGTTTCCGTTTGTAGTTCGTACTCCAAGTTCTCATTTAAGAACGCTCCATCTAGGATTGAGGTGCTAGGGGTGTCCTTTGAGCTAGATGCAATGTTGCTTTCTAGGGGTTGGCCCTTAGCAGTTGCTAAGTTAGGAGCACTCGATTGCTCTCTTAGCAAGGATATTGACATAGGGGATTTCGCTTTTAACTCTCTTCGTTGCTTCGCCTTACGTGAGCTCTCGACTTCCTTTTCTCTCGCTGCAAGGATATATCGCTCAACCTCTTGCACTTCGGCAAGGCTTCTACCATCGGGTAATATGACCTCGGAGGGAGATAACTCTGAAGAGTCAGGAGGTGCAGTGAATGAAGTATTCACGGGCACATTCTCTAAGGGCATAAGGTCTAGGTTGGTCACGAATGGAGAATTTACTTCCCCACCTCCCTCATTTACATCATTAGCTCCATGTTCGGAGCGAGTGGCTCTACTAAAGGTTTCCTTCAGGCAGCTAAGCACGCTCGGCCTGGAATGCGGGCCCATGGCATGCATGTCTTGGCTTGAGCTATCAGGATTAGGCATTGGGAAACCCTCCATGACGTCGTAGTCAGAGGAAGAGTCACTAGCTGCTATGTTCGGGTCTTGGTTTGTACTACCTTGGGTCCCCGCCGAGGGCCCGGAACCTAAAGTAGGTGGATATTGAGAACTCGCATAAGTCAAAATTCTCTCTAGTTGCTCCGTCTCTAGCACACGACCAGAGCGCAGATGCATGTTCCTTTGGCACCCTACAAGCGTCGACGATTAACTTCGAAGGTTAACTGCTTACTTTTTTAAGCGTACGTTTTCACTCATGTTTTTTACGTTTTTAATGTTTTTTTAATATTTTTGAATGATCGATTTTTTTTATTAAAGTGTGTGATAGCTCAAAACAAGCGTATCACTCAGAGGGTTACGGTGTGCTTTACAGCACAACGTTAGGTCACCTGAAGCTCCATTGGTCCTCAAAAAAGTCAATTTTTAGCTACGTGTGAAGCTAAAATTCGTAATTAAAGGGCGATAGATGCCTAAGCCTGAGCGTGAGCTTGGGCTTGGGTCTGGGAGATATTCCCGATCCCGGTCCTACCTTTAATTTTTTTTTAATAAATTAATTTAAAAGATAAGGTCGCTGCAGCCTGCGCGAGAGCATACACACACTCTACCTACCTACTTCCAACTAATACACCTACTGTTACACACTAACACACTCTATTAGCTCTCACAGATCTACTTCCTACTTAATGTACATTACATTACAGAGAACTAACAACCTTAATACTAACACCTTACACAGAGAAAAAACACAATACCTTTGAAAACTCCATTGACAAAAAAAAATACATAGTAGTACACAAAATCCTTCTTCTCAACACACACACCCTCCTTCCTTACTTTTCCTACAATTGAAATTGCACCACAAAAGAAGCACAGAGTGCCATTCAAGCTTAGTGTATGGCATTCCCCGGCAGCGGCGCCAAAAATGTGCGCGTATGTCACACGTGTCAATGCAAGGAACTTGTCGATACACTGCGTGCGAGCCACAAATGGCTCCGCACACAACAAGCCTAAACTAGCAAGCTCAAAGATGGCGTTGGAGTGTCACTCACCGCCCTACGCTGCCTGTCATGGAGGATTCCTCGCCGCGAAGAAGAGGGAGACGCCGCTACGCCGCGCTCAACCGCCTCGCCGCCGTCGTGTCGCCGCAATGCTTGATCGCACTCTCTCCCTCTCTCTCTCACGCATACACACCCCATACACACACACACACACACACACACAAGGAGATGAAGAAGAAGAAGATGGAGATGAAGCAAGAGCACTCTTCAATTGCACAAATGAGAGAATGAGTGAATTTTAGGTTTAGTTGACTTTTATATGAGCCAGTCCATCCCTAGTATCCCATCAAAGAATCCTAAGGGTAGGGTTCTAAATTGGGTGTCCCCCTAAATCAAGGTCGATTTTTCCTGCAGAATGTTGAGATACTACTTCCTTGCCGTTTGCTAACTCTACAACTAACTTGCTTGTTGGATACTTATCTAGGTTTAGCTTCCTCATGCATCGGGGTGAAAGAAATGAAAGAGTACTACCACAATCTATAAGGAAGTTAACTCGTTCACCTCTGAGAGATCCTGGTGTATGAATGACTGCGTATTTCTCGCAACCATTGGGATTGTCAATTGCAGCATGTAGGGTTGCTCTCTCCACTGTTTCGTCACCCACATGTAGTTGTACCACTGCGGCATTCACTCTCGCGGTAGCTCCACGCCCTCGCCCTCTGTTCATCCTTCCTCGTCCTCCTCTTCCATTAGCTTGGCCACGCCCACGGGTATTCAAGGGTATGGCATTGGCGTTGGTTGCCTGAATGTTCCTGGGGCAATTGGATCTGTAATGTCCATGCTCGCCGCAACCATAGCATCGAACATCGGGGAACTCCATGGTTGTGGTGGTAGCCACAATAGGGCGCTGGTTATACGCTTGGTTGGCTGGTCTGTTTTCCCAAGCAGTGGTCCTTGCCCTCTTTGCCCAATGATTCCTCTTGTTCTGATTAGCCCTTTGTACTTCGAGAGCTAGAGGTTTGGCCCTCAACAAGGCATCCTGTAGCGTCGTCGGCCTGAGAGCTTCCAACCGAGTATTCAGGGGATTGATTAGTCCTTGGCAGAACCGTGCCACCTGTTGTTCCAATGTCATCTTAGGAGCATATCTCCAAAGATTGACAAACTTCGCATAATATTCTTCGACAGATGAATTCAGCTGCCGAAGTGAAAAGAATTCATTCATCCTCAAGGTTCTATAAGCAGGCGGTAAATATCGCCCCATTATTGCAGCTTTAATGTCTTCCCAGGATTGGGAAGATCCCTTAATATCCATGTCCCTGCAATGTTGCTTCCACCATATCTTGGCATCGCCAGTCAGGCGGAACATCGCAAGAATGGTCTGATTTACGGGTTGGGTCCCTCCAGCTTCAAAGTAATCGTCCATGGATTCCATCCATACTTCCGCATCTCTCTCCACATTTGCCCCCTCGCCCTTAAAGATCGGAGGTTGGGCTTACTTAAGGAGGAGCTTCTTCTCTTGCGCTGCCGAGTACAGAGCAACAGGCGGTGCCTACATGGGTTATACAAAATTCTTGATACCATTACTTGGATTTCAAAATAGACACGAGACTTTAATAAAATTTCAAAATTCCACTTTATCAAGAGACAAGATTCAGAGACAAAAAGCACTTTATTGATAAAAATTTATTACAATCGAAACCCCTCAAGGTTTAGGATAACTGATGATCAGCTTATTACATGGCTTTATGGATTGCGTATAAAATACGCCTAGGAGATGGTATTGACATGATGCACTACTTCATTCGTGTAATAGTTCCTATACTCATTCTTGAGTGGATAATAAGCTAAGATATCGAGCCGGAGTTCCGCTTTCAGTAATCCAAAGGTTTTGACTCGGTTCGCTGGGATCACATTGGTGACCTTCTCTAAGAGCCAGGCACCAAGTAGAATATCTCTATGACCCTCAACTCTTCTCCCCAACGTATCTTCTTCAAATCGGTAGCCAGGCATCCTAGCTTCTGAGCGTTGATGTAGTAAACCCCTCGTGGAAATGTCCAATCAAGTTCCCATCCTTTATCAATGCGAGTGGAGTGTGGCGTATAAGCCTTCAACAGTATCTCCATGACATCTCGCCTGAACTGGTAAACTAGGGATCTTCGAGCTTGCTCATAAATAAGCTCAAACACTTGGAACTTCCGATATTCGAGCATGGGGTCTTCCTGCAACACCAATGCAAGGAATTCGGATCAACTACCTATATACTTTCAGTTCCTTTTAAATGTTCAAACAATACGACTTTATTTCCTAGCCTAACCTAGGCTCTGATACCAGGTGTGAGGTCCCCACCCCGCCGTTTCCAATGGCGGATCTGATGGTGAACTCGATGGCCACTAGATCTATTGCGGAAGCAAACAAAATGGTTCAGGGTTCGACTAGCGGACGATCTCTCATCACAAGGTGAGTCGAGTTCGAGCCTACTAGCAGGGAGATCTAGCTCCACCTCGTAGGGGAAGCGTACTTGAACTATCTAGCGATCCTAAGACCCACCTTCCAAGAGGAGGGAAACCCCGAGCGCCTTTTTCCCCATGTTTCAGAGGCACGTACACTCGAGATTTCACCGCTCTAGGGACAATGAGTATTACTAATATCGAAGTAAGCACAATGGAGACAGAGAGTTCCCGACCAATCGGGACCACCCATCTCGTAGGCATTGGCAACCTGAGCCAAGCCCCCACTTTCCACCCCCACACTCACACTTCCTTGTGTGACCTAATTACTACCACAAAGGTTGTTCAACATAAAGATTCCTTGTTTAATTCCAAATCACATTGTTCGTTAATACAACCCTTCAACCAGTATTGCAAACAACACCAAGACAGAATTCTAGTAAAAATTATACTCAAACTTATTCATAAAAGCTCCAATGTTCTGGAGGTACAACATCCCCCCTCCAGCGAGAGTTCACTCCTCCCGTTGTCGCCTAGCTGCCCATACAACTAGGTATGTCCACCGCATAGAAAGCACGTCATGGACACTCCCACCGCATAGAAAGCAAGACGTGGGTTCCCACCGCATAGAAAGCAAGTCGTGGGTATCCACCGCATAGAAAGCAAGTCGTGGATTCAAGAGCCCTTAACGAGGAACTCTGTCCCCTGTGATTAGTAGGGGGTCAGGACTGATTCAACATTGGAAATAAAATGAACATGTCGAGCTAAATTTTCCCTAGCAGACATTTTTTCCTAATTGCAAATAGCATACCCATCAATCATTTCCTTCCTACTTTAGAACTTAATGTACAATGAATTCAATGCCGAGGTTTCCGTCGGATTTCTCCAACATGTTTGGGGAGATTTTCATTCCTAACTAAACGTGTGCAATGTTAAATTAAACAACTTGAATGAAATTATGATCTACCTCTTCCATTTCTTCGTCGATGGCCCGTGAGATGGCCGGTATTTGTTCCTCCATGGGAGCTTTTCCCTTCCCGTTCACCTTGCTCGTTCTTGCCTCGTGGTCGTGGGCTCCACCAAAGCGAGTCCTCTTAACCGGGGCCATTTCTCACTACTTTAAATGATTAGCTTGGAGAAAGAGCTAAGGTTCGCAAGCATCATAACAGTCCAATGGGTAGATTAGTGACATTAATTAATCCCTCCTATATGCTAGATCTAGATTTTTCATAAAGCAATCATTAAGGATGGCACATAATCCTATGGGAACCGGCTCTAAGATAATTATTTTACTCACATGATTAAGAATAATTAGGATTTCACTATTGGAATTACTAGAGAATTGAATTAAGTATGATTAAACTATTTCCTAGCAAATAGATGATGCAGATTTACCTTATGCATATGTGTGAGGGTGGTCAATTCATAGAGACTTAATGACAGATTAATTTCTCCTTAATTACATATTAATGCGTAAGAGAAGTGAATTTTAATTAAGCTACAATGTTAATGAGTGATAGAAAGAGTGATTCTCTTCAATCTACACAATTACTAGCTTACCGATTAATTACTATACTGCCTAGAGAGAGAAAATTCTGGTAATTGTGCTCTAATCATTAATTGAGAGTGATGAATGGCTGATAATTCAGCTATGGAATGATGATTACATAATAGAATATGGTTAATGAGAATTTAGAGAGAATTACGACTAGGAATAAGCATAATAGACGAGAAATTTAGATGGTAATGAAAAGGATTTGCAGAAAGCATTAATTAAACCGTGGTTACCGTGATTAAGGGCTGATAATCCTCGATTCTATGATCTAATCGAGCTTCTTGAGGCGAGAATTCGACAGCACCTCCCTCCTTGCTTCTCCTTCAAAAGGTGTGTGTTCCGGCAGCACCTTCCCAGAGTGTGTGTAGGTGTGTGTGTGTGTGCACTGTGTGTGTGTGAGCATATGTGTGAGTGTGTGTGTGTGTGTGTGTGTGTGAAGGTCTTTAAATAGGCCTCCTCAAGCTGAAAATCGATCTGGGTTGCTAAATGCATCTGGGAGCTTCTCCAGTTAAGCATGGCAAGTGCAGTTCCCTGCCCACCAAGTGTTAGGTTGGCTTGGTTAACTGGTTCTGAGACTGAGTTGCTAGCTTGGAAACTCTCCCAGGACTCCCACAAAGCAAGAGGGCGCCCCCTAGCTGCTAAAGCTGATCTGGAGTGGCCTGGAACCTGTTCCCACACAGTCCCGGGCCCCCGGTACCTCCCCGGGCAATTTTGAGAAAATTTGATTCTAGGCTAAAAAGGGTCATACGAGTCGGATTTTGATGCCGAAAATTGCTATAGCAAGCTCTAAATAAGGCGTACTGGGCCCGAGTACCTGCCATATTTAGCAGCCCTCGGGGTCCGAAAATGCATTTTTTCAAATTTGGGGTACGAGTGCAGTTTTTCGAGACGATCAAAACTGGACGGGTCGGGTGACCAAAAACTTGCTATTTTTGGAATTTTTTTACAAAAATTATTTTAACTCACATTTCGAAGCTTTAAAACATTCTGAACATCATGGCACTGACAGAATTTGGAAAACTGCTAAAAATAGTAACTTTTTTCATTATGTTCGTTTCATGGTACAATGGTGCTTTTATGATCGGGGTCAGAGACCTTACAACCTCCCCAACGTGAAAAATTTGAGATGTCCTCATCTCAAGAATGTGTTTGGGTAATCTTTTTTGAGCGTTGGTTCGTCCTCCAAAGTTGCATCTTCTTCAGGGTAATCCTTTCACTTTACCAGATGCTCCGTGATAGTTCTGTTGCGTAACTTCCTTTCCCTTGTTTCTAGTACGTAGTCAGGTTGGAGCTCAAGAACTCCTTGTGCTGGCATGAATATCTGATCTGAGTCCAAGAATTAATCAGGGTTAGGAATATAGGGTTTGAGTAAGTTGACGTGGAATACATCATGAACCTTCAAGTTTGCAGGTAACTTTAGCTTGTAAGCTTGGTCACTCACAACCTTAATGATCTCGAATGGTCCACAATACCTTGGGCTTAGCTTCTTATATCTGCCTAGAGATAAATTTCTTTTCTTTGGTCTGACTCGCAGAAAAACTTTATCTCCTTCTTTGAAAGTTCTTTCCGAAAGGTTCTTATCTTCATAGTGCTTTTGTCTATCCTGAGCGGCTTGGATGTCCTAGCGAATAGCTCTAGTCTGTGCTTCCATATCTTCTAACATCTTCCTAGAAGCTTCTACCCTGATGGTCGGATCTGAGAAGTTCAGTGGTGCTAAGCAGTCCTGTCCATAAAGAGCTTTGAAGGGTGACATTCCAATGCTTCTGTGTTCGGAAGAATTATAAGCAAACTCCACCAAAGGTAGATATTGTAACCACTTCCTTGGCTCTTGTGAACAATAGGCTCTGAGAATGTCCTCGATGACTTGATTAACTCTTTCAGTTTGCCCATCAGTCTGCGGATGATACGCTGTACTGAAGGCTAATTGTGACCCAATAGATTGGAAAAGAGAAGTCCAAAATTTTGATGTAAACTTGGCATCTCTATTGCTGACGATACGCTTGGGTAGACCATGTAGCCTAAAAATCTCCTTGATGAATACCCGACTAACATCTGAAGCAGTAAAGGTTGTCTTTATGGGTATTAGATGAGCCACTTTTGTGAGCATATCAACAACCACGAAAATAGAGTCATAACCTCCTGTAGAAGGTAATCCTGTAACAAAATCCATACTGATGCATTCCCATTTCATCTGGGGTATGTCAAGAGGTTGAAGTTGCCTTGGTAACTTGATTCTTTCGGCCTTTATCCGCTGACAAGAAAGACATTGCCTCACATAGCGAAGTATGTCTCCTTTCATCCCAAACCAAAAATAACTCCTCCTGACAGCATGAAGAGTCTTAGCATAGCCTGGATGTCCGGATGTAGGGCTATCGTGCGCTTCATACAAAATGGCCTTCTTTAAGGGTAGATCTTTGGGTACATCTCTATGATGTCAATAAATAGCTTATGTGAAACATTTTATGTATAAAATCTCTACCTCACCAAGTATTGAAATAAAGAATACAATATGGTGGATTTATTCAAAGGATGTTCTAGTTTTGGGTTCATACTTTTATTGGCTCCTCTACCCTACTCTATAGTGAATTTTCACCTTGTTTATGTCTGTCTTTGTAATTTTTCCAAAGTTTGCATAGAGCCTTTTATTTCTTCTCCCTGTGTTTAAATACATAGTGTTCAAAATTTTAAAGGTTAGAATTATAGGTTGATGGGTGTTGAACCCTACCTCTACTTCAAACCATGTCAGCCTTGGCATGTACTGAATGAGTTGGGAAGGGCTTATGGCGCGGGTCGTCCAGGGGATGGGGGCTTTGGGCAGGGTTGGGGAGACTCCTATGGTGGTGGATCTACTTCTACATGGCTAGGATTTGTTTGGTGTTGCTTTGGGAGGGAGGCACATGGAGGCCCTTGCTTGATACTAAAAGGGCTTCAACTCCACTGTATTTATTGCTTTGGGACTGGGAGATGGTCCCCTTTTCACTCTAAAAAAATTCCTACTCACCTTGTGTTTGATGGCGCTACTACAAGGGATGCGGGACTTGGGCCCGCGGTGGTGGTTGTTAGGAAATAAGACGTAGCTAAATAGATAATTGAGTAGATTACTTAATGGAGAGAGACAAATTTACATACACGAGATTATAGAGTAGAGAGAGAGAGTACACACTATATACGTGGTTCACCCAATGTGGGCTACGTCCACGGGAAAGCAGCCACTCAATGGCTTTAGTACTTCAAAACAAGAAGTAGTTTACAAAGGGATTATACCCTTAATGGAGCTCCCGCCTTGCTTCACTCTCACCACCTCACACTCACCTTGTTGCATCAACTTCACACTATAAAATGTGTGTAGAAATGGCTTCCTTTTATAGGCCAAAAGAGCTGCCCTCTCTCACGAGAGGCAGCCATGTGTAGCCGCCCTTGTGTAGATAAGTCCAAACCGGACCCTCCAATCCGTCCATGTGTGGCCACCCTTGAGAAGACAAGTCCGCTTTTGAATTCGGCCACCGGCCACCGGCCATTGACTTCCGACCACTGGCCACCGGCCAACCGACGGTTGTTTTCCGACCACTTTCTGGCCATAATATTCCGGCGAGGAAAAAAAAGTCTCGGGGGCTTCCGCCCCCGAGGCCCCTAAAGTTGCCCCTGATTTTTGGCCGTGAAAATTTTAGTTTCCGGCCAGTGATTTTCCTTCACGCACGATGGCTTCTCCTCATAATGGGGGCCTTACAAATGTGCACTTTTATCATAGAAGATTACAAGGTAAATCAGGCTCTATACTTAACAATCTCCCACTTGGAGACTGATCTTAAAACCAAACCTGTGACTGCTTTCCATCCTGGCTTCTTATCCTTGAATGCCGATTGAGGATGAGCAAAAGCTTAACTTCTCCTTGTTGACCACCTTTGTAAACATGTCTGCAGGATTTTCACTTGTATGCACCTTTCCTAGCTTTAGCTGTCCCTCTTCCAAAAGAGTGCGTATGAAGTGATATCTCACCTCAATGTGCTTTGTCCTTAAATGAAAGGCTGAGTTCTTCGCAAGATGGATAGCGCTCTGGCTATCACTGTACAAGACACAATTGTCTTGTTTGAATCCAAGCTCTTCTAAGAATCTAAGAAGCCACATAATTTATTTGCTTGCCTCTGTCATTGCTACATACTCTACTTCCGTGGTAGAAAGTGAAACCACTTTCTGCAGCTTTGAAGCCCAGCTTACTGTTGTGCCTCCAACCGTGAACACATAGCTAGTAGTGCTCCTTCGAGTATCTTTGTCACCTACCATATCTGCATCAGCATACCCTTCTAGAAAAATACCAGTTCCTCCAAAATACAAAGCATTTGTTGTTGTCCCTTTTAGATACCTAAGTATCCACTTCACAGCTTGCCAATGCTCTTTACCGGGGTTGTCCATGAACCTACTCACAACTCCCACTGCATGTGCAATGTCTGGCCTTGTCCAGACCATAGCATACATTAGAGAACCTACCGCCGCAGCATATGGAGCTTTAGACATATAGGCTATCTCCTCTTGTGTCTTTGGACACATATCCTTCGTTAGTTTAAAGTGACCAGCCAAAGGTGTAGAAACCGGTTTTGCATTTTGCATTGCAAACCTTTCCAGTACCTTCTTGATGTAATCCTCTTGAGATAGCTTTATTGTCTTCTTCGTCCTGTCCCTTGATATTTTCATACCAAGTATCCTCTTTGCAGCACCTAAATATTTCATTGAAAAAGATTTAGATAGCTCCTCTTTTAGGTCTTTGATGTCCTGCATGTTAGCACTTGCAATCAACATGTCATCAATATACAACATTAGGATGATGAATTTTCCATCTCCCAAATTCTTCGTGTAGACGCAGTGATCCGAGTTGCATCTTGTGAATCCATGATCCAACATCCATCGATCAAACTTCAAGTACCATTGTCTTGATGCTTGCTTTAAACCATACAAGCTCTTCTTTAATCTGCAAACCATTTTATCCTTACCTTTTACTTCATATCCCTTTGGTTGAAGCATGTAGATTTCCTCCCCTAAGTCACCGTGAGGGAATGCCGTATTTACATCCATTTGCTCGAGATTTAGATCATGAGCAGCCACAAGGCTTAAGACAAGCCTAATTGAGTTCATTTTTAGGACAGGAGAAAGATTTCATTGAAGTCGATATCTTTCTTTTGAGAAAACCCTTTTACCACAAGCCTAGACTTGTACCTTTTCTTCCCACCTTCTTCTTCCTTCAGCTTGTACACCCATTTGTTTTGAAGTGCCCTCTTACCTTTAGGCAACTCAACCAACTCCCATGTTTGGTTGCGATGTAGTGAGTCCATCTCCACTTGCATGCTCTTCGTCCATTCTTCTTTGGATTCATGTTGCATAGCTTCTTCGTATGATTCTGGCTCTCCAGAATCTGAGATCAAGAGATGGTTGAAGGAAGGAACAAACCTTTCTAGAGGTCTACTTGCTCTTGTAGATCTTCGGGGAATAGGTTGAGGCTCCTCATTTGGTTGACGTTGTTGCACATTGTCACCATTTGCAGTCCTTGAGTCTTCACCGTCCTCAAGCTCCATGTACTCATCACCTGTTTCTTTTGTTTGTTTTCTTTCCAAGTAATCTTTGTACATATTTTGTTCGTTAAAAAT
Organism: Adiantum capillus-veneris; assembly: GCF_014529385.1. Taxonomy (NCBI): domain Eukaryota; kingdom Viridiplantae; phylum Streptophyta; class Polypodiopsida; order Polypodiales; family Pteridaceae; genus Adiantum; species Adiantum capillus-veneris. The sequence continues at coordinate 136,500,689 of NC_140944.1, read as the reverse complement.
TACATCCCTACTCCTTAAGATTTTACCATCTTCAGGATTCCATAGGCGATACCCAAAGTCACCTTCTCCATAGCCAATCAAGAAACACTTTTTGGACTTTGCATCTAGCTTTGATCTTAGGCTTCTATCTATGTGCATGAAAGCCTCACACCCAAACACTTTGAGAAATGCATAATTCACCGGTTTACCTATCCATGCCTCTTCTGGAACTCCCCCATCCAATGCCGTTGAGGGTGATCGATTGATTAAGTACACAGACGTACTTACAGCTTCCGCCCAAAGCTCAAGCGGTAGGCCTGCATGTAGCCGCATGCTTCGTGCTCGCTCCATGATTGTCCTGTTCATCCTTTCTGAAATCCCATTTTGTTGAGGTGTCCTTGGGGTTGTCCTTTGCCTCCGAATGCCATTGCTAGCACAAAATCTTTCAAAAGCTTGGCTGCAATATTCGCCTCCATTGTCGGATCTGAGGCATTTAACCTTGGTACCTGTTTCATTCTCCACAAAGGATTTCCACCTTTGAAATATGGAAAATATGTCGGATTTATTCTTCATGATATAAACCCATGTTTTTCTAGTCGCATTGTCTCTGAATGTTACATAGTACAATGAGCCACCAAGTGATGGTGTACTTGCAGGACCCCAAACATCAGAATGAACCAACTCAAGTTTTTTATTTTTTCTTTCATTTCTTGATTTTTGAAATTTTACCCTCTTTTGTTTACCATAAACACAATCTTCACAGAACTCTAAGTCCACTTCTTTCAAACCTGGTAGAAGCTTATTTGTTTGAAGGATTTGCATTCCTTTGGCACTCATATGCCCAAGCCGGTAGTGCCACACCGCATTGTCAACTTCTGTAGTTGCTGCACAAGCTGAAGGTTGCGTGCTAACACTACATAAGTAAAGTGAAACAACCTTTTCTTCCTTGGCAACCACCAAAGATCCCTTTGATATCTTCCACCGTTTGTTTCCGAATGCAATGTTGTGACCTTCATCGTCCAATTGTCCTATAGAGATCAAATTTTTGCGAAGAGAAGGAACATGCCTAATATCTTTAAGCTTCCATTCATTTTCGTTAGTAGTTTTGACAGAAACTGTACCTTTGCCGACAATCTCACAAGCTTCATCATCTCCCAGGTATACATACCCAAAATTACCTTTGGTGTAGTCTTGGAAATGTTGCTTGTGTGGTGTCGCATGGAATGAAGCCCCGGAATCTACTATCCAGGAATTAGACACATTGTCTTATGAGAGAATTAGAGCATCTTGCTCTACTTTACCTGCCACATTGGCCGCATATGTTGGCTTGTTGTCTTGAGACTCTGTCTCCTTCTTCTTCTTGGACCAACAATCCTTCTTGACGTGGCCCTTCTTGCCGCAGTTCCAACATTCAAGAATTGACTTTGTGAGTGACTTTCTCCGCCTTGAGCGATCACGACCCTTTTGGTTTTTGAACCTCTCCTTAGGCCTTCCTCTTGTTTCCACTGACAGTGCAGCACTTGATGATTCTCCTGTGCTTCTCCTTCGTATTTCCTCGCTTAGGAGAACACCCACAACATCATCAAACTTAAGAGTATTTGTGCCAGAAATAGAATTACTTATAGCCATCACAAGGCTATCCCAACTATCCGGTAGAGATGATAGTATAAAAAGAGCTCACACTTCGTCATCGAAATTGATTTTCACCGATCGAAGTTGATTTATGTTTGTGTTAAAGTCATTTAGGTGTTCTGCAACTGAACCATTCTCTGCCATCTTTAGATTGAACAAGCGCTTCATAAGAAATACCTTATTGGATGCCGATGGTTTCTCGTAGAAGTCATCAAGTGACTTCATCAAGTCCTCCGTGGTCTTCATCTCCGAAACATTGAAGGCCACCGTTGACGCCAAGCTTAACCGGATTGTTCCCAGTGCCTTTTGATCAAGGACAATCTATGCTTCATCTGCCATCATTGCGGGCTTCTTTGCAAGACCCCCGCCTAGTGGCAAATAGAGGTCCTTTTGGTAGAGATAGTCTTCAATATGCATCTTCCAATGTTGGTAGTTTTTGCCGTTGAACTTCTCAATCTTGAGCTTCCCTTCCTCCGCCATAACTCCCACTCAATTCAAGGAATCCTTTCCTTGAGATAATTTAGCTACGAGCAAACCTTGCTCTGATACCAGTTGTTAGGAAATAAGACGTAGCTAAATAGATAATTGAGTAGATTACTTAATGGAGAGAGACAGATTTACATACATGAGATTATAGAGTAGAGAGAGAGAGAGAGTACACACGATATACGTGGTTCACCCAATGTGGGCTACGTCCACGGCTTTAGTACTTCAAAACAAGAAGTAGTTTACAAAGGGATTATACCCTTATTGGAGCTCCCGCCTTGCTTCACTCTCACCACCTCACACTCACCTTGTTGCATCAACTTCACACTATAAAATGTGTGTAGAAATGGCTTCCTTTTATAGGCCAAAAGAGCTGCCCTCTCTCATGAGAGGCAGCCATGTGTAGCCGCCCTTGTGTAGATAAGTCCAAATCGGACCCTCCAATCCGCCCATGTGTAGCCGCCCTTGAGAAGACAAGTCCGCTTTTGACTTCCGACCACCGGCCCTTGACTACCGGCCACCGGCCAACCGACGGTTGTTTTCCGACCACTTTCCGGCCGCTGTCCGGCCATAATATTCCGGCGAGGAAGAAAAAAAGTCTCGGGGGCTTCTGCCCCCGAGGCCCCTAAAGTTGCCCCTGATTTTTGGCCGTGAAAATTTTAGTTTCCGGCCAGTGATTTTCCTTCACGCACGATGGCTTCTCCTCATAATGGGGGCCTTACAAATGTGCACTTTTATCACAGAAGATTACAAGGTAAATCAGGCTCCATACTTAACAGTGGTAGCCCCTACTGATTGTGGCAGTCTCGAGCTTTCTCACTTGCTCTTGGAAGGTGTTTGGCCCTCCCTCCTTAAAGTCCTGGTCTATGGTCGCTTCACGGTTCAAGTTGGTGCCTTGCTGTGGTATTCCCTTTGTCTCGTGGTGATAGAGCATCCAGGCTCCCCCCCATGGGCTCCCCCCAATTGTAGTGGTACTTCTTTTGTTCCATTTTCAACTTTGGTATGAGGGTGGCCCCTTGTCTAGCTGATGTACTGTAGTCCTCTAGAGGTGATTGCATGGTAGGGTGGTAGCCTTTGTGATTTTCATGGCACCTCTAGCGTAGATGTTTTGTAAGTTATATGCTCCTTGGGTTGTCTCTATGCTCCTATGGCTGCTTGTCTTTATGATCATATGGTTTCGTTGACTTTGGTTGTGAGCAGGGCATGTCATGTAAATTTTTTTATTTTCCTTATGTTATCTTACTCACATGTGAGTTTTGCAAAAAAGAAAAGGTTAAAAGGGCATGTTTTAACATTCCTACGTGAATATTCACCTTGATTTTGTTTTTTACCATACTCACAATTTTCAATGGATGTGTTATATTGACCAAGAAAGGAATGTACAGTTATCCTCAAGCAAAATTAGGTGCCTTGAGGAGTCATAACATGCAATTCAGAGGTATGTAGCCCCTTATAATAGAGAATTACCTAGGTGATTACATTATGTGGACAAGTTGAATATACCATTATAGATTTGATTGCTTGCTTCCACTCTTTTAAACTCTTGTGTTTTCCAACAAAAGTGATCACCTCCTACTTTTTTGAATAATCTCATTGAAGTTGTCCGTCACTTGGTTGTTTTCAAAGATGCGCTGACTCCTAGCCTTCTAAACTTGTTTGAAATAGGTGAAGTGGAAAAATTTTGTATTAGGATGGCTTGGTTTTTCTAGATATTGAATCATTATTTAGAACTATCTTCTAGGTCTTGCGTATCCACTTATATAAGGCCTCTTGTAGCTAGATATTTAGGGATCCTCACTAACCATGTAGCATCTTAAGTATCTAATAGAGTGTATTCCTATGGTTAGAATTTTGACTATGATGGATATCACTTCCCAAAGCATCTTCCATAGGAAATTTCTCATAACTGGGGCCATGGAGGGCCTTGTATGTTGCTTGCTACCGATGCCCATCAAATTTTGGCCATTGTTTTTGCCATTGCTTATTGAGTGGGGATAACCAATCTACTTATGCTAGTGCTAGGATTTCTAATCAAATTCAGCTTCACAAATTTCGTAAGTACATTTCTTAGACCTTCGATTTCTCTATTGATCATTAGTCATTCAATTTTATCGAGATTATATTGAGTAGCGAATTGATTAGATTCCTTCTATCTAATGTTACCATCGTCCCAAAAATGGGCCAAGTGGGTGAGTCCTTTGTTATTGAATTTTCTAGGAACTTCTCTCTGGAATAGACTTAATAAGCTAGAGTCCACTTTTGAGAGCCAATGAGACCCATGGGTTATGGAGTTTTTGAAATACCTTGCTGCCTCACCCTATTTAAGTGCCTTTGATGCTTAGGTGCATTTTTGTACTAGCTCCTTCATCGAGCCTCCCAATTTCAGGTTTTCCCATTGAGGAGACAACAATTCGTCATGAACCTCAATCTCTTTCCACATCCTCAAAAGATTAGCTTCACTTTTTTAACCTTGTCCCATGTGTTGGGGTTCAAGCAACCTGGTTGGATGCCCATTACTAACCCAACTAAAACTAACCTTATTATCTATGGTCAATAGAATAAGGGAGTGACTAAGTTCGTTATCCTCACTATAGCTCTACCCTATCATGGTATCCCTCTCCCTTGCATGCACACACTCAAAAACCGCTCTCGCTCCACAATATGTCATAATGACTCATGACTAGTCTTGTTTGGCAATTGAGACCAAAAGCTTAGCACATTGGGTTTTGGCATGCACCTTGTCTTTCTAGAAATGTTTGTAGTAAGTGATGTGTGATATTAAATCACAAAAAAATGATCGTACAAAATAAGCTCAAGCATAGACAATGCCCCAGTTACCAAACACATACTAGCAATGTTCGGCTTTACAAGGATCCATCCATACAACATAGGGAAAAAAATAGTACAGTTTTACAGGGAGACACCCTCACATACATAACCTTCACATAAAAGCATAAGAAGAAATTCTTGCTTGGAGTTGTCATCTACATGAAATCCACGTGTCACATGTACTCCACCCCCTCTCAGCAAACAAAAAACTTGAAGGCCAAGAATCACGTTGTCGCAACATGCCATCTTAAAATTGGGAGGAGGCATTGATTGGACCGCCAAAGAGGCACCATAGATCCACCCAAGAGCATGGATGTTTTTCATGGGAGCCATGCCTTGTCGTAGAGAGCACCTACCATCACCACCAACTCAATCATCCACTACCCTTGAAGACCGAGTCATCCCAAAAGATCAAGACATCAATGTGGCCACCAAGATGCTCTTTTAGGAGAGTTGTGAGGGGTTCCACTCCCAAGAAACCAAAAATATGAGTGGAGGGCAAGGAAAAGGGAGGCTTGCATGGAAGAGAGTTGTTGGGACTCCCACTCAAGGATCCCACATCCATAGGGAGTCTCGCCCACCATACTCAATATTCAGATCCATACACCATGCTGTCGTGGCCCCACTTGGAGCCTTCCCTACTCTGTATGCTCATAAAAGACCTATAGACAAACACAAATAAGCTTCATCTCACACCACATGTGCTTCTTATCATTGTTTTTTCTTAAATCCCAAATCTTCAAGTTGAAAAAACCCTGACCTTTTAAGTAAAAGAAATCTAGGGGAAAGAGCTTAGGTATGTCGTTGTGTTAGTTGGATGAGTGGCTGGATCCTTGTAGAGTAGTGTATTTGCTAACTCTTCTTGTTGATAGCCCATGTTACTCTAATCGAACTTTGTCTGCTTGCTTGGCTAGGTACCTGCAATGCACTATTGGTACCTTCTTGCCCACTGCCCTCCTTCAACATGCTTACTTTAGCATAAATACTTGTCCTACCAATTCTTCTCAATGGATGGGCATCTTGCTTGTCTCATTGTCACCTAACATCACCTCTGTCTACACAGTGTTCTTGCATCCTCAGAGGAGGCTGTACATCGCATGATTATTATATTGCTTTTGGTGACTTGTTTCTTAGTGCGGTTACAAGACTATTAAGTTTTTGTTTTTCAAGCCAATGACTAATGTTAAGTATGGATCTTGATTCACCTTTATAATTTTTATTCTCAAAAATACATATTTATAAGGCCCTCATTTTATAAGGAGAATCAATCGTGCGTGAGAAAAATCACTTGCCGGGATAAATTTTTTCATCCAAATATCATGGCCAGAAACTGATCGGTGGTCAATGATCAATGGCCGAGTGGGCTGATTGGTGGTCAATGGTCAATGTCTCATGGCCAAACTTCTATGGCTAGTGGTTGAAATTCAATGGTTGGTGGCCGATGTTTGGCTAGTTTTAAGAGGATTTGTCTACCCATGGACGACTACACATGGACACATGGATGGTTGTCTCTCATGAGAGAGGGTATCCCATAGAGGCTCTTCATCCACATAGACAAAATTCTAAGATCTAAACTAGATGAAAAGTCCAAGAAATGTTTCTTCATTGGCTATTGAGAAGCTGACTTTGAGTGTTACCTAAGGGATATTGAAGATGGTACAATATCTAGGAGTAGGGATGTTATTCTCATAATATGTACAAAAATCACTTGGAGAGAAATAAACAAAGAATGTAGGTGATGAGTACATAGAGTTTGAGGACAATGAAGACTCAAGGAGTGCAAGTGGTGATAACTTGGAACAATGCCAACACAATGAGGAACCTCAACCTATACCTCAAAGATCTAAGAGAGTCAATAGACCTCTAGAGAGGTTCATTTATTCTTCAATCATCTCTTGGACTCATATTCTAGAGAGCTAAAGTTATATGAAGAAGCCATGCAACATGAATCCAAAGAGGAGCAGATAAAGAGCATGCAATAGAGATGGACTCATTGCATCAAAATCCAATATGGAAATTGGTTGATTCGCCTAATTATAAGTGAGCACTACAAAATAAATGGTTGTACAAGCTAAAAGAGAAAGAAGGCAGGAAAAAGATAGACAGTCTAGGCTTGTGGTAAAAGGATTTCCTCAAAGAAATTTATTGACTTTAATGAAATATTTTCTTTTGTTGTAAAAATGAATTCCATTCGACTTGTTTTAAGTCTTGTGGCTGCTCATAACTTGAATCTTGAGCAAATGCACATAAACACGGCATTTCCACATGGTGACTTAGAGGAAGAGATTCACATGCTTTAACCAAAGTGGTATGAAGAAAACGACAAGGAGAAAATAGTATGTAGGTTAAGAAAAAAAAAAAAGGTCTAAAACAAGCATAAAGACAATGGTACTTGAAATTTGATGGATGTTGGATCATGGATTCAAAAGATGCAACTCATATCATTGTGTATACACGAAAAGAGTTTGGGGGATGGGAAATTTATAATCCTAGTGATGTATGTTAATGACATGATATTTGCAAGTGCTAGTATACACGGTATTCGAGATCTCAGAGAAGATTTGTCTTAATCTTTTTCAATGAAAGATTTAGGTGTTAGAAAATAGATACTTGGTATGAACATATCAAGAGACAGGTTTAAGAAGACACTAACACTATTTCAAGAGGATTACATTAAGAAGGTATGACAAAGGTTTGCGATGCAAAATGCAAAATTGGTTTCTATACCTTTGGCTATACACTTTAAACTAACTAAGGATATGTGTCCAAAGACACAAGAAGAGATAGTTTATATGCCTAAAGTTCCATATGCTATGATTTAGAAAAATCCAGATACATTAGGAAAAATATGAACCCCAAAAGGGCCTTGTAAGGATCCCTAATTCTAAGGGATTAAGACTAAAAATGTGTGTAATTTAGGAGACAAGGCCATTGAATGAGGGTATTCTCATAGGCTTTTTGTAGGTTGAAATAGATGCTAGGGAGGGAGGATAGGTACATTCTCTCTCTACCCAAAAGAGTGATGGTCCTTATGACAATAACTACCCTTCCCCCCTTTTTTTGCCACATCATCAAGGGCGTACATAGCCTCAGCCCAAAAAAGCACTTTTTTCAAAAAAATAAAAAAACCTCACTTTTACTCAAAACTTCTCTCCAATCTATATGTATACCCAAAAATCAATTTTCTCTCTCAAAATCTCACTGCTAGACCTGCTAAATATCAAACTTCCCACCTTTTTTTATTTCTCTCCAAAAATCACTCCTCTCTCTCTCACTCCTCTCCGTCTCTCTACTTTTCAACATACACTCTTCCTCCTTCCCTCTCTCACTCCTCTCCCTCTCTCTTCTCTCTCCTACTTTTTAGCACACACTCTTCCTCCTTCCCTCTCCTTGGTATAGGTCCATTCCATAGATTTGTTGCAGCTCTCCCCCCAGAGCTCTCTACTCCATAGCCCTCTTCTACCTTCCATATCTCTCCTGCAACTCTCCATCCCATAGCTCTCCTGCAGCTCTCCATCCCAAAGCTCTCCACTCCACTCCTTAGCTCTCTAGCAGCTCTCCACTCCCATAGCCCTCTTCTCCACTCCATAGCTCTCCTACAACTCTCCATCCCATAGCACTCCACTCCATAGCTCTCTTGCATCTCTCCATCCCAAAGCTCTCCATTCCATAGCTTGCCTCTCCACTCCATAGCTCTCCTCTAGCTCTCCATCCCATAGATCTTCACTCCATAGCTCACCTCTCCCCTCCATGGCTTTGCTACAACTCTCCACTATTGCTTGAGGCTAGCTTTATTCCCCTTGCTATGGAGCTAGGAGACATCACAAACCTCCCATCCACAACAAGATCGTCAAGTTTGGAAATGGTTTCTCTACATGTTTGGCTGCCAAAGAACTTTGCACCCTCAAAGCATCATTACTTGCAAATTGCACAAAAATTCCGGGTGTAGGTCACACCAATGTGGACCTTTGGGTGCATGGTTGCCTCTACCCTTATGATCCATCCATCAATGTGTATCGAACATTCAATAGCCTTGCTTTATTCTTATAATATATGTAGATAGAGGGGAGCACAATCTTCTTGGATACTGCAAAAGATTGTCGTCTATTGGAGCTGATAGCACACAATGGTCTTTGCAGCCCATAATATACAACCCATAATCTTTGCCTTGGCCCCTTTCTACCTCCTTCATTCGATCCTATACAACCACATCTCTCCATGATATGGATACAAATGACAATACAAATCTCCCATCCACAACACTATCATCACAGTAAAAAACAAAACGTGTACATTTATGGTTGTCAAAAGAGCTTGCACCCTCCAAGTGTTATGACTTACATACAACACAACAATGCCGCAGTGCAGGTCACACAGAAGAGGACCTTTGGGTGGATGGTTGCCTCTACCCCAATCACCCTTTGGTTAATGTGTATCCAACATTCAATAGTCTCCCTACCTTCTTGCAATATGTAGGTAGAGGGGAGCCAGGTTTGCTTGGCTACTGCAAGCAGTTGTCCACTATCAAAGCTCATAGTGTGCAATGGTGGATGCATCAACACCAAGTTATCATTCATAACAATTCTAGTCTACAATAGAGGATCATTCATGTGGAGAAAGAAGCACAAACTCTTTAGCAACATGTGGAAGAGAAGAATGGTAAGATTGCAAAGCTTGAGGGTACCATATTGAGTTTGAAAGAGACACCTTTAGGTGCAAGGGAGCATAAGAAGATCTTCTAATCCATAGAGACCCTTTCTCCCAAAGGTGGTGCTTGGATGAGAAGAATTATAGCTACAAGGTGCATTTTTGAATACCGTATCACATTTCCTACATGTATGAAGTCGCTTCTATGGTGATTGTTTTGTTTTTTATTCTTATTGTAATTTCATCCAAGAGACATGTGGTAGCCAAAGCCAAGAGGATCCCATTCATTTGCTTACTAGTTCCTTTAAGAAGTGAGATGTCATAGCACTCCTGCACACACCAAAAGGAAAACATATCTATTTTGTTGTAACCAAGGAGGTGATGTGTAAGTTTTCTAATCTCGTGAGTGATGTAGATTTGTAGAAGGAATGTGATGAAGTTGGAATTAGTACAAAGGGTTACACTGCACTACATGGCCTCTTCAAGAATGCTTTGAGGGAACGAGGAGTTACCGAGAATGTATTCCCAGTGCCACACAAGGTGAAACTTGCTAGAGGGGCCTCCAATAAAGATGTTTTCTCACGTCTAGGTCACTATTTGCACATCAAGGAGACAATACCCTACAATCTCCACAAAGTGCTAAGAAAGATACCAATGCAAGGAATTGTGCTAATAATATTGACAAGGGGTTTCCTTACTCTATGTCAAATAATATTTTGTCCATTTGAGGAGGCTTCAACAAACAATGGTTGTCTTTTATGCAGTACCTTCTAATGGTAAGGAAAGAATTATGTGACGTTTCACTTTCATTATCGTTGTATGACCTTCACTTTTTGCCTTTCTTCTCTTGTAGTGTTTGGAACTAAGTTGGTGTATTTTTTCAAGCTTGACACATACCAAATTGTGAAGCAATGAAGGCTAGAGAGGATGAGTGCCATATTTTTATTGTTAAGACCTCAAGAATACGAGTCTAGCAATGAAACTACGAGCCCCATCTGGCCCAAACTCGCTACCTTGTGGACAGGGGCCTTGTGCACCACCAGGGACAAAATAGATAATATGTGTGTACTTTAACTGGCAAATAAGACCCAACAAAGTAATCACTGATAATTTTTTGCTACTAGTGCCTTCCCAACCTTTTGTACCTGTGGAAGACTGAGAGACAACCAAAATGCCTTTCATTGACATCTGGAAGGCACCAAATAATCTTGTTTTGGCCCAAACACTGTTAAAAACCCCTGTCCACAAGACATCAATTTTGGCAAAACAAGTGCACTTGTTTTGCCCAAATTTGGTGCCTTGTGGATAGGGGTTTTTTGCAGTTTCTGGGACAAATCGAGCACAACATTAGCATTAAGAATACCATTTGAAAGCTAATGACACATGCTGTGACAATTACTTGCCTGTACACTGACCCCTTCGTCTGGAAAGTTGGTACCCTCGACATCCTCATAGTAGATAGAGATTGACCCACAAAGCACTTGCACAATAATAGCTTTTAAATTGATCTAGTGAACACCATGTCTCTATACCAAATAAAGATTCAAGGTAGCTAATAAAACTCACAATAAACTTGCCCATTCAAAACTAGAAAACTAAATTTCATTGAAATCCATGTATTTACACCAAATTGTAAGTCAAGATAGGAATTACATGTGGAACTGATATTATATGGATATATGAAATTACAAAAGGGCTCATTACAGGTTTTTTGTTAGGAGGCACTGTGAAACTTCCTTGTGTCTTGCTTCAGCATTAGGTAAAATGGAAGTTAGGACTAAGGCCGCTATGGCTTGTGGGTCTTCCACTCCTAAGGCTTGATTGATAGCTACACGGGCTAAGATCTTGCTACGGAAACTTATGCCAAAAGTGGCCATTGCAAGGGATTTGTTAACAAGAAAAACTACTTGCATAGTTTGAGGTATAGTGGACAAGCACAAGAGCTTGTTGACAGCCTTCAAGACCCACAAAGAAAAATGTCCATCAAGGGAGAAGTCCTTGTGGATAATGCGGATGTCGCCCATGAGTAGTTTGCCGATGTAGTTTGCAAGTGCTGCTTCTAGGCCAAAAACATTTCTCTCTCCCACCTTGCGAGCTGCCCACACCTCCATGTCCAAAAGATCCTACAAAATTTCATGTTAGGAAAATACATTGGGATGGCCAATTACACAAGGAAGACAATTACCACATGCTACCTGTCGTCGTCCATAGTTGGTGTGAGGTAAAGGTTGAGGGACAATATCCTCTCATCAACAATTTTGGGGGCATCAGAGTCAAGTGACCCAACATGAAGAGGTTGTTGATTTTCCACAAGCTTGGCATGGGTTGCCAAGAACTCCTCCTCCATGACGTTTGCTTGCTCTGCAATTGCAATATTTGAAGTGACCAAGGCAACTTTGTCAATGAATGCGATCAACTAACTTGCATAGTTTTAGAGACATCATTTGGCATTGTAATATGAATGTCAAATGTGACAAGATTACCTTCAAGGCTTTGTAGAGGTATCCATTTCCCAGTCTTTGACATCCACATTCTCTTTTACATCAGCCCCCAAGTCATCTTTTATATCAACATACCAACTTGACATTTCATCAAAAACAACATCCTTGCTTGCCCTCACTTTACCGTCACAAGATTGTAACATTTACACCCTTTTTGATAAAGGGAATAGCCAATGAACACACATTTTTTTGCTTTCAGATCAATCTTACTTCTTAGCTCACTCGGCACATGCACATAATCAATACATCTAGACACTTTAAAATCTAATACATCCGGTTTTTCACCACTAAACTTCTCTTCTTGTGGCATATCATGTACTGCAATAGTAGGGGCCGTGTTGATAATGTAAACACCTGTAGCAATAGCCTCAACCCAATAACAATGAGGCATGTTCTTCTCAGTCATCAATGCTCTTGCAACTTCTACAATGTGCATGGTCTTCTACTTAGCAACATTATTTTGCTACGGAGCATACCTACATAAAAATTGGCTCTAAATTCCATGCTTTTTCAAAAAATCATTGAATTGATTGGAGAAGTATTCTCACCCACCATTTGACCTCAGGCACTTTACATGTTTCCCAGTCTATTTTTGAACCATAGCTTGAAATTCTAAAAGTGCATAAACACCTCACTTTTTTGCTTCATGAAATAGACCCATACCTTCCTTGTATGGTCATCAATGAATTTTACATAGTATGTACATCCACCCATAGATGCAGTCTTTGCTAGACCTCATATATCTATGTGCAACAAATCCAATGCATTCCTGCTTACATGCTTATCATGAGGAAACGATGTTTTTGCCTTCTTTCTAAATTGACAAGCTTCAAAAACTTTCAGTAGCTCAACACCTTTAAATGTTGGATACATCTCTTTCGTTTACATCATCTTCAGCCTCGCCAAATTGCAATATCTGGAACAACACATGTACCTTGTGCAAAAATATGTGGAACAACACATGTACCTCGTGCAAAAATGACAGCACTCACCTTGGGCACATTTACATCCAAAGTAAACATTTTGTCCACTTACTTTCCTTGCACAACCATCCTTTTGTTCTTCTTATTCTCTTCCACAAAGAGATCATCTCTGACCTACAAGCCCTACTCAACCACTCGTCCGGTTCTTATGTAATATTGGGTACATGCAGTACATTAGCCAACTACTTTACTCTAGCATTTTCCATAGAGAATGGCAGATTTCTTGTATGCATAATGGGATGTGAAATATCATCCCCACTCTCTACATAATCAAGAATTTGTGAAGTCTACATTTCCTTCAACCACTCACCATGATTGGTCATGTGATTGGATGCACCAAAATCCACATACTAGAAATTATCACTGGATTTTGCCACATTTGCAAACATAGTGTTTAGCATGTGCTGCACCTCAAATAGCCTCTTAGGCTCATCTACATTCTTGCTAGTGGTTGCATAATCATTTTGTTGTCTCATGTCTGGATAGTCATGTTCAAAGTGACCATGTCTTCCACAACCCCTATATACTAAATTTTTGTGTTCACATGTATATTGTGATGCACATTTCCAAGACCTCTTAGACTTCCCCTACCTCAAATGTTTCCTCAACCACCTGTGTTCTGACCCTAATTTTTATTCGACTATTGTGCTTGGTGTTTGGTTGCCTCTGTTACCATATACATGTGGTAGTGATGTGTGTGAACACACTAGGACCGCCGGGGCTTTTTTTCCCTCTTTAGGAGGTTTTTCCCCCCGTGCATTGTATATACACCCATCACTCTAGGGCTATCTATCTTTCCATTGCACACCAAGTAATACACTCTCTATTGTGTGCCTTGAGCTTCCTTCGTCTTCTCCAAGCTGTGTGTGTTTCTCTGCAACCCTAATTCCAACAATTGGTATCAGAGCAGGTCACGTCCTCCTGGGCTTAGTCGCCAGCTACTCTAGCACACGCCTGCTCACTTTCTCCTTGGGCAATTACCTGTACTTCGTGACTTTCATTGATGATTACTCCAGGCATGCATGGGTATTTCCGCTTAAAGCGAAGTCCGAAGTTTTTATGTGCTTCAAACAATTTCTGGCTATGGCTGAAAATGTCTCGAAATGTACTATGGACACCCTCCGTTCCGATCGAGGGGGGGTGTATATGTCTCATGAATTTAATGCATTTCTGGCTAGTTGTGGGATAAAACACCAATGTACAGTGCCTTATACACCTTAGCAAAATGGTGTTGCTGAGAGGAAAAACAGGTCACTGACGGAAATGGCACGATGTATGGTCAAAAGTCAAGCTTTGCCGCATTCTTTTTGGCTTGAGGCCATTATGTGTGCCACTTATGTACTTAACAGGTGTCCTACGAAAGCTTTGCAGTCTATTACTCCATATGAAGCATGGCATGATAGAAAACCTTCTATTGAGCACATGCATGTTTTTGGCTGTTTGGCATATGCTTTGGTGCCACAAGTGCAGTGTAGAAAATTGGATGATAAGGCTGTCAAATGTATTTTTGTTGGTTATAGTGCTGAAAGCAAAGGTTACAGGTTGTATCATCCGCAACAAAACGTATTCTGGTTTCTCGGGATGTAGTGTTTGTGGAAGATTCTGTTCAGCCCTTGCTGCCATGTACTAGAGACAGTAATGTAAGCTCACATGACATTTATGACACTTTGTTGCCTCTTTTCAATGGTGGAAATACGAATGTAAGTTCCAATGAGGCAAATGTACAGCCTATGGGGGTTTCTGAAAATGTTTTAGAACTGCCTATTACTGATGCAGATGTACATGACGTACTTGATGAGGAAAGGGCTGAAAATGAGCAGGCTAGAGGTATGCCAAAATGGCTGGTGCACACTTTGCGTGACAGTAAATTGGATGCACCTTTGTCTAGTCATACTCGTTCAGGCTCTCGCCATGCATCTTATGCATCAGATTGTTATGCTTTGGCTGTGTCTAGCTTACATGATGTTGAGGAGCCTCTGACTTTTGATGAAGCACGAAATTCAAAAAATTGGATGGCTGCCATGCAATCAGAATATGATGCACTTATAGAAAATGACACATGGACTTTATGTGATTTGCCTCCTGGCAAAAAGGCCATTGGTACAAAGTGGGTTTACAAGTTGAAACGCAAGCTGGATGGTGAGATCGATCGCCATAAGGCTCGACTTGTTGCAAAGGGTTATGCACAGCAAAAAGGCATAGATTATGGAGAGACGTTTTCTCCCACTTGTCGTATGACTACTGTGCGTTTTCTATGTGCATTGGCAGCTCATTTTGGTTGGGATGTACATCAATCAGACATTGTTACTGCTTTCTTGAATGGTGACATATTTGAGGAAGTTTATGTAACGCAGCCTCGCGGTTTTGTCATAAAAGCACAAGAGGACAAAGTGTGCAAATGTAACAAGGCTTTGTATGGGTTGAAGCAATCTCCTCGTGCTTGGTATGAGAAAGCTGACACTCATTTGGTCAAACAAGGATTTCGTAATAGTCCAACAAAAAGCACATTGTATGTAAAGCGTGAGGGTGATGTACTTCTCATTGTGGTTCTTTATGTTGATGATTTGCTGATCACTGGACCAAATGAGAGACATATTGCTGAATTTAAGTCTGATTTGAATGCTACTTTCAAGATGAAAGATTTGGGGCTGTTGCATCATTATTTGGGAATACAGTTTAAGCAGTGTGATGGTGGTATTGCCTTGTGTCAGAAAAGTTACATAGAGACATTGCTATGTAAGTTTGGACTTGAGGATTGCAAACCTATTGCCACTCCCATGGAAACAGGTTTGAAGTTGAGTCTACATGATGCTGGCGATCTTGCTGATGTCACTCTTTACAAAACTGCTGTTGGCTGCCTCATTTATGTATGCAACACAAGGCTGGATATTCATTTTGCAGTATCACAGGTCAGCAGATTTATGCATAGCCCAGGGTCTAAGCATTGGCAGGCTGTCAAGAGGATTTTCCGCTACCTTAGTGGCACTTTACATCTTGGCTTGTTTTATCCCAAGGGGGGATCATTGCCGCCAGACTTACATGCTTTTTCGGACTCAGATTGGGCTGGTTGTTTTGACACGAGAGTGTCCACAAGTGGTTTTTGTTTCATGCTTGGCAGTTCATGTATATCATGGTTGAGCAAGAAGCAACCTACTGTGGCCACTTCGAGTTGTGAGGCTGAGTACAGGGCAGTCTTCACAGCTACGGTTGAGTGTGTATGGCTCAGACGCCTTATGGCTGATTTGGGTGTTGGACAGGACACTGCCAACACTATCTACACTAACAGTCAAAGCGCATTGGCAGTTGCGAGGAACCCAGTTTTTCATGCTCGCACAAAGCACATTGAGGTGCATTACCACTATGTCAGGGAGAGGCTCTCAGCAGGAGAGATCATCTTGGCTTATGTGCCAACACAGGACAACCTTGCAGATCTTTTCACAAAGGCATTGTCTCGTGAGAAGCTTGAAGCTTTCCGCAAAGCTTTGGGCTTACTCCCCTTTGTGGACTGATCCTGTCCTCAGGGCATGGCACTTCCCTTTACTCATGTGCCAGCTCTCGTTCACCGCATCACTCAAGGGGGGATTTGTTACCATATACATGTGGTAGTGATGTGTGTGAACACACTAGGACCGCCGGGGCATTTTTTCCCTCTTTAGGAGGTTTTTCCCCCCCCGTGCATTGTATATACGCCCATCACTCTAGGGCTATCTATCTTTCCATTGCACACCAAGTAATACACTCTCTATTGTGTGCCTTGAGCTTCCTTCGTCTTCTCCAAGCTGTGTGTGTTTCTCTGCAACCCTAATTCCAACAGCCTCTTCATCTGCCTCGTCCATGACCTGTACCATTTCCTCTTCGTCTTCCTCTGTTGTTGAAAAGGACCTTTTCAAAATTTTTTTCATGCAATTAAGCCTATCATTGCTGGATGACATATTTCCAACACTTTACTAAGTCTCTAAGCAGCCTGCTAAAAAAAGTCAGTTGCCACTTGTAACCATAGTATGCATACATACACCTATTTCACAATGCCAAACACTATTTCTACTCACTGTAGAGGAGCCAAAGCTTGCTCACTACCAATATGAAAATCTGCTTGAATCTTGAACCTTAGCGTTTTTGCATGTGAATGCACTCTAACTCCAAAATGAGGGTCAAATCGTGCCCGAAATGGAAACCCGGTTGTACAGTCAAAGTCCAAAAGACTATATTTAACCCTGAGATGCACAATCTCCAAAAGCAAGCACCTCAATCGAAGATCATTTGATGATGGATCTGAAGAATACTAAGATCCCTTCCTCGGTTGCTCCTACTTGCTGCTCCAAACCCTCGGACACAAAGAAGCTATGATTCCATGTAGAGAGAGAGAGAGAGAGAGAGAGAGAGAGAGAGAGAGAGAGAGAGAGAGAGAGAGAGAGAGAGAGAGAGAGAGAGAGAGCGGGGGGGGGGGAGCTTGAGCTCACACAAGTGCTCACACACACAAAGTTGGATGCAAAAGAATGTACCTCTTCTTCTTCTAAGTCAGTAACTCAAGATAAAGGTCTGCAAAACATAAGGGAAAAATACAACATAAAAGGGAACTAGTACAACGGTCAAGTGTAAACTTCTAGTGAGTGAGGTGAGTGGAGTGCCATCACTTTGGTACGTATACTAGCACAATGTAGTACAGTTGTAATATCACTAGAAAAGATATGTGTATCCACCAAGGCACACTAGTGATGATGACTATCAGTGGCAGTCATCCAAAAATTGTACATGTTGAACTTGACATCTCTCCATGTATGCCCTATCTTTCCACAATGTATACAATATTTAAGTCTCCAATAATCATTTTCTAAATCTCCAAGCTCGTAGATTTTCTTGACACTTTTATTGGTGAATGAAGATGTACTAAAAAATCATGATGAAAAAGATTTAATGCGGCTACTAATGCCAATGCTCCTCCCCTTGAAGTAAATTTTCTCTTCTCTCATAGTGCCAGATGGAGAGGTCTTACCGCTTGAAGACTCTTCAAAGGTAGTTGGGTGAAAACATGTATAGGTGGTCCAAAAAGGGTTGTCTTGGAAACTCCTTTTTAAAGTAGTTTTGGGGAACTTTTGAGTCTACATTTGATATCTGGGGGAGGAAACTCAATGATGAGTAATGAAGATGGGGAGAATTTTTAAAAAAAGAGGGGATATACATTTTTTATTGCCCCCTGTAGTTCTTGGACGTACGAGAACCCCCTTTGTCTCCTTCTCTGCATGGGCACCAATCATACAAGTTTAGGCTATTCTGTATGCACGGTTTTTGCATAGAGCAGAGCGCCTTTCTCTCCTTCTCTGTGCAGTGTTTCTGCAACGCATTCCCTTTCTTTCCTCTGCGTGCAGTTCTTTGTTGTGTGTGCTTAGTTCTCCATCTCTCTCTCTCTCTCTTCTCTCTCTCTCTCTCTCTCTCTCCCCCCCCCCCCTCTCTCTCTCTCTCTCTCTCTCTCTCTCTCTCTCTCTCTCTCTCTCTCTCTCTCTCTCTCTCTCTCTCTCTCTCTCTCTCAGGATGGAGCCTTCTTGCTAGTTAGGTGTGTGTGTGTGTGTGTGACATGTTTGGTCTTGTTGATGTCTGGGCTCTTCATGATGTATGTTCATGTGTTGAGCTCTTTTTCTTCAGGTTTTCTTGATCCACCTCCGTACCCATCAGTACACAGTCAAGCAGAGTTTCCAGAGTAGTTCACAGGCTGCTTATGCGACTATTGGGTGGCAAATAAAAGGGAACAAAGGCAATAGACTTTCTGTGCTGACAAACGGAAGGATGTCTAGGTCAATGAGAAGAAGAAAAGGAAGATTCTTCATGCCATGTCAAGGTGCTGGTAAGAGCAGACGCAAGGATTGACAACCAAAGTCCAAGGAGAGATTTTTGAATAGTTACTCCAACAACCAGTATTTTGTAACCCGCAGAACTCAACACATTCTATACAGAGAGCATTTCTTTTTGACATTTGCAACATCTTGTCAGAAGTCAAGGTCTCACACTCAGCCACGGAAATGCTTTTCAAGAGGGCAACAATGATGGGATGCATTAGTTTGAGGGACAAAGTAGATGCACGTCCCTTTATGGATAGAGCACTTGCAAAGTCGTTGGGCATACACATAAAAAACATGAGTTTTGTGAATGCACAACTTCATTTAGAGGATGAGAACAATCCTTTTCGAGTCTTAGCATGTCAACGATAAGCTCCTTGTTCTACAAACATCACAAAGGACTTTAAGGAGGCTGTGTTTGGTTTCTGGACAGCAGAGACCTGAGTCTCTCCGAACAAGAAGGACATATGCCAAAGGCATATCGATAGAAAGGCTATTCTTATGCATCCATTGCATTTGCTGGATCAACCTTAGGTATTATCAATCACTTCCAAGTAGTATATTGACCAATATTCACCACTATCAAGCTGTCACAACCACAATCAAACTGTAAAAAAACCACTGTCAAGTAGTATAGTGACCACTGTTCACCACTTTCAAGCTGTCAGACCCACTATCAAACTGTAAAAAACCTCCGAGAACTGACAAAACAATCAGAAAATAGTTGAATCTTCCTTCAAGTACTTTGCAAAGCAGTTAAAGTACTAATAGTGATTTAAAGTCCCTAAAATATTGCTTTCAACCCCCTTAGTGTGGAAGCTTGTACTTTGCAAATTGCTAAAAATAGTTTGTCACCACTTTAAAGTATTTAAAAAACCACTTGCAATCTGCCAAGTTCTTAGGTGAGCACCTATGTAAGCACTTGGAAGTTTTCAAACCACCTGAAGGTGATTGAAAGTGAAAAACAAACCACTTAAGGACCACTTTCAATCTTTTTAGGTGGTTTGAAATCTGCCAAGTGCTTGGGTGAGAACCTTGAAGATTTCAAACCACTTGAAGATGTTGAAAGTGGTTTGATGACCCTTTTCAATCACATTTAGGTCGTTTTAAGTGCTTCAGGTGGTTTGAAATTTGCCAAGTGCTCAGGTGAGAACCTATGTAAGCACTTGGAAAATTTCAAACCACCTAAAGGTCATTGAAAGTGGTCTTCAAACCACTTGAAAGTGGTTTAATGAACTTTTTCAATCACCTAAGGTGGTTTTAAGTGATTCAAGTGGTTTCAAGTAGTTCAAAGTCACTTCCAAACGAGGAATCCCAAACTCTGAGCAAGCCACTCCGAGCGAACAAAAAATTGAGCAATATCTGGTAAATCACCTTATTAATATCCATGTTGTAGAATTGATGTAGGCCATGATTAAGTAGGAAAGCATGCTTCGGATCATCTATTTATATGCCTCCAACTTCACATGTGCATTGTCTCCATCATCTATTTCTATAGCCTCCAAACTTCACATGTGCTTCCAAAATGTCAATGGATGCAAAGATGTATGGCCTGCAATGGGCTCAAAATGTTTTTTTAAAGAATAACCTTGATCTCACACATTCTACATTCCAACATCAATGCACAACTATAGCCAAGATGAGGACCAAGGATAGGGATATGTCTATCCATGGCAAGCTATTCTCTAGCAAAGCTGGAAAACAAATGGTAGTACTTGTGATTGTTACACAGTAGCTAAGGGAGTGAGGTATTCAACACTGAAAGTGAAAATTTTCTAGGGGGGAAGTAGATAACTCTTATAGTGGCAGTTCTAAAGCCAATAGATAGCACATTGTGATTCACATGGAGCATTTCTTCCAACAAACGAGGACAAAACCCTACCAAGTTTGTACACATGACCTTCATTTGCTTTGCCTTTTTGGTAGTCCTTTATAATGGTTTTTGTTTACAATAGCCCGCTAATAGCATACCTTCATTATGGTTTAGGAAAAACCTTTGTCCCAAACATACGCTAATCCCTTCAAGGGAGTATATAAGTGGAAGTGTTTGCAAAGTGAGCTATATTTCTAGCTTTTTTTTTTTTTGCAAATTCTAATCAATTTTATTTGTTTCAATCTACTCCTAGTCGGTTGTACTAAATTTCTAAGTAGCTCAAGGCAAAGCTAACACACTTTTTTGAAACACTGGTCCCTCGTGATTAAGAGGACTGCATAAATTAATTGAAGAAATAACATTTTTCCCAAATTGAAGGTTAATACAAGAGTTTCAAGGCATTGCTAGATCGAAGCCTTTGTCGTATAAGTACAGCTGCACAAGGCTCAGTATGAGTTGGCTTTATAAAAGAGGTTTCCATGTCCCTTCTCTATCACATATGGTGGTGGTCACAACTTTCTACTCGAGTGTGTTTGTTGTCTCATGTCACACAGCCCCCTTAATATCGGTGACCAACCCTTCCCCTTGTCCATCACTCTTGTCCATCACTCACCTAAGGTAATGTGGGCAATACAGAAAGGGCCCCTATAGCAGGTAAAGTAGATTTTCCACCAAAGCAGGTACAACGTCCCTCCAATGCTAGCGTGGTTAGAGGTTGGGGCGATAAGATCTGGAATGTGAGATCGTGGGTACGAGCCCTGCTATTCTAATTGCCCTTAATACCTCCCTCGATCTTCTTGCTACTGGGTCCCGTTTTTGATACATAGGATTTTCTAGATCATGTCGTTCTCTACATGTGTCTGACTGCTCGTGGCACTCATTTTGTTGCATATAGGTGCTACACTCACTGATTGTTTGCACCCTTTTTGAGCTCAAAACAGTGTAGCAGGCTCTTAGGAATTTGTCATGCAGCTTAGGTGTTCCGCTATTGGAGGTTTTACCCTAGTGCACCTCATTGGTTATTGAGAATTATTTTCAGACTTTTAAAAGTCTTGGTGAGGATTGTCCGTCTACCTAATGTGAGGTGGCAACCAGACAACCTAGTATCACCGTGCAAAACATGGGCTAAAGAGCAGTGGAAAAGCTTGCTCCCAGTGTTTGGGAAAAATGTGACTTAGCTTAATATCATGCCATTTTTAATTTCAAAAATTCCAGTTGAGGGCAAGTGCAAAAGGAGAAATTTTGCCCCAAAATAGAAAAAAATAGTGTAGAACCAAAAAATAACCTAATTTTTAAAAATTTCCTCTTGACAAAATCAAGATAAGGAATTTTGTGTGTTTGGAAAAATGATTTTTCCCAAACAGTGTTGCTCTCTCTCTCTCTCTCTCTCTCTCTCTCTCTCTCTCTCTCTCTCTCTCTCTCTCAATTTTGCATACAAACATCAATACGGTGGAAGATCTACATCCTCTAAACGTGCACAACTTTCCCATAGGCTTTTAACCCACTGAGCTTGGCAATTTTGTGCTCCCTTCTAGACAAGAAGTCATACTTGAAGTCCAACGTGCTCTTTACAAACCACTTTGTTGCATAGTACCTATATCTGAGGCAGCTACGATGTGTGACTCCCATGTAAAAGCCGACCTTGCATGCTGCTGCAATATTGAAGGACACTAACAGGCCGATGATCCAACACCTACAAGTGGGTGATGCTCCATGCACCTGGGAGTGGACGACCCTACCTATGGGTGCTCCTTCATGCGTCATAGTGGTGGAAGATCATAACGCCTCCTAATCGGGAATGGCTGCATGACATTGCAGAAAGGTCTTGAGGTCAATGGAGGTGAAGCATTTCTACATTACCATTAGAAGCACAATTCAAAACATTGCAAGTTCAAAATCATCATAAAGATGCACAGGCACCTGAAAAGCTTAAAATTGATTCTTTAAACAACAAATTCTTGCATGAATTTGGTCAAGGTGTCAAGATATCATCGAAGGTTGAAAAGATTGTTAGGTTTGCGAATGATTTTGCATCCACTGCCACAAGTGTGCAATTATTCATGAGTCTAAGGGACACATCAGACAGAATGATGTTAGCTTTGTATGGTACACATAATTCATATGCACACTATGTAGACCAAAAAGGGCAACTATACAAAAAGGATCAACCAATGTTTGAACGGCCCACATACCAGCTCATAGAAGTGCGTCCAGTGATAGATCAGAAAGTATGATTCATCTCAGAGGAAATAATCTATTATAGCCCATCCTCTCTAGAGCTGAAGGATATTACCTGAGTGAATCCAAAAATCTGTTCAGAGCCAAATTCTCCTCCATCGGAAATAAATCTTTGATGTTGTGACCAAACGAGCATATACTTCGACCAAAACAGTCATAGATATAGACGAGACTCTAGCATCTATGATGCCTTGGGTCTTGAAACCATAGAAGCCCATATCATAGGAGACCCATGGGATAGACAATGTCATGGTAAAGATAATGCTATCTACAACTTGACTTGGGAAATAATTTATCATGTTTCACGGAGATACATAGGAAACTATACAGAAGGCTTACAGATGCCAAACATCAACAGTGCTACCCAAAGTGTGCCTTCACAATCCCAAAAGGTGAGACTCAACCAGAGCCAAACAGTTTTGAGTTGTCACAATGAAGCAGGCTATAGTGATCACCTTAGGAAGGGGGGAGCTGCAAATTCATCAAGCTCAGCTCTAGTACCAGAAAATGCTACACCAGTTAGAAGCCCAAGAACTTCTAGCCAGCAGACCTCTTCAAAGCAAAAACCATTGGAAGATCATATGGTTGTTGGAATTTTTTCATTGACCCAGAAACCATCAAAATTTGCAGAAAAATTCTTTTATGAAGATCATAAGGGACAAAAGTTTCAGTTGATCTCCACGAGTCAAAGTCAAAAGCCCAAAAATCCCATAGTGTTCAAACTGTTGCATGAGACCAAGCTCACATATGCATATCGAGATGCAAATGGCAATGAATCTCAGCAGGTTCATGACCTTGTACAAGCCCCTACAGATACTAAACCTGAAGTCAAGAACTATCTGAAGATGATGCAAAGCCTCAAGCTGTCAGAACAGGTGACAAAAAAGTCAAAATCAATGAGAGCTAAAGTCCAAAAGGCTACACAAAGGTCACCACCAAAATCTCCTCTGAAGAAAAAAATTCTGCCAGACAATGATTCATCTTGATCAATCGGAACTTCAGAAGATCTTAAAGAAATTTAGGCAATAAGAAGTGCAGATCAAACAGAATAAAGAGCAACCACGGAAGCTATTGAGCAGAGAATGCCATCAAAGCAAGAAGTTAAGAAGAACGAGGTTGCAGACAACCAAGAAGCAATAGGAAGTCCAAAGATCAATCACTCATTGCCAGCTAAATCAGCTGATGTAAGTGGAAAACAAAGTCTCAAACCACCCTCCATGGAGACACAATTAAATCAAGATGAGACCATGGCAAAAGTAGGTCAGAAATCTTCAATAGAACCAACAATGAGAATAGTTGTAGTTCTCAGTAGTACAAAAGGAGCAAGTGTCAGATGCAATGCTCTACTAGATAAAGAAGAAAATTACAATATGGTTGCAGACAACATCCAGAGCATTCTAGAGATTACTCCATGCAAACATAATATCAAAACAATGCTAGGTTTGCATACATGTCAAAAAGAAATGGTTGCTACCCTTAGCATCAAAATCATGAAGAGCAGGTGAAGTTTCAGGTGAAGCCTTCAAAGGAAATGCTTGCAGATGTCATACTTGGACATCATTGGTTAGATCAACACAAGGCCTACAAAGAAGATATAGTGCTAATACTCTCTTTTTCAAGAGGTAGCAAGCAACATTTATAGGTACCGTTAATGCTAGATTTAAAGTTACAAAAGTCACAGGAATCAAAGACAAATCTTGCAGACAAAGGTAAAGCTAAAGTGGACCTTCTACCGATTAGAAAAGAAGGTGTGACAACGTATGTCTCTACATCAAAGAACCCTCATGGATTAGGTTCTTCAAGTAAGTCAGGCTTTTGAAACTTCAAGTCAAGTGCTGACCCAACGGAAACCTCCAAGGAGACACCCAGAAAAGCAAAGATATTTCAGCCAAAGTACTCAAGAAAGCAAAGGAAAGTCAAGAAAGTGTTTGTTCAAAACAATTTAATCAAAGTCAATGATCCAGTTTGGATTAAAGACAGGGAGTCAACACAGAAAGACAAACACATGGGATGGATAGCATCACAATGGAGCTTAAAGGAACATGAGTACTATGGAGGTAATAGACAGATATGGGTGCCAAAACCGAAGGTTAGGGCATATGAAGTAATTTCATGTCCCTCCTAGGAAAGAAGGCCCACAAAGTATCAACCTGGACAATATCCTAAGATACCTAAGAAGTAGGCATACAACAAAATAACATCGAAAGATGCTAAAGTCTATCACAACTCTCAAGGGGATATAGAACAAAGATGGATATCAGAGAATTTTTCTCTTGGACAAGGATTCCACACAGGTTATACAAAGATTTGACTACCAGTCGACCATAAGCCAATTGCAACTACACGAGAGACCTACATGAAGATCTCAAGAACTTGACAAAACCTAGAACGAGGCAAAATCAACAATGGAGGTACAAAGGTCATCAAGAGATTTGGATTCCTAAGTATTCCAATGCTCCTAGTCAAAAACCAAATGTTGATAGTAAACAAAGGCCTACAACAACATCAAAGACTTCTATCAACAGGCCTAATTGGAGAATCAAAAAAATAATGGAGTCTTCACAGTCAAAGAAGGACGGCTCAACCAACGTGACTGCAGATTCAAAGATGATAAAAGAGGTATGGCAAAAGAAACCTTCAATGCCAACTTGGTCCTTCACGAACCCTCTTTTTGAGGATTCAAGATTACTTTTACCCAAAGAAATGTTTGTAGTAAGCACAAGAATGTAAAAAATCATGTCGCCAGGGTGCAAAAAACACTCTTTGGCATAGTCAGAGTTGGGCTGCTGAGCCATAAAATGAGCAAAGCATTAGTCCCGAAGCTTCAAGTCATATTAAACTCTGTGCTAAGAGTTGTAGTTATTAGGCTTACGCTCAAGCTGGAAGAGTTGAGCATATCTAAAGTCATATTGCTCATGCTAGATGAGATGAGCATAAGAGTCGAAGTCTATTAACTTACAATTGGTGGAATGTCATAGAATCCAACACTCACGCACAGTGCATAATAAGATGAGAGCACATATCCTCGTCAAAAAAACCATTCTTAAAGGGGTGCCAGCTTGCAAAGCCATGTCATATGATTTTATAGCTACACCATCTTTTTGAAGAACCCCTCAAAATCCTTCTTGCACAGCATATTGTTTTCCATGCATTTCTGTTAAGCATAAATAGGATGTCCCACCATTGGACATTTGCATTAGACACTCTTTTTGCTTCCACCTATGCACCTTAAGTGGACTGCAACAGGCAAACCAATTTTCCATCATGCTCCCTCTCATATTTTTTGCCTTTTTAATTCCATATCTATCAGCAAATAATTCCTTGAGTACTTTATTAATATTTCCCATGCTAATAAGTACTCCAATAATGCGCGTATCCCAAAGACACTTTTTTTCCACTAGGTTTTTTCCCTTTGGTCATCCAGGTATTAGACCCTAATTTCGATCCTCATCATTTTACTTCTCTTGTACATACTTTTCATAAATAAATAGGAGCCTCATCATTATGCTATTACAATGGACAAATGCAACATCATCTCTCACATCAAAAATATTCGGACCAATGCAGATGTTGCCGAAAATTGAACCTCATCAACAAATTCAACAAAATATGAAGACAACGAGTCCATCAACAACCAATCAAAAACCTTCCACAGCCTCCACGGACACTTCTCAACAGTGCCCGAGGATAGGCACTAAAATCCAAAGGGGGGAATGTTAACTAAGTCAATGTCAGTTAACAGAAGCTGCTAAAGACCAAAGACGTACGGATGCACATCGAAGATCAAAGTGAAGAAGCAATAAAGATTGGAGTTACACATTTATCACACGTTTTCTCAAAATGGTGACGTATTGTAAATTCCCGATTTATTTCAAGCCATTGTAATATTGTTAATGTGTTATGGGCTCAATAAGAGTTCCAAGATGTAAAGCATAGGTCACTTGGTAAGAATCTATGTAAGCACTTGGAAGATTTCAAACCACCTGAAGGTGATTGAAAGTGGTAAATAAACCACTTGAAAGTGGTTTGATGACATTTTTCAATCACCTTCAGGTGGTTTAGAGTGCTCCAGGTGGTTTCAAAAAGTTTAAAGCCCCTTTCAAACATGCAAAATAACTTCTTAGTGGTAAATGTTCCTCTTATGTGCTTTTACAAACACGAGAGTGGGTGTTATAAGTTGTAGGTGATGGTACCAACCATTTTGGTTATTTGTTCTCACATTATCTCTTTATTGCTTGCTTTTTTGTGCTGGTGGAATTTTACAGGCGGTTTCAGGAAATGCATCGGACAATGCGCATTTTGTTGAGATGCTTTGAGAATTTGAAGCCCTTTTTTTGTTCAAATATTGCGAGACCGCAATACCTGCTGCTGCGAATATCATGTGCAAGCTGTCTACTTGAAAGATGCTTTCAACCAAATGCATCAAGGTAGGTTTGGAGTACATGAAGAATCTTGTTGTTGTGCTTCTGATGTTTGTGACCCTGTAGTAAGTGGCAGTATATGTGTGGCTGCAAAGTCAACATTTGAGAGCCTCACAACACTATGGGAGTCCTTTTTGTGTCCTAAACCACAAAATTCCATGTTTCATTTACACATCTGCTTGATGGGAAAATGTGATCAGTGCGGTGCCAAACAACTCAGATGTTGTCCTCTTGAAGTACACAACAACAACTTTCAGGTGGCTGCAAAGGTTTTTGTTGGTGTGGAGACACAATCTATACATGAAGATGTCCAGCACCACAAAAGGAAAGATCTTGTTATTCATCAGATTGGATGCTCCACTTTCATTTCATTCATGAAAGACAAGCTGACCAAGTTTATCAAACATAACTACATCTACAGATTGTAGGCCAACCAATTCAAAGAGTGTCTACAAAGTTTTCCAAGTGATGTCGTTGTCTCTGTCGTGGACTTTGCAAAAAATTACAGTTTTAAAATTCAAAATGAGATCGAATCCATGCACTGTTATTCTAGTCAGGTGAGCATTTTGGTCCACATCTTCTATATGCCCTCGACAATGGGTGACATCATAAAAATTCTCCATTTTTATATATCTGATGACAATGTGCATGACACATTGTTCATTCAACACTGCTTTCTTTTGCATGACTAGTGGTTGAAGGACCAGGGCTTTTTTTTAAAGCGACACTGGGTATGGAATGATGGTGCAACATCACAATTCAAAGCACGATGACCTTTATTCTTTGTTGCAAGGTTTTCTCAGCTAACTGGGCTTGAGATGATGCACAACTATTTTGGGTCAAGTCATGGAAAAGGTGAACATGACAGTGCTGGTGAAGTCATAAAGAGGGCGTTAACCCATGAGCAATTGAAGGTGGATGGACACCACCTATATAATGCAGCAATAGTGGTCAAGTACCTCACCCTAATGAGCAATAGGAAAGACTGTTGGTCATCCGTGAACAAGGTCGATAGAGTCTTCTAGGAAATCAAGGTGGGTGATGTGTTGAGAGATATAGAATGTGATTGCAAGAAAATCAGTGGATAACGTTGGAGAGGGGGAATAGGGAACACACCCAGCACACAAAATACTTGCCTCTCTATAGCCCAGGGATTCCATAGCACCCCTAACCTCTCAAAAAACACCTTCAAATTGGCTTATTTGCACTAACAACTCCGCTTTAGCATACAAAACAACTACCTCACACCTTGCAAAAAACACCCACAACACAACAACACCCACACTACTCAACTCACCCTTGCGAATCACAAAACACTCCTAATCTGCCCTCTTGGTAGCACCTCTCGAGCTGCAGGCAAAACCTCTGCAAGCAATGGCCAATACACGAAGAGCGAGAGAAGAGGAGGGGGATGGGGAGAAGCAACACACGAGATTGGGGCAAGTGAGTGGTATCATTGCAAAGAGAGTAGTACAACCGATGTATGAAGCTTTAATGGCAAGCTTAGTAGCACACAAGCTTCAAGCTTTCACTTACTCACACATGCAAAAAAGCCCTTTAATTTTCGCATTTACAACCTTTTTAGGGGTACCTCTAGGAGGTCCAAAAAAACAAAAAGGGTGAGTTTCACCTCGCGTGGCCTTCACTTAGAGCTTCTTTTAGAATTGGATTGCATTGCCAACACATGGCATAGTTCACTTTTGGAAATATTTTCTTGGTGTGCACATTGGGCTTTGGTCCTCTCCCTTTTTGGCCGGCCGGACTTCCCCTTTCTTGGCCCTTGAATGCCATTAGCCTTACACTCCAACTGCCCTTACTGGCTTTGCAGCGGGACCCCTCCCCCTTGTCAAGGCAATAGTGATGTGGCTATTTGGGGGGGGGGGGGGGGGGGGGGGGCTTCCCCTCAAAAAACTTTGCCACTTACGGGCGCAAGCACCGCCCCCAATCCACTGCCATGTCATCACAGAAATCACCGCCATGCGGCGGCCACGAGCGCGCCATCGCCTTGCACCACCGGCTACTGCCGCCCAAAATCGCCACCGATAGCCAACGGCTGCCACAGCAGCGCTACCCCCACGGACGCCATAGACACTGGGGAGGAGAGCTCCTCTCCACCTCTTGGATACCTAATGAACCTCACGGTCCACTATAAATACTGCGGCTCCCCGGTTCGACACTGCGCATGTGGGTTTAGTGGAGCTGCCACGTGGCGGCTCCTGAAGCCATGAGCCGTTTGAACTACAAAACAACCCCTTTAGTGTTTTTAACCCACACTTTTTTCTAGTCCTGCCTTTACCAAGCTCCCATACTTAGCTCCCATGTCATACTGCCAAGCTATAAACACCTATTGAAAGTCCACTTTCCCGGCTCCAACCACACCTCCTGTCTCTGCATTTTGATTCATCGGCACCCTCGAACCAAGGCTTCCAAAAATGGGAAAAATCATCTGCAACCCGCTTCGGACAAAGGCACTCCAACTTTCGACTGCCATATCTTTCCGCTCCGGACTCCGTTTGGCATGCAGTCACTTCTTGCTAGCTGCGTATGATGTACACCCTGCTCTAGAACTTCGTCGAGGCTCAGAAGATGCCAGATGGCACATTCTCCAGTGCGGCCAAGTGGGCTCAGACCCGACCCCCGGGAAAACTTCAACTGATCATATCTTGCAAACCATGGCTCCGATCTGCAATCCGAAAAGACGGGTAGGCTCCATGAATTGAGCTCTACACATCTATACCTGAAGCTCCACTTGGACCATCTGTCTCCCACTGCCCTGTCCGGCAAAAAACTGCAAACCACCAAAGCTTCAACCTTCAATAACTTGGGCTCCGTAGCCCGGTTTGATGAGCCGTCTGGACCTGTTCCTTCAACACTTCAATCTCTTCATTTATGGACCCAAAGGCTGCACTTTGCATCTCCTTCACCTGCTACCCCAAGTAGCCCATTATGGAGCATTCCCTGGCCTATAAGCCGCATCATGCATACACTTCCGCTGCCACCTGCCATTCACACATCTTCCTAGCTGCTTCAGCCCTTTGCCATGCTTTTGCTTGCCTGTACACACCTGTCCATGCCACCTTCTAGAGTCGACACACTTTGGCTGCACCATCATTGCCCACCCCCTTGTTGAGCATTGATGCTCAACCTGCAAAACCTGGCACACACTATGAGAAAGCTGAAACCATATGTACACTATTTTATTGCACCCTATTGCCAAACCTTTAAGTGGGTTGCCCCACCCACTGCATAAGAATTTGATGCACCGCTAGCACTAACTCCCTTTCAAAGTAGAGCTTGAGACGAAGACCATTTATCCCGTGTTTAAGAAACCAACCGTCCAACCTGACTAGTGCATATGTACCATTGGGAAAAACCTGATGAACCTTGAAAGGTCCCGTCCACTTTTTCTTGAACTTCTTCTGAAAGGTGAAGTCAAGATAACTCTCATACTTCATCACTAGATCACCCTTCTCAATCTGCTTAGCTGGCAAATGTTGGTTGAACTTTGCTACCCTCCTTTCTCGTTGCTTCACATAAAAATCCTCCGCTACCTCATGATCCATCTTCAAGGTTTCGAGACTTGTATCCTATCCTGCAAAATATCTTGATGAGTTTTATCAATTCGCCATAAATCTTTGAGAACCCCTAGCTGCACATGCACAGGCAGGACCGCTTCCTTGCCATATACCAACTCGTATGGAGTGAAGTTGGTTGCCACCTTATAAGAAGTCATGTAAGTCCACAAACATTTATCAAGGTTAGATTCCCACTCTTCAACCTGCTGGTATATATACTTTGTAAGCATCTTGACTATCTGCCCATTTGCACTCTGCACCAAACCATTGCACTGTGGGTGGTATGGAGATGAAAATCGGTGTTGAATCCCCAATTTGTCCACCAGATCACGCACCAACTTACTTCTGAATCCCTGTCCTTGATCTGATATAAGCACCCAAGACACTCCAAAACGACAACATATGCAATCAAATACAAACTGAGCAACAGTATGCGCATTTACCTCTTTGACTGCTTTAGCCTCGACCCATCGTGTAAGGTAGTCTATTGCCACTACCACATGGGTGAAAGCATAGAATGGTGTCTAAATACTTGGTGTCCATGGACACCAAGTATGATGCTATGGATGGCACCATAGCTGGGCTTTTAAGTCAATAATTTTTGAAAGAATATAGGTAATGAGGCGGTCCGGGGCGGGCGACAAGAAGAGCAACCTCTAGACACCCTTCAAGGCTCCCGTGCTGCTCAATGGGGCTGGGGCACAACACAACACAAACCAAAACAACAAACCCACAGCCAAATCCCAACTACACAAGGGGCACCACCTAGTTTAAGAGCGAACTAGGACGCAAAAGAGGAAAATCGTTAGAGCAACCCACAAACAAGCAAGGAATTTACACTAACCCTAACACCAATGGAACACTCTCACACACTAAAACACGAGAGAGAGAGAGAGAGAGAGAGAGAGAGAGAGAGAGAGAGAGAGAGAGAGAGAGAGAGAGAGAGAGAGAGAGAGAGAGAGAGAGATAGTGCTCGGGCTGCTTTGAAATGTATCGGCAATGATCAAGCAAACACAACTATATATTTAAGAAAGAGAGAGATAGGGAGAGGGGGTGCTTGTTGCATTAATACCTTCTTACAAATCTGTCATGACAAATCAAAGTGAGATTAGTATTTGTTCAACATATGCTTGCGTAAATTTCACCACAACACATCACAAGAAAAGCCACCCCATTCACTGTCTTAAGGCCAGGGGAGTCCTCTCCACCCTGTCGCCCTCTTACAGTATGCGGGATTTATGGTTAGATTGATGACAACACTAGAGACAAGCTATCAAGAACTTAACACAAAACACCAAGACACTTACGCATCATTGTTGTCCATTACTTCACGTTGGAAGGGAGACAAAGTATCCAAGCTTAGTCCAAATCCACCCTCCTTGATTCAGCAAATGTTGGGCTTACACTAGTAGGAGAAATGATAGATTTCCTACTCTCAATTGAATGATCACTCTCTCTCTTACAATGGCATAGAGTTCCCTTGCTAATCCCCTATTACAACACATGCACATGCATAAGACAATGAGCTTCCACTCAAGAGCTCCTTCTAGAGAGGTTGAGCTTTGCTTCTCAAGCTATAGCATAGTGCTCTTGCTTATGGCTCCCCCTTTTTGTGCTAGCTACACCCTCCTTTTATAGCAATTTTGAAGGCTAGGGTTACTCCTCTAACCATGGTTGGGTTAGATTTTCAGCAATTTATCTAATTTCTTTTGCTTGGAATTATCAAGAAGTTGGTGGGGAAAGAGAGAGGAGAGAAATGGAGGTGATAGGACTTTTCATAGTGGGTTAGTGTTAGTAGAGTTAGTATTAATTTACAAATGGAATTGGATATTTACAATGGGAGTATCCATGTAGGATACAAATAAGCAAGAAAAACTCTTAAGAGGTAAGAAAAGGTGGATTTCTTACAAGGTTGATGCTCCAAGTGTCTTGAGTAGGGCCAATTTTGACGCTTGTTGACGGTCCACTAGCTTTGACGGTACATTTTTTCTCCACCTTGACCTTCCTTGAGAGACAAGGTAATTGAAGCTGAGTAATCAACCACCATGATGCTGTCTTTTAAGAGAAGAGGCTGAATTTTGTGGTTTTTTTGATAGATATGGGTGATTTGGAGGAGGAAAAATGAGACTAGGTGGTCAATTTTGGAATGGAATTGTGTGTGGGAGGTATGAGTTCACCATGGTTTCTCTTATTCTTCAAGGTTGAGGAGAAGGTGAGTAGGGTGCAGAGAGGAGTGGTGAGAGAGGTGGGGATGATGAGTGGAGAAGTGTGTGTGAAAGAGGAAAATGATAAAGTGGAAGAGAGAGTGTGGCTGCATAGCATGGGAAAACTGGGGTCCACTAATAAAATCATAGCTCACAGCTCGTAGCTCAAAAAAATATGAAAAAATTTGAGGCAAAAGTTCCGCTCACGAGCTACAACTTTTGTTTGTATCACCTTTTCAAATTCAGAGAGCAAGTGAACTTTAAAAATTCAGCAAAACCGATCGTTTTTTTCCACTACACAAGGTCCTTGTGGGGTCCTTCTTTGGATGATTCTTTTGAATACCTCCAAGAGTGAGCCCTTTATAGTGCATGTATGCATGCCACCTACCCTTGACCTTATTTGGTAGGTCTATAATTGAAGATATTGTTGAAATCATGATAGAAGTGAATAGTACAACTAAGAAAATCAAATATTGAGGGGTCTAAAAAATATGTACATGTCAAATATAAATAATATAAGTGGAAAAAATATAAAGGGGTCAAAAGAAATCTCTCTCATTATGAGGCTACCATAAAAAGATAAATATTTTTGGTGTTCTAATTTTTTAGAAAAAAAAAAAACAAAAAAAAACAATAAAACAAAATAGATGTAGGAAGGGAAAAATCACAATAGTGAAAAAATATACACATAAATAAAACTAGTTTCTTTTTATTTTTGTTGGGGTGGAGTTACACCAAATATAAGAGAAGCTTACATGAAAATATTTCTACATGGAATAAAGAGTATGAAAAATGGTAAGAAAAATTGTGGTAATGGTGAGGCAATGTACAGAGCATAAATAACACACACCTAGGTAGAAATATTTAAATAAATATCAAAATAATTATGAAAAAATCTTTTATTTAGGCCCTATATACAAAGAAATATTTACATACGCATGGGCCATAATATACTTTTTTTTTTTTTTTTTTTGGCTCAACTAGCCCAATGACTAGCTAATTGACGGTTTTTTTAAAAAGATATGGGAAAAGTCCCGTGACTCACGCACGCCTATGTACAGTGAAATGGTAGGGATAGCCACAGTGTTTGGGTGATTTTGGTAGGGTGAGGTAACTCACTGTGGCAATTACAAAGAGCCGAAAAACGGCTATCATTAGCCCTCCCCCTGGATGATGGTATATTCATGTACCATCATAGAGCATCTTTTCCAAAGAGAGTGCTTCAGAGTCCTTGACGAGATCTTTATTGTTTGGCACCTCAGAATTTTGGCTGGAGTTACACTCATGCTTCATGTAACAATACTTACATGAGATAGCGGCCTTTGGACAGATCTTTGGTAGATCCTTTGGTAGAAGGCGACTCAAATAGGGCTTCGAGCGATACCGGTTTACTTTCCTGGAGTGCTCTTTACCATTCAAGTCCATAAGCTGATAGTAACTTGAATTGAAAGCCTTCTTGACTATGTATGGCCCTTGCCATCTTGTTTCAAACTTGGCATCAAAACGATTGTCAAGTCGATTGTCATACGTTAGCACAAGCTCTCCTTCCTTGATGCCTTTGTCCTTCAGTTTCTTGTCGTGCGTTTCTTTCGCTTGTGTGGCTTTCCTCTTGTAGCACTCATATGCTGCTTCTCTTTTCCACTCAAGCTCCACTAACGTAAGAAGTCGATCCATCCATACCTCTTGATCATCTTGTGCTCCTTTGCCATGAAGTCGCATTGTTGGAATGTTGAGCTCGATAGGCTGCAAAGCCTCTTGACCATAGACCAAGTGAAATGGTGTGAACTCCGTGGCTTCTCTATATGTGGTTCGATATGCCCACAAGGCACCATCCAAGAAGTCATCCCATAATTTTGTCTTGTTTTGCACCATCTTTCTAATGATTCCTGCAATGACACCATTAGCCTTCTCCACCAAACCATTTGACTGTGGGTAGCATGGTGTGCTATGACGATGTAGAATGTGAAGCTCTTCACAAACTTCTGTGAGCAATCCTTTTCTAAACCCTAGACCATTATTAGAAACAATCTCCAAAGGTGTGCCAAATCTACAACAAATGTGAGTGTAGACGAATTTGCTCACTATCCTCTCATTTACCTTTGCCACACTTTGTGCTTCCACCCACCTAGTCATGTAGTCTACAGCCACTAGAATGTAGAGTTTACCATTCTTTGTCCTAGGCAGAGGACCCATAGCATCAATCCCCCACTTTTCAAAGGGTCCATTTGCAAGCACTATTTGCCTCGGGCCATGCACCAACCTTCTATTTCCATTCATCTGACAATTGTGACAACTTTTACACCAATGTTGGACATCCACATGTAGACTTGGCCAAACATACCCCGCAAGCAAAATCTTCTTCACAGTTAATTCTTGGGAAAAATGACCACCACATGCCTCTTCATGCAAACCTTTTAGAATGGCTGGAATTCCGCGATAGTTGGTACTCTTCTGCACACTTGATCCTTCCCTCTTTGATAGAGGGAGCCTTCTAGGAAGAGATATGCGCTTGCCTTCTTCATGAGTCTCCTCTTCTGAGCCTTCGTGAAGTCTTGTGGAAACTCGCCCTCCAAAATGTAGCTAATAATGGGAGTCAATGACTCCAATCCCTGGTATCTCGGTTGCTTGACAGTTGCTGCCACCATGATGACCTGCACTTCTTTCTCAACGCATGTAACTACTTGCTGTGCAAGTAAATCGGCATCTTCATTTTGTTTCCTAGGAATATGATATAGTTGCACTTCTTCAAATTGATTAAACAATCTACGAATGGCATGAACTTTTGTCCGTAAGCTTTCATTCTTGCATGCCCAAATGCCTAAAATCTGTTTAACAATGAGAAGTGCATCTCCCTTTACCATGAGGCGTTGTATCCCTTGGCCAATGCACATCTTCAAACCATGAATTAGTGTGTCGTATTCTGCTTCATTGTTGCTAGTTGAACTTGGTAGATTGAACTTCTCTTTCATGACCACCTCTCCACTTGGGTTGAGCAACACTAGCCCTCCCTCTGCTTTTCCTGTGGCTCGACGAAAAGCTCCATCAAAGAACAAGGTAAAAGCATTAGGAATACTTTTTGGTGGTGGTAATGGTAGGGTCTTTACTTCAGGCACCTTAATCTCCTTTTCATGCACCCTATAAGTGAGAATCCCTGCCAATTGTGCACGCACACTATCTTCTACCTTGAAAGAGTATTGAAACTCTTGCAACTCCATAATCCACTTTGAGATCCTAGTACTAAGATTCATTTGAGATGACACCCAAGGGAACAAATTCTCTGCAGTGAGAATTACAAAAGGTTTTGGTAGCAGGTAGGATCTAAACTTTCTCACCGCAAACATGAGAGAAAGCATCATGAGTTCTGCTTCTGTGTAGTCTCTCTCCAAAGCATTCATGACCCTACTAACAAAGTAGATGGGTCGCATCCTTGTACTGTGGGGATCTTGTTGTAGCAACACAGTACCAATTGTTTCCCTTCCAACACTAGAGCTAACAAAGAATGTGTACTCCCAACAAGGAGGCATGAGTGTTGGTAGCTCTGACAAAATGACTTTAATGTTACAAAAATACTCTTCAAGCTCATCAGACCATGCAAATTCTACTTGTTGTGTCAACTTTTGCAAAGGATGAAGCAACTCCGAAGCTAAGTGAATAAAGCGTGACATATACTTCACTTTTTGAATGAATGATATGACCTCTTTGAGATTCTTGGGTGAGGGGAGCTCAATAAGAGCCTTTGCCTTTGAAGGATCCACCTCAATGCCTTTATAGGAAACCTTGTGACCAAGCAAGATCACTTCATCCTCAGCTATGTGACACTTGTCGGGGTTGAGTTGACCTCCCATGTCATGGAGCTTCTTTAAACCTTCTTCTACCCTTTGTAGATGCAATGATTTTGAGCTATAAATGCAAAAATCATCAATAAAAACCCTAATGGACTTTCCAAAGAATGCTTGAAACACCATGTTCATGAAGCGTTGGAAAGTTGCAGGAGCATTTGTCAGGCCAAATGGCATGACTCTAAAAGCATAACAACCCCAAGGAGTGATAAAGGTTGTTTTCAATTGATCCTCCAATGCGATACCTATTTGAAAGTAACCCGAGTAGCCATCACACACAGTGTACTTCTCATGACCAACTACTTCATTTAGTATCTCATCCTGAAATGGGAGGGAAAAGTGATCTCTTTTTGTTGCCTCATTAAGTGGACGATAATCCACACACACCCTCCACTTGCCGTTTTTCTTAGGAGTGACAACAACGGGAGAGACCCACTCTGAATTCTCCACTGGATAAATGAAACCTGCTGCTAGAAGCTTTCTTACCTCCTTGAGTAGAGCCTGCTCCTTAATGACTCCTAGCCTTCGTAGCTTTTGAGCCTTAGGTGTGGCCTCTGGCTTCAACTCAATCTTGTGCTGAACAACATCTACTCCACGCACATCGGTGTAGTCTTTAGCAAAAAGCTTCGGAAATTTCCTTAGCACACATTTGAACTCCTCTCTTTCATTCTTTGTATGTGTTGTAGACAACATACCTTCTAACATTCCTTCATCTTCCACCTTTTGGTTCTCTTGGGAACCTACCTCTTCCAAACCTCGAGAAGAGGTCTCCTGGTTGTTTGGCTTAAACCTTACCCCCATGACTTCAATGGAGGACTCCTCTTCAGTAATGCTGCCGCTACTTTCTTCTTCTGAAGTGTTTTCAGTCCAATCTTCTTCCGTCTCACTTTGAGATGATTCTTCATGGAGCTCCTCTTGGCGTTGCTCCTTCATGTCAAAGACAACCTTCTTGTGATTGTCATTCCTACAAATTAGCTTTCCACTCTCCCAATCCTGCAAAGCTTGCATTTTCATTAGCCATGGTCTTCCTACGATAAATGGATAACCACTTCCCTTGGTCGACATAACATAAAAATCCACCGCTTTCTTAATGCCAAAGGCCTCTACAAAGACATTTTTACAAATCCCTACACACCTAGCCTTGCTATTGTTTGCCATCTTGACTTTGATTTCAGGTGTCTCATGGATGTGCATGCCTAGTCTTTGCATGAGTCCCTCTGTCATGATGCAAATTTGTGCACCCCCATCCACTAGACCTTTCCTAACCAATCTTCCTTTGATGTAACAGTCTAGCACCGGTGTAATGTCC
Source organism: Adiantum capillus-veneris (assembly GCF_014529385.1). Classification (NCBI taxonomy): domain Eukaryota; kingdom Viridiplantae; phylum Streptophyta; class Polypodiopsida; order Polypodiales; family Pteridaceae; genus Adiantum; species Adiantum capillus-veneris. The sequence continues at coordinate 136,462,342 of NC_140944.1, read as the reverse complement.
TCATTCATTTCAGCTTGTGCAATTTTTACAACAGGCACACTCTCTTTTACCTTTCTCCTAGTGCGAACTGCCCTTGTTAAATCCCTCCTTACTTGTGGACATAATGCAAGAAATTGAGGCCATGAAATATCAGGACCCTTACCTCTCATGTCTTCCAACAAGTTGTACGGAGCCATACCATGTCCAAGAGGGAAGTCTTGGAGGTTGATACGACGTCGAGTCCTCTTGGTTTCCTTGGTCTCCTTTGCCTTTTTGCCTTGTCCATGGTCACTCTGTGATGTGACTCCTTCTTTCTCTTTACCTTTCCCTCGGCCACGCTTAATGCCATTGGCTTCCATGTCAACCTCATTTGAATTTGTCACCTCTACCACATGCACATTTGGATCTGGCAAAGGTGGAACTCCTTCTATCCCTTGTGGAGGTGGTCTTGGTCCATTTGGCCTTTGTAGAAGCCTTGGTTGCTGACCAGCTCCTTCTCCTGCATTCATCATTGGGTAATTCAAGTTAGGTCTCCCTGGCTCTCCACGGGGCCAAGGACAATTATACATCCCATGTCCAGACTCTCCGCAATTCCAACATTGCAAGACTCTCCTAGGTCGTGGATCTCTCTCTTCAGACTTCTTTGCTTGTCCCTTTGGACCTACAGCTTGTGCAAGGTGAATTGACAGGCTGCTTAAAGATTCGCTTAACTTCTCAATTACTTCCGCCGTTACCTCAGGAAGCTCCCTCGATGTTGATGCTTGTGACTTACCTTTGGGTCTAAGACCTTCTATTGGAACCTCTCCCCTTAAGCACTTGAGTTTCCTATATTTCTCAGCAGCCCTAGTTTCCGCTGCATGAAAAGTAGCAGGTGCACCTGCCTTAACTTTTACCTTAAGGTCAGGAAAGAGTCCGGCTATGAACCTCTCCTTCTTTAAAAATTCTGCACCATCACCAGGGTTAGCAACATTTCGTATCCATAGAGCCCAAAGACGTAGAAACTCTTGCTTGTACAAGTAGTAGTCATCTAAGTCTTTTTGCTTATGAGAAACAATGTCTTGCCATAGTTTTTGAGTGTTTTGGGGATCAAAGAAGTATCTCTTAAAACGATTCAAAACTTCTGTGTAATTCCCCTTAACTTCCTCAGGAAAAGAGTCAAACCAAGTACTAGCATCTTTCCTAAGGACCACCTCAAACATTTCTACACGTTCTTGATCGGTTACTATCCTCTTGATACGGCAAGACATCTTGAAATTTGCTAAAAATAATTCTGCATCCTCTCCAGGCTCTCCAAAGAAAAGAGGATATCCAGACATTTGGCGTTGGCTCTCCATTATTATGAAAGATTACAACACGAGTTACGATAAGGGATACAATAGAGATTTAGAACCACTCGCCTGAAAATGAAGAAGTAAGAAAATACCACTCTAGGTTTTCTTCTTCAGCTATCCAAGCTTCAATAAGGTCTCGATTTGTTTGATCAAAACAAAAAGGTAGACTATTGATGAGCTCTAAGAAGGGTTGAAATTCTTCAAAGCTAAGGCGATAAACAGAAATCTCTAGAACTTCATTTTCTGGATCCAAAAGAGCAACCACGTCCCAAGTGATAAATTGCACTTGCTCTACAATTCCCAACGCACAAGCGGTTTGTATAAAAACTAGATCTTCATGCTCGTCGAAGGCCGTGAGAAAGTAGCAATTGACTAGGAGCTCCTTTCCTTCGAGTTCCACACAGTCGGAGTGAGGCAACCTTCTCACAATTTCATAAAGAACATCCTCATCAAGTCCAATCAAGTTTGCAAGATTTAAAGACTCCACTTGTGCTACAAAATTCCTGGACAAAAACTCCTTAGGATTATGGTTAAATCATTCAAAAACATAAAGAGATTTACAATGTCTCTATGAACAAAGTGTCATAGAAGGTAGAGAAGGATGAGAATTTATACAAATTTGCAATCTTCTCTATGCTCTCTTTATTAAGACAAGCTCTGAATAGCTCCCTATCTCCTTTGTTGAAAGCGAAAGGAAGACTATTAATAAGACGCAAATGAGGGAAAGATTCACCAAATGTGAGTCTATGAAGCATGAACTCTGGCCGCAAGTTTCCTGAAGAGTCTTCCTCAATGGTGAAATGCACTCGCCAAACGCCAAATTTCACTCTATTTACCAATCTTAGGGCACACACTAGTTGGATGAATGCGCGGTCTTCCTTAGTGCCCAACAACAAGAGGAAAATGGAATCCACGCGTAGGACCTTCCGTCTTAACTTCACCACCCTCTTGTTATGAGGGAGACGCCTTACTACTTGCTCCTGCAACTCAATTGGTAATAGAGCTAGATCTCTAAGGATTGAACTTTCACTGCACACATATTCCCAGTTAGAACAAATGATCGTTTTTTTTGTTTCTTGTAACAACTTGGACAAAGAAAAAACAAACACACACTATTTTGCTGGGCCGCACTTCATTTTAAAATAAAATGAACACATGTACATCAAAAGAAGTGTGGTAGTTGATGAGAGGTAGAATGACAGGGTTTGGTGATGCAATAATTTCTCCTGCTCTTTGAGCACCAAACATGAACACCATTCGTTGTTGAAAATGGATCTTTCTACTAATTGCAACGTTTATTCTAATGTGTGGAGTAAAATGAAAGGGAAAAACCTCTATTCCTGGGCCATTATCCATGGCTATGCATGTCCTAATGCTTAAAATAACACAAAAATATAGACGTCCAAGCTAATATCGTACCTAATAAGAGGCAAAATAAAAGGATTTACCGAATTGTTTATCTCGGCTAACCTAAGAGGACCTAAAATTCTACGAATTACTCGCTGAAATTGCAACTTAGTACTAACAATTATGTGTACCTTTTGCCTTGCAATGGGAATGAAGGGATCATACAAATTCTCGTGATTCATGCAAGCTACTTGATTATGCTAAAGGTTGAGCCTTCACAAAACATACACAAGCCTGTCCTCCGTGGGGGCACCAATTTGAGGCGGTCCGGGGCGGGCGACAAGAAGAGCAACCTCTAGACACCCTTCAAGGCTCCCGTGCTGCTCAATGGGGCTGGGGCACAACACAACACAAACCAAAACAACAAACCCACAGCCAAATCCCAACTACACAAGGGGCACCACCTAGTTTAAGAGCGAACTAGGACGCAAAAGAGGAGAATCGTTAGAGCAACCCACAAACAAGCAAGGAATTTACACTAACCCTAACACCAATGGAACACTCTCACACACTAAAACAAGAGAGAGAGAGAGAGAGAGAGAGAGAGAGAGAGAGAGAGAGAGAGAGAGAGAGAGAGAGAGAGAGAGAGAGAGAGATAGTGCTCGGACTGCTTTGAAATGTATCGGCAATGATCAAGCAAACACAACTATATATTTAAGAAAGAGAGAGACATGGAGAGGGGGTGCTTGTTGCATTAATACCTTCTTACAAATCTGTCATGACAAATCAAAGTGAGATTAGTATTTGTTCAACATATGCTTGCGTAAATTTCACCACAACACATCACAAGAAAAGCCACCCCAATCACTGTCTTAAGGCCAGGGGAGTCCTCTCCACCCTGTCGCCCTCTTACAGTATGCGGGATTTATGGCTAGATTGATGACAACACCAGAGACAAGCTATCAAGAACTTAACAAAAAACACCAAGACACTTACGCATCATTGTTGTCCATTACTTCACGTTGGAAGGGAGACAAAGTATCCAAGCTTAGTCCAAATCCACCCTCCTTGATTCAGCAAATGTTAGGCTTACACTAGTAGGAGAAATGATAGATTTCCTACTCTCAATTGAATGATCACTCTCTCTCTTACAATGGCATAGAGTTCCCTTGCTAATCCCCTATTACAACACATGCACGCACATGCATAAGACAATGAGCTTCCACTCAAGAGCTCCTTCTAGAGAGGTTGAGCTTTGCTTCTCAAGCTATAGCATAGTGCTCTTGCTTATGGCTCCCCCTTTTTGTGCTAGCTACACCCTCCTTTTATAGCAATTTTGAAGGCTAGGGTTACTCCTCTAACCATGGTTGGGTTAGATTTTCAGCAATTTATCTAATTTCTTTTGCTTGGAATTATCAAGAAGTTGGTGGGGAAAGAGAGAGGAGAGAAATGGAGGTGATAGGACTTTTCATAGTGGGTTAATGTTAGTAGAGTTAGTATTAATTTACAAATGGAATTGGATATTTACAATGGGAGTATCCATGTAGGATACAAATAAGCAAGAAAAACTCTTAAGAGGTAAGAAAAGGTGGATTTCTTACAAGGTTGATGCTCCAAGTGTCTTGAGTAGGGCCAATTTTGACGCTTGTTGACGGTCCACTAGCTTTGACGGTACATTTTTTCTCCACCCTTGACCTTCCTTGAGAGACAAGGTAATTGAAGCTGAGTAATCAACCACCATGATGCTGTCTTTTAAGAGAAGAGGCTGAATTTTGTGGTTTTTTTGATAGATATGGGTAATTTGGAGGAGGAAAAATGAGACTAGGTGGTCAATTTTGGAATGGAATTGTGTGTGGGAGGTATGAGTTCACCATGGTTTCTCTTATTCTTCAAGGTTGAGGAGAAGGTGAGTAGGGTGCAGAGAGGAGTGGTGAGAGAAGTGGGGATGATGAGTGGAGAAGTGTGTGTGAAAGAGGAAAATGATAAAGTGGAAGAGAGAGTGTGGCTGCATAGCATGGGAAAACTGGGGTCCACTAATAAAATCATAGCTCACAGCTCGTAGCTCAAAAAAATATGAGGCAAAAGTTCAGCTCACAAGCTACAACTTTTGTTTGTATCACCTTTTCAAATTCGGAGAGCAAGTGAACTTTAAAAATTCAGCAAAACCGATCGTTTTTTTCCACTACACAAGGTCCTTGTGGGGTCCTTCTTTGGATGATTCTTTTGAATACCTCCAAGAGTGAGCCCTCCATAGTGCATGTATGCATGCCACCTACCCTTGACCTTATTTGGTAGGTCTATAATTGAAGATATTGTTGAAATCATGATATAAGTGAATAGTACAACTAAGAAAATCAAATATTGAGGGGTCTAAAAAATATGTACATGTCAAATATAAATAATATAAGTGGAAAAAATATAAAGGGGTCAAAAGAAATCTCTCTCATTATGAGGCTACCATAAAAAGATAAATATTTTTGGTATTCTAATTTTTTAGAAAAAAAAACAAAAAACAAAAAACAATAAAACAAAATAGATGTAGGAAGGGAAAAATCACAATAGTGAAAAAATATACACATAAATAAAACTAGTTTCTTTTTATTTTTGTTGGGGTGGAGTTACACCAAATATAAGAGAAGCTTACATGAAAATATTTCTATATGGAATAAAGAGTATGAAAAATGGTAAGAAAAATTGTGGTAATGGTGAGGCAATGTACAGAGCATAAATAACACACACCTAGGTAGAAATATTTAAATAAATATCAAAATAATTATGAAAAAATCTTTTATTTAGGCCCTATATACAAAGAAATATTTACATACGCATGGGCCATAATATACTTTTTTTTTTTTTTTTTTTTGGCTCAACTAGCCCAATGAGTAGCTAATTGACGGTTTTTTTAAAGAAGATATGGGAAAAGTCCCGTGACTCACGCACGCCTATGTACAGTGAAATGGTAGGGATAGCCACAGTGTTTGGGTGATTTTGGTAGGGTGAGGTAACTCACTGTGGCAATTACAAAGAGCCGAAAAACGGCTATCAATAAGATAACTGACTTCACGACTCCACTACTCAGATTGAAAGACATGGAGTGGTTAGCACGCGTCCAATGCCCATCTCCGTCTCTCTCTTAGATGGCCTCCAATGCCCATCTCCATCTCTCTCTCTCTCTCTCTCTCTTCTACTCTCCTGTTCAGAATATGGATGATGGAGACTCCCTTCCTCTTGCTTTGGTTCCAGCTCATACCTCCTCACAAGCAGCAATGGAGCTTCTTGAACTCAACAATGCAGCACAACTGGATTTCAGTTCACTATTACAATCAGGAAGTTTTGTACGATTTCATTCATTTCAAACTACTGCAGACTGTTCCAGGATGGTGGACGACGGATTTTATGATGAGGCACATGGAATAGACACAATTCATACGTAGGTGCACTCCAAGAGAAAGGCTTGTCTAAATGAGGATGGAATTATTGCAGTGAGGAAGTATGAAGCACAGGCTAAACGTGAGTACAGAAAGCGATGTCGTGCAAGAAAGCAAGTACAGCCAAGCGTCAACATTGGAGCGGAAGATTGTCATAGGGAGGACGTCGATGTACACACAAGGAAGACAAGAAGCAACATACTATTCAGAATATTGTTCAACACATTGTGAGACAGTTGCATAGTTACGGGAAAGAAGATAAGAATGCAATTCTTCAAGGTGTTTTCAATGATGATAGAATCTTGCCATTCTGTGAAGATTTGTATCTTCCTGCAAATGGCCTTATTTCTGCACTCAAGGTCTCCTTACAGGAATTAAAGATTCCAAAATCAGCTGACGAGATGTTTTTAAAATGAAGCACATTCAGCATGCTGGTGAATGGATTACTGCATGATAATGGGAGCCAAGGTAGAGGTGTTACTCTACATAAAGTGGCAAAGCTATTAAATGTTCATCCAAGGAATTTATATTCAGCTTTGGGTAGAATTGACAGTGATCCTATGTCAAGTACGCTGAGGTTCGACTTATGCAAAAGGAAGTCTGGAAATGCTGGGTCCTTATCGGAGGAATTGAAGCAGACAATTATTACATTTTGGATAGAGCACAGTAGGGTGTCTCCAAACAAGAAAGATATTTTTCGGAAACGATTGGGCAGAAAACATTATCAAGAGCATCCCATTCACTTACTTGATGAATCTCAGGTAAACATGTCTCATTATTACAATGAATAACTCTCAAGTGAAACATCTCACTCTTATGAATAGCTACCCATTGCGTGTTATGGAGTTGTGTACATCCTAATATATGTGATATGTAGCCAAGTAATGTGTCAAGATAGTCCATTGTCTCTACCTATGCTATTCTGTGTGCTATATTGCACAAGTGTAGCCCAATGTCCCTGTCTATGCTATAAGTGTGCCATGTAAAAGGACTCTATTGTAGTAAGATAGCAACATGTGTGCTATACAGTAAAAGTGTGTGTAAGAATAGCACAATGTTCTTGTCTATGATATGATGTGTGGTATGTGAAAGAGCTATATTACATATTGAGAGCACTATGTGTGCCATATAGCGTTAGTGTGTGTAATAAGAGGCCAATGTCCCTATCTATGCTATTATGTCATAGTATTTCTTACAGTATGAGTGCTATATAGCATAGCTATGTGTAATAATAGCCCGATGGTCTTGTCTATGCTATTATGTGTGCCATGTAGCAGGACTCTATCAGAGTATGACAACATCATGTCTGCTATATAGCAATAGCACAATATACCTATCTATGGTATTATGTTTGCTATCAGATTTTATAATATTATGAGAGCACTATGTGTGCTACATAGCAGATGTTAGTGTAATAGTAGCACGGTATCCATGTCTATGCTATTATGTGTGCTATGCAGAGTGTGATATGTGTAATAATAGCACAATATCCCTGTCTATGCTCTTTTGTGTGTTATGTAGAAGAACTGTGTTATAATATGAGAGCACTATGTGTGCTATATAGCAGACGTGTGTGATGTGTGTGTAATAACAACTAAAAATCCCTATCTATGCTATTATGTGTTATATGACAAAATTGAGCATGTAATGAAAGCTGAGTTATCTATCTATGCTATTATTTGTGCTATGTAGCATAGCTATGTGTATTTATACCAATGCATCTGTAGCTATGCTATTATGTGTGATATATAGCAAAATGTAATTCTAATGCATTTTTTTTTTCAAGCAGACAGAGTATTTCTTGAAGTTTAAAGATAGCCACCCACATGTGACAATTGGGCAAAGATCCTTTGAGAAGCTGAAGCCTTGGTTCGTGCGAAAGTTGAAAGATCGAAATACTTGCTGTTGTGTTTATCATATCAAACTGATGTATCTCAAAGATGCATTTAATGTTATGTGTTCATCTGCTTTTGGTTTTCATGGGAGGTCATGTACATGTAAATGCAATGTTTGCAAATCAGATGGGGTGAATGCAGAATGTCTTGCCTTTGAGCACGAAGTTGTGGGAATCATGCGTATGTACAAAGGTTGAGGGGGATATGTTCCATAAACACACCTGCTTGATGGGCCAATGCAAAAACTGTGGTGTGGAAAAGCTCAGCCTTTGTCCACGAGAACTTGCAGAGATGACAAAGACAATTCCACTGCAAGTCTTCGAGGACATTAAAGTTCAAACTAAGCATGGTCTGAGTAAGAGAAAGATGTTGTCACTCAAACAGGTGGCTTTAAGTGAGCTGACAGGGAGGATAAAAGACGACATCAGAATCTTCATTGAGCACAATTTCACTTACAGATGGCAGGCACATCAATACAGAGAATTTTTGAAGGTGTTTCCTTCAGATACCATTATATCTGTAGTAGACTTTGTTGAAAATTACTCGTTCAAAGAGAAAAATGAAGTACAATCCATGCATTGGCATACAAATCAATGCACCATCCTTGTTCACATAACGTACATGCGTGACAACGAAGATGACAGTATTATCAAGCATATGCATTTCTACATCTCCGATGATAGGCAACATGATACACTATTTGTCCATCATTGTTTTCTTCTTTGTGATCAGTGGCTTAAAGACCAGGGGCTGAATTTCAAGAAGCACTGGATGTGGTCAGATGGTGCAGCCTCGTAATTCAAGGCTGCAAGGCCATTTTACTTTGTTGCTAGATATTACAAACTAACAGGTACAGAGATGACATGGAATTTTTTTGGCTCTGGCCATGGCAAGGGGGAGCATGATGGCACTGGCGCTGTGATAAAGAGAGCCCTTACACATGAACAACTCAAGAGTAACGAAGTTGTTCTTAGGCAAGCTGCAGACGTGGTTGCATTTTTGACGAGAACAATGTCCAATGCTGCATGTAGCTCTTATGCACAATCCATTAAAGCAGGTCCTACTATAAACAGGAAATTTTGGCTAGTAAAAGAGACAGAAGTGGACAGGTCTAATCTATGGGGTTGTGAGAGAGTACTAGGATCTCGATCACTCCATTGCATTTCAGGATTTTGTCGTCATGATCCTACTCAATTAAGGACCAGGCGGCTTTCTTGTTTTTGTGATGCTTGCATGAAGGGCCATTGGAGGACTTGTTTCAGCAAATCATATGCAGAAAAGTGGACACATAAGGCATTGAAACCACTCTCTAAGGTAGCAGAAGAGACTGAGGTACCAAAAGATGAAGCTGCAATGTTTGAGGGATCCCAGGATATGTTGAGTGAGTATCTCATTGAAGGTGATAACTTTGTAGTCAATGCAGACGCTGGCAATGCAGAAGGTGTAGAGTTCTTTCTTTTGAGATGTACAAAGAGAAAATGGATGACAGATTGCATCTTAAGAGATAAGTGGAAAAACAAATGTGATAAAAACACTTATGTTGTCACAGGGTGTTATTATCAACAACAAGAGGGGGACCCAAATCACTACACTCTACTTGATGATAGGGGAGTTACTAACCTGTACTCTCACCTTGTTCGGGCAATCAAGTTTGACATGCCTTTGGTAGATGCTACCTCAAAGACATATTATTTATCTCCAGAACTACATGAAACCATTTACAATGCCTATGAAGCAGCATGATACCTATTTAACAGGCTTATATTATGTTCTATATAGCCTTCACCATTCAGTACCTCCTTACACATGTCCATTGTGCTATGTATCACATAACACACAACCACACAAAGCACATAGCATAGAATCACACACATTTCAGATAATGAGGTTACTATTGTGAACATGTTGCACCTTGAAAAAATTTAGCCAAGATATTTGTCAGAAACGATTGGGAAGAAAACATTATCAAGAGCATCCCATTCACTTTCTTGATGAATCTCAGGTAAACATGTCTCATTCTTACAATCATCTCACTCTTATGAATAGCTACCCATTGAGTGTTATGGAGTTGTGTACATGCTACTATATGTGATATGTAGACAAGTAATGTGTCAAGATAGTCCATTGTCTCTACCTAGGCTATTATGTGTGCTATATTGTACAAGTGTGTGTAATAATAGCCCAATGTCCCTGTCTATGCTATAAAAGGACTCTATTGTAGTAAGATAGCAACATGTGTGCTATACAGTAAAAGTGTGTATCACATAGCACAATGTTCCTGTCTATGATATGATGTGTGGTATGTGAAAGAGCTATATTACATATTGAGAGCACTATGTGTGCCATATAGCGTAAGTGTGTGTAATAAGAGGCCAATCTCCATATCTATGCTATTATGTCATAGTATTTCTTGCAGTATGAGTGCTATATAGCATAACTATGTGTAATAATAGCCCGATGGTCCTGTCTATGCTATTATGTGTGCCATGTAGCAGGACTCTATCAGAGTATGACAACATCATATCAGCAAAATAAAATTACATCATATCACCAAAATAAAATTACATCATTCAATCATTAAGTTTAGAGAACTTTGAACAGGTCAGTTTTTTGTATAGTAATCACAAGTATATTCAGTGCACAAAATGCTGTATACATGATTCCATAACCACAATCAACCTTCTTTACATACTTCTCGTTGACTTCTATAGTGGCTGATGACATGAGTAGACACACTGTCCGAAGGATTTTCAAACTGGTTCATCTTTGCATAAGCATTAGGGCTGGGTGAGACTGTCCACTTGACTAACCAAGGGAACAATGTGCCAACGAGGTAAATTGGGGACTGACAAATATCTGCTAGTTCAAATGAAGTAGGACAAACACAAGTCCCGGGAGGGTTGAGCAGACACTTGTAGAGTGTGTCATCCACCACCAGTGTATTATCAGAGTTGAACTTAGGATGGTGCTTCCAAAAGTCTTTCAAACACTTGAAAAATATGGGCTTTGCGTTATCTCTACATGGAGGGATCCCAGGAACTTCATTTAGATTGAAGCTCGCCTCTCTACACCCCTCTTGACCGATAATATCGAGGAAATGCTGTTTGTTCAGCCTAGGAAAGCATGCACTCAAAGAAAGTGCTAGATTGTCTTGGGTCATGCAGCTCCATAGTGCAACTTGTGCTCTTTGCAGCAGTGCATGCAAAAAGATTGATGCATTGGGCCTGACCACATATTCAAATTGCATCTTTCCTGTAGCATTTGGTGCAGTGACTACCTGACACCTTGATCTTGCCCAATCAGGAATACTGCTTCTCGCTATTCCTTTGTAGAAGGAGACCTTATACCTCCTTATGAGAAGCCTATTCACATCCAGTATGATGCATAAATTGTCCCTTCTCTTCTTGTACTCAAAAGACGCAGGAGGGAGTGCAACAATCTGTACTGGAATTACCACAAGACACGGCCTCTCTTGCCTCTCATATTCATGTCCATTTTTGGCCTCTTTATCAGCATTCTTTGTACCTGCCTCATCTGTATCTGTAGGAGCCGCTCGACCCATAGGGACCTCTGGACTTTTACCTTTGGTATTCCCAACAGTGGGATCTGTACAAGACTCAGTTGTATCATGTGCAACTGCCTCTTTCGTGTCCACAGCAGCCATGAAATGCTCTCCCATTGCCTCTCCCGATTCAGCTGCTCTGTCAGTGGGCACCACTGCGCCTTTCCCTGCCTCATTGTTTTGCTCTATACATGCCTCAATTGTATTATGTGTATTTGTCTCTTTCATGTCCGTAGCAGCCACGAGAACTTCTCCCATTGCCTCTCCCGATTGAACTGCTCTGTCGTATGCCTCAGCTGTGTCGGTAGAAGCCGCGACATCACTGTTACCCACTACTAAGCCTATTCGAGGTACTCTCTTAGTGAGGTCCTCCTCACCCAAGCCTCCCATATCTTCAACAGCGGCATCTGTACCCTTTGCCTCCTCTGCATCAACAATGTCATCAGCTGCATCACTTGGACATACCACCTGGGCTTGAGCTGTGACATCACTTGCACCCACTGCCTCACGTTGTGAGCGGGATGAAAACACACACAACGCCTCTATAACGACCCGACACACACTCTTGGGAAGATACACACACACACACTATGGGGCACCACTCGGCTTAGACAACACACCTAGCCGAGACAGGGAACACACCTATGGAGTGAGAGGAGAGAGACTATCCACTTGCCCACTCCACACAGACACACACACACACACACACACACACACCCAAAAAACTCAGCTCAAAAGAGGAGAATTTCTGATGTTTAGATACAATTGAGCTTGGGCCAACACCAATGGGGCAAATAGCTCACACAATATGGGTAAAATAAGCCAGATACAATCACAAACTAGAGCAGAAACTTCGCTCGTAGGAGAAACTTACACAGAAAAACAGCAAGAAAAGAGTGAGGAATTTGGCAAAATGAACAGCGCCATCGCGTCCGGAATGGCCCAAAACCCCAGTCTACAATGTCAAAGTGCTCAAATCCGACCTCGGATGAGCAGTTTACGGCCAAAACAGGCTCCAAAATGAGCAAAAACACACCTACGGCTGTTCCTCCTCTCTTCTCCACGTTTTTTCTGGTCTTCTCTCTCTTTTTTCAGTTCCCACACTTAGATTTATTAGTTGGGCACCCTTGGCCTTTTAGATGACCTCAAACGGACCCCGAACAGGCCAAAAACTGACCTCGCAGTGCATAGTTGTCACCTTTTTGCATCATTCGCACACCTGGCACTCAGCTTTTTTCCAATAATGCATCTCGCCACCACGTGAAGTGGCCCCAAAAAGTGGTCCTAATGATGAACTTTCTGCATAACTCTCACCAGAAAACACCCACGTTGTGTCCGTCCTCATCCGCGTGCAAATATTGACCTCGTTCGCCCTCCTGACGCCACTAGATGCCATCTGACGCACCTGCTGACCTCACGTCGTCGGCCCGCGGATAGCTTCCTCGAGAAGTTTTATGCGCTACCAAATCCTCTCTATTGTAGAAAAAACACACTAGTATTGATAATAGTGAAAATCGCTACACTATGTACATGCTGTCCTACCTGTACACATGTGGGCCCCACATAACCACCCGGCTAAGGAAAATGGGCAATCCTTTATTTGATGTACCATGCATGTATATGTACATATGCACAATCCCTTGCTCCAAAAAACTCCTGACATAATTTGCCCATCCCCTAGCCTGCTAGGTCATTCATGATCAGCAGCAGCAAAGAGAGATATGAGACTCGCCGCATCACAGGTCTCCTCATCCTTCACCAACATTGCTTGCTCCACAGACAGATCATCGTGCTCCACCATCATCAATCTAGCATGATACAATTTAAGACGCAATCCATTTACCCTTGACTTATGTAGAACACCATCCAGGTTAGCCAGCTGATATGTGCCATTTGGAAAACACTCCACTACCTTGAAAGGGCCTTCCCACTTAATTTGAAACTTCTTTTGGAAGGTGTTGTCCAGCTTACTGTTGTAGCGCAAAACCAAGTCATGTTTCTTGATACCCTTACTTTTGACCTTTTCATTTATCTTTGCCAAAGCCTTATCCTGCATCTGCCCATAATGCTCCAATGCGCTCATCCTATCCAACTGGACCTCTTGTAACTGCAAGAGCCTCTCTTTGAATGCATCACTAGGCGACCCAAGCAACTTCTCTAACATCTTGACCGCAGGCAACTCTACCTCCACAGGCAATAGTGCTTCCTTTCTATACACCAAATGAAATGGAGTAAACCCTGTACCTGTCTTCACCGAAGTACGGTAAGCCCATAATGCACTAGGCAATTCCAAATCCCAATTCTTTCCTTGGTGCTCTGTCACTTTAGAAAGAATTTGTACCAACTCACCATTGAATCTTTCATTTAAGCCATTACACTACGGGTAATAAGGAGTGGTATGCTGGTGCCTAATCTTCATCTTTGTGCATAAGAAGTCTAGCAGTTTAGCTCTAAATCCTGGCCCCTTATCTGAAAGTAGCTCTAATGGCACCCCAAACTTGCAACATATTTCATCATACACAAATTTTGCCACATCCTTTGCAGTGATCTGTTTTACTGCTATAGCCTCTGCCCATCTAGAGAGATAGTCCACTGCCGTCAAGATATAGCTTTTGCCCCGCTTGTGATAGGTAACGGGCCTATTGCATCAATCCCCCACTTTTCAAACACATCAAACGCCATAATGGTTTTTCGTAGCTCTGGCTTCAACACTCTCTTCCCAAATGCTTGACACCTATTGCAAGACCTACACCAATGGTGAACATCCTTGTGCAAACTAGGCCATACATACCCCTCTTGCAAAATCTTATGCAAGGTGATCTTTAGAGCAAAATGGCCACCACATGCGCCTTCATGATTCTCTTCCAACACTCTGTAAAGCTCCTCCCGTCAAGGTACACGTCTCAACACGAGATCAGCCCCTTTCATGTATAAGACATCACCAATCAATTTGTACCTGTATGCTCTACGCACAAAGCCATACTTCTTAGACTTCTGAATCTCCTTTGGACTGATTCCTGTTAGCAAAAACTCCTCTTCTTGAGCCAAACTTTCCCGGCCATGATAAAGAGGTAAAGTGGTCCTCAACACAAATAGCTCCCCAATCATGCCTTAAGCTGCTTCATGTGCCTCTCCATTTAGAGCACGTTCAATGTGTCTGATGATCCATGCTTCGAACTTTTTTAACAGGCCTTTAATTCTGAAGCACATTTCCTTCAATGAGGTGTTCTTGCTCTTCCACACACCCAGCACTTGCTTCACCACTAACAAGGCATCACCTTTTATGCTCAACCTTTGAACCCCATGCTTCAAACAAATGTGTAATCCGGCTTCCAATGTAGCATATTCAACCTCATTGTTACTATGCGCATCCAATTTGAACCCTCTCTTGCATACTAGCTTCCCATCTAGATCATAAAGTGCTATACCCCCTGAAGCTGCATCGTGGCTCTTTCTGTATGAACCATCAAAGAACAACACATGTGCATTTCTGATCTGTGGCACTTCTTTAACTACCTTTCTCACCACCTCTTCCTTAACAATAAGGGGATTCTCCTTGTAGGTCAACAAATCAGCTAGGGTAGCCCTTGTACTATCTTACACTAGAAAAGAGAACTCAAACTCTTGCAGCTCAATTACCCATTTCTTCACCACATTTGACATGTTAGTACCATTAATTAACTGTGGCAAAAAGGCATAACTCGTCAAGAAAACAAAAGGCCGTGGTAGCAAGTAATGACGAAATCATCGACAACCAAATATTACACTGGCCATCACTAGCTCTACTTCCGATAACTTTCTCTCCGCTACCAACTTCACTCGGCTTGCACAATACACTGGCCTCATATAATGGCTGCCCTTCCCCTTTTGCAATGGCATGGCTCCAATGGCATCATCCCCTACTGATGGATTTACATAAAAACTTTCTCCCAATCAGGAGCCTGCATGGCTGACAACCCCCCTAACACCTCTTTTACCTCTTGAAACACTTCTTCACACTTGTCATCCCATTGCAATGGATCATGCTTTGCCACTTGCTGTAATGGATAAAGAAGCTGCGAAGACAATGGAATAAACCGTGCCATGTACTTCACTTTGTGTATAAAGGTTGCCAATTGCTTCGTACTCGTAGGTGATGGAAGAAGAATAATAGACTTAACCTTGTCTGGATCAGCCTCAATGCCATTTTCTGACACCATATGGCCCAATAACTTCACCCTTGGCTGTGCTAGATGACATTTCTTTGGATTTAGTTGTTCTCCACATTCATCATATCGAGCGAATACCATCTGTAGCTTCTCATGGTGATCAGCCCTGCTGCTATAGACACAGAAGTCATCCATAAAAGCTTTAACACAACTACCAATGAATGGTTCCAACACCCAATTTGCTCTCTCTTGATAGAAGGAAGGTCCATTTGACAACCCAAATGGCAATACTGTGTAGCAATAGCAGCCCCATGGCGTAATAAAAGTTGTCTTTGTGCGGTCTTTAAGAGCAATCTTCAATTGAAAATAGCCTGAAAAACCATCACACACACTGTACCTCTCATAACCTGCCACTGAATCCAAGATCTGATCGATGAATGGAAGAGGATATGGGTTCTTCTTAGTGGCTGCGTTTAAGGGTTTAAAATCCACACAAATTCTCCACTTCCCATCCTTCTTTGGACTGACTACAACTGGACTCACCCATTCTGTGGTCTCCACTGGAACTATGAACCCTGCCTTCAATAACTTATCCACCTCTACCCGCAAGGCTTCCATTTGCTCTTGACCCATCCTTCTTAGCCTTTGCCGCACTGGCTTAGCACCTTCTTTCAGCTCTATATGCATCTCTTCACCCTTGAACCCTCTGATCTCTTCATATGAAGTAATGATTAAATCAGGAAAACTAGACAGAATTTGCAAATATATATCCTTCTCCATAGCTGAGAGGTCTCCACTGATCATTTGTGTCATCAATTCCTGCTTCTTTGACAACTCAACCTTGGTTTGCATCAGCCCTTCAATCACTTCATAAGGCCCTTCACTTTCATCTTCAACTTCATTCGCAAATGCGACTAAACCACACTCTTGGATTTCTTTATCCATCAAAAGAAATGCAACATCAGCATCCTCATCACTGCTGGTAGTGCTATCACTGTCCTCATCTGTCACCGTGGAAGAGTCTTCATCACTAGACTCATCCTCATCTTCATAAAGCTCCTCTAATCATTTCCTTGTGTCCATATTATAAAGCTTCTTGGTACCTGTATTTCCATAGAGGCTAATCGTACCATGTCGCCAATCTTGAACAGCTCCCACTGCACGTAACCATGGTCTGCCCAGTATAATAGGATATGCTCCCAACCCTGCTGGCATCACATGAAAATCAACCACTGCCTTTGCATCATATGCCTCCACTTCTAAGCTCTTTACAACACCTAAGCATTTTACTTTTTGATGGTTTGCCAATCTGATCCGAAAACCTGACACCCCAGCCACTGTGAGACCCATTTTCTCAACGCATGAGTATGTTATGACGCATATTTGGGCTCCGCCATCCACATAACCTTGTCCCAAATTTTTCCTTTTATGCCACACATCTACTATTGGACAAATGTCTGGTAGCTCGTCCATTGCCAACACCTCCACTGAACCTCTCTCTGGCTCTTTCTCCATTGGGTTAACCATCCTCTTCCACTGTCGCTTTAGCTTAGGCACCATCTCTATAAGCTGCCCAAAAGTAACATCTGCCTTTCTGCTCGTCAGATCCTCATTCAAGTCATAGCTTAATTGCCCATCCCCTAGTGGAAAATCTGAAACATGAAACTTTCGACGAGCTCTCCTTTTCCTCTTGGCCTTGACATCCTCACCTTCATGGCTCTTTCCTTTCTTCTTACTAGGACCTGGGGCACTTCTTCCTTCCTTATCCTCTGTGGTCCTCTTCCCAATAGGCATCACTAATGTATCCTCTAGCTTTGATGCCTTCTCCAAGGTGACTACACTTAGCACTTTTGTCTTTCCCTTTTCCTCCTGGGTCAGTCCACTGGTTCCTTCGTCTCCCTTAATTTCGATGCCATAATCATTTGACCTAGTTAGCACCTATCTTGGCAATGGATACATGTCTCCCCCCATCCTTGGTGGCTTATCACATTGCGGGCTGATGTGACCCAACTCTCCACAATTATAACATGTGGGCGTCTGCCTCCAAAACCTACCATTGCTTTCTCCAACACCATTCCTAGGCCTTTCTTCACCTCCTGGCTGATTTGCAAACCTCCCTCGACCTCGATTATTTCCCACTTGACCTAGCATGTTTAGGCTGAGATTCTTCATCAAATCTACCATTTGCCTCATGTCTTGCCTTAGCCCATCATCTTGCACTGCTGTAGTGACCACTGTTGGCATAACCTGAGTAGTAACAGGAACCACTGGTTCATGATGAACCACTGACATGCGCCCTTGTAAAGACTCTATAGGCTGAAATTCAGACCTCATTGGCAAAGACTCCACCCCTAACTGGCTCATTTTCCTCAGCTTCCACTCTTTGTTCCTTGCTACCTCTAGTGCATCCTCATATGTCCTAGGCTTCTTTAGCTCCACTCTCCAACGTATATTCTCCCAAAGACCAGCCAAGAACCTGTCCTTCTTCATCATGTCAGGCGGGGGTACCTGTGGTGCTAAAGCCTTGCACATTCACTCCCATGCCAATGAAAACTTACGTATGTACGCATCTACTGGCTCACCTTCCTTTTGCACCAAAGCCTATACTTCTTGCCACACCTTGTCAGGATCTTCTATCTTCACAAACTCCACTTCCAACCCATGTCGTAGATTGTCCCAACTCAACCTTACGGGTAGATCAGCCACACGCAACTCCTCTTCAAATGCTTTAGACCAAACTCGTGCATCACTCTTCAAACAAATTTGGAGAAGGCGTAACATTTGCGTAGGGTCATGAATCTGGTTGCTAATGCAGGCAACCTCCATCTTTTCCAAAAATTCTTCCACATCTTCATCACTTCTTCCATGAAACTCCGGATAAGAGAAAGCCATGGCTACCCAAGTTATGATGCTTTGAGAACCCCTTCGAACACACGTGCAAGAACCCAAAACTTTTCACTACCCAATCCCCAGAAACTTCAATGGAGCTCAACTTTAGATAAGGACAAACACATGCACATCAAATGAGTTTTCATAGTTAATCATCGGAATGACAACAGGCAAAGGACATTCCAGGATCTCTCTCAATCTTCTTGGCCCAAACATAAAGACTATGTGCTGCTGGAAAAAGATCTTCCTGGACACATGAACATTTATCTGGATTCTTTGAGTTAAATGAAATGGAGTGAATTGAGGGCCATTTTGATCATCCATTAAAGCCAACCATGAAGCTCCCAAGAAGGCACACCTAACTCAACCTCTGATTTTGCCAAAATTTCAGCAGCATAACAGCATAAATGGCTCAAAATACCAAAAAACCAGCCATCATAACTTGGGAAAATTTCGACAGAGTTTCCCCAGAAGTAGAGCAGTAGGAACCGAAAATATAGACTGTCTATGTATGCATAAACTGTCAACAATAGAACCCGAGCATCAAGTAGGACTCACTAGTACATAGCCTATGGCGAGGTCACAAAAAGGGTGCTCCAGCTACCTGTATCATCGAAAGGATCTCTACATTTGAGAATCCCCCAGCTCAATAAAAACCTCACGCTATCGACCCTCACACGAAGGCTAATGCAAATCGCATATAGTCAAGTCTCAAAAATGACTATCTTCCAGACCAAGTCTCAGAAATGGCTGGGACTGCCAAATACAACCAAGTATGGCTCCACAAATGCGTACAATGGGAGTTTCCACAAGTAACGTACAATCCAGCAGACAATGCGCTCAAATAGGTGCCAAGTGATGCATTCCCACAACAACTGCAAGTGACATCACTGCTAGTATATCACTGTACTCCAGCTACCTGTACCTGTGTGAATCACCTGTACCTGTACCGGTCCCTGTAACCTGTAACCTGTAACCTGTAATCTGCAACCTGCAACCTGTAATCCCGAAGCTCAAAGCTCGAAGCAGAAGGTACTCGAAGAAGATCCTCAGTGGGGGCACCAAAAGAATGTGAGCGGGATGAAAACACACACAGCGCCTCTATAATGACCCGACACACACTCTTGGGAAGATACACACACACACTATGGGGTACCACTCGGCTTAGACAACACACCTGGTCGAGACAGGGAACACACCTCTGGAGTGAGAGGAGAGAGACTATCCACTTGCCCACTCCACACAGACACACACACACACACACACACCCAAAAAACTCAGCTCAAAAGAGGAGAATTTCTGATGTTTAGATACAATTGAGCTTGGGCCAACACCAATGGGGCAAATAGCTCATACAATATGGGTAAAATAATCCAGATACAATCACAAACTAGAGCAGAAACTTCGCTCGTAGGAGAAACTTACACAGAAAAACAGCAAGAAAAGAGTGAGGAATTTGGCAAAATGGACAGCGCCATCGCGTCCGGAACGGCCCAAAACCCCAGTCTACAATGTCAAAGTGCTCAAATCCAACCTCGGATGAGCAGTTTACGGCTTAAACAGGCTCCAAAATGAGCAAAAACACACCTACGGCTGTTCCTCCTCTCTTCTCCACGTTTTTTCTGGTCTTCTCTCTCTTTTTTCAGTTCCCACACTTAGATTTATTAGTTGGGCACCCTTGGCCTTTTAGATGACCTCAAACGGACCCCGAACAGGCCAAAAACTGACCTCGCAGTGCATAGTTGTCACCTTTTTGCATCATTCGCACACCTGGCACTCAGCTTTTTTCCAATAATGCATCTCGCCACCACGTGAAGTGGCCCCAAAAAGTGGTCCTAATGATGACCTTTCTGCATAACTCTCACCAGAAAACACCCACGTTGTGTCCGTCCTCATCCGCGTGCAAATATTGACCTCGTTCGCCCTCCTGACGCCACTAGATGCCATCTGACGCACCTGCTGACCTCACATCGTCGGCCCACGGATAGCTTCCTCGAGAAGTTTTATGCGCTACCAAATCCTCTCTATTGTAGAAAAAACACACTAGTATTGATAATAGTGAAAATCGCTGCACTATATACATGCTGTCCTACCTGTACACATGTGGGCCCCACATAACCACCCGGCTAAGGAAAATGGGCAATCCTTTATTTGATGCACCATGCATGTATATGTACATATGCACAATCCCTTGCTCCAAAAAACTCCTGACAACGTGTTCCAGCTTCTCTCTCAATGAGGACCTCCTCACCCATGCCTTTGGTATCCTCAACAGTGGCATCTGTATCCGTAGGCACAACTGCATCAAGAAGGGCATCCATGACAGCATGAACAATACTTTCTGTTCCACCATCATTAACATTGCCATCAGCAGCAGCATCTGTGCTAGCATCAACTTCCATAGCATCCACAATGTCATTTGTGCAGGCATCAACTACCGTAGCATCAGCAATGGCATCTGTGCAGGCATCAACTGTGGTAGCATCATCAATGGCATCTGTTCCAGATTCAACAGTGGCATCTGTACCCATAGCCACAACTGCATCAAGAAGGGCATCTATGACAGCATGAACAATATTTTCTGTTCCACCATCATTAACATTGCCATCAGTAGCAGCATCTGTGCGAGCATCAACTTCCATAGCATCCACAATGTCATTTGTGCAGGCATCAACTACCGTAGCATCAACAATGGCATCTGTGCAGGCATCAACTGTGGTAGCATCATCAATGGCATATGTGCCAGATTCAATAGAGGCATATGTACCCATAGCCACAACTGCATCAAGAAGGGCATCTATGACAGCATGAACAATACTTTCTGTTCCACCATCATTAACATTGCCATCAGCCGCAGCAGAATCTGTGCGAGCATCAAATTCCATAGCATCCACAATGTCATTTGTGCAGGCCTCAACTAGCATAGCATCAGCAATGGCATCTGTGTAGGCATCAACTACCATAGCATCATCAATGGCATCTGTGCCAAATTCAACTGTGGTGGGGGTGGGTAATGTACCCTTTTCAAGTTTAGCACGGTCAACATTTGTATGCACATCATCATGCACAACCTGCACATCAACTGCATTAGGCACATTTGGAACAAATTCAGTAGTACTAGTAGGTGTGCAGGGATCAACTGTATCAAAAGACTCTTTTTTTTTGCCTGTAACCCCCCTGGAAGCTGTAGCACCCCCTCTTGGATTCTTCACAGGATAAGACTGAGCCAGTGAACCTACAGACCCCTCAACTGTATCAAAAGACACTTTTTTTTTGCCTGTAACCCCTTTGGAAGCTGTAGCACCCCTTCTTGGATTCTTCACAGGATAAGACTGAGCCAGTGAACCTACAGACCCCTCATCTCGAAACCCTGAAGAGCGAGTGCGTCTCATGCAAGTTCCTCTTTTTTCAGCTTCTTGATTATCTACGACAAGAGAAAGTAGAAACATATTACTAAACATGTACAGAAAATAAATCAAATAGTTTGCAACTACTCAATGCAAAGAATTATAAGACATGTCACTAACAAATTCCAACACTTGATTCATCAATGAGCATGGATACAATAGGGGTGCAATGGATTGCACATGCCTTCTAAAGGCATCTTCTAATTGCATGAAGTTACAAAAAAAACACACTCATTGCTTTGCATTTGGTTTCTTTCTCTTCCTAAATGAATCAAGAGGTATATCCATTGTGGGACTTCCACCTAAGTTCTTGGGAGTCGATTTCTTGCGCTTTGGTGTTGGCTTCTTCCCCGTTGGAGGGGGTGTTGCTTTCACCGCATCTGCAACTGCCTCATCTGATGCATCATCTCTAGTGTCCACACTTGGTGATGATTTGGCACTCAACGGAGAACGCAACAGCCTTCTTGGAGTTAGTTGTTGCCTAGGTGATTTGACTGCAGAAGACTTTGCCATCAAGATGTCTTCAACTACTCCACGTACTGCATCCCCTACGGCAGACTCCATTTCAAGGGCTCGCTGCATCCCACGGGTAGACTCCGCTTCAAGGCCTGGCTGCATCCCTAGGGTAATCAAGCCATTCTTCCTTGTGGAATGCATCGTCTTGTTGAAGCAAGCATGCGATGATTGTTCTACAAAGCAAGCTATTTACAAAGTCTCACTTGGAGTATCCCAAAATACACGCATAAATACTGATTTTGGTACCTACCAGTGGCCTGCGTAGAGACTCTCTCTGTTTTTGTCCTCAATGATTCTTGTATACAGGTCTCTGCTGCAATGTCTGTACCTGCAAATGATTTCATTTTATGCAAGAGTTTAAACTACCAATGGAAAGTGGGCCTGCAATAGTAGTAGTAAATAATTGACACAGTGACTACGTGCACTTGATTCTTTCATCTCACTCTTCACCTTCAGACCAATCATATGCTTAGCTCTAGGGGGAACAGACATGTTGCAATCTAGTGCAACACAATAGCCATAGTCCCTACATACATGCGCGAAGCATAGCATATGGTACACATGGGTGCAAGGCAGGGAGAATACATCCAAGCTTCTGGCATCGAACGGGAATCCACATCCTACACAATGGTAGAACCCATTAAGTGCCACCTCGCTAATGCTCTGCTTAAAATCCACAGGAGGAAAAGGCTTCATCAAACTGGCTCCCACGTTATGTGAAGTCCTCTCCATGGTAACACAAAATTTAAAGTGCTCTGATTCCTGTGCTATGTTGGTCTCTACTTCTGCAAGTAGTGCCTGTGAAACAAAGAAGACAACACATCTAATTTAAGTCTCAATAACCCAAAAAAGCAGATTGCTGAAAAGAATATGCAGCGTGAATCTTATCCCTTATTTGCAATACCACATATAAGACAAGCACTTACTCTATATGCTATAAACACAAGCTTGATGTGGTATATGATATGCAATGTGCTATATAGCACATAGCACAGTCCAAGTATAATGTGCTATAAGTGCTACATAGAGTATGCACTGTAGATCATAACAGAGAGACTTTTTAAAATACCAGATATAGCCCAAACATTTTCTCTATATGCTATATAGCACAAGCTTGTTGGGTATATGATATGCAGTGGGCTATATGAGACATAGCACATAGCATATAGCACAAATATTGTGCTATGTAGCACATATCACAATTAGAGATGTGCTATGTAGCACATAGCAAAAATAGAGATTGTGCTATATAGCACAATTCACTATTCCACACACTCCAGGGCTATATTGTGAACATATAACACACAAAATGTGCTATTTAGCACATAGCACATAAAAATATTGTGCTATGTAGCACATATCAATATTTAACACACACTTCAGGGCTATACTGTGAGCATATAGCATACAGGTATGCTATATAGCACATATTACACATGTCCATTGTGCTATGTATCACATAGCACATAACCACACATAGCATATAACCACCCACTCCATGAAGATGATGGCTATGTTGTGACCATATAGCACATAGCACATAGCATATAACCACCCACTCCATGAAGATGATGGCTATGTTGTGGCCATATAGCACATATTTTGTGCTATATAGCACATGGAAGAAATAGAATATGCTCATATAGTACATAACCATACAATCCATAACACTCTAACCACATAACCACATGGAAGTGAACCACATACTCCAAAACAAATTGAAGCACATGTAGGAGGGTATGCACCTTTGCTTTAGCCACATTGGCTTCTAATTCAGCAACGTTATCTCTAGTAGTACTCGAGAACTGTCCAATCAAATCAATCAGGCGTTATCAAGCTACAGGGTCTTGCACGCAATCAATCTCCGTTTGCAACTTTATGGCCAAAGTGTTTGAGCTTTGAGCACCCTCAGCCCTATGCAATTTTCTGACTTGATCCTCTACCTGCTTCTTTGCACCCTCAAGTCTTGACTTATAGTCTTGAAATCTGCCCTCTACAATATTCTTCATTTCTGCAAGTGCCCTACTATCCTCCTCTGCCAATTGTACCAGGCATCCTCCTGTAGGCACGCTTGACAATGGTACAGACGTACCTTCTGTTTTCAATGATGATCTGGTAGAGGCAGCAGTGGTTTTGGAACCTCTCCCTCTACCACTCATCTGCTCTTCCCACCTCTTGATCTTGTTTTGCAAGTTGTGTCTTTCTTCTGAGGCTCTCATTGCCCTCTCTGCAAAGATAGCCCAAGAAATTTGATGTTTGCCAGATTCACTGCAGTTTTCCAATGCAAAGGCCTTTGCAAATTGAGTCCCTACTTCATACATGAAGGGACCCTCCTGGTAGACATCCCAGTGTCTCCACACAAGCCTTTGTAAGAACTCCGAGACATGTTCAATGGGAGAGACATACCTCGAAGAGAAGAGGGCGGTTACTGCAATCGTCCTTGAAGCAGCCAAGCTTGCACAGTAGAAGCTCTAAGCACAGTAGACCATGAGCACGCGTGCACACGAGAGAGAGAGAGAGGCGGGGGGTCGGGGGGCACGGTGTTTGAAACTGCCAACTACTCATGAAACAAAGTGGGTGTGTGAAGGCTGAATTTTTTAGTATAACATTTTTTAGAATATAAATTTGGACGTCTGAAATATGGCACCAGTGACCACACCCCCAATGTCATGCTATGCTATTTAATTATATCACATATATAGCTTTCCACCTATTCATGCTTTCACCCACATATTTCTTACCGTTTGCTGACTTGGGCAATGGACCAATTGCATCCAAACCCCACTTTTCAAAGGCATCATGTGCGATGATAACCCCTTGTTGCTCGGCTACCAGTCGTCTTTCACCCATCACTTGGCACTGATGGCACGTCTTGCACCAATAGTGCACATCTCGCACCACAGAAGGCCACCAGAGACCACTTCTTAAGATACGAAACAAAACTTGACTCTTACCCTGATGACCGCTTTCCTCATGGCACTGCGCCAAGACCATGTCAATCTCTTCTTTGTAAAGGACACGACGTAGCACCCCATCTCGATCGTGCACCATAAGATCTTCACCAACAAGAGTGAACCTTTTAGCTTTTTGAACAACCCTCCTCTTTTATAGCTTGGAAAGCCCGTCGGAACATTGACCTGTACTCAAAAAATCATCAATATCCTTCAAAGTCTCTCTACCTGCATAAGTGGCCGGTCCCACATACTTACTCGACACTTGAGTCTGAACATGACTCCTAGCCAAACGATATGCTTCTTGATTTTGTTCTCTTCTCACATGTTTGAACTGCACTGCTTCAAAAAACTTCAACAGCTTCTTTATGGAAAAAAACCAATTCTTGAGAGAGTCCCTCTTTACCTGCCATTGGCCCAGAAGTTGTTTGATAACCAGTAAAGCATCACCTTTTACAACCAACCTCTAAATGTCAAAGTCAATGCACTGCTTGAGTCCCAGGTGTAAGGTAAGATACTCTGCTTCATTGTTGGTATGCACCTCCTCCAAGTCGTAAGCTTTGGAAAAAATGACTGTGCCATGCGGATCCTGAATAACCACACCTCCTCCTGCTTTCTGTGTTACTCGTCTGTAAGCACCATCAAACCACATTGTGAAGGCCTCTTCCAAATCAGGTTCTTCCTTATCCTCCTCTTGTACCACCCTTGGATAAATTGGCAACTCAACCTCCTTGTTGACCAAAATGTCCACCAAATGAGACCGCCGAGTGTAATCCACTTTGAGCTCAAACTCAAACTCTTGAAGCTCGATCACCCACTTCATGATTTGCTTCCCTGGATTCAAGTGTAGCACCACTTTAGGCAAAAGATTGTTAGCAGTCAATACATAAAACTTTCGAACAACCAAATATACTTTCAACTTTCTGCAGGCAAAGACCAGAGCCATAACCCACTGGTCTGCCTCCGTATAAGTAGCTTCACCTGGACTAATGACCCTGCTTTCGAAATAAATGGGCTTATAACTCCTGCCTACCTTTTGTAGAAATACTGCTCCAATAGCCACCGTTCCCACCGTCATAGAAATTAAAAAATCATCCTCATGATTAGGAGGACACACTGCAGGTAACTGACATAGAATACCTTTCACTTTATCAAAGGCCTCTTGAGCTTCCTCATCCCACCGAAATCCATGCACCTGTTGAGCCCTTTTCTGAAGAGGGTAGACATATTGAGACAACATCCAAAAAAAACGGGACAAATACTTTAACTTATGCATGAAAGAAGCCAATTTTGTTGCACTGGTTGGAGGCTCCATAATAACCAATGCTTTCACCTTCTCTGGATCTGCTTCAATCCCGTTCTGTGATACCACATGGCCTAGCAACTGAACCCTTGGTTGTGCTAGCTTGCACTTCTTTGGATTCAACTAACCTCCTTATTCATCTAGCCTTTGAAAACACAGCCTTAACTTGGACAAATGCTCTTCCCTGGAACTATAGAAACCAATATCATCCATAAACACCTTGATGAACTTACCCAAGTAAGGCCCAAACACCTTGTTCATCCAATCTTGAAAAGTCGTATACGCATTCACTAGTCCAAAAGGAATTCTCCAGTACGCAAAGAAACCCCATGGAGAAATGAAGGTAGTCTTCAACTGGTCCTCCAAAGCAATACCGATCTGAAAATACCCTGAAAACCCATCCATGACAGAATAGCGCTCATGTCCGGCAACCTGGTTTAAAATCTCATCTTGAAAAGGCAAAGGGTAATGGTTCCGCTTGGTTGCAGCATTCAAAGGCTTATAATCTACACATACTCACCATTTTCCATTTTTCTTCGGGGTAATGACAACAGGAGAAACCCACTCAGATGTATTTATTGGATATATAATACCTGCCTCGAGCAACTTATTGATCTCCTGCCATAGAGCTTCTTTTTGAATATCCCCCAACCTTCTGAGCTTTTGTGCTTTTGGCCTGTATCCTTCTTTAAGCAGAATCACCAGAAGATGGAGAGGGGGAATAGGGAACACACCCAACACACAAAATACTTGCCTCTCTATAGCCCAGGGATTCCACAACACCCCTAACCTCTCAAAAAACACCTTCAAATTGGCTTATTTGTACTAACAACTCCGCTTTAGCATACAAAACAACTACCTCACACCTTGCAAAAAACACCCACAACACAACAACACCCACACTGCTCAAGTCACCCTTCCGAATCACAAAACACTCCTAATCTGCCCTCTTGGTAGCACCTCTCAAGCTGCAAGAAAACCCTCTGCAAAGCAATGGCCAATACACGAAGAGCGAGAGAAGAGGAGGGGGATGGGGAGAAGCAACACACGAGATTGGGGCAAGTGAGTGGTATCATTGCATAGAGAGTAGTACAACCGATGTATGCAGGTTCAATGGCAAGCTTAGCAGCACACAAGCTTCAAGCTTTCACTTAGTCACACAGGCAAAAGAGCCCTTTAATTTTCGCATTTACAACCTTTTTAGGGGTACCTCTAGGAGGTCCAAAAAAAGAAAAAGGGTGAGTTTCACCTCCCGTGGCCTTCACTTAGAGCTTCTTTTAGAATTGGATTGCATTGCCAACACATGGTATAGTTCACTTTTGGAAATATTTTCTTGGTGTGCAAATTGGGCTTTGGTCCTCTCCCTTTTTGGCCAGCCGGACTTCCCCTTTCTTGACCCTTGAATGCCATTAGCCTTACACTCCAACTGCCCTTACTAGCTTTGCAGTGGGACCCCTCCCCCTTGTCAAGGCAATAGGGATGTCGCTATTGGGGGGGGCCTTCCCCTCAAAAAACTTTGCCGCTTACGGGCGCGGGAACCGCCCCCAATACACTGCCATGTCATCACAGAAATCATCGACATGCGGCGGCCACGGGTGCACCATCACCTTGCACCACCGGCCACTGCCGCCCAAAATCGCCACCGACAGCCAAAGGCCGCCACAGCAGCGCTACCCCCACGGACGCCATAGCCACTGGGGAGAGGAGCTCCCCTCCACCTCTTGGATACCTAATAAACCTCATGGTCCACTATAAATACTGCGGCCCCCCGGTTTGACACTGCGTATGTGGGTTTAGTGGAGCTGCCATGTGGCGGCTCTTGAAGCCATGAGCCCTTTGAACTACAAAACAACCCCTTGAGTTTTTTTAACCCACACTTTTTTTGGTCCTGCCTTTACCAAGCTCCCATGTCATACTGCCAAGCTATAAACACCTATTAAAAGTCCACTTTCCCGGCTCCAACCACACCTCCTGTCTCTGCATTTTGATTCATCGGCACCCTCGAACCAAGTCTTCCAAAAATGGGAAAAATCATATGCAACCCGCTTCGGACAAAGGCACTCCAACTTTTGACTGCCATATCTTTCCGCTCCGGACTCCGTTTGGCATGCAGTCACTTCTTGCTAGCTCCGTATGATGTACACCCTGCTCTAGATCTTTGTCGAGTCTTAGAAGATGCCAGATGGCACATTCTCCAATGTGGCCAAGTGGGCTCAGACCTGAACCCCGGGAAAACTTCAACTGATCATATCTTGCAAACCATGGCTCCGATCCGCAATCCGAAAAGACGGGTAGGCTCCATGAATTGAGCTACACATCTATACCTCAAGCTCTACTTGGACCATCTGTCTCCCGCTGCCCTGTCCGGCAAAAAACTGCAAACCACCAAAGCTTCAACCTTCAATAACTTGGGCTCCGTAGCCCGGTTTGATGAGCCGTCTGGACCTGTTCCTTCAACACTTCAAGCTCTTCATTTATGGACCCAAAGGCTTCACTTTGCATCTCCTTCACGTGCTACCCCAAGTAGCCCATTATGGAGCATTCCCTGGCCTATAAGCCGCATGATGCATACACTTCCGCTGCCACCTGCCATTCCCAGATCTTGCTAGCTACTTCAGTCCTTTGCCATGCTTTTGCTTGCCTATACACACTTGTCCATGCCACCTTCTAGAGTCGACACACTTTGGCTGCACCAACGTTCGATGCCTTGTGTGAATGGTTTCTCTCCAATAGAATACGACTGCACTGAGGTGTAGAAATCTATCCTGTTTCTGTCATGCTTATGTGCATGGTCAATGGAGAAGATGTGCAAACAAAGCTCACGTAGAAGCATGGTAGTACTTGAGGATCATAGCAACATAGGCGAACATAGATGAAGATGTTTCAAGTGATGAGGAGATTGATGCATCTATGTATGCTGGCCATCACGATGATTTGAGTGATGCCTTATGAGTTGGAGATAGCTTTGCAGTCAACGTTGAGGAGGAAGACTCTAATTTCTATATACTGAGGTGTTGCATGGACAAGAGGCTATCCACCATGACTCAGAAGGATGCGTGGCACAACCACATAAAGAAGAACTCCTTTTATGTTGAGGGGCACTTTTAGGATAAAGTCGAGGGACGCTGTGATCAATGTTAACCCTCATGGCACACGGACACCCTATGATCTATAAACGTTGTATTATTTAGAGTCAGGTACCGGGCTTGTCGGACCAATAGGAACAGGGTAAGGGTGATCGCCGATGACAGGCGCACTGTAACTGGAATATTCAAGGAGTTAGTTGGCTAAGTATGGGCGCCCAAGTGTGAATGGGGTGAGCTCATATAAAAGCCACTAAACCTAATTTTTACTGATTCTCTCATTGTGCAATAGAAGCCGCTCTTGCTCCATCTCCACCTTCTCCTTCACCATCTCCTTGTGTGTGTGTGTGTACGTGAGAGAGAGAGAGAGAGAGAGAGAGAGAGAGAGAGAGAGAGAGAGAGAGAGAGAGTGAGAGTGTGTGTGTGATCGAGCGTTGCGGCGGCACGACAGCGGCGAGACGGTTGAGCGCGGCATAGCGGCGTCTCCCTCTTCTTCGCGGCGCGGGAATCCTTCATTCGCAACTACGCAGGAAGGTGAGTGACACACCATTCTTCCTTGTGATCTTGTCTGTTGTATGACTGTGTGCTAGGAGCCTTTGTGGCTCGCACACAGCGAGTAGCAAGTCCCTAGCCGTGACATTTTTGGCGCCGCTGCCGGGGAGCTGCTGCGCGTGAAGCTCCAATGGCGACCTGTAAATTGTATTGAAGCTATTTTTTATGTAGGAAAGGCGCGGCTTAAGTTTGATTATTGTTGTTATGCAAAAACAGTAGAGAAAGACACAATGTTGTTGACTGCATTCAAGTTTTCTGTGTTCTGTTAAGCTCAGATTTCAGCTTACACAGTTAGCATTTCTTGCGTTTCTCCGTTTTCTGCATTTTCTGGTTTGCATTGCACAGTTCTGTCAAGTTTCAATTTTTTGCATTTTCTGGTTTGTGCACAGTTAGGCGCACAGTTAGTTAATTAAGTAGGTTAGTAATTAGGTGAACCACTGATTAGCAGGTCAGTAGGTAGGTGAGACAGTAAATAGTTAGGTGAGGTCAACGCGCACCAAAACGCGTACCAAATAATATCCACAAAAAAAAAAAACGAAAAATAAAAACGTGAGTGAGGGGGAGGTTATAAAAACGGACGGGTTGGGTTGTATAAAAGTGAGATCGGGATCGGGATCATTTGACCCAATCCTAATCCCAATCCCAAGCCCAGGCCCAAGCCCTGTCTTTGTCTTATGATATAGGGTAGTCTCACTCCTGTATATATAGGCTAGACTCACAAGGAGGGAGTGAGGAATGTGGGATAAGTCCTACACTCTCCTCTCCTTCATTGCACACTAGGACTTGCTATTTGGAGCCTAGTTCCCTAGCTAGGAAAAGACTGTTTCGGGCTTTTTTGGAGCAAAATAGAACCAAACGGTGGGCTGTAAAGCACAACGCGTCCCTCCTAGCGATACGCTCGTTTCGAGCTATCACACGGCCCATTCCACGACACGCTCTAAAAAATCTAGCAAAAAAACAAACAAAAAACACGCAAAAAACTAGTCACAAGGCCTCCTAGAGCAGGTTTTTGACACCTTTGGGTATCAAAAGCACATGCACTTACGCTCTGGGCGGGTGCTAGAACACGAGCATATTGAGGGTGCCTCTGTTCATACGGACACCCATTACCCATCCACGATAGGCTCTAGACCCTCAGCGGGGACACAAGGTAGCACCACCCAAGATCCTAAAATAGCCACTAGTGATTCCTCCTCCGACTCAGAAATCATGGAAGCATACCCTACCCAAAACACTGAGAGAGAAGGCCATGCACCTCCCGAAGCTCCACAGCCTAGTACTAGTATGTTTAGCCATTTCATGGAAACATTAGGTAGAGCTACTTGCTCGGAACCTGATGCAAATGAAGCACACGAAGGGGGTGGGGAAGTGGACTCTCCTTTCACATCACACGTGGACCCCACACCCCCAAAGAGTGTCCATGTGGATATCCTGCCAACTTCTTACCAAGAAGGCCCTGTTGAGCTGCCTCCTTCAGAAGTTCCCTCTAGAGTACCGTTGGTGACAAGTAAAACCACAGGGAGCAACATTGCTTCTACCTCACAAGAAACCGTTAACACGTCGACTCTAGAAGGATTGTTCATTAATGATCATTGGACATACGACCTCCACACTGAGGTGTTGACGGATCTACACTCTGGCCACGCCTACCATGTAGGATGGATAGAGATTGTACAATCCACCTCTAGTGCCACGAGCATCGAAGATCAACAGAAAATGATCTGTAATGTTATCCATGGCATTATTCAATCAGAAAGGCAAAATCGAGGGGTAAATATACTCTCAACTGGCCCCATGATATTTTTGGATACGAGCAAGGCTCAATAGCCTACTCTATCACAAATGGAGACTCCTCTAATGAGTCCCATGGATCCATCTTACGTCATTTCACATGGGGTCTCTATGCAATCTGAGCCTCCGAGCAATCCAATTAGAGGACAACTTGATGATAGCAGGCATGAGGGTGTCTACTGACACGAGATCCACTAGCTCACAAGCCATTGAGTATGAACCCATGACTGCAAAGCCCATTGCCAATGAGCCAAAGGTATTTGAGACATTCTTGACAGACCTCACCAAGGCAATCCAAGAGTCTCTTAAGGATAATCGACCCCCTCAAAATAGTCACATGTATCCAAGAAGGGAGCAACAATGGTGTTCCATTTGCTTGGGTCCACATAGCACTAGTGAGTGCCCTACGTTTAGAGTAAACTTTAATGGAACTTGCAACGCATGTGGTAGGTATGGTCACCAGCTAAGGATTGTTTAATGATCAAACGTATGATGGCAAATAGACCACCTGTAGCCTGGATGGATGCGCCTCGAGCTCCTGTATTGATGCCTGCTCCACCTGTTGAGCAACTACCGCAACACATGGTCCCTAGATCTCAAAATGTTGTACAAGCTACACCGCTACCACCTCCTGTGCTAGGACCGCAGCCCCCGCATCCAAGAGTCGCCCCTATGAACCAAGTGGGTTGCGAGCCATCTAATGCTTATGCAGATGGCTGTGAGGAGGAAATAGACACTAGTATTGCCTACGGACTTGATACATTGGAAGAGTATCCTATATACTACATGGAAGATTGTTGGGGGCAAGTCAAGCCGGTTTATCAAGCTGTTGCTCTCGCATCCAGAGGTCAAAATATCAACACCCAGGCTAGGACGCCACCTCTTCAATGCTACGAGTGTGGTGGACCACATCGGGCAACGGAGTGCCCTATTAGGCTGCAAAAGAATGCTGCACAGATGCAAATGAATCAAGGGAGCACGTCTGCAATGCCAATACTCACATGTAATCGTTGTGGCATAGATCACTTGATTGCCCAATGCCCCTATAACCCAAATGCGCCTAAAATCACACCCCTAAATTTGGTCGAAATTGCTAGTGTGACATCGCCAATACCGCCCGTCGCACCCGCTTATGCGATTACACGGTCCATGCTTCAAGGGCCATGCCATATCCTCGAAGAGAGAGATACCGCGTCAGTTATCCAAGCAAAGAAAAAGAAGACATGAAGGAAGAGGTCGCAGAATACGGGAAATTCAAAGCCAAGTTCCAAAACAAACATAGGAACAGGAGATGACCCCATGTATATGAATGAACTCGAGGATGATTCAGATTCAATCGAGACAATGGAGACTAGAACCAATACCACAAAGGGAAAGACCAACAAAGAAAACCGTAACATGGAACCAAATGAAAACCGAATAAGAGAAAACCATAAAGAGCCTCTGAAAACACCACAAGTGTTTCCAAATCCAATCCAAGACCCCCAAGATAAACCGCAGGGGCAAAAAGGGAAGAATCGTAAAAAGAAGATTGGGACGTACCCAAACCCAGTAGACGAGATTGAGCAGGTGAAACATCTAAGAGGTTTAGTGGAGGAGACTCAAAGGAACCTAGAACCAGAACCCATGCATGTCAAAATTCATGACACAGTGTTTCCCACGCAAGTTCATCCACCCCACATGAACCATAGACCGTTAGCCATACTTAGTATCATCCAAGAAGGGAGTGAGGACGGGACATCAAAAAGTGAGCATACACCTTTCTTGTTGGAAAGGATGTTTAACGAAGGAATACCTGATCCCATTGAGGAATATGAGATTCCATTCTCACCAGTTCCTAGTCAAGGACCTACACCCTTCAAAATGCCAATGAATGTTGCCAAACTAGTGGACTTCATGTCTTCTGAGGTCTGAACCACGATCATAGCAAAGCTGTATGGAGATCCTGAGTTATTCTTTGCACTTCGAGCATTCCTTAACAGAGAGCTACAAACGGGATTACCGCAGTTTGCGCAACCAAATAGGCCTGACTCGATTATGATTGATGAGGAAAATCATGTGAATTCACTCGACTTAGATGGACACGAGTCTGTGATCAAGGTACCCATTAACGAATTAGGGCAGTATTTTGAAGGCGACGAGTCTAATGCGACCCTACCCATCACTACCAAGGGATTAACTATAAAGGGAATTCTTGATGGTGGTGCGAGAGTTAGCATCGTTACAAAAGATTGTTGGGAATCCATGGGAAAACCCCGCCTCAGTGTTACTAACATTGTGGTAAAGATGGCAAATGGTACCATAGCCAAACCTATGGGGATGCTCAAGGATCTTAAGATCAAAGTTCTAGGACACAAGGTACGACATACGTTCATTGTAATGGATTTCTCTAAACACCTTATGTCATATGAAATGATTTTAGGACGACCATTCATGAGGGAAGCACAAATGGTTCATGATTGGTCTAAAAATCATGTCTATTTGCAATTCCAAGACTCTGTCCTTAGAGTGGATTTGGTGACTGGTAAGGTACACCCCTTAGGGAGTAAAACCATTATTGATCATCGCTCTGACACCACAGTTCACTCGGCCCCACTACAATATTGTTACACTTGTAAGAAGGATACAGACATTGGCCAAGATTCTCCTTACATGGATGTGTTACCGGGTATGACGAAATCAGACAACGTAGACTGGGTACACCTAGCTGCAACCATAGATACCTGGGGAAATAGAGGAACCACTTGGCTCACACCAGAGGGGGAAGAGGTACCACAAATTGCACCTCTGGACATGATAAGTGCCATACATGCATCTTCTAAGGGCAAGGCAATTGTAGACCAATCTGACAGTGACACCGATAGCTCAATAGAAGACTTTGACCAACACGACTCAGACACTGACTCCCAGAGTGAAACGGATTCTGAATCTCATGAATTAGAGAGTGGAGCAAGTTCAGAGTCAAAACATTCGGAAGGACCGAGCACATCAACGATGATAGCTCCTCCGAGAGTGAAGAGGACACCAATGAGGACTCCTTTAGTGAGCCAGATCTAAATGCAAATCAAAAGCAGGTCTCAAATAAGAAAAAGAAAAACTTTAAGAGGCGTCGATATCGAGCCAATGTACGTGCTAGGATAAAAAAGAAGAGATCCTCAGCAGAATGGCTCAGTTATATAGGAGCATGTGATGCTCATCGAAAATTGGTAGACGATTGGGGTGAATATCTCCAAAATGTTATGTGGTGTAGACCACGACCCCATGACATAGCCCAATTAGAGATCATAGACAAGCCAAAGTTGAGCCGCACTGCAAGGAGGCGTCAAAACCAATAGTTAGCTCGACAACACAAGAAAGCAGAAATAGAAGCACAGACCAAAGCACAACCAGAATCCACAGACTTGCATCCTGCACCAGAACATTTCAAATCTTACACCACAGGGGAAGCAAAGTTTGTGTACACAAAAGCCCAAAGAATACCTATCGATGGGAATAATGGAATCTATGATGGTCCGGCAATAGTTAAAGAAATAGAATTAGCCGACCTCGGTGAAGAATCAAAACCTGTTTTTATTGCCCAAGACCTCACAGAAGTTGAAGAGGCGGTCCTCAAAGAGCTTCTCAAGGAATTCAAGGACATATTCGCTTGGACATACCATGATATGAAAGGTGTTCCACCTTCTGTGGTCCAACATACAATCCCTATGATTAGCACTGCGAAGCCCGTACAACAAAGACCCTACCCGATGAATCCTAAGTACGCAAAGATCATTCAAGAAGAACTAGAAAAGCTTATCAAATGTGGGTTCATATATCCTATTGAACACTCTGAATGGGTGTCTCCAATAGTTATCGTACCAAAAAAGAATGGGAAACTCAGGGTGTGCGTGGACCTCAAAAAAGTTAATGCAGCTACTAGAAGAGACCATTACCCCCTACCATATTCCGAACATGTACTCGAAAGAGTTGCAGGCAAGGAAGCTTATAGCTGTCTAGATGGGTACTCATGCTACAACCAAATCACGATAACGCTAGAGGACCAAGCTAAAACTGCCTTCATCACAGAATTTGGCGTGTTTGCATTTCGTGTGATGGCTTTTGGCTTAACAAATGCCCCTGCTACATTCCAACGATTAATAAACACTGCTTTTAAAGAATATTTGAGAGAGTTTTGTGAAGCTTTCTTAGACGACCTTTGTGTTTACTCTTCTTGGAAAGAACATCTATCATGTTTGCGGAAGGTGTTTGAAAAGTGTAGGTTATATCGTATCTCATCGAACCCGTTCAAATGCCAATTTTGGGTCAAGCATGGAGTTATTTTAGAGCATATAGTATCTAAGAATGGTATCTCAATCGATGAGAGAAAAATTAAAGTGATTCTAGAGTTACCACCACCAACCAATTACAAGGGAGTTCAAAGGTTCATGGGACACGTGGGTTATTATCGACGGTTTATTTTATTTTTCACTGAGATAGCACGTCCTTTGTACAAGCTTCTCATTGAATTTAAATGGACTGAAGAGTGTGACCAGGCCTATGAACAATTGAAGAAAACACTAGCAAGTGCTCCAATTTTAAGGACACCTAACTGGGATGTCATTTTCCATGTGCATATTGATGCATCAAACTTTGCTATTGGGTGTGTTCTCACTCAACCAGGAGAACATAAATTGGACTATCCCATTAGCTTTGCAAGCCGTCAATTGAACGATACTGAAAGGAACTACACCACTATAGAGTGAGAAGGTTTAGCAATGGTTTATGCAGTAAAGAAATTTCGCTACTACCTTCTGGCAAACAAGTTTGTATTTTATGTGGATCATCAAGCGTTGCTGTATCTGGTAAACAAGCCATGCTCCACAGGAAGAATCACACGATGGTTGTTAATTCTTCTGGAGTTTGATTTCACGATTGTAGTGAGACCCGGTAAAAGACACGTCATGGCTGATCATTTGTCTCGCATACCCAATGGTGAAGCCCCTACAGGAGTTGATGATGAATTCGCCGATACTTCCCTATTCATAGTTGAGACTATGCCTGAATGGAGTGAGAACATTGTTAACTTTTTAGTTAATGGTTTTCCACCCAAGGAACTTCGTAAGGATATCGCTCGAAGGCTAGTAAAAGAATGTGAACCCTATTGTTTGATTGCCGGAACTCTGTATAGACTAGGCAAGGACGATATTCTTAGGCGTTGTGCCCGCGAGGATAAATATTTGTATATCTTGCAAGAAGCACATATGGGCATAGCAGAAGGACATTTTTCAGGAGACCTGACTGCTAGAAAGATGCTGCAATCAGGCTATTGGTGGCCAACTTTATTTAAGGATGCATCACTTTTTACAAAAGGGTGTGATGAGTGACAACGTTACAAAACCACACAGCGCAAAGACAGAATGCCCTTACATCCTATTAAATTAACCCAACCATTTGAAAAATGGGGCTTAGACTTTGTAGGTCCAATTAGTCCTGCAGCTCGCAACACTCAATCTCGATATATTCTAGTTGCTACGGACTATGTAACAAAGTGGGCTGAAGCTAAAGCTTCACAAAAAGCTGACGCGAGGACAACAGCTAAGTTTCTTTTTGAGAACATTATCACAAGATTTGGTTGCCCTTTTGAAATTGTTAGTGATAATGGTACCCATTTTATAAATGAGGTAATAAGAGAGCTTACCACGACCTTTATGATATCCCACCATAAGTCTACACCTTATTACCCGCAAGCTAATGGACAAGCCGAGAGCACCAACAAGACTCTAATCTCTATTTTAACCAAGACGGTAGAAGCTCATCGCATTGATTGGGATTTGAAGTTGACATCTGCTCTATGGGCTTATCGTACTGCTTATAAAGTGGCTATTAATTGTACGCCATTCAAAATGGTATACGGCCAAGAAGCGGTTATGCCTTGGGAGTTTGTCATTCCTAGTCTTAGGGTAGCTTCGCAAGAAGGATGGAATGGTAACCCCTTAACCGAGCGTTTGTATATCTTAGAAAAACTAGACGAAGAGAGACAGTTGGCTGTGCAAAATGCTCTTGTGGAAAAGGATAGGAGAAAGAAGTGGTTTGATCGCCATGTGAAGGACAAGGACATCAAAGTTGGTGATAAAGTCCTTATGTATGGAGTACGTAAAGAGAAGAAAAAGTTGAAATATACTGGTAAAGGACCATATAGAGTATGTGAAATTACCCCACAAGGTACCCTTCATGTGGAAACTCTTGATGGAGTTGAAACCATTGGATTCCTCAATGGGAGTAAATTCAAAAGATATTATGATCCTTTAAGCCAAGAAGAACTACGGGCCATTCATCAAAAGAAGGCCGCCAAAGCACAAACCGAGTTAAAGAAGATACAAGCTCAAGCTGAGGCTAAGGAGCGACAACAACGTATAAGACAAAAACGAGAGGCTAACCTTGGAGTCACAAATGCATTCCACGTGGAAATCGAAGAGGATTGGTTGGACTCTGACACACCTCTACGATACCCTATTGAGTTAAATAGTGCCTATGGAAAAGTGCTATATAACGCCTTACTGGACACGGGTGCTAAATATAATCTGCTATCCTATGGGGTGTGGTGTCAGTTAGGGAAGCCACCTCTATCTGAGAGTATTATCCAAGTCAAGGGTGTCAACAAGAAAAAAACTACGGTTTTTGGAATCTGGCACACTTTTGTCAGTTATGACAATGGAATTATAGCTCAAGACTTTTTGGTCATGCCTACTGGAACTATGGAGGGTAATATAAACCTAGGACGCACGTGGATGATAGCCACCAAATGCACTATTGATTGGGGGACTGGGGGTGTCACAACGCAAAAACCAACTCTTATCCCTACCACTCAAGCCATAGTCCCTGAGATATTGCCTAAGGAAATAAAACCCAAGACATTGCATGTCCAGGAGGTTGAACCATACGTCCTCATAGCCCAACTCTCTAGATCTTCAACTGATGTAGTTGAAAGAAAGCTTGAGACACACAAGAACCATCCTAATATAACAAAGAAAGCATACAAGTGGGTCCCTAAAGCTTCTTTAGTAACCATGGCTGATGCTAAAAAACGGAAGCCTCGTAAGAAACGTCCCACTCGCTCCAAGACATGTAAGAAAACGTGGCACTGGATTCCTAAACGATTATTAGAAGCCCAAGGATACTATAAAGGAAATGATCAAATCTGGGTGCCCAAATGTAAATTGTACTCTTACCTATCACCTGGCCCATGTAAACCCAATCCTGTGGCTCCAAAACAAATTGAAAATCGTGGAAAGGAAAAAATCACGGAATGCGACACACCTGCTCCAGAGCTAGTTTGGGTACCAAAGAAAGAACGATTTGTTCCACCTAGCTCAGGAACAGGAAAAGCAAATGAAGCTTCTTGCTCTTCATGTAGTTCCTATACGGAAATAGAAGCTTCGACACAACCTCCACCTACCATTGTACATATCCATACAAGCAAGAAAGAGTTTGCACCTCCCATTGTAGATTCACCACCTCCAACAATGTTGCAAATAAAATCATGGGAGAGTACCTTACCACCCTTGCAACTAGATGAAACACATAGGGTGATCGAAAACTATTGGTTAAAGCCTTTACCCATAACAACTTGGAACAATTGGTTTCAAAAGGTGACGACATCATTCCCAGAGGTATGATCTACCCAAGGAAGGGGGGAGTGTTTGCTGACATCCGTCATTCACTTGCTTCCCTCTCAACCTTCCTCCCTGACCTCTCAATCTCCAATCTTAGGGAATGTATATATAAAGCCTTATACTCACAAAAACAAGATAAAAAAGTAAAAGAGCAAGAGCCATAACACAAAATAATAAAAACAAATTATGCACAAGAACACGACCCTTGTAATATTTGCACTCTAAACATCATCTATTTGCGTGTATAGATATGGCTAGTACGCTAGAGTCATCCACTCCTGCCTTGGGTGAGAGGTACCCTCGTTACTTTTCACAAATGTGTCACATGGTCTTTCCAGTGCTTGCATGTGAATGGGATTTGATAGGTACGCTAGCATGTGAGAGGAATTTTGAGGAGTTAGAATGGCTGATACGTCTCTTGACCACGTCTGATCCATACTTAGTAGAGAGCGTTTCTCCCATTGCACAAGCCTACCCTTTTGACCAAGATGACTATAGGCGTCTAGTGACCTTCTTAGTAAACATGGGCACCTATGATGAAGAAGAAAATTTACATGACTACACGGATGGCACATATGGTCTCATGGATGATGACTTTGTTTATC
The DNA here is from genome assembly GCF_014529385.1 of Adiantum capillus-veneris. Taxonomy (NCBI): domain Eukaryota; kingdom Viridiplantae; phylum Streptophyta; class Polypodiopsida; order Polypodiales; family Pteridaceae; genus Adiantum; species Adiantum capillus-veneris. The sequence goes on along the minus strand of NC_140944.1, from coordinate 136,421,903 downwards.
TCGACGACGAGGATAGGGGTTTATCCTTAGGGTTTCCCCCCAACCTCTACAATATCCTATTCCCTTGACTCTTTAGGGGGAGTGCAAATAATTAGGTTAGGGTTCCTTATGTTTTTTGTTGTGTTCAATAAGTGTTGGTACCTTTTCCCACTAATGTGCCTCCTGGAGGTATTCCTTTTGTTTCCTAGTGTGTACAGGAGCGTGTTGCTATTGATAGGATTTGGACCTTCATGGAACCTTTCTCTCGTTCACACTTCAAATCAAGCGCGGCCATCAACACAAACAGGTGTTTTATGTCCATTAGCATTGCCCTTATCTTTTTGCATCCATGTTTGTCTGCTTTGATTGTGATTGGTAGCATAATATTCAGCGCATTTGCTTAGTATCAAACATTTAATTCAATGTAATGTTTTGTCATAATCACTTGTCTAGGTTTAAAAATCAAGCAGTCCGACTAAGCTAGTTTGACCAAGCTAGGTATTAGAAATCTTCTCTTAATACCATGGGGAATGCCTCCCTAATAAGCAATGGTTACTTAGGTTCTTAATCCGATTTAGGCAGCATTGTGTGAAATGTACTAGGGTTTTCTAGTGGGCTTAACCCTATTGACCTTTAGCTTAAGTATTATAAAGGGAGTTTACTAATGTGATGAGCCTGGGGAGGGTAACAGTGTTATATGACCCCCCAAAGTTACAAAATTAAAATGCTGAAAATGAACAAACAAAAAATCAAAGTGCCACAATGTAAAATTTTAAGCTGGAAGAGAAATCCCTGCTTAAATTGGTACTTCACTCACATGTATCGCCTATGGTACTAGAGCCCTAGAGGTTCCCAGTGTGGGCGCTTTTCCTTGAAAAGCAAAAAACCCAAGGCATACAAAATACGCACACACATCAAAATTGAATCAATGTGAAAAGACTTTGGGGGGTCAAAGAAAAGGTAATCAGTTAGGCGATGATTTCATGAGAAATTCCTTTTATCGTAGCTTAACTACAAGGTCTTCTAGGTATAGCCTCTAGTCAGCCCTCGAACATCAAATACTTGGCTCTCGCGATTAAACAACTTAATTGACCAGAGAAAATTGAGAATTTACCCATGGTATTAATAGTCGAGCTCTAGTGCCTTTTGACCGTTAAATGAGCGACCCCGGACTTGTTTAATTTTTTACCTTTACATCTGTTTCTGCATTTGATTATATTGCAATTTAATGTTTATTGCTGACAAATTGTCTAAAATTCTGTTACCAATCAATTTGTCTGTCTAAAATTGCATATGAATTTTAATTGTATATGAGAATGCAATTACTGTGGTAATGTTGTTTGATTTTGCAGTGATTGAAGAAGGCTACGCACATCAATGTCGACTGCTCTTCCATCTCGACGAACGAGCTTCAATTGGATAGCTTCCGAGGACGGAATCTACATCAGGAAGGGGGGCATGTTAACCCTCATGGCACACGGACACCCTATGATCTATAAACGTTGTATTATTTAGAGTCAGGTACCAGGCTTGTCGGACCAATAGGAACAGGGTAAGGGTGATCGCCGATGACAGGCACACTCTAACTTGAATATTCAAGGAGTTAGTTGGCTAAGTATGGGCGCCCAAGTGTGAATGGGGTGAGCTCATATAAAAGCCACTGAACCTAATTTTTACTGATTCTCTCATTGTGCAATAGAAGCCGCTCTTGCTCCATCTCCACCTTCTCCTTCACCATCTCCTTGTGTGTGTGTACGTGAGAGAGAGAGAGAGAGAGAGAGAGAGAGAGAGAGAGTGAGAGTGTGTGTGTGATCGAGCGTTGCGGCGGCACGACGGCGGAGAGGCGGTTGAGCGCGGCGTAGCGGCGTCTCCCTCTTCTTCGCGGCACGGGAATCCTTCATTCGCAACTACGCAGGAAGGTGAGTGACACACCATTCTTCCTTGTGAGCTTGTCTGTTGTATGACTGTGTGCTAGGAGCCTTTGTGGCTCACACACGGCGCGTAGCAAGTCCCTAGCCGTGACAATCAATATGTGTTATTATATGATAGGCCTCCTGCTTCCATGTACTCGCACCTAGTTCAATGCCTTAATTTCCCCTTGTATCCTGAGAGAAATGAGCCTAATGTCTACATTTTGAGTGATACCATGTATGAGCACATCTACAATAGTATGCCCTCTGATAGCAAGCCAATTTAAAACACATTGACCTCATAGAGTATAATTGGGTACCGCTTTCTTGTATCTGTTCCTCATAAAAACTTATCTTCCTTATCGAAAAGTTGAAGCGTTTCTGACACTTTTTTATTCTTTTGAGTACATGTAGCTTACAACTTGTCATCCGCTTGCAAGTGCTTTAAACTACCTTCAACCAGATTTTACAAAAATATCAAGCCATTAAGCCACCCAAAAGTTGTCAAGACACCCTTATATAAGTAGTTTTGATATCATTGACCACCTAGGAGTGCTAACTAAACCACTAGAAGTGGATCAGAACCTTTTCCAAACCACTTTCAAATCACTTGCAGTGGAGGAGAAGACCTAGCAAGTGATCTAGAAGGCCTTTGCAAGTGCTTTAGAACCACTTGTTTGAATACGTAGTATCGATCTCATAAACCACCTGCAAGTGCTATCTGAACCACTATCAAGTGCTATCTTAACCACTAGCAATTGGTTTTGAACCACTAGCAAGTGATATCTAAACCACTGGCAAGTGCCATCTAAACCACTGGCAAGTGGTTCAGAACCACTGAGTGGCAAGTGGTTCAAAACCACCTGCAAGTGCTAGTTAAACCACTAGCAAGTGGTTCTGAACCACAAGCAAGTGCTATCTTAACCACTGCAAGTGGTTTTGAACCACTGGCAAGTGGTTCAAAACTACTGGCAAGAGATATCTCAACCATTAGCAAAAGGTTCAGAACCACTCCAAGTGGTTCAGAACCACTTTCAAAGTGCTTGCAAGTGGAATAGAAAACCTAGCAAGTGGTCCAGAGGGCCTTTGCAAGTGGTTCAGAACCTCTTTCAAGTGGTTCTTTACCACTTTCTTGTGGCTACTAGTTTACATAATGCAAATGGTTGTCAATCACTTCCATGCGGTCCACAATTCACAAGTGGTATAGCTTGCACTTCTGCCCACTAACCGCACATATTTATCTTCTACAAAAGCCCTAAGAAAAACTGCTCAAACAATTTCAAATCAACTTATAATGAGATATCTTGCAAGGCACACAACAAAATGGTTGCTTGAATAGCAAATCATGTTTCTACATTAGAAATTGGTATTGAATTCCGCAATACAATGTAGATTTTTTCCCATCTTACAAAACAAAAGAAGTCCTCATCATGAGTTACACTATCAAACTCATCATGGGTATTTACATAAATGATCACACATTAGGAAAATTTTGAACTCATTTTTGGGCCTTTTAAGAGTGCCACATCATCAAAGTTGTACAAAAGAAAACAACCCGGTAGACCCCTCTAAATATTGCTTAGAACCCCATGATATGACCTATCATTGGAAAGTTCTTGAAAAATGGATTCTAAAGAGCCAAGGTCCGAAAAGTTTGGATGACTTCTATGAAAGTTATGCCATTTTTTTTCAATCAGCCAGGTTTTGTTACCGTTACGGTAATCTAAAATCACCTTTTTCTAGATCTACATGAAGGCAATGTCCGATACATGCATGCTATATATCAATAGATAGCATTTGAAGAGTAGATTCTAAATATCCAACCTCCGACAAGTTTGGATCTTATTTGCAAAAAATTTACCGATCCCCACTTTTTGAAAGCTATGCCACATCAACAATTCTTACAAGGCCCATTTTTTAGTCCAAACTTTTCCTAATGAGGTACACAACTCTTAAAATTTGTGTTGAGACCGGAGATCAGAAGGCAACCTTTTACAACGTTTTTGTGGAGGTGGTGGAGGCAGCACTTTGCCTTTGCCACTTGATAATTTTTCCCTCACAGATTCAGCTTTTTGAAGAGTCTGCCACCCTCTTCTTCTAGCATCCAGTTTACAAGCAGTGATTAGATCCGATCGATTATCTATTTTCTTCCACTCATAGACAAATGCCAAAACTTCATGATGCATAAACCTCTCCCATTGGTCTTCCGTCTGGTCCTCTAGAGAAGGCAAGATAGCATAGGAGTCGTCGTCATTCAAGCAGCACCTGGGATATTTATCATCTAGCAGGAGGGTGTTATCTTTGTTGGATTTGTTAAGTATGGAGCCTGATTTACCCCTTGTAATTTTTTGTGGTAAAAATGCACATTTGTAAGGCCCCCATTATGAGGAGAAGCCATCGTGCGTGAAGGAAAATCACTCGCCGGAAACCAAAATTATCACGGCCAAAAATTAGGGGCAACTTTAGGGGCCTCGAGGGCTTTCGCCCCGGAGACTTTTTTTTTCCTTTGCTGGAATATTCCTTTTCGCAGGAATATTATGGTCGGACGGCGGCCGAAAAGTGGTCGGAAAATGACCGATCGATTGGTCGGTGGCCGGTGGCCGAATTTAAAAGCGGATTTGTCTACACAAGGGCGGCCACACATGGGCGGATTGGAGGGTTTGGTTTGGACTTATTCACACAAGGGCGGCTACGCATGGCTGCCTCTCATGAGAGAGGGCAACCCTTTTGGCCTATAAAAGGAGGCCATTTCTACACACATTTCATAATGTGAAGTTGCAACAAGGTGGGTGTGAGGTGGTGAGAGTGAAGCAAGGAGGGAGCTCTATTAAGGGTATAATCCCTTTGTAAACTACTTCTTGTTTTGAAGTACTAAAGCCATTGAGTGGCTGCTTTCCCGTGGACGTAGCCCACATTGAGTGAACCACGTATATTGTGTGTACTTTCTCTCTCTCTACTCTCTAATCTCGTGTATGTAAATCTATCTCTCTCCATTAATTAATCTACTCAATTATCCATTTAGCTACGTCATATTTCCTAACAGGATTGTGGAAACTCATTCCAAAAATTGCCCAAGACTAGAAAGAGCATATGCTCCCCTTGCTCGTCAAGCCATGAGCTTCTACTGCATGCCTTCTTTGCAATCCACCCATTCAAGCACCTGGGGGCCTGAGGCAAGCACAATTCTAACCTCTTTTCCAGGTCTTGGTAAGGGCTTGTGTTCTAGATGTACACTTCAACAATCTGGCTAGCCCCAAGAACAAACCACTCTGCAAAATGGTGCACATCGTGGTTCAGATTGTTGTCCTGCTTCACCTTTTGAAAGTGCAGAATGTCCATGTTAGGCGGGCTTGGTCCCTCTCTCTTGTCGTGAGTGACAATAAGCAAATCATTAATATTAATGATCAAGGGAGGCCTATTATCCTCCGAAAAGTGAGAGACACGAAACTGAGTTACTAGGGGTGTCTCCCAATCAAAGTCCCCCAGGTCTTTTTGAGCACAATGCCGGTGCCCAACATTTCCAATCACTTGTATTTTTACTATAACACCCAAAAAACCACACTCAGTAAATTTTAAAATATGTAAATAGCACAAAAAGCACATGGAACTTATAGTTCCCGATGTGCGCAAGTTTTTTAAGGGGGGGGGGGGGGGGGGTCTTGATTAGTACTTTTCTTTGGATCTGGATGATGCACTCCTTCCTCTTGCTGTCGCTTGCACTTCTTCCTCAGGGTATCTGCAATTACTAGTAATGTCTCCACATTCTCTACGTCCTCCACTTAATCCTATGGGATCACAATAAGGTTTAGGGGAAAAAGTCCAAAATCTGCTCAAACAAAAATGAAACACTACATATATGCACTTCATTACCTTCCTGGTTGTCGGTTGAGAGCTTGCCGGAGTCATGTCCAATGGTTTCCTTGCCATGTTTCTCAACCACTAAGGGTTTAGACTCGGGGTCCTCCACTCTATCCCCACTTTTTACAACAGCCTTGCCATGTAGAAAACCCTCAGATAGCTCTATGTTGTTCTCATCAAGTTCAAACAGTTCTGTATTGTTCTTGTCAATATCAGGTAAACGAGAACTTTTATCAGCATTGGTTTCTGTGAAGAAAAAAATCATGTTAAGGGACTTATCTCATGACAAGTGGATTTAAGCTGAGTATAGTGAACCCACCCTCTGGCTCTGTGTACTCAATTATGAGTGTCGAGCACTTGGAAATTTTTGGAATCTTTACTGTGCACAATGGGTGAGTGCACTCTGCCATAGTGCCGCATAGAACTGCAAAGAAAATTGGGTAATATTTGTGTTGACATTCCAGCGAGAAGAACCCTGCCATGTGGTTAGCTGAGAGAGGTTTCCCACATGCAACACAGTCACCCCCAATACACACAAAGGGTTTCAAAATAGTGGCTTTAATCGGCGGTGAAGGGACAATGATGCCTCTACCCTTTTCCTAGATATATTGGATGGCTCTATCCATAAATGCTCTTCGAAACGTCAAGGCTTCTAATTCAAATTCCAAAGTCATATTCCTTTGCTGCCAACCATAGCATAAACAACAACGGAGAGTAAGATCATTTCATGCTTGAATGGACTTAAGTGCACAAGCTTGAATGCTTCTTTTCAACTTCTTCTAAAGAATTCAAAGCAAATTAAAAAATGCTTGACAAATCTTATCAAAATGCTTTCTAGTCATTTCTTAGCGCTTTCTAACAACTTGTTTAGCACTTTTTAACCACCTATTAAGCACCATTGAGCACTTCATAGCACTTTCTAACCACGTGGTCACCACTTTCTAAGCACGTAGCTACCACTTTCAAAGCACCTGGTTACCACTTTCTTGGCACCAAAAAGCATTTCAAATCACGTTTTGACCACCTATTTATCAACAATAAGCACTTTCTTTAGAGCACTTTCAAAGCACCTGGTTACCACTTTCTTGGCTCCAAAAAGCATTTCAAATCACTTTCTAACAACCTATTGATCAACAATAAGCACTTCAAAGCACTTTCTTACCACCTAGACAACACTTTTACTCCTTGTGAGCAATTAAAGTGCTTCAAATCGCAGATTGGTCACCACATAGTGCTCCTTGTGAGGAGTTTAAGTGCTTCAAAGTTTTGATTCCTTCCTTGAAAGCACTTTGAAGTACTTTCTTAGCACCAGTCAACATTGTGGAGCACTTTAAAGCAGTCTATTCACTCAATCATTACCACTTGGTTAAAACTTCATAACCACCTAGAAAGCAGTATTATAGAGCTATATCAAAGCACTTCAAAGTACTTTAAAGGACCCTTTTAGCACTTTGAAGCACTTGGAAACACTTTCTTACCACCTATCAAGAATTTTCAAGCATATTGTAGGCACCATTGAGCACTTCAAAGCACTTTTAGGTGTTTTTAAGGCATAAATTAGCACTTTCTAGGCACTTGTGAACACTATGAAGCTTTTTCTAACCACTTGGTCAACACTTCCTACTCCAAGTAAGCAATTTAGACCTATCTCAAAGCACTTCATAACATGAAGCACTTCTAGATTTAAGTCCAACCACTTGGTCAGCACATTCTCCTTATCTATTGAGCAATTTGAATTTATCACAAAGCACTTCTAGGCACTTTTAGCAGCAAGCTGACCTGCAAGGAGTCCAAATCTTCTTTAGCTGCCCTGAATCATTAGTGACACCTGCCTTGGACAGCATCTTGGTGATAGCTGTGACCTCTACCTCTTTGTGGTCTACCTCCCATGGATCTAAATCAAGTGAGGTATTGAGCACCTCCAACTCCTTGTTTAGTTGGTCCAATTCCCTATAGAAGTCACTGTAAGCAAAAAAAAATGCCCTTCATTTCTAAGCCACAGGTCCCTCTTTTCTTGCAGCTGCACTTTCACCTCGCCCAGTAGCCTTTTTTGCTCATTCTTCTGGCCCACCATTGGATAGGGTTGCTTGATATACCTTCTAGTACAAAAGTCGGCACTCATCAATGAACTCATCCCTCACATGGTTGAGAAATAGCTTTGTGATTTTCTTGTGCAGGCACTTGAAGACACTTAGCCACTCCTCATCGAAGATATCTTTATCTATGAGCTCTTTAGGTAGCTTCTCCTCTAGGCTAAGCCCATACTCCTCATGCAATTCCTCAGCCAAGAAGCAAAATCTTGATAGCCACGGGTACTCCAATGTTGCAAGCACCAAAAAATAGAGCTTGTTGAAAGCCCAGCTTTGCAAACACGGAAGCAATGGAGAAAAAAATGCAAAACATACACATGTTTACGTTTCAATGACTTTGTTGACACATTTGAGATGGATGCAACACATTCCACAGTGCCAGTCACATCCTTTACCTCCACTTTTGATGGACAGCTTTGCGTTATGAGCTCATTGGTTGGAGGGGTTTGATCTTGAAGTTTAGGTTCAAACATTTTGCCCTTCTCGATCTTGTGCCTTGGTAAACCTCGTGCAGGTAACTTTATCTTGTAGCCTACAGCTTGACTATTCAGTAAAGAGGATGAGCTTATGAGCAAGTCGAGAAATACTAATGCCTACAGCTTCAAGTGCTATAGTATGATGTATGCAAAGCTTGACTTTGGTAAAGCAGACCGGCAAAACAAGACATGCAGACATGTAAGCCTCAGCAGTTCAAAACTGTTTATGAGCACGGCTGGTGACCTCTGTTTGCAAAAAGGATGCATGTCTTATGAGCACGAGGAGAAAGACTAATGCATGCATACCTGTAGCTCCAAGTGCTACATTATTCATGATGCATGCAAAGCTTCACTTCAAAAGCAGCATAAAAATGGCACATGCAGACATGGAAACCTCAGCAGTTCAAAAGTAGGGTTAACCTTCTCAGTCCAGCAGAGTAGAGGCAAGAGTGAATGAGATTTCTACAAACCTCAGCAGTTCAAAACAGCAGTAGGGTTTACCTTCTCAGTCCGGCAGAACAGAGGCGAGAGTGAATGAGACGAGCGTTTGTTTCGAAGCTCAAGGAGATCACCTAGCACGCGGGAAGAATCTATCAAAAGTTGACGTCGACGTCGTCCTATGACAAGTCACGTCACGCATACCTTGAAATGATGACTGAGATGCCCCTCCCTACAATCAATGGGCGCTTCCAACTACTAAGGCCATTAACATTTTAAAATTCCCCTTGTCTTTTTTGAATTTATCACAAATTTTTTTCCAAAGTAATCTCTTAGTGGTACCCCAAAAAGTGAAATAGTGGTACCACCAATACATGCTTAGACCCAGTTTCTATCTCCTCACACAAGCACAAAATTACAAGTCTTAACTGTGAAGCTTTAGGGAGAATGAGAGAGAGAAAAATATTCCTTTGCTTGAAGATCAAAGCTGGTAGCTTTTGATGCCTTAGATCCTCTTTGAAGCTTTGATTTTATGGAGGATCTTTTGATTGTTGAAATCTAGAGAATTAATCTCTATTTTTTATTTAGCTTGAGTGCTCCCCTTGATATCTTCAAGAAAGCTATGTGAAATGTCTTTCTCTTGTAGCATTTCTTTTAAGATTGCAAGAATGAACCACAATTGCTATGCTTGGCCGAGGATTCGGTGAACAGGTTGTGAGAAGCCTCCGTTGGGTAGGTAGTGGTTTCCCTTGGAAGCACATCAGATTTCCCCCTTGGAGAGAGGTACTAATGGAGTGTAGCAATAGGGTGCAACATGGGAAGCACCATTAAAGGGAATTTCAGGTACTTTGAACAAAGCACGAGATTGACTATTATCGGAGCCAAAAAAGGTTCGTTTGAACAGAAAAGAGAAGTGCATGGGCACCCATGTGAAACGCCCGAGTGGACCCTCCCTCCTTCAAAAAGACATTAGCTGGGAATTTTGAGGTTCACCCAAGTTTCCCAATTTAGGATAGCCCAAGTTGAGTATGAGACCTTGAGCCCCCCCCCCCCCCCCCCCCCCCCCCCCCCCCCCCCCCCCCCCCCCCCCCCCCCCAAGAGTTCACCCCTTACTCCATCAAGCCCTCGTGGAACAAGATCAAGCACAGATCAATCAATTGACAATAGCCAAAGCCTGGCCAACTCATACACCAAGCAAGTCAAAATACAACATACATTTATGCATAAGTTGTCCAAGAGAATTGTCAACAAATATGGCAATCAATGTAATGAGACAAGTGAGCAACATTGCTCAAATGATGCCAAAAACCCGCTCTAATTCAAGATCACTATATGGTAACCAATGTATCTATCATCAACAATCTCCCCTCGAAGAGATTATTGCATACATGTCAAGTGACATAATCTTGTTAGAAAACACTCTCACAATGTGATGCCAGAACACTATGGAAAAGCAACCACTCAGTGCCAAAATGCAATCAATTTGCGATTGCAAACCATGCACATGAACACACAAAATTCTAAAAAACTTTGGTAAAGTTTTGACAGTATTCTGGCTATCTGACCATAATAACCACACATGCCATAAACATGCTAAAAACCATGAGCAAACCAACACAAAATCCACACTCAAGCATATATGAGCTGCCCCAAAGTCTCAATCTCTCAACCTGGAAAACAATCCTATAATCCAAAACATAAAGTGCATCAACCGCACTCTGCAAGCAAGACAATTACTGGTGGCAAAAGAACTTGGATGCAAACCAGCCAAAATCTTCTGACACAAACTGATGTTCAAAAATAGCTAAAAATCAGCCCACATATGCCATCGCAAAACGGAGAATATCATCACCAAAAAGCACACATCATGTGCATCCACATGTCAATACAAATGAGCATCTAAATCAAATAAAAAATCAACTCACAATCATGCTAAAATGCTTGCAAAACTCTATGCAATTCCATGCACCACACTCTCCAAAATTCACTCAATGACATGAGTCAATGTGCATAACCTGTGACAAATCCACTCTCAAATCTTGAGAGTCCACAAGAGTGCATACATCCAGCAAAAGTTCTCAAGGTTGCGCATAGATTTGCTGAAATTCTTAGATCACACTCTCTTCATTGAGAGAAAATAATATATGCACAAAACAAGAGGATGACCAAGCTCAATCCAAGCTCTTTGTATGTAGCAAATGATCTCCAAAAGCACTCTAAATCACCACAATACAAATACATGTCTTGTATATCAATCTGCAAGTGTATGCCACCTATGTATGCATACATATACACATTCCAAAAAACTCTTACAATGCAAAGAACCTATATGCAAAAGAACCTGCAAAAGTAGACCACCCTACTGTCTGAAGTAGATAACTCTCAAATCATGTAGACGTAAAATGTTGATTCTAACCAGGAAAAATTTGGTTTGCAAAATTTTCAGCCTAACCTACATGACTTGCAATAGGTAGTATGAGCGACGTATCTCAAAATTGGTGAGGATTCTGAGAAACTTTCTTCTGCAAAGTTGAAGAGCACAAAACAATTGGCCAAGATTAGAGGGAATTGGCTTGAACACAAACCTTTTTGATAGAACAAAACAGATACACAAAAATGTGTTGAATTTTTTTCTACTTCCCTTCCTGTTTCCCTTTTGAGTTGCAATGGTGCTCTTCAATTCTCAAGCTCTGATACTAGTTGAAGTGCGTACATGCATGCATGTGGGGAGAGAGAGAGCACAATGTGGTGTGGAGCAGAGTGGCAAGAAGCAACACTCACTCCTTATTCTTCTATGTATAAAGAATAACTGAGTAAGTTAGTAGAGTCAATGGGCATTTGGAGGTTTGACCTCGGGCAAAGGCACGACACCTTTACCCTAACACCTCTTGCTAGACACTTTTTATAGCATGGTGAGTCTCTCTCTAAGTAGCCAGTATGTGACACCCCAATCGTGTTGTGTACTAGAAGAAAGGGATCCTTGGGTGATTGATTGAAGCAAAATCATCCCACCAAAACCACTCCCTAGGGTCCTACTGCACTCATGCTAAAGGGAAACTCTCCCAAGCCCAAAGCCTCCAATGTTGATTCTCAAAATTGATCGGGTTAGGAGGATCAACAAGCACATAGATCCTCCCTTTGATGCCCACAACTTGAATCCACTATAAAAAACACTCAGCTACCTTTGGTGCCTCATTAGTAGCTATATGGAGGTGACCCTCTCATTGAACCTCAAAGAACATGCAAAGGCATGAGTCTGAGAAGGCTTAAATACAATAAGGACCTCAAGGTGAGTAAATCTAGCTAGGAGCCATGACTCAAGAGGCATGTGACACTCTACTGGTAGAGCCTTGACAATGTCCTAATACATTCTCTATACGCTCATCATGCCTAAAAAAGTTGAAACTAGGGAGGAGGCCGTGTTATGTCACGTTTTATTTTTTACACTATTATATGTTGTCTTCCATAAAAAAATCTTACACCAATCATGTTGAGGCGTCTCTTAGATGCGCATGTAACTATAGTCTTATATGCTCTAGTAGTCAAGGGAAAGCAAAAGCAAATACAATATTCAGATCGATGCTTTAATGGGTGAAAGCATGTTAATGTGTCACACTTTTTCATGTCCGGGACAATGTTAACTAGCACAATTTTGACATATGCTAACTAGTACAATAACATGAGCTACATCTCTAAGATCTATAACGTATGATATATCAGTAGAAAGATCTTGAAACAAGATATCCAAATGTACAACCTCTGAAAATTTTTGATATTATTTGTACAAAATTTACTGGATGCCCAACTTTTTAAAGATGTGCTAACTTGAAAGTGCTAACTAGCACAAAAAGTGCAACACATTAACATGCTTTCACCCTAATGTTTTTAGAATGGATGCAGAGAAAGGAATTCTCCTTGAATACGGTGACTTTTTCCAGTTAATTAAAAGCATGTGACAATGAAGAAGACGAGCACTCGGGGGAACTAGTTCATGAGTAGATTTACAAACAAGGATTGCTAGGAAAAATTTACTACACTTGGCAACATAGCAATTGATATGTATACGATATGTGGTGCTCTAATAAAAGCTCAAAATTTTTTGAGGAGTTGCCAATTGGGATGTGGTCCCTTGGTTTGCATTAATAAGGGGGTATGCCCAACATGGCAAAGATCAAGATGCTTTGAATTTCTATGTGCAGATGCATTGCAATTCAAAGCAACATGATGTACATGAAACATCTTTTGCTAGGGGAGGAAATCGTGCTTGGCAATGCTTTAGTGGACATGTATGTCAAATGCGGTGGTCTAGTAAAGACAACACAAGTCCTTGATGACGATCTGCATGAGAGAGAGAGAGAGAGAGAGAGAGAGAGAGATTAAATGAAATGAAATATTATATTATACGTCTTCAAAAGGCCAAAATGACCTATGAGAACAAACTGATACAATCTTAGTGGATCTAATCCAATGTCTAGATACAAAAATAAAAATGAAGTGAAAGACTAAAATTATCATCATTATCAACAATGCTTGAGAATGCCTGGCATTGGACGTTGTCCACAAAAGTATTGCATCGATTGTTTAAGAGTGTTGCCAATATGTACCTCTATAAATAGTCATATTGGGCCTCTCCTATGTCGTGCTAGAATGGTCTTGGTCCTATGATGGAGCCTCCATCAATGTTGTTGTTGCCCTTGTATACCTTGGATATCTAGCTCTCCCAGGCTCAATGGCTCTATCAGCTAATATACCTCTGGTATAAGTGGGCTCTAAATTTGCTATGATGCATGCTCATTTGGCTGCTAAGTCCCTACTCTAAAGAAGTTAGTGATCTCCCTCCGTGAATGACTCCCACTGCATGATCTCCTCAAGAGACTCTCTCTGTGTCTGCATAACTCTAGCAAAAACAACCCGATGAATCTATGATCTTTATATCTCATGACGTTGTCTTTGGCACAACATGCCACAACTGGCATATACTAGCCTCTAGTAGTACTCTCCTAAATCTGCCAATCTCAATATATATCAAATGCAATGATGTGTGCATCTGACCAATAGCATATCATATCCCATAGGATAAATGAGTATGCATATAGGCCGGTCCGATCGCATATCCATCCTCTATTAGTTGGAGAAGATGCTCTCTATAGAAATTCATTATCGTGTCCAACGCTTGAATCGACGGTATCCATATGCTCCTAGTATCTAGCTAAATCAAATCTCGACATAAAACTCTAGTGATATCTGTCCATGAGAGAGATATGGAGGGTGCATGCAAGGTAGTCTATCCATGTTGAAGCCATGTGATTGAAACCATGATGTCATATGCCCATACCAGCATGTTGTGTCTCTCTATAGCACTCCACGAGGGATTCACTGTGGAAAACTTATCACACCACGTAATGCAGGGGAGGGGTTTTTTTATAAGTTACATAAGTGTATAAGTTAGGGGTAGGCCACCAATAATTTATCTCTCATGCTTAAAATAAGGGAGGGGGCATCATATTTATGGGGTGGGGGGGGGGGGGGGGGGGGGGGGAGTGAGAAAAGGAAAATGAGAGGAAGTTTTTGTGTTTCAAAATCATGGCTTCCCAAAAGAGTCTGCCCTTGAACTTGTGAGTCAATAGCTACAAAGATAAATGCAAGAACGAACACTGCTTTATATCAATTGCTTGTTTTGTGATTATAGTTCATTTGTTGAGGGATGAAAGTTATAAAGAGTTTAAATAGATGCAAATATACACGGAGAACTTAACACAACTTTATAGCCATGTTCTTTGAGTAGTTTAGACGGTTCAGAATTGGATGAGTAGCCAAAATGAAGGCTTATTGGGCTCATAGTTTGAAAGTCAAACTAAGACACATTGAGGGTATATCTAGTTATCAACAGAAGTAGTTCCTTAGTACGTTGCCAATCCCTATGCTACACACTCTTTGACTAGTTTTACTTGATTAGATCATGTGAGACCTAAATTTTATATGTAAGATAGGGGTGTAATAGTTTTCTTCATTTATTGTTGTATAAGCGTAAAAAGGGGGGTCATATTTCCTAATATGAGTCGTATATAGGGGTTCTATCAAAGTTGTTCGCTCTCAGGTGGCGTCTCGTTTTGTATATAGAATGAATCCCCCAAGTAGCACTCATAGCCGAGATGACTTAAGGGCAAGCTAAGCATATCTGTCTCTAAAGAGGTTGCATGAAATATGCATCAAGGATACTAATCTAATAAGATCCCAAAGACCCCTCCTTGGCAACCACATTTACTTTATTGTTTTTGGCAAGCCTCAATGATTACGGCCTTCTTTGCACATCTAAATCCTCATTCTTCATGTATGTATAAGAGGCCAATTTTATGATCACTCTGTGAACCAATAGACTTGTACAAGAGCGTTAAGCAGAGATGGCCTTGAAAATTTGAGAATTCTCTCTCAAACCCTTCTATCTACAACTAGTGGCCCCTTCTTTACTATATTGAGGCTAGGTCTTACTCAGTCCCCCCCTTTCATGCTCCACCACCCCTCCTCCCTTATACACAAACGGCCACTATCTCCTCAATGCTATTGGTAGCCTAACTCTCCCATGAAAGCAAATGCCTACTTATGAGTAGTTGCTCCACCCTCTACATGTTGTTGGTGGCCCACCACTAGTTCCTCCCTCCATGGGCTCCTCTGGATGCAACTAGCAACCCACCACAAGAGGGGAGGTAGCTAGCTTGGCATGAATAATCTCATTAGGCACTGAGACCTTAGCCCAAATCATTCAAGAGATCCTAGAGACTATAAGCCTCTCTCTACATCTCCTTACATCATTGCTACCGGATCTGCCGTGGTGGTCCACTATGTGTGTGTGTGTGTGTGTGTGTGTGTGTGTGTGTGTGTGTGTGTGTGTGTGTGTGTGTGTGTGTGTGTGTGTGTGTGTGTGTGTGTGTGTGTGTGTGTGTGTGTGTGTGAGAGAGAGAGAGAGAGAGATATAGCTAGAAAATGATTCGTGTGTAGGCGCAATCAATGAACAACACCAAGACTTTTAAAGGATAATGTCAATGAACTCAAACCATGCAAAGAAAAAAAAGAGGGGAGGCGTGTGTGGATTATGCGAGGGCTCTTGCCCCTCCCCTTTTTTTTAAGACTTTTTTGGCTACGAGTTCTCTTATTCGTTCTTGTGCATCACTAGGTGACCATATTGGTGATGCTACGTGTGGCTCTTGCCCCATGGTATGGGGCCCTTGTCAGACCATGTTTCATGGCTAATATTTGAAAGGCATAAGCTTCTTCAATTTTGGTGGTAGGTGGAAGATGTGAAGAAGCTTGTGTTTCTGTTGAAGAACTACATGAAGAGAAAGAAGCTTCATTTGTTTTTTCTATGTTTGAGCCTATCAAAACAAGTCATTCTCGCTAGTGTACCCAAACTAGCTCTAGATCAGGTGTATAGTGTTCTGTGATCTTTCCCTTCCCACGATCTTCAATTGGCTTTATCATTACAGGATTAACTCACATGGGTCTATAGCTTATAGGCAAGAACACAACCTACGTTTAGGCACCCAAATTTGATCATTCCTTTCATAGTAGCCTTGGGCTTCCAATAGTCTTTTAGGAATCCAAGGCAACATTTTCTTACCTTTCTTGGAGCAAGTGGGGCGTCTCTTACAAGGCTTTTGTTTTTTAGCGTCAGAAATGGTTGTTAAAGAAGCTTTAGGGACCCATTTGTATGTTTTCTTGGTTATATTACAATGGGTCTTCTGCGTCTCATGTTTTGTTTCAGCTACATAAGTTGAAGCTCTAGAGGGTTGGGCCATAGGTACAGATGGTTCAACCTCTTGGACATGCAATGTTTTGGGTGGTATTTCCTCAAGAGGTGATATCTCAAGGACTCTCGCTTGAGTGGCAGGGCTAAGAGTTGGTTTCGTGTTGTGACACTCCCAGTCCCAATCAATAGTGCATTTGGTTACTATCATCCACCTGCATCCTAGGTTTATATTTCCTTCCATAGTTCCGGCAAGCATGACCAAAAAGTCTTGAGCTACGACCCCGTTTTCATAACTGATAAAAATGTGTCAGGTTCCAAAAATCGTAGTTTTTTCTTGTTGATACCCTTGAATTGGATGGTACTCTCAGATAGAGAAGGCTTCCCTAGCTGACACCACACTCCATATCATAGCAGATTATATTTAGCACCTGTGTCCAATAAGGTGTTATATAACACTTTTTCATAGGCACTATTTAGCTCAATAGGGTATCATAGAGGTGTGTCAAAGTCCAACCAATCATCCTCTATTTCAACTTGAATTGCATGTGTAACTCCAAGGTTGGCCTCTCATTGCGTCTAATACGTTGTTGTCACTCCTTAGCCTCGGCTTGAGCTTGTATCTTTTTCAATTCCGCTTGTGCCTTGGCTGCCTTTTTTTAATGGATGGCACGTAGCTCCTCTTGGCTTAAAGTACCATAGTATTTTTTAAATTTACTCCCATTGAGGAATCCAATGGTTTCAATTCCATCAAGAGTATCCACACAAATGGTACCTTGTGGGGTGATTTCGCATACTCTATATGGTCTCTTTTCGTATATTTCAACTTTTTCTTCTTGTTATGCACTCCATACATAAGGACTTTATCTCCAACCTTGATATCCTTGTTCTTTATGACGATTAAACCATTTCTTTCTCCTATCTTTTTCCACAAGTTCATTTTGCACAACCAATTGTCTTTCTTCATTCAACCTCTCAAGGATATATAAACGCTCAACTAAAGGGTTATCATCCCAACCTTCTTGTGAAGTTGCCAGTAGAATAGGAATTACAAACTCCCATGGCATAACTGCTTCTTGGCCATATACTATCTTGAATGGTATACAATTAATAGCCACTTTTTAGAAGTATGATAAGCTCATAGAGCTGAAGTTAGCTTCAAATCCCAATATGTGCGATGAGCTTCTATTTTTTTGGTGAAGATAGAAATTAAGGTCTTGTTAGTGCTCTTAGCTTGTCCATTTTCTTGTGGATAATAAGGTGTAGACTTATGGTGGGCTATCATAAAGTTTTTTGTGAGTTCCTTAATCACTCTATTTATAAAATGAGTACCATTGTCACTCACAATCTCAAAGGGACAACCAAATCGTGTAATAATGTTCTCAAAGAGAAACTTGGCGATTGACCTTGCATCAGCCTTGCATGTCGCCTTGGCTTCTGCCCACTTTATCACATAGTCAATGGCAACAATAATATATCATGATTGAGTGTTACGGGCTGCCGGACTAATTGGGCCTATAGTCTAAACCCCATTTTTCAAATGGTTGAGTCACTTTAATAGGATGTAAGGGCATCTTATTCTTTCATTGTGTGATCTTGTAACGTTGGAATTCATCACACCCTTTTGAAAAAAGTGATGCATCCTTGAATAAGGTAGGCCACCAATAGGCTTATTGCAACACCTTTCTAGCAGTTAGTTCCCCTAAGAAATGTCCTCCGGCTATACCCATGTGGGATTCTTGTAGTATGTATAAATACTCATCCGAGTCATGAGTACAACGTCTAAGAATATTGTCCTTCCCTAGCTTGTAGAGAGTTCCCGGAATTAGAGAATAAGGTTCACATTTCTCTAATAGTTTTCGAGCTATATCCTTATGAAGCTCTTTGGGTGGAAAACCATTAACTACAATTTTCACAACCTTCTCACTCCATTCAGGCATGGTCTCGACTAGAAATAGGGAAGTATCAGGCAATTCATCATCAATTCCAGTAGGGGCTTCACCATTGGGTATGTGAGACAAATGATCCGCCATGACATGTCTTTTATCGGTTCTCACCACAATGGTAAATTCAAACTCAAGAATAATTAACAACCACCGTGTAATTCTTCCCATGGAACAAGGTTTATTTAGTAGATACAACAATTCTTGATGATCCACATAGAAAAAAAATTTGTTGGCAAGAACGTAGTAGTAAAATTTCTTCACCGCGTAAATTATAGCTAAACCTTTCCACTCTGTAGTGGAATAGTTTCTCTCAGAATCATTTGATTGACAACTTGCAAAGCTAATGGTGTGTTCCAATTTATGTTCTCCTCGTTGAGCTAGAACACACCCAATAGCAAAGTTTGAGGCATCAATATGCACATGGAAATTTACATTCCAATTGGGCACTAGTAGAATGGGAGCACTTGTTAAGGTCTTTTCTAATAACTCGTAAGCATGGTCACACTCCACGGTCCAGTGGAACTTATAAGAAGCTTGTACAATGGGCGAGCTATCTAGGTAAAGTCCTCATTGAGCTAGAACACACCCAATAGCAAAGTTTGAGGCATCAATATGCACATGGAAATTGACATTCCAATTGGGCACTCGTAGAATGGGAGCACTTGTTAAGGTCTTTTCTAATAACTCGTAAGCATGGTCACACTCCACGGTCCAGTGGAACTTAATAAGAATCTTGTACAATGGGCAAGTTATCTCGGTAAAGTTTAAAATAAACCGTCTATAATAACCAGCATGGCCATGAACCTTTTAACTCCTTTATAGTTTGTAGGTGGTGGAAAATTGAAAATGGATTTTATTTCCTCTCATCTGTGAAAATCCCATTTTTGGACACTATATGCCCTAAAATGACTTAGTGTTTAACCCAAATTTGGCATTTGAAAGGGTTTAATGAGATGTGATACAATCTTCACTTTTCACACACCTTTTGTAAACATGATAGATTTTCTTTCCAAGATAAATAAACACAAAGTGCATCTAAGGAAGCTTCGCAAAACTCCCTCAAATATTCTCTAAAAGCAGTGTTAATTAATCTTTGGAAGGTAGCATGGGCATTGGTTAAGCCAAAAGCCATAACACGAAATGCGAACACTCCAAATTTGGTTATAAAAGCAATTCTAGCTTGGTCTCTAGTGCAATTCTGATTTGATTGTAGCCAGAGTACCCATCTAAAAAGATATAAGCTTCCTTCCCTGCAACTCTTTCAAGCACACGTTCTGAATGTGGCAAGGGGCAATGGTCTCTCCTAGTGGCAGCATTGCCCTTCTTGAGATCCACGCACACTTTCAGTTTCCCATTATTTTTTGGCACAATAACTATTGGAGACACCCATTCTGAGTGCTCAATAGGGTATATGAATCCACATTTGACAAGCTTTCCAATCTCTTCTTGAACAATTTTTGCATACTTAGGATTCATTGGGTAGGGTCGTTGTTGGACTGGTTTAGCCATGCTATTCTTGGGAATTGTGTGTTGCACCATGGAAGGGTGGAACACCCTTCATATCATGACATGTCCAAGTAAATATATCCTTGAATTCCTTTAGAATCTCTTTAAGTATATATTCCTCAGTCTTTGTCAGATCTTGGGCAATGAAAACAGGTTTGGACTCCTCACATTAGGAAGTCTAGGAGGGCCTCTTTATTTGGAAATTTAAGGAAGTCAAACCTTTAGTATTAAGAAAGTAATCAAAGGATATCTTTTAAATTCAAACATGCAAAACGGCTAGTTTTGAATTCAAAATTCCCCCCAAAATGGAATTTAAAATCTAGCAGGTAAAACCATATCATGTAGCATATCTATGGAAAGAGCTTGACGTGTAGATTATTTATCTATGATCTCTGCTGAAATCGGATATCATATGTGGAAGTTATGGAAGTCCAAAAATCATAAAATTTTCTACCTCCTTTTTGGGGGAAAAAGTGCATCTGTTGACCACTCTTACACATCTCTTACACACCCACCATTCTTGCACACATGGTGTACACCTATTTGTCAAAATGTTAATCACCTCCATAAGCTCATGGAAAATAAAGAGGCCCTCCTACACCCCATTTTCTTCATAATGTCTGGGTCTGCTAACTCTATTTCCTTAACTATCACTGGACCATCATAGACTTCATTGCTTCCATCGATAGGTGTTCATTAAGCCTTTGTATACACAACCTTACGCTCCTCCATCATGTAAGATTTGAAATGATCAGGTGTAGGATGTAATTTTGTGGGGTCTTGTTGTTATGTGGACGTGATTTGTCTTTCTCTTCCTTTTGTTGTTGACACAGCTCTTGATTTTGTCGTCTCCTTACAATACGGCTCAACTTTGGCTTCTCTGTAGCTTCTAGCTGTGCGATGTCAATGGATTGTGGACTACACCACATGACACTTTGAAGGTATTCACCCCAATTATCTACCAACTTTCGATGA
Source organism: Adiantum capillus-veneris (assembly GCF_014529385.1). NCBI lineage: Eukaryota > Viridiplantae > Streptophyta > Polypodiopsida > Polypodiales > Pteridaceae > Adiantum > Adiantum capillus-veneris. The sequence continues at coordinate 136,400,984 of NC_140944.1, read as the reverse complement.
GCATCACATGCCCCCATATAATCTCATGGTAGCCATTGCAGGCAGGTGTTGGAGAGAGAGCTTATTGTTTGTCGTTTTCCCCCTTCTTTTTTCTCCTCCTTTGTGCTCTTCTTTGAGGATTTTCCTTTAAAAATAAAGGGAGTACAGATTTGGTGGCTTTATGATGAGGTGGCCGACTAGGAGGGTGCCCATCTGGTCCATTTTCTAACATTCCCCCCTTCCTAGCCATTGCACGACCTCATGCAAGCTTTGTCTTCAGTTTGATCAGCACTTGGTCTTCATGTTGAGCTGCACTTCATCTTCAGTAGTCGAAGGTACGCTTCTTGAAGGTATTGGTGATGTTTCTGAATTTTTTTGCCCTTGCCACTATACTGCTTAGACTGCTAAATCTTTTAAGAGATTATTCATAATTGCACTTTGATAGGCAATATAGCTCTGATGCTTCAATGTCTCAAATGCGGTAATGCAGGTTATCATGAATTTGGCTATTTTCACCAGCATTTAGCATGTAAGGTCTAGGAAATCCCTCATCTGTGTGATTACTACCTCTAAAGTATGTACCATGTAGGATTTGGTTGGCCTAGAGTTCCTCATAAGCTTTGATAAAACTAGGTAGTTGACCATTGATGGTTTTTGGAGTTTCCAATTGTAGTAGCTTTGGGGGGGTCACTTAAAAATTATGTGACTATCACGTGAGGACATCAGAAGGGATTATTAAATTTTATTTTTCCTCACAATTTCACATACAAAAGGGTATTGTAAAAGAAACTGAGAAAAAAATTTACATATTGAATAGGAAAAGGGTATATTTTACAGAAGGGTTTTATAAATAGTCCTTGAACATGCACGACATATAAAAATTTTTACATTGTGACCCCCCCAAAGTAGTAGCTGTCCTAGGATCTCCGTCTTGGAATTGGACAGTAGGTTGAGTTGATCATGAGGTGTTGAGGTGCATTTCAGTACATTGTCTCATCCTGTGGCCAAATTTCAAACCACTTCTTGTGCCACAGGGGCTGATTTTTCCAAGACGGTCAGCACTTGATCTATTGACACCGGTACAAGCTGGAATTAGGGTTTCATGAAAACACACACAGCTTGAAGAAGACGAAGGAATTTCAAGGCACACAATAGAGAGTGTATTACTTAGTGTGGAATGAAAAGATAGTTAGCCAACAATTAGGGTTGCAGGAAAACACACACAGCTTGTAGAAGATGAAGGAAGCTCAAGGCACACAATAGAGAGTGTATTACTTAGTATGCAATGAAAAGATAGTTAGCCCTAGAGTGATGGGCATATATACAATGCATGGGAAAAAAACCTCCTAAAGAGGGAAAAAATGCCACGGCGGTCCTAGTGCATTCACACACATCACTACCACATGTATATATAACAAATCCTCCCCTAGAGTGATGCGGTGAACGAGAGTTGGCACATGAGTAAAGGGAAGTGCCATGCCCTGAGGACATGATCAGTCCATAAAGGGGAGTAAGCCCAAAGCTTTGAGGAAAGCTTTGGGCTTCTCACAAGACAATGCCTTTGTGACAAGATCTATAAGGTTGTCCTGTGTTGGCACATAAGCCAAGCTGATCTCTCCTGATGAGAGCCTCTCCCTGACATAGTGTTAATGCACCTCAATGTGCTTTGTGCGAGCATGAAAAATTGGGTTTCTCACAACTGCCAATGTGCTCTGACTGTCAGTGTAGATACTGTTGGCAGTGTCCTGTCCAACACCCAAATAATCCATAAGGCATCTGAGCCATACACACTCAACCGTAGCTGCGAAGACTGCCCTGTACTTAGCCTCACAACTAGAAGTGGCCACAGTAGGTTGCTTCTTGCTCAACCATGATATACATGAACTTCCAAGCATGAAACAAAAACCACTTGTGGACACTCACGTGTCAAAACAGCCAGCCCAATCTGAGTCCGGAAAAGCATGTAAGTCTGGCGGCAATGATCCCCCCTTCTTGGGATAAAACAAGCCAAGATGTAAAGTGCCACTAAGGTAGTGAAAAATCCTCTTGACAGCCTGCCAATGCTTAGACCCTGGGCTATGCATAAATCTGTTGACCTATGAGACTGCAAACTGAATATTTAAACTCGTGTTGCATACATAAATGAGGCATCCAACAGCAGTTTGGTAAAGAGTGACATCTGTAGGATTACCAGGATCATGAAGACTCAATTCTTAAACCGGTTTCCATGGGAGTGGCAATAGGTTTGCAATCCTCCAATCCAAACTTACATAGCAATGTCTCTATGTAACTTTTCTGACACAAGGCAAGACCACCATTACACTACTTAAACTGTATACCCAAGTAATGATGCAATAACCCCAAATCTTTCATCTTGGAAGTAGCATTCAAATCAGCATTAAATTCAGTAATATGTCTCTCATTTGGTTATGTCTCTCATTTGGTCCAGTGATCAAAAAATCATCTACATAAAGAACCACAATAAGAATTACATCTCCCTCACGCTTTACATACAATGTGCTTTTTGTTGAACTATCACAAAAGCCTTGTTTGACCAAATGAGTGTCAGCTTTCTCAATACCAAGCACGAGGACATTGCTTCTACCCATACAAAGCCTTCTTACATTTGCACACTTTGTCCTCTTTTCCTCTCATGACAAAATCACGAGGCTGCGTTACATAAACTTCCTCAAATATGTCACCATTCAAGAAAGCAGTAACAATGTCTAATTGGTGTACATCCCAACCAAAATGAGCTGCCAATGCACATAGAAAACACACAGTAGTCATACGACAAGTGGGAGCAAAAGTCTCTTCATAATCTATGGCGATCAACCTCACAACTCGTCTTGCATTTCAACTTATAAACACACTTTGTACCAATGGCCTTTTAGACAAGAGGAAAGTCACATAAAGTCCATGTGTCATTTTCTATAAGTGCATCATATTCTGATTGCATGGCAGCCATCCAAATTTTTGAATTTTGTGCTTCATCAAAAGAGAGAGGTTCCTCAACATCATGTAAGCTAGACACAGCCAAATCATAACAATCTGATGCATAAGATGCATGAAGAGAGCCTGAACGAGTACGACTAGACAAAGGTGCATCCAGTTTACTGTCATGCAATGTTGTTAACCGTCACGGCTCACGGACACCATATCACCTACGACGGATGTTGTATTATTTACATGGTAGAGTCAGGTACTGGGCTTGTCGGTCCAATAGGAAAAGGGTAAGAGTGATCGCCGATGAGATGTGCACTCTAACTGGAACATTCAAGGGATTAGTTGGCTAAGCATGGGCGCCCAAGTGTGAATGGGGCGAGCTCATATAAAAGTCAACTAAACCTAAAATTCACTCATTCTCTCATTTGTGCAATTGAAGAGTGCTCTTGCTCCATCTCCATCTTCTTCTTCTTCACCTCTTTGTGTGTGTGTGTGTGTGTGTGTATGCGTGAGAGAGAGAGAGAGGGAGAGAGAGAGAGTGTGTGTGTGTGCGATCGAGCATTGCAACGGCGGCACGGTGGTGGCGAAGCGGTTGAGCGTGGCGCAGCGGCGGCTCCTTCTTCTTCGCGGCGAGGAATCCTCCACGACAGGAAGCGTAGAGCGGTGAGTGACACACCAACGCCATCTTTGAGCTTACTAGTTTAGGCTTGTTGTGTGCTTGGAGCCATTTGTGGCTCACACACGGTGTATCGGCAAGTTCCTTGCATTGACATGCACTACATACGCGCACATTTTTGGCGCCGTTGCCGGGGAATTCCATACAGCAAGCTTGAATGGCACTCTGTGCTTCTTTTGTGGTGAAATTGCTATTGTAGGAAAGGTAAAAAAGGAGGGTGTGTGTGTTGAGAAGAAGGAGTTTGTGTTATACTGTGTATTTTTTTTGTTAATGGTGTTTTCAAAGGTACTGTGTTTTTTCTCTGTGTGAGGTGTTAGTATTAAGGTTGTTAGTTCTATGTAATGTAATGTACAGTAAGTAGGAAGTAGATCTGTGAAAGCTAATAGAGTGTGTTAGTGTGTAACAGTAGGTGTATTAGTTGGAAGTAGGTAGGTAGAGTGTGTGTGTACTCTCGCGCAGGCCGCGGCGACCTTATCCTTTATTTTATTTTTTTTAATTAAAAAATATTAATCTATATATATATATATATATATATATATAATTAAAGGTAGGACCGGGATCGGGAATATCTCCCAGACCCAAGACTAGACCCAAGACCAAGCTCACGCTCAGGCTTAGGCATCTATCACCCTTTAAAATTACGAATTTTAGCTTCACACATAGCTAAAAATCGATTTTTTGAGGACCAACGGAACTTCAAATGCCCGAAAATTGTGTTGTAAAGCACACCACGACCCTCTGAGTGATACGCTCATTTTGAGCTATCACACACTTTAATAAAAAAAATCGATCATTCAGAAATATTAAAAAACATAAAAAAACACGAGTGAAAATGGACGCTTAAAAAAGTAAACGGTTAACCTTCGAGGTTATTCGCCGATGCTTATAGGGAGCCAAAGGCACATGCATCTGCGCTCTGGTTGTGTTCTAGAGACAGAGCAACTAGAGAGAATTTTGACTTACGCGAGTTCTCAATATCCACCTACTTTAGGTTCTGGGCCCTCGGCGAGGACCCAAGGTAGTACAAACCAAGACCCGAACATAGCGGATAGTGACTCTTCCTCTTACTACAACATCATGGAGGGTTTCCCAATGCCTAATCCTGATAACTCAAGCCAAGACATGCATGCCATGGGCCCATGGTCCGGGCCAAGCGTGCTTAGCCGCTTGAAGGAAACCTTTAGTAGAGCGACTCGCTCCGAACATGGAGCTAATGATGTAAATGAGGGGGGTGGAGAAGTAAATTCTCCATTCATGACCAACATAGACCCTATACCCTTAGATAATGTGCATGTGAATACTTCATTCACTGCACCTCCTGACTCTTCAGAGTTATTTCCCTCCGAGGTCATATTACCCGATGGTAGAAGCCTTGCCGGAGTGCAAGAGGTTGAGCGATATATCCTTACAGCAAGGGAAAAGGAAATCGAGAGCTTACGCAAGGCGGAGCAATGAAGAGATTTAAAAGCGAAAGCCCCTATGTCAATATCCTTGCTAAGAGAGAAATCGAGTGCTCCTGACTTAGCAACCGCTAAGGGCCAACCTTTAGAAATCCACATTGCATCCGGTTCAAAGGACACCCCTAGCACCTCAATCCTAGATGGAGCGTTCTTAAATGAGAACACGGAGTATGAACTACAAACGGAAACTCTGACCGACCTATACACAGGTCACACCTATCACGTGGGCTGGTTAGATGTCCTACAATCCACAATGGGTGCTACTAGTGTGGAGGATCAACAACAAAGAGTTTGTGAGGTCATCCATAGGGTCATTGAGTTAGAGAGACAGAACAAGGGGATCAACATGCCTTCAACGGGTCTCATGAGATTCTTGGATACAAGAAAGGCTAAACAACCGACCTTATTGCAAATGGAGACTCCCTCGGTAAGTCCGATGGATCCTCCATATGTTGTTTCTCCAGGGGTCTCAGTGCAATCTGAGCCCACAAGTGATAGCTTTACCTTTCCAAGTTTAGCTACCATGCCTACCCCAATGATGGGCATGCCAAGAAACACGCCATGGACCTCATTTGTTAGTAAAGCACCGTTGCATGGTAGCTCAATGCCTGCAATAGTACCTACAAGTGTGTACCAATCGTATACACCCATGGGTCCTCGTACTCATGTAGTCCCTACTCCTCCCATTGTTTCAACTACCTATGCTCCACAACCACAACACCCAAGTTCTTATTTCCATAGGACTATACCGGCTAGCATTAGCATGTCACATCCGATGTCTGCTATGCCTAGGGCCACACATATGAACTATGGACCACCACATGGCACAACATCGTACCCAACGTGGAACCCAAGGGCTTCCTATGCGCCAAGCCCAATGCCAATAAACACGCCATGGACCTCATTTGGACTGTTACGAAAGCCTCGTTTGACCAAATGAGTGTCAATCTTCTCATACCAAGCACAAGGAGATTTGTTCAATCCATATAATCTTTGTTACAATTGCACACCTTATCCTCTTGTCCTTTCTTGACAAAATTGCGAGGCTATGTTACATAAACTTCCTCAAATATGTCACCATTCAAGAAAGCAGTAACAATGTCTGATTGATGCACATTCCAACCAAAATGAGCTACCAATGCACATAGAAAATGCATTGTAGTCATACGACAAGTGGGAGCAAAAGTCTCTTCATAATCTATGCCTTTTGGATGTGCATAACCCTTTGCAACAAGTTGAGCCTTATAGCGATCAATCTCACCATCCGGCTTGCATTTCAACTTGTAAACCCACTTCGTACCAATGACCTTTTTGCTAGGAGGCAAAGCACATAAATTCCATGTGTCATTTTCTATAAGTGCATCATATTTTGAGTGCATGGCAGCCATTCAATTTTCTAAATTATGTGCTTCATTAAAAATAGGGGTTCCTCAACATCATTTAAGCTAGACACAGCCAAAGCATAACAATCTGATGCATAAGATGCATGGTGAGAACCTGAACGAGTATGACTAGAAAAAGGTGCATCCAATTTACTGTCACGCAAAGTATGCACCATCCATTAGGCATACCTCTAGCCTGCTCATTTTTAGCCCTTTCCTCATCAAGTACATCACGTACATTTGCATCAGTAGTAATCTGATCTGTAACATTTTCAGAAACCCCCATAGGCTGTACATTTGCCTCATTGGAATTTACATTCGAACTTCCACTACTAAAAAGAGGCAACAAAGTGTCAGAAATGTCCTGTGAGTTGACACTTTGAAAACCATAGTTGAGAAGGTAACCCTCACTTGCATCCATGGAAAGCTTTTGTAGGACACTTTTTAAGTACATAAGTGGCACACATGATGGCCTCAAGCCAAAATAAATGCGGCAAAGCTTGACTTTTGACCATACATTGTGCCATTTACGTAAGTGACCTGTTTTTCGTCTCAGCAACACCATTTTTCTGAGGCGTATAAGGCACTGTACATTGGATTTTTATACCACTACTAGCCAAAAATTTATTAAATCCATGAGATATATACTCCCCTTCTCGATCGAAACGGAGGGTGCCCATAGTACATTTCGAGACATTTTTAGCCATAGCCAAAAAAAAATTGAAGCACATAAAAACTTTGGACTTTGCTTTAATCGCATACACCCATGCATGCCTAGAGTAATCATCAATGATGTCATCTAGTAAAGGTAATTTTCCAAGGACGGAGTTTGCATGGGCCCACAAACATCACTATGCACAAGCTGAACTGCATGTGGCCCTAACTGAACCATCCTTTGGAAACTTTGAACGCTGCAACTTACCCAAAATACAGCCTTCACAAACATGTTTGACAGGTGCTTCAAGAGGTAGCAAAGAAGCAACCATATCAGATTTCTGCAAGCGCAACAAACTGGCAAAATTCGGATGACCAAAACGTGCATGCCAAAGTTTTGCATCTGAAATAGCCTTTGAATCCACAACTGCTTTTGCAAATTTCTACCTACACTTGTCATAAAAGTGAGTTTATACAGCCCACGTCATAAAATGCCAGATACAACAATTTTGTCACCAAAATTGAGTTATGTACAGTACATCTGTCATCTACAAATTTGACTACAAGACCAAGTCTAGCAAGTGCAGAAACATACAAAAGATTCTTCTTGATCCTAGGGTACATAAAGTGTGTTAACCCTCACAGCTCACGGACACCATATCACCTATGACGGATGTTGTATTATTTACATGGTAGAGTCAGGTACCGGGCTTGTCGGTTCAATAGGAAAAGGGTAAGAGTGATCGCCGATGAGAGGCGCACTCTAACTGGAACATTCAAGGGATTAGTTGGCTAAGCATGGGCGCCCAAGTGTGAATGGGGTGAGCTCATATAAAAGTCAACTAAACCTAAAATTCACTCATTCTCTCATTTGTGCAATTGAAGAGTGCTCTTGCTCCATGTCCATCTTCTTCTTCTTCATCTCCTTGTGTGTGTGTGTGTGTGTGTGTGTGTGTGTGTGTGTGTGTGTGTGTATGCGTGAGAGAGAGAGTGCGATCGAGCATTGCGGCGGCACGACAGCGGCGAGGCGGTTGAGCGCGGCGTAGCGGCGTCTCCCTCTTCTTCGCGGCGAGGAATCCTCCACGACAAGCAGTGTAGAGCGGTGAGTGACACACCAACACCATCTTACAGCTTGCTAGTTTAGGCTTGTTGTGTGCTTGGAGCCATTTGTGGCTCGCACGTAGTGTATCGGCAAGTTCCTTACATTGACACGTGCGACATACGCGAACATTTCTGGCGCCGCTGCCGGGGAATGCCATACACTAAGCTTGAATGGCACTCTGTGCTTCTTTTGTGGTGCAATTTCAATTGTAGGAAAGGTAAGGAAGGAGGGTGTGTGTGTTGAGAAGAAGGATTTCGTGTACTACTGTGTATTTTTTTCTGTTAATGGAGTTTTCAAAGGTATTGTGTTTTTTCTCTGTGTAAGGTGTTAGTATTAAGGTTGTTAGTTCTCTGTAATGTATTGTACATTAAGTAGGAAGTAGATCTGTGAGAGCTAATAGAGTGTGTTAGTGTGTAATAGTAGGTGTATTAGTTGAAAGTAGGTAGGTAGACTGTGTGTGTGTGCTCTCGCGCAGGCCGCGGCGACCTTATCTTTTAAATTAATTTATTAAAAAAAATTAAAGGTAGGACCGGGAGCGAGAATATCTCCCAGACCCAGCCCAAGCCCAAGCTCACGCTCAGGCTTAGGCATCTATCACCCTTTAAAATTACGAATTTTAGCTTCACACGTAGCTAAAAATTGACTTTTTTGATGACCAATGGAGCTTCAGGTGACTGAACGTTGTGCTGTAAAGCACACCGCGACCCTCTGAGTGATACGCTTGTTTTGAGCTATCACACACTTTAATTAAAAAAATAGATCATTCAAAAATATTAAAAAAACATTAAAAACATAAAAAACACGAGTGAAAACGTACGCTTAAAAAAGTAAGCGGTTAACCTTCGAAGTTAATCGCCGACGCTTGTAGGGTGCCAAAGGCACATGCATCTGTGCTCTGGTCGTGTTATAGAGATGGAGCAACTAGAGAGAATTTTGACTTACGCGAGTTCTCAATATCCACCTACTTTAGGTTCCGGGCCCTCGGTGGGGACCCAAGGTAGTACAAACCAAGACCCGAACATAGTGGCTAGTGACTCTTCCTCTGACTACGACGTCATGGAGGGTTTCCCAATGCCTAATCCTGATAGCTCAAGCCAAGACATGCATGCCATGGGCCCGCGGTCCAGGCAGAGCGTGCTTAGCCGCCTGAAGGAAACCTTTAGTAGAGCCATTCCCTTCGAACATGGAGCTAATGATGTAAATGAGGGGGGTGGGGAAGTAAATTCTCCATTCATGACCAAAGTAGAGCCTATGTCCTTAGAGAATTTGCAAGTGAATACTTCATTCACTGCACCTTCTCACTCTTTAGAGCTATTACCCTCCGAGGTCATATTACCCGATGGTAGAAGCCTTGCCGAAGTGCAAAAGGTTGAGCGATATATCCTTGCAGCGAGGGAAAAGGAAATCGAGAGCTTACGCAAGGCGGAGCAACAAAGAGAATTAAAAGCGAAAGCCCCTGTGTGAATATCCTTGCTAAGAGAGCAATCGAGTGCTCCTGACTTAGCAACTGCTAAGGACCAACCCCTAGAAAGCAACATTGCATCTAGCTCAAAGGACACCCCTAGCACCTCAATCCTAGATGGAGCGTTCTTAAATGATAACTGGGAGTACGAACTACAAACGGAAACTCTGACCGATCTATACACGGGTCACACCTTTCACGTGGGTTGGTTAGATATCCTACAATCCACAATGGGTGCTACTAGTGTGGAGGATCAACAACAAAGAGTTTCTGAGGTCATCCATAGGGTCATTGAGTTAGAGAGACAGAACAAGGGGATCCACATGCCTTCAACGGGTCTCATGAGATTCTTAGATACAAGAAAGGCTAAACAACCGACCTTATTGCAAATGGAGACTCCCTCGGTAAGTTCGATGGATCCATATGTTGTTTCTCCAGGGGTCTCAGTGCAATCTTAGCCCACAAGTGATAGCTTTACCTTTCCAAGTTTAGCTCATCTTTCCCTTGATGACACCACGTCTACCATGCCTACCCCAATGATGGGCATGCCAAGAAACATGCCATGGACCTCATTTGTTAGTAAAGCACCGATACATGGTAGCTCAATGCCTGCAACAGTACCTACAAGTGTGTACCAATCGTATACACCCATGGGTCCTCGTACTCATGTAGTCTCTACTCCTCCCATTGTTTCAACTACCTATGCTTCACAACCACAACACGAAGCTCTTATTTCCATGGGACAATACCGGCTAGCATCAGCATGTCACATCCGATGTCTGCTATGCCTAGGGCCACACATATGAACTTTGGGCCACCACATGGCACAACATCGTACCCAACGTGGAACCCAAGGGCTTCCTATGCACCAAGCCCAATGCCAATACCTACTCCACATGTAGTCTCTGGAGCACCTTCACCCACGGTGCCTGCTCACTTAGGTGACTTGGCAACATTTGCTCAAGCTATTGGTCGATCTATTGCTGAGAATATGCGTAACACTCCTGATAGAGAGCCTAGAAGTAAGGCAGTACAAATAGCCAAGCTCACACAAAAATTTAGTGGAGACGGGGATGTGAGAAAGCATATCGAAGTGTTTGAACAAATATGTGATTCTCTAGGAGAACACAATGACCTGCATAAAAGTAATGCTTTAAGCCTACCCTTAAGTGGAAAGGCTGGGGATTGGTATAGAACCCTAAGGGTGGAAGAAAAAACAATTTACCCTACTCTTAGGAGACTGTTCTAGAAAGAATACATACGAGAGGGAGTGCTTTGGGGTGTAGCCTCTCAGCTCCAGAAAGCCCAATGAGAGGAAGGAGAGTCGGTGAGAGACTTTATAAGTCGCTTGAAGCATTTGAATTCTCGTTGTAATCCAAATGAGCACTTCAACAATAACCAAATGCTTGATAGATTCATTAGGGGATTACGACATGAGGATATCTACAATGGCCTAGTCATTAGAGGTATCACCACTTTGGAAGCAGTCACCACCAATGCGATCCAATTGGAGGATAATTTAATGATTCAAGGAGAAAGAGTGTCTGTTGAGCCTAAATCTATTAGCTCGCAAGCATCGGGGCATCAGCCAATGACCCTAAAGCCTATTTCTAAGGAGCCAAAGATATCTGAGATGACTTTAGCAGATCTCACCAAGGCTATTCAAGAGAGTCTTAAAGACAATCGTGCTCCACAAAACAATCATATGTATCCAAGAAGGGAGCAGCAATGGTGCTCAGTATGCTATGGACTGCATAGTACCAGTGAATGCCCTACTTTTTAGAGTAAAATTCAATGGGAACTGCAATGCCTGTGGGAGGTATGGTCATCAAGCTAAGGATTGCATAGTATTTAAGCGCGCGATGGCCAATAGACCAACCTTACCATGGACAGACACACCTCGAGTGCTTGCATTGATGTCGGCCCCACCTCTTGAACAAACGTCACAACACATGGTCCCTAGGGCCCAAAATGTTGTTCAAACAACACCTTTACCACCTCCAGTGCTAGGACCGCAACCACCACATCCGAGAATCACTTCAGTGAATCAAGTGGGTTGTGAGTCATCTATTGCTTGTTTGGAAGGCTGTGAGGAAGATATAGATCCTAATATTGCCTATGTGATAGATGTGCTTGAAGAAAATCCACAATACTACATGGAGGACTATTGGGGACAAGTCGAACCTGTATATCAAGTAGCTGCTCTTGTGGCAAGAGACCAAAATATCAATTACACTGCTAAGAGACCACCTCTTCAATGCTATGAGTGTGGAGGTCCACATCGTGTAGCCGAGTGTCCTATTAGGCTACAAAAGAACGCCACACTAATGCAAACCAATCGAGGGAGCACGTCTACAATGCCAATACTCATGTGTAATCAATGTGGCATAGATCATTTGATTGCCCAATGTCCAAATAATCCAAATGCACCGAAGATCACGCCATTAAACTTGATTGAAGTTACCGAGGAGCCATCACAAAGTACACCTGTGGTACCAGTAAACGTACTCACACGATCGATGCTCCAAAAACAAAATTATATTCTTGAGGAAAGAGACACGGCATCAAGTGCCCAATCTCAAAAAAAGAAGAAAACATGAAGAAAGAGATCGCAAAAAGCAGCGAAGTCAGACCCCAGTTCAAAGACCAACATAGGGACTGGTGAACGATCCCGTATATATGGACTCTGAAGATTCTGATTCGGGTGAAACCATGGAGACCAAAACAACCACTAAGATAGAAACCAACAAGGAAGATCTTCATGAGCCACAATGGCCAGGATCCAAGAAGAAGATAGGAACTTATCCAAACCCTACAGAGGAGATTGAGCGAGTCAAGCAATTAAGGAGTTTGGTAGAAGATACCCAAAGGTATCTAGAACCAGCACCTAGGCAGATCCAGATTACAGCACCATGTTCCCTACGCAACAACAACCTCACCAAGTCCATAGACCCTTAGCCATACCTAGTTTCATCCAGGAAGAAAGTGACTTAAAGTCATGGGAAAGTGAGCATACTCACTTCTTGATGGAAAGAATGTTTACAGAGGGACTACTGATCCTATCGAAGAAATGGAGATCCCATCTTCCCCACATCAAGGGACTGAAGCCCAAAAGGTGCCGTTAAACATTGCCAAATTGATGGATTTCATGTTTTCAGAAGTTAGAACCACCATCATGTACAAACTATATAAAGACCCTGAGCTAGTCTCAGCTCTTCGAGCCTTCCTCAATGGAGAACTAAAGTTTGGGCTACCACAATTTGCACAAATGGATGGAGCTGGGGAGATGCCAACAGAGGAGGAACACTTAGATCCACAACCCAACCTAGATGAGAACCTTGTTATAGAAATACCTATTAACAAGTTGGGACAATACTTTGAGGGTGATGAATCCAATGCGACCATACCAATCACTACTAAGGGATTAACTATGAAGGGAATCCTTGATGGTGGCGTTGGGGTTAGCATTGTGACTAAAAATTGGTGGGAAACTATGGGAAGACCTCACCTTGCGACCACAACCATAGTAGATTTCTTTTCATTTATTCTAGCACGCACATTTGCTCGATATCTTCGCCTCTTATATCTCTTACTCTTCTTGTTTAATTTTTGATTACGACTGATCTCTAGTGAAGAGTCACTAGATGAATCACTACTTGTGTCTTCTGCTCCCTTGGATAGATTGTCATCTAGGGTACCACTGGCCCTTGAATGGTTTGTCCCCACATTTGCACTAAGATTTAACTCAGATTCTTCGTCCTCAAAGTCAATTTCAACTGATGATTCTGACCCCAAATTGTGTGCGCTATAGTCTTGTGAGGCGCTACCGGTTCCAATGCCAGTCAAACTTTCATATTGTAGATCATCAGAAGCTATATGCATTGCTTCTAGCATATTTAAGGGTACAAGTGGTGGTATTTCATCCCCCTCAGGTGTTACCCACATCGTCCCCCTATTCCCCCAAGTGTCTATGGTTGCTGCTAGGTGGATCCAATCCACATTCTCCGACTCAGTCATCCCAGATAGTACATCCATATAAGGAGAATCTTCCCCAACATCAGTGTCCGCTTTACACGTGTAACAATACTGCAATGGGGCCGAGTGAACTGTTGTGTCATATCTATGATCAATTATAAACCTATTTCCTAGAGGATGTGCTCGACCAGTAACAAGATCCACTCAAATGACAGAATCTTGGAACTGTAAGTAGACATGGTTTTTAGACCAGTCATGCACCATTTTTGCTTCCCTCATGAAAGGACGTCCTAAGATCATCTTTGATGCCATAGTGTGCTTGGAGAAATCCATAACAATGAAGGTAATCCTTATTTTATATCCAAAGACCTTGATCTTGAAATCTTCTAGCATCCCAATAGGTTTAACAATAGACCCATTGGCCATCTTCACGAGAATGGCTTAATTATATAGGTACATGTGATGCTCATCGGAAGTTGGTAGATAACTGGGGTGAATACCTTCAAAGCGTTATGTGGTGTAGTCCACAACCCATTGACATCACACAACTAGAGGCTACAGAGAAGCCAAAGTTGAGCCGTACTGTAAGGAGATGACAAAATCGAGAGTTAGCTCAACAACAAAAGGAATCGGAAGTGAAATCACAGTCCACAGAACAACAGGACTCCACAGACTTACACCCTACACCTGAACATTTCAAATCCTATACCACAGAGGAACGTAAGGTTGTGTATACAAAGGCTCAAAGAAAACCTATCGATGGGAGCAATGGAGTCTATGACGGTCCAGCGATAGTTAAGGAAATAGAGTTAGCAGACCCAGGAGAAGAGTTTAAACCTGTTTTCATTGCCCAAGATCTGACCGAGACTGAGGAGTGTGTACTTAAAGAACTTCTCAAGGAATTCAGGGATTTATTTGCCTGGACATATCATGATATGAAAGGTGTTCCACTTTCCGTGGTGCAACACACAATCCTCATGAATAGCATGGCTAAACCAGTTCAGCAACGACCCTACCCAATGAATCCTAAATATGCAAAAATCATTCAAGAAGAGATTGAAAAGCTTGTGGAATGCGGATTCATACACCCTATTGAGCACTCAGAATGGGTGTCTCCAATAGTGATTGTGCCAAAAAATAATGGGAAACTTAGAGTGTGCGTGGATCTCAAGAAGGTCAATGCCGCCACTAGGAAGGACCATTACCCCTTGCCATATTCAGAACATGTGCTTGAAAGATTTGCAGGGAAGGAAGCTTATAGCTTTTTAGATGGGTACTCTGGCTACAATCAAATCACAATTGCGCTGGAGGACCAAGCTAAAACAACCTTTATAATCGAATTTGGAGTGTTCGCATTTCGTGTTATGGCTTTTGGCTTAACCAATGCCCCGGCTACCTTTCAAACATTAATAAACGCTGCTTTTAGAGAATATTTGAGGGAGTTTTGTGAAGCTTTCTTAGATGACCTTTGTGTTTATTCCTCTTGGAAAGAACATCTATCATGCTTACAAAAAGTGTGTAGATTGTATCGCATCTCCTTAAACCATTTCAAATGCCAATTTTGGGTTAAACATGGAGTTCTTTTATGGCATATAGTGTCCAAAAATGGGATTTCCACAGATGAGAGCAAAATTAAAGCCATTGCATAATTGCCACCACCTACAAACTATAAAGGAGTTCAAAGGTTCATGGGCCATGTTGGTTATTACCGACAGTTTATTTTAAACTTTGCCGAGATAGCTCGTCCTTTGTACAAGCTTATTATCGAGTTCCAATGGACTGCGGAGTGTGACCATGCTTATGAGTCATTGAAAAAGACCTTGACTAGCGCTCCTATTCTACGAGTGCCCGATTGGAATGTAATTTTCCATGTGCATATTGATGCATCAAACTTAACTATTGGGTGTGTTCTAGCTCAACCAGGAGAACATAAACTAGACTGCCCCATTAGCTTTGCAAGTCGTCAATTGAATGATGCCGAGAGAAACTACACCACTACAGAGCGAGAAGGTTTAGGTATGATTTATGCAGTGAAGAAATTTTGCTACTACCTTCTGGCAACAAGTTTTTGTTCTATGTTGATCATCAACCCTTGTTGTATCTAGTAAATAAACCTTGTTCCACGGGAAGAATTACACGATGGTTGTTAAATCTCCTTGAGTTTGATTTTATCGTTGTGGTGAGACTTGGTAGAAGACATGTCATGGCTGATCATTTGTCTCGCATACCCAATGGTGAAGCCCCTACTGGAGTCGATGATGACTTGCCCGATACTTCTCTATTCCTAGTCGAAACCATACCTGAATGGAGTGAGAAGATTGTGAACTTTCTAGTTAATGGTTTTCCACCCAAAGAGCTTCGTAAAGACATAGCTCAAAAACTGTTAAAAGAATGCGAACCCTACTCTCTCATTGCAGGAAAACTCTACAGGCTAGGGAAGGATGATATTCTTAGACGTTGCGCCCGTGAGGATGAGTATTTATACATACTGCAAGAAGCCCACATGGGTATAGCCGGAGGACATTTCTCAGGGGAACTAACAGCTAGAAAGGTGTTGCAATCAGGTTATTGGTGGCCAACCTTATTTAAGGATGCATCACTTTTTGCAAAAGGATGTGATGAATGCCAACGTTACAAGATCACACGACGAAAGGATAGGATGCCCTTACATCCTGTTAAAGTGACTCAACCATTTGAAAAATGGGGTTTGGACTTTGTAGGCCCAATTAGTCCGGCAACACGTGGCACTCAATCTCGATATATTATCGTTGCCACTGACTATGTGACAAAGTGTGCGGAAGCCAGGGCGACACAAAAGGCCGATGCGAGGTCAACTGCCAAGCTTCTCTTTGAGAACATTCTTACAAGATTTGGTTGTCGCTTTGAGATTGTGAGTGACAATGGTACTCATTTTATAAATGGATTAATAAAAGAACTCACTACCAACTTTATGATAGCTCACCATAAGTCCACACCTTATTATCCACAAGCAAATGGCCAAGCTAAGAGCACCAACAAGACCTTAATCTCTATCTTGACCAAAAAGGTGGAAGCTCATCGCATAGATTGGGATTTAAAGCTTACATCAGCTCTATGGGCTTATCGTACTGCATACAAAGTTGCCATTAACTGCACACCATTCAAGATGGTGTATGGCCAAGAAGCGGTTATGCCATGGGAGTTTGTCGTTCCTAGTCTTCGATTAGCTTCTCAAGAAGGTTGGGATGGTAACCCCTTAGTTGACCGATTATATATCCTTGAAAGGCTAGATGAAGAGAGACAATTAGCTGTGCAAAATGCACTTGTGGAGAAAGATAGGAGGAAGAAATGGTTTGACCGTCATCTAAAGAACAAAGATATCAATGTTGGTGATAAAGTCCTTATGTATGGAGTGCGTAACGAAAAGAAAAAGTTGAAATATGCGGGAAAAGGACCATATAGAGTATGTGAGATCACCCCACAGGGAACCATTCGTGTGGAGACTCTTGATGGAGTTGAAACCAATGGATTCCTCATTGGGAGCAAATTTAAAAGATACTATGATCCTTTAAGCCAAGAGGAGCTACGTGCCATCCATACAAAAAAGGCAGCCAAGGCACAAACAGAATTGAAGAAGATACAAGCTCAAGCTGAGGCTAAGGAGCAACAACAACGCATAAGATGAAAACGAGAGGCTAACCTTGGAGTCACACATGCATTCCACGTTGAAGCCGACGAAGATTGGTTGGACTCTGATACACCTCTACGATACCCTATTGGACACGGGTGCTAAATATAATCTGCTATCGTATGGGGTGTGGTGTCAGTTAGGGAAGCCACCTCTATCTGAGAGTATTATCCAAGTCAAGGGTGTCAACAAGAAAAAACTGCGGTTTTTGGAATCTGGTACACTTTTGTCACTTATGACAATGGGGTTATAGCTCAAGACTTTTTGGTCATGCCTGTTGGAACTATGGACGGTAATATAAACCTAGGATGCACGTGGATGATAGCCACCAAATGCACTATTGATTGGGGGATAGGGGGTGTCACAACATAGAAACCAACTCTTAGCCCTGCCACTCAAGACATAGTCCCAGAGATATTGCCTCTTAAGGAAATAAAACCCAAAACATTGCATGTCCACGAGGTTGAACCATATGTCCCCATAGCCAATTCTCTAGAGCTTCAAATGATGTAGCTGAAATAAAGCTTCAGACACACAAGACCCATCCCAATATAACAAAGAAAACATACAAGTGGATCCCTAAAGCTTCTTCAGCAACCATAGCTAGTGCTTAGAGATAAGAGCTTGGTAAGAGACGTCCCATTCACCCTAAGAAATGTAAAGAAACGTTGCGTTGGATTCCTAAAAAACTATTGGAAGCCCAAAGCTACTATAAAGGAAATGATCAAATCTGGGTGCCAAAATGTAAATTGTGCTCCTACTTGTCACGGGGCCCATGTGAGCTCAATCCTGTGGCTCCAAAACAAGTTGAAGATCGTGGAAAGGAAAAAACCACGGAATGTGAAACACCCGCTCCAGAGCTAGTTATGGTACCAAAGAAAGAACGAATTGTTCCACCTAGCTCAAGAACAATGAAATCAAATGAAGCTTCTTGCTCTTCGTGTAGTTCCTATACGGAAATAGGAGCTTCAACACAACCTCCACCTACCATTGTACATATCCATACAAGCAAGAAAGAGTTTGCACCTCCCGTTGTAAGTTCACCACCTACAACAAGGTTGCAAATAAAATCATGGGAGAGTACCTTACCACCCTTGCAAATAGATGAAACGCATAGGGCAGTCGAAAACTATGGTTAAAGCCTTCACCCATAACAACTTGGAACAACTGGTTTCAAAAGGTGATAACATCATTCCAAAAGGTATGATCTACCCAAGGAAGGGGGGAGTGTTTGCTAACATCCATCATTCACTTGCTTCCCTCTCATCCTTCCTCCCTGACCTCTCAATCTCCAATTCTAGGGAATGTATATATAAAGCTTTATACTCACAAAAACAAGATAAAAAAGTAAAAGAGCAAGAGCCATAACACAAAATCATAAAAACACATTATGCACAAGAACACGACCCTTGTAATATTTGCACTCTAACCAACATCTATTTGCATGTAAAAATATGGCTAGTACGCTAGAGTCATCTACTCTTGCCTTGGATGAGAGGTACCCTTGTTACTTTTCACAAATGTTTCACATGGTCTTTCCGGTGCTTGCATGTGAATGGAATTTGGTAGGTACGCTAGCATGTGAGAGGAATTTCGAGGAGTTAGAGTGGCTGATACGTCTCTTGACCACGACTGATCCATACTTAGTAGAGAGAGTTTCTCCCATTGCACAAGCCTACCCTTTTGACCAAGATGACTATAGGCGTCTAGTGACCATCTTAGTAAACATGGGTACCTATGATGAAGAAGAAGATTTACATGACTACACGGATGGCACATATGGTCTCATGGATGGTGAGTTTTTTTATCTCGACGTGACGAGGATAGGGGTTTAACCTTAGGGTTTCCCCCCAATCTCTACAATATCCTATTTCCTTGACTCTCTAGGGGGAGTGCAAATAATTAGGTTAGGGTTCCTTATGTTTTTTTGTCGTGTTCAATAAGTGTTCGTACCTTTTCCCATTGATGTGCCTCCTAGAGGTATTCTTTGTGTTTCCTAGTGTGTACAGGAGTGTGTTGCTGTTGTTACGATTTGGACCTTCATGGAATCTTTATCTCGACTCACTCTTAAAATCAAGTGCAATTATCAATGCAAACAGGTGTTTCTTGTCCATTGGCATGGCCCCTTATCTTTTTTGCATCTATGTTTTTCTACTTTAATTGTGATTGGTAGCATAATATTCAACACATTTGCTTAGTACCAAACATTAAATTCAATGTAATTTTTGTCATAATCACTTGTCTAGGTTTAAAAATCAAGTAGTCCGACTAAGCTAGTTTGACCAAGCTAAGCGTTAGAGATCTTCTCTTAATACCATGGGGAATGCCTTCCTAATAATCAATGGTTACTTAGGTTCTTAATCCGATTTAGGCAGCATTGTGTAAAATGTACTAGGGCTTTCTAGCGGGCTTGACCCTATTGACCTTTAGCTTAAGTATTATAAAGGGAGTTTACTAGTGTGATGAGCCTGGGGAGGTGTAACAGTGTTATATGACCCCCCAAAGTTACAAAATTAAAATGCTGAAAACGAACAAACAAAAAAAATATAAAAGTGCCACAATGTAAAATCTTAAGCTGGAAGAGAAATCTCAGCTTGATTTGGTACTTCACTCACATGTATCGCCTATGGTACTAGAGCCCTAGAGGTTCCCAGTGTGGGCGCTTTTCCTTGAAAAGCAAAAAACCCAAGGCATACAAAATAAGCACACACATTAAAAGTAAATCAATGAGAAAAGACTTTTGGGGGGTCAAAGAAAAGGTAATCATTTAAGCGATGATTTCAGGAGAAATTCCTTTTATTGTAGCTTAACTACAAGCTCTTCTAGGTATAGCCTCTGTCAGCCCTCGAACATGAAATACTTGGCTCTAGCGATTAAACAACTTAATTGACCAGAGAAAATTGAGAAGCTTAACCATGGTATTAATAGTCGATCTCTAGTGCCTTTCCACCGTTAAATTAGAGACCCCAGACTTGTTTAATTTTTTACCTTTACATCTGTTTATGCATTTGATTATATTGCAATTTAATCTTTATTGTTGACAAATGGGTTAAAATTATGTTACCAATCACATTGTCTGCCTACAATTGCATATGATTTTTAATTCTATATGAGAATGCAATTACTGTGCCAATGTTGTTTGATTTTGCAGTGACTGAAGAAGGCTATGGACATTCATCTCAAATGCTCTTCCACCTCGACAAACGAGCTTCAACTCAATAGCTTCCGAGGACGGAATCTACATCGGGAAGGGGGGCATGTTAACCCTCACGGCTCACGGACACCATATCACCTACGACGGACGTTGTATTATTTACTTGGTAGAGTCAGGTATCGGGCTTGTCGGTCCAATAGGAAAAGGGTAAGAGTGATCGCCGATGAGAGGCGCACTCTAATTGGAACATTCAAGGGATTAATTGGCTAAGCATGGGCGCCTAAGTGTGAATGGAGCGAGCTCATATAAAAGTCAACTAAACCTAAAATTCACTCATTCTCTCATTTGTGCAATTGAAGAGTGCTCTTGCTCCATCTCCATCTTCTTCTTCTTCACCTCTTTGTGTGTGTGTGTATGCGTGAGAGAGAGAGAGAAGAGAGAGAGAGAGAGAGAGAGAGAGAGAGAGAGAGAGAGAGAGAGAGAGAGAGTGTGTGTGTGTGTGTGTGTGTGTGCGATCAAGCATTGCGACAGCGGCACAGCGACGGCGAAGCGGTTGAGCACGGCATGGCGGCGGCTCCTTCTTCTTCGCGGCGAGGAATCCTCCACGACAAGAAGCGTAGAGCGGTGAGTGACACACCAACGCCATCTTTGAGCTTACTAGTTTAGGCTTGTTGTGTGCTTGGAGCCATTTGTGGCTCGCACACGGTGTATCGGCAAGTTCCTTGCATTGACACGTGCGACATACGCACACAAATGTATGCACCACCCATTTTGGCATACCTCTAGCCTACTCATTTTCAGCTCTTTCCTCATGAAATACACCATATACATTTGCATCAGTAATAGGCCGATCTGTAATATTTTTGGAAACCCCCATAGGTTTTACATTTTCCTCACTGGAATTTACATTCAAACTTTTACTACTGAAAAGAGGCAACAAAGTGTCATAAATGTCCTGTGAGCTTACATTACTATCTCTAGTACATGACAGCAAGGACTGAACAGAATCTTCCACAAACACTACATCCCGTGAAACCAGAATACATTGTTTGCAGATGATACAACCTGTAACCTTTGCTTTCAACACAATAACCACCAACAAAAATACATTTGATAGCCTTATCATCCAATTTTTTGCGTTGTGTTTGTGGTACCAAAGCATATGCCAAACAGCCAAAAACACGCATGTGCTCAATAGACGGCTTTCTAACATGCCATGCTTCATATGGAGTAATAGACTACAAAGCTTTCGTAGGACACCTGTTTAGTACATAAGTGGCACACATGATGGCCTCAAGCCAAAAAGAATGTGGCAAAGCTTGACTTTTGACCGTACATCGTGCCATTTTCATAAGTGACCTGTTTTTCCTCTCAGCAACATCATTTTGCTAAGGCGTATAAGGCACTGTACATTGGTGTTTAAATCCCACGACCAGCCAGAAATGCATGAAATTCATGAGACATATACTCCCCCCCTCAATCTAAACGGTCCTAAGTACATTTCGAGACATTTTCAGCCATAGCCAAAAATTGTTTGAAGCACATAAAAACTTTAAACTTCGCTTTAAGCAGAAATACCATGCATGCCTAGAGTAATCATCAATGAAAGTCACGAAGTAAAGGTAATTGCCCAAGGATGGAGTTGCTCTCGTGTTGTGTTTCGCCTCTTTGAGGAGTCCTCTTGAGACTCTAAATTATCAATCTTCTATTTCTTTGAATCTTATTTGTCTCTTTGCTTGGCCTTCCTCTTGAGTACCTTGTGAATGTGTTATTGCATGGTGTTGACGAGCTCTACTCCTTCTATTGCATTTCCTCATTTGTATTGCTTAATCTTCTATACTCTCTTGGCTTTTCTTTGTTATAAATTCTTGTTAAGCTCTTCTTCATCTTCATCGCCAGCTTTTGAGCCCTCTGAATTAGTTTTCTTCTTTGCTTCAACCAGCATTTGGCATCTCTCTTCTCATAGTCTTTGAGCCTCCTCCATAGACCTTTGCATTTGTGTTATGGGTATCTTCTCCATTGATCGGCATTTGATTCTCACCAAGGGTTTGGTGATATCTTCTTCTTCTTCCTCTTCTATAGTCATTTGAAATTCAAACGGCATGTCTCTGTTCCTTGGCTTGATTTCACCATTGAGGGAGATATCTAACTTTGTGGCTTCACTATTATATATCTTTGCTTTAGAGCTTTGGCCTCTTGTTCTTCTTTCGGTTGAAGTCGAGGAAGATCCCCCTACCGCTCTAACAGAGTGCTTGGCTTGGTGTAGTAAAATCAAGTTGAGACTCTGCAGGTGGAAACTTGTCTATCATCCCCAATCTTTGGTAGGCAATTTGCATCAACATTGGTCAAGCATTCATGTAGGGTTTTTTGCAAATGCTTCCCTTCAAGCTAGCTTCTACCAGATTCTCTAGAATGTAGTTGTTGAGGTTGTATCAGATTACCCTTTTCTTGGCTAGCCCCATAGCCATGACCATTGCAATATGTAAATTGGGCTCATTATATCTCAAGGAATTTTGCACCTTCAGATGTTGGGAAATGAGTTGTAAGGGCAGCTCCATCTGTGAATAAAGGAGGTCCTTGTATGTAAATTTGTGGCCTTGTTACTGATGAATGCCTTTTTGTTATCAATTGCCTTGGTTTTGTGGAGGAGTTTGTGGTTGCCTAGTGGTATATGGAGGGCTTTGGATAATCAATTCATCTATTATTCTAACCTTTAATATATCTCCATCTTTATATGTTAAGGTAGCCTCTTGTGCGCGTATGTCGCACGTGTCAATGCAAGGAACTTGCCGATACACCGTGTGCGAGCCACAAATGGCTCCAAGCACACAACAAGCCTAAACTAGTAAGCTCAAAGAAGGCGATGGTGTGTCACTCACCGCTCTACGCTTGCTTCGTGGAGGATTCCTTGCCGCGAAGAAGAAGGAGACGCCACTATGCTGCGCTCAACCACTTCACCGCCGTCGTGCCTTCGTAATGCTCGATCGCCCACACTCTCTCTCTCACACACACACACACACACACACACACACACACACACACACACACACACAAGGAGGTGAAGAAGAAGAAGAAGATGGAGATGGAGATGGAGCAAGAGCACTCTTCTATTGCACAAATGAGAGAATGAGTGAATTTTAGGTTTAGTTGACTTTTATATGAGCTCGCCCCATTCACACTTGGGCGCCCATGCTTAGCCAACTAATTCCTTGAATGTTCCAGTTAGAGTGCGCCTCTCATCGGCGATCACTCTTACCCTTTTCCTATTGGACCGACAAGCCCGGTACCTGACTCTACCAAATAAATAATACAATGTCCGCCGTAGGTTACAACGTCCGTCTCGTAGGTGATAGGGTGTCCGTGAGCCGTGAGGGTTAACATGCCCCCCTTCCTGATGTAGATTCCATCCTCGAAAGCTATTGAGTTGAAGCTTGTTATGTCCATGTTGTAGAGCATCTGGATTTGAATCTGCAAGGCAAAGTCATTGTTTCAGCAAGTGGAATTATATGGCCATAAATCATGAGGGGAATGTAAAGTACATGTGGAAATGAGTAAATGCAAGATTTATGAAATGTTAGACTGCCATTAAGGACAAATAAATCGCACTTTGAGTAAATTAATTAATCAAGAGTTTTGGGCTTATGGGTGAGTCTATCAATTAGTTAGCTATGACTAAGGTTAAAACAACTACTCTAGTACTAGCTACGCTTAGATGATTATCTAAATGCAAGATTCCCTAATTGTGCTTTTCAGCTTTGATTAGCCAACTAGCTCTCACAACTGCAAACAAAAGCTTGAAATGTTAATTGTAAGCTTGATGGAAGTCTTTTAAATGTCATTCATTTTTGTCTTTTTCTCTTTTTTACTTTGGTTCACAATCATTTGACGTGTGTGCTTATTTTGTATGTCCGGGGATTTTTGCTTCTCAAAGAAAAGCGCCCACACTGGGAACCTCTAGGGCTCTACTACCATAGACAATACATGTGAGTGAAGTACCAAATCAAGCCAGGATTTCTCTTCCAGCATTAGATTTTTCATTTGTGGCACACATGTTTTTTGCTTCCATTTCCTTTGTATTCTCACTAGTGTTTTTGTTGTTTAAGTGAGCAAGCTTCTCTAAGCCTTAAACATTCCTAAGGTCTCAAATACTCAGATAATTTTATCAGCTAGGCCTAGTGGTCAAGTAAATGAGTTAACCTAAAGTCACGGTCTCCTAATCTCAAGGCTCATCCATAAGATTAAACTCTAGTTCCATCAACTTAAGCAAAGACAAATTTATACATCTATAATGGCAGATAACAAACATAACTATTGCACTCAAACAAACCATGAAAAATCATTATTAGCAATTATACATATCCACCAACATGAATCATGGAAAGTACTACACCTGGAGGTATGGAGTTGCTTATTTTGTCGAAGCAAATGTCCTCAGCCATGTGGATGGAGATCCATATAAGTCCTACCTAACACATCCAAAAAACAAGCACTATACCTCTAGGAGGCATGTCAGTGTGAAAAAATTAAAACTCCTAGAAAACAAATTCAAAACACAATCCAGACCCCTAACCTACCTATCTGTCATCCCTTTTAGAATCAAGGAAAGAGGATATTATATAAACCGGGTGACATGCAATGTTTTGGGTTTTATTTCCTTAAGAGGCAATATCTCAGGGACTATGGCTTGTGTGGCGGGGCTAAGAGTTGGTTTCTGTGTTGTGACACCCCCTGTCCCCCAATCAATAGTGCATTTGGTGGCTATCATCCACGTGCGTCCTAGGTTTATATTACCCTCCATAGTTCCAACAGGCATGACCAAAAAGTCTTGAGCTACAACTCCATTGTCATAACTGACAGAAGTGTGCCAAATTCCAAAAACCGCAGTTTTTTTCTTGTTGACACCCTTGACTTGCATAATACTCTCAGATAGAGGTGGCTTCCCTAACTGACACCACACCCCATATGATAGCAGAGAGGTGATATATCACTTCATACGCACTCTTTTGGAAGAGGGATAGCTAAAGCTAGGAAAGGTGCACACAAGTGAAAATCCTGCAGACATGTTTACAAAGGTAGTCAACAATCAGAAGTTGAAATTTTGTTCATTTTCAATTGCTATTCAAGGATAAGAGGCCGGGATGGAAAGCAGTCACAGATTTGGTGTGGAGATCAGTCTCCACGTGGTAGATTGTTAAGTATGGAGCTTGATTTATCCCTTGTAATTTTTAGCATTAAAAACACACATTTCTAAGGTCCTAGTTATAAGGAGAAGCCATCGTGCGTGAGGAAAACCACTCACCGAAAAACCAAAAATTCATGCCCAGTCTCGGGGTTCGTCCAAATCTTCCCTTTTCTTTAACATATTATGGCCACATGGCGGCCAAAAAGTGGTCAAAAAACGAATGGTTGGTTGGTGGTTGGTAGTCAATGGCCGATGGCCAGTGGTCGAAATTCAATGGCTAGTGGTTAGTGGTCAATTTCAATGGTCGATGGCCGATTTCAAGGCGGACTTGTCTTCTCAAGGGCGGCCACGCATGGACTTGGTGGCAAAGCTTCAAGGACCCTAAGAGGAGGAAGGACCTAATGCATGAAAATCACAAAAAATCTATGTATTTATTTTGTACATAGCTATGGTTTTGACACATTTGGATCTTGGAAGTAAGGAGAGGTAAGAACAAACCCTACAAAAAGGGGGAAAAAAAACACTGGATGCTGATTCTACCCGACAGTCACTACCTGACGATCACTACAGGTGAAGAGTAAAGGTCAATAGTGAAAGAGAGGAGAACCTTATGCATTGTTGAGTTGGATTCAACAAAATATTATCAAATTCAAGCATAATCACTTGTGGACACAAGGCTTGCACATGGATCCAAGAGGGGACCACCTGGAAGACTTTTGGAAAGGAAAAGACGGACACATGTTTTTGTGGGCTTTTTCTCTATTTTTTTTATTATGAGTTGGAAAAAGTTTCAATAGCAAAGTTGTAGGCATTGAATTGATCTTTCGGTCCCTATTTTTTTTATAATTTTTGGAGCTATGGTTTTGGATATATGGCCAAAATGGTGGAGCCTACCTGTCCACATGGGAAGAAGTCTTGATTATCCAACTCCACACACACAATTTCTTATAGTTTTCTCTCCATTATTGCTGTATTTTATCAAGATTCTCTTTAAATATTATAAGGAAGCACTTGGACTCAAGCTATGGAAGGCGGCATGGAGACAAAGCTTGCCATGATGAAGACAATTAGGAGGAAATTGGTCAATAACTAGGACACACGGAGCTCTCTCATTGGGGGAATGCCTCTAACTGAGTTCACTTTGTGATAACTCCTCTTGCTCATAATCTCTTTCCTAATCACTCTCTTGGCCTATAAAAGGAGGCCTCCTCTTTTGTAAACTGCACACACACACACACACACACACACACACACACCTACACATACACACCCTTGTGCTACATGCTAGTAGCATGAGCCCTAATCACATAATCACAACACCATCACCATGCACAAAATGAGCACCATATCTCCACACACTTGTAATGAAGGATTGAAGGCACGATT
Source organism: Adiantum capillus-veneris (assembly GCF_014529385.1). Taxonomy (NCBI): domain Eukaryota; kingdom Viridiplantae; phylum Streptophyta; class Polypodiopsida; order Polypodiales; family Pteridaceae; genus Adiantum; species Adiantum capillus-veneris. The sequence goes on along the minus strand of NC_140944.1, from coordinate 136,373,959 downwards.
TCAAGAAGAAGAATGATGGATACACTCATGATATTCCTCACTATCAACTCCCATCCCGCCATTATGCATCCTACGGTCTTGTCCCCTTCTCATATTCTTGCCCTATGCTACCTATTGTATTCATCTTTTGCAAGCAATCAACACACTCCATCTTGGTGCCATACCTTGTGTCGTTTGGGATATACTTCATTGTGAGTATGATTTATGCTTGTTTCTTTCCATTTTTGTGTATGTTGAGGTGTGAATATTTGCCACCATACACACACTCTCTCTCTCCCTCTCATATTCCTATCATCTTGCTACTTGCATCTTAAGGTGTGCAGATTTGCCACCTCCGGTATGAGAAGTGAGCATACTTGCATGTTTCTCTTATCTCATTATCTTCTTTACTACATGCACCACCAGCAAGCCCATTCTCACTCACTCGCCATTTCTCTGACCTTGTTCTCTGACCACCCATCCCACACTTGGGCATGGATCTTGAAATTGTTTTCCATGGCATGTTTGATTGTGTATATCAATGTGTCCTAGCCGCATTCCAAGTTAGGTGGTGCCCCTATTGTGTACCTCCCATGATGAGGCTATTGTGCATAGTCTTGGTGTAGAGACCACCGGGTCTGTTTTGTGCTTCCGCCTCTCATTTGGTGCCCCCACGGAGGAGGCTTTGGAAAGACCTTCAATCAACAAATAGTAGGAATGCATGCCATCAATCATGGATGAGTGGCTACAAGATTTTTCAAATTGGAGGACTGAAGAAGAGGAGACTGTACAAGCATTCAAGGCCTTCATCAAAGTGCTACTGCTAGGTTGTAGCGCCGTTGATATCCAAGAGGTAAGCTCCCCATCTCGCATTGCTTGTGCTAATTGCAAATCAAGAGCATCAAGTGGGAGGGCTACAAAATTTTGTCACTGTTGTCAACCAAAGAATTCTTTCAATGAGTGCCGACAAAGGAGATGAAGAAAGAACATTGAGTTTTGCTTTTGAGAACCGCATCAGCACTCTCACACCAATCAGATTTTGTGTAGCACCAAGAGTTTTGTCTAAACTACATCAACCACAAAGTCCAAGCCACAAAGTCTAAGGCATTTGGTGGAAGCAAGTGTGCCTATGCTCTCTCTAGGCCTAGAGAGTTCAAGTCAAGTATGACCACCCAAGCATCGTTTCCGCATCCAAAATGGAAAGCCAATTGAGGTAGACTCTTCTTGCCTAGTTTTTTTTGAACCCAATATGGAGGATTATGTGAACTTCAACAAGATGTAGAGGCCTGTGGTGAAGGTGTCACCTTGTCAACACTTAAGCTATGCAACTCTAGTGGTCAAAGCCTTTCCCTACACCCAACATGGATAACAACAATACCATTAGTCTTTCCATTCTGTTTCTCGCAGCACATGCATATAAATGTATAATTGATAGGAAGATATTCTACCAGCAAAAGATTATTTTCCTATTCGGAGCAGAGATGCTTGATAAAATCCTTAGATCCCCACGTCCCATCCACCATTAAATAGAGGCAAATATATATCAAATACATTTTGTGAGATCATATCATCTTATACATGCTAACAAGGGGTGGATGAGAGGGAGTGATTTGGGGTGTAGCCTCTCAGGTCCAGAAAGCCCAACGAGAGGAAGGAGAGTCGGTGAGAGACTTTATTAGTCGCTTGAAGCATTTGAATTCTCGTTGTAATCCAAATGAGCGCTTCAATAATAATCAATTTCTTGGTAGATTCATTAGGGGATTACAACATGAGGATATCTACAATGACCTAGTCATTAGAGGTATCACCACTTGGGAAGCAGTCACCAGAGGATAATTTAATGATTCAAGGAGAAAGAGTGTCTGTTGAGACTAAATCTATTAGCTCACAAGCATCGGGGCATCAGCCAATGACCCTGAAGCCTATTTCTAAGGAGCCAAAGATATCTGAGATGACTTTAGCAGAACTCACCAAGGCCATTCAAGAGAGTCTTAGAGACAATCCTGCTCCACAAAACAATCATATGTATCCAAGAAGGGAGCAACAATGGTGCTTAGTGTGCTATGGACCGCATAGTACCAGTGAATGCCCTACTTTTAGAGTAAAATTCAATGGGAATTGCAATGCCTGTGGGAGGTATGGTCATCAAGCTAAGGATTGCATAGTATTTAAGCGTACAATGGCCACTAGACCAACCTTCGCATGGACAGACACACCTCGAGTGCCTACATTGATGCCAGCCCCACCTCTTAAACAAATGTCACAACACATGGTCCCTAGGGCCCAAAATGTTGTTCTAATAACACCCTTACCACCTCCAGTGCTAGGAGTGTAACCACCACATCCGAGAATCACTTCTATGAATCAAGTGGGTTGTGAGTCATCTATTGCTTGTTTGGAAGGCTGTGAGGAAGATATAGACCCTAATATTGCTTATGGGATGGATGCGCTTGAAGAAAGTCCACAACACTACATGGAGGACTATTGAGGACAAGTCAAACATGTCTATTAAGTAGCTGCTCTTGCTGCAAGAGGCCAAAATATCAATTACACTGCTAAGAGACCACCTCTTCAATTCTATGAGTGTGGAGGTCCACATCGTGTGGTCGAGTGTCCTATTAGGCTACAAAAGAACGCCACACTAATGCAAACCAATCAAGTGAGCACGTCTACAATGTCGATACTCATGTATAATCGATGTGGCATAGATCATTTGATTGCCTAATGTCCAAATAATCCAAATGTGCCGAAGATCACGCCATTAACCTTGATTGAGGTTACCGAGGACCCATCACAAGTACACCTGTGGTACCGATAAACGTACTCACATGATTGATGCTCCAAAAACAAAATTATATTCTTGAGGAAAGAGACACGGCATCAATTGCCCAATCTCAGAAAAAGAAGAAAACATGAAGGAAGAGATCACAAAAAGTAGCAAAGTCATACCCCAGTTCAAAGACCAACATAGGGACTGGTGACGACCCCATAGATATGAATGACGCTCAAGAGGATTCTGATTCAGGTGAAACCATGGAGATCAAAACGACCACTATAAAAGAAACCAACAAGGAAGATCATCATATAGGAACTTATCCAAACCCTACAGAGGAGATCGAGCGAGTCAAGCAATTAAGGAGTTTGGTAGAAGATACCCAAAGGGATCTAGGGCCAGCACCTAGGCAGATCCAGATTACAGACACAGTATTCCCTATGCAACAACAACCTCACCAAGTCCATAGACCCTTAGCCATACCTAGTGTCATCCAAGAAGAAAGTGACTTAAAGTCATGGGAAAGAGGAAGTACTCACTTCTTGATGGAAAGAATGTTACAGAGGGACTACATGATCCTATCAAAGAAATGGAGATCCCATCTATCCCACGTCAAGGGGCTGAAGCCCAAAAGGTGCCATTAAACATTGACAAATTGATGGATTTCATGTCTTCAGAAGTTAGAACCACCATCATGTCCAAACTATATAAAGACCCTGAGCTAGTCTCAGCTCTTTGAGCTTTCCTCAATGGAGAACTGGAGTTTGGGCTACCACAATTTGCACAAATGGATGGAGCTGGGGAGATGCCAATAGAGGAGGAACACTTAGATCCACAACCCAACCTAGATGAGAACTTTGTGGTAGAAATTCCTATTAACAAGTTGGGACAATACTTTGAGGGTGATGAATCCAAATCAACCATACCAATCACTACTAAGGAATTAACTGTGAAAGGAATCCTTGATGGTGGTGCTAGGGTTAGCATTGTGACTAAAAATTACTGGGAAACTATGGGAAGACCTCACCTTGCAACCACAACCATAGTAGTTAAGATGGCCAATGGGTCTATTGTTAAACCTATTGGGATGGTAGAAGATCTCAAAATCAAGGTCTTTGGATATAAAATAAGAATTATCTTCAATGTTATGGATTTATCCAAGCACACTATGGCATCGAAAATGATCTTAGGATGTCCTTTCATGATGGAAGCAAAAATGGTGCATGACTAGTCTAAAAACCATGTCTACTTGCAGTTCCAAGATTCTGTCATTCGAGTGGATCTTGGAACTGGTCGAGCACATCCTCTAGGAAAGAGGTTTATAATTGATCATAGATCTAACACCACAGTTCACTCGGCCCCATTGCAATATTGTTACATGTGTAAAGCGGACACTGATGTTGGGGAAGATTCTCCTTATATGGATGTACTGCCTGGGATGACTGAGTCAGACAATGTGGATTGGGTCCACCTAGCAGCAACCCTAGACACTTAGGGAAATAGGGGGACGACCTAGGTAACACCTGAGGGGGATTAAATGCCACCATTCATACCCTTAAATGTGCTAGAATCAATGCATATAGCTTCTGATGACCTACAAGATGAAGGTTTGACTAGCATTGGAACCAATAGCATCTCACAAGACTATAGCCCACACAATTTGGGGTCAGAATCATCGATTGAAATTGACTCTGAGGACAAATAATATGAGTTAAATCTTAGTGCAAATGTGGGGACAAACCATTCAAGGCCCATTGGTACCCTAGATGACAATCTATCCAAGGGAGCCTAAGACACAAGTAGCAATTCATCTACTGACTCTTCACTAGAGATCGACCGTAATCAAAAATTAGACAAGAAGAGTAAGAGATATAAAAGGCGACGATATTGAGCAAATGTGCATGCTAGAATAAATGAAAATCAATCTATTGTGGAATGGATTAATTATATAGGGACATGTGATGCTCATCGGAAGTTGGTAGATAATTGGGGTGAATACCTTCAAAGCATTATGTGGTGTAGTCCACAACCCATTGACATCACACAAATAGAGGCTACAGAGAAGCCAAAGTTGAGCCGTACCGTAAGGAGATGACAAAATCAAGAGTTAGCTCAACAACAAAAGGAATCGGAAGTGAAATCACAGTCCACAGAACAACAGGACCCCACAGACTTACACCCTACACCTGAACATTTTAAATCCGATACCACAGAGGAACGTAAGGTTGTTTATACAAAGGCTCAAAGAAAACCTATCGATGGGAGTAATGGTGTCTATGACGGTCCAGTGATAGTTAAGGAAATAGAGTTAGCAGACCCACAAGAAGAGTCCAAACCTGTTTTCATTGCCCAAGATCCAACAGAGACTAATGAGTGTGTACTTAAAGAACTTCTCAAGGAATTTAGGGATATATTTGCCTGGACATATATTTCCGTGGTGCAACACACAATCCCCATGAACAGCATGGCTAAACCAGTTAAGCAACGACCCTACCCAATGAATCCTAAATATGCAGAGATTGAAAAGCTTGTGAAATGTGGATTCATATACCCTACTGAGCACTCAGAATGGGTGTCTCCAATCGTGATTGTGCCAAAAAAGAATGGGAAACTCAGAGTGTGCGTGGAGCTCAAGAAGGTCAATGCTGCCACTCCGAGAGACCATTACCCCTTTCCATATTCAGAACATGTGCTTGAAAGAGTTGCAGGGAAGGAATCTTATAGCTTTTTAGATGGGTACTCTATCTACAATCAAATCACAATTGCGCTGGAGGACCAAGCTAAAACAGTCTTTATAACCGAATTTGGAGTGTTTGCATTTCGTGTTATGGCTTTTGGCTTAACCAATGCGCCTGCTACCTTTCAAAGAGTAATAAACACTGCTTTTAGAGAATATTTGAGAAAGTTTTGTGAAGCTTTCTTAGATGACCTTTGTGTTTATTCCTCTTGGAAAGAACATCTATCATGCTTACGAAAAGTGATTGAGAAGTGCAGATTGTATCGCATCTCCTTAAACCCTTTCAAATGCCAATTTTGGGTTGGAGTCATTTTAGGCAATATAGTGTCCAAAAATGAGATTTCCACAGATGAGAGCAAAATAAAAGCCATTGCTGAATTGACACCACCTACAAACTATAAAGGAGTTCAAAGGTTCATGGGCCATGTTGGTTATTACCGACGGTTTATTTTAAACTTTGCCGAGATAGCTCGTCCTTTGTACAAGCTTCTTATCGAGTTCCAATGGACTGCGGAGTGTGACCATGCTTATTAGTCATTGAAAAAGACCTTGACTAGCGCTCCTATTCTACGAGTGCCCGATTGGAATGTAATTTTCCATGTGCATATTGATGCATCAAACTTAACTACTGGGTTTGTTCTAGATCAACCAGGAGAACATAAACTAGACTGCCCCATTAGCTTTGCAAGTCGTCAATTGAATGATGCCGAGAGAAACTACACCACTACAGAGCGAGAAGGTTTAGGTATGATTTATGCAGTGAGGAAATTTTGCTACTACCTTCTGGCCAACAAGTTTGTTTTCTATGTTGATCATCAAACCTTGTTGTATCTAGTAAATAAACCTCGTTCCACGGGAAGAATTACAGGATGGTTGTTAATTCTCCTTGAGTTTAATTTTACCATTGTGGTGAGGCTTGGTAAAAGACATGTCATGGCGGATCATTTCTCTCGCATACCCAATGGTGAAGCCCGTACTGGAGTTGCTGATGAGTTGCCCGATACTTCTCTATTCCTAGTCGAAACCATACTTGAATGGAGTGAGAAGATTGTGAACTTTATTAATGGTTTTCCACCCAAAGAGCTTCGTAAGGACATAGCTCAAAAACTGTTAAAAGAATGTGAACCTTACTCTTTCATTGCAGGAACTCTCTACAGGCTAGGGAAGGATGATATTCTTAGAGATTGTGCCTGTGAGGATGAGTATTGATACATACTACAAGAAGCCCACATGGGTATAGCCGTAGGACATTTCTCAGGAGAACTAACATCTAGAAAGGTGTTGCAATCAGGCTATTGGTGGCCTACTTTATTCAAGGATGCATCACTTTTTGCAAAAGGATGTGATGAATGCCAACATTACAAGATCACACAACAAAAGGATAGGATGCCCTTACATCCTATTAGAGTGACTCAACCATTTGAAAAATGGGGTTTGGACTTTGTAGGCCCAATTAGTCCGGCAGCTCGTAGCACTCAATCTCGATATATTATCATTGCCATTGACTATGTGACAAAGTGGGCGGAAGCCAGGGCGACACGTAAGGCCGATGCGAGGTCAACTGCCAAGTTTCTCTTTGAGAACATTATTACAAGATTTGGTTGTCCCTTTGAGATTGTGAGTGACAATGGTACTCATTTTATAAATGGAGTAATAAAAGAACTCACTACCAACTTTATGATAGCTCACCATAAGTCCACACCTTATTATCCACAAGCAAATGGCCAAGCTAAGAGCACCAACAAGACCTTAATCTCTATTTTGACCAAAACGGTGGAAGCTCATCGCATAGATTGGGATTTAAAGCTTACATCAACTCTATGGGCTTATCGTACTGTGTACAAAGTTGCCATTAATTGCACACCATTCAAGATGGTGTATGGCCAAGAAGCGGTTATGCCATGGGAGTTTGTCGTTCCTAGTCTTCGAGTAGCTTCTCAAGAAGGTTGGGATGGTAACCCCTTAGTTGAGTGATTATATATCCTTGAAAGGCTAGATGAAGAGAGACAATTAGCTGTGTGAAATGCACTTGTGGAGAAAGATAGGAGGAAGAAATGGTTTGACCATCATCTAAAGAACAAAGATATCAATGTTGGTGATAAAGTCCTTATGTATGGAGTGCGTAACAAAAAGAAAAAGTTGAAATACGTGGGAAAAAGACCATATAGAGTATGTGAGATCACCCCACAAGGAACCATTCGTGTGGAGACTCTTGATGGAGTTGAAACCATTGGATTCCTCAATGGAAGCAAATTTAAAAGATACTATGATCCTTTAAGCCAAGAGGAGCTACGTGCCATCCATCAAAAAAAGGCAGCAAAGGCACAAACAGAAGAAACAAGCTCAAGATGATGCTAAGGAGTGAAAACAACGCAGAAGATGCCAATGAGAGGCTAACCTTGGAGTTACACATGCATTCCCGACGTGAAACCAACGAGGATTGGTTGGACTCTGGCACGCCTCTATGATACCCTATTGAGCTAAACAACGCCTATGGAAAAGTGCTATATAACGCCTTATTTAGACACGGGTGCTAAATATATAATCTGCTATCATATGGGGTGTGGTGTCAGTTAGGGAAGCCACCTCTATCTGAAAGTATTATCCAAGTCAAGGGTGTCAACAAGGAAAAAACTACAGTTTTTGGAATCTGGCACACTTCTGTCAGTTCTGACAATGGGGTTGTAGCTCAAGACTTTTTGGTCATGCTTGTTAGAACTATGGAGGGTATTATAAACCTAGGACGCACATGGATGATAGCCACCAAATGCACTATTGATTGGGGGAGAGGGGGTGTCACAAAGCAAAAACCAACTCTTAGCCCTGCCACTCAAGCCATAGTCCTTGAGATATTACCTCTTAAGGAAATAAAACCCAAAACATTTCATGTCCAAGAGGTTGAACCATATGTCCCCATAGCCCAACTCTCTAGAGCTTCAACTGATGTAGTTGAAATAAAGCTTGAGACACACAAGACCCATCCCAATATAACAAAGAAAACATACAAGTGGACCCTAAAGCTTCTTTAGTGACCATCGCTAGTGCTAAAAGACGGGAGCCTGGTAAGAGACGTCCCACTCGCCCCAAGAAATGTAAAGAAACGTTGCGTTGGACTCCTAAAAAACTATTGGAAGCCCAAGGCTACTACGAAGGAAATGATCAAATGTGGGTGCCAAAACGTAAATTGTGCTCTCTTACTTGTCACATGGCCCATGTGAGCCCAATCTTGTGGCTCCAAAATGAATTGAAGTCGTGAAAAGAAAAAAATCACAGAATGCTACACACCCGCTCCAGAGCTAGTTTGGGTACCGAAGAAAGAACGATTTGTTCCACCTAGCTCAAGAACAAGGAAGTCAAATGAAGCTTCTTGCTCTTCATGTAGTTCCTATACGGAAATAGAAGCTTTGACACAACCTCCACCCACCATTGTACATAAGACTGAATCCCTCTATTCCCTGCATAAGGAGGAGCATGAGATTCATACATTACTTTCTCACGTAGTGAGCTAGTAACACATAGTCTATTTCCATAGAGAAGATAACCATCTTGTAAAGTAAATGGTTCCTCTTTATTCCCTAATGCAAGAGCTGAAATCACATCTTTAAAATTGGGATCAATAGCATACTATCTATCATAGAAGATAGATCATTGTGAGTTGCATGGAAATCGCATTCACTCTCGGCCGTCTTGAGAGTGCGTCGGCTACTTGATTATGCTTGCCAGCAATGTGAGCAATATGAAAATGAAATTGCGAAAGAAATTTTCCCACCTCATTTGTTTGTCGGAGAGCTTGGTCTGCATCATGAAGTACTTAAGACTTTGGTGATCCATTCGCAGAATGAAAGGAGTTCCCAATAAATAGTGCTTCCATGAGTCTAAGGCATGTAGAATTGTGAGGAGTTCCTTTTCATATATGCCTAGAGCTTGCTCAACAGGGTCGAGCCTTCGACTTTCATAGCCTATGGCATGCCCTTCTTGGAGCAAAACAGCTCCAAGGCAATCACCACAAGCATCACATTGGACCTCAAATGGATTTGAGAGATCCGGTAGTGTAAGCACAGATTGAGAGATAAGCTTTTTGAAATCATTGTTCTCCTTGGCAGACCATGTGTACCTAACGTTTTTCTTTGTTAGGTCATGTAATGGTCCTGCTATTAGTGAGAACTTTTCTATGAAGCGTCTATAGTATGCGCACATATCTATAAAGCTTCTTAATTCATGAAGATTCCTTGGTTTAGGCCATCCTTTTATTACCTCTAACTTTGATGGATCCATTTGGATGCAATCTTGAGAGATAATGTGACCTAAATACTGAATCTCTTGTAAGAAAAATGCACTTTTCTTTCGATTAACATAAAGTTTATTCTCCCTTAGAACTTGAAATATTACCTAGAGGTGTTGCTTGTGTTTGTCTAATAAATTAGAGTAGATGATGATATCATCAAAGAACACTCCAGTAAAGGTTCGGTGAGACCTGAATAGCTTCTCCATCAAGCGGTTGAATGTGGCTGGTGCATTGGTCAAGCCAAAAGGCATGACAATATACTCGTAAAGACCCAACGTAGTGCAAAATGAGGTCTTTACAATGTCTTGATCAACTATCCTTATTTGATGATAGCCACTTTTTAGGTCAATCCTACTGAAGTAGGTGGATCCTTGTAGCTTATCAAATAGGTCTTCTACCCGTGGAACAGGAAGCCTATTTTTTATAGTGATCCTATTTAGTGCTTCAACTATCCTTATTTGATGATAGCCACTTTTTAGGTCAATCCTACTGAAGTAGGTGGATCCTTGTAACTTATCAAATAGGTCTTCTACCCGTGGAACAGGAAGCCTATTTTTTATAGTCAACACACATACGATATGTGCCGTCTTTCTTTTGCACTAGTAGCACAGGAGAACAAAATGGAGATGAGCTAGGCCTAACCATGCCCTTCTCAACTAACTCATGCACTTGCCGCATAATCTCCTCTTGTTGAGCTTGAGAAACTCTATAAGGAGGTTTGTTAGGCGGTGAACTTCCTGGAAAAAGTTCAATTGCATGGTCATCATTACCTCGTTTAGGAGGTAGCTCACAAGGGATGTTGTCAATAAAGACATCCTAAAACCCCTTGAGAAAATTGGATAACTCTAATTCCTTTTGATTTTGTATATTTTCTTTTGCTAAAACATTAGGTTCATTTTGAGAATCTTTAACAAAAATCATGTACACGGAAATAGAGCTCTTTATTGACTTGTTGAAAGCTTGTGTATGTACAATGGGTATAGTGTTACCCATTTCCTTAGCATCTATATACATATCTTTTTTCCTGAACTTAAAGGAGATTCTCATTGGCAGTCATGCCATCAAACCATGGTGCCCCTAGGATTACATCCTCATGCTTGAGAGGAGAGATAAAGAAGTCCTCTTTGTCCACATAGCTTTGGACATGGAGCCTCAATTTCCCAATTAAGGGAGTGATTGAAGCTTCTTGTCCCTTGAAAGCACCGTCTGCGGGTAGGACATCTCCCATCTCGTAGGCTTGTATGCCTAGCTTGGTGGCCAACTCTATAGATATAAAATTGTGAGTAGAACCAGGGTCAAAGAGAATAAAATCATCATGTTCTCTTACCTTTCACCAAGCATGGCATAGAGGAGATCCTTTGTGGTGAATTTCCTCCTCTTGGATTTCGACCAAGGTAGCTCTAGGAGGTTCATGGCAGATGTTCTTTTGGAGACAAGCGCAGTATGCATGCCCTTGCTCGTCGCACTTGAAACAGCGGTTATCCTTGCGATAACGCTCAAGCTCTTTAGGAGAGAGTTTATTTTTGCTATTATAGACTCCCTTCTCTTTAGCTTTGTTGGAGTTGCCCTTAGGAGACTTTTAGACATTGTCCTTCCCCTTAGGCTCATTGGAACCCTTTTTTTTCGTGGGCTTAGAATTTCTTTTAGCCCCCGTTTGGAAATTGAGTCGAGAGGCCACCATAGTATGGTGTATAACCATTGATATGGTGCGTGGCCTTTGGGAGTTGACATACTCCACCATTTCTTCAGTTAAGCTCGCACAAAATTTTTGCTTTTGCTCTCTAAAATCCAACTTCTTGAAGACAGTGGCTTTGAGTTGTAAATCCCAAAACTTGTCTACATATTTGTGAATGGATTCGTAGGGAGAGAGCTTCAAGCTTCACCATTCGGTGAGCACTTTGTCTTTGGCATCGGTGGCCAAAGACTGCTTCACAATGGAAGCTCTTAAAGCTTTCCATGTTTGTGGAGCTTCACCGTTGGCTCGTAGGCTAGACCACCATTGTCTGGCAGACTTTTGAATGTGCATAGCTACATGGTGTAGCTTAAAGGACTCCGTGAAGCCCTCATCTCCAAAGGCCGCATCAAATTGTTGGATAAAGGCCAAGACTTTGTCCGTAGCACCAAAAGTGCCATCATAGGTAAGGAAAGAGATGCTCTTCCCTCCCTCTTTGAATTTCTTGAGCTTGGACAACCTCTTTCACACGGCATAGGATTTTCTATGGCCTGTTCTTTTTTATGGTTCAAAGGTTGCACCATCACTTTCTTCAAAAGATGAAGAGTTTGAGGAAGATGGAGAAGAGGGTGACCTCTTCCTCGATCTTTCTTGCCTTGATCTTCGTTGTCTTCACTATCACTTTCATAAGACGAAGAGGATGAAGAAGATGGAGAAGAGGGTGTCCTCTTTCTTGCCTTTTTCTTCTCTTGCTTTTTGTCATCCCTCTTTGAAGTATGGTGTAGAGAAGTATGCGATGGTCTTCTCCGTTTTGGAGGCCATGGAGAGCGTTTAGCCCGCCATCTTCGTGGAGCCATCTCCGCCGAGGTGGCGGGAGACTCACTTCTTTCTCGTTCCTTCGGTGGAGGCTCTTGAGTTCTCCTTTGAGAAGGATATGCGTCATCAAGGAGCAAATTTCTGAGCCCTTCATAGGGATCCTCTTCTTCTTTCTGAATCAGAGAGAAGCCTCTTTTGGAAGTCTCGCAAGGAGGCTTCCTAGGTTCTCTCTCATCATGGTGGGGAGCTTGGAGAATCCCATGAGCACGAAGCTGCCGTTGCACTTCACTTTGGAGGGATGGAATGCCCATGGCTTGTTGAAGCCTAGAAACAAGATAGTTAACAAGCATCGGGGCATCATTAATAGCTTGCTCATTAGCAAAATCAAAGTTATCAACATTAATTTCACTCTCTTTACTATTGTCAGCCATTCTAAAAACTTTTAGGTGTACACTTTTTAGGTGTACTTTGGCACTTCAAGCCCTAGTTGCTACTCCTCTTTACCCCTTTAGAAAAAGCACTCAAGCTATTGTACCCGTGGCTCGAATACCATTAATTGCAAGGAATAGAAGAGAGGGTCGTTCAACACCAAAACAACACCGGATCCTGTCAAGCTTCTAATAGCTCAATAGTGGTTAAACCTTAGGCAAGCCCCGTAGGACTCCACTATTAAGACCATAGCTCTCGACGGTGATGCCCCGTTAACTGCACAAACGCAGGCGCACTACAAGGCTGAAAAATCCCTATTCTAATTACTCACATGCAATTAATAGTACTAACTATTTATAGCTAGCTTGAGGACCTCCCTTCTTGAGCAAGAAAAGAGAAACCTTGTGCTCTGATACCAATGTAACATTAATGGTCTAGTAACTTGTGTGTAGCAAAAAATAGCATGAACATAGTGAGCATTTCATTAGAATAGCTTCCTAATGAAAATAACAAGAGTGCTTGGGTGAGGAGAGCAACAAAAAGCATAGCACCTAGTTAGATGTAAAGTGTGAGCTTTGTCCTAAAGTGTGAGTCAAGGAGAGGAGAGTGGATTTATCCCACATACTGTGGAGCAAGGCTGTAGAGCTACTTAAAGCTCTCATTTCATGAATGAATAAACACAACTCTATTTTGCACTACATGTTGTCTATGGTGAGCTTGTGCTAAGCTAAGTCAATACTCAAGATTTTGTTTATGAGTCCAAGCTAATTCTATCTTGGAACCTAATTCACTTGAGTGATAACCTTGCTTACACACACACTCACACATTGACGCTATGTTTCTCTTTCATCCACCATAGCTAGCACGATCCAATTCCCAACAATTGGTATCAGAGCTATGGTGTGATAGCTAGGATTGTTGTTATGCGTTTGTATGTTAGTACAATTAGCATTACTTTATCATCATTAGATAAATCCATTTGATTTGCCCTTCTATTGCATACTGCATGCCTGACTAGTGTTCCATTGGCTAGCATGAGCATGTTCTTGAGCTAAAGACTCTTGGGCCACTACTCACTAGCTAATTTGGAAGATTAATTAGCATAAGATTGCATTAATTTAGCCATTAAGAACTTGCATCTTGCATTCAATAGCTGCTCATTATTTAACAAATTGACATTTACAATTTGGTGTGTGTGCGTAGCCCCATTCAACTGCTTTTCGTCAAGCCCACCCATGCTAAAATCGCATCTCTTTTGCCTATTCTAAAGCTTGCTCAATTTTTCTCTCATGCACACCCTCATTCTCTGGTTTTCGCTGCAGATTCAAGGCCCAAATTGTGTGTGTGTGTGTGTGTGTGTGTGTGTGTGTGTGTGTGTGTGTGTGTGTGTGTGTGTGTGTGTGTGTGTGTGTGTGTGTGTGTGTGTGTGTGTGTGTGTGTGTGTGTGTGTGTGTGTGTGTGTGTGTGTGAAGAGCATTCAATGCTCACCACACCCTTGTGGAAAAACAAGCCCAAATTATAATCTCAAATCTTCAAAGGCGATGTGTGGGAACCCTATTTTAAGGGGTTGACTTGGTGTGAGGAGGGCCCATCCCCACTGCCTTGGGCGCCCACGGCGGATTTGAAGCCGACAGTCAATCGCTTTGAATTGTGAAATCAGATCCGCCACCGATCGGCCGCAGAGCATGGAAACCTCCGTTTGATCGGCGAGACAGTCCGTGTTGAAGCCCCCCTTCCCACGCTGCTCTCGGGCCTCAAGAGCTCCAATCAAGCAACCTTTCCCACGGTTTTGCTGCCCAAAGTGGATTCCTTTTCTTGTAAGGACCTTTTCCTGTGGCACTCCGACCCGCAGGTACTTCATAGGGCATGCTCCCACGGACTGACTACCAACAGCATCGAGCACTCCAAGAGGCCCAAAGCCCCCAAGCTCTTTACAATGCCTTGTTCCCACTGTGTGGCCAGCTCTCCCAAGCACAAACCCAAAAACTCAACTCATTTGTACTCAACACCCTCTCAAGTCTTGCTAAGTGTTGAATAACCCCCTCAAGCCAAAAGATCAAGGCCTCATCAACCAAAAGTGTATGTGAAGAGTGACTTCACCTCGAGTAAAGAGGTACTTCACATTAAGAGAATTTTATTAAGAAGACATTAAAATTGAAATCTTACAGCCAAGCACAATAACTTGCAAATAAATAGCGTCTTTTATTGGTGCACCGTGTAAAGAGGTAGACACTGGCTAGGAGAGTCTCCTTAGCTAAGACCCCTCTATTAGCACAAATGGGGGACAAGGGAATTGAAAAATTCAACGGGGAAGGGTTTCACACCCGGCAAATGAAGTTAAGAGGTTACCTTATGAAAAAATGTTTGTGGTCTGTCATCATCACTGCCTTAGAGCAACAAGCCGAACCCAATGGGTGCACACTAGGGCATCTACACTCATAGCAAGTGCACAGAATTTGGCCAAAGACAAATAAGCATTAGGAATCATCATTACCTCCTTGCATGACAATTATATGTTCTAGAAAGCAATTTTGGAGCCAGGGCCAAAAGAAGTAAAGTTAGTCTCAAAAGACAACTTTACAAGATCACCATGATTGAAGGGGAGGACATTGCTAGCATAGTAAATAGGCTTAAGAGCATTGTCACGCAGCTCACTTACATCCAGGTTGAAGTACCAGAAGATGACAAAGTGGCCATACTATTAAGTGCACTTCCACCTTCTTATGACCACTTAGTCACAATTCTTGAAGAAAAAGAACCAGCACCACCATTCCAAGATGTCATCAACTCAGTCCAAGCAGAAGAAAGAAAGCAAAAAGGTTCACTCACCTCATCAGGAGGGGTTTTTATCGCAACATCTTCAAGGGGAAGATATTTTCCATCGACATCGACAAACAGAAGAAAGTGTTATGAATGTGGAAGAATGGGACACGTAGCGAAAGACTGCTACACAAACAAACCTTGCAACAAATGTGGTAAGAAGGGACACCCTCCTTCTCAGTGCTACTCAAATGGAGGCAGTAGCAGTGGAGAAAGCAGCAGCAGTACAAGCAACGAAGGCAAGAGACCTAACAAAGGATCATCTCACATAGTAGAAGACGAAGAGGACAAAGGAGAGAGCAACATTGTCTTTTATGAAGACCCATTTTGAAGATGCAGCCTCTCTACTTGTAGGGGAGGACTTTTTCCTGTATGGATTTTATCATTCTGTGTGGATACACCATCCTTTGTGGATTTTATCATCCTGTGTGGATATCACCATCCTATGTGGATTTTGTTAGCCTGTGTGGATATTACCATCCTATGTGGATAGCAACTTATCATCCTGTGTGGATTCTGCGTCTTCAGTACCTTGTCATAGTCCAAACCTCAAGGTGAGGATTGTAAAGTGTGAGCTTTGTCCTAAAGTGTAAGTCAAGGAGAGGAGAGTGGATTTATCCCACATACTGTGGAGCAAGGTTGTAGAGCTCCTTAAAGCTCATTTCATGAATGAATAAACACAACTCTATTTTGCACTACATGCTTGTCTATGGTGAGCTTGTGCGAAGCTAAGTCAATACTCAAGATTGTGTTTATGAGTCCAAGCTAATTCTATCTTGGGACCTAATTCACTTGAGTGATAACCTTGCTTACACACACACTCACACATTGACGCTATGTTTCTCTCTCATCCACCATAGCTAGCACGATCCAATTCCCAACATTAGATAGCATGAAAAATACTTCAAAGGAGAGAGAAATTAAGCAATTGACAACAGGACCGGATTTGCATGGAGGGGGCATGGAGCCGGTCCCCCCTCCAAAAGGCTTTGTATTATGGTTTCTCCCATCAAGAGAGACATTTTACAATACAAGTCTCTGTGTTCCTTCAATACTAGCTAGTGCAATGAATATGGAAAACTTCATGCACTAAGCAAAACACTTATCAAACACAACATCAATTCCCTCACGGTCTCAGACCCAAGACCTCACACACCTTTGAAGATGGTGAGAGCTAGCGGGGTATGAGAGTAGATTGAGAGGAAGAAGGAGTATTCTTACAAGAAAGATGTACATCTCCTCACATAATCACTCATATTATCATAGCTTAGCTTAGTAATTAGCATGGTAGAGGAGATGAGCATGCATTGAAGCTTGGCTCTTGGTTGGATTTGCATCACAAAGCCAAGAGTTGTTGGTGTAGGCATCCCTTCTCACAAGCTTGGAGTAGGTGGTAAGCTTTCCATTAAAGCTTGAGAAGGAGAGAGAGTCTTCTTTGCTTCACACATGAGATTGTGTGAGTGTGTGTGTGATAATGCCTTGCAAAAATCAGTCCCCTCTCTCTCTCTTGGTCGACCCCCCTTGCTAATTACTCATGCTACAACCCTATTGGACATCCCCAGGCCTAGCCAATCGAAATTAAGCAGCATAAGTGATAGCCTTCTGACATGTTTCCCCCTTTCCCCTTTTGTGAGAGCTTTAGGTAATTAATAAATGCAACTAAACTCTCATTGGATCCCTTTGCTTCCTGGCCAATAGGAATCAAGCAAGCCATTCGGCTGCTGAATGCTCATTGGTCCCCTTGGGAGACTGTCCAATAGTCTTCTAGAGAGATTAATTCCTTTTGTTCTTTTATTAAGTGTTTTTAAATTAATTAAACTAGATTTACTCTATCCTAATTCTCATTGGTCCACCTCCAAGGCCATCCAATAGAATTTGAGTACACCTTGTGGGCATCTAGGCTAGGGAGCTGACATGTGTCCCTCTTTCCCCTTGTGTACAAATGAAGCTTGTGAGTGTGTGTGGGTGTTTCTCTCTCATCCCCTACTTCTTGGGCTTGCCCCCTCCTATGTAGAGCTTGACAAAGACTTTTTGGGACACACACAAAGCATCCAATTCCCCTAATGTTTGACCTTTGGACACAACCTTTGAATTTTGGAACCTTAGCATTTTGGAAGTCTTCATGGGCTGAACCTTGGGGTCTTTTGAGCCCATTGTTGCACATAGCTCTTTTGCAGATGGCCCCCCCTTTGGATCCCTATTTTCCCTCCTTTGGATCCCTACTATGGCCGGTCTGCTAGCTTAACCAATATTCTAGCTTTTTCTCCCCTAGCACTTCCCCATATTAAATGATCAGTTTAACATGAGAAAATCATTTAGGAGAATTAGAGATTGATAATTATGACACTTCTAGTACCTTGTTCTTCTCTTTGAGTTTGGTCTATTAGTTGGCTTTAAGTAGGTATCATGACCTTAGGCTAAACTAGGCCACTTAATTGCTGACTTTAATTCCTAAATAGTCTATTAATTGTAGTAACTTTAGTAATGTTTTAAGCTATGAGGATATAGTTCTCTCTAGTTTATTCCACCTAAGTGTGACTTGTGTTATGGAAGCCCATGTGTTAAGCTGGTATTTGAGACCTCGAGTCTCTCTCGGCTAGTTTATGCTCAAGCTGGTATTTGAGACCTTGAGTCTCCCAACTGATCGTATTTGAGACCTCGAGTCCCCAGCAACAACAAAAAAGAAAACAAAGAAAAAAAAAGGGAAAAAGAAAAGAGAAAGCAAATAGCACAAACTTCCTTGTAGTTTATGTGGATCACACTTAAGTGGTATAAGTGACAAGACTAGTCCTTAGACCCCGACAAGCATTCTTAGGGTTAACTACTCTTTAGTTGACATTTTTTAATTAATGTTGGTCAATCTAGTACTTACTTTAGCCCTAGCTCTTGTGTACTTCTCTTAGAGTCGACCTAATAGATCCTAACTCAATTGCATTTTATTCAGGTACTACGCTTGTTCTAGTTGGCAATGTTACAATTGATAAATTTGTTTCTGCATTTCCTAGAATATCATGTATGCATCTCACTTATTGCACACATGTACATGCTGCCTTTGAGCTTTCACAATGTTGTTTTTCTTCTGACACATGTACTTCTATCGTAGATCCCGATGCTGCACTGTTATATTCCGAGCACGCAAGTGTGAATGGGGCGAGCTCATATAAAAGTCACCTAAACCTAAAAGTCATTCATTCTTTCATTTGTGTGATTGAAGAGTGCTCTTGCTCCATCTCCATCTTCTTCTTCTTCATCTTCTTGTGTGTGTGTGTGTATGCGTGAGAGAGAGAGAGAGTGTGTGTGTGTGTGTGTGTGTGTGTGTGTGTGTGTGTGTGTGTGTGTGTGTGTGTGTGTGTGATCGAGCATTGCGACGACGACACAACGGCGGCGAAGCAGTTGAGCACGGCACGGCAGTAGCTCCTTCTTCTTCACGGCGAGGAATCCTACATGAAGGCAAGCGTAGGGCGGTGAGTTACACACCCTTGCTCTCTTGAGCTTGCTAGATTAGTCTAGTTGTGTGCTTGGAGCCATTTGTGGCTTGCACATAGTGTATCGGCAAGTCCCTTGCATTGACACGTGCGACAGACGCGCACACTTCAGCATTCCTTGCATCCCTCTACAAACTGTCTACTCCACACCAAGCATCATCATGCATATCATCAAAAAAATATGTACCTGACACCAAGCTCTAGCACATGTTTGACCCTCCCTCCCAACCAAAGAGAATGGAGACCTCAACCATAGAACCTTGCATCTGGTGAGCCAACCACCGCATAGCTGCATCAACCATAGCTTACATACCTTCACTAGAAGCAAAGCCACTGCGTGGGATTCTTCTTTCTCCGCCTCTTGACATGTCTGCTGCATCAAAAAATCCACTGTCTTTGGCAACACAACCTCCTCTTTGGCCACACACTCAATTCCAGCATCATCAAGCCCTTCCTCGTCTACCGGCCCTTCAAGGTCGATCCGCAACTCACCTCTTCTACCGCTGCATCATGCTCCACCTGGGAAGAGAGAAACTCATTCTCTACTGCATCCACCTCGACTTCCTCCATAGGCACGGTTGCTCTATCTCTCCTGGCCAAATGCTGCACCTGTTGCACCACCATGGTACATTCCATCGCTACTTTCATTAGCACAACCATTATCATGGCACCACATATCACCTTTACTTGCATACCATCACCTGTAGGCCTAGACCGCACCACTTGATATTCATCCCGCATGTCGGCTTGTTATGTTCCCTGCTCTTCTTGCACATGGGCTACTACCATATCGTCAAACACATAAGAGGGCAACTTTACCTTTACGAGCTCAAGTTCATCAGACTATGTCTCCTCGTCATAGGATGTGGACTCAGCTGCACTATTCTCGTTGCTTGTCTCCCAGCTAATCGAGCTTGTATCATCAGCATCATATACCGACTCCGTATCTACATCTTCATCTGCTTGCTGCTCCACAAAAGCTTGACCATCTTCATGACTTTGCACACTTTCTTCATCAGCTTCTGAACCCTTGGTATCTACAACCCCATTGCATTCTGCTACCTTTTCATGCAAACTTTCCACAAGAATAGGCTTTACCTCTTTAATCCTCACCGTAACCTCCACATTTGCTACCACTTTTGCACCTTTGTTCTCCTCGACATGGAGCTTCTCTTCGTTGACAAACTCGTCCACCCTCGGCATATGCACTTCACAAACTGGAAACCTCCAAGGAACATAACCAACAGCAGGCCTTACCTCAACAGGTTCTGCCCTTCGAACACTTGGAATCCCCTTTGGTCGAACCAAAGAGCACTTTGCTAACTCCGCAATAGGCATATAATCTGCTGGTCTCAACACGCCCAACTCCAGCTTCTACTTCACCTTCCTCCTCTTTATCTTGGCCAGATATACCATGTCTTCATAGATATCCGCACCGTCTTCGACCTTTTCTTTGATCCTCGGATGCAAGTACTCTAGCAGCTTTGACAGCTTCAAATATTGATTGCTTTTGACCCCAGTAGCAACCTCTAATTGTTTCCAACAAGCTTCAAACTGCTAAATGAAAATGGAGAAATCCTTACTTACATCTTGGTGTGCCACCTTCATCCTTGTACCATCTTTTTCTGCCGTAATCACTTCTCGAAACCGCTCCAAAAACTGACTTTGTAGTCTTTGCCATGATCCTCGATCACTGCTCTCCAAACCATCAAACCACACCTTGCCTCGTCCTCGCATCAATAGCGGCACCGTATCCAACTTTTTTGCATCCGTCAACATATGCATCGACAGTAGCCATAACTCAAAATCTACTAACCAATCTTTGGGATCTTCGACGCCCGTAAATATGGGGCCAAAAACCTGGCTCCCCCATCTCTGTCAACTTCAAACTTGACCATCGAACATCTCGACCATCAATCAACCGCTTTGTCGACTAAATCACTACTTCCAACCGAAAATCAGAGCATCAGACAGCTCCGCAATGGGGGCACCAGAAGATGGAGAGGGGGAAAGGGGAACACATCAACACAATGCCTCACTATAGCCCAGGGTCTACACAGCGCCCCAATCCACTAGAGTTCACCTTCAAAACTCGGCACTACCAGCAAGCAAACCACCGCTTGCACACAACCATACGCACACACACTTTGCAATGCACCAAACAGACTCAGTCTCTCCACTCGGCTCAATTCACAGCCTTCCACACACACACGGCCTCTCTTTGCATGACCAACTTCGGGGGGCACACACGCCGACACACACCCGGAACCACACGCACACAAGCAGAGAAGAGAAGGGGGAAGGGGGAATGACGCCCAGCTATCTCGCTTGTAGAATCCACTGAAGCTTCTTTTTTGCATTGCCACCACTTGGCACTTTTTTTATTTTTTTGGTATCTTCATGGTGCACACCTCTTGGATTGGTTCTCTCTCTCTCCATTCCTTGCTTGACATTTGTGGTGGGCGGGATATGCCCCTTGTATCGCTCCTTGACTGTCCTCGGGCTCATATTCTCCCTCTCTCTCCATTCACTGCGGGATTGGCCCCTTGAAGCCGTCAAATTTTCCATCTAACTCTCTTGCTGTCGACTGGCAGGAGCCCTCCCCTTTCGAGCAATAGCGACATCGCTATTGGGGGGAGCACTTGCCCTCAAAAAATCGTTGGCCCCTTTGGGTGTAGGCACAAGGCCTTAAGGCTACCACATCATCACTACTTCACCAACCACCACCGGCTACGCCACCGCGCACCACCAGCACCCCCTCCTTCAAAACCACCGCCGCTCAGAGCACCACCCGCGCAGAGCCTACGCTGAGCCGCCATTGCCATGGAGCTCACAATCTCATACGCCACTACATGTTTACAAAGTCCTCACAGCCTGGGTTAAATACCCCGATACCCGGCCACCCTCCTCTGCATATGGGTTTGTTTACCCGCCACGTGGCAATCCCTTGTGGGTCACCCTCCAAACTCTTTTATTTTAACAACAAATCCATTTGATGTAAAAAAAACCCCTTCAACTTCAACATCCTGCCATTTGTGGCTCGAAACTCCGGTTCCCAACCGCAAAGCCCGGTCGTAACTCCATGATGTCGACTTGAAAAATCCCCAACTCTAACCGCAACTCGATACTCCCCGAACCCTTGAACCGAGGCCGTAAAAATGCCAAATTTCATATGTAATCAACTTCAGACAAATGCCTCCAATCTTCAGACTTTTATATTTTTTCGCTCTGGGCTCTGTTTGACATGCAGTTAACTCCTGCTTGCTCCGTATGATGCATACCCTACTCTAGAACTTTATCGAGGCTCAAAAGACGCCAGATTGTAGGATTCCCCATGTGGTCAAGTGGGCACCAACCTAGCCCCAGGCAAAACTTCAAATGGCCATAACTTGCTATCCGTAACTCTGATCTACAACCTGAAAAGACGGGTAGGCTCCATAAATTGAGCACTACACACCTGTACCTTGACTTCCACTTGGGCCACCTATCCCCAGGTGCCCTGTCCAGCAAGAATCTGCAACACACTGAACCTTCAAACTCCAATAACTTGGGCTCCATAGCTCTGTTTGATGAGCCATCTAGACCTGCTCCTTCAACACTTCAAGCTCTACATTCTTGGAGCCAAAAGCCGCACCTTGCATACCCTTCACCTGTCACCCAAATTAGCCCCTTCTAGAGCCTTTCTTGGCCTATAAGCCGCATTATTCGTACATCTCCACTGCTACCTATCAGCCTATGATCTTCCTAGCTGTTCCAGTCCTTTGCTATGCTTCTGCTAGCCTGCACATATCTGTCCATGCCATCTTCTATGTTCGACACACTTTGGCTGTACCAACGTGATGCCGAAGCATGGCTTGATGCCATGGACGACTATTTCATGGCGGCGGCAAAAACTGTTTCAGAAAATCAGGCAATGTTGGGAATGTTTCAACTCACTGGAGATGCTAAACTCTGGTGAAAATAGCATTGTAGGAATAATCCTTCCATTAGTCCGTCCTGGGAGAAAATGAAACAGGCAATAAAAGAGAGATATCTTCCTCCGGCACATCAAGCTATAAGAATGAATGGATTTTTTGCCCTCAGGCAGTTAGGGCTTACTTTAGAGGAATACTACACCAAATATGTGTCCTTACGGCGCTATGCACCACCGATGACAACGAAACAACAGATTGCTCGCTTCTGCCAGGGCCTTAACAAACCTTTAAGTACACGCTTAAAAGCTATGAGGCCCACATCAATTCAAAATACCCTTCTCAAAGCTAAACCCCTTGCGGATTAAGGAAATCCCCCTGCAAGGGACTATCATAACTACAACAACTTTAGAGGAAGGGCGAGGGGAAATTTCAACCAAGGAAATCAACGAAGTGTAGTAACAGTTGCAGAACAGACTTTTCCAAATGTCAGATGTTATGGATGCAATCAAATGGGGCACTATAGGAGCAAATGTCCTTAGGAACAAAACCCCAAAATGGCTCCTGGGACCATTCCTCAGTCTCAGACAGGCCAAGGAAACAATCAAAGAGGAGGAAGAAATAGAGGATGAGTCAAAGGAAGAGGTAGAGGAGCTAGATCCTATGCTGCAGTGGGAGAGCCAACCTTAATGAAGAGCTACTCATTTTGCCTCCATTGATAACTTTGGAGCTCGGCAACAGTACGCAATCACCCAAACTACTGCAAATAAACAAGGTGAACAATTTAAATTACTTATAGATTGTTGTAGTACACACTCTTTTCTCTCCCCTAAATGCTTAAAGAAGCTCAGATTAAACCAATACCCGACCAAGAAATTAGTAGTATAACTAGCAAATGGGAAAGAGGTTCTATCTCAATTTACAACTGAGGAAGTAGAATTCGAACTAGGAGGAATCCTTACTTCATCATATTTTCGGACTCTACCAGTAGGAATCTATGATGGTATTCTAGGAATGGATTGGCTAATCAAAAATCAAGCCCACATTCATTGTGCTCAAGGGAACCTAACCTTCAAAAATCACTTAGGTGAAGAAACATTAGTACAAGGATCCAATGGGAAGCGTAAGGCTCATTTAGTTAAGGCTAGTCGACTTCTGAAAGGGCTACGCAAGGGGCAATAGATCTTTGTAGTAAAACACAACAAGGCTGATGATTCAAAGGACAACCCAACTCTAGAATGGCTTAAGGAATTTTCGGATATATTTCCGAAAGATCTCTCAAATTTACCTCCCCCAAGGGACATAGATCATGAAATAGAAACCTTTCCAGGTAGTGAACCAATTTCCAAGAGACCCTACAAAATGTCACTCCCTGAAGCTATTGAATTGAAAGAACAGCTTCGTCAACTTACTGAACAAGGATTCATATGACCAAGCATTTCACCCTAGGGCGCGCTTGTTCTATTCCGAAAGAAGAAGGATGGATCTCTACGTCTCTGCATCGATTATAGGGGACTTAACCAGGTATCTGTAAAGAATAAGTACCCTATTCCTCGCATCGACAAATTACTTGATAGATTACACGGGGCCAATGTCTTCACAAAAATTGATCTCAGGTCAGGCTACCATCAAATCCGGATTAAAGAAGCAGATATTTATAAGACCGCATTCAACACCCGATATGGGCATTATGAATTCATAGTGATTCCTTTTGGTCTCTGGCTACTTTTAATCGACTCATGCAAGATATATTCAGAGAATATCTGGATGATTTCGTATTGGTATTTTTTGATGATATATTGGTATACTCCAAAGATGAAAAAGAGCATGAAGGCCATGTACGTAAAGTACTTCATCTTCTACGCCAACATCAGTTGTAAGCTAAGATGAGCAAATGTGTGTTCTTTACTCCCGAAGTTAGCTGCCTCGGATTTATCATAAACCAAGAAGGAATCTCTGTAGACCCCACAAAGATTAAGGACATAATAGATTGGCCACAACCCAAGTCTGTCATTGACATTCGAGGATTCCTGGTCATTGAAATCTTTGTCAAGGATCATGCAGTCATCACCGCTCCCTTGACTCGGCTACTTAAGAAGACAACCAAACTTACATGGCAAAAAGAGCAGGAGGACTGCTTCCTCACATTAAAACAATATCTCACATCAGCCCCTGTACTCAAACTCCCTGATTTCACTCAAGAGTTTGAAGTAGTAACCGATGCAAGCGGCCTTGCTATAGGAGGAGTCTTAAAGCAAGAAGGCCGACTAGTCGCATTCACTTCTCGGAAATTGAGAATCCACGAGCTGAATTATCCAACTCATGATCTGGAACTCCTAGCCGTCATCCATGCTCTCAAGCTCTGGAGGCACTATCTTTTAGGGGGTAAGTTTCAGTTAATCACTGATCATCAAAGTTTGAAGTGCTCAAGAAACACGCAACATGAGGCAACGAAGATGGATTGAAATCTTACAAGAGTATGATTTTGAAATAAAGTATAAACCAGTTAAGGATTGTGGCTACTGACGCCCTTAGCCGCAAGGTTTTACTTGGGGCCATTTCCACAGTCAATAACCCAATTCTAGACAAGGTTAAGGAAGCCTCCCTAGAAGATGAGGTTTATTTACAATTCCTACATGTTATCAATCAAAATCACTTAAAGGAGAAAGAGAAGGACAAAATCAAGGACTATTCACTTGAAGATGGGTTTTTATATTACAAGCATCGACTTTACATTCCTAAGAGTTCAACCTTGAAGGAGTTAATCCTTTTTGAAGGACACAACACTCCAGCAGCTAGACATCTTGGCTATGCAAAGACCCTTAATTCCATGAGGAAAAGCTATTTTTGGTCAGGTATGAAAGGAAATATACTTCGCTACATCAAACAATGCCTTTCCTGTCAAAGGATTAAGGCTGAACGGATAATGATGCCAGGAAAACTTCAACCCCTTGACATTCCTCAAATGAAGTGGGAACTCATTAGCATGGACTTCGTATAACAGACCATCCTACCGTTCAAGGAGGTTACGATTCCATTATGGTAGTAGTGGACATGCTGACCAAGGTATCTCATTTGATGCCTGTGAAAACAACTTACACTACATCAGACATAAGCCGTCTTTTTGTCAAAGAAATCTTTGGATTACACGGAAATCCAAAAAGAATAATCAGTGACAGAGATGTAAAAGTTTACTTCAAAATTTTGGAGAGCTCTATTTGAAGCCTAAGGTACCCAACTATGTTTTAGTTCAGCCTATCACCCACAAACTGACGGTCAGATAAAAAGAGCGAATCGGGTTATTGAAGACATCCTTAGAGCTTACTGTAGTAGAGAACCCCAGAAATGGATACAATTTCTTCCTTTGGTGGAATGCGCCTATAATTCTTCATTCCATAAAAGCATTGTGATGTCACCTTTTAATGCACTCTATGGGCATGAATGTATCACCCCTAAACTTTTCTGACCTCACTACAAGAGTAGGAGCTTCAAAACAAATGTTGGAAGAGATGCACGCCCAAACTAGGGCCATACGACAGGACATTCAAGCTGCTAAGGACCGCCAAAAACATTATGCTGATCAAAAATAGTCTGACCGATCTTTCAAACAAGGGGATAAAGTATTCCTTTGAGTCCGGCCAAAGAGAAGCAATCTATCTTTGGGAAAATTTTAAAAACTTAGCTCCAGATATTGTGGACCTTATGAAGTGATAAAGGTAATCAGTGATCAAGCTTACAAACTAAAGCTAACTGAACACCTCAAGGTTCATAATGTATTTCATATCAGTCTCCTAAAACCCTATATCCCAAACCCCAATCACATTTTAGACGACGAACAGATTGTGATGCAAAAACAAGGAATTCTTGAACTCCAACCAGATTGTATTCTTGATACTAGGGAAAGAAGCCTGCAAAACATAGTAATGAGAGAGCATCTAGTAAAATGAAAGGACTACCCCACTGAAGATGCCACATGGGAGGACGAAGTATCACTTCTCAAAGATTTTCCCAATTTCGGTTGAGATGAGGACATCTCAATTCCTTAAGTTGGGGTGATTGTAAGGTTTCCAGTTTCTAGAACGTTAAAGATTGTATAAAGCTTAATCAAATTGATATGATTATTGAAAAATAAATGTAGAATTGTCTGACCATGGCAAATTTGGTATTTTTGGAACCGTAATCATGACTTTACTATGGTTAGAAATTTTCAGAACTACATTTCGATAAAAACTGATACAGTTATGGTCACTAGAAGTTTATACTGTTAACTAAATTAACAAAGTAAATTGTAAAGTCTTGGTAATCATTGCTGCAAAATACTTTTATCACGGTACTCTCTAGATATTTACAGATATTTTACAAATTAAGCTGTAATAGTCTGAAAAATAGCAGAAATCAATTTGGTGTATCTGGGGGTTATGTGGAGCAGTAATGAACCTGTCCATGCCTGATTTAGCAGCGGGTGGTGCTAGGGGGAAGCTGGGGCTGCCTTGAAGTGCAAGGAACTGCCAGAAACAACCTATGAGCTCTAAAAAGCTATAAAAGGCCCCCCTCTTCACAATTGAACTCAGACTCGGAGTCCTGGCAGTTTTCTCTTGCGTATAAGAGAACACCTCTCAAAAATTACTTAGAGAGCCAAAACTCTTTGTAATTAATCGAGGTAATTAGTTTAATTTTGGTTAATTAAGAAAATAGCTTAAGTTTTGACTAATTAAGCTATTAATTAAAAAGATAAAGCATTCCTTATTATTACTTACTCTCTAAATTATCATTAGACTGTTGATCACTAATTTCTTAAGCTTGATCAATAATCTAATTAATTAATTACTACATATTAAGCTGAAAATGATTAACTTTAGGTTGATTTATGAAGAAAAATAATTTTTAAGCCTAAATAATTACAGTATAATTTTTTGAGTAATCTACCAAGTTAATTAAGCAAAAATTGACTATTTTTAATTATAAAATGAAGGAGAAATTAGTTAACACACTTAGATTATTACACCATAATTATTAAAGCTAGAAATCAATGTTAGAAAGCCGGGATTATTAGGCCATGCACAAAAAATTAGTTTATCTAATTGATTAAGCCAAAATTGTCTGTTTTTTAGCATAAACTAAAGGGGAAAATTAGCTAAATCACTTAGATAATTATACACTAATTATCAAAGCTAGAATCAATGTTAGAAAGTCAAAAAATTATGCCATGCAAAGAAAATTAGTTTATCTGATTAATTAGGCCAAAATGATCTATTTTTGAGCATATATAAAAGGGGAAAATTAGCTAAATCACTTAGATAATTATACAGTAATTAAAAGAGCTAGAAATAAATGTCAAAAAGCCGGGATAATTAGTTCATGCACAAAAAATTATTCTATCTAATTCATTAGGCCATAATTGTCTGTTTTTTAGCATAAAATAAAGGGGGAAACTAGCTAAATCATTTAGATACTTATACAGTAATTATCAGAGCTAGAAATCTATGTCAAAAAACCAAGATAGTTAGTCCATGCACAAAAAATTAGTTTATCTAATTAATTAGGCAAAAATTATCTATTTTTTAGCATAAATTAAAGGGGGAAATTAGCTAAATCACTTACATAATTATACAATAATTATCAGAGCAAGAAATCAATATTAAAAAGCTGGGATAACTAGGTCATGCACAAAAAATTAGTTTATCTAATTAATTAGGTCAAAATTGTCTATTTTTAACATAAATTAAAGGGTGAAATTATTTAAATCACTTCGATAATTATACAATAATCTTCAAAGCTAAAAATAAGTGTTAGAAAGCTGGAATATTTAGGCCATGCATAGAAAATTAGTTTATCTAATTAATCAGGCCAAAATTGTATGTTTTTTGACTATCAATTGGAAAGAGAAATTAGTAGATGAATTTATGTAATTACATAGTGATTATCAAAGATAGAAAACAGCATTAGAAACTCAAGATAATTAACTTAAGCACAAATAATCATTTTAGCTAATTATCTAAGCTAATATTGTCTGATTTTGATTATAAATTGAGAAGAAAAATTAATAAATAAATTTATAAGTTAGCAAAATAATTAACAAGGTTATAATACATCAAAATACACCTAGGATAAATATCCCACAATCAGATCAATAATTCATAAATTACTAAAGTTAAATTAGTGTATTTTTTAAGAGAAATTAAATAGGGAAATTAGTAAAATATGTTCAACAACTATAGGATAATTATGGTAGCACAATAATACTACCAGAAAGTTAAGGTCAAAATATCTCACCCAGATATTTATCGAAGATATTTACTAAGTCCAAAAATCCCTATTTTCGGGAAAAAGAAATAAGAGAGATTATTCAATTAATTCTCTAATCGATTAAGTATCCTTTTATAAAGCTATCACTATGGCTCTGAAGAGGACCCGGTGAAATCCTTAGTCCAATGAGGAAGATACAACTCACAAGAGGACTAGGGAGTCCCATGACATTGAGGCTGGGCCTAGTAGTAGGCCTACGGAGGAGAGTCTTCAGGCGCCAGCGCAACAACAGATGGTTGATCGGTCCCAAGTGGGCTTTCCATTAAATCAACTAAGTTTTTAAATAGTTTAAGTTCTTTTATAAGTTAACATTGCATATGTAAGGAGTGAGTAGGAATCAAAAAAGGAATAATTGGCCGAAAACGGAAGGTAACTTCCAAGAAACCAACGAGCATTGTTTGTAATTAAGAAAGAATTGTTTGGGCTAAGACTGGTTGATCTAGGAAAGAATGATCGATCATCCTTAAGACAACTAGTCTCAAGACATCTCTAATTCCTTGGAATATTTTTACTAGGTGATGAGTAACGATCGCAAGTTAGCCATGGATGAGTCGGTTACTTGCGTGTACGTGGAGTCTAGTTTACCCCATGCATGTATGTTTGTGGATACTACTTAGGACATCGTTTTTATCCTAGAGGAACCATCAGGTTGTATGGGCAACTGGTTGGCGTATGGGCGCCCGGATTTTGGGTGATGTCTTTTTCCACCCCGGTTTTTATGAATAAGGAATGGGTGCCATTTTTTTCACCCCTATATAGGTGATCTTGAGACAAGCCAATACTGGTCAGAGATACTTTACATTGACAGTACCTTGTCTTAAGTCTAAAGATGTTTGTTTGTAAAAGAATGTTTTCAATACTGCTTTCAAGGGTTGTTTTCATGAATTACTATTGTGAAGGATAAAAGGAATCATTATTTTAATCGTGTTAAGAACGTGGTAGTAATTAATAACAAAGTATCATGTGTGAGTGTGGGTGTGGTAAGTGGGGATTAACTAAGGTTGTCTATCATGGACGGATGGACCTGATTAGTTAGGTAACTATCCATTCTCGCGCACTAAAAAGTATTTAGTAAACCTCTCCAATTGGAAGAGGAGTTCACCAGCGGCTGTGCCCTCACATCTGTTAGGGGGAAAAAAGTGTTGGTTGAGGATACCTTAGCCCAAATTTGTGGAAGTTATAGGGCCAAAATAGTTTTTAGACTTTTAATATGTTGTCCCGTTCTCGTTGAGAGATAGGACTAGGTTTTCTTCTAGGGCTATAAACCCAAGCCATTGTCAATGGTAAAAATATATCCCTGGATTTCTCTTGTTTAGAGACTCTGATTTTTATTAGGCCTACAGACCTGTCAAGGATCGCATCCCACCTTTTGGTGTCGGCGGGTTGGGGATCTCACATTTTCACCATAGACTATTTTGGAAAATTTTGAGGTTTAAAGGGTATTCTAGAAGTTTCCACAATTTTCAAGGGTATTTTGGTAATTTTAATAGGTATCTATATACTATATAAAAAAGACATGAGTAGTGTGGGACAACTTCTTTGTCCACTGTTGTTGTAAGCATGAGCTCCCAACCCTTGCCAGCATGCACAATAGCAAAGCTAGAGCAAGTGTCGTCCAATGCCAACACAACATGTAGTGCATGGGATTTAACATCCACTCCCACATATCAAGAGGGTGATGGACTCCTTGCTTGAGAAATGGGTGCACTATGTACATTGTAGTCCCCCGTGTCCTGCCTTGAGAAATAGTGCAATGGGTGGAGGTGGGGTTCTTACCTCGAGTAGCGGACACAAATAGCAATGCAACAACCTTGATCTATGGGAGTTCAAGTGACATGTTGTCTAGTAGCCTCAAGCTACAAGGAGACTCTAGAGGGTCCATCAACACCATGGCCCAAGAATTTCATCATCGTAGCCAGTGACCATTATTGATGTTGGGGTAAAGGCGTTGTGCCTTTGCCCAGGACCGGACGCCCTACCTTATTCATGTACATATATAGTGAATAAGGAGCTCCTCAATTTGGGTGTTGCTCCACCCACACACAGCACACTCGTCTCCCCCTCTTCTCTCTCATGCACTACACCATGCACACATGCATCCCCACACACACACACATACTCTCTTTCAAATTGGTATTAGAGCCATGTCGATGATCACATCAACGGAAAATGCTCCCCTCTCTGATGAGCTCTTGATGGTAGCTATCGGAGCTTGAGGATCGAGCTCTGGCTCGCGATTTGGCAAGAAGAAGTTGCATCAAGATGAGATTTGGTGGATCTCATAGCTCGGTGCATCCCGGCATGTGCAATCCCTCTTGAGGAGATGTAATCTTGAGAGGAATTGGGGTGCTACAATATAAAGCAGAAGGGTGAGCAGGGACGTCCCTCAACAAGTGCAGGGCAATCAATAGCAAAGCAATTGGGGATCTCTGCAACTTCGCGCTTATGGGATTTCCCTTCCTCTCCAAGAGGAGAGAGAGCTTAGGAGGCCTCTTGAAGAGACTCCCAAAAGAAGACTCTCTCCCATACGAGAGGAGGAATCCAAAGAGCTAGAAAGCAATGAAACTTTAAGTTCCTCTGAGGATGTGGCTCCACGAAGACGGCAGTCTAGACGATCGGCAACTCCTCCCAAGAGGAAACGTTCAACCCACATTCCTTCTCCTCATCACTCTAAAAGGGAAGAGAGGAAACAAAGGGAGAAAAAGGCAAGAAAGAGGTCACCCTCTTCTCCTTCTTCTTCACCTTCCTCCTCTTCCGACGAAAGGTATTGCTATTCTCCTAGAGAATACAAGAGGGGAAAAACATTGTAAATCATACTCTACATGGCGAAGGTCACAAAAGCTCAAGAAGTTCAAAGACAAAGGAAAGAGTATTTCTTTTCTCACATATGATGGCACCTTTGGTGCCATCGACAAAGTATTCCACATTAAAAAAGAAGTGAAAATACGACTTATACATGGTTTGGATATATAACTGACAAAATTTCATGTCCAGATGTAGTGGAACATGGATCGCAATCCATGACCCTCTAAAGAATCTGACAGTGAGATTCGACCATTGAGACGCTGATACTATTTGGAACAACTGTTGTAAAAAAAATTTACTTCAACGAAAGCTAAAATAAGCCCAATTCCCGCTATAGCCCTAGAAAAATACGGTTTTGACTTTCGTGAAGAATTAAGAAAATTTGATGCGGCCTTTGGAGACGAGGGCTTCACGGAGTCCTCCAAGCTACGCCATGTAGCTATGCACTTCCAGAAATCGGCTCGTCAATGGTAGGCTAGCCTTTGTGGCAACAGCAAAGCCCCAAAGACATGGAAAACTCTATGAGTTTCCATCATGAAGCAATTCCTTGCAAGCAATGCAAAGGACAAAGTGCTTACCAAATGGAGTAGTTTGAAGCTTCTCTCTCATGAGTCTATCCGCAAATATGTAGACAAGTTTTGGGACTTACATCTCAAGGCTACTCTTCCAAAAGATAGATTTTGCTGAGCAAAAGCAACAGTTTTGTGCAGGATAACCTGAAGAGATGGCCGAGTATGTCAACTCTCAACGGCCTAGTTCTATCACACCGAAGTAATCCACCACACACGATTGCTTCGCGCATCAATTTCCAACAAGAAAAGGGGCTAGAAAAAATGTCAAGCCCATGGAAAACAAAGACAAAAATGATGCAAAGGGGAAAATTAATGCCCAAAATTCTTCCCAAGGCAATTCCAACAACAATCGGTCCAAGGAGAAGGGAGTTTACAAAGGTAAAAACAAACTCTCCCTTGAAGAGCTTGAAGCTTTTTGCAAGGACCATAAGTGTTTTAAGTGTGGGGAGCAAGGACATGGCTATCGTTCTTGCCTCGAGAGAAATACTCGCAAAGAGACTCCTAGAGCTTCCACCATCGAAGCTCCAAAAGAGGATGCTCATTGCAAAGGTTCACCTCTCTCCTATGCTTGGGGAAAGTTAAGGGAGCATGATGCCTTCATCTTTTTTGACCCGGCTCTACTCACAAATTCATATCAACGGTGTTGGTCACCAAGTTGGCAATTCAAGCTTTCAAGATGGGAGATGCCAAAACGGCCGACACTGCTTTCAAGGGATAGCGAGCCTCCATTACTCCCTTGATTGGGAAGTTGAGGCTTCATGTCCAAAGCTATGTCCACAAAGAAGACTTTTTCATCTCTCCTCTCCAACATGAAGCTGCTATCCTAGGGGCACCATGGTTCAATCGCATGGCTGCCAACATGAAGTTCCCTGAAAGGAGAATCTACTTCACTTATAGGGGAAAGAACATGTATATAGATGCTAGTGAGTCTGGCCGTACCATACCACTTATAAATCCTCTTGATTTTGATAAATTAATGAAGAGCTCAGTTTCTGATTCTTGTCAAAGAATCCCTAAAAGATCCTAATGTCTCATCAAACGTAAACGATAGGAATCAAGAAGAGTTAGGCTTGTCTAATTTTCTAAAAGAATTCCAAGATGTGTTCATCGATGATATCCCTATGGACTTACCTCCAAAACGAGGGGATGATGACCATCAAATTGAGCTCCTACTAGGAAGCTCACCCCCTAACAAGCCCCCTTATCGAGTTCCCCAAGCTCAACAAGAGAAGATCATGAGGCAAGTACATGAATTGGTAGACAAAGGGATGGTGAGGCCTAGCTCCTCTACCTTTTGTTCTCCAGTCCTCTTAGTACAAAAGAAGGATGGTACATACATATATGTGTGGACTATCGAGCACTAAACCATATCACTATCAAAAACAGATTTTCTGTGCCTCGGGTAGAAGGTCTGTTTGATAAGCTACAAGGCTCTACCTACTTCAGCAGGATTGATCTTAAAAGTGGCTATCATCAAATAAGGATAGTGGATGAAGATATCCTAAAGACCATGTTTTGTACAACGTTTGGTCTTTATGAATATCTAGTCATGCCTTTTGGCTTGACTAATGCACCAGCCACGTTCAATTGTCTAATGGAGAAAATATTTAGACCCTACCGCAAATTCATTGGAGTGTTCTTTGATGATATCATCATCTACTCCAAGTCCATGGAGGAACGTAAGCAACATCTCCAAGTGATTTTTCAAGCATTGAGGGAGAACAAGCTTTTTCTCAACCAAAAGAAAAGTAAATTTTTCCTTCAAGAGAATCAATACTTAGGTCATATTATCTCTGAAGATGGTATCCGTATACATTGGCGTTGTAGAAAAGCTTCATTCACTTGGAAGTCAATATGTAGCAAGTGTAATTCATCCCATCTCCCAAACCACTTCTTTATGTCTTGCATCCATCTCGTGCTCAAGATCTTGCTTTTATGCGTCTTTTGAACTTTTTTGCTTGCTTCCCATGCAATTGTAGGAATTTGATGTGAGGGGTTTTGACACATCTTTATCATGTACTCCACAACCCTTTCCATGCCCATACACTCAATTGGAAGAGATTCCAACTCAAAAAGTAGGAGCATATATGGTGTTTGTGTCTTAACTTGGAGAAAGTTTGTAAGAAAACGCTATTGGACATTCTCAAACTCTTTCCAAGTAGACTTTGAGATGCTCTTGCCCCACACTTCAACTCCATAAAGAAGAACCGGTGTCACCAATGCATCAAAAAGGTACTTCTTGAGAACCCAACACTTGATGTTTCCCGCATTACTCATGTTCTCAAATGCATAATATGATCTGTTTTCCGCTTCCAAACGATGCATAGCACATTCATGCCACTTGTGATTGGACAGAACCTCAAGGCCAAGGTACTTAAAGCTCTCAACAAATTCAAGTGTCTCATTGTGTGCACAATGCATGCTTCTCCTTATGGTTGGTTTTCACAAGCATAACCTTTGTTTTGGATTCATTCACAATTAGCCCACTATGCAAGCAAAAGTTCTCAAGGACAACCATAAGCTTTTGTGCATCTTCTAAAGTGTGTGCTAGAAGCACTACATCATTCGCATATAACAAAAGCATGATTACCACATTGCAAATAGTGACCTCTTCAATGCCTTCTTCTTGCATAAAGTCAAGTACCATTTGTTCCAATTGATCGATGCAGAGACCAAAGAGAGTTGGTGACAACGGACATCCTTGTTTAACCCCAATAGTGCTTACAAGTTTTTTTGAAATTTCTCTTTCCATGCACAATTGACAAATCACCTTCTCATAGATTCGAGAACCACAAGCACTTGGAGTTCTTCTATCCTTCTCCACAAATTGTTACGTGGAATCATATCAAAGGCTTTCTTAAAGTCCACAAAACAACAATACAATTGCTTGCCTTTTAATTGACTTTCCTCCATGAGAACACGAAGAGTGACAAGATGATCAATGGTGCTATGGCATCGACAAAAACCCGCTTGTCCTTTTGCACGCTTGTCATTCTCTTCAGCCCAATCACTTAATTTCATCTCCATTATGCACCCAAACAACTTTTCCATAAGAGACCCAATCATTATAGTGTGGTAGTTGTTTACATTATTTACATCCCCTCCTTTATGCAAAGGCTTGACCCAATTAGTACTCCAATCATAAGGCATACCATGTTGAAGTGCAAGGTTGAACATATCACAACATCCACTCATGGGTAAAATCTCATGTCCATTTGATCATCTTCGGCTTGATACCTTGAAGATCTCCTGCTTTGCGAGTGGCCAACTTTTCAAGCCCAGTGCATACATCCTCAATAGTAAAAAAAGAGGGCATACATGAGAGTGAACCATAAAATGGTATTTTTTCAGCATTTGCTTGCTTGTATAATTGCCTACAATGTGTGTATATATCCACAAGACTCAAGTTACCAAAATTCTCAACCCGCTTGCGCCTCAAGTTTCTCCAAAATCTTCCACATGCATGGGCCTTTTCTTGAACTTGAAAAAGTTGTTGCTTTACTTCCCATCTTCTTCTCTTATTTTGAATCAATGCCTTGTATGTATGCAAATGACTTTGATAGTTGTCTTTTTCCATAGTTGCAGCAAGCTTTATCAAGGACTTTCGAGCATCTTGACATTCTTTATCAAACCACCTTTTGCGTGATCTATCTTTGTTGATACCATGGAGATGCTTTATGGCAAAGCATTCTTCGGCACAAGAACAAATAACTTTCTTGAAAGCTTTCCATTTAATTTCCAATGGTGTGTCATATTGAAGTTTTGCCATCCATAACTTTTGTTGAACCATTTCAATGTACATTGGTACCCGTTTGAAATCCATACATAGTGATGATTTCTCTTCCCTTTGGCTGAGATTATCATGCTTAGTTGCTTCTCCACATGAAAGGTCAATACATAAGGTTCGATGGTTGGATTCCGAGGTCCATTGGCTAAACATAAAACTCTTTATGCGATACATGATGGCTTCGGAGAGTAGCATATAGTCAATCACACTATCCCCTTTATGTTTCCTACATGTAAATCCATTGGTTCCACTCCACAAAGATACAACATTGGCAATCGGCACATCCGTGCTATTACATATGTGTAAAAGTAACTTTCCATAGTGATCTGGCTCTTTCTCATCCATTGAAGTACGATCATACAAGTGAACTTCCTCCAACTCCCTTGAAATGTATGGCATATCAAATTGTTGAGTATCATTGTGCAATGTTTTTGTGCAAGCATTCATATCTCCAAATCAATAACATCACCTTCGCCTTTGAAATAAGCAATGTCCTCTTCTAAATCAAAAAATGGCCGATCTCTATCCATGCAAGCATAAAAGGGGGAATCATAATGAGGAATGTAGCAACTTGCTACAAAAATGGGTGCTCTTTTTGGTGTCATAATTTTCAGCCATACATAACATTTGTACTTGTCATCTTTCACAATTGGTACAAAATCTTCCAATCCTTTCTTAACCATACATGCTACCCCTCCTTGCCCTCTTCGTTGCTTGAGATTCTTTGACCACATCAATGAATGTACATTGTAATCCTCCAAGCCGTTAATCTTTTGTGTATCATGCTCCCAAGTTTCAACAAGAAATTGTTTTGCAGGTGCAAGTAGCGTAACCTCTCTCTCTCTCTCTCTCTCTCTCTCTCTCTCTCTCCAAAATTATGGAAGGCATTTTTGCAGGAGCATTTCTGAAGTGAATAGGTTCGAGGAAGTTGACTCTAATCTCTTATTTTACATACAATGTCTTCATGCACTCGCAAGGGTTCTTCTTCTTCAACAAGGTCGACACCCATTGTAGAGAATGATCCAAAATCTCCTAAGTGTGGAGATAGCAACACAACCACTCAACCAACGACGTCGGAAACCATGATCATGGCATACTTGGTATCATTGCAAGAGACCATAAACAAACAAGGTGAAGACTTACGGACACTTGAAATGGAGAATAACACGCTAAGGGTTCTTGTGGTTAAGAGTGAGAATCTCAAGAGGACACTTGAGATGCAAACAACATGTTTGATGCAACTTGAAGAGGAATTCAAGGAATGTAAACGCTCTCTTGTGGACTTGAATGCTTTGAAGGTACACATGAGCAAGGTAGAACATGACCATGTATTGAAGCAGAGAAATTTGATACCATGAGCTGAGATGTATGCAACATGATAAATGTATGCAAAAACAAGTCTTGGGCTGATGTATGTGGTAACAATGTGGTTCCTAATTCCTCCCTCATGCAAGCTAACAAAGAATGTTGAGAATGTGGATGTACAGGAGTTGAAGGAATGGGAGCGACGTTCCAAGAACATTGTTATTCGTGGAATTCCCAAAGAGAAATTAGAGACACCTCCTTTTGTTGCCATTGTTATTGAAGATTTGTTCAATAACAATGTTATTGAAGAACATTGTTAATCGTGGAATTTCCAAAGAGAAGCTAGAGACACCTCCTTCTGTTGCCATTGTTATCGAAGATTTCTTCAAATCATGTCAAGAGTTATGGTTTAAGGAGCACATAGAGTGGGTAAGCAAGGAGCTCCTCACTTGGGAGAATGGCCAATTGTATGCACCATGCCGGATGAGAGCAAATGAAAGATTATCTTTGATAATCGTTGGATCTATTTGAGTGATACAAATTTTTTTGTAAGTGAAGATCGTACTATTAAGCAACAAAATATGTGTCGCAAGGCATATGAGGAGAGGAATAAGAAAAACAAGGAGATCTCTCATGAAGAGTGTGTGTCCAAGGAGGAGGTAAGTCCCTCGAGCAAATAGGAATGCGCAACCTATGAGGCCGAGTTACAATTGAAAGTATGATTTTGGAATTGTAATGGATACCCATGGAATGCGGGGGTTGGCATTGATGAACTAACAAGAAAATACGATGTTATACTTCTCTGTTGAAACTTGGGAGCATGATGCACAAAGGATTAACGGACTAGAGGATTACAATGTGCATTCATTGATATGTAAGTGTGGGGCACTAATGTGGAGTGTGCAAGAGAGGGAAGCATGCAAGAGAGGGGAGAAGAGAATTGGGGAAGGGGATGATACACAGAGACAAGGAGTTGGGTTAGTGGAGTGGAAAGTGGGAGAGTAAGTCAACTCTCTTACTTTCTCTCCCTATATTGATTAGGAAAAAGAAAGTGTAAGGGTGGTTTCCCACGGCCACCTGGCCTACATCCCAACAACCTCCCACTTGAAGGTCATGGTGGCCAATAGTGGCATCATTATAGTTAGTCTATACAAAGTTGATGAAGCATCTCTAGGCTTCATCCTACACCCATAAGTTCTATGCAATGTGTAAATCACTCCGAGGCTAAACTCTTCGTGAGAGCATCTGCGGGGTTGTCGTTAGTGTGAACCTTGACACGCTCGATGGGCTTGCCAGCCAATGCATCTCGTATGACATGGTATCTGACCTCTATGTGTTTTGACTTTGAGTGAAACATCGGATTCTTTGCCAAAGCAATGGTACTCTGACTATCACAATGCATACCTGGAACCTCGTGATTGCCCAAATCTCCTACTAGACAAGCTAACCGTATGGCTTCCTTGCTTGCGTCAGACGCAAAAACATATTCTGCCTCAATGGTAGATGAAGACATGCAGTCTTGGAGACACGATCTCCAAGAGATAGTTTCTCCAACAAACATGAACACATAGCTAGATGTGGATCTTCTACGATCCACGCAACCCGCATAATCTGCATCCGTGTAGCCTACAATAGATGCATCGCTGTTTCCGAAGCGTAAACACTTGCTAGTTGTACCCTTTAAGTATCTGAGGATTTTCTTCACTGCTTCCCAATGCTTCTTGCCAGGGTTTGCCATGTACCTACTAACCACTCCCACTGCATGTGCAATGTCTGGTCTTGTGGCTACCATAGCGTACGTCAAATTGCCAACTGCTGAAGAATATGGCACTTTTGTCATTTCCTCTTTCTCAACAACTGTCTTAGGAGAATCTTTCTTGCTAAGTTTGGAGTATGCTTGCATTGGGGTACTCAGTGACTTCCCCCCCCTGCATACTAAAGCGTTGCAAGACTTTGTGGATGTACTTTTCTTTAGATAATTCAAGAATTCCACGTTGCATGTCTCTCTTGATTTGCATACCAAGAAAGTGATTGGCATTTCCCAAATCTTTCATGGAAAACTGAGTGCTTAGCATCTTTTTCAACTGATTGATCTCATCAATTGATTTGCCTGCAATAAGCATATCATCTACATACAAGATCAAGATGATTAAAGAACCATTGTTCAACCTCTTTGTGTATAAGGAGTGATCCTCTTGACTTCTTATGTAACCCTGAGACTCCATGAATTTGTTGAATTTTGATACCATTGCCTTGAACCTTGCTTGAGGCCATAGAGTGCCTTTTTAAGTCTACAAACCAATTTTTCCCTTGTTGGCTTTTGGGTTTCACATACAAAACCCTCTGGTTGTTTCATGTTGACATCTTCATCTAGATCCTTGTGAATAAATGTTGTGTTCACGTCCATTTGGAAAAGTTCCATGTCCTGGATAGCAACCAAGCCAAGCACAATGCGAAGTGTATACATCTTGACTACTGGAGAGAAAATATTATCGAAATCCACACCTTTTTGCTGCTTGAAACCCTTGGTAACTAGACGATCCTTGTACGTAGGCTTGGGATCTTCCGCCGTATACTTCTTCTTGTATATCAACTTGCAAGGTAAAGCATTTTTTCCTTTTGGTAATTCAACCAAATCCCATGTCTCATTAGCCACAATCGAATTGTATTCTGATTGCATAGCTTGCTCCCACTTAACATTATCGTCCATTTGTATAACTTCTTTGTAGCAGGTTGGCTCTCCACTGTCAGTGACCAAAGTGTGGTGTATACCAGGCTCAAACCGCTTGGGCGCACATAATACTCTTACAGAGTGTCTTAGTGTCTGACTATAGGACTCTGCCCTCTCCAAAGCAATAGTAGTATCTTGCACTTGAGGATACAGTGCAACACTATTGAACTGAGTTGGTTTGGAGGCTACATCCTCAAAACAAACTCGTCTGTACTCAACTTCTTAAATGTTTGGGAGAAATCCGGTGGGTCACGCTTCATACATTACACCACCCATATTGCCCCCAGCTACAAAACCATGTTCTTCGCTGAAAGAGGAAACCGTACTCACACTTACATGCTCGAGCATATC
Source organism: Adiantum capillus-veneris (assembly GCF_014529385.1). NCBI lineage: Eukaryota > Viridiplantae > Streptophyta > Polypodiopsida > Polypodiales > Pteridaceae > Adiantum > Adiantum capillus-veneris. The sequence goes on along the minus strand of NC_140944.1, from coordinate 136,333,195 downwards.
CCCTTGTCGGCGATACGCACTATCGCAGCCATTCGGCTTAGCTCCCATTTCCTTCGATGCGAGACAGGGCGTTGGGCCAATGGAGAAGAGTCAAATCGACTGTGCACATTATGCTCACTGCAAGTTCGAGAGTCTGAGTACCACACACTACTAGAGTGCTCAGCTTTTGGTCACATCCGAACTTTCTTCTCTCACATTTTCAGCCATGACTTAGTCCTACACACTTTCCTCTCCCAGCCACAGTGTGGGCTCTCCATTGCGACTCTCATCACCACAATTTTGGAGCATCGAGAGTCACTCATCAGCCATACACATACTACATCACATGTAACTTTGGTCCCATAGGTCATATTTGACCTCCGAGGACGATAATAAAATCTCTCTCTCTCTCTCTCTCTCTCTCTCTCTCTCTCTAGGTAACCAACCCGTCGCTGCCAAGATTGTGCATAGATACTCAACATGCATTTTCTAAAGTTGTTTTTAAAGGTTCTCTCTCTTCGAGCAAGTAAACCTCTCTCTCTAGGCTTTCTGACTCCTATCAACTCACCTCTCTCTCTCTCTCTCTCTCTCTCTCTCTCTCTCTCTCTCTCTCCAATGCTTCCTCTACCGCCTCTGAAAACGTGCTAAGTTGCAACACTCTCTCCACTGCATTTGAATTTGTGTGCAACTCCAATGGCTCTCTCTCTTTCTCTCTCCCCTCAAGCTGCGGGGCCTGGTCCACGTCAACAAATGCAAGCTCTTGCTATAGGGTCTCTCTTTCTCTCTCTCTCTCTCTCTCTCTCTCTCTCTCTCTCTCTCTCTCTCTCTGCGCCCACCAACCAATGATTGCCCTTTCTTGGATTGTGGGCATGCACCTGGGGTAGTGGAGAATCATAGGCTGTGGGCTCTCGATGGTCTATTTAAGCCCAAGCTTCAACTCCAACATGATGCATGCTACCTTTCCAATTGTGCGCATTTCCCCTCAGGAGCTAACCGGTCCGGACTCACCTCATTGGCCAACATTCCCTCAGGCGCTAATAGGTCGAGCTTACCATTACTAGCGTCGCTTCACCTCACCGGAGAACCCCTATAAAATTGTTCGTTAAGAGGTTCTTACTACTATTGGTTAGCATCTATCGAAGCTCTCTCTCTCTCTCTCTCTCTCTCTCTCTCTCTCTCTTCAGCACCCTGGTCGGGTCCACGCGTTGGTCCAGGTTCTTCTATCTCTCTTAGTGTGTGTGTGAAGCACCCTGGTCGGGTCCACGCATTGGTCCAGGTTCTTCTCTCTGTTAGTGTGTGTGTGTATGAGAGAGAGAGAGAGAGAGAGAGAGAGAGAGAGAGAGAGAGAGAGAGAGAGAGAGAGAGAGAGAGAGAGAGAGAGAGAGAGAGAGAGAGATCCATGTTGGCATAACACGGAGTGAAGCTCCTGGGTGAAAGCATTTTCTGCCACCTGGAGCTCCATCCCTATCCTTTTTATTTAGTATAAAGATATAAGATAAGTCCGTGTTCTTTTTTCACTCTGGATCTCAAATCATGCTTTTCGTTTTACTTTGACCTTCTTGTTTTCACTCTCATTCTATAGTTGTTGTGTTCTTTTTTTCACTTTAGATCTAAAACCATTATTTTATACTTCTAATTTTTATCTATCCAATCCACATATTTGATCTCAATATTCACATATCAAACAAAATTTCTTGATTTATTGTGTTTTTTAACATATTTTTTCATTGTTAATTTCTATCTTAACAACCATTTTTGGGTCGAGGAAAAAGCTTTCTTGCCTGCTGCACACACACACACACACACACACACACACACACACACACACACACACACACATAGAGAGAGAGAGAGAGAGAGAGAGAGAGAGAGAGAGAGAGTCGTCCATTGCCAGACATTCAGGGTGAGTGCAGTTGCTGTTAGTGCAAACTGGATGCCCTTGACTATTAGGATAAGGAGTGCTTTATGTGTGCCCTGGAATTGCTAAGCGATGGAGAGGAAGGAAGGTCATCCACACATTCATTAAGGCAGCAGGCTGCAATAACTATTATTTTTGCCTCTCTACATATGCTGCAAGACTCTCTCTCTCTCTCTCTCTCTCTCTCTCTCTCTCTCTCTCTCTCTCTCTCTCTCTCTCTCTCTCTCTCTCTCTCTCCCCAAAGACTCCAAAAACAAGAGATGGTGTGCGCGAGGGCATGGGTGCAGACAAAGCTAGAGATAGAGAGAGAGATTTTCTCTTCATTGCCTCAGGAAAGAACTTCTGTTGTAGGTCTGTCACGTCCCATGCGTCTAAGGAAGAAGGACAGAGAGGTAGAGAACTGGAGCACAAGGCTATGGAGCAACAGTGAGGGGGAGGGCTGCTTAGAGAAGTGGAGTGCAAGGCTAGGGAGCGACAACAAAGCACATGCGAGAGTGGGCAATGGCGAGAGGTTGGAGCTGTTTGCCTTCCAATTTTAAGATTCGGTGAGAATCTCGCCAATCAATCAACTTTTAGACAAAGTTGCCCCATTGATTAAGTAGTCCATGTAAATATCAAGATTTTGGTTTTTTTGGCCATACTCACAACCTATCACAATCTATTTGTCTAATCTATTGTGGAGAGCCATATTTAAGCAAAGCCACGTGGCTGAAGAAGAGAGAGGTATACAAGCCAGAGGAGGTGAGCAAGCATCTTGATCACCCACTTGACGGGAGGCAAAGAGGCACGCGAGAGAGAGAGAGAGAGAGAGAGAGAGAGAGAGAGAGAGAGAGAGAGAATTTGGGGGTGGCCCAAATGTTAACTTTCCCTAATATCATACCACCAGTATTGTAGACACAACAATGAGCTTTGATAGCTTTTTTGTTGTTGCAAGCGGCCAGTCTGCCGAAGGCGGAGGGAGTCTCACTCGTAATGATTAAAATACTAAACATAATAAGAATAACGTCATGAGGTAACAATCACTCATCCATAAAAAAGTTGAACACTCATAAAACACACGAGGGCCCCCCTCAAGACTAAGTGGCACGGACATGGGAGGGTGGGATCTACGGCCGGGGCATTGTGGGTCGTAGATCCCAAATGCAGGTACCCTAGATTACTTTTGTAATCTAGGGTAAAAAGTAATCTTAGGTACCCGTATTTCGAAAGTAATCTAGGGTACCCCCTTTTTGGGGCGTCGGGTTTGAACCTGAGACCTCACGCATGAGAGGCACTTACCCTAACCGCTACGCCATGCGTGCGTTGTGAAACGTGGGGGCCCTAATTTACTTATTATATGTAAATTAGAAGCGAACGCCGAAAGTAAATTAAGATATCCTATATTACTTTTTATACTTTCGACACCGCCATTAGGATCTATGGCCCACAATGCCCCGGCCATAGATCCCACCCTCCCATGCCCGTGCCACTTAGTCCTGAGGCAAAGCCCCCCCTGGGTCCCACCCCATCCTTTTCTTTAGTGTTCTTCTTCTCTCTCATCTAGGGAGAGGCCAATTTCCTTATGAAAACTTGTGATGCTTTGAGAGACGTTTGTAAAATTGGCAAGGGTCTATAGGTCAGGGCCAGGGGTGTTTTAGTATGAGTTTTTTCGATTTTAGCTCCTTTCGGCTGCAGTCAGAGTCCCCCCCGACCCCCCCGGGAGGGTCTCTCTCTCTCTCTCTCTCTCTCTCTCTCTCTCTCTCTATCTATATCTAAGCAATGGAGTGTGGAGGGCAAGGCTGTGAAGTGTGTGTAGGCAGCGCTTGTTCATGCTCCTCATCGAGCAGGAGGGCCACATCGTCTTCTTGGTGGCACACCAAAGTCTGCTGCAAATGCAAAGAGGCTCCCGCCCAGGTTGCTGCCAACCAGACTGAAGTTCTGTGTGCATCCTGCCTCAACACCTCCCTCTTTTCCAAGTTCAAAACTGCCATCAACATGCACGACCTCATCCGTCCCTCCCACAAGGTGCTCCTAGCGTTTTCTGGTGGTCCATCTTCCAGGTAAGCATCAAAAGATACTTCAGCTGCGGTTCCCAAATCCAGAAATTAAAAAAATAAGAGTAACAATAAAAATGAGAAAATGTGTGTGTGTGTGTGTGTGAGAGAGAGAGAGAGAGAGAGAGAGAGAGAGAGAGAGAGTTTTGGGTGTGAGGTCGATATTATGTTGCGTTGATGTTCCCCCTGAGAGCAATTTGAGCTGGCCTTGCAATCTATAAGGAGGAAGCTTTGCCAGTGGTCCTCTTTGCAATTATTTTTCGATGACAAAGCTTTGATTGTAAATCAGGTTCTTCTTGTGACAGCCCGGTTCACTACCTCTTTGCTTGACTTTGCCTACACACTAGAGTTTTGTCTCGACTGCGGTTCTTAATGCACAATGTTTTGTGGGGTTGCTCGAATGGCTTCCAAAGACACGTGACCTAGAGCTCATTGGCGCAGTGTTATTATGCTTGGAGAGAAGGGAGGTTTTGGCATTATTGATCAAGAGATGCAGAGTGGCGCATTGCTTGCCAAGCTTATATTCGGAGGTTTGTTTCTTGGGGCTAAGCCTTGGAAGCAATTTCTGTACCATGCCTTATCTTGTGTGGTTCCTCGTTATGGGTCTATGGACAGTGATGGCGCTTGATGATCCATTTTATTTTTACTGATACCTGTCTCGTTGTGATGACCTTTAATTTCAGGCCTGTCGGATAGGTTCTTCAAGTTGGTAAAACTTCTTCTACATCTTTCAGTAGGGTTCTGATCCCTCTTTGTCCGGAGCCCGTCCTTTAGGTCATACCACGTCATCACTTTGTGACATAACGACAACTTTTAAAGGGATGGGGGAGCCTTAATGGGCGGAGAGTCCTTATCCTATTTGATTCAAGTTCGATAAACAATTTTATTTGATTAGACACCTCAGAGTCTCTTGGTTTTACTTGAGAAAGGCTAAAAACCGCGTTCAGCTTCGGTTCAGCCTTTGAGGGGTTGACCACGAACTCTACTAAGGACTTTTAAATCTGAAAATCGACAAGTACTCTGACCGAGAGGCTTTCCTAGTTGCTCGAATCCAAGGATGTGATGTTATTTTAGGAATGCTATGGCATTACAAAATTCATTCGCTTTAACGAGCAACAATATAATGTAGGTGCTAGTGCAAGTATTTTGTAAGTATCCGTGGTTAGTCACTTCACTGAAGAAGTATCTTTTTGCTTACTTGATTTTTGTCAAAGAGAGAGATGAGTGGTGAAAATGTCTTGTCAAATTTAGATAAGCATCGCTTAACTTTTTTAAATTAGCACCAAGATTACTTTACTGACACTTTCCTCGATGCATTATCTCTCGAAAGATTGAAAAATAATTGTATAGATCTAATTGCGGGCAGCTCACTTCCAAATCAACCACATTACGGAGTGTAAATGAGCTTTTGGAAAAGGGTCTTGTTTGACCTAGTACTTTCACCTATTTTGCTTGTTCAGAAGAAAGACGACACTTTTCGAATGTGCATTGATTATCGTTCTCTAAACAAGATTATGATCAAGAATAGATTTCCAATTCTTAGAATTGATGGTATTTTAGAAAGCTACAGGGGGCACGAATTTTCAAATGCATAGACCTCAAGAGCAGCTATCATTAGATTTATACTGCTCCCAAAGATATACATAAAACTGCATTCGGTACAACTTTCGGATGGTACGAGTTTTTAGTATTCCTTTTGGACTTATTAAAACTCCAACAACTTTCAATTGAATGATGGACTTTATCTTTCGTCCTCATCGACAGTGCACAGGAATCTTTTTTGACGATATCTCTGTCTTCTCTTACACAGAGGAAGAATATAAAATGACATTGCAGATTGTCTTCAAAGAATTGCAAAAGCATAAACTTCAAGTTAATGCTATAAATTTTTTCTTAACAGAAATTCACTATTTGGGACATATAGCCTCTCATAATCAAATAAAGATGGACCCTGCAAAGATTCAGGCTATTTCAGAATGGCCGCAGCGTGTTTCCGTTCAATGTTCAAAGTTTCCTTGGACTCTGTTACTACTACATACATTTTATTTGCCATTTTGCTCATGTAGCTGCACCTCTCCATGACCTCTTAAAGAAAAAGATATCCTTTATATGGGGTATTAAACAGAAGGAAGCTTTTGAAAAGCTAAGCACCCATGGACCACTTCTTATTGTACCTGATCTACGAAAACCATTTGGAATATAATGTGATGCTTCAAGCAATTGCAAGCTGCACCTCTCCATGACCTCTCAAGGAAAAAGATATCCTTAATATGGGGTAGTAAACAAAAGGAAGCTTTTGAAAAGCTAAGCATACATGCACCACTTCTTATTGTACGTGATCTACAAAAACCATTTGGAATACAATGTGATGCTTCAAGCGATTGCATTGGTTTAGTACTTAATCACGAAGGCCACGCGATAGCTTATGAAAGTAGACGACTTCAGTGTCACGTGCACATCTAACCTAATGTGCATGTGGACAAGCTGTAACTCCTACTTCTAGGGTTTAGGTCAGCCTAGGAAGTGTTCTGGCACCCTTGTGAGCCTGTATGCAGGACGTGCATGTCCAGGCACTTCAAAGCAGTTGCATACCCTCCGATTGCACAGCCATTAGCATCAAGCATAAGCATTTCACCGCATGTGAACCTCATCTTATCGCATGTGAACTACCTCTTATTAGGTGACTTATTAATAAGCCTTAATTTGCCAAATCGTGGGGACTCAGCATAAGGTTGCTCGACCCGGCTTATGGTTTATATAAGCAAGCCTATGGAGGGCCTTGAAGAGCAGGAAGCTGGAGAACAAGTCATATGTTGCACAAGGATTAGAAGCTCCTCAACACCAACGTTTTTCTCATCCTCGGCCAACGTTTTTCAGCCCTTCACTCTAGCGTTTCCAGCCCATCTAGTGTCGGTCTTCTCTCTCTCTCTCTCTCTCTCTATCACTCACAGCACTTTCACTCAGTTTTCATTCTCTTTCTTGCACTAGTCTATTGCACAAATTTCATGAAGTAAAAAGGGGGGACTCTCTCTCCCTTTCAGTAAAAGGAACCTTGAGTGCGCATTGAGCACTCATCCTGATGAGCATTCACCATCAATCACTTCCGTTGCACATTACATTGGTATCAGAGTTCTTTGGCTGTCTTCGGTATCATTACTCAAGAAAAGAACCTAAATGTTGGGATCGTCGGCTTTGGTCTAGCCCGGAAATGAATGTGTGAGAATACCCCGTCTACATGGCATCCTAGGTGGCCTGGAGCATATGGAGCATGGCCTAAAAGTGGCCCAAGTCATGGTACTACCCATGGGGGAGTTTTCTAGACATAGTAAACCCATTTTTGGAGTAGTTTTGACTCACCTAAAAGTGCCTTACACAGGTGGATCCGAAAATCCAAGCTGTTTTTTTAGTAGATGCATGTGGCAAGTGAAGATGCCTCTTTTGTGCTATAAAAGCACCTTTTGTAATCACTATTTCAAGCTAGTCAATTCATCATTTGAGTCTAAACTCTCTCTCTCTCATCTTGTGTAATTAGCAAGTTAATTAGTGTGTGTCAGCATGAATGCTACTCTACTTAATCCCCCTTGATCCAACAATTGGTATCAGAGCCATAAAGGGATTAGTATTTCGTAATCTCACCAATTAGATCCTTAACTCTCTTTCTAGCTTAAGTTCCCTAATCACTCGTGATCTTAATTAAACTTGGGCACGCTCTTGGCGATACCAATGAGCCACTACCCTCGTTGATTTAAGGGATCAGTGATTAGTGGAGCATTAGGCTCTTTGCTAGGTTTTCATTGCATTGCAATTAGTGCAATTTTTACTTCCTCTTTTGTGCCCTTAGCATTAAGAATTTCCTTGAGTTTTTCTAGCATCCATTATGTGTGTTAAGAGCCTCTGTCAAGAGCTTCCATTTCAATCCTCAAGCTCTAAACTTGGAGCTCATTAGAGTGTTTCACCTCACTTTCTGCTCTCGGGTTCTCTGTGTGTGTATACTCAGCACAATTGAATTGAAGAATACATTTTGTGAAGCCCATACACAAGAAGTTGTGAGAGCCCATGTGGTTAGCTTGCCCAAGATAGGGTGTTGGTTCCGATTGTTGTGGGGTCAAAGCCTATCTACCTGTTTTCGGCAAGGCGAACTTCAACCAGGCACCAAAGCGTAATTCATTGCAATTTCGGGTCCGAACAAACAAAGGACGGCCGCCTTTGCTACAACAATCCCGTTCGGTGGTTTTTTGTAGTGTCCGTGAACACGATCGATGCACCTGCTGCTTGTCACAAGACGGGCACCATGTGCCGATAGAAAAGAACAGACTTTTAGCACTTCAATAACAACTGAACTGAAAGAGAGAGATGACACGCGACATGGAGTGGCGGAATTCCACTCCAGAGAGTTTGGCCCCAAACTTTGGCGCCCCTTTCGGTATTTCTTTATATTGCATCAACTCAGTACAAGTCGGTACTCTAGACTCTGCACCTTCTCCAGGAAGCATGCCAGAGAATGAGTCTTCAACACATATTTAAAGCCCCTAGGCCCCAAAAGCAGTTTACATGAAAAGCCTTCAAAACTCAAAAGCTTCTGATCCAAAAGCAATGCCAAAAAGTTGCTAGCGCGATTTGCGGAATTTCGTACAACTGCCACGTCATCAATCAACGCAAAACGCGGAGCGTCCGTACAACTGCCACGTCATCAATTGTGTGTGTGTGTGTGTGAGAGAGAGAGAGTCTTGCTTTATTTTAATCCCTTTATGTCACTGGGGCCCCATCGAACGGGGTCCCCATAAGTTGGTAGGACTTCTTCTTCTGTTACTTGTTGTTCTTAGGGTTTAGGCCCCTCGGCTGGCATCTGCAAGTTGGCTCTATTCTTCAGGGCTTTGACACGTCAGCAGTTTGTGACATCTCCCCTTCTTGAAAGATAATAATCGTCCGCGATTACAGCATGTTTGCAAAACAACTCAAGATAGCTCAAAAAATTTTCGAGGGTCATTCCGAGGGACAATCAGTTTGCTCTTTTTGTTAAGGGGTTAGCTTCTCCTTTCGGCTCTTTTGATCAAGGAGTTGGCTTCTCCTTTCGTCCAGATCGGAACTCTTGATATTCCAGCGTAGTAAAATTAGCCATCACACCCATACCGCACTGATCTTCCACGGGTATCTTGATGCACTAAAATTACATATCCAGGCAATCTCATCCAATTAGGAATATTCAGTGGTTGGCACATCACAATGCAACACAAATGCTCACATATGCATGTTACAAGACATAGAAACATAAAGCCGTCGATGAACACTCCTCCCGCATAACCTAACAAGGTCCGGGCCGGGAGATATTCAACGACTCCCTCATCACTCCTCCCGCATAACCTAAAAAGGTGCGGGCTGGGAGATATAGAGGCTTTTACAACCAAACGCCCCCCAGACTGCAGCCTGCATCGTTTGGAGCTGTTGAGAGTAACCACTGCTCAGACTTCTTAATACTCCTCCCGCATAACCATCCAGGTCAGGGCTGGGAGTCACAACAACAATACTCCCCCTGTAAATAACCACAAGGGTCCGGGCCATGAGTAAAAACAACACTTTTCAATCATTCAATACTCCCCCCGCAAATAACCACAAGGATCTGGGCCATGAGTATGAACAAGCATTCTCAAACATTATTTCTCACTACTCCACTTGAGAATAAAATCACCAATCATTGAAACCAGTATTACAATCAGAGTCAAACAATTCAAATCGGCACCAAGATACGTTCAAGACAGATACCATCCATTTCAACCAAATTGCAAACAGGATCACCAAACAAGTTCTCAAACATATTCTAAACTTAAAAAAAAAAGCAATCTCGACATCAGTCGAGCTCGAAAAGTCGACTGACTTTCCATCCTGAAACCTGCACCAAAAAATTAGGGTTAGGTTCATTCCATAGGGTTGTAGCCGAGCTCAGCATGGTTCATCAGCTCTTGGACAAATAGTGTTTCTTTGGCGGCGATGATAGCAATCGCACTCGACCTCTAAGGTCATCTGCTTGTGAAGAGACATCTACTGGAGATGTCGGGAAATTTCAAGTTATAATCTGCTAGGGTTTCTATGGCAAGCATTTCAGGATACCCCACTCTGCCAGAAGTTGCACATTAAAGGAAGATGTCAGAAACCATATAACTTCGGGCAAAAATTTTCTTGAAAGCTTGCCAAGTCCTTGGAGTGTGTGGCTTGGTAGCTGTAGACATCAACATCTGCATGGCAGTGCTTTTGAGAAAAACAGTGACTTGAACAAATCTTGGATCCTTCTCTTGCAAGTGATCTTAATGGCTTATGCCTTGTAAGACATGAGCGGTGAAGACGGGAGCGTGCCCGATGCGCGATGTAGTAAGGGTGGATTGGCTAGTAAGTCCGAGGTCCGAGCACGAAGCCAAAATTTCCAATGAACTTTGGAAGTGCGATCTTGCTCTGTCTGCTCTTTGGTAGGACCGGTATGCTTTCAGGTTCGGAGCATGAAGCCAAAATTTCCAATGAACTTTGGAAGTGCGATCTTGCTCTGTCTGCTCTTTGGTAGGACCGACATGCTTTCAGAAAAGCACACGCCTGATGCTCTGATACCACTGTCACAAGACGGGCACCGCGTGCCGATAGAAAAGAACAAACTTCTAGCACTTCAATAACAACTGAACTGAAAGAGAGATGACACGCGACACAGAGTGGCGGAATTCACCCTAGAGAGTATTGGCCCCAAACCTTGACGTCCCTTTCGGTATTTCTTTATATTGCATCAACTCAGTACAAGCCGGTACTCCAGACTCTGCACCTTCTCCCATGTCAGAGAATGAGCCCTTAACACATATTTAAAGATCCTAGGCCCCAAAAGCAGTTTGCATGAAAAGCCTTCAAAACTCAAAAACTTCTGATTCAAAAGCAATGCCAAAAAGCTGCCAGCGCGATTTGCGGAATTCCGTACAACTGCCACGTCATCAATCAGTGCAAAACGCATAGCGTTTGTACAGTTGCCACGTCATCAATTTTTGTGTGTGTGTGTATGTATGTGTGTGAGTCCTGCTTTATTTTAATCCCTTTATGTCACTGGGGCCCCATCGGACGGGGTCCCCATAAGTTGGTAGGACTTCTTCTTCTGTTACTTGTTCTTCTTAGGGTTTAGGCCCCTCGGCCAGCATCTGCAAGTTGGCTCCATTCTTTAGGGCTTTGACACGTCAGCAGTTTGTGACACTCCTACTCCCGTCCGACTGGCAGACCTCGCCCAGATGGTAAGCTGGTTTTTAAAAGTTCCTTCGGGTCTGCCTCTTCTGGGTTGTGTTCCACGACATCGCTGTCTACCCGGAGCGGTCTTTGTTGGGCCCCATTCTCGCGGCACAGCTACCTGTTCGGACATAGAATGGCCCCCATTTCACGCGAGCCCCTCAAGTTCAAGCCTTGAGTCAAACCCAAAGGCACAAGCCATAAAGGCTATTCGCACATTCACAAGTAGTACCAAGTGTTATTCTATTCTAAGGGCATTTTCCCACAACCTGCAAGTGTCGACCCTTGTCAAGAGAAAGTACTCACAATTGGAAAGCAGTAGAAATATCGACAAAAGCCAAGTTTTCAAAAAGGAGGAACATTTTATCATCAAAGGCAACTATTGTGAAGAGTGACTTCACTGTCGCCAGTGAAGAGGTGCTTCACATAAAGAAAAATTCTCTCCCACTTCATATTGCATCCTGAGCACAAAATTGTTGCAAAACGCATAATTGTAAGGGGATAGACACTGGCATTGGAGAGTCTCCAAATTGCTAAGACCTCTCCATGTGTGAGAATTTTGTGACAATGTGTATGAGAGACACCACACGCTTGGGCTCTCGAAGTACGACCAAGATGGAAGAGGAGGCATTAGTTCTTTGCATAAGTTTTTTCATAGTATCTTTTAGCATGTTGTTGCATGTCATTATGACGCATGAAAAAAGTTAGCACAATAAAAGAGGAAAGAAGCACTTGTTTGAGGGGAGGGTACGAAGACAAAGACCACGAAGCAATTGAAGACAGCATTGAAGAAGACGAAGATGCTCTTGGAGCAGAGCGAAGCAGACATTTCTCAGGATTTTACTCTTGGATTAGAGCGTTGTTTTTGCTCCTGGATTGGAGTGTTATGCTGTTTGTCTCTTGGATTGGGGATGTATGTTGTCTGTGCTCCTCGATTGGAGTGTTGTCTCTCTTCATCGAGTTGTAGCCCAAAGCCCAAGGGGAGGGTTGTTGGGATCGTGGGCTTCGGACTAGCCCGGAAATGAATGTGTGAGAATACCCCGTGTCTACATGGTATCCAATGTTGTACCGTACGTACGTACGGATTGGATCCGTACGGTATGTCCGTACCGTACGGATTGAAAAGTTTTTTTTTTTGGGTGGTGGATGGTTTTTTGTTTTTTTTGGGGTGGTGGTGGTGGTTTCTCCCTCCTCTTAAGTTCCATTGCTATTATTGACATGTGGTATTGTGTCTCAAGTTCGTATCATGGACCATGGTAGGTCACTTCATTGATGTTTAATGCCATATAGACATATAGAGTGATATATTTGTAGGCTTCTCTCATGAAATTCCTATTTTCTTTCTAATTTTTAAGGGATTTTTACCAATAGTGCGTATTTTTACGTACCTTAAACCTCAATCCATACAGGACTGCGTACCTTACGTACCGAATACGTACAGAATTTTACGTTTAGTTCCACCTTGATGGCATCCTAGGTGGCTTGGAGCATGTGGAGCATTGCCTAAAAGTGGCCCAAGTCATGGTACTACCCATCGGGGAGTTTTCTAGGCATAGTAAACCCATTTTGGAGTAGTTTGACTCACCTAAAAGTGCCCTGCACAGGTGGATCCGAAAATCCAAGCTCTTTTTTTAGTAGATGCATGTGGCAAGTGGAGATGCCTCTTTTGTGCTATAAAAGCACCTTTTGTAATCACTCTTTCAAGCTAGTTAATTCATCATTTGAGTCTACATACTCTCTCTCTCTCTCTCTCTCTCTCTCTCTCTCTCATCTTGTGTACTTAGCAAGTTAATTAGTGTGTGTTAGCATGATTGCTACTCTACTTAATCCCCCTTGATCCAACACTAAAAGAATCTCTCTCAGAATTTTTTCTCAAAGAATCTCCGTGTCCGGACCCCTTAGTCCATAGCGCATCGAGCGTGCTCCCGTCTTCATCGCTCTATCTGAAGGGAAATTAAAGCCATAAAAGAACCACATAAAAAAAAAATCCTTGCTTGTTTGAGATTGCACGTAACCTAAAATCACTTGGGTGTGTCAATCTCTCTAATCTGTGTTTTTGAGAGTGACAGGTAACCCCAAAAAGAAGGGCTTGTCTGACCTCCTCTCGTTCCTCTTTTCCACTCATTGAGAGCAAACCTTGCACATTGTGGTAGGCCAATCGGCGTCAGGTGGGAAAAAGCAACCTTGGTGTGAGCGCAAGGCTACCAAGGGGTGCACCCGCAGGAAGGAGTTGAGCTTGGGTAAGAGAAAAGCCTTCTCCGAAGCGGAATGGATACTTTGCGTGAAGGTGATGAGAGTAGAATTGGAGAAGAAGAAGTCTCTAGACCAGGGGATTGTTTCTAGATCCTCCTCTGTACCCATCTAGGCCACGGATTGCATTAAACTCTATGGAGATTTTAATGAAGTCCATGATGGAGATGCTGCTACAACAAGAAGAAAGGAGGGTAGCTAGGGAGCTAGAGCATGAGCAAGCACGCGAAGCTCAACGCATAGCGGCTGAAGAAAAGAGGGTAGCTATGGAGCGAAAGCGTGAGGCGCAACGAGACCAACACATGCAAGAGTTGGTCCAAGTGCTATCCTCGAAGAGCGAGCCACTCAAGGAGACCGACGAATCATCACGTAGCACAGGTAGAGCCGACTATTCCAACAATCCAATCACTGAGAAGTTGACGTTCATAAGTATGATGGTAAGATGGATGCTTCTGTGATTCATTCTTGGTTGCATCAATTTAATGCTTACTTTGCGACTAACAAGAAAACCAATATAATAGTAAAGTTCTGACTGCTGCCATGTATCTAGTTGTCAGGTGCAATGGAAGTGGTTTAGCTCGGATCTAGTACTCTGCACGAACACAAGGTGTCTTTACTTCACTTGAAAGAACTGAACTAAACTGAGAGAGAGAGAGAGAGAGAGAGAGAGAGAGAGAGAGAGAGAGAGAGAGAGAGAGAGAGAGAGAGAGAGAGAGAGAGAGAGAGAGAAAAAGAAGAAGAGTATTTTAATGTCGTAGGAAACTATCCCAAGAGACCTCAAATATCTATTCGACGAGGAGAGTTGAACTCAAGACTTGTTATTCAAGAGGAGAGAGAGAGATGGCACCGCATGTCGAGTCCCAACCACCCTCAAGGGCCCCCTTGCTCTGCTGCTAGAGCAAGTACTTGCTTTATTACTTGCACAAAATGTTGGTACAATGATGCTAAATGATGAGATGCTGAAATGCTAATGGGTACTGATGCTATTGATACTGGGTACTGCTGAGAAGCTGAGGGGTACTGCGGTGGATGCTGAGAGGTATTGCGGTGGATGCTTGGTACTTGAGAGGCTAAGTGCTGGGTACTGTGGGTTCTTGGTACTTTGAGTACTTGGTACTGCGGGTACTTTGGGTACTTGGTACTCTGGGTATTTGGTACTTGGTACTGAGGTAGTGAAGGTACTTGGTGCTAAGGACACGGAGGTCCTGATGATCCCTACGCTGAGCTAGGCAGGAGCCAAGCCAAAACGCAAGGGGTGCTAGATGTTGGTGTACTGCGTCGACGACGACGACGATGAACTGCGAGGCTACGGTTGAATGCTGAAAACGCTGAGGGTACTGCGACGACGACGACCACGATGACGACGATGAAGGGGCTGAAAACTGCATAGTTACAGGGGACGGAGGGGACGGGGCTTAGGAACGTGGAACTGCCGTAACCGAGTCGGGGACGGAAGGGAACGACTGGCTGAGCATCTGACCGGTGGGAACGCAGGCAGCCGCGGACCGAGACAGAACAGCAGGGGACGCGGACCAGAAAACAAGGAACAGTCAGATTTTTTAAAATTAAAATTTTTGACCGTTCTAAATGGATAGAAAGGCAGCCAACGTCTGTTTTTGGGGGGGGACTCGGGAGGCTATAAAAGCACCCTTGGGCCTTTGGGTCTCTCAACTTCAATCAAGGCTCAAGTAACAAGCCTCTCCTCTCTACCGTCTAGACTCTATGGTCTACCTTCGGGCCTTGGCAAGCTCTACCCTTGAGTCTCGCTACGCTCAAGCTCTACCCTTGAGTCTCTCTACCCACTCTCTCCCTCTTCTACCCTTTCAACTTTGAAGCTCTCCTCGACTCTCCACCATCATGTCGTTTCAAGCTAACTCCCTTCTCAAGCCGGCTCTTCTCGAAGGAGGCCCGCCGTGCAAACATGGTCGTGGTGGGATGAAGTCGACTCTACCGCGCTTGGTAAAGGTGGCGGTGCAAGACCATGGACATGCAAGCTATGCCCGTACAGGAGAACGGGTGGTGCAAACAAAGTGCGAGCCCATCTTCTTCATGAACCCGGTCACGAGGTGAAGTTTTGCCCTCGAGTATCTCTTGAGAAGAGGTAGGAGCTTCTTGAGAAGCTGGCGGTGTATGAGGTTGCGGAAGCGGCTAAGAGGGGCTGTTTTGTTTCCGTTGATCCCTCCGCCACGACGACGACGACACCGCGAGAGCAAAGGCAAGCCAACCTTGACTCCACCTCTCAAGCGTTCAAGACAAATGCATCTACACCGGGGGCTTCCATTGCGCATCGCCAGGAATCCTAAATTGAAGGAAGAGGTGGATAGGTCGGTTGCCCGATTCTTCTTTCATGACCACATTGCCTTCCATGCTTCGCGGTGAGTTTCCCTTGTGACTATGGCATATGTATTATGCACATTGCAATCTCCCATTTTGTATTTCATTATGGGGTCTCGACTCTCGACTCTCCATACTAACATAACATGCTCTATTTTGCGTGGATAGATCTCCATACTTTCGAACCATGGTTACGAAAATAGGGGAATATGGCCCCTCTTATGTGCCACCTTCATCAGAGAGGCTTCGCACCACACTCCTTGACAAAGAGGAGGAGGAGCAAGCGGCCCAAGCAACAAAGGATTTGCGGGAGACCAATGGCGTCTCTCTCCTTGTAGATGGATGGAGCGACACCCGCAAGCGGTCCATCCACGGAGTGGTGGACTACTCTTGATGGGAGATGTACTTTGTGGAGTCACATGATGCATCCGACAGTGGCAAGGCCGCGGAGATGCTTGCTGCGGAGTGGACAAGGCTCAAGCACCATAGAGATCATCGGCCCGGAGATGTCCTTTGTATGGTTGCAGATGGAGAGGTGTCAAATAGGGCAGCGAGGGATATCATTGAGGGCATGTATCCCAGCATCCATGTTACATTTTGCATGGCGCATTGCCTCAACAACCTCCTCAAGGACATAGGGAACTTGTCACGGATTTCACCCACTATTGGTGACGCCTCTCAAATTGTCTCCTTTGTGCTCAACCATCAAAAAGTGTGCCATGAGTTCTCAAAGCCACTTGTCCTTGCTTAAAATATTCAGAGACAAGATTTGCATTCAATTGGCTTATGCTAGGCTGCTTGTCTACATGTGGCGGAGCCTTAAGAGGCCTCTTTCTCAATGATGAGTTCTAGGCCATGCCATAGTCTACATTAGCAACAGGATTGAAATGCCGAGAATGGGCCGATGACGCCGCTTGGTGGGAGGAGGTGAAGACTCTTGACGCCATGGTCAAGCCTATTCTACACCTACTTCGAGTTGTGGATGGCTTGCAGCCATGCATCGGCAAAGTCTACGAAGCCATGGATCGGATGATAGAGACACTTGAGAAGCTTGTGCATGACCTTATTCAGTATGCGGAGATTCATGGCTTGTGTGAGTCGAGGTGGAATGGATACTACTCTCCACTTCATGCGGCAGCTTATGTGCTTTGACCGCGAGTTTCAGGGAAGGCGTCAAGAGACCGACAAGGAGGTGAGCAAAGGATGGCGGCTTGCATTGGAGCACCTTGAGCCTAGCAGTGACATTAGGCGCAAGATTAGAGACGAGCTACTCAACTACAGGCAAAAGAAGGGCTCCTATGGATGTGTAGATGCATAAGTTGATCGTAGCAAGATTGGCTCGGTTTTGTGGTGGGAGGACTATGGAGGAGATGGCCCACATTTGTAGCGCTTGGCTGTTCGTGTCCTTAGCTAAACATGTACCATGCCCTACTCGATTCCGAAAACAAAACAAAGCATGTACCACTAGTTGCTCCAAGCAACTGTGAAGTGTGTACAGCCACATTGCGTCTAAGAAGAGGAATCGCCTTAGGGTCCAGAGGACCAATGATTTTGTGTTTGTGAGCGCTAACTTGCGCATGCTTGCCAAGAGCGTCACACACAAGACAGATCCCTTCTCTGAGTGGGAGATGGCACAAGAGAATCCATCTATGGCCGAGACACTTTTGGAGGAGCTAGAGGAGGACTTCGAGCCTCAATACGAGCCTCGCGAGGCCTCGTATGTCATTGACGACCTCGACTACGACGACGATATGGAGATTCAGCAAGCGAGCACTTCTGGAGTTTGATGATCATTGATCACTCTAGAGTCTAGAGTCTACTCCTCTAGAGCCTACCTAGCCCTCTGTACTTTTTCTTATCCTTGAGGCTTGTCCTTTTTGAGCCCTTGAGGCTTGTGGCATGCACTTTTCATTTTGTATCCATCGATGTTTTATTAGCACATTTGCGTCTATATGACTCATGCTCTTTGGTCTATTTAGTGTAAATTTGTGGTCAAAGTGATGCTATGTGTGTGGCATGTGTGTAGGGCAAAAAATGCCAAAAAAACTCTCTTGTTTTTTTTTGCCGTTCCGACCCCGTCCCCGTTTTTTGACTTTTGCCGTCCCCGTCCTCGTTCCTGACCCCGACCCACTGTCCCATATAACTATGAAAAACTGACCAAAAACGTTGATGTGCTGCTGGCGTTTAGGTAGCTGAAAACGCTGATGGGAGGGTTGAAGAAAAACGCTGGCTCTTGTTGGTGCAAAAATGGTAGTCCTGTTGGTGCTTCTTGAGAGGCTCTGCTAATGTTCCTCTGCCTTCTACTGGCGCCCAAAGGTCTTCTTTTATAGGTCTTTTAGCCATTTGCCCTACCTACTTTTAATAAGTGTCATGTCAAAGTCAATTATTAATAAATGACTTTAGTGACTGTTCATATGCCTATATGCTTAAGTGACTTAACTGTGCAAGTGAGGATATGCAACTATGACTGGCCTGGACATGCACGTCCTTCTAGAGGCTCACAAAATGCTAGGCTAGGTCCCAAGCTAGATTGAGACTGACACTCTACTATAGCAATAGCTTGTCTACGTAGCGCAAGTGTAGTGCGTATGTGACATCCCCCCCCGTTAAAGGTGAGGCACAACTGTCGAACTTCTACCTGTGGATGCTTTCTAGACTTCTGATGCTGACTGCTCTGATGCTTGTGGATGCATAAGCCGATGAAAGCTCTTCCAAACTTGTGGATATTGCGGATAGGTACTGTTGTGATGTAAGCACCGTCCATACGAGTTGCTAGGTAGCCTTACTAATGTTGCAGAGTACTAGCCTTGGTTCTGACTCTGCCTTGCGAGTAAGTACGACCACTCGAATAGTCTTGTCGTGAAAACACTACGGGTGAAGATGAAAGGTAAGGGTGCTCAGAGGTATTTCCAAGGGTTGCTTGTTGACGGAAGTGGATGGACGCTACATGCGAATGCAAATGCAGAAGAGGGTCCTTTTTCCATCTCCTTTTATATCCACATAGGAGGCAAGTTGGTACACAAGATCTGGGTTTTCGTGGATCCAATGTCGATCTTCATTCAAAGACATAGCAATGAAGACGGGATCACACCCAATGCGCGATGGACTAAGGGTGGGGTGGCTAATAAGTTTGAGGTTGGAGCACGAAGGTTCTTTGAGAAAAAAAAACTGAGAGAGGTTCTTTGGGTTCTTGGTTTTGCTTGCGCTCTTGGTTCTGCTTGGGTTTCTTGGTTCTTCCCTTGAGTTTGTGAAGCCGAAGCACGCACAAAGCTTTGATATCAATGTTAGGTGCAAGAGAAAGTGTTTAATGATTTAGCTCGGATCTAGTACTCTGCACAAACACAGGGTTACTTTACTTCACTTGAAAAGAGAAATTGAACTGAACACAATGAAATAGAGAGATGCAGAGAGAGAAAAGAGACGACACCAAATGTTGGTTCCCAAGCCCCCTTGCTCTGTTGCCAGAGCAAGTACTTGCGTTATTACTTGCACAAAATGCTAATACAATGATGCTAAATGATGAGATGCTGAAATGCTAATGGGTAATGATGCTACTGATACTAGGTACTGTTGAGAAGCTGAGGGGTATTGCGGTGGATGCTTGGTACTTGAGAGGCTAAGTGTTGGGTACTGTGGGTACTATGGGTATTGAAGGTACTTGGGTGCTAAGGACACGGAGGTCCTGAAGATCCCTACGTTGAGCTAGGCAGAAGCCAAGCCAAAATGCAAGGGGTGCTAGATGTTGGGGTACTGTGTCGATGATGATGACGACGACGATGAACTGCAAGGCTATGGCTGAATGCTGAAAACGCTGAGGGTACTGCTACAACGACGACTACGAAAGGGCTAAAAACTGACCAAAAACACTGATGGGCTGTTGGCGTTTTGGTGGCTGAAAATGCTGATGGGAGGGCTGAAGGAAAATGCTGGCTTTTGTTGATGCAAAAACGCTGGTCCAGTTGGTGCTTCTTGAGAGGCTCTGCTAATGTTCCTCTGCCTTCTATTGGCGCCCAAAGGTCTTCTTTTATAGGCCATTTGCCATACCTACTTTTAATAAGTGTCATGTTAAAGTCAATTATTAATAAATGACTTTAGTGACTATTCATATGCCTATATGCTTAAGTGACTTAACTGTGCAAGTGAGGGTATGCAACTATGCATGCATGTCCTGCTAGAGGGTCACAAAGTGCAAGTCCTAGGTCCTAAGCTAGACTGAGACTGACACAAGACTGTAGCAGTAGCTTGTTCACGTGGTGCAAGTGCAATACGCACGTGAGGTCGTTTTTCAGAATGGTCCAAGGTGCGAAGGGTGGCAACTTACTTGAAAGGAAATGCATACATGGTGGTCTACTCTGTTGTTGCGCATAGAAGCACCAAAGAAGTGGGTATAACAGAAGAATATGAAGAGGATATCATCTCGGCTTGGCATCATCTGAGAATGAGTAAGAAAGACACTTTGGATGACTACTGCTAGAGGTTTTGGGATACCTATTTGCTAGTGTCCTTGTTTTGAAGGATCACTTTGAAGGGCCAAATCTAGCGGTTTTGTTGTGATTTGCCAAAAGAGATTCGATAGTATTGTCTGCAACAGAAGTCTGACTCCATGCAGAGACTTATGGGACATGCTAAGCAAGGGTTTGGTATGCATGCTGGCTCATTGATCTATGCTACAGACAAGCCATTGTCCACCTCAACGGGGCAAGAGTCTTCTAGGAAAAAGAAAGAATTAAAGGAGTCGAATGAAAGTTCATCAAAGAATCCAGAGAAGTGGGTGAAGTCGTCGGATGAAAGTTCATCAGAGAATCCCGGAGAAGTAAGGGAATTAGTTGATAGTGCATCCGAGGGTTCGGATGAAGCAAGGGAATCTATTGATGATTTACCAGAGAATTTTGAAGTTCCAGACTCAGGTGCCAGAGTGGACAGAGGATCCAACACGTACCTTTGGGGATTGACTGCAGTTTACAGCACTTTCTGAGGAGAGTCAAGACACACAATTGCGAGCCTTGAGGGGCACAGAACATGTGTCGATATTGTAGCAGCTATACCTGCAAAGAGGTACACTGTAATGGGAGGGCACCATGTGCCAATAGAAAAGAATAGACCGAACAACTTTTAGCACTTCAAATAACACTGAATTGAAAGAGATGGGACGGGGAGTGGCGGAGTTCCACCCTACGAGAGCATAGCCCCAAAACCTAGCGCCCCTTTCGGTATTTCTTTATATCGCTTCAACTCAGTACAACGCCGGAACCGTGCACTCTGCACTTCCGCGCGGAAGACTCCTAGAGAGTGGGCCCTAGGCACATATTTAAAGGCTTTTGGCCTTGGAAAAGCAGTACATGAAAAGCTTACAAGCCTAAAAGCATTTGATCCTCAAAAGCTAGCACGAGTGGGGCTGTCCGCACATTCTGCCATGTCATCAGCTGCTAGCGCAATTTGCGGAAGTCTGTATTGCCCGCCATGCCATCAACGCAAATCACGGGCATCCGTATAGCTGCCATGTCATCACGTTTTTACGTAGACTTTGAGTGTGTGTGCTCTAGCTTTACTTCTAGTGACTTGGGCCCCCATCGAATAGGGTCCCATAAGTTGGTAAAACTTAAATGATTTACTCCACTCGCCGAGGATCTGTAAGTTGGTGAGGACTTCTGCTTCTTCTAATTCTTTTAGGGTTTAGGCCCCTCGGCTGGGATTTGCAGGTTGGTTGGCTCAAGTCTTTAGTGGCTTGACACGTCAGTACGTAATACAGAAGGGTACTGAGCCGAGCCGAGCCGAGCCGAGCCTAGAGAGAGAGAAATGAAATAAAATGTTATATTAACATCTTCGAAAGGCCAAAATGACCTATGAGACCAGAGCGTTACAATGTGGTGGGTCTGATACAAAGTCAGAGTAACAAATTGAAATGACAAAATGATAAAATATAAATACTATGAAATCCTAAGCTGGTAGGTATGAACTAAGCAGCTAGCCAAATTAGCTAAATTACAAGTCACAAGAGATCCAGCATTGGTTGTTGGCGGATCTCATCAATCTCCTCCATGGTAGCAGTCTGATCGGGCGTCGTGCATGTCGGGCCAAAGTGATCCGAATCCTTTGATGTGTAGCCTCTGTCGATACTGTGTAGTCCTCTGCAGTCGTGGGTGACATAAAAACCCGTTTCAGCCCTTTGAAACCCCGAAACTGCGAAATGGCCGAAACGTTTCGGCAAAACGTGCGAAACGAGTTGATTTTTTCTTTTTTGCCCCCTTTTGACCAGTTAACCTCAAACCACCCGTTCGGGGATTTTTAAAGCTATACACAAAGGCCGCCTCAAAAAATCGATAGATTTTTTGACCCTCACGCACATCAAATAATCTCTCTCTCTCTCTCTCTCTCTCTCTCTCTCTCTCTCTTTGAACCTTACACGTCAGCATGGCCCCCTCGTCTTTACCTCCACGTTGTTGCAGCTGGTTGCCGACTTACCTTGTTCACTTGTGACTCAAGTCTCACATCTAGATTTCGGTATTTCATGTCTTTACAGATAAATTTGTATGTATATTCAACGTATATTATACGAATATACATATAAAACGAAACCTGTGTTTCGCTTTCTTTGAGCTCCGAAAAGAAACGTTTCAGAAACCTCGAAACCTCTAAACGCACGAAACCCCGAAACGTTTCATGTCACACTGGTCTGGATCTCCCCAACTCAGTCGCTCGGGTGTGCCTCTGGTGTGAGGCAACAAGATCTAGCTCCTCCGGGTGTCCAGTGTCCGCTCTAAAGAAGTCTGTGATGTGTCTCTGAGATTGGCTGGCCTCTCCTCTCATCAAGCTCTCTCTGTGTCTGCGCAGCTCGAGCATAAACAAACCCAGGCATCTTTGATCCTCGTATCTCATGACTTTGGAGAGTGGTCCAAAGCCCTGAGAGAGAGAGAGAGAGAGAGAGAGAGAGAGAGAGAGAGAGAGAGAGAGAGAGAGAGAAATGAAATGTTATCTTAACGTCTTCAAAAGGCCAAAGTGACCTATGAGACCTAAAAGTTACAATGTGGTGGATGTGATACAAAGTCCGAGTAACAAAAGTAACAAAATGAAATGAAAATGACAATATGACAAAATGACTACTATGGAATCCTAAACTCCAATGTGTGAACTAATCAGCTAGCTGGGATAGCTGAAATCACAAGAGATGTAACAGACTGCTGACATGTCGACCTAATGAAGAACGGAGCTACCGATCGAGGGGCCTAAACTCTAAGAAGAACAAGCAACATAAGAAGTGTCACAAAGTGATGACGTGGTTGCCCGAGTGCAGAAAACCCTAACCCTAATTTTTGCCAAAAACCCTAATTGTAGAAACCCTAATCTGGAAACCCTAACCCTAAAACTGCAGAAACCTAACCCTAACCCTAAGGGCAGCAGGCTGATTTTCGAAATTTGCGCTGGTTGATGACGTGGCAAGCTGTACGGATTTCCGCGATTTACGTTGGCAACTTTTTGGCTTTGCTTTTGGACCAGAAGCTTTTAAGTTTAAAGGCTTTTTACTGTAAACTGCTTTTTAGGCCAAGGGCCTTTAAATATGAGGTTAGGGCTCATTCTCTGGCATGCTTCCTAGCGAAGGTGTAGAGTCTGGAGTACCGGCTTGTATTGTGTTGATGCAATATAAAGAAATACCGAAAGGGGTGCCAAGGTTTGGGGCCAATACTCTCTCGGGTGGAATTCCGCCACTCCGTGTCGCGTGTTGTCTCTCTTTCAGTTCAATTGTTATTGAAGTGCTAAAAATCTATTCAATCTGTTCTTTTCTTTTCTATTGGCACGTGGTGACCACCTTGTGACAGTGGTATCAGAGCATCAGGTGTGTGCTTTTCTGAAAGCATACCAGTCCTGCAAAAGAGCAGACAAAGCTATTGGAATTCTATTGGAGGCATCTTCGCCCTCCAAGCCGGACTTGATAGCCACTGCCACCCTTACTTCATCGCGCATCGGGCACGCTCCCGTTTTCACCGCTCATGTCTTACAGGGCATAAGCCATTAAGATCACTTGCAAAGAAGGATCCGATATTTGTTTCGAGTCACTATTTTTCTCAAAAGCAGTGCCATGCAGATGTTGATGTCTATAGCTACCAAGCCGCACACTCCAAGTACTTGGCAAGCTTTCAAGAAAAAAATAAAATTGCCCGAAGTTATATGGTTTTTGACATCTTCCTTTGGAGTGTAACTTTTGGCAGAGTGGGGTATCCTGAAATGCTTGCCATGGAAACCCTAGCAGATTATATCTTGAAATTTCTTGACATCTCTCAGTAGATGTCTCTTCACGAGCAGATGACCTTGGAGGTTTAGTGCGATTGCTGTCTTGGGACTACCATCGCCGCCAAAGCAACACTGTTTGTCCAAGAGCTGACCGACCATGCTGTGCTCGGCTACGACCTCATGAAAGGAACCTAACCCTAATTTTTGGTGCAGGTTTCAAGATGGAAAGTCAGTCGACTTTTCGAGCTCGACTGATGTCGAGATTGCTTTTTAAGTTTGAGTTCTGTTTGATCTTGTTTGGTGAGCCTGTTTGGAATTTGTTTGAAATGGATGGTATCTGTTTTGAACCTGTTTTGGTGCCGATTTGAATTGTTCGACTCTGGTTTGATACTGGTTTCAATGATTGGTGATTTTACTCCCGGGTGGAGAAGTGAGAAATACTGTTTTGGTATTGTTTGAACCTCAGAACGACGCAGGCCGATGCTTGGGGAGCGTTTCGTTGTATGTTTGAAAACCTCTGAACGATGCAGGCCGATGCCTGGGGAGCGTTTGGTTGTATGCTTGTAAAATAATTGTTGTTGTGACTCCCGGCCCGGACCTGGATGGTTATGCGGGAGGAGTATTAAGAAGTCTGAGCAGTGGTTACTCTCAGCACCTCCAAACGACGCATGCGGTCTGGGGGGTGTTTGGTTGTAAAAGGCCTCTATATCTCCCGGCCCAGACCTTTTTAGGTTATGCAGGAGGAGTGATGAGGGAGTCATTGAATATCTCCCGGCCCGGACCTTGTTAGGTTATGCGGGAGGAGTGTTCATCGGCGGCTTTATGTTTCTATGTCTTGTAACATGCATATGTAAGCATTTGTGTTGCATTGTGATGTGCCAACTACTGAATATTCCTAATTGGATGAGATTGCCTGGGTATGTAATTTTAGTGCATCAAGACACCCGTGGAAGATCAGAACGGTTTGGGTGTGATGGCTAATTTTACTACGCCGGAATATCAAGAGTTCCGATCTGGACGAAAGGAGAAGCTAACTCCTTGATCAAAACAGCCGAAAGGAGAAGCTAACTCCTTGATCAAAAGAGCAGAAAGGAGAAGCTAACTCCTTAATAAAAAGAGCAAATTGATTGTCCCTCGGAATGACCCTCGGAAATTTTTGAACTAACTTGAGTTGTTTTGCAGATATGCCGTAATCGCGGACGATTACTCTCTTTCAAGAAGGGGAGATGTAACAAACTACTGACATGTCGACCTACTGAAGAACGGAGCTACCGGCTGAGGGGCCTAAACCCTAAGAAGAACAAGCAATAGAAGAAGTGTCACAAAGTGATGACGTGGTTGCCCGAGTGCAGAAAACCCTAACCCTAATTTCTGCTAGAAATCCTAATTGCAAAAACCCTAATTTTGGAAACCCTAACCCTAAAACCTGCAAACCCTAATTTTGGAAACCCTAACCCTAAAACTGTAAAACCCTTAACCCTAACCCTAAGGGCAACAGGCTGATTTTCGAAATTTGCGTTGGTTGATGACGTGGCAAGCTGTACGGATTTCCGTGATTTACGTTGGCAGCTTTTTGGCTTTGCTTTTGGACCAGAAGCTTTTAAGTTTAAAGGCTTTTTACTGTAAACTGCTTCTTAGGCCAAAGGCCTTTAAATATGAGGTTAGGGCTTATTCTCTGGCATGCTTCCTAGCGAAGGTGCAGAGTTTGGAGTACCGGCTTGTATTGTGTTGATGCAATATAAAGAAATACCGAAAGGGGTGCCAAGGTTTGGGGCCAATACTCTTTGGGGTGGAATTCCGCCACTCCGTGTCGCGTGTTGTCTCTCTTTCAGTTCAATTGTTATTGAATTGCTAAAAGTCTATTCAATCTGTTCTTTTCTATTGGCACGTGGTGCCCACCTTGTGACAAGAGATCCAGCATCGGTCGCCGGCGGATCTCATCAATCTCCTCCATGGTTCAGTAGTCTGACCGGGCGTCGTGCATGTTGGGCCAAAGTGACCTGAATCCTCTGATGCAGCCTCCGTCGGTGCTGTGTAGTCCGTCGTAGTCGCGGGTGTTTGGATCTCCCCAGCTCGGTTGCCCGGTCGATCAGTGTGCCTCTGGCGTGAGGCGACGAGCTCTGCTGTGGTAGTAACTCCTCCGGGTGTCTAGTGTCTGCTCTAAAGAAGTCTGTGATCTGCCTCTGAGACTGGCTAGCCTCTCCTCTCATCAGGCTCTCTCTGTGTCTGCGCAGCTTGAGCAAAAACAAACCCAAGCATCTCTGATCCTCGTGCCGCATGACTCTGGAGAGTGGTCCAAAGCCCTCTCTGAACAAGCAGTGGAAGCGGCCTCGTATCTCGTAGTAGACGGGGCAATGGCATGTGTAGTGAAACTCTGTCTCAGGCTCTATGTCACATAGGGGGCATGTCCTGGCCTCTGCTGGTACTCCGTTGTATCTTCTAGTCTCGATCCGCAAACAACTGGTGTGAAGATGTGCGTATCTGGCCAATAGCACATCGTACCCCATGAGACAAGTGGGTGTCCATGTACCTGGGCCTCGTCACAAAACCGTCCTCCGTAAGCTGGAGAAGATGCTCTTTGTAGAAAGCCATCTTCGTGCCCCGCTCATGTGCTGGCTGTATCCATGTCCTCTTGGTGTCTAGCTGAGTCATGTCCTGGCGGATGAGCGTGGTGATCTCGGACTGTGTAAGAGTCAGAGAGGGTGCATCCAGTGAGTACTGGAAAGGAGGCAATCTGTCTATGCTGAACCCATGTGCCTGAAACCATGATGTCATCTCCCCATACCAGCATGCTGTATCTCCCTGCATGGCTAACTGTCGAGAGGACTCAAGTGCAAGGTGGACATATCTGTCTCTGGGAAGTTCCCTCATGCGATGTATGAAGGAGACAGATCTGGTGAGCGCCTCAACCACTAGTGGGGGGGCAGCTAGCTCTGCTCGGACAATGGCACGTGGTACTGAAGCCTTGGCTCTAATGAGCCGCGAGATCATAGAGACCAGAGGCTTCTCCATGTCCCCCCATCCATTAGTGCGGCCTGTTCTCGCGTGATGATCCAATGAAGGTCCCCAAATCTCAGCTCCATAAAGCAATGCAGAAGCCACCAAAGTGTCAAAGAGCTAGAACTTTGTCCGAGGCTCCTGAAACTGAACCTGTCAACAGATCCTTTCCAATCTACCCAATGCTGCTTGGGCTCTGGTCAATCTAGTCTCTGCTGCCCTCCTCAGTGAAAATGTTGGCCCACTAAAAACCACTCCAAGGTAAGTATAAGCATCTGTATACTCCATTGTCTCCTGGCCGTATGTGAATGCAGGCGCTGACCTCCTGATCCACTGTGGGGTGGTATTAAATACCATGACCTTGGTTTTACCAAGGTTGACGGACAAACCACTTTCCTGGGCAAACCTATGCAAAGCATCCAAGTGACGTTGCATCCCCTCCGGAGAGTCGGAGATCAACACAATATCATCAGCATATAACAATAGTGGAATCCATGTCCCTGCCGGTTGTGCACCTCTATCACCATCTCTCTCAATGTAGTTAGAAACCTCATCCACGTACATACCAAATAGAGTAGGAGAGAGCGGGCAACCCTGCTTCACCCCATAGTGGAGTGAACCGGTGTGGATAGACCCTCTGAGGTGCGTACATGCCCCACTACTGACCTGCATAATGCCATGACCCCCCAAATGAGCTCTGTGGGTACTCCCATCTGCTGTAATCTGCGCATCAATCTAGCTTTGGGTATTGTGTCAAATGCTTTGCGGAAATCCACAAAGCTACAATAGATCCGTCTCCCATGTGATCTGCCCTCCTCAATGATGGCTTTGAGTGTCAAGATATGGTCAAGAGTAGAAAAACCCCTCCTGAACCCTGCTTGCCCGGCTGCGCGTATCTCCTCCCTCTGTGCCCATCTACTTAACTGCTGCTCAAGAATAGATGCGTACAACCGTGCCATGATATAATCCACTGTGCTTGCTCCATGTCTGTGTGGAAAGCATGTAAAACCCCCCGCAGCGGGAAATCTCTGTAGGCCATTCAAGATGGCCAATCCGTGTACAGTCCCCATGTCTATCAAGTGTCGTCCATACTCAGTGTGTTCCCCATCCTGTGATAGTCTGGATAGGCTTGTCTCTGCCACATCCAACTCTCTCAGCATCTCCTCTGAAGTATCATAAAATACTGTCTAATGATCGGCAGTCCTAGCATTGAAGTCCCCTAGAATGATGATGTCACCATCTCTAGAGAACTCCCAAATGTCATCATCCAAAATAGAGAAGGGGGACTGTCCTCTGGGTGGTGCATAAACTGACGTGCTCGGGGGAAAGTAGCAAATAGCAATGTAAAGATATCTGCCTGTCTCTGCTCTCAATCTCACCCACATGTACCTAGCTTGCTCATCCCTGCTAGCTATATGTATCAATGGTTGCAACTCTTCCCTGAATAGCATTGCCACTCCTCCTGAGCCCCGCCCTTTGTGCTCTGAGCGTGTCACCTGTCTACAGGCTGTCTCCCATCTATATCCACTAATGTGAGGCATAGACTGCTCATGGGCCTGATGTGTCTCAGAGTAGAAGACGATGTCTCTTCCCATAAAACTATCTTCAAAAGCACCCACATCAAGGCGCATAGATCCATTACAATTCCAAGTGGCAACTTTGAGTGTGGTCCCATAAGTCTCGCACCGTTATGTGGAGCGCCGCTCTACAATCACCACCCGACCATCTCTGTAGAAGGCCGTCTTTCCCTTCTCTCTCGCCGCTTGAATCTCTGGCATTACCTCTCTCATATGCGCAAGTTGTGTGAGAGTGAGGTCATCTCCAAGGAATATGCCCGTTTTCTTAAGTGTAGGACGCCTCTTCAAGAAGTCCTTTGCCTCCAAGGATGGGAAACGCATGATTAAAGCTCTCTCCTTGGAAGTCTCCCTATTTCCTTGCGTCTTCTTCCCTACCCTCCATGCCTTTGTATGAGTAGCCTCACTCCCCATCATGCGGAGAAGTTCTTCGACTTCCCTCGCCACATCATCTCCGTCTTTTAGACCGGTTACTCGTATATGCAATGCTCTAGTTTTCCTTCGCTGCTCTTCTTCTAGAGTCATGTTGATGATTGTAGGAGTGGGGACAGATGTGGTTTCTTTCCCTTTCCCTTTCTTAGCGACTTCTATCCATTTCTCGGCCTCATCCGCCTTCTTCTGTGTTTTCGTGATCACATCCAACCACGAAGACGTCTTTACCACATCCTGTTTCTCCTTCCCAGGGGGTGTGTTCTGCTGTGGGGCAGGCAGCAATCCCCAGGCAGGCAGTAGCGCGCGCAGCAGTGCTCAGCCACGCGCAGGGGGGGTGCAGTGTTCCGCCACGAGAGAGAGGCTGAGAGAATCCACGCGCTGCTGGACACAATCCACACGCTGCTGGGCCTGTTCCACGCGCTGAGAGAGAGAGATTAGCACCCCGTCACGCTGCTGGGCCTGTTCCATGCGCTGAGAGAGAGAGAGAGAGAGAGAGAGAGAGAGAGAGAGAGAGAGAGAGAGAGAGAGAGAGAGAGAGAGAGAGAGAGAGTTTTTATTAACTTTCTCTGCAGGCCGAACCGGCCTAAGAGACAGATCAATGTACAGTTGTGGTATCTCCTCTGTCATCCTAAACAAAAAAGGGAACAAACATAATGACAAAATGATTAAATTGGAACTAAAGCTGAAGGCTAGAACTGGAAGGGGTATCCGATTGGAGCATACAATATTTGGGACATGGTAATGTAATGTAATGTAGAGGGGATGAAGCTCTATGACTAGGGGCTAAGAGTGGAAGGTATAGGTGTCCCCCACCTAAGCAGCATTGTCTTTGTCGTGATATGGAGTATTGCTTTGTAGATTATTTGGAAGGCTAGCTGCACTCATATTTTCAGTTCATCTCCTTCCTCAGGGTCTGATACATTGGTTAAGATACGGTCAAAGTTACTCGATATTTTGCGTAGTCAGTGGGATATCTCAGCCCACTCTTCTAGGGTGGCAAGAGAGGGTCGAAGAATTTTTCTCAGGCAGTGGGCTTGCACTTCTTGAGTAGGGGCACATTTCACCTCCTAGTTTTTTTACATTCCAAACACATGCCACTGTGATGTATAGATGGCACTTGCACATTGGCTTTTCTTCCACAAGCCATGTCCTAAAATCAAAGACGTTAATTGAAAATCTTTGGGGCTTACTTTATGGGTGAAGAGATGCAGTCCTACTCTTTCAAAGTCTAGGCACACAGATATTTTCTACTAAGTAGTACTTTTGCCCCAAAAGATTCAAGATGTTCAAGGTTATTACTTCATTTTAAGTGTATAAGTATTCATTATGGGTTAGTGCCTTGTATAGGATGTAATCAATACAAACTTGTGTTCAAAATGATTTTTGTGTTATATGCTTGTCAATCGACGGGGCATGGACCCTCTATACTAATTGACAAGGATGAACACTTTTTGGCCCATATACTCGGAGTTCGCATACTGAACAAGCTTATAGATCTTAATTTGTATTTTTCACAAACCTTATTCGTCTAGGAAAGTTTTTTGTGTAAAATTCATCTTAAATGAGCCATATCATGCTTTGCATTTCATCTTGAAACATAGTTGTACAAACACTATGTTAATTTTTGCAGAGTGGCACTTGAGTACCTGCTTGAAATTCGGGAGAAGGCTCAACGAGATGCAATGCATTCTAGTGAAGGCAGTGCAAGGGTTTTTGGTTTTGGTGTAGCTTTTGTCAACGAAAGCGCAGCTATTCCTCTTGCAGCATTCAATCCTAAAGTACTGTGTCAAGAATTGAGAGGCATAGTAATGGGAGGACATAAAAGGCCTGATGAGTTTCTCAATATTCCAATAGATAGTGTCTATTCAGACTCCGAGCTTGATGTTGCTGGAGCACATGGTGCTGTTCGGCAGGAAAGGTTGCAGAATTTGCTGAATAGTGTCACAGATCCAACGGGCAAGGAGGATTTATTGGAGCACCTAAGGATGCAAGCACTGCAACAAGTATATTCTATGACACCATATCTTTATGATTGGCGTGTGAAAAT
This sequence comes from Adiantum capillus-veneris, assembly GCF_014529385.1. Classification (NCBI taxonomy): domain Eukaryota; kingdom Viridiplantae; phylum Streptophyta; class Polypodiopsida; order Polypodiales; family Pteridaceae; genus Adiantum; species Adiantum capillus-veneris. The sequence continues at coordinate 136,302,160 of NC_140944.1, read as the reverse complement.
AAGATTGGTGGCTTTGCTGATAAGCCATTTACTTCTTCCCTTCTCAGTGCAACCTTTCTTCTCTGGCTCTTAGGCTGCAAGAAAGCATGGCTATACACGACTGGTGTTAGGTTTATCTACATCAAGGATAGCAGTGAAAGTTATCTCAGAGACCTCCAAGGTATTGTCTACTTGCATCATTTGGCTTGATTTGTTTTTTCTGATCCATGTTGACACGCTTTTCTTTGTTTGCTACTTGAAAGTTTGAGAAACTTATAGTTCTTCGAAGTAGTGCTTGGTAGACTCATACAAGGACATTTAATTGAAACTTGTCAAGCCTTAGACAGCATGCCAGATTTGTTTAGTACGGCATGTGCACTTATGTTCATCAAGAAGCAGAAACTTTAACAGACATGATTGCTCTTATTCTTACCTTTGTAACGTTTTATTAGTGCTTTCCATTCTTCTTTCTTGACTACACTCCAAGTTTTATGGTTTGTTAAGGTTAGCTTACCAGGGCAAGCAAGAACCCACTTATGAAATTGAAATTTGAGTGCAGGGTTGTGGATTTTCTTTTCCAGCTGGGATTCAATATTATGATGCCCGTTGGCTTGTACCTGTGGTGTTGCCACTTCGAGACTGTGTTGCCAAAGAACTGGTTCTTCTATGCCACTTCAGAAAGTACGGTGGTGGCTGATTTGGAAATTAGGAAACATCCATATGTAGCTGGTGTGTGACACTTTAAATATGTTTTTTGCAGCTTGAAGTGGGTTTTTATTCCAACTTTGTCAACCTCAACTCTGCCACAAAGAACGATCAACAGTCTTTCAGCTTCTTTTGTGTCAACTTTACAGGTAAAAGTGCTAATTGTTTCATAATGGTGCTTAGATTGTTCAGACCCATTCATATTTTGTTTGCCAGGAAGACAACCCTTCAAGGGAACGGACCATTATGCGCACTGCAGCAAAACTTCAGCCTTTTTCTTTCAATCGAGCAACAAGTATTGAAGGGTTTACTTCCAAGAGGAAAGGCACAACTATTTCAGCATCAAATGGTGTCCAGGACATGGAGGATACAATGGTAGAGCCTCTGTGTCGGCTGTGTTGTGCACCCTTGAATCCACACGAATCTACTGGCACTTTGATTTCCTCTCAAATATTCCAACCCAGGAAACAGGAAGAAGAAACTCCAATTACGAGGCATGCAGCTCCAGCTTCCACTTTTTGGGAGAAATGTTGCCATAGTTGCCAATACCAAATTTTGGAGGAAGGTGGGGATGATAGGACACATGACTTGCTGCCACAATCAATGAGAGATTTGGACTTCGTCAATCATAAGATTAGAGAGATGTGGATGAGGTATGCCCTTTTACCTTAGCTCTATTTGAAGCATCTTCATGTCAAAATACAATGAAATGTGCTCATGTGATCTCTTTATGGGCTTTGATTATGGAGATGTTTCGTTGTTAAAATATCAGGTCACAAATCGGTGACTGTCTGCTGTCTGATTCCGATGGTGATGATGAAGAGGATGGGACATAGACTTTTATGGATGCTTCATCAAGAAATTTTATCTTCCTCTCTTTGATTCTGATGGTGAAGACCGGGAAGTTGTAGCATATGCTTTCTTAGATGCTTCATCAAGTCATTCTGGCATGAAGACTAATTAGTTGAAGATGAACACTTAACAAAAATCATAGTTTGTACAAAACAAGAGAGACAGTTTTCCCATACCATACTTCTTCATTGATACATTGAGGCATCGTTTCACTAATCCCTGTATTATGAAACATGGCATTTAAAGCATTAATTATTTGTTATGGTTGTTAGAGTGTGCGTGTGCGTGTGCGTGTGCAGAACTCAATAGAAGGTGAGCTTGTATCCTTTTCTAGAAGTTCAGATATTTTATCTATAAGGTTTTTGTTTTCCTTTTACAAAAGCTAGAATAATTCATTTTTAGGATGGCCACCCTCCTTGAGTAGTCACAGGTTATGCTGATGAAAACATGGATAATGTACTCTCTCACCTAGACCACCCAGAAGGGGCCTTGTGATTTGTCACTAGCTAGATGTGCCAGAAAAGACGATTACGTTCAAGAATATAGCATGGCCATTTAAGACTGCTCATAGGTGTATATGCGGGTTGAAATGCTTTTATTTCTTTCAGAAGCCTGCAATTGTGCAACTGCACATTGTACAAGCATTATTTGTGTGTGTGTGTGTCTATATATATATATATATATATATATATATATATATATATATATATATATATATATATATATATATATCACACTAATATTTTCATATATGCACCTCCGAACACATCAGTGGTGACTCACATTGCTGTAAAAAAATTGCTCCTATATTGTCCTCCCAACAAACATAATGTCTTCCATATATACACTGTAGCTTCATTTAGGCATCCTTTTTATCTTTCATTTAGTATACACATCCATGTATACAAGAGACCTAAGAACAATGTAGATGCTCTCACTAACCATATTGATCCCTATTATTACCATCTACCTTTTAACGCAATATCCATGCTTAGCGGTGTGGAAACAACAATTAAGTAAACCATGAATTTTACATGAATGCCCCATTTTAACTCAATACAAGATATATTTGCTTGCCATGTTTGATGCCAACCTTGAAAAAACACTTTGCAGTCAATTACTCTTTTGGCACAATAAGACATTCCACTTTCATCCAACTTTTTATACATACACAAACAGGTATGCCTAGCCATATCATCATAATTTTCAAGTTTCCAATTACTTGCATTCCTTTTTCTCAAAAGTTATATCTCAACATGAGTGCAGGAATAGACATCTCATAAAAGAAGACACATATGAAAACATGGTTTTCATTTCATGTTTACTAACTAGCTCTTTGTTGCCATGGGAAGAGTCCAAAGTGTAAGGTGAGACCACTCTTAACATATGTACCTCATGCGATTGCATCATAATTGACAACCATGGACACATCATAAATTGCCCAAGCAAAGAGACCCCTACAAATACCCACTCTCTCACCTATTCACCACTTCATATTATTGGACACTTGAAGGATAACTAGAATCCCTAAGGTGAGTTTTGTTTTTCACACCACCTAACACCACAATAATAAGAGGTTTGGGAAATCGTGCTCACTAAAGAGACCCGTTTCTCTCGATTTTTCAACCAAAAACCCCTACTAACACCCATCTACTCTCACTTGTCTAACACTACTAGATATGACTAGACACCTTAAGTATAACAGCCATTCCTTGACCATAGTTAAAAGCTCAATACAAATCACCATAGTTTACAGGAAACACTTGAGTCCATATACACTAGAATGGGCTCCCAATATTGCGGGCAGGCAATATTGTTGCACTTATAGGGAGCATGTCTTTAAGGTGCCCCCCCCCCCCCCCCCCCCCCCGCCTCACTGAAATATTGTTGCACGTCAAAACGTAGGGGAAACATATGTTTTGCATGCACAACAAATAAGATTTCTATGCACAAACCCTACCCTCGACTAGGAGTGTTACAAAGAGCACTACTACATAACAAAACTTCCACTAATCAAACCATGCATAACGAGATTATCATGTGCAAAGGTTAAGAACTTACCCATTAGCTCATAAAAAAGAGGCACACCTTTAAAAAAACTCTACAAGCCCCACAGGTTACTCCGCCTCTAAAACCTCCATCTTTTCGTATAACGAGGTCTCCTAAAAAGTGTAAAAAGCCAAAATTTCTCACATGATCCAAAATATGTTGCTTGATACTTCTTAGCAAGGAGACAATGTTGGTTGCTTTTTGTTAGACCATGTGATGTAAGAAAATAACGTCTTAGATTTTCTTGTTACTTATGTCTCCCACCAAAATTAAGTCATGAAAGCCAATCAGCTTGCTTTGACCACCTCTCTTGTAAGTATAGCCATAATTCAAAGTACCAATTGTGTATTTTAGGACACGTTTATCTTCTTTTGAGAGATGCACCTATTTATAATACCTAATGCTTCACAATTTAGGTGTATTAGGAAAACATACACGTTCTCTCTCTCTCTCTCTCTCTCTCTCTCTCTCTCTCTCACACACACACACACACACACACACACACACACACACACACACACACACACACACACACACACACACACACACACACAGCACAAAGCACAAATGAGCTAGGAATTGAGTTTTTGATTAACTAGCTTTGGCTTGTACCATAGTTCTTGCTCACTGAATCTGATGTCCCTACACACATAAAATTCCTTGTGGTAGGATCATAACACTGGTATCCTTTCTTGTCAGCTAGCTAGCCAAGAAAAATGCACTTCATTGCCTTTGGCTCCGTCTTCTTCCTTATTTGATCTTGCACATGAACATAACATATAAAAAAAAATTAAAAATGTAAGCACCTATTCCATAAAGCTTCTCATAATAGTTGTCTTATTTAAAAAATGAATTGTTGTATGTACTGCCTCTTCCCAATATTTCAATCGTGTCTTCATCTCATTGTTGTGGTGTGAATCTAGCTCCTTATGCCTTGTTCATGCAAGTAATCGTAAAACACATGCAAATTGTACTCTCCTCCATCTGTGTGTAGGTATCTTATGTGGCATCCATGTTCTTTCTCTATCATTGCTTTGAACTCCAAAAACACTTCAAATGCTTCTAACTTTGCTTTCAAAAAGTAAACCCATGCCATTCTACTAAATGATCTGTAAATGCGATAAAACACCATGAGCCATATGGTGTAACATGATCACAAGATCCCCAAACATCTCAATGAGCAAATTCCAAAGGAGTGTTGCTAACTCTCCCCCTTTCAGAAATAATATCCTTATTTGTTTATCAAATTGACAAGCCTCACAAACATGATCAAAATGTAATCTTCCAGACTTTGGTAGTCCACGAACTACCTACCTTGTTTGCATATGCTTCAATTTTCTAAAGTTGACATGACCAATCCTCTTGTGCCATAACTCTATCCAATCTTCATATGTCATTGACTTGTGTGTAGACATGCTACTCTATCAACGTGGATTTCTAACATCCAAAGAGAAAAGGCGACCTTTCTTCTTCTTACGTGCTAATAACTTTCTTGGTCTTCCATCATGATACTCTTCTATGAAGCAACCATAATGATGAAATATATTTTTTAAATCCTGATCTATCATCTAACTAACCCAAGCCAAACAAAAATTAGTAGTGGGCACATATAACACATTTCCCAAGGTATTGTTTCATCTTTCTCTAACAATGGCACATCACTAACATGGATGATCCTATGGATGGTGTCATCATCATTCGTAGCTACAAATTCATCTTCATGAAACTCCTCCTTTCTATTAAACCACTCTTCATAAGAATATGATTGGTGGCACCATTGTCAAAGTACCAATCATTTGTATAATATGGCTCTGCCATACTACCAACCACATGCTCCATTGGAAATCAATGACCATTAGATCTCTCACTATATAAGTTGTCATGTGCACTATATTCAACATGATTTCCACCATATTTGCCACCTCCTCAGCCTCTTGCAATACCACGATTTTGGTTTAGCTATGTATAACAATCTCCATAAATGTCACAATCATTGCAATAATTGTCTCTATTTGGATATGAAAACGTGAAACCACATCCATAGTGTGGAATCTCCCTGTGCCTTTATGGTTGTAGTCATTGTTACCTTGGTCGAACACATTTCTACCATTTAAATTCCACCACGGTTTGCATGACCATAATTGGCTCTTTCACCTTGATTGTCTCCATGGCCACAAGGTATAGAACCTGATCTCTAGAATTATTTTGTGATGTAGTGAACCCAACTTTTGCCCAACTTGACCTCTCCTCGTACACACAAATGGACCAAGTCTTCAAAGTCTAGCACATTGCCTCAAGCAAAACCAAATTTATTCAATGACTTGTACTCTGGACCCAAACCATTCAAAGTAGCAGAAACCGTCATCATATGGACCTTCAACATTCATCCTTATCAAGTCCTCAATAATTTCCCTTAACTCGATCACGTTACGTGAAATTGATATATTTCCTTGCTAACACAATGTAGTCTTTGTATCAAATACTTTTTGTGGGTTTATATTTGAATTGTTTATGCGTACAAGGATCTCCCATGCTTCTTTTAGTGATTGAGTCTTCTTCAAGTGTGCTATGAAAAAGTCATCAACACATAAAAAAATGAAATGCATGACTCTTTTGGAATTCTCAATCCACTTTTTATATGCGTCCATAGCCCTATAATGTGAGCTTCACCCTTATCCCTGTTTGCCAACTTTGGGACACAATTTGTCACGTGTAACATAGTCCCAAAATCATTTGCATATAATAAAATACCATCCTTAAGGACCACACAACGTAGTTCTTCCTTGTCAACTTCTCCCCTGCGAGGAACTTTCAACCATGTTTAATGGTTTTGAAAATTTTTGCTAGAGTTTTGCTTGTATTTCTAATAAAGTCTCAATCTTGAAAGGGTCCAAATACATCAATGATACTATCCAAGAGTTGGTAATGTTAGGATTAAAGAGTATTAAGTATCAATTAGAGTGGTGTATTTAATGGAGAGATATAAAACACACACATTAATGGAGAGAGAGAGAGAGAGAGAGAGAGAGAGAGAGAGAGATGTACGTGGTTCACCCAAGTGTGGGTCTATGTTCACGGAAACCTATCCTCTCTATGGGTTTACACTTCAAACTTGAAGTTGTTTACAAAGGGCTAAGAAACCCTTAATGGTCATCTTATCTGATTCTCTCCCTACTTGCACTTATTGCTTCTTCTCACTTCTACTTGCTTCACTCTTCATGTGTAGAAGAGGCCTCCTTTTGTAGATGCAAAGGAGCCTCTATGGGTTGCCCTCTCTCATGAGAGGTAGCTGTCCATGTGTAGATGCACCCATGTGTAGATAAGACCACATAAAACTTGACCACCGGCGATCTCTCTCTCTCTCTCTCTCTCTCTCTCTCTCTCTCTCTCTCTCTCTCTCACACACACACACACACACACACACACACACACACACACACACACACACACAATGGCACAAAGCACAAACTAGATAGGAATTGGGTTTCTGATAAACTAGCTTTGGCTTGTACCATAGTTCTTGCTCTCTGAATCTGATATCCCTACTCACATAAAATTCCTTGTGGTAGGATCATAACATTGGTATCCCGTCTTGACAACTAGCTAGCCAAGAAAAATGCACTTCACTACCTTTGGCTCCATATTCTTCTTTATTTCATCTTCCACATGAACATAACTTATCCAAAAAAATTCATGTAAGCACCCATTTGGGTGGCTTGATTCCATAAAGCTTCTCATAAGGTGAAATTTCTTGAATAGTTGTTGTAGGCGTCTTATATATAAATACATTTTTGTATGTACTACCTCATAAGGATAAATCTCATGATTAGTTGTTGTAGGTGTCTTATATATAAGATGCCCCTCCCCCCTCCAAGTGCGACTCCTCAACCCATTCTCACACACCCCGACATGTTTTTCCTCGAACACTCACACCCCGGGAGAGAGCTTGATTGAAGCATTGCTAAAAGAATGAGAGCAAGATGAGAGTGATAGAGTAAGAGACAGAGATACCGAGCGAGTGAGAGAGAGAGAGAGAGAGAGAGAGAGAGAGAGAGAGCGGGTAGGCTCTCGGCTTGGACCCGGCATCGCGGCGAGCACACTTTCTACGACTTCGGTTTTGGCTTTTGGCAGCTTGACACCAACTTTTTGGCAGTTTTCTCGGAGTTACGCATTATCTCGACATCAATCTCAGGTTTTCGACACTGACTTTAGGGATTTGCGTCGATCTACATCATCAGCTCGGCCTCGGCTTTGAGCATCGTCAATTAGCCATTCCGACATCGGTTTTGACACCGATTTTGGTGGTTTTTCTCCGTGTTTTTGTGTCTTCCTCTATGGCTTCGTATTGATGGCTCGGCGCATTGGTTTCGACATCGATTTGCGGCTACTACGACATTTGGTGATCACTTTTGTCAAGTGGTGGAAGGCGACATCAAGCATTTTCTCGGCTTCGAGCATAGGTGGCCATAGCATCGATGCTTCCGCCTGACGGCGGAAGATGGTAGTGACGGACATCCTCGGTTTCCCGACCTCGATACAGCAGGAGACCGTTAGAGGGAGACCAGCATTGGCTCTCCCCTAGCACTCATTTCAGAACAGATTTGGCTCCAACAAAGTCTCCATGACGTTTCGACTTCAACAGTTTCCCAGTTTTCTAGCAGTTTTGATCACAGGTTGTACAGTCTTTGCAGTACAGCTTATGCGGCACATGTAGTGCTCATGTACGACTATGTGGAGCATTTCAAAGAGCTTTTGGCATGGTCTTGTGCAATTTCATGCTATGTATGCATTATGCAGATGCAGTTTGAGCTAGCTATAGCTTGCAGGTAGCAGGTTCGGAGGTTTACAGGTGTTTCTGGACAGGTTTATGTGCAATGACAAAGGTCTCCTTTTCCAACTTGGATTGGATCCATTCAATACTTCCAATGGGCGAGGGTTTATGAGGTGTTTTTGCATGTGCCAAAGCATTTAGAAAGTCTAATGTAACATTTAATGGCCTAGTAACTTGTGTGTAGTGGAAAATAGTATAAACATAGTGAGCATTTTTCCATTAGAATAGATTCTTAATGAGCATAGCAAGAGTGCTTGGATGGAGAGAGCAACAAAAAGCATAACACCTAGTTAGATAAGCATGAACAAGACTTCAAAAGAGAGAGAAATTAAGCTATTAAGCTATTGACAAAAATTGAGGACCGGATTTACATGGAGCCGGTCCCCCCTCCAAAAGGCTTTGTATTATAGGTTTCCCCCATCAAGGGAGACATTTCACAATACAATTCTTTGTGTTTTTTCAATAACTAGCTAGTGCAATGAAGATGGAAGCTTCAAGCACTAAGAAAACACTTATAGAACACAACATCAATTCCCTCACGGTCTCAGACCCAAGACCTCACACACCTTCGAAGATGGTGAGAGCTAGCAGGGTATGGGAGTAGATTGAGAGGAAGGAGTAGTCTTACAAGAAGGAAGTATATCTCCTCACATAATCACTCATAAAAGATTAGCATAGCTTAGTAATTAGCATGGTAGAGGAGATGAGCATGCATTGAAGCTCGGCTCTTGGTTGGATTTGCATCACAAAGCCAAGAGTTGTTGGTGTAGGCCTCCCTTCTCCAAGGTTGGAGTAGATGATGAGCTTTCCGTTAAAGCTTAAGAAGGAGAGAGAGAGAGTCTTCTTGCTTCACACATGAGATTCTGTGTGTGAAGGAGAGAGAGAGAGTCTTCTTGCTTCACACATGAGATTCTGTGTGTGTGTGTGTGTGTGTGTGTGTGTGTTTGTATATGATAATGCCTTCACAAATCAGCCCCCCCTATCATCTTGGTCAACCCCTCTTGCTAAATCCTCTTGTTGGCTTCCCATTAGACCTTGCAAATCTTAGCCAATCATAATTAAGAAGCATAGGTGATAGCCTTGTGACATGTGTCCCCCTTTCCCCTTTTGTGAGAGCTTTAGGTAATTAAATAATGAAACTAAACTCTCATTGGACCCCTTTGTCTTCTGGCCAATAGGAAGCAGGAAAGCCATTGGGCTATTGAATGCTTATTGGACCCCTTGGGAGACTGTCCAATAGTATTCTAGAGAGCTTAATTCTTATGGGCTCTTTTATCAAGTGTTTTTGAATGAATTAAACTAGATTTACTCTAGCCTAATTCTCATTGGCCCACCTCTATGGCCATCCAATAGGATTTGAGTACACCTTGGGGGTAACTGGGCTAGGGAGCTAACATGTGTCCACTATGCTCTTTGTGTAAAGAGACTTGCATGAGTGTGTGTGTTTGTTTTTTTTTTTTTCTCTCTGATCGCGTACTTACAGGACTCGCCCCGTCCTATGTAGGAGTCTTGAAGACTTTTGTGTACACTCACAAAGCATCCAATTTCAGTAAGCTTGACCATTTGGACCTACCTTTGAATTTTGGAACCTTAGCATTTTGGAAGTCTTAATGGGCTGAACCTCAGGGTCTTTGAAGCCCATTGTTCCACATAGTTCTTTTGCAGATGGCCCCCCTTTGGATCCCTATTGTGGCCAGTCTGCCAGCTTAACCAATATTCTAGCTTTTTCTCCCCTGGCACTTCCCCATATTAAATGATCAATTTAACATGAGAAGGTCATTTAGGAGAATTAGATATTAGTTATTATGACATTACCTCTCTCTTGAAATGATAGCCGTCTTTGACTATGGGGTAGAGAACATAAAGCCCATTCATTAGTCCTTTTTCTAGCGGGTAAAGGATCCCTATCTTACCCTATGACATCGTTCCAGAATGGATGACTAGTCCATTTGGGGCTTGAGAGCCTAAGCTGCCAGCAAGCATGTCTGCACATTAGTCCTATCAATCCTCCATAGTATAGTGACAAGCTCTACTTGGTGTTTGGGAGACGTCGTCCCCACAAACTTGATTCTAAGCATGCATACTACTTAACATTTGTGCACAATAAAGAAAAAGAGAGTCTTATAAGACAAAAACTGTGTTCATTTTAAGCATTTGTACATTTGCTTACTCTAGGAAAGCATTGTAAGCATTAACAAGGTTTAGGTTATCCTTTAATTGTATGCCTTCCATCCATCTAGCATCTTCAAAAGGATAATGCTTAAACTTGATAAGATACCACCGGATAATCTGACCACCTCTTAATACCTTGTCTTCATGTCAGAGAATGGACTCGAGCTGCAGTACCTCTTCTTGGTCCTCGATCTCCGGTGGGTCTCCAATAGTTGGTTCTTGAGGTGACTCCCTTTGTAAGGCTTTAGTAGGCTCACATGGAAAGCATTTTGTATGAGCCAATGGTTGATCCAATGATTGGTCTAAGAATCTGGAAGGGACCATAGTACCTTTTTGCTAACTTATCATAGTACTTTTGGTGTCCTGTAGGATTCTTGCCCGTCGTATGCCTTAAACAAGCCTTAGGAAATTTAAGTAAGACCCAATCATTTTCTTTAAAGGCTTGGGCTCTTCTGTGCTTATTAGCAGCAGCCTTTTGCCTTTTCTGTGAGATAGAGATAGCATCCTTAATCTTTTGGAAAGATTCTTGTAGGTCTCGGCTATACTCACCTTCAACAAAGATCTTCCCGTGTACCTTAAGTAGCAGGGGACGTTTAGATCTTCCCTCAAGTACCTTGAAAGGTGCTTTTCCCGTGGAGGTATGTATAGTATTATTGTAAGCATACTCCACTAAGGGTAAATACTTCTCCTATTGGGACCTTTGATCTACTTCCATTACGTAGGCTTTTAGTAGATCAAGAATTGTTATGTTAGCTATTTCACTTTCGCCATCCGTTTGCGGGTGATAGGCCGAAGAGAAGTTTAGCCTTGCCCCTAAATTCTCAAAGAGACCCTTCCAAAAATTATTGGTCATTCCAGGATCTCTATCCAACACTATGGACATTGGCAAGCCATGGTCCTTGAAGATTTGTGAAATGAAGAGGGTTGCCATTTGATGGGCTTTGATAGTCTTTTTGAAAGGTATAAAATGAGCTTGTTTATTGAACTTGTCTACTATCGTCCAAATTCCCATATTCCCATGGATAGATTTAGGAAATCCAAAGAAAAAATCCATGGATATGCTCTCCCATTGTAAATTAGGGATTGGCAAAGGTTGAAGCAATCCAAGTCGCTTCCCTCTATCAAACTTTGTCTTTTGCCATACCACACATTAAAAAAAACTCTTGTATGTTTGCTTTCATGGCATGCCAATAGAAATATGTTTCAATCCCTTTTAGGGTAGACTAAATCCCTCTTTGCCCCGCATAAGGAGGAGCATGAGATTCATACATTACTTTCTCACATAGTGAGTTGGTAACGCATAGTCTATTGCCATAGAGAAGATAACCATCTTGTAAAGTAAATAGTTCCTCTTTCTTGCCATAGAGAAGATAACCATCTTGTAAAGTAAATGGTTCCTCTTTCTTCCCTAGTCCAAGGGCTGAAATCGCATCTCTAAAATCGGGATCAATAGCATACTCATCTATCATAGAAGATAGATCATTATGAGTTGCTATGGAAACCGCATTCACTCTCGGCCGTCTTGAGAGTGCATCGGCTACTTGATTATGCTTGCCAGCAATGTGAGAAATATGAAAATGAAATTGCAAAAGGAAATTTTCCCACCTCATTTGTTTGTCGGAGAGCTTGGTCTGCGTCATGAAGTACTTAAGGCTTGGGTGATTCGTCCGCAGAATGAAAGGAGTCCTCAATAAACAGTGCTTCCACGAGTCTAAGGCATGTAGAATTGTGAGGAGTTCCTTTTCATATATGCCTAAAGCTTGCTCAACACGATCTAGCCTTCGACTTTCATAGGCTATGGCATGCCCTTCTTGGAGCAAAACAGCTCCAAGGAAATCACCACAAGCGTCACATTGGACCTCAAATGGCTTGGAGAGATCTGACAATGTAAGCACATGTTGAGAGATAAGCTTTTCTTTAAGCTTTTTGAAAGCATTGTTCTCCTTGGCAGACCATATATACCTAACATTTTTCTTTGTTAGGTCATGTAATGGTCCCGCTATTTGTGAGAGCTTTTCTATGAAGCGTCTATAGTATGCACACATACCTATAAAGCTTCTTAGTTCATGAAGATTCCTTGGATTAGGCTATCCTTATATTATCTCTAGCTTTGATGGATCCATTTAGATGCCATCTTGAGAGATTATGTGACCTAAATATTGATTCTCTTGTAAGAAAAGCTCACTTTTCTTTCGATTAATATAAAGTTTATTCCCTCGTAAGACTTGAAATATTACCTAGAGATGTTGCTTGTGTTCGTCTAGTGAATTAAAGCAGATGACGATATCATCAAAGAACACTCCAGTAAAGGTTCAGTGAGGCCTGAATAGCTTCTCCATCAAGCAGTTGAATGTGGCTGGTGTATTGGTAAAATCAAAAGGCATGACGATGTATTCATAAAGACCAAATGTAGTGCGAAATGCAGTCTTTACAATTTCTTGATCAACTATCCTTACTTGATGCAGCCACTTTTTAGGTCAATCCTATTGAAGTAGGTCGACTCTTGCAGCTTATCAAATAGGTCTACCCATGGAATGGGAAACCTATTTTTGATAGTGATCCTGTTTTGTCCTCTATAGTCGACACAGATACCATATGTGCCGTCTTTCTTTTCAACTAATAGCACGGGTGAACGAAATGGAGATGAGCTAGGCCTAACCATGCCCTTCTCAATTAACTCATGCACTTGCTGCATAATCTCCTCTTGTTGAGCTTGAGAAACCTATAAGGAGGTTTATTAGGCGGTGAACTTTCCAGAAGAAGTTCGATTGCATGGCCATCATTGCCTCATTTAGGAGGTAGTTCTCAAGGGATGTCGTCAATAAAGACATCTTGAAACCCCTTGAGAAAATTGGATAACTCTAATTCCTTGTGATTGTTTATATTTTCTTTTGCTAAAGCATTAGGTTCATTTTGAGAATCTTTAGCAAAAATTATGTACACGAAAATATAGAGCTTGTTATTGACTTATTGAAAGCTTGCGTATGTACAATGGGTATGGTGTTACCCATCTCTTTGGCATCTATGTACATATATTTTTCCCTGAACCTAAAGTAGATTTTCCTTTCAGGGAATTTAATATTGGCAGCCATGCAATCAAACCATGGTGCCCCTAGGATTACATCCTCGTGCTTGAGAGGAGAGATAAAGAAGTCCTCTTTGTCCACATAGCTTTGGACATGGAGCCTCAATTTCCCAATTAAGGGAGTGATTGAAGATTCTTGCCCCTTGAAAGCATCATCTGCAGGTAGACATCTCCCATCTCATAGGCTTGGATGCCTAGCTTGGTGGCCAACTATGTGGATATGAACTTGTGAGTAGAACCAGGGTCAAGGAGAATAAAAGCATCATGTTCTCTTACCTTTTCCCAAGCATGGCATAGAGGAGATCCTTTGTGGTGAGCTTCCTTCTCTTGGATTTCGACCAAGGTAGCTCTAGGAGGCTCATGGTGGGTGTTCTTTTGGGGGCAAGCACGGTACGCATGCCCTTGCTCGCCGCATTTGAAACAACGGTTATCCTTGCAATAACACTCAAGCTCTTTAGGAGAGAGTTTGTTTTTGCCTTTGTAAACTCCCTTCTCCTTAGCTTTGTTGTTATTGGAATTTCCCTTGGGAGAATTTTGGACATTGTCCTTCCCCTTAGGCTCATTAGAACCCTTTTTTTCCGTGGGCTTATGATTTCTCTTAGCCCCTATTTGGAAATTGATTTGCGGAGCCACCATGGTATGGTGTATGACTGCAGATATGGTGTGTGGCCTTTGGGAGTTAACATACTCCACCATTTCTTCAATTAAGCCTACACAAAATTGTTGTTTTTTCTCTCGAAAATCCATCTTTTTGAAGGCAGTGTCTTTGAGATGTAAGTCCCAAAACTTGTCTACATATTTGTTAATGGATTCATAGGGAGAGAGCTTCAAGCTTTGCCATTCGGTGAGTACTTTGTCTTTGGCATCGGTGGCCAAGAACTACTTCATAATGGAAGCTCTTAAAGCTTTCCATGTTCGTGGAGCTTCACTGTTTGCCCGTAGGCTAGACCACCATTGCCTGGAAGAATTTTGAAAATGCGTAGGTACATGGTGTAGCTTAGAGGACTCCGTGAAGCCCTCATCTCCAAACGCCGCATCAAATTGTTGGATAAAAGCCAAGACTTTGTCCGTAGCACCAAAGGTGCCATCATAGGTAAGGAAAGAGATGCTCTTTCCTTCCTCTTTAAACTTCTTGATTTTGGACGACCTCTTCCACGTGGCATAGAATTTCCTATGGTTCAAAAGTTGCACAATCACTTTCTTCACAAGATGAAGAATTTGAGGAAGATGAAGAAGAGGGTGTCCTCTTTCTCGCCATTTTCTTGCCTTGTTCCTCTTTGTCTGCATTGTCACTTTCTTCATAAGAGGAAGAGGATGAGGAAGATGGAGAAGAGGGTGACCTCTTTCTCGCCTTTTTCTCCTCTTGTTTTTTTTCATCCCTTTTTTAATTATGGTGTGGAGAGGTGTGCGATGGTCTTCTCTGTTTAGGAGGTGATGGAGAGTGTTTTGCCCACCATCTTCGTGGAGCCATCTCCACCGAGGTGGCAGGGGCATGGGAAAAGAGAGAGCTTTTGGAGGGAGCTTTTAAGGGAGCCTTTTCTAAGCCTTTTACTTTACAAGTGTTTGCATGAATAAAGCTTTCCACACCCTGTATGGAAAGAGATTTTGGAGGGATTTTTTTTTGTTATTTCCATTCCAATTGAACCTTGAAACTAATATTTAAAAGGTATTCCTAATGGCTTCAAAAAAATTAAACGGTATTCCTAATTCAAAGATTCCCCTCAACAACAAGAAAAACAATGCGTTAGTCTATAGCATGTAACGACTGGCAATGAAGAAGCACATATATTTGCAACAATATTAGCTGAGAAGGACGAATACAACATTGAGTGTGAGAGAGAGAGAGAGAGAGAGAGAGAGAGAGAGAGAGAGCAATGAAAACGCTAAAGAGAACTTAGAAGAAAACGCTAAAGGTAAAATGAGAAGAAGAGAAACACCTATTTATATGGACACAAAAGGACTTTCGACTTTCATCTTCATTTAAATGTCTTTTGACTTTCTACCTTCATCTGTCTTTTCAATTCCTAAACTCACCCTTCACTTATGCACTTAATATGTTTTGAAATGATTTTTATTTTTCCGACATTGGGGAAACGTAATATGTACACCAGAAAAAACAATTCTTTGAACATAGGGGAAGGAGAAGAAGACACCGTATTAAATCACGATATCCAACATAAATTGAAATTGATGACCTAATGTCACACCATCTTCCACCTTAGTCTGAATCTCACCATTCGTAGTGAAAATGATGGCAAACACCTCACTGTTACTAACACCCCCATAATTGCTAAAATTCACCATGGCAAACCTTGATGGGCAATCAAGCAAGAAAGGTTCACCACTAATAGTATTCAAGAAAAGATTCACCTTGCTTAACGAAGACGAAGCCATCATTCGTTGAATTCTTCAAAGCTTACTGTCTGTCTAAAATATGTAAGTTGTCACCCAAGCCTATATTTATAGAAAATCAACACACTCAAATACATTCGTTGAAGCTCTTTCAATGCTACTCTAGTTGCAAGTATTTTTTGGAGAAAACCCTATTGGTCTAGCACTAATCTAATTTCAATTCCTCCTCTATTCCCTATACCACCATCATACTAAATCTTTCTCTTTTATATCTCTCCATATGTCCTCTCTGTTCTTTCTCTCCATGTTTCTCAATATCAATGCCTTTATTTTCTCCTCTTCTATCTCACTCTATCTCTATCCCCCTCTCTATCTATTTTCTCTTTCTCTGTCTATCACTCCCCCTTTTTGATATCTCAATCTCTCCCTCTCTGTTAACCTCTCTCCAATACTCTCTCTCTCTCTCTCTCCATTCGTTCCTCTCTCTTCTTTTCTATCTCTCCATCTCTCCCTTTCTTTATCCCTCCACATCCATTTTGATCTCTCTCTCTCTCTCTCTCTCTCTCTCTCTCTCTCTCTCTCTCTCTCTCTCTCTCTCTCTCTCCCCAACTTGAGGAGATACCCAAAATCGTAGCCACTGTGGAAAGTAATCCAATGCGTGTTCCCATTCATCACAATGCCCGACGACAAAAGCAACTCCCCAAACTTGTTCAAATCGATGCCCCTCTCTTCCCTTTTTTGAAAATCCATCCCGCTTTGGCATAAAAGATATGGGGTAGAGGAGCCAGTAAGTGGCCGAGCCCCAGTTGTGAGCAGTTGTGAGATGGTCTGCCCCCAATATAATGTACAAGTATCTGACCAAAAGAGAACCATTTGCAACCAAAAGTGCGTAGTTTGACGATTACGTGCATGGAACAGACTGGTCGTGGCGGGGGTTCAAGCCGTGCTGGTTGTTTCGCCTCTAAATACCCCCCGTCTGGCTTGCTACTCGCCCTGTAATTTTTTACATAGGAATTCAGTGTCTCTTGCAATGCGCTCACAACACAACACCATCGATGACAAGATTTTTGCTGCAATCAAGTTGTCGCATAGGCTTTCGAATGCACCATTTCTTGCTCGAAACGGTAAAACATAGCCTGCGCCAGGGTTATTTCAATCTCAACGTCTCTAGATTGGGACTTCTACCCTATCTACTCTTGCGTATACACATCCTCTCGCAAGTTGAACTCTCGAAATTGAATTGCTAACCACAATACTTGTCGGTTCCACACCGTGGCAAGGACCCATTTTCATAAGAGAAGGTGCGACACAACTATATTAGTGTGAATCACTTTCACTTCTTTGTAGTGATCTGGGTGGATTCCATCTAGGACTACCTGCACAAACAGAGAGAATTTTACACCTTCACAAGCAAGTAAACCTCCAGCTTTGGAATTCACACCCAACAGAGGACACAAAAATCTGTATTTACTAGGCTACATTCTCCACAATAAAGCTCATTTGATGGAAACTGATCAGACTGGAGAAGAAAATGTTAATAAATGCACTAGGAGAGGTAGCCTGCCCTCGTCACTATATGGCACAGCTCTGGCCAGGGGGGAGCTAGGGCCCAAATTTGGGGGCGCGAGGCGGCTTTAATCTCGGCCGTCGGATCACGTAGTGAACTGGGGGTGAACTAGGGGTGAACTCGGGGCAAAAATGGTGCCCCAAGTTCACTCCTAGTTCACCCCCCTAGTTCACCTGCCTCGCAGGGTGTGGGTCGAACGTGGGACGTTTCGGTTGCCACACGAATGCCCTACCACCACACTAGCGCGTGTCGCTGTCCATGTTGGCATGGCACATGATCACACGCTGGTTTAGGCGCCCCTAGTTCACCCCCAGTTCACCCACCCCTACTTCACCATTAGTTCACCCTCAGTTCACCCCCAGTTCACCCACCCCTAGTTCACCCCTAGTTTACTTTGTGATCCGACGGCGGAGATTAAAGCCGCCTCGCACCCCCAAATTTGGGCCCTTAACGAGGCTAGCCTGCCCCGTGCTCGCTAGTCCTTGTTGAGTTGTTCAGATGATAATACTGCTCCATTCTCTTGAAGTGCATACGACAAGTTTCTTTCCCCCCGAGGAAGCGCCCACTTCATAAGATTCATCTCGCCCATGTGGAGAGCTTGGTATTCTAGTGCTTCCAAGTGCGAGCAATTTCCTTGATGACTTGAGAGCATCAAAGTGCAGTGCGAGCGAATCCTCATCTGGGAGAGCACGCTTGAAGAAATCCACTGCCTTTCTGGTTACAGCAAGCTCCCCATGCTATTCAATGAGCGCTAGCGCTCAGATGAGATAGCATTAGCCTGTTTCCGTGTGTGTGTGTGTGTGTGTGTGCGCGCGCGCGTGTGAACTCGTGATGACCAAATTGGGAGACTTGAATGTATGGGCACCCCTAACCAAGGCTTCCAAATTTAGCTGTAGCTCCAAATAGTCCTATGCAGACCTCAAATACATGCTCAAAATGATTGCCATCAACATGCATCACACGAAGATATTGCTCCTGATTATTGGAGAAACCATTCTTTGGGTGGTGATGACCATCATGGTGCTTTTTGTGTGCACTGGAAATTCCTAGTTTCAGACCCTCTCTCTCTTTCTCTCCTATGTCAGAGAGCGCTAGCGCTCACATGTTCAATAAGTTTCAATAAAGCAAACTCACTGCTAGCAATAGCGATAGAAAGAGGGAAAATTACCAAATTACCCCTCTAATTTGTGGAAATTCCCAATACGCCATTCAAATTTCAAAAATTCCCAAAATACCCATGTATCTATTTTCTTTGGATTCTTCAAGATTTTCTAATCTTTATTCTTGTTTGACGATTGAGATCAATTTTTGAGTGCTTAGCAAGTAATTTGTCGCCAATTACCTCGCAAAAAAAGAAAAATATGTCTAAAAATAATGAAGCAATTAATCTCCAAAGCCTACATAACCAACTCAAATTTTAGTTTAGCATCTTGTATGGTAGACAATCACTCTTCTTTTGAAAAGCTACAATTTTTTTCGTTTTTGGAGAAATTTAGTCTCACAACCGGGGTATTTTGGAAATTTTGAAATTTGAGGGGTATTTTGGGAATTTCCACAAATTAGAGGGGTATGTATGGCTCGATCCCGCACAAAGTTCATAGAGGAAGCTTTTTCAATAAATTTACTAACTTATCCATTTTCCATGAAAAGATTCCTCAAAAGCTCCCTCCAAAAGCTCTCTCGGTTTCCCTACTCAAGTGGCAAGAGGCTCACTTCTTTCTCGTTCTTTTGGTGGGGGCTCTTGAGTTCTCCTTTGGGAAGGAGATATGTCATCAAGAAGTTAACTTTTGTGCCCTTCATATGGATCCTCTTCTTCTTCCCGAATTGGAGAGAGGCCTCTTTTGGAAGTCTCACAAGGAGGCTTCCTAGGTACTCTCTCTTCATGATGGGGAGCTTGGAGAATCCCATGAGCACATAGCTGCCATTGCACTTCACTTTGGAGGGATGGATTGCCCATGGCTTGTTGAAGCCTAGAAACAAGGTAGTTAACAAGCATAGGGGCATCATTAGTAGCCTTCTCATTAGCAAAATCAAAGCTATCAACACTAATTTCACTCTCGTTACTATTATCAGCCATTCTAACAACTTTTAGGTGTAAGCTTTTCTAGGTGTACTTTGGCACTTCAAGCCCTAGTTGCTACTCCTCTTTACCCCTTTAGAAAAGCACTCAAGCGACTGTACCCATGGCTCGAATATCATCAATTGCAAGGAATAGATGAGAGGGTCTTTCAACACCAAAACAGTGCCGGATCCTGTCAAGCTTCTAATAGCTCAATAGTGGTTAGGTTGTAGGTAAGCCCAGTAGGACTCCATTATTAAGACCATAGCTCTTGATGGTGATGCCCCGTTATCTGCATGAAGGCAGGAGCACTGTAAGGCTGCAAAATCCCTATTCTACTTACTTAATTGCAATTAATAATACCAACCATTTGTCACTAGCTTGAGAACCTCCCTTCTTGAGCAAGAAAAGAGAAACCTTGTGCTCTGATACCAATGTAACATTTAATGGCCTAGTGACTTGTGTGTAGCAAAAAATAGCATAAACTTAGTGAGCATTTCATTAAAATAGATTCCTAATGAGCATAGCAAGAGTGCTTGGATGGAGAGAGCAACAAAAAAGCATAACACCTAGTTAGATAGGCATAAACAATACTTCAAAAGAGAGATAAATAAGCTATTGACAACAGTTGAGGAACGGATTTACATGGAGCCGGTCCCCACTCCAAACAGCTTTGTATTATAGGTTTCCTCCATCAAGGGAGACATTTTACAATACAATTCTTTGTGTTCCTTCAATAACTAGCTAGTGCAATGAAGATAGAAGCTTCAAGCACTAAGAAAACACTTATAAAACAAAACATCAATCTCCTCACGGTCTCAGACCCAAGACCTCACACACCTTCGAAGATGGTGAGAGCTAGCGGGTATGAGAGTAGATTAAGAGAAAGAAGGAGTATTGTTACAAGAAAGAAGTATATCTCCTCACATAATCACTCATAAAAGCTTAGCATAGCTTAGTAATCAGCATGGTAGAGGAGATGAGTATGCATTGAAGCTTGGCTCTTGGTTGGATTTGCATCACGAAGCCAAGAGTTGTTGGTGTAGGCCTCCCTTCTCCAAGGTTGGAGTAGATGATGAGCTTTCCATTAAAGCTTGAGAAGGATTGAGAGAGAGTCTTCTTGCTTCACACATGAGATTTTGTGTGTGTATGTGTGTGTGTGTGTGTGTGTGTGTGTGTGTGTGTGTGTGTGTGTGTGTGTGTGTGTGTGTGTGTGTGTGTGTGTGTGTGATAATGCCTTCACAAATCAGCCCCCCCCTCTCATCTTGGTCGACCCCTCTTGCTAAATCCTCTTGCTGGCTTCCCATTGGACCTTGCAAAGCTTAGCCAATCATAATTAAGAAGCATAAGTGATAGCCTTGTGACATGTGTCCCCCTTTCCCCTTTTGTGAGACCTTTAGGTAATTAAATAATGCAACTAAACTCTCATTGGACCCCTTTGTCTTTTGGCCAATAGGAGCAGGAAAGCCATTGGGCTACTGTATGCTTATTGGACCCCTTGGGAGACTGTCCAATAGTCTTCTAGAGAGATTAATTCTTACTGGTTCTTTTATCAAGTGTTTTTAAATGAATTAAACTAGATTTACTCTAGCCTAATTCTCATTGGTCCACCTCTATGGCCATCCAATAGGATTTGAGTACACCTTGGGGGCAAATGCGCTAGGGAGCTGACATGTGTCCACTATGCCCTTTATGTAAAGGGGCTTGCATGAGTGTGTGTGTGTGTGTGTGTGTGTGTGTGTGTGTGTGTATGTGTGTGTGTGTGTGTTTCTCTCTCATTTCCTACTTACAAGGATCACCCCCTCCTATGTAGGAGTCTTGAAGACTTTTGTGTACACTCACAAAGCATCCAATTTCAGTAAGGACTTACCTTTGAATTTTGGAACCTTAGCATTTTGGAAGTCTTAATGGGCTGAACCTTAGGGTCTTTGAAGCTCATTGTTGCACATAGCTCTTTTGCAAATGGCCCCCCCTTTGGATGGGCCGGTCTGCCAGCTTAACCAATATTCTAGCTTTTTCTCCCCTGGCACTTCCCTATATTAAATGATCAGTTTAACATGAGAAAATAATTTAGGAGAATTAGATATTAGTTATTATGATATCTAAAGACTGGTCCAACACCTAAATTATCTCCAAGATATTGTGGGCTTTTCAAAATACTCAAGCAAGTTGGTGATCGTGCTTAAAAAATCTCGTTACCCACACACTAGTTCAGGAGGATCAGTATTGGTAGAAAAGGCAATGAGTCATTAGAGGGCCTCCAAAAAGCCCCTGCGTGCTAGATCATTCATGATCAATAGCACAAAAAAGATATTGTAAACCACATGAGGGAGTCTTCACTTCACCTTCATCCTTAGCCACACCAAGCATCAGGCCGTTACGGTGGACTAAGCACCGACAAAGGGCGGAGCCGAAAACTCGAGGGTGCCACAAGTACGGGCGAGCTGCCACCACAAACCCTAATCTCCACAACTCTGCACTCCCAACAAACATATGAACAAATATACTCTCCTGCCTTAAGGTGGAAGAGCATCTTCAAACAGAGGTGGAAGTGCAATGTCTTATCACTACCATGCATAATGGGTAAGAGAAGAAAATGTTCTTGTCCACGGATTGTATTGTACCTAATACATTCCGAGCTTGGTACCATTACGCTGCAGGAAACCAACTCCCACACTTGGAGTTTGACACATTCCCTACAATCAATCGGAGTCCACACACATGTGACCCTTAAGGTGCGATTCTTTCATGCATAGAAAGAGTCCGACCAGCAACTAATCATAATATAAAAATTTAATTTTGACAACATCCAACCATGCAAAGTTGATGCATCACCTTTGCACTTCACCTCTCTAGCACATAGAGCTAGTTTTGATGTAGAAAGGTGGAAAGCAATCATAACCATGTATATGAGGCATCCACATCAATCCATGAGTTCCCATACATCATATGACAACATTCCAACACCATAAGCATGATGCAAAGCAGCTCCGACCTTTAAGTCAACCATAAACCATAACTTCACACATATGCAGAAAGTAAATTTTTGACATTTTTGAGAACATGCAAAACATGCAAAACTCTATCACATCACTTTGACCATATGGTACTCACACAACAAATGGTAACCCCAAAAGAAAGCCGCTTTATTCATATTTGCCTATGCGGTTTGGGATGTTCGACCATATACTCATATACTCCCACATAAGTTTATGGCCATCTAATAATTGAAATCAACTCACCAAAACAAACCATAAAACATATAAAAACAGCTCGGCCAACTCAGAGAGAGAGAGAGAGAGAGAGAGAGAGAGAGAGAGAGAGAGATAGATAGAGAGAGAGAGAGAGAGAGAGAGAGAGAGAGAGAGAGAGAGAGAGAGATGAAGTGACATATTAACATCTTCAGAAGGTCAAAATAACCTATGAGACCAATCTGTTACAAATTGGTGTATGTGATACCATGTTTGGTTTAAAAAAAGAGATGCTAAAATGAATCTAGGAGTGCAACTAGATGGAATTGTGTGGGGTATGTGTGATCATTGATACAATGGGTGCCCAATACAAAAGGGGGTTATATAATGGGTCATGAGTCTTTTATCATATATACTCTTGATGTCGAAATAGTATGGCTCGAATCTCTGTTGTAGTCTTTTCCAATGCTTGTTGTATGTACCACCTCTCTTCAATATTTCAATTACGTATTCATCCCATTCATCATGGCCCTCAATGCTATGACCGTTTTCTTTCTTTCAGTAGCTCCATTTTTTGTGGTGTGAATCTAGCTCATTATCCCTTGTTCATGCAAGTAGTCATAAAACTCATGCAATATGTACTCTCCCCATCTATGTGTACTTATCTTATGTGGCATCCGTGTTCTTTCTCTTTCGTTGCTTTGAACTCCAAAAGCACTTCAAATGCTTCTAATTTTTCTTTCAAAAATTAAACCCATGTCATTCTACTAAAATAATCTATAAATGTGATATAGCACCACGAGACATATAGTGTAACATGATCACAAGATTCCCAAACATCTCAATGAACAAATTCCAAAGGAGTGTTGCTAGCTCTCCCTCTTTTGGAAATGGTATCTTTATTTTTTTGTTGAATTGACAAGCGTCACAAACATGATCAAAATTAATCTTCCAAACTTGGGTAGTCCACGAGCATTATGCTTCAATCTTCTAAAGTTGACATGAACAATCCTAACCCTACCCAGTCTTCCTATGTCACTGACTTGTGTGTAGACATGCCACTTTGTCAATGTGGATCTCTAACATCCGCGAAAAGACGGCCTTTCTTCTTTTTACGTGCCAATAACTTTCTTGGTCTTCCATCATGATACTCGTCTATGAAGCAACTGTAACGATGAAATATAATTTGTAAATCCTGATCTACCATCTTACTAACGCAACCCAAATTTTTTTATAGTGGACACATATAGCACATTCCCAACGTGCTGTTTCATCTTTCTCTAAAAATGGCACGTCACTAACTTGGGTGATCCTATGAATGGTGTCATCATTTTTAGCTACAAATTCATCTTCATGCAACTCTTCATTTCTATCAAACCACTCTTCATAAAATAATATGATTTGTGGCACCATATCCAAGTACCAATCATCCGTATAATATGGCTCTACCATACTACCAACCACGTGCTCCATTGAAAATAAATGATCAATAGATCTGCCACTATATATGTTGTTACATCCACTATATCCAACATGAAATCCACTATATTTTCCACCTCCTCAGCCTCTTGCATGACCAAAATTTCGATTTAGCTGTGTATAATACTCTCTGTCAAAGTGTCCATAAATGTCACATCAATTGCAATAACCATCTCTATTTGGATCTGTTAACTTGCAACCACATCCACAGTGTGGAATATCCCTTTGCCTTTATGGCTACAGTCATTGCTACCGTGGTTGAACACATTTCTACCATTTAAATTCCACCATGGTTTGCACAACCATGATTGGTTCTTTTACCTTGATTGTTTCCATGGAGACCACAAGAGTAAAGAGCCTGATCTCTAGAATTATTTGTGATATAGTGAACCTAGCTTTGCCCAAGTTCACTCTCCTTGTACACACAAATGGACCAACTCTTCAAAGTCTAGCATATTGGCTTGAGAAAAACCAGATTTATTCAATGACTTTTACTCTGGTCCCAAACCATTTAAAGTAGTAGAAACCAAGCCCTTATATGGACCTTCAACATTCATCCTTACCTAATCTTCGATGATTTCTTTATGTCTATCACATTATCTAAAATTGATATATTTCCTCACTAAACACGATGTAGTCTTTTTGTATCAAGTGTAGTTTTGTGGCTTTGTATTTGAACTATTTATACATAGAAGGATTTTCCATGCTTTTTTTTAGTGATGAAGCCTTCTTCAAATGTACTATGAAAAATTCATTAACACATAACAAAATGCAATGCATGACTTTTTAAAATTCTCAATGCACTTATTATACGCATCCATAGCCCTATAATGTGAGTTTCACCCTCATCCCTGTTTGGCTCATCTCCAACTTTGGGACACAATCCATCACTTGTAACATAGTCCCAAAATCATTTGCATATAATAAAGTTCTCCATCCTGTAGGACCACAAAACGTAATTCTCTTTTGTCAACTACTCCCCAACAATCTGTGTAACCTGCGAGGAACTTTCAACCATGTTCAATGATTTTGGAAATTTTTGCTAGAGTTTTCCTTGTATTTTTAATAAAGTCTCAATCTTGAAAGGTTCCAAATACATCAATAATACTATCCATGAGTTGATAATGTTAGGATTAAAGAGTACTAAGAAGCAATTAGAGTGGTGTATTTAATGGAGAGAGATAAAACATACATGAGAGATAATAGAGAGAGAGAGAGAGAGAGAGAGAGAGAGAGTGTGTGTGTGTGTGTGAGAGAGAGAGAGAGAGAGAGAGAGAGAGAGAGAGAGAGAGAGTAAACAAGATTTACGTGGTTCATTGAAGTGTGGGCCATGTCCATGGAAAAGTAGCCCCTCTATGGCTTTACACTTCAAATTCAAAGTTTTTTACAAAGGGTTTAGAAACCCTTAATGGTCGTCTTACCTGATTCTTTCTCTACTTGCACTTCTTACTTCTTTGCACTTCTACTCGCTTCCCCTCTTTTCATGTGTAGAAGCCGCCTCCTTTTATAGATGAAATGAGCCTCTATGGGTTGCCCTCTCTCATGAGAGGCAGCCACCCATGTGTAGACACGACAAGTCCACCTAATATTTCAATGAAAAAAGGAAAACTTCAAAAAGCCTAAGATCAGGTATGAACTTTTAATTTTTTGACGAGTGATTTTTCTCATGCACAATGGATTCTCCTCATAGCAGGGACCTTACAAATGTGTATTTTTAGAATTAAAAATACTTGGCTCCTTAATAATCTTCCACTTGGAGAATGATCTCCACCAAACCTATGACTACTTTTCATTCTGGCTTCTTATCCTTGAATGTCAATTGAAGATGAGTAAAAGCTCAACTTCTCCTTGTTAACCACTTCTGTTAACATGTCTATAGGATTTTGGCTTGTGTGAACCTTCCTGAACTTTAGTTGTTCCTCTTCAAAAAGAGTACATATGACGTGATACCTCATTTTGATATGCTTTGTCCTTGAATAAAAGGCTAAATTCTTTGCAAGGTGAATGGTGCTTTGATTGTCATTATACAAGACACAATTGTTTTGCTTATATCCAAGCTCCTCCAAAAATCTGTGAAGCCACAAAGTTTCCTTGCTAGCCATTGTAAGAGCTATGTATTTTGTTTACATGGTAGATAGTGAGACCACTTTTTGCAAGTTTGAATCCCAACTTACAGCTGCATCTCCAATGGTGAAGATGTAACATATAGTGCTTCTTTGAGTATCTTTGTCGCCTGCCATATCTACATCATCATATCTTTCCAAACAAATATTAGTGGCACCAAAACTTAAAGCATTTGTGGTTGTCCCTTTTAGATACCTTAGTATCTAAAAGCTCACCATTATTCTTTACCTGGATTCTCCATGAACCTACTCACAATTCCCATTGCATGTGAAATATCTGGCCTTGTCCATACCATAGCATACATTAGAGAACCTATTGCTATGGAATATAAAACTTTAGGCATATAAACTATCTCCTCTTGTATATATCCTTCTTTAATTCAAAGTGACTAGCCAAAAGTGTAGAAATTGGTTTTGCATTGTGCATTGCAAACCTTTTTAGTACCTTCTTGATGTTATCCTCTTGAGATAGTGCTAATGTATTTTTCAACCTATCCCTTGATATTTTTATACCAAGTAATCATTTTGAAGCACCTAAATCTTTCATTGAAAAAGATTTACACAATTCTTCCTTTAGATCTCTTATACAATGCTTGTTAGCACTTGCAATTAACATGCCATCAACATACAATATTAGGACGATATATTTTCCATCCTCCAAAGTCTTAGTATATACACAAAAATCTAAGTTACATCATTTGTATCCATGATATGGCATCCATCTGTCCAACTTTAGGTAGCACTATCTTGATTCTTTCTTTCAACCATACAAGCTCTTTCTTAATTTGCAAACAATTTGGTTGAAGCATGTAAATCTCCTCCTCCAAGTTGCCATGAGAAAACAATGTCTTTACATCCATTTACTCAAGATTCAAATCTTGAGCAACCACAAGGCTTAAAACAAGTCTAATGGAAGTCATTTTTACAATAAGAGAAACCATTTCACTAAAATCGATACTTTTAGTTTGAAAAAAACCCTTTACCACAAGCCTAGACTTGTATCTCTTTTTCTTGCCTTCTTCCTCCTCCAACCTGTACATCCTACCCGTTTACCTTTAGGCAAATCAACCAATTCCTAGGTTTGATTTTGTTGCAATGAGCCCATCTCTAGTTGCATACTCTGCGTCCACTCCTCTTTGGATTCATGTTGCATGGCTTCTTCATATGACTATGACTCTCAAGAATCTGTGACCAAGAGATAGTTGAAGGAAGGAATGGATCTCTCTGGAGGTCTACTAACTCTCGTAGATCTTTGGGGTATAGATTGAGGTTCCTCATCTTGTTGGCATTGTTGCAAGCTGTCACCACTTGCACTCTTTAAGTATTCATTGTCCTGAAGCTCCCTGTACTCATCACTTGCATTCTTTGCTTGTTTTCTTTCCAAGTAATTTTTGTACATGTTATGTTCATTGAAAGTAACATCTCTACTCCTAAAGATTTTACCATTTTCAAGATCCCATAGGCGATATCCGATCCACTTCTCCATAGCCAATAAAAATAGATTTCTTGGACTTTGCATCTGACTTAGACCTTAGACTTCTGTCTATGGAATGTGGAATCTATGGAAAAGGTGGAAGACGAACCTGCACACACATGCATATCCTTAGAGATTAACACGCACTCACCAATTTCCTTGTACACATGCTCTTTCTTCCTTACTTCTTCTTCTTCACAATAATTCATAATGTTATGTTTTATACACATATAAGTTCTCAACCATTGTGTGTCTACATATAAACCAAACAAGGTAAAGTTCAAAATGAGTCTTTCCAAAATTCGTTACATGCCTCTGCCTTCTCTTGAGCTTAAAAATGTTGTTGATTGACTACCCACCTTCTCTTTTCTTGGAGAAGTGCTTTGTACGTGTGTAAATGCTTTTGATAGTCTTCGTTATCTTTGTTTGGATCTAAACTCATCAAGTATTTGTGTGCTTTTTTACATTCCATAGTAAACCATTTCTTCTTTGAGCTACCTTTATTGACACCTTTTGTCATCGCTTGACAATGTCAACATGGGTAGATTGCACCTATTATTGTCCTTGTTTCTATCATTATTTATTTCTTGATTTACTAATATGAGAAATATATATTTTGTCAACAAAGACTATTGAATTTAATAGGAAAGTTCATCTTTTTCACACACTATGGCCAAGTCATACGCTAGACTGAAGTGTTGCTCTTAGAGGCATAAGTTGACACAAAAATTGCATAATATGTCTTCCAAAACACACGCACTGACATTTGCAACAAATCTGATAGTATATAGTAATGAGACTCGATGATACTAATGACAGTCATACGAATGACATAATTTGATCGAAGTTAAGTTTTTAAGCATTCCTCTAACATTACTATAAATGTGGAAGCTTTTACTTTGGCCAATTTTGTGAAATTCTAGGAGGTACATATACATAAGGCCAATTCCTGTAAGTATTGAGTTTGGCTATCTATAATTGGATATGGATTCCCATTTGTGCATGCCCACACAAATAAAACACAAGTTGTCACAAAACGAGCTTTTGTCTACTTACAATCAACTCTTGGAAGTCATTGGGGCCAATCACCCTCATCTTTTGTTGAAAATATTGGTTTAATGCTTTGAGTTGTACATCTAAACGACTAAGTTTTGGCTCATAAAGTTCTTAGTGTTTAGCTTGGTGGTAGCATTAACATGCAAGCTAAAATGCAATCATAACATCTACTTTTTAGTGTTTAGCTTGGTGCTAGCACTAACGTGCAAGCTAAAATGCGATCATATAATGTAAGTTTCCTTGCATATGTCTATCACTAGATTTTGAGCGGATGATTTAGCGCAAATTTTGGGCTTTGTCCTAGTGTTTATGTCCTCCCTTTCTATGAGAATTCCATTGGAGCTACATGTTGAGGAAAAGGGTGGTAAGAAAAATGGCACCATTCTTATATGCAACCGTTTTTTGTGTTGGTCTCCTCATCCTTTTTGTTTGCTTGAAATTCGGCCTTAACATAACTCATGAATAGCTAGCATTGATGTGAGCAAAAATGGACGTTTAGGGTGGTTACATGGTGTCCATTGGGAATTATATGGACATAGTGTCACAATGACTTTGATCCTTGTATCTAATTTTCAAGCTTATAGAGTACTTATTCATATAGGTGGTGATTTATTCTTTGCTCAACCAATCACGGCTAGTAGTGGATGGATTAAAGTAGGTGGGTGTTTGGCGGGGTTTTAAGGTGTGAAAGATAAAACCATTTACTTTTTGTGAGCACAATTCCCCATCCAATTTTTCTTATGGTGATAGGAGTTGTTATAGAAGCCACACCCTAAATCCTTAGCGGGGAAGAAGGGGAGAGAGGTAAGTCCAAAGAAATACTTTATTAACGATTTCCAAAGGCCGATAGACAAATAAATGTACGTCATAAACCTATATCCAAAGCTCCAAACTACACTAAAAATGTTGGAATTATGGTTGTAGGGAAACGCACACAGCTTGGAGAAGACGAAGGAAGCTCAAGGCACACAACAGAGAGTATATTACTTAGTGTGCAATGGAAATATAGATAGCCCTAGAATGAATATGCGTGTATACAATGCACAAAAAAAAAAACCTCCTAGAGAGGGAAAAAATGTCCCGACGGTCCTAAGTGTGTTCACACACATCACTACCACATGTATATGGTAACCAATCCCCCCTGGAGTGATGTGGTGAACGAGAGCTGGCGCATGAGTAAAGGGAAGTGCCATGCCATGAGGACATGATTAGTCCACAAAGGGGAGTAAGCCCAAAGCTTTGCAGAAAGCTGAACTTCTCACGAGACAATGCCTTTGTCAAAAGATCTCCAAGGTTGTCCTGTGTTGGCACATAAGCCAAGTTGATCTCTCCTGCTGAGAGCCTCTCCCTGACATAGTAGTATTGCACTTCAATGTTCTTTGTGCGAGCATGAAAAACTGGGTTCCTTGCAACTGCCAATGCGCTCTGACTGACAGTGTAAATAGTGTCGACAGTGTCCTGTCAAACACCCAAATCAGCCATAAGGCGTCTGAGCCATACACACTCAACCATAGCTGTGAAGATGGCATGCCATGTACTCAGCCTCACAACTAGAAGTGGCCACAGTAGGTTGCTTCTTGCTCAACCATGATATACATTGTACCATAACTTGTGTGTAGCGAAAATTGATAACATAGAGAACAAGTTCCTAATGAGCATAGAGAGGGTACTTAATTGAGAAAGCAACAAGGAAATTTACACCTAGCTAATTTGGCATTGACAATGCTTGAAAAGAGAGAGAAATAGAACAATTGACAACAGTTGAGGACCGGATTTACATGGAGCCAGTCCCCTCTCCATAAAGGCTTTGTACTCTAGCTTCTCCCTTCAAGAGACTTTTGTACAATACAATCTTTGTGTTCTTTGATAAAACTAGTTGGTGTAACGAAGGTGGAAGCTTCATACACCAAATTATGCTTGAAAAACACACCTAGTGTCCTAGCCTCAATCCCAAGACCTCACACACCTTCGAAAATGGAGAGAGCTAGCAGGGAATGAGGATAGATTGAGAGGAAGAAGATGTATCTTACGAGAAAGAAGTATTCTCCTCACATAATCACTCTAATGTATTCTCCTCACATAATCACTCTTATACATAGCTTAGCTTAGTAATTAGCATGGTAGAGGAGATGAGCATGCCATTGAAGCTTGGCTCTTTTTTGGATTTGCATTCCATAGCCAAGAGTTGTTGGTGTAGGCCTCTACTTCTCAATGCTTGGAGAAGGAGATGGAGTTCTTCTTGCACACATGAGTTGTGTGTGTGTGTGTGTGTGTGTGTGTGTGTGTGTGTGTGTGTGTGTGTGTGTGTAGCATTGTGTTAGAGTAAAATGCAGCCCTCTCTCTCATCTTGGTCGACCCCTCTTGCTAAATGCTCATGCTGGTCTCCCATTGGCTCCTGTAAAGCTTATCCAATCACAAACTAGCAGCATAATTGATAGCCTTCTGACAAGTGTTCCCCTTTCCCCTTTTGTGAGAGCTTTAGGTAATTAAATAATTCAATTAAACTCTCATTGGACCTCTTAGTCTTCTGGCCAATAGGAATCAGGCAAGTCATTGGGCAGTTGAATGCTCATTGGACCCCTTGGTAGATTGTCCAATAGTCTTCTAGGGAACTTAATTTCTATTGGTTCTTTTATCAAGTATTTTTAATTTGATTAGACTAAATTTACTCTAGCCTAATTCTCATTGGTCTACCTCTATGGGCATCCAATAGGATTTGAGGGGAGATTGGGGGCAACTGGCCTAGGAGCTTGACATGTGTCCAGTATGCCCTTTGTGTAAAAGGGGAGCCTTGGAGTGTGTGTGTGTGTGTGTGTGTGTGTGTTTCTCTCTCATCCCCTACTAAAAGGGCTTGCCCCCTCCTTCTTAGGGATGTGGGAAGACTTTTTAGTCTTCCCATGACCATCCAATTTTCTCCTTGCTTTGGCCATTAATAATTAAGTTAGTTTTTGGAACCTTAGCCTATGGAAGTCTTAATGGAGCTGAACCTTAGGTCTTTTAAGCCCTATTGAAGCACATTTCTCTTTTGCAGACTGTCCCCCTTTGAATCCTTATTTTTCCTCCTTTGGATCCCTGATAGAGACCGGTCTGGCATCCTTACCAATATTCTAGCTTTTACTCCCCTGGTACTTCCCCATATTAAATGATCACATGAGAAAATCATTTGGGAGTATTAGATATTAGTTTTTATGACATTACCTCTCTCTTGAAATCATAGTCATCCTCAACTATGAGGTAGATAAGATAAAGCCTAGTCATTAATCTGTTTGCTAGCGGGTAGAGGATCCCTATTTTCCCCTATGACACCATTCCAAAATGGATGACTAGTCCATTTGGTGCTTGAGAGCCTTAGCTGCCGCAAGCATGTCTGCACATTATTCTGTATCAAGCTTCCATAGTAGAGTGACAAGCTCTACTTGGTGCTCGGGAGACTGTCATCTCCACAAACACGATCCTAAGCATCCATACTCATTGACATTTGTGCACAATAAAGAAAAAGAGAGTCTTATAAGACAAAAACTTTGTTCATTTAAACATATTTACATTTGTTTACTCTAAGGAATCATTGTAAGCATTGACAAGGTTTAGGTTATCCTTTAATTTTATGCCTTGCATCCATATAGCATCTTCAAAAGGATAATTTTTAAAATTGATAAGATATCGACGGATAGTCTTACCACCTTGTAATACCTTGTCTTTGTGTCGGAGAATGGACTCGGGCTACACCACCTCTTCTTGGTCCTCGATCTCTGGTGGGTCTTCAATAATTTATTCTTGAGACGGCTCTCCTTTGTAAAGCTTTAGTAGGCTCACGTGGAAATCATTATGCATGAGCCAATGGTTGGGCAATTTGAGTTGATAGGTCATCTCATTGATTGGCCTAAGAATCTGAAAGGGGCCATAATACCTTTTTGCTAATTTAGCATAGTACTTTTGGTGTCCCGTAGGATTCTTGCATGTCGTGTGCCTTAATCGTGCCTTGGGAAATTTAAGCAAGACCCACTCATTTTGTTTAAAGGTTAGGGATTTTCTGTGCTTATCAGCAGCATCCTTTTGCCTTTGCTGAGATATGGATATAGCATCCTTAACCTTTTGGAAAGATTCTTGCAAGTCTCGGCTATATTTATATGTAGCAAAGATCTTCCCATGTACCTTGAGTAGCAGGGAACTTTTTGATCTTCCCTCAATTACCTCAAAAGGTGCTTTTCCCGTGGAAGTATTTGTAAGCATGCTCCACTAAGGGTAAGTACTTCTCCCATTGAAACTATTGATCTACTTTTGTGACATAAGATTTAGTAGATCAAGAATGGTTAGGTTAGCTATTTCACTTTGGACATCCGTTTGGGGATGATAGGCCGAAGAGAAGTTTAGTCTTGTACCTAAATTCTCAAAAAGACCCTTCCAAAAGTTAGTAGTCATTCTAAGATCTCTATCCGACACTATAGACATTGGCAAGCCATGGTATTTGAAGATTTGTGATATAAAGAGGGTTGCCATTTGATGGGACTTGATAGTCTTTTTGATAGGTATGAAATGTCCTTGTTTGCTAAACCTGTCTACTATTGTCTATATTCCCGCATTCCCATGGATAGACTTGGGCAATCCAAAGATAAAATCCATGGATATACTCTCCCATGGTGAATTAGGGATTGGCAACGATTGAAGCAATCCAGGTTGCTTCCCTCTATCAAACTTTGTCTTTTGGCATACCACACATTTTGAAACATACTCTTGTATGCTTGCTTTCATGGCAGGCCAATAAAACTATGTTTCTATCCCTTTTAGGGTAGACTGAATCCCTCTATGCCCCGCATAAGCAGGAGCATGAGATTCATACATTACTTTCTCACGTAGTGAGTTAGTAACACATAGTCTATTGCCATAGAGAAGATAACCATCTTGTAGGGTAAATGGTTCTTCCTTCTTCCCTAGTGCAAGGGCTGAAATCAAATCTCTAAAATCAAGATCGATAGCGTGCTCATCTATCATAGAAGATAGATCATTGTGAGTTGCTATGGGCACCACATTCACTCTTGGTTGTCTTGACAGTGCATCGGCTACTTGATTATGCTTGCCAGCAATGTGAGCAATATGAAAATGAAATTGCGAAAGAAAATTTGCCCACCTCATTTGTTTGTTGGAGAGTTTGGTCGGCATCATGAAGTACTTAAGGCTTTGGTGATCTGTTTGCAAAATGAAAGGAGTCCCCAATAAATAGTGCTTCCACGAAACTAGAGCATGTAGAAATGCTAAGAGCTCCTTTTCATATATGCCTAGAGCTTGTTTAACAGGGTCGAGTCTTCGACTTTCATAGGCTATGGCATGCCCTTCTTGGAGCAAAACAGCCCCAAGGAAATCACCACAAGCGTCGCATTGGACCTCAAATGGCTTTGAGAGATCCGGCAATGTAAAGCACAGGTTGAGAGATAAGCTTCTCTTTAAGATTTTTGAAAGCATTTTTCTCCTTGGTGGACCATATATACCTAACGTTTTTCTTTGTTAGGTCATGTAATGGTCCCATGATTTGTGAGAACTTTTCTATGAAGCGTCTATAGTATGCACACATACCTATAAAGCTTCTTAGTTCATGCAGATTCCTTTGATTAGGCCATCCTTTTATTATCTCTAGCTTTGATGGATCCATTTGGATGCCATCTTGAGAGATAATATAACCTAAATACTAAATCTCTTGTAAGAAAAAATCACTTTTCTTTCAATTAATATAAAGTTTATTCTCTCGTAAAACTTGAAATATTACCTAGAGGTGTTGTTTGTGTTCGTCTAATGAATTAGAGTAGATAATTATATCATCAAAGAGCACTCTAGTAAAGGTTCGGTGAGGCCTGCATAGCTTCTTCATCAAGCGGTTAAATCTGCCTGGTGCATTGGTCAACCCAAAAGTAATGACAATATATTCATAAAAAGACCAAATGTAGTGCGAAATGCGGTCTTTACAATGTCTTGATCAAATATCCTTATTGGATGGTAGCCACTTTTTAGGTCAATCCTACAGGGGTTGACCTACTGAAGTAGGTCAACCCCTGTAACTTATCAAATAGGTCTTCTAACCGTGGAACGGGAAACCTATTTTTGATAGTGATCCGATTTAGTGCTCTATAGTCGACACACATGCGATATGTGATGTCTTTCTTTTGTACTAACGATACTAGTGAACATAATGGAGATGAGCTAGGTGTAACCATGCCTTTCTCAACTAACTCATGCACTTGCCACATAATATCCTCTTTTTGAGCTTGAGAAACACTATAAGGAGGTATTAGGCGGTGAACTTCCTGGAAGAAGTTCAATTGCATGGTCGTCATTGCCTAGTTTGGAAGGTAGTTCACAAGGGATGTCGTCAATAAAAACATCTTGGAACCCCTTGAGAAAGTTGGATAACTCTAATTCCTTTTAATTATTTGTATTTTCTTTTGCTAAAGCATTAGGTTCATTTTGAGAATATTTAACAAAAATCATGTACACGGAAATACAGCTCTTTATTGACTTATTGAAAGCTTGCTTATGTACAAGGGGTATGGTACTACCCAACTACTTAGCATCTATGTACATATCTTTTTCCTTGAACCTAAAGTAGATTTCCCTTTCAGAGAATTTAACATTGGCAGCCATGCAATCAAACCATGGTGCCCCTAGGATTACATCCTCATGCTTGAGAGGAGAGATGAAGAAATCCTCATGCTTTGGACGACATGGAGCCTCAATTTCCCAATTAAGGGAGTGATTGAGGCTTCTTGCCCCTTGAAAGCACCATAGGTAGGTAGGACATCTCTCATCTCATAAGCTTGGATGCCTAGCTTAGTGGCCAACTCTGTGGATATGAAATTGTGAGTAGAACTAGGGTCAAAGAGAATAAAAGCATCATGTTCTCTTACCTTTTTCCCAGCATGGCATAGAGGAGATCCTTTGTGATGAGCATCCTCTTCTTGAATTTCGACTAAGGTAGCTCTAGGAGGCTCATTACGTGTATTCTTGGGGGGGCAAGCACGATAGGCATGCCCTTGCTCCCCGCACTTGAAACAAGGGTTATCTTTTCGATAATGCTCTAGCTCTTCAAGAGAGAGTTTTTCCTTTATAAACTCCCTTCTCCTTAGCTTTGTTGTTGTTGGCATTGCCTTTGGGAGACTTTTGGACGTTGTCCTTCCCCTTAGGCTTGTTACGGTCCTTATTTTTTATGGGCTTAAGATTTCTCTTAGTCCCTTTTGGAAGTTGATTCTTGAAGCCACCATTGTATGGTGTATGCCCACAGATATGGTGCGTGGCCTTTGGGAGTTAACATACTCCGTCATATCCTCGGTTAAACCCGCACAAAATTGTTGTTTTTGCTCTCCAAAATCCATCTTTATGAAGACGATGGCTTTGAGATGTAAACCCCAAAACTTGTCTACATATTTGTGAATAGATTCGTAGGGAGAGAGCTTCAAGCTTCACCATTCGGTGAGTACTTTGTCTTTGGCATCGGTAGCCAAAAATTGCTTCATGATAGAAGCTCTTAAAGCTTTCCATGTTTGTGGAGCTTCACTGTTTACTCGTAGGCTAGACCACCATTGCCTGGTGGACTTTTAAAAATGCATAGCTACATGATTAGAGGGCTCCGTGAAGCCCTCATCTCCAAACTCCGCATCAAATTGTTGGATAAAGGCCAACACTTTATCCTTTGCACCAAAGGTGCCATCGTAGGTAAGGAAAGAGATATTCTTTCCTCCCTCTTGAACTTTTTGAGCTTGGATGACCTGGTCCAGGCGGCATAGGATTTCCTATGGCCTCTTCTTTTAGGTGGTTCAAGACATTAGGAAGAGAATGGGGTCTAGGAGGTCCTCTTTATCTGGTAGTTTAAGGAAGTCAAACCTCTAGTATTAAGAAAGCAATTAAAGGATGTCTTTTAAATTCAAACAATCAAAACGGCTAGTGTATTTGAATTCAAATTTCCCCCCAAAAATGAAATTCAAAATCTAGCGGGCAAATTCATATCATGTAGCATATATGTGGAAAGTGCTCGGTGTGTAGATTATAGATCTATAATCTCTGCTCAAATCAAAGATCATATGTAGGAGTTATGGAAGGCCAAAAATCGTGAAGTTGTCCACACCCTTTTTTGGGGGAAAAAGTGCATCCTTTGACCACTCTTACACCTCTCTTACACACCCACCATTCTTGCACACATGGCATGCGTCTATTTGTCAAAACGTTAGTCACCTCCATAATCTCATGGAAAATAAAGAGGCCCTCCTAGACCCCATCCTCTTCCTAATGGCTGCACCATCACTTTCTTCAGAAGAGGAAGAGTATGAGGAGGATAGAGAAGAGGGTGACCTCTTTCTCGCCTTTTTCTTCCCCTGTTCCTCCTTGTCTGCACCATCACTTTCTTCAGAAGAGGAAGAGGATGAGGAAGATGGAGAACAGGGTGACCTCTTTCTCGGCCTTTTCTTCTCTTGTTTCTCTCTTCCCTCTTTGAATTATGGTGTAGAGAAGTATACGATGGTATTCTCCATTTAGGGGGTGCCAGAGAGTGTTTTGCCCGCCATTTTCGTGAAGCCATCTCCGTCGAGGTGACGGGAGACTCACTTCTTTCTCGTTCTTTTGGTGGGGACTCTACCGTTGAAACTTGGGTTCTCCTTTGAGAGGGAGATGCATCATCATCAAGTAGTAAATTTTTGAGCCCTTCGTACGGATCCTCCTCTTCTTCCCTTATAGGAGAGAGTCCTCTTTTGGAAGTCTCACAAGGAGGCTTCCTAGGTACTCTCTCTTCTTGGTGGGGAGTTTGGAGAATACCATGGGTTTTAACCTTGGAGGGATGGATTTCCCAGGGCTTGTTGAAGCCTAGAAACAAGATAGTTTACAAGCATAGGGGCATCATTAGTTGCTCTTTCATTAGCAAAAACAAAGCTATCAAAAATAATTTAATCTCTTTTCCCTTCTCAGCCATACTAGCAATTTTTAGGTGTAATTTTTACTTGTACTTTGGCACTTCAAGCCCTAGTTGCTACTCTTCTTTACCTCCAAAGATAAGCACTCAAGCATCTATACCCATGGCTTGAATATTATTAATTGCAAGGAATAGAAGAGAGGGTTCAACAGAGCCAAAATAGCACCGATTCCTGTCAAGATTCTAATAGCTCAATAATGGTTAAGCCATAGGCAAGCCCTGTAGGAATCCATTATTAAGACCATAGCTCTCAACGGTATCGCTGTTGACTGCATAAAGGAGGCATGCTTCAAAGATGAAAAACCCCTACTCTACTTACTTTTTTGCAATTAATAACACCAACCATTTGTAGCAAGCTTGAGGACCTCTCTTCTTGAGCAAGAAAAGAGAAACCAATAGCTTTGATACCAAATATAACATTTAATGCACTAGTAACTTGTGTATAGCAAAAATTGATAACATAGTGAGCATTTCATTAAGAACAAGTTCCTAATGAGCATAGAGAGAGTACTTAATTTGAGAAATCAACATAGCAATTTACACCTAGCTAATTCATCATTGACAATACTTGAAAAGAGAGATAAATGGAACAATTGACAGTAGTTGAGGACAAGATTTACATGGAGCTGGTCCCCCCTCCATAAAGGCTTTGAATAGCTTCTCCCATCAAAGGAGACTTTTGTACAATACAATTCTTGTGTTCCTTGGCAAACTTGTTGGTGCAATGAAGATGGAAGCTTCATGAACCAAATTATGCTTGAAAAACACACCTAGTGTCCCTAGCCTCAATGCCAAGACCTCACACACCTTCAAAAATGGTGAGAGCTAGCAGGAATGAGGATAGATTGAGAGGAAGAAGATGTATCTTACAAGAAAGAAGTATTTTCCTCACATAATCCTCTAATAGCATAGCTTAGCTTAGTAATCCACATGGTAGAGGAGATGAGCATGCCATTGAAGCTTAGCTCTTGGTTGGATTTGCATTCCATAACCAAGAGTTGTTGGTGTAGGCCTCTACTTCTCAATGATTGGAGAAGGAGATGGAGTACTTCTTGCACACATGAGTTGTGTGTGTGTGTGTGTGTGTGTGTGTGTGTGTGTGTGTGTGTGTGTGTGTGTGTGTGTGTGTGTGTGTGTGTGTGTGTGTGTGTGTGTGTGTGTGTAGCGTTGTGTTAGAGTAAAATGCAGCCCTCTCTTGATCCCTCTTGCTAAATGCTCATGTTGGCCTCCCATTGGCTTTTGTAAAGCTTAGCCAATCACAAATTAGCAGCATAGTTGATAGGCTTTTGACAAGTGTCCCCCTTTCCCCTTTTGTGAGAGCTTTAGGTAATTAAATAATTCAATTAAACTCTCATTGGACCTCTTAATCTTCTAGCTAATAGGAATCAGGCAAGCCATTGGACTATTGAATGCTTTTTGGACCCCTTGGTAGACTGTCGAATAGTCTTTTAGGGAACTTAATTTCTATTGGTTCTTTTATCAAGAATTTTTTAATTGATTAGACTAAATTTACTCTAGCCTAATTCTTATTCGTCCACCTCTATGGGCATCCAATAGGATTTGAATGGAGATTGAGGGCAACTGGCCTAGGAGCCTGACATGTGTCCAGTATGCCCTTTGTGTAAATGGGGAGCCTTGGAGTGTGTGTGTGTTTCTCTTTCATCCCCTACTAAAAGGGCTCGCCCCCTCCTTCCTAGGGATGTGGGAAGACTTTTTAGTCTTCCCATGACCATCCAATTTTCCCTTGCTTTGGCCATTGGATAATTGTATTAGTTTTTGGAGCCTTAGCCTATGGAAGTCTTAATGGAGCTGAACCTTAGGTCTTTTAAGCCCCATTGAAGCACATTTCTCTTTTGCAGATTGTCCCCCTTTGAATCCCTATCTTTCCTCCTTTGGATCCCTGACAGAGACCGTTCTGGCAGCCTTACCAATATTCTAGCTTTTACTCCCCTAGTACTTCCCCATATTAAATGATCAATTTAACATGAGAAAATCATTTGGGAGTATAATATATTAGATTTTATGAAATTCATGAGCTGCCAAGAATGAAAAAAAAACCACTTGTGGACACTTGCGTGTCAAAACAACCAGCCCAATATGAGTCCAAAAGAGCATGTAAGTCTGGCGGCAATGAACAAACCAAGACGTAAAGTGCCACTAAGTAGTAGAAAATCCTCTTGATGTCTACCAACACTTAGACCTTGGGCTATGCATAAATCTGCTAACATGTGAGTCTACAAACTGAATATCCGGCCTCGTGTTGCACACATAAATGAGACAGCCAACAACAGTTCGGTAAAGAGTGACATTAGCAAGATCACCAGCATCATGTAGACTCAACTTCAAACCTCTTTCCATGGGAGTGGCAATAGGTTTGCAATCCTCAAGACCAAACTTACATAGCAATGTTTATATGTAACTTTTCTGCAATACCACCATCACACTACTTAAACTGTATGCCCAAGTAATGATGCAACAACCCCAAATATTTCATCTTGAATGTAGCATTCAAATCGGCCTTAAATTCAGTATTATGTACCTCATTGGGACCAGTGATCAACAAATCATCCACATAAAGAACAACAATGAGAAGTACATCACCCTCACGCTTGACACACAATTGGGAGTAGGGGATTGGAGGAAGCTTTATGAGGGAGCTTTTGAGGAATATTTTCTCAAAAAACTCAAAAATGATTATATTTTTGAAAAAGCTTTCTCCATGCTTGTGTTAGTGTGTCGAGGCAAAAAGACAAAAAATCTCTCTCTCTCTCTCTGCACTTTGTAGCACCTACTTAGGACAAGGCATAGTGATTATTATGTTCAAAAAAAGCCAAAATCAGCATCTGCCACACAAGAAACAAACAATAGACAAGTTTCTACCCCCTCTTTCACTATATATGATTTTTTCTATGACAACAAGCAAACAATACACATTTATTTATTTATAGACTTTTCATAGGTGTGCAGAGAGTGGCTGACCACTAACAACATTGTCTACAAAACATCTCAGTGTGTTGAGGCAAAAAGATGGAAAAGCTATCTTTTTGCTCTACATAGCACCTACTTAGAACGACCATAGTTATTTATTTATGGTCACAAAACCGTCAAAATCAGCAGCATATACCCAAGGAAAAATACAGACAAGTTTGTACACCCTCTTTCACTTCACATAATATGTGCTGCGACAAGCAAAAAGCATTCTTTACAAGTATTTGCGAGCAAACAAAACACATTTTATAATGCTAGAATGTTCAAAGCATGCAAATATAGTGGCTAACACAAACAACATTTGTTGCATAATGTGTTATCTTATTTCTAGGATACTATATGGGATGAGCTGGCGGATCCAGTTCCACAATGTCTGGATGCGGCTCGACAAAAGATGCTGCCTTTAGCGAACACTCAACTTCATCTACTACTCTCTTATCTTGGTCTTGAATCTCTCTCAGGCGATGTGCTTGCATCTGCAATACATTGTTCAATCTCTTGGAGACATCCTCATTGCTCTCAAACATTGTCATCATGCGGCTCATTTGGCTACCGATTAAGGCTAATGCACCGCAATCACCCCCGTATTGAACGACAACATCGTTCTCATTGGTGTATTGTGCAAGCAACTGTGAAAGGAACCAATGCCCACGTTCCATACCTCCTACACAACAATTTTATGTCAAAGGATTCAGTAACCTGAAACACAAAAACTATACTTAGAAGCAAAAAGAGACAGAATGTACCTCGCATTAGTGTCCCATCCTCCTCTTGTGTCCAATCATCTTCCTGCAGAGAATCGTACCAAGCATTATCTGATGGAATTTCAATGACCTCTGTAGTCCAAGTCTGCTCTTTTCTCATAGCTGACACCAACAATTTGTGCATGCTTCTACTCTTTGTCTTGCAAACAGGTGTCTTACACACAACCACATTCAAGTGATCTTCTCACCATCCAACAGCTGATGCCATTTCATGCACCATTCCATAATTATCTGACGTACAAAAAACCACAAAAACACCTCTGTCATCGGTTGTTGCCAATGCAAGACGTGCTAGCTGTCCAAAATGACATGCTTCCATCTTGTTCCAATCCGGGACTTCTATTTTAGACAACCCCTACATTGGCAAGTTTGATGGCAGGAAAAGAATAGATGCGTTCACCGATGAATCAGTGCATGACCCATCTCACAATGGCATTAGACACTTCTCCACCACGTGAGGGCTGACAATGCTTAACAGTGCATTTTTCAAGTCATCCTCTGTCTTGTCCCATCCTAGATGCAAAATCTAAACACGATCGCCATCGCCAGCTGCAAAACAAAAACATGAACTTAGCAAGAAACTCTTGAACATACTAGAACAAACATGTAACATGGATCATAAATTACCGATAGAAGGTATTGTAACTAGTGGCAAGTCCGAGACATGCAATATTTCTGTTTCTAGACTCGTGGAAAAATCTACCACCTCCTTTGCAGACATCTCACTTTTTTTTCCTGAACAACAAGACCATATCAACAAGTTGAACAATCAAGACTATGATTGTTACGAACATCAATAGAATGCACGTTTTTCTTTCATTCTAGCCTCTCTTTGAGAGCCAAAGGAGCGAACAAATTGTTCTATCTGCATAACAAAGCAAAATTGTTTGGTGAAATTGCATTGACACCTCAATGACGGCGCTTATAAATAGAGTGTTTTCAAATCACGGAATGATAGTATACTTGTGAAGTCGTATCAAACCCCTCCCCGTGAGGCAATTGAACACTAGACTCTGCTGTTGTGGAACTTCTACACCTGCATGTGCTCTTTCTTCTCTTTCTCGCACTATGTCCTTATGTGTTTTTCCTCGCTTATTGGGAAACATCCCTCATCATACTCCAAGAACCAAGGCAGGTCTTGGTAGACTCTTCCCTTGAAGTTGTGGGCAACTTGAAAAGGGTTGAACACGTGCTTTGGTTTACTGATCTCCAGCATTTTTTGCAAGCTAACAACACCTCTGATGTTGAATTCACGCTTTCGCAACCATCTCATACATTTTACAAAATTACAAGTACTTAACAGTAAGTTCTTTTAAAAGCAACCAGATAAATTGATCTAACCTGCAAAGGCATCTTTTTCTTGCATCCACCAATGCTTTGACCAACTCTAATTGAGTTCCCTTCTTCATTAGAGCCTGCTCATAAGTGAAGCTTCTTCCTCTATGAGTAAGCTTGGCATCATCAATGAGCGAGTCAAGGTCTAGATCAGGCATAGAGCTCAAATGTATACTTCGGATGCTGCTTTGTACGTTCCATGCTTCTCGTGCAATTGACGCCCAAAAAACCTCAATCCGCACAACGACTCCCTAAACACACCTAACTCTCCTGGGTTGTGAAAAAATCTATCATTACAATTTAACCCCATGCGAAGCCAAATAGGTAGACTGCTAAGGTGATGTTCAAATAGGTTCACCTATCTGTGGTATGTCTAAACTCTTAACGTCTGTTTGGTCTGTTGAAGCCATTGCACGGAGAATGAATTTTTTCTTCACAGGTAGAAGATCTGCACATGCCAGCCCGTACAATCTGTTCTCTATTAGCCACTTTGGGTGGCCGCTCCACTCGATTGTTCGCAATGTCCTGCATTGAGACCAACAAGGATCAATTCCATACTTTAGTGCATGACAAATCAAAACAACATACCTCCACCAATCATCTCCTAATGTTGGATGAACAATGGCCAATGCATGTTTTGTTATTTTTTTGGACGATGCATCTGTTTCAAAGAATGCCTTTTTGTAATTGGTTTGAAACTCTGAAGAAAGCATTCTATCCTTCTCGGCGATGATCTTTTTCAATGCAAGAGTGTACTTTTCTTGCATGTATTGCATACTGATAAATAAACTTTGCGAGATGCAATATCTAACATAAACTTGTGTAAAAAAACGATAGTGGCACTCACAGGATGTAGTAGTTGTGACATTAGAGCCACAGGCACATTATACCATGCTTTTCTCCCTACTTTCTTATCAATGTCTGCCTGCATCCAATTGTAGACAACACATGGCAATTTCTTCATGATTGCCTCCTTCGAAACAAGTCCATTGCTTGCACCATCCATAACATATCAGTGTAAGATGTTGCCACGAGTTCCGTCTCATTCAATCTACATCAGATCAACAAGCATAGGATGACAACATTATGTGATTTATAAATTCAGCACTTGATGCGAACCTACCTCAAGGTACTTACTTGTTTATATGCATCACTATGCACATCATGTCAGCCTCATTTGTAGAGTCTATTGCCACAAGCTCGACACGAACCCTTGGATGCAAATTGATATCTTTCTCATAGGATATGCCTACAATCACAACGAATTTACTTCCCAATTAATCCCAAAACACGCATTCAAGTTAACCACATAGAGAAGCAAAATTACTCTCGTTGGAGAAAGCACTTTGTTGGGGTAAAACTATGTAGAATATGAATT
The DNA here is from genome assembly GCF_014529385.1 of Adiantum capillus-veneris. NCBI lineage: Eukaryota > Viridiplantae > Streptophyta > Polypodiopsida > Polypodiales > Pteridaceae > Adiantum > Adiantum capillus-veneris. Next base: position 136,257,777 of record NC_140944.1, on the reverse strand, counting down.
AGTGGCAAGTAAAATTATTTACTTCAATGCATTAACTAGATTTTTTATTGTTACAGGAATTAGGTCTCCCCAATCTCAGAAAAATAAAAAATTATTTCAAAGCATATTAAGTGCATAAGTGAAGGGTGAGTTTAGGAAATGAAAAGTCAAATGAAGGTGAAAAGTCAAAAGGCATATGAAGGTGGAAGTCAAAAGACCTTTTGTGTCCATATAAAGAGGTGTTTTTCTTCTCCTTCATTTTTCTTTTAGCGTTTTCTTCTCTTCTCTTTAGCATTTTCCTTGCTCTCCCTCCCTCCCTCTCTCTCTCTCTCTCTCAACGTTGTACCCGTCCTTCCCAGCTAATACCATTGCAAATCTACGTGCTTCGTCATTGCCTGTTGTTACATGCCATAGACTAGCGCATCATTTCTCTTGTTGTTGAGGGAATCTTTGTAGGAATACCTTTTAATTTTTTTGAAGCCATTAGAAATACCTTTTAATTTTTTTGTTGTTGCAGGAAGTAGATGATTTTTAATACATTCCAACTACAAACCTTGCAGAAACAAAGCATGCCAGCTGGCTAGTTGGCGAGGGAAACAAAGAATTATTGAGCTTGTACCATGCATGCATTTTTTTATCTATCAAACTCATTGTTGCAAGGTGTGAAGATGCTTGCTTTTGTCGAAGGTAGATATCATGGAGCGAGTCTATCAGCAGAAAAACTTGGTCGACGTGTACAACAAGGAAAAGCACTAGGTCCATCACCCATTGCTAAAGACATTGAAGATGGTTAGGGAGGTATACCCCTCGCAAAAATGCTAGTACAATACATTGTGAGGAGGAGAACGCATCGCATCGACTTGAATATATTACACACAACGTTCCTCGCAATTGTCTAGGAACACAAACAACTTTTACAATGGTAGCTCAGGGGGTCAAAGATAATGACCAGTGGGCTGGTAGTAGAAGAGACAGATCTACATAAGACAATGTGGGCATTGCGTCATACACCAAAGGGTAGTAGAGTTCAATATCAAGGGTGGTTGGGTTCTAGATTTGGTAAATGCGAGAAAAACATAAAGAACATTGATGCAAGTGTGGTTGCACCATCCTTTTGGGGGATTTGTGCATGGGAAAGAGGTGATTTCAGTGGTCAAGGAAGCGCTTCAAAGGCACAATTCATGTGGTTTTGCAATGATAGTGTGGATCACACGTGGAAAATCTGTAACACAATCACTCAAATCCCTGTAAGAGTACCTAGAACTTGGCATGTGGAGAAGGGAACAAACATAAATGCCTTGGAGCTATTGGATTTGGAGACAAGGGGCTTCACAGTAAATAAGATCGCAGCAAGGACAACCAGCAATGTGCGCTATCGGCCAGGCGTATCAATTCAGGCCTCTATGAGAATTGAATCAGCCATAACCATGGAAGCACATGTTATTCAACACATTGTTGTAAAGGCAGGCATGCATGAAACATTCATAGTTGAGATGTCTTCTTCTCAAGTTCGAGAAGAGAGATACAAAGTGCATGTTGCCAGTAGTCCGATGTGTACATGTGGAGACTTTGCACACCGAGTGGTGCAAAGTAAACCATATATGGCGTGTAAGCACATCTACTACATTGTCCTACGCTATTTTGGCTTGGATTTGAACCACAATATGTTCGTCCATTAGAGCAAGCTTACAACTGACGATCTGTTGCGTGTGTTCAATTGTAGACATGCAATATAATTCCATTGAGCACTTCTGACTTTGTATGTAATTGTGGATTGATTTTGTATTGAAACTCTTTTAATAAGAATTCCATCTTCAAGATGATGTCATCTCAATTTTTGGAAAATTGCCGACTTTGTTCATAACATGTCTATTTGTTGGTTGGCACTAAAGGTCTTGTTTTGTCTACTTGGAGCTTACCATATTACTTTGTTTATATATGCTATGTGCTAGGTTGAAGTCGTTTTGCAGTTCATCTTCTTTGTGCATAACATATTTCTTTGCTAATAGATGATGTGTACTAAACTAAAATTGTGGTCTATGTCATGACTCACATGTGCTAAAAGTGTAGATTGTACCATATTGTCCTTCAAATATGGTTGTAGCATAAGTTTTATCAAAGACAACCATAGTTTGAAAATTTTGAGGGATTGATAAATGACAAAGAAATCTCTCTCCACCAGCACAACAGAGGAGAGAGCTTTTTACTAGAATATATTACTCAAGTAAAAGAACATGAAGAAGCTACCTCAAAAGCTTCCTTCAAAATCTCTCTCCGTACCAGTCCCCTACAATTGGGACCAGTGATCAGCAAATCACCCACATAAAGAACAACAATGAGATGTACATTGCCCTCACGCTTGACATACAATGTGCTTTCTATTATACTATTACGAAAGCCTCATTTGATCAAATGAGTGTCAACTTTCTCATACCAAGCACGAGGAGATCGCTTCAACTCATATAAAGCCTTCTTACATCTGCACACTTTGTCCCCTTATCCTTTCTTGACAAAACCACGAGGCTGCATTACATAAACTTCCTCAAATATGTCACCATTCAAGAAAGCAGTAACAATGTCTGACTGATGTACATCCCAACCAAAATGAGCTGCCAATGCACATAGAAAATGAACATTAATCATACAACAAGTGGGAGAAAAAGTTTCTTCATAATCAATTACTTTTTGCTGCACATATCCTTTTGCAACAAGTCAAGCCTTATGGTGATGAACCTCACCATCTGGCTTGCGTTTCAACTTGTAAACCCACTTTGTACCTATGGCCTTTTTGCCAGGAGGCAAATCACATAAAATCCATGTGTCATTTTCTATAAGTGCATCATATTCTGATTGCATGGCAGCCATCCAATTTTTTGAATTTTGTGCTTCATCAAAAGACAGAGGTTCCTCAACAGCATGTAAGATAGACACAACCAAAGCATCACAATCTAATGCATAAGAGACATGGTGAGAACCTAAATGAGTACAAATAGACAAAGGTGCATCCAATTTACTATCAGGAAAAGTGTGCACCAGTCATTTTGGCATACCTCTAGCCTGCTCTTTCAGCCCTTACCTCATCAAGTACATCATGTACATCTGCATCAGTAATAGGCTGATCTGTAACATTTTCAAAAACCCCCATAGGCTATACAGCTGCCTCATTGGAATTAACATTTGTACTTCCACCACTGAAAAGAGGCAACAAACTGTCATAAATGTCCTACGAGCTTACATTACTGTCTCTAGTACATGACAGCAAAGGTTGAACAGAATCTTCCACAAACACAACATCACGTGAGACCAAAATGCGCTTTCTTTGTGGATGGTACAACCTGTAACCATTTCTTTCAGCACTATAACCAACAAGAATACATTTGACAGCCTTATCATCCAATTTTCTACCAGGTGCTTGTGGCACTAAACCATAAGCCAAACAGCCAAAAACACGCATGTGCTCAATAGATGGCTTTCTATCATGCCATGCTTCATATGGAGTCATAGACTGCAATGATTTTTTAGGACACCTGTTGAGAACATAAGTGGCACAAATGAGAGCTTCGAGCCAAAACAAATGTGGTAAAGCTTGACTCTTGACCATACATCTTGCCATTTCCGCATCTTGCCATTTTCGTAAGAGACCTGTTTTTCCTCTCAGCAACACCATTTTGCTGAGGTGTATACGGCATTGTACATTGGTGTTTTATCCCATGACTAGCCAGAAATGCATTAAATTCATGCGACATATACTCCCCCCCTCAATCAGAATGGAGGATGCCCATAGTACATTTTGAGACATTTTTAGCCATAGTAATAAATTTCTTGAAGCACATGAACACTTCGGACTTAGCTTTCAATGGATATACCCATGCATGCTTGGAGTAGTCATCAATGAAAGTCACAAAGTATAAGTAATTTTCCAAGGATGGAGTTTGCATAGACCTACAAACATCACTATGCACAAGTTGCAATCTACATGTAGCATGAACTGACCCATCCTTTGGAAACTTACCACGCTACATTTTACCCAAAATACAGCCTTCACAAACATGTTTGATAGGTGCTTCAAGAGGCATCAAAGAAGCAACCATATCAGATTTCTGCAAACGTAGCAAACTGGCTAAATTCAGATGCCCAAAATGTGCATGCCACAATTTTGCATCTGAAATAGCCCTTGAATCTGCAACTGCATTTGCAAAATTTTGTCTACACTTGTCATACAAAGTGAGCTTATATAACCCATGGCACAAAAGGCCAGATGTAACAATTTCATCACCAAAACTAAGATCATGAACTATACATCTGTCATACACAAATTTGACTATAAGTCCAAGTCTAGCAAGTGCAGATACATACAAAAGATTCTTCTTGATTCCAGGTACATAAAGTGCATTAACAAGTGTGAAAGAACTGCCATTTGCAGTAATAAGCACAATCTTTCCAACTCCTTAAACAGGATAAGAGGCATTGTTGGCACAAGTCACCATATTCCCATGAGGGACAGACTGAATAGAGGTAAACAAACCACGATGTGAGGTAATGTGCTTTGTAGCACCACTGTCAAAATACCACACATGTGAATTTGCAGCAACTAACATACATGCATCATGGACAATAGGATCATAAGTACACTCTGCACTAAATGCCCATTCTGCATCAACAGCAGCATCACAATCTCCTTTGATAGAAGACTCTACAATCGCTGCACTTGTAATGGAAATGGCCTATGAACTTTGAGAATAGAAAAATTAAGTGAATTAGAGTGAGTATTTTTGTGAGATTACTTTGAAACCATAGAGGGTGAACTTAATTGATGGTAGCAACAAGAACATAGTACTTAATTAACTTTGCATGAACAATACTTTTGCAAGAGAGAGAGTATTAGAGAACATGACAATAGTTGAGGGCCGGATTTACTTGGAGCTGTTCCCCCCTCCAAAAGGCTGTTTGTATTATAGATTCTCCCATCAAGAGAGACTTGGTACAATACAATCTTTGTGTTCCTTGTGACCTTGGTAATGCTATGAAGATGGAAAGCTTCATGCATCAAGAGCATAACATAAACTTTGAAAAAAGCATTAACTATCCCAAGCCTCAGTCCCAAATCCTCAAACACCTTCGAAGGTGGAGAGAGCTAGCGGGGAATGAGGGTAGGGAAGAGGAAGAAGAATCATTCATAGGAGAAAGAAATAGTTCCTCACTTATCATCATTCTTCTTGCTTAGCATAGCATAATAACGTAGTAACGAAGATGAACAAGATGGAAATCTTAAGCATTGAAGCATGGCTCTTGGTTGGATTTGCATTCCATAGCCAAGATTGTTGGTATAGGCTCTCAACTTCTCAACAAGCTTGGAGAAGGAGATGGATCTCTTGCACTTTGCACTCCACACAATGAGAGAATATGTGTGTGTGTGTGTGTGGGAGAGTATACCCCCCCCCCTCAAGCTTGGTCCACTTCTCTCTCTCTCTCTCTCTCTCTCTCTCTCTCTCTCTCTCTCTCTCTCTCTCTCTCTCTCTCTCTCTCTCTCTCTCGTATTATTTAATTATATCATTTGGACATGTGTCCTCTTTTTCCTCTTTGAGAGATTATTTATCTTTATGCATCTAAATTCTCATTATAGGTCCCTTACAATCTTCTCACGTTATACATTAACATGATAACATAGTGCACCCCCCGAGACAAAGTGCTGCCAGTAGAAGCATTAGGAACATAAGAATTTCCACTCGCAACAAAACCCTAAGAAGTGGATACATTGTTGTTCCCACCTTTTCTTTGAGCTGCAATAAAAGCATGTTCCACTGTACACTACCTAGTCTTGTTTTTTTTGAAAAGTGATTCTTGCAATAGCAATGTGCATAATACATCAAACTTGACAACTTCAGGATTTCCTTGGGTCATAAGTCTCCAACTACTAGCAAAAGTCTGGTAAGAATCTGGCAAAGCATCAAGAACAGTCTGCACAAGTGAACTGTCAAAAATGACTTCTCCTGCAGATATAGTTGCTCATTAACATCCTTGACACCAGCAAGGAAAGTCTCCACTTTCTCTTCTCATGCATAAACTTCGATTCTAGCTATTTACGGCGCAAAGCAATTTTAGCCTCATTGCGGCTTGCATAAAGACCAGTCAGAATATCCCAAGCCGGTTTTGCAGATTTCACTAAACAAATGTGAGGAGTAATGGTGTGCTTCATAGATAGCGCAATCAACGCATGAGCCTACACGTCCTTTACATCTTAACGAGCTTGTTCTGTTGTAGGCAAAACAATTCTAACAACAGCAATCCTTGCAGCAAGACCTCCAACATACTCAACATCGCCTACATTCTCAGAACTAGGACGTACATCAATGCCCTGCACAATATTCCAGACACCCTTTAACACAAGAACATGTTGCATCATGTAAGCCCACATAGGGTAATTGTCCCCATCCAATCTGTCCTCAACAACAAACATCTTGAACACATCTGCGTTGTTTTCAGCCATGGTAAATGCTGCACCTGATGTGAAAACTGCCCGAAAAGAGAATAAAGAAATCGGGAACATCATGTGCTATATAGCACAAACCGTAGAAGATTGTAAGGGACCTATTATGCAAAAAACAGCACTGACAAAAATTCTGCACAAAATGATGACATAGCATGTGCAATACTGCCTCTAGTGGAAACGGAGGCCAAAATGAGCCCGAATAAAAAATCTGATCAAACGAAGCTAAAATTTATCCAAAATCTGAGTAGACGAGCTTATCCAAAAAAATTGTCGACCTTCAAGCACTCACCAAATCTCACTGCAATCAGAGAAAGTGAGCAGGTGTGTGCTGGAGTTGCTGGAGAGTAATCCCGAGAGGATGCAACTTGCTCTGATACCAATTGTTGGAATTAGGGTTGTAGGGAAACCCACACAGCTTGGAGAAGTTGAAGGAAGCTCAAGACACACAACAGAGAGTATATTACTTAGTGTGCAATGGAAAGATAGATAGCCCTAGAATGAATGGGCGTATATACAATGCACGGGGGGAAAAACCTCCTAGAGGGAAAAAATGCCCGGCGGTCCTAAGTGTGTTCACACACATCACTACCACATGTATATGGTAACATAAAAGTGGTAAGAGACTAGAGTATACAATGGCTAAGAGGGGGTAATGTGATGTGAAGTAGTGTAGACAAGGATGAAGCGTTATGGGCAAGGTCTCAAAGTGAAGACTATATGCATTGGATATACAAACATGATATGCAAAATCTACCTACCTTGTTCTAGTAGCATAGTGTGGGTTAATTTATTTTAGCTCTGGGGTTGTTCTTTGATCTTTGTCATATCTACGTTAGAGTGTGGGTATTGCGTAGCCTAGTGTACTCTATCTCTTTGTTGTGTGGGTGGGCCTTTAAAAACAATTTGTATTATTAGTTGTTTCCCTTCGCTATGTGGGATGGACCTATAGGAAGACCTTTCTAGGAGAATGAAGATTGAGTGAAAACCTTGTGAAAACCACCCCAATCTATGTTAGTGTCCTTACTCAAGAAGTTTTAGAGAGCTTGACTCTTCAAATAGGATAAGATATCTGTGTAATAGCGGTATATGCTCTTACAACTACATACATAGTTCTCCTCACTCTTCACATTGTAATAGAAATTCATAGATAATTATTTATTATAGCTAACAAGTGGCAAAAGCACAAGCGAACTATGGACTATGCAAAAGGACAACAAGTGTATGGATATTTCATTATTAAAATGCTCCTTATGAGCTATGGTCGCTTTATGCCCGGGCATACAGTTTATGATCGCTTTTGAGAATTTGTCAATCTATAAATAAATACATGCAAGAGGAGAATGCTCTGATCATAGAAAACAAACTCTATCTCAAGCACTATTCCACAAAGTTTGGCCAAGATATGGACAACCATAATAGTTATGTAGCTGCTCAAGTCAAGCACATCTCCCCTTATGTGGATTGGCACAAATGTGTTCATTGTCTTGTCTATATGTTACTCTCAAACAATGTTATGTTGAACAGTTAAGAGAGAAAAGAACTTGTGAATCAAGGTATATAGAGTTTGGATCTCTAGCAATGATCATAAGCACTCGTTAACACAAAAACATCTAGGAGAGTAGACCTTTTGGTTAGTACATCAGCAAGATTATCATTGTGTGACTCTTGACAAGCTCAATGCACTTGTCCTTAAGCACCCTTCAAATTGGTTTCCATGACAATTGGATATCACTCTCACTATCGCAATACAAAACTGGAACTTTTGCATTGATACCCAAATCTCCCACTAGGCAAGTAAGCCATATAGATTCCTTGCTAGCATCTAATGAAACAATATACTCCTCTCTATGGTAGACTGAGATGTACAGACTTGCAAACAAGATTGTCATGAAACTACACCACGAGTGAATATAAAGAAGTAACTTGATGTAAACCCTAAGATGTCCACATTCATTGCATAATTTGTATTTTGGCTTCCAACTCCACATGCACCTTTGCTTCCAAAGCAGCCACACCACTCTTTTGTACCATTCAAAAATCTCATTATACCTTTCACTGTCTTCCAATGCTTCTTGCCAAGATTCTCCATAAATCTACTAGCAACTTCGATTGCAAATGCAATGTTTGGATAAGTAATCATGGCATACATCAAGAACCAACATAAGGAATCTTGACTATCTCATCCCTTAAATTACAGTTACAAGTCATCTTTCCTTTTAGTTTATATCAAACCACCTTTCTTACATGGAGGTATGTTTTTTGTGAGAATCACAACATGGCATATTCAATCAAAACTTGTGTGCATGAATTCCAACTATACATAGAAGTGTGTGAAGCGTACAATTAATCATAAGAGCATAGCGCTACACTTCAAAATCACCCTTTGTGAGATAAGTGCAACTTCATAAATTTGGCTAATTAAGTCTATCCTGTTTTAGCTCATCAGTCCGATTGATTCAATGCCGTTCAATGCAGATGTCAAAATCTGTCATAAAATATAATATCTAACTTTACCAAATGATTTTCCCATATTAAATTGATCATTTAATATGGGAAGATAAAAGGGGAACAAAAATTACAATATAGATATGTGCTTCTAGACCTATAAACAAGGGACCAAAAGGAGAAATGGTTGCATCTCAATAGGGGTCCAAAAGGAGACGGTCTACCAAAGAGCAATGTGCAATAAGTGCTTCTAGATTTACCTCAGCAAGGGACCAAGAGGAGAGATGGTTACATCTCAATAGGGGCCAAAAGGAGGTTGTCTATCAAAGAGCAACGTGCATCTAATGGAACTTAAAAGACCTTAGGGTTAGCTTCATTAAGGACCTCTAAAAGTTAGTGTTAAAAATTCCTTTGACCTTAGGCAAGCTAGGGCTGACCTTGAGGTGGGAATCCTACCCAAGCATGAGGTGCTCGTCGGCTTCCTACTAAAGTGCTTAAAGTGTCTGTGGGAACCTTGCCCAAGATTGAGGTGATTCTCAAGCTTAAATGACTAAGGTTCTTGAAGTGTTCAATTCAAAGATAAACTCTCAAGAGGCATTAATGGTTTCCATGCTTAAATGACTTAGTGCTTGAAGTGTTCAATTCAAACCAAATGACTTAAGAAGCATAAAAGACATATGTCAAAATCCTCCACATGTGGCCCTCATGATGTGATTGAATCCTATTGGATAGGCTTTAAATGGGTCCAATGAGAATTTAGATGCATAAAAATAAATAATTAAGTTCTTTCTCTCAAAGAGGAAAACAAGGACACATGTCCAAATGATATAATTAAATAATATGAGAGAGAGAGAGAAGTGGACCAAGATTGAGAGGGGTATACTCTCCCACACACACTCACATTCTCTCATTGTGTGGAGTGTAAAGTGCAAGAGCTCCATCTCCTTCTCCAAGCTTGTTGAGAAGTTGAGAGCCTACATCAACAACCTTGGCTATGGAATGCAAATCCAACCAAGAGCTATTCTTCAATGCTTAAGCTTGTCATCTTCTTCATCTTCATTACTATTCTATTATGCTATGTTAAGCAAGAAGAGTGATGATAAGTGAGGAACTATTTCTTTCTGAATGATTCTTCTTCCTCTTCCCTACCCTCATTCCTTGCTAGCTCTCTCCACCTTCGAAGGTGTTTGAGGCCTTGGGGCTGAGGCTTGGGATAGTTAATGCTTTTTGTAAAGTTTATGCTATGCTCGTGATGCATGAAGCTTTCCGTCTTCATAGCATCACCAAGGTCACAAGAAACACAAAGATTGTATTGTACCAAGTCTCTCTTGATGGGATAATCTTTAATACAAACGCCTTTTGGAGGGGGGACCGCCGGCTCCAAGTAAATCCGGTCCTCAACTATTGTCATGTTCTCTAATACTCTCTTTCTTGCAAAAGTATTGTTCATACCATGTTTATGTTTCTACCATCAATTAAGTTCACCCTCTATGTTCTCAAAGGGATCTCACAAAAATGTTCACTTTAATTCTCTTCATTCCGCTATTCTCAAAGTTCATAGGCCATTCCCATTACATTGGTATCGGAGCATTTGGTTTCTCTTTTCTTGGTTAAGAAGAGAGGTCCTTAAGTAGCCTATTAGTGGTTGATTTTTAAAATTATATTAGGTTAAGTGGGACTGAGATCTATTATCAATTTTGTTGAGCCCACTATGTAGGATATGGTGCACACCTCGGAAGCTTTGGTCTCAATAATGGGATCTTTTTAGACTTGCCTACGGCTTTACCTTTATTGAGCCATAAGAAGTCCGAAAGGAGCTATCCCTTGGCAATTCCACTATGTTAGACCCACTTCACTACTCTCTAGAATTAACCAATTCAAGCCATGGGTGTAGATACTCAAGTGCTTATTTTCAAAAGCTAAGAGGGGTAGCAACTAAGGTTTTGAATTGCCGAAGGATACACTAAGTAAACACATAAGTATAATTAGCATGAATGACGATAGCCAAGAGAGTAGAATGAACATTGATAGCTTTGATTTTGCACATGAAGGTGCTAATGATGATGCCCCCATGTTTATCAATTATCTTGTTGCTAGGTTGCATCAAGATATGGGCAATGCATCAAGCTATGGGCAACCCTACTTTGCAAGCCGAAGTTACCCAACAACTTCGTGCTTATGGGATTTCCCTTCCTCTCCAAAGAGGAGAAAGCTTTTAGAAGGCCTCTTGATGAGACTCCAAAAAGAAGACTCTCTCCCATAAGAGAGGAGGAATCCAAAGAACGAGAAAGAATTGAATCCCTAAATTCCCCTAAAGATGTGGCTCCAAGAAGACAACAGTCTAAACTATTTCCAACTCCTCCCAAGAGAAAATGATCAACCCATAATCCTTCTCCTCATCACTCTGGAAAGGGAAGAGAGGAAACAAAGGAAGAAAAAGGCAAGAAAGAGGTCACGCTCTTCTCCTTCTTCTTCACCTTCCTCCTCTTTCGACAAAAGCTATGGCTATTCTCCTAGAGAATACAAGAGGGGAGGACAACGCAAATCATACACTGCATGATGAAGATCACAAAAGCTCAATAAATTAAAAAGGGAGAAAAAAGTATCTCTTTTCTCACCTATGATGGCACCTTTGATGCTACGGACAAAGTATTGGCCTTCATCCAACAATTTGATGCGGCCTTTGGAGACGAAGGCTTCACGGAGTCCTCCAAGCTACACCATGTAGCTATGTATCCCAGAAATCTTCTCGTCAATGGTGGGCTAGCCTTCTTGGCAACGGTGAGGCTCCAAAGACATGGAAAAACTCTACGAGTTTCCATCATGAAGCAATTCCTTGCAAGCAATGCAAAGGACAAAGCACTTATCAAGTGTGGTGGGGCTTGAAGCTGTCTTCAACGAGTGTATCCACAAATATGTAGACAAGTTTTGGTCTGTAAATCTCAAAGCTACAGTCTTTCAAGGATAGACTCCGTCGAACAAAAGCAACAATTTTGTGCGGTATTACCTCAAGAAATGGCCGAGTATGTCAACTCACAAACGGCCTATCACTATCACTGAAGTCATCCACCACACTATGGTTGCTTCAAGGATCAATTTTCAACAAGGGTAAGAAGAAATTTCAAGCCCATGGAAAACAAGGATCGAAATGAAACTAAAGGGAAGAGCAATGCTCAAAACTCTTCCCAAGGCAACACCAACAACAACAAGGCCAAGAAGAAAGGAGCTTACAAAGGTAAAAATAAGCTCTCTCTCGAAGAATTAGAGACATTTCGTAAAGATCATAAATGTTGTAAGTGTGGGGAGCAAGGACACAATTATCGTTCTTGCCCCAAAAGAAATGTACTCAACGACACTCCTAGAGCTTCCATGGTTGAAGCTCCAAAAGAGGATACTTATTACAAAGGCTCGTCACTCTTCTATGCTTGGGAAAAAGGGAGCACGATGCCTTCATCTTGTTTGACCCTGGCTCTACTCACAACTTTATATCAACGGAGTTGGCCACCAAGTTGGGCATTCAAGCTTTCGAGATTGGAGATAATGTAACTGCCTATGGAACTTTAAAGGGATAGCAAATCTCCGTTACTCCCTTGATTGGGAAGTTGAGGCTTCATGTCCAAAGATACATTGACAAAGAATATTTTTCTTTATCTCTCCTCTCCAACATGAGGATGTTATCCTAGAGGCACCATGGTTCAACCGCATGGTTGCCAACATGAAGTTCCCTGAAAGGAGAATCTATTTGACCTATAGGGAAAAGATCATGTACATAGATGCTAATGATTTGGGGAACACCATATCGATACGCTTGCTTTTGATAAGTCAATTCAAAGCTCTATTTTTGCGTACAAGATTTTTGTTAGAAAATCTGTAAATGATTCTAATATTTTCACAAGTAGCAATAAAGGGAATCAAGAGGAATTAGAGTTTTCTAATTTCCTAAATGGATTCTAAGATGTTTTCATTGATGACATCCCTAGTGAGCCACCTCCAAAACGGGGATGATGACCATGCAATAGAGCTTCTACTAGGAAGCTCACCACCTAATAAACCTCATTATTGAGTTTCACAAGCTCAACAAGAGGAGATCATGAGGCAAAGTACATGAATTGGTGGAAAAAGGGATGGTGAGGCATAGCTCCTCTCCATTCTGTTCACCAGTACTTTTAGTGCAAAAGAAAGATGGCACATATCACATGTTTATCGACTATAAAGCACTAAATAGGATCACTATTTAAAAAAAAGATTTCCCGTCCCACGGGTAGAAGATCTATTTGATAAGTTACAAGTTTTGGCTTGGCAAATGCTCAAACTGCATTCAAACTCACGATGGACAAAAATCTTCAGGCCACTCAAATTCTCTTAAGGAGTACACACCTCGAGATAATCTTTCAAGTTGTGAGAGAGAATAAGCTTTTCATTAATCAAAAGAAAAGTGAATTTTCCTACAAGAGATTCAATATTTAGGTCACATTATCTCTCAAGATGGTATATGTATGAATCCATCAAAGTTGGAGGTAAAACCTTGGCCTAATCCAAGGAATCTAAATGAGCTAAGAATCTTTATTGGTATATGTGCATACTATAGACGCTTCATAGCAAAGTTCTCTCAAATAGCAGGGCCATTGCATAACTTAACAAGGAAGAATTAAGTACTCATGGACTGCTAAAGGACAAAATGCTTTTGACAGGCTCAAAGAGAAGCTTACCTCCCAATCAGTCCTTATGCTTCCGGATCACTCAAAGCCATTTGAGGTCCAATGTGATGCTTGTGGTCATTGCCTTGGAGCAATTTTTCTTCAAGAAGGGCATGCCATAGCATATGAAAACCGAAGGCTCAATGCCGATGAACGAGTCTTGGGCATATACATAAAAGAGCTTTCAACTGTTCTACATGCCCTATACACATGGAAGCACTATCTCTTGGGGGCTCCATTCATCCTACGAATGGATCACAAAGCCTCAAGAACTTCATGATGCAAACCGAGCTTTCCAATAAACAAATGAAGTGGGAAAATTTTCTTTTGAAATTAAAATATCATATTGCTCACATGACTGGCAAGCACAATCAAGTGATCGATGCACTTTCACGACGGCCAAGGGTGAATGTGGTGTCTATAGCAAGTCGCAATGATCTATCTTTTATGATACATGAGTATGCTACTGACCTAGACTTTAAGACATAACTACAACCTTTGCATTATGGAAGAAAAAAAAGAACCATTCACCTTGGAGGATGGTTATCTTCCAAACGGCAATAGGCTATGTGTTACTCATCCATACAATAAGAAAGTCTTGTATGAATCCCATGCTTCTCATTATGCGGGGCAAAGAAGGATTCCATAATCTACTCTTTGAGGAGTAGAAATGCATTTTTGTTGGTCTACCATGAAAAGTAAACATACAAGAGTATGTTTCAAAATGCGTGGTATATCAAAATTTGAAATTTGATTGAGCGAAGTAACTTGGATTGTTTTAGTCAACAGGCTTAGCAAGAAAACACACTCTATGCCTGTCAAAAAGACTATTAAGGAACATCAAATGACAACCCTCTTTAGATCTCAAATTTTCAAGTATCATGGCTTGCCAACATCCATAGTGTCAGGCAAAGATCTTAGAATGACTAGTAATTTCTAGAAGGGTCTCTTTGAGAATCTAGGAAGTAGATTAAATTTCTATTTTGGCCTATTATCCACAAACGGACGACCAAAGTGAAATAACTAATCTAATGATTCTTGAATCTACTAAAAGCCTATGTCATGGAAGTAGATCAACTTTCTCAATGAGTGAAGTACCTACCTCTTATAGAGTGCATACAATGACATTGCCTTCTATGGGGAAAGCACCTTTTGAGGTTAAAGAGGGAAGATCCAAAAGTCCCTTACTAAAGTCCCTTACTGCTTAAAGTATATGGGAAGATCTTTGCTACTGATAAATATAGCCGAAACTTACAAAAATCTTTTCCAAAGATTAAAAAGGTTATATCCATCTCACAACAAAGGCAAAAAGGGTTGTTGTTAATAAGCACATAAGAGCCTTAGCCTTTTAAAAAACGATTGGGTCTTCCTAAAGTTTCTCAAGGCTCATCTAAGGCATACTACAAGCAAGAATCCTATGAGCCACCAAGAGTATTATGCTAAACTAGAAAAAAGATACTATGGTCCTTTCTTTTAAAATTCTTAAGCCAATCAATGAGATGACTTATTAGTTAAAGTTTCTCAACCATTGGCTCATTCACAATGCTAACCATGTGAGCCTACTCAAGCCTTACAAAGGAGAGCCACAAAAAGAATTAGTAATTGAGGACCCGCCAGAGATCGAAGATCAAGAAGAGGTGTTGCAACTTGAATCGATTCTTCGACACGAAGACAAGGTACTAAGAAACGATAAGATTATCCAATGATATCTAGTTAAGTTTAAAGATTATCCTTTTAAAGATGCTAGAGGGATGCAAACAACCTAGCGTAAGGATAATATGAACCTTGTCGATGCTTACAATGCTACACTAGAGTAAGCAAATGAAAACGCATTTTAAATGAAAAATGTTTTTGTCTTATAAGACTCATTCTCTTTCTCTTATTGTGCACAAAATTTAATAAGTATGCATGCTTAGGATCATGTTCGTGCTGACGACGTCTCCCAAACACCAAGTAGAACTTGTCACTCTACTTTGGAAGCATGATATGAACTAAAGAGCAGACATGCTTGCGGAAGCTAAGTCTCCCGAGCAACAAATGCATCAGTCATCCATTCTGGAATGATGTCTTAGGGTAAAAATGGATCCTCTATCCGCTAAGAAACATGGACTAATGACTAGGCTTTATCTTCTCTACCTCATAGTCGAGGACGACTATGACTTCAAGAGAGAGGTAATGTCATAAAATATAATATCTAACTTTGCCAAATGATTTTCTCATATCAATCTCATCATTTAATATGGGAAGATAAAAAAGGAACAAGAATTAGGATGTAGATATGTGCTTCTAGATCTATCTCAACAAGGGACATGTCAAACTGATCATTTAATATGGGAAGATAAAAAGGGAACAAGAATTAATATATAGATATGTGCTTCTAGACCTATCTCAACAAGGGAACAAAAGGAGAAATGGTTGCATCTCAGTAGGGGTCCAAAAGGAGACGGTCTACCAAAGAGCAATGTGCAATAAGTGCTTCTAGACTTACCTCAGCAACAAGGGACCAAGAGGAGAGATGGTTACATGTCAATAGGGGTCCAAAAGGAGGTAGTCTATCAAAGAGAAACGTGCATCTAATGGAACTTAAAAGACCTTAGGGTTAACTTCATTAAAGACCTCCAAACGTTAGTATTAAAAATCCTTTTGACCTACCCAAGCTAGGCTTTGAATCCTACCCAAGCATAAGGTGCTTGTCGGTTTGATAACTAAAGTGCTTAAAGTGTTTGTGGGAACCTTGCCCAATCTTGAGGTGATTCTCATGCTTAAATGACTAAGGTTCTTGAAGTGTTCAATTCAAAGATAAACTCTCAAAAGGCATAAACGGTTTCCATGTTTAAATGACTTAGTGCTTGAAGTGCTCAATTCAAACCAAATTTAAGAAACCCAATGGGAATTTAGATGCATAAAAATAAATAATTAAGTTCTTTCTCTCAAAGAGGAAAAAGAGGACACCTGTCTAAATGATATAATTAAATAATACGAAAGAGAGAGAGAGAGAGAGAGAGAGAGAGAGAGAAAGAGAGAGAGGTGGACCAAGCTTGAGAGGGGTATACTCTCCCACACACACACACACACATTCTCTCATTGTGTGGAGTGCAAAGTGCAAGAGCTCCATCTCCTTCTCCAAGCTTGTGGAGAAGTTGAGAGCCTACACCAGCAATCTTGGCTATGGAATGCAAATCCAACCAAGAGCCATGCTTCAATGCTTAAGCTTGTCATCTTCATTAATATGTTATTATGCTATGTTAAGCAAGAAGAGTGATGATAAGTGAGGAACTATTTCTTTCTTCTCTGAATGATTCTTCTTCCTCTTCCCTACCCTCAATCCCCGCTAGCTCTCTCCACCTTTGAAGGTGTTTGAGGCCTTGGGACTTAGGCTTGAGATAGTTAATTCTTTTTGCAAAGATTATGCTATGCTCCTAATGCATTAATCTTTCCATCTTCATAGCATCACCAAGGTTCACAAAGAACACAAATATTGTATTGTACCAAGTCTCTCTTGATGGGAGAATTTATAATAAAAATGCCTTTTGGAGGGGGGACCGGCTCCAAGTAAATCCAGCCCTCAACTATTGTCATGTTCTCTAATACTCTGTCTCTTGCAAAAGTATTGTTCGTACCAATTTAATTAAGTACTATGTTTATGTTGCTACCATCAATAACGTTCACCCTCTATGTTCTCAAAGTGATCTCACAAAAATGCTCACTTTAATTCTCTTAATTCCTCTATTCTCAAAGTTCACTCCTTTGATGGGAGAAGCTATAATACAAAGCCTTTATGGAGGGGGGACCGGCTCCATGTAAATCCTGTCCTCAACTGTTGTCAATTGTTCTATTGCTCTCTTTCTTTTCAGGTATTGTCAATGCCAAATTAGCTAGGTGTTAAATTGCTATGTTGCTTCCTCAAATTAAGTACTCTCTCTATGCTCATTAGGAACTTGTTCTTAATGAAATGCTCACTATGTTATAAATTTCCACTACACACAAGTTACTACTGCATTAAATGTTACAAGATGTGTGTTCTAGTGAGAGTTTTTGAATGGAGGTAAAAAATTTTATAGTTGAAAAATCTTATAGTGGCCTTGCAACCTATTCATGTGTTGCTGCTTATCACCAACATGGAGGACTCAACATTGGGGCTAGTTTACCATCTGCTTATGCAGATGAACTGCCACATATTGTAGGGCGCGTTTCTTTATATCATCAATGCTAAGCTTGTTTGTTACCTTCATCCTTGTTAGATGTTTTTTTATAACTTTATTGAAATGAAGAATCACATTGCAGAGTGCACTTCTTTATCTCATCAATGGTAAGTTTGTTTGTTGCCTTCATCCTTGTTAGTTATTGAGATGAAGAACCACATTGCAAAGTGTATTTCTTTATCTCATGGAACCTAACTTGAAATGGATTCGGCAGAAAAAGGAGCACTTATCTTCTCCACAAACCGTAAAATCAATCAAGCAATGGAGAGTTAAGCCTCAAAAGACTCCACCATACCAAGCACACCAACCTACCAATGGCAAGAAAAAGCTCGACAACAGTCAAAAGTGCTACCAACAGCTCAGGCAATCAGTGTGCTGAAGCATCTTGATGGTACAATCAAACAAAGAGCACACAAGCTACAAGATTTGCTCTTTGGAAGGCTCATAAAAAATCCTCGACATCAAAAACCCTTGAGTTAATTACTCAAGATCCAGCTCTTGCACATTATATTGGTTTGAACTGCATTAATCTTCAAATCATGGTAGAGCCAACCATGGCTATCCATAAGACATGATTGTTCAACCCATGCACACAGTCGTCTCGGAGTACGCCATCTAGGAGGGGTGGAAGGGCATTAAGTAATTAAGGGCAATGTATGTTACCTTCTTCTTTGTCAAATGTTCATTTATGAATTTATTGAAATGTTAGTTTGTTATGGCTTTATGCAGATGGGATTACATAATGGCTATTGTGGAGAGACAAAAGACATTCATGGGATGGTTGCATACCTCCATCCTCTCTACAAAAAGCCAGGAACTATTCCATAACAGGGATTTTTTTACACTACCAAATGCATACATTAGAGTCATGTATGATGCAAATGCGTAGCTGGAGATTAATGTTGACAAGATTCATCAATAGCTTCGGTCCCCCATCCTTTGTGTGACAAGTGGAACTAAGACAAGAGGCTTGCAAGTTTTCCTTGACATGGTGCAGAGCTATGGGAGACAATGTGTTCCGAAGCTCACTCATCTTACCTTAAGCATACTTTCACAAAGGTAAACTATCATACCATATGAACTCTTAAGAATTTTGCGCTTTGCAATTGTTTGTGTACGACTTCACAAGCATTGTGATTTGTAAATCTAAGAGGTGCTTGATGGGTGCATGTGAGTGCAGTTGGAGTGCTTACTCGTTGATCCACACCAAAATACACAATCAATCAAGCACTGCACAATTAGATAGGTTGGTTAACTGTAGAGCCAAGCTTGTGCAAGCCTACCATGCTCTGGGAGACACTAAAGCAAGTAATCTGTTAACATTTAAATAGTCGTGGCTTCAAATCTTTTCCTCTAGGATTGGACTATTTGTAATGCATGTTTTGTTGGTTTTCCTATGAGCACGTAGAGCACACCCAGGTGAAGATGGTGCATGATCCGACTATAGAGGACATTGACCATCATATGCGAGAAGAGCATGAGGAAATTCTTGGACTCCTTCAAAGATTGTGGATTGGCATGTGAACCCAACACAAGCACGGACATATAACATGCCACTATGGCAGCGAGTTTCAAATTTACACAATGTATAACGTGAGAACATTCATAGAGGAAAGCTTTTTGTTCGTAAAGGACAAGGACATGAAAATGAGGTTGTTCATCTCATTCACATTGCAAATAAGCATGACCTAGAGCAGGATAATGTAGACTAGTCACAAGTGTCTACGAGGGTGGAGCCAAAGTACTACAATGAGGGAAATGTTCTGATAGATGGAGACATGCTCTCTTCTAGTCAAAGCTCTAAAGATGACTTTCAGACCACTAGGCTTATGAGAGATTCTCCTCCAGTGCTTTTTTCAAAACTATGCATGCTAATGTATGAGCTTTTGCAAACCTCTTCTGATATGATGATTGTAGCGCTAAGTGTTTACAATTTTGTCTTTACAACATTGAATGATGATTGTAGTGCGGAGTGTTCACAAATCTGTCTTTGCAATATTTTGAAGATCAATAGTTAAATCTTTAAATCTTCAATCTAAACTCTTCCATTGCCTCAAGTCTCAAGAATGTTGGCAAAGAGCTATGAGCATCGATCAATTGTTGCAATGAGCTTTGAAGTTTGTGGTATTAAAATTTGCGATCATATGAACAAGTCTTTTCATTCAAGTATGATAGTGTGTTTGTTTGAAGTATGTATTATGAGCACGGTAGGTACCATGCAAGTCACTTGCTTGATGTTTAATGCAAGTATGCCTCTTCATTTAGCTATATAGAGTGATAGTTTACATGTTCGTAGGCTTCTATTGTGAAATTCACATTTTCTTAATTTTTTAAGGTGGTTATTTTTAATACCAATGGTGTGCGTTTTCAAGTACCTTAAATCACAATCCATAGAGGATTGCATGTCATATGTGCCATGTTTTACGTATGTTTGCACATTGAAGTGTCAGCACTTTTTTTTTTCGTAAATCTGTTTTGGTAAACCTCTAAATGAGAAGAACCCACGAGAAAGATCAGATACAAAAGAGCACAAAAGTGTTTCATGATGTGAAGACTCTAAAAGAAAACATAGAAGAGCTGTAAGATGTCCAAGAATATATCCCAACATCAAGGGCAGAATGTAAAGATTGCCTAGGCGAATAATTGAATGAAGCGTTCACGCGCACGTGCACGCATGCACACACGTTCATCTGTAAAAGATCAAAAGAACTTCAATAGATTATTGTAATTGTCATCTCTAAGTGCTTCCTACGACACTTAGACTGAACATATGGTGTATGTGCATACTGGAGACATACATTTGCGTGCATTGGTGTACCAATACATGTATTCGAAAGAGAGAGAGAGAGAGAGAGAGAGAGAGAGAGAGTATGCAAACCTACGACAATCAGAATGAACATACGGTGTTTGTGCATACCGGAGACATAGGTTTGCAGGCATTGGTGTACCAATACATGTATTCAAAATAGAGAGAGAGAGAGAGAGAGAGAGAGAGAGAGAGAGAGAGAGATGTGGTAGTGCAAGGAAAAATATGAACAGGTGAGCTTCTAAAGATCTTGATGGGCCAAGTTCCAACATCACAGAAAGTAATTCGATTTATACACTTTGGGACCTTTCAACCAACAGGGTTCCTCCTAGCATTGGTAAGCCTTTAACAATGTCGACCCCCCAGACCGCTGCTCAAGTGCTGCAGCTTTGTGACTCAAAGCGATACTCAAAAAATGGATGGCTTTTTGTTGAACACATTTCCACTGTTTTCCTGAAGCTGCAGCTGCTACCGTAGTCTGCCATGGGTTATGATGTCAAGTCTTTAGAAAGCTTCAGCTGTGACGTTTACGACACATACTGCCTCTTCAAAGTGGCCAACACCTTTCCCACTACTCTTACCCATCATCCTTCAGTGAACACTGCTTCGCCTGCTGGAGGGTTCTTTCTTCCTTTTGAAGTACCCATTGCACTGACACAGTCTTTTTCCATCTGGCCCAGCATTGCACACAATTCATTGATGTTGTGTACTTCCTCTTTAAATGTTAGTCGGAGAATCTTCCACAATGACTCGTCACTGGCAATTGGTTTTTCCGTATCAATTGTTTTCTTATGCATACCACTCAATGATCCATCAGAATTTGATACTACCTTTACAAGGATATTCAAACCCCTCTTGTCTACAGATGCTGCAAAGGCTTCCTGCAAAAAAATCGACTCTCTCTCTCTCTCTCTCTCTCTCTCTCTCTCTCTCTCTCTCTCTCTCTCTCTCTCTCTCTCTCTCTCTGCGCGCACACCAATGTTAGCCAGTTGAGGAGACAAGATGGATCAGTTGCTTCAGAGCCTGAGGATATGTGTGCGGCTGCTACTGACTTTTACCGTGAGTTGCTTTCAGTTGAGCCTCAGTCAGAGTGTCAAGGAGCAGAGAGCAGAAAGGCTCACCTAGCTGCAGCACTTCACTGGCAGGAGGGTCTCACAGCTGAGTTCTTGACACGTTTTTGGGAGCGGTTGTGGGACAGTAGGCAGCGGAGGAGAGTTACTATGTTTCAGTGGCTGGTAACGCACAGGGCTACAGCAGTTGAGAGTTGGTTGGTACACAACGGTTTTTCAGCAACATGTGCAGTCTGTGCCCACCCTGTGGAGAGTCAGCGATACTGTTTGTGGACTGTCCCATGGCACATCAGGTTTTGCTTCGGGTTCTCCGGCTGATGCCAGCCATCTCTACAGCCCGACAGTGCACTTGGGGTGCTGCAACTTGGTCCACTCTCACAGGCCCAGCAGTCCACTTTGAGTTGGCTTCCACCAGCAGGATGATAGTGATCCAAGACGGTCGGCCTACACTGAAGCTTGCCACAGAGCTCATCCCTCAGGAGTGGTGCAGCGACAGAGAGTGGTGTTGGGAGCTCATCTGCGGCCCGACACTCTGGTTCATTTGGCGGGCCCGTTGCTTCCACATTTTCAAGGCTCGGCCTCTTCCACCGGCAGAGATTGTTCGGGACATTTGGCTGGAGCTCATACACAGACTCAGGGGTCAATTTGAGAGACTCCAAGCAGCTCCCACTACATGCGGGAGTGCCAAGAGGCTTTCTTGCGACCATGGCGCCCATGGCCTTTCTTCACCATGGTTCAGGGTGCCCCTAGACGGCACTACTGGGCACGAGTGTGGCTTTTTCCTCCTCCCATCTCGTGATCTAGCCCTCATTGTACATACTTTTTCTCACTAGGAGAGTCTCCCCATGTTTTCTCGTGTAGCCCTCTCTTGTAGAGGTGGTTTCTAGCCTTCGGACAGTTATCATTAACAAATGGAAGGATCTCTTTTCTTGCAAAACAAGAAATAAACCTCTCCAAAACAGGTTCGTCATACAAGGATCGCGATCACTGACAATAGATTGTCGCATACCATGGTACCACATTTTACATCAACAATCGTGCCATTTGATCAGATTTTATCTTCTTCTTGACAAGAATAAATGGGACTGCTTGTTGAACCTACAAATAATGGTCCATATACCATCATTCCCTTTCGGCGTTCTTGGAAGATCAAAGATAAAACCCATAGCAATACTTTCCCATGGCTTATCTAGAATAGGCAGTGGCTATAATAACCCTGGTGCATTTTGCCTGTCAAACTTGACCTTTTGGCAAATCACGCATGCTCGCACAAAGGCATCTACATCTCTCCTCAAATTAGGCCAATAAAAGAATGTCTCAACTGCTTCACTGTCGCATCTATACCATGATGCTCTGCACACGGTGGGACATGGATTTCTACCATAACCTTATGTCGCAATGGCCTAGTGACACAGTCTGCCATGCATCATCATAAAACTGTCCCTGAGGAGATAGTGTTCATGGCTTGCCCAGCTTGCAGCTGTTCAAAAATCCTTGCAAAATCTTCATCAATAGCATATTGTTCCTTCATGTCATCAAGCTCATGATGATAAGGAATTGACACCGCTGAAATTTGTCGCTTTCTTGATGACGAATCAGCCACAAAATTATTCTTGCCTTCCACATGCAGAATTTGAAAGTGGAACATAGAGAGAATGTTTGCCCATCGCATATGCTTTTCAGATAACTTTGACTATGTCAAGAAGTATCACAAGGTCTAATGATGTGTTTGGACAACAAAATCAGCACCTAGCAGGTAGTGCATCCAAATAGAAAGCGCATGAATCACAGTCAATAGCTCTTTCTCATAGATTTGTATAGTCTTTTCTGGGTCTTGCAAGATTCTGCTCTCATAAGCTACTACCCGACCATCTTGCACTAACACTACCCCAATACTATTGCCACACGCATCACACTGGACCACAAATGACTTCCTGATATCTGATAAGACAATTACGTGATCTGAAGTCATCTTTTCCTTTTGAGAGATTAAAAGCTGAAATCTGTTTTTGTGTCCAGTGGAACGTGACCTTTCTTTCGTAGAGCACGCAAGGGTGAGGCAATCTAGGCAAAGTTCCTTATAAACCTTCTGTAGTAAGAGCATAAACGGAGAGCAACTGATCAGTTAAGGGAGAAGATCATGAAGTATTGACGCACTGGTTCGCTGCTGCTCTCCGCAACCCCCCGGCCATCGCTACATTCTCTACCTTCGCGTAGCCTCTTCCAGCCCCACCTTTTGCGCGCAGCCATCCTGCCCGCCCCGGCGTGTTGTGCCTTGCGCATAATCCCCCGCCAGCCCTGAGCGTGCTGCCCCCCCCCGCCCAGCACTGCACACTACTCTCCCGCCCAACACCTGCCCGTTGCTCCCTGCTCCCTGTTCCTTGCCTGCACTCTGCTCATTGCCGCCCCTTGCCCCCCGTTTCGCTTCATTGCCTGCCCTCCTGCCCTGCCTCCGTTGTGGTGGGCTGTTTACAACCTATCGGCGACGGTCTTGACACACTCGCCAGGCCTCACTCTGCTTCGCCTCAACACTAACGCTTCTTTGACATTACCCGTCGGAGCTCCTCAGAGGGTTGTCTTCATTCGGTCCCTTTCCATCACTGCAACAGACTTAGATGGAAACTCATGCTCCACCCCAGAGAGACTCTCAAGAAGCCCCCTCGCCCAACCCTGAAGAGCCCACCATCCGACTTGCTCTTTCGCCGACAGAGCAAGCGAGCCTCGCAGCAGAGGTGGAGCGCCTCCAGGCTACCTCCGTCATCTACAAGATCATCGGCACCCGCCCTAGCAGAGGAGAGGTGCGTGATCTTCTCCAGGACCACCTTTTAGCAGAGGTGGACAAGATCCTCGACGTTCAGCTTCTCAGGCGTGGCTATTACCAGACAGAGTTTGAGACTCCCGAGATGGCGTCCAAGGTCATTGTGATGAGCCCCTGGCCATCCGAGCAGTTCGAGCTCATTTTCAACAGTGGCGCCATGGTTTCGACCCAGCTACCGACGTTCTTGTCAAGGAGGCATACCTTCCCATCTCAGTCTGCTTCCCCGGCCTGAGGAGGGAGTACCTTCCGCTCCTTTCCAAGATAGGCTCAGAGATTGGGACTGTTCTGGAGACACCTCGCACGGCAGCCTCTGTAGCTGCCAAGGCAGCTGGCATTCCCACAGTACGTGTTCTCGTTCGGGACACCCACACCCTCCCGAAGGTCATTCTACTACCTCGGGTGAGTGGTGGTTGGCTCCGCTAGAGCGTGGAGTATTTGGGCCTCCCGAATCAGTGTTTCATTTGTCGTCAAATGGGCCATCTTGCGAAGGCCTGTCCACGGGCTCGACCTTCACCTCAGGCTCAGCCCTAGCCTCCTGCTCTTCTTGGGTCTAGGCTAGACAGTCTTTGCAGTCACGCCTATCTCGGGCACACTCGGATGCGGATTACTCCCCATCCAAGCCAACCTCGAAGATAGCGCGGTTAGCTATTGCTGCAACATCAGTTCTCTCTCGTTCCCATGAGGATTGTCTTATGGAACGTGCAAAGATTAGGTGGGCCCCAATTTCAGCGCCAGCGGTGTCGATTGCGTCAAGGGCTTCAGCACTGCCTTGTGGGCGGATTGACCTTCTTATGTTGCAGGAGCATCATCTTTGTGAGAGACGCATTAGACGATGTGGTCAGCTTTTGCGTAGGCGATTTGAGATATTTTGATCAACTGCATTTAGACCTGGTGGTATCCAGGGAGGGGTATGTATGACTATTACGGACTCTTGGCAGCAGGCCATTGTGGGCAGGGGTATTATTGTGCCTGGCAAGGCTCAGTGGATTACTATGCAGGTTCAGGGTTGCCTCTTGGACTTCCTGAACATCTATGCGCCCAATGTGGCAAGTGCACGTGCAGAGTTTTAGTCTCACATTGTATAGTCTCTGCCGCATGCAGAGCAACGGTGCATAGGGGGTGACTTCAACATGCTAGAGGATCCCTCTGACAGGATTGGAGGTAGCCATGCTACTGTGCACGGAGCTGAGTTGGCAGCATGGGAGAGGCTATCTATG
The DNA here is from genome assembly GCF_014529385.1 of Adiantum capillus-veneris. Lineage (NCBI taxonomy): Eukaryota > Viridiplantae > Streptophyta > Polypodiopsida > Polypodiales > Pteridaceae > Adiantum > Adiantum capillus-veneris. Next base: position 136,232,053 of record NC_140944.1, on the reverse strand, counting down.
ACTTTGAGGGTTTCAAATGTTTGGCACCACTCTGGCTTTGTGAGGCCCCCACACAACTTGGCCTTCTCTCGCTCAGATAGCAGAGTGGGAGGAGTGAATCTATCTCGGATAGATCGCTTCTACGCTAGTGACCACATCTAGAACTTGGGTGGGACAGTTTGCATCTTGGCTTGGACATCTTTTTTGGACCATGCACCAGTGATCCTCACGGTGACAGATAGACAGAGGAGGGGGAGCACGTGGCTTAGCGCTCCCTATTCGGGGCGATGAGCTACTGGATGCTGAGTTTGCAGACGACTCAGCTTTGTACTTAGAGGGCCAACAGGCCAACGTGCACACGTGTCGGCAAGCTCTAGCGTCGTTTTGTTGTGCATCAGGCGCACTGATCAACTAGAGGAAGACAGTGGCTTTCTTGGTTGGCAATGCTCATACGCTTGATTGGCTGTCAAGTGAGGGTTTTAGATGGATTCCCCCAGGGACTGTAATTCGCTACTTAGGCTGTCAAGTTGGCGTGGACTTGTCTCCTGAGCAGCAGATTGCTCCCCTCCTCCTGTCCATCGGGAGGAAGTTGCTACATTGGAGTTCGGCAGGACTCTCTTTGGTAGGCAAGTTGTAGTAGCCAACCACGTGTTGTTGACTACTATGTGGTACATTACATCTTGTTGGATCTTTTCGAGCTCTTGCATCAGCCAGGTAGAGAGGCTGATAAGGAACTTTCTTTGGTCAAGGCACGACACTCAGATAGCAATGGCCAAAGTAGCATGGAAGGTCATTACTCTACCTTGTTCTCACGGGGGGTTGGGGATCATAGGCACAGCACAGTAGAGCAGAGCCCTTCTTGGGAACTTTGTGGTCAGAGGACTGCTTCCAGGGGAGGAGCCCTAGGAGGAGTTTTTGCTTCAGTGGCTTAGAGCTCGAGTGCCTCAGGCAGGAGGCCCTTGGAGACCTTCCATCAAATGGATCTTTAGAGAGATGCACAGAGTTGGTTTGAGCAGGAGACTGGAGGATCGTTTTGCTGTGAGTCTCCTTCGCTCTTGGGAGCAGTTGCGGAAAGGCCTGGAGCAGCACCCGCTTACTTGCACAGAGGAGCGCTTGAGATAGCCCCTTGTTTGGAACCCCATGGTCAGCACTCAGAGAGGCCACTTGGTTGGTAGTAGGCCTCATGTTTCTTGAGGCCCCATGGGAGAGGGTCCTACACACACTCTAGGTGACTGACTTCAATTCTCAGGTTTGTCAGATGAGTTACAGTCTTCCAACTGCAAGGCATCAGAGGGGTGTAGAGCATGTGTTAGGACATCACAGAGGCAGTACCAGCTGAGTGCCTCACACCTCTAGAGACAGCGACTCCCAGATGGATGGGGGCCTTTGTCACGAGGACGTGGCAGCTGTTAACTATGTCACGAGGATGTGGCAATTGCTAACCTTAGTTGTTGGTTTCTTTTCAATGATTTTTGTTTTATTTTTGAGACCCTCTTTTTGAAGTAGCAAACGGTCGGACATTGTATGGCCAATGTGAACGTTAGTTTCACCCGCAGATGGGAAGTGGTCGGCACTGGAATTCGTATAGTAAGAGGATGTCTCTCAGAGCAAGATCATATAGGTCCCTTTGTCGCACTTAGCAAGTTGGTGGATACTAGGAAGTGAACTCAATAAAGGCACAAAGTCAAGGTGGGACTACCAACAAAAAGTATCCAACAGTTGGGCCACATTGCACTTTTGGATGCGGTCCCAATGAGGATAGATGGTCAAATGACCAGTGGGAGCCCAACGGAAGCATCTCCTAAAAATTAGGGAACTGCTATTTTGGGCCGTGAAATGTGTTCGCGTCATTACCTCTGGTATGACAAGGGGAACATTTTACAACTCTGCCGCGAAGTCAACTGGGCAACCAATCGGGAGATTTTTAGGCGGCAACACTAAAACGGGAAAAAGCTTGTAATCGTGCCAAGTGGCACAAATTCATGCACTTGCCTCATACAAGAAAAGTGGCACTTAATTTTAAGCTGGGAGAGGCCTCACTTTGCATTTTTGTCACACGTTAAGAGCTATGGAGTGCTTTCTTTCCCTCTCATGTACAGTGTGGTGCTAGGAGTGATGCCCTGCACACTACACACTGCTCTCTCTCTCCCCTACGTGCAATTATGTGATGCCCCACAAGAGGGCTCCTCATTTGATTGATGTACAGCTGTGTGGTTTCATGCTTTTGTGCTGAGGCAAGAGCCTCCTTGAGCAGGAACAGGGGTAGCTAACTGCTACTCCAAAGCAGGCACCGGTGAGGGTCATAACCTCACCGTACAGGTGCATTTTCAGCGCTGTGTATGCGCTAAATTGACTGTTTTTCAGCCATACGAACACCAGAACCTTTGGAATAGTGCCCCAATGCAGAGGACAGTTAGGGGACTGTTTGGGGCTGAAAACAAAAACCAGTAAATACAACGTGCTGAATTTACTGTTTTTGGGCAAGAATCAGAGGGTTTATGCCAGTGGAAGAGAGTTCCAGCAGGGGAATTGGTTTCTCGCAAGTTTTGGGGCTGTTATGCTGCCGAAATTTGGCCAAAACAGGTGATATCTAGCTCAATACTGATAAAGGATTCCCACGACTCTTCTTTGTAATTTACCCTCTCAATTATAAAGAAATACCGAAAGGGGCGCCAGTTTTGGTGCCTACAGGTTGTCGGCGTCTACTCGAAGCATTCTAGCTTTCAAGTCGTGTGTGTGCTGAAGTATTAATTCCCGTTGCAGAGTTCCTTTGCACATTCTCTCTGTATGTGTCTAAAGTAAAGAATTTCGGGTGAAAGCTAAAGCCTACCGCCCCACGGGCCGGTTTCAAGGTTCCGTTGCCGGGACATCAATCACTTTTTCCTCAAGAAGTGAGCCTCGGTTGTTTTGGGTAAAGACACAAAGTACAGGAACGCGGGATTACACTATGGCCGACAAAGGGAAGGGCATTATGGAAGAGGGTTCCTCTTCGAAGGATAGGCAAGAAACTCCTATGGTCTTCGAGATTGGGAGAGCTCACGGCCACGTCAGACTGTAATGTGAATGTCCCTCCAGTAGTACAAGGCTTTATGATTGGGCAACTTGAGGATGATGCGTTCAGGACTTAGTTAGTTGCCGCGGTGAATGTCTTTTCGCAACTGGTGCAGAATCCAAGGTTTATGGAGTTCTTGCAAGCGCCACCAATGCAACAGCAAAATAGGCAGCCTACACTGCGTACAGAGCTTGTTGAGGCTCAAGCCCAACTACTTCATGCGACTCAGCAGGATAGGGAACACTCGCATGTTGCGGAGTCAGGGGCTAGAACGCCTATTCCACAGGTTATGCCAGTTTAGCCCGCATGCTGTCTTGAATGGACAGGGAACTGGTTACCAAGCAATGCACCCAATTTTTCCACCACCCGCGGTACATCCTGGGTATTTCGGGGGTGAATTAGTGTTCCAAAGTATGGCTGGTTATGCTCCTGGAAGTCAGCCGTACATGCCAAGAACAGTGTTTAGGGGTATGCAAGGCATGATGCCAAACCCCATGTATGGTAGGATCGGCATGCAGCAGGGTTTTCACTGCAACCAGGGCCAGTTTGGGGTGCCACAGGGTCATTTTGGCATGGCTAGTTTTTCTGGTCTGACGCAAAATGTTAGTGGCCAAGATGTGTCGATCATGCCTACTACAGTGCCCATGTTGCAGACCATTCCTTATTACAACTTGGGGGCACTAGAGAAGCCGAAAGCTTACAAAGAAGGTGGTGCAGCTGTAAAGTTCAGCACTTTCAGTGGCTTCGAGGATAAAGCAAAGGCTCTCACTTTCCTCCGGCAGTTTGATACATCTTATGCACGAGGGAATTTTACAGAGGCCTCTAAGGTCAGGAAAGCTGCCACTTTCTTAAAGAACAATGCGCTCACATGGTGGACGACATTGTTAATGCAAGGACAGGCACCAGCCACTTGGGTTTACTTCAAGCCAATGTTTGCATCTGCTTGGTTGATAAATAAATTTGAAGCCGACGTCATGACAAATTGGCACCAGCTTACTACAGCTATATGCAAGAGCTTGTTGGAGTACAATCGAAGGTTTTGTAAAGCGTTACTCTCAGTGACCTCCTACAAGTTTGTGCCATTGACAGAGCAGATAGAGAAGTATTGTTGTGGGCTGCTTAAAGGGCTTCGCGATTACTATACCAAGAACAGAGTGGCTACCCTCACTCAGGTAATGGAAGTTGCTAGCACTGGTCTTGCCTTGTTGAAAGGAGAGGACAGTGGGTTTCCGAGCAACTAGAAAGGAGGTCAACAAAAGAAAAATTCAGCGAAGAAGCCCTTTGTGAAAACGGCTCTTGAAGCGTCACAGGGGTCGAAAAAGGCCACCAAAGACAAGGATTCAGCCGGGACATCTCGAGCGCAGGCAAAGAAACAAAAAAGGAAGCCTTTTGTGCGCAAGTCACTCGAGGAAAAGAAGGTCCTAATGGCTGAAAATAAATTCTTTATATGCGAGCAGCCTGGTCACTTTGCTACCAATTGTCCACAAAGGGAAAGACCAGCTGACTCAGAGGATAAAGAGGACCAGAAAGGCAAGAATCCTAAACCCACAGTAGGTTTGGTGCCAGATATGGTGGGTGATAGGCCCAATACAGATGCCAGTGAGTTATGCAAGGCATGGGGTAAAGTTAAGGATCAAATGGCACTCATCTTCTTCGATCCAGGTGCCAAAGCAAACTTTATCTCACCAGAGCTAGCTATGAAGCTGGGCATTAGAGTTGAAGAGATGGGGTACACAACAGAGGCAGGGTTGGCATGTCCTGGCCACTCAGAGTGTGTTACTCCCATTATTGGAAAGCTGCGTCTGCATATTCAGTCATATGTAGACACATAAGAATTTTATATCATGCCATTGGAAGCGTGCGATGCACTACTTGGAATTCCCTGGATGTTCAGAGTGCATGGCGTGCTAGATGTCTTCGGCAAGAAGATCACCCTCCACCATAGGGGCAAAACTCATGTTTTGGATGTAAAGCTCAAAGGGGAGTATGTCCCTATTGTATCTGCTTCTGCTATCACTTCTGTAATAAAGAATCATCTTTCTGTGTACTTGATTTTTACACGTGATGTCTCAGATAAGGATCAGTCAGATTTATCTGTGTTAGATAAAGAAAGGTCATCATTTTTGCAAAAGTTTAGTGACTGTTTTTCTGATTCATTACCATCGCAATTGCCGCCAGAGAGATCTGAGGACCACCGGATAGATTTGATACCAGGGTGTAGTCCACCAAATAGACCTCCCTACAGGCTTAGCGCGGCGCAGCAAAAAGAGATTATGGGCCAGGTTGAGGAGTTATTAGAGAAGGGGCTTACTCAGCCTAGTTCTTCACTCTTTTGCTCCCCAGTGCTCCTAGTGCAGAAGAAGGATGGCTCATGGCGATTACTGTGCGTTGAATAAGAATATCATCAACAATAGGTTTCCTATTCCTAGAATTGATGATATTCTCGATCGTTTAGAGGGTGCTGCAATTTTCAACAGGATAGACCTTGAGAGTGGGTACCATCAGATTCGTATAAGGCCACAAGATGGTGCACAAGACTGCCTTTAGAACGACATTTGGTCTTTATGAGTATCTAGTGATGCCGTTTGGGCTAACAAATGCTCCTGCCACGTTCAACAGAATGATGGACCGGATTTTCCGCTCGCATCAACAGTTTGTTGGAACATTCTTCGATGACATGATTGTGTATTCAAAGAATGAAGAGGAGCATAGGCGTCACTTGACCATTGTGTTCGAAGAGCTGCGCAGTCACAGGTTACTTGTCAATCCTAAGAAAAGTGAATTCTTCCTCGAAGAGATCCACTTTCTGGGCCACATAGTCTCAAAGGATGGTGTCAGAATGGACCCCGCAAAGGTCGAAGCTATTAAGACATGGCCAGACTTGAAGACTGTGCACGATGTCAGAAGCTTCTTGGGATTGTGCTCCTACTAAAGAAGGTTTATCAAGAATTTTGCAGAGATAGCATCACCTCTTCACGCTTTGCACAAGAAAGAGGTCACTTTCACATGGACCCAAAAAGAGATTTCAGCTTTTAGTCTCTTAAAGGAAAAGTTGACTTCAAATCCAGTAATTGTTTTGCCAGATCTCAGAAAGTCATTTATGGTCCAGTGTGACGCGTGTGGCAGTAGCATCGGAGCAATGCTAATGCAAGATGGACGGGTAGTAGCTTATGAAAGCCGAATTTTACAAGGGCCAGAACAAGTCTATGAGAAAGAGCTCTTCGCCATCATTCATGCGCTTTCTAGCTGGAAGCACTACCTCTTAGGTGCTGATGTTGTTGTCAAGACAGACCATCAGACCTTGTGATACTTCTTGACACAGTCAAAGTTATCCGAAAAGCATATGCGATGGGCAAACATTCTTTCCATGTTCCGCTTCCACATTATGCATGTGGAAGGCAAGAAGAATGTTGTGGCTGATACGTTATCAAAAAAGCAACAAATTCCAGCTGTGTCAATTCCTTATCATCATGAATTAGATGACATGAAGGAACAATCTGTTACTAATGAAATTTTGCAAGGATCTTTGAACACTTGCAAGAGGGGCAACCTAATGAGCACTACCTCCTCAAAGATGGTTTTATGATATGCATGGCAGAGTTTGTGTCACTAGGCCATTGCAACATAAGGTCATCGAAGAGAGTCATGTCACACCGTATGCAAGGCATCGTGGTATTGATGCGACAGTTAAACCGGTAGAGACATTCTTCTATTGGCCTACCTTGAGGAGAGATGTGGATGCCTTTGTGCGAGCATGCTTAATTTGTTAAAAGGTCAAGTTTGACAGGCAAAAGGCACCAGGGCTGTTACAACTACTGCCGATTCCAAATAAGCCATGGGAAAGCATTGCTATGGACTTTATCTTGGATCTTCCAAGAACGCCAACAACAGGGAATGATGGTATATGGACCATTATCTGCAGGTTCAGCAAGCAGGCCCGTTTTATCCCTATCAGGAACAAGATAAAATCTGATCAGATCGCACGCTTGTTTATGTACAATGTGTTTAAGTACCATGGTATGCCACAATCGATTATCAGTGGTCGTGATCCTCGTATGACCAGTTTATTCTGGAGAGGATTGTTTGAGAACATGGGCACTACGCTCAAGTTCTCGTCTTGGTTCCATCCACAAACTGATGGACAGTCAGAAGAGGCTAATTCTATTGTCTTAGATCTGCTGAAATGCTATGTGTCAGATAACAAGGGCAAGTGGGAACATTATTTGCCTATGCTTGAGTATGCGTACAATAATACAGTGCATTCGTCAACTGGCAAAGCACCTTTCGAGATTGTTGAAGGCGGCAAAAAAGTTCCTCCCATTTTGCATACAAAGGACAAGATCTTTGAGGAAGATCGATATGTTGAAAACATGGATGAAATGTATAAGAAAATTAAAGTTGCCTTGGTGAAGACTCGGGCAAAGCAGAAAAAAGCTAATGATCGTCACCGTCGTGAATTGCTATTATCACGTGGTGATTGGATATTGTTAAGGTTCGAAAAGGCAAGGTTAAAGAAGATGAAGGGCAAGGAACAGCTGTTTCCTAAGCTCAGTATGCGTTACTATGGGCCTTTTTAAGTCCTTGACAAGATCAGCGATGTGGCTTACAGGCTGAAATTGCCTGATGCGTGGAAGATTCATAATGCGTTTCATGTGAGTCTTCTAAGACCCTTCGTAGGTGATGTGCCAGGAGATATGCCAAATGAGGATCAGCCAGAAGTTGAAGAACTTGATGAGATCCTGGTACCTGAGCAAGTTTTGGTTAAAGGACAGGTTGTGAGATGCTATTTGGTGAAGTTCAAGAACTATCCCCATATGGATGCAAAGTGGATGGAACAGCATGAAGTGTCAGAGTCACCATATGTATTGCAGCTTTACCTTGAATCCTTTGGGTTACAACCTACTTATGCCCCAACCCAACGTGTGCAAAGGAGGGGTAATGATAGAGCTAGCACATCAAATGTACCTATTGATTCAGTGTAATAGATGGAAATGACAAAAGTATGAAGGTCTCATTAAGTCATTTGTATCTATGTGTACAATCTTTCTTGCGGATACATGCGATGATAAAAGAGTGTTGATAGCACAAGATCATCGGTGGCGTGTATTTATGGTATGCAATCGAGGACATTTGCGATTTCAAGAGGGGGGTATGTCACGAGGATGTGGCAACCGCTAACCTTAGTTGTTGGTTTCTTTCCAATAATTTTTGTTTTATTTTTGAGACCCTCTTTTTGAAGTAAGAAACGGTCGGACATTGTATGGCCAATGTGAACGGTAGTTTCACCCGCAGACGGGAAGTGGTCGGCACTGGAATTCGTATAGTAAGAGGATGTCTAGGCTCAGTGCAAGATCATGTAGGTCCCCCCGTCGCACTTAGCAAGTTGGTGGATACTAGAAAGTGAACTCAATAAAGGCATAAAGCCAAGGTGGGACTACCAACAGAAAGTATCCGACAGCTGGGCCACATTGCACTTTTGGATGCGGTCCCAATGAGGATAGATGGTCAAATGACCAGTGGGAGCCCAACGGAAGCATCTCCTAAAAATTAGGGAATTGCTATTTTCGACCGTCAAATGTGTTCGCGTCATTACCTCTGGTATAACAAGGGGAACAGTTTACAACTCTGCCGCAAAGTCAACTGGGCAACCAGTCAGTAGATTTTAAGCCGGCAACCCCGAAACGGGAAAAAGCTTGTAATCGCGCCAAGTGGCACAATTTCATGCACTTGCCTCATACAGGAAAAGTGGCGCTAAATTTTAAGCTAGGAGAGGCCTCCCTTTGCATTTTTGTCACACATTAAGAGCTATGGAGTGCTTTCTTTCTCTCTCATGTACAGTGTGGTGCTAGGAGTGATGCCCTGCACACTACACACTGCTCTCTCTCTCCCCTACGTGCAGTTATGTGATGCCCCACAAGAGGGCTCCTCATTTGACTGATGTACAGCTGTGTGGTTTCATGCTTTTGTGCTGAGGCAAGAGCCTCCTTGAGCAGGAACAGGGGTAGCTAACTGCTACTCCAAAGCAGGCACCGGTGAGGGTCATAACCTCACCGTACAGGTGAGTTGTCAGTGCTGTGTATGAGCTGTAAATTGACTGTTTTTCAGCCATACGGACGCCAGAACCTTTGGGAATAGTGCCCCAATGGCAAAGGACAATTAGGGGACTGTTTGGGGCTGAAAACAAAAACTTGTAAATACAACGTTCTGAATTTATTGTTTTTGGGCAGGAATCAGAGGGTTTAAGCCAGTGGAAGAGAGTTCCAGCATGGGAATTGGTTTCGCGCAAGGCTTGGGGCTGTTATGCTGCCGAAATTTGGCCAAAACAAGTGGTATCTAGCTCGATACAGATAAAGGATTCCCAGGACTCTTCTTTGTAATTTACCCTCTCAATTATAAAGAAATACCGAAAGGGGCGCCAATTTTGGGGCCTACAGGTTGTCGACGCCTGCTCGAAGCATATTAGCTTTCGAGCCATGTGTGTGCTTAAGTGTTAATTCTCGTCGCAGGGTTCCTTTGCACATTCTCTTTGTGTGTGTCTAAGGTAAAGAATTTCGGGTGAAAGCCAAAGCCTACCGCCGCACGGGCCGGTTTAAGCCTTCACGGACTGGAGGTTCTCATCACAGTTTGAGCTTGCTCAGAGACTGTTCCCTCCATGTTCTTCGAGATACAAGGCGAGGGTCGACTACACAAAGTCTCAGTAGAGGCTCCACAGGTTGCAGAGTGTTCTTTTCAAAGGATCCGTGTTAGGTGAAGCGGAATGAATGTTGTATTTTCTCAAGATTAGTGATCTTTATTGCCCAAGGTTCCTTTTAGTTCTTAGGGAAAGAGAGAGCTTTCCGTCTTATGGAGAGTGCTATGATAACGAACAAAGTGAGTGGATATTGTGCGTGCAAGTGAATGAGACTAAGAGAAGGAGAGAGAAGAGACACGACACCCGAGAGGTTGTAAAACCCTCCTCCGAAGGCCCCACTCTCGTCGGCGAGAGTGGTCTACTTTGATTGCACAAAGGTGTACAATGCGTATGCAATGGACCGATGCAATGGGACTATGCCGATGACGACGACGGTGATGACGACGGCGACTTAGGCAGAAATCTGTGATCTTCTTGGTGGCTGAAAATGACTGTTTCTTGCTGGTTTCATGGCTGAAAATGATTGTCTTGGTCGGGGCTGGAATGATGATGAAAAACGCTGGTCTTCCTGCTCTTTATGCTGCGTTTTTGGAGAGAGATTCTTGGCTGAAAAACGCTGTGATAGCAGATGACTTCTTGCTGAAAATGGCAGCTTTCCAAGCGTTAGTAAATCCTTACCCTGCCGTGGTAACTCTGCTGCAATTGCTGATGAAATCCCTGAACCTGCTGATGTTTTCCTGGCGTTAGTAATGGCTGAAAACGCTGAAGTGGGTCAGGAGAAAACGCTAGCTTCAGAACTTTGCTGGCGATGTTTGCATGGGAACTTTGCTGGCGATGTCTGCATGGGAGGGAAACGCTAGGGTATGCCAGAAGAGGGGGCGATCCCAGAATGATGATGGCTGCGGTGAATGGGCCTCACCAAGTTGCTTGGAGAGGGTCTTGCTGAGAGAGGGAGGGAACACCTATTGCTTGGTAGCTTGCTGTGCTCCTTGGCTCATCTGCCAATTTGTGTTAACTTGGGTTTGCTTATATTTTGTTTTTTTCCGAGAAAAAGATCCTTCTATTAGTTAATGAAAATTGCCCATAGGGCTACAACAAGCATGATGGGGAGACTCTCCCAATGAAAAAACAGCATATATACAATGAGGCTAAATCAAGAGATGGGAGGAGGGAAGAGCCACACAGGTGGACAGTAGTGCCATCTGAGCACCCCCTGGACTATGGTGTAGAAAGGCCCAAGGCGCCACAGTCGAAGGAAAGCCTCGCAGCGCTCCCGCATGCAGTCGGAGCTGCCCTGTAGTCCCTCAAGCTGTCCTTTGAGAGTATGGATCAGCTCTAGCCAGAAGTCACGAGCAGTCTCTGCTAGTGGCACAGGGCGAGCCTCAGAGATGCGGAAACAACGGGCCCGCCAGATGAACCAAAGTGTCAGGCCTTTGATGAGCTCCCAACACTCCTCTCTCTCACTGCACCACTCCTGTGGAGTAAGCTCTGTAGCAGGCTGGAGTGTAGGTCGCCCCCCTTGCATCACTATCATCCTGCTGGTGGAAGATAGCTCAAACTGAAGTGCCGGGCCCGTGAGGGTGGACCAAGCCGCTGCCCCCCAAGTGTACTGTCGAGCCGTGGAGAGAGCAGGCATCAGCCGAAGAACTCGTAGCCACACCTGCTGGGCCGAGGGACAGTCCCAAAGACAGTGACGCTGACTCTCCACCAAATGGTCACAAGCTGCACATGCGGCCGAAAGACCACTATGCACAAGCGAGCTCCCTACTGTTGTAGCTCTGTGTGCAACCAGCCACTGGAACAAAGTGACGCGCCTCGGCTGTCCGGAGTCCCACAGCCTCTGCCAAAAGGCTGCCAAGAACTCGATTGTGAGGCCCTACTCCTGCCAATGACGTGTTGCAGCGGGGTGGGCCTCTCTCTGTGCTGCAAGTATATGCCGTCCAAGCCGAACAGTGTACTGAAAGAAGGGGACTCTTGGGTGGTCTGCAGAAGAGAAGGGGTCCCTCCATAGCCACTCACCAGGATCCCACTGTACTCGTGCCAGTGGACAGCACTCCCAAGCCCATAGCCTCCAGTGTCCAGTCTCAAGAGCTGCTGGGTTAGAGTCTATGACGCAAGTCCTCCCACAGATGCCCACAACTCGGATCCTCTGAAAACAGCACTCTGCTACCTGCGGGGCCTCTACTGCAACTCGCTGTAATCGTCCCCCACCCTGAAGCTCGAAGAACAGGGCTGGGACTATCTCTGAGCAGGCCCTGATTGAAATGAGAACCTCCAGTCGTGTGAAGGCTCCCATCCACCGGGGTGCTACTGGCTCGAGAGGCGTGAGCCACTCAGCTGAAACTGACTCTGAGATGTCCTGACACATGCTCTGCACCCCTCTCATGCCCTGCAGCTGGCAACCCTGTACCTCCTCTGACAAACCTGTGAACTCTAGCCAGTCACCTAGGGAGCGCGCTCACCTAGAGAGAGCGCTGGACCTGCTGCCATGGGACCCCAGGAAACATGCGGTCGACTACCAACCAAGTGGCCTCTCTGAGTGCTAACCATGGGGTTCCAGACGAGGGGCTGCCGTAGGCGCTCCTCCATGCACATCGGCTGTCGCTGCTCCAGGCCACGCCGTAAGAGCTCCCAAGAACGAAGCAAACTCACAGCGAAGCGGTCCTCCAGTCTCCTGCTCAAACCAACTCGACGCATCTCTGTAAAGATCCATCTGGTCGAAGGTTGCCAAGGGCCTCCTGACTGAGGCACCCTGGCACGAAGCCTCTGCAACAAGAACTCCTTCCAGAGCTCCTCAACTGGGAGAAGTCCTCTGACTATGAACTTCCCTAGAAGGGCTCTCCTCTGTTGTGCTGGATTAATGATCCCAAGCCCTCCCTGAGAACAAGGAAGCGTGATGACCGACCAAGCTACCTTGGCTCGGGCCATCTGAGTGTCACGTCCTGACCACAGGAAGTTCCTGATCAGCCTCTCTACCTGGTTGATACAAGAACTCGAGAAGATCCAGCAGAAAGTGATGTACCACATAGTTGCCAACAGCACCTGGTTGGCAACTACTACTCTATCAGCCCAGCGACAGACGTGCTGAGCTCCAATGTAACAGCTTTCTCCTGATGGATAGGAGAAGAGGAGCAATCTGCTGCTCGGGAGACAAGTCCAAACCAACCTGACAACCCAAGTATCGAACTGCAATCCCTGGGGGAATCCACCTGAAACCCTCTCCTGGCATCCAATCTGGCATCGGAGCACTACCAACCGAGAAAGCCACTATCTTTCTCCAGTTGATCAGTGCGCCCGATGCACAACAGAAGGTCTCCAGAGCCTGCTCACATCTGTGAAGATTGGCCTCCTGGCCATCTAAGTACAAGGCTGAGTCATCGGCAAACTCAACGTCTAGTAGCTCCTCTCCCCGAATAGGGAGTGCTAAGCCTCGAAGACCAACCTACTATGACACCAAAAATCTGCTTATCGCCTCCGCATAGAACAGAAAGAGAAAGGGGGCAAGAGAACAGCCCTGTCTGACCGAGCGTGTGAGCATGAAGCGCTCACCTCTCCCCCCTGCCAAAAGCACCTGACTGTGAGCCTGCCTGTACAAAGCTGACACCCCTCTGATCCAATCATCTGAGAAGCCCATCCTGCGAAGAGTGCCCTCTAGAAAGTCCCAGTCAACTCGGTCGTAGGCCTTCTAAAAATCGAGAAGAAGAATCACAAGGTTCTCACCACGGAGCAGTGCTAGGGCAGAAGCCTCCCAAAAAGTAAAGATGTTGTCAAGGATACTGCGTTCCTTGACAAAACCTGTCTGAGTCCCATGCATAAGGCTCTCTAAAAGTGGTTGAATCCTCAAACTCAGAGCCTTGGCAAGAATTTTGTAGGCTGAGTTGAGGATGGTGATGGGGCGCCACTGTCGAATCTCATCCAAGGAGCCACCCTCCTTGGGAATGAGGTAGATCAAGCCCTCACTCATGCTGTCAGGCATCACTCCTGTGTGCAAAATGTATTGAAAAGCACTACAAAGATCTGGGCCAAGCAGGTCCCAGTACTCCAAGAAGAAGCTAGGAGTCAACTCATCCTGTCCTGGACAGCTACCACGAGGGAGGGCCCTCAGAGCTGTGTGCAGCTCCTCAAGCTGAAGTGGCATCTCTAGCCTCTGGCGCATCTCCTCTGTCACAAGACATGGCATCTGTGCCCAAACCTGCTCCCTGCATGCATCCTATCGCTCTGACTGAGGCTCAACCGATAGTAACTCATGGTAAAAGTCAGTAGCGACTTCACGCATATCCTCGGGCTCACAAGCAACTGACCCATCAGGCCTCCTCAACTGACTGACCTTGGAATGCGAGTGCCGAGGCCCCACTGTCTCAAAAAAAGCACCAGTCACTCTGTCACCCACCTGAGTCCACTGAGATGCCTGTCGGTGGAAGGCAAACTCATGACGCCTCTCCTTTGTGCTAGCAAGCTCATGTCGAGCCTACTGTAACTGCTCCTCCAACCATGGACTGTCTGGATGCTGCTCCTGCATCCTCTGTAGTGAAGCAATGCCCTGTCTGAGATGCTGCTCCGCCTCTCTCGCTGCAGCCCGGCGAGCCAGAGACTCCTGGAGAAAAAAGTGGCTAAGCTGAGCTAGGCCTGAGGCCACTCTGTCTGCTAGTGAATCCTGTCTGTCCATGCCCATGCCCTCTGTCCAGAGAGCCTCAACCCTCTCTCTGAGTGCTGAGTCCAACAAGACCCTCTCTGGGATGCGGAGCATCGTGCTCCAACTCCTCTGCCTGTCTGCCACCGTGAGGATCACTGGTGCATGGTCCGAGAAGGAAGTCCCTGCCAAGATGCCCACTGAACCCCCCATGTCACTGAAGTGGTCACTAGTGTAGAAGCGATCTATGCGCGATAGATTCACTCCTCCCACTCTGCGGTCCGATCTAGAGAAGGTAAGACTGTCTGGGGGCCTCACAAAACGAGAGTGCTGCCATGTATCCGAGACCCTCAAAGTCATGCAAAACCTCTCCCAAGCTGCCAACTCGACTCCATGCACAGTAGCGTGGTTGCCACCAATCCTGTCAGAAGGGTCCTCCAACATGTTGAAGTCCCCTCCTATATACCAATGATCGGCCTGCAGCAAAGACTCAACAATCTGTGACCAAAACTCTGCACAAGCACTCGCCACATTGGGCGCATAGATGTTCAGGAAGCCCACAAGGCCACCCTGAACCTGCATAGTAATCCATTGAGCCCTGCCTGGCACAATAATCCCTCTGCCCACAATGGCCTGCTGCAGTGAGTCCGCAATAGTCATACATACCCCTCCCTGGATGCCTCCAGGTCCAAAAGCAGCTGACCAAAAGGTATCATAACGTCCACGCAAAATCTGACCACAACGCCGAATGCGGCTCTCACACAGATGGTGCTCCTGAAGCATGAGGAGATCAATCTCTCCTCCCACAAGGCAATGCTAAAGCTCCTGACGCAATCGGCCCTGCTGTCGCTGAAATTGGGGCCCACCTAGTCCCTGCACGTTCCATGAGACGATCCTCATGGGGAGTGAGAGAGAACAGATGCTGCTGCAACAGCAAGACGGGCTATCTTCGAGGCAGGCTTGGATGGGGAGTAATCCGCATCCGAGCGTCCTCTAGATAGGCGTGACTGCAGTGAGTGCCTAGCCCAAGCCCAAGCAGAGCGAGCCGTACGTAACGCAACCTCCTCTGTCCAGGAGTCCTCATGAATGTATACATAGCAAGGCAAACACTGCGTATCAACAAAGAAGTACACCACAATGTGCCTACATCCTGCTTAGTCTGGGGGTGTCACCGCAAACTTGGCCAATGGCCACAAAGTCTGCAACATATCTGTAACTCCAAGTTCTCCCATGTGGTGAGAGAACTCTAAGACCTATGTATGTAACCATCCCACCACTGAGTCAAGGGACCACTCTGAATCGGCCCTACCACAGAGGGGGAAGGAGAAACCAACTGCTGAGTCCAGGGCCTCTGTCCCCCTAGCGGCGAGGAACGGGCTGCCTCATGGTCTGCTGCGGAATCGCCGAGAAAACGAGTGAACCCGTAGTCGAAGAAGTCCCAGCGGCGTCTGATGTCAATCGTCAGCCAGCGAGGGATGGCTGCAAGGGAGGATGTCTGAATCTGCAGAGGGGACCGCAAGAAGGGCTGACCCTCTCATGCTAGGCAACTCGTGGCAAAGGCGCTGCCAAAAGATCGCCTAGCCACCGGAGAGGGACCAGTCTCCTGAGCCGACTGAGGAACTGGAGCAGGAGGGGGGGGAGAGGGAGCTGGGGAGAGTGGAGGAGAAGAGGGACGGGATGGGGCGACAGAGGTAGAGGGGCGAGGTGGAGAGGCGACGGGAGCAGAAGGTGGGGAGGATGAGGCAAAGGGTGGGAACTCTGGGGGGGGAGCGGCTGTCGAGGGAGAAGCGGAGGTGGAGGCTTGCGTAGGGATCTCCTCCTGCTCGAGAGGACCAAAACGGTTCCCCGTGGGAACCCATGGCTGCTGAGTAGGCACCAGAGGGCCACTCTGAGTGCCAGGCTGACGCTGTGGCCCCTGGCGTCGGCGGCCACGGGCCTGCTACCACCCCTCCTCTGTTGGAGCCCCTGGCTCGGAGGGTGGCTCTGCATCTGTACGCTGTGCCGCTGGCTGTGGCTGCGGACCAACCCTAGCAGGCTAGGGCTGAGGCTGTGGTGCAGGTCGCGGCCTCCTCCGTGGACAGGCCTTCGCTAGATGGCCCATCTGTCGGCAGATGAAGCACTGGTTCGGGAGGCCTGAGTACTCCACACTCTGTCGAAACCAACCCCCACTCACCCGAGGTAAAAGGATAACCTTCGGGAGAGTGTGGGTATCTCTGACCAAAACTCGAACTGAGGGAATGCCAGCCGCCTTGGCAGCTACTGATGCTGCCGTACGAGGTGTCTCCAGGACAATCCCAATGGTGGAACCGATCCTGGAAAGAAGTGGTAGGTACTCTCTCCGTAAACCCGGAAAGCAGACTGAGATGGGGATGTCTGCCTCCTCTACTAGAACATCCGAAGCTGGGTCAAAACCATGTCGCCACTGTCGAAAGTGGGCACGTGAGGCTCGGATGGCCAGTGGACTCATAGCTATGACCTTGGACGCCATCTCGGAGGACTCAAACTCGATCTGATAGTACCCCCGTCCGAGAATCTAGACATCCAAAATCTTTCCCACCTCTGTGAGAAGGCAGGCCTGAAGAAGGTCTCGTACCTCTCGTCTGCTAGGTCGGGTGCCGAGAATCTTGCAGATGACCGAGGTCGTCTGCAGTCGCTCTACCTCGGCGGCAAGGCTCGCTTGCTCTGTAGGCGAGAGAGCAAGTCGAATGGTGGGCTCAGCAGGGTCGGGCGAGGGGGCTTCTGCCGAGTCCCTCTGTGGCGAAGCTGGAGCCTCCATCTGTGTCTACTGCTGTGGCGTAAGAAGAGGACGACGGGAGGGTGCTGTAGAAGGGCGCGCCAACACTGCTCCAAGGAGTTGAAGCAAATGCCGAAAGTGCCGAATCTGCAGGGAGTAACCGAGATGAAGGGCCCATATTGACGGGCGAACGGGCCGAGTCGGGGGCTGAGGGCAGGCGGAAGGACACAGGCGAGCGGGAGGCAGCGAGGGTTGAGGGCAGCGCGAGGGAGGGCAACGGGCAGCACGTGGGGAGGGGGGGGGGGGGGGGGGGGGGGGATGGTGCAGCGAGGGTGGGTGCACAGCAGCAGCGAGCGCGCACGTCAATGAGCTTGGCCGGGTTTACTTATATATTAACTTACCCAATTCGCCCTACTGAGTACCCAACAAAAGTCACTTAATAAATAAGTGAAAAATGTTAAATATAGGGAAAAATAGGCTAAGTCACTTGAAAAATCCCCAAACTGTCTCTGATGGAAATGCTTATGCTTACGCTTATGCAACCAAAGGATATGCATCTACTCTAAGTGACTAGGCATGCACGGTACAAATAGACTCACAAAAGTGCCAAATCGCTGCTAATCTAAACTGGCTTGACTGACGGGAACCCTGCTATGGTGTAGCTTGTCCACCGACACATAGGGTTGGATGTGTTGTCACTAGCGTGTGACTACTATCTATCCTTTTTGTTGATTTCTTTCTTATTATCTATTTACTTTCACTTTTTGGAAACACCCCTCGGGAAATCTAACTGCCCTGCATTGCATAGCTAGTGTGGAACTGTCCAGAGGGAGTCCAGGCCTGAGGGCAAGAGAGCACTAAGGTTGGACAGGGACTATGGTTAGCCAAGTGGGGTCAATGACTAGCCAAAGTGAAATCCTTTGCTACACAGGCTACATTTCAGTTCTGGATGTGGCCATAGTGTACAAAGAGGGTCGGATGACCTAGAAAGATACAATGGCAACATCTCCTAAAATTTAGGGAACTGCTATTTTGGGACCTGAAAATGTGTTGACGTCATTACCGTCGGAATGACAAGGGGAACATTTTCTTACTCCGCCGTGAAGTCAACTGGGCAACCGGTTGGGATATTTTTAGACGGCAACCCCGAAACGGGAAAATGCTTATAAATGTGCCAAGTGGCACCTTCTGGTGCACTTGCCTCATGCAACAAGAAGTGGCACTGAATTTAGGAGGGGGAGACCCTCATTTTAAGATTTGTCACAGGTTAAGAGCTATGGAGTGCTTGCTTTCCCTCTTATGCACAGTGCGGTGCCAGGAGTGATGCCCTGCACGCTACGCACTGCCCTCTCTCTCCCCTTTGTTGTGTCTTGAAAGTACAGGTAAAATAGACGACTAATAATGGGTGAAAGCTAAATCAAGGTTTAAAGTAAAGTCTACCGCCCTTTTTGGATTGAACAAGCCGGTTTCATGTGTCACGTGGCATCGCCTCCTTTTCAAAGTGAGGTATTGGTACCGAACTGTATGGCGTCGAGGGAGATCGCCAACAGCATCCGGAATCCTAGAAGGGACTCTTCGCCGGCCCACTCTGCTGAGTGGGTCATGCGGTACTTGAACTTCATAAAGGTCTGCAACGCTCGCTTCTTTGGGCCGCGCCAAAAGCGACACAAAGTCTTCTGAATCTCCTTTCTTGCTTCAACTTCGTCTAGAGTCCTGCTTCTTTCGTCTTCAAGAATCTCCATGGCTGAAAATTCCTGAAACCATCTCCAACACAAAACCACGAACATACCCATTCCATTTAAAGTGAAGGAAATAAATCTTGTCTTCTCTAAAGACTGTGTATGCAATGTAGAGGAACATAGAGACGGAGTGACAACCCGGTCATCAAATACATGCAAACAATGAGATCGAATCTTTTCTGTTTGATCAAAATCAATCAACTGTGGCAAATCCCAATGGAAATGCCCATGCTTGGTGCTCATACTATCATGTGCTCGTTGGGAAACTGTGTCATGCCAAGGAAGAGACATGGAATGTGACTTCCTTACATATAAACTTTTCAAATTTTCATGAACAATCCGCATACATTCGTGCTCATCCATGAGAGAAACGTGCTCAACATACAATATGTCATGCCTAGGAAAAGGGATCACATAACGATGCTGACTAAAATACAGGAAACCTTCACGAATGAAACACTCGAACAATGCGTGCGTATCAATCATGCGAACACATAATACTTCCTGTGATGGCTCTTTGGACCAAGGCTCGAGAGCCAAGATCGCTTCTTCGGAATCTATCAAATCTTCTTGTGGGGGATCTGTGGACCTCAACTCGAAAGCCACGATCGATTCTTGGTGATTGATCGAATCTACAACGAGGTTAGCTTCTCTAGAAAAAGCATCAACTAACACATCATCCTTGTCTTTTTCATCCAAATCATTATCATTCAAATCATCATGCTTCTCATAATCATGCAAATCCTGTGTGTCATGCTGTGGAGAAAAAGAGATTGAGAGAGTCTCCTTAGCTCGAATCCTTTCAACCTTGTCCTGCATATTACCAATGAGAGATGGAGAAGGAGCAATGTCCTCTCCATGAATGACAATAGGAGAATCACTATCGACATTGAGAGTTATAGTGTTAGCCGCAACTTTTAGGAGAGCGTCATTATCACGAAACCATTTAATGCCTAAAATCATATCACATCCTGAGAGAGGAGAAACAACAAATCTTCTGGTGAAGGCAGTCTGTTGAATTGCAAACAACACAGCAAGGCACTCCTCCGTGATGAGAGCGTCCATACCAGGACGAAAGCCAGAGACCTCGATAGGAGATCTCGGACTAACTTCGAGGCAGGCTCCCTCAACAAGAGAGGAGCTGATCACATCATGCATACTACCAGGGTCAAACAATATGACAAAACAGTGCCCCGACGTACGACCATAACATTTAATGAGAGAATCATCAATGGGAAGGTCCTGAGAAACTTTGGGCACAATCGTGTTATCATTCATTGCATTGACAGATGTAGTGGGTGTTGTGGGTTCTTTAGATTCATTCGATTCCAGCTTAGGACATGTTCGTTTTATGCGACCCTTAATGTGACAATGAAAACAACGACCTTCTTTAGAATAAGTGCTTTGTTCTTCCGACGTGATGTATCCTCCTACAATTCCTTGTGCTACCTTTTCATCTGGAGTAAGCTTAGGTTTAGCAGTTGTGTTAGCCTTACCCTTAGATTCATTGGAAGAATTCTTTGATGAGAGACTGTTGGAAGATTGGTTAGAAGAGTTATCATTCTTACCATTCTGAGGGTTCTGAGAAGTCTGCGAGGTACTTGTGGAAGTCTTGTTCTCCTTAGGCTTTCCTTTGTTGTGCTTCATCTCGTGGACGAGAGCAATTGCTACCGCTTTGTTGAGATCGATTGGATCGAGTACCTCGACATCATACTTGATATACTCGTCCAATCCGTAAAGAAACGCCTCCTTGCGCTTCGCATCCGATTTGCGTAATTGAGTGCCTAATTGCAAAACACAATTAGAGAAAGACATAACCGGCATACCATTTTGCTTGAGAGCGCACCAATCGTCCTTCAATCGTGCAAGGTACTGAGGTGGCATAAACCGCGCCTTGAGCTTGTCTTGGAAATCAGCCCAACTAAAAGAGAGGGGCGTGAAATCGTCGGCTGCCTCTAGGTGCGCGGCTAGCTGTGCCTCTTGCGATGCCTGGTACCACTTTATGGCATCACCGGCAAGGTACATAGCTGCCGTCAAAACTTTGCTATTGCCTGTTTTCTTAGTTGTCACAAAATAAGCATTAAATTGATGCAACCAAGAATGAATAACAATAGCATCCATCTTACCGTCATACTCACTGAAAGTCAACTTCTCTGTGACTGGATTGTGTGAATCCGCATCGTGGTTTGCGCCACTTGACAAACTCCCACGATCTTTGGGTGGTTCAGTCTTTGAGGCTAGGACTTGGGAAATAAATTCTTGATTACGAATCTCCCTTTGAGCTTCTCGCTCGGCGTCCCTTTCTGCTTTGCGATCTTTTCGTTCAGCACGCTCGCGTTCGAGAGCAAGTCGATGTTCTTCTTGTTTTGCGGCAAGTGCAATGCGCTCACGTTCCTGAGCAAGTCGATTTTCTTCTTGTTTTGCAGCAAGTGTGGCGTTTCTTTCATCGCGCTCGCGGTCCTTGGCTTCTTGTGCACGGTCCTTTGCTGCTTGTTCTTCTGCTTTGCTTGCGAGTTGTGCCAATGCAACTCTATTCGTTTCTTGATGTTGTGCCATCATGTCCAACATCGACTTGACCATCATCTCCATAGGAGTGAGGACAACTCGTGGCATAGACGGCGAAGGGGGAGGGTTGGAAAAATCTCCTGATGGGGAGAATCCTTCGTCGCCTCTCTCATGCTCATCACCTGAATGCGAAGTATCCATACCGCTTCGGGTGATGACCATGCACTAGGATCTTTGGTTCTTAAGTTCACGAGGAACTTGGTTCTTGAGGATCTTGAGGTTCTTGAAGTTCTTGAGTGCTTGGGTTCTTGAGGATCTTGAGGTTCTTGAGGGTTTCTTTCGCTTGCAAATCGTGTTGGAGAAGGATCTTCTCTTCACCCGAGTTCTACCCTTTTCTGCGGGCGCACCCCTTGGCGGCCTTGCGCTCACACCAAGGTTGCTTTTTCCCCATCCCACGTCGATTGGCCGGCCGCTAAGTGCATGGTCCGCTCTCAATGAGTGAAAAGAGACACAAGGGGAGGATCGACAAGCCCTTCTTTCTTGGGATTCCTGTCACTCTTCCACAAAACACGATTAGGAATCGCCACGCCCAAGTAAACGTAAACTTGGGTTCGTGCGATCGCAACAAGCAAAAAAAAATTCTTGTGGTTCTTTCCTTGAGTAATGCAGAACACTTCCAAAGCTCTGATACCAATGTTAGGTGCAGCGGAATGAATGTTGTATTTTCTCAAGATTAGTGATCTTCTTTGCTCAAGGTTCCTTTTAGTTCTTAGAGAAAGAGAGAGCTTTCCGTCTTATGGAGAGTGCTATGATCACGAACAAGGTGAGTGGATACTGTGTGTGCAAGTGAATGAGACTGAGAGAAGGAGAGAGAAGAGATACGACACCCGAGAGGTTGTAAAACCCTCCTCTGAAGGCCCCACTCTCGTCGGCGAGAGTGGTCTACTTTGATTGCACGCAGGTGTACAATGTGTATGCAATGGACTGATGCAATGGGACTATGCCGATGACGACGACGGTGATGACGACGGCGACTTAGGCAGAAATCTGTGATCTTCTTGGTGGCTGAAAATGACTGTTTCTTGCTGGTTTCATGGCTGAAAATGACTGTCTTGGTCGGGGCTGAAATGATGATGAAAAACGCTGGTCTTCCTGCTCTTTATGCTGTGTTTTTGAAGAGAGATTCTTGGCTGAAAAACGCTGTGATAGCAGATGACTTCTTGCTGAAAATGGCAGCTTTCCAAGCGTTAGTAAATCCTTACCCTGCCGTGGTAACTCTGCTGCAATTGCTGATGAAATCGCTGAACCTGCTGATGTTTTCCTGGCGTTAGTAATGGCTGAAAACGCTGAAGTGGGTCAGGAGAAACGCTAGCTTCAGAACTTTGTTGGCGATGTCTGCATGGGAGGGAAACGCTAGGGTATGCCAGAAGAGGGGCGATCCCAGAATGATGATGGTTGCGGGTGAATGGGCCTCACCAAGTTGCTTGGAGAGGGTCTTGCTGAGAGAGGGAGGGAACACCTGTTGCTTGGTAGCATGCTGTGCTCCTTGGCTCATCTGCCAATTTGTGCTAACTTGGGTTTGCTTATATATTAACTTACCCAATTTGCCCTACTGAGTACCCAACAAAAGTCACTTAATAAATAAGTGAAAAATGTTAAATATAGGGAAAAATAGGCTAAAGTCACTTGAAAAATCCCCAAACTGTCTCTAATGGAAATGCTTATGCTTATGCTTATGCAACCAAAGGATATGCATCTACTCTAAGTGACTAGGCATGCACGGTCTACGAATAGACTCACAAAAGTGCCAAATCATTGCTAATCTAAACTGACTTGACTGACGGGAACCCTGCTATGGTGTAGCTTGTCCACGGACACATAGGGTTGGATGTGTCACGTGACATCCGAGTAGTGGGCATCTGTTGGAGGACTTGTGTCAACGATCCTAACCCAACAACTCTTGAGACAGGCCATTGGAGGCTTTGGGCTTGGGAGAGTTATCCACTGGCACGACTACAGTGGGATCCTAAAGTGGTTTTGGAGGGCTTTCTCTTCAGCCGACCATCTAGGGGTCCCTTTCGTTCAGTACACTGTTCGATTGGGATGTCACATACTGGCAGCACGGAGAGAGGCTCGTCCTGTTGCAGCACCTCATTGGCAGGAGGAGAGTCTCACAGCTAAGTTCTTGTCAGCCTTTTAGGCGAGGTTGTGGGACCAGACAGCCTCGGCAAGTCACTTTGTTCCAGTGGCTAGTTGCACATAGAGTTACAACAGTGGGGAGCGAGAAACTTCACGAATAAACTTGTGACAAGAATTCAACACTTCAAGACAAACCACGGCCTGGCAGCTAGAGCGCTACCAAGCATACAACGACACCCTGTTGGCCCCAAAGACTGGCGCCCCTTTCGGTATTTCTTTATTCTTATTATACTTGAGAAAAACCTGTAAACTTCCACAAGATGTCCCACTTTTATCGAGCTGAAATTCCTCTACTTCAACCCGATTTCGGCAACATAACCACAGTAGAAGTCTCCACAGACAAAATCCCAAGCAAACATTGACTTTCCACGCACTTTAGAGCGCTTTGCAAAACCTGGCGAGAAATTCCAGCTCGCTGAATTCTCTGTTTTGCGATCCGATACGGGTGCCGATCACTTTTCTAGGTAGCCCTCGAGCTCTCGCACCTGTAGGGTCACTTGCCCCTTGAATTAGACGAGATTCCCCGCGGGAAATCTCTCCAAAATAGCATGTACAAGCACCCAATGCTTTCTCGAGGCTCCCCTGACAAATAAACGATCCGAACCCTTGTACCTAGCCCTCACCAAGCTGTCCAAACCTGTCCATGGCTGTAATTGCAGGTCTTTAACCCAATTTCGCCAACATAACGGTGCAAACCCCCATAACTGTACATGGTCATCTGAGAAGCCCAACTAGTGGGGCATTACCATATGTGCAAAGGGGAGAGAGAGATGCGCGAGAGCAAATCATCACGCTACATAGAGCAAGGGAGAAGGCAAGTTTTCCATTAAAGCTGTGATCACCTGCACCCACTACTCACACACACTGTAGCACTTAATGAAGAAAATCAGCCTCCTCTCTCGATTTGGGCACCCCCTCTTCATGCAGATTTGGCAGATCAGCCTGGAGCCGCCATGTGTCCAGTTTGCCTCTTTTGAGTTAATTCCGTAGTACCCACCACCTTACAAGTGTAGCGAGGGGCCTAAATGACTTTGAACTGAGCCTAGACACCCTTTTACTACTCGGATTCCAGTGCCGATTAGCCCAACCAACTCGTGGTGATCTGCCTTTCCTGACTACGGGTGAAACTCTCGGCCATCGGCCGTTTCACACTGGCCACGCAATGTCTGGTCATTTGCAACTTCAAAAAGAGGGTGAAACTCTCGGCCATCGGCCGTTTCACACTGGCCACGCAATGTCCGATCATTTGCAACTTCAAAAAGAGGGTCCCAAAATTAAACAAAAATCATCGAAAAGAAACCAACAACTCAAGTTAGCAATTGCCACGTCCTCGTGACAACATATACCTAGATAAATCCACGATAAGCCCAGATTGCAAGGTATAGACCCATGGTAGTCACCCACAAGACAATATAACCATCAGTTCCATCATACATAGTATTGACTAAATACCACAACCTCCCCGCTAACGTCGTCAGTGCCCGATAGTGGTTGTAGAACTAGGTACTAACATATGCTCCCAAACACAGCACACACCACACGCACACACACATGAGCATACATCAACACAAAGTTCAGCGTACTGAGTTTCTGTCATGACTCCTGAGATCAATGGCAAACTCAGCCATAATGAAGCCTAGCACTAAAAAAAAGCATTAAATCAAAAAAATAGGAAAAAAACCAGGTAGTTGATAGGGCATACGCACCACAAAAGATAGAAAGAATTTGCACAATATCAACTGGTCATAACTCGGACGAAAACTTCACAATGTGAAGTCTGCATGTCCGCTATACGACTAAAAAATATACCTGGATGAATCCACGATAAGCCCAAATTCACCCTTAGAGGAAAGTGCAAGGTATAGACCCATGGTAGTCACCCACAAGACAATATAACTATCAGCTCCATCATGCATAGTATTGACTAAATACCACGACATTCCCAATAACGTCGTCAATGCCCAATAGTGGGTGACATCAACACAAAGTTCAACGTACTGAGTGTCTGTCATGACTCCGGAGATCAAGGGCAGACTCAGCCATAATGAAGCCTAGCACTAAAAAGAAAAAGCATTAAATCGTGGAACTGCCCTATGGCACAGCAGGTTTCGCTTCGGGTCCTTCGGCTCATGCTAGCTCCTTCAATAGCACGACAGTACACTTGGGGGGCAGTTGCTTGGTCCACTCTCACAGGCGGCCTTGCACTACAGTTTGAGCTATCCTCCACCAACAGGATGATAGTGATACAAGGGGGTCGACCTACACTCCAGCTTGCTACAGAGCTTACCCCACAGGAGTGGTACAGTGAGAGAGAGGTGTGTTGGGAGCTCGTATGTGGCCTAACACTCTGGTTCATTTGGCGGGCCCGCTACTTCCGCATCTTCGAGCCTCGCCTTGTACCACGAGCGGAGACTATTCAAGATTTTTGACAGGAGTTGATCCATACTCTCAGGGGAAAGTTTGAGAGACTTCAGGGCGGCTCTGATCGCAAGCAGGAGCGCACAGAGGCGTTCCTTTGACTTTGGTGCCCTGGGCCTTTCTTCACCATGGTCTGGGTGAGCTCAGATGGCACTATTGTCCATTTGTGTGGCTTTTCCCTCCTCCCATCTCGTGATTTAGCCCTCATTGTACATATGTTGTTTTTTCATTGGGAGAGTCTCCCCTTATGGTTGATGTAACCCTCTCTAGTAGAGGTGGTTGTAGCCCTATGGGTAGTTTTATTAACTAATAGAAGGATCTTTTTCTCGGAAAAAAAAAATTCTAAATAATTGAGAGCAAATGACACCGTACTTAGCTAAATGAGAAACGTTTGAAGAAATGTGAGGCATACGGATGATATTTAGATTGGCATATTCTGGTTCAAGCGCTTATCATAGATATCTACTACTAATTCCAAGGGATTCTAAAAAATCTTAAGGTCTAAAAAGGCACAACAATCACTATTTGTGGTACAGTTAACTTCACAAAATTCCTTACGATAAATTCCTCCACCTACAGAACTCAAATTCAAGTACATAAAATCTTGAAAAGAAAGAAAGTCGAGAACAAAAAGATCATCTCCAAAGCGTCTTACATTGCATAACTTGTGCAAAAATATTGGGCAAGTTTTAACAAGGACAAGATGCTCCATAAAACCAAACTCGTAAGTAAAAAGGTAGAAATTAGCAAGAAAAACAGCCCATAGGGATACCAATTGTTTGCTTGAAAAGAGTCACCGACGGTTATATAAATTGTCCAAAAGAAAATCTAACCAAGATATGATGTCAAAGTCCTATACAATCCTGGTGAATCTCTTTCTTCCTTTGTCTACGTCTACATTCTTACTTTTTAACCATAACAAGTCAAAGTTCAAGGCTGACTTTTCTACTAACAATGCCTTGTACCTATCCTTCTCAATCTTGTACGCAAAAACTTTTGAAATAAGAGACTTGACTCTGAATTTAAGATCCTCCAAATTTAGCTTCGTATATAGCGTTGTAAAGTCAAAAGTTTGGAGAGATAAAGGAGAAGATTTCTCCTTAAGGCTTCTTGAGAGTTCAAAAACTTTATAACAGGAATCACACCTACTAAATCATTTAAAATCCAACTTCAACCAGTAGGTATGTCTGCTTCCTTTAGGAGATTTTTCTACAATTCATTTACGCTAGGTAAAATGGCTTTGAAACAATAACTAAGCCATTTGGAAACCTCAGTCAAAGAGGTGTCACAAGAAGCAGGGTTATTTAGGCTGGCACTTAAAACCAAAAGACTTACAAAAAGTCTTGATGTTTCAAGATAACCTCTTGCATCGAAAGATCACAACCATTGTAAGTCTAAGAGATTACTTCACCTAACAAGCAATCTAAATAGAACTTTTTGCACGTAACAACAAAGTTAGTAGAGCACTTATCTACGTAAGAGATTACAAAATCACGATGAAATTTCCTAAGAGCATCACGATCAGAAGAAGATAAGCTACTCCTTCCTAAAGAAATGTTCCTAGAGACGCTAATTTCAAAGAAGCTTTCTTGAGGACTACATATTTCCAATGGGTAAAAACACCTTGAACTCCTAAAGACTCCTCAAACTTTACTACGAAACTAGAAATTCCTCTCTCTATGGCTTTGAGAAGGCAAGAGTCATTCGAGGAAGGGAGCCTATGTTTAGTACCTCTTGAGAAAAGTTCTTTCAAGGAATCCGAAGGAAGAATAGAACAATCAACAATTATTGAAACCTTTGACTTTCAAGGCTTTTAGGGCGCGAGTTTTGAGCCCCTTGTAAAAGCAAGGTCTGAGTGCCTTTGAATTTGAGCCTAGTTGGGCTTCTGAAGCTGCAGAGTTGTGTCACAAACGGGAGCGCACACGAATAATCAACAAGCTGAAAATAAAATAATTTTAGAGATCAAGGGAGAAGATCGAAGCAGTATTTGGGACAGTTGGTCTCCCCTTAAAGACAATCCTTATTAGGGAGAATCTTTTCACAAGCACAAGAACCAGAGTAGCCCCTCCCTTCTAAATCTCAAACTCGATGGTCCATTCCTTCCTGTGCGAGAAATTCCCGAGAGACAAGCTCTCAATTTCGTTTCCGTCTGTACCTAGAGCGTGAAGCCCTACAGACCGTTTCGGATTCCGTTTCCGGAATCCTTGAGCAAAGGCCAAGACTTCCTCGCTCCTTCTCCGTGACGGAGTACTTGCAAAAGCACGAACACGAAACAACAATTCGTACAGCGAATTCACCATCAGTATCTGTCACCCTAAGTGCGGAAAAACGAACTTTGCGTACTGGCTTTGCACGATCAATTGTAGATTCCCGGCGAAGGTACTTCTTGCTACTAGCGCTGGTGGAACTGGGAGGCAACAGGAGAGAGCTGGCTGAATTTATAGGCTCATAGGACCGGAAGGAATAGCCAAGCATGGTAGCGCTGAAATAACCAAAAGGTTGGCGGCCTTTTGGCAACAGCAAAAGAGAGAGAGATCGCATGATATTCTCAGCCCAAAGGCCAGCGCTAGTCTTTTATTTTAGAGACCTTGCTTTATTTTAATAATTGGCTGCCCACTTATTAAGTGGGCGGTCGGTCGTCTTTTAAAAAAATGTGTGAACCTGTTAAAAAACTCCGTAAAACTCAATGAGCTAAAAACTAATGCTATACAACACTTCCCAGGCGTCCCTGGATGCAGTTCTCAGGTAGCACAGATGCAATGCAAACACAGATTCCTCGCAGGAAAGCAACTTCTTTTATCTGAAAATAGTGAAAAAGATTCCGATTTTTAGAAAAAGCTTCTTAAAATCCATCTTTTTGCGTCTTTACGCGTATTTCTTTTTCCAATTCGGATTTCCTACCAATTCCCTTTTCAATGCTCTCGTCACCCATTGCA
Source organism: Adiantum capillus-veneris (assembly GCF_014529385.1). NCBI lineage: Eukaryota > Viridiplantae > Streptophyta > Polypodiopsida > Polypodiales > Pteridaceae > Adiantum > Adiantum capillus-veneris. The sequence continues at coordinate 136,203,230 of NC_140944.1, read as the reverse complement.
TGACGCATCAGGAATATCCATTTCTCGATCTCTCCTACTGAACTAACGGTACAACCCCTTCGTGATGCTAATATCACCCATCATAATGACACATCAGAGTTGTCTGTTCCTGATGGCTTTTAATAATTCCAGTAGATCTACAGTTCCTAACCTTACAGTTCAAGTGCACACTTTAATATCCTAATTTCAACAAATAGAATTACTCAAAAAAATAAGAAAATAGTCCATTTAGCAACATCCCTCTAGCTTCTAAACAATTGTCCTCAACTGTAGTGCTTGTACATATCCTTCCATAATCTTGGGATAAGATGCTAATTCTTGCTCAGTCATCCACTGAGCATCTAAAGTAGAATTGTTCTTAAACTTTACCAAATACTTCTATGTAATCTGCCCGTACTTGAGTGACCGCTCCTGATGAATAATGATCTGCTCCCATTGGAGTATTTCTTCCGTTTCCTCAACCTCAGGAGGTTCCTCACCAATAAGCAAACTTGGAGGCGTTCCCACATATGGCTTAAGTAAACTAAGATGGAAGGCATTGTGGATCTTCCAATTAGATGGTAGCTCTAATCGAAACATCACATTGTTCACTTGGTCACTTATCTTAAACGGCCAATAATAACAATTAGAAAGTTGTACCACTTTCCCTTTATGAGTTGCTTGATTCTTTAGTCTTGCCTTCTCAAACTTGAGTAAGACCAATCGACCGTCAAGATTCCTTCTATGCTTGTCCGCAGCTTTCTTATGTTTTTCTTAAGAGCGCAAAATTGCTCTCTTAACTTGCCCATAGGCCGTGTTGATATCCCGGAAAAACTCTTCCACTACAAAAATCTTATCCTTAGTTACAAGGATCTCTGGAAGCAAGGCGTACCATAAAGAATCTCAAAGGGCACTTTTCCTATAGACGAATGTACAGTATTGTTATACGCATCCTCGACAAGGGGCATATACTGCTCCCAATCAGACTATTTGTCTGACACATAGGATTTCAACATATCCAACACTGTGGAATTGGCAAACTCACTCTATCCATCCATTTGAGGATGATATGCAGAAGAAAAATTCAACTTCGTGCCATAATTATCAAACAAAGCACGCAAAAAATTCCTGTCATGCAAGGATCTCGATCACTTACAATAGACTTGGGCATCCTATGATGCTTAAAGATCTGTGCTATAAAAATCCTAACCATATGATCTCCTTTGATCGTTTTCTTGACTGGGATAAATTGAGCTTGCTCGCTAAATTTGTCCACAATGGTCCAAATCACACATTTCTTGTCGGAGTCTTTGGGAGATCCATAATAAAATCCATGGCAATACTCTCCCAAGGTTGATCAAGCACAGGCAAAGGTTGGAGTAACTCAAGCGTCTTATGCCGATCGTACTTTATCTTTTGGCAAACCAAACATTCCCTCACATACTGATCAATGTCCGTTTTAAGACTTGGCCAAAAGAAATATCTTTTCAATGCTAAAGTCGTAGGGAGGATACCCCGATGACCCGCATAAGGCAAAGCATGTGCTTCTTCCATGATTTTCTTCCTCAATGGCACCGCTGCACAGATTGCGTGGTCGTAGAGGTAACCATCCCGAACGGAATACGGATATTTATTCTCTCCGTTTTGTAACTTGCTCCAATTGGAGGAGAAGTCTCGGTCGTTCGAATACAAATCTGGAAGTGATTCCAGTTCTTGGTGATATACGGAAGTAAGTGCCTTCACCCTAGGCCGTCTAGAAAATGTATCCGCAGCCACATTCTTACTCCCAGCCGTATGAAGGATCTGGAAGTGAACCATGAACAAAAAATGGCCCATCTCATATGTTTCTTAGATAGTTTCCATTGCATAAGAAAATACTGCAAACTCTGATAATCGGTTTTGATCACAAAATCAACTCCTAGAAGATAGTGCTTCCAGGTAGACAAGGCGTGAATCACAGCCATAAGTTCCTTCTAGTAGATCGAGGCATGCAATTTGCATCCTTAAGCTGTCTATTTTCATAAACCATTGCATGAGCTTCTTGGTTAAGCCCTACGCCGATGCAATCACTTGAAGCATCGTAGTGAACCTCGAATGGTTTCCTTAAGTCTGGCACTATCAAAACAGGTCCATGGCTTAATAAATACTTTAGCCTATCAAAGGCACCTTGTTGTCTCGATCCCCATCAAAAGGGAATCTTAGGTCCTGCTACTTGAGCAAAGCCTCAGGAATAAACCTCCAATAACAGGAACATAACCCCAAAAAGCTACATACATCACGCGTTGTAGTGGGAGTTGGCCAATCTTGTACCATCGGGATCTTTGCGGGATCCATACTCACTTGGTTGTGTGAAACTATGTGGCCAAGATAGTGTGTCTCCTTGAGAACGAACACGCTTTTCTTTGCATTCACATGCAATTCATGTTTTCGCAATTCCTAAAACACTATGTCCAAGTGCTTCTAATGTTCCTCCTCGGTCTTCGAAAAGATGAGTATGTCATCAAAGAATACTCCTGTAAAAGCTCGGTGTGGGCTGAAAATTCGATCCATCTTTCAATTGAATGTGGCAAGAGCATTGGTCAAGCCAAAAGGCATTACCAAAAATTCATAAAGTCCAAGGTAGTGCGAAAGGCAATCTTATGGACATCCTCAAGGGCTATGCATGTCTGATGATACCCACTCTTTAAATCAATGTGCCATCTTTCTTCTGCACCAATAAGACTGGAGGGTAGTAGGGCGAAGTACTCGATCGTACTAAGATTTTGTTGATGCCAATCAGCATCTGTTCCTTGCGGCTTCTTGATTCCTTTCAAAGCCTTTTGGACAGCCGGCAACATGAGAAGCTGCTGCAATTCTGCAAGTTGAACTCGCACTTGTTGAAGTTCATCTTCAGTTGTCCTTCCGTAGCTCGTCATAGTTCTTCCCGTTCCTTCCCAGAATCGTCCTCCTTTGCTAAGAAAGAGAGGAATCCGAGCTCAGATATCACTATCACAAACGGGAGCGCACACGAATAATCGACAAGCTAAAAATAAAATAACTTTCAACTCAAAAGAGATGAGAGAGAAGGTCGACACAGTATTTGGAACCAGAAAATGGGTTTGTGGACCTCCATCCCCCCCCTTTAAGAGAATCTTTATTAGGGAGAATCGTTTTACAAGCACAAGAACCAGAGTAGCCCCTCTGTTGAAAATCTCAGACTCAATGGTCGACTCCTTCCCGTGCGTGAAATTCTCGAGAGACGAGCTCTCAATTCCGCTTATGTCTGTAACTAGAACTGAAGTCCTACAGACCGTTCCGGATTCCGTTTTCGGAATCCCTGAGCAACGGCCGAGACCTCCTTGCTCCTTCTCCGTGACGGAGTACCTGCAAAAACACAAACACGAAACAACAATTTCGTATAGCCCAGCAACAAAAGTACTCCTTGCTACTAGCGCTCGTGAAACTGGGAGACAACGGGAGAGAGCTGGCTGAATTTATAGGCTCATAGGACCGGCATGAATAGCCGGTAAAATCCCGCACGAATAGCCAAGCATGGTAGCACTGAGATAACCAAGAGACTGGCGGCACTTTTGGCAAGAGCAAAAGAGAGATCGCACGATATTCTCAGTCCGAAGGCAATGATGGTCTTTTATTTTAGAGACCTTGCTTTATTTTAATAGTTGGCTGCCCACTTATTAAGTGGGCGGCCGATCATCTTTTAAAAAAATGTGTGAACCTATTTAAAAACTTCATAAAACTCAGTGAACTGAAAACTGATCCTACACAACACTTCCCAGGCGTCCTTGGATGCAGTTCTAAGGCACAGATGCAATGCAAACACAAATTCCTTGCAGGGAAGCATCTGCTTTTCCCGGAAAACGGTTAGAAAATTCCACTATTTAGAAAAAGCTTCTCAGAATTCTTGTACCTGCGTCTTTAAGCGTAATCCTTTTTCTAGTTCGCATTGCTTGCCAAACCAATGGAATATTCCCTTTCCGATGCTCTCGTCACCCATCACGTGACGCATCAATAGAACCCATCTTTATTCTTGTGCCTGCGTCTTTACTCGTATTCCTTTTTCTGGTTCAGATTGCTTGCCAGACCGATGAAATATTTCCTTTCCGATGCTCTCGTCACCCATCACTTGACGCATGAGGAATATCCGTTGCCCAATCTCTCCTACCGAATTAATGGTACAACCCCTTCGAGATGCTTTCACCCATTATATGACACATCAGAGTTGTCCATTCCTGATGGCTTTTAATAGTTCCAATAGTTACGGTTTAAGTGCACACATTTATATATCCTAATTTCAATAAATAGAATTACTGAGCAAAATAAGAAATAGTCTATTTAGCAACAAGTTGGCTCTCCTTGGTAGTTGTGTACTCAAAGAGCTAATAAAAAAGTAGTACCGCAAGGGTTCCCTATCTTAGGTGCCCGAGCGTTTGAGTGGGGAACTTTGCCCCACTTTGTCTCATCTCAGTCTTTAGTACTCTTTCGCTTCCAGTATTTGTTGTTTTCAGTTCAGTTCGTGCCCTTGTTGTCAGTTTTACTGCCTTGTCAGGTGACTTGCCGGTTATAGTGTGGCATATGGGCCATACGGCTCCGGTATGGGTTCTTTTGGAGCATCTGGCATAGGAGAAGGTGCTTTCGGGCCGATGTTTGGCACCTAATGAGTAGGGATGCTAGGGCCTATGGGAGGGATGTATAGAGCTATACCAAGCATGTACGGATTCATGCTCATGGGGCACTCCGAGTGGCTATCACTCATGGCCATAGCTCGCAAGAAGCAATCCAATAAAATATGCATCTACATCGACTACCGCGCTCTAAACAAGGAGAAAATCTCCAATGGCTTTCCAATCCCCTTCACCGAGTGCTAGAAGATATGGTTGGGCACATACTCTACAGTTTCATAGATGGCTTCAATGGCTACAATCAATTGGGCATTCATCCTGCTAACCAGCTCAAGACCGCTTTTGTGACTCCATGGGGCATTTTCATTTACACAAGAATGTCATTTGGGTTGAAAAATGCCCCATTTTCCTTCAATCGTACGGTCTACATATCTTTTGTCCTCTACTGACTGATCATCTCTGAATCTTCATGGATGATTTCTCAACATTCTCTAGCGCTCAATGTTCCACCTCAGTGGAGAATTTGGAGGAGCACTTAGCTCAGCTCTCTGCAGTCTTCCTCAAGTGCAAGGAGGTGCACCTTAAGCTCAATCCTGACAAATGCCACTTTGGTCACTCAAGGTACGCTTTTGGGTCATGTGGTGTCTGTTGAATGCTTAGCTCCTGATTCTAATGAGATAGTGGCCATTTTGAAGTTGCCTCAATCAAACCCAAGGGTGTTCAGAGCTTTGTAGGCCACACACGTTATCATCGCACGTTCATTCATATGTATGCCGATGTTGCCCAATCCCTCACCCACGTGACCAGTCTTGTTGTACCTTTTCAGTCATCCAAGCCTGAGGCCCAAGCTTTTGCTTACCTTGAAAAGCGTCCGGCTCACGCACCTATTTTACTTGCCTGAGATTGGTCCCTCACTTTTCATGTACGTATTGATGCTAGTCAGACTACTGTGGGTGTTGTTCTGACTCAGCCTAGCAAAGAATTCAACCTTGATCGCCCCATTCACTATGATCTGCGTTATCTACTGAATAAGCCACAAGTTGCAGGCCGGGTTTGGTGGTGGCTACTTCTATTTCAGGAGTTTGATTTCGAGGTAGTTCTTCGCCTAGGGAAGTATCATGTCATGGCCGACCACCTCTCTCCAGTACAAACAAGTCAAGAAGCTACAGGTGTTGAGGATGACTTCCCAGATTGCAGTCTCTTCAAAGTCGACATGACCCCGGTATGGGTATGGTGATTGTTGCATTTGTCTTCCACTAGCTTATACCAAGAGAATGTCTCTCCCTTGCAGAAAAGAAGACAACTGCTGAAGTCTAGACCGTTTACTCTGATTGGAGGTAAGCTCTACAAGTCTGGACCAGATGGTGTGTTTCACACATCTCTCTCTCCTCATTAAGTAAAGCATATTTTAGAAGATGTCCACAGAGGTTCCACTAGTGGCCATTACCCTAGTCACATCACATCACAAAAAATTCTACGGAGTAGTTTATGGTGGCCCTATGTGTTTAAAGATGCAACTGCTCATGTAAAGGGTTACGATGTCTGTCAGTGTTGTGCACCTAAACCCAACAGGCAAGCTAACCATCCTTTACAAGTCTCCAATGCATGGCTTCCCTTTGAAAGATTGGGTTTGGACTTTGTGGGTCCAATTTCTCCCCCAGCTCAACCAGGCAATCGCAAGTATCTTCCAATTGCTATGGATTATGCCACCAAGTGGACAAAAATATTGGTCACCACCTACTACACAGCTAACACAGTGGCAAAAATTATATATGAGAATATATTTTGCAAGCTTGGGTGCCCCCTTGAGATCACCAGCAATTGAGGAAGTCACTTCGTCAACGAGTTGATCTCGACACTATTGTTCAATTGTAGGATCTTTCATCACAATTCTTACGCATACTACTCGAGAGCGAATGGGCAAGCTGAAAGCACTAACAAGGTTCTAATTGTACTCCTCCAGAAAGCGTGCCATTTGCATCCAACTTCGTGGGCTCAGGCAACCCTCAACACCCTCTAGGCATATCGCTTCTTTCAAAGCAACGACCAATCACATTCCTTTTCAGCTGACCTTCGGCCTGAAAGCAATTTACCCTTTTTTAATTCAACTCTGGATCACCTAGGGTGGGCAGCCTTCATGTCGCGGTCAATATTGGGTCCATAGCAACAACGGTACAGAACGGAACGTTTAATACGCGGTGTATAATACGCATAACTTTTTCAAATATGAGGCGGGTCATGCACCTCCTCAATGACTCTTCAATGTTTAATCATAGCATACATAAACAAGCACCATGAAGCTCTTAAACACACTTGATCAACTATAGAAGAGAATACGTTTTGAGCAAAAAGACGCGAGAATAGAAAACGTTATGAGACGTATTGTACGTTTCAATACGAGACGTCCCGTATTCTAAATAAAATACGCGGATTATAGCTGCTATGATTGGGTCTGCCCATCTCTCTCATTTGTCCATGCTAGAAGAGAGCAGAGTGTTAGCTTTGACACTCTCCAGGCAAAGAAACTTTGTCGCAAAGCATGGCATGATCGTCATCTTCACAAGTCTAAAATAGTGCGAGGCTCCCTGGTGCTACTCTATGAAGCACGTTACCAGAAAAACACAAAGAAGCTCGTTCCTGTCTGGCAAGGGCCATACAAAGTGAAAGAGAGTTTACCCTAAGATCCCAACTGAAGTGCTATCATCAACCCCTTGGAGAATCCTTTTAGGCTTTGAGCCTCGACCAAACTAGAGCTTTCAAATTTCCACCTTATGTTTTCCCATCCCTTTAAGCCTCTTCTATAGCCAACTATCCATCGGCTTCTTCGCCCTTTGTGTTCACTAGTCCTTCTCTATGCTATGCTATGGATCTATCATTTTTGAGTTGTGAAGTGCCATCCTTGTATTAGCTAACCTTCTCAATTACTCAATGATCTTGTTTGAAAAAGGTGACTTCATTCTCGCACTATATCTTACTTCCAGTGACATACCATTACAATTACACATAGTACTTGGGTCCTGGGGTTTGGGCACTTGTTGGTGTTTCATCGTGTTTTTCCATGTGTATCTCGAAACTGTAGGTTGAACTTCCCAAAATTTGATCTCCCACTTATGAGCAATTGAGCCTCGTCAATTGTTAGAATGTAGCCTCTTATCTCTTATGTTGTTTAACTGAGTCCTACCAACCTCACCCTGTAGATCTTAAGAGTGATTAAAATTCCATTTTTCTTGCTACCTAGGTATGAGCACCACAGCTTTTCTATGCTCCATGTTCAATTAAGACCTGGTTTACATTTCATGCTGCTCTCTGCTATTCAGCTGGCCCCTACACTCTCTCCAGCACACCTGCTATATAGCTCAAATTGTCCTATGATGCAGAGCTAGACCTATCATTGGCACTTAAACTTTCATCTGTTTCAGACAACCCAACACTACATGAAGATTTTCTGGTATGTCGCGGTTTGCCCCACCCATTTCATTTGTTTCCATGGACCTTGGGTGAAGGTGACTAAGTTCTTTGGGGTGAGATCACGGTAGCTCTCTTGAAAAGCCTTGAGATTGGATCTACCAATTTTCATCACATAGCCTATCTCACCCTTCCCTCGCCCCCATCCTAGGCTATACTCCCCCCTATCCACCCTCCCCTCACCCCTACCTACCTAGCGCCCCTACCCACCCTCTCTCTTGCCCTAATCTACCCTTCCCCCTCATCAATACCCACCATCTCTCACCCCTATCTACCCTTCCCCTCACCCCTACCATCGCCCCTATCCACCTCTCTCTTGCCCCTTTCTGTGGTCTTGTGAGTAACTGCGGGATTACTGCAAATCGGTATCAATACTACGGCTTCAGTGTCACTTGCAGCGGACAGGCAGTTACAGTTGGTCTTGGGTTCACATTGGGTGGATGCTGGTCTGGGCGGTGACATGTGGCAGATACAAGCGGTGGTGGATTAATGGACACAGTGGCCAGTTCACCGCCACCACAATTCGGAGATAGACGTAGCTGGCTGTCAGGGATATTTTGTTAGCCATTGGCTACTCTTTAGGGTTGTATATATTCTCAATTGTTCTTAGCCTAGAGAATTGTGTCTTGTGTTCAGACTAGCACCGCACATCTGCACTCTCCCTGCACAATTGGGGCCTCGACACCCCCATTGCACATATGAGTCGTGGGCTTGGAGCTAAGTGTGCTGCCAGGCAAAGTCTGTACTGGTTCCATTGAGTACCTGTGAGTCTTGGGCTTGGAGCTGAGTGTGCTTCCAGCTAGAGTCAGTACTGGTTCAGTACTGGTTTCATTAGTTAGTCCAGTTCCATTGTGTTTGGAGTCTGCTGTTGTGTCTTTTGAGTTTGCTTTGTTCCATTGTTCTTTAGTGTTTTCATTTTGTTGGAGTGAGGTTTTATGCATATTGCACTGAACACCAACAGTAGAGCACGACACACTTTTCGTGCTACACGCAGTTGGTATTGTTGTTACATACAAGCCACCATGGACAGCTTCCCACATCGCACACAATTGAGCCTGCTAAATCTAGGACCGTGTCTCGTATTAGATGGTATGATAATGAGCGCAGAGCACTCTATACGTGAATACGCATACAGTGAGCTTTGAGAGCTATTACAGAGCAAGACAGAAATGAAATGAAATGAAATGTTATATTAACGTCTTCAAAAGGCCATAATGACCTATGAGACCCGAAAGTTACAAAGTGGTGGATCTGATACAAAGTCAGAGTAACAAAATAACCTAACAACAGTACAAAACAAAGATATCTACTATGGGGTCCTAAGTTGGTCGATGTGAGCCAAGCATAAAACTAAGCGGAAAAATTTGGGCGGCTTGTTGGGATGGCTGAATCACAAGAGATCTAGCATCGGTCGTTGGCGAATCTCATCAATTTCCTCCATGGTTAGTAGTCTGACCGGGCGTCGTGCATGCCTGGCCAGCGTGCTCCGAATTTTCTGTCATAGAACCCATCGATGCTGTGTAGTTCTTCGCAATCGTGGGCGCCTGGATTTCCCTAGTTCAATCACTCGGTCAATCAATGTGCCTCGGGTGTGAGACGAGGGGGAGCTCTGTTGTGGGAGTGGCTCTTGCGGCTGTCCCGTGTCTGCTTTGAAGAAGTCTGTGATCCGTCTTTGAGATTGGCTAGCCTCGCCATTCATCAAGCTATCTCTGTGTCTGCGTAGCTCGAGTAAGAACAAACCCAGACATCTCTGATCTTCGTATCCCATGACTCTTGAGAGTGGTCCAAAACCCTCTCTGAACAGGCAGTGGAAGCGACCTCGTATCTCGTAGTAGACGGGGCAGTGGCATGTATAGTGTAGCTCTGTCTCACGTTCCGTGTTACACAAGGGGCATGTCCTGTCCTCTGCTGGTACTCCGCTGTACCTCCCAGTCTCAATCCGCAACCGGTGAGAAGATGTGCGTAACTGGCCAATAGCACATCGTATCCCATGAGACAAGTGGGTATCCATGTATCTGGGTCTCGCCACAAAACCATCTTCCGTAAGTTGGAGAAGGTGGTCTCTGTAGAAAGCCATCTTCGTGCCCAATTCCTGTGCTGGTTGTATCCATGTCCTCCTGGTGTCTAGCTGGGTTAGGTCTTGGCGGATGAGCTTGGTGATCTCTGACTGTGTAAGAGTGAGAGATGGTGCATCCAATGAGTAATGGAATGGTGGCAGCCTGTCTATGCTGAACCCATGTGCCTGAAACCATGATGTCATCTCCCCATACCAGCATGTTGTATCTCCTTGTATGGCTAACTATCGAGAGGTTTCAAGTGCTATGCGAGCATATCTGTCTCTAGGAAGTTCCCATGTGCGGTTTATGAAGGAGACTGATCTGGTGAGCGCCTCCACCACAAGTGGGGGGGCCGCTAGCTCTGCTCGGATAATGGCACGTGGTACTGATGCCTTGGCTCTAATGAGCCGCGAGATCATAGAGACGAGAGGTTTCTCCATGTTCCCCCATCCGTCTGAGTGACCCTGCCTCCCATGGTGATCCAGTGAAGGTCCCCATATCTCGGTTCCATAGAGCAGTGCTGAAGCCACCAAGGTGTCAAAGAGCCAAAGCTTCGTCCGGGGCTCCTGAAACTGAACCTGCAAACACATCCTCTCCAATCTACCCAATGCTGCGTGGGCTCTAGTAAGTCTGGTCTCTGCTGCTCTTCTGAGTGAGAATGTAGGTCCGCTAAAAACCACTCCAAGGTAAGTGTAAGCGTCTGTGTACTCCAGTCTCCTGGCCATATGTGAATGTAGGTGCTGACCTCCTGATCCACTGTGGGGTGGTGTTAAACACCATAACCTTGGTTTTAACCAGGTTGACAGACAACCCACTTTCGTGTGCAAACGTGTGCAAAGCATCCAATTGACGTTGCATTCCCTCTGGGGATTCGGAGATCAACACTATGTCATCAGCATATAACAAAAGTGGAATCCATGTCCCTACCAACTGAGCACCTTTATCCCCATCGCTGTCAGACCAATGTAGCAAAGATAAGGCAGGACACGCATCCCATATGGCCCAATCTATATGAATCCTCTCCTAACTGATGCCCATTTTGATCCCTGACATAAGAATTGCAAAGCACGCCTCGTCTCTCTAGCTCCTCCATATATCTCAATCACTGACGAACCAAATCTCTCCGCATATCCAGTCAAATATGCAGAAAAGAGCGCATGAATGAGGATGCAGAGCAGTGGATAAAGGAGCATCAGTAAAGATAAACCGGAATGTCCTCCTCCATGGGCCCTCATTGTCCAACAGTGGAGCTCTCACCTGCACAACTGATGAAGTATGGTATAGGAATTGCTTCCAAGGCTCAACCCCAGGGGAAAGACCTATTTGCGCACTGAAAGGTGAATATATCGTCCAAAATGCACCTGTACTACACAAATCTAGTATATGATGCATAAATTATCTTCGGCAAATCACGCAAACAAAACTTTTTCTATTTTACTCTATAAAATGCTCAAAAGTTATATGCAGGACATGTGGTCATGAAGCCCAGAAAGTTCGAAAGTTTTTCTATAAATTTAAAATTAGTCGGTGGACTCTAGACGTTTAAACTTAAACACTTATTAAGACACTAAATTTATGCATAAATAAATAAAAATTCAATATGCAACTGGCCTATCATATGCATGCATACATTCACAATAAATACATAGGCACTCCCACACATATGAACATGTGCATCTAGCTACATATACATGCAGGCATGAATACATAAAGATGGGATATGAGCATACACAAACTACATATCATTGAATATATATCTGTATTCATATATGGATAGATAAATGTATATTTGTATCTATGTAGCACGCATACACATACATAAATGTCTGTGTGCACATGCAAACACTCCTGCATGATTGACATTAAAGAGCTCTGGTCTATCCAAAAGAAATACCTCAACTTTAACATGCAAGAACCATGCGCACAGAACCTTCAGGCCCATTCTCCTCTTTTTGTTCCGATTAATTCCCTCTATCACTACTGGTAGCAAGGGAGCTTGTATATGCAACATTAAACAAAATGCGTCAGTAGTACAACATGAGACTACTGGGAGAAAATATGTATTTGGGTATAAACTTACAGAAAACCCTATCTGCTCTGTCCAGCTCCTCCAGTTTCACCAGATGTTTAATGCCTGACATATCAACGTAATGACATGAACTACATCCAATGGAACAGTCGTTACTAGAGCATGTTGGCAGTGCGTGCCGTAAATTTTGTAAAAAATAAATTAAAACAGTATTTATTTCCATGTTCCAAACATACAAAAAACAGTCTTTTTTTTTTGGAAGGAACGTAAAACAGTTGTACATCGATGCTTACCTGGCATCAAAACGATAAAACATGTCATCCGTTTTGTATTCAGACATACAATTCAAAGCCTGCACACGTGACCGCAAAATGTGACCTCCAGATTCCAGCAAAGGTCTGACAATAGGGCTGGATTGGTTAACAATGTGCTTCAGCTCAGATAATTCCTTCTTGATTATGTCTTTCATGTATTCTGGGCTAAGCCTCTGACAAGACAGTAAAGCATGCATGTCATGCAAAAAACTATCACATAGAAATATAGAATATACCATAAAAGCTGATATAATTTGGCTAGAAATAATGACCTGAACCTTGAAACCCAAATTTAGTAGTTCTTCATATGACAAGTGAAAACACATGGCAAATGGAGCTCACAGCCAGCCATATCATTTTCATATTTAACTTTAATAAAAACAGTTCTCGAGGTCCAACATGAGAAATCCTAGGCTATGGTTGAGATTTGTCCAGAGATTTGTCCAACTACCTGAGTACAAATCACTGCACAAGTGACACTGCTAAACTTCAGAATTCCCACATAATGTTCGTCCTCCTCCAGTAGCATTTCAATCAAACAAACAAACACCCTTAAGCCTAGACAATGTACCCCTTTCTTTAATGAGATCACACCAAATATCTCATGCACAGAGGTGGGATTCAAAAAAACCCCAAGCCTTTTCCTCCACCAAAGCATGTAGTCAACATATATGCATGCACAAGGGCACCTAAACCCTCTCCTTTCCGCCTTAAAGCATAAAAATCATGCATAAGATGTGATCTCAGGTATTGCCTTTACAACAAGTGTACCACTTGAAACTTCATTTTTTCATGTTACATGAGACTTGCATAAATAAGCATGTCACATGCCACGAGGACCGTTCTTCTACTCATAATGTCAACAACATCAAGGGATTGGGCCTGGGAATGTTGTTAAGAATTCCCACATAATGTTCATCCTCCTCCAGTAGCATTTCAATCAAACAAACAAACACCCTTAAGCCTAGACAATGTACCCCTTTCTTTAATGAGATCACACCAAACATCTCATGCACAGAGGTGGGATTCAACAATTATTCATAAAAACCCCAAGCCTTTTCCTCCACCAAAGCATGTAATCAACATATATGCATGCACAAGGGCACCTAAACCCTCTCCTTTCCGCCTCAAAGCATAAAAATCATGCATAAGATGTGATCTCAGGCATTGCCTTTACAACATGACATTTGCATAAATAAGCATGTCACATGCCACGAGGACCGTTCTTCTACTCATAATGTCAACAACATCAAGGGATTGGGCCTGGGAGGGCATGCAGTCTGCCACACAAGGACCGGATCTGCAGAAAAATTCAACTGGAGGTTGAGACACACACTGTGTGCCAGTGTCCTGCATCTACCACTGCACATTCCGAACGTGGGCCAGTGAGGAGGGTGATGGAGACTTGAGAAGTTTAGACTTATATGAAGATACACAGGCAATAGAGTAACACAAGCATATAACACAGCGACCAAGGGTCCACCACGGCTCGCCCTCTAGCCAGCCATCACTGCTTTGACGATAGCCCAACTGCAGCCGACGCTGAGAGGGTCCACTTTGAAAAAGCACATGTGGGCTAGAGCAAATTGAAGACCAGGCTGCCTGGACAGAGATATAGACCATAGACACACACAGAGATAAACAAGACCCTGACCAGGCAGAGAGCTATGGCAGTGGACCGCCTATCACTGGCAGCAGCATAAAAAGATTACAGCGCACCACCCCCACATACTTTCCCCTAGGAGGCAGGGTCACATGCTCTAGGAACAGAATTAGAGACTGGTGATATACTACAACCACCCTCATGAATTTAGAGATAGGCACAGGATTGAGCGATGGTGATTCTACAGCTATTTTCCATACATGCAGCTGGATGAGAAGTTCACTTTGTAGCCCTGCTCCGTTAATCACCTTAATCTCTTGAAACAATTATTTTACCCAGCAAGCACTATTCCTTTTTAACTGAGAAGTGTAATAAACAAGGACGTACATCAGCATCATCTGGCACCATCAAAAGTCCAACAACTAGTGCATGAGGGGGGGTCTGACATCAACAGATCAAAACAGACAGTCAGTGGTATAGAAACTTGTTAAGAAGTTAATCACTGTGTTATGCAAAAATACCCTTTTTCTATGCTTACCTTCTTGACTTGCTGAAAAACCTTCATCAAGGGAGATGGATCTGTGTGCCCAATAATTAAGGATGCACGGTTATTAAGCAGTAAATTCTGCACAAGAAGGGCCCAGAATAAGACACAAATTGAAAGGCACAACCTACAAATTGTGTTCAGATTGAGTGTGAAGCCAAACCTAGAATAATTCGTGGCCTAAATCCTCAGTAGAAACCAAGTCAGACATTCTCTAAGCTAAAGGCATGCTAGTTGTGAGGTGATAATAGTGATAATCCAAATAACATCTCATAGCTGCATGCAGCACTTCAAAACAGCTGGAAAAGCACCAAATTTGTAATACAGGATATATTGGGTGCACATAGTGCAGTAAACAAAGAGAAGCTAACAGAATTCAGTCAACCACACACACAAGTGAGCAATCTAGACCCTAGAGCCTAAGCACACACAAGTAGTGTGTGCCACATTCCTAGACATTATCATGAGCACCTACAAAGCGTGCGGCTAGTGTGAACCAAACCCCTAGGTTGGAGTGGTTAGTGTATATACCTTCATAAGTTTTAAAAAATCTAAACATATGAAACATAAATTATAAGAGAGGCTAAAACACTTACGCACAAAAGCAAGGCTTACAAGAAAACTATAAAGAAGAAAAACTAAATCACTTTATTTGTTTCTAAACAAAAAGTAGATAAAACTAATTTGCCTCAAAATGCTTGTAGAAAAGACGAAGGTAAATAAAGTGAGAGAAGCTTACTTTATTTACTTGCCAAGAACTTTGAAACAAGTACTCAACTTTAAACAATCACAAAGTGATGACATGGCAAACCGGCTGAAGAAAGAGAGAGAAATTGGTGATGAGGACACGTGGCAGGCCTCGTGATTTACAGCGCGATTAACGGGCCGCGCAGCTCTTGATGTGGCAGGCCGTACGGACTGGCAGCTAGCTGATGTGGAATGCTTTTCGGCACAGTTTTTGAACACCAAATTTAGCAATTGCCTTTGGCAGCGCTAGTTTTTGTGTCATTTGCTTTTCAGGTCGGAGACTTTATTAGTGTGCCAAGGGGGTCACTCTCGGCAGATCAATGCATCATTGCACAAATTCCAGGGGTCAGTCTGGGACTGGTCGGGCCAATTAGCACTGAATTCTGATGAGTATAGAAGCCTTGTGCGCCAAATGAAGTCACAACTTTATAAGTGAGTGGGAACTATGGAATTAACTCAAAGGGGCAAACTGGACCAGTAGAAGGAAGCCATCTGCAGGACACCTCAGCAAGAGGGGGCGCCCATTTTGAGGCTGGGGCTGATTTTTGGTTCATTAAGTGACCTACAGTGTGTGTGTGTGTGTGAGTAGTGGGTGCCGGTTGATAGCTTTAATGGAAAGCTTGCCTTCTCCTCTGTCTCATGTAGTGCGATAATTTTCTCTCTTGCATCTCTCTCCCCCCTTTGGCACATATGGTAATGCCCCACTAGTTGGGCTACTCAGATGAATATGTACAGTTCTGGGGTTTATGCGCGTTTGCCAAGGCAAGAGCCTTCTGAACAGGAACCGGATTAGCTAACTGCTAATCCCCCACAGGTACGCACAGTTCCATTACTGAAATTTTGTTACAGGTTTATGCGCGTTTGCCAAGGCAAGAGCCTTCTGAACAGGAACCGGATTAGCTAACTGCTAATCCCCCACAGGTACGCACAGTTCCATTACTGAAATTTTGTTACAACTCACCAAAAAGCTCCCAAATTGTGAGGGAATCCGTCCTAGACAGGT
The DNA here is from genome assembly GCF_014529385.1 of Adiantum capillus-veneris. Lineage (NCBI taxonomy): Eukaryota > Viridiplantae > Streptophyta > Polypodiopsida > Polypodiales > Pteridaceae > Adiantum > Adiantum capillus-veneris. The sequence goes on along the minus strand of NC_140944.1, from coordinate 136,186,870 downwards.
GTTTTTGACCTACAGGAGTTTTTGCGCCGTTGTGCTGCCGAAATCAGGTCAGAAACCTGCGTTTTCAGCCCTCGCCAGGTTTGGACAGCTTTGTGAGTGTTTGGTCTAAGTGTACGGATCGTTAACTGTTAATTGAATAAAGAAATACCGAAAGGGGCGGGCGCAAACTTTTGGGGACTACAGGGTGTCGGTCTTGTGTGCGCAGTGACATTCTAGTCTGTTCTCTTTTCTTCAAATTGAAATAGTACTGCCCTCTACGTTGTATAGGCCGGTTATATGGTTCCATCGACGGGATAGTCACTTTTTCTTCAAAAAGTGCACCAAGGATTGTTGTGGGTGAAAGCAACACATAGCTTGTCGTTATGGCAGAGAAGAGAGACCAAATACCTGAAGAGAGATCTTCCTCACATGGCACAGAGAAAGTTCCTTCAACTCTTCAAGAAGAGGACAGGTTGTTTAGAGCTCAGCTGCGTTGCTGCATGGACATGTTTCAGCAGTTGGGTAGCAACCCAAGGATGCAGGAGTTCTTACAGGCTCCTACACAAGAATTTTAGGCTCCGACACAAGGTTTTCAGCCTCCTGCACAGGGCATGACTGAGCGTCGCAAGAAAAGGAGATTTCCAATGCGTAGAGGACTCGTGATGCTCGAGGGAAAGCCCATGTGGTTGAGCAACCAGCGGTGTCCAATGATCCAAAGCAACTTGCTTTAGCTAGACAAGAACCGTTTGTGAATGGTCAAGGGAGTAATGAACATGCTATGCATCACACCCTTCCATTACCTATCACTTATCCTAGTTGTTTTGGAGGTAGTTCAGTTTTTCAAGCTATGGCTGACCTTCCACAGGTTATATGCCCAGGGATGTGTTCGGGACAATGCAAACAGGCAAGGGTAACCCTATGTACGCGAACATGGCTGTCCAACCACGATTTCAAAGTGCCTATGCTCAATTTAGAGTGCCTGGAACACAATTTGGTATGGCTGGTTTTTCGCAGCCATACGCCCAAAATGCAAATATGACAGGCAAAACAGGTGATGCGAGTGCTGGAATGGGCAATCGTGGAGCACCATTTTTGCAAGCACCTGTTTATGATAATGTGGCTCCTTTAAGTCAGCCAAAGGATTACAAGGAAGGTGAGCAAGGAGTGAAGTTTGAAACTTTCAAAGGAACTGAAGATCAACTGAAGGCTTTGACCTTTATACAACAGTTTGATGCAGCTTATGCTGGAGGAAACTTCACGAAATCTTCAAAGATACGCAAGGCTGCCACTTTCTTGAAAGGGAATGCGCTTCAATGCTGGACCGCATTGTTGAACCAAGGTCAAGCCCCAACAATGTGGGTCAAATTCAAACAACTTTTTGCGCCTGCATGGCTGACAAACACTTTTGAAGTGGATGTGATGACACAATGGCACGAGTTGAATGCTAAACAGTGTGCGAATCTGGAAGAGTACAATAAACAGTTTTGGACCGCACTATTGCCAGTCACCTCTTACAGATTTGTGCCATAACAGATTGAGAAGTACTGTTGCGGATTGCCCAAGAAATCCAGGGACTACTGCACAAAGACTATTGTCATGAATATATTCCAGTTGATTGAGAATGCAAGAGTGGCCAGTTGTCACGAGGACATGGCAATTGTTAACTATGTCACGAGGACATGGCAACTGCTAACCTTCGTTGTTGGTTTCTTTCCAGTGATATTTGTTTAATTCTTGAGACTGTAATAGACTTGGACACTCCAAGTCAAGAATATACTATGACAGCACAAATAACCACTTCAAAACAATTCACAGTTCACAATTGATTCGACGCTGGCCCGGCGGAGTTTCGTGCCCAGAGGTATTGGCCCCAAAGACTGGCGCCCCTTTCGGTATTTCTTTTTGTATTAATCTGACTTCAAAGTACATGAGTGCGGGCAGGCACTCACACTCAGACTCTCCGTCCAGATGCTCTGAGTAGTGAGAGGCCTGCTCACATATTTAAGGGTACAAAGGATGCCAAAAGCAGAGCCCCAAAAGCAGAGCCCCAAAAGCAGAAAATCAAAAGCCCAAATAAAGCAAAGGCTCTTTCTCTCTCTTGCTTGTGAAAATAAAGCAAGTCCCAAAAAGCTGTCCTTTTTAAAATAACGCAGAAAAGTTCTCTCTCTCTCTCTCTCTCTCTCTCTCTCTCTCTCTCTCTCTCTCTCTCTCTCTCTCTCTCTCTCTCTCTCTCTCTCTCTCTCTCTCTCTCTCTCTCTCAATAAAGCAAAGAGGCTTTTCTCTCTCTCTCAATTGCGTAGAAAATAAAGCAAGCCAAAATCTGCCAAAAAGCTGAAATTGCCGCCACTGATGCTTTCCGCAATATGCGCCGCAAAACGTGGGGATCCAATGTGGCAGCTGCCACGTCAGCAAAATCAGGTTTTCTAATTCTTTGCAGTTAGGGCTAGGATTAGGGTTAGGTTTTCAATAAATTAGGGTTTCCTGCAGAGCGGGCAGCCACGTCATCACTTTGTGACATACCCCCCTCTTGAAAGCATTGTGATCGCCCTCGATTACGCTTGCAAAACAGACAGAGGCTATAAACCGTCTTAGCAGACATTGACTATTAGTACCTACGTACTAGGAACACACATCTAGCACATGTACCAATCGACAATCAAATCACACGACAACACAGGACATCACATGACATTCAACATTCATTCGGATCTTAGACCATGATTTATCGGCAATGTAGCTAGCAATCGCATCTAGATCCAATCAGGACCTCATAGATGTCCGATTGACTAACCCCTATTGCAACCATGTCTATTCGAGATCAACTCGACCAAAATGCAGCAGTCATTTCGTCTATCAGTTCCTGCACTTAAGAACAAGTCAAAAACAAATCAATTTCATATTCAAGAATTCCATTTCATCAAGTCATACAGCAGAATCTTGTCAACTCTCAGTATCCCTGAAGCTCAAAGAGACATCAATGACTCTAGTATTCTAAAATCAAGGCATCTGTTGACAAAGGAGCGGAGTAACTCCTCTCTTGTGCATCCCACTGTACCAGATCTGCGGCCAAGCTAAATTCTGGGTTCCATTTGGAGTAGACTATGCTAAACCAAAAGATAAAGGTTCACGATCTGAGAAATATCTGCTAGGTCCTCCTCCTCCATCCACTTCGCATCCAATGCAGGATAGTTCTTGAATTTAACCAAGAACCGCCTTCTTACTTTACCCTTATTCTTTGTGTCCTTATGTGCCAAACTCTCTTCTGGCATACCAAGCTATTGCGTACAAGTCCGGATTTTGACTTTTCTTTGCCTTCCCGTCGAGAGGTGTTATCTCCATCGGATTCTTCATGAGAACCCACTTGTAATCTGGGATTCTTAATGGCTTTATGCCCTGTAAGACAGAGCGATGAAGACGGGAGCACGCCTGATGCGCGATGTATGAAGGGTGGGAGTGGCTAGTAAATTCCGGGTTTGGGACACGAAGATTCTTCAAATTGTGCCCAATTTCCAAAATTGTGCCCAAGTGATCTGTCTCCTCTTTAGTAGGACCGGTATGCTTTGAGAAAAGCACAAGCCTGATGCTCTAATACCACTGTAACAAACTTGGACACCCCAAGTCTAAATTTTGTCGTGACACGAGAGAGAATCACTTAAAATACTTCACAACTTTAAAATCACAGTTTCGTTTGATCGACACAGCACGGTGTAGTTTCGTGCGTAGAGAGATTGGCCCCAAAGAGTGGCGTCCCTTTTGGTATTTATATTAATCTTTGAGCAAAAAGTACAACTCCCGCAGGGTCCTCTGCTCTCAAACTCTATGTCCAAATGCCCTGAAGAGTGAGGCCCTAAGGGCTCTTTTATTCTTACAAGGGATGCCAAAAGCAGAGCCCCAAAAGCAATTAAACTCAAAAGCATTCAAGCTTTAAAAGCTTTTAAAATAAAGCAATTGTTCCAAAAGCAACTGATCCAAAAATCTTTCAAAAAAAAGCATCAGCGTGATTTGCGGAAAATCGTACAGCAGCCAGCGCAAAATCCGGCCCTGCCACGTCAGCACCATACGGAAACTGCTACGTCAGCATGTCAACGGAATTTCCGGGGGTGGCCGTACTGCCACATCAGCAACTGTCTGTACCGTCACGTCAGCATCTGCATGTGTATGTGTGTTTGTCCGAGGGCCTGCCACGTCACCAGTTTGTGACAGTGTGCGTGTGCGGAAGTGTGTGTGTGTGTGTGTGTGTGTGTGTGTGAGAGAGAGAGAGAGAGAGAGAGAGAGAGAGAGAGGGAGAGAGAGAGAGAGTAGACCACAAACCAAAACATTGGAGTAGGGAAGAGGGGGCGATCAGCTCCCCATGACTACCAGAGCAAAAGACCCGTACAATGATCAGATGATAAAGAAATGTGTACCCCCTTGGCCCCATATATATGAGTGCCCAAGGTGGGCACCAAACTCAAGTGCACGGCCAGCCCCAAAATCGGTTGGCCGAACAAGGTACAACCTTTGCCAGCCCGGAGACAATAGCCATACAAGGAAGTGCCCTAGACCTGTGTGAAGCACAAAGTGGTGTAAGTCTTAACACCCCCTCTGTCACAAAACGGGAGTGTACACGAGCACTTAGAAAATCTGAAAATTATAATACTTTGCAAACATGAGAGAAGGGAGAAGATCGACACAGTATTGGGGACCAGAAGATGGGCTGGTCCTCCCCCCCCCCGTTAAGAGTATTCTTTTACTTAGGGAGAATTCTTATACAAGCACGAGAACCCGAGGAAACCCCTCCGTTCTGTAATCTTAGACCCGAAGGTCATGCTTTCCCGTAAAGGGCTTGGGCACAAGGCCGTTCCTTCCCGTAAGGGACCTAGGCACAAAGCCGTACTTTCCCGTAAGGGACTTAGGCGTGAAGCCGTACTTTCCCGTAAGGGACTTAGGCGTGAAGCCGTACTTCCCGTGAAGGGCCTTCCCGTAAGACGGGAGATTCCTGCAAAACAAACCACACAAACACGCGACAACAATTCGTATGGCGAATCCACAATAGATACCTGTCGCTCTTGCGCGAGAAAAGCGGCTTCCGTGCTTCGTAGTCTCGCGATCTCTTGCGGCAGAGTCTTCTCTTGCTGATGTTGGTACCTCCCGTGAGTGAGGGCATGTGGTGCTTTTATAGCTCCCTGGCCATGGCACGAATAACTGCTCGCGTAGAGATCGCGGCCTTTTTTTTTTTTTTTTTTTTTTTTTTTGCGCTGTTCTACCCGAAATAGGGAGAGAGAATTCGCTGGCTGGTTTTGTTGCTTTATCTTCTAAGTGGCTGCCCACTTATTAAGTGGACGGCCGGCATATTTTAAAATTGGTCTGAACCTGCCCAAAAACTCAATAAAACCTTATAAGTTAAAACCAATGCATTTAACAACACTTCCCAAGCGTCCCTGGATGCAACCACATGCACGAATGCAATGCAAACATAGATTCCTCGCGGGAAAGCGTCTGCCTTCCTGCGATTGTTCCTGCTTTTCGTAAAAAGCTTCATTGAACCCATCTTTATTCTTGTGCTTGCGTTCTTACGCGTATTTTCTTACTCAGTTCGGATTTCCTCCTTAGACCCTTAGTGTGTCCCCTTACCGATGAACATGTCACCCATCTTGTGACTCATCAGGGACCACCATTACCTGGTCTTCTCCCACCGAACTAACAAGCCAACTCCTTCACGGTGCTTCTTGTCACCCATCATATGACACACCAGAGTTGTCTGTTTCCTGATGGCTTTTCTTACAGATCTGTGATTCCTTAACTTATTAGTTAACTTGTGCACATTTCTTATTAAAGTCCTAATTCTAGAAAATAGAAATTAGAAACAAAATAGTCAAATTAGTTTCATCCCTCTCACTTATAAACAGATGTCCTCAACTGTAGAGGTCCAACTGAATTGCAAGGGAGAAACCGGAAAGATTCCAAATCTTACTCAATGGTGAGTTGAGCTAGTCCTTTCTCAAAAGAGAGCTTAAAAATTAATTTAAATAAAATTCAAGAATTCAATACTTACCTTACCGGTTCATGTCCTTCCTCTAGTACCTCGAGGATATCCTTCACCATTCATCAAACTTACGAGCCATGTAAGAACTCGTCATTCGCGTCTTTCCAACAGATTGGAAGTTTCCTTATCCGAGAATCTGTTAACTCAATTCCACCTTCTCAATCCAGAGAAGAATAATCCTCCTAGAAATCAATCTAGGCATTTGTCCTTGCGCATAATCCTGCGCTGTTAGTCCAGAGGGTATTAAACCTCTTGTGTCCTCCCACATAGGGAATGCCCAAATCATAAGAGTATTAATTTCGATATCTTCCTTCACAAACAAGGTCTTCGATCACCTTAAAGAAGGTTCTTGTTTCGGGCCGTCACTCAACGTAGGCGAGCGGTTCCAATCCGAAGATTCCTTGTGCACAGCGGCACTTCCTTCCAATCTTTTCCTCCTGTAAGTTATTACCACTAGCAGTGTTCTCGTGACGCCTACTAGCGTCTCTTCCTTGCAGAGGCCATCCTTGCAAGCATCTAGGATTCCTCGCAAAATCTTAGGCATATAAAATTCTAGCCATACCATTCTGTGAACATAAGTTCAAACTTGGCCCACTTAAGGGTGAACCCGCTTTGGATCTCAAGGATGTTCTCCCATATGTGGTTAAGGTAATTCTTACCATTTTAAAATGGTTGGCAAATTTTACTCTTACGAACATAATAGTTCGAATTTATTCCAGCAGCGTGTAAATGCTACTTGACCTGCTCATGGAGAAACATATACCGCAACCAAAAGTTGCTACTGTAATAATAAAAGCACATAGCGTACTCAATAATCAACGACCATCAGAAAACCTCTTCTCTGTAGAGAATCCTTCTACCGAACACATCTAATTCTCGTGTCGGAATATCCTTGCGCATAAAAAGGCGCTCAAGAGAGTATAACAAACTCTCGTCCAGTTCCTTGGCATAGGTCTGCATCTTCGTGTGTTATCCATGTATCCAAAGGTGTACATAATTCTTAAGCTGTGTTAGAGTTTTGGTGAACCTAGGAAATTACCTTCCCTTCGTAAGATCCTTAGAGCGAAGACCCTCAACTTGACGATCCCTTGGCTCAATCTTAGAGCAAAACCCGCTCATTAAATAACTAGGATTTCAATCCTTGGATTCCTCGAGCACAGGCCGTAGTCGTCGCTTGTTCCTTCTCTCATAAAGAGAGTGTTCATTCATTTGTGCGAAAAGCACTACCATGTCCTCCCTGACCGGGTAGGGGGTGTGGGCTTAAAGAGTATTCAAGCTTAATGAAAGCTTTTCTTTGCTTGGAATCTCGGAATGGTTCCTTCCTTTCTACCGTCCTACTCAGGGCATGGCATCCCTGCAACGCTTTTCCGACTGTTTCCAGAGTCCTGTTCCTGCAGAGTAACTCCGCTTTCTTGGACACGAAGTCCTTTCCTTAGGAATTTCAACTTCCGGATCACATCTTGAGAGTCTACCTCTCTTCAATCCGTGGATCTGCTTCCCGAACTTGGGTACGAAACCCTTGGGCTGATCTGGCTCTAGTTCCTTAGAGCACTTTTATCTTGCAGAGGCTCATGCCTTCCTCTGCTCCTACTCCCTCAGGAAGAGGAAGTACACCTGCAATCAAATACTTAAGAGATCATAACATAAAAATCGTACCTTCAAAGTCACGACGCTCGTAACGCAACTCGGTTCTCAAAAAAGCAATTCCCCGGAAGAGATCTCTGCATAGAAAATCCTCTCTTCCAATCCTACACACAAAAGAGGTGTGTTCTCGGGTTCCTTCTCGTAAATCAGCCCCGTCTACGACGTTTATGGGCTGAAAACAGAGAAAAACAGCAGCTTGTTGCGATGAAAACACGCTCCGTAGGCACTTCTTCGCGAGGGAACTCGCGCATTGGGTCTTGACGACATCTGGTACACTGGGGGCAGCCATGGGCATCACCGGCAACGTCTTCTTTACGGCTGAAATCTGCAGCAGCATCTCTTCCTTGCAAAGATTGGTCTTCCCTTACCGGGTAGGGAGTGTTGGTTTGTAAGGTACTTAAGCTTGATAAAAGTTGTTCTTTGCTTGAAAGCTCAGAATGGTTCCTTCATAATTTCCTACCCGCACTAGCAAGCAATTTGTTGGAGAACTACCGAATACCAGATCAATCATGGGCCTTCCGGATGGTTAAGCAAAGCAATTCATCGTATAAAACAATGTTCTGACTCAACACTCGAGAGTGATTGTCCTGGTTAGACACGTGCATATGTCGTGCATAAAAGCAATACGCATTTTATGAGTTCCTCAAAGATTTAACTTTGATCAAAGATCTGCCCTCTCACTTAAAGTTTGAGGGTCAAAAATTCAGGAGTTAGATGGAGTTCTGTTACTCCAAACTTTCTCCGGATAGCAATGTATCCTTCGAGGAGAGGTAACAAAAATTCGTTGTTTCTGTGTTCAATGGTTCTCGTCCCACTGCAGGGATTGTATTTTATGTACATCAAGGTGTACACTTTCAGCTTTTATTGCTGACTCCACCATCTGCTGCAAAGTATCTTGCAGATGGGTTTACAAAATTCGGGCAAAAGTCCTTCGTTAAATTTGTTCATCTTTCCTTCCTCAGAGAGGATCAAGAATGGACCTACCTTGGCAAGAGCGAACCACTCCTTGCTTTGACTCGCTCATGTTCCTATTGGGCAAACCAATCCCAATCTTCTTGAATGCCCTCCTCAAAGCGTAGAGGAAAAAAAATTTGTCGGAGAATTCAGCCTTGAATTGTTGTTGTAAGTTCCTTGCAGAGCTTTGGTATACCACCAAATACTTGCAATGCCCTGGAGGTGTTTGGTCACATGCCTCACCTTCGACACTTCTCAGAAATTGCCATTTGCAAAGGCAACTTCAAACTGTCGAATAAAAGCAGTAGCTTTCAGGACATCTTCCCTTCCGTCAAAAGTATCAAGCTTGACTGGAGTGTTCCTAGGTCTAGAGACCTTCTTCATATCCTTCCCGAAATGACGGGATTTCTTGGCTATGGTTCTCGATTGATGTTCATGGATATCTTCTGGGTTCTGAAGTATCTTGAGCATTCCGCTTCTCAGATTCTCTAGTTTCTTGAGCATCATGCTCTTGTCGCCTTCTCAGAGAATCCCAAGTCTTGTGTCGCCTTCTTGCAGAGAGAAAAAAAAAAATTCCAACTCTACGAGCTTTTCCTGCAGGACTTAGGTTTCCGCCTACTTACTTCTCTCTTGGCTTGTCATGGCTTCTTCCCGTCTCTTCCGAGAGTCGTCCTCCTTTACAGAGAAAGAGAGGAGACCATGCTCTGATACCACTGTCACAAAACGGGAGCGGTACACGAGCACTTAGAAAATCTGAAAATTATAATACTTTGCAAACATGAGAGAAGGGAGAAGATCGACACGGTATTGGGGACCAAAAGATGGGCTGGTCCCCCCCCCCCCGTTAAGAGTATTCTTTTACTCAGGGAGAATTCTTATACAAGCACGAGAACCCGAGGAAACCCCTCCGTTCTGTAATCTTAGACCCGAAGGTCATGCTTTCCCGTAAAGGGCTTGGGCACAAGGCCGTTCCTTCCCGTAAGGGACTTAGGCACAAAGCCGTACTTTCCTGTAAGGGACTTAGGCGTGAAGCCGTACTTTCCCGTAAGGGACTTAGGCGTGAAGCCGTACTTCCCGTGAAGGGCCTTCCCGTAAGACGGGAGATTCCTGCAATACAAACCACACAAACACGCGACAACAATTCGTATGGCGAATCCACAATAGACACCTGTCGCTCTTGCGCGAGAAAAGCGGCTTCCGTGCTTCGTAGTCTCGCGATCTCTTGCGGTAGAGTCTTCTCTTGCTGATGTTGGTACCTCCCGTGAGTGAGGGCATGTGGTGCTTTTATAGCTCCCTGGCCGTGGCACGAATAACTGCTCGCGTAGAGATCGCGGCCTTTTTTTTTTTTTTTTTTTTTTTTTTGCGCTGTTCTACCCGAAATAGGGAGAGAGAATTCGCCGGCTGGTTTTGTTGCTTTATCTTCTAAGTGGCTGCCCACTTATTAAGTGGGCGGCCGGCATATTTTAAAATTGGTCTAAACCTGCCCAAAAACTCAATAAAACCTTATAAGTTAAAACCAATGCATTTAACAACACTTCCCAAGCGTCCCTGGATGCAACCAAATGTACGAATGCAATGCAAACATAGATTCCTCGCGGGAAAGCGTCTGCCTTCCCGCGATTGTTCCTGCTTTTCGTAAAAAGCTTCATTGAACCCATCTTTATTCTTGTGCTTGCGTTCTTACGCGTATTTTCTTACTCAGTTCGGATTTCCTCCTTAGACCCTTAGTGTGTCCCCTTACCGATGAACCTGTCACCCATCTTGTGACTCATCAGGGACCACCATTACCTGGTCTTCTCCCACCGAACTAACAAGCCAACTCCTTCACGGTGCTTCTTGTTACACATCATATGACACACCAGAGTTGTCTGTTTCCTGATGGCTTTTCTTACAGATCTGTGATTCCTTAACTTATTAGTTAACTTGTGCACATGTCCTAATTCTAGAAAATAGAAATTAGAAACAAAATAGTCAAATTAGTTTCACCCTCTCAGCACCTGATGGTGAACAAACCGCGTGAAGCCGAAGATCTGAGGCAAATGATGATGATGTCTATTGCCATGTCCACTGAAGGTAAATACTCCCGCAAACTGCACGAGTGTAGCAGCAGTCTGGGGTGTCACAACCTCTGAGAGATCTCCATGGTAAAGTGCCGTCACGAGCAGTGTAGCAAACTGCTATACTCCTCCGATACATGGTGAAATACTACGTGAAGGTCCCGAACTGAGTGTGAAAACAACTCCTTGTCGTAAAGAAGTGCCAATAGACCTACAAGTGTCCTGCCCAATAGGATCTGTGGTGTCTGTAGTCAAAAACCGTCTGGAGAAAATGCGAAAGCCCAAGAACCATCATGAGAATGATCGGAAGCATGTCAATGCATGAACCTGTAACCCAGTGTGGCCAAGTGGCTAAGCTGTGAAAAAACTCCGGGAAGGCCAAATGCAGTAATCTGCGCTATAAACGTCCTCCGAAACAAGGAAAGCCAGACTAAACAGTCTGCAATATAGAAGCTACCGTAAGATGAAGCAATCACCAAGAGACAACACGGACGACCACCAGATGGTGTCCTGTCAGTAAGTAGGGTAATCCAAGATGAGGGGAAAGCCAGACTCAACAGTCTGCGCTATGAAGGGTCTCTGAGAAGAGGTGTGCGCAGACCAAGCTGTCTGCACCGTAATCATCCTATATGAAGAAGGGGAGCCAGACTGAGAGGTCTGCGCTGTGAAGATCTTCTGAGAAGAGGAAAGGCCAAACCAAACTGTCTGCGTCATCTTGCCTGTATCTCCTGCCTCCAATCCTCTAGTGTCAACCAAAACAGAATCCGCACCAACAACGCCACCAAACCACCTCTCGGTGTGGCTCTTACTGTGAATGAGCTGGGAGTGGCCTACTGCCCAGGTCGGGGGATAAGTCTGCGGTAAGGTTACCGATGGTGAGTGAAAGCCACTCTCAAGGTAGCAATCCAAAATGAGTGTAGCGGAGCAACTACACTACCATCCAAGCCAAAACTCCGGGTGACTCCGAATATAGTCACGGGATGCCTGATCTCCCGCATCTCGCTGGTAAACTTTCCAAGAGAGTCCAAAGCACTAAAGTCCCACTCCAGTTTGCAGATTCAAGCAATGAACCTATCCAAGAAAAGATCCAAGATCCTCTCCCTAAGTCCATGTAGATGCTCTTGTGTAAGCAAGTGATCTGACGTGTCGAGGTTAAGTGGTAAGTGTCTGTCCACCCAATATGGTGGTCTTCTCTGGGAATGCCGGAATCCCATATGCCATGAGCATCGCCATATCTTGTGTGAACTCCTCCGATGAGTGCATAGGTGTGTCCATAGCAAACCACAAGTCACCACTCCATCTGGAGTGCGCAACCGCCGAATGATGGCTGGAATGAATGGATCTCCCAAGGATCGTACGCCCGTGTATGATCAAGCCGATTTCAACGATACCGTGTACTGCAACAGTCACTGAGAGATCGCATGGAACACCACCGGATGGTGCTTCATCCTCCGAGAAAAACATAAGCCATGTGGCTGCTGTCCACCCAAAAACGCAACTGCGAGGTGATGAAAACACTGCTGTCCAGCGATTTTCAGTGTGCTCGTACGCTCCCGGCAGGGTCCGGAGCGGTGCAGGGGGTGTGGGGAGGGTGGGGAATCAAAGTAACAAAGAAAACAGCAGGTGTTTATGGCTGAAAATCTGAAGGATTGAAGAGGATTGTCGGCGACAAGGCACCGAATGCCAAGCCGGGTAGGAAGGCAAGATCCAATGGGCCAAGGCTGATGCTGCCCCCCTCTGCTATCCAAACGCTGCTGATTGCCAAAAACGCCAGATGTGGCCAAAAAGGCAAGTAGGAGGGGTGTTCCGGCAACGAGTTAGTCCCAGAAGTGTTGCGCTAGGAATAGAAACAGCAGATCTGATGGTTGCTTGCAAAAACGTAGGTGGCAAAGCATTCCTTCGCGATGGAAGTTGTCCAGAAGATGGCCCCCCCCCCTCTTGCAGGCAGATTTGCAGAAACGCTGGCTGATCTGATCCATGGGAGGAGAACCTGATGCCGAAGCGCCCTCAGAACTGGCAAGATCTGCAAAAACACCACCTGGCTTAAAAACACTAGGCTGAAAATCTGCACTTTCCATGACGGAATGCTGCAGAAAGCTAGCGCTAGGCCTCAACAGGTGCTGGATCGCAAAATCTCCCAAGTACTGGCGACTGATACCATGTGAGAGTTCGCGTGTGCGGAAGGGGGAGAGAGAAATGAAATGTTATATTAACGTCTTCAAAAGGCCAAAGTGACCTATGAGACCAAAAAGTTACAATGTGGTGGATCTGATACAAAGTCAGAGTCAGAGTAACAAGATGACAAAAATGAAAATGAAATGACAAATGTCACAATAAAATACTATGGAATCCTAAACTACTAGGTGTGAACTAAGCAGCTAGCTGGGATAGCTAGATCACAAGAGATCCAGCATCGGTCGCTGGCGGATCTCGTCAATCTCCTCCATGGTCAGTAGTCTGACCGGGCGTCGTGCATGTCGAGCCAAAGTGATCCGAATCCTCTAATGCAGCCTCCACCGATGATGTGTAGTCCTCCGCAGTCGTGGGCGTCTGGATCTCCCCAACTCAGTCGCTCGGTCGATCAGTGTGCATCTGGTGTGAGACAACGAGCTCTGTTGTGGTAGTAACTCCTCCGGGTGTCTAGTGGCAGCTCTAAAGAAATCTGTGATCTGTCTCTGAGACTGGCTATCTCATCGGGCTCTCTCTGTGTCTGCATAGCTCGAGCAAAAACAAACCCAAGCATCTCTGATCCTCGTACTGCATGACAATGGTCCAAAGCCCTCTCTGAACAAGCAATGGAAGCGGCCTCGTATCTCGTAGTGGACGGGGCAGTGGCATGTGTAGTGCAACTCTTTCTCAGGCTAGATGTCACACAAGGGGCATGTCCTGGCCTCTACTGGTACTCCGCTGTATCTCCCAGTCTCGATCCGCAGCTGGTGTGAAGATGTGCGTATCTTGCCGATAGCACATCGTATCCCATGAGACAAGTGGGTGTCCATGTATCTGGGCCTCGTCACAAAACCATCAACCGTAAGCTGGAGGAGATGCTCTCTGTAGAAAGCCATCTTCGTGCCCAGCTCCTGTGCTAGCTGTATCCATGTCCTCCTGGTGTCCAGTTGAGTCAAGTCCTGGCGGATGAGCCTGGTGATCTCGGACTGTGTAAGAGTCGGAGAGGGTGCATCCAGTGAGTACTGGAAGGGAGGCAATCTGTCTATGCTGAACCCATGCGCCTGAAACCATGATGTCATCAGCATGTTGTATCTCCCTGCATGGCTAACTGTCGAGAGGACTCAAGTGCAAGGCGGGCATATCTGTCTCTGGAAAGTTCCCACATGCGGTGTATGAAGGAGACAAATCTGGTGACAGCCCCAACCACTAGTGGGGGGGCAGCTAGCTCTGCTCGAACAATAGCACGTGGTACTGAGGCCTTGGCTCTAATGAGCCGCGAGATCATAGAGACCAGAGGCTTCTCCATGTCCCCCCATCCATCACTGCGGCCTCCTCCCGTGATGATCCAATGAAGGTTCCCAAATCTCAGCTCCATAAAGCAATGCAGAAGCCACCACAGTGTCAAAGAGCCAAAGCTTCGTCCGAGGCTCCTAAAACTGAACCTGTGAACACATCCTTTCCAATCTACCCAATGCTGCATGGGCTCTGGTCAGTCTAGTCTCTGCTTCCCTCCTCGATGAAAATGCTGCACTCCGAGGTAAGTGTACGCATCAGTATACTCCACAGTCTCCTGGCCGTATGTGAATGCTGGCGCTGACCTCCTGATCCACTGTGGGGTGGTATTAAATACCATGACCTTGGTTTTACCAAGGTTGACGGACAAACCACTTTCCTGAGCAAACCTATTCAAAGCATGCAAGTGACGTTGCATCCCCTCCGGAGAGTCGGAGATCAACACAATATCATCAGCATATAACAATAATGGAATCCATGTCCCTGCAAGTTGTGCACCTCTATCACCATCTCTCTCAGTGTAGTCAGAAACCTCATCCACATACATACCAAATAGAGTAGGAGAGAGCGGACAGCCCTGCTTCACCCCAATAGTGGAGTGAATCGATGTGGATAGACCCTCTGAGGTGCGTACCTGCCCCACTACTGACCTATATAATGCCATGACCCCCCAAATGAGCTCTATGGGTACTCCCATCTGCTGTAATCTGCACATCAATCTAGCTCTAGGCACTGTGTCAAATGCTTTGCGGAAATCCACAAAGCTACAATAGATCCGTCTCCCACGCGATCTACCCTCCTCAATGATGGCTCTGAGTGTCAAGATATGGTCAAGAGTAGAAAAACCCCTCCTGAACCCTGCCTGCCCGGCTGCTCGTATCCCCTCCCTCTCTGCCCATCTACTCAGCTGCTGCTGCTCAAGAATAGATGCATACAACCGTGCCAATGTGTGTCCAATCATGATAGTGCGATAATTCCCAAGCTCCATAGGGTCTCCGACTTGAAGATAGGTACAATAGTAGATAGGCTCCAAGTATCAGGCAAACCCTCACACATGGCACGGTTAAACATCACTGCTAGAAGCTCTGCTAGAAGATCTCTGGCATGCGTGAAATGCTCAGCCACTAAACCATCATGATCGTATGCTCTCCCAGTCCTCATCCTGTCAATGGCCTTCCTCACCATCTCCGCCGTGAAAAAAGCACATGTGTGTGGGCATGGATCGGGAGGGTTGGGAAGGGGGGGCTGCTCAGGAACTGTGTACAGAGATGATGCGTACTGGCCCCAATCCTCTGTAGAAGTGATGGCAGGGGGGGAGAGTGCTCCTGAAAGAGCCGCCATGCCTCACGTGAGTCCTGACTCAAGAATAGCTGATATAGATCCTGCTCTAGCCGAGCCAAAAATGCCCTCTTCTTCCGCCGCACTAGGCGTCGGAAGTCAATCTGTGACTGTTTGTGAGTGGTGTCCCCCAAAAGCACCTCCCTCTAAAGTCTAGCTCTAGTGTCCCGGCATTCCTCAACATACCAACTGTTCTGGAGCATGCTCCCCGAACGGCGTCTCTGCTCAGGCTGGGTATGTGGGTATGCCTCTGCTGCTGCATCATGTAGTGTCTGTGTCAACATAGTAGTAAGCTCCTCCAAAGGTCGCCCTGGCTCCTCTGTGCATAGGCGTCTGTAGATCCCATCTATGTATACAGAGTCCGTCTCATGCGTGAAGGTGTAGCGAGTAGGGGCTGCTGTCTGTAGCCTGTGTGCTACACTAAACTGAAAAGAGATGGTCATTGACACAAGAGTATGAGCCACTGCCACACCAATAGGTATGGGTCCAACCGTGAGATCCTGGATACTAGAGATGAGGCTCGGCTGTGCCATGACATAATCCACTGTGCTTGTCTGTGTGGAAAGCATGTAAAACCCCCTGAAGCGGGAAATCTCTGTAGGCCATTCAAGATGGCCAATCCATATGCAGTCCCCATGTCTATCAAGTGTCGTCCATACTCAGTGTGTTCTCCATCTTGTGATAGTCTGGATAGGCATGTCTCTGCAGCATCCAGCTCTCTCAGCATCTCCTCTAAAGTATCATAAAATACTGTCTGATGATGGACAATCCTAGCATCGAAACCCCCTAGAATGATGATGTCACCATCTCTAGAGAACTCCCATATGTCATCATCCAAAATAGAGAAAGGAGACTGTCCTCTGGGTGGTGCATACACTGACGTGCTCGGGGGAAAGTAGCAAATAGCAGTGTAAAGATATCTGTCTGTCTCTGCTCTCAGTCTCACCCACATGTACCTAGCTTGCTCATCTCTGAGGCCTATATGTATCAATGGCTGCAACTCCTCCCTGAATAACACTGCCACTCCTCCTGATCCCTGCCCTCTGTGCTCTGATCGTGTCTCCTGTCTATAGGCAGTCTCCCATCTATATCCACTAATGTGAGGCATAGACTGCCCAGGGGCCTGATGTGTCTCAGAGTAGAAGACGATGTCTCTTCCCCTGAAACTATCCTCAAAGGCGCCCACATCAAGTTGCATAGATCCATTATAATTCCACGTGGCAACTTTGAGGGTGGTCCCATGGGTCTCGCACCGTCATGTGGAGCGCCGCTCTACAATCACAACCCGGCCATCTCTGTAGAAGGCCGTCTTTCCCTTCTCCCTTGCCGCTTGAATCTCTGGTATTACCTCTCTCATGTGCGCAAGCTGTGTGAGAGTGAGGTCATCTCCAAGGAATATGCCCATTTTCTTTAGTGTAGGACGCTTCTTCAAGAAGTCCTTCTTTGCCTTCATGGATGGGAAACGGATGATTAAAGCTCTCCCTTTTGAAGTCTCCCCATTGCCTTGTGTCTTCTTCCCCACCCCACATGCCTTTGTATGAGTAGCCTCACTACCCATCATGCGGAGAAGTTCTTCAACTTCCCCTTCCACATCATCTCGGCCGGTTACTCTTATATGCAAAGCTCTAGTTTTCCTTCGTTGTTCTTCTTCTAGAGTCATGTTGATGATTGTAGGAGTGGGGACAGATGTGGTTTCTTTCTCTTTGCCTTTCTTAGTGACTTCTATCCACTTCTCGGCCTCATCCGCCTTCTTTTGCGTCTTCGTGATCACATCCATCCACGAAGACGTCTTTACCATCTTCTGTTTCTCCTCCTCTTTGATCATCCGTACCTGCTTTTTGATGACCTTGATTTCCTCTACTACCGAAGGCTGGAATTCCCCCTCCTCTAGTCCACTGCTCGCTCTATCAGCAAGTTCTCGCTTGAGAGTTGAGACCTCTTCTTTAAGTGCTTTGGAGTCCGCCTTAAGTGCTTGCAGCTCTGTGTGCAGGTCCTCTTTCTCTTTCTTCCACTGCGCGCCTTCGTTGAGAAACATTTGAAGCAGGTTGGCCTTCTCTTTCCACCATCCCTCCATATCTGCTTTCCAATCTTTCATCTCCCTCTCCATTTGTGTAATCCGCTTGTTTGTAAGCACAAAGGTTGCCTTCGGACGGGGCTTACACACCGACGAAGCAGTCATGACCTCCATCAATTAAGGCGTAAAGTCAAGGTGGGACTACCAACAAAAAGTATCCGACAGTTGGGCCACATTGCAATTTTGGATGCGGTCCCAATGAGGATAGATGGTCAGAAGACCAGTGGGAGCCCAACGGAAGCATCTCCTAAAATTTAGGGAACTGCTATTTTGGGCCGTGAAATGTGTTCGCGTCATTACCTCCGGTATGACTAGGGGAACATCTTACAATTCTGCCGCGAAGTCAACTGGGCAACCGGTCAGGATATTTTTAAGCGGCAAGCCCGAAACGGGCAAATGCTTGTAAATGCGCCAAGTGTCAACTTTTCATGCACTTTCCTCTTGCAGAAGAATTGGCGCTGAATTTAGAGAGGGAGAGGCTTCATTTGCAACCTGTCACAGGTTAAGAGCTATGGAGTGCTTCCTTTCCCTCTCATGTACAGTGTGGTGCTAGGAGTGATGCCCTGCACACTACACACTGCTCTCTCTCTCCCCTACGTGCAGTTATGTGATGCCCCACAAGAGGGCTACTCATTTGACTGATGTACAGTTGTGTGGGTTCATGCTTTTGTGCTGAGGCAAGAGCCTCCTTGAGCAGGAACGGGGGTAGCTAACTGCTGCTCCAAAGCAAGCACTGGTGAGGGTCATAACCTCACCGTACAGGTGCAAAATCAGCGCTGTGTATGCGCTGTAAATTCACTGTTTTTCAGCCATACGGACGCCAGGACCATTGGGAATCGTGCCCCACTGGCAGAGGACAGTTAGGGGACTGTTTGGGGCTGAAAACAGGGCAAAAACCAGTAAATACAGCGTGCTGAATTTACTGTTTTTGGACAGGAATCGGAGGGTATACGCTAGTGCAAGCGAGTTCCAGCAGGGGAATTGGTTTCGCGCAAGTTTGGGGCTGTTATGCTGCCGAAATTTGGCCAAATCAAATGGTATCTAGGTGGATACACGTGAAGGATTCCCAGGACCTTACCTTGTAATTTACCCTCCTAAAGAATAAAGAAATACCGAAAGAGGCGCCAATTTTGGGGCCTACAGGTTGTCGGCGTCCGCTCGGAGCATTCTAGCTTCCGAGCCGTGTGTGTATTCAAGTGTTAACTCCCGTCGCAAGTTCTCTTTGCAAAGTGCTCTGTGTGTGTGTATAAAGTAAAGAATTTCGGGTGAAAGCCAACCCCTACCTCCCTACGGGCCGGTTTCATGGTTCCATTGCCGGGATATCAATCACTTTTTCCTCAAAGAGTGAGCCTGGATTGTTCAGGGTAAAGACACACAGTGCAAGAACGCGGGGATTACACTATGGCCGACAAGGGGAAGGGAATTATGGAAGAGGGTTCCTCTTCAAAGGACAGGCAGGAGATTCCTATGGTTTTTGAGATTGGCGAGAGCTCACGGCCACGTCAGTCTGTACCTCCTGTCAACGTGAATGTCCCTCCAGTAGTACAGGGCTTTATGATAGGGCAACTTGAGGATGATGCGTTTAAGACTCAGTTAGTTGCCGCGGTGAATGTCTTTTCGCTGCTGGTGCAGAATACGAGATTTATGGAATTCTTGCAAGTGCCACCAGTGCAACAGCAAAATAGGCAACCTACGCCGCGTACACAGCTTGTTGAAGCTCAAGCCCAAGTACTTCATGAGGCGCAAGAGGAAAGGGAACACTCGCATGTTGCAGAGTCGGGGGCTCAAGTATGGCTGGTTATGCGTCTGGAAGTCAGCCGTACATGCCAGGAACAGTGTTCGGGGGTATGCAAGGCATCATGCCAAACCCCATGTATGGTACTATCGGCATGCAGCAAGGTTTCCACGGCAACCAGGGCCAGTTTGGGGTGCCACAGGGTCATTTTGGCATGGCTGGTTTTTCTGGACAGCAGCCAGATATCGCACCTCTGACACAAAATGTGAATGGCCAAGGCGTGCCGATCATGCCTAGTACAGTGCCCATGTTGCAGACCATCCCGTATGACAACCTGGGGGCACTAGAGAAGCCGAAGGCTTACAAAGAAGGTGGTGCAGCGGTAAAGTTCAGTACCTTCAGTGGTTTCGAGGATAAGACAAAGGCACTCACTTTCCTCCAGCAGTTTGATACAGCTTAAGCGGCAAGGAATTTTACAGAGGCCTCGAAGGTTAGGAAAGCTGCCACTTTCTTAAAGGACAATGCGCTTACATGGTGGACAACATTGTTAATGCAAGGACAGGCACCCGCCACTTGGGTTTACTTCAAGCAAATGTTTGCATCTGCTTGGCTATCAAATGAATTTGAAGCCGATGTCCTGACAGATTGGCACCACCTTACGGAAGCTTCGTGCAAGAGCTTGCTAGAGTACAATAGGAGGTTTTGTAAAGCATTACTCTCAGTGACCTCCTACAGATTTGTGCCACTGACAGAGCAGATAGAGAAGTATTGTTGTGGGCTGCCTAAAGGGCTTCGTGATTACTGTACAAAGAACAGAGTGGCTACCCTTACTCAGCTTATGGAAGTTGCGAACACTGGTCTTGCCTTGTTGAAAGGAGAAGACAGTGGATTTCCGAGCAGTGACAAAGGAGGGCAGCAAAAGAAAAATTCAGCGAAGAAGCCCTTTGTGAAAACGACTCCTGATGCGTCACAAGGGTCAGAACAGGCCACCAAAGACAAGGATTCAGCTGGGACTTTTGGAGCGCAGGCAAAGAAACAGAAAAGGAAGCCTTTTGTGCACAAGATCGCTCAAGGAAAAGAAGGTCCTAATGGCTGAGAACAAATGCTTTATATGCGAGCAGCCTGGTCATATTTCTATCAATTGTCCACAAAGGAAAAGGCCAGCTGACTCAGAGGATAAAGAAGACCAGAAAGGCAAGAAGCCAAAACCCACGGCAGGTTTAGTGCCAGACATGGTGGGTGACAGGCCCAACACAGATGCCAGTGAGTTATGCAGGGCATGGGGTAAAGTTAGGGATCAGACGGCACTCGTCTTCTTTGATCCAGGTGCCAAAGCCAACTTTATCTCACCAGAGTTAGCTATGAAGCTGGGCATCAGAGCTGAAGAGATGGGGTACACCGCAGAGGCAGGGTTGACATGTCCTGGCCACTCAGAGTGTGTTACTCCCATCATTGGAAAACTGCGTCTGCATATTCAGTCGTTTGTGGACACTGAAGAGTTTTACATCATGCCGCTGGAAGGTTGTGACGCCTTGTTGGGGATCCAGTGGATGTTCCGAGTGCATGGAGTCTTGGATGCCTACAACAAAAAGATCATTGTACAGCATAGGGGCAAAACTCACATCTTGGATGTAAAGCTTAAAGGAGAGTCAGTCCCTATTGTATCTCCTTTGCTATCACTTCTGTAATAAAGAATCATCTTTCTGTGTACTTGATTTTTGCACGTGATGTCTCAGATAGGGATCAGTCAAATTTATCTGTGTTAGATAAAGAAAGGTCATCATTTTTGCAAAAGTTTAGTGACTGTTTTTCTGATTCATTACCGTCGCAATTGCCGCCAGAGAGACCTGAGGACCATCGGATAGATTTGGTGCCAGGGTGTAGCCCACCAAATAGACCTCCCTACATGGTTAGTGCGGCGCAGCAAAAAGAGATTATGGGCCAGGTTGAGGAGTTATTAGAGAAGGGGCTGATTCAGCCTAGTTCTTCACCCTTTTGCTCCCCAGTGCTCCTAGTGCAGAAGAAGGATGGCTCATGGCGCATGTGTATTGATTACTGTGCGTTGAATAAGAATACTATCAAGAATAGGTTTCATATTCCTCGCATTGATGATATTCTCGATCGTTTAGAGGGTGCTCCAATTTTCAGCAGGATAGACCTGAAGAGTGGGTACCATCAGATTCGTACAAGCCCAGAGGATGTGCACAAGACTGCGTTTAGAACGATATTTGGTCTTTATGAGTTTCTAGTGATGCCGTTTGGGCTAACAAATGCTCCTGCCACGTTCAACAGAATGATGGACCGGATTTTCCGCTCGTATCAACAGTTTGTTGGAACATTCTTCGATGACATGATTGTGTATTCAAAGAATGAAGAGGAGCATAGGCGTCACTTGACCATTGTGTTCGAAGAGCTGCGCAGTCACAGGTTACTTGTCAATCCTAAGAAAAGTGAATTCTTCCTCGAAGAGATCCACTTTCTGGGCCACATAGTCTCAAAGGATGGTGTCAGAATGGACCCCGCAAAGGTCGAAGCTATTAAGACATGGCCAGACTTGAAGACTATGCACGATGTCAGAAGCTTCTTGGGATTGTGCTCCTACTAAAGAAGGTTTATCAAGAATTTTGCAGAGATAGCATCACCTCTTCACGCTTTGCACAAGAAAGAGGTCACTTTCACATGGACCCAAAAAGAGATTTCAGCTTTTAGTCTCTTAAAGGAAAAGTTGACTTCAAATCCAGTAATTGTTTTGCCAGATCTCAGAAAGTCATTTATGGTCCAGTGTGACGCGTGTGGCAGTAGCATCGGAGCAATGCTAATGCAAGATGGACGGGTAGTAGCTTATGAAAGCCGAATTTTACAAGGGCCAGAACAAGTCTATGAGAAAGAGCTCTTCGCCATCATTCATGCGCTTTCTAGCTGGAAGCACTACCTCTTAGGTGCTGATGTTGTTGTCAAGACAGACCATCAGACCTTGTGATACTTCTTGACACAGTCAAAGTTATCCGAAAAGCATATGCGATGGGCAAACATTCTTTCCATGTTCCGCTTCCACATTATGCATGTGGAAGGCAAGAAGAATGTTGTGGCTGATACGTTATCAAAAAAGCAACAAATTCCAGCTGTGTCAATTCCTTATCATCATGAATTAGATGACATGAAGGAACAATCTGTTACTAATGAAATTTTGCAAGGATCTTTGAACACTTGCAAGAGGGGCAACCTCATGAGCACTACCTCCTCAAAGATGGTTTTATGATATGCATGGCAGAGTTTGTGTCACTAGGCCATTGCAACATAAGGTCATCGAAGAGAGTCATGTCCCACCGTATGCAAGGCATCGTGGTATTGATGCGACAGTTAAACCGGTAGAGACATTCTTCTATTGGCCTACCTTGAGGAGAGATGTGGATGCCTTTGTGCGAGCATGCTTAATTTGTTAAAAGGTCAAGTTTGACAGGCAAAAGGCACCAGGGCTGTTACAACTACTGCCGATTCCAAATAAGCCATGGGAAAGCATTGCTATGGACTTTATCTTGGATCTTCCAAGAACGCCAACAACAGGGAATGATGGTATATGGACCATTATCTGCAGGTTCAGCAAGCAGGCCCGTTTTATCCCTATCAGGAAGAAGATAAAATCTTATCAGATGGCACGCTTGTTTATGTACAATGTGTTTAAGTACCATGGTATGCCACAATCGATTATCAGTGGTCGTGATCCTCGCATGACCAGTTTGTTCTGGAGAGGATTGTTTGAGAACATGGGTACTACGCTCAAGTTCTCGTCTTCGTTTCATCCACAAACTGATGGACAGTCAGAAGAGGCCAATTCTACTGTCTTAGATCTGCTGAAATGCTATGTGTCAGATAATAAGGGCAAGTGGGAACAGTATTTGCCTATGCTTGAGTATGCGTACAATAATACGGTGCATTCGTCTACTGGCAAAGCACCTTTTGAAATTGTTGAAGGCAGCAAAAAGGTTCCTCCCATTTTGCACACAAAGGACAAGATCTTTGAGGCAGATCGATATGTTGAGAACATGGATGAGATGTATAAGAAGATTAAAGTTGCCTTAGAGAAGACTCAGGCAAAACAGGAAAAAGGCTGCTGATCGTCACCGTCGTGAATTGCTACTATCACCAGGTGATTGGGTTCTTTTAAGGTTCGAAAAGGCAAGGTTAAAGAAGATGAAAGGCAAGGAACGGCGGTTTCCTAAGCTCAGCATGCGTTACTATGGGCCTTTTCAAGTGCTTGACAAGATCAGCGATGTGGCTTACAGGCTGAAATTGCCTGATGCGTGGAAGATTCATAATGCGTTTCACGTGAGTCTTCTAAGACCCTTCGTGGGTGATGTGCCAGAACATATGCCAGATGAGGATCAGCCAGAAGTTGAGGAACTTGATGAGATCCTGGTACCTGAGCAAGTTTTGGCACATAAGGACAGAAAAGTTAAAGGACAAGTTGCAAGACATTATTTGGTGAAGTTCAAGAACTATCCACCTATGGATGCAAAGTGGATGGAAGAGCATGAACTGTCAGAGTCACCAAATGTATTGCAGCTCTACCTTGAAGCATTTGGGTTACGGCCTACTTATGCCCCAACCCAACGTGTGCAAAGGAGGGGTAATGATAGAGCTAGTACATCAAATGTACATATGAATTCAGTGCCATAGATAGAAATGGCAAAAGTATGAAGGCCTCATTAAGTCATTTGTATCTATGTATGTTACGACCTTTCTTGCGGATACATGCGATGATAAAAGAGTGTTAATAGCACAAGATCATCAGTGGCGTGTATTTATGGTATGCAATCGAGGACGTTTGCGATTTCAAGAGGGGGGTATGTCACGAGGACATGGCAGTTATTAACCATGTCACAGAGATGTGGCAACTGCTAACCTTGGTTGTTGGTTTCTTTCCAATGGGGTTTATTTTAATTGTTTTAAGACCCTCTTTTTGAAGTAGCAAACGGTCGGACATTGTATGGCCAATGTGAACGGTAGATTCACCCGCAGACGGGAAGTGGTCGGCACTGGAATTCGTATGGTAAGAGGATGTCTAGGCTCAGAGCAAGATCATATAGGTTCCCCCGTCGCACTTAGCAAGTTGGTGGATACTAGGAAGTGAACTCAATTAAGGCGTAAAGTCAAGGTGGGACTACCAACAAAAAGTATCCGACAGTTGGGCCACATTGCAATTTTGGATGCGGTCCCAATGAGGATAGATGGTCAGAAGACCAGTGGGAGCCCAACGGAAGCATCTCCTAAAATTTAGGGAACTGCTATTTTGGGCCGTGAAATGTGTTCGCGTCATTACCTCCGGTATGACTAGGGGAACATCTTACAATTCTGCCGCGAAGTCAACTGGGCAACCGGTCAGGATATTTTTAAGCGGCAAGCCCGAAACAGGCAAATGCTTGTAAATGCGCCAAGTGTCAACTTTTCATGCACTTTCCTCTTGCAGAAGAATTGGCGCTGAATTTAGAGAAGGGAGAGGCTTCATTTGCAACCTGTCACAGGTTAAGAGCTATGGAGTGCTTCCTTTCCCTCTCATGTACAGTGTGGTGCTAGGAGTGATGCCTTGCACACTACACACTGCTCTCTCTCTCCCCTACGTGCAGTTATGTGATGCCCCACAAGAGGGCTACTCATTTGACTGATGTACAGTTGTGTGGGTTCATGCTTTTGTGCTGAGGCAAGAGCCTCCTTGAGCAGGAACGGGGGTAGCTAACTGCTGCTCCAAAGCAGGCACTGGTGAGGGTCATAACCTCACCGTACAGGTGCAAAATCAGCGCTGTGTATGCGCTGTAAATTCACTGTTTTTCAGCCATACGGACGCCAGGACCATTGGGAATCGTGCCCCACTGGCAGAGGACAGTTAGGGGACTGTTTGGGGCTGAAAACAGGGCAAAAACCAGTAAATACAGCGTGCTGAATTTACTGTTTTTGGACAGGAATCGGAGGGTATACGCCAGTGCAAGCGAGTTCCAGCAGGGGAATTGGTTTCGCGCAAGTTTGGGGCTGTTATGCTGCCGAAATTTGGCCAAATCAAATGGTATCTAGGTGGATACACGTGAAGGATTCCCAGGACCTTACCTTGTAATTTACCCTCCTAAAGAATAAAGAAATACCGAAAGGGGCGCCAATTTTGGGGCCTACAGGTTGTCGGCGTCTGCTCGGAGCATTCTAGCTTCCGAGCCGTGTGTGTATTCAAGTGTTAACTCCCGTCGCAGGTTCTCTTTGCAAAGTGCTCTGTGTGTGTGTATAAAGTAAAGAATTTCGGGTGAAAGCCAACGCCTACCTCCCTACGGGCCGGTTTAGGGGGGGGGGGGGGGGGGGGGGGGGACGGTTTCAGTAGGCAGCGCAAGCAGTTTCAGTAGCAGCAGAGCCCTAGCAATGAGAGACAGAGAGAGAGAGAAAGAGAGAGAGAGAGAGAGAGAGAGAGAGAGAGAGAGAGAGAGAGAGAGAGAGAGACCACAAACCAAAACGCTGGAGTAGGGAAGAGGGGGCGATCCCCGCCCCCCATGACTGCCAGGACAGAAGACCCGTACAATGATCAAATGATAATGAAGTGTGTACCCCCCTGGCCCCATATATATGAGTGCCCAAGGTGGGCGCCCAACTCAAGTGGCCGGCCAGCCCCAAACTCGGGCGGCCAGACAAGGTACAACCTATGCTATGGGTGGCCAGCCCGGAGACAGTAGCCGTACAAGGAAGTGCCCTAGACCTGTGTGAAGCAGCAGAGTGGTGTAAGTCTAACAGTTTTTGCCCATAGCCAAAGATAGGGGATACTTTCCTACCGGTTGCTTCTTTCCGGAAAGTATATACCTAGATGAATCCAGGATAAGCCCAGATTCACCCTTAAAGGAAAGTGCAAGGTATAGACCCATGGTAGTCACCCACAGACAATATAACCATCAGCTCCATCATGCATAGTATTGACTAAATACCACGACATCGCCACTAACGTCGTCAGTGCCCAATAGTGAGTGTAGAACTAGGGACTAACATATGCTCCCAAACACAACACACACCACACGCACGCACACGAGCATACAACAACACAAACTTCAGCGTATTGAGTTTCTGTCATGACTCCGGAGATCAAGGGCAGACTCAGCCATAATGAAGCCTAGCACTAAAAGAAGCATTAAATCGAAAAAATAGCACAAAAATGAGGTAGCTGATAGGGCATACGCACCACAAAAGATAGAAAGAATTAGCACAATATCAACTGGTCGTAACTCGGACGAAAACTTCACAATGTGAAGTCTGCATGTCCAGAAAGTATCTTTAAAGAAACAAATGGAAAGATATTGTTGGGGTTTACCGAAGGAAATTAAAAAATATTGTCTCAAGCAAAAATCTACTAGCATTCAGCAACGTATGGATCATGCTTTGGATGGTTTCTCAATGATGTTAGGGTAGAGGGGCCAGTAAGCGTACGTTTAATTTGAGCAGAATGACTCTTCAACATCCATGAATGGTTTTGAGTAGCAAGGGGCGCAAACGATGCACAAGGCGTCTACAGCAAGTTGACACGATCTCTGATGCAAAAGGAGGTCACCAAGACATTTGAGACGGTGTCGCGCCAGTATTGACTCTTTAGACATGCGGAGTCTAAATTCGAACCATGTAACCCACGAAAAGGGAGAGCCCACATCAGCTAGCGCCCATGTGCCATTGTTGGGGGGTGATTAGTCTTTCTGTTGGACCCCGTCTCACTACTTGCCCCTCTACCCTAGGATCTTTGGCTTATGCTACGAACGAGCCAATGTCCAAGGGGCAATGTTCCGGGTGCTTGCCCCTGTGTAGGTGGAGGTGATCGGCAAAGCTGGTCATGCACTTTTTTTGCGAGGGAGAAAGGCGATCAAATACATAGGCCAGCAGTCGCCTCTTACATGCACAAGCACGTACATAGTACATTGGTTGAGGCACGCCTCCTGAGGACGCAGGTGAAGAGTTCGACTCCGTGTGTGCTCCGTGTTGACTGCACTTTTTGGTCAACCGCCAGTGGCCCGCTTGATGTGACTGGCAACCGGAAAGGAGGTGTTTTCCACAAAGGCAGGGACCCCGATATCCAACCAAATCCTGCCCAAGGCTGCATAGAAAGACGCTTCAAAAGGGAGGAAGAAAGGCAGCAAGCTAGTGCGGAAAAAGATACCATAACACCAAAGTTATCTACCGAACAGAAGGTGGAATACTACAAGTACGGAAAGTGCTTCACACGTGGTGAAGTGAGGATGTTTTAGCGAAGTGCCCTAAGAAAGAGGAGAAGCAAGAAGACAAACCAGAAACTTCCAAAGCAGCAAAGGAATGAGCAAAGAAGGGGAAAACGAAGGCCGAACTTGTACCAAACTGTATGGGAACATTCAAGGACCATGAGGATGTGA
The DNA here is from genome assembly GCF_014529385.1 of Adiantum capillus-veneris. NCBI lineage: Eukaryota > Viridiplantae > Streptophyta > Polypodiopsida > Polypodiales > Pteridaceae > Adiantum > Adiantum capillus-veneris. The sequence goes on along the minus strand of NC_140944.1, from coordinate 136,159,206 downwards.
GTATGAAGCTCTGCAGGGTGTGAGGCAAAGTACAAGATCAAGAGGCCCTAATTTCCTTCAACAGCAGCACTAATGCTAACTTCATTTCAATATAGATGGCTACTCGCTTAGAAATCAAGCCTAAAGATATGGGACCACAGAAATAAAGTTTTAGCCGCACCAGGGCATGATGTCACATGACACATCCCAACCCTATGTGTCCGTGGACAAGCTACACCACAGCAGGGTTCAGTCAGTTCAGTCAAGTCTAGATTAGCAGTGATCTGGCACTTTTGTGAGTCTATTCGTAGACCGTGCATGCCCAGTCACTTAGCATGGATGCATATCCTCTGGTTGCACACAACATGATCATCGGAATTTCCATCAAAATCCATTAGCATCAGTTAGGGGAATTTTCCAGTGCATTTAGCCTATTTTCCTATTTATTGGTTATTTTCACTTATTATTTTTAAGTGACTTTCCAACAAAAGTAGGTAGGGCAATTTTGCTAAGTTATTATATAAGCAAACCCAAGTTAGCACTTTCTGGGAAAAGAGGCAGCAGGAGCTTCCCGCTCAACAGGCAACTTCTCAGTAGTACCCCCCAGCAACCCCAACGTTTTGGATCCCCATCCTCGCCGGGCAAGTTCCCATCCTCAGCATTTTCTCAGCATCAGCCATCGCCATCAAGTCCAACCCTTTCTAGCGTTCGTTCCCCCTTCAGGCAACCCCCAAAGCCCAGCGTTTTTGGGATTGCAAAGCATCAGCAGAATCAGCGTTTCGACATCAGCAATTTCAGCCAAACTAGCATTTTTGCTGGCGTTTTTGCATTGCTGCAGTGTTTTCACTTTCAGCCCCAACCTTCCGCAGATACACAGCATTTTCAACCTTTAGCAAGGTAGCAGATACATCCCAGATTGGTTGCAGAAGTTCCCCCATCTTTAGCCCAAGAAAACACAGCCAAAACAGTCATTTTCAGCCACCGAAACAGTCCACGAATTCAGCGATTAGAAGCCCACAGATTTCAGCCATCGAGTCGTCGTTGTCATCACCGTCGTCGTCATCGGCATAGTCCAACTTGCATCTGTCCATTGCATACGCATTGTACACCTTGTGCAATCAAAGAATAGACCACTCTCGCCAACGAGAGTGGGGCCTTCGGAGGATGGTTTTACAACCTCTCGGTGTCGTATCTCTTCTCTCTCCTTCTCTCAGTCTCATTCACTTGCACGCACAATCCACTCACTTTGTTCGTGATCATAGCACACTCCATAAGACGGAAGACTCTCTTCTTCCCTGAGAACTAAAAGGAACCTTGAGCAATAAAGATCACTAATCTTGAGAAAATACAACATTCATTCCGCTGCACCTAACACATGAAGTCACGGTAACTCCTATCACAAGCAAACTTAGGTTGCATTGTTAGTGTTAGCATCACTAGGGCATAAAGTCACCGTAACTCCTATCATTCACAAGCTTACGTTGCATTGTCAGGGTTACTTAGGGTATGAGGAGTCAGGACGTCAACATAATGCCACTGGAAGAGTGTGATGTCCTTCAAGGAATGCCTTGGCACCATCAGAACAACTTCGTGGTGAATTATGGCACTAAGAAGATTCAATTGACTAATAGTAAAAGTCAAGAGGTGGTTATTGACGTTAGGCTCAAAGATGAGTCAGTTCCTCTCATATCAGCTTCGGCCATTTTGAAATTAATCAAATCGAGTTTGTTTGTTTACTCGATCTTTTTCAATAATGTGGAAGAAGACAAGAGTTCTAGTCTCACTCCCGAACTGGAGGCCCTATAAATGTCATCCACAGCATCATGCAGCTCATTGATAGTGAAAGGCACCATCAATATCTGACCTATAGCTGATGCAATCACAAGGTGAGCACCAGACACGGTATCAATGAGGCCAGCTCAATAGTGAACTGTGTAGAAAAATAATCCAAATGATATCAAGAACCTCATCACGATCTTTTGCAAGGCTCCCCATGGGTCTCTTCCTAAAGTGCAAGAAGAAACCTTTGTTTATCTCATCTACTTTGGTCATCCAAGTTAAAACCGATGCATAATCCTTTTATCACTAAAAATATGAAAAACTTTATTCTCCATCTCTAATAAGAAAATGATTAGCTTGCGTGATAGTGGTCTAAGTAAGAGAAAGAAAGAGGTAACATTTAGACCTGTTTAAGCGAATCTTAAGGCCAGAAAAATGCAAGACATCCTTACTTATCTTTTAAGGCTGCAAGAAAATTCATATACCGGGCAATGTTTGCTTTCCTCTGGAACATGAACAATCACTTCCTCATCGTATACAATGTAGTTTGAAAACTCTCCAACTGTTTTCTCCGCTTTTCTGCACCAATCATGAACGCACGATGAAAAGCCAATACTAGTCCATGTAATGGGACTCTATTCTGCTGATAAGACAGCAAAACTGCTTCTAATGCTTGAGAAGATAATAAAGACATGACAATGCTGCTAATACAAACAAAATTATGATCTTAAGAAATCCAAGAGACGAACTAATCACCCGCCACCTATCACCACATACCCATAAGCCAAATGTATGAATGAAGTGCAACAACCCTGAAGGGACACAAATGTATGCATTGTGCATTATACACATATAATGTACCAGTTAAGTGATAATACCCAAAATCATCTTGTGCATCGTGAAATCCATGCATTCATTACCCGCAAGAGACATGCTACAGACACCCCAACATGAAGAAGGGCCATATAGATCCTGAATCCACCACATGCACGTGGAAGCATGTTCATTCAGATTGTGATTGGCACAAAACCACATGTATTCAAATTTGTAACGAGAATGGAGACTTTTTAGTTGCTTTTCAGCATCCTCTGTGTCTACCAAGAACTTTAGTCAAATTCATTGGCAACAGGCATATAAAAAATGGTACAAATTTTCAGTGCAAAGTAAGAATTAACTCATCTTACTCTCTCTCTTCCCCGTCCACTAATGTAGGCTTGAGCGTAGTGAGCTGCCCCCGCCAATTAAGGCCTAAAATACTCTGCCAAAAGTTGCAAGAATCTTCAAGAGTGTAAAGACACGAAAGACTATCGTTTATTCACATGAAAAAATTGGAGGAACACTGTGTGCTTCAACACGCAGTCAAAATCAAAGCAAGAGCAAGAAGTGGATGCAGAATTTCAAGCCCACATACAAACAACAAACATGGGTTGGACGTATAGAACCTTGCACCTTTCGGCCATGGTCGGCACACCAGCTTTCCCCTTTTTTGGAGTCTCTCCTCCTATCTTGCTGGTACGAGCTTGCCCTTTGCGAGCGCAATGGAGCAGAAACAAAGCTCATAAGTTGCTCGGGATAGCCATGGTTTGTAAAAGAGCAGGAAGAAACCTGAGGATCGTTAACTTACTTGAAAATGAGCGATATAGATGATACAGGTGAGAGAACCGCTTATAATTTTGACAGCACGTTCGCGACATCGCCATTCCGATCAGTGATCGCTTAAACCCTCCTCGTCTACGCTGGGTTTATGAAACACTGGTGAAATTGTAAATGTCTGGTTAGATTTTGAGCTTGCCTTTAAGAAACCCGGGAAATTTACACAAGTTGTGTAATTAGTGGCAAAAGCTTCACCGGGAGAATTTCAAGTTTGCCGACCGGTTATGGAAAATGTCCCCATCTACTGCATTAAATGACATTGATCAATCGGACCGATCATTTAAAATAGGATAGACTTAATTAGCACACCCCCATCTAGAGATTTTGTAACGGGAATGGCTACCTTTGTACAATAAAATTCTTGACAAAACTCGTTGGTCCAATGAAGATGGAAGCTTCATGCACCAAATTATGCTTGAAAAACACACCAAGTGTCCCTAGCCTCAGTCCCAAGACCTCACACACCTTCAAAAATGGTGAGAGCTAGCACGGAATGCGGATTATTGAGAGGAAGAAGATGTATCTTATGAGAAAGAAGTATTGTCCTCACATAATCACTCTAATTAGCATAGCTTAGCTTAGTAATTAGCATGGTAGAGGAGATGAGCATGCCATGAAGCTTGGCTCTTGGTTGGATTTGCATTCCATAACCAAGAGTTGTTGGTGTACGCCTCTACTTCTCAATGCTTGGAGAAGGAGATGGAGTTCTTCTTGCACTGTGTGTGTGCGTGTGTGTGTGTGTGTGTGTGTGTGTAGCAATGCGTTAGACTAAAATGCAGCCCTCTCTCTCTTCTTGGTCAACCCCTCTTGCAAAATACTCATGTTGGCTTCTTATTGGCTCCTGCAAAGCTTAGCCAAACACAAATTAGGAGCATAATTGATAGCCTTGTGACATGTGTCCCCCTTTCTCCTTTTGTGAGAGCTTTAGGTAATTAAATAATTCATTTAAACTCTCATTGGACCTTTTAGTCTTCTGGCCAATAGGAATCGGGCAAGCCATTGGGCTGCTGGATGCTCATTGGATGCCTTGGTAGACTGTCCAATAGTCTTCTAGGGAGCTTAGACTAATTTTACTCTAGCCTAATTCTCATTGATCCACCTCTATGGCCATCCAATAGGATTTGAAGGGAAATTGGGAGCAACTAGCGTAGGCGCCTACCATGTGTCCATTCTTTCCTTTGGGAAGAGCTTGGGTGTGTGTGTGTGTGCGTCTGTGTGTGTTTCTCTCTCATCCCCTACCATTAGGGCTCACCCCTCCTTCCTAGGGATGTGGGAAGACTTATTAGTCTTCCCATGACCATCCAATTTTCCCCTACTTTGGCCTTTGGACAATTGATTTAAATTTAGGAACTTTAGCCTATGGAAGTCCTAATGGAGCTGAACCTTAGGTCTTTTAAGCCCCATTGAGCACATTGCTCTTTTGTAGGCTGTCCCCTTTGGATCCCTATTTTCCTTCCTTTGGATCTCTGCAAAGACCGGTCTTGCAGCCTTACCAATATTCTAGCTTTTACTCCCCTAGTACTTCCCCATATTAAATGATCAGTTTAACATGAGAAAATCATTTGGAAGAATTAGATATTGGTTTTTATGACATTACCTCTCTCTTGAATCATAGTCGTCCTCGACTATGAGATAGAGAAGATAAAGCCTAGTCATTTGTGTGTTTGCTAGTAGGTAGAGGACCCTATTTTACCCTACGACACCATTCCAAAATGGATGACTAGTCCATTTGGTGCTTGAGAGCCTTAGCTGCCGCAAGCATGTCTGCACTTTAGTCCGTATCAATCTTCCATAGTAGAGTGACAAGCTTTACTTAGTGTTTGGGAGATGTCGTCTCCACAAACATGATCATAAGCATATGCATACTTATTAACATTTGTGCACAATAAAGAAAAAGAGAGTCTTATAAGACAAAAACTTTGTTCATTTAAACATATTTACATTTGCTTACTCTAGGGAATCATTGTAATAAGCATTGACAAGATTTAGGTTATCCTTTAATTGTATTACTTGCATTCATCTAGCATCTTCAAACGGATAATTTTTAAACTTGATAAGATATCGTCGGATAGTCTTACCGCCTTGTAGTACCTTATCTTCGTGTCAGAGAATGGATTCGGGCTGCAGCACCTCTTCTTGGACCTCTATCTCCGGTGGGTCTTCAATGATTTCTTCTTGAGGTGGCTCTCCTTTGTAAGGCTTTAGTAGGCTCACGTGGAAATCATTGTGTATGAGCCAATGGTTGGGCAACTTGAGTTGATAGGTCATCTTATTGATTGGCCTAAGAATCTGAAAGGGACCATAGTACCTTTTTGCTAACTTAGCACAATACTTTTGGTGTCATGTAGGATTCTTGTAGGATTCTTGCCTGTTGTGTGCCTTAATCGAGCTTTGGAAAACTTAAGCAAGACCCAATCATTTTGTTTAAAGGCTAGGGCTTTTCTGTGCTTATCATCAGCATCCTTTTTTCTTTGTTTAGAGATGGATATAGCATCCTTAATCTTTTGGAAAGATTCTTCAGGTCTCGGCTATATTCATTTGCGGGGCAAAGATCTTCCCATGTACCTTTAGTAGCAGGGGACTTTTTTATCTTCCCTCTATCACCTCAAAAAGTGCTTTTCCCATGGAAGTATGTACATTGTTATTGTAAGCATACTCCACTAAGGGTAAGTACTTCTCCCGTTGGGACTTTTGATCTACTTCTGTGACATAAGCTTTTAGTAGATCAAGAATTGTTAGGTTAGTATTTCACTTTGGCCATCCGTTCGGGGATGATAGGCCGAAGAGAAGTTTATCCTTGTACCTAAATTTTCAAAGAGACCCTTCCAAAAGTTACTGGTCAGTCTAGGATCTCTATCTGACACTATGGACATTGGCAAGCCATGGTATTTGAAGATTTGTGATATAAAGAGGGTTGCCATTTGATGGGCCTTGATAGTCTTTTTGACACGTATGAAATGTGCTTGTTTGCTAAAACTTGTCTACTATAGTCCATATTCCTATATTCCCATGGATAGACTTGGGCAATCCAAAGATAAAATCCATGGATATGCTCTACCATGGTGAATTAGGGATTGGCAAAGGTCGAAGCAATCTAGATTTCTTCCCTCTATCAAACTTCTTCTTTTGGCATGTCAGACATTTTGAAACATGATCTTGTATGTTTGCTTTCATGGCAGGCCAATAGAATTATGTTTCTATCCCTTTTAGGGTAGACTGAATCCCTATATGCCCCGCATAAAGAGGAGCACGAGTTTCATACATTACATTCTCATGTAGTGAGTTAGTAACGCATAGTCTATTGCCATAGAGAAGATAACCATCTTGTAGGTAAATGGTTCTTCCCTCTTCCCTAGTGCAAGGGCTGAAATCACGTCTCTAAAATTGGGATCAATAGCGTACTCATCTATCATAGAAGATAGATCATTGTGAGTTGCTGTGGATATCGCATTCACTCTTGGTTGTCTTGAGAGTGCATCGGCCACTTGATTATGCTTGCAAACAATGTGAGTAATTATATGAAAATGAAATTGTGAAAGGAAAGTTGCCCACCTCATTTGTTTGTCAGAGAGCTTGGTCTGCGTCATGAAGTACTTAAGACTTTGGTGATCCATTCGCAGAATGAAAGGAGTCCCCAATAAATAGTGCTTCCATGAGTCTAAGGCATGTAGAACTGCGAGGAGTTCCTTTTCATATATGCCTAGAGCTTGCTCAACAGGGTCGAGCCTTCGACTTTCATAGACTATGGCGTGCCCTTCTTGGAGAAAAACAACTCCAAGGGAATCACCACAAGCGTCGCATTGGACCTCAAATGGCTTTGATAGATCTGACAGTGTGAGCATAAGTTGAGAGATAAGCTTCTCTTTAAGCTTTTTGAAAGCATTGTTCTCCTTGGTGGACCATATATACCTAACGTTTTTCTTTGTTAGGTCATGTAATGGTCCCATGATTTGTTAGAACTTTTCTATGAAGTGTCTATAGTATGCACACATACCTATAAAGCTTCTTAGTTCATGCAAATTTGTTGGATTAGGCCATTCTTTTCTTACCTCTAACTTTGATGGATCCATTTGGATGCCATCTTGAGAGATAATGTGACCTAAATACTAAATCTTTTGTTTAAAAAAATCACTTTTCTTTTGATTAATATAAATTTTTGTGCGCGTATGTCACACGTGTCAATGCAAGGAACTTGCCGATACACCGTGTGCGAGCCACAAATGGCTCCAAGCACACAACAAGCCTAAACTAGTAAGCTCAAAGATGACGATGGTGTGTCACCCACCACTTTACGCTTGCTTCGTGGAGGATTCCTCGTCGCGAAGAAGAGGGAGACGCCGCTACGTCGCGCTCAACCGCTTCGCCGCCGTCGTGCCTTCGTAATGCTCGATCGCATACACACTCCCTCTCTCTCCCTCTCTCACTCTCTCACACATACACACACACACAAACACACAAGGAGATGAAGAAGAAGAAGATGGAGATGGAGCAAGAGCACTCTTCAATTGCACAAATGAGAGATTGAGTGAATTTTAGGTTTAGTTGACTTTTATATGAGCTCACCCCATTCACACTTGGGCGCCCATTCTTAGCCAACTAATCCCTTGAATGTTCCAGTTAGAGTGCGCCTCTCATCGGCGATCACTCTTACCCTTTTCCTATTGGACCAACAAGCCCGGTACCTCACTCTACCAAGTAAATAATACAACGTCCGTCGTAGGTGATATGGTGTCCGTGAGCCGTGAGGGTTAACATGCCCCCCTTCCTAATGTAGATTCCGTCCTCGGAAGCTATTGAGTTGAAACTCGTTCGTCGAGGCGGAAGAGCATTTGAGATGAATGTCTTAGCCTTCTTCACTGCAAAATCAAACAACATAGGCACAGTAATTGCATTCTCATATAGAATTAAAAATCATATGCAGTTGTAGGCAGACAATGTGATTGGTAACAGAATTTTAAACCATTTGTCAGCAATAAACATTAAATTGCAATATGATCAAATGCATAAAAAGATGTAAAGGTAAAAATTAAACAAGTTTGGGGTCGCTAATTTAACAGTTGAAAGGTACTAGAGATCGACTATTAATACCATGGGCAAGCTTCTTAATTTTCTCTGGTCAATTAAGTTGTTTAATCGCGAGAGCCAAGTATTTCATGTTCGAGGGCTGACTAGAGGCTATACCTAGAAGACCTTGTAGTTAAGCTACGATAAAAGGAATTTCTCATGAAATCATCGCCTGACTGATTACCTTTTCTTTGACCCCCCAAAGTCTTTTCACAGTGATTCAATTTTGATGTGTGTGCTTATTTTGTATGCCTTGGGTTTTTTGCTTTTCAAGGAAAAGCGCCCACACTGGGAACCTCTAGGGCTCTAGTACCATAGGCGATACATGTGAGTGAAGTACCAAATCAAGCTGAGATTTCTCTTCCAGCTTAAGATTTTACATTGTGGCACTTTGAATTATTTTTTTCAACATTCTAATTTTGTCACTTTGGGGGTCATATAACACTATTACCCTCCCCAGGCTCATCACACTAGTAAACTCCCTTTATAATACTTAAGCTAAAGGTCAATAGGGACTAAGCCCGCTAGAAAGCCCTAGTACATTTCACACAATGTTGCCTAAATCGGATTAAGAACCTAAGTAACCATTAATTATTAGGAAGGCATTCCCCATGGTATTAAGAGAAGATCTCTAACGCTTAGCTTGGTTAAACTAGCTTAGTCGAACTGCTTGATTTTTAAACCTAGACAAGTGATTATGACAAAAATTACATTGAATTTAATGTTTGATACTAAGCAAATGTGTTGAATATTATGCTACCAATCACAATTAAAGCAGACAAACATAGATGCAAGAAAGATAAGGGACAATGCTAATGGACAAGAAACACCTGTTTGTGTTGATGATCGCACTCGATTTGAAGTGTGAACGAGAGAAAGATTCCATGAAGGTCCAAATCCTAACCACAGCAACGCGTTCCTGTACACACGAGGAACACAAAGAATACCTCTAGGAGGCGCATCAGTGGGAAGAAAGAACTTTGCTAATCACTCAACTCTAAAACAGAAACACTCCTATCGTACTAATTCTACCTACCCTCCATCACTCGAGTGATGAGGATCAAAGGTGTTTTATGACATAGGTTTCTGTTTCAGTGTACCCGATGTGAATGTGTAGGTTTGAGTCAATGTTTTGACTTTTATTATGCATAGTCGTTTGTTAATTGCTCTTGCTCTTTATTATTTTTGTTTTTTGTGAGTATAAAGCTTTATATATACATTCCCTAAGATTGGAGATTGAGAATTCAGGGAGGAAGGTTGAGAGGGAAGCAAGTGAATGATGACTGTCAGCAAACACTCCCCCCTTCCTTGGGTAGATCATACCGTTTGAAATGAGCTTGTCACCCTTTGAAACCAATTGTTCCAGTTGGTAATAGGTGGGGATTGTTTTCTATTACCGTAGGTGCCTCGTCGAGTTGCAAGGGTGGTAAGGTACTCTCCCAAGATCGAACTTGAAGTGGTTCATCAGGTGATTCTTGAACACTGGGAGGTGTGGATTCCTTAGTAACTTTATGGAGGTCCAGTATTGTAGGTGGAGGCTCTGGAGAAGCTTTTACCTCTATGGATGCATTACATGAGGAGCTAGAAGCTTCATGGGACTCCCCTCTTCCTGAGCTAGGTGGAACAAATCGTGCTTTCTTTGGTACCCAAACTAGCTGTGGAGCGGGTGTGTAGCATTCTGTGATTTTTTTTCTTTCCACGATCGTCAATTCATTTTGGAGCTATAGGATTGGGCTTACATGGGTCAGGTGACAAGTAAGAACACAATCTACGTTTTGGCACCCAGATTTGATCATTTCCTTGATAGTAGCCTTGGGCTTCCAATAGTCGTTTAGAAATCCAACGTCACATTTTCTTACTTTTGTTGGAGCGAGTGGTACGTTTCTTACAAGGCTTTTGTTTTTTAGCACTAGCTATGGTTGCTAAAGAAGCTTTAGGGACCCACTTGTATGTTTTCTTCGTTACATTAGGATGAGTCTTGTCAGAAGCTATATGCATTGCTTCTAGCATATTTAAGGATACGGGCATTTCAACCCCCTCAGGTGTTACCCATGTCGTCCCCCTATTTTCCCAAGTGTCTATGGTTACTGCTAGGTGGACCCAATCCACATTGTCCGACTCAGTCATCTCAGGTAGTACGTCCATATAAGGAGAATCTTCCCCAACATCAATGTCCGCTATACACGTGTAACAATACTGCAATGGGGCCGAGTGAACTGTGGTGTCAGATCTATGATCAATTATAAACCTGTTTCCTAGGGGATGTGCTCGACCAGCCATAAGATCCACTCGAATAACAGAATCTTGGAACTGCAAGTAGACATGGTTTTTAGACCAGTCATGCACCATTTTTGCTTCCCTCATGAAAGGACATCCTAAGATCATCTCCGATGCCATAGTGTTCTTGGAGAAATCCATAACAATGAAGGTAATCCTTATTTTATGTCCAAAGACCTTGATCTTAAGATCTTCTAGCAACCTAATAGGTTTAACAATAGACCCATTGGCCATCTTCACTACTATGGTTGTGGTCGCAAGGTGAGGTCTTCCCATAGTTTCCCATCAATTTTTAGTCACAATGCTAACCCCAACGCCACCATCAAGGATTCCCTTCACAGTTAATCCCTTAGTAGTGATTGGTATGGTCGCATTGGATTCATCACCCTCAAAGTATTGTCCCAACTTGTTAGTAGGTATTTCTATAACAAGGTTCTCATCTAAGTTGGGTTGTGGATCTAAGTGTTCCTCCTCTATTGGCATCTCCCCAGCTCCATCCATCTGTGCAAATTGTGGTAGCCCAAACTTTAGTTCTCCATTGAGGAAGGCTCGAAGAGCTGAGACTAGCTCAGGATCTTTATATAGTTTGGACATGATGGTGGTTCTAACTTCTGAAGACATGAAATCCATCAATTTGGCAATGTTTAACGGCACCTTTTGGGCTTCAGTCCCTTGATGTGGGGAAGATGGGATCTCCATTTCTTCGATAGGATCAAGTAGTCCCTCTGTAAACATTCTTTCCATCAAGAAGTGAGTATGCCCACTTTCCCATGACTTTAAGTCACTTTCTTCTTGGATGACACTAGGTATGTCTAAGGGTCTATGGACTTGGTGAGCTTGTTGTTGCGTCACAGGGTGGTGTCTGTAATCTGGAGCTGCCTAGGTGCTGGTTCTAGATCCCTTTGGGTATCTTCTACCAAACTCCTTAATTCCTTGACTCACTCAATCTCCTCTGTAGGGTTTGGATAAGTTCCTATCTTCTTTTTGGATCTTGGCCATTGTGGCTCATGAAGATCTTCCTTGTTGGTTTCTATCTTAGTGGTCGTTTTGGTCTCCACGGTTTCTCCTGAATCAGAATCTTCTTCAACGTCGTTCATATATACAGGGTCGTCACCAGTCCCTATGTTGGTCTTTGAACTGGGGTCTAACTTCGCTGCTTTTTGCAATCTCTTCCTTCGTGTTTTCTTCTTTTCTGAGATTGGGCAATTGATGCTGTGTCTCTTTCTTCAAGAATATAATTTTGTTTTTGGAGCATCGATCGTGTGAGTACGTTTACTGGTACCATAGGTGTACTTTGTGATGGCTCCTCGATAACTTCAATCAAGTTTAATGGCGTGATCTTCGGTGCATTTGGATTATTTGGACATTGGGCAATCAAATGATCTATGCCACATCGATTACACATGAGTATCGGCATTGTAGACGTGCTTGCTTGATTGGTTTGCATAAGTGTGGCGTTTTTTTGTAACCTAATAGGACACTCGGCTACACGATGTGGACCTCCACACTCATAGCATTGAAGAGGCGGTCTCTTAGCGGTGTAATTGATGGTTTGGCCTCTTGCCGCAAGAGCAGCTACTTGATATACAGGTTTGACTTGTCCCCAATAGTCCTCCATGTAGTATTGTGGACTTTCTTCAAGCACATCCATCCCATAGGCAATATTAGGATCTATATCTTCCTCACAACCTTCCAAACAAGAAATAGATGACTCACAACCCACTTGATTCACAAAAGTGATTTTTGGATGTGGTGGTTGCGGTCCTAGCACTGGAGGTGGTAAGGGTGTTGTTTGAACAACATTTTGGGCCCTAGGGACCATGTGTTGTGCTGTTTGTTCAAGAGGTGGGACCGGCATCAATGCAGGCACTCCAGGTGTGTCTGTCCATGCTAAGGTTGGTATATTGGCCATCGCGCGTTTAAATACTATGCAATCCTTAGCTTGATGACCATACCGCCCACAGGCATTGCAATTCCCGTTGAATTTTACTCTAAAAGTAGGGCATTCACTGGTACTATGCGGTCCATAGCATATTGAGCACCATTGCTGCTCCCTTCTTGGATACGTATGATCGTTCTGCAGAGCACGATTGTCTCTAAGACTCTCTCGAATAGCCTTGGTGAGATCTGCTAAAGTCATCTCAGGTATCTTTGGCTCTTTAGCAATAGGCTTTAGGGTCATTGGCTGATGCCCTGATGCTTGTGAGCGAATAGATTTAGGCTCAACAGACACTCTTTCTCCTTGTATCATTAAATTATCCTCCAATTGGATCACATTGGTGGTGACTACTTCCCAAGTGGTGATACCTCTAATGACTAGGCCATTGTAGATATCCTCATGTCATAACCCCCTAATGAATCTACCAAGCAATTGGTTATTGTTGAAGCTCTCATTTGGATTACAACGAGAATTCAAATGCTTCAATCAACTTATAAAGTCTCTCACCAACTCTCCTTCCTCTCGTTGGGCTTTCTGGAGCTGAGAGGCTACACCCCAAAGCACTCCCTTTTGTATGTATTCTTTCAAGAACAGTCTCCTAAGAGTAGGGTAAATCGTTTTTTCTTCCACCCTTAGGGTTCTATACCAATCCCCTGCCTTCCCACTTGAGGTTAGGCTTAAAGCATTATTCTTATGCAGGTCATTGTGTTCTTTTGGAGAATCACATCATATTTGTTCAAACACTTCGATACGATTTCTCACATCCCCTTCTCCACTAAATTTTTGCGTGAGCTTGGCTATTTGTACTGCCTTACTTCTAGGCTCTCTATCAGACGTGTTACGCATATTCTCAGCAATAGATCGACCAATAGCTTGAGCAAATGTTGCCAAGTCACCTAAGTGACCAGGCACCGTGGATGAAGCTACTCCAGAGACTACATGTGGAGTAGGTATTGGCATTGGGCTTGGCGCATAGGAAGCCCTTGGGTTCCATGTTGGGTACGATGTTGTGCCATCTGGTGGTCCAAAGTTCATATGTGTGGTCCTAGGCATAGCAGACGTCGGATGTGACATGCTAATGCTAGCTGGTATAGTCCCATGGAAATAAGAACTTGGGTGTTGTGGTTGTGGAGCATAGGTAGTTGAAACAATGGGAGGAGTAGGGACTACATGAGTGTGATGACCCATAGGTGCATACGATTGGTACACACTTGTAGGTACTGTTGCAGGCATTGAGCTACCATGTAGCGGTGCTTTACTAACAAATGAGGTCCACGGCATGTTTCTCGGCATGCCCATCATTGGGGTAGGCATGGTAGCCGTGGTGTCATCAAGGGAAAGATGAGCTAGACTTGGAAAGGTGAAGCTATCACTTGTGGGCTCAGATTGCACTGAGACCCCTAGCGAAACAACATATGGAGGATCCATCGGACTTACTGAGGGAGTCTCCATTTGCGATAAGGTCATCTGTTTAGCCTTTCCTATATCCAAGAATCTCACGAGACCCGTTGAAGGCATGTTGATCCCCTTGTTCTGTCTCTCTAACTCAATGACCCTATGGATGACCTCACAAACTCTTTGTTGTTGATCCTCCACACTAGTAGCGCCCATTGTGGACTGTAGGACATCTAACCAACCCACGTGATAGGTGTGACCTGTGTATAGGTCTGTCAGAGTTTTCGTTTGTAGTTTGTACTCCCTGTTCTCATTTAAGAACGCTCCATCTCAGATTGAGGTGCTAGGAGTGTCCTTTGAGCTAGATGCAATGTTGCTTTCTAGGGGTTGGCCCTTAGCGGTTGCTAAGTCAGGAGCACTCGATTGCTCTCTTAGCAAGGATATTCACATAGGGGCTTTCGCTTTTAACTCTCTTCGTTGCTTCGTCTTACGTGAGCTCTCGACTTCCTTTTCCCTCGCTGCAAGGATATATCGCTCAACCTCTTGCACTTCGGCAAGGCTTCTACTATCGGGTAATATGACCTCGGAGGGAGATAACTCTGAAGAGTCAGGAGGTGCAGTGAATGAAGTATTCACGTGCACATTCTCTAAGGGCATAAGGTCTAGCTTGGTCACGAATGGAGAATTGACTTCCCCACCTCCCTCATTTACATCATTAGCTCCATGTTCGGAGCGAGTGGCTCTACTAAAGGTTTCCTTCAGGCGGCTAAGCACGCTCGGCCTGGACCGCGGGCCCATGGCATGCATGTCTTGGCTTGAGCTATCGGGATTAGGCATTGGGAAACCCTCCATGACATCGTAGTCAGAGGAAGAGTCACTAGCCGCTATGTTCGGATCTTGGTTTGTACTACCTTGGGTCCCCGCCGAGGGCCCGGAACCTAAAGTAGGTGGATATTGAGAACTCGCGTAAGTCAAAATTCTCTGTAGTTGCTCCGTCTCTAGCACACGACCAGAGCATAGATGCATGTGCCTTTGGCACCCTACAAGCGTCGGCGAATAACCTCGAAGGTTAACCGCTTACCTGTTTTAAGCGTCCGTTTTCACTCGTGTTTTTTACGTTTTTAATGTTTTTTTTTAATGTTTGATTTTTTTTATTAAAGTGTGTGATAGCTCGAAACGAGCGCATCACTTAGAGGGTTGCTGTGTGCTTTACAGCACAATTTTCGGGCATCTGAAGTTTCGTTGGTCCTCAAAAAATCGATTTTTAGCTACGTGTGAAGCTAAAATTCGTAATTTTAAAAGGCGACTGAGGCCTAGGCCTGAGCTTGGGTCTGGGAGATATTCCCGATCCCGGTACTACCTTTAAATTTTTATTTTATTTTATTTTAAAAAAATTGAGTTTAAAAAAAAAGAAAAAAAGAAAAGAAAAGGATAAGGTCGCTGCGGCCTGCGCGAGAGCACACACACACTCTATCTACCTACTTCTAACTAATACACCTACTATTACACACTAACACACTCTATTAACTCTCAGATCTACTTCCTACTTACTGTACACAGAAAACTAACAACCTTAATACACAGAGAATAAACACAATACCTTTGAAAACTCCATTAACAAAGAAAACTAACAACCTTAATACACATAGAATAAACACAGTACCTTTGAAAACTTCATTAACAAAAAAAATACACAACACAACACCAAATCCTTCTTCTCAACACACACACACACACTCCTTCCCTACCTTTTCTACAATTGAAATTGCACCACAAAAGAAGCACAGAGTGCCATTCAAGCTTAGTGTATGGCATTCCCTGGCAACGGCGCCAAAAATGTGCATGTATGTCGCACGTGTCAATGCAAGGAACTTGCTGATACACCGTGTGCGAGCCACAAATGGCTCCAAGCACACAACAAGCCTAAACTAGTAAGCTCAAAGCTGACGATGGTGTGTCACTCACCGCTTTACGCTTGCTTCGTGGAGGATTCCTCGCCGCGAAGAAGAGGGAGACGCCGCTACGCCGTGCTCAACCGCTTCGCCGCCGTCGTGCCTTAGTAATGCTCGATCCCATACACACTCCCTCTCTCTCCATCTCTCACTGTCTCACACATACACACACACACACACAAGGAGATGAAGAAGAAGAAGATGGAGATGGAGCAAGAGCACTCTTCAATTACACAAATGAGAGAATGAGTGAATTTTAGGTTTAGTTGACTTTTATATGAGCTCACCCCATTCACACTTGGGCGCCCATGCTTAGCCAACTAATCCCTTGAATGTTTCAGTTAGAGTGCGCCTCTCATCCGCGATCACTCTTACCCTTTTCCTATTGGACCGACAAGCTCGGTACCTGACTCTACCAAGTAAATAATACAACGTCCGTCCTAGGTGATATGGTGTCCGTGAGCCGTGAGGGTTAACAAGTTTATTCTCTAGTAAAACTTGAAATATTACCTGGAGATGTTGCTTGTGTTCCACTAATGAATTAGAGTAGATGATTATATCATCAAAGAACACTCCATTAAAGGTTTGGTCAAGGCTGAATAGCTTCTCCATCAGATGGTTAAATGTTGTTGGTGCATTGGTCAAGCCAAAAGCATGACAATGTACTCGTAAAGGCCAAACGTAGTGCGAATGCAATGTTTACAATGTCTTGGTCCACTATCCTTAATTGATGGTAGCCACTTTTTAGGTCAATCCTACTGAAGTAGGTCGACCCTTGTAGCTTATCAAATAGGTCTTCTACTCGTGTAACGCTGTCCGGGGATATGTGTTCGCTACGTGAGCCGGGCAGGCGCCGGGCCTCTCGCTGTGGGAGGTGTGAGAGAGAGAGAACCAGAGACACTGACAGCTCTGCCAATCACCGCAATCATCAATTAATTGAATATTACTTTGAGTACAATTTATCCTTAGCCAAGGCGGGCTATTAACAGTGACGTCACTTGGATCATTTGCTAACCTAGGAGTTTACGCTCCTGTTTACAGGATTAGCCGGGCCGTTAATGACATCGGACTTAATAAAATGCTAATTCAATCTCTAATGGATGACGGTGATGGAATGTTTCCTCTGCCGCTTTAACCTATCTTTGAATTATCTGCTTCAAGTTCCATTAGATTTTTCAAGCTTTAAGTTAGCTTTCCTTGCCGAGCTCCGACTAGCTACTTTGCCGAGCTCCAACTCTCTTCTTGCCTTTGCCCTTCGGACTTCATTCTTCCCTTCAAGTCCCTGGATCCCCTTCTTTTCTTGCTCACCTTATGTTGCCGAGCTCCTCCTAATGCTTCATGCCCTCTCCACCTTCTCAACTTGCTTGCTTTAAGCTTACTCCCTTGGTTTGCTTGCTGGCCTTGACAAGTTCTTCTCAAGCTCTGCTTGCTTGCCTCGACGATCTTCTTCTCGACCTTGCTTGCTTCAAGTTTACTCCCTTGCTTGCTTCGACTAAGCTCGCCATTGCTTGCCTCAAGCTCTTCTCCTCTTTCACGTTTTTCTTCCCTCGAATCTCCCCGTTGTCGCCATGGCCGAGGGGGGGAGAGAGAGAGAGAGAGAGAGAGAGAGAGAGAGAGAGAGAGAGAGAGAGAGAGAGAGAACCCTCTCTTGCTTTGATTGGAGATGGAGAGAGAGAGAGAGAAACCTCGCCTCGGCTCTCCTCCTTGCTTGGTTCCTCCTTTCCCTCCTCGCCCTGGTCCTCCTCGTTAACTCTCCATGCAACTCTTCCCTCGTTGATCTCATTTTTGCTTGCTATATCCCCGCTCATGCAAAAGGCATCCCCTATTATTAGCATGCCCCTCCCTTAGCAGTGGCGCCCAGCATCATTGACGTGGCGCGTGAACGTACATGATGACGTGGCAGTCGGCAATTTTGGCAGCTCAGACGATGACCCCGCTGGTGCCGGAAGGGAGCGCCATGGCAAGCTGAGCATTTCCTGCTTCTTGATCGACGTCATCCGAGCATCACTGCGCTCATTGCGAGCTCCCCATTCCCTGCGCAATTCGATCCTCGCTGCCTGCTCGTCGCCTGAATTCATGCCATTTTCCCTTTTTACTTCCTTTGCGTACACACTTAAGCCCACAAGGTGGGCGGCCCTTAATAATTTAGCTTTGGACCGTTTTCATTTGGCCTCTTTGGGCGGCCCTTAGTGGCTTGGGCGGGCAACCATTGGCCATTTGATTGTCTTGGGCGGCCATTCGCCCTTTTGTGATCATGGGAGGTCCTTCTCGGCGGCCTTTTTACTTCATTGGCTTGGGCGGGCAACTTCATGGTGGGCACCACATTTTGTACACATATCGGCCGAGCATTGCCAAGCACAACACCTTCCTCGAGTGGGCCCCGTCAAGCTAGGCCTATCCCACGATGAGTACGCTCCATGAGATGACATTTAGGACTATGAGCTCATCAAGTTCTTTCGTAATGGCACCACTTTTAGCATGCATATCTACCGAAGCATTTTCTCGTACAACTTTCAACTTTAGTAGTCCTTGACTGATATTATCATCATGAATTTTGTTGCCATTTTCCACGACACAGCCTTCAAGATGCTAGTATAGGTGATTGCACTTTCCGGAAGGCATTCTCTTTTGCACTTGGTTGTTAATTGTTTGTATCAGCTTCTCAGATAATGCAGAAATTATCCAGCTCAGCACAGTGCCGGCAGCTGACACCGGCCTCAATCCATATTATCTCACGAACCCGGACTCGGTTTGGCGAGCCGTTAATTCCTTTAGACTTCTCAAACTGCATAGAGCGCATACAAACCCTGCTGAGGCTGTAAAAATCCCATATGGCACTCCGATCGAGCGGACCGAACTGGTACGAAGCCGGCCCCCGGTGAATCTTTAATAGCTAATATCTTGGCGACCGGGACTCTGATCACTAATCTGAAAAGACCGACGCGCTCCACGAAGTGAGCACTTCAGGCCCGTGCATTCATTTCAATTCTGTCACCTTAGCTGTAGTTGCCCAATCCGGTACGGATCTGCAATCGACTTGAACTTTAAACTACCATAACTTCTTCACCGTAGCTCCAATCGACGAGCCGTAAAGACAGGCCGGTAGAGCACTTCAAGCACTGCAGTTTTAGATCATAAACTCCCATTTGTGCCCACTTCAAGCATACTCATTTTTGGAATCATTGAGGCATCTGTTGGTCCTTTTAACCCGCATCTAGCATACATTAATCATTAAGCTTGGCCTATTATCAAGCCTTGATCACTGCTCACTTAATGTGTAGGCTTCAAAGAAACGTAGCTTGCATTTTGTTGCTCTTTTTCTCTTCATGGCAGCGGAGCTGCACGACATCGGGAAACCTATTCTTGATAGTGATCCTATTTAGTGCTCTATAGTCGACACACATATGATATGTGCCATCTTTCTTTTGCACTAATAACACTGGTGAACAAAAACCATGCCTTTCTCGACCAACTCATGTACTTGCCACACAATCTCCTCTTGTCGAGCTTGAGAAACTCAACAAGGAGGTTTATTAGGCAGTGAGCTTCTTGGAAGAAGTTCAATTGCATGGTGGTCATTCCCTCGTTTGGGAGGTAGCTCACAAGGGATGTCGTCAATAAAAACATCTTGGTATCCCTTGAGGAAATTGGATAACTTTAGTTCCTTTTGATTGTTTATATCTTCTTTTGCTAAAACGTTAGGTTCATTTTGAGAATCTTTAACAAAAATCATGTACACGAAACTAGAGTTTTTTATTGACTTATTGAAAGCTTGCTTATGTACAATGGGTATGGTGCTACCCACCTCCTTAGCATCTATATACATATCCTTTTCCCCGAACCTAAAGTAGATTTTCCTTTTAGGGAATTTAACATTGGCAGCCATGCATACCATGGTGCCCCTAGGATTACATCCTCATGCTTGAGAGGAGAGATGAAGAAATCCTCCTTGTCCACATAGTTTTGGACATGGAGCCTCACTTTCCCAATTAAGGGAGTGAATGAGGCCTCTTGCCCCTTGAAAGCACCATCGACAGGTAGGACATCTCCCATCTCATAGGCTTGGATGCCTAGCTTGGTGGCCAACTCTGTGGATATAAAATTGTGAGTAGAACCAGGGTCAAAGAGAATGAAAGCATCACGTTCTCTTACCTTTTCCCAAGCATGGCATAGAGGAGATCCTTTTTGATGAGCATCCTCTTCTTGAATTTTGACCAAGGTAGCACTAGGAGGCTCATTACGTGTATTCTTGTGGGGATAAGAACGATAGGCATGCCCTTGCTCCGCGCACTTGAAACATCAGTTATCTTTTCGATAACGCTCTAGCTCTTCAGGAGAGAGTTTATTTTTGCCTTCATAAACTCCCTTCTCCTTAGCTTTGTTGTTATTGGCATTATCCTTCCCCTTAGGCTCGTTACGGTCCTTGTTTTCCATGGCTTACGATTTCTCTTAGCCCCTTGTTGGAAGTTGATTCTTGAAGCTACCATGGTATGGTGTATGACCGCAAATATGGTGCGTGGCCTTTGGGAGTTGACATACTCCGCCATATCCTCAGTTAAAACCTGCACAAAATTGTTGTTTTGCTCTCCAAAATCCATCTTTTTGAAGACAATGGCTTTGAGGTGTAAATCCCAAAACTTGTCTACATACTTGTGGATAGATTCGTAGGGAGAGAGCTTCAAGCTTTGCCATTCGGTGAGTACTTTGTCTTTGGCATCGGTAGCCAAAAATTGCTTCATGATGGAAGCTCCTAAAGCTTTCCATGTTCGTGGAGCTTCACCGTTTGCTCGTAGACTAGACCACCATTGCCTGGCAGACTTTTGAAAATGAATGGCTACATGACGTAGCTTAGAGAACTCCGTGAAGCCCTCATCTCCAAACGCTGCATCGAATTGTTGGAAAAAGGCCAAGACTTTGTCTGTAGCACCAAAAGTGCCATTGTAGGTAAGGAAAGAGATGATCTTTCCTCCCTCTTTGAACTTTTTGAGATGGACGACCTTTTCCAGGCGGCATAGGATTTCCTATGGCCTCTTCTTTGAAGGAGTACAAGCGGAAGTGCGAAGCGAGAGAGAGTGCGAGAAGAAGAGCACGACAATATGGTGAACTCGCTCTACTGTAATGTGTAGAGCATAGTGAGTTCTTATTAGGTTTTAACAAAAGAATATGTGTACATACCTGGCGGCCCGCCCACTTACCTGGGCGACCACATTGGGCTTTATACCCCAACAACCTCCCACTTAAAGTCCAATGTGGTACTTTAAGTGTGAGAGAAGCTACTATACAAGCTAATATACAAGAGATGTAGAGAAGTGATGTACTACCCTACACCTAACTGCTTGCAAAAATGCGCAAAGCTCTCTGAGGGAAGTCCTTTTGTAAGTAGATCAGCAGGATTTTCTGTGGTGTGAACTTTGACAAGCTGAAGTTGCTTATCCTCGAGCATTTCCCTGATGAAATGATACTTCACATCCACATGCTTTGTCTTTGAGTGATAAACTGGATTGCGAGCCAATTGTATAGCACTTTGACTATCACAATATAACACATGCATCTCTTCTTTGATTCCCAAATATGTTACTAGTCGATTAAGCCAAATTGATTCTTTGCATGCCTCTGATGCTGCAACATATTCAGCCTCTGTAGTAGACTGAGTAACACAATCTTGTAATCTAGAACGCCATGATACTGCTCCACCAGCCAATGTAAAGACATACCCTGACGTAGACCTTCGGTTGTCTAAGTCACCTACATAATCTGAGTCTGTAAAACCCTTTACACTTAGCTCCTGACTCCCATAGCATATACGCATACTCTTTGTAGCTTTCAGGTATCTCAATATTCCTTTCACTGCCTCCCAATGTTTCTTGCCTGGGTTTGACATGTATCGACTTACTACTCCCACTGCAAATGCAATGTCTGGGCGAGTAGCAATCATTGCATACATCAAACTACCCACTGTAGATGCATATGGAATCTTATCCATTTCAGCCTGTTCTTCCTCAGACATAGGACAATCTTGTTTGCTAAGTTTCACATATGGTGGCAATGGAACACTCAATGCCTTTCCCTTCTCCATATTGAAACGTTGCAAAACCTTGTCAATATACTCTGTTTGAGATAACCAAATCAACTTCTTTGATCTGTCTCTCTCAATGCGCATACCAAGTATATGACTTGCCTCACCCATGTCTTTCATGTCAAACGATTTTGCCATCTTTGACTTCAAAGCTGAAATTTCTTCCAAGTGCTTGCCACCAATCAACATGTCATCCACATACAAAATAAGGATCAACCAACTACCATCCTTAGCCTTCTTTGTATATAGACAGTGATCGAACTCACTACGTTTGTAGCCTTGAGAAAGCATAAACTTGTGGAATTTATGGTACCATGCCCTCGGTGATTGTTTTAAGCCATAAAGACTCTTTAACAACTGGCATACCCAATCTTCCTTGCCTTTCTCAACAAACCCTTCTGGCTGCTGCATGTAAATTTCCACATCTAAATCACCATGCAAGAACGCTGTCTTGACATCCATTTGGTGCAACACCAAATCTAATATGGCAACCAATGCAAGAAAGCATCTCAATGTAGTCATTTTGACCACCGGAGAGAAGACTTCATCAAAGTCAATGCCTTGTTCTTGCTTAAAGCCCTTGGCAACAAGCTTTGCTTTGTACTTTGGCTGACTATCATGAGCGGTGATCTTATACCTGTAAACCCATTTACAGGGTAGAGCCTTTTTACCCCGTGGTAATTTAACTAGCTTCCATGTCTGGTTTTTATGCAGAGCTGTCATCTCCGACTGCATGGCCAATTGCCAATTCCCAGAGTCCTTCATTTGCACTGCTTCCGTGTAACATGAAGGCTCATTGCAATCAGTCAACATGACATAGTTCATAGATGGAGCAAACCTATCAGGAGGTCGCGTGACACGTCCAGATCTACGCACAATAGGTGGCTCAGGCTCAGCCACAACCTGTGGTTCCACTCTATCCTGTCCTTGCTCCTCTTGAGCCCTGACATTTTGTCTTGCACGTGCAGGTCCATCTTCTTGGAAGACAACTCTTCTAATCTCCTCAACCCTCTCTGGTTTAGAATGATATTTGGATTCATTAAAGTGAACATCATTGCTGCGGACAACCTTTCTGGATTCGGGATCCCAAAGTCTGTACCCCATCTCACCAGAATTACCATAGCCTAGAAAGATGCACTTTCTACTCTTTGGCTCAAGTTTGTTCCTAAATTCCTTTGGAACGTGAGTATATGCCTCACAGCCAAAGACTCTAAGATGCTTGTATGAGGGCATTTTGCCTGACCATACCATCTCTGGCACTGAATCCTTCTGCAAAACCTTGCTAGGAGATCTATTTACAAGATGAACAACTGTTGATACAGCTTCAGCCCAAAACCCATTTGGCAGCTGTGCATTAGACAACATACTTCTGACCTTCTCTTGTATGGTCCTATTCATCCTCTCAGCAACACCATTTTGAGGAGGATTGTAAGGAGCAGTAAGTTCACGTTTGATACCTTTTGACTCACAAAAGTCCTGAAAGGCCTTTGAAACATACTCTCCACCACTGTCAGTGCGTAAGCATTTAAGCTTCTTGCCACTCTGATTCTCCACAAGTGTCACAAACGTTTTGAAAACACTAAACGCTTCATCCTTGTGCTTGAGAAAGTAAACCCATACTTTCCTCGAGTAATCATCTATAAATGTCATAAAGTAAGAAGCTCCCCCTAGAGATAGGTTAGGCATAGGTCCACACAAATCACTATGAACAAGTGCCAACTGTGTATCTCTTCTACTGCTTCTATGCTTATGTGGTTGCTGTGTTTGCTTACCATATAGACAATGTTCACAGAATTCAAAATCATTAAATGAAAAGCCAGGCAAATAACCAGAACGAGACAAGACCTGTAAACTGACCTCTCTACCAATATCAACCTGTCAAATGAACCAAGAAAGCTTCAGATTTTGCATAAATTTCGGCAGAGTCTCCTTTGTAAAATGGCTCTGGTGTACTCAAAATACAGACCAAAAAACAGTTCAAAAAACACTGTCTCTCTGACACTGTAAGCTGCGGGTAAACATGTCCTGCACCTGTACTGTCTCTCACTGTCCTGTCACTGTCCTGTAAGCATAGACTATGACAATGCCTCAACGGCAGTAAAGCAAAGATTCAATCCCAACTGTCTAACTCACAGTCAATACATCCTAGCTGCCTATCTAAGGGTGCTCGAGGGATCGCTCCAAGACCTGTATCACCGAAAGGATCTCAACATTCGAGAATCCACCAGCTCAATAAAACCTCACTCGACCCTCAACAAAGGCTGCAGTAAATCTGACAGTACATAGACTTCCCACAAAGTCATACATCCACAAATTTCCCACTATATGCTGTAACCGTTGCGGCGGTTGTTTGCTGCGTGACTCACAGCCAGCAAACCCTCAACAAACATACATCATCTCTGACAATACATCCCATGTGGAAGTACCTGCAATGTGAGGATGAAATCTGGAATATCAAGCACCAAACACAAGCTACCTGATGAACTAGTGGATGTCGCCTACAGTCTGTGTGTAGATGCACCCGTGTCGTATGTGACACGCCTCCAAGAACTATGAGCCGTCCTTCGATGTGTAGACAGCCACAAATCAACACTCTGGGAGTGTCGATATCCTCAAAACCTCCAGTCGTAGGCCGAAAATCCCAAATTTGCAGA
Organism: Adiantum capillus-veneris; assembly: GCF_014529385.1. Classification (NCBI taxonomy): domain Eukaryota; kingdom Viridiplantae; phylum Streptophyta; class Polypodiopsida; order Polypodiales; family Pteridaceae; genus Adiantum; species Adiantum capillus-veneris. The sequence goes on along the minus strand of NC_140944.1, from coordinate 136,134,438 downwards.
GTCGGATCTGCACCCGCCGAGACCACGTAGTCAAAAATGGCCTGCGCAGACCTTTGTTGAAGCCGAACGGTGGCCGAGATGACCTCAGAATGAAATTCTGAGAACACCTAGCCCTTCGGGCTGCCCACAGGATTTGGGGCCGTGTCTTCTCCTGTCGAATTTCACTCCAATCTGAGCTGGTGACTCTAGGCTCCTGCAGTGCTGCCCCGAGCCTCGATCTGAGCTCTGATACCAGTTGAAGGAGTACGAGCATAAGTGCGACGCGAGAGAGAGTGCGAGAAGAAGAGCACGACGATATGGTGAACTCGCTCTACTGTAATGTGTAGAGCATAGTGAGTTCTTATTAGGTTTTAACAAAAGAATATGTGTACATACCAGGCGGCCCACCCACTTACCTGGGCGACCACATTGGGCTTTATACCCCAACATTCTTTTGGGTGGTTCGAGAGCTGCACCATCACTTTCTTCAGAAGAGGAAGAGTATGAGGAGGATGGAGAAGAGGGTGACCTCTTTCTCATCTTTTTCTTCCCTTGTTTCTCCTTGTCTGCACCATCACTTTCTTTAGAAGAGGAAGAGGATAAAGAAGATGGAGAAGAGGGTGACCTCTTTGTCGCCTTTTTCGTCTCTTGTTTTCTCTCTTCCCTCTTTGAATTATGGTGTAGTGAAGTATGCGATGGTCTTCTCCGTTTAGGGGGTGTTGGGGAGCATTTTGCCTGCTGTCTTCGTGGAGCCATCTCCGTCGAGGTGGCACGAGACTCACTTCTTTCTCGTTCTTTTGGTGGAGGCTCTACCGTTGAAACTTAGGTTCTCCTTTGGGAGGGAGATGCCTCATTGAGTAGCAGGTTTTTGAGCCCTTTGTATGGATCCTCCTCTTCTTCCCTTATCGGAGAGAGTCCTCTTTTGGAATTCTCACTAGGAGATTTCCTATGTAATCTCTCTTCTTGGTGGGGAGTTTGGAGAATACCATGGGTACGCCATTGCTGTAGCACTTCACCTTGGAGGGATGGATTGCCCAAGGCTTGTTGAAGCCTAGAAACAAGATAGTTTACAAGCATAGGGGCATCATTAGTTGCTCTTTCATTAGCAACATCAAAGCTATCAACATTTATTTCAATCTCTTTTCCCTTTTCACCCATAGTAGCAAATTTTAGGTGTAAATTTTTACTTGTACTTTGGCACTTCAAGGCCCTAGTTGCTACTCCTCTTTACTTTCAAAGATAAGCACTCAAGCATCTATACTCGTGGCTCGAATATTATTAATTGCAAGGAATAGAAGAGAGGGTTCATTAGAGCCAAGACAACACCCATAGGCAACCCCCGTAGGACTCCATTATTAAGTCCATAGCTCTCGACGATATCCCTATTAACTTCATAAAGCAGGCGTGCTTCAAGGACGAAAAATCCCTATTCTACTTACTCTTTTGCAATTAGTAACACCAACCATTTGTAGCAAGCTTGAGGACCTCTCTTCTTGAGCAAGAAAAGAGAAACCAATCGCTCTGATACCAATGTAACATTTAATGCAACGGAAATTGATAACATAGTGAGCATTTCATTAAGAACAAGTTCCTAATGAGCATAGAGAGAGTACTTAATTTGAGAAAGCAACATAGTAATTTACACCTAGCTAATTTGGCATTGACAATACTTGAAAATAGAGAGAAATAGAATAATTGACAACCGTTGAGGACCGGATTTACATGAAGCTGGTGGTCCCCTCTCCATAAAGGCTTTGTATTATAGCTTCTCCCATCAAAGGAGACTTTTGTACAATGCAATTCTTGTGTTCCTTTACAAAACTCGTTGGTGCAATGAAGACGGAAGCTTCATGCAACAAATTATGCTTGAAAAACACACCTAATGTCCCTAGCCTTTGTAACATTTAATGGCCTAATAACTTGTGTGTAGCGGAAAATAGCATGAACATAGTGAGCATTTCATTAGAATAGATTCCTAATGAGAATAACAAGAGTGCTCGGGTGGAGAGAGCAACAAAAAGCATAACACCTAGTTAGATAGCATGAACAATACTTCAAAAGAGAGAGAAAGTAAACAATTGACAATAGTTGAGGACCTGATTTGCATGGAGCCAGTACCCCCTCCAAAAGGCTTTGTATTATGGTTTCTCCCATCAAGAGAGACATTTTACAATACAATTCTTTGTGTTCCTTCAATACTAGCTAGTGCAATGAAGATGGAAACTTGAAGCACTAAGCAAAACACTTATCAAACACAACATCAATTCCCTCACGGTCTCAGACCCAAGACCTCACGCACCTTCAAAGATGGTGAGAGCTACTGGGGTATGAGAGTAGATTGAGAGGAAGAAGGAGTAGTCTTACGAGAAAGATATACATCTCCTCACATAATTAGTCATATTAGCATAGCTTAGCTTAGTAATTAGCATGGTAGAGGAGATGAGCATGCATTAAATCTTGGCTCTTGGTTGGATTTGCATCACAAAGCCAAGAGTTGTTGGTGTAGGCCTCCCTTCTCACAAGCTTGGAGTAGGTGGTAAGCTTTCCATTAAAACTTGAGAAGGAGAGAGAGAGTCTTATTGCTTCACACATTAATTGTGTGAGTGTGTAAGTGAATAATGCCTTGAGAAAATCAGCCCCCTCTATCTCTTGGTCGACCCCCCTTGCTAATTGCTCATGCTACAGCCCTATTGGACCTCCCCGGGCCTAGCCAATGGAAATTAAGCAGCATAAGTGATAGCCTTTTGACATGTGTCCCCCTTTCCCTTTTGTGAGAGTTTTTGCTAATTAATTAATGCAACTAAAGTCTCATTGGACCCCTTTGCCTCTTGGCCAATAGGAATCAGGCAAGCCATTGGGCTGTTGAATGCTCATTGGACCCCTTGGGAGGCTGTCCAATAGTCTTCTAGAGAGCTTAATTCCTATTGGTTCTTTTTTTAAGTGTTTTTAAATTAATTAAACTAGACTTACTCTAGCCAAATTCTCCTTGGTCCACCTCCAAGGCCATCCAATAGGATTTGAGTACACCTTGTGGGCATCTGGGGTAGGGAGCTGACATGTGTCCCTCTTTCCCCTTTTGTACAAAGGAAGCTTGTATGTGTGTGTGTGGGTTTCTCTCTCATCCCCTACTTCTTGGGCTCGCCCCCTCCTTTGTAGGCCCTGAGAAAGACTTTTGGGACAACACAAAGCATCCAATTTCCCTAGGCTTTTGACCTTAGGACACGACCTTTGAATTTTGGAACCTTAGCATTTTGGAAGTCTTAATGGGCTGAACCTTAGGGTCTTTTAAGCCCATCGTTGCGCATTGCTCTTTTGCAGATGGCCCCCCCTTTGGATCCCTATTTTCCCTCCTTTGGATCCCTATTGTGGCCGGTCTGCTAGCTTAACCAATATTCTAGATTTTTCTCCCCTGGCACTTCCTCATATTAAATGATCAGTTTAACATGAGAAAATCATTTAGGAGAATTAGATATTGATTATTATGATAGCCTCAGTCCCAAGACCTCACACACCTTCAAAAATGGTGAGAGCTACCAGGGAATGAGGATGATTGAGAGGAAGAAGATGTATCTTACGAGAAAGAAGTATTCTCCTCACATAATCACTATAATTAGCATAGCTTAGCTTAGTAATTAGCATGATGGAGGAGATGAGCATGCCATTGAAGCTTCGCTCTTTGTTGGATTTGCACTCCATAGCCAAGAGTTGGTGGTTTAGGCCTCTACTTCTCAATGCTTGGAGAAGGAGATGGAGTTCTTCTTGCACACATGAGTTGTGTGTGTGTGTGTGTGTGTGTGTGTGTGTGTGTGTGTGTGTGTAGCAATGTGTTAGACTAAAATGCAGCCCTCTCTCTCTTCTTGGTTGACCCCTCTTGCAAAATACTCCATGCTGGCTTCCCATTGCTCCTGCAAAGCTTAGCCAATCACAAATTAGGTGCGTAACTGATAGCCTTGTGACATGTGTCCCCCTTTCCCTTTTTGTGAGAGTTTTAGGTAAATAAATAATTCATTTAAACTCTCATTGGACCTTTTAGTCTGCTGGCCAATAGGAATTAGGCAAGCCGTTGGGCTACTGGATGCTCATTGGACCCCTTGGTAGATTGTCCAATAGTCTTCTAGGGAGCTTTATTTCTATTGGTTCTTGTATCAAGCATTTTTAATTGATTAGACTAATTTTACTCTAGGCTACTTCTCATTGGTCCACCTCTATGGCCATCCAATAGGATTTGAGGGGAAATTGGGGGCAACTGGCCTAGGAGCCTGCCATGTGTCCATTTCTCCCTCTGGGGAGAGCTTGGGAGTGTGTGTGTGTGTGTGTGTGTGTGTGTGTTTCTCTCTCATCCCGTACCATTAGGGTCACCCCCTCCTCCCTAGGGATGTGGGAAGCCTTTTTAGTCTTCCCATGACCATCCAATTTTCCCCTACTTTGGCCTTTGGACAATTGATTTAAATTTAGGAACTTTAGCCTATGGAAGTCTTAATGGAGTTGAACCTTAGGTCTTTTAAGCCCCATTGAAGCACATTGATCTTTTGCGGACTGTCCCCCTTTGGATCCCTATTTTCTCTCCATTGGATCCTTGGAGAGACCAGTCTAGCAGCCTTACCAATATTCTAGCTTTTACTCCCCTGGTATTTCCCTTATTAAATGATCAGTTTAACATGAGAAAATCATTTGGGAGAAATTTGATGTTAGTTTTTATGACACATCTATATTTATTTGTTGATCTCTTGCTGGATGTTGTACATGTCTCTCTATTTGGGATACACCACTATTTGCATCAATGAATTTCTCAACTTGAACAGCCTATGGAGCGCCAAATACATATAGGCAAACCCGGTTTTTGAAGGCGGCGCCATATCTGACAAGATGTCGCTCCTGAAACTCTCGTTTGATGCTTCTTGCAAAAGGTGGTGGTTATCTTTGTGACATCCTACACAATAGGATGCACTTAGGGGAGCTTCCCTATCCTCTCCATGATTAAATCAAGGCAATGAGTAGTAGAGGGGGTCCAATCAATGTTGGGAAACGTTGCTGACACGATGTCACCCATTACCTTGCAATATAATGTATTGATCACAATGTGTACCACATTTTCTACACCAACCTCAATGATAGCATGCATGATGCGTTTATTTAAACTAGCATGTGATATGTTTCCTGCCTTCCCTACATCCACAATGCACAAAAAGTAAGTCCCAAGGTAAGATGACACAATATATTGATGATGTGTCATCTCCGTATGTCACTCCATCATTTGAACTGATGGTGCACCTTGAAGTGTGTGTGCACATGTGTGTGTGTGTGTGTGCGCGTGCAAAAATGGGAAACAGAGAAGAAGAGGACACGCGTGTTTGGAGGGGAAAAACTTACCTTGTATATGTGAGCCCCTTATTCTATTATGTATGTAATTGGATAAGTGAAGTGTGGGTAACGCTTGGCCTAACCAATCACATGGGGATTTACCCCAACAATCTCCCACATAAAGGCCAATGTGGCTATGAGGGAGAAAACGAAAGAAAACTGTACAAAACATGTACAAGGTCATCATCAAGTATGACCTCAAACAATGCCCAGTGGGTCACTGCATTTGTGTGTATCTAGCTCATATTGTAGAGGAAGTATAGATCAATCGATCACATACTCCTCATCAAAATCACAAACATCCCGTAGGTATCTCATAATACGCTACAAAGTGCCCCCATGCTCAAAGCCAATATCATCCATTGCACGACTGCTTGCTCCCACTGCAAATGCACCCATTGCAAATGCAATCTCGGGTCTCGAGATCAGTATCTCATACATGAGACTCCTGAATGCTGATGCAATCCTTGCAATCTTTGCCAACTTGACCATCTCACCCCAATGATGGCAATCATCGTGACACCCTGACTCCGATCCCTAGAGTCCATCCTCGTCTCCATTGCATATGAAATGCGTACCAAAAGCATATATCTATCTAGAATTTTGTGTGTCAAGAGCAATATCTAGTTCCAACTCACATGCATTAGCAGGCCCATCACAACTGAATCGTCTACATGGCATATGATGTCTCATAACTAACTCTTAGAGATCAAGCTCTACATCAAACGTGATACATGGCGTACATCTTGCAACACGTATGATGCACCACTCAACAAGGATAATTTGTCATCTCTTGCGTCGACTATGTCATGCATTGAACCATCAGCTAGATACACACATCCAAGTATACCACTAGCATATATACTAAACCACTCACGAATTGATGTGACATGAAATCTAGTATCCAATGCAAAGATAATGTGTCATCAATCTACCTAAGAAAGTCACGAATAAGCATGGAAGCAATTTTGACATCTCACTAGCCTTATACACTACCTCTTCTCCCACGTCGCTTGAAGTGATAGTGTAATGGAATTTGCCTATTCAATTTGAGAGTAGCGGAATTTAATGAGAGTATTTTCAAGAAATGATTTTGTGAGCATAGCGGGTAGACATAATTGAAGATAGCAACATAATCATAGCAATTAGTTAACTTGGCATAGACAATACTTTTGCAAGAGAGAGAATTTAGAGAACATGACAACAGTTGAGGACCGGATTTATGTGGAGCCGGTCCCCCCTCCAATAGGCATTTGTATTATGATTTCTCCCATAAAGAGAGACTTGTTACAATACATTCTTTGTGTTCCTTGTGACCTAGGTGAAGCAATGAAGATGGAAAGCTTCATGCATCACCATCATAGCATAACCTAAACTTGAAGAAAGCTTTAACTATACCAAGCCTCAGTCCCAAGACCTCAAACACCTTCGAAGGTGGAGAGAGCTAGCAGGGAACGAGGGTAGGGAAGAGGAAGAAGAAACATTTCATACGAGAAAGAGCTAGTTCCTCACTTATCATAACTCTTGTGCTAGCATACATAATAGCATAGTAATGAAGAAGAAATAGATGGCAAGCTCAAGCATTGAAGCATGGCTCTTGGATGGATTTGCACTCCATAGCCAAGAGTGTTGGTGTAGGCTCTCAACCTCTACTTGCTTGGAGAAAGAGAGGGAGCTCTTGCACTTTGCATAGTACACAATGAGAGTGTTTGTGAGTGTGTGTGGGTGAGTATACCCCCTAAGCACCCCCCTAGCTTACTTGGGTCGATCCCCCCTGGTAGCTCATGCTTGAAGCTCATTGGACCCCTCCAGGCCTAGCCAATCACAAGCAGGAGCCATTACAAGCAACAGGGATAGCCTTGGGACAAGTGTCCCCCTTTCCCCTTTGAGAGAGAGGACTTGATAAATGCAAAATCAATTAATTAAATATCCTTTATTATCATTGGACCCCTTGGGTGGCCAACCAATAGGTTTTAGGCACACCATGAGGGCAACATGAGGAGGAACTTGACAAGTGTCCTTGCTGCCTCTTCAAGCTGGGGCTTCCCTTGTGTGTGTGTGAGTGTGTTCTCTCTCATCCCCCCCCCCCCCCCCCCTTGTAGGCTCGCCCCCCTCCTTGTAGGGATCTTTTTGACTTTGGATGAGCAAGCCCCTTAGTCATCAAGCATGACTAAGCACTTGAAGTAGGGGGTGTTCCCACAAGCATCTCAGGCAAGCTTCTCAAGGCACCTCAAGCACCTTAATCATGCACCAAGTCAAGAAACTCAAGCATGGAGCCAGTCAAGCACCTCAAGCATCTTAATTAAGCACCTCAAGCATGACAAGCACCTCAAGCAGGACAAGCACCTCAAGCACGACAAGCACCTCGAGTTTGGGCCGGGTTCCCACCTCAAGCTCAACCCTAGCTTACCTAAGGTCAAAGGACTTTTACACACATTATTGGAGGTCTTCAATGAAGCTAACCCTAAGGTCTTATGCTCCATTGGTTAGCCTTGCTCTTGATAGACCATCTCCCATTTGGGCCCCTTTACTATTGGCCCCGTGTTGAGATAGATCTGTAAGCACATATCTATATCTTAACACTTGTTCCTGTTTATTCTCCCACACTAAGTGATCAAGTTAATATGAGAAAATCATTTGGGTTGGTTAGATATTAGATTTTATGACAGATAGCATCTCACATCAATCAAAGTAATTGCGCCTGTCTTGTGTTGCCTCATCTGCCAAAAACAATGCTTGCGTACATGCCCTGTATGAACACAATACCATCATACAACGTCTCTGAGTCTATGAGATCATTCTCTTACTGTAGGCATCTCTCTACTCCTCTGCCAAAATCACTGCACAATCTCTTCCATAAATCTATAGTTGTACATGCATCCAAACTGATGTGATAGACAAACTCACCAAGGTGCAACATGATCATCAAACGTGCAAGCTCATCCAAGTCTTTCCACTCATCATTAGTCATAGAATTTGGCCTATCATCCATGCCCAATAGTGGCCCAAATGAGTCAATGCATCATGCATAACGTGCTTTCCAATGCTCAAAGTTTGAGCCATTAAACCTCGTATGGAAAAGCATAAACTCTGACAATGATTTACTTGCCAAATCCATGGCGATTACCTGTGAACGAGATAAACACAAATCGATCTACTAACAATAGCCAAAGCTTGGCGAAATGAAACACCAAGCACTGCCAAAATACATGAAGTAGATAACTCCCAAATTGTGCCGAAATTGTAGAAATTTTCTTCTGCAAAGTTGTAGAGCATGCAAAAAGGTCAAGAGCCGCGAGAATTGACCTGAAATGTTGATTCTAACTAGGAGAAATTTGATATGTAAAAATCTATAACATGTCTTATACAACTTGTAGGCAATCTCAGCAATGTAACTCAAAAATCGGTGATAATTTTGAGAAAGAATTCTTTTGCAAAATCAAAGAGCACAAAAAATCAATGAAGAATTGTGAGAATTGGGATGAACGGATTTTTGAGAGATGAAAAAGATATGTTAAAAAAATGCTGAATTTTTTGTTGTGTTTTGTCTGCTCCCATGGTGCTCTCCAATCCTGATGCTTTGATACCAGTTGAAGTGCGAACATGCACACGCACGCGCACCGTGCGCGTGCGCGCACGTGTGTGTGTGTGTGTGAGAGTGTGTGTGTGTGTGTGTGCGAGAGAGAGAGAGAGAGAGAGAGAGAGAGAGAGAGAGAGAGAGAGAGAGAGAGAGAGAGAGAGAGAGAGAGAGAGAGAGCAAAAATAGAGAAGAGAGAAGAAGAGGAGACCTATGTTTGCAAGGGCAACAACTCACTTTGTATATGTGATCCCCTTATTCAAGTACCCAAATTATTTCCATCTAGCTTTCATTTGCAGAAATGCACTAACAATCATTGGGGAGAAGGCCATCATTGTGCGCATTTTCTTACACTCCATGTCTTTATGGGAATAACTTGAGCACTATACTTCACCATCCGTTTCCCTTGGTCAATCCCTAATATAGTAAAGGAGAGATGTTGCACTCAATAAGAGTGCGAGTATTTGTCGATCCTTGACCCAAGACTTAGTATGTACATGCGAGTGCAAGGTTTTCTAACAAGGTCCATTGGCATCCCCCATATCATTAACATGTGACAAAAAATCCTTGTCCTCCTCATGACATGGACCCTCTTCCTGCTAGCATGAGGCCGTGAATTAAGCTCAAAAGTTCTTGTTGTCTAATCTCGTGTGGACGTGTCCCCAAGATCTCCAAGACGAGCATCATGAGGAAGATCCTATGGTGTATAAACCTATGCCGTAGGTTGCTTCTACAATCATTAGAAATTTTCTACAGTCAACTGATCTTTCACTGTGGGAGGCACATTCTTGCATGTTCCACAATTGGCAATTATACCTATTCATGTCAAGTGTCTGACAATGCGAGTGATAGTGCTCGTACACTTAGCCCACAATACTTGCATTGCCAATGTCAAATACGTGATCCAAATTGGCATGATGTAGTCATAATATTGAGATCGTGCGCACACACACACACACACACACACACACACACACACACTAGTAAAACATGTTTTCAATCGAGTCCCACAAAATTCTGGCTATTTGGTCTTGTTGATACTTGATTCTTGCATTTTATGAGAATAGGGCTATCCCTCTGATTGTAGACTATCTTGAAGATCGAGTTCTTCTTGGTTCAAACCTTGAACTGGATCCCTACACATCTTTATAAGGTATGTCCATTTTCCATATGTTAAGACCTCTCATGTGTTTTTTTTTATGTGAATGCCCCTAGGTTGGGCTCTACTTTACCTTACTAGTTCTTGGTTTTAAAGCCTCCTTAATAATACTTTCCTAAGGGAATTATCCCCTCCCTATAATCTTCTGGCCATTCCTCCTTCTAAAGGTACTCTTTTTTGTGGGATCCTATGGCCCGTTGTAAATTTGAGAAGGCTTTCAAAAATATCCCATAGAATTTGCTTAAGGGTTTTTTTCTCCCCTCCAAAAAATACATCACAGTACTATCTTTATTGGAGTTTCTCCCCTTGCTTCACTTTTTTGATTGATTCTATAAACCCTAAGAGGCGAGCTTATTATTAGGTGGGAACCTTGCCTTGGGGCGTCATTCTCTTGGTCCACCTTTAAATACCTCGGCCTCTACTCGTGGCCTTACACAGGCTTTCTTTCAGAGTTGATCTGCACAGTGGTGTCTATCCTTGAGAGATGCTCTACTCTACTCATTATGCATGCCTTGAACATTTCTCTCTCCATCTGCACAACCGACTGGCCCCTCCCCCTCAGATGTGTGCTATTTTTCATTATTGCCCCTTGCTTTTAATGAATTTAATTGTGATGGGCATCCTTTCTCTCGACCCCCTCACTTACATTCTCTTATGGCTATGTAGTGGTGCACTAAGCTGTCTTCCTCCCACAATGGACCTTTTAGATTTTGAAGGCTATGTTGATGGTTTAGGCATCTTCTCTCTTGCTCTTATCAAATCATGTTGATCTTATTGTTATCTTGTCTCCAATACACTAGTTTTTCACTTGCTCCCTTGCTCTTATCAAGGTCTGTTGATTCTATTTTCATCTTGTCTCCAATACACTATTTGATCTAGCTTGAAGCTCACGATGGTAGGGTCTTATCTTACCAATAGTTCTTTGGTTGCCTCATTTACTCTTTGTTTACTATTGGCTTGTAATGCAGCTAGACAAGCTAAAACTGTGCAACGTGAGGTAGTGGATTCAAGCATTCATGAGATCACTACCTCTATTTAAGGTGAGGGATCTTTGCCCCTCACTTAGACTTTAGGTTTTTTGGTTTTCTTGTCTTGTTAGAGCTAGAGAGAGAGAGAGAGAGAGAGAGAGAGAGAGAGAGAGAGAGAGAGAGAGAGAGAGAGAGAGGGGAAGCATGGTGTGTTGTTGTTGTCTTGCTAAATTCTATATATATTGGGCCTCACCACTCTCCAATATGCATGGAGATTATGGAGAATGCCTCGTCTTCATAGGTTTTTCCTCAAAATTTGGTTCATGCATTAATTATTTGATTTGCTAGCTATTTCCTTACTCTAGGAGACTACGTAATAGCTTGTTTTGGCTTTTTTGAAGGTCAAATCAGGGAGATTCATGGATTGACTTGATTGCACAATTTTGATTGGACTTGGAAGCCTACTCACTTTGGGTCTTCTAATTGGTTATTCCTAGGGGAAGGAAGTACTAGAATCTTAGTACATTGTACTAATTGTGGCCTTAATTCATTTTTCTTTGATTATTTTCATGCATAAGAAACACTTCATATGATAGTTGACCTAATTGTCTTAGCATTTTGCATGTTGTTGTCTTTAAAATTGATTGTGTGGACGGAGCCGGTTGTACTCGATTGGTCTTAAGTAAAGGAAAAACAATCATTGCCCGCTTTCTGGCGTCTTTTCCCCTTCCCTCCCCTCTATTCTGTTGCTCTTATGTCCGCGGTGTCAGGTGTGTGTGTAGGAAAGTGTGCCCTCATCAAACCGGCATTGTATCGTGGCATAGAGAGAGAAAGAGGATCTTGGTGTGTGTTGGAAGCTGTGGATTGTGCATGTGGCGGGTGTGTGTTGAGTTATGATTGTGTAGAGGGTGTGTCGAGTTGAGAGGTGTGCAGTCGTGGTTTTCTAGTAGAAAAGTGTTTTTTGGAGATGTTTTCCGAGAGGACAGGGTGATGTGAATACCATGAGCTATATAGGGGCAAGTTTGTGTGTGTTGGGTGTGTTCCCCCATTCCCCCTCTCCAACGTGACATCTTTTGTTTGGATTATTGCAGTGACTTAGAAGTAGCATGCCATGAAAGAACCTATAGTGGCATGTGTTCTGTAACCTAAGCAATTGGGACTCTTTCCCAAATCCAATCCTTGTAGAAGTAGTCTCTTTCATCATGTGCTTAAACCTGAAATACTGTAAGGATGTCGTCTTAATATTGTATGCACATTGTTTCCCTCTTACAATAATTGAAAGATTACCTTTGCATATTGATTAACAGTCTCATCTCTTACAAGATTGATATAAGCTCATTGCTATTTAGTTGTTCTCCCTCTTACAATAATTGAAAGATTACCTTTGCATATGGATTAACGGTCTCATCTCTTACAAGATTGATATAAGCTCATTGCTATTTAGTTGTTCTCCATTACCACAAACAATTTTTCCCATCACTTTCTATTTTGCAAGGTTCAATTGCAAATGCCTAGGGCGAGTTGTAGCAACTTCGAAGACCACGAGGGAAACAAGCTCTCTTATCCATTGAATTGAAGATCTCAGTACACCCTTGGCAATCGAGTGGTTGTGGCTTTCTAGCTGGATGAATAAGCAGGTCCAGTAGTTGTTGGTCAGAGGATAATAAATAGTGCTAGGGCAATCTTGAAGTAGAATTGGACTTTGTCTACAGTAAACCACTTCAAAATACCATTGAGTTTAACATGTCCACAAAACCAATTGACATCATCGACTTTCCCATCCATGGTGTTTCATTTGGTCTTTCATTTATTGCTTCAAAGGGGCATGTATTTTTGTTTTGCAGATGAAGTGACCACCTCATTTACTACACCTAATGATAGTTGGATACTTCATTTTATTTGTATAGGTTTCACCCAACAATGACCATCATATGTTTGCTCCATTCCAACCATTTTGGAGACACCATTTGAAAGAGGTGGCAGCTCGTAGATGCAATTACCATTATATTCTTGTGCCACTTCATTCACAAGTTCCCTAACTGTGCACCTTGAAATCATATTGCTTAACTTGGGGTATTGGTTGCTATTGAGTACTATGTGCTCTAGAGTACTCTGTACTAACTGACTATCTTATAAAATCCCTAGAAAAATGTGGTCCATGTTTTCTTCTTTGATCCAAACTTCTTCCACAAAAGCTTTGCAATAAGAGGAAGAATCTTGTGCATTTGTTCTGTTTTGACCTTATGAAGGGCTAGCATAAGGATTTTTTTCTTCAAATGATGAACTGTCAGAGAGCTCTACCAACTCTCTATTTGGAGTATTGGAGACCAATTTTCGCACATTGTTAGATGAGCCCTTATTTATTATTGAGGGAAATATCCTAGACAACAATGACTCCAATACAAATTGGAACTAATCCCCAAATAGCACACCATCTTTCACTTGGGCTTGAATCACCCTCAGGGGTATACAAGATTGCAAACATTTCACTATTATTGCATCCCCCAAAATCTCTAGTGTTCACCATTGCAAAACTTGTTATGGTTCACATCCAATCCAAAGTAACGAAGGAAGAGAAAGTAACTATTCTTGCAAGCCACATGGGTTGCTTTGTCCTATGAAATCTGTAAAATCTCCACATGTACAAATTGGAGTATTTGCAATGTGAACTTCATAAAACTTGCCTTGAACTTTAGAACTAGTTATACCAACCAAAAAAATTTGATGCATGTGAACCTTAACAACAATGTGCCCCACAATTTGAGCCTCCATTGAAATTGTTGAGGCTATTTGCTTTGAGGATGTAATTGAGATGCCTGGTCGATGACACACACTATGTGATTTTGTCATTGTACTCTTCTTCATTATGTATCCTACACCTCTAAAGTCATTAATTCATTTAGTGTTAAGTTTTTTCCCTTCTCAATGGGCCATATGCTTTGTACTCTCACTAGGCACTATGTGATGGTGTTACAAATCTATTGTGTGTGATCCACATTCTCATTGCAAAATCACATGAATGGAGCATTTGAGCCTCTTCTCATTGCATTATCTATCATGATCCCCTATAATGATGGTGCTATTTCCCCTGTACGGATGGTTTTGATGTTCTTTTTTCTTTTCTAAGCTTATGCACCAAACCATCCTTAGCACTATATTCTAGTGTCCTTTGATATGCGATGAATTGCCCACATTGTCTTATGTATTTCAATCTCCTCTGCCATAAGTCCCTAATTGTATTCTTTGCATTGTTGAGTGGTCATTCCATTTGTTGCTTGTGTACCTCTTTGATTCCTAAGAACATTTTGTGTCAGGTATTCAGGTTGGTGTGAAACATTTTCTTCCTTTTTGTTGACATGACCTGTTTATTTTTTCTTCCTAGATACTATAACATTATCACCTTCAAAAAATGATCATTGATAGAGAAGAGTACCTGTAATGGAAATTAGAGAGAATACTATTGCGGAATTACTTTGTGAGCATAACGGGTGAACATAATTGATGGTAGCAACTTAAACATAGCATTTAGTTAACTTGGCATGAACAATACTTTTGCAAGAGAGAGAGTTTAGAGAACATGACAATAGTTGAGGACCAGATTGATGTGGAACCGGTCCCCCCTCCAACAGGCATTTGTATTATAGTTTCTCCCATCAAGAGAGACTTGTTTTACAATACAATTTTTGTGTTCCTTGTGACCTAGGTGATGCAATGAAGATGGAAAACTTCATGCATCGCGAGCATAACATAAACTTTGTGGAAAGCATTAACTATCCCAAGACCTCAAACACCTTCGAAGGTGGAGAGAGCTAGCAGGGAATGAGGGTAGGGAAGAGGAAGAAGAAACATTTCATAGGAGAAAGAATTAGTTCTTCACTTATCATCACTCTTTAGCTAGCATACATGATAGCATAGTAATAAATATGGAGAAGATGGCAAGCTTAAGCACTAAAGCATGGCTCTTGGTTTGATTTACATTCCATATCCAAGAGTGTTGGTGTAGGCTCTCAACCTCTCTACTTGCTTGGAGAAGGAGAGGAAGATCTTGCACTTTGCACTTTACACCCTAAGAGAGTGTGTGTGTGTGGGAGAGTATACCCCTCACGCGGGCCCCCTACTTGCTTTGGTCGACCCCCCCTTGTAGCTCATGCTTGAAGCTCATTGGACCCTCCAGGCCTAGCCAATCACAAGCAAGAGTCATACCAAGCAACAAAGGTAGCCTTGGGACAAGTGTCCCCCTTTTCCCTTTGAGAGAGAGGGCTTAATAAATACTAAAAAAAATTAAATCCACTAAATTATCATTGGACCCCTTGAAAGGCCAACCAATAGGCTTTAGACACACCATGAGGGTAACCCAGCTAGGGGCTTGACATGTGTCCTACTTGCCTCTTGTACCAGGGGTGCCCTTTCGGAGAGAGAGTGGTCAAGCAACCACCACCCCTTCTTGCATGGCTTGCCCCCTCCTTGTAGGGATTAGACTTTTGTGCCACCTCAAGTCCCTCAACCTTGGGCCTAGTTCTCACCACAAGCTCGGCCCTTAAGCCCCTCAAGCTTGGGCTGGGTTCCCACCTCAAGTACAGCCTTAGCATCTCAAGCATGACAAGCACCTCAAGCATCTTAATCATCAAGCACTTCAAGCATCCAAGCATCTCAGTCACATCAGGCATGACAAGCACCTCAATCTTGGGCCAGGTTCTCACCTCAAGCACAGCCCTAGCTTACCTAAGGTCAAAGGACTTTAACACTAACTATTGGAGTTCTTCAATGAAGCTAACCCTAAGATCTTTATGCTCCATTGGTTAGCCTTGCTCTTTGATATACCATCTCTCATTTGGGTCCCTTTACCATTGACCCCGTGTTGAGATAGATCTATAAGCACATGTCTATATCCTAACCCTTGTTCCCATTTATTCTCCCATAGTAAATGATCAGTTTAATATGAGAAAATCATTTGGGTTGGTTAGATGTTAGATTTTATGACATTACCTCTCTCTTGAAATCATAGTCGTACTTGACTATGAGGTAGAAGAGATAAAGCCTTAGTCATTACTCAATATTACTTAGCGGGCAGAGGATCCCCTTTTACCCTACGACATCTTTCCAAGATGGATGACTAATCCATTTGGTGCTTGGGAGACATAGGTGCCGCAAGCATGTCTGCTCTTTAGTCCATTTCATTCTCCCAAGTAGAGTGACAAATTCTACTTGGTGTTTGAGAGACGTCGTCATCACAAACATGATTTTAAGCATGCATACTATTAAAATTTGTGCACAATAAAAAGAGACTAGTCTTATAAGTCAAAAACATTGGTCATTTAAAAGAAATTTGTACATGTGCTTACTCTAATGTAGCATTTTAAGCATTGACAAGGTTCATACTATCCTTAAGTTGTATTCCTTGCATCCATCTAGCATCTTCAAAAGGATAATTTTTGAACTTAATAAGATACCGTCGGATAATCTTACCATGTCGTAGTACCTTGTCTTCATGCCAAAGAATAGCTTCGGGTTGTAGCACCTCTTCTTGATCTTCAACTTCAGAAAGGTCTTCAATAATTGGTTCACTTGGTGGCTCTCCTTTGTAGGGCTTAAGTAGGCTCACATGAAAAGCATTGTGTATGAGCCAATGGTTGGGCAACTTGAGTTGGTAAGCCTTCTCATTGATAGGCTTCAAGATTTGGAAAGGACCATAGTATCTTTTTGCTAGCTTAGCATAATACTTTTGATGGCCCGTAGGATTTATACCCGTCATTTGCCTTAATTGAGCCTTAGGAAACTTAAGTAAGACCCAATCATTTTCTTTGAATGTTAAGGCCCTTCTATGCTTGTCAGTAGCAGCTTTTTGCCTTTGTTGAGAGATGGATATAGCCTCCTTAATCTTTTGAAAAGATTCTTGTAGGTCACGGCTATACTCATCGGCAAAGCAAAGATCTTCCCATGTACTTTGAGTAGCAAGGGAATTTTAGGTCTTCCCTCAATGATCTCAAAAGGTGCTTTTCCCATATAAGTATGCACAGTATTATTATAGGCATACTCTACAAGAGCTAAGTACTTTTCCCATTGTGAGTGTTGATCTACTTCTGTAACATAAGTCTTTAGTAGATCGAGTATCATAAGATTGGCTATCTCACTTGGCCATCCGTTTGTGGGTGATAGACCAAAGAGAAATTCAATCTTGTTTCTAGATTTTCAAAGAGACCTTTCCAAAAATTACTGGTCATTCTAGGATCTCTATTTGACACGATGGATGTTGGTAATCCATGGTGTTTGAAAATCTGTGATATGAAGAGAGTTGCCATTTTGTGTGCCTTAATAGTCTTTTGATAGGAATAAAGTGTGGTTGCTTGCTAAACTTGTGGACTATTGTCTATATTCTCGTATTTTCATGGATAGACTTGGGTAATCCAAAGATGAAATCCATGGATATACTCTCCCATGGTGAATTTGGGATAGGCAATGGCTAGAGTAATCCAGGTTGCTTCCTTCTATCATACTTGGTCTTTTGGCATACTACACATTTTGAAATATACTCTTGTATGTCCACTTTCATGGTAGGCCAATAGAAATACGTCTCTACTCCTCAAAGAGTAGGCTGAATGCCTCTATGCCCCGCATAGGGAGGAGCATGGGATTCATACATAACTTTCTCATGAAGGGAATGGTTAACACATAGCTTTTTGCCATGGAGAAGATATCCATCTTTCAAGGTGAATGGTTCCTCTTTCTTCCCCAAAGCAAGGGCTGACATTATGTCTCTAAAGTCAGGGTCAGTAGCATACTCATCTATCATAGAAGATAGATCATTGTGAGTAGCTATAGACACCACATTAACTTTTGGTCATCGTGAAAGTGCATCCGCCACAGGATTGTGCTTACTAGTAATGTGAGCAATATGGAAATTAAATTACGAAAGAAAATTTGCCCACCTCATTTGTTTGTCGGAAGGCTTGGTTTGCGTCATGAAATACTTGAGACTTTGGTGGTCGGTTCGTAGAATAACCATCTTGCAAGGTGAATGGTTCCTCTTTCTTCTCCAAAGCAAGGGTTGACATTATGTCTCGAAAGTCAAAGTCAGTAGCATACTCATCTATCATAGAAGATAGATCATTGTGAGTAGCTATAGACACCGCATTAACTTTTGCTCGTCGTGAAAGTGCATTGGCCACTTGATTGTGCTTACTAGCAATGTGAGAAAAAAGGAAATTAAATTGCAAAAGAAAATTTGCCCACCTCATTTGTTTGTCGAAAAGCTTGGTTTGCGTCATGAAATACTTGAGACTTTGGTGGTCAGTTCGTAGAATAAAAGGAGTCCCCAATAAGTAGTGCTTCCATGTGTCTAGGGCATGTAGAACAGCTAAAAGATCTTTCTCATAAATGCCCAAGCCTTGTTCATCGTGTTGAGCCTTCGCCTCTCATAACTATGGCATGCCCTTCTTGAAGCAAAACTGCTCCAAGGCAATCACCACAAGCATCACATTGGGACCTCAAATGGCTTTGAGAGATCCGGAAGCATGAGGACTGCTTGGGAGGTATGCTTCTCTTTGAGCTTGTCAAAAGCATTTTGCTCCTTAGAAGTCCATAAATACTTAACGTTCTTCTTTGTTAAGTCATGTAATGGTCCTGCTATTTGAGAGAATTTTGCTATGAACCGTCTATAGTATGCACACATACCAATAAAGCTTCTTAGCTCATGTAGATTCCTTGGATTAGGCCATGATTTTATTACCTCTAACTTTGTTGGATCCATATGGATACCATCTTGAGAGATAATATGACCTAAGTATTGAATCTCTTGATGAAAAAATTCATTTTTCTTTTGGTTGAGAAAAGGCTTGTTCTCCCTCAATGCTTGAAAAATCACTTGGAGATGTTGCTTATGTTTCTCCAAAGACTTGGAGTAGATGATGATATCATCAAAGAACACTCCATTGAATTTGCGGTAGGGTCTAAAATTTTTCTTCATTAGATGATTGAACATGGTTGGTGCATTAATCAAGCCAAAAGGCACTAGTCGAAGAGCGAACAGCTCTAACCAATGTGATTGCCAAAATGGAATTGGAGCTGGTCTCTTCAGATAGCTGATTCCAATGTTGGAATTTATAGCTACTGGTTATGTCGTCAGTTTAGTTAGTGAGACTGGAACAGAGAACTGATGGGACTGAAATAGATAACTGAACTGGAATGTTATACTAAAACGAGAGACATACTGAAAGACTGGAAAGAGTATTTGCAAATTCAGATTTATAACTCAAGGACAACCAGTACAATGTATAATGGGTTTAAGCTCAAATGATTATAGAAGTAATGATTACAGAGTGAAGCTAGAGGCGAAGAGCTCGTAAACCCGAAAGTGCTTAGAAAGCTAAAGCCGAAAGACAAGCAGCTACAAAACCAAGAAGCCCAATTACAATGTAGCGGGTCCTATTTATAGCTCCAAGGAGTTACTACCTTAACTACCTGCTATGATTATTGCTAGTGTGACTGATCCGCTGTTCGACCTTCTAAGGGACAATTCCCGCCTGTTGGAACTATCCTCACCTTCTACATCGTGTCTTTGATAGTGTCCTCTTTGTGGCTAGCTTCTCAAAGATAGTGCAAGAAAGCAAGGAGCTCCTATTTGTGTTAGGAAAAAGGCAAAGCTCGGGTCATTGGTTTAGGGCAGCCCTCGCCATCTGCTCGAACCTTGCAGGGTGAAGGATTGGGCTTTTGATAATAATACGTTAGTAGATACTTCACTGATGTAACCATTTGGCACTCAAGGCTCGGCATGAGCTTGAGACTGATTTGTACCTTTTTGGTGGCATTCTAATACAATCACTTACATTTTTTAGTTTTGAAAAAAAATAAAAAATTTCTTTGCACCATGCACTTTGCAAATGCAGGCAGTGATTTTTTTTTGAAGCAATTTCACGCAATAAATTAGTAAAAAATTATAAAATTTATCCAAAAAATTATAAAAATTATATAGCAAAATAAACACAACCTTCAACACTTATCAATGTCATTAGACCTTTAAATCAATCACTCATTAGTGTGCTAATCAAATTTGAACCGTTTTGGACCGTTTTTTAACGTTTTTGACTCAATTTTGACCCCAAAATTTTGTCTAGTTAGTGGTTTCATTAGAAAATTTTTGCATGTTGGCCAAATAATCACAATCAAGTCATCATTTGAATCATTTTATTTGCACATCAATTCATTCATTCAACTCAATTTTCAAGTGTGTAAATATGCACAATTAGCACGCACTTAACAAGCTTACACACACATAATTCTAGAGAAATTTTGACGACATAACAACATAATTTGAAAATCAAAACCATATACCATAATCGATTTAACAATCAAAAACATCCAATTGCTTCACATCAATTGATTGGCATCAAAATAGCCATACATTTACACTCAAATGTGTACACTTTGCCTTCACATAAGCACACACTAATGCACATGAAATTGCACCAATTTTGATACACTTAATCTTCAATAAAAACCTACACATAAATAAATAAATGAGTGGGTTATTGCACTCATAATTGCATCAAGAATCGCAATATGTGTGTACTTAGCAACCACTTAACCGCAATTCACCTCCAAACAACCAATCACCAAAGACTTATGGGTAGCATCAAATCCATGAAAATTAAACATATTTGAACAATGAACATACATCTAATGCTTAATTTATCTATGCATAACATTAAAATCACATGCATTAGTGAGTAATTAGAGAAGATAATTAGTTTTAAAAATCCCTTAATTACACATTTAAAATCATCAATCCGTGGATGGTAGCGACCCGGCTAGGGCATGGAAGCATCACACATAGGTGAGTGTGTGAGAGTAATGAGGAAGAAAAGAGTGGGGACATCATGAGAGTCCATCTAGATTAGAAAGAAGAGAAAACTAGCGAAGGGACTAGTGTCATGAGAGTCCATCTAAATCATGAGAGTCCATCTAGAAAGAAGATAAAACTAATGGAAGGATTAGTGTCACACACATGCTAAACCTTATCATAATCACACATTGATCTTTGTTGCATTTTCTACTCATGCTTGTAAGAACACTCTAATCACGAGCTCACCTAAGCTCATGGGGTCACAAGTAGAGAAGTGTATACACGAATTCTAATCTACACACTAATCTAATCATGCACACAACACCATAACCAAACACACAATAGGCAGTCAAGCAGTTAGAGGGCGATTAGTTCTTAATACACACAAAAATCAAGACACTAATACACAACTTGAAGGAAAAGAAAAGAGAGAAACAATAGGACACAACTTCATAGCTTGCTTAACGGGTTTGTGAAGAGAGTACATGCAACTCCAAGACTCCACCTCCATGGCCTCCTCCTTTTTCTTCTCTACTTTAGGTTTTCTCACAAAATGATCTCTCCTCTTTCACATGACCTACAATAATGGCCGCCTACCCAAGGCACATAAAGTAAAATAATAGATACAATCTAGAACTTGTAGAGAGCCCATGAACCTATACATGGTAAATGGAAAAATATGCTCATGGAGAAGAGGTGAACGACTACTAGTGTTGGACACTGCCAACAATCGTTGGGTGGTAGCACTCCCTACTCAAGTAAGTTAGAATGTTGAGTTTTGAGATAAAGTGTTGAAAAATCAAACTCCACTCTTACCAATGTACTAAGGCCTAGTTCTCATTCTATGGGAAACTCCTCCAAGCATGGTATATCCATATGACATCATTGCTAAGTTCATCTTTTATTTTCATAATTGATTATGCAGTTCCTCTATTCATTTGTATATTACCCCCCTACTCTAATGAAAACAATCCAGTTTTTTAGTCTATCGAGTCTACGTTTTGATAACATGGTATCAAAGAAGATGATGGATAGTGCTTGCCACACTTAATCGTGCTATGCATTGTGGACTCGGAATGAAAACTCCGCTATATGGTTACTCTCTCAATAACATTCTTAGGGTGATACAAATTTAATTTTTAGTGTCATAAGCCCCATGTTTAAATGTCTTGGATAAATCTTTGGTAGTGTGATTCATCAATATTTTTTGTGATGCAATCATACACAAGACCATGCAATGTATGCGTTCTCTTACTTTTACTGCCCTACACAGGACTAAAGCACCTCAAGAAAGGAGTTTGTCCCATGTAGAATCTCTTTTGGTCAAATTTTCCACACTTAAGATAGTCATTGCAATACTTCTAGTAGCCATTAGAAAATGCAAATGGAAATATGTTCCCCCTTGTTCTAATGCATCATGTCCCCCAAGCGGCCCTTTTCCCATGAACTTTTCCAAAGTTCCAACAAAATTGGATTGACATCTAAACCTTCAACTACAACTAGTACATTGAGCTTTAAAACTTCAAGTGGTAACTCTTTTGGTGAATTATTGAGTGATTTCTAGGCCTCTTGTTGCATATCTCTTGTCACCACCCCTTTGCATTCGAGGGAAGAATCTCTACTTCAATCGTGAATTTTTATTTTGCATGGAAGTTTTATGTGATTGTGATTGTGTGTGTGTGTGTGTGTGTGTGTGTGTGTGTGTGTGAGAGAGAGAGAGAGAGAGAGAGAGAGAGAGAGAGAGAGACTTTATTATCATCCTTGAAGGTCAAATATGACACCTATTGGACTAGAGATACATGTGATGTACTATGTGTAGGCTGACCCTCGATGCTCAAGGATCATGATGATGAGAGTTCCAATTGAGAACCCACACCGTGGCTAGGTGAGGAAAGTATGTAGGTCTAGTTCATGGGGCTAAAAATGTGAAGGAAGCAAGTTCAAATGTGAGTAACGTGCGGTACTTGGACTCAAACTTGTAGAGAGCATAATGTGCATTGTTTAATGGTCTCTTCTCCATTGCCCCAATGCCTTGCCTCACATTGAAGAGAGTGGAAGCTAAGGTAAATGGTTTAGATAGTATGTATTTTTTACAAGGGGATATGTTCAAGCATATAAGGGTGAGTAATGTTTCCTCTTTTGGTGAAGAACATGGTTTTGTCATAGTTGGGGGCAATATTGGTGGGGTGAAGTATGAAGCATGACCCATCAAAATTTCTCCAAAGTAGTAGTACATTGGAGTTGTAGAAAGCTTCATTCACATGGGAGTCTATTGAGACATCAAGCAACAAATGTAATGCATCCCATCTCCCAAACCACTTTCTTTATGTCTTGCATTCATCTTATGCTCAAGATCTTGCTTTTATGTGTCTTTTGACTTTTTTGCTTATTACTTATGCTTAAGAAGTAGGAGCATATTTCATGTAGAATTTCTTTGTGCAATTGCTTGATGAGATCATAAACCAAACCTTTGTTTCCCTCCAAGAATGATAGCCATGGGATTTTGGAGATCCATGGTTTATGATACATTATGATGTATGCAGCCATCATTCAACATATCTCTCGTGAGCATTTGATAGGAAATATGGGCAAACCTTCATACTGTTTTTACCATTCCAGTGAGGGTGCTGAGGATAATCTTTCTCATCTAATCTTTCATTGTCTCTAGGACCTGGCAAAGGTGGGTAATTCAACCAGTTGTGATGCCTCTTTTGTAGTGTCCCATGTTGATTCCAAGTCCTTACTAATGGCACTGGGCAGAAGGTGACATCTTTCTCAAGTGGAGTGGGCGACCTCATCATGTGAATTCACCACTCAAGATGTTTTTCGAGCCATGCCATTCTACATTTTGGTTGTTACTCACTGGGTTGAGCTTCGGACATCTCTTTCTCAATGGCAGCTTTTTTGCGAAGACACTCAAACCGAATCATGGGAGTGGGAGAGATCAAGTATACTAGTCTTTGTTCAATGTAGTTGGCAAGTGATGTAGAATCCTAATCTCCCATCCCAGTGCTCTCTTCCAGTGTTCTTCTTCTATTCTCGCAATTCATTCCTTCATTTTGTTGATGGACATATCTATCAACTTGCGTGCCTTTTCAACAAGAGTTTCTGGCACTGTTGGCTTGCTTGTGCCCCCTACTCTTGCCTGGTGCAATGCTTGTCTTAGGGGCTTCTTGGGTTGTGTCCATGGTAGCTTGTTGTTTGTGTGTGTTTTGACCACTCTGTGGTGCTGTATAAGCTACTTCAAAAGAAGACTTTTTTTGCTCTGGTTGTGGTTGTCCTTGCTGTCCTTTAGATTCTCTCTATGTATACCCATGGCCCCAATGGTCATTACGACCATGATTATCCATTTGTGTAAACTCTGGCTATATGTAGTTGAGCTTTGCTTGAAGTGCAGCCACCAAGGCCCGTAGGTCTTCATTTTCTTTCTTGAGAGCTATATTCTCTTTTTGGAGATCTTATTCACGTGGTAATGCAGTTGTTGTGGTGTCTTGTGGCATGTATTCTTGAACCCAAATAGCTCTTTCCACTTCAATGATCCTGGCATTGGCATATGAACTTGTAGCACCTGTGTCTGCAAGTTGAGTCAATCAAGCGTTGGCCTTGATTTCTCAACAATGCTTCTTTGGGCGATTAATTCCTCTTCTAGGCTTTCCAATTGCACTTCCGCTATAGTTAGGTGGTTCTCAAGTGTATTTGCATGTTCTATCATGTCCTTGAAAAATGCTTGAAAATACTTTATCACACTTTTGTGTGTATCTATGGCTCTTTGAACTGTAGCTAAGACTTCATAAGCATTTTCTAGCTTCCGTTGCTGCGGTAGTAGTTGGGTCTTGGACTCTTGCACTTCCTATCTTACTACTTGAACCTTTATGATTATTTCTTCTTGCTCATTTCACAATATGTGCAGCTCAACGGCATAAGCTTCTGTTAGCTCATTTTGTAGAGCTAAGATGGTGTTCATGTCTTGAGTGTGTTCTTGCACTACCATCACCTGCCACCCTTTGCAAAGCTTAATAATAAGGGGCGGTCATGATCTATTGTTGGGCTGAAGCTTCCAATAAGTAAGAATATCACCGGTTACTTTTAGAAGAGGGAGCTTTTCTTACTTGTTTCTTATATCATGGCTCGTACTTACTTTGATTGAAATCTTTACTGAGATGACTTGTCATACCACTACTTACATGAGCTCAGTTGGTGTGCGATGATCGCTAAGATTTTTGGTATATGCTTCCACATTCCAATCTATTCCAATTTTCATATCAAACAGGTCATTTATTTTTCACTTTTTTTTAATGCCCTGCCTAGTCCATTGGTCACGGACACACAGATTCGTCGATTTAGGCAGTGTGTAGATACTCGTCCTAGTACAGATCCGCCGATTTAGGCAGCACATTGATACATTCCGGATTCATGGTTTTTACACAATACCCAATGCAGATTTGCCAATTTAGGCAGCATTGGTGTAGATTCGCCGATTTAGGCAACACCAATCACAAAATCATGCTGCAGTGGCTGGCCTTCGCTGTAACTGGCATGATTTTGTTACCCGGGGATTTTGGATTTTGGATTTGAAATGGATATATGTTGGTAGATATTTGGACTCGGATTTTTTGTGTGGGTTATCACGACACTATTTATGAAATTGGATTTGAGATTGATGAGAATTGATTATGATGATGATGAGTGTGACCAATGATATCCTGATTCATCAGGGTATGACATATACTGCTTATTCTAGTGGTATGCGACACTAAAATAGATAGTATGTGGATGACGGCAAGCATAATCTATGCTATTTAGTTTAATAATTTTTTTCTTCTACTATGACATGTTTATAACACAGAATACTAATCACTATTTTTGAGAAGTATTGTTTGCAGATTTTTATCTTCGCAACTGAGGACAGTTGCTTTCCAACAAAGAGGTATGTTATAGAATTGATATTTTATTATTTATCGTAGCTGACAGGTAGAAAAGACTTGACCGAGATAAGCTATTGCAAAAGGATATCATATTTCATGTACATTTTATTATTCAAGTGCTCTTTATGAGCTTTGGCCATTTATGATCGGCCGGCCAGTTTGTAACCAATTTGACCATTCAAGAAATCTATAAAACAAATACGTGCAAGAGGGAAATGGTCACTCTTGCACGGGGGGAGATTGCACCCAGTGTCTGTGTATTCTTCTCTCCTCTCTTCTCTTCTCTCTCAGCGTGCCGGCGTAGCACTCCGCTCTAGGAGGTGCACCTGTACGTGGTTTTCCTACTCTCTGTCGCCCGCTGTCTTTTCTCTGTTCGTGTATAGCTTGGGTTATGTGCTTGTGGATCTGCCAGGTATGCATATTTATCGTTTATTGTTTGTAGTGCACGATTCTCGGTATTTTGCAGGGTTCTCCGTGCCTCCGTTTGTTGCTTTGACCTCTGATTTGCTGTAGAGATTCATTTGTGGCCTTCATACTGACCAAGTTATGCTAGTTAGCGCCCATTCACACGTGAGATCTTGACTTGGCTTGATTTTAGTCGTTGTTCACACGCTTGCACATGATTAGAGCCCGATTTGACATATTGACTGATTTTTTATCGCGACTTGGACAAAGAGACAATTTTAGAGCTTGTTCACACATAGTGACCCCAACTTAGTGCTTGGCTAGCCTTTGATTGTCAAATTCCAAAAAAGTAGCCAGTGCACTTACATATAGACCTCCTTCACACCAGATTCGACCTAGATTGGCAGATTTTGGCTATCATGGATCAAGAGGCTCTATTTGATAGACTATTGTGGGTTCATGGTGAGTTGGACATGTGGCCTATATACACACACATGTAGATACCTAGTATCCAGCTCCAGCCCACAGACTATCAGACACATCGTTTTTAGATGCTTAGGGCCCAAGCACATTTGACCTTGCTAGATCATGTTCTTGATGGTTTTGGTACATCGTACAGACAAATGATGAAGAAGATTCCATAGCATGTCACGCTAGCCCTTTGTTTACCCAGACACCTTTGAGCTACCACGGATTGTATCTTTGGACGTGTTTGAGACTCGACCCTTGTATGTTGTTGAGGATCAAAAGATGTATATGACGAAGAAAGTTAGATTTGGAGAGTACCCTCCTTATGACACGGCGAGTGCTACCCAACCAGGTTCCTTACAGGATACCTATAGGAGGATTTATGACGAGGCTACCTATATGTTGTTGTGTGGACTATGTTATTCCCCTGCTCAGAGTACTGCTACTGAGCCTATAGTAGACCCAATGACTACACCCTCTACATAGCCAACATGACTTAAATCAACTCCAAGATTCATATCATCCACACCATCTAGGAGCCAGAGCCTTACTAGTGCACTTTGTAGAGATAGACCTTTGTTGAGATCTTGGTAGAGACGAGGCCAAATATGAAGGGTAGGAGCCAGAGCCTTACCAATGCACCGCGAGAGTTCCCATTGTGGGTGCTTTTCTTTGAGATCCGGCATACAAAATAAGCACACATGCCAAATGATTTTGAATAAATGTTGAAAAAAAAAGGGGAAAAAATGACATGAAAAAGACTTCCATTGAGCTTCAACTGCAAAATTCAAGCTTTTGTTTGGAGTTGTGAGAGTTAGTTAGCTGATCAATGTCAAAAGACACAATTCGGAAATCTTGCATTTATATAGATTTCCTAAACTTAGCTAGTGCTAGAGTGAGTGTTTTAACCCTTAGTCATAGCTAACTAATTGATAGACTCATCCATAAGCCCAAAACTCTTGATTAATTAATTTCAACAAAGTGCAATTTATTTGTCCTTCATGGCAATGTAGCATTTCATAGTTATTTGCGTTCACTCATTTCCACATTGCTTTGGTTTTGTCAGGGATGACAAAGCTTAGAAAGGGGGGAATGTTGGTAGCATTCAACACCAGTAATCGTTTACCTCTTCTCTATGAGCATATTTTTCCATTTACCATGTATATGTTTAGGGGTTCTATACGAGTTGCAAATTGTATCTATTATTCTACTTTATGTGCCTTGGGCGGTCGGCCATTTGTTTTTTAAACCCTATGCATATAAGTGAATTGTAGGTCATGTGAAAGGGGAGATATCATTTTGTGAGAAAACCTAGAGTAGAAAAGAAGGAGGAGGAGGCTATGGAGATGGAGTCTTGGAGCCACATGTACTCTCTTCACAAACTGGTTTTCCTTCAAGTGGTGTATTGGTGTCTTGATTGTGTGTATTAAGAACTAATCACCCTCTAATTGCTAGATTGCCTATTGTGTGTTTGGCTATAGTGTTGTGTGCATTCGTGTGTAGATTAAGATTCGTGCATAGATTGCTCTAATCGCTCTCTTATCGTAACCCATGAGCTTAAGTGAGCTCGTGATGATTAGGATGTGCTTACAAGCATTAGTAGGGAATGCAATGAAGATCAATGCGTGATTAACATAAGGTTTAGCGTGTGTGTGACACTAATCCATTCCATTAATTTTCTCTTATTTTTCTCATTTTCTTGGGCACTACCACAATCGGTGAAACCCAATCTGTGTGCTCAATCTCGTAGATTAATTTTGCTTCCTTAAGCTTGTTTATCTCCTCCTTGACCTTTTTAGCAAAGGTTTTGTTACATGTATAGGGATGTTGTATACAAGACTTTGCATCTCTCTTAAGGGGTATCATATGTTGACAATTGCTTGAATCTACAGCCTTAAGGTCCTTGTATGACCACGCAAACACATCTCTATACTCTTTGAGTGTGGATATTAATAGCCGCTCTTCCTCCTCCTTGAGGTCAGTGGCAATGTATGCGGGCTTTGGTTCCTCTCATTCAGCTAAGTCAATGCGCTTTATGACTTACATAGGGGTTTATTTGCAAAATAAGCAAAGGGTAGTCTTACTACATGTTAGAGACATGAGTGATGTCTAAACCCTTAAATGCGATAGAAGCGTACATGATATAATTGTAGACCCAAGGTAAAAACCTCAAGGGGAAAAAATTGTTGACTTTTCATTCGTGCAATGCAAGCCTTTTTTTTAATAGAAGAATTATGAAAGATATCTCTTGGGAATTTTGCAGCTCCATCATCTGTGATCTCTCTATCTTCAATGCTTATATCTACAATTTCAATTGCTTGCTTTCTTTCTTGCACAATATGTGCCCTCCCTCAAGCAAGGAATGTTTGATAACTTGTGTTTGAAACCACTTAGCTATGCCATATATGCCAGGTTGAGCCTGTGAAGTATCTTCTAGAAATTCACCCTCTTTAGGGTGATGGAGCCTTGAAAATTAAAGAGTCAACATTACATTGATTAAGTGAGCAATTTTGAAAAGTAAATCTTTGAAGAACTTTAGTTTGCTGCATTAGAGTTTGTAGATTACAAAGCACAATTCTTTTGCCTCAAATTAAAAGGCTAATAAGGACTAAGAATCCATGTTCAAATCACTAGGACTTTGTTAGTGTACGAGTTATGCCCACCTATCAGTTTTGCCCACCATAATGTATGTTGCATAATTTGTAAGGTCCCCATATAGAGGAGAAGCCAATAATACACATATATTTGGTGGATTCAAGCTTGCACACTAATGGGGTCTTTATTTGTCATCATGGATGGTATGGAGAAAATATTGGTCCCCAACCTTGGGGCTTAGAGGCACAGTGAGTTGCCCCGATTGGGGGGTCTAGGGGTCAGTGGCCCCCTAGGCAGAGGTTCAGAGGCAATGGTCCTTGATGAAAATTTTGAGGGAATATTCTTAGAATAATCCCTATTATACTAGACCATATGCACATGCCTTTATTGCTATGGCCAAATGCTTGAATGCTTCAAAGATGCGGTTGTTCTGCTACTTTGAACATGCTTTGGGTGCTCTTTTGATACCTTGGAGCCGAGGCCTTAGAGCCAACAAATAGCTTAAATGAAAGAGAGCTTTGGGAGCTGAACTCAAGAGGGTGCAAGGCCAAGGTGTGATGCCAATGTCGAGGGAGCTCATGGGCTTGGCCACCAAAAGGAGGGAGTAAAATGAAGCATGGGAAGGTGCCCTTGGGTTTGGTGGAGCAATCGAGTGAGGGTAAGTGAGAACAATTGCTGATAAAAATAAATCCCAAGATAAAACAAAAAAATTCAATAACTTGAAAATAGGGTTGCAAGGCCATTGACAAGCAGGGTGAGGTAGTGATGGGATTATAGGGTGGAGTTTGTGAAGGCATAGGCGTGTGTGGTGATGACAAGGAATGATATTTTATGTTGATGAGCTTGCAACGGGCGACGCAAAACAGGAGCTTCAATCGTAGGCTGCAACGAGATGAAATGTTTGTAGGCGTTAACGGGTAGCAAATGACGAGGCTTGTGAGCCTTGGGTTGTGATTAGCAAGGTTGTGGGCTAGAGGTAACTGTGTCTGTGCAAGGACATTGTAGTAGCGGTGGGACGATGATCTGAGCACTGCGTTCCAAATGATGATACATCAAACAAGGCTTGCAGTCTCTCAAGGACATTGTAGTAGCTGTTGGACGATGATCTGAGCATTGCGTTCCAAATGATGATACAGCAAACAAGGCTTGCAGTCTCTCAAGGAGCAGTGTGAGTAGCAGATGGGATAAAAGCTGCAAGTTGTGGCAGGCCAAATGATGAGTGTGAGCCAAATGATTAGAGTTAGTGTATTCAATATAATGAAAATGAACTTGCTTGATTCATTAGAATTGAGAGAGAAATTACAAGCTTGGATAGTGGCCATTTATAGGCTCAATGTGGAGCAATGTTGTCTCGGGGTCCACAAGGGTCAACACCTATGACATCTCTGAAAGGGATAAAACCAAGACAAAATGTCAATCGTGGGAAGCAAGTGATGCAACTAGGGTATGGAGGCACGCCAAGATGTTTTTAGGCTCTTGTTTAAACACAAACACACTCCACTTTGACAATCGATGTGCACTCTATCTATTGAAATCTTTGATTCTCTTCTTTTGTCCTCTCACCTATCCACATGAAAATCCTTGAGCAATTCAACTCCGACTGATTTCAAACTTCATAAGCAACTTACTGAGACTGTATAGAATAGTTTTGGGTTGTTAAACTTGCAATACGACATTGGAAAAAAACATGATTTTCTTTTGGCTCCCAGATGCAAGTCAACTTTTGGATTTCAACCGTGCCTATTAGGTTCTTCTAAGTGCCGGGAATCGCGTGCAATTGACGAACTTTCAAAATGACACTTGGACTCCACTTAGATATAGAGAAATATCACCTGGAAGGTCCTAGATGTAGACGATCGATTCTCACGTGACGCTTGCAATATAGATGTCCACACGTAGAGCTTGACAACACAAACACAATGATGCCCTCAAAATTCCAATGCGACAACCGGGCGGTGCAGTGTAAGCAATTGAAATACACAGTACTAAAGAGATGGCATATGATGTACTGAGAAGATCCTTATCCGCTCATTTGTTCATAGAAAACGATTGTTCAAAAAAACTTACCATGTTGCCTTTCATACCCTGGCTCCGAGTTTTACATTACAAAAGCTAGGCTTGCAATAATCGCATCAGAAATCACATTTTTGGCCTCAAAATACATTTGGGTAACAGATACAGGTTGTGGGAGAGATGTCACTATCAATTGGGATTGCCATTACAATTACATGAGGGATGCAATAAACTAGAATCTTTGTTGGAATCTTCCAAAACTCATCCCCTCCTATTTCATGTCATCCTTGACATGAGTCAGAATCGAGGTTGGTGGCGGATGTAGGGTCATTGTTTGAGGTTTCACCTTGCTTTTTCTTGTAATCCTTCTTGATATCCCATTGCTAAAGCTCTATCTTCAGGAGAAAATGGCCTCATAGTGTCTATTGAAAGGACCTCCATTACATGGTAGCTCACAAATTAGCGCACTCTCATGTCGTTGACTTCAGGCCCAAAATGTGTTGTGTTCAACGTGAAGAATCCTATATAAAAAGCTTCTTCAATGTTACCTTCCAGGAAGGACATTCATGGCGTTTTTGCAACCCATGGTTTATGATACATAGTTATACATGCAGCCATCATTTTACAAATCTTTTTTAGCATGAGAGATTTTGACATCCTTCATACATTTTGACGATTTTCATATAGAGTATTGAGCATATGCTTTTCATCCAATCTTTGTTTGTCTTTGGGTCATGGCAAAGCTGGGTAGTTTAGCCAATTGGGGTAATGTTTTTGTATGGCTTCATGTCGGATCCATGTCCGCACTCTAGGCACACTGGGCAAAAAATGACATCCTTCTCTATGGACATTGGCACTCTCATCATATGGATCCTCCATTTGGGATCCTTTTTACCCATGCCAATCTCCATTTGGGTTGTCCCTCTTGTGGTTAAGCTGACAACATCTCTTGCTCGATGGTGGCCTTCTTCCAAATGCATTCATACTTTATCAAAGGATAGGGGAGAGAGAGGGTATATCATTCTTCATTGATGGTTGTGGGTCGAAGGAGTTGCAAATTGATGGAATGGAGAAGAAGGATCTCCCATTCCATGGAATTCTTCCAACACTCTTCTTTTGTTCTTGCAATCCTCTCCCTCATTTCATCTATGGCCTCTTTTGTTAGTCTATATGCTTCTTTTGCTATTATCTCAGGCTCAGTTCTTTCTGCTACTCTTGCTAGTCTCTAGGATCTCTTGGGTAGCATGTTGCATTCCCTTACCCTGATCTCTGCTTATAGTTGACCGCGTGGCTTGAACGGAGGGCCCTTGTTGCTGGGTCTATTGTGGTCCCTGTTTGGCATCTTTCTTTATGTGTTATCATGTTTACCCTAGTCATCGTCACCTTGATCACCAATGCCTGGGAAATTTGGTTGTTTGAAGTCAAGTTTTGCCTGGAGAGCAGCTACTTGTGCTTTCAGATCTTCATTCTCTTTTTTGAGGGTAGCATTTTCTTCTTGGAGAGCTTCCTCTCTAAGTAGAGCAGATGTAGTGGTGTCTTGCCGCATCCTCTCCTGGATTATAACATCCCTCTCTAGCTCTAAAATCCTTGAGCTAGCATTAAAAGGTGTTGAACTTGTCTCTGCTAGCCTTGTCAACGGAGGATTTGCTTTGATTTTATCTACAATGCAACGTTGGGCCAGTAGCTCTTCTTCAACACTCACTAGCTATATTTTTGTCATTGCCAATTGATTTTTCAATGTATCCAATTGGCTAAAGACATCTATAAAGACTGATTGCAGATCTTTAATTACTTCTTTATGTATTGCAATAGCCCGTTTAGTGGCTGCTATCTCTTCATGGGCTTTAACTTTTGCTTTTGAGGGAGTAACTGACTTCTTAACTCTTGAGCTTCTTGCCTCACAATTTGAGCCTCTATGATCAATTCCTCTTGTTCATTTTTTAGCGTTTGTAGCTTGGCATAAACTTTTGTGAGCTCACCTTGCAGTATCAAGACTGCATTTTGATCATGTGCATGCTCTTGCATCACCACCTTATACATGTCAATTGCTACCCTCTACAAGGCTTGGTAGTGTCAAGATTGCATTTTGATCCTGTGCATGCTCTTGCATCACCACATTATACATGTCAGTTGCTACCCTCTGTAAGGCTTGGTAGTAAGGCTCGCCCATCGACATGATCAAGCACGTGTAAAAAGTTTGTAGTATGGCTATCATAACTTTGCCCTTGAAAATTTATATGTGCAAGGGAGGTGACTATGTCTGAATTAAGGAGCAAGGTCCAACAAGAATAACCTGTCCAAATATTTTAATGACAAGGCAAGGTTGCCTAGTAGTAAAAGCAAGTTAGGCATGGTTGATTACTTGTAAGACAAAGGTAATTGGCAAGGCCGATCATTGATTCCAATTCTAAGAAGTCTGTAGGCATATTTTTCTTCTAGTTTAAAGTTTTGCGACATGGCACCTATACCAGTTTACTAAATCCGATGCAATAAAAAACGATCATGCTCAACTCATTTCCCAACGGTATTTCAAGGGTAGATGCTAGCGATATTAGGAAATCTGGGTACGCTTTGTGTCTACAATTACTGTAGATGTTTTTAATCTTTTAATCTGTATATTACTCAACAAGGTCGATAATCAACACGGCTAATTTTCTTTTACCTATCTCAAGTATGACAATGCTATGAGATGCATCACGGGAGCAAGGCTCCATATAAGATACTCAAGAAAATGGCTTGTGCAATACGTCAACTAGTCTCTCTTTCATGTAACCTCTTTGTGCTATCATGCGGAGGGGGAAAGCAAGGCTTTTAGGAGCACGGTTCCCTACATATATTTATGCATTGGGGGCATGGTTACTCCAAAGCAATTACAACTATTACCGTATACATGTGGTAGTGATGTGTGTGAACACACTAGGACCGCCGGGGCATTTTTTCCCTCTTTAGGAGGTTTTTTCCCCCAAGCATCGTATACACAGATGTGTTCAAGATGTTTGCTTCTGAGGACAGGTTGGATGGGGACAATTACCCTATGTGGGATTTATATGATGCAACACGTTCTTGTGTCGAAGGGCGTCTGGAATATTGTGCAGGGCATTGATGTACGTCCTGGTTTTGAGGATGTAGGAGATGTTGAGGATGTTGCAGGTCTTGCTGCAAGGATTGCCGCTATTAGAGTTGTTTTGCCTACGACAGAACAAGCTCGTTGGGATGTAAAGGATGTGCAAGCTCATGCATTGATTGCATTTTTTGTGAATTGCACCATTGTTCCTCACATCCATTCAGCAAAATCTGCAAAACAGGCTTGGGATATTTTGGCTGGTCTTTATGCAAGTCGCAATGAGGCTAAAATTGCTTTGCTGCGTAAAGAGCTGGAGTCGAAGATTATGCATGAGGAAGATGATATGGCACTTTCCTTGCTAGTGTCAACGATATCAATGAGAAAATTATTTCTACAGGTGAAGTCATTTCAGACAGTTCCCTTGTGCAGAATTTTCTTGATGCCTTACCAGATTCTTACCAGACTTTTGCTAGTACTTGGAGACTTATGACCCAAGGAAATCCTGAAGTTGTCAAGTTTGATGCATTATGCACATTACTGTTGCAAGAGTCACTTTCCAGAAAAAACAGGACTAGGCAGCATGCAGTTGAACAGGCTTCTATTGCTTCTCAAAGAAAGGTGGTAACAGTAATGCAACCACTTCTTATGATTCTGCTGCGAGTGGCAAACCTTCTGATCCTAATGCTTCTGCTGGCAGCACTTCGTCTGGAAATTCTGGTGATAAGGGCAAAAAGAAGATGCGTTGCCATTATTGTAAAGATAATGATCACTTGATCAAGTCGCGTCCTAAGTTGAAGGACAAAGAGGCTAAGAAGAAAGAGGGTGGTTCCATTGCAAATGCTGGTTCCACTACAAATGCAGTCATTGTTGAGTCTTCTGTAAAAGGAGACTGTAATGCTGATTTTGATGCAGAATGGGCTTTTAGCGCACAGTGCACTTACAATCCTGCTGTCCATGATGCATGCTTGTCAGTTGCAGATTCACATGTGTGGTATTTTGACAGTGGTGCTACAAGGCACATTACCTCACATCGTGAATTGTTCACCTCTCTCGAGTCTGTCCCTCATTGGGATTCAGTCACTTGTGCCAACAATGCCTCTTATCCGGTTCATGGGAGTTGGAAAGATTGTGCTTACTGCTGCAAATGGCAGTTCTTTCACACTTGTTGATGCACTTTATGTACTTGGGATCAAGAAGAATCTTTTGTCTGTATCTGCACTTGCTAGACTTGGACTTGTAGTCAAATTTGTGGATGACAGAGGTACAGTTCATGATCTCAGTTTTGGTGATGAAATTGTTGCAACTGGCCTTTTCTATCGTGGGCTGTATAAGCTCACTTTGTATGAAAAGTGTGGACAAAATTTTGCAAATGCTGTTGCAGATTCAAGGGCTATTTCATATGCAAAACTTTGGCATGCACGTTTTGGTCATCTGAATTTTGCCAGTTTGCTGCGTTTTGCTGAAATCTGATATGGTTGCTTCTTTGCCGCCTCTTGAAGCACCTGTCAAACATGTTTGTGAAGGCTGTATTTTGGGTAAGATGCAGCATTCTAAGTTTCCAAAGGATGGTTCAGTTCGGGCCACATGTAGGTTGCAACTTGTGCATAGTGATGTTTGTGGGCCCATGCAAACTCCGTCCTTGGGCAATTACCTTTACTTCGTGACTTTCATTGATGATTACTCCAGGCATGCATGGGAATTTCCGCTTAAAGCGAAGTTCGAAGTTTTTATGGGCTTCAAACAATTTCTGGCTATGGCTGAAAATGTCTCGAAATGTAGTATGGGCACCCTCCATTCCGATCCAGGGGGGGAGTATATGTCTCATGAATTTAATGCATTTCTGGCTAGTCGTGGGATAAAACACCAATGTACAGTGCCTTATACACCTCAGCAAAATGGTGTTGTTGAGAGGAAAAATAGGTCACTTACGAAAATGGCACGATGTATGGTCAAAAGTCAAGCTTTGCCGCATTCTTTTTGGCTTGAGGCCATCATGTGTGCCACTTATGCACTTAACAGGTGTCCTACGAAAGCTTTGCAGTCTATTACTCCATATGAAGCATGGCATGATAGAAAGCCTTCTATTGAGCACATGCGTGTTTTTGGCTGTTTGGCATATGCTTTGGTGCCACAAACACAGCGCAGAAAATTGGATGATAAGGCTGCCAAATGTATTTTTGTTGGTTATAGTGCTGAAAGCAAAGGTTACCGGTTGTATCATCCGCAAACAAAACGTATTCTGGTTTCACGGGATGTAGTGTTTGTGGAAGATTCTGTTCAACCCTTGCTCTCATGTACTAGAGACAGTAATGTAAGCTCACAGGACATTTATGACACTTTGTTGCCTCTTTTTGGTGGTGGAAATACGAAGGTAAGTTCCAATGAGGCAAATGTAAAGCCTATGGGGGTTTCTGAGAATGTTACAGATCAGCCTGTATTGTTGCAAATGTACATGATGTACTTGATGAGGAAAGGGCTGAAATGAGCAGGCTAGAGGTATGCCAAAATGGCTGGTGCACACTTTACGTGATAGTAAATTGGATGCACCTTTGTCTAGTCGTACTCTTTCAGGCTCTCTCCATGCATCTTATGCATCAGATTGTTATGCTTTGGTTGTGTCTAGCTTACATGATGTTGAGGAGCCTCTGTCTTTTGATGAAGCACAGAATTCAGAAAATTGGATGGCTACCATGCAATCAGAATATGATGCACTTATAGAAAATGACACATGGACTTTATGTGATTTGCCTCCTGGCAAAAAGGCCATTGGTACGAAGTGGGTTTACAAGTTCAAACGCAAGCCGGATGGTGAGATCCATTGCCATAAGGCTCGACTTGTTGCAAAGGGTTATGCACAACAAAAAGGCATAGATTATGAAGAGACCTTTGCTCCCACTTGTCGTATGACTACTGTGCGTTTTCTATGTGCATTGGCAGCTCATTTTGGTTGGATGTACATCAATCAAACATTGTTACTGCTTTCTTGAATGGTGACATATTTGAGGAAGTTTATGTAACACAGCCTCGCGATTTTGTCATAAAAGGACAAGAGGACAATGTGTGCAGATGTAAGAAGGCTTTGTATGGGTTGAAGCAATTTCCTCGTGCTCGGTATGAGAAAGCTGACACTCATTTGGTCAAACGAGGCTTCCGTAAAACAATCCAACAGAAAGCACATTATATGTAAAGCGTGAGGGTGATGTACTTCTCATTGTGGTCCTTTATGTCGATGATTTGTTGATCACTGGACCAAATGAGAGACATATTGCTGAGTTTAAGGTTGATTTGAATTCTACTTTCAAGATGAAAGATTTGGGGCTGTTGCGTCATTACTTGGGTATACAGTTTAAGCAGTGTGATGGTGGTCCTTGTGTCAGAAAAGTTACATAGAGACATTGCTATGTAAGTTTGGACTTGAGGATTGCAAACCTATTGCCACTCCCATGGAAACAGGTTTGAAGTTGAGTCTACATGATGCTGGTGATCCTGCTGATGTCACTCTTTACCAAACTACTGTTGGCTGCCTCATTTATGTATGCAACACGAGGCCGGATATTTAATTTGCAGTCTCACAGGTCAGCATATTTATGCATAGCCCAAGGTCTAAGCATTGGCAGGCTGTCAAGAGGATTTTCCACTACCTTAGTGGCACTTTACATCTTGGCTTGTTTTATCCCAAGGGGGGATCATTGCCGC
This sequence comes from Adiantum capillus-veneris, assembly GCF_014529385.1. Classification (NCBI taxonomy): domain Eukaryota; kingdom Viridiplantae; phylum Streptophyta; class Polypodiopsida; order Polypodiales; family Pteridaceae; genus Adiantum; species Adiantum capillus-veneris. The sequence continues at coordinate 136,096,390 of NC_140944.1, read as the reverse complement.
CAGACTTGCATGCTTTTTCGGACTCAGATTGGGTTGGTTGTTTTGACATGCGAGTGTCCACAAGTGGTTTTTATTTCATGCTTGGCAGTTCATGTATATCATGGTTGAGCAAGAAGCAACCTACTGTGGCCACTTCGAGTTGTGAGGCTGAGTATAGGGCAGTCTTCACAGCTACGGTTGAATGTGTATGGCTCAGACGCCTTATGGCTGATTTGGGTGTTGGACAGGACACTGCCAACACTATCTACACTAACAGTCAGAGCACATTGGCAGTCGCAAGGAACCAAGTTTTTCATGCTCGCACAAGGCACATTGAGGTGCATTACCACTATGTCAGGGAGAGGCTCTAAGCAGGAGAGATCAGCTTGGCTTATGTGCCAACGCAGGACAACCTTCCAGATCTTTTCACAAAGGCATTGTCTCGTGAGAAGCTTGAAGCTTTCCACAAAGCTTTGGGCTTACACCCCTTGTGGACTGACCATGTCCTCAGGGCATGGCACTTCCCTTTACTCATGTGCCAACTCTCGTTCACCGCATCACTCCAGGGGGGATTTGCTACCATATACATGTGGTAGTGATGTGTGTGAACACACTAGAACCGCCGGGGCATTTTTCCCTTCTTTAGGAGGTTTTTTCCCCCGTGCATTTTATATACACCCATCACTCTAGGGCTATCTATCTTTCCATTTGCACACTAAGTAATACACTCTCTATTGTGTGCCTTGAGCTTCCTTCGTCTTCTCCAAGCTGTGTGCATTTCTCTGCAACCCTAATTCCAACAACAGTTTGCCAAAGTGCAGGCAAAATAAGGACATGAAGTACGTTGTAAGCACAATCATGCCACAAGATGCTCTGACTTTTGATGCTAGGGGTGGTGGCTACAAAAAATCAATTTTGGCAGTTCGATGATATTTGATAGCTAAGATTCAAGAGCTATCTCTTGTACTATTGGGCAATCTCATGACTCTCAATAAGCTACAAGTTTCAGCAATGTCATTTCTCTATAAAAGATTGACAATGTCGATTCTCTTTTGCTTTGACATTTATGTGTCAACCCAAGCACCTGTTAGCAAAGAGCAATTAGACTCCATTCTATCTCGTCTCCTTGATAAACTTATGCGAAGCAAGGCTCCAAGTTAGGGCATATTTCTTAGAAGCTTCCAAAGTTTGAAATATGCTAGTAGCATACGCAATTTGGCAACATGTATGTCTACTTATTACTGAAGGATTGTATGAATCAAGCAATGAGGGCATACAAGGTATAATCAAAAACTCTAAATTTTCCCAGTATACATAGCTATGAGCTAGATTCATCAATATAGATGGCTATGAGCCTGCTTCAAGTACAAGGACGACATATATAGATTGAAATTCACTCTCAAAAGAGAAACTCCCTCTGCATTTCAAGATCACGGGCCATGGAGACTTTTTTTGTTTCACCTTTTAATTGGACATTTTTTTGGTTGGGCAAAGCAAGTGATTATAATAGTTTTAATGAGAATCAAGGCTTCCATTTCGTACCAAAGTACTATCCATTGATTTAGATTCAAGGATCATGGCACATAGATTTGGAAAATTGGCAATAACAGGATATATGTTGGGCAACAACAAACTGTGATGTATATGTGCCATTATCGTGCAAGGCATGCATGCTACCGACTCAAACTGTTGAGACCGTCAATGACACCAAGGGCTTATCACAGTAATTTTATTATATGCATGCATGTCATGCCAACATTGCGCACTCAATTCACTAAAGCATGGTTTATGCTTCCACTATAACATCAGCTACTTTGTTCAGAAGGAGTTGAAAGAGGCTAGTATAGTTGCTCGTGATTGTTGTATATGACTAGAATGATGGGCAATTTTTGTGCACAAGGTGTTGGCATTACATATGATGCTTTTTGTGGATAGCAAGTAGGCATGGCCTCGCTATCAAGCAAATAATTCATGGGACAACATGAAAAGACTAAGAGAGCCTCAAAGTAGGTGATCTCATGTTTGAACTCCCAAGAAACTTTAGTAGGACTCCTTTGTTTGGGGTATTGACAATTTTTCTCTTCTGTTCATGGAGAGATATGATTCCTTCTAGATTCAGTAGTGAATAAGATTCCAACTATGAGAGACGATCTATGCTTAGTTGCAGCACTAATTGTGTCTCTAGGAGTGGCAATTTTAGAGGTATGACCCAACCAATATACAATCACTCCATAGGTGTTTAGGGTCACAGTTTGATCTCATCACAGTTACACTTTCAAGGAAAGAAATTTGCAATCTACCAAGGGGTAATAAAAACGTTCAATTTTCCAAGTTGATTCCAATCACTAGCAGACACAGTAGACTGTGTTGGTCACAGTTGCCTTGTAGTTTGAGCATTTTTCATATAGAGCCTAACCAAGGGGTTTGTATTGCAAAGGAAACACCCAAGGTTACCAATTTACAATGCTTGATTTTCACTAATCTTTCACTTAGTATTACTAGGCCTTTTAAGGCGGGAGATTTGGTCATGTGTAGTTGACTACGGGTAAGTGAACATATGTTCCACCTCCAGATACACATTTGATCTGGTTTTATTTCATTTTTTATTACGGTTTGATTGATTTTTCCAAGTAGGATGTATACGCTTTAATGATTTCATCCATTTTGCTCTTCAAAGACGTGACACGATCATGTAGGAGCAAAGTATTTTAGCATATCCTTTAGCACAAGATTAACACTTGCAATCTGCATGTCGTCTCTGGGTAAGTGACATTACTGAGGTGTCTTTCCCACTTACAAGTGACTCTCTTTGCACATATTTCCAAGAGGCTACACTCAAGTAATTTTGCAACAAGCAAGAATATCGTCGTACTATTTTAGAACATAAATCTTTTACTTGTCATCATTGCGTTATAACCTATAAAATCAATTATCTCTAACATCATGGCTTGTACTTACATTGATTGGAGTCTTTACTGAGATGATATGTCATGAAACTATACAACCACTCACATGAGCTCAGGTGATTTGGGATGATTGCCAATATTTTTACATACTTCAATACTCGAACCTACTCCATTTGCATCAAACAGGTAGTAATTTCTTTTTCCTTTTATGCCTTGTCTAGTCCATTGGTCATGTGCACACATATTTTCCAATTTAGGCAATGTGTAATGCTCATCCTACTGTAGATTTGCCGATTTAGGCAACACCAATTATCTATGCAGATCTGCTGATTTAGGTAGCACGAGTGTAAATTTTCCAATTTAGGCAACACGATACTAAATGTAGATTCGTCGATTTAGGCAGCATTAGTGCCGATTCACTGGTTTACGCAATAAATCGACAAATTACAAATTCACCATTTAAAGCATTTATATTCGTCGATTTAGGCAGCACTAATAAATTCGTCGATTTAGGCAACACAAACTTAAAGTGTAGATCTACCAACGTAGGCAACACATGCAAATTCATTGATTTAGATAGTACGCCTCATTGGTGTCGATTTGCCCATTTAGGCAACACCGATCACAAAATCATGTTGCAGGGGCTGGCCACCACTATCTTTAGTGTGATTTTGTCACCCAAGTATCTAATGGAAATAATTTTGGATTTGAAATTGGATTTATACTTGGTATATGATTTCCTATCGCTACGGTGTTTATGGAATTAGAATTGAAATTTGTGGAAATTAATTTTTGAACGATGAGTGTGACCAATGATATTCTGATACATCAAGATATGACATATATTGCTTATTCTAGTGGTATGAGATAATAGAATATGCAATATGTGGATGACGACATGCATAAGCAAATACACTTGTTTAAATTTAAAAGTTTTATTTTTGACACATGATTTTAACCATTATTTTTGACAAGTATGGTTTGCTGAAAACTTAGCAATTGAGGACAATTGCTTTCCAATGGAGAACTATGTAATGAAAATTGATTATCATTTATTTATTGCACCTGACAAGTGGAAAAAGCGTAAGCAATCAATGGAGTATGCGAAAGGATAGCACATTTATGAATATATACGTCCAGGTGGACAATCTGTATTCACTTTGAGCATTCAAGAAATCTATAAATAAGTACGTGCAAGGGGAAAATGCTCACTCTTACACAGTGGGAGATTGCACCCACTGTCTGTGTTCATCTTCTCTCCTCTTCTCTCCTTTCATGCCGTGTCGGTGTAGCATTTTGCTCTATCTCGCTCCCTATTTCTCTCTTGTCAACCTCGCTTTGGATTTCGTGCGTCTATGGTCTTTTCAGGTATGCATATTTGTTTTTTTGTATTTTTGCAGCATGGTATTTTGCACGTGCTCCTATACTGTATCTCGCTCCCTATTTCTCTCTTGTCAACCTCGCTTTGGATTTCGTGCGTCTATGGTCTTTTCATGTATGTATATCTATTGTTTTGTATTTTTGCAGCATGGTATTTTGCACGTGCTCCTATACTCTATCTCGCTCCCTATTTCTCTCTTGTCAACCTCGCTTTGGATTTTGTGCATCTATGGTCTTTTCAGGTATGCATATCTGTTGTTTGTATTTTTGCAGCATGGTATTTTTGGTATTTCCCAAGCCCTCTGCACCTTTTGACTGTATTAGTCTTCATGTCAAAATTTATTTGATTTGTTCACAAGAGGCACCCGCCTTTGCTTCTAGACAATGTTGAGAGCATTTTCAAAGCTTTGATACCTTTGTTAGCCTCTTGATAACTTCCCAACACTTTCAACTCATTAAAACAAAATAATTGAGCAAAGCAATTGACCCCCGGGGGATTCACTCTATATACGAAACGGGACGCCACCTACGAGAGCGGACAACTTTGATAAAACCCTATATACGATTTATATTAGGGCATATGACCCCCCTTTCTACGCTTATACGACAATCCATGCAAAACTATCATACCCCTATCTTACATATAAAATTTAGGCTTTACATGATGTAAATGAGTAAAACTAGTCAAAGAGCGTATAGCATAGTGACTGGCAACGTACTAAGGAACCACTTCTATTGATAACTAGATGTACCCTCAATGTGTCTTAGCTTGACTTTGAAACTATGTGCCCGTTCAGCCTGCACTCTACCTATTCGTTCAATTCGGGTCCAATTTTGACCCATCTAAATTACTCAAAAACCATGGTTATAAAGTTATGTTAGGCTCTCCGTGTAAATTTACATCTATACAAACTTTTTATAGCTTTCATCCCTCAACAAATGAACTATATACAAAGCAATGTTAATTCTTGCATGTATCTTTGTAGCTATTGACTCACAAGTTCGAGGGAAGAATCTTTTGGGAAGCCATGATTTTGAAACAAAAAAACTCCTGCGATGTTTCCATTTTCTCACTTCCCCCCCCCCCCAATAAATATGATACCCCCTGCCTTATTTTTAAGCTTGGGAGATAAATTACTGGGGGGGGCCTACCCCTAACTTATACGCTTATGTAACTTGTAAAAAAAACCCCCTCCCCTGCACTTATGTGGTGCGATAATTTTTCCATGGTGAATCCCCCGGGACTTGACCGAATACTCACTACACACAAAGAGAACAATGTAAACAAAAATCAAAACACAAGACATCATACTGGGTACCAACCCTCCTCCTCAATCATTATAATTGAGTATTTGCCTTCCGCCTCTTTATTCATATCGTGGAGTATGAATCGTAACAAGATAAATAAATGAAAGATAAAAGAGCATGAGCTACACAATCAAGAGAGTGTATGCCATAATTAAGAGATAAATCTAGCATAGAAGAGAACAAAAGTGTATCTTCTATAGATTTGCTCTGATGGACTTTGCGAAGAGTTAAGAAGATGGTTCCTGCTAAAAAAGTGTAGTGGGCATAAAGACACGATTTCAAGATTCTCTTTCTCTCTTTATGCATGCACCCAACATAAAAGTGGTTGCTTTTCACTTAAAATTTAAGAATGGTAGGCAAATGAGAGTTCTATTTACATTGCTTCTTTTGAATGGTTTTTGAGAATAAAACATAAGCAAGATTGATAAAATATCCAAAAATAGTAACAGTGACAACATACTCCATTTACTTGCATAACTAATAAAGAAACTCATTATTTGTGCGATACTCTTGAATATTCCCTCTAAATCTCCCCCACATGAAACTCAACACTGCCTCTGCTTTGCGGCCCTCACCTACCAATGTTGGGTGCTCACCTATACCATCTTCCCCTCCATGGTCATCAAGAGTACATAGCTCGGCAAGCCAAAACAATGCATGCATAAAGAGAGAAAGAGAGCTACACGTTGGTTGCGAGATAGAGAGAGAGTTGTGCGTGCCAAGGGAAGAAGGCATGCCCTCCTGTTGCATGGGGGGGGGGGAGAGAGAGAGAGAGAGAGAGAGAGAGAGAGAGAGAGAGAGAGAGAGAAGCTTTGTCGGGTTTGCCTTCTTTGCCTGCCCCTTCTCCTCCTCTGTAGACCCAAGGAAGGCACATGAGGGTGCATGTGTGAGAGAGAGGGAGGGAGAAGTCGGTAGAAGTTGAGAGAGAGAGAGAGAGAGAGAGAGAGTAGTCAATATGCAATAGACGGGGGAGAAAGAGATAGACTGTCGGCATGCCACCGACAAGGTAGAGAAGACAATTCCTCCCTTTAACTTACGCTTGCCATCTCACCCTCATCCTTTTTCCATCCTCTCTAGATTCTCTCTAATCATCCATTTTTTGGACATCGTGCACATTTTGGCTTCATACTATACTGGCTCCTCTGTTATTTTAATCCATTAGAATCTCACGAGATCCCTCTGCTCCTCACCTTTTGCTGCATTCATTCAAAGATCTCTGCACAATGTTTGAACACAGACACATGGTACATTGCGCTCTACATTCTCTGAGCTATACCCTAGGACTGGGTTTGTACGATGCATAGTGGTTCACTTATTCCAATTTAAAAAAGAAAAAGTCGGTTTGGTCTTGGCCCTGCTCCCTCCTCCTGTCGTCCCTCAACTGTAAACGCATTGCGTGCAGGAAAGGTGAGCGAGAGAAGGAGCCCTCTCAATGCGCGTCCTACTAGCAAGGGTCTCCTTGCTGTGAAAAAGCATGCGAAGACTTGAGGAAGAATCCTACAAAGATTACTAAAAATGGGAATTTTTGAAAATCGTGCTTGCATATAGCTACCTACATACCGGCTAACACTAAAAGAAACCCTATTACTCAATGGGATTCGGGCTTCCACATCAGCGTGAGAGAGAGAGAGAGAGAGAGAGAGAGAGAGAGAGAGAGAGAGAGAGAGAGAGAGAGAGAGAGAGAGAGAGAGAGAGAGAGAGAGAGAGAGAGAGAGAGAGAGAGAGAGAGAGTCGTGTAGGGACGCAACATCAGCTACCACCTCCTTTTTTGAGACCATGCTGATGCCATTTCCAATGGCGGCCTTGCCCTTGAGGGAGACGACGCATTTGTGGGAATCTGCACCATAGAAGCATAGACGCAACACCTCCCTTTTTCCTCAGCCCCCGCCCCCACCCATTCGTGCTCCCCTACCTTCCCTGGCTGCCTTCCCCATCTCCTCTTCTCTCCGCCCTCTTCTGCAGCCTGCTGATCGAGAGAGAGAGAGAGAGAGAGAGAGAGAGAGAGAGAGAGAGAGAGAGAGAGAGAGAGAGAGAGAGAGAGAGATTTTATTATCGTCCTCGGAGGTCAAATATGACATTGGGACCAAAGTTACATGTGATGTGGTATGTGTGTGGTTGATGAATGACTCGATGCTCCAAAATTGTGGTGATGAGAGTTGCAATGGAGAGCCCACATTGTGGTTGGGAGAGGAACATGTGTAGGTCTAACTCATGGTTAAAAATGTGAGGGAAGCAAGTTCGGATGAGAGAGAGAGAAATGAAATGTTATATTAATGTCTTCGAAAGGCCAAAATGACATATGAGACCAAAAAGTTACAATTGGTGAATCTGATATCATGTCTGAGAGAGAGAGATAGTGTGCATGTATGTCGCACGTGTCAATGCAAGGAACTTGCTGATACACAGTGTGCGAGCCACAAATGGCTCCAAGCACACAACAAGCCTAAACTAGTAAGCTCAAAGATGGCGTTAGTGTGTCACTCACCGCTCTACGCTTCTTGTCGTGGAGGATTCCTCGTCGCGAAGAAGAGGGAGACGCTGCTACGCCGCGCTCAACCACCTCGCCGCCGTCGTGCCGCCACAATGCTCGATCGCACACTCTCTCTCTCTCTCTCTCACACGCATACACACACATAAGGAGATGAAGAAGAAGAAGATGGAGATGGAGATGGAGCACTCTTCAATTGCACAAATGAGAGAATGAGTGATTTTTAGGTTTAGTTGACTTTTATATGAGCTTGCCCCATTCACACTTGGGCGCCCATGCTTAGCCAACTAATCCCTTGAATGTTCCAGTTAGAGTGCGCCTCTCATCGGCGATCACTCTTACCCTTTTCTATTGGACCGACAAGCCCGGTACCTGACTCTACCAAGTAAATAATACAACGTGCGTCGTAGGTGATAGGGTGTCTGTGTATGTCGCACGTGTCAATGCAAGGAACTTGCCGATACATTGTGTGCGAGCCACAAATGGCTCCAAGCACACAACAAGCCTAAACTAGTAAACTCAAACATGGCGATGGTGTGTGACTCACCACTCTACGCTTGCTGTCGTGGAGGATTCCTCGCCACGAAGAAGAAGGAGACGTCGCTACGCCACGCTCAATCACCTCGCCACCGTCGTGCCGCCGCAATGCTCAATCGCACACACACACTCTCTCTCTCTCTCACGCATACACACACACACAAGGAGATGATGAAGAAGAAGATGGAGATGGAGCAAGAGCACTCTTCAATTGCACAAATGAGAGAATGAGTGAATTTTAGGTTTAGTTGACTTTTATATGACCCCCATGCTTAGCCAACTAATCCCTTGAATGTTCCAGTTAGAGTGCGCCTCTCATCGGCGATCACTCTTACACTTTTCCTATTGGACCGACAAGCATGGTACCTGACTCTACCAAGTAAATAATACAACGTCCGTCGTAGGTGATATGGTGTCCGTGAGCCGTGAGGGTTAACGATAGATAGATTTTATTATCATCCTCGAAGGTCATATATGACCTATGGGACCAAAGTTACATGTGATGTAGTATGTGTATGGCTGATGAGTGACTCTCGATGCTCCAAAATTGTGGTGATGAGAGTCGCATTGGAGAGCCCACACTTTGGTTGGGAGAGGAAAGTGTGTAGGTCTAAGTTATGGCTGAAAATGCGAGAGAAGCAAGTTTGGATGTGACCAAAATCTGAGCACTCTAGTAGTGTGTGGTACTTAGACTCTCAAACTTGCAGTGAGCATAATGTGCACAATTGATTTGACTCTTCTCCATTGCCCCAACGCCCTATCTCGCATCGAAGGAAATGGGAGCTAAGCCGAATGGCTGCGATAATGCATATCGCCGTCAAGGGGATAGGCTCGAGCATGTAAGTGTGAGTATGGTTTTCTCTTTCAGCGAAGAACATGGTTTTGTAGTTGGAGGGCAATATGTGTGGTGTAATGTATGAAGCGTGACCCACCGGATTTCTCCCAAGCCGTAATACATTGGTGTTGTAGAAAAGCCTCATTCACTTGGGAGTCAATCGAAGCATCATGTAGCAAGTGTGATGCATCCCATCTCCCAAACCACTTCTTTATGTCTTGCATCCATCCCGTGCTCAAGATCTTGCTTTTATGTGTCTTTTGAACTTTTTTGCTTGCTTCCCATGCAATTGTAGGAAGTCTATGTGAGGGGTTTTGACGCATCTTTATCATGTACTCCATAACCCTTTCCATGCCCATAACCTCAATTGGAAGACATCCCGACTCAAGAAGTAGGAGCATATATGGTGTTTGTGTCTTCAAAGAAAGTTTGTAAGAAACCGCTTTTGGACATTCTCAAACTCTTTCCAAGTAGACTTTGAGATGCTCCCGGCCCACACTTCAACTCCATAAAGAAGAACCGGTGTCACCAATGCATCAAAAATATACTTCTTGAAAACCCAACACTTGATGTTTCCCGCATTACCATGTTTTCAAATGCATAATATGCTCTCTTTCGCGCTTCCAAACGACGCATAGCACATTCATGCCACTTGTGATTGGAAGGAACCTCAAGGCCAAGGTACTTAAAGCTCTCAACAACTTCAAGTGTCTCTTTGTTGTACACAATGCATGGCTTCTCCTTATGGTTGTTTTCACAAGCATAACCTTTGTTTTGGATTCATTCACAATCAACCCACTATGCAAGCAAAAGTTCTCAAGGACAACCATAAGCTTTTGTGCATCTTCTAAAGTGTGTGCTAGAAGCACTACATCGTTTGCATACAACAAAAGCATGATTACCGCATTGAAAATAGTGACCTCTTCAATGCCTTCTTCTTGCATAAAGTCAAGTACCATTTGTTCCAGTTGATCGATGCATAGACCAAAGAGAGTTGGTGACAATGGACATCCTTGTTTAACCCCAATAGTGCTTACAAAAAATTTCTAAAATTTATCTTCCCATGCGCAATTGACAAATCACCTTCTCATAGATTCGTGAAACCGCAAGCATAAACTCACTTGGCACTTGGAGTTCTTCCATCCTTCTCCACAGATTGTAACGTGGAATCATATCAAAGGATTTCTTAAAGTCCACAAAACAACAGTCGCCTTTCTTTCAATCGACTTTTCTTCATGAGAACACGAAGAGTGACAAGATGATCAATGATGCTATGGCATCGACGAAAACCCGTTTGTCCCTTTACATGCTTGTCATTATCTTCAGCCCAATCACTCAATTTCATCTCCATTATGCACCCAAACAACTTTGCCATAAGATACCCAATCATTATAGTCCGGTAGTTGTTTACATTCTTTACATTCCCTCCTTTATGCAAAGGCTTAACCCAATTAGTACTCCAATCATAAGGGATACCATGTTGAAGTACAAGGTTGAACATATCACACATCCACTCATGGGTAAAATCCCCCGTCCATTTGATAATCTCCAGCTTGATATCTTGAAGATCTCCCGCTTTGCGAGTGGCCAACTTTTCAAGCCCACCACATACATCCTCAATAGTAAAAAAAGAGGGCATACATGGGAGTGAACCATAGAATAGCATTTTTCCAGTATTTGCTTGGTCATATAATTGCTTACAATATGTGTACATATCCACAAGACTCAAGTTACCAAAATTTTCAACCCGCTTGTTCCTCAAGTTTTTCCAAAATGTTCCACATGCATGTGCCTTTTCTTGGACTTGAAAACGTTGTTGCTTTACTTCCCATCTTCTTATCTTCTTTTGAATCAATGCTTTATATGTATGCAAATGACTTTGATAGTTGTCTTTGTCCATAGTTGCATCACGCTTTATCAAGGACTTTTGAGCATCTTGACATTCTTTATCAAACCACCTTTCGCGTGATCTATCTTTGTTGATACCATGGAGATGCTTTATAGCAAAGCATTCTTCGGCACAAGAACAAATAACTTTCTTGAAAGCTTCCCATTTAGTTTCCAGTGGTGCATCGTATTGAAGCTTCTTCATCCATAATTTTTGCTCAACCATTCCAATGTACATTGGTGCCCGTTTGAAATCCATACATAGTGATAATTTCTCTTTCCTTTGGCTGAGATTATCGTGCTTAGTTGCTTCTCCACATGAAAGGTCAATACATAAGATGCGATGGTTGGATCCCAGGGTCCATTGGCCAAACATAAAACTCTTTATGCAATACATGATGGCTTCGGAGAGTAGCATATAGTCAATCACACTGTCCCCATTATGTCTCCTACATGTAAATCCATTGGTTCCACTCCACAAAGATACACCATTGGTAATGAGCATACCCGTGCTATTACACATGTGTAAAAGTAACTTTCCATAGTGATCCGACTCTTTCTCATCCATTGAAGAACGATCGTACAAGTGAACTTCCTCCAACTCCCTTGAAATGTACGGCATATCAAATTGTTGAGTATCATGTTGCAATGTTTTTGTGCGAGCATTCATATCCCCAAATACAATAACATTACCTTCACCTTTGAAATAAGCAATGTCCTCTTCTAAATCAAAAAATGGATTATCTCTATCCATACAAGCATAAAAGGGGAATCATGATGAGGAATGCAGCAACCGGCTACAAAAATGGGTGCTCTTTTTTGTGTCATAATTTTTAGCCATACATAACGTTTGTACTTGTCATCTTTCACAATTGATACAAAATCTTCCAATCCCTTCTTAACCATACATACTACCCCTCCTTGTCCTCTTTGTTGCTTAAGATTCTTTGACCACATTAATGAATGTACGTTGTAATTCTCCAAGCCGTTAATCCTTTGTGTATCATGCTCCCAAGTTTCAACAAGAAGTACAACATTGGCTTTGCTTGTTAGTTCATCAATGCCAACCCCCGCATTCCATGGGTATCCATTACAATTCCAAAAGCATTTTCAATTGTAACTCGATCTCATAGGTTACACATCCCTATTTGCTCGAGGGACTTGCCTCCTCCTTGGGCACATTTTCTTCATGAGAGATCTCCTTGTTTTTCTTATTCTTTTCCTCATATGTTTTGCGACGCATATTTTGTTGCTTAATAGTGCGATTTTCACATACAAAACATTTTGTATCCCTCAAATAGATTCAACTATTATCAAGGATAATCTTTCGCTTAGTCTCATCCGGCATGGTGCATACAATTGGTCGTTCTCCCAAGCGAGGAGCTCCTTGCTTCCCTACTCTATGTGCTCCATAGACCATAACTCCAGACATGCCAAAGTGGATTTTGAAGAAATCTTCGATAACAATGGCAAGAGAAGGAGGTGTCTCTAGCTTCTCTTCGGGAATTCCACGAATAACAATGTTCTTGGAACGTCACTCCCTTTCCTTCAACTCCTCCACATCCACATTCTCAACATTCTTTGTTTGAACTATATCTTGCATGAGTGAGGAATTAGAAACCCCATTGCTACCACATACATCAGCCCAAGACTTGTTTGTGTATACATTTTTCATGTCGCATACATCCCAGCTCATGATGTCAAATTTCTCCTGTTCCAATACATGGTCATGCTCTACTTTGCTCATCCGCTCCTTCAAAGCATTCAAGTCCATAAGAGAGCGTTTACATTCCTTGAATTCTTCTTCAAGGTGCATCAAATGTGTTGTTTGCATCTCAAGTGTCCTCTTGAGATTCTCATTCTCAACCACAAGTACCCTTAGTATGCCATTCTCCATTGCAATTGCTCGTCGTAAGTCTTTACCTTGTTTGTTTACGGTCTCTTGCAATGATACCAAGTATGCCATGATCATGGTTTCTGATGTCGCTGGTTGGGTGGTTGTGTTGCTATCTCCACACTTAAGAGATTTTGAATCATTTTTCACAATGGTTGTGGACCTTGTTGAAGAAGAAGAACCCTTGCGAGTGCCGGAAGACATTGCATGTAAAATAAGAGATGAGAGTCAATTTTTCTGAACTTGTTCACTTCGGAAATACTGTTATAAAAATGCATTTCATAACTCTGAAAATTTCTATGTTTACATCAATGCATAGAGGGCTTTGTGCTCTTCGATTGAGGCTATAGATTACTTAAATCGGAGTTCGGATGAAGAAGTTATGATCAAAAGAATGAACTGCTGTCTACTATGTAAAAAAAACAGCTACGTTTTTTTATTAGAGAGAGAGAGAGAGAGAGAGAGAGAGAGAGAGAGAGAGAGACGAAGCATTCGAGGCGCTCTCCCTCTCAACGTGGCCCACCACCCCTTTGTTGCCCTGCTCCTTTACCCTCCAAAAAGGCACTGCTTTGCGCTTGGCCAATATCTACAACAAAAAACTGCTCAAGACTGCGAAAGAGCATGTTTATGAAGGAGAGAGAAGTCAATGAGCGATAGCGAGAGCTTTTTGGATATGATGCAGAGAAGGTCGGTGAAGGGGGGCGAGAGGGTTTGGAACGACTAGAAAGAGAGAGAGCTTTGCCTCGTTGGTGTGTTTTGGGGGGGGGGGGGGGGGGGGGGGGGGGAGAGAGAGAGAGAGCATTCTCCCTTGAAATCACCAAGCGAAGATCTCAAAAGATGCCTCAACTTAGTCTTTTTCCAAAATTGTTCACACATACAGCCTCTACAATTACTTTGCTTGCTTCTCGCGTCGAACTCAGCCTTCAGGCTTCATACCAGCACAAATTCCCGCGTTCCCTGTATGAAAATTTTGCTGCATTTTGTCATGCTTTCATTTGTATCATCATTTGTATCATCAGCATTTTTCCCAAGTGTTTCCATGGCTGCTGACGCTTCTCCTTCTCCTTCGCAGAAAGAGTAGTATAAAAGAAGTTCTTTGTCGCAAACGGGGCGCTTTCTGATCACGGCGATGGTGATTTTATTGGACGTGGTGGCGGCGCGCACCCTCATCAAGCTCTGCTGACAGCTCCGGCCAAGCTCCGCCATCCTCAGCGTCTTCTTCTTGCATTTTTGGCTCTCGAGATGCGAAAACTCGCGCAGGCAAGCTATCATTTGTCTGTTCGAGTCGACAGAGTTCAAGAAAAACCGCAATTTTTTACATTGTGAATTGCACAGCGATCTACCTCCGCCAGCATCCTCTCTTGTAAATCTGTTGAAATTCTGCAGTGGTTAGGGCTACCTACCATGAAAAGTTGCATATGGTAGCCGCTTGAGAGATCTTTTCAACGTGAATTGAAACTTTTGCGCCAACCTCTCTATTGTAGGAGGAGGTTTTGACGCTAACATCCGACTTCAAAACTCAATATCAACTTCTTTGGCGATCTGCATAGTTTTCATGCAGCAAGCTTTCCCTCAAAAGTGCAATTAACTTTTATGGTGGCAATCTTACTTTTTGTGTGGGGATTTTGGGGTCATCTGTGCATTAAAGGGAAAGATGTACTTGTTCTTCCCGAATTGCATGTAGACAGTTGCAAACAAGCCTCTTTTTGTGTGGCTGGAGGAAATGTCACCTGTGCACACTCGTACTGGAGGGAGATCAGGCCATCATCATTTCCTCCGCCACCAGCTCTACTACCCTAAATCGAAGAAAAGGGGTCGTGATAGGAGAAGTGCATCTCAAATAGCCAAGATGCTTCGTCGGGTATGGACTGGTCTCTTGGTGGTTTGCTTTTATTGCAGTATTATTTCTTTATCTGTTGTAGCAAGATAAACTATAGAGTTATAAGTGGAGTGGCAAATGAAACATCGATACCGCTTTGGTCGACATATTCCTTGTATGCTTGCTCGGTTTTAATTTACAACTTTTCCAATGCTTCTGAGAAACACGACTTAGTGCTTTGTATGCTTTCCACCAACTTGAGAATCTTAAAATGAGTCTTTCGCAAAGTTGCATGGGTTGGCTGGGTTATTGCTGGAAATGTTATCAATGTATTCACAGTAGGCTATTTTGTTGGCAGCAGAGTCCAGGTTCAGAAGGGATAATTCTACAGAAATGCTTTATTTATTGCATGTATTTGACTGAAGCTGCAATAAAGTTCTTGGTTTCAAAGGTTATTTCGTTTCAAAGGTTATTCAAGAAAAATGCTTTTGGACAGCTCAAGTGTGTGGTGGGCTCTTGCGTTTACAGCAATAACCACGTTCTTCAAGAGTGTAGCTAGCTAGGTGAAGAAGTGTAAGCTGTATATTATTTGCGGTTCATTATGGAGGGTACTTCCTTATTAATTCATGTGCTATGGGACATTTTAGTGACCAGGATAAATATATCTACCTGCTTGCTCATCAGTGTTACCTCGTTCTTTGGAACTAATCTTATTAATGCTTGGCATTTAATTTGATTGGCTGTTTGCTAGGGACGCGCTGTGTCATCCACTACTTCTACCCGGGAGCCAAATGCTCAAAATCAGGTTGAGTTTTCTTTATGTAGCATTGTAAAGACCTGTTATTTACTTGAAACTTTGCCTTGCTTACCGGGCTCCCAATTATTCACTCCCTTTATTGTGGACTGATCCATGAATTTCACAGCCAGCAGCCAATTTGCGGCGGTCTTCTAGAAAAAGGAGGCCGGCTACTCATAGAGAGTACATTTCATATAGTGACAATGAAGACGACTTTGAGGTGGTGAGTGCTTTTCCTTTGTGGCAAAGATTTAGTTTTTCTGGACTGTCTGAATCAAAGAGAGGGGCAAAAGCAAACCCGACTTGCTGATGTATGTAGTTACATTTCAACAGTCGAGATATCTTTTGGTAATAGTAGTTAGGTTTAGGTTGGTGCTTGGTAATCTATTTGCAGTTAACAAGGGTTGAAATCTAGTATCAGCTAATGATGCACCGATATTCTTTGCAGACCAGGACATATAGGCAGCCCCGTTCTGGAAGGAATGAAGCAAAGTCTAGTCAAGATGAAGATCAGGCCCAGCCAAGAAGAGAAGGGCTCAGGCCCCGCAGAGAAACTAGACGTTTAAGTCAGAGCTCTCCTCAATCCTCTGAAGAGGAGGAACAAGGCTCTTCTGAGGAAGATGATGTTGAAGACGAGGGTGAAGATGATGGTGACATTGGTGATGAGGAAGAGGAAGATCAAGACGAGGATGAAGAAAATGAAGAGGAGGAAAGAGAGGAGGAAGAGAGGGAAGACGAAGAAGATGAAGAGGGAGAGGGAAGAAGACGCTATGCTTTGCGCAATCGAACAGAGGTTCAACGTTTCTCACCACAGCACGAAGATAGGCCAGTCCATCAACAAAGACCCATCTCCAAGCCATTTTCCTTTCAAACCGGAGTGAAGCGCAATCGAGATGGAAAGCGACTCACTTCAAAGGCTGAGAAGAGGTATCGATCATCTAGGGATGCTGACTCGGACGACTCTCTGTTGATTGATGAGATTGTTCAGAGTCAAGGTCCACCATGGTTGAAGGGAGGATCTCTCTCTGGTCCATCATGGCCTTTCGGTGGCCTTGATTTATCAGGGTTTCAAGGTAGAGGTATGAGTGCCGGAGGTACTCCTTGGGGTCATTCTGGTGATCAGTGGGCAGGTGGAATTCCTACGGCGGGCCTGAGTCACAAAGGTGGAGCTGACATCCAACCTTTGCAGGTAGATGAATCTGTAACCTTTGATCAAGTTGGCGGACTTGCAGATTATGTGCAGTCTTTAAAGGAAATTGTGTTTTTTCCGCTCCTTTACCCAAATTTTTTCAAACATTATGGGATTAAACCTCCAAGAGGCGTTCTGCTTTGTGGACCTCCTGGGACAGGCAAGACATTAATAGCAAGAGCACTTGCTGCTTCAGCATCTCGTGCAGGACAAAAAGTCAACTTTTACATGCGTAAAGGAGCTGATGTTCTCAGCAAATGGGTCGGTGAGGCCGAAAGACAACTGAGGTTGCTTTTTGAGGAAGCTCAGCGGAATCAGCCTTCCATCATCTTTTTTGATGAGATTGATGGCTTGGCTCCAGTTCGGTCAAGCAGACAAGAGCAGATCCATAATTCCATTGTCTCTACGCTTCTTGCTCTTATGGACGGTTTAGATGCCCTTGGGCAGGTAATAGTTATCGGTGCTACGAACAGAGTTGATGCTATCGATGGAGCTTTGAGGAGACCTGGAAGATTTGATCGAGAGTTGACGTTTTCTTTACCTGATTCAAAGGCCAGGGAAGAAATTCTGAAGATTCATACAAGACCTTGGAAGGAGCATTTGGATGATGAGTTGTGTAAGGAACTTGCGGGTGCTTGTGTTGGCTATTGTGGAGCGGATCTCAAGGCTCTGTGTACTGAGGCAGCTATTGGAGCTTTTCGGAAAAGGTATCCACAGGTTTACACAAGCAATGATCCACTGCTTATTGATGTAAGTTCTGTTCAAGTGAAGCGTCTGGATTTTCTAGAAGCAATGTCTACTATAACACCAGCTGCGCAAAGGGGTACCCTTGTCCAGTCTATGCCCCTGTCTTCCATTGTGTCTCCTTGCTTGCAAAATCAACTAACATGCATCCTGGATAGCGTTTCGCGAATTTTTCCGATGAATAAAAACGAAGGTAAATCAAAGTTTCCTGCTGACACTGAGGATGCTGATCAGCTAGCTGCATTTTCGACCCTTCGATATGGATCATCATTTCCATTTGTCTATCGGCCGAGACTTCTGATATGCGGAAAAGAAGCAGCTGGCATGGTGAACATTTTGGAAAGACATTTCTTGCAAATAACATGTTGCAGGTACACATTAGTGGACTAATATTTTGTGCTGGTTCAAATAGGAACACATTGGTCCGGCTGTCCTGCATGAGTTGGAAAAGTTTCCTATCCATTCAATCTCTTTGCCTTCTTTGCTTGCGGATATGAGCTCAAGATCTTGTGAAGAGGCACTTGTGAGTATTTTCCGAGAAGCCAGGAGAACAACTCCTGCTGTGCTGTATTTACCGCAGATTGATTTATGGTGGGATACTGTAAGCATCATTTACCAAAAATATGTGCTTAGCTTCCGAGCTAACTTAATGGTATGAGAATGTGGATTTCATAAGTATATATCTCATGCTAAAGTCCATGTGCATGTAGGCAAGCTCTCAACTGAGAGCAGTTCTGTCGATGCTTCTAGCAGAATTTCCTTCAAATTTGCCAGTATTATTTTTGGCAACAGCAAAGATACCTCAAGTTGAAGTTGAAGAACAAGTGGCCACTGTCTTTGGTAGCTCCATGTAGGTATTTCAAGATTTGTACACTGTTTTAAGCTGTATGCACATTTGTTAATAATCTGGTTACCAATGAGTTTGTTTGTTTTTATCATAGGAAATGATACTGGTAGTCATGCTTTATGCTAGTAGAATTGTACCAGGTTTATGCCAAAACTTTTATTTGCCTCCTGTGTGGCTTGAAATCTGGTAACTTTCCATACATTGCTTAGCCAGAGCGACTGCTCCTTGTAGGGGGCTATTAGTTACTACATGTGACCAACCGAGGCCAAGGCATGTGGCAACTCTGTATCTCAAGCAACCTGCAGCAAAATAAGTTCCTTAGTACCCTCTTCCACATGTGTGAATCCCAGGAGGTTTCCTTGTTTTGTTTGCACTCTACTAAAAAGACTCAAGTTAAAGAGTTGAATTTCAACAGCCATGCTACACGTGGTGGCCTTCCTATAGGCTAAAGACTATGAACCATCTGTACCATGGCTGAAGGTGCCAATATGAATGTCAAAATGCATGAAAGCTGTGTCAGCCTTAGAACATGGTAGAATTCCATATGCTCTTATGTGTATGTAGGGTTTGCATGTGGGAGCATATACTAGCTCTAAGTTCTAGTCCGCTGTAAGGCCTTCTAAAAACATTTTTAAGTTAATAATGCTTTGTTTTATCTAGTTTTGTTTTGTAGCAAACAAAGTGATTTAGTTAGTTTGTTTGTTTGTTTTTGTTTTTCTTTTCTTTTCTTGTGTCCCTTGCTTTTATAGTTTTAGGAGTGCTTTATTCCCTCTTATAATTTGTGAGTTCAGACTATTCTGAACTTATGAAGGTATATATAGTGTTATGCATGATGGAGCTGGTGGCGATTATCACAACTTGGTGACGTGGCATGACTTGACTGTATCAAAAGAGGAGAGGAAGAGACGACTGAGCCTGGAGAGGAAGGGCTGATTGAGACTGGACCAGAGCTGGAGCCGTGCTCAGCCTCCTCAAATTGCGGCGTCTTTCACGCTGCTGATGACATGGCACTGTATGGCAGGGCTGACGTGGCACTATATGGGCTTGGGTGACCTGGCAGGACCTACGTTGGGTTGCTTTTGGTGCTAGTTATGAAAGAAGTGCACTTTTTAAGCTTTTGGGCACTAGTTTTAAAAGCTTAGAGCTTTTCGGGGGCTTTGTAAAGCGGACCCACTTGCCTTTAAGTATGAGCCGAGTGTGAGGAGTAAGTTTACGAGCGGGCCCACGCCGGCAGTTGTGCACACAACTCAAGCTAATAGAAAGTACCGCAAGTGCGCCTATGTTAGGGGCGAATGCATCTGAGTGGGGAACTCTCTCCACTATGTCTTGTCTCCTGTCCCTTTCAGTTCAAGTTTGTTGTTTTCGATGTGTTCGTCATGTTGTTGTTCTGTTTTACAGCCTTATTTGGTGACTTGCCAATTTTAGTGGTATTGGAGAACCAGTTGATTCTTCTCCTATGGAGAGCCCAATCTGATGATTGATTTCTACAGCAATCGAACTTAGTTCCAACCATTGAATTGAGAGCTTTTGCTACGCATGGATCCAACACATCCTTGAAATTCCAACGAAGAGGAGTATGAGTATGTGGAAGAGGAAGTCAAAGACGAGGAGGCAGAAGCGGATGATGATGAGAAGAAGTACACGCAGAGCATTCTACGGCATTATTAAATCCTGCTGACCTTCAAGATTGGGCTAGGCAAGCCAAAGTCTACCTTTTTGATCGAGCGTCTTTTTACTTATTCTGATGATCCACAAGGTATGCAAAACACATGAAGGTTCAACAGATGAACATAGTCATCGGCAATGGAAAAGATTGGTTCACCCAAAGTCTAAAGTCAAAGCGAAGGGGAAATTGACCAAGGCTTCAAGGAATAAGAAGGGATTCAACTCAATTGTTAGCCAATAGCAGATTCAACAGTCATTGCAATGAAGATGCAGCCGATGCGCAGTTGCCAGCATTGGGCATCATTGTTTCTCTGCTTTTTGGTCAAGAACCTTGCGTACTCAGATATGGCAGCCAAGAGTTGGATGTTTCAATTAGGTGCGTCGGGCCTTGTGGAGTAGGTGCGGTGCTTTTGGACTATATGGCACAAGGATGTGTGATTTTGGACGATATCACATTGGTGTGTGTGCTTCTGGGCCACATGGCATGGGTGCTTTTGGCACATATGGAGCAAAGATGCTTGGTTACATGGGCCCCAAGAACGTATGGAGCTATGCCTAGTATGTTCGGGAACCCTCATACACTCTATTAGAGTGGGTTTAGTTTAGTGTACGGAGGAGGAATGCCTCCAACTTTTGGCACGACTTTTGAGGCTGCATACGTACGATTAATTGACACCTTTGAAGACATAGAAGGATTAAGGATTTAAAAGGAGAAGATAAGAGTGTACAGTTTGATGCTTTTCTAGGGCCTCGTGATGATCCTTTTCTTTCTCGACGATAGTCCTGCGATCTTTGGAATACATTAATGCCTCTGACTTGAGCTTTAAGAAAGTACCTGCTAAAATCGTCCACTAACACCAACATGAATAAAAATCCATTGAAGGATGAAACAAATATAGGTCCCCATAACTCTGCATGAATTAGCGCAAGTGGCTTCAAAGCACGATTCTAGTCCTAGTTTTGGAAAGGCCTTTCCATGTTGCTTGCCCAACTAATAAGAATTGCAAATGCCTGATTGAGAGCGAATGTTTGACAATTCCTCCATGGGAGGCTCCTAGCTACCTTCTACAATTGCATTCTGTAGTTGTTTGTAGTTCAAATGGCCAAATCTAGCAAGTGACAATGAAGAAGACCCTGCTCCATGAGAAAGAAGAGCAGTGAACTTGAAGAGAGACCGTTCTCGCCCACCATGTGCAAGAACAAATGTGTAAGGTGTAGCGGAATGAATGTTTGAACTTTGCTCAAGATGAGTGCTCTGAACTGTGCTCAAGGTTCCTTTTCGTTCTTATGGAAGGGAGAGCCTTCCGTTCTTAATGAGAGAGTGCAATGATCACAGACAAAGTGAATGGACACTGTGCGTGCAAGTGTATGAGACTGAGAGATAGAGAGAGAAGAGAATACGACACCAGAGACGTTGTAAAACGCTCCTCCGAAGGCCCCACTCTCTATGGCCAGAGCGGTCTACTTATGATTGCACAAATCTCTACAATGCTTGGACTTGCCGACGATGTTGACGACGATGAGGACGACAACGAGACGGGCTGAAATCTGGAAACTGAAATTTGCAAATCTTGTATCTGCTGAATTCTGACTCTTATGTCAGTGACAATGTCGATGGCGACGATGCGATGACGACGCGTTGAAAACGCAGATGCTGAAATCTGCGTTTTTTCGGGCTGAAACTATAAACCTTGCGGAAACTGACCGTGCGGCGAGGAATTGCTGCGGGAAGGTGAGATCTGCGAGGTTTGGGACTTTATCTGCGGTGTCTAAGGGCTGAAAACTGAAAACGCTGATGGTTCTTGATGTTCCGTCGTGGTGAATCTGCAAAACGCTTGGTGATGATGCAGATGCAAAAACGCTAGGGCTGAAAATCTGCAATTTGTCGCCGGTTGTTTTGCAAATGCAAAACGCTAGGCTTCTTGTTAAGTCTTCTGTCGCCAGGGATCTGCAAAATCAAAAACGCTGGCTGATCTGCTCCAAACGCTAGGTGGTTGCTGTGGAGCAAAAACGCTAGGGCTTGGGGTTCTGCTGAGAAGTTGCATCTTGAGCGAACGCTCCTGCTGCCTCTTCTGCCAAATAGTGCTAGCTTTGATTTGCTTATATACAAACTTAGCAAAATTGCCCTACCTACTTTCCAACAAAAGTCACTTAAAAATAATAAGTGAAAAATGTCAAAAATAGGGAAAATAGGTTAAATGCACTGGAAAATTCCCCTGAAGGATTTTGATGGATTTTGATGGGAATGCTTATGATCATGCTCTGTGCAACTAGAGAATATGCATCTACACTAGGCGACTGTGTATGCATGGTCTACGAATAGACTCACAAAAGTGCCAGATCACTTCTAATCTAGATTGACCGGATTGTCTGAACCCTTGTCGTGCTGTAGCTTGTCCACGGACACATAGGGTTGGATGTGTCACGTGACATCCCCTCCTTTTCAAAGTGAGGTGAAACCGGCCTGTTTAATCCAAAAAGGGCGGTAGACCTTAGACTTAAACCTTATTTGCTTTCACCCATTTAATTTGTCGCCCACTTTACCTGTACTTTCAAGACACAACATAGGGGAAAGGGATACAGGCTGCTAGATTGCACCTGTATGAGAAGACCGACACCAAATTGGCCCCTAAATAGGCGCCCCTTTCGGTATTTCTTTATTCTTTAAAAGAGGGAATAAACGTTATGGTTCCCTACAAGCTGCCCCGCACAACCTTGGCTGAATTTCAAATGTTTTGGCCTGATGTTGGCAGCATAACTCTACTAGGACCCTTCACAGTCAGTATTCCCACGCATTGGATGACTTTCCCGACGCATACAGACACTTTGCAAAACCTGGCGAGAATCTGCAGCACGCTGAATTCTCTGTTTTCTGCCCCGATAATGTGCCAGATCACTTGTACAGCGGTCCCCTCGCGTCCCCAAACCTCCTGGGGGTATTAGGGTCCGTTTAGGGCCAAAACCCTAAACCTGCAAAAATACACAGCAGGCTGTAATTCACTGTTTCGGGCTCCGTTTTGCGTGCCGGTCGCATTCGTAGCAAGTCCTCGAGCTCCCGCACCTGTAGGGCTACTTGCCCTTTGAATCGGACGAGATTTCGCACGTGAAACCTCTCCGAATCACCTGTACCTGCGGGGGATTAGCCGCTAGCTAATCCAGTACTTGTGCAAGAGGCTCTTGCCTCCGCAATCGTGCATGAATCCACACAACTGGACATTGGTCAATTGAAAAACCCACTAGAGGGGCATAACATACTGCCATAGGGGAGAGAGAGGGTAGTACGTAGCGTGCAGGGCATCACTCCTGGCACCGCACTGTACATAAGAGGGAAGGGAAGCACTCCATAGCTCTCAACCTGTTGACAGAAGCTTGAAAATGAGCCTCCTTCCTCTAAAATCAGCGCCACTTCTTCATGCATGAGGAAAGTGCACAAAATGTGCCACTTGGCACATTTACAGGCCATTTCACGTTTCGGGGTTGCCGCCTAAAAACCTCCCGACCGGTTGCCCAGTTGACTTCACGGCAGAGTAATAAAATGTTCCCCTTGTCATTCCGGAGATAATGACGCGAACACATTTTCAGGTCCCAAAATAGCAATTCCCTAAATTTTAGGAGATGTTGCCATTGTATCTTTCTAGGTCATCTGACCCTCTTTGTACACTGCAGCCACACCAGGAACTGAAATGTAGCCTCTGTAGCAAAGGATTCCACTTTGGCTAGTCAATGACCCCACTTTGGCTAACCATAGTCCTTGTCCAACCTTAGTGCTCGCTTGCCCTCAGGCCTGGACTCCCTCTGAACAGTTCCACACTAGCTATGCAATGCAGGGCAGTTAGATTTCCTGAGGGGTGTTTCCAAAAAGTGAAAATAAATAAATAATAAGAAAGAAATCAATAGAAAGGATAGATAGTAGTCACACGCTGGTGACATACCCCCCTCTTGAAATCTCAAACGTCCTCGTTTGCATCTATGTCGTACATGCTCACAGTCAACACTGGTGTATTCAACACCTGTCGACACATCTACGACACATACATGCTCATTGTCAACCCTGGTGTATTCAACACCTCGTCGACACATGTATTGCCTGCGTGTGAACCCTGTCCCAATGACATAGTGGTAGCTGCTTCGCACTCTGCCATTGCTTTGAGTCATTAACTTTCCAATGACAAAATGGTAGCTACGCATTTTGCCACTGTCTTTTAGTACACGTTGGATCCATTAACACTTTCGAGCATATCCAAACCGACAGTTTAAGAATGCAGTTACACATGTACCCTTTAATAGAAGCAATTACTGTATCCTTGACAAACTGACAAGAAATACTCACTTCTATAGCACTAACGAAACTTTTGGACTTTCCACAAGAGCAATTGCCAAACTGACAATCTGTACAGCTCTAACATTCATGTAACATGTACTTGATTTGAGCTCACTTAAAATACCATGTACATCATTTCTTTCAGAAGCCATTGTCACACTGACAATCCATGTAGCTCTGAAACTCAAGGGGTCAAGGTAGGTTGTAAATCGAAGGCTTCAAGGTAAAGTGATAACACAGTTGGTGACTCTGCAAGTTCACCTTCTTCCATCTACTTAGCATCCATTGGTGGATAGTTTCTGAACTTCACCAAGTAACGCCTAGCAACCTTGCCTTTCACTTTTCTTTCTTTATGTGCCAAAATCTGTTCCGGGACCAAGATCTCGTCAAGTTCCTCGACTTCCGGCTGATCTTCAGCTGGCATATCCTCTGGCACATCACCCACATAGGGTCTGAGAAGACTCACATGAAACGCATCGTGAATCTTCCAACTCTCAGGCAATTTTAGCCTATATGCAACATCATTGATTATGTCGCATACTTGAAAAGGCCCATAGTAACGCATGCTGAGCTTTGGAAACAGTCTTTCCTTGCCCTTCATCTTCTTTAACCTTGCCTTTTCAAAGCGTAGAAGCACTCAATCACCAAGTGAAAATACCACTTCACGACGGTGACGATCAGCTGCTTTCTTTTGCTTTGCTTGACTCTTTTCTAAGGCCACTTTGACCTTCTTGTACATTTCATCCATGTCCTGAACATACTTGTCTGCTTCAAATATCTTGTCCTTTGTATGCAGTATGGGAGGAACTTTCTTGCCACCTTCAACTATCTCAAAAGGTGCCTTGCTAGTTGATGAATGCACTGTATTATTGTATGCATACTCCACCAATGGCAAATATTGCTCCCACTTTCCTTTATGCTCTGACACATAGCACTTCAGCAGATCTAAGACAGTAGAATTTTCCTCTTCTGACTGCCCATCTGTTTGAGGATGAAATGACGAAGAGAATTTGAGGGTTGTGCCCATATTCTCAAACAAGCCTCTCCAAAACAAACTTGTCATGCGTGGATCACGATCGCTAACAATCGATTGTGGCATGCCATGATACTTGAGAATATTGCTAATAAACAAGCGTGTCATCTGATCTGGCTTTATCTTCTTCTTGACAGGAATAAAATGAGCCTGCTTGCTGAATCTGCAAATGATAGTCCAAATACCATCATTTCCTGTCTGCGTTCTCGGAAGATCAAAGATAAAATCCATAGCAATACTTTCCTATGGTTTATCTGGAATAGGCAGTGGTTGCAATAACCCTGGTGCCTTTTGCCTGTCAAACTTGACCTTTTGGCATATTAGGCATTCTCGCACAAAGGCATCCACATCTCTTCTCAATGTAGGCCAATAGAAGAATGTCTCAACCGCTTTAACTGTAGCATCGATACCATGATGCCCTGCATACGGTGGGACATGACTCTCTTCCATAACTTTGCGTCGCAATGGCTTTGTGACACACAATCTGCCATGCATCATCATGAAGCCATCTTTGAGGAGATAGTGTTCATGACGTTGTCCATTCATTAGCTGCTCGAAGACCCTTGCAAAATCTTCATCATTTGCATACTGTTCCCTCATATCATCAAGCTCATGATGATAAGGAATTGACACAGCTGAAATTTGTGGCTTCCTTGACAACGCATCAGCCACAACGTTCTTCTTGCCTTCCACATGCACAATCTGAAAATGGAACATGGACAAGATATTTGCCCATCGCATATGCTTCTCAGATAGCTTTGCCTGTGTCAAGAAGTATCGCAAGGTCTGATGATCCGGTTGGACAACGAAATCTGCACCTAGCAGGTAGTGTTTCCAACTTAAAAGCGCATGAATCACGGCTTGCAGTTCTTTTTCATAGACCTGCATAGTCTTTTCTGGCCCTTGCAAGATTCTACTCTCATAGGCTCTACTACCCTGCCATCTTGCATTAGCACTGCACCAATGCTACTACCGCAGGCGTCGCACTGGACCACAAATGACTTCCTAAGATCTGGCAAAACAATGACTGGATCTGAAGTCATCTTTTCCTTTAAGAGATTAAAAGCTGAAATCTCTTTCTGTGTCCATCTAAAGGTGACTGTCTTCTTCGTAGAGCATGTAAAGGCGAAGCAATCTCAGCGAAATTTCGGATAAACCTTCTGTAATAGGAGCATAGTCCCAAGAAGCTTCGGACATCGTGCACCGTCTTCAAATCTGGCCATGACTTGATCGCTTCAACTTTTGCAGGATCCATTCTGACACCATCCTTTGAGACAATATGTCCCAGAAAGTGAATCTCTTCCAGAAAAAATTCACTTTTCTTTGCATTGATGAGCAACCTATGGCTGCGTAGCTCTTTGAACACAATGGCAAAGTGATGCCTATGCTCCTCTTCATTCTTTGAGTAACTATCATGTCATCAAAGAATGTACCAACAAACTGCTAGTGTGGACGGAAAATTCTGTCCATCATCCTATTAAACGTAGCAGGAGCAGTTGTGAGACCAAAGGGCATCACTAAAAATTCGTAAAGGCCAAACGTTGTTCTAAAAGCAGTCTTGTGCACATCCTCTGATCTAATGCAGATCTGATGGTACCCACTCTTTAGATCTATCTTGCTAAACATAGCTACTCCTTCTAATTTGTCCAGAATATCATCAATTCTAGGTATAGGGAACCTATTCTTGATGGTATTCTTGTTCAGTGCAAGGTAATCGATGCACATATGCCATGAGCCATCCTTTTTTTGCACCAAAAACATTGGAGAACAGAATGGAGATGAACTGGGTTGAATCAGCCCCTTTTCTAACAGCTCCTGTACTTGGCTCATTATCTCTTTTTGCTAAGCCGCACTAACCCTGTACGGAGGCTTATTTGGTGGGCTATTGCCTGGCACCAAATCTATCGCATGGTCCTCGGGTCTCTCTGGCGGTAATTGAGACGGTAATGAATCGGAAAAACAGTCACTATACTGTTGTAAAAACATTGACCTTTCTTTATCTAACACAGATAAATTTGATTCATCACAATCTGACACTTCACGTGCAAAAACCAAGTACGTAGAAAGATGCTTTTTCATTACAGAAGTAATAGCAGAAGCTGATACAGTGGGAATAGACTCCCCTTTAAGCTTTACATCCAGAATGTGAGTCTTTCCCCTGCTCTGTACAATGATCTTTTTGTTGTAGGCATCCATGATTTCCTGTACACGAAACAACCAAGGAATACCTAGCAACACATCACATCCGTCCAGTGGCTTGATGTAAAATTCTTCAACATCTACATAGGATTGGATATGTAGGCGCAACTTTTCGATGATAGGTGTCACAGCCTCTGTATGGCCAGGACATGCCAAACCTGCCTCTGCTGTATACCCCATCTCTTCAGGTCTGATTCCTAACTTTGAAGCCAATTCTGGGGAAATGAAGTTGGCTTTGGCACCTGGATCAAAGAAGATAAGCACTGTTTGATCCCTGACCTTTCCCCATGCTCTGCAAAGCTCACTTGCATATGAATTTGGCTTGTCGTCCACCATATCTGGCACTAGACGAGCCATGGGCCTCTTTCCTTTCCTGTCCTCCTTGTCTTCAGAATCAGCTGGCCTTTTCTTTTGAGGACAATTGTAAGCAATGTGGCCAGGCTGCTCACAGATAAAGCATTTGTTCTTTGACCTCAAGGCCTTCTTTTGCTCTTCCGACTTGCGAGGAAAACGTCTTTTCCATTTCTTTGCTGGTCCCTTTTCTGATTCAGTCGTAGCTTTGCCTTTCCCTGCGTTGGCTGGCTCCTGAGTCCCTTTAGGAACCTCATTGGGAACGTACTTCTTCGCTGAATTTTTCTTGGCTGATCCTTCCTTGACACCAGTATTAAATTCACAATCTTCTTCCTTGAGCAAACCATTGCCAGTGTTTGCTACCTCGATGAGCTGCGTCAAGGTAGTGACTTTGGTCTTCGTGCAGTACTTTCTCAATCCTTTGGGTAGGCCACAACAATATTTTTCAATCTGTTCTATCAATGGCACAAACCTATAGAAAGTTACTGGAAGTAGAGCTTTCCAAAACTTCCGGTTGTAGTCATCCAGATTCTTGCAAGTAGCAGCATTAAGCTGGTGCCATTCTGTCATGACATCTGCTTCAAAGTCATCAGATGACCATGCTGCTGCAAAAATATGCTTGAAGTAAATCCATGTGCACGGAGCTTGTTGCCCTTGAAGCAATAAAGTTGTCCACCATTGTCCCGCATTCCCTGTCAAGAAAGTGGCTGCCTTGCGGACCTTTGAAGCCTTTGTAAAGTTTCCCCCTGCATAGGCCTTGTCAAACTGTTGGAGGAATGAGAGAGCCTTCTTCCTATCATCAAACCCTGTAAAGATCGTGAATGTCACACCTTTGTCACCTTCTTTGTACGGAGTTGGCCTCTCCAGTGGCGTTAAGTTGTCATATGGAAGTGACTGAAACATGGGAACACTGGTAGGGTTCATATGTGTTCCTTGACCGCTATTAAGTTGACCTGGAAATGCCATATTTGGCTGTTGATTCGTAATTCCAGCCATACCAAAATTTGCCTGTGGCATCAAATTGGCCCTGAGTGCTTTGAAACCCTGGTTGCATGCCCATGACACCATACATGGGGTTAGGCATCATCGTTTGAGCACCCCCGAACACTGTTCTTGGCGTGTAAAACTGATTTCCAGGTGAAATGATCCACCTCCAAAATAGCCAGGGTGTATTGAAGGTGGTGGGAAGACTTGTTGCATAGCCTGTAGGTTGCTTCCCTGCCCATTAGAACCAACTATAGGCTGCTGAAAGGTGGCTGGCTGAACTGGTACAGCTTGAAAGACTGGCATTTCAGCCACCTGTTCTTGCACCGTAGGCACAAGCTTTGGAGATTGCATGGTCTTCGTCAAGTGTACAGGTGTTTCCATTGATTCTGCGGTATGAATCACCTGTGCTTGAGCCTTAACAGGCTTTTGAATATGATCCAGCGACCCAACTTGCTGAGACGAAAGAGGAGGTTGTAGAAAGGCTAAAAACCTCGGGTTCTGCATTACCTGTGTGAACATAGCCACAGCAGTAGCCAACTGGGTCCTGAATATATCATCATCCGTCTGTGGTGGTCATGAAGACTCACCCACTTCATGTGTCTGTTGACCCTGTGAGGAGGAAACTTCTTCAGTCACATCATCCGGTCTGTCAACCATAATTGCAATTCCCTGTGTCTGGTCTATGATCCCCTGTGTCTTCAAGCCCAAACTGACCAAGGCTCACTTCTATAGGAAAAAGTGATTTAATCCTGGCCATGGAACCATGAAACCGGCCTGCTTAATCCAAAAAGGGCGGTAGACCTTAGACTTAAACCTTATTTGCTTTCACCCATTTAATTTGTCGCCCACTTTACCTGTACTTTCAAGACACAACAAAGAGGAAAGGGATATAGGCTGCTAGATTGCACCTGTATGAGAAGACTGACATCAGATTGGCCCCTAAATAGGCGCCCCTTTCGGTATTTCTTTATTCTTTAAAAGAGGGAATAAACGTTGTGGTTCCCTACAAGCTGCCCTGCACAACCTTGGCTGAATTTCAACTGTTTTGGCCCAATTTCGGCAGCATAACTATACTAGGACCCTTCACAGTCAATATTCCCACGCATTGGATGACTTTCCCGACGCATACACACTTTTTGCAAAACCTGGCGAGAATCTGCAGCACGCTGAATTCTCTGTTTTCTGCCCCGAAAATGCGCCAGATCACCTGTACAGTGGTCCCCTCGCGTCCCCGAACCTCCTGGGGGTATTAGGGTCCATTTAGGGCCAAAACCCTTAACCTGCAAAAAGACACAGCAGGCTGTAATTCACCGTTTTGGGCTCCGTTTTGCGTGCCGGTCGCATCCGTAGCGAGTCCTCGAGCTCCCGCACATGTAGGGCTACTTGCCCTTTGAATCGGACGAGATTTCGCACGTGAAACCTCTCCGAATCACCTGTACCTGTGGGGGATTAGCCGCTAGCTAATCCAGTACCTGTGCAAGAGGCTCTTGCCTCGGCAATCGCGCATGAACCCACACAACTGTACATTGGTCAATTGAAAAGCCCACTAGAGGGGCATAACATACTGCCATAGGGGAGAGAGAGGGTAGTGCGTAGCGTGCAGGGCATCACTCCTGGCACCACACTGTACATAAGAGGGAAAGGAAGCACTCCATAGCTCTCAACCTGTGACAAAAGCTTGAAAATGAGCCTCCTTCCTCTAAAATCAGCGCCACTTCTTCATGCATGAGGAAAGTGCACAGAAATGTGCCAATTGGCACATTTACAGGCCATTTCCCGTTTCGGGGTTGCCGCCTAAAAATCTCCCGACCGGTTGCCCAGTTGACTTCACGGCAGAGTAATAAAATGTTCCCCTTGTCATTCCGGAGATAATGACGCGAACACATTTTCAGGTCCCAAAATAGCAGTTCCCTAAATTTTAGGAGATGTTGCCATTGTATCTTTCTAGGTCATCTGACCCTTTTTGTACACTGCAGCCACACTAAGAACTGAAATGTAGCCTTTGTAGCAAAGGATTCCACTTTGGCTAGTCAATGACCCCACTTTGGCTAACCATAGTCCTTGTCCAACCTTAGTGCTCTCTTGCCCTCATGCCTGGACTCCCTCTGAACAGTTCCACACTAGCTATGCAATGCAAGGCAGTTAGATTTCCCGAGGGGTGTTTCCAAAAAGTGAAAATAAATAAAGAATAAGAAAGAAATCAACAAAAAGGATAGATAGTAGTCACACGCTGGTGACATGAGGTATTGGTACCGAACTGTATGGCGTCGAGGGAGATCGCCAACAACATCCGGAATCCGGGAAGGGACTCTTCGCCGACTCACCCGGATGTGTGGGTCGTGCGGTACTTGAACTTCATAAAGGTCTGCAATGCTTGCTTCTCTGGGCCGCGTCGAAAGCGACAAAGTCTTCTGTGGCTCCTTCAATGCTTCAACTTCGTCTAGAGTCATGCTTCTTTCTTCTTCAAGAATCTCCATGGCTGAAAATTCCTGAACCCATTTCCAACACAAAAACATGAACATACCTATTCCATGTAAAGCGAGTGGGAAAAATCTTGTCTTCCTCAAAGACTGTGCATGCAATGTGGATGAACAAATAGACGGAGTGCCAAACCGTTCATTACATACACGCAAACAATGAGATCGAATCTTTCTCTTTTGATCTAAAGCAATCAACTGTGGCAATTCACAATGGAAATGCCCATGTTTGGTTCTCATACTTTCATGTGCTCTTTCTACAAATGTGTCATGCCAAGGAAGAGACATGGAATGTGACTTCCTTACATACTTACTTTTCAGCTTTTCATGAACAATCCGCATACATTCGTGCTCATTCATGAGTGAAACGTGCTCAACGTACAATATGTCATGCCTAGTAAAAGGGATCACATAAAGACACTGACGAAAATACAGGAACCGATCACGAATGAAACACTCGAACAATGCGTGTTGACTGATCATGCGAACACATAATACTTCCTGTGAGGGTTCTTTGGACCGAGGGTCGAGAGCCAAGATCGGTTCTTCCTGAGGGGGTTCTTTGGACCTAGGCTCGAGAGCCAAGATGGGGTCTTCGTGATTGATCGTCTTTGCAATGAGGTTAGCTTCACTAGAGAAAGTATCAACTAACACATCATCCTTCTTGTGAACAATCACATCCTTTTCATGCAACTCATCATGCTTGTGAGAAATCACATCTTGATCATGCAAATCATCATGCTTATCATTGTCATTCAAATCATCATGTAAATCATGTGTGTCATGCTTGGGAGAAGAAGAGACTGAGAGAGTCTCCTTTTCCCGAATCTCTTGTATCTGTGCCTACACTTAAGAAAAGAGTCGCAACATCTCTTTCGTGTGTCGGTCGTTCATTGCTTTTCTTGCTTTGGTCTCTCCATCAAATTCTGCTTTACTTTCTTCGGCTTCCAAGCGCGCTTGCTCGTGCTCACGGTCTATGGTTGCCATTCTTTCTGTATGTCCTATCTTTCTTTCTGCTTCTCTTGCTTCGCGTTCGAACTTCATGTCCATCACCATCTTGTAGAAAGTCTCCATAGCAGTTAGTGCAATCCTTGACGTAGATGGGGAAGGGGCAAGGTCGGAAAAACCTCCTGGTAGGGAAAATTCTTCTTCGCCTCTCTCATGCTCATCACCTCTAAGCGAAGTATCCATTCTGCTTCGAGTGATGACCATCCACTGAAGTCGTGGGTTCTTGCGGGTTCTTGTTGTCTTGGATTCTTAAGTTCACGAGGAACTTGGGTTCTTGTGGGTCTTGAGTTCTTGAGGTTCTTGAGGGTCTTGAGGTTCTTTGGTTCTTGAGGGTCTTGGGTCTTAAGGTTCTTCTTTTGCTTGCAATCGGTGTTAGAGAAGGATCTTCTCTTCACCCGAGTTCTCCTCCTTTCCGCGGGCCCACCCCTTGGTGGCCTTGCGCTCACATCAAGGTTGCTTTTTCCCACCATACGTCGATTGGCCGGCCGCTAAGTGCACGGTCTGCTCTCAATGAGTGAAAAGAGGCACAAGGGGAGGCTGGACAAGCCCTTCTTTCCTGGGATTCCTGTCACTCTTCAAAAACACGATTAGGAATCGACACGCCCAAGCGAACTTGGGTTTGTGCGACCGCAATAAGCAAAAAAATTTATGTGATTCTTGTGATTCTTTCCTTGGAGTGATACACTGATACCAATGTTAGGTGCAGCGGAATGAATGTTTGAACTTTGCTCAAGATGAGTGCTCCAAACTGTGCTCAAGGTTCCTTTTCGTTCTTATGGAAGGGAGAGCCTTCCGTTCTTAATGAGAGAGTGCAATGATTGCAAGCAAAGTGAATGGACACTGTGCGTGCAAGTGTATGAGACTGAGAGATAGAGAGAGAAGAGAATACGACACCAGAGACGTTGTAAAACCCTCCTTCGAAGGCCCCACTCTCTATGGCAAGAGCGGTCTACTTATGATTGCACAAATCTCTACAATGCTTGGACTTGCCGACGATGTGGACAACGATGAGGACGACGACGAGACGGGCTGAAATCTGGAAACTCTAAGGGCTGAAATCTGCAAATCTTGTATCTGCTGAATTCTGACTCTATGTCAGTGACGATGTCGATGGCGACGATGCGACGGCGACGCGCTGAAAACGCGGATGCTGAAATCTGCGTTTTCCGGGCTGAAACTGTAAACCTTGTGGAAACTGACCGTGCAGCGAGGAACTGCTGCGGAAAGGTGAGATCTGTGAGGTTCGGGACTTTATCTGCGGTGTCTAAGGGCTGAAAACTGAAAACTGAAAACGCTGATGGTTCTTGATGTTCCGTCGCGGTGAATCTGCAAAACGCTTGGTGATGATGCAAATGCAAAAATGCTAGGGCTGAAAATCTGCAATTTGTCGCCGGTTGTTCTGCAAATGCAAAACACTAGGCTTCTTGTTGAGTCTTCTGTTGCCAGGGATCTGCAAAAGCAAAAACGCTGGCTGATCTGGTCCAAAAACGCTAGGTGGTTGCTGTGGAGCAAAAACGCTAGGGCTTGGGGTTCTGCTGAGAAGTTGCATGTTGAGCGAATGCTCCTGCTGCCTCTTCTGCCAAATAGTGCTAGCTTTGGTTTGCTTACTCACAAACTTAGCAAAATTGCCCTACCTACTATCCAACGAAAGTCACTTAAAAATAATAAGTGAAAAATGTCAAAAATAGGGAAAATAGGTTAAATGCACTGGAAAATTCCCCTGAAGGATTCTGATGGGAATGCTTATGATCATGTTGTGTGCAACCAGAGGAGATGCATCTACATTAAGTGATTGGGCATGCACGGTCTACGAATAGACTCACAAAAGTGCCAGATCACTTCTAATCCAAACTGACTGGACTAATTGAACCCTTGTCGTGCTGCAACTGGTCCACGGACACATAGGGTTTGATGTGTCACGTGACAAAATGAATTGAAGATTGTAACCTAGCCCCTGCCAAAGAGAACTTGTGCTCCTTGGGAATCTAAGCTAGCTACAAAAAGTAGGTTGAAGGCCATGTTTGGAACATAAAGCTCCTTCTCTATACTTTATTTTGTATTGATCAAAGAACTAAAGATCGGCATCAGAGCGTAAGCTGTTTGCTTTTTCGACAAGTAAACTGATCGTACATCAGTTTACAAGTGGAAACTATGGAATCGGAAGAAGATACAAAAACAGAAGAGGATGAAGAAGCTTTCTGTGTGATCAAAGAGAGGAAAATCAATATTTTTTTTAAAAGAATACATATAGTTATTATATATGTAATAGGCTTAGACACTCCAAGCATGAAATCTACAACAACACACGTGAGAAACCGCAAAACAACCGCACATAACTGTGCTCAAGGGTTCCTTTTACTTACGGAAGGGAGAGCCTTCCGTTCCTTTAGTGAGAGAGTGCAATGGACACAAACAAAGTGGTGAACACTGTGAATGAAGGTGCATGAGTCTTAGAGATAGAGAGAGAAGAATATGACACCAGAAAGTTGTCAAACCCTCCTCCAATGGCCCCTCTCTCGATGGCGAGAGAGGTCTGTGCTATTGATTGCACAATTTGATACGAGGGGTTGATGCAATGAGTCTAAAGGCTGCTATGCCGAGGTCAATAGTGCGGACGACGATGACGAAGCTAAGGCTGAAACTGAATGCTTTGTAATGCTTTGCTACTGTCTTACTGCTGAAGAAAAATGCTGTTATGGTGCTGGGAAAAACGCTGTTTTGCTGCCCTTTAAAAACGCTGAATAGCAGTCCATGAAAAACGCTGAGATAGGTTGCTAAATCTGCTGCAAACCCGACTGAAAAACGCTGCTTTGATGCTATCCAAACCCCTGCTTTTCACTGGCTGAAAACGCTGCCTCTGCTGTCCTTTAAAAACGTTGGATTGGCTGATTCTGCAAGTGCTGAGATGAAGGCTAAAAATGCTGACGTGCAGGGCTGAAATCGCTACAAGGCAGGGCTAGAAAACGCTGGTACAGGGCTTCCAAAACGCTGGTGCTTAATGCTGAAAAACGCCAGCTTCACCTTGAGGAGAAAAACGCCAGGTTTTGCTGGTTCTTGCTTGAGAAGTTGCCTGTTGAGCAATGCTCCTGCTACCTCTTCTGTTGTGGAATGCTAGCCTTGGTTTTCTTATATATTATCTTATGGAATTTGCCCTACCCAGTTTCCCAACAAAAGTCACTTAATAAATAAGTGAAAAATGTCAAAAATAGAAAAAATAGGTTCAATGCACTAGAAAATGATCCTAATGGAATCTGATGGTAATGCTGATGATCATGCTGTGTGCAACCAGAGGATATGCATCTACTCTTAAGTGTCTAGACATGCACTGTCTGCCAACAGACTCACAAAAGTGCCATATCACTTTCTATTCTAGACTGACTTGACTGAATTGAACCCTGGTCATGTTGTAGCTTGTCCACGGACACATAGGGTTGGATGTGTCACGTGATATCCCCTCCTTTTCAAAGTGAGGTATTGGTAACGAATTGTATGGCGTCGAGGGAGATCGCCAACAATGTTTGGAATCTTGAAAAGGACTCTTCGCCGGCCCACTCTGATGTGTGGGTCGTGCGATACTTGAACTTCATAAAGGTCTGCAACGCTTGCTTCTTTGGGCCACGCAAAAAGCGACACAAAGTCATCTGTGGCTCCTTCAATGCTTCAACTTCGTCATGCGTCTACCTTCTTCAAGAATCTCCATGGTTAAAAATTCCAAAAACCACTTCCAACACAAAAACATGAACATACCCATTCTATGTAAAGTGACTGGAAAAATACTATTCCTTCGAATACACTGTGTATGCAATGCAGATGAACATATAGTCGGAGTGCCAAACCGTTCATCAAACACACGCAAACAATGGGGTCAAATCATGACTTTATGATCTAAGTCAATCAACTGTGGCAAATCACAATGGAAATGCCGATGCTTGATGCTCAATCTTTCTTGTGCTCTTTCGGAAACTGTGTCATGCCAAGGAAGAGACATGGAATGTGACTTCCTTGAATGCATACTTTTCAGCTTTTCATGAACAATCCGCATACATCCGTGCTCATTCATGAGTGAAACGTGCTCAACGTACAATATGTCATACCTAGGAAAAGGGATCACATAAAGACGCTGAGTAAAATACAGGAAAGCATCATGAATGAATCACTCGAACAATGCGTGCTGACTAATCATTCGAACACATAATACTTCTTGTGGGGAATCTCTAGACCTAGACTTGAGGGCCAAGATTGGTTCTTCGCGTGGGATCGAATCTGCAATGAGGTTAGCTTCACTAGAAAAAGTATCAACTAAACCATCATCCTTGTGGACAATCACATCTTTTTCCTACAAATCATCATGCTCGTGCGAAATCACATCGTGATCATGCAAATCATCATGCTTGTGATTGTCATCCAAATCATCATGCTCATCATTATCATTCAAATCATCATGCTTATCATCATGCAAATCATTATCATGCTGATCATCATGCAAATCATGTGTGTCATGCTCTGGAGAAGACAAGACTGTTAGAGTCTCCTTCTCCTGGTTCTTTGCAATCTTCGCTTGCACATTAGAAATGAGAGATGAAGAATGAACAACTTTCTCTCCACGAATGACAATGGGAGAATCACTTTTGGCATTGAAAGTGAACGTATTTTCCGCCCAATCAATGAGAGGGTTATGCTCACGAAACTATCGAATGCCCAAAATCATATCATATCCTGAGAGAGGAGAGACTAATTTTTTTTTAAACGGAAAGCAGCTTGTTGAACTGTAAACAACACATCAAGGCACTCTTTCGTGATGAGAGAGTCCATACCGGGAGGGAAGCCAGAGACCTCGAGAGGAGATTTTTGACTAACCTCTAGGCGGGCTCTCTCAACAAGAGGGACTAATCACATCATGCATATTGCCTGGGTCAAACAATATGACAAAACGTTGCCCCGTCATATGACCATAACATTTAATGAGAGACTCATCAATGGGAGGGTCATGAGAAACTTGAAGCACACTCATGTTGTCATTTATTGCATTGACAGAGGAAGTGGCTTTTGTGGATTCTTTAGAGTCATTAGAGTCAAGCTTAGGACATGTTCTTTTTATGTGACCCTTAATGTGACAATGATAACGACCTTCCTTAGAATAAATGCTTTGCTCTCTGACGTGATGTATCCTCCTAAAATTCCTTGTTCTGCTTTTTCATACGGAGTGAGCTTAGGTTTAGTAATTTTGTTACTTTACCCTTAGGTTCATTTGGAGAGTTCTTTTTTGAGAGACTAGAGGAAGATTGGCTAGAAGAGTTACCATTCTTACCGTTCTTATCATTTTGCCGGTTCTGAGAAGTCTGTGTGGTACTTGGAGAAGTCTTGTTTTCCTTAGGCTTTCCCTTGTTGTGCTTCATCTTTTGTGCGAGTGCAATCGCTACTGCCTTGTTGAGATCGATTGGGTCAAGGACTTCGAAATCAAACCTGATATAGTCGTCCAGCCCGAAAATGAAAGCCTCCTTGCGCTCATCATCCAATTTGCGTAATTGGGTGCCGAGCTGCACAACACGATTAGAGAAAGACATAACTGGCATACCATTTTGCTTGAGAGCACGCTAATCGTCCTTCAAACATGCCAGGTACCGTGGTGGCATGAACCGCTCCTTGAGCTTGTCTTGGAAGTCAGCCCAATTGAAGGAAAGGGGCATGTCTTCGTCGGCTTCCTCTGGGTGCGCGGCCAACTGTGCCTCTTGCCATGCGTGGTACCAATTTATGGCATCACCGGCAAGATACATGGCTACCGTCAAAACCTTGCTATTCCTTGTCTTCTTAGTTGTCGCAAAATAAGCATTAAATTGATGCAACCAAGAATGAATAATCGTAGCATCCATCTTACCATCATACTTACTGAACGTGATCTTCTCTGTCACGGGGTTGTTGGAGTTCGAATCGCGGCTTGCGCCACTTGCAAAACCACCAACATCTTTGACTGGCTCGGGTTTCAAGGTGAGGACATGTAGGACCAAGTCGTTCATGCGTTGTTCTCTTTGGGTCTCACGCTCTAACTTCAAGGCCGCTCTTCTTTCTTCGCGTCCGTTGCGCTGGCGCTCCAAGGCCACTCTTCTTTCTTCGCGTGCGTCGCGCTCGCGCTCCAAGGCTGCCATTCTGTCTTTGTGTTCACGATCCAAGTCTTCCTTCTTCTTTTCGGCTGCCAAGCGCGCTTGTTCCAGGTTAGCCTTTTTTTTTTTTGCTTTTCTTTCTTCTCGTTCCTCGGTCGCCAAGTGTGCTTCGCGATCCAAGGCACGGAGATCCGCTTCTTGTTGTGCCATCGCAACGCGATTCGCTTCTT
This sequence comes from Adiantum capillus-veneris, assembly GCF_014529385.1. Lineage (NCBI taxonomy): Eukaryota > Viridiplantae > Streptophyta > Polypodiopsida > Polypodiales > Pteridaceae > Adiantum > Adiantum capillus-veneris. Next base: position 136,057,412 of record NC_140944.1, on the reverse strand, counting down.
AATGTTGAGCCATCCCAACGCGATTTGCTTCTTGTTGTTGTTGTCACAAAGTGATGACATGGCAGATAGCAGAAACCCTAATTTCTGGCTGAAACCCTGAAATTCCTGCAAACCCTAAAATCTGCCAAAAACCTTAATTTGCAGCAAACCCTAATTTCAGGCTGAAACCCTGATTCAGCAAACCCTAATTCTGTCAGGGGTGCCACGCGGCAGCAGTAGTGTACGGCGCTTTCGAAAATTGCGGCGGAAAAAGCGCTGAGAAAAAGTAGTGCGTGGGTTGCTTTTTGGACTCCACGCAATGAGAAAAAGAGAGAGAATGCTTTTTGTTTTTAGTTAAACTCTCTGAGAGAGAGAGAGCAGATGCTTTTGATTATGAAGCTTTATGGGGCTCTGCTTTTGGGCATCCCTTGTAAACCTTTAAATAGTGGCTTGGGCTTTCACTTCTCACAGCATCTGGACGCAGAGTCTGAGAGTGAATCCCGAGCCACTCTCTTGTACTTTGAACTGATTAATACAAAAAGAAATACCGAAAGGGGCGCCAGTCTTTGGGGCCAATATCTCTAGGCACGGAACTCCGCGGGGCCAGTGCAAATCTATTGTGATCTGTGAATTGTTTTGAAGTGGTTATTTGGTGCTGTCGCGATTGATTCTTGGCTTGGGAGTGTCCAAGTCTGTTACAGTGGTATCAAAGCACGGCCGATTTCTCTTCTATGGGAAATCCGATCCCCAAATTTTTTTTCCGCGGCACCTTTGGCTTGAGGCAATGATCAGTCGACTCCCTCTGCATCTGGAGATGCGGGCAAGGATCACAACGAAGATTCCAGCACGGAGTATGGCCCGCCTAGGCCTACTCAGGCGGAGTAGCGAGAGATGGAGCGTCGTCAATTGATTGGCGATGCAACAAAGATGATGCTCAATTTTGCCAAGGACCCGAAGATGGCAAAATATATGAACCAGACCTCTTTGGAAGAGGTACAGATGGAGTGGCAGAGAACCACAACACCACTCCCGAAACCCGCTCTCAAGAAACCTTCTGCCTCCAAGAAATATATGGAGAAGGAACTGGAGAACGTGGTTAATGCACTGATTGCTTAGCTTTTCGACGTGCAAAAGAAAGACAAAAAGCACGGCAAAAAGCAGAAGAAAGGCACTGACTTCCCGGGATATTTGGGTCGTCGATCGACATTCGACAAGGCAAAGAAACAGAAGAAGCGTGTCAAGTTTGAAGGCCTACCAAGTTCTTCTTCTTCTTCTGACACTTCTTCTAGCTCTTCAGACTCGAGCGAAGAAGACAGAAAAAGCAAAAAGCGAAGCAAGAAACAACGCTTTGGAAAGGGCAAGAAAAAGGCAAAGAAGTCTAAATCTCGCTCAGTGAGTGACAATTCTACAGAGGACTCGTCTACGGACAGTTCAGACTCTGACAAACGGAAACTTCTATGCGAACAAGAAGAATTTTCACAAAGCCAACCAGTATGACTTTCTCGAAGATAAAAGCAAGAAAGTTTGAGAGTTTAAGGAAGGTGGCCAAGCACTCAAGTTTTGATACTTTTTCGGGATACTCCGATGCTTCGAAGGCTTTGTCTTTTATACAGCAGTTTGACATCGCTTTTGCAAGAGGACGCTATTCAGAGCACTCCAAGATTCGGAGAGCTGCTTCTTATTTTAAGGGGAATGCTCGCACTTGGTGGTCCACGCTTCTATTAAGCAAGACTGTGCCAGTTACATGGCTGAAATTCAAGAGGCTTTTTATTTCTTCTTGGTTGACTCAAGAGTTTGAACGAGATATACGAGCTGCTTGGAACCATCTTTGGATGACCAAGAGCGATACAATGAATTCTTACTGTGAAAGATTCTGGAGCTCTTTTCTACCCGTCTCTTCATTCAAGAAGATCTCATTCAGAGAACAGATTGAGCGGTTTACCTTGGGTCTACCTACAGAGATCTGAGATCACTGCTTGGAACAGAAGTCAGCTTTTATTCAAGAGTTGATGAGTCATGCGAAGCGGGGCGATGCACATTCTCCAAGATCCATCTTTCTTCAAATGGAGAGCAATACGGTGAAGTACTATGCTGGACAAGACCCTTTTCGAAGAGGTCTTTCACTGGGTTCATAATCTTTTCATTCTGTACTCGGCTCACACGGTACGGTGGCCAGTTCGGTAGCATGCTTCTAGGTATCAGATCAATGGTTTGATCTTCAGGCCCTCTAAAAAGCAATCGGCATGAGTGTGGAGAAAAATCTTGGCGTTCTTTCAATCATGTCAAAACATATTCAACCTTTATCCATCATTCATTTCTCTCCCAAAAGAATGAGTAAGAAACTGAAGTTCATCAAGTACAATCTCTGAGCCCTTCATTTATCAAAGTCACTTTCTCGGCCCGGTAGTCAAACCACGGCGTAGTTCTTGTGGTACCAAGGGATCTTGAGTGAATGTCACTCGCGTGCCTTGAACACCCCTGTCATTGCAAACGAAGTTTGCCAATGTTCAGTGTAATGGCAACATCCCATCCGGGTGCCAGTCGAACTACCTCCGCCTGTGGCGTCAGTCTGTCAGGCGTAATTCCAAATCGAGCCGCCAATTCCAAGTGAAAAGAAGTTGGCCTTGGCTCCTTCAAAAGAACTTCCTGATCCTTCACTTTGCCCCAAAAGCGGCAAAGTTTGTACTTTCATTCATTGGATTCGGTGCAGGTCCCACGCCATGTGGTACAAGTTCTGCTTTTCTATCTGCCTTTTCTATCACGTTCCTCAGCTGCTCTTGAACTCTCAGGCCTGTCGTCGTCTTTATCCTTTTGTTCTTTCTGTGCCTTTTTAGGGCACTTCGCGGAGATATGTACCTAGATGAATCCAAGATATACCCAGATTCACCCTTGAAGGAAAGTGCAAGGTATAGACTCATGGTAGTCACCCACGAGACAATATAACCATCAGCTCCATCATGCATAGTATTGACTAAATACCACGACATCCCCACTAACGTCGTCAGTGGCCAATAGTGGGTGTAGAACTAGGTACAAACATATGCTCCCAAACACAACACACACCACACGCACACACACATGAGCATACATCAACACAAAGTTCAGCGTGCTGAGTTTCTGTCATGACTCCGGAGATCAAGGGCAGACTCAGCCATAATGAAGCCATGTTCCCCGCATCCAAAGCACTTCCCCTCTCTGATGAAGCGAGCTCTCTCCTCAGGAGTAAGCTTGGGTCGTGCATCCTTTTTCTCTGGGTTGCTCTTTTTCTTTCTACTTTCATTCCCAGAAGTCTGTTCGGCTCGTTGTGTCATGGCCTCGTCTGTGGGGTAGGTCAGACTGCCAGAGTGAATTGCAAAGCCCCGCTTCGCATGACTCATCAACTCTTGAATAAAAGCTGACTTCTGTTCCAAGCAGTGATCTCAGATCTCTGTAGGTAGACCCAAGGTAAACCGCTCAATCTGTTCTCTGAATGAGATCTTCTTGAATGAAGAGACGGGTAGAAAAGAGCTCCAGAATCTTTCACAGTAAGAATTCACTGTATCGCTCTTGGTGAACCAAAGATGGTTCCAAGCAGCTCGTATATCTCGTTCAAACTCTTGAGTCAACCAAGAAGAAATAAAAAGCCTCTTGAATTTCAGCCATGTAACTGGCACAGTCTTGCTTAATAGAAGCGTGGACCACCAAGTGCGAGCATTCCCCTTAAAATAAGAAGCAGCTCTCCGAATCTTGGAGTGCTCTGAATAGCGTCCTCCTGCAAAAGCGATGTCAAACTGCTGTATAAAAGACAAAGCCTTCGAAGCATCGGAGTATCCTGAACAGACTTCTGGGAATGAAAGTAGAAAGAAAAAGAGCAACCCAGAGAAAAAGGATGCACGACCCAAGCTTACTCCTGAGGAGAGAGCTCGCTTCATCAGAGAGGGGAAGTGCTTTGGATGCGGGGAACATGGCTTCATTATGGCTGAGTCTGCCCTTGATCTCCGGAGTCATGACAGAAACTCAGCACGCTGAACTTTGTGTTGATGTATGCTCATGTGTGTGTGCGTGTGGTGTGTGTTGTGTTTGGGAGCATATGTTTGTACCTAGTTCTACACCCACTATTGGCCACTGACGACGTTAGTGGGGATGTCGTGGTATTTAGTCAATACTATGCATGATGGAGCTGATGGTTATATTGTCTCGTGGGTGACTACCATGAGTCTATACCTTGCACTTTCCTTCAAGGGTGAATCTGGGTATATCTTGGATTCATCTAGGTACATATCTCCGCGAAGTGCCCTAAAAAGGCACAGAAAGAACAAAAGGATAAAGACGACGACGGGCCTGAGAGTTCAAGAGCAGCTGAGGAACGTGGTAGAAAAGGCAGATAGAAAAGCAGAACTTGTACCACATGGCGTGGGACCTGCACCGAATCCAATGAATGAAAGTACAAACTTTGCCGCTTTTGGGGCAAAGTGAAGGATCAGGAAGTTCTTTTGAAGGAGCCAAGGCCAACTTCTTTTCACTTGGAATTGGCGGTTCGATTTGGAATTACGCCTGACAGACTGACGCCACAGGCGGAGGTAGTTCGGCTGGCACCCGGATGGGATGTTGCCATTACACTGAGCATTGGCAAACTTCGTTTGCAATGACAGGGGTGTTCAGGGCACGCGAGTGACATTCACTCAAGATCCCTTGGTACCACAAGAACTACGCCGTGGTTTGACTACCGGGCCGAGAAAGTGACTTTGATAAATGAAGGGCTCAGAGATTGTACTTGATGAACTTCAGTTTCTTACTCATTCTTTTGGGAGAGAAATGAATGATGGATAAAGGTTGAATATGTTTTGACATGATTGAAAGAACGCCAAGATTTTTCTCCACACTCATGCCGATTGCTTTTTAAAGGGCCTGAAGATCAAACCATTGATCTGATACCTAGAAGCATGCTACCGAACTGGCCACTGTACCGTGTGAGCCGAGTACAGAATGAAAAGATTATGAACCCAGTGAAAGTCCTCTTGGAAAAGGGTCTTGTCCAGCATAGTACTTCACCGTATTGCTCTCCATTTGAAGAAAGATGGATCTTGGAGAATGTGCATCGATTATAGCGCTCTCAACAAAATCACCATCAAGAACAGATTTCCGATTCCTAGGATCGATGATATACTCAACAGGTTTCATATATCATCGACAGGTTACAAGGATCCTCGTGCTTTAGCAGGATTGACTTGAAGAGTGGATGTCATCAGATCCGAATCGCGCTGGGAGACGTCTATAGGACAGCCTTTGGGACGACTTTTGGGTTATTTGAGTTTTTGGTGATGCCTTTTGGCTTAACCAATGCTCCTGCGACATTTAACCGGATGATGGACATGATTTTTCGAGAGTACAGGCTATTTGTTGGCACTTTCTTTGATGATATCATTGTTTTCTCCAAGAATAAGGCAGAACACAGAGATCATCTGCTTCAGAGATACACTTTTTGGGACACATTGTGTCAGCAGAGCAGGAGTGCAAATGGATCCGGCCAAGATAGAGACTATCCGTGATTGGCCCGATTTGAGGAATGTCCATGAAGTTAGAAGCTTCTTGGGACTGTGTTCGTACTACAGGCGGTTCATAAGAAAGTTTGCAGAGGTTGCTTCCCCTTTGCATATCTTGACACAAAAAGGAGTACCTTTTTCGTGGGGACCCACAGAGGTGACTGCCTTTCAGACATTGAAAGAGAAATTGACTACAGGACCTATTTTGACTTTGCCGGACTTGTAGAAGTCATTTGAAGTATATTGTGATGCTTGTGGTCGTAGTCTGGGTGCGGTCTTGATGCAAGAAGGCCATGTCATAGCTTATGAGAGCCGTTTGTTCTCTAGGCCGGAGATGACAGCACATATTTATTTGAAAGAGCTTTTGGCGGTTATCCATGCTCTTACTCAGTGGCGGCATTACCTACTCGGAGCGGATTTTACTGTCTTTATAGACCATCAGAGTTTGCGCTACTTCTTGTCACAGAAGCAGCTTTCGGAAAAGCAGATGCGGTGGGCGAACATCTTGTCACAGTTTCACTTCCAGATTGTCCATGTGCAGGGACAGAAGAATGTGGTGGCAAATGCTTTGTCTCGGAAGCCGTTGGTTCTGGCTATTTCCGCGATACATCATAGGAGCTTCGAGGATATGGTCGATCAGTATGCCACAAATACAGATTTTGTAGATATTTCCACACGGATACAGGATGGGGAGACAGTAGCTGGATACTCCCTTCGAGAAGGCTACTTGATGAGAAAGACTATGTCGTGCGTTACTCAGCCGTTGCGGGAAAAGGTTATGATTGAATGCCACTATCCACATTTTACGGGTCACCGCGGCATTGCTACCACCATGAAGGGGTAGAGAGATACTTCTTTTGGCTGAGACTCAAAAAGGATGTGGAAGAGTTTGTGCGCAATATGCCAGAAGGTCAAGTTTGACAGGCATAAGGCACAGGAATTGTTACAGCCTTTACCCATACCCACCCACCCCTGAGAAAATATTGAAATGGATTTCATTTTTGATCTCTCGAGAACACTGAATGATCACGATGATTTTCCGATTACATGGCATGTCTGAGACGATTGTCTCCGACAGAGACCCCAGATTTATGAGTTTGTTTTGGAAGGAAATTTGGGAGAACATTAGCACGTGGTTGTAGTTCTCGTCATCGTTCCACTTGCAGACTGACTGGCAATGAGATTGGCAATTCAGTGGTTTTAGATTTATTGAAGTCTTGTATCTCGGATCAGAAGACTCAATGGGAAAAGAACTTACCTTTGGTGGAATTTGCCTACAATAACAAGATACACTCTTCGACGGGGAAGACGCCATTTGAGATTGTTGAAAGTGCTGCGAAGGTTCCATCCTTCCTGAGCACGAAAGATTAGATATTTGAAGCGGATGAATATTCGCAAGATTTGGATACCGCTTTTGCCAAGGTTCGCGAGACTTTGCAGAAGTCTCAAGAATGACAAAAAAAGGCAGCGGATCGCCATCGTCGCGACATGAAATTGAAGGAGAATGATTGGGTTCTCTTACATTTTGAGAAGGCACGCCTACGAAAGAAAAAGGGAAAGGAGAGGCTTTTTCCAAAGCTTAGTATGCAATACTACGGATCTTTCCAGAGTACTGAAAAGATAAATTGTAAGGTGCAGCGGAATGAATGTTGTATTTTCTCAAGATTAGTGATCTTTATTGCTCAAGGTTCCTTTTAGTTCTTAGGGAAGGAGAGAGCCTTCCGTCTTGTGGAGAGTGCTATGATCACGAACAAAGTGAGTGGATATTGTGCGTGCAAGTGAATGAGACTGAGAGAAGGAGAGAAAAGAGATACGACACCCGAGAGGTTGTAAAGTGGTCTACTTTGATTGCACAAAGGTGTACAATGCGTATGCAATGGACTGATGCATCTTGGACTATGCCGATGACGACGGCGGTGACGACGACAACGACTTGATGGCTGAAATCTGGGATCTTCTAATTGCTGATTTTCATGGCTGTTTCGGTGGCTGAAAATGACTGTTTTGGCTGTGTTTTCTTTGGTCAAAGATGGGGGAACTTCTGCAACCAATCTGGGGCTGATCTGCTAGTTTGCTAAAGGCTGAAAACCTGCGTTTCGACTGCTGAATTTTTGATCCAAAAACGTTGGGGTAGATGATCCCAAAAACGCTAAGATGGCTGAAGTAATTCTGGCGTTTTTGGCTGAAATCTCTTCTGCTCTGCTGAGGTTGAAAACTCTAATGATCTGCAAGAGTTTGCTGATGTTGCTGAGCCAAAACGCTGCATTGGCTGAAGTGGCTAAGGGAAAAACGCCAGGCAAATGGAACTTGATGGCGATGCTGGCTGTGGGAGGAAACGCCAAGGATGGGGGAAGGATGGCGATGGTAATACTTGAAAAACGCTGAGCCAAAACGTTGCATTGGCTGAAGTGGCTAAGGGAAAAACGCCAGGCAAATGGAACTTGAAATACTTGATGTTGCTGAGCCAAAACGCTGCATTGGCTGAAGTGGCTAAGGGAAAAACGCCAGGCAAATGGAACTTGATGGCGATGCTGGCTGTGGGAGGAAACGCCAAGGATGGGGGAAGGATGGCGATGGTAATACTTGAAAAACGCTAGGGGGTGCTAAGGGGGGGGAGTACTGCTGAGAAGTTGCCTGTTGAGCGGGAAGCTCCTGCTGCTCTTTTGCCAGAAAGTGCTAACTTGGATTTGCTTATATATTAACTTAGCAAAATTGCCCTACCTACTTTTGTTGGAAAGTCACTTAAAAATAATAAGTGAAAATAACCAAAAATAGGGAAAATAGGCTAAATGCATTGGAAAATTCCCTTGCCTGAATATGATGGATTCTGAAGGGAATACTGATGATCATGCTATGTGCAACCGGAGGATATGCATCTATTGCTAAGTGACTGGGCATGCACGGTCTACGAATACTCACAAAAGTTCCAGATCACTGCTAATCTAGACCGACTGGACTGACTGAACCCTGTTGTGGTGTAGCTTGTCCATGGACACATAGGGTTGGGATGTGTCACGTGACATCCCCTCCTTTTCAAAGTGAGATACTGGTATCGAACTGTATGGCGTCGAGGGAGATCGCCAACAACATCCGGAATCCTGGAAGGGACTCTTTGCCGGCCCACTCTTCTGTGTGGGTCGAGCTGTACTTGAACTTCATAAAGGTCTGCAATGCTTGCTTCTTTGGGCCGCGCCGAAAGCGACACAAAGTCTTCTGTGGCTCCTTCGATGCTTCCACTTTGTCTAGAGACTTGCTTCTTTCGTCTTCAAGAATCTCCAGGGCTGAAAATTCCCGAAACCATCTCCAACACAACACCATGAACATACCCATTCCATTTAAAGTGAAGGAAAAAAATATTGTCTTCTCTAAAGACTGTGTATGCAATGTAGATGAACAGAGAGACGGAGTGACAACCCGTTCATCAAACACATGCAAACAATGAGGTCGAATCTTTTCTGTTTGATCGAAATCAATCAACTGTGGCAAATCACAATGGAAATGCCCATGCTTGGTGCTCATACTGTCATGTGCTCTTTTGGAAACTGTGTCATGCCAAGGAAGAGACATGGAATGTGACTTCCTTACATACAAACTTTTCATGAACAATCCGTATACATTCGTGCTCATCCATGATAGAAACGTGCTCAACATACAATATGTCATGCCTAGGAAAAGGGATCACATAACGATATTGACTAAAATACAGGAAACCGTGACGAATGAAACACTCGAACAATGCGTGCGTATCAATCATGCGAACACATAATACTTCCTGTGAGGGTTCTTTGGACCAAGGCTCGAGAGCCAAGATCGCTTCTTCGGGATCTATCGAATCTTCTTGTGGGGGATCTGTGGACCTCGACTCGAAAGCCAAGATCGGTTCTTGGTGATTGATCGAATCTACAACGAGGTTAGCTTCGCTAGGAAAAACATCAACTAACTCATCATCCTTGTGAACAATCACATCATCTTCATGCAACTCATCATGCTTGTGAGAAATCACATCTTGATCATGCAAATCATCATGCTTGTCATTGTCATCCAAATCATCATGCAAATCATTATCCTTCAAATCATCATGCTTCTCATAATCATGCAAATCTTGTGTGTCATGCTGTGGAGAAAAAGAGATTGAGAGAATCTCCTTATCTTGAATCCTTTCAACCTTGTTCTGCATATTAGCAATGAGAGATAGAGAAGGAGCAATGTCCACTCCATGAAAGACAGTAGGAGAATCACTTTTGGCATTGAGAGTTAAAGTGTTAGCCTCAAAATCAATGAGAGCGTTAGTCTCACGAAACCATCGAATGCCCAAAATTTATCACATCCTGAGAGAGGAGAAACAACAAATCTTCTAGTGAAGGTAGTCTGTTGAATTGCAAACAACACATCAAGGCATTCCTCTGTGATGAGAGCGTCCATACCGGGACGAAAGCCAGAGACCTCGATAGGAGATCTCGGAATAACCTCGAGGCGGGCTCTCTCAACAAGAGAGGAACTGATCACATCATGCATACTACGTGGGTCAAACAATATGACAAAACGGTTCCCCGACGTACGACCATAACATTTAATGAGAGAATCATCAATGGGAGGGTACTGAGAAACTTTGGGCACAATCGTGTTATCATTCATTGCATTGACAGATGTAGTGGGTGCTCTGGGTTCTTTAGATTCATTCGATTCAAGCTTAGGACATATTCTTTTTATGTGACCCTTAATGTGACAATGAAAACGACCTTCCTTAGAATAAGTGCTTTGTTCTTCTGACGTGATGTATCCTCCTACAATTCCTTGTGCTACCTTTTCATCTGGAGTAAGCTTAGGTTTAGCAATTGTGTTATCCTTACCCTTAGATTCATTGGAAGAATTCTTTGATGAGAGACTGTTGGAAGATTGGTTAGAAGAGTTATCATTCTTACCATTCTTACCGTTCTTACCGTTCTGAGGGTTCTGAGGGTTCTGAGAATTCGCGGGGTTTCTTGAGAAGTCTTGTTTTCCTTAGGCTTTCCTTTGTTGTGCTTCATCTCGTGGGCGAGAGCAATTGCTACCGCTTTGTTGAGATCGATTGGATCGAGTACCTCGACATCATACTTGATATACTCGTCCAATCCGTAAAGAAATGCCTCCTTGCGCTTCGCATCCGATTTGCGTAATTGAGTGCCGAGCTGCAAAACACGATTAGAGAAAGACATAACCAGTATATCGTTTTGCTTGAGAGCTCGCCAATCGTCCTTCAATCGTGCAAGGTACTGAGGTGGCATAAACCGCGCCTTGAGCTTGTCTTAGAAATCAACCCAACTAAAAGAGAGGGGCGTGAAATCGTCGGCTGCCTCTAGGTGCGCGGCTAGCTGTGCCTCTTGCCATGCCTGGTACCAATTAATGGCATCACCGGCAAGGTACATAGCTACCGTCGAAACTTTGCTATTGCCTGTTTTCTTAGTTGTCGCAAAATAAGCATTAAATTGATGCAACCAAGAATGAATAACAATAGCATCCATCTTACCGTCATACTTACTGAAAGTCAACTTCTCTGTGACTGGATGGTTGGAATCCACATCGTGGCTTGCTCCACTTGACAAACTCCCACGATCTTTGGGTGGTTCGGTCTTCGAGGCTAGGACTTGGGCAAGCAATTCTTGAGTGCGTAGCTCTCGTCGAGCTTCACGCTCGGTCTCCAAAGCCAATCTATGAGCGGCACGATCAGCCTCTAATGCCGCGTTTCTTACTGCCGCTTCCTCCTTCCTTAGTTCTTTTCTTTCTTTTCTTGCGTCGCGCTCGCATTTTAAAGCAAGGCGCTTGTCTTCCTGTCTATCCATTATGGCCATCATGTGCTTGACCATTGCCTCCATAGGGTCGGGTGCACTTGGTGGCGTAGATGGCGAAGGGGGAGGGTTGAAGAAATCATCTCCGGGTGGGGACGAGTCTTCGTCGCCTCTCTCATGCTCATCACCTGTATGCGAAGTATCCATTCCGCTTCGGGTGACGACCATGCACTATGATCTTGGGGTCTTAAGCTCGCGAGGAACTTAGGTTCTTGAGTGTCTTGAGGTTCTTGAGGTCCTTGATTCGTGAGAATCTTGGGTTCTTGAGGTTCTTGAGGTTTTCTTTCGCTTGCAAATCGCGTTGAGAAGGATCTTCTCTTCACCCGAGTTCTACTCTTTTCTGCGGGCGCACCCCTTGGCGGCCTTGCACTCACACCAAGGTTGCTTTTTCCCACCTCACGTCGATTGGCCGGCCGCTAAGTGCACGGTCCGCTCTCAATGAGTGAAAAGAGACACAAGGGGAGGCTGGACAAGCCCTTCTTTCTTGGGATTCCTGTCACTCTTCAACAAAACACGATTAGGAATCGCCACGCCTAAGTAAACTTGGGTTCGTGCGACCGCAACAAGCAAAAAAAATTCTTGTGGTTCTTTCCTTGAGTAATGCAGAACACTTCCAAAGCTCTGATACCAATGTAAGGAGCAGTGGAATGAATGTTGTATTTTCTCAAGATTAGTGATCTTTATTGCTCAAGGTTCCTTTTAGTTCTTAGGGAAGGAGAGAGCCTTCCGTCTTGTGGAGAGTGCTATGATCACGAACAAAGTGAGTGGATATTGTGCGTGCAAGTGAATGAGACTGAGAGAAGGAGAGAAAAGAGATACGACACCCGAGAGGTTGTAAAACCCTCCTCCAAAAGCCCCACTCTCGTCGGCGAGAGTGGTCTACTTTGATTGCACAAAGGTGTACAATGCGTATGCAATGGACTTATGCATCTTGGACTATGCCGATGACGACGACGGTGATGACGACGACGACTTGATGGCTGAAATCTGGGATCTTCTAATTGCTGATTTTCATGGCTGTTTCGGTGGCTGAAAATGACTGTTTTGGCTGTGTTTTCTTGGGTCAAAGATGGGGGAACTTCTGCAACCAATCTGGGGCTGATCTGCTACTTTGCTAAAGGCTGAAAACCTGCGTTTCGACTGCTGAATTTCTGATGCAAAAACGCTGGGGTAGATGATCCCAAAAACGCTAAGATGGCTGAAGTAATGCTGGCGTTTTTGGCTGAAATCTCTTCTGCTCTGCTGAGGTTGAAAACTCTAATGATCTGCAAGAGTTTGCTGATGTTGCTGAGCCAAAACGCTGCATTGGCTGAAGTGGCTAAGGGAAAAACGCCAGGCAAATGGAACTTGATGGCGATGTTGGCTGTGGGAGGAAACGCCAAGGATGGGGGAAGGATGGCGATGGTAATGCTTGAAAAACGCTAGGGGGTGCTGAGGGGGGGTACTGGTGAGAAGTTGCTTGTTGAGCGGGAAGCTCCTGCTGCCTCTTCTGCCAGAAAGTGCTAACTTGGGTTTGCTTATATATTAACTTAGCAAAATTGCCTTACCTACTTTTGTTGGAAAGTCACTTAAAAATAATAAGTGAAAATAACCAAAAATAAGGAAAATAGGCTAAATGTACTGGAAAATTACCCTGCTTGAATTTGATGGATTCTGAAGGGAATACTGATGATCATGCTGTGTGCAACCGGAGGATATGCATCTATTGCTAAGTGACTGGGTATGCACGGTCTACGAATACTCACAAAAGTTCCAGATCACTGCTAATCTAGATTGACTGGACTGACTGAACCTTGTTGTGGTGTAGCTTGTCCACGGACACATAGGGTTGGGATGTGTCACGTGACATAAATGATGTCTCCTTTCGATTGAAATTGCCAGATACTTAGAGGATTCACAATGCATTTCATGTGAGTCTCTTGAAACCTTTTAAAGGTGATGTGCCTGATGATGGGGAGCTTGATGAGCAACCCGAAGTGGAAGAAAACGAGGAGATCCTTCTTCCTGAACAGATTTTGGCACATAAGGATACGAAGAATAAAGTTAAAGTCCGAAGGCGGTTCTTGGTTAAGTTCAAGAATTATCCTGCACTAGATGCGAAGTGGATGGAGGAGGAGAACCTAGCAGATACTCCTCAGATTGTGAAACTTTACCTCGATGCTTTTGGTTTAGAATAGTCTACTCCAAATGGAACCCAGAATTCAGCTTGGCCGGAGATCTGCTGCAGTGGGATGCACAAGAGGGGAGTCACTCCACTCCTTTGTCAACAGATGCCTTGATTTAGATACTAGAGTCACTGATGTCTCTTTGAGCTTCAGGGATACTGAGAGCTGACAGTATTCTGCTATATGACTTTATGAAATGGAATTCCTGATAATGATACTGATTTGTTTCTTCACTTCTTTTGAGTGCAGGAACTGATAGACGAAATGACTGCAGCATTTTGGTCTACTTGATCTCAAATAGACATGGTTGCAATAGGGGTTAGTCAATCGAACATCGATGAGGTCCCGATTGGACCTAGATGTGATTGCTAGCTACATTGCCGATAAATCATGGTTTAAGATCCGAATGAATGTTGAATGTTATGTGATGTCCTGTGATGTCGTGTGATGTGACTGTCGATTTGGTACATGTGTTAGATGTGTGTTCCTAGTACGTAGGTACTAACAGTCAGTGTCTGCTAAGACGGTTTATGGCTTCTGTTGGTTTTGCAGGTGTAATTGCGGTCGATTACAATGCTTTCAAGAGGGGGTATGTCACAAAGTGATGACGTGGCGGACAACAGAAACCCTAATTTCTGGCTGAAACCCTAAAATTCCTGCAAACCCTAAAATCTGCTAAAAACCCTAATTTGCAGCAAACCCTAATTTCAGACTGAAACCCTAATTCAGAAAACCCTAATTCTGCCGGGGTGCCACGTGGCAACAGCAGTGTACGACGCTTTCGAAAATTGCGGCGGAAAAAGCGCTAGTGCGTCGGTTGCTTTTTGGACTCCACACAATGAGAAAAAGAGAGAGAATGCTTTTTGTTTTTAGTTAAACATCTGAGAGAGAGAGAGCACATGCTTTTGATTTTGAAGCTTTTTGGGGCTCTGCTTTTGGGCATCCCTTGTAAACCTTTAAATAGTGGCTTGGGCTTTCACTTCTCAGAGCATCTGGACGCAGAGTCTGAGAGTGAATCCCGAGCCACTCTCTTGTACTTTGAAGTGATTAATACAAAAAGAAATACCGAAAGGGGCGCCAATCTTTGGGGCCAATATCTGTAGGCACGGAACTCCGCCGGGCCAGTGCAAATCTATTGTGATCTGTGAATTGTTTTGAAGTGGTTATTTGGTGCTGTTGCGATTGATTCTTGACTTGGAGTGTCCAAGTCTGTTACAGTTGTGCCATCATGTCCATCATCGTCTTGACCAAAGCCTCCATAGGATTTGGTGCAATCCCTGGCGTAGATGACGAAGGGGGACGGTCAAGAAAACCTCCATGGTGAGGAAATTCTTCTTCACTACTTTCATGCCCATGACTCTCATGCGAAGTAGCCATTCTGCTTCGGATGATGACCGTACACTGAAGTCGTGGGTGCTTGGGTTCTTGTGGTGTAAGGTGCAACGGAAGTGTATGTTGAACTTTGCTCAAGATGAGTGCTCCGAACTGTGCTCAAGGTTTCTTTTACTTACGGAAGGGAGAGCCTTCGTTCCTTTAGTGAGAAAGTGCGATGGACACAAACAAAGTGGATGAACATTGTGAATGAAGGTGCTGAGATTGAGAGATAGAGAGAGAAGAACACGACACCAGAATGTTGTCAAACCCTCCTCCGATGGCCCCCACTCTCTATGGTGAGAGCGGTCTACTATTGATTGCACAAATCTCTACAATGCTTGGACTTGCCGATGATGTCGACGACAATGAGGACAACGATGAGACGGGCTGAAATTTGAGAATGCTAAGGACTGAAATCTGCAAATCTTTATCTGTTGAATTTTGACTCTATGTCGATGATGACGATGCGACGAAAACGCAGATGCTGAAATCTGCGCTTTCCGGACTGAAACTGCGAACTTTGCGGGATCTGACCGTGCGACGAGGATCTGTTGCTGCAGGAAGGTGAGATCTGCGAGGTTCGGGACTTGTACTGCGGTATCTGACTATTGAAAATTGAAAACGTTGATGCTTTAATTGTTCCGTGTTGAAGGATATGCAAAACGCTAGGCTGGTATGTTGATCCAAAATCGCTAGGGCTGAAAATGAGTCTTGTTGCAAAAACGGTGTGAATCTGCAGGTGCAATCCACTAACGCTAGTGCTGATCTGTCCCTTGTTGTCGCCAGGCTGATGCAGATGCAAAAACACTGGCTGATCTGGGTTCTTGATCCAAAAACGCTAGGTTCTGCCGTCTCTTGCAAAAACGCTAGGCCTCTGTGTGGGTCTTACTGAGAAGTTGCCTGTTGAGCAAGGTGCTCCTGCTGCCTCTTCTGCCAGAAAGTGCTAGCGCTAGGTTTCTATATATATAAACTTAGCAAAGTTGCCCTACCTAGTTTCCAACAAAAGTCACTTAAAAATAATAAGTGAAAAATGTCAAAAATAGGGAAAATAGGTCTATGCACTATAAAAATGCTCCTGATGGATTCTGATGGTAATGCTGATGATCATGCTGTGTGCAACCAGAGGATATGCATCTACTTCAAGTGCTTGGGCATGCACGGTCTGCGAATAGACTCACAAAAGTGCCAGATCACTTCCTATTCTAGACTGACTTGACTGAACTGAACCCTGGTGGTGCTCTAGCTTGTCCACGGACACATAGGGTTGAATGTGTCAAGTGACATCCCCTCCTTTTCAAAGCGAGGTACTCGTACCGAACTGTATGGCGTTGAGCGAGATTGCCAACAACATTCGGAATCCTTGAAAGGACCCCTCGCCGACCCACTCTGAGGTGTGGGTCGTGCGATACTTGAACTTCTTAAAGGTCTGCAACGCTTGCTTCTTTGGGCCGCGCCGAAAGCGACACAAAGTCTTATGTGGCTCCTTCAATGCTTCAACTTCGTCTATAGTCATGCGTCTATCTTCTTCAAGAATCTCCGAGGCTGAAAATTCCTGAAACCACTTCGAACACAAAAACATGAACATACCCATTCCATGTGAAGTGACTGGAAAAATACTATTCCTTTGAAAAAACTGTGCATGCAATGTAGATGAACATATAGACGGAGTGCCAAACTGTTCATCAAACACATGCAAACAATGAGATTGAATCTTGACGTTCTGATCTAAATGAGTCAACTATGGCAAAACACAATGGAAATGCCTATGCTTGATGCTCAATCTTTCTTGTGCTCTTTCTACGACTGTGTCATGCCAAGGAAGAGACATGGAATATAAATTCCTTGAATGCAAACATTTTATCTTTTCATGAATCATCCGCATACATCCGTGCTCATTTATGAGTGAATTGTGCTCAACGTACAATATGACATGCCTATGAAAAGGGATCACATAAAGACGTTGACTAAAATACAGGAAACGATCACGAATGAAACACTCGAACAATGTGTGCTGACTAATCATTCGAACACATAGTACTTTGTGTGAGGGTTCTCTGGACCTAGGCTCGAGAGCCAAGATCGGTTCTTTGTGATCGATCGCATCTGCCTGTGGGGGTGCTGTGGACCTTGACTCAAAGCCAAAATCGATTCTTCGTGATTGATCGACTGTGCAACGAGGTTAGCTTTGCTAGAAAAAGCATCAACTAAACCATCATCCTTGTGAACAATCACGTCTCGATCATACAAATCATCATGCTCATGAGAATTCATCATGCTTGTCATTGTCATTCAAATCATCATGCTTATCATTATCAGGCAATTCATCATGCTTATCATCATGCAAATCCTGTGTGTCATGCTTGGGAAAAGAAGAGACTAAAGAGTCTCCTTTTCCCGAATCTCTTCAATCTTCGCCTGCACATTTGAAATGAGAGAGGAAGAATGAACAACGTTCTTGCGTTCAAATTTTGTTTTCCTTTCTGCGTACTTGCGATCAAATTCTTTGGCCTCCAAGCGTAATTGCTCGCGCTCACGCTCCATGGCTACCATTCTTGCTTCATGCCACGTTGTCATCATGTCCATCATCGTCTTGCACCAAGCCTCCATAGGATCTAGTGCAATCCTTGGCGTATATGGGGAAGGGGGTGGGTCAGAAAAACCTCTTTGGTGGGGAAATTCTTCTTCGCCACTTTCATGCTCATCACCTCCATGAAGTATCCATGCCGCTTCGGGTGATGACCATACACTGTGATCTTTGGTTCTTAAGTTCACGAGGAACTTGGGTTCTTGTGGGTCTTGGGGGTCTTGAGTTCTTGTGGGTCTCGAGTCTTGAGGTTCTTGCAGATTTTGAGGGTTTTGAATTCTTGAGGGTCGTGAGGTTCTTGAGGTTCTTCTTTCGCTTGCAATCTGTGTTAGAGAAGGATCTTCTCTTCACCCGAGTTTTGGGGCGCACCCCTTGGCGGCCTTGCGGTCACACCAAGGTTGCTTTTTCCCACCTCACGTCGATTCGCCGACTGCTAAGCGCACGGTCCGCTCTCAATGAGTGAAAAGAGGCATAAGGGGAGGCTGGACAAGCCCTTCTTTCTTGGGTTTCCTGTCACTCTTCAAAAACACTATTAGAAATCGACACGCCCAAGAGGATTTGGGTTACGTGCGACCGCAACAAGCAAATAAAAATGATGTGGTTCTTGTGGTTCTTTCCTTGAGTGATACAGAACACTGTCAAAGCTCTGATACCAATGTAAGGTGCAGCGGAAGTGTATGTTGAACTTTGCTCAAGATGAGTGCTCCGAACTGTGCTCAAGGTTCCTTTTACTTACGGAAGGGAGAGCCTTCCGTTCCTTTAGTGAGAGAGTGCGATGGACACAAACAAAGTGGATGATCACTGTGAATGAAGGTGCTGAGACTGAGAGATAGAGAGAGAAGAATACGACACCAGAATGTTGTCAAACCCTCCTCCGAAGGCCCCACTCTCTATGGCGAGAGAGGTCTAATATTGATTGCACAAATCTCTACAATGCTTGGACTTACCGACGATGTTGACGACAATGAGGACAACGACGAGATGAGCTGAAATCTGAGAATGCTAAGGGCTGAAATCTGCAAATCTTTATCTGCTGAATTCTGACTCTATGTCGATGACGACGATGCGACGACGACGCGCTGAAAACGCAGATGCTGAAATCTGCCTTTTCGGGCTGAAACTACAAACTTTGCGGGATTTGACCCTGCGACGAGGATCTGTTGCAGGAAGGTGAGATCTGCGAGGTTCGTGACTTGTACTACGGTATCTGACTGCTGAAAACTGAAAACGCTGATGCTTCTAACTGTTCCGTTGCGAAGGATATGCAAAACACTAGGTTGGTATGCTGATCCAAAATCGTTAGAGCTGAAATTGAGTCTTGTGGAAAAAACACTGTGAATCTGCAGGTGCAATCCACTAACGCTAGTGTTGATCTGTCCCTTGCTGTCGCCAGGCTGATCAAGATCAGTTACCTGGCAGGAGGGGGATTCTAGTTTCGGGACTCTTGAGATCGGATCATTGACAATGGTGTAATTAGACACATGACTTCTCCTGATTTGATATACGATCTGAGGCAGTATGAAGGTCTAGTTATGTTTGGAGACCGATCACTAGCTTGTGACACAATGAGGGGGTTGTGGAGCTTATTCTAGATATCAGAGGGGGAATGTACATCTCCTATGTTCTTTTTGTGCCCTGTCTTGGTTACCACATTCTGTTAGTGTATAAGCTTTGCAGACTTTGGCATGGTGGTTGTATGTGATGAGCACAGGGTGTTGATTCAAGATAAAGCTTTCGGCCTAGAAGCCAAAGGGGTACAATAATATGTGGATTGTATTGACTTGATCCTTTTCCTTCAAACTTGGACTCACACCCACTCTCGGGCAAGTTACTTTGGACTAGATGTTGCATGGTGTGCCAGAGAAGTGTGGTTGCATTCGTTTGGAGCAATAGAGTGCTCCAATCGATATAGCGTGGATGGTTGGAGATACTCGAATACATGTGGGCTACTCTGTGGAATTTAGGCATGTTAGATTTGCGACCAAATGTGCGAGCCAATGTTGACAAACGCCAGCTACAGCTACCCAGAGTTTCTGATAGAGAGTAGATGGAGGCGTGCCTTGCTTTGTTGTCTTCTTGGACTTGGGATAGATGAGCTTTTTGTTCAGATGTCATCTAGTAGCTCTGCAATTCGACTAGGAGGTGAGAGGGGGTGTTGAAGTTTGTCACCTCTCCGGCCTGTCATGGCGGAGCTGCTAGTGCTACAATATCTCCCAGGGGCTCGGGTGATCATAGGGATTTAGGGCTACTTTGTGGTTGTGACTGGCATATGTCAGTAGTTTGCTCATTGTTGGCTTGTTCCCACCATTGTTTTGTCCATCCTACAATATCTTCCAGGGGCTAGGCTAATCATAGGGAGTTAGGGCTATTTTGTGGTTGTGCCTGGCCTATGCTACTAGTTTGCTCATTGTTGGCTTGTTCCCGCCCTTGGTTTTGTTTGTTTAGTAAAGATGGCCATTGGCATGTATGCACGAAGTCGGTGTTTGCTTAAGAATCGGATTTCTTTTTGTGGGTGCAATTGGGGGCAATTACCTTTTCTCTACAGAGGGAGGAGGGGGTATGCCACAATTTGGTTGTAAGGATTCTAGGTACTTATCCTTAATTAAGTACTTAAACTCATGATTAAGACTTAAGAAACTTGAACTGTACTCAGAAACAAGACTCAAAAGACTCTCTGTTTGATTGATTGAATGATTGCTTGAGACCGAGTACAATGGGCTCCTTATATAGGAGACAAAGAGACACAAATGAAAGGACACGTCTCCTGGTGAAGAGACATGACTTTAGACGTAAAAACACATCCTTTCGGCAAAGAGTTGCAGCCATAGGACGAAGAGTCGCACTCGTAGAGCGAAGGGGTGTGACCAGTTGTCGAAGGAGTGTGGCTTTTGTCGAAGAGGTACGTCTCTTGAGCGAAGGGGTGTGACCATCCAAGCGCAGGGATTCTCCTTGGTATGGCACTTCGCATATCTACAACCAGGAGTAGATATATTGTTGTTAACATAGTCACAATCGTGACATTCCCTGCCTCTTTGAATGAAACCCAGGGTAGTTGAAAAAAACTCCGGGAGAAGGAAATATATTTTTGTAGTGCTTCTGCATCCAAAGCTCTTTTTGTTAAGTCCCATGTCATGGCATTGTTATTGACCATGACTATTTTGCCAAACTAAAAACTAATCATATCTTCAACTTGATAAGTGCCTTTGTCAAAGTCTTTTGTAAGTTCGAGCTTTGTCCAATAAAAGATTGAATCTATATCTGCTTCGAGTGAAATTATTAGTAAACTGACTTGAGTTTTCTGTTGAGTGATGATCATTGGTTGGAAATCTGTAAGGTATTCCATTGGTTTGTCTGAAACAGTAAAATCCTCGTGAAGGGATGTTGTAGACTGAGACAGAGTAGTGTTTGGAGGTATATCCATGTGTAAAGGTTTATCAAGAGAACAAGTTTCGTCCAAGTATTCAATTGCAGCGACTGAAGTTGTGCTGCAAGATTCTGTATCTGTTTTATCCTTTGCACAGGTAAGGATTGGAATCTTCAAGTTTGAAGAATTATCATTCACCATAGCATCTGGTATCTGTTTAGAGACAAAGACTGTATTCTGCAAGGGCGGTGACGAGGCGAATTTTCCTGCCTGGATCACGGCCAAAGAAGGGGTTATGTGCTTGTTGGTTGTCACATAAGAACAGGAATCGTCTGAATCTTCAACTTTCTCAGCGTGTATTAAGGCTTCCAATTGAGAAGGGGGAGGTCGAGAGCTGTTGCCTCTTAGACCTCTGAAGGATCCTCTTGCACAAGAAAGGATCAACAAATCTTCGACTTTACCACCATCAGATAAGAAAGACTTAAATGTAGGGCATGGCTCCCGAGGGGGAACTTGTCCAGCATCGCGGTGTTCACGACCGAGTACTTGACTAGGGTCGGATATCTGTGCCACTAAGTAAGCCCATCTTGATATCGTTGATGATCCTTTGGAAGCTTCATATTGTTGCTTTTGTTGTTGATGATTCGAATAAGAAGTTGGTTGCTCAAAACTGTAACTTTTCCAAGAATATTCATGCTGAGACTTTTGCTGCTCGCATGAAGGTACTTTGTATCTAGTTGTCTCTGAGAAACCATGCTTTGGGTGAGCAAATTTCGTTTCCGAAGGCTTATGTTTGAGTGGTTCTTTCTGGTCAACCACTGAAGCGTCGGAAGAAGATGCATGTATTGTCCGAGAAGTTGTTGGTTGACTCCGAGAAGGGGTTTGCATTTGCATCTGATCCAAGCGAGTGTGAATCGATGCGAGGCTTGATGAAATTGCTGCCATCTCCCTTTGAAAATTGCTATCGGGTTCTCGGGTAAAATATTGTCGTCGCCATCTTGTGATTCGGCCATGCCAACTGTTTTGCGAAAGTAAGTGTTTCTCTGAATAAGTTGGGAGCGAAAACTGCGTGTGGAACCGGTTTCGGCTTTGGAGTCGGGGATCGAGAATAATGATAACCTCTGGCTTGGGTAGGGTGAATCCGGAATGACAAGAATCTCGTGAAGGGAACAAATTTGCCACAGTTTGCTTGCGGGAACTTTATCTATGTACAAGAGATAGGGTACCGGAATGTCGAAGTCCTTGTCCATGGTAGAGGGGAGCCCCATACGTGCCAGGAGCTAGTGGCGAGGGCTATGCGGGAAGAGAACATACAAGGAATAAGGTTGCCCACAAGGAAAAAGCCACATTGTTGTCCCATTTTCTTTTAATATAACTCTTAGTGAGTTCACATTGGGTAAGGTTAGAGGTAGTCACTTAAAAGGTGTGTCCACATAAAAAAATTGGGGCTGGTTGGCCAATTTAACTGAAAACCTTTGGCCTGAGTTTTTTAAAAGTATTACGTTGCTGGAGTTTACGCAAAAGGCTTGCGCTACTTGTTTTAGACGTTGCACGCTGTTGAGGTTTTATGTATAATAAAGGGCAGCGAAGAGGTATGCCAACGAAAGGTCACAAGGGGTAGCCAACGAAAAGGCGAAAGGCAGCCGGTGTTTTTTCAGCCCAGCGATTCAGAAATTGCAGCCAGCGCCTGCAGAAGTCAGCCCAGCGTTTGCAAAGTTCAGGCTAGCGTTTTCATAATTCAGCCCTTCGGGTTGTGCGGGGAAGGGTGCCGCGAAGGGGCACATCACCTTGGGAAAAGGTGCGAGCAAGGGAGAGGTGTGATGCTTGGCAAAGGATGCAACGCGAGGAGTCTCCAGCGAAGGGGTGCAATTCAGCCAGCTTTTCTGTAATTTTGCCAAAGGGTGCTCAACTGAAGAGGTACACACTGGCGCTTGAAAGGGCACACTCTTTTGCATTAACCCATGCATCACCACGGTCCACGAGCACGATCGGTACGGGTACACACAACCATGCTGCTGTCTCTGGTGTGTTGTAGTATGTATTATACGAGAACATAAGTAAATTAAGTCACCTCATGTCGAGATGTGTGCGTAGGCCACCGTTCTTCGGATTCCATACAATGCCGGGACAGGGGTAGAGTGTAGCGTCAAGGGTGAGAGGCTCACAACCGTAGGGTCTCGGGAATTTTTTTTGCTCTGATACCAGTGTGAGGATTCTAGGTACTAATCCTTAATTAAGTACTTAAACTCATGATTAAGACTTAAGAAACTTGAACTGTACTCAGAAACAAAACTCAAAAGACTCTGTGTTTGATTGATTGAATGATTGCTTGAAACTGAGTACAATAGGCTCCTTATATAGGAGATGAAGAGACACAAATGACAAGACACGTCTCCTGGTGAAGAGACATGACTTTAGACGTAAAAACACATCCTTTCGGCCAAAAGCTGCAACCATAGGGCGAAGAGTCGCACTCGTAGAGCGAAGGGGTTTGACCAGCCGTCGAAGGAGTGTGGCTTTTGTCGAAGAGGCATGTCTCTTGAGCGAAGGGGTGTGACCATCCAAGCACAGGGGTTCTCCTTGGTATGGCACTTTGTGTATCTACAACTAGGAGTAGATGTATCGCTGTTAACATAGTCACAATCATGACATTGGTGATGTGACATGCAAACACTGGACCGAAAGAGAAGAGGAAGTGCCTGGCCGGTGCGACGCCCGTTCAAAGGACCAAAATCTATGAGGAGCTGCTTGTAAATCGTGGCTGATTGTCAGACGGGAATCGTAGTGGAATTTCTAGGGGTCTGTATGGGGAGATGCCGATGTGGCAATTTGGGTGTTAGTAGCTTTTTGGGCGTCCTTTTTTTGCTGTTCAAGCGAACAATCTTTTGTGGCTTGCCTGAGCTATTTTTATAGGCTTACTACCATAAGATGCACTTCCCTTGAATGATGAATCAGGGCTTTCCCTGGATTCATCCAGGTATGTGTACATATGTATAGGCTGGTAAAAACATAAGCATGACCTGCTTTAGCTTTTCAGATGTCATTTCTCTATCAATGTACATCAAATCAAAGCAAGAAGACTATGGAAGACTCATCCACTGCAAGTCATGCAGCATTATTTTGCATGGGTGACTTTTGAACATAATCTGTAGGCGCACTTAGGTCCTGAGAACTCAGGGTGATCGCTCTTAGGTGAAACGTACTCTGCTTTAATGTACTTGGTTCAGTCTTTTTGGTTTTATGAAGAGAATCACATTATTTACTTAAACTGTGTTCATTTCTAGTTATGAAGTTGAATATCCAAACTCTGAGGACAGAGCAAAGTTCTTTTCTCAGTTGCTGGATACGGCAGTAAATCTTTCTGAGCAGAAGTACAGCAAAATGACAAAGCCAGTTTTTCTGCCGGAACTTCCAAAAGCACCTATTTTGGAAACAGAGAGAAGTGAAGCTCAGCTGCAAGCTCAGTTTGAAGAGGAACAACATATTTTGAGGCGGATGAGGATGTGCCTTCGAGAAGTCTGCAACAGGTCCAAATCATGAGATGAATAAGATTTGAAGTTGTGAAGCGTCTTCTGCAAGAGAGATTTTGTTTAGAGCAGGATTATTTAATTTTTGGCTTTCTTTTATTAGGTTGCTGCGGGAGAAATCTTTTAATGTTTTCCATTATCCTGTCACTGAGGAGGACGCTCCTGATTATCATACATTGATCCAAACTCCTATGGATGTTTCAACTTTGCTTTATCGCACAGATAGTGGACAGTATTTGACAAGATCAGCCTTCTTACAGGACTTGGAGCTGATCCCGTTGAATGCCAAGGTATGATTTTAAACTCAAATACAGTTGTGAACTTAAAGTACATTATGGGGTGCTTTTGCACATATTTTTCACTTCATTGTAGTTTTAGTTCAGGTCAGTACATTAAATGGTAAAAGTGAGTTGGCACTTGGCAGGCATATCACAAAGATGATTACAATGGAGCTCGCATTGTTAGCAAGGCTTGTGCACTTCGTGACGCGGTATGCTGAGTTCCTTCGTGGAAACTTGAATTACATTTCTGAGAGAAAAATTCGCTCATGCTTTTGTGTTGTATGAATTGTGGTTCCAGGCACATGCAATGCTTTCACAGATTGATAAGGATTTAGTAACTCAGTGTGAGGCAATCTTAGCTCGGGGTGGTCCTTTAAAATTGGAAGGGAAACTAAGTGGGACTGAGATGGTAGGTTCTTATATCCTACCAGTTGGGCAGCCATCAAATTCTACTACTCGTGCGAGTGCAAGATTGCGTGGAGTTCAGGCGGAAACTGGTCTCTCTTTGAGTGCAGATGTCCATGTACGGCGATCACGGCGTAACAGTGAAGGGGACATTGGAGGTATCTGAACTGCTTGCACACTCTTAAGTTTTTTGGGGGAGTGCTGATGCTAAATGTACCAAGACTGCAATTGCCCAATTATATTTGTTCTAATAACATACTTTGCATCAAAGAGTTCGATTGCACCCCTCCCGTTGGGAAAGATGTAACGTGCACAGGGCTCAGTTTCTAGGAGGGCTTTCATATAAATCATCGGTCACAAAACTTCAGCAAACTTTATGATGAAAACTACACCCAATGAGGGTCATTTCAATCGGAGCTTTGGAGAGATTGAAAAAAAGGCCCAATGTGAATATGCGTAATTGAGGAATGGCAAAATTGAAACAAAGCCCACTTGTCCAAGTAATGCTTGACAAGAGGTCCACCACTTCTCCACATTGAAGTCTATTGAGGCATAATGTTTATTAACATCTGCAAAAGGCCTAAAGGCCCTATGAGACCAGAAAATACATCTTCGTCATATGATCCAAATGTCCAGTATAGAAAATACAAAAGGTTTAAGGTAACGAATGCTTAAATTAGAAAAAAGAAGTGAACCAGTAGAGCCAGCTGGTGGAGTAAAGCCCTATCTCCTCAGTGGGCTGCCCCTTGTGAATATACAGTCTTGTGTGGATGGACATTGCCATGTCTGCATTGAGTCAGTGGCTGCTGATTATTGGTGCTTTATCTGTTTCGCATGCGTAATCAATGGCGACTACTCTTCTTTACTGGGGGTTATGCCAGAAAATGAAGATATGGCATGACTGTACCTGATCCAAGCAAAGTCAAATGGAGCCGACTAGAGTAAAAGCCAAAGACTTGGGCTGTCGTCCGTACGGCTTGGATGTCACGTCATGAATCACGAGCGCCCCTATGCCTGCCGGTGTGGTAGGCTGTACGCATGGTGATGTGGCAAAGCTGACATGGGATCCTTCTACCTGGGCTGCTTTTGGGTGCTGGTTGTATTCGGAGTGATGGTAGCATCATTTTGATGATGCCATGGCATGCTCAACAAATGCATCACAATTTTCCAACTTCATAATGTGGGTGTCACAAAGTGATGACATGGTGTGCCCAAGAAATGGCCGAGAGGACAAGAGAACCTGACACGAAGAACAGAGGAACATCTGA
This sequence comes from Adiantum capillus-veneris, assembly GCF_014529385.1. Taxonomy (NCBI): domain Eukaryota; kingdom Viridiplantae; phylum Streptophyta; class Polypodiopsida; order Polypodiales; family Pteridaceae; genus Adiantum; species Adiantum capillus-veneris. The sequence continues at coordinate 136,031,118 of NC_140944.1, read as the reverse complement.
ACCCAGAAAGAATTGCCGAGGGGCCTCTACTGAAAAGAATGGGGATTTTTAAAATCCTAGTCCCACCCAACTTATGGAGCACCGGCTGAGGGACCTAAAATCCCAGCAGTAAAAAGCTTGATCTTTGAGAGGGATTTCCGTGAAACGCGCTGACTGGTGATGTGGCAAGGCCGCATGGATGCTGACATGGCAGATTGTACGTAAATTTCGGTTTTTGCACTGACAGTAAGGGTGCCAGTCTTTGGGGCGAGTACATGTGGGCGCACAACTCCGCCGTGTTGTGTCGACTCTCTCTCTCTCTCTCTCTCCATCACCGGAGCAGAGCTAGCTGCATCGCCTATGCTGGTAGAGGCCCTTTTCCAGACAGTATGCTTCATCCAGAGAGTGCGACAGCTTCCATCCGAAAGATTATCATACAGAGCACTTGAGGCATCCCGCCAACTAGCTGCGATTGGAGAGAGTGGATCATGGTATGCACAGATGACACAGTGGTTTAGCACACATGGCTTGGATATCGAGCAGCTACCACCATTTCAGTACGATCCCAACTCACCATACATTCGCCTCTCTCATGCGGAGAGGAATCTGATCCTTAGGCAGGATCTCTGGCAGCTGTATATCAGAGAGACTTGGATCACACCGAGACAACCTCTTCCACTGAAGATGTTGTACTATAGGGATCAGTTCTTGACTACTTTAGAGGATGGCTTCATTTAGAGGCCTAGATACATGGATGTTTACATGTCTCATAGTGCCAGAGTAGCCATTCAACAGCTTAGAGTTTCATCACACAGATTAGAGATTGAGACAGGCCGAGCATCACATACTCCCAGAGACGAGAGGATATGTAGGGTATGTACAACAGAGGCAGAGAGCGAGGAGCATTATGTTTGTAGATGCCGAGCTTACCAGGATATCCGCAGGCGCTACCCTGCCCTGTTTTTAGGGCAACGTACACTCAGAGAGCTTATGGAGTACAAAGACTAGAGGCAGCTTGGGCGCTTTCTCCTTGAGATTTAGAGACATAGAGACCTGATACTACAGTCATCCAGTGGGAGTAGACAATCCCAGCGTATAGATTTCTTTCATCGAGCGACTCCAACACCACTTGCTACGACTACACAGAGAGGGGTCACTCTCCAGCAGGCAGATGTGATCCGAGCCAGGAGACGACCTAGAGCAGAGGGATACCGTGCTTGACGAGCACACCAGAGGGAGATCTACTAGATTCGGACACAGCATGAGCGGGCCAGACAGAGAGAGATACAACGAGTCTTCTCCGACCCAGCCCCCATACTACAGGGGCTCTTCACACCCTACCCTCCTATGCATGATATCCTACACCCTGAGTTTTCTACCGAATGGACCTAGATTGCATCTCATCATTGTACCCCTTGAGCATATAGTTTCACATCTATTAGAGATAGAGCTCCATGCTCAATATACTGGCACATGTATTACCCCACCTCTTATCTAATTATTGCAGCACTGTACCACCTCACCTCTAGTCTTGTATCACTTTAGTTCAGTCCCGCTTTATTACTTGCACAAAATACTGATACAATGATGCTAAATGGGTACTTGATGCTGGGTACTCGGTACTGTTGAGGTGCTGAAGGGTACTACGATGGATGCTTGGTACTTGAGAGGCTAAGTGTTGGGTACTGTGGGTACTTTGGTGCTTGGTATTTTTTATTGATATTCCCTACACTGAGCTAGGCAAGAGACAAGCCAAAACGCAAGGGGTGCTAGATGTTGAGGTACTGCGTCGACGACGACGATGACAATGAGGGGTACTTGTGTTGCGGTATTGCTGAGGTCATTGTAACAGGGAACAAGGGGAACACATCCCAAACGTTCCGAAATGGCGTTTCGGACGAGTCCAGTTCCCAAAACGGAGATGGGAACGGAACGCTGTTCCGTAACGGAGTGTAACTGGAACGGTGTTCCGGAATGGGCGGAACATGAGGCGGAACGGCGAAACGCGGGGCGGCCCGGGCAAAGGTAGGCACTTGGGGGGAAAAAAGTGGGCTTTTGGGGGCAGATTCAGGGCTGTTCGGGGAGCATATTTGGTGCAATTTGAGGGCAGGTTAGGGGGCAGATTTGGGGTTGGTTAGGAGTTTATTTGAGACTAAGCTGAATGGAGGTAATTCAATCCTTACTTTAGGTGGACCGTTCCAGCCCCGTTCCCGTTTCTCACCCCCCCCCCCCCCCCCCCCCCCCCCCCCCTTGCCCGGGTCCCCGTTCCCGTTTTGGGTTACTATGGCTGAGGTACTAATGGGTACCGCAGGAGATACTTGGTACTGCGCCGACGACGGTGACGACGAGGTGTGGGCTGATCTGCTATCGCCGAGGATTGCGATGGGTGAAAAACTAAAAATGCCGGTTCTGCTGGCTGATCTGAAAACGCTGATGATCCGCAAGGGTTGATCGCTGAATTCAGGGTGCTTAGGGATGAAAAACGCTGGTAGGAGTGGCTGAGGGAAAACGCCAAGGCTGGCTAAAAACTTTGATGGTTGCTGGGTACTGCTAAGAAGAGGTGCTGTAGATACTTCTTCTTCTGCCTCTTCTGCCTTCTCTAGCACCCATAGGGCTTCTTTTATAGGTCTTTTAGCCATTTTCCCTACGTACTTCTAATAAATTTCATGTCGAAGTCACTTATTAATAAATGACTTAAAGTGATTGTTTATATGCCTATAGTGACTGTTTATATGCCTATATGCTTAAGTGACTTAACTGTGCAAGTGAGGGTATGCAACTATGACCGGCGTGGACATGCAGGTCCCGCTAAAGGCTCACAAGGGTGCTAGGCTAGGTCCTAAGCTCAGACTGATGCTAGACTGTAGTAGTAGCTTGTCGACGTGGCGTAAGTGCAGTGCATACGTTAAATTCCCCCCTGTTAAAGGTGAGTCACAACTGCCGCATTTCTACCTGCACTGTTGATGTTGAATGCTTCTGATGCTTGTGAATGCATAAACCGATGAAAACTCCTCCAAACTTGTGGATATTGCGGATGTAGGTATTGTTGCAATGTAAACACCGACCATATGAGTTACTAGGTAGCCTTACTATTGTCGCAGAATACCAGCCTTGGTGTTGACTCTGCCTTGCGAGCAAGTACTACCACTCGAATAGTCCTGTCGTGAAAACATTACAAGTGAAGATGAAAGGTAAGGGTGCTCGGAGATATTTCCAATGGTTCCATGTCGACGGAAGTGGATGCACGCTACATGCAAATGCGAATGCAAAAGAAGGTAAGGGTTCCTTTCTCCAACTCCTTCCATATCCACATAGGAGAATCTTGGTACTCAAGATCTGGATTTTCGTAGATCTGATGTCGATCTTCGTTCAAAGACATAGCGATGAAGACGGGAGCACGCCCGATGCACGATGGACCAAGGGTGGGAGTGGCTATTAAGTTCTGGATCAGGGCATGAAGATTCTTTGAGGAAGAAAAAACTGAGAGAGGTTCTCTGGGTTCTTGGTGGTTCTTCCCTTGAGTTCTTGAAGCCGAAGCACACACAAAGCTCTGATACCAATGTTAGGTGGAGCGGAGAAGTTTAAGGATTTAGCTCGGATCTAGTACTCCGCACGAACACAAGGTTACTTTACTTGACGTGACAAGAGAAACTAAAATGAACTGAATGAAAGAGAGAGATGCAGAGACAGAGAGAGAAGAGACGACACCGAATGTCGGGTTCTAACCACCCTCAAGAGCCCCCTTGCTCTATTGCCAGAGAAAGTACTTGTTTTATTACTTGCACAAAATGCTGATACAATGATGCTAAATGTTGAGATAGTGAGATGCTAATGGGTACTTGATGCTAGGTACTGTTGAGGGGTACTGCGGTAGGTGCTGAGGGCAACATGACATGACACGTTTCGAGGTTTTGTGCGTTTCGGGGTTTCGAGGTTTCTAAAACATTTCGTTTCGGTGCACAAAGAAAGCGAAACACAGGTTTTGTTTTATGTGTATGCACCTATAATTATACAAATTCATCTGTCAAGACATTTGAAATACCAAAATCTAGATGTAAGACTTGAGTCACGAGTAAACAAGGTATCGATTTTTTGAGACGGCCTTTGTTACATGGCTTAAAAAATCCCCAAACAGGTAGTTTGAGGTCAACTAGACAAAAGGGGGCAAAAAAAAAAATCAACTCGTTTCGTCCGTTTCGCTGACACTTTTCGGGATTTCGGAGGGCCGAAATGTGTTTTTATGTCACTATGGAGTCTGAGGGATACTGCGATGGATGCTTGGTACTTGAGAGGCTAAGTGTTGGGTATTGCGGGTACTTGGGTACTGCTGGTGCTTGGTACTGTGGGTACTTTTGAGTACTGAAGGTACTTGGGTGCTAAGGACATGGAGGTCCTAATGATCCCTACGCTGAGCTAGGCAGGAGTCAAGCCAAAACGCAAGGGGTGCTAGATGTTGGGGTACCTCCTCTTGGCTGATTTGAAAACGCTACTGATCCACAAGGGTTGATCGCTGAATTCAGGGTGCTTAGGGATGAAAAATACTGGTGGGAGAGGTTGAGGGAAAACGCCAAGGCTGGTTGAAAATGTTGATGGCTGCTGGGTACTACTGAGAAGAGGTGTTGTAGATACTACTTTTTCTGCCTCTTTTGCCTTCTCTAGCGCCCATAGGGTACAAACCACCTCTACGAGAGAGGGCTACAACAGAAACATGGGGAGACTCTCCCAATGAGAAAAATTATGTACAATGAGGGCTAGATCACGAGACGGGAGGAGGAAAAAGCCACACTGGTGGCTAGTAGTGCCATCTAGACTCACCGTGAACCATGGTGAAGAAAGGCCCTGGGTGCCAAAGTCGCAAGAAAGCGTCTCGGCGCTCCCGCATGCGGCCGGAGTTGCCCATAAGTCTTTCAAACTGACCCCTGAGATGTGTGTATCAACTCTGGCCTGAAGTCGTGAATAGTCTCTGCTGATGGAACATGCCAAGCCTCGAAGATGCGAAAGCAGAGGGCCCGCCAAGTGAACCAGATTGTTAGGCCGCAGATGAGCTCCCAACACCACTCTTTGTCACTGCACCACTCCTGGGGAATGAGTTCTGTGGCAAGCTGTAGTGTAGGTTGTAATGTGCAGTGGAAGTGAATGATGGTGTATGGCTCAAGATGAGTGATCAGTGATGCTCAAGGTTCTTGTTAATACTGACGGGAAGGGAGAGCCTTCCTTGACTTAATGAGAGAATGTGCAATGACCAAAACAAGAGAGTGGAATGCAAACTGTGAGTGAGTGCGAGAGTGCTAGAGAGAGAGAGAGAGAGAGAGAGAGAGAGAGAGAGAGAGAGAGAGAGAAAAGAGACGACACTAGATGGGATCCTAGACCCCCCTCCAAGGGCCTCCCTCTCTATTGCTAGAGAGGTATTTGCTTTAGATTGCACAAAGTCTGGTACAATGCTTCTAGATGTTGTGGGACTTGATGACGATGATGTCGACGACGACGAGGACGATGCCGACGACAACGATGATGTCGACGACGAGGATGACAATGGCTGAAATCTGAAAATGGTAAGATCTGTTGCTGTGGATGTGCTATTGATGCCAAGGGCTGATTTGCTACCGCCGAGGCCTGCAAGGCTGAGGACCGCAAAAATGCTGACTGCTTAATGCTGAAAACAGAAAACGCTGGCTGATCTGGGCTGAATCTGCAAAATGCTGGCTAGTTTGTATTGAGAACTGAAAACGCTAGGCTGATCTGGGTGCTGGGGTCGTGACGGCGAGGATCTGCAACAGGTGCTACGGGTTCTCATGGGGTTAATGGCTGATCTGAAAATGCTGGTTTAATGGGTTGAAAACGTAGGTCTTCTGTCTCTTGAGAAAATAGACAGAGGTGCTACACACAAGCATAGGATAAAGCCCATAAACCTAACAACTGGCAGTGGGTAACATGTAGACCTTTTTGATGATGGCCATTTGGCAATGCCATTGAGTATGGCCGAGCGGCTGATCTTTACCCTTATCCACTTTCTCATTTTCGATTTCCACGATCCAGAAGTACCAGGCAAATGATCCAATTTCTTTTGCACCATATATTCCATTATCTTCACCTTTGCTCTCAAATCAGTGGTGAATATGTTTAACAAAGCGTTATGTGAGGGATTTTTTTTGTAAATTTTGTGACCGCACCATAATCCCACTTTTTTGAAGTGTGGAAATCCATTTTTCCTGAGCAACTAGAGACTGTTATGGCTTTTCACACACTGGCCAAGATATTGGGATCCATCTTGGAGATTAAGCTTAGCGTGTGGGTTGATATGCACAGGGACATGGCGAATTCAGACACAGGTACACCACGCTAAACCATGACAAGATTTGCCACTAGGTACACCAGTGACAACAGTAGATCATATGGTCATGTTCAGACTGAGCATTCAGCTAGCAGTGTTGCCCATTGACGAATTTGCAAAAGGGATTGTAATTGCGACATGTTTGAAGAAGCCAAGAAATTTGAACTTGAAAACGTTTTGTCATTGGATTTGGACGTTTTGTAATTTGGATGAGGAAGGTGTGTGAAGGTGAATGAAGCGTAGAAGCTGAGAGAGGGTAAAATTCTCAACACACAAACTTAAAATCACACTTAAATACTTGTGGAAATATTCCAGCTGGCTGAAAGTGGGTTTTTTGATTGTCTAAGATTGTGATCACAATTGTCTTTTTTATTACAGGTGATACTGAAGCTGGTGTTTTTGCCCAAACACGGAGCATAAATTCTATTGACCTTAACATAGATCTCGCAGAGAAAACCACAGAAGACCCTGACTCTCCTGCAGTCCACATGGAAGTGGATGGACCCAAAGAGTGGTCGAATCCAGCAAATGCAGATAATGAAAAGGAGCAGCAACCACCTGCTACACCAAGCTCTCCTGATTTGGGTGGAAAAGATCCGATGGATTTCGGCCATGAACAAAGTCCGGTGTTGGACCCTGATCACCCTAAGGCAGCTGTGTCTGCAAGTTATATTGAAAAATTGAAGAAGCGGTTTGTGACACGTACAAATGGGCTTGGAGTGTCAGACCTTGAACTGATACATGCAAAAATATGCCAGGATGTTCGACTTGAATGCATGACCAAAAGCAGGACATGGGTGATAAAGCTTTTTAAAAGGTTTATATCTGATATGAAATCCAGAGATTGTAAAGGACGGAATGGAAAGATAGCTACATCACATGATGCCTAAACAGTTGAGGGTGTACCAATGAGCAATTCTTGCTTTCTGCTGTGACTCTCTCTCTCTCTCTCTCTCACACACACACACACACACACACACACACACATTGTACCCTCCATCTATAGTTCGATCCCAAATTGCCCCTTCCCCTCTCTCCCTTTTGTGACATGATGTATGTACTGCATCTTCCTCATCCTTGTACTTTTTTTGTTCTAGATGTGTATTACACACGAGGGTCATATTTCTTGGCCTCATAGGTCATTTTGGCCTCTTGCAGACGTTAATGGTACATCACATTTGATTTTGGCCTTATACAGATGTTAGTGGTTCAACAAGAAAATTAATTATACAGGGGCGGATCTACTGTAAGTGATGAAGAGGGGCTTGTACTCACAACCAACAACCAAGGATTTTGTAGCAGCAGTCGCACTGCCTTGTTCTGCAGCACAGTTGGTGTCTTCAACTTGAGCCTAAATTTTGGCCATAATGAGCACATTTTCAAGGCAGGTGTTGCACATTGTGCTGGGTCATAGTCTCTGTACATGTATGCCAGTTGTGGTGCTGAAGTGTCCTAGCAAAGCTCCCTTTTCACGAGTTCTCCTCCTTGGTCTGATATTGAGGCAGGGGTTATATGAGCATCATGTTGTGCTATGTAGTACTCTAGTTGACATGTATGAGCCCTTAACACAAACACCATGAGCAGGTTTTGCAGAGGTTGCATGGGACTCGGGAATGCCCTGGTGGACGGGCTTGCCAATCGTGGTTCAATTCCTCATGCATAATGCGCCTCTGGCAAAGCTCCAATCTTGTGAAGCTGTCTGTTGCAATATCTGATCAGGACAGCAAATTATGGACTACACTCAAGATGAGTTGTTTTGGGATTGGCTAAAACTTTTGTGGACATGTGTCTTCAAGTATGGTACTCTCCTTAGGCAGTGTCCTGCTGCTTATGCTGTTCTCTCTTGGAGTAGAAATAGCAGGCTTTCTTCCATCAGTTTTACGGCCACAGGCTATGAAATACACTTTATATGACCATCAAAGCTACATATGGGCAGTGCGCCGTCTGATATGCAGCAATAAGTTGGGACACATAATACTTCTATCACGAACCTCAACACTAAATACTACGGACGGGGTCTTGAATGAACCCCGAGCGGTGCGATCGACCTTGGTGAACTGAGGCACAATTCCCGTGACGGGCGGCAGCCGTTGTGTTTGTTTGAGTTTACTTTTGCCTGGATCGGGTTACTTTATAGCGAAATGAAGTGGCAAGGGGGACAAGGAAATCCATGCCGGCACCAGGCTCCAGCGGGAAGATAGGGGTTCAAAACCACATTTGTGAGGGGGGCAGGTCAATGCACTGACGCTTCCAAATGCGTGCAATTGGTTGCTCACCGTTGATCCCACCGCCCAAGGGTCATTAAGATCCCGTGGTATATAATGTCATGGCATGGCGAGGGCATGCCTCCTAATGCGGTGATCTGTGTATGCATCATTGGAGCATTGTGAAGCAATAATTGCTGGCAAGCATTCATAACCTTGAAACATTCCAAAATGCTGCTCTGAAGTTTTTGAAGTGCACTTAGGTTTAAGCCGTTGTATGATTAGAATGCTGCCACAATGCCCTCTTTAACACTACTCTCCGTCTCCCATACAATAATGCTGCTAAATAACACCCTCTATAACACTGCTCTCCGTCTCTATGTGCTATTTCTCATGGTTGCACCTTTGAAATTTTGGACGGAGTAGCGTTAGAGGCTACTATAGCATACCGGGTCTCGCTATGCAATGGCAGCATTAATGTTATTAATATAATCACTCAAACATTGTCACACAACTTTTATAAAGATTTTTAGTCGTATCCACGCAACACACCTCAAAAATCGTAGTGTTGCAAATACAAACATTTTCACTTGTATTAAGAGTTTTAAGGCTGAAACTAACCAATGGAAAAGAAGATCAAACGCGTGATTTCTTGGGACTCACTTTTTTAATGCAGTGTCCTGAATTAGTAAACGCTCAAAATGCTTAGGTTTCTCCCTCATATTTACAATTGATGCGGAACCACTCCATAAACTACATACCACTAATACCCTTGATCTCATGGGGGACTCGGCTCTAAGGTACTTTAACACCGCCATTCGAGTGGCCAACAATCTCTCTCTCTCTCTCTCTCTCTCACACACACACACACACACACACACACACACAGGGCAGTCAATGTTAAGGTAGCCTCAAAAACCTGAATTTACGAGCACGCTTTAGAATATAGGACCGCTTGCAATTTTAAAATCAATAAACAAGCACCTTTATTATTTATAGAGGCACTCTTTACTGGTTTGCGTTTTTTCTTTTGTTGGGTGTCATATTATCCAATCTCTTGTATGATCCATCATGAACCTTGTGCATGCATCCTTGGAATGCCTCAAGACTATATGTGATGACAACTTTTGAAAGGCTGAAGTGGGGCTGGAAATGAGATGTGATCCATCATCCACGTGGCGAATTGATGGGCGCGTGCTAGGGTTTACATGGAATACACTGGACAGGGGCACCACATTCTTGCATTTCAAATGGCATGCATTAATAACAAAAAATAAAAAAAGGCAAGAGGAAAAGTGATTATGCGGGAGGGGATGGTTGTTTGCATGCCTGCAAGTTGGGGATTTAAGAGCCTTCCTTGATAAGGCTGGAGCATCACCTTCTCAAGTCAAGGGAGACTACTGCCAAGAAAGATAAACATGGGCAATCAACAAGGATACACAGGTAATTGAATGGGGAGGTAGTTGTACAAGTGGATGTCCATTACTAATCCATCATTACTAAATACTTATTCTTTACTTGAATATAGGATAAAGAACGAGAGAGGATAACTCACTCTTTGTGCTTTATCCACTTCCTGCTTTCCATCCTCACATAGAACTGCACTCACATATCCGCGCAAGCGTACTTTTTAAGTGGTATCTGAGTTGCAATATTCCTCTCCCGGCGTTTCCCTCTTCCTAGCGAGCTTCCCATCGGCAACGGATTGATGCTCGGAGCTTCCATGGCTATGGAGGCATTGTGAGCTCGGCACATAGAGTTCACATATCCAAGTGGCAAGGGTCTAAACTCCACAAGCTACAACAGGAAAGATTGAGCTTTCTACGAGCTCAAAGAAAGAGAGAATCACCACGCTCAATTCACGACAAATCGATAGCAAGTCACGGTTTTGCTCATAAAAACTTGTTTTATCAATATGAAGTCCTTTTCAAGCTCTACAACTTTGTAGAAGAGCTTGTCAGCTGATTTGTAGTGCATCACTTATGCATGATTGGATATTGTCAAAATTGGATTTTGATATCATAATTTGTTGTTGGTCAGACTTATTTTATGCATAAAAAGTTCACGTCCTAAGGGCCATGTGTGTGGGCTCATTTTGATGACAGTGGATATGTCGCACTCTAAGTGGGAGTCTATTCAATATGGAATATGGTTTATGGTCAAGTCCTGAGATCCTTCATGGATTATGGTTGTGACTTTGATTATGGGAGCCAGTGTGACTCTGGGATATTTTTTCGGGGATATGGTTCTGCTGCCAAAATGCTGCCGGCAGTTTTCTAGCTATGTTATGTGCTAAATGTAAAGAATGAGGATGCAAGAGAGCTACACAAGACAAGCACAAAGCACACAGAGATGGAAAGCTTCTTCTTCTTCTTCACAGAAAAGAGAGTACAAAATGACTAAGTGCTAAAGCTGAAAAGTAGCACATATGTACATGCGGTCACTAAGTGTGAACTCGCTAGAAGCGTCCTATGCTGGCACTATAAGTGTAGTCCAACTGTAGAATCACTGGCAGAGATCCTCCATGTCGGTCACCTAACGCGCCAGTGAGTAAATGCCGTAAGCGGCCAAGACCCGTAGTGGATGCCAGCTCAAGGTGTAGAGCTCGACATCTCAACACTCCCCCTCGAGCTCTGCATGTCGCAGAGTCCAAGCATAGTCCGGAAACGTTGAAGCTTCTCAGCTCCGAGGGCCTTGGTAAAGATATCCGCTATCTGCTCCATCCAAATGTGGCTTCCTCGGAAGTTGCATGAACTGACTCTCCAAGCCTACTGTGTAGCTCAAGTCTGGCCTCGTGATAGTCAAGTAGATTAGACTACCCACAATCTTCCTGTACATGTTGACATCCTCAACAACATCACCCTTCTCTGCACTCAGCTTTGCATTTACATCCAAGGGAATAGAAATTGGCTTACAATCAGCCATACCATACTTTGACAGCATGTCCAAAGCATACTGTCTCTGTGATAGCCATACACCCTCTGGAGTCCTGATCACCTCAATGCCAAGAAAGTAGCGCAACTCGCCTAAATCTTTCATTTCAAACTCCTGTTTGAGAAGACCCTTCACATGGTCAATCTCCATAGCATTGTCACCAACAATAATAAGGTCATCTACATATATGGTAATGACCATAATCCCCACATCACTCTCACGTACATAGAGTGAATGATCAGCATGAGCTCTCCTAAAACCAATACTGACAAGATACTTGGTAATCCTGTCATACCATGCTCTAGAGCCCTGCTTCAAACCATACAAAGCTTTGAGAAGTCTGAATACATAATCTGGGTAACCTGGATCGACATAACCAGGTGGCTGATCCATATACACTTCCTCTTGCAACTCACCATTCAAGAAGGCATTCTTTACATCCATTTGATGCATAATCCATCCTCTAGATGCAGCCACTTGCTATGACAGCTCTCACAGTCGTCATCTTTGCCACTGGAGCAAAGGTCTCCTCATAGTCTATGCCATACGTCTGTGCATAACCCTTTGGGACCAGCCTTGCCTTGTGACGCTCAATGTTACCATCAGCCTTATGCTTGGTTTTATACACCCATTTACAGCCAATAGCTTTCTTGCCACTTGGAAATGGCACCAACTCCCATGTGTCGTTTGCTTCCAATGCAGCCATCTCTTCATTCATTGCATCATCCCAATGCACATTTCCAACTGCATCCTCAAAACATGTGGGCTCCACATCCTGTATCACCTTAGCCATGTAGGCTTGGTGATGCGCTAGATACCCATCATAAGTCAATTTCTGAACTGGATTTCTGACTATTAGATCTGCGCGGTCCTGGGTCACTCCTTTGCCCTCTAGCATCTTCTTGTACTTTCCTTACACCAGGTGTCCTGACAGCCGGAATTCCAAATTCCTCATCAAGACTTTGTTCAGAACCATCTGAATCCATGTCTACATGTGAAAAACTTGATGATACATCAGCCATAAAGGGAGGTTCATCAACCTTTTCCATTCCTTTTCGTGATACATTCCCTGTACCTGTTGGTGGAGTAACCTGCGTACGTAGTCTACCATTCCATGGTTTCTCAACAGAGCCACGAGAAGAGGACTCTTGTGGTCCACTCAAAACTTGTGACTGTGGCCTCACATTTTGTACAACCACATCATCTTTTACGTCAGTCCCAATAGTGCCATGTGCATTACTGTACCAGCTGCTCATCTCATCAAAGACTACATCTCTGCTCACTCGTAATTCTCGTGTAGTAGGATTGTAGCACTTGTACCCCTTTTGTTCAAGGGAATATCCCACAATAATACATTTTTCTGCTTTAGGATCCAATTTCCTACGCAACTCATCTAGTACATGCACGTAAGCTATGCAGCCAAACACTTTCAAGTGTGCCAAATCAGGCTTTGTACCTGTAAACTTTTCCTCAGGTGTTACATCATGCACCGCAGCTGTAGGTGTCCTGTTCATAATGTACACAGCTGTATTTACGGCTTCAGCCCAGAAATGATGAGGCATGTTCTTCTCATTCATCAATGCACGTGCAACCTCTGCAATGTGCCTGTTTTTCCTTTCTGCGATCCCATTCTGTTGTGGAGTATATCTGCATGTAAACTGCCTGCGTATACCATGCATTCGTAGAAAATCTGAAAAATCATTGGAGAAGTACTCTCCCCCTCCATCTGACCTCAATGTCTTGATTTGCATATCTGTCTCCTTCTCAATCATGACTTTGAAGTCTTGAAAGTGACCAAACACTTCACTTTTGTTACGCATGAAGTAGACCCATACTTTCCTTGTATGGTCATCAATGAAAGAGACATAATACTTGCAACCATGTATACTTGCAGTATCGGTTGGACCCCAAACATCTGTGTGCACCACCTCAAGTGGCTTTTTACATACATTGCGCTCATGTGGAAATGAGCCCTTTGACTGTTTTCCAAACTGGCATGCTGCACACACTTTATGCATACCATCCACCTTGAATTTGGGCAAACCTTTTACAATCTGTTTTGATTGCATGCTGCGCAATCTCTGCTCATTGACATGGCCAATGCGTTTGTGCCAAATGTCAACATCAGCCACAACACCTGTGCCCTGTGCAAATAATGCAGCTTTTACCTCAGGCATGTCTACATTCAGCGTAAACATTCTGCCCACACATTTGCCCTCTGTGATCAGCTTACACCCATTCTGAAAATCTTCTACATAACAACCATTTGGATTGAAGCGAACCTGCAAACCCTGCTCAACCATTTGTCCAACAGAAACAAGATTCTTTGTAATGTTTGGGACATGAAGTACATCTGCTAAGTACTTTGATTTCCCACTCTTTGTATTTAGAGGTATGTCCCCTACATGAGCAATGGGGTGAGCTGTGTCATCTCCTGTCTGCACATAGCCTGACACATCTGGTTTGCGCATATCTCTAAACCACTCTCCACGAGACGTCATGTGATTAGAGGCACCTGCATCCACATACCAAACATCATCTTGGGTGGAATTCTCTGCAGTCATTGTATTCATTACATGCTGCATAACAAACATGCGCTCGTTTTTGCTGTCATCTGCATCTCTGCTAGTAGATGCATAGTTGCCCTGTTCTCTCTTTCCACTTGCTTTTCCCTTTGGACAGTCACGTGACATGTGACCTCTTTCACCACAAGTCCAACATTATCTTCTATCTGGAGTATGTTGCTGCCTGTTTGATCCTGCACCACGACCTCTTTGACTCCCCCAGCCTTGAGATTGGTTTCCCCTGCCACCTGTATTGTTTTGATTTGATTGAACTTCTAGAAATTGGCCCCTGCAACCCCTTGGGCCTCGACCACGACCTCTACCTCTACCTCTGTTGGAGTTAGAATAGAAGGACTGTTCAGAATTATTTCTGCCATGAGAAGAAGATGTGTCAAGGTTCTTCTCCTCAAGAATAAGCATAGAAATCAAATCTTGGAACACGGGGATGTCGTCTCTTGTATTCATGGAAGACCTAAAATGTACATACTCATCTCCTAGACCATCCAAGCATGCACGGACAATGTCATCGTCTTCCACTGAGACTTTAATAGATCCAAGAGCCTCAATGATACTCTTGATCTTCAAGGCATAATCATTGATTGAGAGGTTGTTCCTCTTAACCTGATTTAGCTCCGACTTTAGTTGAAGCTTCCTGGCCTTGGTGTTCACCTCGAACACTCTGCCTAAGTTTCTCCATGCAATGGCGGGGGTTTCAGCATCCTGTAGATAGCCCATCATGACATCGGTGATGCTCATAGAAAGCCAATACATCACTTTGCTCTGGCCTTGTTGCCAGTCCCTCAAAGCTTTCCTTTGTTCTGCTGTAGCATTTGCCTCGGGAATCTCTGGTTCCTGTTCATTGTCTCCTTCTACATAGTCCCAATAACCTTTTCCTTTTAGGAAATTTGTTATTCTGAACTTCCATGCAAGGTAGTTATTTTTCTCAAGCTTCTCAGTAACAATCTGACTGAAACCGTCAGACATCTTGAAGCACTAAGACAAAATAGCTGCAATCTGCAAAAACCTTCAAATTTGCTGAACCTGCTATCGTGGTACCTGTAACGCTTTCTACACTCAACGAGTGTCGACAATCAAGCGTACATACAACCACTATACTTGTACAGTAAATCTCTGTACAGTGCACTTTGGAGACCTGTTCAGAAACTTGTGCGAAAAACCCCTAAAATTTTTTTCACTGCGCGAGGCCCCTTCTGTTAAGTATGGAGCCTGATTTACCCTTGTAATTTTCTGTGGTAAAAGCGCACATTTGTAAGGCCCCCATTATGAGGAGAAGCCATCATGCGTGAAGGAAAATCACTCACCGGAAACCAAAACTTTCACGGACAAGAATCAGGGGCAACTTTAAAGGCCTCGGGAACGGAGGCCCCCGAGACTTTTTTTTCCCTCCAGAATATTCTTTTTCGCCGGAATATTATGGCCAAACGACGGTCGGAAA
The DNA here is from genome assembly GCF_014529385.1 of Adiantum capillus-veneris. Taxonomy (NCBI): domain Eukaryota; kingdom Viridiplantae; phylum Streptophyta; class Polypodiopsida; order Polypodiales; family Pteridaceae; genus Adiantum; species Adiantum capillus-veneris. The sequence continues at coordinate 136,015,650 of NC_140944.1, read as the reverse complement.
GTGGTCGGAAAACAACCGGTCGGTTGGCCGGTGGTCAGAAGTCAATGGCCGGTGGCCGGTGGCCGAATTCAAAAGCGGACTTGTCTTCTCAAGGGCGGCCACACATGGGCGGATTGGAGGGTCCGATTTGGACTTATTCGCACAAGGGCGGCTACACATGGCTGTCTCTCATAAGTGAGGGCAGCCCTTTTGGCCTATTAAAGGAGGCCATTTCTACACACATTTCATAGTGTGAAGTTGATGCAACAAGGTGAGTGTGAGGTGGTGAGAGTGAAGCAAGGCGGGAGCTCCATTAAGGGTATAATCCCTTTGTAAACTACTTCTTGTTTTGAAGTACTAAAGCCATTGAGTGGCTGCTTTCCCGTGGACGTAGCCCACATTGGGTGAACCAAGTATATCGTGTGTACTCTCTCTCTCTCTCTCTCTCTCTACTCTATAATCTCGTGTATATAAATCTGTCTCTCTCCATTAAGTAATCTACTCAATTATCTATTTAGCTACGTCTTATTTCCTAACAACTGATATCAGAGCAAGGTTTGCTCGTAGCTAAATTATCTCAAGGAAAGGATTTCTTGAATTGAGTGGGAGTTATGGCGGAGGAAGGGAAGCTCAAGATTGAGAAGTTCAACGGAAAAAACTACCAACATTGGAAGATGCAGATTGAAGACTATCTCTACCAGAAGGACCTCTATTTGCCACTAGGTGGTCTTGTGAAGAAGCCCGCAACAATGGCAGATGAAGCATGGATTGTCCTTGATCGAAAGGCACTAGGAACAATCCGGTTAAGCTTGGCGTCAACGGTGGCCTTCAATGTTTCGGAGATGAAGACCACGGAGGACTTGATGAAGTCACTTGACGACTTCTACGAGAAACCATCGGCATCCAATAAGGTATTTCTTATGAAGCGCTTGTTCAATCTAAAGATGGCAGAGAATGGTTCAGTTGCAGAACACCTAAATGACTTTAACACAAACATAAGTCAACTTCGATCAATGAAAATCAATTTCGATGACGAAGTGCGAGCTCTCCTTATATTATCATCTCTACCGGATAGTTGGGACAGCCTTGTGATGGTTGTAAGTAATTCTATCTCTGGCACAAATACTCTTAAGTTTGATGATGTTGTGGGTGTTCTCCTAAGCGAGGAAATGCGAAGGAGAAGCACAGGAGAATCATCAAGTGCTGCACTATCTGTGGAAACAAGAGGAAGGCTTAAGGAGAGGTTCAAAAACCAAAAGGGTCGTGATCGCTCAAGGCGGAGCAAGTCAGACACAAAGTCAGTTCTTGAATGTTGGAAGTGCGGCAAGAAGGGTCACATCAAGAAGGATTGCTGGTCCAATAAGAAGAAGGAGACAGAGCCTCAAGACAACAAGCCAACATCGGAGGCCAATGTGGCAGGTAAAGTAGAGCAAGATGCTCTAATTCTCTCATTAGACAATGTGTCTAATTCCTGGATAGTAGATTCCGGGGCTTCATTCCATGCGACACCACACAAGCAACATTTCCAAGACTACACCAAAGGTAATTTTGGGTATGTATACTTGGGAGATGATGAAGCTTGTGAGATTGTCGGCAAAGGTACAGTTTCTGTCAAAACTGCTAACGGAAATGAATGGAAGCTTAAAGATGTTAGGCATGTTCCTTCTCTTCGCAAAAATTTGATCTCTACAGGACAATTGGACGATGAAGGTCACAACATTGCATTCGGAAACAAACGGTGGAAGATCTCAAAGGGATCTTTGGTGGTTGCCAAGGGTGAAAAAGTCGGTACACTTTACTTGTGTACTGTTAGCACGCAACCTTCAGCTTGTGCAGCAACTACAGAAGTTGACAGTGCGGTGTGGCACTACCGACTTGGGCATATGAGTGCCAAAGGAATGCAAATCCTTCAAACAAAGAAGCTTCTACCAGGTTTGAAAGAAGTGGACTTAGAGTTCTGTGAAGATTGTGTTTATGGTAAACAAAAGAGGGTAAAATTTCAAAAATCAGGAAATGAAAGAAAAAATAAAAAACTTGAGTTAGTTCATTCTGATGTTTGGGGTCCTGCAAGTACACCATCACTTGGTGGCTCATTGTACTATGTAACATTCATAGACGATGCGACTAGAAAAACATGGGTTTATGTCATGAAGAATAAATCCGATGTATTTTTCATATTTCAAAGGTGGAAAGCCTTTGTGGAGAATGAAACAGGTACCAAGGTTAAATGCCTCAGATCCGACAATGGAGGCGAATATTGCAGCCAAGCTTTTGAAAGCTTTTGTGCTAGCAATGGCATTCGGAGGCAAATGACAACCCCAAGGACACCTCAACAAAATGGGATTTCGGAAAGGATGAACATGACAATCATGGAACGAGCACGAAGCATGTGGCTACATGCAGGCCTACCGCTTGAGCTTTAGGCGGAAGCTGTAAGTACGTCTGTGTACTTAATCAATCGGTCACCCTCAACGGCATTGGATGGGGGAGTTCCAGAAGAGGCATGGACAGGTAAACCGGTGAATCATGCATTTCTCAAAGTGTTTGGGTGTGAGGCTTTCATGCACATAGGTAGAAGCCTAAGATCAAAGTTAGATGCAAAGTCCAAAAAGTGTTTCTTCATTGGCTATGGAGAAGGAGACTTTGGGTATCGCCTATGGAATCCTGAAGATGGTAAAATCTTAAGGAGTAGGGATGTAATTTTTAACGAACAAAATATGTACAAAGATTACTTGGAAAGAAAACAAACAAAAGAAACAGGTGATGAGTACATGGAGCTTGAGGATGGTGAAGACTCAAGGACTGCAAACGGTGACAATGTGCAACAACGTGAACCAAATGAGGAGCCTCAACCTATTCCCCGAAGATCTACAAGAGCAAGTAGACCTCCAGAAAGGTTTGTTCCTTCCTTCAACCATCTCTTGATCTCAGATTCTGGAGAGCCGGAATCATATGAAGAAGCTATGCAACATGAATCCAAAGAAGAATGGACGAAGAGCATGCAAGTGGAGATGGATTCACTACATCGCAACCAAACATGGGAGTTGGTTGAGTTGCCTAAAGGTAAGCGGGCACTTCAAAACAAATGGGTGTACAAGCTAAAGGAAGAAGAAGGTGGGAAGAAAAGGTACAAGTCTAGGCTTGTGGTAAAAGGTTTTTTTCAAAAGAAAGGTATTGACTTCAATGAAATATTTTCTCTTGTTGTAAAAATGAACTCAATTAGGCTTGTCTTAAGCTTTGTGGCTGCTCATGATCTAAATCTCGATCAAATGGATGTAAATACGGCATTCCCTCACGGTGACTTAGAGGAGGAAATCTACATGCTTCAACCAAAGGGGTATGAAGTAAAAGGTAAGGAGAAAATGGTTTGTAGATTAAAGAAGAGCTTGTATGGTTTAAAGCAAGCATCAAGACAATGGTACTTGAATTTTGATCGATGGATGTTGGATCATGGATTCACAAGATGCAACTCGGATCACTGCGTCTACACGGAGAATTTGGGAGATGGGAAATTCATCATCCTAATGTTGTATGTTGATGACATGTTGATTGCAAGTGCTAACATGCAGGACATCAAAGACCTAAAAGAGGAGCTGTCCAAATCTTTTTCAATGAAAGATTTAGGTGCTGCAAAGAGGATACTTGGTATGAAAATATCAAGGGACAGGACGAAGAAGACAATAAAGCTATCTCAAGAAGATTACATCAAGAAGGTACTAGAAAGGTTTGCAATGCAAAATGCAAAACCAGTTTCTACACCTTTGGCTGGTCATTTTAAACTAACGAAGGATATGTGTCCAAAGACACAAGAGGAGATAGCCTATATGTCTAAAGTTCCATATGCTGCAACGGTAGGTTCTCTAATGTATGCTATGGTCTGGACAAGGCCTGACATTGCACATGCAGTGGGAGTTGTGAGTAGGTTCATGGACAACCCAGGTAAAGAGCATTGGCAAGCTGTGAAGTGGATACCACGGAAGTAGAGTATGTAGCAATGACGGAGGCAAGCAAAGAAATTCTGTGGCTTCACAGATTCTTAGAAGAGCTTGGATTCAAACAAGACAATTGTGTCTTGTACAGTGATAGCCAAAGCGCTATCCATCTTGCGAAGAACTCAGCCTTTCATTCAAGGACAAAGCACATTGAGGTGAGATATCACTTCATACGCACTCTTTTGGAAGAGGGACAACTAAAGCTAGGAAAGGTGCATACAAGTGAAAATCCTGCAGACATGTTTACAAAGGTGGTCAACAAGGAGAAGTTGAGCTTTTGCTCATCTTCAATCGGCATTCAAGGATAAGAAGCCAGAATGGAAAGCAGTCACAGGTTTGGTTTGGAGATCAGTCTCCAAGTGGGAGATTGTTAAGTATGGATCCTGATTTACCCTTGTAATTTTCTGTGGTAAAAGCGCACATTTGTAAGGCCCCGATTATGAGGAGAAGCCATCGTACGTGAAGGAAAATCACTCACCGGAAACCAAAATTTTCACGGACAAGAATCATGGGTAACTTTAAAGGCCTCGGGGGCGGAGGCCCCCGAGACTTTTTTTTCGCCGGAATATTCTTTTTCACTGGAATATTATGGCCGGACGGTGGCCGAAAAGTGGTCGGAAAACAACCGGTCGGTTGGCCGGTGGTCGGAAGTCAATGGCCGGTGGCCGAATTCAAAAGCGGACTTGTCTTCTCAAGGGCGGCCACACATGGACGGATTGGAGGGTCCGATTTGGACTTATTCGCACAAGGGCGGCTACACATGGCTGTCTCTCATAAGAGAGGGCAGCCCTTTTGGCCTATAAAAGGAGGCCATTTCTACACACATTTCATAGTGTGAAGTTGATGCAACAAGGTGAGTGTGAGGTGGTGAGAGTGAAGCAAGGCGGGAGCTCCATTAAGGGTATAATCCCTTTGTAAACTACTTCTTGTTTTGAAGTACTAAAGCCATTGAGTGGCTGCTTTCCCGTGGACGTAGCCCACATTGGGTGAACCACGTATATCATGTGTACTCTCTCTCTCTCTCTCTCTCTACTCTATAATCTCGTGTATATAAATATGTCTCTCTCCATTAAGTAATCTACTCAATTATCTACTTAGCTACGTCTTATTTCCTAACACCTTCGACATCTGGTCGTGGATTGCGAACGAAGGGATTGTGATGCTCTTGCTCTCTTAGCCTCTCTTGCCTGTACCAGGCTCTGATACCATGTAAAGAATGAGGATGCAAGAGAGCTACACAAGACAAGCACAAAGCACACAGAGATGGAAAGCTTCTTCTTCTTCTTCACAGAAAAGAGAGTACAAAATGACTAAGTGCTAAAGCTGAAAAGTAGCACATATGTACATGCGGTCACTAAGTGTGAACTCGCTAGAAGCGTACTAGGCTGGCACTATAAGTGTAGTCCAGATGTAGAATCACTGGCAGAGATCCTCCATGTCGGTCACCTAACGCGCCAGTGAGTAAATGCCGTAAGCGGCCAAGACCCGTAGTGGATGCCAGCTCAAGGTGTAGCGCTCGACATCTCAACACTAAAGTGGTTTTGCAAGATTTGATGTGCATCACTCTGAGTTAGGTGGAGTGCTCACCCATGTGATGTGATCGAATTATGGTTTATGGTCTGGAATGGAATATAAAGTGGTTTTGATGGTTAAAAATGGATGTGTTAGGGTAGAGACCCTGTATAGTCTGAGTGTTTGAAAAAGATTATTTGTGCATATAATATATGCTATTGTGATTGGATCCATGTCTTATGTTTCTCATGGTAGTGTCACTACAAGACTGGAATCACCCAAATCGCTTAGCCTTTGACAAAAGGGTCGATGACTTGGGGCTTTGCTGGATCGGGGGTGTTGCATAGGTGTTCTTTTTTGTTAGGCTCATCTACATGGTTAGTGCATCGGGGATTGAATGATGTACATGTCTAACACGTCGGGGATCTTGCCTTGGCTTTGCCTAAACACTCAATGCTGGGAATCAAAGAGGCATGGCATCTAAACTTGTATGGTTGGTGTTGATACCATACCACCTGTTGGTATTTGGGATCCTTTCAGAGCTCGGGTTCACGGAGGGAGGCAAAGGGCCTTTAGCACATGTCTAACTTAGGTAGGTTGGAGGTGTTCTGGCTCGCTCCCGACGAAGTGAAACTTTCTTTGTTTATAGTAGATTGGAAGTAAATGGGTTGATTCATCGATCCCTACATAGGGTTCGCTGCTGTGCTAGTCATTATATATGTTTTTTGATGTTAGGATTTACCCATATTTTTTAATTGCATTAATACATGGTTGCTTGTTTCATATAGATGGGACATTTAAAAATTGTGTTTTGTCTTTCTCTTGTATCTCTGCGTACTCTATTTCACAATCCACTATTCTCTCTCTCTCTCTCTCTCTCTCTCTCTATTTTCGCAATGCAATGTATATTCACTTTCTACAATGTTATTTTTCTTGAGTATGTGTATGAGAGGAAGAGACAGGTGTAGAGAGAGAAAGGTAGTATCACCCATTAAAGGTAGCACTAGTCGCTAGGTACCTCTAGATGCAGTCTGGATCATGGCCTAAACTCCATGCTAGGTCAAGCGCTGAGAACTCCTCCCCTATGCAAACTCTTCCGCAACTTTGATGTATATTGAAATTATATATTAAAAACTGTATAAAAGAGTAAAATTTCGAATTTTGTGCATAGACCCCTGGGGAGGGGTATCTCTCACCTAGTATCGGAGCGTAAGGTTATGGGGATAGCTTGAAGCCTGATACTAGCCAGGTTGGTTATGCATCATGCACGCATTCATGCATGCTATTTGAGAAGAAATAATGTATTCACAATGCACCTATGAGTGACATTGATTGGTGATACCTGCTTGACTTATCTTCTTGTATGGGATTATGTAGTCTTGAGTTATGATGAAGTGATTTAAGTGTTCAACAATTTTATAAAAAATTATTTAAATGTTTGTTTTGTAGTAAAAAATGGCTCCTAAGGTGACGTCTAAATGCTTTAGCAAGGGGAGCAAGATTTTGTCCAAGTATTCAACAATATGGCAATTCGATTACCGAGGGATGCGAGGGGACTCTTTTATCTAGAGATTAAAACTAAAGTCATTGCAATACCAGGAACCACGACTTGTTGAAAGAATGTTGAGGTCACCTTACTTGTCACCATTAAGAGCCTTTCCGCCAATTCTTTATCTATATTGATGATAGTTAGAGGGATTGGTTTGCCAACCTCAGACTACTTCAACTTAGGATGTGGTTAGGCCTAGAAGTTATGTACTACTACTTGGAAATGCGTTAAAAAATGATTAGGATTGCTGAGGTTGCCAAAAAGTTTGAAACACTTGCAGCTATCATCATAGGGAAAGAAAAGCTAGAAGATAAATATAGACCACGCTGTAGTGTGGGAGGTCTAAGGGGATATCTTATCATGAGAGTTAAAATAGTATTTAAAGAGTTAGCCCCAAATCATCTGTAATATTGTAAGAAATCTTAAAAATTAAAATTTGATGAATAAAGAGCATAGACTCATCTTTGGTATACATGGGTACTAAGTCTTCTCTCTCCTTGCCTTGTTTTTGATGGATCTTCTTAACCATCTAGATGAACTTCCAATCGATTTTGCACAAAATATCTTTTTCAACTATGCGATTGGATTCAATGTTCATTGGGGAGTTGAAGTGATTTGAGTGGTTTGAGATTCAAAGGGAACTCGAGATTATCTTGTTCCAAGCACCTACGTAGCATGGGAACTATATGTCAAAGCACAACCTGAACACCGAACCCAAGTGCTTGATAGACCTACATAGTCGACCCACAACTATGGGTCAAGGAGAGGATTTAGGAGAGAGTGACATCAAATTACAAGGATATGTTCTTTATCTTAACCTATACTCACTCCTGGATATACCACTTGGCAAAATCATCATTAGTAAGAAGGCACTCATGCTCAACCAAAGATATGGCTTCTGTGAGAAAGTCATAATCTGGGTCTAGAAATCAAATAATGGCTACAAATTCTATTATGTACCTCAAGATTGGTTTAATAGAGTCTATGGACCTATCCTTAAGCTCAATCCTCACAACATCACTATCACTTTTGATGACTACGAGAAGCCTAGATGTGTTTGGGATTTCGCTCAAGCATACCAATGGCGGTGAAATCAAGTACAAATTTCTATAGAGATGATGTCAATGAGCGACACGTCCATGTAAACCACTTTTATGCATTACCACCAACGGATACCTCTCAAGGGGAAGAGTGGTATGAGAAAGAGGATGTAAATCTCACTACACAGGTATAATTTCTAAACTTTGAAAACCAAGATGTAAGTAAATACAAGGGTAGAACGTCGATTGTAGGAACCAATAGTTGGTTCATTGGACCTTTTCGCATCTCCGCACCTTCTTCAAAGTAGCAAGTAACCTTTTATCATTTATGATTAGGAGAAATTTGATTTTGATATGATTTAAATTTTTATAAGGTCATGATCTTTGAGTTCTAACATATGTTTATAAGTTCTAACTAACTTGAGCGATGGGTGTGTGTGTAGATGACTGACATTCTACCTCAAGAAATATGGGCGGATATACTCTCTTGCCTTATGGTGGAAGAGTATCTTTAGACATGAGTAAAAGTACAATGGCTTATTATATACGACCACACATGGTGGAGTAGAGAAGAAGAGGTTACTATCAACAGATTATATTGTGCCAAATACATTTAGAGCATGGTACCATTACACTGTAGGAAGCCCAGAATTCAGACTGCCAGGACATAAACCTTCATATGTGGGGAGTATCAAATGGGTACAATCCAAGCTAGGGAAAGAAATGATCATTAGTAAACAATTGCTATATATAAATGCCATGAACCTATCCTGAGACCAACAAAGGAGACATGAATAGCTAGGAATTTTATTTCCTTAGTAATGGCAATGTGATGCTTCAATATTGTCATGTACGCCAAAAAGGAAATGTTTTAGCCAAAGATCATGTAGGATGACAACCCATCAGACATACTTCCAGAGTGGGACCACTGTGATCCATTAGTCAAAGGATGTCACAATGGTTATTACAGAGTACATTATATTAGAGCCATTAGGAATTATTAAAGAATTTTGCGACACATGTAGATTTTTGAACCTCAATTTTTGCAATATACAATTTATTTAATTAATCCGTTATTCTTTCTTCTACTCTCTTATCTTATTCTCAATTGTCTGCCTTATTTCACTAAAAGAGACTTCGAGTAGAGTGGGATATATTGTACTAAGAATGATCTTGGTTGATATGGTGCAGGAAGTTACCATGCCTCTTAGAGGAAATGCGGTGGCTACAAATGCCAATGTGCTAATCGCACCTCAACAAACAATCATTGATAGAGACATAAATGCTATGCTCCACAAGCCTCAACCTGGGGACTTTAGCAGGGGAAGACAAAGATGTAGGTAAAGTTCTTGAAGATTGGATTGAGCGTATGGATGATTACTTCAAATTGGCTCATTCATGTGCAGAGAACAAGGCTATCATTGCTAAATTCAAACTAGAAAAGACGGCCAAGCATTGGTGGAAGGACCATTGTACTGAGAATATTGTTGACCCTAATGCAACAACTTTGGATTATAAGAAGACTCAACTAAATAAGAACTATCATAACAAGGTATATCATTCGGACTGCATGATTGAGTTTCTTAATTGCACTCAAGGAGCTAGAGACCTGGAGTTCTATTATCAACATTTCTTGATTCTTGTCAAATATGCTCCAACAAGAATGAGTCAGGAAGTCAAAGTAGCACGATTCGTGTCAGGATTACATAATCCTATGAAGACTAGACTTCATATCTTATGGCTTACCAACTTCGTGGATTTCCTTAATGCAGAAAAATCTATTGAGTTGAAGTTATCGAATAGTGGAAAGCAAACAATGGAACCTGATCCTGTTCGTGAAATCAAAAGACTTTGTCCTCAAGAGGAACAAAGGTCTCGAAAATTACAACAAAGAAGGAAAAATCTATTACATATGAAGGCCATGCGAGATCATGTACCTTATACTTGTCTTGATCCTGACCATGAATCCTAAGATTTCCCATTCAACAATTCAAGCTTCATAGGATTGGCGGATAATATGAACCCAGAAACTTCAACCCAAATTGGATCTTCAAAATTTTTAGAACTAAACTACCTGCAGCTCAATAAACTTCAACCAAAATTAGAGACCTCCTCAAAACTAAGGGAACTTTAGATCAGGAAACCCACCTTTTGTGCGAGATGGGCCACCCAACAACAACTGGCAACAACAATGGGAATAAATTCATTCGTCAACCTTGTCCAAGAGGAGGAGGAGGAAATCAAAGACCTCAAGGAAGAGCCCAGGCCAACAGACCTCAAGGTGCTAGAGGTGAAGGAAATCAAGCAAATGCATATCTTCATGTTACGATAAAAAATCAAGGAGTGAATGAATAATTTTCAGGAACAACGGAGTATCAAGGTAACCATTTTACCTTATTGATTGATTATGAGAGTATACATTCTTTCATCTCTTCTAGATGCATTAGAAACCTCATTCTACATGAACACTCTGATTCAGACCTTACAATGGAATTAGTTATGGGTAGGAAGGTTAAGTCTTCTACTTCAATTAATAACTTGAATTTTGTTTTGGATGGTTACAATAACTCAACTCACTTTAGAGTCTTACCCATAGGAGTCTATTATGGATTCTAGGAATGGATTGGCTTAAGGGGCCAATGATGCTCACATACAATTCAAAAATGCTTCATTGACTTTTAGGAAAGAGCGAAACTCCAAAGTTATAGTTAGATACAAGAAAAACCTAGACTTCAACTACTAAATATACCAAATTAATGAAGGGCTACAGAAAGAAAGAAATGATTTATACAGTAAAACATAACCCCACAAAAAAGAAGGCAGGCATAGCTGAACTCAAGTCACTGACAGAATTTGATAATGTATTTCCTGAAGAACTTTCACAGTTAACACCCATGCGTGAAGTTGATCATGCAATAGAGCTTATTCTGGGAGTTCAATTAGTTTCTCGTAGACCATACAAGATGTCGGTGCTTGAGTCTGTGAAACTGAAAGAGCAACTAAATCAACTTCTTGAACAAGGCTTCATTCGACCCAGTGTTTCCCCATGGAGTACTCCTACTCTTTTTAATCAAAAGAAGGATGGTACTCTACATCTTGGTATTGAATATTGTGGATTGAATTAGATAACATTAAATAATAAGTATGTAATGTCAAGGATTGATGACTTGATCGATCACATGGAGCTTCTATTTTCACAAAAAATGATCTTAAGTCAGGGTATTTTCAAATCCAGATCAAGGAGGAAGATACACCAAAGACATGTTTCAACACTTGATTTGGACATTGTGAGTTTACAATCATGCCTTTTGGACTTACAAATTCTCTTGCAACTTTTAATCATCTTATAACCGATGTGTTTAGAGAACATCTTGGCAATTTTGTTCTTATCTTCTTTAATGATATTTTGGTTTATTTAAAGAAAAAAGAACAACATGTACGACAAGTACTTGAACCTTTACGTCAAAATCAACTTTACACTAAGCATAGTAAATGCATATACCAAAATGGATTACTTGGGATTTATTGTATCCAAGGATGGTGTTTCTACTGATCCAAGTAAGGTTGAGGCTATCGTAGCTTGGCCTACACCTAAATCTATCAAACAAGTACATGGATTTCTTGGCTTAATAGGATGGTATTGTACTTTCATTGAAGGCTATGGATCATGTATCATGGCTTACCTCGTCGTATAATTTTAGATCGTGATGCAAAGTTCACTTCCAACTTTTGGAAAGCCTTGTTCTCAGCTTCAAGAACCCAATTGGGCTTTAGTAATGCTTATCACTCTCAAACACATGGGAAATTGGAGAGAACCAACCAAATATTGAGGATATATTGAGAGATTATTGTATGCATGAACATAGCAAATGGATAAGATATTTGAGTTTGGTTGAATTTGCGTATAACTCCTCATTCTAACACTCAGTTGGAATGTCTCCTTTTCAAGAATCGTATGAACAAGAGTGTCTTACTCCATTAAAATGGACAGTTCCTCTAATATCTTACTCCATTTTTATGATGACCTAAATTAAGTTTATTCACCTTCGGATTAAAAGATGACCACCTGAAAAAAAACAGGATTAAACGAGATTTTTATGGAAATTATTTTTATAAAAAGCGACATCATAAATAGATTGGGGCAATACAGGAAAGTCAAAATTATGTCAGGGCATCACGATGCAGCATAGTCTAGTCATGATCACATTAGTTGCCAAGATATTATTTGATTAGTCAATTTTTGCTATAAGAATTGAAGGAAAATTGGAGAGTTGATTGCAAAAACCAAAGGCCATGTTTTTAGCAGATTTGCATAAAAGCTGGGGGCTATTCTAGGCTGAGAAGTAGCGGTACCTGTTGGCTTGGGGATTACTCTGGCTTGGTAAAACACCTATAAACTGGCATAGAGTGCTCAATTTTTGGTACTGACAGTTACGTCTACTACCACATGGTAATACATATCTATTATATGGAGTGGTGCAAACTCTCCATCACCATCTCCATAAGATCTTCTCTCTCATTCGTAGAAAGAAGGAGAAGAAGAAATTTCTCTCTCTACTTGCTTACTATCTCCTCTTCTCTTTTCACGGTGTGTGTGTTCCCTAACGGCTTCGTGCTGAAAACCTCTACATAGCTCTCATCATCGCTCTCTTGTGTGGCAAAGCAAGAAGCATTTTGATAGCCGGTAATAAATCCTAAAGCATGATAAAGATCTCTAAACTCCATAGCCATCATCTCTTTCTCTCTCTACTCCGTTTTCTGAGTAGCTACTCTCTCGACGGTTGCTTTTTTGTATACGAGGGTATGTATGGACTTGTCAGGTATGTATGAGGTTGGTCCATGTTTTTTTTATCATGTTTAGCACACTGATTTATGCACACGGTGTGTTTATGGTCACATATGTACATAAAAAGCGCTTTTTGTTTCATGTCACGTAAGCGATATGAGCAATATTTTGGTCATATCTCAGAAATCCCTATGAAACATGTCAAACCCTTCAAAATAGATATTAAACACATTATTTAGAACATTTACTCTCTGAAGTGTCATGTGAAAATTCCGCACGAGCTAAGAGTTATGGTAAAAAAAAAGCTTGCTGTCCACTACACTATCAAAATTTTGGACCTTAGGCTCCTTGGTCACTTGATTAAACTTATTGATAAATGTATTTAGATCTCTAAGATCACTCCGTGAGTGTGAGTTATTAACAGTTCCATGTACGGGTTTACCTACGTGTGTAGGGGTGCTATCGCAGGGGAGTACCATATGATGTCTTGAGTTGGATGAGATCTTCATATATGGGTTTCTTTGGTGAGTTGATTTCAAGTGTTTGATGTCCATAAATTCATATGGGGGTATATGGTTAGCCAATCGAAACCGTACACGTATATATGATTAAAGTGGCTTTCTTTATGTGTTACCATTTATTGCACGAGTCTCATATGGGCGAGATGATGTGATAAAATGTTAGTATATATTATGGGGCTGAGCTTGATGCATTGGTTTGAGATCAAATACTTTCATTTATGTGTTATGCATGCACTCAAAAATGGCAAAAAGTTTTTTTTTGCATAGCATGATTGGACATTGTCAAAATTGGATTTTGATATCATGATTGGAGGCTCGTTGGATTTATTTTATGCATAAAAACTTCATGTCTTAAGGGCCATGTGTGTGGGCTCATTTTGAAGGCAGTGGATATGTCCCACTCCAAGTGTGAGAGTTGTTCAGTATGGAATATGGTTTATGGTCAAGGGCTAAGATCCCTCATGGATTATGGTTGTGATTTTGATTATGGAAGCTAGTGTGGCTCTTGGATTATTTTTTGGGGATATGGTTGTGCTGCTGAAATGCTACCAAAATTTTGGCAGCCATGCTATGTGCTAAAGTGGTTTTGCAAGATTGGATACGCATCACCCTTATTTGGGTGGAGTTCTCACCCATGTGATGTGATTGGATTATGGTTTCTGGTTTGGAATGGAATATGAAGTGGTTTTGATGGTTTATAGTGGACGTGTAAGGGTAGAGACCCTGTACAGTTTGAGTGCTTGAAAAAGATTGTTTGTGCATATGGAAAATGCTATTGTGATTGAACTCATGTGCTATGCTTCTCATGGCAGCATCACTACAAGACTAGGATTACCTACATCGCTTAGCCTTAGACAAAAGGGTCGATGACCTGGGGCTTTGCTGGATCCACGGTGTTGTCTAGGTCTTCTTTTTTTGCTATGTTCATCTACACGGTTAGTGCGTCGGAAGTGGATGGGACAGATTGATCCCGACAGAGGGTCTAATGCTCTGCTAGTCATTTTATATATTTTTTGATATTATGTTATACCCAAATTTTGTTATTACATTAATACATGGTTGCTTGTTTCATATAGATGGGGCATTTAAAAATTCTCTTTTGTCATTCTCCTGTGTCTCTGTGCACTCTATTTCACCCTCCACTATTCTCTCTCTCTCTCTCTCTCTCTCTCTCTCTCTCTCTCTCTCTCTCTTTCGCAATGCGGTGTACACATATATTCACTCTCCACAATGCTATTTTTCTTGAGTATGCTTTCATTCATATCACCCATTTAGAGGTAGCACAAGTCGCTAGGTGCCTCTGGATGTAGTCTGACTCATGACCTAAACTCCATGTTAGGTCGAACGCTGAGAACTCCTCCCCTATGCAAATGATTTCACAACTGTGATGTATATTAAAAAATGTATGAAAGTGTAAATCATGAATTTTGTGCATACACCCCAGGGGAAGGGTATCTCTTAATCCAAGATGCACAAATACACTTCCTAAAGCTATATATTGCATTACAATCACCAAACCGGGTATAGTGTGCCTTCCCACCAAAAAAGCAAATACTAGTGCACCATTTATTAGCAAAATATGCCAGGGTTGGGAATCCATCAAGTAAATCATCATCCATGGAAGCTTATACAAAACAAAGTTGTAAAATTGTAAAGTAACAAGAAAATCTCCATTCCATTGAGTAGACTCCATGTTTGAGCCAATGGCTTCAAAATAAGCTTCTTTGTTTTGCAAACAAGCTTCAACATTCTTCAACAAAAAATCCTTTGCTTCGACACATACTTTTTCAAATACATTGATCATCATGCACAAAAATAAGCATTGGTTTACTCAAAATCACATCATCACCAGTCCTAGCATGGATAAGCATGCAAGGCCCATCGTGCTTTACATAGGCACAAATTATGTGGATAAATACACATATCCCATCACATAGCATTGCCTCAAGCTAACATCCATTCAACCCAACATCAATTTGTGACATAGGTTGCTTTACACACACTACATTTTGTTGCTGCAACATTCATCAAGATGAACATCATTTTGGTTAGTCACCATTTCAACATCAGGTACAAAAAAATCTTTTTCCAATGTGAGAAAATTTAGAAAAGTGTTGATGACATCATTTTATTCATTATGAAAATACGAGAGATTATTTTTGTCATGATTTTTCTTCAATGTTTCATCAAGAATCTTATCAAAGTATTCATTTACTTTAGACCTGCAAACATTCATTTCCTAATCCATCTCATGATAATCAACAAGAAAATCTATGCCATCATTATCATTTGAGACAATCCCCATCCTGTGTTCAATACTGTAGGTGGCTACCGAAGGCAATTGGTTTTGTCGCATAAAAATTTGCAACAAGAGTGACTTGAACATGTGCCATGCACACAAATAGCCTTCATCTCTCCAATGTAACCACCTCGCCACTTCTCTTAAGATATCTTGGTAGCGTCCCATCTCTATAAAGAGACACGCAAAAGAGATTTCCATGTGTTTAGGGGAGAGATAGATGGTGGTTAGAGAGAGAGAGAGAGAGAGAGAGAGAGAGAGAGAGAGAGAGAGAGAGAGAGAGAGAGAGAGAGAGGAATATGCACAAGTAAATTCCTATCACATGATGGATTGATTCCATGATTACAAGAATAAGTTTCTTTTTGAATTTCCCATGCCCTTTGGTGATTCCTCCTAGGTGACTCTTGATTTGGTCCCAAGCCTTGACCGGTTGATCCATTAGCACCACTTAATCAATTCACTTGTTCTCTTTTTATTTTTCCTAGACTTAAGTGACCAAATTAAGATGAAAAATACTTTTAAAAGGTTAGAAATTAATATTCATGACAATCTCACTCTCTAAACTATCACGAGTTGTTCCCTGTAATTTTAGAGTTTTTAGGTTCCAAATTTTTAGTTTTTAGGTGACCTGTCTAAAGTTTATACATCTAGTGAAGACCAAGAAAATGGTAATTTTTTTCCAGTATAGTTAATATCTCTTGCCATAAAGTTTTAACTTTTTACACTTTTTTGAGGGGGAATTGATCAATTATAGTAATGGCGTGCATGTGTCAAATTTCAAATGATTTGGAAAAGTTTTGACTGAGTTTACTACTTGTATTGCATTAGAGTTTGTCAATCACAAAAAACGGTGAGACATTGTGCAAAACTTGTTCAAATTTGTTAACAACTAATTCATAGATCTTTGAACACACCCTTAAATAGTGGGTATCATCAAAAGTGCAAAAATATACCGTTTTATTGTAGTAGATAATAATCGCGCTTATTATCTCGTGTTAGCCAAAGGGGGATTCTTGCAATTTTTTGGGTGCCAAGGGTAGAACACTTATCCCCTAGATAGCTTGAAAAGTTTGAAGTCATTTGGACATTGTTAGCTACTAGAAATTGAGCTTTGCGAAAGTGAAAGTTGCAAAATGGTCCTTTGGCTATTTTTGCAATTTGGGACAAAAAATGTATGGCTAGCATTTACTACACATACTTGTAGCTAATAGACAGACTAGCAAGCTATTTGATTTTTCAAGATTTGGTGAGATCAAGCTTGAACTAAGAGGCAATGTAGAAAAGGAGAATTATGATAACTAAATTGGGTTGGTATTGGATCAAAATATAAGGTATTTAATTTCATTAAGCATTATTGATCTTTATGTACCTTAGATCATACCGTGTACTAGAAAAATATGATTCTAACCAAGAAATAGAGAGCAGAGTATCAATGGAAGATAGTGTTAAACAAGGGGGACCCTTAGAGACCCTTATTGAAGAAGTGCCAAATACTTCGACCCGACCTCAGATATGTCTTTACTCCTTTGGGTGTCGAGACCGTGCTATGGTTTAAGAATATATTGACCTTTTACGAGATCAATACTCATGGGGATCATATTTATCTGGATCCGAATGATGAATATGTGGTTAGAGTTGATGACCATAATGTTGAGCTTGAAGAGGAGGTTAGAGCCAACAAGCAAGAAACCTTTTACATGGATCAAAATGAAACACAATACTTAAAGATTGTGAATCTTGACACTGTAGATAAATGGGGACTAAAAGTCGATACACTGATTCCAAACATGACCACCAAAGAGGGACCACTTATGCTTCAATTGGAAGGTTATGATCAGTTGAACATAAAGCCTTTAAAGTGCATACTGAATGATTATCATAGGCTAGGTGTCTATTGTTGGGAGGACAACAATGCTAGAGATGTGTTGTGGACAACTCATGCCAAACCAGGGAAATTAACCCCTTGAATATCATGTATATTTTCAAGATTAGGGAGAAAGGTGCAACAAACCTTCTCGTACCTATCTTTAGGGATTGCTTCAAATTTTTTTTTTTTGATGACCTTGAGGGAGTTTGAACAGACCAATTATGAGGGCTGCTCGATTAGAGATATGATCTTGGGAATGAGACCTAAAATGGATCAAAAATTGGTCCAACATAAAAATATTTTGGTAGTATGGGCAATCAATGGGATAGTACAATAGTCCACAAAACTCACTTTAGAGATGAAAACTAGGTGAGAGGAGCAGAAACCATCCTAAGCCAAGGATAATTGGGTGGCACTAGAGCTAATAAAGGGCCACATGAGTCACCACTACATAGCAACTAGTTTGAAGGCTTAGATGGAGGACCATTGGCCATGAGAGCAGGTGTTGAGCATAATCAAAGAGTCAGACTAGTTGATTTAAAAAAAAAGTGGGTCAAAAAATATAGTGGATCTAGGGATCCATATGACCACTTAGTAAGCTTTAGGCGAGTGCTAAGAGCAAAAAGAATTTTTTATTTTTATACTGAGCTCGAGGGATTTGGAATGACTTCAAAGGGAAAGGGTTTGACTTGGTTTCAAACCACACCTCCTGGATCAATTACATACCTACCAAAATTAAGGGACATTATCTCAGGGACTATCCTAGGAATCCAAAAAATAAAGAAAAAATGATAACTAGCATAGTAAATGTCTTGCCAGTTAGCTCTTTAGACAACCAACAGTTCTAGACAAAGTGGTTACAAGGACATAAGCCAAAAAGAAAAAAAAAATAGTGCTAGTGAATGGGAAAGCATTAAGAAATATTCTAAAGATTCTAAGAGAAGGAGATGACAACAATATGAGCTTTACAAAAACAGAGAAGAGAAATTGAAGAGAAATCTCAAAGGTTACTCCAGGAAAGAACAAACTCAACTTTGCACGACAGAGTTCAAGGAACCCAAACCAAAATTAGGAGGTTTTGTACTTGTGGATAAATTCAATGAACCTATGAACATAGCCTTGGAAGCCTTCCAAGTGGGTTTAGAAGAAAGTAAAACCACGGAAACTAAAATGAAAAAATTATCAAACTCCTCATATGGAAGCAACAAAATTGAAAGCCTATCAAAATTTAGTGAGAATCCCGCAAACAATGCTTGAAGCATAGAAACCAAAAAAGGGAACACTTGAAAATCCTACAAGTGACAAAACAAAATTGGGATCAAGAAAAATAGAAGACACTAAAGACCTGAGGGAGTATTTAGCTTGAGAGGAAGAACTTGGAATCATAGTGCCGGACAATGAAGACAAGCTAAAGGGAATCCCTTTAATGGAGAAAGATTGGCCTAAACACCTTTGGAAAAAAGTAAGGGATGTTAACAATGGAAGCCTAACATTAAAATCAGTTCCAATTGAAGAAGTATGGCTAGACAATCCACCTATGGAAGTGGATGGACAATCTTTATACGGGGACTAAGGATCAGAGCAGTCAAGTCTACCCTCATACCTAGGAGAGAACGAAGAAAAATCTTTGTTGTGTAAGACCATGAAATTGAGTTAAGAAAATTAGACTTTAGATGTGGAAGATCTTCAGTTGATAATGTCAACACCCATCCACTTGTACCATGACATCGAGGGAACTATTGAAGATCATACCACATCTATGGAAAGATCTACAGAACACTTTAGAAAACGTGGAAATCATGGGACTGACGGAGGAGAAAGATGAAGAGTTACAATGAGAAGAATCTCAAGGCAAACTTGTCAATCTGCTCCCTAATGAACAAAGTAGGAGATTACTACAAAGCTTATGAAGGGAACACCACCATAACCATGTAAAAACTGTGGAAGTAATGGATAGTGGACAAAGCAAACTTGTCCAATCTATTCCCCAATCATACAAAGTAGGGGATTACTGCAAAGGTAATGAAGGGAACACCAATCTTCTTGTGCAATATAACTATGTAAAAACCATGGCAGTACTGGACAACAGGCTTGGCATTGCCATAGCAACCAAAGCAGTATGGGAAGCCTAAGAAAGTCTATTTGGAGGATGCAGCGGAGGACAGGCACCTAAAGAGCCGGCTACAAGCCACACTTCATTGTTCTTTGAAGCCTCATAATTAGAAACTAATGATTCTTGAAGTGTATTCATCTAGCCCATTATTTTCTATTTCCCGCTTAGAACCTACAAGCCTTGTAAATTGGCGAATGGTCGTGGGAAAGGGTCCCAAGTCTTTGGGTCAAACCCTTAGATTTAAAAGTAACATTATCATTATCTAGAGGGAGCTTTTGGGCGTCGACTGTGAGCTGCAACTCTGCTACAACTTGTAATCAACTTTTCTCTTTGCTTGTTAATCAGAAATCGTTTTGCGATTAGTGCATTGTGTTCCTTGTCTCCTTGATCTTGAATTTAAGTATAATCATTCTCAGTTTTATTGTGGTTCACGACAACCTGTTTGTGAGCTAAATACATGGATTTGAGTGCTAAAATGGTCATTTTTTGATGTTTTGACCTTGGAAGAGTGTTTCTATGCCAAAGAGCTACCTTTCTAAATAGTTATGTTGCATTTTTTTTTGCACATTTCAAGGGATGGATTGTGATTTTGGTAGCTCCTCTGATGACCACATAACTTGGTAGGATTGTGCCCTTAGGTGTTGTAACACCCCCCCTCAAGTTTCGTTGCATTCCGACACTATTTGGATGTCAAAAAGGCGTGATGACCTAGAGTGGTGAGACAGGAGATAGGTAGATTTTCGGATTAGAGAGTGATATATTTTCTATAGAAGTTGATTGCGTACTTTTGTAGGTTCACTTCTTGAGATTGACAGCCTCAAAGAGTCTTTGTGCCCCATCCCAAGTTGCTTCTTGAGTGTTGACATATGTTGCAGGTGTCTGTCGTGGCAGCGACCTGCATTGGTACCATTGCCAAGGATACGATCCTTAGGTGGTGAGTGACCTAGTCGTACGGAAAAGTCTCCTTTTCAGAGATTTTGACACCCATTCCATTTACAGTTAGGCAATAAAGTAGCTAGACGGGGGTTTAGTGCTTGGCAGAGACTGGAGTTGAGGACTGGCCACTTCTACTTTTTAGGAGCAAGGAGAGTTGTGAGTGAGATAAAAAAGACATTTCATTCTTTGGTTTTCTCTATGCTTGAAAAGGACTACCTCTCCATCCATTACATTACTATTTTTGCACTATTTAATTCATTTCTGTTCATAGATTTATTTCAGTTCATAGGAGTAGGTTAACTTCAACCATCAAATGGTGTTGAAAGAATCAGGGTAAAAACCGTCCAAAACCATATCTTGGTACAAAAGACCATAACTTTGAAAAAGTGAAAAATTGATGGCCAGAGAGCACCAAACCTGACTTAAACTCAAAAATACCTTGCAAAAAACGGGGTTAAGCAAGCTTGAAGGAATCAATCTGAACAATTCCTTTCCAATTTTGTTGAGGAACATGGATTGCGATCCATGTACCTCTGTGACCAGTTGACTAGAAACTGTCACCCATTGTTCAAGCTTGCTATCAGATACCATAATCTTGAGTTTGACCATAAATAGAGTGCCAAAGTACATCCAAAATCAGGAAATTGGACAAATATGAAAAAAACCCTTGGAAATTTAGTAAAGTTTGGGAAAATTAAACTTTTAATGTTCCAAATTCAGAAAGGGGTGAGATTTGGCTTCTACAGGGAGTAGGAAACCAGCATGACAAAAAATCACAACAAAGTGCTTCCCAACATGGATCGCTATCCATGTACCTGGTTGACATTGGGGACTAATATTTGACCAGTATATCCTTGATAACTAGTGCGATAACTTTTCCAAAAGAGACCACAACAAAAAAGTGCAAAAAGTTGATCAAAACACCAAAATTCTGCTAGATAGCCAAAAACCGCAAACCAGACAGCTTTTGGTTGGGCAAAAGGGACTCAAATTCAAAAAGATTTGGGGAAGAGTGTCACCATAACCATATCTATAAGATGACCAAATCTCATGTCAAAATCAACCATGGATCGTAATCCATGTACCTCATAAGGATTTAGGTTGAAATTTGACAAATGGGTAACTGATACAATTTGAACTACATTTCCCAAAAGAACCATTGGCAAAAACGTTTACAAAAGAGGTGAAGATGGCAAGAAACAAAAAATAGTCGAAAACCGCAAGAACAGACTTGAGTAATCACTTTTGGCTGACAAAAACTAGTTCAAGCCCAAAACCTTTGATACCCTAAGATCCAGTAAACATGATGATTCTAATGGTATCAAGAAAAGGCAAGTTGGCTTCCCAACATGGATTGTGATCCATGCACCTTTCTTGGAATTTTGAATAAGAATTGGACTAGTGAGGAGTTTAAACCATTTTGAACTGAAGTTCCCAAAGCAAGGAAGTGAAAAGAAATCCAGAAGGGGGTCAAAAAGGGCAAAATTAGTTCAGATAAAAAAGGACCAAAACAAGGCTAGGGTTTGACTTTTGTCCACCCTAAACAGACTCAAATTTCACAAAAAGCATAGATTTGAGATATTTAGACCAAGGGCTAGGTGTGGGATCAACATCACCCCATTTTTCCACTGAGGTACATGGATCACGATCCATGTTCCTCTGAGACACACTGAGACCAAAATTACACCACAGCCCGAGATAGTCTCCAGGACCCTGGTGGTCTTTTTAAAATTGAATTGGACTTAAGTTGTGGGTGTTACAAGTAAAATTGTGAATTTGGTGAAAGTGAGGGATAAAATTTTGTCGACTGTAGGCTTGAACTAACATAGTGATTGTAAACTCATAGCCATCAAGCATTTTTTATAGGTGCAGAAGCTAGAGGGTGCAACTCATCAAGTAAGTTAAACCCTAGAGAACAAAAAGCAACCAATGAGGTAACAAGATTTTGGTTTTGTAAAATCATTTCTTCATGTATTTGTATCAGAATAGAAATCCAAGCCTAAGAGACCAAGTGAGAAACATTTCAACTGAAGAGAGTGTGAATAAAAAACCGTTGCATCTGCTAGAAACCATTATAGAGGAAGGTCTATCTGATACATCATCAAAAATATCATACACATAATGGCCAAGGGTTTCAATAGGGTGAGCTTTAAGGAAGGAACATTCACGAGGGCGGGTCCTTCTTGACCCCGATATCAAGCTAGTATACCTAAAATTCCAATTGAAGAACGAGCTGAAAGCTAAAATTCATAAGGATGGTACGCACCAATAATTTATCAAATTAGAGAACAAACCAAGCGAGTTCAAGGATCTTGTAGATGTGGACTACAATGGAGATAGGTACTTTGTGTTATGGAATGGATTTTGAGAAGTTAGAAACTAACACTTATGGTCCTGTGTGCATGATGTAGTAGGTCAAGGTAGCTGAGTCTTGGGCAGGTGGTTGACAACAGATAGCAGGACATGGAACAAGCCAATAAGAATTATGGTTTTTAGTTAGTCCAATAAAGTCTTCATCCCCAAAGTGGAATGTAAATAACCTCATTTATGAGTTGTCCTCCTTAGGAGAAAGTTGGACTCACTTTTGGGCCCTGTATAAGAAGTGCCACGTCGGCTTAGAGAGAGAAAATGAAAATGTTAAATTGTGCATTTTATGTGATACTTTTTTCTGCGCAACAAAAAGCCAAAATGACATTCTTTGGTAGGTAGCCGCTGTCTTTATCATTCCTATCCTTCATTCTCTTGTCAGGAATCCATGTAACCGTATGACTCATGATTTGAAATGTCAACTTACAAGCGTTCCCTCCAGAAACATAAGCCACACGAACTCTATCAACTCTAAACTTGAGAATATGGCCTTCCCTCCCAAAACCTGAGATATTTCATGAGTTTCGAGTCTCCGTCTTCCTCTCTATCAACTCTAGGAATGGAGAACGCTTCTTTTCCTGATGAAAACACTAATTTGAACTTGCAATCCTCAGCCCCTTTATCTTTAACACTTACCCAAAGAAACAACACACATCATCTTCATGTTGATGTATTGCAAGAGTACGCACCGTTGCAGAAACGTAGGAGGGAGTCTTTCTTATCTCAATGGGAGAAAGAACTTAGAAGGACAAACAAGGAACATCATTTGGATTTGTGGACTGATGGGTCTATTTATCCAAAGGATCCTATGACAAATGCGCCACCTCCATTTGCTAATATCACTAACCTCTTACATTTCACAGGTGATGGCAAGGATGGGCTATTGGGATACACCAAACATTTGGAAATGAGAGGATTGAATGCGAAAAGGCAAAGAAACTTCCTGGCGATGGAGAACATGCAGCTGAAGAAACTTAATGAAGCATGCTCTCAAAAGATTTCATCAAACAGAGAGACAATCCAAGGCCTTGAGAAGAAGATCACAAGTTTGCGAGAGAAAGACACCGTGGTTGGTAGTCGGAAAAGAAAACGAGATCTGTGCAACATTGAGAACATGAAGGTTGGTAGTGGTGGCCTGAAAAAACGAATACAAGCTTTAAGGTAACTCGAAGTTTGTTTCTTCAATGTGCTTCATTAAGAAATGGATACACTTTCCTATACATGATCATAATGCATGGTGCTTTTTGGACAGGTCTTTATTGCATCCAAACTCGAACGGTGCAGGCTTCAATGCCGGAGTGCATTACAACCGTCTAGTTCCAAAAGAAGTAGTTGAAGAGATGATAACTCAGAAAAAATTTTGTAAGTTGAAACGGAGGCTACTTACCTCCTTTCATGAGCGAGAATCAGCTGGAACCAATGGAAGTGCAAGCAATACTTGATGAGAGTGGCATCTCGCACATGGGATACAGGGCACTCTTCAAAGAATTAGCTAAAAAGTGTCAAAATAAACTACAGAGAGGATCATTGCTGCCAAAGCCATCACATGTAAAGGCTGCTCGTCGGCACGTAAACGATGAGGTGTTTGAGAAACTTGGGTCACCATTCCATATTGAAGCAACGTTCTTAGGCAAGGGCGGCAGAGAGATATAGTTTAACGAGCACAAAAACCTCTTCGTTGATCTTGAAGCATTGCAAAGGTATGCAGTTCACTTCTTTGACATCGGTCGAGAGGAGTGCGGTGGGGTTCTCAAGTTTGTTTTGAAGCTCGACGAGTGCGAGATCCTAAAGAACAAGAAGCTGGAGAGAGTCACCATTACCCTCATGAACAGAGCTCTGGATCCATCAATAACTAAAGAAGATCCACGATACTTCAGCGTGCAATCCGAAAACAACATTCTAACTCTAGGATCATTTCAGGTATACTTCGTTCACTCTATGATAATAAAAATATTGATTATTTGGTTGTTGATTTGTGTTTTCATTTTTCGCTGCAGGTTGATAAGGAAAATTTTGAAATCCTCGATTGGGTTTTTAGTCAAACCCAAATTTCTTCTATCATCAATGAACAAAGAAACAGAGCCGTTCTTTCAGTGGAAGGATTTGGTGACTACACAGTGGAATGGCACGTGGCAGATGACTTAAAGACTCTTAAGTGTATGTACAACATAACACACGGAGTAGCTGTGGCAAATCCATGCTTATATTGCATGGCTGATGCACAATCTCTTGAGAGTGTGCAATGGAATAGAGCTCCCAACAGACATCTTCAAGATAGGACTTTTCAACCAGTGCTTGATATTCCTCTGAGTAGAGTTCACGTCTGTACACTTCATGCACTCTGTCGAATAATTGAAAAGGTGGTTCATTTGTACATATGTTTTGCATGGACATTAAAGCCAGAGAGTGAGTCGAAACGAGTGATCAAAGCATTAGAGGGACTGCTCTCAGACATTGGTTTGCATGGAGGCAATGTCAAATGGAAGAGGACCCTAAGATGTCTCAAAGTCGGTACAAGGTACCAAGGAAAGCATCGATAGGCGGAGTGAAGGCAAGAAGGTTTCTTGGGTTTAGCCTCAAATATTCAGATAGAGAAGAAATGAGAAACCTGTTCAACAAATGGAAACAATTACATAAAGTGGTTAAAGACAATGCTGGTGATGGGGCAATCCAAAATCACAAGGCGAACGTGTGGAAATCACTAGATAAAAATTTCCATTACGTTGAGCAGCATTCTTGGGACCAAAGTAAGCTTACATCATTTCAAGCAGCCTTGCTGGATTGGAAAAAGGCTTAACTTACAGGGTGGGGTGGACAACATATCACACATTACATGGTGGGTTGGCATTCTACGTATACAAAACAAAATTTTAAATTGATACTAACCATTTTGTTTTATTTCAATGCAGCACATACTGTTCAACCATGGTCCATATTTTGCCAATACATACGGCTCACTATCAATATGGTCCACACAAGGCATGGAAAAAACCCACTACATGGCAAGAACAAGTTATTTTAAGCACACTAAACATGGGGGAGAAAAAGAAAAGTCCAATAGCCTATTAGAGTTACACCAATGGACTTAGAGACGACTAATTCATAGAGCAAGGCAGAAGGAACTTCTTAAGAGTTCAGAAATTACACGGTCTTTACAACACATCCGCAAAGAGAAGAAACAGATGACTTGGGGAGCTTCAAATGCTGCGGAGCGCCATGCGAGGTGGCGACAGTCACGAGTCAGGAGCGGGAGAAGATGGACTTGAGCCCGTCATTTTTATCCTCTTCGATGCACCTCCTTCTTCCTCACTTTGTACCTCTTCGATGTGCAAGCTCTGTAGATGAGCTCGTTCCTCTGTTGATGGAAGCATCCCCACGGGCATCAGGTGTCTTCTTTCCCTCAGGAACAGCTGCTTTTTGTATGGATCTAAGCTTTCCGGGTCTTCAAACCCTGCAGCCAGAGCGTGAGCTGTGTAGGACATGAAATAGGGGGCTCTGAGTGCTTGGCACCCATACCCAATGCCAAACACGCGTAGAGCAAACTGTTTCTCAATCAAAATTAGTCTTTCTGCGTTTAGTGGGAGGGGGTGCCCACCACACAATCTTGTAATAACTTTCATTGCAAACAGTGGGAACTTTGCATTGTCATCGGAGTATTCCTTGTGGTATATTATGATCTACATAAAAATTGTAATGAATTTATGGGCCATAAGTGAGATGAGTACAATTGCCAAGTACTTGAATTGTTTCTACAAACCTTTTTGTGGTTGAAACACCCAATGTAGTGAGACAACGCTGGTGCAACCAAAGTTGGTCCGTGCTGAGAAGTGTGCAGTACAACGCTATGTATGTTGATAGGTGCATGGTAGAGGGCTAAAGCTAGTGTGGGAGACCTCAGCAGGAGAGTGGCATCGGAAATCTATGCTTAAAGTGGATTTTTAGCCCAGGGGGGCCTCCAAATTGGGATAATTGAGATGGTAGGTCACGGTGTTCGAAATGCGGGAAATGTGTCCCAAAATGTGGTATTCGAAATTCTCTAGAAGCTCGTCCAGACAGCTCGTCAAACAGGGCTTTGATGTGAAAGATATGCCAGTCCGAAGTTAGAAGGCTTCGCAAGTCCCGACGGATAGGGCAGGTACGGACAGGCGGACAGAATCGGGATTAGTGGATACACGTGAAGTGTTTGAGCTGTGGAGCACGCCGATCTTTTCGGATTGAGAATCGGGCTTCTGGATGGAAAGTTATGGACAATCAAGTTTTGACAGGGGCCAGTTTCGAGGCGGTTGAGAGCCGCATTGGAAAACGCACCATTTGGTGTTTTCTCGAGCTCGGCAGGTGTCTCTTGGGTAGCATTCAGCATGTGATGCTAGTCGGAGTCGACGGCACCCGAATCGGAGTCCGAAGCATAGAGATATGTTTGGTTGAGGTCGGCAGTTGGTAGGGAATGTGGATGATCGGAGGCTTTTTTCTATGTTTGGGACACGTCATTTGAGGCCCTCGAGGCGTCATGATTCGGAGTTGACAGATGAATTCCCATGCGGCATGATCGAGGAAGCTCATTTGGTGAATTCGACTCCATAGAAGCATCGACACCATAGTAAATGAATAAAAAAAAAGACCCTTGGGTATAAGTGCAAAAGAAAGAGGTGGCTGGAAGGTGGGATTGATAAAGAAAAGGATGGATGGAGTTTGGAAACTCAAAGGCTAAAGGGTAAAAGAAGGGGGTAGAGGGAGAGCCCCAGGCACAGTGGCGTCACTGCAAAAGAAGAAATTTTTTCTTTTTGGGGGGGGGGGGGGGAAAGGAAGAAAGAAATTGGCAGCAGGCTTCGAAAAGGAGGAGGGTTTTCTTTTTTGGCTTAAGGAAGGAGGAAGGAGATCCTCATACGCTCGCGCTCGGCGGTCGAAGCCGAGATGCGTTGTTCGCGAAGTAGCTCGGGAGGGTGAGTGCCCTGTTGAAGAGGGAGCCAACGAGAGCTGCCAAGAGGAAACACTGCTGCGGAAGTGAAACGAGAGGTGAATTTTTCCGTCGAGGTTTGTGTGGACGGATTCGGTCTCGAGGGATGTGTGTGCCCCTCTGCAAGGATGTGTGATGGCCATGGTGCGACCTAGAGCAGGCCATATGGTTGTTGTACATGGCGTTTTTTTTCTTTCAAAGAGAAGCTGTCATTGCCGATTTTTGCTGTCGTCTCTCCCCCCTTCTCCCCTCTCTTCTTTGCTCGTCTCCAGGGTGTGTGGTGCCAGTGTATGTGAGCGTGTGCATCCCCCGGGCCCCCTGTGTGTGTGAGAGAGAAAGAGAGAGAGGTGTCGAGTTGTGGAAGAGCTGGAAGAGGCCAATATCGGTGTGGTCGCTCTCTGAGGATTGTGTAGGTTGTGTGTGCATTGGGCAAAGTGCAAGCGAGGCCCTGCTAGTGTGAATCAACTTTTTAAGGTGTTTTCGAGAGGACACGGGTGTTGTGAATACCTTGAGCTATATAGGGGCCATTGCGTGTGTGTCGGGTGTGTTCCCCATTCCCCCTCTCCATCTTCTGGTGCCCCCACGGAGGAGCACATTGATGCTCTTGTTTGAAGACAAAGCGATGATTTTGGTGATGCCAAAGGTGCGGCCTTTGAAGAGCAGGTGCTACTAGAGAAGTAATGGCTTGGACGGGATTCCTCATTTTCACTGGGGTCGAAGATGCGGAAACTTGGCTCCAAGACTATGGGTTGTTCGTGCTAGAAATCGGTTTATCGAGGGAAGAAGGTGCGGTACAGCTGTTTCCATTCCTGGTTCGTGGTAAAGCGAGGCTATGGTTTGATGGCCTGCCTAATGAGGAAAAGGTGGATCATGAAGCACTGGAAGCGGCTTTTTGAAGCAAATATGTAGCAGATGCGCAGTTGGATGAAGTAAAGAGAAGGATCGGCAATTTGAAGCAAGGCTTGGAAGGTGATTTTCAAGCGTTCGAGTGGGAGTTCGAAGCCCTTTGGGGGAGATTAATGAAGGTAATTGCTGCAGAAAATGCTAGTTTTTTAAAGTTGAGCAAATTCATGGATTGCCTGCATGAGGAAGTGCATGATAAGGTGGAGATTGATGGCCCGGTGTCATACGAAGAAGCGGTGGCTCTAGCGAAAGGGCGAACCAAGAAGATTCTCAAGAAGTGTGAAGCTAGACAGGGTTTGCCAGGTGTTGTGATCCCAAAGCAGGTTGATGTAGTGGTAGCCGAGCTAAGGATGGTGCAAAGAGAAGTGCATGTGAGAGAGGAACCAAGGGTTCTGTGGTTGCAGAGAGATAGGGTGGTTCCTATGCCGAGGATGCCAGCTAGAGCGGCTCCAATTGTGGAAGATATGCAGGTTGTTCCCGATGAGGCAAAGGATGTGCTGCCAAGTTCAAGTGTGGTTGTAGAAGCTCCATGGAAGTGTGGTAAAGGTCAAGGGGTGCGGTTTGTAGATGAGATCGAAGCGGTGAAGCTAGAGGAGCTTCTTGAGCTTCAGACAGAGGATGAGGTTGAGCCAAGTGAAAGTAGCTCTTTGGATGTTGACACGAGTTGGCAGACCGAGTCGTCTCAGTCAAGGTATGATGAGTTTGATCTCTTGCAAATGGGTGGAGATACAATGAGTGTGTGCGAGGAGCAAGGAGCAGTGCATACCGTTATGCTTGATGGAGACCAAGTGGAGGAGCCCGAGCCTACAAGTGATGATATGCAGGTGAAGATGATGTGCGGTGCCATGTTAATGGCCATGCTGATGAAAGTGGCAGTGGAGTATGCCATGGTAGTGCAATACGTGCAGAGTTTTGCCAAGAAGGATGGAGAAACCTTGCCTATGGGAGAGGACGAGGATAATGCAATAGAGAACGAGTTTCTTTCTTTCTTGATGGAGTATGATGCATCAATAGAGGAGATGCTTGAAGGGCAGGTAATAGAAGCCGACAGGCAGGTGGTGTTGGTAGACCTTGAAGGTCCGATTGATGAGGAAGAGCTTGACAATGTTGGAATTGAGTGCATGGTAGGTGAGAAGGGCAGTGTGGAGTCAAAGTTAGAGGTGCTTCCTATGCAGCAAGTGCACTCTATGGTGACAGGGAATATGGATTCCTAGATTGTGTCCGAGCTTTCTGAAGGGGTTTGTGAATGGTGGTTGAAAGGGATGCTGATCAAGGTAGCTGTGCAGTATGCTGTTGAGCAGGTACAGGATCTGCTAGATGAAGGTCTAGCTTTACATGGATGGGAGGGCGGGTCAAATGTGTTAGGGATGTTAGGTGCAAGTGATGGTACAAGGATGTCTTTGGACGGTGAGCACGGAGGTGCTCTATTTGGTGCTCTTGAAGATGCTTTGTTGCGAGTGGGCAATTTGCCAAGGAGTGCTTGGAGTGGTAGAAGCATGTGGATGGCAGTTTGGTTATGCAGTTGGGTGTGTGCCTTGGTGTGGCACTATACGAGATTGTTGCAGGTGGATGGAGAAGACCAATGCAAGGTGTTTGATCTAGGTGGATGATGGCAGGTAAAGGAGGGGGTTGGGCAACCCGCACGAACAAAGGTAGCGGGTACCATATGCCAGGTTTTGTACATATATTAGGTGGTTTTGTGGTGTGCAGAGAGCTTGTTTTTGTGTGGCAGTTTTTTAGTGCAATAAGCCTGTTTGTGGTTGAACATAAATGTTCAACAAGGGGGTGGGTAATGATGGTGCAACCAAAGTTGGTCCGTGCTGAGAAGTGTGCAGTGCAGCGCTATGTATGCTGATAGGTGCATGGTAGAGGGCTAAAGCTAGTGTGGGAGACTGCAGCAGGAGAGTGGCATCGGAAATGTGTGCTTAAAGTGGGTTTTTAGGCGAGGAGGGCCTCCAAATTGGGATAATTCAGATAGTAGGTCACGGTCTTCGAAATGTGGGAAATGTGTCCAAAAATGTGGTATTCGAAATGCTATAGAAGCTCGTCCAGACGGCTCATCAAACAGGGCTTCGGTGTGAAAGATATGCCAGTCCGAAGTTAGAAGGTTTCGCACGTCCCGACAGACAGGGTAGGTACAGACAGGCGGATAGAATCGGAATCAGTGGATACACGTGAAGTGTTTGAGCTGTGGAGCACGCCGGTCTTTTCGGATTGAGAATCGGGCTTCTGAATGGAAAGTTATGGACATTCAAGTTTTGACAGGGACCAGTTTTGAAGCGGTTGAGAGCCGCATTGGGAAACACACCATTTGGTGTTTTCTCAAGCTCCCTAGGTGTCTGGTGGGTAGCATGCAGCATGTGATGCTAGTCGGAGTCGACGACACCTGAATCGGAGTCTGGAGCATGGAGATATGTTTGGTCGAGGTTGGCAGTTCGTAGGGAACGTGGATGATCGGAGGCTTTTCTCTATGTTTGGGACACACCGTTTGAGGCCGTCGAAGCATCATGGTTCGAAGCCGGCAGATGAAGTTCCCATGCGGCGTGACCGAGGAAGCTCATTTGGCGAATTTGACCGCATAGAAGCATCGACACCATAGGAAATGAATACAAAAAAAGACCCTTGGGTATAAGTGCAAAAGAAAGAGGTGGCTGGAAGGTGGGATTGATAAAGAAAAGGATGGATGGAGTTTGGAAACTCAAAGGCTAAAGGGAGAAAAAAACGGGGTAGAGAGAGAGCCCAAGGCACAATGGCGTCACTGCAAAAGAAGAAATTTTTTCTTTTTGGGGGGGGGGAAAAAGGAAGAAAGAAAGGGGCAGCGGGCTTCGAAAAGGAGGAGGGTTTTCCTTTTTTGGCTTAAGGAAGGAGGAAGGAGATCCTCATACGCTTGCGTTCGGCGGGGTCGAAGCTGAGATGCGTTGTTCGCGAAGCAGCTCGGG
Source organism: Adiantum capillus-veneris (assembly GCF_014529385.1). Classification (NCBI taxonomy): domain Eukaryota; kingdom Viridiplantae; phylum Streptophyta; class Polypodiopsida; order Polypodiales; family Pteridaceae; genus Adiantum; species Adiantum capillus-veneris. Next base: position 135,983,893 of record NC_140944.1, on the reverse strand, counting down.
AGGGCGAGTGCCCTGTTGAAGAGGGAGCCAACGAGAGCTGCCAAGAGGAAACACTGCTGCGGAAGTAAAGCGAGAGGTGAATTTTGCCGTTGAGGTTTGTGTCGACGGATTCGGTCTCGAGGGACGTGTGTGCCCCTCTGCAAGGATGTGTGATGGCCATGGTGTGACCTAGAGCAGGCCATATGGTTGTTGTACATGGCGTTTTTTTTCTTTCAAGGAGTTGTTTTGTTGTCGATTCAAACTGCTCATCTGTTGGCAAATTGGCCTCTCCGGACTTCGCTTCATTGAATGTATCTTTGATCAGTTGCCACCCTGAAGTGAACTGTGAGTCGCGGACAGCTGTGTCAACAATAAGATGTTGGTCCACTCCATCATCATCCACAAACCCCATGTCTGCCTCACAAAAATTCGCAATTGTAGCTAGGCAGTAGTCCTCCCGTATATTGAGCTCATGCATGATATCTGTGAGCAGAACATAGTGGGTGTCACCCGCCATAGCAAAGCTGGGAGCACTATTCAGAGGCAAAGTCACTTCCTTACTTGGACTTTCTTGCTTGCACCCTATTGCTGCACCCGCAAGAGAAACAAGAGTTAAGCCCGCATCAAATGTTTCCTTTAGTACCTCTACCCGCTCCTCTTCTGGGTCGAGCTGCACCTCCACATCCTCTACCTCTTCCTTCGGTGCCAATGGACAACTACTGAAAGTTGTTGACCGGGAAGTCTCTGAGTCACCATCCGTCTGCAAGTATAAGTAACAGACAAACCCGTGGTAGAATTGCACTAAGCGACACTTTTTGAAGTGCTTCATACACCTGTCTTGTACAAGCAGTGCATTGGAGGGACACTTTTTTAGACAGCCATTCAGTCTCCTTGAAGCACTCTTGTCAGGGTCAAGGTCCGCTGGGTGGACATATCTCATGCCATCAACTGTTATGGAATTGTCACAAGTGACTGCCTCATACTATTGCAAATGGGTTTGTAGGTACTCAAATGAGCAATCTATAATCCTTTGTATAGAAAACTCTGCATTAAGCATTCTTGATAGTTCTGGTGCACGGTGATGAGCACGGGCGTTGTATAAGAACGTGAATGGTTTTTCTTCACATGTATACATAAGGAGTAATTATTCCAACCATGTGGTTTGAGACTTTTAATTTTACCCTAACGCAGTGGCTTCGATGCGCACATAGTTAACAACACACAGGAAGGAGAGAGAGGCAGGGAGAAAGAACCCGTCTCTGCAATATCCAATGGTGCCGAGTTGGATGGTGATGTGGCAGGCTGCCGACAACAAGAACCAGAAGGTGGCGATGGCGATGGCAACACGGCAGCAAAGGACTCGACCTAGTGGAGGTCGCTCAATGCAGGATCACGAGAGGTGGCCAAGAGGAAGAGCGTAGAAAATGCAAAGGCAACGGTGATCTGTTTGTTCTACTTGGACATGGAGATGGCGACTGCAAGGGAGATTGGCGTCTGACTCTCAACGCAAGATCACGAGAGGTGGCCAAGGGGAAGAGTGCAGAAAATGCAAAGGCAATGGCGATCTGTTTGTTTTACTTGGATATGGAGATGGCGACTGCAAGGGCGATCAGCGTCTGACTCTAAACACAGGATCACGAGAGCTAGCCAAGGGGAAGAGCCCAGAAAAGACAAAGGCAACGGCGATCTGTTTGTTCCACTTGGAGATGGAGATGGTGATTGCAAGGGTGATTGGCTTCTGTCTGACCCTAAACAGTCACTCCAAAAGGCACGTGGGGTACGCTCACAAGGACAACCAATAATAAATGGTCTCAGATTCCCATGCAGTATGATTTACCAACCACAATCTCACGCATAAGTGAAGTTATCACCCTCCCCGAGGTAGGGAGTCTAAATTTAGAGGCAGTATCCCCGCCAAACATCTCAACTATTCTGTCTCTTTTCGCGTCCTCTGCTGTGCATCATTCTAATTAACTCTACCCCCATCGATGCTACGTGGTAAGCAAACCATCCCAACTCCATCACCTCTTACTCTCGCGCATTCTTCTTTTGCTCCTGTTCTGCAGTGCTTTAGTGACGTAGAACTCTACACACAGTGAAGAGGTATGCTACTTACTACCCTTCTGTGCACTTGTATTTTGTGTAGTCAGTACCAGGCGAATAAGGGAAGGTAAACCCTGTTTGCTACACCTGTTCGCTTGGTATTGACCATTGTCTTTACCATACGATGTTTGCTTTTACACTTTTCCTTGGTCAATATCAAGCGAATAAGGGAAGGCCACTTAGTTCGATGCCCCTGTTTGCTTGGTACTGACCAAAAGAAAAGTTAACTGAGTCTGCTAGTACAGAGGTCAATACTAAGCAAATAAGGGGAACGTAAACCCTGTTTGCTGCGGGTTTAGGGTTTTTTTTACCAAATACGTTGTGACGTGTTTTTACGGAATGATGCAAGCCACCCCAAAGACTTTGGAAAGGGTTTTTTTAAGCTTTTGGGTCCCTTATATGTAAATAAAGCATGCTTGTACAAAGTGTACAAAGGCGGTGTGTGCCAGCTGTCTCTACGCATGCGGGCCAGTTGTGCGGGGTGCATAGTTTTGTTGTTTTTGTACATAGACATGTTGAGACTTGAAAGATTCACTTAGTACTTGAAAAATATGAAAAAAACTGAGTCTTTATCAGCTTGAGGTCGTGAGTGAGTGGGGGATTTGACAGAGGAAGATCTAGCAGCAAGAAGCCCTGATTGCCGCGAGGGATAGAGGCGTTTGGGAGTAGCAGCCTGTCTTGCTAGTCGAGGGCCCGATGTGGTGAGTTGAGAGTGTGTCTCTCCTCAATGGGCTGATGAAAGTGGGTGCTTAGCTCTACATATTGACCTCTCTTCATCTTGTTTTGAGGTATGGTGGCTATGGTGTGTGAAGCTCCTTGTGGTGCAGCTAGTCGAGGGTAAACTATGTGCTGCAATGCCTTGCTTGTACATATATCAAAGGGCAAGGTTTCCCCCAAGTTTTCCATCACCTTTTTTGATTTTTTTTGATGAACTTTTTGGATTTTCAAATTAATCTTGATTTGAGTGGGTTTTGGTCAAGCTATGTGTATATATGGGAGCGCCTATGGAAGCCCTACTAGCACATGGAAGGGCGTTTGAAAAGAAGTGAAGCTCTTTGAGTTATGGTCAAAAGTGCAGAGATTTCCATGGTTTTTTTCTCACTTTTTTCCTTGATTTTATTGCTTCCTTGGTGTCTTTGAGTGCAATGGAGTGTAGTGGGAGTTGTAGCGGTGTAGAGGGAAGCTAGTCAGAGCTAGTCGAGGCTAGTCGAGGTTGAGTGTGTGTGAAATTGAGAAAATTAGTGAGAGAAGATCAGCCCATATTATCTCGAGAGAGCTATACTCTTCATCCTCTTTTCTTGGTGTTGGTTTGAGGTGTTGTAGAGGCCAGCCCCCCAATCCTTCACATAAACTGGTGTCCCCACGGAGGAGAAGAGAATCCTTCTAACAGGGTTTTGATCTACAGATTGGGATCCATTTGAAGATCAACTCAAGGACTATGGAGGGAGATGGGTATGAATTCTTCGAGGGTGGGAAAGGAGAAGATGTGGACAAGCTCATCCGAAGGATCGAATTGATTGCATTGAAGAGCAATAGGGACGATGGTGCATTCAAGGTACGTTTGGTGAGTCTTCTACTTGAAGGTGAAGCACGTGAATGGTATGAAGATAGGCTTGAAGGTGGTGTAAAGGGAGATTGGAATCTTCTTTCTCATGAATTGAGAGAAGAGTTTGAGAAGGAGGATGATCCTGAGTATTTGTGGAGAGAGCTAAGCAAGCTGCAACAAGGAGAACATGAAGACATCAATGTGCACATAAACAGGTTTGAAGCTTGTTGGAGAAAGATCATAAAGGGACTTGAAGAGAATCAAATGCCCCCTGATTTTTTGAAGAAAGATAGGTTTGTGGTTGTCTTACATCAAAGCATTAGAGACAGGGTGGAGCTCAACGACCCAGGGACCTACAATGAGGCAGTAAAGGTTGCTAGAGAGCAATGGAGAAAGAAGGTGAGAAGGCATGAAATGGTAAATAGGGAAAGAGAAGCAAATGCACATCAAAGGGATGGTTATGTATCAACAAATAATGTGGTCGAGCCTTTGCCTTTGTATATGCATGTTGAAAGGGAAATCCATGTAGAAGCTCCAAGAGTGGACAATAGAGGATAGGAATCCTTTCACCAAGACATTCAAAGATTGACAGAGTAAATAGGAAACCTCAACCTTGCTATGCAAGCTATCCAACAACAAGTAAGAAGACCTCAAGGAGAACGGCCTCAAAGGAATAGAGGTGATAATGTGATGTGTTACAATTGTGGGGAGAGAGGGCATATATCGCCCAATTGCAATCAACCAAGGAGAGAGCCAGGAGGTATATATCCTATCATACAAAGACAAATAGGTAATGAAGGCAATGTAAATGGAAATGTGCAACCTCTCCCAGGTCAAGGACTTGCACAACAACAGGGACAAAATCAAGCTCAAGCACCTCCACAATTTAACGTAGGAATTTTGGAGGCAGTTGAGGAGGGAGATGAAGATGATGAGGTTGATGTCTTTGCAAATAAGAGAACAAGGGCACAAAAATCAGGGAGTGAAGGCCTTTTCAAAGAGGAAAGAGCAAGGAAAAAGCCAAGGAGAGACATAGATAAAGGCAAGGCACCTATGGAAGAGGCTGAAAGTAGTAAGCAGGCAAAGGTAAGGGCAAGAAGAAGGAAGATAGGCATGGATGATTTTCATCTTGGGAAGGGCAATCAGCATACAATCTCTTAGAAGACTTGAAGAACAAGAGGGCCGACATATCATATGGGCAACTCTTGCATTTGAGCTCAAGTATGAGAAGGCACTGGCATAAACTAGCTAGTGTTAGAAGGGTGAAGGTAAAGACACGCGATGCACATGTAGTGCAGCTTCATAAAGTTACAGATGTTTTGCCTGTGGTTGATGCTTGGATACATGGAAGGAGGGTGAATAAGGCGTACATGGATGGTGGAGCCCAAGTGTGCGTTATGACAGAGGAAACAATGCAGCAATTGGGATTGCAGCTCACATGCAAATCCTTGTTCAGTGTGAAGATGGCAAATAGTAGTAGAGTGAAATGCTTGGGAGTTATTCATGACTTGGAGCTTAATGTTTTGGGTCAAAGGGCTGTCATGGACATTCATGTGATGCCTGCAAAGCTTGGGGCATATCCAATTATATTGGGTAGACCTTGGTTGATTGCTATGAGGTCACGGCAGGACTGGTACAGGGGATGTATTGACCTCTTTGTGGACAGGTCTAAAGAGAAGAGAATTAGATATGATATGAAAACATGTAAGGTGTTGGAAATTGATGATGAACCAGCTATGCATCAAGATTTATCGCCATCCACTTATGACATGTGTGACAATTCTTCTAGTGCATCCTCTACATGTACTGACGATGAGGTTTATGATCAAATTCTTCTTGATCTTGATGTAGATCTTTGTGGGATACATGTATATGATGAAAATTGTGATAAAGGGGATGCTATGAGATCAGAAAATGACCATGGGGCTGATCATGAGCCGAATGTACCAAAATCTGAATTAATGGATATGCTTGCAGGTGACCTGACTAGTCGTGAGAGAGAAGCATATAACACATTGTTTGATAAGTATCCCAAGTTGTTTGCCAAAGATTATGCTCAAATGAGGGGAACAAAGAGTGTTGTTCACGAAATAAAGCTTAAAGAAGGTGCAAAGCCTGTTGCTCAAAAGCTAAGGAGATTGGGCACCATTCAACGAAAGGTGTTGGAGATAGAGGTGAGTAAGCTTTTGCAAGCTGGTTTTATCTACCTTGTGGATGATGCAGGATGGGTTTCCCTTGTGGTTATAGTCCCAAAAAACGGAAATAAATGGAGAATATGTGTGGACTATAAGCCATTGAATGCGGCAACAAAGTGGCATCACTATCCCCTTCCCTTTCAGGATGAGATTTTGGACACTGTTGCAGGTCATGAGAGATATTCGGTATGTGATGGGTTCAGTGGGTATTTTCAAATTGGGATTGCATATGAAGATCAAAAGAAGACCAGCTTTTTGACCCCATGGGGAGTGTTTTGCTATAGGGTGATGCCCTTTGGCTTGATGAATTCTTATGCGAGCTTCCAAAGTTGGATGGACAAAGTATTGGGGCCTTACCTTGGAAGCTTTGTAAAAGTCTTTATGGATGATTTTTGTGTTTACAGTGATAGAATGCTTCATGTGAAAAATCTTGATATGGTGTTTAAAAGGATTGATGATGATGGGGGTCAACTCAATCCTTTGAAATGTAAAATTGCAAGAGCTAGAGTGATACTTCTTGGCCATGAGGTAAGTGAGAATGGGATAGCTCCAGATCCTGCAAAAGTGGAATGTTTGCTTATGATGGAGAGTCCTAAAAGTACAAAGGAATTGATGAGTTTTGTACAAAAGCTAAGGTACTTGTCAAGGTCTTTTTGTATGCTTGCTGAATATGTACACCCTTTGCTAGAAGCAACACAAAAAGACCCTTTCCTTTGGACGGAGCATGAGCAAACAACTTTTGAGGACGTCAAGGAAAATCTATCTACATTACCTTTGATGATGCCTCCTTGTTGGGATGAAATGTTTTATTTGAGCTTGAGCGTGGGTGAGCATGCTATTGGTGCAGTATTGATGCAAAAAGGAAAAAACCAATCTTATATGAGGCCAGTTTACTACATAAGCAAAGTGAAGAATGATGCACAAAAATCTTGGCATGAGATCGAGCAATTGGTTTGGGCATTGGATTATGTAACCAAAAGGCTGAAATCTTATCTTATTTGTAAGCCTTTTGTGGTGTTAACATCATGTAGTTTATTGCCTCATGCACTAAGGTATCCTGGGGATAGTCCTAAATTGCAAAAGTGGATACTTAGCTTGCAACAATTTGACATGAGCTTTACTAAGGAGGATAGTGTGAGAGAAAATATGGCGGATATGCTCACTTTTAAAGAGATTCATGCAAGGAGTGAGCTGAAGAAAGATTTGGAAAAGAAGATAGCACCAAGCCCAACTATGCATGTGGAGCTTCAGGATGTAGAGGGTACCTTATAGTTTGACGGGGCTTTCAAAAGGAGCATTAATAAGGGCACTATTGGTTATATATTTGTGGATAAAAATGGCATTGAGTGCTGGTTTGGAAGCCAAGAAGTGGATGTAAAGAGTAATAATGAGGCTGAGTATGCAAGCCTCTATTTGGGCCTGGAAGAATGTGTCAAAAGACATGTAAGGAGGCTTTTAATCAAAGGTGATTCTATGTTGATTGTGCGGCAAGTTCAAGGTACCTGGAAGGTAAATCAAGAAGGCATGAAGGGCTGGTTTTTCAAAGTGAGAAAGTTGTTAAAGTCTTTTACTTCCTTTCAAATATGGCATGTACCACGAAATATGAATGTAAGGGCTCATGAGTTGGCGGAACAGGTGTTCACAAAGGATGTGCATGCAGTGATAATTAGAGAGCCAAGGTATCTTGGAAGAGAATCCCTCCATGAGGAAGAACATGTGTTGCAAACGGGTTTTGCAAGAAAGGGATTGGCTTCTCGACAAAGGCATGCAATCACACGAAGAGCTATGAGGTATGTTTTGATTGGAGAGCAAATGTATCACAAGGGGGCTGATGGTGTCATGAGAAGAGTTCTCTACCATGATGAAGATTTTGATTGCTTAAAAGCATGTCATGAGGAAAGATGTGGAGGCCATTTTGGAGTGGAAATTACAAGAAGGAAAGTATTGAATGCTCAACTTATGTGGCCAAGTATGAATAGGGATGTTGTGCATTGGTGTAGAAGCTGTCACGAGTGCCAAATATATCAAAAGAGAAAGCTGATGCCTGAGCCTTTGAGACACATTGTAAGCTATGGACCTTTTGAGAAGTGGGGTGTGGATGTAATTGGTCCTCTTCCAGGCACTAGAAATGGGAAGCACTACATACTTAGTGCAGTGGATTATATGACAAGATGGCCAGAAGCAAAGGCTAGTAGAGGGGCTACAAGCAAAGATGTATGCAGCTTTATCTTTGATTGCATATGTTGTAGATTTGGAGTGCCGTTGGAGCTTGTAAGTGATCAAGGGAAAGAGTTTAGGAATGATCTTATGACTGAATTGGTGGAGAAATTGGAGATCAAACATAGGTATGCTACTCCTTATCATCCACAATGCAACGGGTTGGTGGAGGCATTCAATGGAGTTTTACAGAAGATATTGTTCAAGCTTGTGGAAGAACATCCAAAAGATTGGGATATGTATTTGGAGAGGGCATTGTGGGCATGTAGAGTGACTCAAAAATCATCCACGGGCTTCACTCCATTTCATTTGGTATATGGAGAAGAGTGTGTTATGCCGATTAATGTGATGCTTCCTTCATTGGAGTTCATTTTGAAGCATAGTTTGGTTGAGGAGGAGCATGTAAAAGAGAGACTGGCATCTATGCATAGCCTCTTGTTGGATAGAGAAAGTGCCATTAGATACTATGAAGACTTGGGAAAAAGAAGGGCTGATGTATTCAATGAAAAGATAAAGGAAAAAGGGCTATGTGAAGGCATGTTGGTTATGAGGTATAATAGTGCTTTGGACAATACCTTTCAAACAAAGTTCGAGGCAAAGTGGGAAGGTCCTTTTGTAGTGCATAAGGTGTATGATAATGGAAGCTATCAGCTCAAGGACTTGTTGGAATTAGGGTTGCAGAGAAACACACACAGCTTGGAGAAGACGAAGGAAGCTCAAGGTACACAATAGAGAGTGTGTTACTTAGTGCGCAATGGAAAGATAGATAGCCCTAGAGTGATGGGCGTATATACAATGCACGGGGGAAAAAACCTCCTAAAGAGGGAAAAAATGCCCCGGCGGTCCTAGTGTGTTCACACACATCACTACCACATGTATATGGTAACAAATCCCCCCTGGAGTGATGCGGTGAACGAGAGCTGGCACATGAGTAAAGGGAAGTGCCATGCCCTGAGGACAGGATCAGTCCACAAAGGGGAGTAAGCCCAAAGCTTTGCGGAAAGCTTCAAGCTTCTCACGAGACAATGCCTTTGTGAAAAGATCTGCAAGGTTGTCCTGTGTTGGCACATAAGCCAAGCTGATCTCTCCTGCTGAGAGCCTCTCCCTGACATAGTGGTAATGCACCTCAATGTGCTTTGTGCGAGCATGAAAAACTGGGTTCCTCGCAACTGCCAATGCGCTCTGACTGTCAGTGTAAATAGTGTTGGCAGTGTCCTGTCCAACACCCAAGTCAGCCATAAGGCGTCTGAGCCATACACACTCAACCGTAGCTGTGAAGACTGCCCTGTACTCAGCCTCACAACTCGAAGTGGCCACAGTAGGTTGCTTCTTGCTCAACCATGATATACATGAACTGCCAAGCATGAAACAAAAACCACTTGTGGACACTCGCGTGTCAAAACAACCAGCCCAATCTGAGTCCGAAAAAGCATGTAAGTCTGGCGGCAATGATCCCCCCTTGGGATAAAACAAGCCAAGATGTAAAGTGCCACTAAGGTAGCGGAAAATCCTCTTGACAGCCTGCCAATGCTTAGACCCTGGGCTATGCATAAATCTGCTGACCTGCGAGACTGCAAACTGAATATCTGGCCTCGTGTTGCATACATAAATGAGGCAGCCAACAGCAGTTTGGTAAAGAGTGACATCAGCAGGATCGCCAGCATCATGTAGACTCAACTTCAAACCTGTTTCCATGGGAGTGGCAATAGGTTTGCAATCCTCAAGTCCAAACTTACATAGCAATGTCTCTATGTAACTTTTCTGACACAAGGAAATACCACCATCACACTGCTTAAACTGTATACCCAAGTAATGATGCAACAGCCCCAAATCTTTCATCTTGAAAGTAGCATTCAAATCAGCCTTAAATTCAGCAATATGTCTCTCATTTGGTCCAGTGATCAGCAAATCATCAACATAAAGAACCACAATGAGAAATACATCATCCTCACGCTTTACATACAATGTGCTTTCTGTTGGACTGTTACGAAAGCTTCGTTTAACCAAATGAGTGTCAGCTTTCTCATACCAAGCACGAGGAGATTGCTTCAACCCATACAAAGCCTTCTTACATTTGCACACTTTGTCCTCTTGTCCTTTTATGACAAAACCGCGAGGCTGCGTTACATAAACTTCCTCAAATATGTCACCATTCAAGAAAGCAGTAACAATGTCTGATTGATGTACATCCCAACCAAAATGAGCTGCCAATGCACATAGAAAACGCACAGTAGTCATACGACAAGTGGGAGCAAAAGTCTCTTCATAATCTATGCCTTTTTGTTGTGCATAACCCTTTGCAACAAGTCGAGCCTTATGGCGATCGATCTCACCATCCGGCTTGCGTTTCAACTTGTAAACCCACTTGGTACCAATGGCCTTTTTGCCAGGAGGCAAATCACATAAAGTCCATGTGTCATTCTCTATAAGTGCATCATATTCTGATTTCATGGCAGCAATCCAATTTTCTGAATTCTGTGCTTCATCAAAAGATAGAGGCTCCTCAACATCATGTAAACTAGACACAGCCAAAGCATAACAATCTGATGCATAAGATGCATGGCGAGAGCCTGAACGAGTACGACTAGATAAAGGTGCATCCAATTTACTGTCACGCAAAGTGTGCACCAGCCATTTTGGCATACCTCTAGCCTGCTCATTTTCAGCCCTTTCCTCATCAAGTACATCATGTACATCTGCATCAGTAATAGGCTGTTCTAAAACATTTTCAGAAACCCCCATAGGCTGTACATTTGCCTCATTGGAACTTACATTCGTATTTCCACCACTGAAAAGAGGCAACAAAGTGTCATAAATGTCCTGTGAGCTTACATTACTGTCTCTAGTACATGACAGCAAGGGTTGAACAAAATCTTCCACAAACACTACATCCCGTGAAACCAAAATACGTTTTGTTTGCGGATGATACAACCTGTAACCTTTGCTTTCAGCACTATAACCAACAAAAATACATTTGACAGCCTTATCATCCAATTTTCTGCGCTGCACTTGTGGCACCAAAGCATATGCCAAACAGCCAAAAACACGCATGTGCTCAATAGAAGGTTTTCTATCATGCCATGCTTCATATGGAGTAATAGACTGCAAAGCTTTCGTAGGACACCTGTTAAGTACATAAGTGGCACACATGATGGCCTCAAGCCAAAAAGAATGCGGCAAAGCTTGACTTTTGACCATACATCGTGCCATTTCCGTTAGTGACCTGTTTTTCCTCTCAGCAACACCATTTTGCTGAGGTGTATAAGGCACTGTACATTGGTGTTTTATCCCACGACTAGCCAGAAATGCATTAAATTCATGAGACATATACTCCCCCCCTCGATCGGAACGGAGGGTGCCCATAGTACATTTTGAGACATTTTCAGCCATAGCCAAAAATTGTTTGAAGCACATAAAAACTTCGGACTTTGCTTTAAGCGGAAATACCCACGCATGCCTGGAGTAATCATCAATGAAAGTCACGAAGTACAGGTAATTGCCCAAGGACGGAGTTTGCATGGGCCCACAAACGTCACTATGCACAAGCTGCAACCTGCATGTAGCCCTAACTGAACCATCCTTTGGAAACTTAGAACGCTGCATTTTACCCAGAATACAGCCTTCACAAACATGTTTGATAGGTGCTTCAAGAGGCGGCAAAGAAGCAACCATATCAGATTTCTGCAAACGCAGCAAACTGGCAAAATTCAGATGACCAAAACGTGCATGCCAAAGTTTTGCATCTGAAATAGCCCTTGAATCTGCAACAGCATTTGCAAAATTTTGTCCACACTTGTCATACAAAGTGAGCTTATACAGCCCACGGCACAAAAGCCCAGATGCAACAATTTCATCACCAAAACTGAGATCATGAACTGTACATCTGTCATCCACAAATTTGACTACAAGTCCAAGTCTAGCAAGTGCGGATACAGACAATAGATTCTTCTTGATCCCAGGTACATAAAGTGCATCAACAAGTGTGAAGGAACTGCCATTAGCAGCAGTGAGCACAATCTTTCCAACTCCCTGAACTGGATAAGAGGCGTTGTTGGCACAAGTGACTGAATTCCCATGAGGGACAGACTCGAGAGAGGTAAACAATTCACGATGTGAGGTAATGTGCTTTGTAGCACCACTGTCGAAATACCACACATGTGAATCTGCAGCAACTGACAAGCATGCATCATGGACAGCAGGATTGTAAGTGCACTCTGCGCTAAAAGCCCATTCTGCATCAACATCAGCATCACAATCTCGTTTCACAGAAGACTCAACAATGGCTGCATTTGTAGTGGAACCAGCATTTGCAGTGGAACCACCCTCTTTCTTCTTAGCCTCTTTGGCCTTCAACTTAGGACACGACTTGATCAAGTGATCATTGGCTTTACAATAATGGCAACGCATCTTCTTTTTGCCCTTATCACCAGAATTGCCAGACGAAGTGCTGCCAGCAGAAGCATTAGGAACAGAATTTTTGCCACTCGCAGCAGAACCATAAGAAGTGGCTGTATTACTGTTACCACCCTTTCTTTGAGAAGCAATAAAAGCCTGTTCAACTGCACGCTGCCTAGTCTTGTTTTTTCTAGAAAGTGACTCTTGCAACAGCAATGTGCATAATGCATCAAACTTGACAACTTCAGGATTTCCTTGGGTCATCAATCTCCAAGTACTAGCAAAAGTCTGGTAGGAATCTGGTAAGGCATCAAGAACAGTCTGCACAAGGGAACTGTCAGAAATGACTTCACCTGCAGAAATGAGTTGCTCATTGATATCCTTGACACTAGCAAGGAAAGTGTCCATATCATCTTCCTCATGCATAATCTTCGACTCTAGCTCTTTACGCAGCAAAGCAATTTTGGCCTCATTGCGGCTTGCATAAAGACCTGCTAGAATATCCCAAGCCTGTTTTGCAGATTTTGCTGAACGGATATGAGGAATAATGGTGCGCTTCACAGACAACGCAATCAATGCATGAGCCTGCGCATCCTTAACATCCCAACGAGCTTGTTCTGCTGTAGGCAAAACAACTCTAACAGCTGCAATCCTTGCAGCAAGACCTGCAACATCCTCAATATCGCCTACATCTTCAGAACCAGGACGTACATCAATGCCCTGCACAATGTTCCAGACACCTTTTGACACAAGAACGTCTTGCATCATATAAGCCCACATAGGGTAGTTGTCCCCATCCAACTTGTCCTCAGCAGCAAACATCTTGAACACATCTGTGTTGTTGTTGTCAGCCATGGTAAATGCTGCACCTGATGTGAAAACTGCCCGAAAATAGGAGAAATGGAGCGGGAACAACTTGTGCTATATAGCACAAACCGTAGAAGACTATAAGGCACCTGTTATGCAGAAAACGGCACTGACAGAAAATCTGCACAAAATGACGAAATAGCCTGTGCAGTACTGCCCGTAGTGGAAACGGAGGCCGAAATGAGCTCAAATCAAAATTCTGAGCAGACCAAGCTCTCCGAGCTTTCCCAAAATATTTGTCGACCTGCGAACGCTTGCCAAAGCTCACTGAAATCGGAGAAAGTGAGCAGGCGTGTGCTGGAGCAGCTGGCGACTAAGCCCGGGAGGACGTGACCTGCTCTGATACCAATTGTTGGAATTAGGGTTGCAGAGAAACACACACAGCTTGGAGAAGACGAAGGAAGCTCAAGGTACACAATAGAGAGTGTGTTACTTAGTGCGCAATGGAAAGATAGATAGCCCTAGAGTGATGGGCGTATATACAATGCACGGGGGAAAAAACCTCCTAAAGAGGGAAAAAATGCCCCGGCGGTCCTAGTGTGTTCACACACATCACTACCACATGTATATGGTAACAGGACTTGGATGGAAAAATGCATAAGGCAAGAGTCAATGGGATCCGAATCAGGCCTTATGTGACCAGAATCATGTGATGAAGCAAGAAATGTACATGAAACACTTGAAAGTGTTCCATGCTTGTTGGGGGGGCAATATGTGACGTGTTTTTACGGAATGATGCAAGCCACCCCAAAGACTTTGAAAAGGGTTTTTTAATGCTTTTGGGTCCCTTATATGTAAATAAAGCATGCTTGTACAAAGTGTACAAAGGCGGTGTGTGCCAGCTGTCTCTACGCATGCGGGCCAGTTGTGCGGGGTGCATAGTTTTGTTGTTTTTGTACATAGACATGTTGAGACTTGAAAGATTCACTTAGTACTTGAAAAATATGAAAAAAACTGAGTTTTTATCAGCTTGAGGTCGTGAGTGAGTGGGGGATTTGACAGAGGAAGATCTAGCAGCAAGAAGCCCTGATTGCCGCGAGGGATAGAGGCGTTTGGGAGTAGAGCAGCCTGTCTTGCTAGTCGAGGGCCCGATGTGGTGAGTTGAGAGTGTGTCTCTCCTCAATGGGCTGATGAAAGTGGGTGCTTAGCTCTGCATATTGACCTCTCTTCATCTTGTTTTGAGGTATGGTGGCTATGGTGTGTGAAGCTCCTTGTGGTGCAGCTAGTCGAGGGTAAACTATGTGCTGCAATGCCTTGCTTGTACATATATCAAAGGGCAAGGTTTCCCCCAAGTTTTCCATCACCTTTTTTGATTTTTTTTGATGAACTTTTTGGATTTTCAAATTAATCTTGATTTGAGTGGGTTTTGGTCAAGCTATGTGTATATATGGGAGCGCCTATGGAAGCCCTACTAGCACATGGAAGGGCGTTTGAAAAGAAGTGAAGCTCTTTGAGTTATGGTCAAAAGTGCAGAGATTTCCATGGTTTTTTTCTCACTTTTTTCCTTGATTTTATTGCTTCCTTGGTGTCTTTGAGTGCAATGGAGTGTAGTGGGAGTTGTAGCGGTGTAGAGGGAAGCTAGTCGGAGCTAGTCGAGGCTAGTTGAGGTTGAGTGTGTGTGAAATTGAGAAAATTAGTGAGAGAAGATCAGCCCATATTATCTCGAGAGAGCTATACTCTTCATCCTCTTTTCTTGGTGTTGGTTTGAGGTGTTGTAGAGGCCAGCCCCCCAATCCTTCACATAAACTGGTGCCCCCACGGAGGAGAAGAGAATCCTTCTAACAGGGTTTTGATCTACAGATTGGCATCCATTTGAAGATCAACTCAAGGACTATGGAGGGAGATGGGTATGAAGTCTTCGAGGGTGGGAAAGGAGAAGATGTGGACAAGTTCATCCGAAGGATCGAATTGATTGCATTGAAGAGCAATAGGGACGATAGTGCATTCAAGGTACGTTTGGTGAGTCTGCTACTTGAAGGTGAAGCACGTGAATGGTATGAAGATAGGCTTGAAGGTGGTGTAAAGGGAGATTGGAATCTTCTTTCTCATGACTTGAGAGAAGAGTTTGAGAAGGAGGATGATCCTGAGTATTTGTGGAGAGAGCGAAGCAAGCTGCAACAAGGAGAACATGAAGACATCAATGTGCACATAAAGAAGTTTGAAGCTTGTTGGAGAAAGATCATAAAGGGACTTGAAGAGAATCAAATGCCCCCTGATTATTTTAGAGCAAATCAACGAAGAGAATGAAGAGGAGTTGAGAGTTTTGTTCAGCTCAACGCCTCTGCATGCACAGATACTGTTGCCTAGAAGGTCAGAGGAGGCCTGCATTTTCAACCTCGATCATCAAGACTTCTTATGCATGCGCAGTTTCACCAACTCCAACGCAACGAATGAGGTCGTCAACGTTGCTTTGTGGTAATTTTCATGCTCTTTAAAAGTCACGTTTGGTTCATTAAATGGGTCTCTATCGAGACATGGGTCAATACCAAGCGAGACAGTGGCTTATAGAATTGGATAGTGGTACTACTCGCTCGGTATTGACCCATGTCTTTGCGACAGTCGTCAAGTTTTTCTTTATAATGGCTCACTACCGTTAAAGACATGGGTCAATACCAAGCGAGTCAGTGGCGGATGGAATTCGATAACTGCCCCACTTGCTCAGTATTGACTCACGGATTTGTGGCAGTGACAGCCCACTGAAATACCTCAAGTCTAATCTCTGCCATTTATTCATGTTAGCCACGCTGTCTCGCTTGTGCCCCCTGAGGTTTAAGACAAAGTATACGTAATAGATCCGCTGATCCTTTTTGAGTCTGATGAACTGGTTTAGCAGAGTCAACTTTGATCTAGCGTGCTTTTTGGTCACTGCATACAATCAATCGTGAGTTTTTTCTTGCCTTGTAAAAACCATGTTGCATTTAGAATCTTTCTCCTCATCTTTGATGGTGTCTTTGTAGTGATCATTGGAGTCTGATGTTATTTGACATGGAAGCTAAGATTGTTTACTACGCAAACTCCGGGCAAAGCAGGGTGTTTCACGGTCGTGTAAAAACGTATGGCCCATTTGGGTACATTTGGAAAGCAGTGTCTCTTTGTAATGTGTTGCTGACTCAAGTGGTTATGTATGTAGTGCAGCGAAAAAAATTGTATGCTGTGTAGAGCATGTTTTGTTAGAACATGATCTAGGAAATACCGTCCGACACGAACGGGTAACCGTGCCCACGCAGACTGATGACTATAGCTGTGACTGGTGAACCTGTTTGAATGCCTTGTTGCTCCTCAGTCAAATTATGGATGTACCGAACGTAAGTAATTGTGATGTTTCATTGTTTGCTGCAACGTTTGTATGAAGCAACAAATGTCTGTATCACGCTTCTACAGGAACTTCAATTACATAACTACACCCCCAACGATGTGCGACATTTTTTTGTAATGGCCATCCAACATATTATAATCTCGGTAAACAGATGCACAAGAGAGGAAGCGGCGAGAGCTCAGGAGTTCGAAGAGGTTCGCATTAACGAAATGACGCAAAGCCACAATCAGACTCAAGAAGAAGTTTGAAATATGCAAGAAGCAATAAATCAATATTATGCAGATGCCGCAGAAGTAGAGGAATGGGCTACACGTCGATGGCAAGAGCAAGAATAGAGGGAAGCTTCACAGGTGCAAGAAGCATGGGAAGCCATGGAACAGGCCCATGATTTCGAGCGACGCGAAAGGATGCCCAAGACCAGCGTCCCCAGAGGCAGAAGTAGCAGCAACCGGAGCAGAGGGCAAGGGACGAGTGGCACAAACCAGGGGAGAGGACAGGGGACGAGTGGCACATACCGGGGGAGAGGACAGTAGCAAGAAAAGGGAGAAATTTACTTGTATAAATCTTGACAGAAACAACACAATATGTAAAGTTTTGAAACAATGAAAATGTACATTTTTGAAACATTGTTTGACCGCCACAAAATGTCTCTGCATTAGTCATTTTGAAGAGTACATCATGGTTTGCATGGCATCAAAGCTCTTTGCATGCACAAGGTATGTGACCTAGCTTCCGATGGAAGCAATTAAGTGAAGTGTATTTGTTAGTGACTCCGTGCACAATGTTGTTTTCTCCTTGTGTCTTGGAATCTCAAAAGAAGAAAAAGTTAGATTCCGTTTTAATGTAAAGACAATCAAAATTTATCGATTTAGTAAGCACCTTTCTATTGTTGAGACTGAATGCATACAATTCCGGCAAAAGTGGAAGTTCTTCACATGTAAGATCTACCCTGAGCTCTGCAAGAGTTGTGCTTGACATTGTCTTCATCACAGTAAGTAGGCTGTCTTGAAAGTAGAGCTCCATTGATAAAGGTTTGTTCTCGAGGCTGTTCTCTGTATCTTAGTCAAGTGGAATAAGCTGCCCACTAAGAAGATGATATCTAATATAGTAAAACAATACTAAGAAATTTTGAGAGCTTATAATGAACTTGTAAATTATGGACTTATTTTGCAAAATACAGATTTTGTTCTGTGATTGTTTCCTATCCCAATTATCATCTAAAAAGTCCAAACAGCTCTCAGACTTGCAAATGAACATTGTTGCGGTAGTTCTTATTTGCCCATCAAAGAAAAAATCTACAAACACTTCAAGAGGCATAAATAGTGCGAGCCGAACTATTTTTGCGGCAATTGAATACTTGAGGGACTATTTTTGCGGCAATTGAATACTTGAGAGACGTTTGTATATCCTGAAACAACTTATTCCTAAAGCTTTCACTAGTTTGCGAAGCTGGCAAGGACCAATCCTTGCTGTCAAAGGATGGAAGTAACAAAGGAGCTACACGACCCCAACCAATGGAAGTTCTCGGTTCCACATATGACATATCATAAAAGAAAATTCCATTATCTTCAAGTTCCTTGTGTTGTCTTCCTCGGTATATTTGCTCACCAATAAACACATGGAAAGCATCAAAAATCCCAACTATGCTCTCGACTAGTTGCCAATCTGTCCTATTCGATGGATAAATATCTGATACATACCAAAGATGATATCCACCACTTAACCTTTGAATATAATCATGCACTAAGCGAGATGCTGAAAATAACTTACAGTTGGGTCGATGCCTTGGAAAACTTGGAGGAGATGTTTGCAACCTTAAGTCTGCATGCTGGAAAGCATGTTGTATGAGGACCTATTTCACCCGCTTGCTTTGTGCACACACTTTAAACTCTTTAACTTGTCCCTTGTTGGGAGAAGAGGGGGAGATCGACCGCTTAAAATATTCAACACAAGCTTCCAAGCAATCACCATCAACCTGTCCACCTCTTCTTCCAATTTCCAAGCACACACACTCACACCTAGACTATGACACACACACACACACAGTAAACATAAAATTGACATAGTCATGCTTGTAAGAGAGTGTAAGAGATGTGTAAGAGATGGAGACTCTATTAGAGAGTACACAACAAATAACCATAGCCTAAGAGAGTAGAGAAGAGAATCTGAAAGAGAAAGTCCTAAATCTAGCCCCAAACTCCACGGCACCTCTCTTGTGGAGTTGGTATTTAATATATTATTTTGAGTTTAAGGTGCCAAAAATTGAGGCCCCTCTTTTTACAACCACTTCACTTTTGTAAATGAGTGAAGCTCATTAGTTCTTGCATGACCCATAAGGGGAGTTCCCACTACAACTATTTACAGAGCCATAGTGGCTTATTGCAATGATGTTCTAAGATACTGTGCAATAAAATGGCCAAGAATAATTGCCGGCGCCTCTTCATCAACTCCCCGCATTCCACTCTACAAAATCATCATCAACTCAATTAGTAAAATTAATCGACAGCACATAATTAACCATTACGCCAGCTATCCCAATTGCAGCTAACCACTACAATAGGAGGGTGCTCAGTCTCGTAACATCCCTCCCACCAGGGATAGCAACTGTCCTTAGTTGCTCAATAGAGAAATCAACTGGACCGTGAGTGATGGAAAGTCTGGAGAAGGTCGGGAAAGTTGCGAATAAAACCTTTTCAGGCATCCATTTGGCATCCTCTGTAGGGTGGCCCTTGAAAGTCAAAAGGTAATGGTTATAAACCATTCCAGTGCGTGTAGTGGTGGTCTCATGGTCAACTATTTTATCAGGGATGAGTTTCTCTTCTTGGTCTACAAGTGAAGATGGGTCTTCATAAATGTGGTGTGTAGGTAGGGGTCCTCCGAATGGGCGTAAAAGACTAATGGGAAAGGCATTGTGAATGTGCCAATGTGCAGGTAGTTCTAAATGGAAAGAAACATCATTAATGACAACTGAAATTTTGAAAGGTCCATAAAAACGAGGAGCAAGCTTAACAAAGACATTAGTATCAACACTTTTGATCCTTCGTTTTTTGATGCGAAGTAAAACATGATCACCTTCTTTGAATTGGTGTGCCTTGCGGTGCTTGTTAGCATGCTTGGTGTAAATTTCTTGTGAGTGTTTAATGGCAGAATGCACACTTGCATAAATATCATGCAAGTCAGTAGTGAAATCATCAGCGCGGCAGGCACAACATTAGAAAGACGTGAAGTAGGAGTAGGAAGTGAGTGACCATATACAATTTCAAATGGAGACTTACCCGTGGCAGTGTGAGTGGTGTTGTTGTATGAAAATTGCAAAATAAGTATGTAATCATCCCATTTCTTAGGTTGAGAAGAAACATAAGCCTTTAACAAGTCAATAATGGTACGGTTTTGACTTCGGTTTGACCATTAGATTCAGGATGAAATGCAGAAGTGAAGTCAAGTGTAGTGCCAAGATTTTCAAACACAATAGTCCAAAAAGCACTACAAATGAATCTCGATCAGAAATAATCACTTTAGGCAAACCATGATGTGGGAAAACAGTCTTAAGAAACAAACGTGCAGCTTGATGTGCTCTGAGTGTTTTCTTACATGGAACAAAATATGCTTGTTTAGAGAAACGGTTAATAATAGTCCAGATCATGTCATGTTTGTGCATTGTGAGTGGGAAACCAGTAACAAAATCCATTGAAATATGTTCCCAAGGTTTTTCAGGAATGGGGAGAGGGTGTAAAAGTCCCAATTTCTTACCTGTAGCTGCTTTGATTTTTTGACAAATCAAACAAGTTGAAACATACTGTTTAACATCCATTCTCCTAGTAGGCCAATAAAAATCACGACATAAATTTTAAGAAGTTGCAGCAAATCCTCTGTGTCCAGCATAAGGTGGTTTGTGCAATTCTTCAATAATTAATGTACGAAAGGGTTTAGTCACACACAATTTTTGTTTGAAATAAAGGAAGTTTTCTGGAATAGTGTATTCGAAAAATGTGTGTACATAATTATCAAGCATGTGCAACCATGTCGTTTTGAAGTCATCATCATGTGCATAAGTGTCAGGCATAGTGTCAAATGAAGTTCTCGTAATGGTTGACAGATGATTAAGTGAGGGTCTTCTACTCAAAGCATCAGCTACAACGTTTTCTTTACCAGGTTGGTATTGAATGTTGGGTTGAAAACTTTGAATAAAAGCGGCCCACTTAATATGTCTATCATCTATTAAGGGTTGAGAAAGTAAATATTTGATACTTTGTTGATCAGTTTTAATGATCAAGTCAGTACCCATTACATAGCGTTTCCAAATTTTCAATGCATGTACCATAGCAGTCAACTCTTTATCATAAGTATTGAACTTTGTTTGTAACGGTTTGAATTTATGACTTTCGAAAGCAATTGGATGGTTATCTTGCATAAGGACTGCACCGATACCTTTTCCACTAGCATCAGTGACTACCACAAAGAATGGTCTTTCAAACTCAGGCAATTGCAATACAGGTGGATAAGTCAAAGCATGTTTAAGTGCATTAAATGAACTTTCTTGCAAATCAGTCCATTCATAAGGCGTATTTTTCTTCAACAAGAGAGTCAAATAATGTGATTTGTAAGCAAAATTACAAACAAATTTCCTGTAATAGCTACAAAGACCAATAAAAGATCGTAGCTCATCCAAGTTTTTGGGTCTAGGCCATGATTGAATGGATTCAATTTTCTTTGGATCGACATGTATTCCCTTACCCGATACAATGTGTCCCAAATATTCAATGTCAGATTGAAAAAATGAACTCTTTTCAGGATTCAAATACAAGTGATTTTGTGCAAGAAGAGCAAATACACGTGTTAAATGTTGTTTATGCTCTTCTTCAGATTTACTGAATACCAAAATGTCATAAAAAAATACAATCACAAAATCTTGATGGTCAATGAAAATTCTATTCATCATGCGTGTGAAGGTAGCTAGTGCATTTGTCAAACCAAATGGCATGACAAGAAATTCATAGTGTCCAGTTTTTGTTCTGAAAGCAGTTTTGTAGACATCAAGTTCAAACATTTTGACTTGGTGATACCTTGATTTAAGGTCAATTTTGCTAAAGATGTTTGCCCCTTTCAGTTTGTCTAATAGATCATCCACTCTAGGAATAGGAAACCTATTCTTAATGGTGATCTTGTTTAAAGCCCTGTAGTCAATATACATACGAAAGGTTCCATTTTTCTTCTTGACAAGAAGTACTGGAGGCCTATGGACGGCCAGCTGAAAGCAAGAGGGGGTCGTGATCAAAGCCGGGGAAGGGCCCTGCAGAGTCGAGACCTTTGGGGTTGGGTGTGCTCTACAAGGAGGTTCACTACTCGGTATGATGTCAATTTTGTGGTCTTCTGGGCGTGATGGTGGAATTCCAGGTGGCAGATCATGCATGAAACAATCTTTAAATTGTGAGAGAAATTCATCGTGGGTGGAGTTATGTGAAGTTTTCGTTTCAGCAGAAATTTGATTTACCAACACTAGATATGTTTTCCCCTGTTTTTGAATTGCTCGTTTGGCTTGAGTGTGAGAGAGGAGTGGAAATTTTTGATGTGCCAGTGCTGCTTGGATGGAGAAATTTTTATTATTATGAGTGAGAGACATTGTACGTGTTTTATAATTAATCAACGGGTCAAATTCATGATGAAATGGCATTCCCAAAATCATATCAAGACCATGCAATGGTGCTACCAAAAATGTACGCGCTTGAGTGAACTCACCAATGCAACCTTCAATAGTGACTTGAGTTTTACGATTAAAACGTTGATTATTAAAAACAGTTTTTTGACCTTGTGAGGTGATGAGATTTCAGAGAGTGATAGTTGCTGTGCCAATCGTGTGGAAATGAAATCATGGCTACTACCATCATCTAACAGAATGGTGACATTTTCACCCTTAACAGTGCCTTGCACTTTAAACAAAGTGTGAGGAGATATAGGAGTACATGAGGATGGGTTGTCATCGTTATCATAATCAGGATCATATCCCTCACCGTAGTTAACTTTCACTTCATTGTCGTCGGGTGTAGCATCTTCGATGAGGTTAAGAGTAGCTCCGTTGGGGCGGTTGTTGTTGAAGGGTTTTTGACTTAAATTTCTGTTGACTCCATTGGAATGGCCATTGGATTGACCATTGCCCTTAGCATGACCATTTGGGCACCTATCTGCATAGTGACCATACTGAAAGCATTCAAAACACTTCACCTTTTTGTTACCATTAGAATTTGGAGGAGAATGTTGGTTGAAGGAATTTTGGTTGCCTCGTTGCTAGGTGTTGTTATTGTTGTTGCTTGTATGAGGTTGAGCAGTTGTAAGAGGTTTGTCGAATCTATGTCTTTTGAAAAAAGTACGGCTTTGGTGTTTGCTTCTGTCAAAGTTAGGAGAGAAAGGAGGTCTCTTGTTGCGGTTAGTGTTAGCAGGTTGATCAGTGTGAGAGGAATGTCCACCTTTCTTCTTTTCTGCGTTGAGAGCCAAAGTAATAGCCTTTGACAGAGAAGCTGGTTTGAACATATCTACCTCAGCACTAATTTGTAGTGCCAAGCCTGATATGTACTTTCACTTCAATTTCCTACGACTAACATGTTCAATAGCTTGCAATTGAATTAAACAATTCCAAAAACGGTCAGTGTAACCCTGTACATCTTCATTTCTACCCTATCGAATTAAATCCCATTGACGTTGTGCTTTAGCTTTGTACTGTGTGGGCAAAAATTGGGGTAAAAACACTTTTTTAAATGCATTCTAGGTGCGTGGTCTTCTTCCATGTTGTTTGGTGGCGTTCCACCACAATGCAGCGCTGCTAGTGAGATGATTGGATGCTCATGCTCGGGAAAGTCTTTATCATGAAAATAGTCATCTAGTTGACTAACCCATGCTAGAACCGTGCTAGCATCTTTAGTGCCATCAAAATCCTTGAAAGTGAAGGCTTTTCTGCTACTTTTGTTTTTCTTGGGTGCTGGTGCAGATTCGGTGCGTGCAGAATGCAATAATTTATCTTCAAGTTCTTGCCTTCGCATGCGTTCATATGTGAGTGACTGGTGCAAATTTTGAAGTTTCTTTGCAATCGTGGGTGCCTGAGGAAGGTGTGCCATGATTGCGTGCTTTTTATTTTTATTATTATGTATATATTTTTTCTTTTGTTTTTAAATAAATATTTAAATGGTAATGCTTAAAAAGGCTATTTGGTGATATTCACAGATGCAATATGCGGAATAAAAGAGTAAATTAAATGACAGAAATGTAATGTACTTAGCTGAGAAATAGAGGTGGCGTCCAGTCCGGAATGGCGATGCGCTAGGAAATTGCCAGAGAAGTAGACGGTCCGACGGTGCTTTACCGAGCCAGTTGAATTTTGTAGTGTCTGGTCTCCCTTATCCTCCCGAAAGAAGCCAACAATGTCAATTGTAGAAGAGGAGTCCCCAGTTTATTCAATTGAGTGATAATGTTTTTTTTGATTAATTTGACGATGTTCGGATTCTTGGTAAATAAATTTGCAGCTCCATTGAGATAGTCGGTGTCAAGGAGGAAGTAAGTTGGAAGAGTCGATAATTTTCTTTGCAAAAATATTTAGCAACTCGGTGGTTGTCCTTCCACTTCTTGGCGGCACGAGTTCGATACCTATTGGAAAACAGTAGCCCTTTGTGACCGAATGAGGGGGAGCCGATCGATTTGGGAGACCGCCAAGTGGAGAGCACCATAGGCAGTAGGGGTGAATGGGAGTTAAGCAAAGGGCGGCGGAAGTAACATGTGAAAGCCCTTTGGAGGTTTTTGGTAAAAAAAAAAAGTTTGGTAACTATAATGGGCGGCCGGCCGAATATTGGGGTAACTTTTGCGGCTTAATTTTGAAAAGCCTGCATGACAACGAATACTCAGAGAGCGAGCATCGTCGTGGGGAAGATGATGAGCTGCAGGGCGATGTGGTCCTCAACTGGGCACGTGCCAAGAGGCAAAACCACTCCCACGGGTAGGGCATCCACTTTGATGGTGATTTCGACAGTTTTCGAGCAAGTCGACAGAGGAACTTTTTTGACTGTAGGTGCTGCTTCCCACGCGGACTCGGCAGTAGTGTTAAGAGCCAAAATTTGTTTGTTTTGAGCTAAACTTGCACGCTTATCGGCTCGCATCTTCTTCCTTTCCTTCAATCTTCGAGTTTTCGTGACAAGCTTTTATTTTATCCTCTCTCCTTCAATCCTTCTTTCTTTCCTCTTTAATTAAGATTTCCGATATCGTCCATATGACAAAGTAATTGCTCGATTGCAACTAGTTTTCAAAATCAAGAATCTCCTGACTCTCCAAGGTTTTTTGCTTTCTTCTTGCCTTCACAACCCGCAATGATTATGCATTAGAATTGAAGGTGAACACTTGACATACCATATTTTGATCGTTATGAAGCCGAATTGGAAACTAGTTGCCGATTAACCACCAATTAACAATCGAGTTTTCTTCTGCAAATTTGATCAATTATACTTTGAATTTCCACGAGTCCTTGAATCCTTGAATTGCGAGGTCGATGAATTGCAATTGGGATTTTGTCGATTAGAGGAACTCCTTCTTAAGATTGAAATCTGGTGCCGATTTATCCTCGAACCTGAGGCTTTGATACCACTGTTGGGAGAAGAGGGGGAGATCAACCGCTTAAAATATTCAACACAAGCTTCCAAGCAATCACCATCAACCTATCCACCTCTTCTTCCAATTTCCAAGCACACACACTCACACCTAGACTATGACACACACACACACACACACACACACACACACACACACACACACACACACACACACACACACACACACACACACACACAGTAAACATAAAATTGACATAGTCATGCTTGTAAGAGATGGAGACTCGATTAGAGAGTACACAACAAATAACCATAGCCTAAGAGAGTAAAGAAGAGAATCTGCAAGAGAAAGGCCTAAATCTAGCCCCAAACTCCACGGAACCTCTCTTGTGGAGTTGGTATTTAATCTATTATTTTGAGTTTAAGGTGCCAAAAATTGAGGTCCCTCTTTTTACAATCACTTCACTTTTGTAAATGAGTGAAGCTCACCCATAAGGGGAGTTCCCACTACAACTATTTACAGAGCCATAGTGGCTTATTGCAATGATGTTCTAAGATACTGTGCAAATATAAAATGGCAAAGAATAATTGCCCGTGCCTCTTCATCAACTCCCGGCATTCCACTCTACAAAATCATCATCAACTCAATTAGTAAAATAAATAGACAGCACATAATTAACCATTACGCCAGCTATCCCAATTGCAGCTAACCACTACAACAGGAGGATGCCCAATCTCGTAACATCCCTTGAAAGCCTCCACAAAATCATTGCGTTGCCTCCTCTTCCTCCTCCTAGTTTGCAGTAGAACCCAACTTCCGATAGTTATTCGAGATGGTATCCATGCTTGATCGTCTGTAGTATAACTGTTAAAAATGCTAACAGAGTCAATGGTAGTGCTAGGCTTTCGAGAAGTAGATAGGGTGTGTAGTAGAATACACAGAAAGGTTAGCACAAATATGAAAAAGGGAAGAAGTTTTGAGAGGGAAATAGAGCTACTCAAAGTCATATTTGGGCGGGAACAAAGATACTATAGATAGAGTCTTCAATGAAAGTTCTGAAATTCCTCGGTACAGAGTTAGTATGACTTATGGCATTTATGCCTTGAAAGCGTGAAATTGTGCAATTTGATGAACAAAAATAATATTTCCTCCCTTTTTAAAAAAAGAGCTTGACTCCAAAATGTCGATTTTCAACGTAACGTTAGCCTCTTCCTCATTGGTCGAGCGCCACTCTCTCTCTAGAATTGAAAGGCCCAAAAGTGAGTCTAGCTTTCTCCTAATGTTTTGGAATTAATATAAATACATGCCTAGAGAAAGCCAGCTCACTCTAGGCGTGGGGGAATGATTGTACTCAGTGCTCTCTCTCTCTCTCTCTCTCTCTATTTCAACCGTTTTTTGACCTAGTAGACAACAATTCACTCTTTTGACCATAACTCGCTCATTTGAACTCCGATTTAGGTGATCTATAGCCTCAATCGAAGAGCATGAAGCCCTCTTTGCATTGATGTAAAGACATATTTTTTCTAAGCAATGGAAGGCTTTGCTATAACAGCATCTCAGAACTGAAAAAACTGACAAAACTTTTCGTTTTTGTTGCTGATTTGAAGGCAATGTCGGACAAAACTCGCAAGGGTGGAAATCCACACTCTCCATGGAGAATGATGCAAAATCTCCAAGGAATTTGGCTTCTAATCCAACCACATCGTCTACAACAACCGAAGCAATGATCATGGCTTACTTGGTCTCGTTACAAGAAACCATCAACAAGCAACGTGAAGAGTTGTGCGCACTTGGAATGGAGAATGGCACTTTAAGAGTTTTCGTTGTGGAGAATGAGCACCTCAAGAAGGTTCTTAAAATGAAAACAACACGCTTGATGCATCTTGAGAATGAAGTTCAAGAATGTAAGCACTCTCTTGTGGACATGAATGTACTGAAAGAGCGCTTGAGCAAAGTTGAGAGTGATCATGTAAAGAGAAAATGATAGATACAATACGACATGATGTATGTGAGATGAGGAATGCATCCAAATCATGGATTGATATATGTAAGGATACTGTGGTTTCTACATCTCCTATCACGCAAGCCGTTGTCCAAGCAAAGAATGTAGAGAATGTCGACACTCAAGAATTACAAGAACAACAAAAACGCTCCAAGAACATCGTCATTCGTGGAATCAAGGAAGAAAGCATGGAAACACCCTAATCTCTTGCGGTTGCTATTGAAGAGTTTTTTGCTACATACTTTGGCATGGCTGGAATCATGGCTTATGGTGCACATCAAGTTGGAAAACAAGGAGTCCCTCGCTTGAGAGAAAGACCTATTATATGTACCATGGCTAATGAGGTAACGAGAAAGATCATCCTTGACAATAGTTGGATCTACCTCAAAGGAACGGGTCGTAATGTATATGAGGATCACACTTTTATGCAACAAAATGTACGTTGCAAAGCATATGAGGAAAGAAGCAAGAAGGTTAAGGTGCCATCTTAAGAAGAAAAGTCATTTGAGGAGGATGCAAGTCCACCAGAAAAATAGGGACACATGATCTATGAGACCAACTCACACTTGCGAATAAGCTTTTGGAATTGTAACGGGTATCCATGGAATGCGGGAATTGGCATTGATACTTCTTGCCAAAACATGGGAGCATGCTGCGCAACAAATTCTTGGATTTGACAAATACGATGTGCATTCTTTGATGTGGTCCAAAAATGCAAAGCAACGTAGAGGCCAAGGAGGCGTAACATGTATGACCAAAAAGGGTTTGAAAGATGTTTCCATTGTCAAAGAAGATAAGTATAAACGCTATTTATGGCTGAAAATCAGCCCACCAAATGGTCAAGTCATGTTTGTGGTTGGTTGCTACATTCCTCACTATGAATCCAACTTTTATGCTCGCTTGGATATGGATAGAGATCAGCCCTTTGTTGAACTAGAAGAAGACATTGCTCATTACAAGGAACATGGTGAAGTCATTGTCTTTGAAGACATGAATGC
Organism: Adiantum capillus-veneris; assembly: GCF_014529385.1. Classification (NCBI taxonomy): domain Eukaryota; kingdom Viridiplantae; phylum Streptophyta; class Polypodiopsida; order Polypodiales; family Pteridaceae; genus Adiantum; species Adiantum capillus-veneris. The sequence goes on along the minus strand of NC_140944.1, from coordinate 135,955,692 downwards.
TCGCACAAATACGTGACAACATGACACACAACAAGTCGACATGCCGCATGTCTCAAGAAGAATGGACGACTCATACATGTATAATCAAAGTTCTAATGATGCAAAAGAACTAGATCACTATGGGAAATTCTACATATGTGCAATAGTACCGGAATGCTCATTGCAAAAAATGGTGTATCTCTATGGCAAGGCACCAATGACTTTACATGTAGAAAGCACAATGGTGATAGCGTGATTGACTATATGTTGTTTTCGGAAGCCACTCTAGAACGCATACAAAGCTTTACACTTGGTGAATGGAATCCGAAATCGGATCATAGGATGTTATATATTGACCTCAAGTGTGGTAAAAGACCCAAGCATGTAGCCTCCAATCATGATATGAATTATTTGTACCTATGTCTAGACTTCAAACCAGCAGTTATATATGCTAATATGGTGGACCAAATGTTAAGCATGATAGAGCATCAAGAGAGCTCAACATTAGAATGCAAGTGGAAAGTTTTCAAAGAAGTAATTTTCTCTTGTGCGAAGGAATGCTTTTCAGTGAAACACATGTCTTGCAAAAGGTCTAAGAAGGGTAGCACCAAGAAGAATATGGTTTACATGGAATGTAGTCAAGCCCAAAATCACTTGCTAAGTTTGGATGCAAAGACAAGGAAGTTTACTTGGAACATTACACACATACAAAGCACTTGTTCAAAAGAAGAGGAGAAGGTGGGAAGTCAAAAAGCAACTTCTTTTAGCGCAAGAGAAAGCACATGCTTGTGGCAAGTTTTGGTAAAATCTAAAAGGCAAGCACGTTGAGAGCTTTGGTGACTTGAATTTTGAGGATATGTATATGCATTGCAAGAACTTCTATGAGAAACTCAATGTTGATAAGATGGAGTGTTGTAGCTCCCTTCCATTTATGCCTCCCTTGTTTATCATTAAAGATGTATGCCGCGTGCTTGAGAATCTTGCTACTCGCAAGGCAGGGGACCTTCAAGGTGTCAAGCCTGAAATGATTAAATGGACAAGCAAGAAAACCTTTGCACAAAGGAGGAGATGTAAACAATGTGAACAACTATCACACTATAATGGTTGGTTCTTTGATGAATAAGTTATTTGGATGTATCATGGAGAAGAAGATAAGTGAATGGGCTGAAAAGAATGGCAAACATGCGCTTGGCCAAGCAGGTTTTCAAAAGCATCATAGTACTATTGATCACCTTGTCACTCTTTGAGTTCTTATGGAAGCGTCTCGATTGAAAGGAAAAAAGTTGTATTGTTGCTTTGTGGATTTTAAGAAAGCTTTTGATATGGTACCGCGAGGAAATCTTTGGAAGATGTATGCAAGGCCTTTAAGTGCCGAGAGAATTCATGCATGCAGTCTTTTGCATCTACCAAAAAGTGATATGTCGACTACGTATGGGAGATGGAATTTCAGAATTTTTTGCAAGCACCATTGGTGTCAACCAAGGATGCCCACTTTCCCCAACCCTCTTTGGGCTACTCATTGATGAATTGGAATGCATTGTTCTTGATTTTATGTAGCAAGAAGGCATAGAAGAGGTTAAGATCGGAAATACGGTGATCATGCTTTTGCTTTATGCCGATGATGTAGTGCTCTTGGCACATACCTTAGAAGATGCAAAAAAGCTTATGAGTGTCTTGGAATGATTTTGCCTACATAGCGGGCTGATTGTGAATGGATCCAAAACCAAGGTTATGCTTGTAAAGACCCTCAATGACAAAAATCCATGCATTGTATACAACAATGAGCAACTTGAAGTGGTATATCTCTTCAAGTATCTTGGCCTTGAGGTTCCATCCAATCATAAATGGAAGGATTGCGCAATGTGTCGCTTGGCAGCTGGAAAGAGGGCTTATTATGCATTTGAGAGCATGTGCAATGCCGGAGAGATCGAGTGTTGGGCTCTCAAAAAGTACCTCTTTGACACATTGGTGACACCGGTGCTTCTTTATGGAGTGGAGGTGTGGGGTGGAAGCATCGGGAAGTATACTTAGAAAGAGTTTGAGAATGTCCAAAAGCGTTTTCTCACCAACTTTCTCCAAGTCAAGGCACAAACACCCTACATGCTCTTACTTCTTGAGTTTGGATCGCTTCCTATTGAGGTCTTGGGCATGCAAGGGTTGTGGAGTACATGCTTAAGATACAACGTAGCCCTTTGTATCAACTTCCTAGAATCGCATATGAAGCAAGTCAAAAGGTCCAAAAGACATGCAAGAGCGAAATACTAAGTTCGGGGTGGATGCTTGACATCAAGAAATTGTCTGGAAGATGGGATGCATGTCACTTGGTCAAGGATGTGTCGATTGACTCCCAAGTTAATGAGGCCTTCTTACAATGACAATGTATCATGGCTTGGGAGAAATCCGGAGGTTCTCGCTTTAGCCATTACACCACACACGTTGTCCCAAACTAAAAATCTCTCTTCTTCTCTGAAGAAGGTAACCAAACCCATCCCTACATCCTTGACCCCATCCCGTTGACTGCAATCTGCACCATTGCCTCCATTCGTCTTATCTCCCATTTTCTACGCTATGAGACAGGACGTTGGGGCACTGGTGAGGAGTCTCATCGACTTTGCACCTTATGCCCTCGTCAAGTGCGGGAGAGTGAGCACCACACACTACTTGAGTGCTCAGCTTTTGACCACATTAGGTCCACTTTCCCCCATATATTCAGCCATGAGCTCTCCCTACATACCTTCCTCTCCCAACCACGATGTGGAATCTCTATTGTGACGCTCGCTTCAACCATTTTTGAGCATCAAGAGTCACTTATGACCTCCACTCACACCACGTGACATGTTCATTTGGTCCCATAGGTCATATTTGACCTTTAAGGATGATAATAGAACTATCTCTCTCTCTCTCTCTCTCTCTCTCTCTCTCTCTCTAAATTTCCAAAGGAATTGCTGCCAGCAGAAGCATTAGGAACATGTAATTTTCCACTCGCAGAAGAACCATAAGAAGTGGATGCATTGTTGTTACCACACTTTCTTTGAGCAGCAATAAAAGCCTATTCAACTGCATGCTGTCTAGTCCTATTTTTTTGGAAAGTGACTCTTGCAACAACAATGTGCATAATGCATCAAACTTCACAACTTTAGGATTTCCTTGGGTCAAAGTCTCCAAGTACTTGGTCCTTTTGTACTACTGCGAACTACACCTATTATCATTGCTGGTTCTATCAAAGATCTTTGTCCTGCTTTTGCCATGGTCTCATCTTGATCTAGTTGTGTCTCTATGGAAGGTGACTTGAGACTTTGTGTTCCATTCTGACTTACATAGGTTGATTCGGGTGACAATGTCTGGATCTTTGGACTTTCTATTGCTTCTTGGTTGTTTGCAGCTCCGTTCTTCTTAACTTCTTGTCTTGGTGGCATTCTCTGCTCAATAGCTATCGTGGTTGCTCTTTGCTCTATTTGATCAGCACTTGCTATTGCTTGATTTGCTTTAAGCTCTTCCAAAGTTCTGCTCGATGGAGATAAATCATCTTCAATAAGATCTTCCATTTGAATTGTGCTTGAGGACTTTGTGTTGTTGTTCGCGAGTGACCAGTGTTGTTATTAATTCTTTGTTGTCTCTGAAGATTGCATTGTAGTTACATTCTGTATCTCTACCATCTTCTGGGCCATTGGCATTCCCATTGTGATGTTGTCTGGCATATCTTTTGTTGTGATCACGTGAAAATGAGCTATGATGATCTGTGGACCTATTTGAATGGCGGTGGAGATGATTCCCCAACATTTTTGCTCGTTTGTCTCCAGATATACTCACAAATTTTGGAGCATCTTCTAGCTGTGGTTGGCCACATTTTTTTCAGGAGCAACAAAACATGAGGTTCTTGTCTAACTGAAAATCTAGCTTTACTTATGTTAGCAGCAAGCTAACTTGGATATCATTTTTTGGAGCTCTCATTATAAAAACACTTATTATTTTTTATAAATTGGGAATATTGTAACTCCTATTTTTTGGATAAACCTTGTAATTGATGAGCTAGGGCTACAAGCTTCCAATTGTATCAACCTGTCATTACCCATCTTCAGTTAGAGCTCCCAGATTATTAGTTTTGACCACCAAAAACCTTGACTAAGGTATCAAAGCCAATTTTTGTAAGTTAATTTTAAGTTTTGGATAATGAAGTACACAGTGTGAGCGAACGACGCTCACTTCTCTCCTTCTCGCACTTCCTACTCCCTCCTCGATTGACACATTGCAGTCGCGTTTGTTGCATTGCAACCGTAGGTGAGAGCTCTACGTATTGACGTAAACACTTCACGATATTTCATAGATTTTGGCGTCGCCGACCCATAGTCTAATTTCATCTTAAGTAGAAACTTACACTTCAAAATCAAAAACTAAGCATAGGTGGGGTATTGGGGCATCATTGATAAGCATTTAGGTGCATTCTGGGTTGAAAACGACTAGGTCAAAAATCCACTACTGTTAATAATCTTGATTTTTGTACTTGACCTAAAGTGGGATTTGAGACCGTAAGCATGTGTGCTTAGGTCTTATAAACATGTCCCCGAAGTCTCGTTACGTTTGGATGTCATTTGATGCTGTAATGGATGTGATTTGTTTGCTGATGAGCGATTGGCTTTTGGTGATTTCAGTCACTTGAGTGTAGCTTGAGTTAGATGTGAGTTGTTTGTTGTTTTTCGAGAGATTGTCAACCTCTTGTAGCCTCTATGCACTAGTTGAGTCAGCTTCATCCCATGGATTGACAATTCAATCGTGGTTCTCACTAAATCTGCAACAATAAGATAGGAGTGAGATTAGACACCCATACCAAATTTGGCTCCGCTGCTGGGGATCGAAGAGACCTAACATGAGCGTCTTGTAAAGTTATCCTTTAACTTCGTCTAAGATCTCTTAGAGGAAAAAATTTCTTTTAGAAACTGCATAGCTTAAGATTGTCATCTTTTGCTGTGTAGAGGTAGCTTGGAGGTAAGTTGTACTTGCCGAGTGCCTTTGTGATTTTAGGAGTGTAGAACTACATTAGGATTTTGAGAATGATTGATAGACGAAACAAGTCTTAAGATCAATGCTCAAAAAACCATAAAAAATAAGAAAACGAGTGTTTGTGGACACAAATCACAACCCCATTACATGAGAACCTAGGAGTAGGGTAAGTAGGATCCGAGGTGGATTTCAAAACATTGCTCTCTCCGAAAGAATCATTGTGAGTTGTTATTTGAAGTTGAAAAATTTCAGGTCTACGGCTAGAAATAGCACGAAAAGACTCCAAACCACTCAATTTGACTGGAGGGTATGCTTCAAAGTCGTATGAACAAGTGGGTAAGCTCAAGGACACATTGAGGTAAAAATTTTAAGAGTTTGCAAAAACTCAGATTATTTACTTTTTCTTGACATTTTAGGCCAAATTATAGACTGCCAAATTTGGTACTATCTGGACCAAATAAGCCTTAAGTAGCACCAAACAAGATGTACAATTACTAGAAGTTGTTGGTACCTGATATTCGTCAAGTAGATGTATAGGATGTTTGACGACACTTCTCCTTCCAATTCTCGTTTTGCATATGTCTTTCTTGTTGGGTGAAACTCTGCTCTTTGATGTCCAAAAGGCATATACCAAATCTCTTGTTTCATTGGTATAGCGGTTCCTTGTGGCAATTGTCTCTCACAAGCACTCAATGGCAACACTTTATCTTCATCTTTATTCTCTATCCGTGAGCTTGCTGCATATATATTCCTTCGATGGATCCCCAGGATACTAGCCATTCTGGATTGGTTTGCTGATTGTGAGTTTGTACTATTGTTCAGAATCATTGCCAAAGAGCTTCTCTTTACAAAAAGTTCACTTGCTGAATGAGGGACCTTGATTTGAGTCAAAGTATTGTGCACACCCGATACAACAGTGTCTTCGACTTTGTTGAAATTTGATGGTTGCAGCACGGAAAATGTTTGGTGGTCCAGGAGTTACCGGAATATTTCCTTCTGCTCATTCTTTGCAATCCCTACTGTTTGCTTGCACCGACATCGAGCCACCACTGCAAAAATGTTCTTTCTTTACCTTGCTTCCGCTAATCCAAGAGCAGACGTAGGATGTCTTTCCTTGCTTCTCTGTGCGCGTTTCTTTGCAGCCCAATAATCACGAAGAAAAGCCTGATTACTGGTACATGCAGCTGGAATACTAGTGCTAATGGAATTGATGTGCATCTGCTGAATATTGCTTGGGCCACCTTGTACCTCGTCAAAAGAGAGGAACTGTGCGTCACCTTCCATCTCATCGATAGAGAGGAGCTGTGCATCACCTTCTACCTCGTTGAAAGAGAGGTCCTGAGCATCACCTTCTATCTCATTGAAAGAAAGGTCCTGAGCATCACCAAGCCAATAATCTTCTGCGCTACTATCCATTTGCAAATAGAGAGAGAGAGAGAGAGAGAGAGAGAGAGAGAGCTCTCGAACACAGGAGCTCAGGGGCTATGGAGGCGGCAAGGAAGGAGAGAAGGTTCAAAACTGAGAGAGACACATAGGGAGAGGGACGTGCGAGGGAGGGAGGGAGAGAGAGAGAGAGAGGTGCTGGAGTGAAATCTCCCAACCGTAACCCACCCCCCGGCCCCGCCGTCACTCCCCACCTCTTCTTAGGATTGCATGCTTCTAAAGTTAAAAAAACGTCCACTTAAAAAAGAAGTTTATTTGCCCTCCCCAATTCCAAAAAAATGCCCATGGTTTTTACACACAAGAATCACCAAGCATATGTTGTGTCAAGGACACTTCTTTTTGTACCACCAAACCATGCTTTGACCCGTGTTCAAAAAAACTCTAGACCCCAATGCTCTTCCACTCTCGTTCTTACTAGACTTACATATCCAGTTTTTAGTCTTGTTTGGTTTATTGAACTAACTAAAAACCCTAATTCTTATTGTCTTATTACATGTCCTACTATTTGTTGTTAGCCACCTACCCACGACTCAGCTACCTTGACCTGCTACATCATGCACACATGACCATAAGTGTTAGTGTCCAACTTCTCAGAGTGAGGTGCGCATGCACCTATGATCATGCTCTATCCCGCTCCCTGTCTCCCTTTGTTCACGTACAACTTGGATTATGTGCTTGTGCAAGTCGTCAAATATGCAGATACGTTTGTTTATGGCTTGCGGCATGTTATTTTTGTATTTTGTAGGGATACTACGCCTCCGTCTGTAGCAACCAATAGGAAGAGAATGGGATCTAGGAGGGCCTCTTTATTTGGCAATTTAAGGAAGTCAAACCTCTAGTATTAAGAAAGAAATCAAAGGATAGCTTTTGAATTCAAACAGGCAAAATGGCTAGTTTATTTGAATTCAAAATTTTCCCCCCAAAATGAAATTTATATTCTAGCAAGCAAAACCATATCATGTAGCATATCTATGGAAAGAGCTTGATGTGTAGATTACAAATCTACAATTTCTACTCAAATTGGAGATTACATGTAGGAGTTATGGAAGCCCAAAAATCATAAAGTTGTCCACCCCCTTTTTTGGGGAAAAAGTGCAGCCTCTGTTGACCACTCCTACACCTCTCTTACACCCATCATTCTTGTACACATGGCATGCATCTATTTGTCAAAATCTTAACCACCTCCATAATCTCAAGGCAAATAAAGAGGCCCTCCTAGACCCCATCCTCTTCCTAATGCAACAGTCCCTGCATCGAGGGGTAGTTGGGTGAAGAGGTCATGAGGGGGAGTGGAAGCCAAAAAGACAGGGAGTGAGAGTTCATTGGGCAACCAGGGGCCGGAGAGAGTAGGATGGCCAAGTGGTCTAAGGTGCCAGACTCAAGTTGTGATTCTTGTGAGAGAGCGTGGGGAAAATGGGTGGAACAAGTGGCCACTGTAGAGAGACATGAGAATAGGTGGAAAGGAGGAAAAGAGAGAGATTAAGAGATAGTGGTAGGCCACCTTTGGCATGGCACTGCCATCCGAGTGAGGTCGCGATCGTTGTTATTGCATGTCTGCACAGGTAGCACGCTACCAAGCAAGAGCTTAACACTCATTTGATGAATGTAATGGAAATTTTTTTATTTTTTTTATGGCTATCGGAAGGGCCTTGTTCCATAGTCGACGGAGCAAGAGGCCCCAAAAACTATTGTGCGACGCTAAAAGACATTCTTTGCCTTCCTGTTGCATCAAGTTTCTCGAACATCATCACTGATCACTCATGAGCTAGTTATGATCTTATGTTGCTTTATGGATTTGCCTCATCACCGATGCTTTGCTTGTACATGTCCTCATTGTTAAATATGGAGCCTGATTTACCCCTTGTAATTTTTTCTGTTAAAAACACACATTTGTAAGGCCCTTTCTATGAGGAGAAGCCATCGTGCGTGAAGAAAAATCACTCGTCGAAAACCAGAATTTTCACGGCCAGCCTTAAGCAAAGCTTGAGACTAGCTTTGCCGGGATATTATGCCATGAACGATGGCCAAAAAGTGGCCGAAAAATAGCGTGTCGTTTGGCCAGTTCGTTGATGGCAGGTAGTCATCCAAGTGAGGTTGCCATCACTATAATTGCATGTCTGTGCATGTCGCACGCTACCAACCAAGAGCTTAAGGCTCATTCAATGAATGTAATGGAAATCGTTTTTTTTTGTTAATGGCTATCGAAAGGGCATTGTTCCATAGTCAATGGAGCAAGAGGCCCCAAAACCCATTGTGCGATGCTGCCAAAAGACATTCTTTGCCTTCCTATTGCGTCAAGTTTCTCGAACGTCGTCAGTGATCACTCATGAGCTAGTTATGATCTTATGTTGCTTTATCACTTTGCCTCATCACCAACGCTTGCTTGTACATGTCCTCATTGTTAAATATGGAGCTTGATTTACCCCTTGTAATTTTTGTGTTAAAAACGCACATTTGTAAGGCTCCCGTTATGAGGAGAAGACATCGTGCCGGAAGAAAAATCACTCGCCGGAAACCAAAATTTTCACGGCCAGTCTCGAGCAAAGCTTGAAACTGGCTTATTCGGAATATTATGGCCGGACGACAGCCAGAAAGTGGTCGGAAAACGGCCGATCATTTTGCCAGTTCGCCAATGGCCGATAGTCAATGGCCGATGGCCGGTGGTCGAAAGTCAATGGCCGGTGGCCAGTGGCCAAATTCAATGGCCAATGGTTGATTTCAAAGGCAGACTTGTCTTCTCAAGGGAGGCCACACATGGGCGGATTGGAGGGTCTGATTTGGACTTGTCTACACAAGGGCGGCTACACATGGCTGCCTCTCATGAGAGACGGTAGACCTTTTGGCCTATAAAAGGAGGCCTCTTCTACACACAAAAAACAGACGGTGAAGCCTTGCGGTGCATTGTGAAGTTGATGTGAGGTGGTGAGAGTGAAGCAAGGTGAGAGCTCCAAAAGGGTATAATACCTTTGTAATTTACTTCTTGTTTTGAAGTACTAAAGCCATTGAGTATCTTCTTTCCCGTGGACGTAGCCCACATTGGGTGAACCATGTATATTGTGTGCTCTCTCTCTCTCTCTCTCTCTCTCTCTACTCTATAATCTTTCATGTGTGAAAATTATCTCTCTCCATTAAGTAAACTACTCATTCATCTACTTAGCTACATCCTATTTTCTAACATTCATTTGCCATTTGCCCGCATCTCTATAGCATAAACGATTGTGCTCCCTTATTCATGGAGGGGAAGATATGGGTTTGAATCCCATCAGAGATGAATTTTATCTGCTACTACATGCAATTAAGATGTTATTAGTAAGAAATTTCTTTACATAATCATACTACTTAAGATCAAATCTGCACTTATCTTTGCATGCGACGCCTTTATAGTGTTGAAATTGATTGGAGTGTAGGCATGGGCTTTGATACCACTATTGCATGGTGGAATATCGTAATGACAACAACACACCTACTACCTGTGTACATGCTCCTCTATACCGAGGATGACATGCACACACACACACACACACACACACACACACACACACACACACACACACAGAGAGAGAGAGAGAGAGAGAGAGAGAGAGAGAGAGAGAGAGAGAGAGAGAGAGAGAGAGAGAGAGAGAGAGAGAGAGAGAGAGAGAGAGAGAGAGAGAGAGAGAGAGTTTATAGTGTTGCATGCGTAGCCTTCATAGTGTTGAAATTGATTGGAGTGTAGGCATGGGCTCTGATACCATTATTGCTCGATGGAACATCGTAATGACAACAACATACCTACTACCTGTGTACATGCTCCTCTAGATCGAGGATGCCATGCACACAAAGAGAGAGAGACTTCACAGCTACGTTTGAGTGTGTATGGATCACATGCCTTATGGCTGATTTGGGTGTTGGACATGAAATTTACACTCACAGTCAGAGTGCATTGGCAGTTGCGAGGAGCCCAATTGTTCATACTCGCACAAAGCACATTAAGGTGCATTACCATTATTTCAAGGAGACACTCAGCAGGAGAGATCAACTTGGCTTATGTGCCAACACAGGACAACCTTGTAGATCTTTTCACAAAGGCATTGTCTCGTGAGAAGTTTGAAGCTTTCCACAAAGCTTTGGGCTTACTGCCCTTTGTGGACTGATCATGTCCTCATGACATGGCACTTCCCTATACTCTATGTGTCAGCTCTTGTTCACCGCATCACTCCCAGGGGGGATTTGTTACCATATACTTGTGTGGTAGTGATGTGTGTGAGCACACTTAGAACCACTGGGGCATTTTTCCCCTCAGTAGGAGGTTTTTCCCCTCGTACATTGTATATACGCCATCACTCTAGGGCTATTTATCTTTCCATTCACACTAAGTAATACACTCTTTGTTGTGTACCTTGATCTTCCTTCGTCTTTTCCAAGCTTAGTATGTTTCTATGAAACCCTAATTCCAACATTAGAGACTTATGACCCAAGGAAATCCTGATGTTATCAAGTTTGATGCAATATACACATTGTTGTTACAAGAGTCACTTTCAAGAAAGAACAGGGCTAAACAACATGCAATTAAACAAGCTTTTGTTGTTGCTCAAAGAAAAGGTGGTAACAACAATGTAGCCACTTTCTCAAGGTTCTTGGTGAGTAGAAAATCACATGTTCCTAATGTTTCTACTTGCAGCACCTCAATTGGGAATTCTTGTGAAAAAATCAAGAAGAAGATGCATTGCCATTATTGCAAGGCTAATGATCACATGATTAAGCAGTGTCCCAAATTGAAGGCAAAAGAGGCCAATAAGAAAGAAGCTCGTTCCACTACGAGTGCAGCTATTGTAGCATCTTCTGTGAAAGGAGATTGTGATATTGATGTAGATGTAGAGTGCACTTATGATCCTTCTGTCCATGATACATGTATGTCAGTTGCTGCAGATTCACATGTGTGATACTTTTATAGTGGTACTACAAAGCACATTACTTCACATCGTGACTTGTTTACCTCTCTTGAGTCTGTCCCTCATGGGAATATGGTCACTTGTGCCAACAATACCTCTTATCCGGTCAAGAGAATTGGAAAGATTGTGTTGATTACTGTGAATGGAAAATCTTTCACACTTGTTGACACAATTTATATACCTGTGATAAAAAAGAAGCTTTTGTCTATATCTGTGCTTTCTAGACTTGGCCTTCTTCTCAAATTTGTGGATGACATATGTACAGTTCATGATCTTCAAAGGCAATTTCAAATGCAAAACTTTGGCATGCACGTTTTAGGCTTCTAAATTTTTCAAAAATTTGATATGGTTGCTTTGTTGCCGCCTCTTGAAGCACCTTTGAAGCATGTTTGTGAAGGTTTTATTTTAGGTAATATGCAGCGTTCAAGGTTTCCAAAGGATGGTTTGGTAAGGGTTACATGCATATTGTAACTAGTGCATAGTGATGTTTGCAGGCTATGCAAACTCCGTCCTTAGGCAATTACCTATACTTCATGATTTTCATTGATGATTACTCCAGGCATGCATGGATGTATCCACTTAAAGCTAAGTCCAAAGTGTTTATGTGCCTCAAGAATTTTTTGTCTATGGCTGAAAATGTCTCTAAATGTACTATGGATACCCTCCGTTCAGATCGAGGGGGGGAGTAAATGTCTCATGAGTAAGCATTTGTAGCTAATCAAGGGATAATACACCAATGTACAGTTTCGTATACACCTCAACAAAATGGTGTTGCCGAAAGGAAAAATAGATTGCTTACAAAGATGGCGTGGTGTATGGTCAAGAGTCAAGCTTTGCCACATTTATTTTGACTTGAGGCTATCGTGTGTGCTGCTGATGTACTTAACAAGTGTCCTACGAAAGCTTTGCAGTCTATGTCTCCTTATGAAGCATGGCATGATAAGACGCCATCTATTGATCACATGCACGTTTTTGGTTGTTTAGCTCATGATTTGCTGCCACACATGCATCGCAAAAAATGGGAGATTTGATAAGGTTGCTAAATGTATTTTGTTGGTTACAATACTCAAAGAAAATGTTACAGGTTATACCATCCGTTAAAAAAATGTATCTTGATTTCACAAGATGCTGTGTTTGTGGAAGATTCTCTTCAGCTTTGGTTATCATGTACCAAAGGCGACTAGTAATGTAAGCTCACATGACATTTATGTGACAATTCGTTGTTGCCTCTTTTTATTGGTGGAAGCTTGAATGTAAATTTCAATGAGGCAAATGTACAACCTATGGAGGTTTTTGAAAATGCTACGGATCAGCCTATTACTGATGCAGATGTACATGATGTATTTGATGTGGAAAGGGTTGAGAGTGAGTAGGCTAGAGGTATGCCGAAATGGCTAATGCATACATTGTGTTACAGTAAATTGGATGCACCTTATGTCTAGCCGTACTCGTTCAGGTTCTCACCATGCATCTTATGCGTCAGATTGATATGCTTTGGCTATTTCTAGTTTATGTGATGTGGAGGAACCTCTATCTTTGATATGCTTTGGCTATTTCTAGTTTATGTGATGTGGAGGAACCTCTATCTTTTGTTGAAGCACAAAATTCAAAAAATTGGATGGTTGCCATGCAATCAAAATATGATGCACTTATAGAAAATGACACATGGACTTTATGTGATTTGTCTCTTTGCAAAAAGGCCATCACTACAAAGTGGGTTTACAAGTTGAAATGTAGGCCGGATGGTGAGATTGATCCCTACAAGGCTCGACTTGTTGCAAAAGGTTATGCATAGCAGAAAGACATAGATTATGAAGAGACTTTTTCTCTCACTTATCATATGACTACTATGCATTTTCTATGTGCATTGGTAGCTCACTTTGGATGGGATGTACATCAATCAGGCATAGTTATTGCTTTCTTTAATGGTGATGTATTTGAGGAAGTTTATGTAACGCAGTCTCGTGGTTTTGTCATAAAGGGACAAGAAGATAAAGTGTGCAAATGTAAGAAAGATTTGGATGGGTTGAAGCAGTCTTCTCGTGCTTGGTATGAAAAAGTTGACACTGATTTGGTTAAATGAGGATTTCTTAACAGCCCAATAGAAAGTACTTTGTATGTAAAGTGTGAGGGTGATGTATTTCTCATTGTTGTTCTATAGGTAGATGATTTGCTCATTACTAGCCTGAATGACCTACGTATTGTTGAATTTAAGGCTGATTCGAATGCTACTTTTAAGATGAAAGGCTTGAGGCTTTTGCAATATGATGGTGGTATTTCTTTGTGTTAAACAAGCTACATAGAGACATTACTATGTAAGTTTGGACTTGTGGACTACAAACTTGTTGCTACTCCCTTGGAAATAGGTTTTAAATTGAGTCTTCATGATGCTGGTGATCCTGCCGATGTCACTCTTTATCAGACTTCTATTGGATGCCTTATTAGTGTATACAATATGAGGCCCGATATTTAATTTTCAATCTCACAGGTCAACAAATTTATGCATAGTCCAGGGTCTAAGCATTGGCAGTCTGTGAAGAGGATTTTTCCCTACTTGAGTGTCACTTTACATCTTGGCTTGTTTTATCCCAAGGGGGGATCATTGCTGCCAGAATAACATGCTTTTTCGGATTCAGATTGGGATGGTTGTTATGACACGCGAGGCCGTGAAACTCCTTCGCGCACCGGTGTCAAAATTGTGTGGTTAGACCTGGTTCATCGTAGGTGTTAATTTCTCTTCCTTTGGGCCTGCCTGTTAACCCTCACGGCACACGGACACCCATCACCTACGACGGACGTGTATTATGTATTTGGTAGAGTCAGGTACCGGGCTTGTCGGACCAATAGGGAAAGGTAGAGTGATCGTCGATGAGAGGCGCACTTTAACTTGGACATTCAAGGGATTAGTTGGTTAAGCATGGGCGCCCAAGTGTGAATGAGGTGAGCTCCTATAAAAGCCAACTAAACCTAATTTTTACTCATTCTCTCATTTGTGCAATTGAAGAGTGCTCTTGCTCCATCTCCATCTTCTTCTTCTTCTTCACCTCCTTGTGTGTGTGTGTGAGAGAGAGAGAGAGAGAGGGAGAGTGTGTGTGCGATCGAGCATTGCGAAGGCACGACGGCGGCGAAGCGGTTGAGCGCGGCACGACTGCAGCTTCTTCTTCATCGCGGCGAGGAATCCACCACGAAGGCGAGCGTAGAGCGGTGAGTGACACACCCTTTGTTTTCTTGAGCTTGCTAGTTTAGGCTTGTTGTGTGCTTGGAGCCGTTTGTGGCTCGCATACGGTGTATTGGCAAGTCCCTTGCTTCGACAGTGCGGCAAGGAGCGCACATTTTTGGCGCCGTTGCCGGGGATATGCCCTACACTAAGCTCGGTTAGCACTTTACGCTTCCTTGTGGTGCAATTTCTATCATAGGAAAGGCAGGGAAGGGGTGTGTGGAGATATCTGTTTTTTGCGTTTTCTGCAATTGCTGTCAAATTTCAATTTCTGCTATTGTCTGCGTTTTTCAATTTCTGCAATTTCAAGTTCGGCGTTTTCAATTTCTGTCAAGTTCTGCAATTTCTGCGATTTTTCTGCAGTTTCTGCGTTTTTCTGCATTTTCTGCATTTTCAGCAATTTCTGTGCATTTTCTGCTTTTTTTTGCGGTTTTTCTGCATTTTCTGCAATTTCTGCGTTTTTCTGCAATTTCTGCTTTTTTGCGTTTTTCTGCATTTTTTTTAATTGCTGCGTTTTTCTGCATCCAAAAAAAATAAAAATAAAAATAAAAAATAACTGGGAATTTTTTGAGGAAAAAAAAAAAATCGGAAATTAAAAATGCGAGCGAGTGGGTGGCGAAATTTTTCGAAAATAAAAAACGTGACTCTTAAAACGTACGGGTTGGTTTGTATAAAAGGTAGATCGGGATCGTTTTCCCAAGCCCAAGCCCAAGCCCAGGCCCAGGCCCAGGCCCAGGCCTCAGTCTTATGATATATACTAGACTCACTCTTATATATATACCCTACTCCCTCAAGAGAGAATGAGAGCATGTGGGACAAGTCCTCCACTTTCCTCCTTTCTCTTCCCACTTGCACCCTTAGACTTTCTAGTTTGGGCCTAGTTCCCTACTGGAAATTGACAGTTTTAGGGATTCCGAGGGCATAGAGTGACCAAACGGAGGGCTGTAAAGCACGGCACGACCCTCTGACCGATACGCTCGTTTTGAGCTATCACACGGTCCATTCCACGACACGCTCTAAAAAATCTAGCAAAAAAACAAACAAAAAACACGCTAAAAACTAGTCACAAGGCCTCCTAGAGCAGCTTTTTGACACCTTAGGGTATCAAAAGCACATGCACTTACGCTCTGGGCGGGTGCTAGAACACGAGCATATTGAGGGTGCCTCTGTTCATACGGACACCCATTACCCATCCACGATAAGCTCTAGACCCTCAGCGGGGACACAAGGTAGCACCACCCAAGACCCTAAAATAGCCGCTAGTGATTCCTCCTCCGACTCAGAAATCATGGAAGCATACCCTACCCAAAACACTGAGAGAGAAGGCCATGCACCTCCCGGAGCTCCACAGCCTAGTACTAGTATGTTTAGCCGTTTCATGGAAACGTTAGGTAGAGCTACTCGCTCGGAACCTAATGCAAATGAAGCACACGAAGAGGATGGGTTGGACTCTGACACACCTCTACGATACCCCATTGAGTTAAATAGTGCCTATGGAAAAGTGCTATATAACGCCTTATTGGACACGGGTGCTAAATACAATCTGCTATCCTATGGGGTGTGGTGTCAGTTAGGGAAGCCACCTCTATCTGAGAGTATTATCCAAGTCAAGGGTGTCAACAAGAAAAAAACTGCGGTTTTTGGAATCTGGCACACTTCTGTCAGTTATGACAATGGGGTGGTAGCTCAAGACTTTTTGGTCATGCCTACTGGAACTATGGAGGGTAATATAAACCTAGGCCGCACGTGGATGATAGCCACCAAATGCACTATTGATTGGGGGACTGGGGGTGTTACAACGCAAAAACCAACTCTTAGCCCTACCACTCAAGCCATAGTCCCTGAGATATTGCCCAAGGAAATAAAACCCAAGACATTGCATGTCCAGGAGGTTGAACCATACATCCCCATAGCCCAACTCTCTAGAGCTTCAACTGATGTAGTTGAAAGAAAGCTTGAGACACACAAGAACCATATAACAGAGAAAACATACAAGTGGGTCCCTAAAACCTCTGTAGTGAGCATAGCTAGTGCTAAAAAACAGAAGCCTTGTAAGAAACGTACCACTCGCTCCAAGAAAAGTAAGAAAATGTTGCGATGGATCCCTAAACGACTATTGGAAGCCCAAGGCTACTATCAAGGAAATGATCAAATCTGGGTGCCAAAACGTAGATTGTGCTCTTACCTGTCACCTGGCCCATGTAAACCCAATCCTGTGGCTCCAAAACAAATTGAAAATCGCGGAAAGGAAAAAATCACAGAATGCTACACACCCGCTCCCGGGCTAGTTTGGGTACCAAAGAAAGAACGATTTGTTCCACCTAGCTCAGGAACAGGGAAATCAAATGAAGCTTCTTGCTCTTCATGTAGTTCCTATATGCAAATAGAAGCTTCGACACAACCTCCACCTACCACTGTACATATCCATCCAAGCACGAAAGAGTTTGCACCTTCCGGGGTAAGTTCACCACCTACAACAACGTTGCAAATAAAATCCTGGGAGAGTACCTTACCACCCTTGCAGCTTGACAAGGCACCTAGGGTAATAGAACACTACTGGCAAAAATCCTCACCTATTACCAACTGGAACAATTGGTTTCAAAGGGTGACAAGCTCATTTCAAACGGTATGATCTACCCAAGGAAGGGGGGAGTGTTTGCTGATAGTCATCATTCATTTGTTTCCCTCTCAACCTTTTTCCCTGACCTCTCAATTCCGATCTTAGGGAATGTACATATAAAGCTTTATACTCACAAAAGAAAAAAAAAAGAGCAAGAGCAATTAGCAAACGAGTATGCACATAAAAGTCAAAACATTGACTCAGACCTACACATGTCACATCTGGTACAGTGAAACGGAAACCTATGCCATAAAACACCTTTGATCCTCATCACTTGAGTGATGGAGGGTAGGTAAGATTAGTACGATAGGAGTGTTTCTGTTTTAGAGTTGAGAGATTAGCGAAGTTCTCTTTTCCCACTGATGTGCCTCCTGGAGGTAGTCCTTTTGTTTTCTAGTATGTACAGGAGCGTATTGCTATTGATAGGATTTGGACCTTCATGGAACCTTCAAATCAAGCGCGACCATCAACACAAACAGGTGTTTCTTGTCCATTAGCATTGCCCTTATCTTTTTTGCATCCATGTTTGTCTGCTTTGATTGTGATTGGTAGCATAATATTCAGCGCGTTGGCTTGGTATCAAACATTTAATTCAATGTAATCTTTTGTCATAGTCACTTGTCTAGGTTTAAAAATCAAGCAGTCCGACTAAGCTAGTTTGACCAAGCTAGGTATTAGAAATCTTCTCTTAATACCATGGGGAATGCCTTCCTAATAAGCAATGGTTACTTAGGTTCTTAATCCGATTTAGGCAGCATTGTATGAAATGTACTAGGGCTTTCTAGTGGGCTTAACCCTAGTGACCTTTAGCTTAAGTATTATAAAGGGAGTTTACTAATGTGATGAGCCTGGGGAGTGTAACAGTGTTATATGACCCCCCAAAGTTACAAAATTAAAATGATGAAAATGAACAAACAAAAAATCAAAGTGCCACAATGTAAAATTTTAAGCTGGAAGAGAAATCTCAGCTTGATTTGGTACTTCACTCACATGTATTGCCTATGGTACTAGAGCCCTAGAGGTTCCCAGTGTGGGCGCTTTTCCTTGAAAAGCAAAAAACCCAAGGCATACAAAATAAGCACACACATCAAAATTGAATCAGTGTGAAAAGACCTTGGGGGGTCAAAGAAAAAGTAATCAGTCAGGCGATGATTTCATGAGAAATTCCTTTTATGGTAGCTTAACTACAAGGTTTTCTAGATATAGCCTCTAGTCAGCCCTCGAACATGAATACTTGGCTCTCGCGATTAAACAACTTAATTGACCACAGAAAATTAAGAAGCTTACCCATGGTATTAATATTCGATCTCTAGTGCTTTTCGACCGTCAAATTAGTGACCCCAGACTTGTTTAATTTTTTGCCTTTACATCTGTTTATGCATTTGATTACATTGCAATTTAATGTTCATTGCTAACAAATTGTTTGAAATTCTTTTACCAATCAATGTGTCTACCTAAAACTGCATATGCTTTTTAAGAGAATGCAATTACTGTGCCAATGTTGTTTGATTTTGCAGTGACTGAAGAAGGCTAAGGACATTCATCTCAAATGCTCTTCCACCTCGACGAACCAGCTTCAACTCAATAGCTTCCGAGGACGGAATCTACATCAGGAAGGGGGACATGTTAACCCTCACGGCACACGGACACCCATCACCTACGACGGACGTGTATTATGTATTTGGTAGAGTCAGGTACCGGGCTTGTCGGACCAATAGGGAAAGGTAGAGTGATCGTCGATGAGAGGCGCACTTTAACTTGGACATTCAAGGGATTAGTTGGTTAAGCATGGGCGCCCAAGTGTGAATGGGGTGAGCTCCTATAAAAGCCAACTAAACCTAATTTTTACTCATTCTCTCATTTGTGCAATTGAAGAGTGCTCTTGCTCCATCTCCATCTTCTTCTTCTTCTTCACCTCCTTGTGTGTGTGTGTGAGAGAGAGAGAGAGAGAGGGAGAGTGTGTGTGCGATCGAGCATTGCGAAGGCACGACGGCTGCGAAGCGGTTGAGCGCGGCACGACTGCAGCTTCTTCTTCATCGCGGCGAGGAATCCACCACGAAGGCGAGCGTAGAGCGGTGAGTGACACACCCTTTGTTTTCTTGAGCTTGCTAGTTTAGGCTTGTTGTGTGCTTGGAGCCGTTTGTGGCTCGCATACGGTGTATTGGCAAGTCCCTTGCTTCGACAGTGCGGCAAGGAGCGCACACTGCCATACTTCTTCCTCTGGGCCTGCGGATCATGCAATGAACTGGGGGTGAACTAAGGGTGAACTAGGGGCGGGTAAATTAGGGTGTGATCATGTGTCGGACAACGACACATGCTAGCGTGGTGGTAGGCGTTCGTGTGACAACCGAGACGTCCCGGGTTCAACCCACACCGTGTGAAGCGAGTGAACTAGGGGGGTGAACTAGGAGTGAACTCGGGGTGCCATTTTTGCCCCTAATTCACCCCCTAGTTCACCGAGTCGACGGATGACTGAGATTGCATTGCAATTTCCGCTTCTCTTTCCCACCATAGATACCCACTGGTTGGAGCCGTGCCATATAGACGATGGTTGCCCATAGCAAGCAGTGAGAACCTCTCCATACAAAACTGTCTTGTTTTGATGGGCCACCCACCATACTAGTCATGCGAGCAGTGTGACGGTGGGGATGACGGGAAATGACACCACCCTCCTCACTATCAAATCAAATGTACATTATAAGGACGAGTCCATGGCTACAAAGGTGGAGCACCAAGAGAACACCCTTTAATCTTCAAAGCATGGACACAACTGGTTGGCAAGCCGAGCCCACGCAGCCTTTCTCTTTGCCCGTGGCAGGGTTCTGCCTGCGTTTGAGCAACTCCTCCTCATCGCCAGAAGCTCCTCTCTGGTAAGTACTATCCGTGCTCTCCCTCCTCTCCGTTTTCTTTCTGTTTTGCATGTATCACCCACCTGCTTCTATGGAACCTTCATGATTTCTTTCCAAACTCACTCTGAGTGAATGAGTCCTATATTTGCGTTTTTTTTTGCCTCGAGGTTCTTTAACAAAAAACTTCCGCCATTGAAGGAGCGCGCATCATGTAAAACAATGCAGGTAGCAGAGGATTTTATCA
Source organism: Adiantum capillus-veneris (assembly GCF_014529385.1). Lineage (NCBI taxonomy): Eukaryota > Viridiplantae > Streptophyta > Polypodiopsida > Polypodiales > Pteridaceae > Adiantum > Adiantum capillus-veneris. The sequence continues at coordinate 135,935,411 of NC_140944.1, read as the reverse complement.
GGTTCAAAGGACAAAATTTAAGTCTGCTAGAATGCAGATACTTTTACCCTTCAGTCAGGACTTCATGCTTATGCGATGTGTACTCTCCGCCTTGACAATTACATGCATGGCCCTAGAATTCTTGCTTCTATTTACGATCTCATCCACAAGTAATTGCACAGTGGTGCAGATTGCAAAGGGGATAAATTTATGTACATAAATGCTGAATTTGTGCTTCTGCCACCAATTGAACATTCTAAAGTTCCCAGCTTTTCTGCATTTTGTCTTTGCAATGGCAATGGCTTCTCGGGTAACTTGCTTTAGTTGATAACCTACTGTGCTTTCTCTTTGTAGCTTGAGACACATGTTGATAGGTACGACTGTGGTTCCTTTATCCATGATAGATCAGCTTGATAGGGGAATCGGGGTTCATATGTGCTGGTATTATGCAAGTGTCATCGCATTTTTTGCATCTTATGGCTCTATAGGTGCTAAAGTAGTTAGGTGCTATTATGCATTGAATGCATGCTCGCAGACTGCATCAATGCTGCATGCGGGAACGTTTGCTTATACTTGCTTTAATTGCAGAGGGAAGATGGGCGCTGGAGGACGGATGGTAGCGATCAGTGAAGAGCGAGCCAGCAGGGCCCCTCATGCAAGGCCTCCTTTCACAGTAGGCCAGCTGAAGAAGGCAGTACCTACCCATTGCTTCAGAAGATCATTGCTGACGTCCAGCTCATATTTGGTTTTCGATCTTTTAGTAGCAGGGGCCCTGTTGTATACGACCACATTCTTCACCTTTCCAGGGCTTCTTGGATATGCTTCATGGTGTCTTTATTGGATTGCACAAGGTTGTGTGCTTACAGGAGTATGGGTCATAGCTCATGAGTGTGGGCATCATGCATTGAGTGACTACGCTCTTGTCGATGACATCGTTGGTCTCGTCCTACACTCATGGCTTCTTGTGCCTTACTTCTCTTGGAAGTATAGTCACCGGCGGCACCACAGCAATACAGGGAGGCTTTCCAAAGACGAGGTCTTTTGTGCCAAAAACAAAAGATAAAATAGGATTTGCTTGGCTATTGTATAGCAACCCTGCGGGGAGACTGCTCAGCATTGTCATCACCTTGACCTTGGGTTGGCCCTTGTACCTTCTCTTCAATGTTTCGGGCCGGCCATACGAGAGATTTGCATCACATTTTGATCCCAATGGGCCTATTTTCAATGAAAGCGAGAGGTATCAGGTTTTGATTAGTGATGTCTCCCTCGTTGCTGTTGGGCTCTGTATTTACAAGATGGCTTTTGCTTATGGACTCTTTTGGCTGCTGAAAGTGTATGCCATTCCCGTCCTGATTGTCAACGCATTCCTGGTGCTCATTACATTTTTGCAACATACGCATCCATCTCTCCCTCACTACTCGGATGCAGAGTGGGAGTGGCTACGAGGAGCCTTGTCTACTGTGGATCGCGACTATGGAATTTTGAACCATGTGTTTCATCACATCACTGACACTCATGTTGCACATCACATTTTCTCAACGATGCCGCATTACCATGCAGGAGAGGCAACAAAAGCGATCAAACCAATACTAGGCAAGTACTATCAGTTTGATGGTACTCCAATCGTGGAAGCATTGTGGAGAGAGTTCAAGGAGTGTGTGTTTATCTTGATTTTGATGAACCATAAGCCACAAGGAAAGCAATCTTGTTGTTTGAACTATGGCTCTTCTATTTAAGCCTCGTGACAATTGGACAATGAGTAGAAATGTTCAACTGCATTTGATAATTTATCTAGTGTAGTGAATGGCATAATTTTCTAGAAAGAAGCAAGTGCGTCCATGGCATGATGCACGTGAAAGTGTGATGGTAAGGCGTTCGCTCGGCAAATTGGGTGGTCATGGGTTTGAAACCCTTACCAAGGATGGGTGGCGAACTATGAGTGAATTGCATGCCTTTTCTCCCCCTTCTCACTATATCCGTAGTTCATAGAGTGATCGAACGGCGCATATTCTCCCTACCTTGCCCGTTGTTGATGAGACCCATAGATCCTCGAGGACCCCGTGTCATATGGTGACAAAGCAAGCATTGGGACACTACTCAAGAATATTTGTACTTTGCTCCAAGGAGGGCGTGGTTAAGAACGCCGTCCCTACAACAGCTACTCTCATGCCCCCTAGTGAAGCTAGTTGCGACAACATCCACCTGACTAGAGATCTGGCATCGTGGCCACCACCACGTGTGCCATGTTGATCTCCTTTGTCAAACCTTTATCCTAGCTATTTCTATCAAGCTTGCCTTTGTCTTTTTCCTCTTGTAAGATCTTGCATTTGCCTTTGGCTTCACACTCCCGAGCCAAACAAAGCATCTTCATTGTTGGAAATACGGACCATCTTCGGAGATGGAGAGCTCTTGTGAGAGTGGGAGTGTGTGTATCATATACACACACATACTTACAGGAGAGGTGTATCCTTGACACTTTTGGCAACCTCCGGCACTCCGCATTGACATAGAGAGAGAGAGAGAGAGAGAGAGAGAGAGAGAGAGAGAGAGAGAGCAGTTTTGGGCTCTCCTCTGGCACCTGATGGGGCAACTTCCAATTTAGTGAGAGGGAGAGAGAGAGTGATCTGGCTCTCCTTTGGCAACTCAATTGGAGAGAGCCTCTCTCTCAATGAGAGACTTAGACATCTTACTTTGGGTACATGTTTATACACACCTTGATGGCATTCTCCAACACCCATGTGCATACTCCAACACCCACTCCCCTCAATTTTTTGACATATACATGCTCTCGGCTCGAGTACAAAGCGAGGCAGGGAGTACTTGGACTTGGAGTTAAGAGAGAGAGAGAGAGAGCGAGAGAGAGAGAGAGTGTTCTAGGACTTTTGATCTCCTCAAACCCACGTACGAGTATCTTGAGAGATTGTTGTCCCAAGCACATTGCTTGGAGACGGAGATTTTGCATCAACATTACAAGTGGAAAGCATTGGAGAACTGGCCGATGGACATCTTTTCGATCAAGGCATGAATGACTAGTGTTATTTTCCCGCGATAGAAAGACATTTTGTAGCACTCTTAGAGTGTGGATTTGTGTAGCACATGGTTTTGCGCGCATGTATTGACTGTGTGGACTCTCAGAAAGTGTTTTCGGCATGGTTTTATGCACATTTCTATGTATGGCATATGCGGATACAGTTTGAGCTAATTGCAGCTCACAGGTGGCAATTTTACGGTGCATGTTTTGGACAGCATTTGTCTAGATAGATACTTGTTCGTCGGGAGAGCATGCTATGTATGATTATATGGATTTGTTGATGAGACACTGAGTGTCTACTGAGTGTCTGGATATAGGTTTACGTGGTTTAGGGTTCTCTACATGTTGTTTTGTTCCTTTTCATGGTTTTGGAGAGCTTTTGGGTCAGGGTTTTAGCCTAATAAATAACATATGTGAATAAAAGATTGAGTCTATTGTTTTTTGCACATAGCCTAATCCGATTTATTCACAGGTTTTGTGTATGCCGATGATGGTGAATTTTATTTGAGAGTTTGCTTCAATTATAGGGGAAACTCTATCTGATTTTTCTTATATTCTTACAATAACTTATGTATATATAGATTTACTCTGTGATGGTATAGTGTGCGCTTTGCCACTCGTGTCGGAGGCTGGGGACTTGCCAAAACATAGTGTGCGAGTCACGAATGACTGCAAGCACACAACTAGAAGATCATAGCAAGCTCAAAGGGACAGGGGTGTGTCACTCACTACTCCAGTGCTTCCGTCGTGAAGAATCCTGTGCCGCGAAGAAGGAGCCGCCGCCGTCGTCGCACTCAACCGTCTCGCCGCCGCAATTCTTGATCTCTCTCTCTGAAGAGCGCGCGCGCGCGCACACACACACACACACACAGACAGAGGTGAGCCCACGAAGAAAGAGAAGACAGAGGTAGAGCAAGAGAACTTCTTAGCTTGCACCTCCAAGAATGATGATTTTTAGATCAAATGGACCTTTTATAAGAGTTTGGTCCATTCACACATGGGCGTCTAGAGTGGCCGGTCGTTGCAAAACTATTGTAAAAATAAAATAAGTGGTGCGCCTCTTATCGACGATCATCTACACACATATTGGACGGACATGTCCGGTCCATGACTCAATCAAATAAATAATAAGACGTCCGTCGAAGGTGATAGGGTGTCCGTGAGGGTTAACATGCCCCCCTTCCTGACGTAGATTGTGTCCTTGGAAGCTATTGAGATGAAGCCCGTTCGTCGAGATGGAAAAGCATATGAGATTTTATGTCCTTAGCCTTCTTCAATCACTGCAAAATCAACCAAAATTGGCACAGTAGTTGCATTCTCATCTACAATTAAAAAGCATATGCAGTTGTAGGCACACAAATTGATTGGTAACAGAATATTAAACAATTTATCAGCACTAATACAATTAATGCATAAACAGTTGTAAAGATAAAAAACTAAACAAGTTTAGGGCCGCTAATTTAACGATCTCGAGAGGCACTACAGGTCAACTATTAATACCATGGATAAAATTCTCAATTTTCTCTGGTCAAATAAGCTGTTTAATCGCGAGAGAAAAGTATTTTACGTTAGAGGGCTGACTAGAGGCTATACCTAGAAGACCTTCTAGTTAAGCTACGATAAAAGGAATTTTTTATAAAATCATCGCTTGAATTATTTTCTTTCGATTCAATTTTGATGTGTGTGCTTATTTTGTATACCTTGGGCTTTCTGCTTTTCAGAACCTCTAGGACTCTAGTACCATGCGCAATACATGTAAGTGAATTACCAAATCAAGATGGGATTTCTCTTCCAGCTTAAGATTTTACATTGTGGCACTTTTGATTTTTTGTTTTGTTTATTTTTAGCATTTCAATTTTGTAACTTTGGGGAGTCATATGACACTGCTACCCTTCCCAGGCTCATCACACTAGTAAACTCCCTTTATAATACTTAAGCTAAAGGTCAACAATGATTAAGCCCACTAGAAAGCCCTACTACATTGCACACAATGCTACCTAAATTGGATTAAGAACCTAAAGTAACCATTTATTATTAAGAAGGCATTCCCCATGGTATTAAGAGAAGATCTCTAATGTCTAACTTGATCAAACTAGCTTAGTAAGACTGCTTGATTCTTAAATCTAAACAAGGATTATGACAAAAAATTATATTGAATTTAATATTTAATACTAAAAAAATGTGTTGAGTATTATGCTACCAATCACAGTTAAAGCAGACAAACATTGATGCTAAAAAGAAGACAAGAGGCAATGCTAATGGACAAGAAATACATGTTCGAACTGATGATCGCGCTTGATTCAAACAGTGAACGAGAGAAAGATTCCACGAAGTTCAAAATCTTAACAATGGAAACACGTTCTTGTACACACTAGAAAATAGAAGAAATATCTCTAAGAGACACATCAGTCGGAAGAGGCACCAAGCTTTGTTGAATACAATCAAACAACATAAGGAACCCTAACTTAATCATTTGCACCCCCCTAGAGAGTCAAGGGAGCAAGATATTGAATAGATGGACGGGTAGCCCTAGGTCTAAATCCCTATCTTCGTCATCGTCGTGAGAAATAAAGTCATCATCCGTGAGACCATACTTGCCATCCGTGTAATCATGTAACTCTTCCTCATCATTAGAGGCAAAAATGTTCACTAAAAAGGTCACTAGACGTCTATAGTCATCTTGGTCAAAAGGGTAGACTTGTGCAATCGATGGAGAGATGCTCTCTTCTAAGTAGGGATCAATCGTGGTCAAGAGACATATCAGCCATTCTAATTTCTCAAAATTATTCTCACACGCTAGTGTATCTACTAAATCCCATTCATACGTAAGTACCGGGTAGACTATGTGAAACACTTGTGAAAAGTAAAGAGGGTACCTCTCACCCAAGGTAGGAATGGATGACTCTACCTACTAACCATATCTGTACACACAGATAGATTTTGGTTAGATCTGTCATGTCAAAAGGTCGTGTCCTTGTGCATAACGTGTTATTATGAATTTGTAGGTTTTCACATTTTTTTGTGTGACTCTTGTTCTTTTACTTTTTTATTTTTGTTTTCTTGAGTATATGACCATATATATACATTTCCTAAGATTGGGAGATTGAGATGTCAGGAGGAAGATTAAGAGGAGAGCAAGTGAATGATGGAGGTCAGCAAACACTCTCCCCTTCCTTGGGTAGATCATACTTTTTGAAACGATGTCGTCACTTTTTAAAACCAATTGTTCCAAGTTGTTATGGGTGAATACTTTGACCGATAGTTTTTGACCTTCCTAGGCGTTTCATCTAGTTGCAAGGGTGGTAAGGTACTCTCCCATGATTTTACTTGCAACGCTGTTGTAGGCGGTGAACTTACAACAGGAGGTGCAAACTATTTCTTGTTTGTATGGATATTTACAATGGTAGGTGGAGGTTGTGTCGAAGCTTGTGCTTTTGTTGAACAAATACATGAAGAGCAAGAAGTTTCATTTGTTTTTTTTTTAATGTTTGAGCTGAGCAAAACAAGCCTTTCTCGCTTTCGCACCCAAACTAGCTCCGGATGAGGTGTGTAGTATTTTGTGATCTTTCCCTTCCCACGACCTTCAATCGGCTTTATCGTTACTGGATTCGATTCACTGGGTCTATAGGTTATAGGTAAGAACACAATTTAGGTTTTGATTTACTGGGTCTATAGGTGATAGGTAAGAGCACAATTTACGTTTTGACACCTAGATTTTATCGTTCCATTCATAGTAGCCTTGGGTTTCCAATAGTTGTTTAGGAATCCAACGCAACATTTTTTTACATTTCTTGGAGCGAGTGGGGTGTCTCTTACAAGGCTCCTGTTTTTTAGCATAAAAAATTGTTGATAAAGAAGCTTTAGGGACCCATTTGTATCTTTTCTTTGCTATATCACGATGGGTTTTGTGTGTTTCAAGTTTTGTTTCAACTATAGAAGTTGAAGCTCTAGAGGGTTAGGCCATAGTTACATATGGTTCAACCTCTTGGACATACACTTTTTTGAGTTGTATTCTCTCACGAGGTGATATCTCAGAGAGTATGACTTGAGTGATTTCTGTTGAACTGTGTTACAAAATCCTCGTTTGACCATATGAGTGTCAGTCTTCTCATACCAAGCAAGAGGATATTGCTTCAACCCATACAAAGATTTCTTACATTGGTGCACTTTATCTTCCTTCCCTTTAATGACAAAACCTTGAGGCTGCATTACATAAACTTCCTCAAATATGTCACCAAACAAGAAAGCAGTAACAATGTCTGATTGATGTGTACATCCCAACCAAAATGAGTTGCCGATGCACATAGAAAATGCACAGTAGTCATACAACAAGTGGGAGCAAAAGTCTCTTCATAATCTATGCCATTTTGTTGTGCATAGCCTTTTGCAACAAGTCGAACCTTATAGCAATCAATCTCACCATCCAACTTACGCTTCAACTTGTAAACCCACTTTGTACCAATGGCCTTTTTCTCCAAGAGGCCATTGGTATGAAGATTGAAACTCATTTGGTCAAACAAGGATTTTGTAACACAGTCCAACAGAAAGCACCATGTATGTGAAAATGTGAGAAAAATTGGAACTTAATCACTCCTTCTGCTCCACTCACGTGATAGTCATTAATTTTTTAAGTGACCCCCCCGAGCAACAATCTCATCACCAAAATTGAGATCATGAACTATACATCTGTCATCCACACATTTGATAACAAGACCAAGTCTAGCTAGTTCAGATAGAGACAAAAGGTTCTTCTTGATCCCAGGTACATAAAGTGCATCAACAAGTTTTAAAGAACTGCCATTTGCAGTAATTAGCACAACCTTTCCAACTCCCTTGACAAAATAAGAAGCATTGTTGGCACAAGTGACCATATTCGATGAGAGGTGATGTGCTTTGTAGCACCACTGTCAAAGTACCACATATGAGAATATGTAGCAAATGGCATACATGCGTCATGAACAGAAGGATCATAAGTACACTTTCCACTAAAAGCCCATTTTGCATCAACATCAACATCACAATCTCCTTTTATAGAAGTCTCAACAATAGCTGCATTTGTAGTTGAAGCAACCTCTTTCTTCTCGCTCTCTATAGCCTTCAACTTAGGACACTGCTTGATCAAGTGATCATTAGCTTTACCATAATGGCAATGCATCTTCTTTTTGCCCTTTTCACCAGAATTCCCAGACAAATTGTTGCCAACAAAAGCATTAGGAGCATGTGATTTACCGCGTGCAAAATAACCATGAGAAGTGGCTACATTACTATTACCACATTTTTTTTAAGCAATAAAAAAAGCATGTTCAATTGCACGCATTTTTGCCCTGTTTTTTGGAAAGTGACTCTTGCAACAACAACGTACATAATGCATCAAACTTGACAACTTCTAGATTTCCTTGGGTTATAAGTCTCCAAGTACTAGCAAAAGTCTGGTAAGAATCTGGCAAAGCATCAAGAACAATCTACACAAGGGAACTATAAAAAATGACTTCACCTGCAGAAATAAGTTGCTCATTAATATCCTTGACGCTAGAAAGGAAAGTGTCCATCTCATCTTCCTCATGCATAATCTTTGACTCTAGCTTCTTATACAACAATGCAATTTTAGCTTCATTGCAACTTGCATAAAGACCAGCCAGACTATCCCAAGCCTGTTTTATAGATTTTGCTGAAAAATGTGAGGAATAATAGTGCAATTCATAGACAATGCAATCAACACATGAGCTTGTGAATCTCTTACAGCCCAACAAGCTTGCTCAACCGTAGGCAAAACAGATTTGACAACAACAATCGTGCCACCAAAACCTGCAACATCCTCAACATCTCCTACATACTTAGAACCAGGACGTACATCAATCCCCTACACAATATTCTAGACACCCTTTGACACGAGGACATGTTGCATCATGTAAGACCACATAGGATAATTGTCCCCATCCAATCTTAGCAGCATACATCTTGAACACATTTGTGTTGTTGTCAACCATGACACCTGATGAAAAAACTACCTAAAAAGAGGAAAAATGAGATGATACTAACACGTGCCATATAACAAAACTTGTAGAAGAGTGTAAGGGACCTGTTATGCAAAATTTGGCACTGACACAAATTTTGCACAAGATGACAAAATTGCCTGCGTAGTATTGTCTGTTGTGGAAACGGAGGCCGAAATGAGCCCAAATCAAAAATCTGAGCCGACTAAGCTCTAGAGCTTTCCAAAAGCATTTGTCAACCTACTTATGCTCGCCAAAGCTCACAAAAATGAGAGAAAGTGAGCAGGCGTGTGCTAGAGCTGCTGGCAACTAAGCTCGAGAGGATGCAACCTGCTCTGATACCAATTGTTGGAATTAGGGTTGCAGAGAAACACGCATAGCTTGGAGAAGATAAACAAAGCTCAAGGCACACAACAGAGAGTGTATTACTTAGTGTGCGATGGAAAGATAGATAGCCCTAGAGTATGGGCGTACATACAATGCACGGTGGAAAAAACCTCCTAGTGAGGGGAAAAATGCCATGGCGGTCCTAAGTGTGTTCACACACATCACTACCACATGTATATGGTAACATCTAAGTACTAGCTAAAGTCTGGTAAGAATCTTGCAATACATCAAGAACAACCTGCACAATTGAACTGTCAAAAATGACTTCGCCTGCAGAAATGAGTTGCTCATTGATATCCTTGATACCAGTAAGGAAAGTTTCCATGTCATCTTTCTCATGCATAATCTTTGACTCCTGCTCTTTATACAACAATGCAATTTTAGCCTCATTGTGATTTGCATAAAGGCCAGCTAGAATATCCCAAGCATGTTTTGTTGATTTAGTTGAGAAAATTTTAGGAGTAATAGTGCACTTCACAGATAATGAAATCAATGCATGAGCCTACACATCTCTAATATCCCAACAAGACTGTTCAGTCGTAGGCAAAAAGCTCTAGCAAGAACAATCCTACCACCAAAACTTGCAACATCCTCAACAAAGCCTGTATCCACAGAAGGCGGACATACATCAACGCCTTGCACAACATTCCAAACTCCCTTTGACACAAGAATATGTTGCATCATGTCAGTCCACATTGGGTAATTATCCCCATCCAATTTATCCTCAATAGCAGCCATGGTGAGAGATTGCACCTGATGTGAAAACTACCTAGAAAGAGGAAAAACAAAGTAGAACCAACACATGATATATAGCACAACCAAAAGAGGACTGTAAGGGACCTGTTCTCCAAAAAATTATACTGACAAAAATTTTGCACAAAAGGACAAAATTGCTCGCGTATACTACCTGTAGTGGAAACCGGGGCCGAAATGAGTCCGAATGAAAATTTTGAGCAGACTGAGCTCGATAAGCTCACCCAAAGTATTGTTCGACCTATTGATGCTCACCAAAGCTCATCCAAATCAGAGAAAGTGAGCAGGCATTTGTTGGTGATGCTGGCAACTATGCCCAAAACGCAGCTTGCTCTTATACCAATTGTTGGAAATAGGGTTGCAGGGAAACACACACATCTTGAAGAAGGTGAAGAAGCTCAAGGCACACAACAAAGAGTATACTGCTTAGTTCACAATTGAAAGATAAGTTAGCCCTAGAATGATGGGCGTATATACAATGCACAAGGGAAGAAACCTCCTAGTGAGGGAAAAAATGCCTCGACGGTCCTAAGTGTGTTCACACACATCACTACCATATATATACGGTAACATTCATCTCCCTTGAGGACTCTACTACGCCAAGACAACTAAATGAGTACCAGCCTTTCCATCCTTGTCAAGCTTGCCTTTGCCTCTGTCCTTTAATGTGCTCTTGAATTTGCCTTTGGATTGACAATCCACAGACACACGGAGCCAGTTCCCCCATGAGGACTTCAAGAATGCCGAGGCTATTAATTGAGAATTGGTGGATGGCCTTTTCATAGCCGTGTGTTGGTTTTGGTTCTTCATTGATGGCGAGGCAATGTAGAACAACCTTCACAATTTAGCACAAGACTGGATTTTAAAATTGTCCAAGACTCAATGCTAGCTCTCATCACAACTGGGACAGCATCTCAAGACGACACCAAAATGCCTTACTTGGAAATAACATCTTAGAATACTTCCAAAGTGGGCAACGATAGTGTCTCAAGTCCCCTTGCCGGTCCTCAAGCTTCACCTAGTCACATCTCAAAACACAGTCCACCCTTTGGCGACTTTGTTGAACGTGCATTTCAAAATGACTCCTTTTTGTAGCCCTCTCCAAGTACCAATGTTGTCTAATTTTTTTTTTGTGGATTGGTCTATTCCAGTGTGCAGTAAATGCTGCCATTGAGCCCTTTTGCACCTGCGTTTTAAAATGCCTTGAAAGAAAACACTAATTTTCACGTGCATTTCAAAAAACAACGATAAAAGGAACAATTAGTCTTCCTGACATATGAACGCTTCTCCTCCCACAGTCAACAAGCCATGCACTTTGATACCATGTCAAAGTCAACGATACAGAAGCCCAGAGAGAGAGAGAGAGAGAGAGAGAGAGAGAGAGAGAGAGAGAGAGAGAGAGAGGGAGAGAGAGAGAGAGAGAGAGAGAGAGAGAGAGAGAGAGAGAGAGAGAGAGAGAGATGTTGTTGAACTAACCAACTAGGCAATGACAAAGATAATTATACAACAATGGGGGCTAGGTGTGCTTATATACTCCCCTCAAAACACACACACACACACACACACACACACAAAATAACATGAGGTCTTTCAAATGACTCTTCTATTAAAATTGACAAAAAGAAGCCGGGCTGATAAGTATTTTGGGATCCCCTCATCTACATCTCTATTAAACCACCCATTACATGATCACACAAACAGCTGTCACAGTAAAAGCAGGTGTTTGGACGCTCTGCTAAAGGCAAGATACGAGTCGCCAAGACTAACCCATACTCCTGGGTGCGTGGAGTACTGTTAAAATATCCTCTTAATAGATGACCATAACTACGATACAAAAAAATGTTATGAGGTGGAAGGAATTGGGCTAGCAGGTATAACCGCTCAGAAAAACCTGGCTTCAACGAATGTTCTATGAAATAATACTGTGGCCCTAGGCCCAGAGCCTCAGTTACCATCGCCAATCTGATATTGTTCCTAAAATTCTCACGACCCCAAAGGGTTACACGCGTCACTCGGTACTGATATGTCCACCATTTAGTCTGAGATACAGAGGTTCCTAATTGTGGAAATAAATGAAGTTCATAACGGAGTAAAGTCGCTCTCCGAGTAGATTCTCTTGACTGATAAAGATGAGCTGTTGCTATGGAAAAAACCAGTTCTTGACGGTCAGCCATATTAGGATAGATACCCTTGAGGAGAAAATAAGCTGGGTATAGTAACGCAGGAAAAGTTACTCCATACCAATACTATGGACTTTGTTGTGTAAAAATGTCATCTATCTTATAGAACCACCTTTTGACTTCAAAACAAAATTGGAAATAATAATTGATTACTTAAAATCACCGTCTTTGTGTAGAGTAACTCACACCGGTAAGATCAGGGCATGGATAATTTACCCTAGTGGAGTACTGTATGACATAAAAACTCAGTATAGATTCTGTAGCATGGATAACGGGTTGTGTATCATCAACCTGGGGGTTTGATACAATAATCACATAATGGATTTCGGACCGTATATCGACCATGTGAGCGGTGTTTTATCTGTTGCCAGGGTGTAACTGAGAAGAAGGGGACTGGACCTTGCATTTAAACTTAATAAAAATCTCAGCTTTATACACAATAGAGCTTTATACACAATAGTGTACTATGTAGCGTTTAAACTCTTCTCTCCATTTAGTAATCATGCTTCCTGCAGCACGCCACCGCATGTGGGCTAGGGTTTGGTTGGCATGAGACAGTAGTAGCGAATGTGGTGCGACACTATCTGGAGCATCCGGATCTCTAGCTGATGACAATCCCTGAGTTAATGGCCCGTATGGGCAACCTCGAGTGGCGGAAGCCTGTCCGATTCTGGCGTATAGTCTTCTGATGGACATCAACAGATATAAAAGCCTCTTAAAGGTGAGTATATATACTCACTTAGCATTGTGCTTTGTATTCACTTGTGTGAGCATTCTATACTGTGTGTGTTAGAAGCTATTTTACTACTGTATGCTCAACATTCCAAAAAAGAATGGGAAGGACATCGTGGAGGCGTCTCCGTCTCCTAATCTACAGGTCAAACAGAAAATACTTCTTGCTCTAGAGATTGGCAATTGTTATTATGAAGCTATGCTGAAAAAAGTTTTGAAAGGCTTTGAAAAACTAGTAATATAGATTTTTTTAAAGGAAAAATGTTCCGGAGACTGTTCTTACTGATTTATGGGAGAAATTTGAGCGGGAGTACATGACTGCTCTGGGACAGATGGGAAATTGTAATCCTCTTTGACTAATGGTGTTTGTTTTCGTTAAAAAAAGAAAGAAAAAAAACCTGGTTCTGGAAACTGACTCTTACTGGTTAGGGGAAGTAGTGTGAATGGCTCAGTTAAACTAAGAACTACCTAGTTTTTTTGAATGATGGTAGTAATATGTCTGGTTTCCATAAAAAGTGCTATAAAACTGGTTTTTTGAGGAAAAATCTGTAATTAAAAAAAAGAAAAATGGGGAGACTGCCAGGTATGAGGGAGTATGGCTGCTAAGAAAAGAGGATTGTATGGTACTTAAAGGAAAGGATTTGTATATATGGGTGATGATGTTATGTTCTGTTAAAAAGCTACTCAATAGATGTAATGTACTCTTGAAAGGGATACTGCAGATCGGAAAAAAAACCAGAAATTCACAAAAAATGAGCTGTAATGATCTTATAAGATTGAAAAGATATTTTGGTTTATTGTAACACTACATTGCTGAGGTCCTTTGAGTAAGAGGACATTCCTTAGACTGATTCACTTTCTTGTTCTGGTGCCTATTCTATTGAATCGGCTGAAGATTATTCTGAGGGCAGTTAATACAGGTTTCGGAAATGGTGTCCTGTCTTCTGATATTAGGTTGGTAGTAAGTGGTATCACATAACCACGTGTAGGAGTAAATATTGTTTTTGCAAATTGACTTAACCTTTTTTACCATATTACATCACCTACTAGTAAGATTGAATTGTTTTTTGGAGCAGATGCCTATCTCACTAAATCGGCTAAAAGTTTTTTTGTATTTACTAAGTACTAGCTTCTGATATGTTTCCCTTTCTCTGATTTTTTATAAAGCTAAGAGTGGCAACACATACCGGATTTTTTATAGAGCTAAGAGTGGCAACACATACCGGATTGATTGAAGCTGGTTTCAAATTTACTTGATCTTTTTTACATCACATACTATAACGTTTAGTGATAGTGTTTGGTGACTTATCATTACTTCAACATAGTGATTGAGTTTTGAAGGTCTTGGTTAGTTTGACCCTCGGCTATTCAATAAAATTTGCTTGTCATCATCTGCTGGCTTCCTAATTTGACTTAAGTATATATGAACTGATCTTTACCTACCATCTTGCAGTATATACAAAAAAGCTTCTAGAAGTTGGTTTTAAAGGTCTTGGTATTATAAGGAAAGTCATATATTTCCCTTTGACTGATCTTTGATGGTTAATCTTTTGTCGTATCTTTCTCGGACAAGGTTTGAGTTGGATCTAGGGACTGATTCATCTAGGGTTTTATGATATGAAAAACAGTTTATAACTGGCTTGGGCTACAGTATGTTAGACATGACATATTAAACATAGATATTTCTTGAGAAATAAAGTTTTTTTTCATTTTTTATTTTAAAAAAGGGGTGAGCTCAGGTTTATAAATTTGTTAATTCTTAGAAGTTTCTTTGAAGATATCTCAGGGTGCTTATAAAAGGGTTCTTGAAGTAGGATCTGTTCTAAAAGATTGTTTTTTTCTATACTTCAAACCACAAGGATGAGGTGGTCCTTAATAGAACTGTGATCTGGCTTGAGATTAACTATGCCTACCTCTATAGAGTGAAATTCTCTCCAGTCAGATTAAAAAAGAAGTTTTCTTTTTCCTAAAAACTTAAGTATAGCAAAGAAAGTTATTTTAAAAAGATATATATATATATATATATATATATATATATATATATATATATATATATATATATATATATATATATATATATATAAAATCGAGGAATAACCAGATACATAGCTGCTTTATGGGTTTTCACTTTCCTTTATCAGATTGGCAAAAATACCAAAGAAAGGTTTTTTCAAAAAAGAACAATATACTAGTTAAGAACTATGTGTTTTTTTTAAGGTGACATGGATAACAACTGGGATGCCCTACATCACCTGCGTACAGTCACGTGCTAACGAATAGTTTTCTTGTGGCTATGGGTGCAAGTGAGGGCTACCTTCCTTGATTAAAATGTCTAGTTCTTAATGAATGGTGGATCTCTTAGTGTGGCGCAAAATTTCCCAGACTTTGGGTTTATGGATTCTTGAGCTGTATTTTGTTATCTTCATTACCTTTGTACAAAATTTATTTTCAACTGCAAATAAATTATTGTGCAATGCCACTGTACTTTTCTAGAATTGTTAGTCTGTGAACAGTTAGTGTTCGTTTGCGTATATATATATATAGATTTAGAACTGCTACACACACACACACACACACACACACACACACACACACACACACACACACACACACACACACACACACACACACACACACACACACACACACACATGCTGCTAAACCAACCAACTAGGCAATGACAAAGATAATTATACAACAATGGGGGCTAGGTGTGCTTATATACTCCCCTCAACAAATTTCCCTACCCAAGACTTTGACAAATTAGTAAATTAAATACCTTAAGCAAAAAGAAATACTGGGAATCCATCGGGCCATTCACTTGAGATTCTATAACTTAGGTTAGTTCCAATATCCCGCTCCATGCCTATGTAAAGGCCCAACCATTGTACAAAACTTGATGATGTATTTTGAGTATTCTAGTCTTGTTGTGCATCATTGTACACTTGTATTGATTTTCTATGAACTGATTTAGGGGGCTGGATCAATCATGATTAAAGTACTAAATGCTGGAATTACGGTTGCAAGGAAAGACACATAGCTTGGAGAAGATGAAGGAAGCTCAAGGCACACAACAGAGAGTGTATTACTTAGTGTGAAATAGAAACATAGATAGCCCTAGAATGAATGGGCGTACATACAATGCACGGGGGGAAAAACCTCCTAAAGAGGGAAAAAATGCCTTAACGGTCCTAAGTGTGTTCATACACATCACTACCACATGTATATGGTAATAAATCCCCCCTGGAGTGATGCGGTGAAGGAGAGCTGACACATGAGTAAATGGAAGTGCCATTCACTGAGGACATGATCAGTCCACAAAGGGGAGTAAGCCCAAAGCTTTGTGGAAGCTTCAAACTTCTCACAAGACAATGCCTTTGTGAAAAGATCTGCAAGGTTTTCCTGTGTTGGTACATAAGCGAAGACGACCTCCCCTACTGTGAGCCTCTCCCTGACATAGTGGTAATGCACCTCAATGTGCTTTCAGCGAGCATGAAAAACTGGGTTCCTTGCAATTGCCAATGTGCTCAGTCTGTCAGTGTAGATAGTGTTGGCAGTGTCCTATCCAACTCCCAAATCAGCCATAAGGCATATGAGCCATACACACTCAACCTTGGCTGTGAAGACTGCCATGTACTCAGCCTCACAACTAAAATTTGCCACAGTAGGTTGCTTCTTGCTCAATCATGATATACATGAATTGCCAAGCATGAAACAAAAACCACTTGTGGACACTCACATGTCAAAACAGCTAGCCTAATCTGAGTCCGAAAAAGCATGTAAGTCTAGCGACAATGATCCCCCCTTGGGATAAAACAAGCCAAGATGTAAAGTGCCACTCAAGTAGCGGAAAATCCTCTTGACAGCCTGCCAATGCTTAGACCCTGGGCCAGACAAAAATTTGCTGACCTGTGAGATTGTAAATTGAATATCTGGCCTTGTGTTGCATACATAAATGAGGCATCCAACATCAGTTTGAAAAAGAGTGACATTAGTAGGATCACCAGCATCATGTAGACTCAATTTCAAACCTGTTTCCATGGGAGTGGCAATAGGTTTGCAATCCTCAAGTCCAAACTTACATAACAATGTCTTTATGTAACTTTTCTGACACAAGGCAATACCACCACCACACTACTTAAACTGTATACCCAAGTAATGATGCAACAATCCCAAATCTTTCATCTTGAAAGTAGCAATCAAATCAGCCTTAAATTTAGCAATATGTGCCCCATTGGGACTAGTGATCAACAAATCATCCACATAAAGAACAACAATGAGAAGTACATCGCCCTCATGCTTGACATACAATGTGCTTTCTATTGGACTATTACGAAAGCCTCGTTTGACCAAATGAGTGTCAGGTTTCTCATACCAAGCACAAGGAGGTTGATTCAACCCATACAAAGCCTTCTTACATCTGCACACTTTGTCCTCTTGTCCTTTCTTGACAAAACCGCGAGGCTGCATTACATAAACTTCCTCAAATATGTCACCATTCAAGAAAGCAGTAACAATATCTGTTTGATGTACAACACAACCAAAATGAGTTGCCAATGCACATAGAAAATGAACAGTAGTCATACAACAAGTGGGAGAAAAAGTTTCTTCATAATCTATGCCTTTTTGCTATGCATAGCCTTTTGCAACAAGTCAAGTCTTATGTCGATCAACCTCACCATCCGGCTTGCGTTTCAACTTGTAAACCCACTTTGTACCAATGGCCTTTTTGCCAGGGAGGAAATCACATAAAGTCCATGTGTCATTTTCTATAAGTGCATCATATTCTGATTGCATGGCAGCCATCCAATTTTTTGAATTCGGTTCTTCATCAAAAGATAGAGGTTCCTCAACATCATGTAAGCTAGACACATCCAAAGCATAACAATATGATGCATAAGATGCATGGCGAGAGCCTGAACAAGTATGACTAGACAAGGGTGCATCCAATTTATTTTCACACAATGTATGCACCAGCCATTTTGGCATACCTCTAGCCTGTTCATTTTCAACCCTTTCCTCATCAAGTACATCATGTACATCTACATCAGTAATAGGCTGATCTATAACATTTTCAAAAACCCCCATAGGTTGTACATTTACCTCATTGGAATCTACATTCATATTTCCACCACTGAAAAGAGGCAACAAAGTGCCATAAATGTCCTGTGAGCTTACATAACATGTCTCTAGTACATGACATCAAGGGCTGAATAGAATCTTCCACAAACACATCATCTCGCGAAACCAGAATACGCTTTGTTTGTGGATGATACAACCTGTAACATTTGCTTTCAGCACTATAACCAACAAAAATACATTTGACAACCTTATCATCCAAAATTTTTGTGCAGTGTTTGTGGCACCAAAGCATATGCCAAACAGCCAAAAACATGCATGTGCTCAATAGAAGGCTTTCTATTCTGCCATGCTTCATATGGAGTAATAGACTGCAAAGCTTTTGTAGGACACTTGTTTAGTACATAAGTGACACATATGATGGCCTTAAGCCAAAAAAAAATTTAAAGGTTGACTTTTGACCATACATTGTGTCATTTCCATAAGTGACCTGTTTTTCCTCTCAGCAACACCATTTTGCTGAGGTGTATAAGGCACTGTATATTGGTGTTTTATTCCATGACTAGCCAAAAATGCATTAAATTCATGAGACGTATACTCCCCCCTCGATCGGAATGGAGGGTGCCCATAGTACATTTCGAGACATTTTCAGCCATAGCCAAAAATTGTTTGAAGCATATAAAAACTTCGGACTTCGCATTAAGCGGAAATAACCATGCATGCCTGGAGTAATCATCAATGAAAGTCACAAAGTAAAGGTAATTTCCCAAGGACGGAGTTTGCATGGGCCCACAAACATCACTATGCACAAGATGCAACCTGCATGTGGCCCTAACTGAACCATCCTTTGGAAACTTTGAACGCTTCATTTTACCCAAAATACAGCCTCCACAAACATGTTTGACAGGTGCTTCAAGAGGTGGCAAAGAAGCCACCATATCAAATTTTTGCAAACGCAGCAAGCTGGTAAAATTCAGATGTCCAAAATGTGCATGCCACAATTTTGCATCTAAAACAACCCTTGAATCTGCAATTGCATTTGCAAAAGTTTTCCCACACTTGTCATACAAAGTGAGCTTATACAGCCCACGACACAAAAGGCCAGATGCAACAATTTCATCACCAAGAGATCATGAATTGTACATCTGTCATCCACAAATTTTTCTACAAGTCCAAGTCTAGCAAGTGCAGATACAGACAAAAGATTCTTCTTGATCCCAGGTACATAAAGTGCATAAACAAGTGTGAAAGAACTACCATTTGCAGTAGTAAGCACAATCTTTCCAACTCCTTGAACCAGATAAGAGACATTGTTGGCACAAGTGACTAAATTCCCATGAGGGACAGACTCGAGAGAGGTGAACAATTCACGATGTGAGGTAATGTGCTTTGTAGCACCACTGTCGAAATACCACACATGTGAATGTGCAGCAGCAACTGACATGCATGCATCATCAACAACTGGATTTTAAGTGCACTGTGCACTAAATGCCCATTTTGCATCAACATCAACATCACAGTCTCCTTTCATAGAAGACTCAACAATGGCTGCATTTGTAGTGGAAGCAGCATTTGCAGTGGAACCACCCTCTTTCTTCTTTGCCTCTTTGGCCTTCAACTTAGGACACTGCTTGATCAAGTGATCATTAGCTTTACAATAATGGAAACACATCTTCTTTTTGCCCTTATCACCAAAATTTCCAGAGGAATTTCTGCAAGCAGAAGCATTAGGAACATGTGATTTTCCACTCGCACAAGAACCATAAGAAGTGGCTGCATTGTTGTTAGCACACTTCCTTTGAGCATCAATAAAAGCCTGTTCAACTACATGCTGTCTAGTCTTGCTTTTTTTGGAAAGCGACTCTTGCAATAGCAATGTGCATAATGCATCAAACTTCACAACTTCAAGATTTCCTTGGGTCATAAGTCTCCAAGTACTAGAAAAAGTCTTGTAAGAATCTAGTAAGGCATCAGGAAAAGTCTGCACAAGGGAGCTGTCTGAAATGAATTCACCTACAGAAATAAGTTGCTCATTGAAAGTGACCATATCATCTTCCTCATGCATAATCTTTGACTACAGCTCTTTACGCAGCAATGCAATTTGTGCCTCGTTGCGACTTGCATAAAGACCAACCAAAATATCCCAAGCCTGTTTAGAAGATTTTGTTGAACAAATGTGAGGATTAATGGTGCGATTCATAGACAATGCAATCAACACATGAGTGTGCGCATCCTTTACATCTTAACGAGCTTGTTCTACCATAGGCAAAACAACTCTAATAGCAGCAATCCTTGTAGCAAGACCTGCAGCATCCTCAACATCGCCTACATCCTCAGAACCAAGACGTACATCAATGCCCTGCACAATATTCCAGACGCCCTTTGACACAAGAACATGTTGCATCATGTAAGCCCACATAGGGTAATTGTCCCCATCCAATCTGTCCTCAGCTGCAGCAAACATCTTGAACACATCTGTGTTGTTGTCGGCCATTGTGAATGACTGCACCTGATGTGAAAATTGCCTAAAAAGAGGAGAAATGAAGCTGGAACAACACGTTCTAAATAGAACAAACCATAGAGGACTGTAAGGGACCTGTTATGAAAAAAATAGCACTGACAAAAATCTACACAAAATGACAAAATAGCATGTGCAGCACTGTATATAGTGGAAACGGAGGCCAAAATGAGCCTGAATAAAAAATCTAAGCAAGCTATTTCATCAAAAATGTTTTTCAAACTACGAACGCTCGCCAAAGCTCACTGAAATCGGAGAAAGTGAGTAGGCATGTGCTGGAACTGCTGGCGACTAAGCCTGAGAGGACACAACCTGCTCTGATACTAATTGTTGGAATTAGGGTTAAAAGGAAATGCACACAGCTTGGAGAAGACGAAGGAAGCTCAAGGCACACAACGGAGAGTGTATTACTTAGTGTACAATGGAAAGATAGATAGCCCTAGAATGAATGGGCGTATATACGATGCACGGGGGAAAAAACCTCCTAAAGAGGGAAAAAATGCATCGGCGGTCCTAAGTGTGTTCGCACACATCACTACCACATGCATATAATAACACTAAAATTGTTACACTTAGCTACCCTCCATAACACCATTTTTTCCCCACCAAGAAATTTTTAGTTAAATCAATGTATGCATGCCATCATTCCAAGGCTTGGTCTTTGTTCTTGAATCCACGCTAGACTACTTTATGTCATGTAATGTAGAGCTTCTCCTACTCTAGCCATGCAAGAATTCCTAGAGCCTTAAGTACATAGTATAAGAAAATACTACATTAGAGCCATACTCTTCTTTTGAATTCTTCCAAAGATCAAGATTGAGGCCTTACACAAGTAATCCTCCATTGATTTGAAAATAGTGTAACAAAGGAAAAGACGATATAAATACATAGGAATTCGAATAGTCATGGGTAGTAAAGGTGGAGCAGTTTAGCAAAGGGAAAAACAATATAAATACATAGGGATCTGAATAGTCATGGGTAGTAAAGGTGCAGTCAGTTTAGTAAAGACAAAGACATTTCAAATCCATAGGGATCCAAATAGACTTTCATTCTTTGGGTACAAATATCCTCATTTCAAGTTCATTTAAACCATTGTTTGGAACCAAGATCACACATAGCTAGGTCAAAATGTTGATAGTTTTGTGATCAAAACATAAATTTTGAAGCCATTTTAAAGTCCTTGCCAAAGTGGTATCCTTCACACTTTCAATTTTGTCCTCTCCTCTTGCTCACAAACGCTACCTATTTGTGAGCAGAATAGGCAGAGTGTGAAGATGCTTGCATTTGTGGAGGGTAGATACCCTAAGGCTGTACCTTCTACAAAGAAATTGGCATTGCCAAGATGATTTTCACAAGGGCGTACTTCTATTGCTGCTACCATGGTTATAGAAGTCGACTATACAATTGGAAGGACTCAATTTAACAACATTCTGATGTAGAACGAGATAACATCACAATCACATGAAAGCAAAAACAACAGGTCTAGTGACTTAAGAAGAGGAAAATGTTTACATGGGATAGAGTATGTAACTTGGAATATAGCAACCTCAAGCACCACCAACAATCTCTAATGGAGACAATGATGGTGAGATGGTTGTTGAGAAATCTGAAACCCACGAAACAATGTGGGAAATTCAAAGAGTCCCACAAAGTAGTAGAGTACAATGCCAAGTATGGTTGGATGGGCAAGCTAAAAAATACAAGAAGAATATTTAAAATATGGGTATTGGCATTGCAACTCTATCATTTTGGGGTATTAGAACTTGGGAAAATGGAAATAAGGGGGGGCACGGACGTAGGGCAAAAACCTTATTCCTCATCTGTGAGCTTACACTAACGGATAAATACGATGTGGTTCACATCCAATCCAAAGATAGGCAAAAAGATGTAGTAAATATATTTGTCACATGCAAGATATGTTTGTCCTTGTGTTTCTCGATTTGTAAAGTCTTTGCATGTACATTGTGGGTTTGTTGTAATGTGCACTTCATACATCTTGTCACGTACTTGCAAATTAGAAGTGCCCACCATAAATCTCTCATCATGATTTTTTTTTAATAACAACATGGCCCTCAATCTTTTCCTCCATAGATATCACAGAGTACAACAACAGAAACACATGGACGATACCATACACTTGAAAATTCAATCACCAACTGCTTTTGAACTGTAAATACTCTTCCTTCCAACATTTTTAACACACCTAATGTCAAATTTATCCCTTTCTCCACTGGCCTATGTTTGACACTCTCCCAGACATTGAGTAATTGTATTGCATATTTTCCACATGGCTTTCACACTGTCAATGCAAAACTAGTTCACTCTCCTCAGACATTTAGTAATTGTATCATAGATTTTCCACGTGTGGTTCATGTTATCATTGCAAAAATGAGTGTTACACACTATGGGCTACACAAGATTTAGTGATTCAATAGAGGACATTGTAGGATTGATCAATGAATGTTTCACTTTGTTATTGTCAAAAATATATTATACAAAGAGTATATGCATGTTTGTGATTATGACTATACAGATAGCTTGTGACATCATTTGCTTACTTGAGGACATACCTCTTTCACATGAGATACCATAGCTACAACCATCTTTCAGCAATTTGAAGGCAATCACATAAGGCAAAAACTAGTACTTACAATAGTCAAGGTGTACATTGAAATATATTATTAAGCATAGTACATCCATCTTTGTGATAGTGACAATAAAGCTAACTTTTGATATCATATACTTCCTTGAGGACATACCTCTTGCCACATGAGATACCATAGTTACAACCATATTTCAGCAATCTGAAGGCAATCACATGAGGCAAAAACTAGTACTTCCAATAGTTGATGTGTACATTAAAATATCAACTATAAGGAATTGTGTTTGGCCAAAGTATTATGATTGTTCTCCGTACGCATAGGACATTCAATAGCGCTTTGGATTTTCTACACATATCATCAACAACCAATGCATCATTAATGGCACAAAATGTAGGAATTGGAGTTGCATGAGCTTACATTTCAACGACCCATACATGTTCAAGGAGAATGAAATAATGTTCACTCACATGCTAAGAGAGTGAAAGAACGCTTTTAAATATTATTGACATTCAAACTTTGTTTCAAAGTTCATTGTCTAGAAAAGTTTGGATGTGATGTGTTTGCAATTTAAAATGGGGATTCTTGGACGTAGTGTGGTCTATAGTTCAGGTTTTTGTGATGCAACTGATGCTCACAATGAAATTCTTCTAAGGTAAAAATTTGGTTGTAGCATAACCCAGTATCCCAATCGGTGTTGAGTTGTCCATGGTAGCTTCTTCATTGACTTGGTCTTCCTACATATGTCTACTATGAGTTATCGAGAGGGTGTAAAGTTATAACATCTCAAGTGAATGGCCCAATGGGATCCGAATATTTATTTTGGCTTTAGATATTTATTTTACTTATTTTTCAAAGTCTTCGGTAGAGAAATTTTTTGAGGTGAGTATATAAGCACACCTAGCCCCTGTTGTATAATTATTTATTTCATTGGCGAAGTTGGTTGGTTCAAGAGAATATATATCTCTCTCTCTTTCGTGCATTCTCTCCCTTGGCTCTACGCTTCCACGTTGTCAACTTTGACAGGGTCATGGGATGCAAGTGCGGTTTCAGTTGGCAACCCATGAGTGAGAATGCCTTTGACACCTACATTTGGCTAAGGGCATCTTGATTGATGCCATGGGCTAAGGGATAAACATGCACGGGTGGTGTGGTTTCTCTTAGAATCTCTACTTACTAGCATTGATATGAGGTGGTAGTTGTCGTGGCATGAGATGACGCCCATGGTGTACCGTTGTCATTGTGACGAGAGTATGTCCAAGTTGGCCCAGCAGAATACTATGGAATTCTTGTTTTGCGATGGTGTGAGATGATGTAACATTTGGCACCATTGTTTGTTGTTTGAGGAATACACCTGGGTTGGCTCAAAAAATTACTTGCTGAGAGGCTTGGGATGCTGAGGAATGGCAAGGGTTTTTATGAATAATGTACATATACATTTTTCCTAATTGTGCAAGTCAAATTTCTAAGGGAAATCTATTTCAAGAGTGTCTTGCAGAAAATTGATTTACTCCTTTGTTTTTAAAAGAATGTCTTTAATACTATTTAAAAGGCTGATGGAATGAACATGTGAAATAAACTAATAAGTAACTTGAATTTTTTCAAATTGTGGTAGTAATTAGAAAACAAAAAAGAAAAGTGGCATGAGTACAGTGTGGAAAGTGGGAGATAAAGCCACGATAGTAGCATTCTATGGACGGGTGGACCCAATCAGTCGAGTAACTTCTCAACAATTTTTTTCTTTTTGTTAGCCTAATTGGAGTTATGCCTTAGGGATCATTGAAACTTGATGTGGCTGTGCCTTTGAAGCTATGCAAAAAAAATCGTCAAGGTTAGCTTCCCTAGAGTATGTGCTTTCCAGGTTGACTTCTATTTAGATGTGTAACATTGTATACTACAGTGAAGTTCCACAATCACTGACTCTTGTTTGAGGATGTGCAAGGTTGAGACTCACAAACCTATGGTGTCTATGTAGAGTTTGGAAGTAGAACATTACTGTTGGGTTATTTTTTCCTTAGCTTCTGCAATGCAAGATGAGACCACAGCTCTTCACTGGTGGTTCATGCCTAAAGCTACAAATGTAGCAAGGAGATGTCCATTGATTCTCTCTTAGTCTATGGAAATAGGGTTGGAGACTTATCAAAGATACCCCATACTTCATATTGATTGGGTGTGGACCTCACACTTTCCACATGCATGGGATTTTCTCCCCTTGAAAGAAGAGGTAACAATAAGCATCATTCTTTGAGAAATTTTCATCATCAATAAAAGGACTAAAACTAGAAGTGGGTAACATGGTTACCTTCTTCATTTTCTTGAGAAGCTTGTTTATCTTGATGCAAGCTATCGATGGAATCCTCAAGCTTTGGTATAGGCTCATTTTCTTTGAGAACCATGACTAGTTGAACATAGTCCTTGCTATTCCTAAGAGTTTTTAGTAGTACAACAACATTGTCATCCTCAATAACATTGCATTCCAAGCAGAGAAATTGTGTTGAAAATAGACCTTAACAACCTGTTGACAAGGCCAAGTATCTCCTCTTCATTTTTGCAACATCAAGGCAAAGAAATACATATTTGAAAAAAATTTAGCCTTTTATCACATAGTATTTCATCCCTTTCTAAAGAATAATATGTTAATGTAGCATCATCCAAATGAATTTTTTAATAAATTTTCTCAAAGCTAGGTCAAATCATTTTGGAGAAGGCTCAAAGTTCTTTCAAAAATCCTCTTTAGGTATGGAATATATGTATATCATACTCAAATTTATAGTTTAATACAAAAAACACAATTTTAGAAAAATAAAATTTTAAATTTTTGACGCTTAAGCTTTTAAATGATTCTTAAATTCTTCTTGGTGTCTTGAAGTAAGGATCAAGAAGTTTTACAAAATTTTTACATCATATATAAACCTTATGGACAAATTATGAGAATCTTGTCAACCATTATAGTGGCATCAACCACTTTTATACTAGTGTTAATTAATGTCACTTTATCATAATCAATTTGTAGCAACTTATAAGGGCAAAGAGTGCAAGGTTCACCTTATGTAGCACAAAGCACTGATGACCTTGAGATTTTGGAAGAGGTTTGGGGACTAACAAGTGAAAGTTTGGCCCAAAGTAGTGAGGGAGTTAATTTCTTTTATACATGGAAAAGGGCTCCACAAACTAGTGACCCATCAAAAATCCACAATCTCTAGAAAATCAAGAGAAATTGTGAATGGGTTTGGTTATGGCGAAAACGCAAATGAACCACTCATGATATAGTTAATGTGTTAATGAAAAGAGATAAGGGAGAGAGATTGAAATGAATCAAAATAAAAAATCATAAGTAGAATGATAACAATCTAGATGCAAATGATGAGTACAAAGTGGGTTCCAATGATGGGTTGGATACAAAGTGTGTAGATAGGGCCTCTTTTATAGAGTAGAGAGAGAGCATGTAGTGGCATAAGCGATGATGTCAGAGATGTAGTCTTCCAAAGTAGAGGGGGTTTCCACTAGTTGGTGGTGAGGATGTGTCACACACCCCAACAAGCCTTCTTCTGTGTGTGTGTGTCATAATAGCACCCAGATAGTACAAAGTATCCTCCCCTAGAGAATTTAATAGCAGGGAGTAGGAACAAACACCTTTCCCTAGAGAAGTTAACAGTAGGGTATAGGCCAAAATACACCTCCCCCACAAAATGGTAGGAAACTAGGTGGTAGGTCAACAAATGATGCTTTCTTCAATGTACAAGGTCCAAGGTGAATGCCTACTTCAAATCTTCAAAACAATTTTGTCTTTGTGTTTTGTTGCCAATGTCGGCTTCAAAGTTTTTTTTTTGTCATTGTTGATGCTTCTCCTCCCCTCAAAGCTGTGTCCAAAGTTGTCAAAGTAATTGAATGTTAATGATGACATGGCATACAAAACAAATTGCCGATAACGATAAATTTTGTCTTAGTCTTTGTTCTGTCTTCTTATGTTTGTTGAACTCCATGGATTGATCCAGTAGCCCCATGTGTGCAGCTAGGTGCAAATGCCAAAAGCATTTCATACAAATCAAGTGGAGCTTTGAAGCTCATGCACCAAATGTTACCAAGGACTCCTTGGCAGTGTCTCGCCCTTAGAAAATATTCTTCTTTTTCTTCAAAAAACTTTACATCCATTTTGTTGTGGTGCTGTATAAGATCATCTCTTGTATTTATCAATTTCAATAGTGTGTGCTTCTTATCGGAGTTTCTTATAGGAAATGTGTTGTAAACTGTGACAAAGTGATGTGCCATGTTTTTTGTTTTTGTCTTTGGTTTGAAGCTGTCTCTAAATATTTTGATGAGCTTTGCCTAGTTGAGAACAACTTTGAGTTGCAAAGGCAAGGTGTACTCAATTGTGTGACGAGCCTTTTAAAAAAGGAAAATTACAAAACCTTTAAAAAAATCAAAACCAACATTCCCAACCAGAGGCAACATAGGTCAACTTCATCAATGAACTACAAGAATAGGACAACCTTGAAATCAATAGGCTATCTCAATCCCCTAAGAACTCAATTGATATTTTGATTACCCAGGCAGAGGAAGCCTAACATCACCTCACCTTGGTATAAAGCCTAAGAGGAAGATATAAAAGAGAATTGATCCCAACAGAACCTCTATCTCTTATGTCAAACCCCCTAAAACTAATAGAAAATGAGTACAACCATTTTTGGTTTTTACTTGAATTGCAGAGGATTTTTTGATCTTGTCAGAGCAGTTAGCATCAAAAGATGGATTTTTGACTTGAGTCTGCAGGTTTTTGGTTTTACTTTGGATAACAACCTGCTCAAACTCAGTAGACAACACAAATGGGTTTATACTAACCACAAAGTAGGTAGAGGGGGAGTTGCTATAGGTATTCACACTAAGCATGAAAAGTTAATTTTTGAAGTTCAAAGAGGGATTAAACACAACTGGTTTTTGTTTCCTTAAAAGAACCTTTTCACTACAATGTATTCAGCCTTTATTCTTCCTGCTCCATCTTAGAAATAGCTAAATTATGGGAGGAATTAGCTTCTCTTACAATTCCCCTCTTGATTCTTGGAGACTTTAATATGGTCATTGCATTGAATGATAGGTATAAAGCGCTTGGATAGGTCATTCAAGGCTGTGAAAAACAAAGTTGGGATCATATTACAGACAAGTTGACTTTAGTGGATTCATCACAAGAAACTAGATTCACATGGGCCAATAATCAACATGGTTCCTACTTCAGATCTGCAAGGATGGATATATTATACAAGTCAACCAATCTCCTACATTCTCATTGGCTGGTGAGTTTCAAATTTGATTCTTCACTTTTGTTATCTGATCATAAACCTCTGGTTTTGAACTGCATAAAGACGAAAAAATGTTCAAAGCTGGCTAGCCTCACCTTGACAATTCTTTGTTTAAGATTACTTCAGTAAAGTTTGCAGTCAAACAAACTTTGAGGAATATTTCAATAATCAAAATAATGTCTTTCCATCTTGGGAGTATGCAATCAAGAACACTCAAAAGAGTCTTACATTGTTTAGAGAAAAGGCTAAGGAAACTAGTAAGAGAATGATGATATCTAAGAAAATTTCTCTTCTTGAATCTAACCCCAGTACTGATAGGTCATCCCTTGAGCTTTTAGCCTTGAAAGACCAGCTTAGAAAGGAGGAGCTCCTTAAAGCTCAATGTACCCTTGCTTGGACTAGGGAATTTTGGGTTGGCAAAATTGATAAACCTAATTTTGAAATTTATGTTTTAATTTAAAAAAAGTCCAAAGACTTTATTTCTCTATTGTCTGACAATAATGGCAATCACGCTACCTCTCAGAAAGAAAATTGGTATAACAAAGGCTTATTTTTCCAATATTTTTTTTGCATTTTCCCAAAGAAATAAAATCATCACAGATGCTAGAGAAAAAATAGCTCAAATGAGCAAAAACCAGTGTCGACAAATGTGGCCAAACTACTAGACCTCCCACTTACAGAAGGGGAAATCAAAGAAACTATTGGAAAGCTAAAACCTGGAAAATCTCTTGGTTTAGATGGAGTGCCTAATGAGTTCTATAGCTTGTATCAAGACTTCCTTTCTCCTTACCTATTGAGGATCTAGTAAGAAGCCCTAACCAAAGGAGATCTCTCCCCTTTCATTAATGCTGGTGTAGTGAAGCTAATTGTGTCTAAATTCTACCTATAAGATATTTGCCCTTTTCTTAGCCAGGAGACTCAGCCCTTTGATGGATCAGTTTATCTTAAAAGAGCAAAAGGGTGTTATTAAAGGAAGATTTATTCTTGATGCCATAATAACTTTATGGAAAAGGATGGAGTATGTAGAGGAGTCTGATCAGGACTACATCTTTTTCAACATTGATTTTGATAAAGCATATATAGAATAGAATGGGAGTTCATCTTGCAGAGTCTCTTTGATATGGGTTGTGGAAAAATGTTTATCATATCTGTTCAGATTTTGTTTGATAATTCTTCATCTAGAGTTTCAATCAGTGGTTCTCTCAGAGACACTATACCCCTTCATAAATCTATCAGGCAGGGCTGTCCCCTTTCACCGTTGCTTTATGCCATAGAATCAGATGCATTGGGATGGCTTATTAAGGATACACTGAGTCAGGGTAATTTGTAGAGATAGTGGACATTCCAGGATCTAAAAACCAATTGTGCTTACAATAATTTTGATGATGACACCAATGCCATGGTAAAAAGTAATCAATAGTTAGTGGAGAGTTTCTTGAGCTATCTAAACACTTTTTGTAATGCTAGCAGATTTGTCATTAATCATGAGAAAATTGGTTTCAAGTCTTCCAAGGACCCTTGTCCAAGCATAATAACTCAATCAGGCTGTAAAAAAATAGAGGATGGACACATATACAGGCTCCTTGGAACCAATGGGTTTCAAGGTATATTTCAACCAGAGATGGGAATGGGTTTTGGAGAAATTTAGGAAAAAAATTTATTGTGTTGGCAAAATTATCAACCCAATTTTGTCAACAAGGGTGTTTGTGCTTAATCACTATTTGCTTTCTTATCTTGTTTGTTTTATGTCATGTTGGTCTCTAGCAAAGTATCAACTCAACAAAGTTTATTCACTTGCTAGAAGGATTCTATGGGGGGGATCATATGAAATAAACAGAATTCCAAAAGTGGCCTAGCAACTTTTTGTTGCAGCCCTAAGGAGCAAGGGAGATTAGGCATTCTTAACATTCAGCAGCTCTCCATCAAACTGTCTAGTAAATGGATTTCAAGAGCTATAGATTCCAATGATTTTAGGGATATCTTACTCAAAAGGAACACCCACACCTTTTATGTCAAAGGAAATAAAAGGATATAGAGCCTCGACATGGTTATCATTTTATGAGCTTTTAACTTCTAATGTTAACTTTGACCCAAAAGGATCTATCTTGTCATGTAGTTTTTGGATCTTGGAACCTTTAGAAGTAGAGTTGGAACCCTCTTGCCCACTGGCTTTTCTCTAATCAGTTCCTAATGAGAGAATCCATATGGTTCAACACCCTTGGAGTTAAGGGTACCCAAGAGCTATCTAGAAGAACCCATAAATGTTTCCTATGTTTGGAAGATCTTTCTCCCCATCCAACCTACCCCTTGCGATCAGTTTCAAAGTTGTCATGAAGGAGTTTTTGAGTCATGTAGCAAAGATTTTAGAATTTGATGTAAAAAGTTTGCAAAAGTTGCTCCGCTGGAAGGTGGAGAGTCAATCCTTTCTATTCATGATGCCTTTAGAATGCTTCTCATTCAAAATTTCATGTCCTTATTTGAATGAGCTGTAATTTTCCCTTTTTGGATGCCCCTTTCCTTCCCAAGGGAAACCTTGTAACCTTTTTCTCATTTAAATACATTATTCTTCTTTCAAAAAGAAAATAGCACCAGTAAAAATAGTTGCGACTCATAAGATGCTTGCACGTCGACATATAGGAAGTAGCCATTGACAGGGAGGCTTGTGCAAGGTGGCACTCACTGACAGTGTGGCGAGGCCATGGGTCTTGGGATATAGCAATGGTAGGTAGAGTATGATACCGCTATTGTGTGCATGTCGTAAATCAGGAGCACACATCAAATGCACCATAACGGCACAACACTCAGAGGCAATGGCCGGTGTGGGTAGTTAAACTATAGGAATTACTAAGCCATAAAAAGACAATACTATGTCCTCAAAGGTTGAGCAATGAGCATTGGCTAATGGTTGCCAATAGTGAAGTGCTCGACTATTGAATGCAAAATCCTACCACGTATGTTGACATTCTCACGATCAATTCCAATTAGTTGGTCAGACCCGTGTTGAGCTGATGTGATAGACTACCCGATTTGTGTGTATTGTTCTCTCTAAAATTGACAGTAATGATATAGCAAGTTGCAGGTGCATGTGCTGGCGAGTATGCACTCTGTTTGATTTGACTTTCTGCCTTGCTTGTGCGTCCTTGATCTTCAAGCACACAGTGCTCAACCCCTTCTACAGAAAACTCTAGAGAAAACTTTAATGTGCAATCCACCTCCAAATCAAGAGTTTGATAGCTATAATAGAAGCTCTTCCCGAGTAGCCTTATCTTCTCAAAGACTAAGCTTGATTAGCAAGATGAATTAACTCTAATGCACCTAACTTGGCTCAAAGCTGAGCTTTATTAGCATGAAATGAGGATTATTAAATAAATAAACACACTAATTAAATTAGCTACTAATGCCCAATTTATGAGGTTATTAGAGAAAGCTAAATGCAAAATGCAGAATTAAGTGCTAATGTAATAGGGATTAATAGGCTCAGGTGTGAACCATCGGCTTTGATACCACATGAAAAGGATTGGTTATGGTAGAAATGCAAGTGAACCATTCATAATGTAGTTAGTGTGCTAATGACAACAGATCACGAAGAGATATTGACAATAATGGAAATAACAAATCATAAGGCGATGGAAAACAACTAGTTGCAATTGATAAGTACAAAGTGGGTTCAAATGATGCGGTTATCCTTGGATACAAAGTGTGTAGCTTGGGCTTCTTTCAAAAAGTAGAGAGGGAGCATATAGTGGCATAAGTGATGATGTTATAGATGTAGGCGTCCAAAGTAGAGGGGGTTTCCACTCGTTGGTGGTGCAAATGTGTCACACAGCCCAACAAATTGGGCTTCTTGTCGGTTTATTTGTCACTTGATGTGATAGGATGACGTAGCTTAACCTATTGCACAAGTTCTTAGTTGATGGTTGACATGGTTTTGGCTTGTACAAGTCATTGTGAGCTCCTCAAGTCAAGGGACTACCTTTTCCTATATCGTAAGCACTAATTTTGGGCATAATGAATCTTGAGACGATATTATAATTGTAGTGAGTACTATTTCAAAGAATATTATTGCATACCATTGGGATATCATGAAAATTCCTAATGATCGAGAATCATATTCAATATACGACATAATGGGATTGATGACATACTAACCACCACTAGGCTTTGATATCAGTTGCTTGCAATATGTGGGGGATAAATTAGGAGGGTTTTCATTTGAACTAATAATGATTTGATAAGTACTTAACCACTTAATAAAGACTCTAATAAATGAAACCATAACAAAGACAAAATACGTGCAAAAATTATCATTAATTAACTCAACATCACCAATACAATAGCTCTCTTTTAGAGTGTACAAAAATTATCATTAATTAACTCAACATCACCAATACAATAGCTCTCTTTTAGAGTGTACAGATGGATGCCTTTTATAGTCAAGAATGGAGAGCTAGGGAATACATTTATTATATGATTCTTGCACCAAAAAGTAGAGAAAATTTGGAGATATGAACTAAGGGTTTGGTTTCTTTTTCCATGAGTATTGCAAGTGACAATGACTATACATGTAACTTCTACCAATGGCAAAGAAGTCCACACATCACTACATGTGACATATACATGACCATGACTAAAGAAAATACACATGGGAAGGACCAACGAGTCCTCATCATAACAAAAACTACTTGATTCTATGGAAATTTGTAATGATTTACCAAAGAAAACGTTTAATGAAGCAAATAAAAGTTAAGAGATCGACACATACCAAGGGTCAAACTCCATTTATACTGGAAAAGAAACTTTCTTCGACTCTAAAAACACATTGGCAAAATATAACTTATTTAGTAATTTGCAGAATAATATACCTTGTAACCAAGCAACATCCACTAACCTTGTGTATCTTGTATAATAGAGATTTCACAATACATTTATCGGAAGAACATTTCAAAAGTATACCGAGATTCATCTAAAAGAAAGGATAAGAATAGTGTAAGTGTATGTTTCCATGTTTCCTACTTACACAACATTATTTTTGTTGCTACTAAGTGGCCTTGCAAAATAGTCTTACTTTCTTTGAAATTTCTAGACCGAATTAAAATGAGATTGTGATTGTGTACACACACACACACACACACACACACACACACACACACACACACAGAGAGAGAGAGAGAGAGAGAGAGAGAGAGAGAGAGAGAGAGAGAGAGACTTGTTGTCTCTACAAGATCTTTTTAAAACCAAGAATGGCCTATTTGTTTAGAACAAAAGTTGTCTACCTTCTCGGTGAGCACAGTGTCTACTCGGCATTGACTTTGACACAACAATGCCTGACTCTGGCATCGATTTTCCCACACGTAGACATGTTTTTTTTCTCTCTCCCTCTTTATTGGTTTGCATATAGACATGCTCTCTAGATTGTAGAGGGCGAGACGAGCTTTCCGTTAGTGGGAGGTAGAGCGAGCTCTAGATCTTGGCAACCATATGTTCCATGATTATATGTATACCTCATGTGGTTTCAAGAATTATTTTTCTTTGATTTTTAGCATAGCTGTGTTTGCCTAGAGGTACAAGTGATTTTCTATGATCTTTAGTATCTCCATGTCGGCTTACAATACGAGTGGAGTTATACGTTTCCCTTTGTAGAAAATTTTGTGCGATCACAGATGTCTTGAGATCTCCATGCATTTTGAGAGCAGACTTGCATTTTCATATATGGTTTTCTTATGGTTGTGATGTCTCTTCAACCACCATAATTTTGTGTCTATTCTATAAGCATTTCTACCGTAGATGGCATTCTTTTCATATGTAAAAAGATGAGAAGGTCTATAAGAATGAGATAAGGATGTCCAACTTTTATGTGCTCTGATGTTTAACCACATATAATGTGCAATTTTTTGCATGGGTGCTTCATTTGTTTAAAAAAGAAACAAATATACATATTATGGTGGTTAGGTAGCACAATCCTCTAATTTTGTAATAAACAATGTTGGGAAAATAAGAACAAGGGACACCTTTATAGAAATGTCTTCCAATAGTGTCCAACACATAGAATAAAATACAAAAACCACATCAAAAGAACCTCCTAGAACACTCAACAAAAATTATGTGGTCCTTTGTAAATTTACAACCACACTCCTACCCAAAAGATCACATGGAAACTAGGAAGCACCTACCCTAGCATAGAATTATAGCACACACTAGGCCAATGCACTTAAGGAAAAGAGCTTCACCCTTAACCAATCTCCTCTTTAAATCCATGATTTCAAAGTGTATATACAGTACCACAAAACATGTAAGCTTTCACAACTTACTCTACATCAGACGCCTACAGGTGCCATATCATGTATCCAAAGAGAAGCAGACTGTATCTTCTAAGCCACAAGTTCCAAAGGTCTGCTTTAAAGCTTCAAAAATTCTCCGCATTTTTTGCACCAAAATTGTTTTAAACGCCAAATTTTGGATCTATGAACCACTAAGTGCAAAATTCCCGGGGGGAAGGGGGGGAGGCTTCATAATTATGTGACTATCAAGCGCATGAGTGCAACAGAAGGGGTTATTAAATTTTATTTTTCTCATATTTTCACACGCAGAAGGATATCATACAATGGCATTGGTAAAAAACATTTACAGATTGAATAGATTGAGGGTGTGTTTTATTTGTCAAAAATTCACATATAAGGATTTTTAAAAATATTTGTCCTTGAATGCACACGATATACACATTTTATGCATAGTCACACCCTCGAGGTAAAATTGACATGAAAATAATGCTACCATAGCAATAACCTAGCCCCTACTTTCTTACAAGTCACATCTCACTTATATACAAGACACACCTCAAAACCATACATACATGCACCAACATAACCCCACTAGCTCACACGACATAGGTGACTTGCCTTGTACATATATGAACCTAATACAGCAAGCTCAGAATCTCACAAAACAAAAGTATAATCACTCTCACATAACTTTATACCATATCCATATGTAAAAATTTACAAAAAATGGAGTGCTCACAACACGTGCAACATAGTTTGCCAAGCCTACGAGAGCATTCATGCTTAGGAGTAGCAAAAGACTCCATTCCATTTGGATTAAAAAAATGCCATATTACATAAGATCAAGCCTCATGAAGAGGAATCAGCCATGGACATCCTTCCAATATCAAATCACATGCCATGTGTAGCATCTAATTCCCTCTCAAGCATAAAGCATTCTCCACAAAAGTCACATAGAGTGATCGTTTCATTTCCATAACATGCAAGTAAGATTGTAATTTTTTTTTCACAATCTCATCAACTTTTCTCTCGTCCATTTTCATGCATTCATGCATATTTGCCTCATGCTTTATGCTCTTTATATGGAAAATATCTACCACATCTATGTTATTCTCTTTGCATACCTTTCGTCCTTTAGAAAGGGAATTAAGAGAATCATCAATCATCTTCATCATGAGAGATGAAAAATACTTCTTCTTGGTTGTACACAACCTCAAGAAATTTAGACTTTTCCTCATTGATGAAGACATGGATACTTATTTCATCACATATGCAATCAAACGAATCCTCTTGGATAAGCTCCTTATTAACAAGGTTCACAACATGCTCTATAGAATCATCACTCTTTGGCATAGACTCAACCATCCAAGATGCAACAGTGGGAGATGATCATGATCACTATAAACTTACTAAAAAATTATATGCTCAACATAGACAGACTATCGTAAAATACCAACTATGGTTCTATAAAATCATTCAACATTGGAGAGGGGGAATGGGGAACACGCCTGTCACAAACACAAGGGCCTCTCTATAGCTCAGGGCATCCACAACATCTCTGTCCTCTCGGAAAACACCTTCAAAGAAACACTTTACACTAACAGACCATCGCCTGCTCAATTTTCAATGCTCACACACTCCACAAATCCACCACACAATGCACACCTATTACCACGGCCTGTCTCCACCGTTACACATGCTCACAGCCGCTCAATCTCACTCTCTCACACAAAACACCGTCGGTTCGGGGAGGGGGACACACTTCCACACAACCGGCACCGAGGGGAAACATGAAAGCAGGAGAAAGAGAAGGGGGGAAGGGGAAACAACAACAAGAGGGGCAACTGTGGCTTGATTGCACTTCAAAAATCATGTGCTTGCGCTGCCATCACTATTGCCATTTTTAAGAAAAAATTACAAAGGGGCTAGCTTGTCGAAGAACTCCACTTTGCAGGCTTCAAACGGCACCCAAAAAGCCCCAAATTTGATCTAATTTTGACTTTAATAGGGGGGACTTTTAATTTTGGAATTTACACTTTAATTGGACCATCTGGCATCTTGATTTGGCTTTTTTGGAAGGGGGAAACCGCTTTACTCCATGTGCTCTCTTCCTCTCTCTTTTCCACTTGGGGGGGGGGGGGGATGGTGCATTAGAGACGTCGCTATTGCCCCTAGGCCTTTTTTTTATTTTTACCTTTTTCCTCACTATTTTTTACCCCTTTGGGGCTAACCTTTGTATCACTCTTTTGATCTAGCTTTCACCATTGGCCATCTCTTGTCCGGCTCTTTTGACCTGCCCTTTACCAGCCTCCTCCCTCTTTTTTCCTCTCTCTTCATTTGGCCCAGCCTTACTATTGCTCTACCTTGGTCTGTCTCTTGTTCTTTGCTCGGATGGTCTTCTCCCTTTGGCCTTGGTCCACTTAGCCACCCTCTCTCTCTCTCTCTCTCTCTCTCTCTCTCTCTCTCTCTCTCTCTCTCTCTCTCTCTGCCCATTGCCCACGAGACAGCCCTCCTTGGCTCTTGTTGTCTCTGCTGTGGGACTCTCCCCTTGCCGGCTACCTTGCTACTTCCCTTTCAACCCTGTGATGGGACACACCCCTCTCATGCAAGGGGGAGGCAATAGCGATATCACTATTGCCCGTCCTCTCTATCTCAAAAAACTTGGAGCCCTACTGGGTTGCAGGAACCTCCGCTCATCGGGGTCTGGGCCATGTCATTAGTTGACATTGCCGGCCACCTTCCTCATGCGGGTGCGCGCCATCGCGCCGCCCATTTTGGCCAAAACATCTACCGTCTCCACCCTGCAGGGCCGCGCCCACAGGCAGTGTAGGCTCGCAGCGCCCATAAGGGCTCGCATCGCCAACGGGAGGGAGAGCTCCCCTCTCTCTCCCACTTTGTGTTCTAATGAAGGCCCACGGCCCTATATATAAAGTGTGCCCTTTAAGGGCTTTGCTATGTATATGGGATTATATATCCACCACATGGCAGTGCCGGGGCACCCCCTCTTAGAATGGCCTCCAAGGCCTCAAAAAAAACTCCCATTTTAACTTAAAAAAACCCTTTTTTGCCTTCTTCTCCATGCTCCCCTTTATTGCTCTGAGGTCGGATCTCCAAGCGGTAAAAACCTATTGGGACTACGCATTCCAGACTCCACCTACACCTGCTATTTTGGTATTTCGGTCCCTCGGCACCCTCGAACCAAGGCCTCCAAAACGGAAAAAAATCATCTGTAGTCGGTTTTGTACTGTCCATTGCCAACTTTGATCGATCTTTTTCTGTGCTCTGACCTCGGAATGGAATGTTGTCGACTTCGAATAGCTCCACATAGTGCACCCCATACTGAGAACTTTGCGAGATCAAAAAGATGCCAGATGGCACATCCCCCAATGCAGGCAAGTGGGCTCATAAGTGGCCCCCAAAAAAAATTCAAATGACCATAACTTGCTATTCCGAGCTTCGATTCACAATTTGAGAAGACAGGCATGCTCCGTAGCTCAAGCACTACACATGTATCCATTGACAACTGCCTGGGTCACTTGTCCCCAGTTGCCCTGCCCGTCGGGGATCTGCTACACCTTCTAACTTTGAACTGCAATACCTTGAGCACCGGGGCTCCGTTTGACGAGCCGTCTGAACTGGCTTCTAGAGCACGCTGAACACTACATTCTTGAGCATTGACTCGGCATTTTGGACACCTTAATTTGCCATCCCATCTGGACCATCACGCAACACTTTTGGCCTAAAAAACCGCCTCAGGCATACTTTTCCGCTACCTCTTGGCTGCCCAGGACCTTGGCACCTACTGTAGCCTTCTACACTGCACTTGCCTGCTACCTTTGCTTGGCATAGACCATCCCCTCGTCGAACATTTATGTTCGACCAAAAGCATATGTAAAAAACTTTAAAACTGGCACACCGAACTGATGATTAAAAGCACTCGTAACCATAACTGTATGTACAGGTTATGTACAAAAGCTTCATCTCCTCTCTCTCGCACACCACATGTTTTAGGTGGGTTGCCCACCCCCCTTGAGTACAATTTGCTGCACCTCGGGCACTAAATTCCTCTCGAAATATAGTTTGAGCCGCACACCATTCACCTTGTTCCTAAGAAGCTTGCCATTTGCTCTTACCAGCTGCTGCTGATAGGTCCCGTTCGGAAAGGCCTTTTTCACTTTATACGGACTTGTCCACTTCTTCTTGAACTTCTTTTGGAATGTGAAATCCAGGTAGCTTTTGTACTTCATGACTAGGTCTCCTTCCTCTATCTTCTTGTCTAGCAGGTTCTGATTGAACTTGGCAACCCGCTTCTCTCTCTGCTTCACATAGTAGTCTGTCGCTGCCTCTCTGTCCTCTATCTTCTTGTCTAGCAGGTTCTGATTGAACTTGGAAACCCGCTTCTCTCTCTGCTTCACATAGTAGTCTGTCGTTGCCTCTCTGTCCATCTGCAAAGCCTCTAAACTAGCTATGTGATCCTGCAAAACTCCTTGTTGAGTGGCATTGACACGCCACATACCCTTCAAAGCACCTAGCTGTGCATGCACCAGCAACACAGCCTCCTTACCATAGACTAGCTTGAATGGAGTGAAATTTGTAGCCACTTTATAGGACGTCCTATACGCCCATAGACACTTCTCTATATTTGTTTCCCACTCAGCTTCCTGCTTGTACACGTACTTTGTTAACATCTTGAAGATTTGACCATTAGCACTTTCAACTAGACCATTGCATTGGGGGTGATAGGGCAAGGAAAACCGATGCTGAATCTTTAGCTTTTCCACCGATGCACTTATAAGCTTGCTTCTAAACCCTTGGCCCCTATCAGAAACTAACACCCATGGAACACCAAAATGTCAACAGATGTTATCAAACACAAACTGAGCCACCACATTAGCATTTACTTCCTTCACTGCTTTGGCTTCGACCCACCTGGTAAGGTAGTCAATGGCTACCACCATGTACTTTTTACCATTTGTAGACTTTGGGAGAGGACCTATGGCATCTAGACCCCACTTCTCAAAAGCACTTTGTGCAATGATGGCACCTTGTGACTCCGCTACCAGTCGTCTTTCACCTATAGTTTGACACTCATGGCACATTTTGCACCAGTAATGCACGTCCTTCACAATGGAAGGCCACCAAAAACCTGCTCTAAGCACTCGAAATAGAACCTGGTCTTTGCCCTGATGCCCACTTTCCTTGTGGCATTGTTCTGACACCATTCATATCTCTTCTTTGTACAACACCCTTCTAAGCACTCCGTCACGCCCATAGTTCATGAGATCCTCACCTACCAGTGTGAATTTGTGGGCCTTTTACACCACTCTTCTCTTCTGCAACTTGGACAAACCCTCTGAACATTGCTGTTCATGAGATCCTCACCTACCAGTGTGAATTTGTGGGCCTTTTACACCACTCTTCTCTTCTGCAACTTGGACAAACCCTCTGAACATTGCCTTATTTTCAAAAACCGTTCAATCTCCTTTAGAGTCTCCCTACCTACATGAGTGGCTGGGGCCACA
Organism: Adiantum capillus-veneris; assembly: GCF_014529385.1. Taxonomy (NCBI): domain Eukaryota; kingdom Viridiplantae; phylum Streptophyta; class Polypodiopsida; order Polypodiales; family Pteridaceae; genus Adiantum; species Adiantum capillus-veneris. Next base: position 135,895,065 of record NC_140944.1, on the reverse strand, counting down.
TATAGACGTGCAACATGCACCTGCACTTTGCCACTTGATAATTGATCCGCCTCTTGGTTCTTCTCTCTTATCACATGCCTGAATTGGACCTTTTCAAAAGACCTTATCATCTTTTTGATGGAAAAGAACCAATGCTTCAATGAATCGCGCTTTACCTGCCATTGGCCTATCAGTTGCTTGATGACTAGTAATGCATCTCCCTTCACCACCAACCTTGAAATGCTAAGCTCTGTACACTGCTTTAAACGCAAATGTAGAGTGAGATACTCCGCCTCATTATTGGTGTGGACATCCTCTAGATCATACGCCTTGGAAAATATAGCTTTTCCGTGTGGGTCTTGTACCACCACACCTCCTCTTGCCTTCTGTAGTACCCTTTGATACGCTGCATCAAACCACATTGTAAAAGAATTCTCCAAATCAGGTTCCTCTTTAGCTTCATCTCGCACCACTCTTGGATAGGCTGGCAAATCGACGGCCTTGCTGACAAGGATGTATGCCAAGTGAGATCGACTCGTGTGATCTACCTTGAACTCGAGCTCGAATTCTTGTAGCTCCAACACCCACTTCATAATTCTCCTTTCTGGCTTCAAATGTAGCACTACCTTCGGTAACAAAAAATTAGCTTTCAACACAAAAAACTTGCACACAATCAAATGCACCTTGAATTTCCTGCAAGCGAAGACTAGAGCCATCACCCGTTGCTCTGCCTCAGTGTAGGTAGCCTCTCCTGGGCTAATCACCCTGCTCTCGAAGTATATCGGCTTGTTGCTTCTCCCTACCTTTTGCAGTAGAACCACTCCAATAGCAACTATGCCCACCGTCATGGACACATAAAAGTCGTCCTCTCGATCGGGAGGACATACCGCTGGCAACTGACACAAAATCTCTTTGACCCTATCAAAAGCCTCTTGAGATTCTCCATCCCATGCATAACCATGTACCTGCTGAGCTCTCTTTTGAAGAGGATGCACATATTGCGACAACTTCCAAAAGAAACGTGTTAGATACTTCAGCTTATGAACAAACGAAGCCAAAACTTGAGCATCTGATGACGGCTCCATCAACACCAATGCCTTTACCTTTTCGGGATCAGCCTCTATACCGTTTTGCGACACCACATGACCTAAAAGCTGCGCTCGAGGTTGTGCTAGCTTGCAGTTTTTGGGGTTGAACTGACCTCCTTCTTCATCTAGCCTTTGAAAGCATAACTGTAGCTTCGATAGGTTCTCCAATATTGAACTGTAGCAGCCTATATCATCCATAAAGACCTTGATAAATCGGCCCAAGTATGGACCAAATACCCTGCTCATCCAATCTTGGAAGGTGGCATATGCATTCACCAATCCGAACGACATCCTGCGGTAAGCGAAACAACCCCATGGAGATATGAATGTGGTATTCAACTAGTCTTCAAGTGCAATCCCTATTTGAAAGTACCCTGAAAAGCCATCCATAATCGAGTATCTCTCATGCCCAACCACCTGGTTTAGGATCTTGTCTTGAAACGGCAATGTATAGTGATTCCTCTTGGTTGCGGCATTCAGAGGCTTATACTTGAGACACACTCTCCGTTTCCCATTCTTCTTAAGGTTTATGACCACTGGCGAGACCCACTCTGACTCTTTCACAGGGAATATGATGCCTGCCTCCAGCAACTTATTGATCTCCTGCCAAAGGGCCTCCTTTTGGATTTCCCCTAGTCTCCTCAACTTCTGTGTGCTTTAGGCCTATGTCCCTCCTTAAGAACAATCTTGTGCTCTACCCCTTTTGCACGTCGCAAATGTTTGTACTCCATCGCAAATAGATTAGGATAGGACTCACACAGTTGAACATAACCTTCCTTTTCACCTTTGGTTAAATCTTCACTTATCATGCTTGAAACTTCCTCTATGATTAAACCATGAGCTTGAGGCTGCATACCTTCTTCTTTAGGTGGGGAGTCATCTATGGTGACTCCGAATAGGTCTGCATCTAGCTTCAACATATCATCCTTGCTCTCCTCTTCTTTTGTGCTAGTATAGACTTCATCATAGCCCGTTTTTCTCGTACTCGTAGCTCGTCATCTCGCCCTCATCTTTAAATGCCATAGGACGAGAACTGCTCTCCTTGGTCCTCAAGTCAAGCACAATCTATCTTCCCCTCTCTTTGTCAGGCAAGGTGAACACTTTGCTCTCCAAATCCTGCTTTGCTCCTATCGCCAAGAGCCATGGCCTACCCAGAATGATTGGATACGCATTATCTCCTGCCTTCATCACAAAAAAAGTCTATTAGGCATTCTATGCCCATCACCTTGACCTTCACATCCTGAGCCACACCCAGACAACTGGCCTTAGTATGGTTGGCCATCCTCATGCGCACCTTCGACTTGACTACTGCTTTGACTCCCGTCTCTTCCATGGCTGCTTCTGTCATAGCACAAACCTGCACTCCACCGTCTATGTAGGCTTGTACCTGCATCCTCTTTTCTAAAATCGCATCCACAAGCGGAAGAACATCAGTGGGGATACCTACCCTCAAAGCCATGTTTTGCACCGCTTGCACATTCCCCTTAGCTCTTGGTAGCCTGATGCTAACACTTGTAGACCACTGCCTCCTTAACTTTGGATTTAAGCTAACAGCTCACCAAAAGTAATGTTTGCCTTTTGATTTTGAACATCACTCACCAGATTGTACTCGGGATAGCCATGCCCTAACTGGAAATCCGCTTGTTTGATTTTGTGATGCCTCCTTTTTTTGCTAGGCTCGGGCTGTTCTCTACCTTTTTACACCTTCTATTTGCCTTTGGGAGCTCTGGTTTCCCGCTCTGTCTCCGTCTCTCTCTCTCAACTCTTGCCCTTTTATTGAACAAAACCTTGACATCTTGCTTATCCACCCCTATAATGTTTACTCTTGGGACCTCGCCTCCATTTGGTGGAGCTGGCTGCACAGTATTCTCCACCGCTTTCTCTCTTGGACCATTGAATTGTCCTTGACCTCGACCTCTACCAAAAAGCGGGTAAATGGCTCCTCTTTCTCTCTAAGGTTGAGAACAACCGGGTGCATAGTGCCCCTCTTCTCTGCAAGTATAACACCTACCTGGCAGTGCCTTTCCCTGCTCCTTGCTCCTCTTGGCTGTCCTCTATCCATGACATTGAGCCGCAACTCCTGCATTTGCTCGAAAAAATCTTGCACCGTGGGCACCCAATTTTGTGGCACAACAGCTACACCTTGATTTCCATGATTTTTCTCGTGTATAGCCTCCCTCAGACTCTACGGTTGAACATGGGCCATCGTCTCATAGCCTGACACACCTTGCTCTATCTTCTTCTTTATCTTTCTGCTCCTTGATCCGGCAATCGCTACCGCACCATTGTAATTCTCTGGGCTCTCGAAAATCGACCTTTTCTCTCATCTTGGGGTGCAGACACGCCATAAACTTATCCAGCTTGAAGTAGTCTCCATTAGCCAACTGCAGTGCTGTCGCTAGTTCTGCCCAACACTCTTCAAAATGACCCAAAAACAGATTGAATTCTTCACTTACGTCTTGCTTAAGCGCCTTCAGCTTCTCATTGATCTCTTGATTGGGGACACCTCCTTGCGAAAGTCGTGAAGAAACCTCGCCCGTAGAGCCGGCCATGCTTGCTTCGGCTCGCCTTCCAACATTTCGTACCATGTTTTAGCTTTACCACGCATCACCAAAGGAAAAGTCTGCATTTTGCTATCCTCGTTTGGTATGCGTAGCGATAGCATATACATCTCGAAATCCAACATGAACTCGTCAGGGCTCTGTTCACCTGTGAAAATGGGCCTATAGCTTCTGGCTACCATGACTTTCAACGCAAAAAACCGCTTCTTTTTTATTAACAAGGAGCAATCAGCGTGCTCCTCCGTGGGGGCACCACAAGATGGAGAGGGGGAATGGGGGAAAACGCCCGGCACAAACACAAGGGCCTCTCTATAGCTCAGGATATCCAAAACACCCCTGTCCTATCGGAAAACACCTTCAAAGAAACACTTTACACTAACAGGACCAACACCTGCTCAATTTTCAATGATCACACACTCCACAAATCCACCACACAATGCACACCTACTTCCATGGCCTATCTCCACCCTTACACACGCTCACAGCTGCTCAATTCCACTCTCTCACAGAAAACACCGTCAATTCGGGGGGGCACACACTTCCACACAACAGGCACGGAGGGGAAACATGAAAGCAGGAGAAAGAGAAGGGGGGAAGGGGAAACAACAGCAAGAGGGGAAACTGTGGCTTGATTGCACTTCAAAAAGCATGTACATTGGCTTGCACTGCCATCCTTATGGCCATTTTTAAGAAAAAGTTACAAAGGGGCTAGCTTGTCAGAGAACTCCACTTTGCAGGCTTCAAACGGCACCCAAAAATCCCCAAATTTGATCCAATTTTGACTTTTATAAGGAGGCCTTTAATTTTGGAGTTTACACTTTAATTGGACCATTTGGCATCTTGATTTGGCATTTTTGGAAAGGGGAAACCGCTTTACTCCATCTGTTCTCTTCCTCTCTCTTTTGCACTTACGGTGGGGCATTAGTGACGTCGCTATTGCCCCTAGGCCTTTTTTTAAATTTTCCTTTTTCCTCACTATTTGTTACCCCTTTGGGGCTACCCATTGTACTGCTCTTTTGATCTAGCTTTGACCCTTGGCCATCTCTTGTCTGGCTCTTTTGACCTGCCCTTTACTAGCCTCCTCCCTCTTTTTTCCTCTCTCTTCATTTGGCCCAGCCTTACTTTTGCTCTGCCTTGGCCTATCTCCTATTCTATGCTTGGATGGTCTTCTCCCTTTGGCCTTGGTCCACTTGGCCGCCCTTGAGCTCTCTCTCTATCTCTCTCTCTATGCCCACTGCCTGCAGGACAGCCCTCCTTGGCTCTTGTTGTCTCTGTTGTGGGACTCTCTCCTTGCTGGCTACCTTGCTGCTTGCCTTTCAGTACTGTGGTGGGACACACCCTCTCATGCAAGGGGGAGGCAATAGAGATATCACTATTGCCCTCCCTCTCTATCTCAAAAACCTTGGAGCCCTACTGGGATGCGGGAACCTCCGCTCATCGGGGCTTGCCACATCATCAGTGGACATTGCCGGCCACCTTCCTTAGGCGGGCGTGCACCACCCATTTTGGCCAAAACATTCGACGTCTCCGCCATGCAGGGCCGCACCCACCGACAATGTAAGCTCGCAGCGCCCGTAACGGCTCGCCATCCCCAACGGGAGGGAGAGCTCCCCTCTCTCCCCTCCTTTGTGTTCTAATGAAGGCCCACGTCCCTGTATATAAAGTGTGCCCTTGAAGGGCTTTGCTATGTATATTGGATTATATATCCGCCACATGCCAATGCCGGGGCACCCCCTCTTAGAATGGCCTCCAAGGCCTCAAAAAAAACTCCCATTTTAACTTTAAAAAAAACCCTTTTTTGCCTTTCTTCTCCATGCTCCCCTTTATTGCTATGGGGTCCGATCTCCAAGAGGTAAAGATCTATTGGGACTCCACATTTCAGACTTCGTCTGCACTTGCTATTTCGGTCCCTTGCCACCCTCGGACCAAGGCCTCCAAAACAGAAAAAAATCATCTGCAGTCGCTTTTGTACTATCCACTGCCAACTTTGATCAATCTTTTTTCCGTGCTTCGACCTTGGAATGGCATGCCATTGACTCTGACTAGCTCCACATAGCGTACCCCATCACCAGAACTTTGGCGAGATAAAAAAGATGCCAGATGGCACATCCCCCAATGTGGGCAAGTGGGCTCATAACTAGCCCCCGGAAAAATTTCAACTGACCATTACTTGCTATTCCTAGCTTTGATTCACAATCCGAGAAGATAGGCATGCTCTGTAACTTGAGCACTACACATGTATCAATTGACACTTGCCTGGGTCACCTGTCCCCAGCTGCCCTGCCCGTCGGGGATCTGCTACACCTTCTAAATTTGAACTGCAATAACTTGAGCACCGAAGCTCCGTTTAATGAGCCGTCTGGACCGGCTTCTAGAGAACGCTAAACACTACATTCCAAAGCACTGACTTGGCTTTTGAGACACCTTCATCTACCATCCCATTTGGACCATCCCGCAGCACTTTTGGCCTAAAAAATCGCCTCAAGCATACTTTTCGGCTACCTCTTGGCTGCCCAGTACCTTGGCACCTTCTCTAGCCTTCTACACTGCACTTGCCTGCTACCTTTGCTTGGCATAGACCATCTCCTAGCTTAGACCAAATTTGGATGCACCAACGTCAATAAGCCCATACAACGTACATATGTGGTAAAGTTTTCTACTTAACATACTAGGACATGCGCCAAGTGATGCAAACAATATCTGTGGGAATACATGCTCTTAGTGAAGCTCAAACCACACTCCTCAGTTACAAATTCATAGAAGAATATATGCATTAACTTCCCACACCTGTAAATTTCTACAAGAACATAAGCTTCCAAATATCTATCATCTAAAAATCTATAAATTTTCAAGAGGTGTGATAGCCAACTAGGCTAGAGAAAGTCAAAGCACATACTTCATAATACCAAAAAGTTTTTCAAGCAAAGGGGTATGGGTCTATCTTGTAAGAAATCCGCTTGCAATGAATCCAAATTCTTTGTTGTGGCTCCAATCAACCCAACACGCTCTCCTCTTTCCTGTGTAGAGCCATGATAGAAGCAATAATTTTTCTCACTTTTTTGTGTTTCCAAAGTTGTGTGTGTGTGTGTGTGTGTGCACATATGCACACACACACACACACACTCTTCTTTATCCACTGATCTCTGTGATTCCAGAGAACGGAACAACTCCGGCACTACAACATTTTGGCCTCAGTGCTATTGTTGAGGCCTTTAGCACACACTCTCTTCTTTATCCACTGATCTCTGTGATTCCAGAGAAGGGAACAACTCCGGCACTACAACATTTTGGCCTCAGTGCTATTGTGGAGGCCTTTAGCACTACTACAAAAAAAGCTTCAGTGCTATGTTTAATTTTCTCTAGCTCTATGATAAGAGTTCCCAGTTCTTCAATGTTTAAAAATATGTGCTACTACAGATCTCCAATGCTCTCTATAGTGTTGAATACTCACTTTCTTAGCTTTCTATTCTAAAGCTCCAATCCTTAGGCCGCCTCAAATCTTGTGCCTCTGTCGGGAGTGAAACTTGAAACCAAAGCTCTCATACCACCTGTGAGTGTGCAAATGCATGCATGCGTGCAAGGAAGGGAGATAAACAGGATCATGGTGTATGGCTGGAGAATAGAGTATCCTTATTCTTTGTAAATAAAAGAATATGGTAGGTTAGTGCAGTCAGTGTGGTCGAACATCTGACATCCGGCCTGGGGCAAAGGCGCACCCATGTTTAACCCCAACATCTTGCTACTAAGTATCCTTAATGATCTACAAATCATTCTCCACTACTTCAAATAAATAATAAGGATACTCAATACCCACCTTAGCATTATATATATTATCCTCTTCCATTGTACATACATTAAAGACTTCAGCAATAGCATGTATATCTTGATGATCATGACGCTCACAATTTAAGGCATCTACTTCATCCTTTTCCTTCTCATTCACTTGCACATTGGAATGCGTAGTACCGTCAAAATTCATAAGCAATATGGAAGGCATGATGGCAAAACAATTGTTTGCCTCTTTCTCATTCTTACATACTTTTCTCATTTGTTCAAGAAGCCCTTCAATGTTGCACTTTCATTACAAGCTTTGACATATATATACATATATATATATATATATATATATATATATATATATATATATATATATATATATGTATATATATATGTATACATATATGTGTGTGTATATATACATATATATTTATATAAAACAGATTCAAAACATGGGTGACACTTGGGTTCACAGTACCTTGCAATCCAAGCTGCCTTTGTCTCTAGATTCCGTTTGTTTTGTTTTGCAACTTTTATCACATCCTCAAAAACCTTTCATAAACATACTCAGCTTAAGCATAAGAAGAGGAGCATCACTACCCAAAGCCTTTCACCATCTACCCCATAACTCGTTAAACTGCCTCACAAATGCATCAACACTTTGATCTTCACTTTGGACAAGACTCTTGATGAAAAGGCACATCTTCTCTAGATCTCTTGATAGAAAGACATATTTTCTCTAGGTCTCTACCTTCTTGAAATTCTCAAGGAAATCCTTCTTTAATTCATCATAACTCATTCCTTATGGAGGTTGAGATGATTTTAATCAAGATTCATACTCATTGAACAATGTTCTTGCATCCCTTTTGAAGAGAACTAACAAAATTCTCAGCATAAGCATTGGATCTTCCTTATTTGTAATAAAGTAAGAGAAATCAAATTTCTCAATGAATTCATCAATATCTTCACCTATGTGACCATAAAAATTTGGAAACTCTATCAGCATAACCATCAAAACTTATAAATCAAAGGTCACTTGAACAAACTCATTAGTGGGGGCACCAATTAAACATTGTTGGGCAGACAAAAACAAGAGGCAACTCTATAGCAATGTCTCCCAATAGTGCTCAACACATAGAATTAGAACCACAAGCCACATCAAAAGAAACTCTCAAAACCTTCAATGCATGAGCATGCGATCCCTTGGGAATTTATAACCATGCGCCCACCCAAAAGATCACCATGGAAACTAGGAAGGAATTGCCCTAGCACAGGATTATTGTACACGCCAATTACTACACTTGAGGAAAAGAAATTATCCCTTCACCAATCTCCTCTTTAAGATCACAATTTCAAAGTGTAGATATGCCACAAAACATGTAAGCTTTCACAACTTATGCTATATGCTACTATATCTAATACCCTACAAAAAATAGACTGTATGTTCTAAACTACAAATCCAAAAGAAATTCTTTAATTTTTCAGATATTCTCTACGTTGTTTTTTTTTAAAGATGTTGAGTTTTGAATCTATGTACCACTATGAGAAAAATTGGCACGAAAAGAAGGCTGCCATATCATAGAGAAGGCAAGTCAAGGGGAAAAAACTACATCCAAATGCATGGAGGAGGCATAACAATCAAAACCTACAAATCCTAATAATAAGATACCCCTCTACTTTCTTATAACTCACATGTCACTTATATACAATAAGAACCTTAAAAAACGTGCATATGTGCACCAACATCACTCTGCTTGCTCACACTACATAAATGACTTGCCCTGTATGTACATGCCATAGTGATACACCAAGCTAAAAATATCACAAAAAACCATAATCACTCTCATGTAACTCTATACCATATCCATTTACAAAAAAAATGTGTTGTTTAAAATATGTGCAACAATGCAAATACTTTATTGTGAACAACTTAGACATGCTCATCATTTTCTTTGGCATTCCCAAAGCACTATATCTTATCTATTCTATGAAGTGGTAACATTTTCAATATAAAGACTTACAAATAATTTGTGGGGATTGTGTACTCATACTCATGATGTCGTAAGTTGCTTTTTTGATGAAAGTAGCGAGCATGTTATAGAATATCATTGATCTCTCTTTAGCATGGTTTTCATGTAGAAATGTCATCCTCTTTATGCATGCAACATAGAGAAGAATTCTCAATGTTGAATGTTGAAGTATGCTATGAATACAAAGATTTTTTCGTAATCTAATAAGGATTTCATTTCACAACTTTAACGGTTACTAAATCATTCTTGCACTCTAAGGACATAGAGCATTCCGGTACTTTTCCAATTTTAAATTTAGTACAATAGAGTATTAATAACCTAACCAGGATTTTGTTTCACAACTTTAAAACGGTTACTAAATAATTCTTGCACTCTAAGGACATAGAGAATGCCGATATGAGTTGAAGTAGAAGAAGGTTTCCTCAACCAAGATGGTAGGCAAAGCATGGATAACATTTACCCAGTATACTTTTACAATTTTAGATCTACTACAGTAGAGTAAGGGTATTCTGCAAATGAGAGGGAGGCACTAGGAATGGTGTTTAGTACAACAAGATTTAGACATTATGTGTTAGGAAATTTGTTTCACTTGTATGTGGACCACTCGTGGACTATCAAGCATTACTATTGATTATTAACAAAGTGGTGATTCAAGGATGAATAATTAGATGGATGATGCTCCTATTGGAGTTTGAATTTAATATTTTCCATTAGCCAACAAAATTTCATTGTGGTGTCGACTTCTTATCCAAAAACACATAGGAAATTTTAGCTACATCATTAAGAGATAAGACTTGATATTTTATAGAGAATGGGTAGACCCACTATAGCAAACATGACACCTCTAGCCACAATGAAGCCATTATGAATCTTCATGAAATAAGGTGTCCAGATTTTATGGAACCAATCAAGAAGGTTACTCCCAAAAAGAACAAGTATATAGTCATGGCTACATGTTATGTAAGCACTATCAAATAATATTGTCAAATTCACAGCCTAGTTTCTATATGAACACATCATATGCTGGTATGGATGTCTGATTGAGATCATTTCATATCAAGGGACCCATTTCACCAATGAAACTATTTTAATCCTGACTAAAGTCTTCTCAATCAAGCATAAAAAATCTACACCGTATTATCCCAGATGCAATGGATAGGTTGAAAGTAGTGATAGCCATTTTTTGACTCTCCATATTTTCCATAGTGAGTTGCTTCACCCAACAAAATCAGCTTAATACTATGGCTATCTTCACTCTTATATTGTATATAGGTATGTGTACGTTAGAGTGTTTTTCTCTAAAACTTTATCTAGTTAACCTTTTGGCTAGGTGAGCAAAAAAATATAAATAAATTATTATTATGGTCCGTTTTTGTGTAAATAATATACCTCCTATAAGGGCCTAAACCTAAGTTTTTTATTTCTATTTTTTACACTTTTTGGTATTTTTGTAATTATTTACATTTAAGTGTGTGTTTACATTAGACCTATTATGCCTCTTTTCATCCTCTCGCACCATAAAGTATATTTTTGTTGCCAATGTGTGCATCCTTTAATCTCATAATATTTTATTTTTTTACAAGTCACCCCTACATTTCTATCCTCAGCCTTGTGAAAACAAAAAACCGGTTTCTACTCTCTTATTCACTTTTCATCATATAATTTTTATCTACTTGCATGTTTTCTTCTCATTCACCCAAAATAATACAGAAGATGAATCATATCATATGATTCCATTATCTTTTTTCATATCCATAATTATTTCATACTTTTTTTATCTTGTACTCATAATTCAAATACCATGTGCTCATTAACCTAGAATCCATGAATAAGTCCATGCACTAGTCCCACCATATATATTTTCTTTAATCACCAATGATCCTCCTCCAGGCATGTATGCCTTATGTCATGGTAAGATTCATGGAGGGACCACTCTTGGATGCATTTTGTAAATTTAACAAAAGAGGGGCCACTAGAAGACTCTTGTAGGTATAAAAAAACAGGCATTTTGGTAAACCATTTAGCATCCATCTCCACTCCGACTTAAGAAGTGGTCAACATGAAAAATGTAGGCCACAATTTGAAAAATCATCTCAAATTTTTTCATAAGTTTTGGAGATACCACTGGTGAAATATGAGTTTTTTGGTGGACCCCAGTCTGCCCACACACTCACACAAGAGTCACCCTAGTTTTCTCTTACCTCTCCTTACCCTTCTACACACACACATTCTGCAGTATCCCTCACTCAAACATGCACCTTCCATCACCTCTCTCACCCTCTTAGCCATTACCCGTCCCTCTCATCTGCATAGCCCTCATGTGCACCCTACATACTTTCACCATCTCTAAGTCTCTCTCTATCACTTTTATGTTATAGTTTCATCTTACCTCTTCTCTATGTACATAAAATTCATCATGTAGACCATGCTTAACCTCTATAAAATTGGGAAATCTCATCATCATTTTCATCATTGGTGATCACATCCGCAACGAAGGCATAAAGAAGAGAAGAAGAAGAAGAAGAAGAAGAAGAAGAAGAAGAGGATTGGCAGTCACCCTCTACTATCCACAAAAGTAGGCACTCCCAAGTTATTCACTCAAACCTCTCTTCTTTCAACATCAATAATTCTCTCTCCTTGAGCCCACATTCATGTGACTCAAAGGATAAGAGAAACCCACTCTCATTTGAAATTCAAAAGAATCATAATCCGTGTTTCTCTTAATAAAATTGATTAGGCTTAATCCTAATCGAGGCTTCCAAAAACCTATATATAGATCCCTTCTCTTCTTTGTGAAGTGGATCCATTGCACACAGAACATAGCACTCTCCAACCCTAGTTATGTGAGGAGATTGTAAGATTTGAGTGCTCTCTATCACATTATACTTATATGTGCATAGAGATGCTTTGAGGCTATTGAGATGAATTGAGTGATGCCCTACTCTTTTGTCACATTTGTAGCTTCCACTTGCTCATAAATAAGATTGATAGTTTGGGATGCAATTTTGTACAACGGCTATGAATCTTCTCTCCAAAATAATCTCGGCAAGTTAGCCCAAGCGGCTTGTATAAGGTGAACTTGTTCTTAAGATTATTTGTGTCCTTTCAAACTTTGTGGTGTTAAGGGGCTTGTTGAATTTTTTGCCTAGGACTAATTGTAGCATGGTTATACACTAAGAGGCTCCTGTAACCCTAAGACAATGGAATAATGGAAATAATATCAATCCTTATGCTGTCTCTAGTTGAAGAAGAAATAAGATCAAGCTTGAATAGTTCAAGAAGAAAACCTAGAGTAGTTCTTTCTTACTTATTCATTTGCAAGCGAGTGGGTTTAAATCTCTGATTGTATCCCTGGTTGTAACTGATGTTGTAATATTTTCATAATAATGGAGGCTCAACGCCAAAATTTAGGATATCCTCTATTTTTTGGAGAGCCAGGTGAGGATACTGAGCTATTTTTAGCAAATTTCAAAATGGCTTGTCATATAAGAAGGGTGATACGAGATGAGGAATGCTTAGAAATTTTTGAAGTAGTTCTAAGAAAAGATGCTAGTACTTGGTTGTATGCTTTGCCATATACGTGTTGAAGGCTGGGAACTTGCCTCTGCATGTGTGCGAGCCTCGAAAGGTTGTAAACACACAGCTAGAGAGTCCTAGCAAGCTCAAAGAACAGTGGTGTGTCACTCATCTCTCAATGCTTGTTTCGTGAAGGATTCTGTGTTGTGAAGAAGAAGGAGTTTCCGTCGATGCCGTGCTCTACCACCTCAGCACCATCAATCTCGTCACAATGCTCGATCGCTCTCTCTCTCTCTCTCTCTCTCTCTCTAGCATACACACACATACACGAAGGAGAAGGAGATAGAGATGAATCAAGAGCACTTCTTAGCTTACACCTCAGAGAATGAGGATTTTTAGGTCAAATGGACGTTTTATAAGAGTTCGGCTCATTCACACATGGGTGCCCACAGTGGCCAGTCATTGCAAAATTATTGTAAAATTAAGATAAGTGGTGCACCTCTCATCGGTTATCACCTACACACCTATTGGACCTATAATCCCGGTCCATGACTCTACCAAATAAATAATACAGCGTCCATCGTAGGTGACAGGGTGTCCGTGAGGGTTAACATGCCCCCCTTCCTGATGTAGATTCCGTCCTCAGAATCTATTGAGGTGAAGCTCATTCATTGAGGTGGAAGAGCATTTGAGTAGCCTTATTTATTCTCACTGCTACAAAATCAAACAAGATTGGCACAGTAATTGCATTCTCATATACAATCAAAAATCATATGCAATTGTAGGCAGACAAATTGATTGGTAACAGAATATTAAACAATTTGTCAACAACAAACGTTAAACTGTAATATAATCAAATGCATAAACAACTGTCAAGGTCAAAAACTAAACAAGTCTGGGGTCCCTAATTTAATGGTCAAAAGGCACTAGAGGTCAACTATTAATACCATAGGCAAGCTTCTCAATGTTCTCTGGTCAATTAAGTGGTTTAATCTCGAGAGCCAAGTATTTCATGTCCGAGGGCTGACTAGAGGCTATACCTAGAAGACCTGGTAGTTAAGCTACAATAAAAGGAATTGCTCATGAAATCATCGCCTGACTTATTTCCTTTTCTTTGACCCCCAAAGTTTTTTCACATTGATTCAATTTTGATGTGTGTGCTTAGTTTGTATGCCTTGGGTTTTTTGCTTTTCAAGGAAAAGTGCCCACACTCGGAACCTCTAGGGCTCTAGTACCATAGGTGATACATGTGAGTGGAAATCAAGCTGGGATTTCTCTTCTAGCTTAAGATTTTACATTAGGCACTTTTGATTTTTCTATTTGTTCGTTTTCAGCATTTTAATATTATAACTTTGGGGGTCATATAACACTATTACCCTCCCCAGGCTCATCACACTAGTAAAATCCCTTTACAATACTTAAGTTAAAGGTCAATAGGGTCTAAGCCCACTAGAAAGCCCAAGTACATTGGACACAATGCTGACTAAATCTGATTAAGAACCTAAAGTAACCATTGATTATTAGGAAGGCATTCCCCATGGTATTAAGAGAAGATCTCTAACTCCTAACTTGGTCAAACCAGCTTAGTCAAATTGCTTGTAATCATGTAACTCTTTCGCGTCATTAGAGGCATAAATCTTCACTAAGAACGTCGCTAGACGCCTATAGTCATCTTGGTCAAGAGGGTAGTCTTGTGCAATCGGGGTGATGTCCTCTACTAAGTATGGATCAGTTGTGGTCAAGAGACGTATCAACCATTCTAATTCCTCGAAATTCCTCTCACACTCTAGCGTATCTACCAAATCCCATTCACATGCAAGCACCGGGTAGACTAGGTGAAACACTTGTGCAAAGTAAAGAGGGTACCTCTCACCCAAGGTAGGATACGATGACTTTATCATACTACACTACAAGAGGTACTTCACATTAGCGACACTCGCAGTGCGATGCTCAAAAGTGAAAATCCACGGTGTCGCTATGGGCGTCTCTATGAGTGTTGCTATTTTATTTGTTACATAGCGACGCTCATAGCGACGCCGAAAAGGGTAAAAAAAAAAATGAGAGCGCTCGAAAACTTAGATCTCAGATCTGAGTTTTTGGCAAAGAGGTAACCCGCGCTGTCCCTCTCTCTCTCTCTTTCTTCCCCACACACATACACCCACACATACACGAGGAGAGGAAGGAGAGCCAGGTATGCTCCTTCCCTCTCCTCTCTCTCATGTTCCCTTCCCGTCTTTCTCTCTCTCTCCCTCTCTCTCTCTCTCTCTCTCTCTCTCTCTCTCTCACACACACACACACACACACACATTGTGTCTTTGAAAGAAATAAAGGAAGAGAGAGAGAGAGAGAGAGAGAGAGAGAGAGAGAGAGATGAGAAAACAAAGAGAAAGAGAAAGAGGGAGAAAGAGAGAGAGAGGGGGAGAAGATGAAAGAGAGAGGTAAGGGGAGAAAACAAAGAGAGAGAGTTTAGGGTAAGATTTAAATTAGATTATGTTAGATTACATTTAGATTTATGTTTATGTTAAGTTTAACATTAGGTTAGATTTAGATTTACATTAGATTAAGATTAGGTTAGATTTAAAATCAGGGCAGTATTAAAGATTAGCTAGCTATGTTATATTTAAGTTAGATTACATTTAGGTTTAGGATTTAAGATTGGATTAGATTTAGGTTTATGTTGAGTTTAATATTAGATTAGATTTAGATTTAGATTCAAGATTAAGACAAGATTTAAGATTAACTAAATTAAATTTAGATTTAAGTTACAATAGATTTATGTTTATCTTGATTTTAAGACTAGATTAGACCCAGCTTTATGTTCAATTTAAGATTAGATTATAATTAGTTTAGATTTTAGTGCATGTCAATGAAGGCACACTTTGCCCAATGAGCAAACACTATGTTACAAAGTGATGACGTGGCTGCCCGAGAGGAAACCCTAACCCTGACTACTGCTGAAAACCCTAAATCTAAAAACCCTAACCCTAAAACTTGCAAACCCTAAAATCTGCCAAAAACCCTAAAATAGCAAAAACCCTAACCCTAACCCTAAAAGGACAGAAGAGTTGAACTCTCGGAAAAAGCCTAGACATGATTACGTGGCAGGATCCCGCTTTTTGCGGCACCAAAAAAGGGAGATTTTTGGAAATTTGTGTGGCCAGCTTTTTATGCTACGCAATCTCGGAGAAAGAGTGAGAGAAAATCTTTTGCTTTATTCTTGAAACTCAAGAGAGAGTTTATGAGAGAAAAGAAAACCTTGCTTTTATTTTAGGCTTTTGGATTTGAAGCTTTTGGGGCTATGCTTTTGGCATCCCTTGTAAAATAAACATGTGGATTGGGCTCCCACTCTGCAGAGCATCTGGACACAGAGTCTGAGAGTGAGACATGATCCACTCCTGTACTTTGAATACTAATTAATACAAAAAGAAATACCAAAAGGGGCGCCATTCTTTGGCGTCAATATCTCTAGGCACGGAACTCCGTCGGGCCAGTGCAAATCTATTGTGAACTATGAACTGTTTTGAAGTGGTTATTTGGTGTTGTCGTGATTGATTCTTGACTTGGAGTGTCCAATTCTGTTACGGTGGTATCAGAGCACGGCCGATTACTCTTCTACGGGAAATCCGATCCCTAAATTTTATTCCGCGGCACCTATGGCTTTACGCAAGGATCAGTCGACACCCTCTGCATCCGTAGATGCGAGCAGGGATCACAATGAAGATTCCAGGGCAAAGAGTATGGCCCGCCTCGCCCTACTCAGGTGAAGCAATGAGAGATGAAGCATCGTCAATTGATCGGAGATGCAACAAAGATTATGCTCAGTTTTGTGAAGGACCCAAAATTGGCAAAATATATGAGCGAGACTTCTTTTCAGGAAGTGCACGAGCAGTGGCAGAAAACGACAACACCACCCCCAAAACCTGCTCTCAAGCTGCTCACAAGAAATATTGAGAGAAGGAATTAGAAGAGGTGGTTGATGCATGGATTTCTTAGCTTTTTGACGTGCAGAACAAAGCTAAAAAGCAGAAGAAAGGCACTGACTTCCCGAGTTATTTGGGTCATCAATCGACATTTGACAAAGCAAAGAAATAGAAGAAGCGTGTTCGGTTTGAAGGAGTACCCAGTTCTTCTTCTTCTTCTTCTTCTGACAGTTCTTCTAGCTCTTCAGATTCGAGCGAAGAAGACAGAAAAGGAAAAAAGAAAAGCAAGAAACAACGCTTCGAAAAGGGCAAGAAAAAGGCAAAGAAGTCTAAATCTCGCCCAGTGAGTGACAGTTTTACAGAGGACTTGTCTACAGACAGTTCAGACTCTGATCACGACAACTTTTATGTGAACAATAAGAATTTTTATAAAGGCAACCAGTATGACTTTCTGGAAGATAAAAGCAAGAAAGTCCGAGAGTTTAAGGAAGGTGGACAGTCGATCAAATTTGACACTTTTTCAGAATAAAAAGATGCTTAGAAGGCTTTGTCTTTTATACAGCAATTTGACATCGCTTTCGCGGGAGGACGCTATTCAGAGCACTCCAAGATTCCGAGAGTTGCCTCTTATTTTAAGGGGAATGCTCAAACTTGGTGATCCATGCTTCTTTTAAACAAGACTGCATCAGTTAAATGGCTAAAATTTAAGAAGCTTTTTATTTCTTCTTGGTTGACGCAAGAGTATGAACGTGATATACGAGCTGCTTGGAACCATCTTCGGAGACCAAGAGAGATACAATAGATGCTTACTGTGAGAGATTCTGGAGCTCTTTTCTACCCGCCTCCTCATTCAAGAAAATCTCATTCAGAGAACAGATTGAGCGGTTATCCTTGGGTCTACCTACAGAGATCCGAGATCACTGCTTGGAACAGAAGTGAGCTTCTATTCAGGAGTTGATGAGTCATGCGAAGCGGGGTTTGCCATTCACTTTGGTAGTCTGACCTACCCCACTGATGAGGTCATGACACAACGAGCCAAACAGACTTTAGCACGAATGAAATTAGAAAGAGAAAGAGCAACCTAGAAAATAAGGATGCATGACCCAAGCTTACTCCTCAGGAGAGAGCTCGCTTCATCAAGGAGAGGAAGTGTTTTGGATGCGAGGAACATGGACATATCTTCGCAAAGTGTCCTAAAAAGGCATAGAAAGAACAGAATAACAAGGACAATGACAGGACTAAGAGTTCAAGAGCAGCTAAGGAACGTGGAAGAAAAGGCAAGATGAAAACAGGACTAGTTCTAGATTGTGTGGGTACCGATCCCAACATCATGGACGAGAGTACAAAACGTTGCCGAGCTTGGGGCAAAGTGAAAGACCAAGAGGCCCTGATCTTATTTGATGGAGGAGCCAAGGCCAACTTCATTTCACCGGAATTGGCGGTACGGCTCGAGATCACTCCCGATCGGATGGGACCACTTGTGGAGGCTGTTCTAGCGGCACCCGACAGGGAGGTAGCCATTACACCTGTCATTGGCAACTTCAGTTGCATTGTCAGGGGTATTTGGGGCATGATGAATTTTTCATAATGCCTTTGGAAGGTTGTGATGTTCTCTTAGGGATTCCCTGGTACCACAAGAACAACGCCATGGTCGATTATCGGGCGAGGAAAGTGACATTGACTACAGAGAAGGGCAGAACCATTGTACTTGAGATTGCATTGAAGGGAAAGTATGTCCCTATTGTATCGGCTTTGGCCATTTCTAAATTAATAAATTCCAATTTGTTTGTGTACTCAATCTTTATGAAAGAATTGAGCAATAAGGATAGGACAAATATGTCTAAACTTGATAAAAAACGCCAAGGTTTTCTCCACTCTCAAGCCGATTGCTTCTCAGAGGCCTACCAGGCGAGTTACCACCTGCTCGTCCTGAAGATCATACCATTGATCTGATACCTGGAAGCACACCACTGAATCGGCCACCTTACCGTGTGAGCTGAGCACAGAATGAAGAGATTATGAACCAAGTGAAAGATCTCTTGGAAAAGGGTCTTGTCCAGCCTATTACTTCATCGTATTGCTCTCTAGTGTTGTTGGTTTTGAAGAAAGACGAATCTTGGAGAATGTGGAGACGGGAAAGACGACCACCGATACATTATCCGGCGGGTCTAGAGATCATACCAACATTCATGAGCTTAAGATGGTTGCACAACCAATTGAACAACACACAATAGTGCGGTGAAGAAATGACCAAGGAGGAGTGGGAGTACTCTCGGGGTTGCGCGACCAAGGTAAGTTTGCAATGTACGACTAGTGACTTTTTAGATGTTTGAACGGCCACTCATAATCTTTGTTGGTTGTAGTATAAGTCATACACACCAGCATGGTGTAAAGGTTGACATTTTAGGGTGGAACGAATCGACAAAAAGCGTATTACTCAAGATTGTGGAATCATGGCAAAATTTGAATAGTCTAGTAGACAACGGTCCTCTGATGCAGATCCTGTGGTGGCACAGCGCAATTCACTTACTTTGGCATGCTTCAAGATATTTTGAGGATCGATTATAGAGGATTTTTTGTCGACTTGTTCGACGTGCAATGGTTCAAGTTAAACACGGAGGGTCACAATGCCATTAGGAAAAATATGAACCCTCTAGGGGCCCTTTGGGATTAAGGTTAATTAGAGGCCAGCCAATGAGAAGAGGGTGGTGGACACACTCTATGCCCTAAAAAATGTAGGGGGACAAAGTAGTCTTACACTTCTTAAATGGGCTCTTACCTAGTGAGAAGGTGGGGGGGGGGGGGGGGGGGGGCATATGGAACCTCCAACTTCCCTCCTTTTTGATCCGGTTTTGAAAAAATCCCAAAAAATTGAAATTTTTCAGATTTTTCAAAACTCAAATTTCATCTTCTTAAAACCCCCCTAAAACTATTTTATGCTCAAAAAATGCTCCCCCCTAAAACTATTTTATGGTCAAAAAAGCATTTTTTGACCTCAAAAAGTCAAAACGTGCACCCAAAAACCCTAAAATTCAAATTTTTAAAAAAACTTTTGAAAAATATTTTTTTGCTATCCAAAGCTCCCCCAAAAGTAGTTCTTAGGCAGAAAGTGTTTTTCTCTCTCTAGAACCCCTTTTCCAACCCCTCCTTGGTTGCAACCATCACACTCATCCTCTACTCCAACACTCTCTCTCTCTCTACACCATCTCCATTGCTGCAGCAAGGAAGCTCCTCTCTCCTCCCCTACCACCTTCCATTGCCACACCAAGCAAGGGTTATCCACCTTCTCCTCCCATTGCCACAAGGGTTAACCACTTTCTCATATCACTTTATCCCACCTACATTGTAGCAACAAGCAAGGTCCTTCTCCTCCTCCTAGTTTTCTTTGCTCAACCATGGCCAACTCTACCTTGCAAAGGCGGCCAAGGATGAGGTCACATCACTTGCATGCCACAACACTAGAGGTATAGATGATGAGTGGGTGCCACAAGAGTTCACCAAAGGTGCTTGGGTATACATGCAACCATCTGCTATTGGCCCTCATCGTGTGTGGAATCGTACAAACTTGGATCTTCATTGGAAAGGAAAGCTCCTTGGCTTCAAGAACTGCAAAGACAAGGGGACCGTAGCCATTGTGCAACATGTTTTCTCAATGTCAACCATGCATTTGCAACAACCACCTCGATTTCCAATACATTGTAAGTACATGTTTTGAGAATACAAAGCTAGGTGTGAAATCACAGTCTAATGTTATTATGGATTCATACTTAAGATTTGTCATTGATTTATAGTCATATTTCCATCCACGTTGGTGGAGGAGCAGCCACTACATAGTCTCTCTGGCACATTCAATGCTATACATGCGGATATTGGAGCAATAATGTTCCCACATCTTTGCCCAACCAAACTGGTTCAAAGAAGGATTTTCTTCTATTCTCACTCCTATATTGTCCCTACTTCTACACAAGCGTTTGGAACGCTTGAACCCATCAAAGTAACTTCCTTATTAAGTATGGAGTGGCCGGTGCCAGATTTGTGGTCGGTAGCATCTTTCAAGCAAAAGATGATAATCGATGTCCAAAAATCTTTGAAATACTCTAAAGCTTCTAGGTCTGTGGGCTTGAGTTGGTGTTTGCCTATTCATTGTTTTGTGCACATTTTTAAAGAGTTTGGATTTGTGGAGACTACCACAATGCTTGTATGTAAAGATGCGCATTACGAGGAATTAGGAAGGCTTTTAGAAGAGGACTGGGGTTTTGTGGAGGGCATGCACAACGGGGACCAGTACCGTTGTAAGGTTGGAGCTTCAGGTATTGGAATGTGCTATTTGAAATCCCGCACCTCCTTGTACATACGATTTCACTATGATCGTTGGATGTGCAAGCTTGGAGTGTGGACTCCCCAAACTGATCCCCGATGTAATCAACATGATTTTCTTCGGCAAATCATGCCTTTGAATATAGTTTTTTCATTGAGATGAGAAATCATTTTTTGGTGAAAGTGCCTTTTTTTTAATGTCTTAAAAAAAGGGTCCATTATAAAAGGGGGCCATCTAACTCATTCACTATTTTCACTTTTGTAACTCTTGAGCTCCTTTACTCTCTATCTACACCCCAGGCTAGACATGGATGCTTCCACAGCCTCTGCATCTGCAGCCACATCCACCCCCTTGTCACGCTTCATCCTCTTTCTCGAGGACACCAAATACAAGGGAAGTTGGACCTCCACACCTCGTGTCCCTGACCTTGACGCCACAATTTTCCTTCACATGGATGCATTTGCCGAGATTTTTGCGTTCATGGAGGAGCACATCATAAAATATTTTGTATCTATCCCCCCACATGCAGGGATCTGGGTGCCTTGCGATCTTTTGCGCTATATACACAAAGGTGATTGCCCATTCTCCAAGCGGTTGCAACGATTCCAAGAAATTGCAACCGATGCAGGCCATTACTTGGACGAGCAAGACCCAGGGGTGTCAGTGCTAAAGAAGCGCAAATTGGGGGTGGAGTACCTTTCTTGGATCGCAACATTTATCTTCTTGGTGAGCGAGGAACCTGATTTGGAGGAGCTCCGCTTACCACACCTTCAGGTTGGGTCCTTTATCAAGGACACTAAGGAGCAACAGGTTATCCCCATGAACCCAGCGGAAGAAAAGGCACTCTGGCTCGAGTACCCTAGGGGTCTTGAGGAAGTGGTTGAGAAATCCATAGTTGCGGTTGGCCCTAGTGACACTCCAGTGCCACTACCACTGACGGATGTGGCTATCCTAGAGGTAGAAATCGGCCGCTTCTCCTCAGTGGTAGTGGATGGCGAGGAGTATGTGTTTCTGCATGATTTGGAGAAAGCATTTGGCCTGTGCATGGATGAATGCTTGAGTATGCTATGCAACAACACCAAATGTCCCTTAGACACTACGCCAGATGCCCTAGAAAGCAAGCTCTTGCCAGATGGGGACTCTGTTGCTAACACTATTGCAGTTTTGTGTGCAGAGGTCCTGGCAGCAGAGTAGTTGCACGTGGCTGATGAATAATTCCAAGCTACGCAAGCCAAGGTTGAGGCTGCTAGGATGCCTATTCCATTATGCAACCTCCCATCTGATGATCCAAAGCTCATATGTGTGGTGCATGGGAGCATTGACTTGGATGCAAAGGGCAACAAGGAGGAGGACGACAAGGAGCAGGAGGTAAATTGTATCCTTATTTTCATGTTACTATTTTATCCTTCATTGTCTTTTTTCTCAACCTTCATCGGTTTATGACAGGATGTCATGGAGGTTGATGATTTTGCTGGAAGGACGGGTGGCAAGCGGACAGGCTTTGGACCTCAAGCTCCCTTGCGCATTACCTAGGACAACTCCCCCCTGGCGATGTGGCTATTATCCATAATGAATTTACTCCCCAAGCCCATTTTATGACTTGGTCGTTAAAAGCTTTGAGCAAGTTTTTGTGTTTGAGCACCATTGCTCAAACTGCGCATCAAGTGTTCCTAGTGCGTAGATCCCTTGTATGCACATCGTTTGGCACTGGCTTTCGTGGTAAAGTGCTTACCCAAATAGGGATACATGCTTCCATTGGCTCAACTGACCCAAAGGCCATAGCGCAGTCCCTCTTGACTGGGGAGTTGCCTTACGCGCAAAATAGGCACCAGGAAATGGTCAAAAAAATTATGAACTCCTTAGATACATGATGTAAAATCACCGTTTTGGAAGTAATAAAAAATATTTGAAATTGTCTCTCTATCTTGCAAATTCTTTTGAACTTGTCAATCTTGAAAATTGTTTCAATTGGTGATATGAAAATTGTTTTGATTGGTGACTTTGTAATTTCAAGTTCTGTATGTAATTTCAGTCAATTTCAGTAAATTTAGGTATTTTATGTTTCCTAGGGGGTAGATAAGCCTACCAAGGGCCAAAAAAAGCCTGGCCACAAGGACGCACAAATGGCCCATCCATCAGTTTTGGATGGGCCATTTGCGCGCCCTTGTGGCCATGCTTTTTTTTGCCCCTGGTAGGCTTATCTACCACCTAGGATACTTACAAAGCACAAATTTATTGAAATGAATTGGTTTTGCATCATTAATTTAGATGCACCCTTTTTATGGAAATTCCAGCATATGTTCACACTCAAGGACACTAGAAAAGATGAAATCAATTATGAAATGAAGTTTCCAGCACACTATCACTTGCTTTAGCTCTACCTAGTACACCCATGCACCAAAAAGTCCAATTACATTGGACATTTGAAAAATCCAAATAAATGTTTCATAGACACTTGGTTTCACAATATGTTTTTTTTTTTAATATCCTATAGGGAATTCAAAGCTTGAAATGGCCAAAAAAGGTTGTCCACAAGGATCCATGTAAAATAATGTTGCAAAACCAATAGGTTTTAGTAAATTTGTGCTTTTTAAGTACCCTTGGGGGTAGATAAGCCTACAAGGGGAAAAAAAAGACTGGCCACAAAGGTGCGCAAATGGCCCATCCAAAACTGTTGGATGGGCCATTTGCGCACCCTTGTGGCCAATCTTTTTTTTGCCCCTTGTAGGCTTATCTACCCCCATGTGGTTCATGTACGCAAATAGAAGCTTCAAAACAACCTCCACCTACCATTGTACATATCCATACAAACAAAAAAGAATTTTCACCTCCCGTTGTAAGTTCATCACCTACAACAACGTTGCAAATAAAATCATGGGAGTACCTTACCACCCTTGCAACACCCATAACAACATGGAACAATTGGTTTCAAAGGGTGACAACATCATTCCAAAAGGTATGATCTACCCAAGGAAGGTTGGAGTGTTTGCTGACATCCATCAGCCACTTGCTTCCCTCTTATCCTTCCTCCTTGACCTCTCAATATCCCATGTTAGGGAATGTATATATGAAGCCTTATACTCACAAAAACCAAAATAGAAAAGTAAAAGAGCAAGAGCCACCAAAAAAAAATATGGAAACCTACAAGTTCTATACATAACACAAAATCATAAAAACACATTATGCACAAAGACACGACCTTTTGATACAACCCTTATAATATTTTCACTCTAACCATTATCTATCTGTGTGTACATATATGTCTAGCACTACAAGAGGTTGTGTGCACTTGTGGCGTTTTTAGCGACGGAAATACATTGGGTTTTTATACTTCTCGACGTCGCTAAGATCATCGCTAATAGCATCGATACGGGGACGTCGCTATGAGCGTCGCTTTAACCACCATCTCTATGGCCATCGTTATATAGCGATGCATATAGCGACGCTAATAGAAACGCTTATAGGCTACCTATAGTGATGTTTATAGCAACATTGTAGGGCTTTATATAGTGACGCTTATAGCGACGCTTGAGAGTAGAAATTTTGGGTGGCAGGGCATTCAATGCCCTACCACCCATCAACCATATTGAATGTTTCAATAATAGAGTAACCTAAATGAATCTAAGATAAGCCCAGTTTCACCTTTGGAAGAAAGTGCAATCTTAGGTATAGACCCAAAGTAGTCACCCACAAGACAATATAACCATTAACTCCATCATCCATAGTATTGTTTGCAGAATAAAGATACAAAACTAAAACAAGTAAATTGATGAAAGTAAATCAATGACAATTGTACACATCATACTTTAACACTAGGTTGGTAATGGGACACTTTTATGTCCTGTTAAGTGACCATTTTCCTTGAATTATGTCAAGAGTTTCAAAATGGATTTTGAGGTGCTATCTATCTAGAAATTTGTCTCATGAGCTAGAAAAAACTCAATATTTTTTTGGAATATCAATTCCATCTTTAACATTGTCCTTGCAGAACATTTCACAACCTAATCTGTCTGAAAAAACGGGTCCTTTTTTTGGCTTTTTTCAACTTTTTGCAACTATACCACTCTAGAATTCATGTTTGTGAGGTCTATAATGCTAGAGAACTATCTTTAGTAGTCCTCAACATGTCCTGATGCTTCTAGGGAGAAATAAATAATAAAGTTGTAAGTTATGACCAAATTACAAAAATTGTCAAATCCTGTTTTTTAGCCAATTTTAGCGCTTCTATGATTTTTTTGGTGGATTTCATGATATTCAAACGCATTTTTGATTTTCTGTGTCACATATTGTAACATAAAGCTAATATTCCTTGAGTTTTGGGGCACCTAATAACCTATTTTGCATAGTACACAACGATCGTTGATTTTTTCAATTATAGAAGAAAATGAAACATTCTAGTATATCAAGTATAGCTTTTTCAATATTGTTAGTTTCTTGTGACAACTACATGCATTTTGTAGGTAGTAACCATATCTAGTCATAAGGATCAAATTTGGCTAGATATTGAATACTTTCTATGGGATTCTACAACTCATAATGTTGAACCCTGTTTTTTCATGTTTGCTGTATTTAACACTTCATCTTTGTCCCCAAGATTCCCCTTGGTAAGAGATGTATTATTATTTTGACATGCTCCATGCCTCCTTATGAACATAAAGGACAATAGGAAACTAAGAAAACATGCATATATTATTTGTATTGAGCGTGGCTATAGAAACTTTGATGATAGGTTTGCAAAATGGTAAAAATTTAACTTTTTTGTACCTATTTATTTGGACAAAACAAAAAATAGTGAGTGAGAAGCAATCATATGTTCTGATCACCAACCCATTGAAGTTAACTAGGGAATTTATCTCAAGTCCTACAAAAATCCATAATCTTATTTTTATGCAACAAAACGTAAGAAATGACTGTTTTGATGAAAATTCACTGGTCCATCAACTTTGGAGGCTTGGTGTGACCAAAAGATGAGCAATTTTACAAGTTTCTTATTTTTTCCATGTGTAGTAGGCCTTGAACTATGACCTCATGAAAGGATTTTACAAAATGAGTGGATCTACTATGGTTTTGGAGGTTTTTTTCAAAACCCTGAAAGGACACTTTTATGTCCTGTTAGGTTACCAACCTAGTGTTAAGCTTTGCAAATGTAATAGTTACAACACCATTTTCATTATTGAGAAAATATACATGTTTTTCCAATAGTTACAAAAAGACTTATACACGTCATCTCATGATACATATGTTATGACAAAAGGAAACTAATGCTATCTAGCTACGGATAGACTGCCATCGTCTTGCCATCTTCTAATCATACGTCTCATCGCATCCAAGCGGTGTATCTGTTGAATTCTGCAAAGAAAAAAAAGACAGCTTTCTGTAAGTATAAACATATAATTTACAAAACAATACAACAAACAGAAAAGAGTAAACCCTAATACTAACCATGCCACCGTGAGAACTCAGAATGTCCATCAAGGCGTTTAAACCCTTTCTGCCTACTACTCATGCTCGTACGGTGTGGGGTCACGTCCTGTCATCGACCACTGTTCAAAACATACAAAGAATCCATTATGTTAGAATTTAAAAACCCCTAAACCCTAAGAGCCTTGTCGAACACGAGGCAGTGTTGAGGCATCAGCGGTGACATCCCCACAACAACTGTCGCTACCACCACTAGAGCGTCGGTGCCTAGACGAGTGTGAAGATCGTCTCGTCGACACGGAAGCTTTGAAGCATGCTGAATGCTCCGAAACAGAGGGAGATGCTGAAGGAGTAGAACTACGTGATGGTGCTCTAGAGCGATGACGATCCTCGTACCACTGTCTCTGTCAAGGTGACAAAGAAGAAAGAAACTCATCATCATCCATACCTGCATGAAACACACGAACCTTTAATCTTAATATTAAATGGAGAAGAAAACATGGACAAGTAGAGAGAGAGGCAGAGAGAGAGAGAGGACTCATAAAGAGGGAGGGATTCCTGTGTAGAGATATTCGTTTGAAGTTCTTGTGAATTTGTCTCCCGTGTGCATTTTATGTATCTTGTAAAAGCACTACGCTTCGAGTACGATGGAGACTGAGGCTGCAATCGCGAAGGAGGTGATCCATCTCTGCTCATAGATGTTGCTCACCCCTCCACTAGATCTAGTTGATCGGGTAAAATAGACGCTAAGAAGCAGTAGTAGTGCTTCTTAGCGTCTCTTTCATCCGATCAACTAGATCTAGTGGAGGGATGAGCAACATCTATAAGCAGAGACGGATCACCTACTTTGCGATTGCAGCCTCAGTCTGCATCGCACTCGGAGCGCAGTGCTCATCGGCGAGGAGTGTCCCTACTTTTGAGAACACACCTGGAGCATATGTACCTGGAGTGGACACAATGACGATTGAACACAATTTAAATTTCTCAAGTATAGCCACGTGAATACAATATATATTATAAAATGGAGAAAAATTATTCAAATACAATGTTTATGGCTCTCTCTCATCCTCGCATAGCTCAACATAACTCCCTATATCTATATAGAGCTCTCTGTTTAGGTAGATGTCCTCCATTTCATTTTGTAGATCCTCTGCATGCACGCCATAGAGAGTAGCAACTTGATGCTCATCTGGCACCCTTCTGACTGAGCATCTTCTCCAATCTCCTCCATTGATGCCACTGTGATTGACACATGGTAGCCCTCATACGTCCCTGCACTACGAGGGGCTACCTCTATGACGTACCACCCGTTTGATGTAGACTTTGTAGGATGAAATATCACCTGTGAGAGTCACATCACTACATGAGAACTTCCAAGCACATAACTTCTAAAATTCGATAGCTTCCAAGCACATAACTTACTTGTTCACAATGCTCGGGTAGTACAAAAGTGTCTCTTAGGTTGGCTCATTTTTTAGTTAAATCTACTTCAAGGAAACCAAACTCTCCTCTGCGCACAATAGCATTAGCAGAAATATGAACCTTGCATGGGCCTTGTAAGGAATCCTAATTTTTAGGGATTAAGGCTAATGTTGTGTGGGGTTTAGGGGGCAAGGGCATTGAAGAAGGTAGTTTTGAGTAGGCTTTTCTAGCCTTTTTTTTAGACAAATGTAGGATGTGTACCTAAAGGGTTACTTTCTCTCTCTAGATTTTTTTAAAGTGAAGGAAGCATAGGGGTGTGTCCACATCAGCAAAAACGTGGGTCACAAAGAGTCAAAATTTGACTTTAAAAAAAAAAAACCATTTATACTTGTTTTTTCCTTAAAATTCCCTCCCAACATATATACATATCCAAAAATCATTTTTTGACCCATTTTTTAACCCACAAGCTTAGAAAGTCCATTTTTTCAAAAATCTTTTTCCCCAAAAAGTAATAAACATTTTGTTCTCTCCTCCTCTCTTCCTCTTCCGCTCCTCTCCCTCCCTGCCCCTACCTTCCTCCTCCTCCCCAATCTCTCCCTCCCCCCCCTCCCTCCTTCTCTCCTCCCATCTTCCTCAACCTCTCTACCCTTCCCCCTCCATCTTTTCATCATTTTCTTCCTCACGCAACAGCTTCCATGGTGGTCACGGACATCACAAATGGTTTACTTCCACCACCACGTAATCCGCACACCAAAAGCATACATATTCGCTTACCCACGACATTTGCACCGAAGACCACTAGTGAGGGTGATCAATGGTCATCACAGGAACGTCGCACCACTTGTGAGACCAATGTTGACATTTGGGTGGATGGCCATTTGTACCCTTGCGATCCTATAAGCCGCTTCCATCCACCATTTAATAGCCTTTCCACATTTCTTCAATTTCTTGGGAGGGGAGAAGCAGGCTTGTTAGGCTATTGCAAGCGGTTGTGTATGGGTGCAGGTGCTTCTTTGCATATGTGGATGCACGAATGTCAAGCTCTTCACCTCAAGACGACGGCATTACAAGAGAGTGTTGCCTCTTTGGAGAGGGTAGTAACAACAAATGCAAGAAAAGGAGTCCCACATCCAGAAGCTTACCAACACCATCACATACTTGAAAGAAACACCCCTTGGTGCAAGGGAACGCAAATGCACGTATTCATCCATTGAAACTCTTGCACATTCGGGAGGAGCACGCAAACGGCGAGTTACAGCCACAAGGTGATTTGGTCTTTACTTGCATGATGCATTCTTACTTCACACTATTTTATAACATTTATGTTTATTTGTTGCCAGAAACTTCATCCAAGAGGCATGCGGTGGAACAAGCCAAGATGATCGAGTCAACCTTCTTACTAGTTGTCTCAATACCCAGGACGTGATTTCTATCTTATAATCACCTGGAGGTAAGCAAATTAAGGATGCAGTCACCAAGGACCTTATGTGTAAATTAAGAAATGTGGTTAGTGATGATGACGTTCAACAAGCTTGTGATGAGGCTGGAATCAACACCAAAGCCTATCAGGCTATTTTCCAACTCCTAAAGGATGCCCTCAAAGAACACGGCATTGTGGAAAACCTATTTCCCATTCCTCACAAGGTCAAGCTCGCAAAGAAGGCCACAAACGAAGATGTGCTCTCCCGCATTGGGACATACCTACACATTGAGGAAACAATGCCAACTTCCCTTTATGCTTCGTGCGCAACAAAGACAAGGGGAAAAGGTAAGAAACAATCCATAAGACCTTCGGAGAAGGGCTTTCCTTACACAATGTAGAACAATATTTTCGTGGATCTTAGAAGGCTTCAAGAAGCCATGCTTAGATTTTATGAGTTACCTGAAGAAGATGACACACTTTACTTTTTTCTTTGGTATTATTCTTATCATAGACTCTGAAGTTTAAGGTCTTAGCACTATTTATTTTGTAGTGCTTGGCACAAAAGTCGCTTTTGTGCTGAAACTCAATGAGTGTCAAATAGTGAAAGGCCGAAGGTTAGAGAGGCTAAGTGTCACTCTAATGAACGAGGCCCTTCTGCAAACCAAGCGAAGGGATTCAGTCGAGCCATCTCCCACCCCATCTTTTAGCGTGCAATCAGAGAAAGACATTTGGTGGTTGGGTGATATTGAGGTGCCCAAAGATACCAATGGAGTACTTTCATGGATTTTTGAGAGAACTCCATGGATCACAGAAGTAATACACTCCCAAATTGCAGGTCAGAAGTTGGAGATTGAGGGTTTTAGTAGTTATGATGTGGAGTGGCACTTAGGTGGGGATTTGAAGACCATAAAGTGTTTGCTTGGCTGCAAACAAGGGGCTTCTTCTCTCATGCCTTGTCCATTTTCACTCGAGGGTACAAACCTAATGGACAAAAATCACATAAGAGCACTGCAAAGGTCGGTTCCATGCTTCCATGGCAAGGGCATGGAGAACAAGGGTTAGATTGTCGTGATGTTGGAGATGAAGGTAGAGAATGTGAAGCGTCTATTCTGAGATATCCCATGCTCAATGCCCCAGACCGTGATCAAAAGGACCACGCTTGAAATCCAATCTTTCTATTTCCTCTATCGAATGTACATTTTTGTACATTACACACATTCATGCGCATTTTTGATAGGCTATTGAAGCTCCACATTGACTATGCTTTCACAATGAAACCGTTGGAAAAGTCCCAGGAAGCGATCGAAAGAGTGGAGGTACTCTTGAATTCCATTGGCTGTCACGGTGGAAATGTGTCTATCGTTGCTGCAAAGAACACAGGGGAGGCCCATGAAATTGCTCAACAAGTGTCAATGAGTGGAAAAAAAGCTATACACTTTTTGAAGAAAGTTTCCCAAGGAAATCCAAGTCGATATGATGCTCAAAACAGCTCCAACCAGCAGGCAGGTAACCTTTGGGAGCTTTGGAAGGAGTTATGCAAAGCTACTACTGACAATGATTCAAATGGCGAGCTTGCAAACAAGCGCAAGCAAGTTTGGGCACATTTTGATAAAATGGTCAAGCGTATGGGCCTTAACAGTACAATAGAAGAACAACGCCAATCATTTCAAGAAGCCTTGGTGGATTTTACCAAGGTCTTCACCCTTTCTTGGGGTGAAAATAACATCACACATTACATGGTAAGTCATTTTACATGGTGTATTCATTACAAGGGATTGTTTTTATTTAATAATGTGGATCGTTTACTCATGTGAACATCATATCTTGTTTGCGCATGGTGCATTTTTTATGCACAAGTATGGATCGCTTGAAATTTTTCGCACTCAAGGCATGGAGAAGTCCCATTATCAAGCAAGGGGAGTGTACTTAGAAAATACTCGACATGGTGGTGGAATTGTGCAATCCAATTATTTGGAGGAGATGTTCAACTGGTTTTTTCGCACAACATTTGCTCGTAAGCTCACAATGGAGCGTGCACGACAATCCAAGATTGCTATTGAAGTGCGGAAATGGGGTCGTCAAGAGCATAGCAACAAGTGGCAAATGTCGCAAGGTCCCACCAAGCATGCTGCATGGCGGCGATGCAGAGTGCGACAAGGATCAAAGTGGATACTGTGCGAGTCACTAAACGTGAACGCAGGGTCCAACTCTTAGCGACATGTTTATTTAAAAAATAATACTTTTTTAAAAAAAATTAGTGTGAACAGGGCCCTTTTTAAATGGGCCCTTATAAATATTGCATGCTCTCATAAACCGCTCATTTCTTAAGAACAGGTGAGCTCTTACCAATGAAATGGCGCGCACCAAACAAACCGTGAAAGAGCATCCACCTGCCAACAAAAACACCCTCCAAGGATATGAGAAGCCGTCATGGCTTAAAGGCACAAGAAAACGGCCACGAACACCTGGCCATTCCAGGAACTCTTCTGGAGCAAAAAGCTTCATTTGACTTCCTTGTTCCTAAGCTAGGTGGAACAAATTGTTCTTTCTTTGGTACCCAAACTAGCTCTGGAGCGGGTGTGTAGCATTCCGTGATTTATTTCCTTTTCGCGATCTTCAATTCATTTTGGAGCTAAGTGATAGGGCTAAGGGGTTGTTTCTGCGTTGTGACACTCCCTGTTTCCCAATCAATAGTGCATTTGGTCGCTATCGTCCACGTGCGTCCTATGTTTATATGACCTTCCATAGTTCCAACAGGCATGACCAAAAAGTCTTGTAAGATACCAAAAACCACAGTTTTTTTCATGTTGACACCCTTGACTTGGATAGTTCTCTTGGTAGGGATGGCTTTCCCAACTGACACCACACTCCGTATGACAACATATTATATTTAGAATCCATGTCTAACAAGGCGTTATATAGAACTTTCCCATATGCGCTTTTTAGTTCAATAGGGTATCTTCGAGGTGTGTCAGAGTCCAACCAATCATCCTCTGTTTCAACGTGGAATGCATGTGTAACTCCAAGGTTGGCCTCTCATTGGCATCTTATGCATTGTTTACGGTCCTTAGCCTCAGCTTGAGATTGTATCTTCTTCAATTCTGTTTGTGCTTTGGCTGTTTTTTTTTAATGGATGGCACATAGTTCCTCTTGGCTTAAAGGATCATATTATCTTTTAAATTTGCTCCCATTGAGGAATCCAATGGTTTCAACTCCATCAAGAGTCTCCACACGAATGGTACCTTGTGGGGTGATTTCACATAATCTATATGGTCCTTTTCTTGCATATTTCAACTTTTTCTTCTCGTTTCGCACTCCATACATAAGGACTTTATATACAACATTGATATCTTTGTTCTTTAGATGACGGTCAGACCGTTTCGTCCTCCTATCTTTCTCCACAAGTGCATTTTGCATAGCCAATTTCCTTTCTTCATCTAACCTCTCAAGGATGTATAAGCACTCAACTAAAGGGTTACCATCCCAACCTTCTTGTGAAGCTACACGCAGACTAGGAATTACAAACTCCTATGGCATAGCTGCTTCTTGGCCATATACCATTTTGAATGGTGTATAATTAATAGCCACTTTGGAAAAAGTACAGTAAGCCCATAGAGCTGATGTCAGCTTCAAATCCCAATCTGTGTGATGAGCTTCCACTATTTTGGTCAAGATAGAATTTAAGGTCTCGTTAGTGCTCTCAGCTTGGCCATTTGCTTGTGGATAATAAGGCACGGACTTATGGTGGGCTATCATGAAGTTTGTCGTGAGTTCCTTTATCACTCCATTTATAAAATGAGTATCATTATCACTCACAATCTCAAAGGGACAACCAAATCTTGTAGTAATGTTCTCAAAGAGAAACTTTTCATTTGTCGCCTTGGCTTCCGCCCACTTTGTCACATAGTCCGTGGCAAAGATAATATATCAAGATTGAGTGCTACGAGCTACGGAACTAATTGGGCCTACAAAGTCTAAACCCCATTTTACAAATGGTTGAGTCACTTTAACAAGATGTAAGGACATCTTATCCTTTCATTGTGTGATCTTGTAATGTTGGCATTCATCACATCCTTTTGCAAAAAGTGATCCATCCTTGAATAAGGAAGGCCACCAATAGCCTGATTGCAACACCTTTCTATCAGTTAGTTTCCCTGAGAAATGTCCTCTAGCTATACCCATGTGGGCTTCTTGCAGTATGTATAAATACTCATTCTCAAAGGCACAACATCTAAGAATATCATCCTTCCCTAGCCTGTAGAGAGTTCGCGCAATGAGAGAATAAGGCTCACATTTTTTTAACAGTGTTTGAGCTATATCCTTACGAAGCTCTTTGGTTGTAAAAGCATTAACTAGAAAGTTCACAATTCTCTCACTCCATACATGCATGGTCTTGACTAGAAATAATAAATTATCCGGAAATTCATCATCGACTCCAATAGGGGCTTCACCATTGGGTATGAGAGACAAATGATCCGCCATGACATGTCTTTTACTAGGTCTCACCACAACGGTGAAATCAAACTCAAGAAGACTTAACAACCATCCTGTAATTATTCCAGCGGAGCAAGGTTTATTTATTACTAGATACAACAAGGCTTGATGATCAACATAGAAAACAAACTTGTTGGCCAGAAGGTAGTAGCAAAATTTCTTCATTACGTAAATCATAGCTAAACCCTCCCGCTTTGTAGTGATGTAGTTTCTCTCAACATCATTCAATTGACGACTTGCAAAGATAATGGGGTAGTCCAGTTTATATTGTCCTGGTTGAGCTAGAACACACCCAATAGCAAAGTTCGATGCATTAATATGCACATGGAAAATGACATTCAAATCGGGTACGCATAGAATGGGAGCGCTTGTCAAGGTCTTTTTCAATGACTCATAAGCATGGTCACACTCCGCGGTCCAGTGGAACTCAATAATAAGCTTGCATAAAGGACGAGATGTCTCGACAAAGTTTAAAATAAACCGTCATTAATAACTAACATGGCCCATGAACCTTTGAACTCCTTTATAATTTTTAGGTGGTGTCAATTCAGCAATGGCTTTATTTTTTCTCTCATCTATGGAAATCCCATTTTTGGACACTATATGCCCCAAAATGACTACATGTTTAACCCAAAATTGGAATTTGAAAGGGTTTAAGGAGATGTGATACAATCTACACTTCTCAAATACTTTTCGTAAGCATGATAGATGTTCTTGCCAAGAGGAATAAACACAAAGGTCATCTAAGAAAGCTTCACAAAACTCCTCAAATATTCTCTAAAAGCATTGTTTATTAATCTTTGAAAGGTAGTAGGGGCATTGATTGAGCCAAAAGCCACAACACAAAATGCGAACACTCCAATTTCGGTTATAAAGGATGTTTTAGCTTGGTCCTTTAGTGCAATTGTGATTTGATTGTATCCAGAGTACCTATCTAAAAATCTATAAGCTTCCTTTTCTACAACCCTTTCAAGCACATGTTCCAAATATGGCAAGGGGTAATGGTCCCTCCTAGTGGCAGCATTGACCTTCTTGAGATCCACGCACAGTCTAAGTTTCCCATTCTTTTTCGGAACAATAACTATTGGAGACACCCATTCTGAGTGCTCAATAGGGTATATGAATCCGCATTTGACAAGCTTTTCAGTCTCTTCTTGAAAAATCTTTGCATACTTAGGATTCATTGGGTAGGGCCATTGGTGGACTGGTTTTGCCATGCTATTCATGGGGATTGTGTGTTGCACCATGGAAGGTGGAACACCTTTCATATCATGATATGTCCTAGAAAATATATCCCTGAATTCCTTGAGAAGTTCTTTAAGTACATACTCGTCAGTCTCTGCTAGATCATCTTGAGCAATGAAGACAGGTTTGGGCTCCTCACTTGGGTCTGCGAACTCTATTTCCTTTGTTAGACCATCATAGACTCCATTGCTTCTATCGATAGGTTTTCTTTGAGCCTTTGTATACACAACCTTATGCTCCTCCGTGGTGTAGGATTTGAAATGATCGAGTGCAGGGTGTAAGTATGTGGGGTCTTGTTGTTCTGTGGATTGTGATTTCACTTTCACTTCCTTTTGTTGTTGAGCTAACCCTCAATTTTGTCAGCTCTTTATGGTACGACTCAACTTTGGCTTCTCTATAGCCTCTAGCTGTGCGATGTCAATGGGTTGTGGACTACATCACATGATGCTTTGAAGGTATTCACCCGAGTTATCTGCCAGCTTCTAATGAGGATCACATGCCCCTATATAATTAAGCCATTTTGCAATAGATTTCTTTTCATTTATTCTAGCACACACATTTTCTCGATATCATTGCCTCTTATATCTCTTACTCTTCTTGTCTAATTTTCAATTACGGCCAATCTCTAGTGAAGAGTCACTAGATGAATCGCTACTTGTGTCTTCTGGTCCCTTGGATAGATTGTCATCTAGGGTACCACTGGGCCCTGAATGCTTTGTCCCCACATTTGCACCAAGATGTAACTCAAATTCTACGTCCTCAGAGTCAATTTCAATTGATGATTCTGACCCCAAATCGTGTGGGCTATAGTCTTGTGAGACGCTACTGGTTCCAATGTCACATAAGCCTTCATCTTGTAAGTCATCAGAAGCTATATGCATTGCTTCCATCATATTTAAAGGTACGAGTGGTGTCATTTCATCCCCCTCAGGTGTTACCTAGGTCGTCCCCCTATTTTCTCAAGTGTTTATGGTTACTGCTAGGTGGACCCAATCCACATTGTCAGACTCAGTCATCCCAGGTAGAACATCCATATAAGGAGAATCTTTCCCAACATCAGTGTCCACTTTACACGTGTAACAATACTACAATGGGGCCGACTGAATTGTGGTGTCAGATCTATGATCAATTATAAATATGTTGCCTAGAGGATGTGCTCAACCAGTTACAAGATCCACTCGAAGGACAAAATCTTTAAACTACAAGTAGATATGTCTTTTAAACTAGTCATGCACCATTTTTGCTTCCCTCATGAAAGGACGTCCTAAGATTATCTCCAATGCCATAATTTTCTTGGAGAAATCCATAAGAATGAAGATATTTCTTATTTTGTGTCCAAAGACCTTGATCTTAAGAGCTTCTAGCATCCCAATAGGTTTCACAATAGACCCATTGGCGATCTTTACTACTATGGTTGTGGTCTCAAGGTGAGGTCTTCCCATAGTTTCCCGGCAATTTTTAGTCACAATGCTAACCCCAGCGCCACCATCAAGGATTCCCTTCATAGTTAATCCCTTGATATGATTTGTATGGGAGCATTGGATTCATCGCCCTCAAAGTATTGTCCCAACTTGTTAACAGGTATTTCTACAATAGTGTTCTCACCTAGGTTGGGTTGTGGATCTAAGAGTTCCTCTTCTATTGGCATCTCCCTAGCTCCATCCATCTCTGCAAATTGTGGTAGCCCAACTTTTAGTTCTTCATTGAGGAAATCTTGAAGAGCTAAGAATAGCTCAGGGTCTCCATATAGTTTGGACATGATGGTGGTTCTAACTTCTGAAGCCATGAAATCCATCAATTTGGCAATATTTAACGGTACCTTTTGGGCTTCAATCCCTTGATGATGGGAGGGATTGATGGGAAAATTGGATATCCATTTCTTTAATAGGGTCAGGTAGCCCCTCTATAAACATTCTTTCCAACAAGAACTGAGTATGCCCACTTTTCCTTGACTTTAAGTCACTTTCTTCTTGGATGACACTAGGTATGGCTAGGGGTCTAGACTTTGTGAGGTTGTTGTTGCATAGGGAACACTGTGTCTGTAATCTGGATCTTCCTAGGTGTTGATTGTAGATCCATTTGGGTATCTTCTACCAAACTCCTTAATTGCTTGACTCACTCGATTTCCTCTGTAGGGTTTGGGTAAGTTCCTATCTTCTTCTTGGATCCTGGCCATTGTGGCTCATGATGATCTTCCTTGTTGCTTTCTTTCCTAGTGGTCGTTTTGGTCTCCATGGTTTCACCTGAATCAGAATACTCTTCAACGTCATTCATATATACGGGGTCATCACCACTCCCTATATTGGTCTTTGAACTAGGGTCTGACTTCGCTGCTTTTTGTGATCTCTTTCTTCATGTTTTCTTCTTCTTCTGAGATTGGGTATTTGATGTTGTGTCTCTTTCCTCAATAATATAATTTTGTTTTGGAGCATCGATCATGTAAGTACATTTACTGGTACCATAGATGTACTTTGTGATGGATCCTTGGTAACCTCAATCAAGTATACTGGCGTGATCTTTGGTGCATTTGGATTATTTGGACATTGGGCAATCAAATGATCTATGCCACATCGATTACACATGAGCTTTGGAATTGTTGATGTGCTTGCTTGATTGGTTTGCATTAGTGTAGCATTCTTTTGTAGCCTAATAGGATACTCGGATACATGATGTGGACCTCCACACTCATAGCATTGAAGAGGTGGTCTCTTGGCAGTGTAATTGATATTTTGGCCTCTTATAGCAAGAGCAACTACTTCATAAACAGGTTTGACTTGTCCCCAGTAGTCCTCCATGTAGTATTGTGGACTTTCTTCAAGCGCATCAATCCCATAGACAATATTAGGGTCTATATCTTCCTCACAGCCTTCCAAACAAGCAATAGATGACTCACAACCCACTTGATTCACAAAAGTGATTTTTGAATGTGGTGGTTGCGGTCCTAGCACTGGAGGTGGTAAGGGTGTTGTTTGAACAACATTT
Source organism: Adiantum capillus-veneris (assembly GCF_014529385.1). Taxonomy (NCBI): domain Eukaryota; kingdom Viridiplantae; phylum Streptophyta; class Polypodiopsida; order Polypodiales; family Pteridaceae; genus Adiantum; species Adiantum capillus-veneris. The sequence continues at coordinate 135,856,889 of NC_140944.1, read as the reverse complement.
TGGGTCATAGGGACCATGTGTTGTGACATTTCTTCAAGAGGTGGGACCGGTATCAATGAAGGCACTCGAGGTGTGTCCGTCCATGCTAAGGTTGTTCTATTGGCCATTGTGCGCTTAAATACTATACAATCCTTAGCTTGATGACCATACCTCCCATAGGCATTGAAATTCCCATTGAATTTACTCTAAAAGTAGGGCATTCACTAGTACTATGTGGACCATAGCATACTGAGCACCATTGTTGCTCCCTTCTTGGATACATATGATTGTTTTGCGGAGCACGATTGTCTCTAAGACTCTCTTGAATGGCCTTGGTGAGATTTGTTAAATTCATCTCAGATATCTTTGGCTCCTCAGCAATAGGCTTTAGGGTCATTGGCTGATGCCCCGATGCTTGCGAGCTAGTAGATTTAGGCTCAACAAACACTCTTTCTCCTTGAATCATTAAATTATCCTCCAATTGGATTGCTTTGGTGGTGACTGCTTCCCAAGTGGTGATACCTCTAATGACTATTATCCTCATGTCGTAATCCCCGAATGAATCTATCAAGCAATTGCTTATTATTGAAGTGCTCATTTGGATTACAATGAAAATTTAAATGCTTCTCTCACGCTCCTTCCTCTTGTTGGGATTTTTGGAGTTGAGATGCTACACCCCAAAGCACTCCCTCTTGTATGTATTCTTTCAAGAACAGTCTCCTAAGAGTAGGGTAAATTGTTTTTTCTTCCACCTTTATGGTTCTATACCAATCCCCAGCCTTCCCACATAAGGTTAGGCTTAAAGTATTACTCTTATGTAAGTCATTGTGTTCTCCTAGGGAATCGCATATTTGTTCAAACACTTCAATATGCTTTCTCACATCCACATCTCCACTAAATTTTTGTGTGAGCTTGGCTATTTGTACTACCTTACTTCTAAGCTCTCTATCATGCGTGTTATGGATATTCTCAGCAATAGATCGATCGATAGCTTGAGCAAATGTTGCCAAGTCACTTAAGTGAGCATGCACCATGGGTGAAGGCGCTCCAGAGACTACATGTGGAGTAGGTATTGGCATTGGGCTTGGCGCATAGGAATCCCTTGGGTTCCAAGTTTGGTATAGTATTGTGCCATGTGGTGGCCCAAAGTTCATATGTGTAGCCCTAGGCATAGCAGACATCGGATGTGACATGCTAATGCTAGCTGGTATGGTACCATTGAAATAAGAGCTTGGATGTTGTGGTTGTGGAGCATAGGTTGTTTAAACAATGGGAGGGGTAGGAGCTACATGAGTACGAGGACCCATACGTGTATATGATTGGTACACACTTGTAGGTACTATTGCAGGCAATGAGCTACCATGTAGTGGTGCTTTACTAGCAAATGAGGTTCATGTCATGTTTCTTGGCATGCCAATCATTGGGGTAGGCATGGTAGCCATGGTGTCATCAAGGGAAAGATGAGTTAGACTTGGAAATGTAAAGCTATCACTTGTGGTGTAATGTACCTAACATTTATCCATATAAGTCATTTCAGTTATTTTGCAAAGTAATTGAGATTCTCAATTTTGTGAGTCATCATGAGTTTATCAGAGCAATCGGATTGAAAATCAGGTTTATAATCTATGTATTTATGATCTTTCTTTATGTGGAACAATAGGTTTATGTGGGAACCTAATCTATGTGTGAAGAAAAAGCTTAGAGATAGTATTTTTAAAAAAGAAAGAGAGGTGAGTCAAAATTAGGATACTTCTTTCTTTCTCTCTCTCAAGTTAGAGTGGGAACTTGTAAGTATAGAGCTTTTTAGAAATCGCACATAAGATTCGTGAACGTAAAAAAAAAAAGACCCGTGACGGCGCGTGAGCTTTTGCTTCTCCTATTTTTGAAACCTCTCAGTATTCTTAGCACCCCCCTAGGGCCTATATAAAGGACCTCCTCCTCTCACTTTGAAGACACACATCTACAGAAGCGAAGCTCTCTTGCAACGACGCATCGGAGAGAGCCTCTCTCCCTTAAACTCTCACCTTCAAGCCATCTCCATCTTCAATCATCGACGTGCCGTCTTCCGGTTTGTGAACACTCTCTCTGTCTCTCTCTCTCTCTCTCTCTCTCTCTCTCTCTCTCTCTCTCTCTCTCTCTCTCTTTGTCTCTCTCTCTCTCTCTCTCTCTCCAACAACACGCTTCTCTTTTCTCTATTCCGAAGCTATGGCTCCGAAGCGTGTAACGCAAAGTCCTAAGGATGCCCATGCCGTTGCACCACCAAGGAAGGTGGGAAGAAAGGTGTCTACTCCGAACGTATCTCATGCGGAAGCATCAACCGAAGAAGAAGTCGAAGCCGTCCAACCTCCAGCACAGGAGTTAGCCGCACGCTCTCCAAATCTGGTAAGACAAATTTATAATTCTGCATTTCTATTCATGTTTGACCTGGGAAGCTAAGCATAGGGAACCCCTTAAACTGTCCAAGAAACGTGATTCTATCACAAGAAACAAGCATATGTTTTCATAGATTAGTGAAAGTAATGTTTGATAAATTGTCAGTGTTTGTTGAATTGTTATTGCTTAGCAAATTGATATTGGTTGATAAGTGGATTCTGATTGATGTGAAGAATTGGTTGATCATGTTTGAAGAATCATTTAAAGATAAGAATTATTGAAAGAATATCTTTTGTTCCTCGCGGGTAGTGAGATCATCCTGTGGTTAGTGGCGACTAAGCTGTGGTTAGTGGCGACTAAGCTGAGGTTATCGGCTCTCTTTTGTTCCTCGCGGTTAGCGGGATGCCTTGCGGTTAGCAAGCCTCGCGGTTAGCGAGATGCCTCATGGGTAGCGGGATACCTGGCCGTTAGCAAGATGCCTCGTGGTTAGCAAGATGCCTGGCAGTTAGCAAGATGCCTCGCGGGTAGAAGGATGCCTTGTGGTTAGCAAGATGGGAAGGTTGCGCAATTCGCGGTGTGAGCGGGATGGAAACACACACAACGCCTCTATAATGACCCGACACACACTCTTGGGATGATACACACACACATTATGGGGCACCACTCGGCTTACACAACCAGCCTGGCCGAGACAGGAAACAAACAGACGGAGTGAGAAGAGAGAGATTTCCCACTTGCCCACTCAACACTCACACATACACACTCACACACACACTCTCAATTCAGCTCAAAGGAAGCAAATTGCTATTGTTTAGACTCAATGAAGCTCAGCCCAACACCAATGGGGCAAATAGTTTACACAGTATTGAGGAAATACACCAGATACAACCACAAAGTTAAGCAGAGGCTTCACTCACCGGAGAAGATTACACAGAAAAACAGAAAAAAATATGTGAGGAATTTGGCAAAATGGACAGTGCCATTGCGTCTGGAACTCCCAAAAACCCCACCCTACAATGTCACAGTGCTCAAATCCGACCTCGGATGAGCAGTTTAGGGCCAAAAAATGCTCCAAAAATAGCAAAAACACACTTGCGGTTGTTCCTCCTCTCTTCTCCACGTTTTTTTCTGGTCTTCTCTCTCTTTTTTCAGTTCCCACACTTAGCTTTATTATTTGGGCATCCGTGGCCTTTTAGATGACCTCAAACCGACCCCGAACATGCCAAAAACTGACCTCGCAGTCCATAGTTGTCACCTTTTTTGCATCATCCACACACCTGGCACTCAGTTTTTCCAAATAATGCATCCCGCAACCACATGAAGTGGCCCCAAAAAGTGGTCCTCATGATGTCCTTTCTGCATAAGTATCACAAGAAAACACCCATGTCGTGTCCATACTTCTCCGCGTGCAAGTATTGACCCCGTTCGACCTCCTGACGCCACTCTATACCATCTGACGCACCTGCTTACCTCATGTCGTCGGCCCGTGGATAGCTTCCTCGAGAATTTTTACGCTACCAACTCCTCCTTATTGTACAAAAAACACACTAGCACTGATAATAGTGAAAATCGATGCACTATGTACACCCTTTCCTACCTGTACACACGTGGGGCCCACGTAACCACCTGGCTATAGAAATTGGGTAATCCTTTATTCGATGCACCATGCATGTGTATGTACATATGCACAATCCCTTGCTCAAAAAAACTCCTGACATAATTTGCCCATCCCCTAGCCTGCTAGATCATTCATGATCAGCAGCAGCAAAGAGAGATATGAGACTCGTCGCATCACAGGTCTCCTCATCCTTCACCAACATTGCTTGCTCCACAGACAGCTCATCTTGCTCCACCATCATTAACCTGGCATGATATAACTTAAGATGCAATCCATTTACCCTTGACTTATGTAGAATCCCATCCAAGTTAGCCAACTGATATGTACCATTTGGAAAACACTCCACTACCTTCAAAGGGCCTTCCCACTTAATCTGAAACTTCTTTTGGAAGGTGTTGTCCAGCTTACTGTTGTAACGCAAAACTAAGTCATGCTTCTTCATACCCTTACTTTTGACCTTTTCATTTATCTTTGCCAAAGCCTTATCCTGCATCTGCCCATAATGCTCCAATGCGCTCATCCTATCCAACTGAACCTCCTGTAACTGTAAGAGCCTCTCTTTGAATGCATTACTAGACGGCCCAAGTAGCTTCTCTAGCATCTTTACTGCAGGAAACTCTACTTCCACAGGCAATAGTGCTTCCTTTCCATATACCAAATGAAATGGAGTTAACCCTGTACCTATCTTCACCGAAGTACGGTAAGCCCATAATGAACTAGGCAATTCCAAATCCCAATTCTTTCCTTGGTGCTCTGTCACTTTCGAAAGAATCTGTACCAACTCACCATTAAATCTTTCATTTAAGCCATTACACTGTGGGTAATAAGGAGTGGTATGCTGGTGCCTAATCTTCATCTTTGTGCATAAGAAGTCTAGCAGTTTAGCTCTAAATCCTGGCCCCTTATCTGAAAGTAGCTCTAATGGCACCCCAAACTTGCAACATATTTCATCATACACAAATTTTTCCACATCCTTTGCAGTGATCTGTTTTACTGCTATAGCCTCTGGCCATCTAGAAAGATAGTCCACTGCCGTCAAAATATAGTGTTTGCCCCTACTTGTGATAGGTAACGGGCCTATTGCATCAATCCCCCACTTTTCAAACACATCAAACGCCATAATGGTTTTTCGTAGCTCTGGCTTCAACACTCTCTTCCCAAATGCTTGACACCTATTGCAAGACCTACACCAATGGTGAACATCCTTGTGCAAACTAGGCCATACATACCCCTCTTGCAAAATCTTATACAAGGTGATATTTAGAGAAAAATGGCCACCACATGCACCTTCATGATTCTCTTCCAACACTCTGTAAGGCTCCTCCCGCCAAGGCACACGTCTCAACACGAGATCAGCCCCTTTCATGTATAAGACATCACCTATCAATTTGTACCTCTATACACTACCATTCCAAAATTGACCACCTAGTCTTATTTTTCCTCTTCCATATTACCCATATCTATCAAAAAAACCACAAAATTCAGCCTCTTCTCTTGAAAGACAGCACCATGTTGATTGATTACTCATATTCAATTACCTTGGCTCTCAAGGAAGGTCAAGAGTGGAGAAAAAACGTACCGTCAAAGCTAGTGGACCATCAACAAGCGTCAAAATTGACCCTACTCAAGACACTTGGAGCATCAACATTGTAAGAAATCTATATTTTCTTATCTATTAGGAGTTTTTTCTTCCTTATTTGTATCCTACATGGATACTCCCATTGTAAATATCCAATTCCATTTGTAAATCAATAAAAATACTAACTCTACTAATTTACTAACACTAACCTACTATGAAAAGTCCTATCACCTCCACTTCTCTCTTCTCTCTCTTCTTCATCTATCCCCACCAACTTATTGATAATTCCAAGCAAAAGAAATTAGATAAGTGCTGAAAATCTAACCCAACCATTGTTAGAGGAGTAACCCTAGCCCTCAAAATTGCTATAAAAGGAGGCTGTAGCTAGCAAAAAAGGGGGGAGCCATAAGCAAGAGCACTATGCTATAGCTTGAGAAGCCAAGCTCAACCTCTCTAGAAGGAGCTCTTGAGTGGAAGCTCATTGTCTTATGCATATGCATGTGTTGTATTAGGGGTGATTAGCAAGGGAACTCTATGCCATTGTAAGAGAGAGTGATCATTCAATTGAGAGTAGGAAATCTATCATTTCTCCTACTAGTGTAAGCCCAACATTTGCTGAATCAAGGAGGGTGGATTTGGAGTAAGCTTGGATACTTTGTCTCTCTTCCAACGTGAAGTAATGGACAACAATGATGTGTAAGTGTCTTGGTGTTTTTTTTAAGTTCTTGATAGCTTGTCTCTGGGTGTTGTCATCAATTTAGCCATAAATCCCACATACTGTAAGAGGGTGATAGGGTGGAGAGGACTCCCCTGGCCTTAAGACAGTGATTGGGGTGGTTTTTCTTTGTGATGTGTTGTGGTGTAATTTAATCAAGCTATGTTGAACAAATACTAATCTCACTTTGATTGGTCATGACAGATTTGTAAGAAGGTATTAATGCAACAAGCACCCCCTCCCCCTTCTCTCTCTTTCTTACATATATAATTGTGTTTGCTTGATCACTGCCGATACATTTCAAAGCAGCCTGAGCATTATCTCTCTCTCTCTCTCTCTCTCTCTCTCTCTCTCTCTCTCTCTCTCTCTCTCTCTCTCTCTCTCTCTCTCTCTCTCTCTCTCTCTCTCTCTCTCTCTCTCTCTCTCTTTATGCGTCCTAGTTCGCATCCAAAACTAGGTGGTGTCCCAAATTTGTGTAGGGTTAGGTTGCGGGTTTGTGTGTGTGTTTGTTGTTTTTTTCCAAACCCAACCCAATTGAGCAGCACGGGAGCCTAGAAGAGTGCTTAGAGGCCACTCATCTTGTTGCCCGCCCCGGACCGCCTCAGCGCCTGTATCCACCAAACATTCTCCCCTTCCTATTCATTGCACGTCCTCGTGCAAGCTGTCTCTGAGGGAGATTACTTTATTGTCTTCTTTCGAGCGTTGCAGTGAGATTTCTGAACTTCTGAGCTCTTGCTTCAATCTCGACTTTGGTTGCCAGCTCTCTAAAGGGATTATTGTTGATGGTACTTTGGTAGGCGATGTGGCGTGCTGGTAGATCTTTCATCATTGGATTGAATATGAAAGAGTCCACTTCGAAGAAATCTGTCATGAAAGCTTCTTCGAAGGTCTGCATGTAATGAGAGGGCAGAAACATGACTCTTGCATATGATCACATGATAACATTTCTGCTGGGGATTTCTGTTTCCATATTCCAGCAAATACCCCGCGTACCCTTGACAAAAACTTCCCATGGATGCTCTGCTGCTTCAATGTCTCTGAAAGTTGTAATGCATGTGATGAGCATTTTGGCAATCTTTACTAGCATCTGATAAGCGAGATCTGGGATCTCTTTCATCATATTGATTACTCCTTTTAGAGTTTGCACCATGTAATGCTCTGATGGGGGGTTGTTACTAAGCGTTTTGTGATTACCGGGTAGTTCAGCACTGCCGGTCTTTTGCTTTTCCAACTATAAAAATTGTCCTAGGATCGTTGTCTGTTGATGGGAAAGTAAGTGGGGTGGATCCTGAGATGTTGGGGGGCGTTCCTGTAATATGTTTCCTCAGTTGGGCGTTGATCGAACCATTTTTTTCTCTAGAGTGGTTGATTGTCGAGGATGGTTTCAATCTGAAGGGCCATAATCGGAACCTCTCTGTAGTCCCCTCTGCTGTTTAGTTCAATTTCTGGGAGCATCTTTTACTACCATAATCGCACTTCTTGCCGCATCAATGGTAGTGAGATCATCTCGTGCCCATGATTTTTTGCTACCTCATCTAGAGTGATCATGAGGAGGGCAGCCGATTCTAGCACTTTTAGTTCATATTGCATATACGCCTTGTGTGAAGGGTCCTTTACTTCTGAGATCCAGCGCTCAATTTCATCTTTTGTCGACTTCGAGGTGGATGTCGTGGCTAGATTTGCAGATTCCTGCATGCCTTTTCTAGTGCTCATAGTGGGCATCTCTGTTCGATGAGTTTCGAACGCTGATTGTTCAAATCCTTCTCCCTGCTCAAATTCTCTTGGGTCCTGCTGATACTGCTACAAACGGAAAGCGTGGCGCCCTTGCAAAATACTAAAATACAATATATTGCAATCCATGAAACACACAAATATGCTTACCTGGCACATAATCAACGATGTACGCGAACAGAGAGAGACAACAAACGAGAGAGAGGAAGAGAACATGTGCAGGCACACCTCCTAGAGAGGAGTGCTATGCCTGGCACGGCAAGAGAGAAGAGAAGAGAGGAGAGAAGAATGAGACGGACACTGGGTGCAATCTCCCCCCGTCCAAGAGTGACCATTTCCCTCTTGCACGCATTTGTTTTATAGATTTCTTAAATGGTCAATTGTGAGTACAAATTGGCCGTCCGGTCATAAGTGGCCTAAGCTCATAAAGACCACTTGAATAATACATGAAATATATTTCCGTATGCATAGGCCTAGCTCGGTCAAGCCTTTTCCACCTATCAGCTGCAATAATTACTAGAAATATCAATTCCATTACATACCTCTCCATTGGAAAGCAACTGTCCTCAGTTGCGAAGATAAAAATCTGCAAACAATACTTGTCAAAAACAGTGATTAGTATGTTGTGTCAAAAACATCACATAATAAAAGAAAAATTTATGAAACTAAACAACATTAGCTTATGCCTACCATCATCCACATACTACCTATTCTAGTGTCCCATACCACTAGAATAAGCAGTATATGTCATACATTGATGAATCAGGATATCATTGGTCACACTAATCATCATCATGATCAATTCTCATCAATCTCAAATCCAATTTCATAAATAGTGTCGTGACAACCCACAAAAAAAATCTGAGTTCAAATATCTGCCAACATATATCCATTTTAAATCCAAAATCCCCGGGTAATAAAATCATACCAATTGCAGTGGTGGCCAGCCACTACAGCATGATTTTGTGATTGGTGTTGCCTCAATCGACGAATCCACACCAAGAAGACGTGCTGCCTAGATCGATGAATTTGCACTAATGCCGCCTATAGACGAGCATTTACACACTGCCTAAATCGACGGATCTGTGTGCATGTGACCAATGGACTAGGCAGGGCATAAAAACATCAAAAAAAATGTACTACCTGTTTCACACCACATTGGAGTAAGATTGAGTAACAGAGTACTGACAAATTGGTATTTAATTGAAAGCACCCCGTCTCACGTGAGTAGATGCATATCTCAATGTGAAATTATCACAATAGCAATTTTGTTTAATACAAGTATAGAGAATGCAGGTAATTAAAAGAGCCATGCCTTCTTTCAAGAAATAAATGGTAATCAAGCTGATAAGTAAGCTAGATGTGTTGAATTTATGTAACGTTGTTTTTCTCTGTGGAATGGTATTAAGAAATATGTGTAGGACTATGAGTATCTGAGAGAGTGTTATTAGTGTATAATTACTTGTGTTTCTGAGAAGATTTTTCAAAACCAAAATGAAAATGCGGAGAGAACTTACCTGGTTGCTCTCTATAAATCATTAGACTCTAGATGATGTACTGCATCTGAAATATGTAGTAGTCTGTGCGTGGGGAGAGAGATACAAATAGGAGAGAACTGTAATTAGAAAAAGTCATTTACAATGATGAGCCTCGGATTAATCGAAAATTGAGATGGAATCAATATATTGTAGATTGTTGTTGTTTGAATAAATGGAGTAGTCCCCTTGATATCGCAAGTTGTTGTCTCTAAAGTGCTTAACATTGTAAATTTTATTATTTATAATTGTTAAAGGGCATTGACTAGTGTTTAATTATGATATCACGAGCATACATCAGGTAAAGGCCATATTATAAATAGTAGATTGGTCCACGAATAAAAAAAACAATGCAAAATTGATTTGACCTTAGTTGCTCTTTCGAACATTGCCAATCAGACGTCAAAATATGTAAAAGAATATGCATCAAGAAAATGTCTGACAAGACCAAAAACTTAAGCTTCTCTTCTAAACTTGTACTAGGTATGTAGTATGAGAGTCTGCAACTTATACAAATTACCTATAAGAGCAAACTAATACAATCCTTATGGATCTAATACAATGTCTGTATAGAAAAATAAACTAAAATCAGTGTCATTGTCGTCAAGTCCCGTGGATGCCCGACATTGGGCGTCGTCGCAAAAGGTATTGCATTAGTCATGGAAGAGCTTCATCAATGTCCACCGTTGTAAGTAGTCATGTTGGGAGGATAAAGAGAGAGAAAGAGCGACATGAAATGCTATATTTCACGTCTTGCAAAGGTCTATGGGACCAAACTGATACAATCTTTATGGTTCTAATACAATGTTTGGGTACAAGATAAAATGAAATAACGTGAAAGAAAGGATTACAACTAAAAACCTAAAGTCGTCAGGTCATCATCATTGTCAATGCCTGAGGATGCCTCATGTAATGGTAATAGGTGTGAGCGGACATCACCATCAAGCCAATGGTTTGCGGGTAGAGAAAAATAAATTTTAAAAAAAATGGATACTAACAAGTTGTAATGGAAACTTGGTTGACATGGGCTATTGTCATGAACAGATATGGCAATTTATGAATGAAAAGATAATGATAGCAATGATAAATTTTCTTGGGACTCCTTGATTAGCATCATTGTGGGCGAGGATTTGTTTTATATTCTTGGACATTGTCACAGTCGCCTTGCCTTAGGTACCTTGTCTCACGTCGATGATGGTGACTTGGATCTTTATCGGGAGCCCATGGTGGATCTGAAGAATGGGATGCTTGCCAATATTCTTGGCCTACATGGGTTTTGAAACCTGAAGTCACGAGCTCAGCAACCAATGGGAAGGAGCACTAGAAGTCACGAGAGTAATTTGTATAGATGAAATCATTTTTTCCACTGATGTGGTCCATTGCAAAATGACGGTTCCCAGCATATACCGCCGATAGATTGTCATATACCAAGCCGTTATGCCCTCACATCAACAAACCGAGCCGCCCAACTATCTGCTGTCAACTTCAATGACGCCAAGAACGTGATGTGTGTATATGCAGGGCAAATAGAGCTCACAAAATTTGTCCTTCCACTAGCGAGTCGAGCCGTCCAAGGTGGCTGTAGCGAATAACCTGAAGAGGTCGGTCTATGCAACAATTGGCAATCACAATCACTGCAAGGCACATGCTGCCTACCAGAGAGGTTGGAGTGCCACTGGTCGCATGGCAGACGTAGCGGGTCAGGGAATGAATTAGCAGCCTGAGAAGGCGATAAGCGGGAAGAGAAATAGGTGGTTGAAGTGTGGGCTCCTAATGCGTGGCACCATGCAAGAGATATAGGTCGGTTGGGTTGGTTGGTGGAGCTCCCAAAAGGGCCATGCAAGACCAGTTAATTATGCAGCTACGGTAGGCACCATCGGGTGATAGTTGGTAGCTGGTATATTCGACAAGGCAGAGATAGCGAGAGAGGTAGGGTTGGTTGGCAGCCGACGTAAGAGAGAGGGGTTGGTGCCATTGAAAATTATTGCTTGGGTCAGTTGGGAAGGCCAGTTGGTTGGTGGCAGTTTCGGCAACCGAGAGTTTGTGTGTACTTCTACTGCAGCACGAGGGGTAGACAAAGAGAGCAAGAGAGTGACTAGAAGACAGACAGTTGTGGCGTGGCTGCATGGTTTACGAATGAGAGAGAGTTTGTGTACACATGTGTAGCAAACGGAGGATAAGAGAGAAAGAGGGAGTGAGACAGCAGTGGCCATGCATTAGTTGGTGACTTGGGCGACTTCACTACTGATCTGCATGCAACCCATTATAGGGAGCTGATAACGTACGCAAGCAAATGTGTGTGGTTGGCAAGCACACCATGCAACCAAAAGGGTGTGCATGTGGTGGTTAGATGAGGAAAAGTAGAGAGAGGCGGGTTGAATGCTGCTCGTGAAGTGATCACCACTGCAAATGATGCATGGCAGCGGCTAGTGGAGAGAGAGAGAGAGAGAGAGAGAGAGAGAGAGAGAGAGGTGGTTAGCAAATGAGTGTTGCGCAGCCTTGGGTGCATAGGGGACTGGAGAGAACCTCGGACCTGCATCGTCTAGAAACCTAGGTGTGCCAAGTGCAGAGCAAGTGCACGCACCGTTGTGTGTAGGACCCAACCAAAAAACGCCTACACCTGTCTTGCTTGGTTTAACAGCATCGAGCAGCATTTTTTTTACATATATTTATTATTATTTTAAAAGATTCTCCATGGTCTTGTTTGGGGTAATTTCTCGTGGGTCGTAGTCTCTTTGCTGCGACTTAATAACCTTCAAACTTGTAACTTGCATCCACTCGTAGATCAAACGTGTTCGAGGAATTCCATAAACTCTTGCTGCTCGAGCAATGTAAATTTAGTATATGGCCATCTTCTCATTATCTGGAGTATCCTTTACTTCACGATTATTCATAGCCATGGCATGTGGAGCCAATCCATGAAGCTCTTCAAGCTTTGCATATTGCAGGTATAAGGGTTTCACCTAAATTCCCTTGTCATACACATTAAAAGCATCCACAAAATACTCGTGATCCTTTCTCGTTCCAGCGTATCATCGTAGCTTAAATTTAATATATTCTATTAATATGTTTAATTAACGTAGTTATACTAAGAAGCACTATATCGTGATAAACAAAGGATTCTCTTCAATTTCTAAAAATCACTATCTATCTCATATAATCGATGTTAATTAGTATAAATTGAAGAAATTAACAAAATCTACAAGCATAAGAAAACAAAACACTTAGCTGTTACGTGTCAAAAATCTTCAATCTTGGAGCGTAGCCTCAGCTCTGATACCATTGCTACAAACGGAAAGCGTGGCGCCCCTGAAAAATACTAAAATACAATATATTGCAATCCATGAAACACACAAATATGCTTACCTAGCACATAATCAACGATGTACGCGAACAGAGAGAGACAACGAACGAGAGAGAGAAAGAGAACATGTGCAGTCGCACCTCCAAGAGAGGACTGCTACGCTTGGCACGGCAAGAGAGAAGAGAAGAGAGGAGAGAAGAATGAGACGGACACTGGGTGCAATCTCCCCCAGTACAAGAGTGACCATTTCCCTCTTGCACGTATTTGTTTTATAGATTTCTTAAATGGTCAATTATGAGTACAAACTGGCCGGCCGGTCATAAATGGCCGAAGCTCATAAAGACCACTTGAATAATACATGAAATATATTTCCATATGCATAGGCCTAGCTCGGTCAATCCTTTTCCACCTGTCAGCTGCAATAATTACTAGAAATATCAATTCCATTACAGATACTTTGTTTGATTGGCTTTTAGAGCTTCTACTTCCCCTCTTGCCTCAGCCAGTTGCCTCTTTAAGTCATCGATTTCCTCATCCTTGGCCTGTTGTAGGGCCCTATGACCTGCCGTCATGGTCTATCTGTCATATTTCTCTTGTTTTAGGGCCTCTTCCAACTCTTTGATTTCTTGGCTCAAGGAAGTAGATCCTGCAGTCATCGTTGAAGAGGAGGGTGTCTCCTGTATGGCTAGGAGCTGAGTGAGAGACTTGCTACATACGAGCCTTGTAGCTTCTCATTTTCTTCCTTTTCTCTGGTTAGCTCCTTCTTGCGGCATTGCTGTTCGATCTGCAATGTGGAGTTTGCCTCATTGAATTGTTGCACTTCTTTGTAATACTATGTTGCATTTTCTCGTTCTCTCTGCAACTCCAATTGCGCCTGGACTTGTGCGTTCTTTAGTGCTTTGATTTGTTGCTTTAACTTCCAGGATTCTGTTGCTGCTTTAGATGCCTCCTTTTTGTTGTCTTCTAACTCCAGCTCCTAGAGGTTGTAAAGAGATCTTTGACATTGAAACTGGTTTGATCTTCTCTAAGTGATCGTCAATGTCAAATGACCTAACTATCTCCGCTCCTTCTTTTATGGCCGCTTGTGTGCGTGGCATTTTTGGCCCATGTTGGTCCTTTCGTCTCTGATCCGATTGCTCAGCCACCTCAGCTTGCTTTTCCTTGTGTTTCAAATCCTCTAATGCATCAGAGGTTGTGGCAGGCTTTGTTTGTGATTCTGTTTTTTGATCCGTTTGCTGTTCTGTCTGCTTTTCATCGACCCCTTGCTTCGATCATCCTGCACTTTCTCCTTTCTCTTTTTTTTGACATCTCTGAAAGTGGCTCAACATCCTTGGGAGACCAAGGTCTTGACCTTGTCGTGTTGTCCCTCTCCTTGCGAGTGACTTTCCTCTTTTTTACTCTTACCAGATTCTTCACATGATTCTAGATCATTGACACGTTGCTTCTTTGATTCTTCTTGCTACCTCTACTCCATCTTTCGCTTGAGCTCATTGTGAATTCGTTGCCACATGGCGCTGGTAATTTCTCATTTTTCTTCAACTTCCTTCCTCTTTTGTTGCTTGATCCTTTGCAAGGCCTCTGTTTGCCTGTGTATCAGGCAGCGGAGCATTCTCGACTTCATCGTCTTCTTTCTCGTCATCCGTTTCTGTTTCTTGGGTTTGATGCTGATCTTTCTTTTGTTGGCGAAGCTTTTCCTCAATGCCTAAGCCTCTTTCATTTTCCTCCTGGCATGAGTGATGGGGATAGTTTTTGCCAAATGTGCAGCCTTTTTCTTTAACCAGGTATATCCCAGGGTGTATGGGCTATCCTACTCTTCCTCCAAAGATTGGTACTCAGAAGGAGTATCTCTTGGGTGGGACCCCTCTTCTGGCTACTCCAAGCATCTGACTCGGTTTTCTCACTGTCAGAATCCCTTAGAGGTGCACTTTTCCTTCTCTGTTTGACTCCAGGATTCCACCTTGTAGAAGGTCCTGCCACTGGTCTCACAGCTCTTTTGGACCTGTGGATTAGATCTATCTGCGTTTCGATAGGTGGTAGATCGTCGATCATGCCCAATGCTTGATAGGCTATCCGTGTGAGCATTGGTCCTCCGTTCATGTAAGCTTTACTTCTTTGACGGCCCTTCAGGTTTGCTTCCACAATCGTGTCAAGAAGATAGTTGCCAAAGTCCCAATTGACCACCCTGCCAAGCCCATTGCCATCACCATTGCCATATGCAACAAGGGTTCAGTATATCTAGGTGGCTTCTGCACCTTGAAATGTTGTAATATAAGACGCTATGGCAGTTTCGTTTCTGAGTAGATCAGGTCTTGATATGTCAGCTTGTGGCCTCGTTGCTTCAAAAAGGCTTTATCATTGTCTATTGCCTTCGTTTTTTGCAATAGATTGTGCGTCCCCTGCGCGGCAGGTGGAGGGCTTCATTGATGATTTCAGTTGTAATTTTCACCTTAACAACTGCCCCATCCTTGTCTGTTAGAGTTTCTTCCCCATTGTGTTGAATTGAACTTATGAGCTAGAGAGCTCGTCTAAAAATCTGTTCCCCAAGGCGGCAGTCGTAAGAAGTTGTCGAGCTGTAGGCAAAGTCCACATTTCCTGTGGAAAGATGGTGGTCTTTACAATTTCTCCATCTTTTGCTTGGAACCTTCCGATGAAAATATTTGCCGGAATTGCTTCAAGTACTTGTTCGGTGAGGTGAGCTTTCTCATTTGATGAGATATCGGTTATCTCATAGGGTGCCACATTCCACTCCCTCTGTGCTTTCCTTTGAGGCATCATGTTTCCAATTTGCAAGTGAAATCAGGTTTTAGCCATTGATCAAAATTGTTGGAAAGTGTAAACTTGACCATAAATTGAAAAAGTGAGCTTAACTTTGTCAAAACTAGTCCAAATTTAACTAAATTTCACCAGTGCACCTAGGATTACTATAGGCACAAGACTGTAATGTAACAGATGGATTTTGGCAAAAGGAAGATGGATCGCGATCCATGTTGGGAAGCATTTGAAAATTCTAACTTTGGGAAGTTGCTCCTGGGCATAAGGGGATGTTACTGAGCAATTTTCTCTGGATTTAGGGTTGAAGGTACATGGATCACGATCCATGTTGGGCAATATCTTGGAAATCTGATGATACCATCTGGTAGGGTTCATCTTGATTATGACTTGGTCCAAAAAATTTGGGATTTGGATCAATGGTTTGACACTTGGGCTTAATTTTGGAAATCATGTACAGATTTAGAGATTTTGGCTTTTTGAGATTGATTTTGGGATTCAAATGGATTGAAACTTCATGGCTTGGCTTTCTTGATCATACTGAATCAGATGGCATGGGTTTTACTTATTTTGGCCAAAAAGGTACATGGATCGTGATCCATGTTGGGAAGAATTTTCATACAAATCTTGTGCACATTGTTTCCTATAGGTTTTCCTAGTACACTGGTGAAATTATTTCAACTTTGGACATGTTTTTCCATAGTTTGCCCCATTTTTTAGTTTACGGCCATATTTTTTCCATTTTGACCAAATCTGTTTCTGGCAACCACTTCTGGAGTCATGTTTTGCCTGAAATCTCTCCTTGCTTTGATTTCTGATGATTGAGGTTTGTAGTTCATAGCTTTGCTTGGTTCCTTGGCAATTTCCCCCAGACATTAAATTCTTTTGAGAAGGCAAACTGAATCTTGCAAGTTTCACCATTTTGCGAGTGATTTTTATTTCTGGTGAGTGATTTTCCTTCACGCACGATGGCTTCTCCTCATAATGGGGGCCTTACAAATGTGCGTTTTTACCATAGAAAATTACAAGGGGTAAATCAGGCTCCATACTTAACAACAGTTCCCTTGTGTAGATTGTCCTTGATGCCTTACCAGATTCTTACCAGACTTTTGCTAGTACTTGGAGACTTATGATCCAAGGAAATCCAGAAGTTGTCAAGTTTGATGCATTATGCACATTGTTGTTGCAAGAGTCACTTTCAAAAAAAAACAGGACTAGACAGCATGCAGTTAAACAGGCTTTTATTGCTTCTCAAAGAAAGGGTGGTAACAGCAATGTAGCCACTTCTTATGGTTCTGCTATGAGTGGCAAAACTTCTGTTCCCAATGCTTTTGTTGGCAACACTTCGTCTGGCAATTCTGGTGATAAGGGCAAAAAGAAGATGCATTGTTGTTATTGTAAAGCTAATGATCACTTGATCAAGCAGTGTCCTAAGTTGAAGGCAAAAGAGGCTAAGAAGAAAGAGGGTGGTTCCACTGCAAATGCTGGTTCCACTACAAATGCAGCCATTGTTGAGTCTTCTATGAAAGGAGATTGTGTTGCTGATGTTGATGTATAATGGTCTTTTAGTGCAGAGTGCTCTTACAATCCTATTGTCCATGATGCATGCTTGTCAGCTGCTGCAGATTCACATGTGTGGTATTTTGACAGTGGTGCTACAAAGCACATTACCTCACATCGTGAATTGTTCACCTCTCTCCAGTCTGTCCCTCATGGGAATTCAGTCACTTGTGCCAACAATGCCTCTTATCCGGTTCAAGGAGTTGGAAAGATTGTGCTTACTACTGCTAATGGCAGTTCTTTCACACTTGTTGATGCACTTTATGTACCTGGGATCAAGAAGAATATTTTGTCTATATTTGCACTTGCTAGACTTGGACCTGTGTCAAATTTGTGGATAACAGATGTACATTTCATGATCTCAATTTTGGTGATGAAATCGTTGCATCTGGGCTTTTGTGTCGTGGGCTGTATAAGCTCACTTTGTATGACAAGTATTGAAAAAATTTTGCAAATACAGTTGCAAATTCAAGGGCTATTTCAGATGCAAAACTTTAGCATGCATGTTTTGGTCATCTGAATTTTGCCAGTTTGTTGCGTTTGCAAAAATCTAATATGCTTTCTTCTTTTCCGCCTGTTGAAGCACCTGTCAAACATGTTTGTGAAGGGTGTATTTTGGGTAAGATGCAGCGTTCTAAGTTTCCAAAGGATGGTTCAGTTTGGGCCACATGTATGTTGCAGGTTGTGCATAGTGATGTTTATTGGCCCATGCAAACTCCGTCCTTGGGCAATTACCTGTACTTCGTGACTTTCATAGATGATTACTCCAAGCATGCATGGGTATTTCCACTTAAAGCGAAGTCCGAAGTTTTTATGTGCTTCAAACAATTTCTAGCTATGGCTGAAAATGTCTCAAAATGTACTATGGGCACCCTCCGTTCCAATCGAGGGAAGGAGTATATGTCTCATAAATTCAATGCATTTTTGGCTAGTCATGGGATAAAACACCAATGTTCAGTGCCTTATACACCTCAGCAAAATGGTGTTGCTGAGAGGAAAAACAGATCCCTTACAGAAATGGCACAATGTATGGTCAAGACTCAAAAGTCAAGCTTTGCGCATTCTTTTTGTCTTGAGGCCATCATGTGTGCCATTATGTACTAAACAAGTGTCCTACGAAAGCTTTGTAACCTATTACTCCATATGAAGCATGGCATGATAGAAAGCCTTCTATTGAGCACATGCGTGTTTTTGGTTGTTTGGCATATGCTTTGGTGCCACAAACACAGCGCAGAAATTGGATGATAAGGCTGTCAAATGTATTTTTGTTGGTTATAGTGCTGAAAGCAAAGGTTACAAGTTGTATCATCCGCAAACAAAGCGTATTTTGGTTTCACGGTGTGAGCGGGATGGAAACACACACAACGCCTCTATAATGACCCGACACACACTCTTGGGATGATACACACACACATTATGGGGCACCACTCGGCTTACACAACCAGCCTGGCCGAGACAGGAAACACACAGACGGAGTGAGAAGAGAGAGATTTCCCACTTGCCCACTCAACACTCACACATACACACTCACACACACACACTATCAATTCAGCTCAAAGGAGGAAAATTGCTGATGTTGAGACTCAATGAATCTCAGCCCAACACCAATGGGGCAAATAGTTTACCCAGTATTGAGGAAATACACCAGATACAACCACAAAGTTAAGCAGAGGCTTCACTCACCGGAGAAGATTACACAGAAAAACAGCAGAAAATATGTGAGGAATTTGGAAAAAATTGACAGTTCCATTGCGTCTGGAACGCCCAAAAACCCCACCCTACAATGTCACAGTGCTCAAATCCGACCTCAAAGGAGCAGTTTAGGGCCAAAAAATGCTCCAAAAACAACAAAAACACACTTGTGGCTATTCCTCCTCTCTTCTCCATGTTTTTTTCTGGTCTTCTCTCTCTTTTTTCAGTTCCCACACTTAGCTTTATTAGTTGGGCACCCGTGGACTTTTTGATGACCTCAAACGGACCCCGAACAGGCCAAAAACTGACCTCGCCGTGCATAGTTGTCACCTTTTTTGCATCATCCGCACACCTGGCACTCAGTTTTTCCAAATAATGCATCCCGCAACCACGTGAAGTGGCCCCAAAAAGTGGTCCTCATGATGACCTTTCTGCATAAGTATCACAAGAAAACACCCACGTTGTGTCCATACTTCTCCACGTGCAAGTATTGACCCCGTTCGACCTCGTGACGCCACTCAATGCCATCTGACGCACCTGCTTACCTCATGTCGTCGGCCCGCGGATAGATTCCTCGAGAAGTTTTACACGCTACCAACTCCTCCTTATTGTATAAAAAACACACTGGCACTCATAATAGTGAAAATCGATGCACTATGTACACCCTTTCCTACCTGTACACACGTGGGGCCCACGTAACCACCTGGCTATAGAAATTGGGTAATCCTTTATTCGATGCACCATGCATGTGTATGTACATATGCACAATCCCTTGCTCAAAAAAACTCCTGACATAATTTGCCCATCCCCTAGCCTGCTAGATCATTCATGATCAGCAGCAGCAAAGAGAGATATGAGACTCGTCGCATCACAGGTCTCCTCATCCTTCACCAACATTGCTTGCTCCACAGACAGCTCATCTTGCTCCACCATCATTAACCTGGCATGATATAACTTAAGATGCAATCCATTTACCCTTGACTTATGTAGAATCCCATCCAAGTTAGCCAACTGATATGTACCATTTGGAAAACACTCCACTACCTTCAAAGGGCCTTCCCACTTAATCTGAAATTTCTTTTGGAAGGTGTTGTCCAGCTTACTGTTGTAACGCAAAACTAAGTCATGCTTCTTCATACCCTTACTTTTGACCTTTTCATTTATCTTTGCCAAAGCCTTATCCTGCATCTGCCCATAATGCTCCAATGCGCTCATCCTATCCAACTGAACCTCCTGTAACTGTAAGAGCCTCTCTTTGAATGCATTACTAGACGGCCCAAGTAGCTTCTCTAGCATCTTTACTGCAGGCAACTCTACTTCCACAGGCAATAGTGCTTCCTTTCCATATACCAAATGAAATGGAGTAAACCATGTACCTGTCTTCACCGAAGTACGGTAAGCCCATAATGCACTAGTCAATTCCAAATCCCAATTCTTTCCTTGGTGCTCTGTCACTTTCGAAAGAATTTGTACCAACTCACCATTGAATCTTTCATTTAATCCATTACACTGTGGGTAATAAGGAGTGGTATGCTGGTGCCTAATCTTCATCTTTGCGCATAAGAAGTCTAGTAGTTTAGCTCTAAATCCTGGCCCCTTATCTGAAAGTAGCTCTAATGGCACCCCAAACTTGCAACATATTTCATCATACACAAATTTTTCCACATCCTTTGCAGTGATCTGTTTTACTTCTATAGCCTCTGCCCATCTAGAAAGATAGTCCACTGCCGTCAAAATATAGCTTTTGCCCCTGCTTGTGATAGGTAACGGGCCTATTGCATCAATCCCCCACTTTTCAAACACATCAAACGCCATAATGGTTTTTCGTAGCTCTAGCTTCAACACTCTCTTCCCAAATGCTTGACACCTATTGCAAGACCTACACCAATGGTGAACATCCTTGTGCAAACTAGGCCATACATACCCCTCTTGCAAAATCTTATGCAAGGTGATCTTTAGAGAAAAATGGCCACCACATGCGCCTTCATGATTCTCTTCCAACACTCTGTAAAGCTCCTCCTGCCAAGGCACACGTCTCAACACGAGATCATCCCCTTTCATGTATAAGACATCACCAATCAATTTGTACCTGTATGCTCTACGCACAAAGCCATACTTCTTAGACTTCTGAATGTCCTTTGGAATGATTCCTGCTAGCAAAAACTCCTCTTCTTGAGCCAAACTTTCCCGGCCATGATAAAGAGGTAAAGTGGTCCTCAACACAAATAGCTCCCCAATCATGCCTTGAGCTGCTTCATGTGCCTCTCCATTTAGAGCACGTTCAATGTGTCTGATGCTCCATGCTTCAAACTTTTTTAACAGGCCTTTAATTCTGAAGCACATTTCCTTCAATGAGGTGTTCTTGATCTTCCACACACCCAGCACTTGCTTCACCACTAACAAGGCATCACCTTTTATGATCAACCTTCAAACCCCATGCTTCAAACAAATTTGTAATCCGGCTTCGAGAGTAACATATTCAGCCTCATTGTTACTATGAGCCTCCAATTTGAACCCTCTCTTGCATACTAGCTTCCCCTCTGGATCATAAAGTGCTATACCCCCTGAAGCTGATCTGTGGCACTTCTTCAACTACCTTTCTCACCACATCTTCCTTAACAATAAGGGGATTCTCCTTGTAGGTCAACAAATCAGCTAGGGTAGCCCTTGTACTATCTTCCACTAGAAAAGAGAACTCAAATTCTTGCAGCTCAATTACCCATTTCTTGACCACATTTGACATGTTAGTGCCATCAATTAACTGTGGCAAAAAGGCATAACTCGTCAAGAAAACAAAAGGTCGTGGTAGCAAGTAATGACGAAATCGTCGACAAGAAAATATTACACTGGCCATCACTAGCTCTACTTCTGAGAATTTTCTCTCTGCTACCAGCTTCACACGGCTTGCACAATACACTGGCCTCATATAATGGCTGCCCTTCCCCTTTTGCAATAGCATGGCTCCAATGGCATCCTCCCCTACTGATGGATTTACATAAAACACTTGCTCCCAATCAGGAGCCTGCATGGCTGACAACCCCCCTAACACCTCTTTCACCTCTTGAAACACTTCTTCACACTTGTCATCCCATTGCAATGGATCATGCTTTGCCACTTGTTGTAATGGATAAAGAATCTGAGAAGACAATGGAATAAACCTTGCCATGTACTTCACTTTGTGTATAAAGGTTGCCAATTGCTTCGTACTCGTAGGTGATGGAAGAAGAATAATAGACTTAACCTTGTCTGGATCAGCCTCAATGCCATTTTCTGACACCATATGGCCCAATAACTTCACCCTTGGCTGTGCTAGATGACATTTCTTTGGATTTAGTTGTCCTCCACATTCATTATATCGAGCCAATACCATCTACAGCTTCTCATGATGTTCAACCCTACTGTTGTAGACACAGAAGTCATCCATGAAAGCTTTAACACAACTACCAATGAATGGTTCCAATACCCAATTTGCTCTCTCTTGATAGAAAGATGGTCCATTTGACAACCCAAATGGCAATACGGTGTAGCAATAGCAGCCCCATGGTGTAATAAAAGTGGTCTTTGTGCGGTCTTTAAGAGCAATCTTCAATTGAAAATAGCCTGAAAAACCATCACACACACTGTACCTCTCATAACCTGCCACTGAATCCAAGATCTGATCGATGAATGGAAGAGGATACGGGTTCTTCTTAGTGGCTGCGTTTAAGGGTTTAAAATCTACACAAATTCTCCACTTCCCATCCTTCTTTGGACTGACTACAACTGGACTCACCCATTCTGTGGTCTCCACAAGGACTATGAACCCTGCCTTCAATAACTTGTCCACCTCTTCTCGCAAGGCTTCCATTTTCTCTTGACCCATCCTTCTTAGCCTTTGTCACACTGTCTTAGCACCTTCTTTCAGCTCTATATGCATCTCTTCGCCCTTGAACCCTCTGATCTCTTCATATGAAGTAATGAACAAATCAAGAAAACTAGCCAGCATGTGCAAATATATATCCTTCTCCATAGCTGAGAGGTCTCCACCGATCATTTGTGTCATCAATTCCTGCTTCTTTGACAACTCAACCTTGGTTTGCATCAGCCCTTCAATCACTTCATAAGGCCCTTCACTTTCATCTTCAACCTCATTCGCAAATGCAACTAAACCAAACTCCTGGATTTCTTTGTCCATCAAAAGAAATGCAGCATCAGCGTCCTCATCACTATTGGTAGTGCTATCAGTGTCCTCATTTGTCACCGTGGAAGAGTCTTCATCACTAGACTCATCCTCATCTTCATAAAGCTCCTCTAATTGTTTCCTTGTGTCCATATTATAAAGCTTCTTGGTACCTGTCTTTCCATAGAGGCTAATCGTACCATGTCGCCAATCTTGAACAGCTCCCACTGCACGTAACCATGGTCTGCCCAGTATAATAGGATACGCTCCCAACCCTGCTGGCATCACATGAAAATCAACCACTGCCTTTGCATCATATGCCTCCACTTCTAAGCTCTTTACAACACCCAAGCATTTTACTTTTTGATGGTTTGCCAATCTAATCCGAAAACCTAACACCCCAGCCACTGTGAGACCCATCTTCTCAACGCATGAGTGTGTTATGACGCATATTTGGGCTCCGCCATCCACATAACCTTGTCCCAAATTTTTCCTTTTATGCCACACATCTACTATTGGACAAATGTCTGGTAGCTCATCCATTGCCAACACCTTTACTGAACCTCTCTCTGGCTCTTTCTCCATTGGGTTGACCATCCTCTTCCACTGTCGCTTTAGCTTAGGCACCATCTCTATAAGCTTCCCAAAAGTAACATCTGCCTTCTTGCTCTTCAGATCCTCCTTCAAGTCATAGCTTAATTTCCCATCCCCTAGTGGAAAATCTGAAACATGAAACTTTTGACGAGCTCTCCTTTTCCTCTTGGCCTTGACATCCTCGCCTTCATGGCTCTTTCCTTTCTTATTACTAGGACCTGGGGCACTTCTTCCTTCCTTATCCTCTATGGTCCTCTTCCCAATAGGCGTCACTAATGTATCCTCTAGCTTTGATGCCTTCTCCAAGG
This sequence comes from Adiantum capillus-veneris, assembly GCF_014529385.1. NCBI lineage: Eukaryota > Viridiplantae > Streptophyta > Polypodiopsida > Polypodiales > Pteridaceae > Adiantum > Adiantum capillus-veneris. The sequence goes on along the minus strand of NC_140944.1, from coordinate 135,832,973 downwards.
TGACTACACTTAGCACTTTTGTCTTTCCCTTTTCCTCCTGGGTCAGTCCACTGGTTCCTTCATCTCCCTTAATTTCGATGCCATAATCATTTGACCTAGTTAGCACCTGTATTGGCAATGGATACATGTCTCCCCCCATCCTTGGTGGCTTATCACATTGCGGGCTGATGTGACCCAACTCTCCACAATTATAACATGTGGGCGTCTGCCTCCAAAACCTACCATTGCTTTGTCCAACACCATTCCTAGGCCTTTCTTCACCTCCTGGCTGATTTGCAAACCTCCCTCGACCTCGATTATTTCCCACTTGACCTAGCATGTTTAGGCTGAGATTCTTCATCAAATCTACCACTTGCCTCATGTCTTGCCTTAGCCCATCATCTTGCACCGATGTAGTGACCACTGCTGGCATAACCTGAGTAGTAACAGGAACCACTGGTTCATGATGAACCCCTGACATACGACCTTGAAAAGACTCTAGAGGCTGAAATTCAGACCTCATGGGCAAAGACTCCACCCCTAACTAGCTCATTTTCCTCAACTTCCACTATTTGTTCCTTGCTACCTCTAGTGCATCTTCATATGTCCTAGGCTTCTCTAGCTCCACTCTCCAACGTATATTCTCCCAAAGACCAGCCAAGAACCTATCCTTCTTCATCATGTCAGGTGGGGGTACTTGTGGTGTTAAGGCCTTGCACATCCGCTCCCATGCCAATGAGAACTTACGTATGTACGCATCTACTAGCTCACCTTCCTTTTGCACTAAAGCCTGTACTTCTTGCCACACTTTGTCAAGATCTTCTATCTTCACAAACTCCACTTTCAACTCATGCCGTAGATTGTCCCAACTCAATCTTACAGGTGGATCAGCCACATGCAACTCCTCTTCAAATTCTTTAGACCAAACTCGTACATCACTCTTCAAACAAATTTGGAGAAGACGTAACATTTGCGCAGGGTCATGAATCTGGTTGCTAATGCAGGCAACCTCCATCTTTTCCAAAAAGTCTTCCACATCTTCATCACTTCTTCCATGAAACTCCGGATAAGAGAAAGCCATGGCTACCCAAATTATGATGCTTTGAGAACCTCTTTGAACACACGTGCAAGAACCCAAAACTTCTGACTGACTCAATTCCCACAAACTTCAATGGAGCTCAACTTTAGATAAGGACAAACACATGCACATCAAACGAGTTTTCATAGTTAATCATCGGAATTACAACAGGCAAAGGATATTCCAAGATCTCTCTTAATCTTCTCGGACCGAACATAAAGACTATGCGCTGCTAGAAAAAAATCTTCCTAGACACATGAACATTTATCTAGATTCTCTGAGTTAAATGAAAAGGAGTGAATTGAGGGCCATTTTGATCATCCATTAAAGCTAACCATGAAGCTCCCAAGAAGGCACACCTAACTTAACCTCTGATTTTGCCAAAATTTCAGCAGCATAACAGCATAAATGGCTCAAAAGACCAAGAAACCAGCCATCATAACTTGGAAAAATTTTGACAGAGTTTCCCCAGAAGTAGAGCAGTAGGAACCCAAAATATAGACTGTATATATATACATAAACTGTCAACAATAGAACCCGAGCATCAAATAGGACTCACTAGTACATAGCCTATGGCGAGGTCACAAAAAGGGTGATCCAGCTACCTGTATCACCGAAAGGATCTCCAAATTTGAGAATCCCCCAGCTCAATAAAAACCTCACGCTATCGATCCTCACACGAAGGCTAATGCAAATCGCGTATAGTCAAGTCTCAGAAATGACTATCTTCCAGACCAAGTCTCAAAAATGGTTGGGACTGCCAAATACAACCAAGTATGGCTCCACAAATACGTACAATGGCAATTTTCACAAGTAACGTACAATCCAACAGACAATGCGCTCAAATAGGCGCCAAGTGATGCATACCCACAACAACTGCAAGTGACATCACTGCTAGTATATCACTGTACTCCAGCTACCTGTACCTGTGTGAACCACCTGTGCCTGAACCTTTCCCTGTAACCTGTAACCTGTAACCTGTAATCTGCAACCTGCAACCTGCAACCTGTAATCCCGAAGCTCGAAGCTTGAAGCTCGAAGCAGAAGGTACTCAAAGAAGATCCTCCATGGGGGCACCAAAAGAATGTGAGCGGGATGGACACACACACAACGCCTCTATAATGACCCGACACACACTCTTGGGATGATACACACACACATTATGGGGCACCACTCGGCTTACACAACCAGCCTGGCCGAGACAAGAAACACACAGGCAGAGTGAGAAGAGAGAGATTTCCCACTTGCCCACTCAACACTCACACACACACTCTCAATTCATCTCAAAGGAGGCAAATTTCTGTTTTTTAGACTCAATGAAGCTCAGCCCAGCACCAATGGGGCAAATAGTTTACACAGTATTGAGGAAATACACCAGATACAACCACAAAGTTAAGCAGAGGCTTCACTAGAAGATTACACAGAAAAATAGCAAAAAATATGTGAGGAATTTGGCAAAATGGACAGCGCCATTGCGTCCGGAACACCCAAAAACCCCACCCTGCAATGTCACAGTGCTCAAATTCGACATCGGATGAGCAGTTTAGGGCCAAAAAATGCTCCAAAAACAGCAAAAACACACTTGCGACTGTTCCTCCTCTCTTATCCACGTTTTTTTCTGGTCTTCTCTCTCTTTTTTCAGTTCCCACACTTAGCTTTATTAGTTGGGTACCCGTGGCCTTTTAGATGACCTCAAACGGACCCCGAACAGGCCAAAAACTGACCTCGCAGTGCATAGTTGTCACCTTTTTTGCATCATCCGCACACCTGGCACTCAGTTTTTCCAAATAATTCATCCCGCAACCACGTGAAGTGGCCCCAAAAATTGGTCCTCATGATGTCCTTTCTGCATAAGTATCACAAGAAAACACCCACGTCGTGTCCATACTTCTCCGCGTGCAAGTATTGACCCCGTTCGACCTCCTGACGCCACTCGATGCTATCTGACGCACCTGCTTACCTCATGTCGTCGGCCCGTGTATATCTTCCTTGAGAAGTTTTACGCACTACCAACTTCTCCTTATTGTAGAAAAAACACATTGGCACTAATAATAGTGAAAATCGATGCACTATGTACACCCTTTCCTACCTGTACACACGTGGGCCCCACGTAACCACCTGGCTATGGAAATTGGGTAATCATTTATTCGATGCACCATGCATGTGTATGTACATATGCGCAATCCCTTGCTCAAAAAAACTCCTGACAGCGGTTAGCAAATAAATCTTTTGCAAAGGCTCTGTTGGTTAGACAGAGAAAGTCCACAGGTAGCGGCAACTCATGAGAAATTGGAAAAGTTATTTTTGTTGATGAATAATAGGTTTGTCTTCATTAGGCATTGTTTGAATTGTTTTGGTATTGTTTGAAGGGCTGTATAAAAGAACCTGTGCTTGGAATTAATTAAGGAACACTGTTTGTATATGTAAAACACTGTGGTAAAAAGTGTGAGTGTGGGGTGGAAAGTGGGGGTTGGCTCAGGTTGCCAGTCAAGGATGGGTGGTCTCGATTAGTCGAGAAACTCTCCACTCCCTCTTATTAAGAGAAGAGAAATTAGAGACTCATTGTGCCAAGAGTCGAGATGGCCCAAATCTACGTGACACAAGAATACTATTTAGTTAGACTAAGTCTCATATCATATTTATGGTTTATGGATGGTAGCCGTGCCTCTTAAACGTGGGAAAAAAGGTGTTGTTTATGGATTCTAAATATGTCAATGGGATTTCATCTTTATGTTAGGAAACAGTTTCAGTAGAATCCTAAATTATTGACCTGGCTTGTGACGTATGACCCTTATAACCACGTAAACGATGGATAGATGAATTCCTCTCTTCTGTTGCTCATATCTCTACTTTGTGGAAATAGAGTAGGGTATCGTCAATGGAAAAGGAGAATAAAGGAAGGCCAATCTATCAAAGTCGCCCCAATCTTCTCGGGGTTGGGGACCTCACAATTGGTATCATAGCTTAGGTTAAAAATATTTAGTTGGCTACTTCAAGCTTCCTCATGTGTATGGTTACTATACCCATTATCTGACTCTTAGAAATATTACGCTATGTCGATCGACGTGTATCATAGTTATGGTTGAAACCTCTATTATGTTTGCTCTTGGAGAAATCTTTTGTAGACCCCTATATGACATTTTGATGACTTTATGATTAGAATATTGAGTTGTTTTCTTCAAAGTTGTTTGACTGGTTAAGTCATGTAAGTGAGTTCTTTGTGTGGTTTGAATGAGCCATGATTGGTTAAGTCATGTGATTGAGATAATCATGACTGGTTAAGTCATAAAATTGAGTTTTGACGGATTGGATAAGTCATAACTGGTTAAGTCATATGACTAAGTTTTGATGGACTGGTTAAGTTAAGATTGGTTAGATCATGTGACTGAGTGTTACTGAATCGAATAAGTGAGGATTGATTAAGTTATACGATTGAGCTTTCAGTGGACTGGATACGTTTAAGTTTGGAAATCCCCCTTTTTGACATAATGATTCGCTGGTAATTAGAGTAAGAGTATCCTCACTTTTCCTTCAGATGAGGACATCTCGAATCCCTAAGTTGGGAAGATTATAATGTACCCAACATTTATCCATATAAGTCATTTCAGTTATTTTGCAAAGTAATTGAGATTCTCAATTTTGTGAGTCATCATGAGTTTATCAGAGAAATCGGATTCAAAATCTATTTATTTATGATCATTCTTTATGTGGAACAATAGGTTTATGTGGGAACCTAATCTATGTGTGAAGAAAAAGCTTAGAGATAGTATTTTTAAAAACAAAGAGAGGTGAGTCAAAATTAGGATACTTCTTTCTTTCTCTCTCTCAAGATAGAGTGGGAACTTGTAAGTATAGAGCTTTTTAGAAATCGCGCATAAGATTCCCGCACGTCAAAAATAAAAATAAAAAAATTAGAGAGCCACGACGACGCGGGAGCTTTTCCTTCTCCTATTCTTGAAACCTCTCAGTATTCTTAGCACCCCCCTAGGGCCTATATAAAGGACCTTCTCCTTTCACTTTGAGGGACACACATCTACAGAAGTGGAAGCTCTCTTGCAATGATGCGTCGGAGGGAGCCTCTCTCCCTTAACCTCTCACCTTCAAGCCATCTCCGTCTCCAATAGTCGACGTGCCGTCTTCCAGTTTGTGAACACTCTCTCTCTCTCTCTCTCTCTCTCTCTCTCTCTCTCTCTCTCTCTCTCTCTCTCTCTCTCTCTCCAACAACGCGCTTTTCTCTTCTCTATTCCGAAGCTATGGCTCCGAAGCGTGTAACGTGAAGTTTTAAGGATGCCCATGTCGTTGAAACACCAAGGAAAGTGGAAAGAAATGTGTCTACTCCGAACGTATCTCATGCGGAAGCATCAACCGAAGAAGAAGTCGAAGTCATCCAACCTCCAGCACAAGAGTTAGCCGCACGCGCTCCAAATCCGGTAAGACAAATTTATAATTTTGCATTGCTATTCATGTTTGACCTGAGAAACTAAGCATAGGGAACCCCTTAAACTGTCCAAGAAACGTGATTCTATCACAAGAAACAAGCATATGTTTTCATAGATTAGTGAAAGGATTGTTGATAAATTGTCAATGTTTGTTGAATTGTTATTTCTTAACAAATTGATATTGTTTGATAAGTGGATTCTGATTGATGTGAATAATTGGTTCATGTTTGAAGAATTATTTAAAGAGAAGAATTATTGAAAGAATATCTTTTGTTCATCGCGGGTAGCGAGATGATCCCGCGGTTAGTGGAGACTAAGCTAAGGTTATCGCCTCTCTTTTGTTAGCAAGATGCCTCGCGGGTAGTGGGATTCCTCGCAGTTAGCAAGATGCCTTGCGGTTAGCGGGATGCCTGGCGGTTAGCAAGACGCCTCGCTGGTAGCGGGATGTCTTGCGGTTAGCGAGATGGAAAGGTTGTGCAATTCGTGGTTAGCGAATAAATCCTTTGCAAAGGCTCTGTTGGTTAGACAGAGAAAGTCCGCGGGTAGCGACAACTCATGAGAAATTGGAAAAGTTATTTTTGTTGAATAATAGGGTTGTCTTCATTAGGCCTTGTTTGAATTGTTTTGGTATTGTTTGAAGGGATGTATAAAAGAACCTGTGCTTGGAATTAATTAAGGAACACTGTTTGTATATGTAAAACAGTGTGGTAAAAAGTGTGAATGTGGGGTGAAAAGTGGGGGCTGGCTCAGGTTGTCAGTCAAGGATGGGTGGTCTCGATTAGTCGAGAAAATTTCCACTCCCTCTTATTAAGAGAAGAGAAATTAGAGACTCATTGTGGCAAGAGTCGATGGCCCAAATCTATGTGACACAAGAATACTATTTAGTTAGACTAAGTCTCATATCATATTTATGGTTTATGGATGGCGGCCGTGCCTCTTAAATGTGGGAAAAAAGGTGTTGTTTATGGATTCTAAATATGTCAATGGGATTTCATCTTTATGTTAGGAAACAGTTTCATTAGAATCCTAGATTATCGACGTGGCTTATGACATATGACGCTTATAACCACCTAAATGATGGATAGATGACTTTCTCTCTTCTATTGCTCTATCTCTACTTTGTGGAAACAGAGTAGGGTGTCGTCAATGGAAAAGGAGAATAAAGGAAGGCCAATCTATCAAAGTCGCCCCAATCTTCTCGGGGTTGGGGACCTCACATGTGGGCTCAGATTGCACTGAGACCCCTGGCGAAACAACATATGGAGGATCCATCGGACTTACTGAGGGAGTCTCCATTGGTGATAAGGTTGGTTGTTTAGCCTTCTGTATATCCAAGAATCTCATGAGACCCATTGAAGGAATGTGGATCCCCTTGTTCTGTCTCTCTAGCTCAATCACCCTATGTATGACCTCACAAACTCTTTGTTGTTGATCCTCTACACTAGTAGCACCAATTATGAATTGTAGGACATCTAATCAACCCACGTGATAGGTATGACCCGTGTATAGGTTGATTAGAGTTTTCGTTTGTAGTTCGTACTCCCAGTTCTCATCTAGGAACGCTCCATCTAGGATTGAGGTGCTAGGGGTGTCCTTTGAACCAGATGCAATGTGGCTCTCTATGGGTTGACCCTTAGTGGTCGCACTAATTCAGGAGCACTCGATTGTTCTCCTAGCAGGGATATTGACATAGGGGCTTTCGCTTTTAACTCTTTTCTTGCTCTACCTTATGTAAGCTCTCGATTTCATTTTCCCTAGCCACAATGATATACCTCTCAACCTCTTGCACTTTGGCAAAACTTCTACCATCAGGTAATATAACCTCGGAGGAGAATAGCTCTAAAGAGTCAAGGGGTGCAGTGAATTGAGTATTCACATCCACACTCTCCATGAGCATGGGGTCTACGTTGGTCATGAATGGCGAATTTACTTCCCCACCCCCCTCATTTACATCATTAGCCCCATGTTCGAAGCAAGTGTCTCTACTGAAGGTTTCCTTCAAGCAACTAAGCACGCTCGGCCCGGATCGTGGGCCCATGGCATGCATGTCTTGGCTTGAGCTATTAGAATTAGGCATCAGGTAACCCTCCATGACGTCGTAGTCAAAGGAAGAGTCACTAGACGGAATATGTGGGTCCTGAGTGATACTACCTTGGGTTCTTGCTGAGGGCCTAGAGCCTAAGGTAGAGGAATAATGAGTGCTTGCGTAAACGGAGACACTCTCGATGTGCTCGTCCTCTAGCACACAACCAGAGTGTAGGTGCATGTGACATCAACACTCTAGTGGTGTTGGTGAGTGCTCGTGAAGACCGCTCACCTAGTTTTTTAGGTGTTTACAATCAAATTTTTTTTGTAATTTTGGTCCCTTTTTTTAACCGACCCACAAAATATGGCATGCTCAAAACGAGCATCTTCGCTAGGGGGACGTGTCGTGCTTTACATCCCCCGATTCGGTTACATACAACCCTCGAAATCCTAAAACTAGTCTTTTTCTTTTCCTAGGTGGGGAGAGGGCTAAAATTAATAAGTCCAAAGGGTGAGTGTGAAGGGGATGGTGGAGGACTTGAGGAACGTGTCCCACATGCCCTCCCTTCACTTGAGATCGTAGTCTTTATATATAAGGTAGTGTGAGTAGTATATCATAAGATTGAGGACTGAGGCCAGGGCTTGGGCTTGGGAAAGATCCCGATCCCTCCTTTCAGAATAATATTTTTTAAATTTAATTTCCAAAATTCTTTTTAATCTCACTATTCCTGAGCGTTTTTTTATTTTTTCCCAAAAAACATTTTTCCTGAGGATAATGTGGCCCCGTGGACACCGAGCTCCCACGCCCATATGGCAGCTCCTAGGAGCTCTATCTAACCTCCTGCAGCTAATTAACTGTCTAACATAGAATTGCACACTCACACACAATCAACTTTGCTGCTCACTGTCTACTCGACTTCTCACTGTCTACACTCACTAATAGCTCTACTAACACCTGCACAATACATATCTTGCAAAACTAATAGAAAACAAGTACAATGCAGCACAGAGCTTACATCCACTAACAAAATATGACAAAAAACGTGCTAACTGCATATTACAGTCACTTAACAGTAGTTAACAGAAAACCTGATGATTTGCCCATTGCAGCCATTTAACAATTCTCACAGAACTCAACAAAAAGCAGAAAAAAAGATGGAAGAAAGGCTTCCAAAGGTAGAATTGAGTGAGCCTCAAGCTTAATGCAAGGCTCTCCCTGGAAAGGGCGCCAAAAATGTACACTTTGTTGTGCATATCAAAGACTGGAAACTTGCATGTTCACTGTTGTGTGCGAGCCTCAAAAGGCTGCAAACACACAGTTAGAGAGTCCTAGCAAGCCCAAAGAACAGTGGTGTTTCACTCACCTCTCAATGCTTCCGTTGTGAAGGATCCTATGCTATGAAGAAGGAGCTGTCATCAATGCCGCGCATACACAAAGGAGAAGGAGACAGAGATGGAGCAAGAGCACTTCTTAGCTTACACCTCAGAGAATGAGGATTTTTAGGTCAAATGGACCTTTCATAAGAGTTCAGTCAGGCACCCACAGTGGTCGGTCATTGAAAAACTACTGTAAAATTAAGATAAGTGGTGCACCTCTCATTGGTGATCACCTACACACCTATTGGACCGACAAGCCTGGTCCATGACTCTACCAAATAAATAATACAGCGTCCGTCGTAGGTGATAGGGCGTCCGTGAGGGTTAACATTGGTTTTCATATTTGCCTGAGAAAGTTAGAGGAAGCTATAGAGAGGTTTTGGATCACTTTAAGCGTTATTTTTCAAACCACAAAACACGCAAAACTATGGAAAGACATTGTCGCCCATAAGCAAAGAGACCTAGATGACTATTACAGCTACAAGCAGGAATTTCTATATATTTGTACTATATGCGTAAGGAACATTGCTAACCCCAAGGATGGTGTAGAATTTCTAAAGAAGGAGAGATTCATAGTGGGATTATTTCCTACACTCAAGGTAAAAGTTGAGGCGGGTGCACCTGCTACCTTTGTTGCCACCGAAACTAGGACTTCCTTGAATTACAAGAAACTAAAGTGTATTTAGGGAGAGTTTCATTAGAGGGCCGTAGGGGTGAAAGCATGTTAACCTGTCGCACTTTTTGTGCTAGTTAGCAGTTTCAAGTTAGCACATCTTCGAAAAGCTGAGCGTTCGGTAAATTTTTTACAAATAATATCAAAATTTGTCGGAGGTTGTACATTTGGATTCCTTGTTTCAAGTGTTTTCTATTGATATATCATATGTCATAGATCTTGGAGATGTAGCTCAAGTTATTGTACTAGTTAGCATATGTCAAAATTGTGCTAGTTAGCATTGTCCGGGACATGAAAAAGCATGACATGTTAACATGCTTTCACCCGCAGACCTAGGGAGATAATATCTACTTCTAAACAGATGCCCGAGGTAACAACTAAGGCATTAGAAAATTGAATGAGTGAGGGTTGGACATATAGCACTACAGAAGAGGAGTCTTGAATCAAAGTCATGGGGGTGAGGCTCAAGCCAAAAAATCGCTACCTTCTTCTTCTGAAGAAGGTAGCAGTAGCACTACAGAAGAGGAGTCTTCCATCAAAGTAATGGGGGTGAAGTTCAAGCCAAACAACCAAGAGACCTCTTTTCAAGTCTTGGAAGAGGTAGGTCCTCAAGAGAACCAAAATGTGCAAGATAAAGGGATTGTAGAAGGTATGCTTTCAACAACACTTACAAAGGAAGAAAGAGAGGAGTTCAAATGTGTGCTAAGGAAGTTTCCTAGGCTTTTTTCTAAAGACTACACTAACGTGCATGGAGTAGATGTTGTTCAACACAAGATTGAGCTAAAGCCTGAGGACACACCTAAGGCACAAAATTTACGAAGGCTAGGAGTCATCAAGGAGAAAGCTCTACTCAAGGAGGTAAGAAAACTTTTAGCAGCATGTTCATTTATCTAGTGGAGATTTCAGAGTGGGTCTCTCCTGTCATCATAGTCACTCCCAAGAAGAATGGCAACTGGAGGGTGTATGTGTGTAGGGACTAGGTTTGGGTGGATGGGTGTTAGTAGCATTCATAGATAGTCAACACAATGTTATTAATCACAAGATGAATTAAAAGATGGACTCAATATGGATGCTTAAGTAAAATGACAATGCATTAGATTCATACCAAGTGAATAATTTACATCAAGCTTTTATAGATAAGCGGCTAGGCTATTGAAGGATATAGATCATGGACCTTCTTAAATGCATTCTTTGTAGACTTCATTTAATGGGGTCTTCATGGGTCATGGATGCATGCATGCATGTATATGTCTCATACGAATTGTGTCATAGGAAAGAGATGGTTCCCATGAGGAGGTTTACCCTAACAAGTGCCCCCTTAAACCTAATCATGGTACTCATTAGTGATTCATCTAGGGTTTGCGATGGTCCACAGATACATCATAGGAGGTTCAGCATGATACATCTCTCTATGGTTCTTAAGGTGGCCATTTAATCATGCCTAGGTTCAATTTTGGAGTACAACATAATCATAGAATGGGTAAAGATCACGTGTCATAGTTGTGTTTTGCATTCTTGATTCCTGTTTGTGTGTTCTTCATGTTGTCCATGCTCTTCATCTTCTTAATGTCTTCACATTATTCGTGCTTACATGATGTTCTTTAAATTCTTTATCATCATCATCTCCTTGTTTCCGGTCTTTGTACAAGTCATAGATCATATAATAGAGCATATCATGTTCGTATAATAGAGTGATGCCCCTTTTATTGTGCATAGGATAAAAATACTAGTAATTATACAATATGAAATGGGGGTTTTACCAATAGAGGGCCTCCCTTCTATGGCAATGTCTAGCACAATTGATATACAAAGGATCCAAATGCAAAAATGCAAAAGAAATAAAGCCTTGTGATGGTAGGCTCCTCCTTAACCTCAAGTTTTAATTTTCCTTGTGCTAGAAGATAGCTTGATTTAGGTTTTAATCAAACTTCAATGACATACAAAATAACTTGCAAAATAACAAGTATGCAGACAGCTTGCAGATGTTAGTTCTCCTTCCTTGTTGCGAGTGCAAATGGGTAAGATTTGGTGGGAACAAGGCTTAATGCATAAGAAAAATAAAATAAAAATTTGATGTAGCCGGCAGCACGAGCAATTTTTGGAGTAGAGTCAATGGGTAGGGGTCCTAGAGTAGCGAGTGATTTTTTGCAAGTAATGACATCAGCACCCTTGATGACTTAAAGACACGCTCGATAGCAATGGTCTTTATTTAGGCATTGAGTGAGGCGAGGACTATCAACAATAGTGTAGCTACCCTGTCTTTGTTGGGCCTTCTTTCTTTGCATTTGCATGATGGCTTATTATCTCTTTTCTTCCTTGGCTCACAGGGGCAAATTTGCACTTAATGTAGCAAGTCCCGGTTTGGTTGAGATTGGACAAAAGCCACAAAGTGAATATCTCTCAACACCATGCTTCTTGGCGGCTTTGCAAGGAAACGGTGAGTGAGTTTGAGATTAGCCTTAGTTTGTGCTATAAGCTTTGATGAAGAAGATGTGAACTGGTTCGGGTGAGATTCTGAGTGCGTTCAACAGGCTGAATATGCAGACAATTGTGAAGATTTACGATAATAGCATGAATTTGATGGTGAACACCGTTAGTGAGGGGCGGTTTGGTAGTATAGGTGCAAGTAGGAGCTCTACAGAGTGTGCAAAGGCTATTGTGATGTAAGTGTAGTAGATTGCGGGATAAAATTTGCAAACATCTTGAGATGGAGATGGCGAGATATGTTCAATGCTCCTCCTTCAGCCATTTGCCAGTAGGTGAGGGCGTGGCAATACAGAGCAAGGAACTATGTAAAGTTAATCAGGTGGTTATGGCAAGCTTCAAGAGAGTAGTGAAGAGATTAGAACTAGGCGACTCCTTTTTTAATTTGATTGGGTGGTGTTGGCACGCGAGACATGCCCATAAAGGAGTGGCTCCTATTTAACTGAAAGAGTGGCCCTTAACCTTCACTTTTGAAATAGCAAACTTTCTACCAACTTTTGGATTTCAAGGAAAAAAAGGCTTCAAAACATAATATGGTTCATGTGGTCATTATCTAACTCTCCCTTCCACAAGATCCAAAAACTATGATACTAATTAGGCTAAGAAATCATGATTAGCCATCATGAGGCTCTGATACCAGCTGTAGGGATTAGGTTAGGGTGGATGGGTGCTAGTAGCATTCATAGATAGTCAACACAATGTTATTAATCACAAGATTAATTAAAAGATGGACTCAATACAAGTAAAATGACAATGTATTATATTTATACCAAATGAATAATGTACATCAAGCTTTTATAGATAAAAGCTAGGTTGTTGAAGGATAGAGATCATGGACTTTCTCAAATGCAGTCTTTGTAGACTTCATTTAATGGGGTCTTCATGGGTCATGGATGGCATGCATGTATGTCTCATACATGCATGCATGCATGCATATATGTCTCATACATAATGTGTCATAGGAAAGAGATGGCTCCCATGAGGAGGTTTACCCTAATAGTATGGACTATAGGCCACTCAATGAGGCAACAAAACGAGGTCACTTTCCTCTCCCATTTCAAGATGAAATACTAAATGAGTAGCCGGTCATGAGAAGTACACTGTGTCTGATGGCTACTCAAGCTACTTTTAAATAATTATTTCATTAGAGGATCAATTGAAAACAACCTTCATCACTCCTCCTTGGGGTTGTTATGCTTTTAAAGTCATGCCATTTATCCTGACAAATGCTCCTATAACTTTCCAATGCTTCATGAATATGGTGTTTCAAGCATTTCTTGGAAAGTCCATTAGGGTTTTCATTGATGACTTTTGCATTAATAGTTCAAAATCATTGCACCTACAGAAGGTCAAAGAAGGTTTGAAGAAATTGTACGACGTGGGAGGTCAATTTAATCCTGACAAATGCCATATAGGTGAGGACCAGGTGATCTTGCTTGCTCACAAGGTTTCCTAAAAAGGTATTGAGGTGGATCCTTCAAAGGCAAAGGCTCTTATTGAGTTACCATCACCCAAGAGTCTGAAGGAGGTCATTTCACGCATTCAAAAGGTAAAGTACATGTCACACTTCATTCACTTAGCTTTGGAATTGCTTCACCCTTTGCAAATGTTGACACAAGTAGAATTTATATGTCTGATGATCTTGAGGAGTACTTTTGTAACACTAAAGTCATTTTGTCAAAGCTACCAACACTCGTGCCTCCTTGTTGGGAGTACACATTCTTTGTTATTTCTAGAATTGGAAGGGAAACAATTGGTGCAATTTTGCTACAACAAGATTCCCACAATACCAGAATGTGACCCATCTACTTTGCTAGTAGGTCATGAATGCTTTAGAAAAAGTCTACACGGAAGAAGAACTCATGCTTTCTCTCATGTTTGTGGTGAGAAAATTTAGATCCTACCTATTACCAAAACCTTTTGTCATTCTCACTGCAGAAAATTTGTTTCCTTGGGTGTCATCTCAAATGAACCTTAGTACTAGAATTTCAAAGTGGATTATGGAATTATAAGAGTTCCAATACTCTTTCAAGGTAGAGGATAGTGTGTGTGCACAATTGGAAGAGATTCTCACTTATGAGAATGAGATTAAAGTGCCTGAAGTAAAGATCCTACCATTTCCACCACCTAAAAGTATCCCTAATGCATTTACCTGGTTCTTTGATGGAGTTTTTTGACGAGCCACATGTAAATCAGGGGGAGGGCTGGTATTGCTCAACCTAAGTGGAGAGGTGGTCATGAAAGAGAAGGTCAATCTAATAGGTTTAGCAAGCAACAATGAAGCAGAGAATGACATACTACTTCATGGTTTGAAGGTGTACATTAGTCAAGGTATACATCGTCTCATGGTAAAGGGGGATGCACTTCTCATTGTGAAGAAAATTTTAGGCATTTGGTCATGCAAGAATGAAAACCTAAGGGCAAAATTTCATGCCATTTGTAGGTTGTTTAATCGGTTTGAAGAAGTGCAACATTATCATATTCCTAGGAAACAAATGAAGATGCTGATTTGCTTGCACAACAAGCAGTTACATATGTTGAGAAAGAAGTGCAGGTCATCATGGTAGCAGCAGTTGCTATCAAGCGGCCAAGGTACCAGGGAATAGAGTCATTGACTCCCATTATTGGCTACATTTTGGAGGGTAAGTTTCCACAAGGCTTCACAGAGGCTCAAAAGAGGAGGCTCATAAATAAGGAAAATGTCTATCTCTTCCTAGAAGGCTCCCTCTGTGAAAGAGGAAAGGAATAGGTGTGTAGAAGAGTACCAACAATGGACGAAATTCCAGCCATTCTAGAAGGTTTGCATGAGGAAGCTTGTGGTGGTCATTTTTCTCGAGAGTTAACTGTGAAAAAGATTTTTCTTGCGGGGTATGTTTGGCTAAGCTTTCATGTTTATGTTCAACATTGGTGCAAAAGTTGTCACAATTGTCAAGTTAATGGAAATAGAAAGTTGGTGCATGGTTAAAGGCAAGTAGTGCTTGCAAATGGATCCTTCAAAAAATGAGGCATTGATGCTATGGAACCACTACCTAGAGCAAAAAATGGTAAACTCTATATTCTAGTGGCTGTTAACAATATGACTAGGTGGGTAGAAGCACAAAGTGTGGCAAAGGTAATTGAGAGGATAGTGAGCAAATTTATCTACACTCACATTTGTTGCAAATTTGGTACCTTTGCAAATTGTTTCTGATAATGACCCACGGTTTAGGAAGGGCTTTCTCACAAAAATTTGTGAAGAACTTCACATTCTACATTGTCACAGCATACCCTACTATCCCCAATCAAATGGTTTGGTAGAAAAGGCCAATGGTGTCATTGCAGGCATCATTAGAAAGATGCTAAAAATAAAAAATAAAAAAATTGTGGGACGACTTCTTAGATGAATCATTGTGAGCATATCAACCCACATACAGTGAGGCCACAGAGTTCACTCCATTTCACTTGGTCTATGGTCAAGAGGCTTTGCAACCTATCGAGCTCAACATCCTAACAATGCTTAGAATTTTTTTCTCTAAAACTTTATCTAGCTAGCCTTTTGGCTAGGTGGGCAAAAAAATATAAATAAATAATTACTATGGTCCATTTTTGTGTAAATAATACACCTCTTATAAGGTCCTGAACCAAAGTTTTTTAATTTTATTTCTTATAGTTTTTGGAATTTTTGTAAATATTTACATCTAAGTGTGTCTTTACATTAGACCTATGTATGCCTCTTTTCATCCTCTTGCACTATAAAGTTTTTTTTTTTTGCCAATGTGTGCATCCTCTTATCTCATAATTTTTTTTTTTTTACAAGTCACCCCCACAATTCTGTCCTCCCCCTTGTGAAAACAAAAGACCGGTTTCTACTTTCTTACTCACTTTTCATTATATAATTTTTATTTACTTGCATGTTTTTTCTCATTCACCCAAAATAATACAAAAATGAATCATATCATATGATTCCATTATCATTTTTCATATCCATAATTCTTTCTACTTTTTATATTTTGTACTCATAATTCAAATACCATGCACTAGTCCTACCATATATATTTTCTTTAACCACCAATGATCCTCCTCCATGCATGTATGCCTTATGTCATAGTACCATGCACTAGTCCTACCATATATATTTTCTTTAACCACCAATGATCCTCCTCCATGCATGTATGCCTTATGTCATAGTATGATTCATGGAGGGCTCACTCTTGGATGCATTATGCAAATTTAATAAAAAGGGGGCCACTAGAAGACTCTTATAGGCATAAAAAACAATCATTTTGGTGAAAATTTTAGCGTCCATCTCCACCCCAATATTAGAAGAAGTGGTCAACCTAAAAAATGTAGCCCACAAGCTGAATAATGACCTTATAATTTTTCATAGTTTTTGTGAAAACCACTGGTGAGATATGAGTTTTTTGGTGGACCCCAGTCTGCCCATACTCTCACACAAGAGTCACCCTAGTTTTCTCTTACCTCTCCTTACACTTCTACACACACACGTACACATGCCTCTCTATCTCTCACTAAAACCTACACCTTCCATGTCCTTTGTCACCCTATTCACCATTACCCTTCCCTCTCACCTCCATAGCCCTCATGTGAACCCTATATACTGATAGCCATTTTTCGGCTCTTTGTAATTGCCACAGTGAGTTACCTCACCCTACCAAAATCACCCAAACACTGTGGCTATCCCTACCATTTCATTGTACATAGGCGTACGTGAGTCACGGGACTTTTCCCATATCTTCTTAAAAAACCCTCAATTAGCTAGTCATTGGGCTAGTTGAGCCAAAAAAATAAAAAATAAATAAAAAATAAAAGTATATTATGGCCCATGCGTATGTAAATATTTCTTTGTATATAGGGCCTAAATAAAAGATTTTTTCATAATTATTTTGGTATTTATTTAAATATTTCTACCTAGGTGTGTGTTATTTATGC
Organism: Adiantum capillus-veneris; assembly: GCF_014529385.1. Taxonomy (NCBI): domain Eukaryota; kingdom Viridiplantae; phylum Streptophyta; class Polypodiopsida; order Polypodiales; family Pteridaceae; genus Adiantum; species Adiantum capillus-veneris. Next base: position 135,815,989 of record NC_140944.1, on the reverse strand, counting down.
TCTGTACATTGCCTCACCATTACCACAATTTTTTCTTACCATTTTTCATACTCTTTATTCCATATAGAAATATTTTCATGTAAGCTTCTCTTATATTTGGTGTAACTCCACCCCAACAAAAATCCAAAAAAACTAGTTTTATTTATGTGTATATTTTTTCACTATTGTGATTTTTCCCTTCCTACATCTATTTTGTTTTTTTTTCTAAAAAATTAGAACACCAAAAATATTTATCTTTTTATGGTAGCCTCATAATGAGAGAGATTTTTTTTGACCCCTTTATATTTTTTCCACTTATATTATTTATATTTGACATGTACATATTTTTTAGACCCCTCAATATTTGATTTTCTTAGTTGTACTATTTACTTATATCATAATCTCAACAATATCTTCAATTATAGACCTACCAAATAAGGTCAAGGGTAGGTGGCATGCATACATGCACTATGGAGGGCTCACTCTTGGAGGTATTCAAAAGAATCATCCAAAGAAGGACCCCACAAGAACCCTGTGCAGTGGAAAAAAACGGTCGGTTTTGCTGAATTTTTAAAGTTCACTTGCTCTCCGAATTTGAAAGGTGATACAAATAAAAGTTGTAGCTCGTGGGCTGAACTTTTGCCTCAAATTTTTTCATATTTTTTTGAGCTACGAGCTGTGAGCTATGATTTTATTAGTGGACCTCAGTTTTCCCTTGCTATGCAGCCACACTCTCTCTTCCACTTTATCATTTTCCTCTTTCACACACACTTCTCCACTCATCATCCCCACCTCTCTCACCACTCCTCTCTGCACCCTACTCACCTTCTCCTCAACCTTGAAGAATAAGAGAAACCATGGTGAACTCATACCTCCCACACACAATTCCATTCCAAAATTGACCACCTAGTCTCATTTTTCCTCCTCCAATTTACCCATATCTATCAAAAAAACCACAAAATTCAGCCTCTTCTCTTAAAAGACAGCATCATGGTGGTTGATTACTCAGCTTCAATTACCTTGTCTCTCAAGGAAGGTCAAGAGTGGAGAAAAAATGTACCGTCAAAGCTAGTGGACCATCAACAAGCGTCAAAAATTGGCCCTACTCAAGACACTTGGAGCATCAACCTTGTAAGAAATCCACCTTTTCTTACCTCTTAAGAGTTTTTCTTCCTTATTTGTATCCTACATGGATACTCCCATTGTAAATATCCAATTCCATTTGTAAATTAATACTAACTCTACTAACACTAACCCACTATGAAAAGTCCTACCACCTCCATTTCTCTCCTCTCTCTTTCCCCACCAACTTCTTGATAATTCCAAGCAAAAGAAATTAGATAAATTGCTGAAAATCTAACCCAACCATGGTTAGAGAAGTTACCCTAGCCTTCAAAATTGCTATAAAAGGAGGGTGTAGCTAGCACAAAAGGGGGAGCCATAAGCAAGAGCACTATGCTATAGCTTGAGAAGCCAAGCTCAACCTCTCTAGAAGGAGCTCTTGAGTGGAAGCTCATTGTCTTATGCATGTGCATGTGTTGTAATAGGGGATTAGCAAGGGAACTCTATGCCATTGTAAGAGAGAGAGTGATCATTCAATTGAGAGTAGGAAATCTATCATTTCTCCTACTAGTGTAAGCCCAACATTCGCTGAATCAAGGAGGGTGGATTTGGACTAAGCTTGGATACTTTGTCTCCCTTCCAACGTGAAGTAATGGACAACAATGATGCGTAAGTGTCTTGGTGTTTTTTGTTAAGTTCTTGATAGCTTGTCTCTGGTGTTGTCATCAATCTAGCCATAAATCCCACATACTGTAAGAGGGCGACAGGGTGGAGAGGACTCCCCTGGCCTTAAGACAGTGATTGGGGTGGCTTTTCTTGTGATGTGTTGTGGTGAAATTTACGCAAGCTATGTTGAACAAATCCTAATCTCACTTTGATTTGTCATGACAGATTTGTAAGAAGGTATTAATGCAACAAGCACCCCCTCCCCCTTTCTCTCTCTTTCTTAAATATATAGTTGTGTTTGCTTAATCATTGCCGATACGTTTCAAAGCAGCCCGAGCACTATCTCTCTCTCTCTCTCTCTCTCTCTCTCTCTCTCTCTCTCTCTCTCTCTCTCTCTCTCTCTCTCTCTCTCTCTCTCTCTCTCTCTCTCTCTCTACGCGTCCTAGTTCGCATCCAAAACTAGGTGGTGCCCCAAATTTGTGTAGGGTTAGGTTGCGGGTTTGTGTGTGTGTTTGTTGTTTTTTCCAACCCCAACCCAATTGAGCAGCACGGGAGCCTTGAAGGGTGTCTAGAGGTTGCTCTTCTTGTTGCCCGCCCCGAACCGCTTCAAATTGGAGCCCCTGACGAGGACGGCTTGTGTATTTTTGTGTAGAATCAACTTTTAGCATAGTCAAGTAGTTTGCATGAATCACGAAAATTTGTATGATCCCTTCATTCCCATTGCAAGGCAAAAGGTACACATAATTGTTAGTACTAAGTTGCAATTTCAACGTGTCATTCGTAGAATTTTAGGTCCTCTTAGGTTGGCCGAGATAAACGCTTCAGTAAATCCTTTTATTTTGCCTCTCATTAGGTACGACCTTAGTTTGGACGTCTATATTTTTGTTTTGTTTTAAGCATTAGGTCATGCATAGACCATGGATAATGGCCCAGGAATAGAGGTTTTCCCCTTCCATTTCACTCCACACATTAGAATAAACATTGCAATTAGTAGGAAAATCCATTTTCAACAACGTATGGTGTTCATGTTTGGTGCCCAAAGAGTAGGAGAAATTCTCGCATCACCAAACCCTGTCATCCTACCTCTTGTTGATTATCATAGGTCGTTTGATGTGAATATTTTTATTTTGTTGTAGAATAGATTGCAAGCTAGAAAACATTATTGTGTAAATCTCTTTAAGAAAGAAAAACAAAAACGGGTGTCACTTTGAAATCAATTCAATGGAAAGCCAACGCCAAATGTCTGGGTATCCTCTTTTCTTTGGAGAGCCTCGAGAGGATGCAGAATTATTTTTAGCGAATTTCAAGATGTCTTGCCGTATCAAGAGGATAATAACTGATCAAGAACCTGTAGAAATGTTTGAGGTGGTCCTTAGGAAAGATGCTAGCACTTGGTTTGACTCTTTGCCTGAGGAAGTTAAGGGGAATTACACAGAAGTTTTGAATCGTTTCAAGAAATACTTCTTTGATCCCCAAAACACTCAAAAATTATGGCAAGACATTGTTTCTCATAAGCAAAAAGACTTAGATGACTACTACTTGTACAAGCAAGAGTTTCTACGTCTTTGGGCTCTATGGATACGAAATGTTGCTAACCCTGGTGATAGTGCAAAATTTCTAAAGAAGGAGAGGTTCATAGCCGGACTCTTTCCTGACCTTAAGGTAAAAGTTGAGGCGGGTGCACCTGCTACTTTTGATGCAGATGAAACTAGGGCTGCTGAGAAGTATAGGAAACTCAAGTGCTTAAGGGGAGAGGTTCCAATAGAAGGTCTTAGACCCAAAGGTAAGTCACAAGCATCAACATCTAGGGAGCTTCCTAAGGTAACGGCTGAAGTGATTGAGAAGTTAAATGAATCTTTAAGCAGCCTGTCAATTCACCTTGCACAAGCTGTAGGTCCGAAGGGACAAGCAAAGAAGTCAGAAGAGAGAGAGCCACGAACTAGGAGAGTCTTGCAATGTTGGAATTGCGGAGAGTCTGGACATGGGATGTATAATTGTCCTTGGCCCCGTGGAGAGCCAGGGAGACCTAACTTGAATTACCCAGTGATGAATGCAAGAGAAGGAGCTGGTCAACAACCAAGGCTTCTACAAAGGCCAAATGGACCAAGACCACCTCCACAAGGGGTAGAAGGAGTTCCACCTTTGCCAGATCCAAATATGCATGTGGTAGAGGTGACAAATTCAAATGAGGTTGACATGGAAGCCAATGGCATTAAGCGTAGCCGAGGAAAAGGTAAAGAGAAAGAAGGAGTCACATCACAGAGTGACCATGGACAAGGCAAGAAGGCAAAAGAAACCAAGAGGACTCGACGTCGTATCAACCTCCAAGACTTCCCTCTTGGACATGGTATGGCTCCGTACAACTTGTTGGAAGACATGAGAGGTAAGGGTCCTGATATTTCATGGCCTCAATTTCTTGCATTATGTCCACAAGTAAGGAGGGATTTAACAAGGGCAGTTAGCACTAGGAAAAAGGTAAAAGAGAGTGTGCCTGTTGTAAAAATTACACAAGCTGAAATGAATGAGGACATTACACCGGTGCTAGACTGTTACATCAAAGGAAGAATGGTTAGGAAAGGTCTAGTGGATGGGGGTGCACAAATTTGCATCATGACAGAGGGACTCATGCAAAGACTAGGCATGCACATCCATGAGACACCTGAAATCAAAGTCAAGATGGCAAACAATAGCAAGGCTAAGTGTGTAGGCATTTGTAAAAATGTCTTTGTAGAGGCCTTTGGCATTAAGAAAGCGGTGGATTTTTATGTTATGGCGACCAAGGGAAGTGGTTATCCATTTATCCTAGGAAGACCATGGCTAATGAAAATGCGAGCTTTGCAAGATTGGGAGAGTGGGAAATTAATTTGCAGGAATGACAATCATAAGAAGGTTGTCTTTGACATGAAGGAGCAACTCCAAGAGGAGCTCCATGAAGAATCATCTCAAAGTGAGACGGAAGAAGGTTGGACCGATAGCACTTCAGAAGAAGAAAGTAGCGGCAGCATTACTGAAGAGGAGTCTTCCATCGAAGTCATGGGGGTAAGGTTTAAGCCAAACAACCAGGAGACCTCTTCTCGAGGTTTGGAAGAGGTAGGTTTCCAAGAAAACCAAAAGGTGGAAGATGAAGGGATGCTGGAAGGTATGCTATCAACAACACTTACAAAGGATGAAAGAGAGGAGTTCAAATGTGTGCTAAGGAAGTTTCCTAGGCTTTTTGCTAAAGACTACACCGACGTGCATGGGGTAGATGTTGTTCAACACAAGATTGAGTTAAAGCCTGAGGCCACACCTAAAGATCAAAAGCTACGAAGGCTAGGAGTTATAAAGGAACAGGCTCTACTCAAGGAGGTAAGAAAGCTTCTAGCAGCAGGTTTCATTTATCTAGTGGAGAATTCAGAGTGGGTCTCTCATGTTGTTGTCACTCCTAAGAAAAATGGCAAGTGGAGGGTGTGTGTGGATTACCGTCCCCTCAATGAGGCAACAAAAAGAGATCACTTTCCCCTCCCATTCCAGGATGAGATACTAAATGAGGTAGCTGGTCATGAGAAGTACACCGTGTGCGATGGCTACTCGGTTTACTTTCAAATAGGTATCGCATTGGAGGATCAATTGAAAACAACTTTTATCACTCCTTGGGGTTGTTATGCTTTTAGAGTCATGCCATTTGGCCTGACAAATGCTCCTGCAACTTTCCAACGCTTCATGAACATGGTGTTTCAAGCATTCTTTGGAAAGTCCATTAGGGTTTTTATTGATGATTTTTGCATTTATAGCTCAAAATCATTGCATCTACAAAGGGTAGAAGAAGGTTTAAAGAAGCTCTATGACATGGGAGGTCAACTCAACCCCGACAAGTGTCACATAGCTGAGGATGAAGTGATCTTGCTTGGTCACAAGGTTTCCTATAAAGGCATTGAGGTGGATCCTTCAAAGGAAAAGGCTCTTATTGAGCTCCCCTCACCCAAGAATCTCAAAGAGGTCATATCATTCATTCAAAAAGTGAAGTATATGTCACACTTTATTCACTTAGCTTCGGAGTTGCTTCATCCTTTGCAAAAGTTGACACAACAAGTAGAATTTGCATGGTCTGATGAGCTTGAAGAGTATTTTTGTAACATTAAAGTCATTTTGTCAGAGCTACCAACACTCATGCCTCCTTGTTGGAAGTACACATTCTTTGTTAGCTCTAGTGTTGGAAGGGAAACAATTGGTGCTGTGTTGCTACAACAAGATCCCCACAGTACAAGGATGCGACCCATCTACTTTGCTAGTAGGGTCATGAATGCTTTGGAGAGAGACTACACAGAAGCAGAACTCATGATGCTTTCTCTCATGTTTGCGATAAGGAAGTTTAGATCCTACTTGCTCCCAAAACCTTTTGTAATTCTCACCGCACAGAATTTGTTCCCTTGGGTGTCATCTCAAATGAATCTTAGTGCTAGGATCTCAATGTGGATTATGGAGTTGCAAGAGTTTCAATACTCTTTCAAGGTAGAAGATAGTGTGCGTGCACAATTGGCAGGGATTCTCACTTATAGGGTGCATGAAAAGGACATTAAGGTGCCTGAAGTAAAGACCCTACCATTACCACCACCAAAAAGTATTCCTAATGCTTTTACCTTGTTCTTTGATGGAGCTTTTCGTCGAGCCACAGGAAAAGCAGGGGGAGGGCTAGTGTTGCTCAACCCAAGTGGAGAGGTGGTCATGAAAGAGAAGTTCAATCTACCAAGTTCAGCTAGCAATAATGAAGCAGAATACGACACACTAATTCATGGTTTGAAGATGTGCATTGGCCAAGGGATACAATGCCTCATGGTAAAGGGAGATGCACTTCTCATTGTTAAACAGATTTTAGGCATTTGGGCATGCAAGAATGAAAGCTTACGGACAAAAGTTCATGCCATTCGTAGGTTGTTTAATCAATTTGAAGAAGTGCAACTATATCATATTCCTAGGAAACAGAATGAAGATGCTGATTTACTTGCACAGCAAGTAGTTACATGTGTTGAGAAAGAAGTGCAGGTCATCATGGTGGCAGCAACTGTCAAGCAACCGAGATACCAGGGATTGGAGTCATTGACTCCCATTATTAGCTACATTTTGGAGAGCGAGTTTCCACAAGACTTCACGAAGGCTCAGAAGAGGAGACTCATGAAGAAGGCAAGCACATATCTCTTCCTAGAAGGCTCCCTCTATCAAAGAGGGAGGGATCAAGTATGCAGAAGAGTACCAACTATTGAGGAAATTCCAGCCATTCTAAAAGGTTTGCATGAAGAAGCATGTGGTGGTCATTTTGCCCAAGAATTAACTGTGAAGAAGATTTTGCTTGCAGGGTATGTTTGGCCAAGTCTGCATGTGGATGTCCAACATTGGTGTAAAAGTTGTCACAATTGTCAGGTAAATGGGAATAGAAGATTGGTTTATGGTCCAAGGCAAATCGTACTTGCAAATGGACCGTTTGAAAAGTGGGGCATTGATGCTATGGGTACTCTGCCTAGGACAAAAAATGGTAAACTCTACATTCTAGTGGCTGTAGACTATATGACTAGGTGGGTGGAAGCACAAAGTGTGGCAAAGGTAAATGAGAAGACAGTGAGCAAATTCGTCTACACTCACATTTGTTGTAGATTTGGCACACCTTTGGAGATTGTTTCTGATAATGGTCCAGGGTTTAGAAAGGGATTGCTCACAGAAGTCTGTGAAGAACTTCACATTCTACATCGTCACAGTACACCCTACTATCCCCAATCAAATGGTTTGGTAGAAAAAGCTAATGGTGTCATTGCAGGCATCATTAGAAAGATGGTGAAAAACAAGACAAAGTTGTGGGATGACTTCTTGGATGGTGCCTTGTGGGCGTATCGAACCACATATAGGGAAGCCACGGAGTTCACACCATTTCACTTGGTCTATGGTCAAGAGGCTTTACAGCCAATTGAGCTAAACATTCCAACAATTCGACTTCATGGAAAATCAGCACAAGATGATCAAGAAGCATGGATGGATCGACTTCTTACCTTAGCTGAGCTTGAGTGGAAAAGAGAAGCAGCATACGAGTGCTATAAGAGGAAAGCCACACAGACAAAGGAGAAGCTTGACAAGAAACTGAAGGACAAAGGCATCAATGAAGGAGATCTTGTGCTAAGGTATGACAATCGACTTGATAATCATTTTGATGCTAAATTTGAAACAAGATGGCAAGGGCCATACATAGTCAAGAAGGCTTTCAATTCAAGTTACTATCAGCTTATGGACTTGAATGGTAAAGAGCACTCCAGGGAAGTAAACGGGTATCGCTTGAAGCCCTATTTGAGTCGCCTTCTACCAAAGGATCTACCAAAGATCTGTCAAAAGGCCACTATCTCATGTAAGTATTGTTACATGAAGCATGAGTGTAACTCTAGCCAAAATTCTGAGGGGCCAAACAATAAAAATCTCGTCAAGGACTCTGAAGCACTCTCTTTGGAAAAGATGCTCTATGATGGTACATGAATATACCATCATCCAGGGGGAGGGCTAATGATAGCCGTTTTTCGGCTCTTTGTAATTGCCACAGTGAGTTACCTCACCCTACCAAAATCACCCAAACACTGTGGCTATCCCTACCATTTCACTGTACATAGGCGTGCGTGAGTCACGGGACTTTTCCCATATCTTCTTAAAAAAACCCTCAATTAGCTAGTCATTGGGCTAGTTGAGCCAAAAAAATAAAAAATAAATAAAAAATAAAAGTATATTATGGCCCATGCGTATGTAAATATTTCTTTGTATACAGGGCCTAAATAAAAGATTTTTTCATAATTATTTTGGTATTTATTTAAATATTTCTACCTAGGTGTGTGTTATTTATGCTCTGTACATTGCCTCATCATTACCACAATTTTTTCCTACCATTTTTCATACTCTTTATTCCATATAGAAATATTTTCATGTAAGCTTCTCTTATATTTGGTGTAACTCCACCCCAACAAAAATCCAAAAAAACTAGTTTTATTTATGTGTATATTTTTTCACTATTGTGATTTTTCCCTTCCTACATCTATTTTGTTTTTTTTTCTAAAAAATTAGAACACCAAAAATATTTATCTTTTTATGGTAGCCTCATAATGAGAGAGATTTCTTTTGACCCCTTTATATTTTTTCCACTTATATTATTTATATTTGACATGTACATATTTTTTAGACCCCTCAATATTTGATTTTCTTAGTTGTACTATTTACTTATATCATAATCTCAACAATATCTTCAATTATAGACCTACCAAATAAGGTCAAGGGTAGGTGGCATGCATACATGCACTATGGAGGGCTCACTCTTGGAGGTATTCAAAAGTATCATCCAAAGAAGGACCCCACAAGGACCTTGTGCAGTGGAAAAAAACGGTCGGTTTTGTTGAATTTTAAAAGTTCACTTGCTTTCCGAATTTGAAAAGGTGATACAAACAAAAGTTGTAGCTCGTGGGCTGAACTTTTGCCTCAAATTTTTTCATATTTTTTTGAGCTACGAGCTGTGAGCTATGATTTTATTAGTGGACCCCAGTTTTCCCATGCTATGCAGCCACACTCTCTCTTCCACTTTATCATTTTCCTCTTTCACACACACTTCTCCACTCATCATCCCCACCTCTCTCACCACTCCTCTCTGCACCCTACTCACCTTCTCCTCAACCTTGAAGAATAAGAGAAACCTTGGTGAACTCATACCTCCCACACACAATTCCATTCCAAAATTGACCACCTAGTCTCATTTTTCCTCTTCCAATTTATCCATATCTATCAAAAAAACCACAAAATTCAGCCTCTTCTCTTAAAAGACAGCATCATGGTGGTTGATTACTCAGCTTCAATTACCTTGTCTCTCAAGGAAGGTCAAGAGTGGAGAAAAAATGTACCGTCAAAGCTAGTGGACCGTCAACAAGCGTCAAAAATTGGCCCTACTCAAGACACTTGGAGCATCAACCTTGTAAGAAATCCACCTTTTCTTACCTCTTAAGAGTTTTTCTTCCTTATTTGTATCCTATATGGATACTCCCATTGTAAATATCCAATTCCATTTGTAAATTAATACTAACTCTACTAACACTAACCCACTATAAAAAGTCCTACCACCTCCATTTCTCTCCTCTCTCTTTCCCCACCAACTTCTTGATAATTCCAAGCAAAAGAAATTAGATAAATTGCTGAAAATCTAACCCAACCATGGTTAGAGAAGTTACCCTAGCCTTCAAAATTGCTATAAAAGGAGGGTGTAGCTAGCACAAAAGGGGGAGCCATAAGCAAGAGCACTATGCTATAGCTTGAGAAGCCAAGCTCAACCTCTCTAGAAGGAGCTCTTGAGTGGAAGCTCATTGTCTTATGCATGTGCATGTGTTGTAATAGGGGATTAGCAAGGGAACTCTATGCCATTGTAAGAGAGAGAGTGATCATTCAATTGAGAGTAGGAAATCTATCATTTCTCCTACTAGTGTAAGCCCAGCATTCGCTGAATCAAGGAGGGTGGATTTGGACTAAGCTTGGATACTTTGTCTCCCTTCCAACCTGAAGTAATGGACAACAATGATGCGTAAGTGTCTTGGTGTTTTTTGTTAAGTTCTTGATAGCTTGTCTCTGGTGTTGTCATCAATCTAGCCATAAATCCCACATACTGTAAGAGGGCGACAGGGTGGAGAGGACTCCCCTGGCCTTAAGACAGTGATTGGGGTGGCTTTTCTTGTGATGTGTTGTGGTGAAATTTACGCAAGCTATGTTGAACAAATACTAATCTCACTTTGATTTGTCATGACAGATTTGTAAGAAGGTATTAATGCAACAAGCACCCCCTCCCCCTTTCTCTCTCTTTCTTAAATATATAGTTGTGTTTGCTTAATCATTGCCGATACGTTTCAAAGCAGCCCGAGCACTCTCTCTCTCTCTCTCTCTCTCTCTCTCTCTCTCTCTCTCTCTCTCTCTCTCTCTCTCTCTCTCTCTCTCTCTCTCTCTCTCTCTCTCTCTCTCTCTCTCTCTCTCTCTCTCTCTCTCTACGCGTCCTAGTTCGCATCCAAAACTAGGTGGTGCCCCAAATTTGTGTAGGGTTAGGTTGCGGGTTTGTGTGTGTGTTTGTTGTTTTTTCCAACCCCAACCCAATTGAGCAGCACGGGAGCCTTGGAGGGTGTCTAGAGGTTGCTCTTCTTGTTGCCCGCCCCGGACCGCTTCAATACTTGCACCATCTCTATGCCTCTCTCTATCACTTCTATGTTGTAATTTCATCTTACCTCTTCTCTATGTACATAGAATTCAGCATGTAGACCATGCTTACCCTCTGAAAAATTGGGGAATCTCATCACCAACTCGTCATTTTCATCATTGGGTATTGACATTGGCAACAAAGGAGTAAAGAAGAGAAGAAGAAGAAGAGGATTGGCAGTCATTCTTGACAATCTACACAAGGTAATTCCAAGCTTCTTCAATGCTTCACCATCCCAAGGATTCCCACTTCATTCACAATCTATTTTCACCATCCAGCTCATTCTACCCATTGAAAATTGTACCACTAACTTTAGTGATTACTAAGACTAACCACTAACCTTGTTGTAAAAAATGCACCTCTACTATCCATTAAAGTAGGCACTCCCAAGTTATTCACTCAAACCTCTATTCTTTCAACCTCGATAACTGTCTCTCCTTGAGCCCACATTCATGTGATTCAAAGGATAAGAGAGACCCACTCTCATTTGAAATTCAAAAAAATCATAATCCGTGTTTCTCTTAATAAAATTGATTGGGCTTAATCCCAATCCGGGCTTCCAAAAAATAGATCCCTTAGCTTCTTTGTAAAGAGGATCCATTGCCCACATAACATAGCACTCTCCAACCTTACTTGTGTGAGAAGATTGTAAGCTTTGAGATCTCTCTGTCATATTTTACTCATATGTGCATAGAGATGCTTTGAGGCTATTGAGAGGAATTGAGTGATGCCCTACTCTTCATCACATTTGTAGCTTCCACTTGCTCATAAATAAGATTGATAGTTTGGGGTGCAATTGTGTACAATGGCTATGACTCTTCTCTCCAAAATCAACTCGGCAAGTTGTCTCAATGGCTTCTATAAGGTGAACTTGTCCTTACGATTATGTGTGTCCTTTCATGCTTTGTGGTTTTAAGCGGCTTGTTGAATTTTTTTCCTAGGACTAATTGTAAGAGAGTGATACGGTGAGAGGGCTCCTGTAACCCTAAGACAATGGTATAACGGCAATAAGATCAAGCCTTGTTCTATCTCTCTAATTTTTCTAAGGTTGTATGCCTCTAATCTTTTAGGCCAGCATCTAGTTGTTCAAGTTGATTTGTGCTCTCTACCTTACTTTCTTTCAAATCCATACGATTGTGAAGGACTGTGTTTGGTGTGTGTTTGTGTGAAAATTTTGCATTCCTCTTTGCATATTTGGCTACATATTATCTGCATCCTAGTTCGTATCAAAAACTAGGTGGTGCCCCTATCTTGTCTAGGATTGGATGTGGGTTTGTCTATTGTCTTGTGTTCTTGTATTTTCCCCAGTCCCATTAAGCAGCACAGGAGCCTTGAGGAGTGTTTAGAGGTCGCTTCTCTTGTTGCCCACTCTGGACCGCCTTAGTGGCAACAAGACTATTAAGACCATTTTGACTGATTGAGATAGTTTCAGATTAGGAGACCTATTTCATTAATGACACTATTCAAATTTTGACTAAAATATTCTCGATCAATCATCAAAAATCTACACCATATTATCCCAGATGCAATGGACATGTTGAAAGTAGCAACAAGGCTATCAAGACCATTTTGACTAAAATAGCCTTCTGACTAAAATAGTTCAGAAGGAGCCTCACCCCTAGGAGCTTCAGATGGCACTTTGGGCACACAAAATAGCTCACAAGATCACAACTAGTATGACACTATTCAAACTGGTGTATGTCACTGAAGCAATGGTAGCCATGGAATTTGTTGTCCCTAGTCTTCGATTGGTTGTAGAACATGATAAGGACTATAATTCAAAATTGAAGAATAGCTTGGATAAGCTACTAACGTTGGAGGAGATCATACAAAGAGGAATACTAGAACAGGAAGTAGTACAACAAAGAAGGAAATACTAGCATGATAGAAAATTGAAGATAAGGGAGTTTAGAAAAGGTGAATTCATATTGCTATATTAGTCAAAATTAGGCCCAAAGGGATAGCATGTTCAAGACCATATGAGTTGGATAGGATTCTCTAATGGCACAGTAAAATTGAAGGATTTTTTTGGGGACTAATGCTACCCAAGGTTTATAATGGGGAAAAGATTAAGTTGTACTATTACATACCAGTAGAACCTCCGAAACGAAATACACAAGACAAGGAAGCATTTGATTTTGAAGATTCTCCACTCAATTGATTCTTTATCAGATCAGAAGGGGTCAGAATAGCTAAGGAAATGCATTCAAAGAATTATCTAAGGGTCACCAGATTCCAAACTTGGATATCAAATAATTGGAAGCCATCTAACATCTATAACAGTAACTAGTGGTGCATTAAAGAGTGTATCTATTTGGGTATCCCATCGATAATAGTTTATAAGGTACAACAAATGTACGAACGTCACATAAATAACGACTGTTATACTCCCAAGGTGTGCAAAGAGTGGATCATTCATGGCTTGAATTAGAATAACTATGAGGAGGGTGCACGACTCTATGAGCATTCCTTCACCCCTTTCTCTTATAAAGTGTGTTTCTATAGACGTTCCTCATGTTCCTTCTTCACCTATAGCTACTACACACTTTGGCATGCCCATGCGCTCATTTTTTCTTTTGTTGTCTTCATCAAGTGAGTTTGCATTCTCTACCCAAACATTTTCACAGGGCTCAGAGATAGTGAAGTGCGATGCAATCTCTACTCAAGCCATGCAAGTTGTACTTGCTGAGAAAAGCCATAGCCAAGCTCAAGCAAGGGCTAGTACCTGCAAAACCACAACTCATAGTAACCCATCAGACAATTGGAAAGTATGTGTTTCAAGAAGGAGAAAGAGAGCTCTTACAGAGTTGGGTATGTTAATGTTACCAAAAGCTACCAAGCTGACTATCAATGCCAAGATCATAGAATAGGTCATAGATACATTTGATTTTGGCACAAGGATAGCAGTGGTCAATGGCAAAAGTCTTTAGAACATGGCGACTGTTATTTCTCACATTGCCATCGCTCAGAAGGCACAACCGTGAAGCGTGAATACAATCAGCAGTTTTTTGAACGAGATAGCCTAGACCAGGAAGAAAAGGAAAATAGGTAGCTAGGGAATTCCAATTTTTGCCTTAAAGAATAGAGAAGCATATAAACTTTTGTGGAGGCCATTGGGCAACCAACCTTTCACCACAAGTGAATGTTTAGAACATCTTACACAAGTTGAGTGGAGCAAAAGTCCCCAAAGATTAGATGGTGAGTCTAGAGACCCAGACAAAGCAAACAAGTCCGGCTACAGTTGGAGTAGAAAAAGATCTAGGAATTGAGGAAGCAGGGACATCTAGAGACCCAAATAGAGCAGACAGCTTTAGCTATAGTTGGATCAAAAAGAGATATGGGAAAGGAGGAAGTAGGGACATCTGATCTCCCAACCAAGAAGCAAAAACTAGCATCTAAATAGGCTCCTTGTACTTTAGCAACAAAGATAGCATCTAAATAGGCTCCTTGTACTTTAGCAACAACTATCATTGTTCTACATCGCACAATCCCAAATGCTGAAATTAAACTACAAAAAATTTCAAAGTAGACAAATGTGGTTGAACAAGCCACCACAATCACCTCTACAATCATCAAAATCAACAGACTACAAGCACTTCACAAGAATAGACTCGTGGGGAGTTTGATGATGGACTCATCGCACAAGTTAACAATACCTTACAATGACCCACTCCTCACTTACAGAAAAAAAAATACTAATCTAAAGACAAATAACCGATGGATGTGTAGCTACATTCCGAACGGGGTGGACTACTATTTTCCATGCCATTGGATGGATGATGTGTCAAAGTGTGTGCCACATCTGCACCACCAACTAGTGGAAACCCCCTCTACTTTAGAAGCCTACATTTGGCATAATAACTTATGTCACTAGATGATCTCCCTCTACTTCTAAAGCCCTATTTACACACTTTGTATGCCAATCAGTACGCCATCATTTGAGCCCACATTTGTATCCGTCATTTGCATTTAGTTTGTTATCAATCTACTTCATGATTTGCTAGATCCATTAGTGTCAATCTCTCTCCCTAGTCTCTTGTCATTAACTCACTAGTCTCTTGTCATTAACTCACTAACCCCGCCATGAATGGTTCGCTGGTATTTTTTTCATAGTCAATTTCTTTCATGCAGTATTAGAGCCAATGTTTCACACCTAGGCCAATCATCATTAATAACCTTGATTGATTTCATTTAATTCCTTGCATTAGCATCTTAGATTATTAATAAGTTCATTCTCTAATTACCACTAGTTATCATGAATAGTAGAAATGCAGGCTATCAATTCATCCTAATGCTATTCAAATCCTAGATAGAATTCCAACTTTTTATTAACACAAGATGATGCACTAGAATCCCCAAACCCAACAGTTGAGCACATTGAATTCTGAGCTTGGGCATTCAGCTAGAAATGCTACTAGGGAACATGCTAGCCTACAAATGTATGCAAGATATCAGACATGAGATGAAGACCCTATTGGTGCTGAAAATATAGATCACCAAAAGAGTGTTGGACCACAAGCTCACCATTCTATTAGAAAAACAAGCATCTAGTAGTCAAGGACCAAGAATCAAATACCTTCAAGGTGGAAAATAATGCACTAATTAAAAATCCTTCTCCATTTTGTCATTATTCTAAGGAAGATGATGGCACAGGAAAATCAAATCATTCTGAACAATATTGTAGTACTAGATTCATCGATACTTATGTATGCCATATCGATGAAGGATGAGGAGAAAACTCATTTTTATCCATCTCTCAATCCTAAGTATAGAAAATCAACTGATCAAATCAAATATATCAGATTTTCAATCAGATCCGAGAGAAGTATGAGTAGAGGAAGGCACTCTGGGTGCCCTGGAAGAATGTCGTAGGTGAGGCAAAACAAAAACCAATGTATCTAAGTTAAAAGATGATCTAGTAAATTTCAGAGGAATTATGACTAAGTGGAGAAGCCAGGTCAATCTACTAATCAAGTATACAAATAATTTGCCACAACTCACTATCGAGGCTTCCAAGATCCTTGAGAAGGAATTGGCCAGCAAAGCCAGCTTGGAACCATAGTTTAGAGAGATAGATGAAGTTTTCTTTGGATCTAGGATAAAAGCCAAGCAACCATATCCAATAGGGTGGATCCATATGACTTCAATCTGTCATAAGTTGATGCAAGCAAGGATGACACAAGGAAAGAATCCTCTATATGACATCAACACCAAGACCTGGAATGTTCTTACACCCTACAAAGTTGAGATAATAACCAAGCACAGAGAGCAAGTGGATCAGGAAGCTATATATATTATCACCAAAACATGAACGTTGCTTTGAGTGCTCCAAGTCATGTACAAGCAGGAGTCATTCAAATACAACATAGATGGTTCTGAAGGCCACTTTGAAAAAGTCTCTAGATAAACAAAATCACAAATGCTATCACCAATGCAAGATCTAGAATTTTGGAATATGCAAAAATCCAAACAATGTGAGGAGGATGTAGTTAGTGAGAACTAGCCATGTGAAAGTGCTAGTACATAGTCCAATTACCAGTACCAATAGTAATTATCAGGTAGTAACTATCATGCATAGTCAATTAGAACCCAGTACAGATCCCTATAAATAGGACTCTCTACTTTCATTTTGGGCTCTCTATCACTTGTTGATCCTTTGTATGTCCCTTTTTAGTCTCTTGAATATTCATCAAGATACTGCTATAATGTCAATCAAGCTTTGTTGTAATCTAGCACTCAGTGCTTCACTATGTGAATACATCAATTCTAGTATCTCGTTGTCCAATATTTGACTCTCTTCTTTTGGTGCAATTGTCTATTTGCTTTCCTTTTGTTTATTTGAAGTCTGGTTCTATTTGTTCTCTCTCTCTCTCTCTCTCTCTCTCTCTCTCTCTCTCTCTCTCTCTCTCTCTCTCTCTCTCTCTCTCTCTCTCTCTCTCTCTCTCTCTCTCTCTCTCTCTCTCTCTCTCTCTCTCTCTCTCTCTCTCTCTCTCTCTCTCTCTAATCTCATGTGTGAAAATTATCTCTCTCCATTAAGTAAACTACTCTAATATCTACTTAGCAGGCCCTATTTCCTAACAAAACTATAGTAACCCTTTATGAGTATTAAAATATTGTGTATAATATGCTTTAGTAACCAGGAGGGATCCAAACACTATAAAAGTATCCCAATTAGCCAGGAGTAATCATCAAGTCAAACAATATCATTGTTTAACAATTTCTAGATTTGCAGGCTCAGCCAACCAATCAGTAAGGGAGGCAAAACCAAACCAGAATTTCATCATATAATCACGTGATTATTGTCAAGGAGGAGACCAGTATCATGCAATAGTACTTTTTTAGATAAGAAACAGTTGGGAAACAATCAAAGGGGTCAAAACCAAACCAAAATTTCATCGTATAATCAGCTGCAATACACAAAGGGAATGAGGGACACATGTCAGTTCCCTAGCCTAGATGCCCACAAGGTGTACTCAAATCCTACTGGATGGCCATGGAGGTGGAGCAATGAGAATTAGGCTAGAGTAAATCTAGTTTAATTAATTTAAAAACACTTAATAAAAGAATTAAGAATTAAGCTCTCTAGAATACTATTGGACAGTCTCCCAAGGGGTCCAATGAGCATTCAGCAGCCCAATGGCTTGCATGATTCCTATTGGCGAGGAGACAAAGGGGTCCAATGAGAGTTTAGTTGAGTTTATATATTACCTAAAGCTCTCACAAAAAGGGAGAGGGGGACACATGTCAGAAAGCTATCACTTATGCTCTTAAAATTCCATTGGCTAAGCCTAGAGAGGTCCAATAGGGTGTGAGCATGAGCAAATAGCAAGAGGGTTAGAGAGAGAGACAGGGGGGGGGGAGGCTGATTTTCTCAAGGCATTATTGCATAAACACTCACACTAGTCCATGTGTGGAGTAAGAAGACTCTCTCTCTCCTTCTCAAGCTTTAATGGAAATCTTATCACCTACTCCAAGCTTGTGAGAACGGAGGCCTACACCAACAACTCGTGGCTTTGTGATGCAAATTTAACCAAGATCCAAGCTTCAATGCATGATCATCTCCTCTACCATGCTAATTACTAAGCTAATCTATGCTAATATGAGTGATTATGTGAGGAGATGTACATATTTCTCATAAGACTACTCCTTCCTCTCAATCTACTCTCATACCCTGCTAGCTCTCACCATCTTCGAAGGTGTGTGAGGTCTTGGGTCTGAGACCATGAGGGAATTGATGTTGTGTTTAAATAGGTGTTTTTCCTAGTGCATCACTAGCTAGTATTGAAGGAACACAAATAATTGTATTGTAAAATGTCTCTCTTGATGGGAGAAACCATAATACAAAGCCTTTTTGAGGGGGGTCCGGCTCCATGTAAATCCGGTCCTCAAATGTTGTCAATAGCTTAATTTATCTCTCTTTTGAAGTATTGTTCATGCTATATAACTAGGTGTTATACTTTTTGTTGCTCTCTCCCCACCCAAGCACTCTTGTTATTCTCATTAGGAATCTATTCTAATGAAATGCTCACTATGTTCCAACTATTTTCCACTACACACAAGTTACTAGGCCATTAGATGTTACATCATTTGTAGTTGCAAGGAAGCCAGTTTTTCATGCTCGCACAAAACACATTGAGGTGCATTACCACTATGTCACGGAGAGACTCTCAACAGAAAAGATCAGCATGGCTTATGTGCCAACACAAGACAACCTCGCAGACCTTTTCACAAAGGCATTGTCTCATGAGAAGTTCAAATCTTTTCCTAAAGCTTTGGGCTTACTCCCTTTGTAGACTGATCATGTCCTCAGGGCATGGCACTTTCCTATACTTTATGTGCCAGCTCTCGTTCACCACATCACTCCTAGGGGAGATTTGTTACCATATACATGAGGTAGTGATGTGTGTGAACACACTTTGGAGCGTCGGAGCATTTTTTCCTCACTAAGAGATTTTATCCCTCATGCATTGTATATACACCCATCACTCTAGGGATATCTTATCTTTCATTGTGCACTAAGCAATACATACTCTCTGTTGTGCACCTTGAGCTTCTTTCGTCTTCTCCAAGCCGTGTGTGTTTCCCCGCAACCCTATTTCCAACAATGACATGTTCTTCTTACTTGTCTTTAGCCTGGAACTGAAAAGCATCAACTTTGTAGTTGAACTAAGTGAAAGACCTTGCACATGAGGCACCACGGTTGCTAAAAGTTCCTTGGTGAGACTTTTTTGATGTGGCAGTGGCGTTGTCAGTTCACACTGCAATTTTCAAAAACCATGGGGAAAGCTTGTCTTCATGCGATATACCATGGTAAAAGTATATGTGGCACTTTTGTAAGCAATCTACTTACAAAAGGTACCTCGTGATTTTGAGTTCTACTAGGCTCTATGTACGGTGGATGCTGCCATGGTTAGCATGATTGGTTCACTATCTCCTCTTACTATGATCTCCCATTTGGGAGGGGTAGATGGTCGAAAACTCTTGGGAGATCATGAATTTTGCAGTTTAAGTAAAACGAGACCTACGTGTTCATCACAAATTTCCATATTACAAAGTTAAACATGTTGCCATGTGCTCAAACCCTTTTTCTAGCTGAATGGGTGGAGTTAGAGAACCTTCTCATAGGCTCGATTATAGGACCTCCCTAAAGAGCATCCTCCTAAAACAAAAAGCACCTTCAGGCAAGTCATGTATACCCATTGGGTTATGGGCTTTTAATTAAAGTGTAACTAATTTGCCTTGATTGATTTGCTATGCAGATGACAAGAAGGAAAAAAGTGATAGTGGTGAGGATTTTACCTCATGACATAGCTTGAAAGGATACCTCCATAGCATCTAATCCTCAAAGCCCTCGCCAAAAACTTTATAACCTCGCATCACAAATGAGATTTTTCATTAAAAGATGTAGGTGGAAAATTAATACATTATAATATTTAAAGATGGAGAGAGATGCATTTCGTGCATTCTGATGCTTTTGTCCAAAAAAAAGACCATATGTATGTATGGTGTGGAATTGGCACCATTCTCCACATTCATAATACTACTGTAGGGAATGTGCCCTTCCCCCGTCACTTTTATCCTCTCCAATGTTGAGAAGAGACTTACGCTTCTCCTCCACAGTTGGAGGGACTTTTTTATTGTAAAAATAAAGTACTTGTACAAGAAAGAACTCATTACCAATGTTTTATAAAGACAAGTATCATTCCACCTTGCCATGTTGTGGTGTATTGTCCACGTGTCCCTTTGTTGGGCATAACAAAAATTCTTTAGTCCTTGGCACCTTCATCTACAAACCTTTCAATAAAAATGATGTAAATTCATTCCTTAAATGTGTACATGATGTAATTATCTAAGTGCTTCTGAGATCACAAAGAGAAAATCAAGATACAGAATATAATTGTACCTTTGATATTGGTCATTTTCATCAAAGCACAATCTTGGATGGACCGGATAACTGCTAAACTTTCCTTACATTGTTCCACCACATCCTTCCCACTAGTATGTGTTCAACCATCATCATCCCTTCTGTGACTTATGCCAACATGGCGATTTTCACATTTACTTTTGTTATCATTCCTACCATCACAAACACTACTTATGATATTCAAGGTCTTAGGGTAGGCCGTATTCTCCATCCATAGGCTCACACACACACACACACACACAAACTCAAAGTCTTCGGGGCACCCCATCTAGCATACATATCAATCAAAACATGGCCAAACATGGCATCTTTCTCCAGGAGTCCCTAAGCATGACATCTTTCTCCAAGATCCCTCGCTTCACATCTATTGTAAATAACCTAGAGCTTTCTGGTGCTGCCCTTGTGGAGCAATCCTGCACTCAAGAGAGAGGCCATCGCTTCGCATCTTCTAAAAACAAACTAGAGAATTTTGGCCCGGTCCTTGTGGAGAAAATCTTGCAATTAGTGCATTTCAAGAGCACACACTCTGGACAAGAAGCGTTTTTAGAAGTTCTTCTTTGAAGTCACCACATTTAGCAAACATACCAAACAAGGCATTTCCAACCATGGCATCTTTTTCAAAAACCCTTGGCTAACAATATTAGCATGAATTTGTATGCCTACATCAGCATTTTGCATAGAGCCACATGCCTTCAGGATGCACACGTATGTGATTGAGGAAAAATCAAAGTACCTTCATGAGGGGATGACTCCAAGCACTGAGCACAATCTTGTGTACTCTTATCGCACTATCACACTCATCAACCAAAATTTCAACATCAGTGAGTTTTGAATTGCAAAAAAGATTCTGGACTTGCAAGAATCTATTAGAGAGGCATCAGAAAGTTCTGAGCTAGCTTCGTGTGAGCCCTAAACTCCATGATTGTACTCCAAATTCAAGCAGCTTTTAGATGCAATATTGTCATCAATCTATTCTGGTGTCTTGCATTGACTGGACAAAGAATATAAACCAAATTCCTCACAAATCTGACATAATACAACCAAAATAAAACATGTGCTCTCCGTATAGTATAAGCATATTGGAGAAAAGCATGCAAGACACAATATTCCATGGAAGGAAGATTGATCACATCCTCTTTCAAAGGTAGACTCTTCGAGCAACAACATGCAAGAACAAGCCGATGTGCAGGAATGAGGCACATCTCCAATCCAACACAGAAATACAAATTTATGAATTCTGAACTTTCCAAAAATTGTGCTACACCCCTTGATACAAGAGCAAACTCAAGCAAGCCTTGAGAATTGAAGAAGGATTTTGGAATATGGTAAAAGCTTAATGTTCCCGTATCCAACATGCTTGTCCCAGCTGCTTAGGCCAACATGTTGAACTTTACATGTCATATTAGAGTGAGCCCATTCAAATAATACACCTCTTCCAAGATCTCATTTGCCAATAGTGATGTGACCATCACATATGCTAATCCAGAAGCGTTCATAAAACAAGAAGATTTAGAAATTTTCTCATGTAGGAAAAGGGAGCCTTTTTTAATGTTTTTCAAACAATGCATAACCTCATGAGATTATGCTCGAGAGGCACCGCATACCTAGCTAGGTATGCCATCTATGCCTCCCTCACATAAGCTCATAATGTTGAATTAAGTCATAATGCGGGAATAATTGTGAGAATCTGTCCAAAACTTCTTGTGAAATGAGAAGAGGATACCACTACCCTAGCTGCTTCAAAAAGAGAAGAGCCATCTACTACAATCCTAAGCCTGCAATTTCGATGGATGCTGTGTACAATCGCATAGTTAGGATCCATATTTGTTCTATAGTGCTTTGATCCTACCTTCTCTCTCAAGACTGCAGTCACATCATTGTCTGCACAAGCTTCAAAGGCAACCCAACCTTGTCCTGGCTAAGGAACTCATACATTATCATCCGCCAGCCATGCACACTCAAATGGGGGTACAACGAGCAAGTTTTTATAGGTCTTCATTATGGTGGGGCATGAAGAAGCACAAGGCTGCTAAAATGTTGTGGAGAGCACCTACAGTAAATTGTAATTAAGATCGTAGACTTGCAAATCTTATTGATAAAGAAGAAGATCTACAATATTAAGACTGAAAGGAAAAAATCATCGTAACTATATGCGTTAGGGTTAAGCAGGCTATGGAAAAATTGTCATGGTAGCTGCAAAGTTATGCTTACAAAGGGAAAATCTAGGGCAAACAAGGACTGTTTGAATTAGGGTTGAGTAGGCTATGGCAAGGTTGCCATGGAAGCCTACACACACAGGCAGGTTCCATCAACATTCAAGTTGGAGGATATGATAAACAAGGGTGAGATAGGGATAAGGACTAGGCCTACTACACTCTCCTCTTCCACCCTCATGGAAGCCTACACACACAAGCAGGTGCCATCAACATTGAAGTGGGAAGATATGATAAACAAGCACGAGAGAGGATAAGAACTAGGCCTACTACTAAGTAACACGGGGTATTGAATGATGTGGGAGCCGTGGGATCGACACTCGAGAAGTGAGACACGAATATCAAGAAGACGCTCAGTCATTCGATCTGTCCGAGTTTACTTTTTACATCCTAGTTTACTTTTCAGCATTTTGTATGGAAGAGATTACAAAATTTTCAATCCAATTGACCTAGAGAGATATATGTACAAGGGTACTCTGATCTCTACACTTACTTTCAGTCAAAAACAATGCCAAATGATATATCATAAAGGATTCCACCGGGATTTTCTCCACTACAAGAAAAGAGAGCGAGAGACATCTTCCCACGAGACCATAAATTGGTTAGATTGGTGACTGAACCACAATGATTAAGACCATATCAAGTGGCCCAATGTGTCAAACTAAAGTACAATGGGTCAGGGGATCCATATACTCATGTATCACTCTTCAAATAAGTTTTGAGAGTTGAACAAATTACAGATTTCCATACACAGTGTGAGGGATTTGGGCTGACACTGGAACAAACAACCTTGACTTGGTTCCAACCACTAAATAGAGATGATTTTCCCAACATAGCACAACTCTTGCAAGAATTCATAGAGGAGTTCTCGAAAAGGAGAATCAAGCACAACACAGTGTCCCATATCTACGCTTTCAAACAGAAAAAGGACCAAAAAGTGAAGAAAGCTCTGCTTCGCTTCAAACTGTACATAGACAGATTTCCTGTGAGAGAGCTATCACAAGATGAGAGATTATTAGTTCTCTTCATAGAGGGCTTGAGGAATGAAACTCTTAAAAAGTACCTGTATTTGAAAGGATGCACGACGTTCAAGAAAGTCACTAGAGAAGCTCTATATCTAGTTGACAATTACAAGACCTACATAGAGGTGACTAAAGATACAGACAACATGACTAGTATTGTCTCATCTCTGAAGAGCAAATCAACAACAAAGAGAGATGTACAAAATCCTTGGGAACCAAGCATTGATCAAGTGATTGAGGAGGTTATTAGAAAGTAAACCAAGGCTACAAACAAAACTTGAATGTACAACAGCCTCAATTAAGGAGGTGTACTACTTGTGGAGGGGATCACCCCACTCCATGGTGTAACACTCAACTAAAACCGCAACGTATGCTAGGGTAGAAACCACCTCTTCTAAATGATGGTAGAGTAGTAGTCAACTACACTCAGCAAATGCATGTGCCACAACCCGTGAGAAACTAGTACTCCATGGATGTGAATACGCTCATGTTCATAGCCAAGTAAGAGTATGGTTCGAAGAACATTCTTAACATACAAGAACAACTAGCGGCTAGATCACTAGTTTCGCAACAAGAAGGTCTATGCTATGAATGTGGAGATGACCATTGGGCACGAGGATGTCCAAACAAGGATCGAAAAATAGAAATCTTTGTATTCTATGACGGTTGTGGGAGAGACCATCTACTCCAACACTGTGCTAAGAATCCAGACAACGAGGGAAAAGCAACAATGAATGTTTTAGGAGTGATGTCTTTGACAAGTGGATCTGAGTCCTTTAGAGGTGATGACTCGAGGTCGAGCTCAAGGAGCTACCAAAAATGCAAAATTGGTTGACAAGGAATCCACGTTGCCATCTCAAAAACAAATCTAGAACATATTGGTGAGAACTGGAAGAAAATCATGGAAAGCCAAACGAAAAAAAATGAAAGCAAAGATGTTGAAGGAGAAAACAACATTGGAAAAAATGGAACTACACCAAACCAAAGAACTGATTAGACGAGAGCAAGAGAATAAGAAAAACCCAAAAGGATGGAAGAGTCGAAGATTGACTCAGGTGGTTCAATCTTGCTGGAGAAAGTCTTTGAATCTTTAGATGCAATTTGGAAAGCCTATGAAGCTGGGCTAAAACCCAATCAAACCCAAGAGCATAGATGCTTGACGTATGAGATGGATACTCTTGTGAAGAATGACACTTGGGATTTGGTTTGCTTGCCAAGTGGAAAGAAAGAAATTGGTTCAAAATGGGTATACAAAGTCAAGTGCAAGTCAGATGGTAGTGTGGAAAGATACAAAGCGAGGCTTGTTGCTAAAGGTTATGCACAAACAAAAGGTCTTGATTATGATGAGACATTTAGTCCAGTTGCAAAGATGACAACAGTCAGATTGGTGATAGCAATGCAAGTATATTCGGTTGGAAGTTACGGCAAATGGATGTCCATAATGCATGCTTGAATGGTGACTTGGAAGAAGAAGTTTATATGATACAGCCAGAGGGTTATCAACATCGAGAGTTTCCATATTATGTGTGTAAGTTCAAGAAAGCATTGTATAGTTTGAAGCAAGCATCTAGAGCTTGGTGTGAAAAGATAACGAGATTCTTGAAGAAGATTGGATTTAAACAGTCTACTACTGATCACTCATTGTTTTTGAAGCATGTTGATGGAGAGATCGCCGTTATTGTTATCTATGTTGATGACTTGATTCTCACTTGAAGTCATGATGAGAAAATTTTGCATGTCAAGAAGAGTTTTTTGAGAGAATTCAACATGAAGGACCTTGGTGAGTTGAGATATTTTTTGGGAATTGAAATTGTCAACACTTTATCAAGAATTTGGATGATACAAAGACAATACACGTTGGATATGCTTGAGAAGTATGGAATGACAGCGTGCAAACAGGTTGATACACCTCTTGATCAAAATGTGAAGTTGATTGATGATGGACATTACATTGAGGATGTCACTATGTATCGCAAGATGGTTGGAAGTCTTATTTACTTGACAATAACAAGCCCAAATTTGAGTTATGCAGTGGGTGTTGTGAGTCAATTCATGCAAAAGCCATGTAAAAGTCATCTTGATGCAGTGAGACGGATTATGAGATATGTGAAAGCCACTGTCAGTTATGGAATGTTTTATGAAAAGAATGGGAAGCTTTGTCTTTATGGTTACACAGATGCAGATTGGGCAGGAGATTTTATGGATAGAAGATCTACAAGTGGTTATGCATTTTCCATTGACAATGGTATGATAAGTTGTAGTAGCAATAAGCAATCAACTGTAGCATTATCAAGTACAGAAGCTGAATATCGTGGAGCAGCTTTGGCAGCATGTGAAGAGTCATGGTTGAGAGTACTTATGGTAGACTTTGGTTTTGACTATCTTGACAGTGTCATTATCTATTGTGACAATATTAGCAGCATCATGTTGCCAAAGAATCCAGTGTACCATGCTCACACTAAACACATTGAAGTACATTATCACTTCATTAGAGAGAAAGTTTTGGCAGGTGAGATTGATTTGGTGTATGTGAAGACAAATGATCAAGTTCCGGATATATTTACAAAAGCTCTTGGAAAGGAGAAGTTTTGCTACTTTCGTGAAGCATTGGGAATCCATCATATGCAAGCTCATTCTGAGCTTGAGGGGGAGTGTAAAAGAATATGATGTTAAAGAATATGTCCATTGTGCTATGGGCGGCTGGACACTCACTATACTATGTTGTAAATATACCTTGGATAATAGTTCAAAGAGAAGAAAAGTGAGAGCAGTATGTTGAATGGCTGCTGCAGGGTAACGATTGTGTGTGTGTGTGTGTGTGTGTGTGTCTCTCGATGTGTGTTGGTGTGTGTGCGTAGTCTTCTTTCCTACCTTCTCCATCACTTGTGCACTCTACAATTTGTTAGAGGGCTTCTTTCGGGGGGGTGAGAGTAGCTTTTTCATTTGGGTGGTGACCTCATGAAGCACCAATTCACCCACCGTTTGTTCCTTAGGTAGAGACTCTACTTCTTCCAAGATGGCGGATTGGGACCTCTTCCTAGCATTGTATGCCGCTACACTTAAGGAAGAGGCTAAATGAGTTTGGAGTATCTCATTTTGAAGTTGTGCATCAAATTCATTGAGGGAGGTTAGCTTCCAAAGAGAGAGTTGATTCTCCCAAGTTGTGGATAGCACCCTTGGGAAAGAGATGGGTGCGAGCTTTGTGGTAAGGTCCAAAAGCCTCTCCTCCACAAGATCGCGGTACTTATCAAAGGTTTTTTGGAGGTTATTGACAAGTAGATCTTAGGCTTGGATGTAAGCTTTAGTGAAATCTAATTGAAATTGGATATTGAGATCGTTAAGCTTGGCGCTTAAGAGTGCTTGAGCTTGAGAGTCATCCAAGGTGAGGCGAGGAGGCTTCATACAAAGGCTATGTGGGGCTTTTTGAAAGGAATGAAGGTTTTGCAAATGAGAAAGGTGTGATTTGGCTTTGCTAGGCTTATGATTGAGGGCCTTAAACTCCACTAAGGAGAGGGAAACAATTTTATTGAATTCCAAAGGCTTTTCAATTTGGGGTAGAATGGGAGAGGGAGCAACCGCAAGGGAGGAAGAGCTTGTGGAGAAAGAACCAAAAGAGGAGGGGAAGGCAAGGGGAGGACTAGTGAGGAGGCCGCCTTGAGAGGTGTTGGAGAAAATGCCACCCTGCATGGTTTATGGAGAGTTGGATAAAATGCCACCTTGTATATTTTGTGGAGAGTAAGTAAGGCGAGGATGATGAGAGAGAGTGGGGTTAGTGATGCCGAGGTTTTTTGTCATGGGAAGGGAAAGTTGATCAAGGTCCTCAAGCGGTAGGTTGACGGTGAGGCCAAGGATTTCTTCCGAGCTAAAAAGAGTCTTCTTCAAAGAGGTGGGAAGAGATGACGTTGAAGAGGGTAGGTTAATGAGGTTAGCCGCCGAGGTGAAGCCGGGAAAAGTAGATTTACCCTTAGAAAGGGTGTTGGGTTTTAAGTGAATTACAAGGGTCGGGGAAGTGGAAATGGGTGTTAGAAGATTTGTGGTGTGGGCCGCCATATTGGAGATAGGGCAGGCCGGAATGGACGGAGCCAGAAGCGAAGGAGCCGAAAGCAACTTCCCCCTCCTACACTCCTCCCATTTTAACCACTCCAAAGAAATACTGCCCCTCTCCTTCCTCCTCAAGCATCACCCCCTTACCCTCTCTACTCAAAACTCCCCTCAACCCTTTCACACCACAACCCAAGCCTCTGCATCCTAAGTATAGCCTACATAAACCTTCAAAAAACTTGCAATGGAGGAGGGAAAAGTAGGGAAAGGGCACCCTACCACTTGGGTCCATTTTCTCTTCTCTCAAGCCCCTCTCTTTCCTCATATTTGGACCCCTCCTCTCTGTGTGTTACCTTTTCTTTCCCACCCCCCCTTCATAGGTAGAAAACGTTACAAATTTTGGCTACCCCTCACTAACCCCCACCTCTTTCAGATTTTGACTCTTAACAAAATTACCACGTTTTCCCTTGAGCACAAGGTTACTAACCTCTCCTTCCATAACTTTTCTAATCGTTCCCTCTCTCCCTCCGAACAAAGGCTTGTAGGCCTTGGGCTCAATTATATTCCCCCTTCTCCCCCACCCCCCCTCTCCTCTATTTGTCAAGCTTATTCTAACTTAGAAAGGATTTTGCAAATTAAAATGTTTTTCAATAATAAAGAAACCTCTTTTCCTCCCTCTCCTTTTTCTATACCGAATCCTCTAAGTTGGAATCCTCCCTCTCCCTCCACAACTCTTAACCAAACCTTTAGTCTTATCTCTTCTCTCCTAAAACCTCTTCTATCCTCTCTTCCTCCTTTTCACTCTAAACCTCTTTTAATGAATTCCATCTCATCCTTAAGAAATGATCGGAGCATCATTATCAAACCGGCAGATAAAAATCTAGGACCATTTATCATTTCTAAGTCTTGGTACTATAATGAAGCTTTTCATCACCTAATGGACCCCCTCACCTACTCCAAAAGCTCCACAACTCCTTTACCCTTCATGAAATCCCTCCTTTCCTCCATCGTCACCAACTATCCTCTTCTTCCCTACAACGAAAGAGTTTTTATCCTCTCCTCCTCACTGGAGAACCCCAAGCTTCCTTTAACCTAAGATCCACAAACCCCTCCTCATAGGCCGTCCCATCTGTTCCTACAAAGGGTACGTCTTGGAGAACGCCTCTAAGTGGCTCCATGCACAACTATACCCCATTCTTTTGTCCAAAACACAACATCTTAAAGACTCTCACTCTCTTGTTTTAGACTTAGCGTCTACTTCTTTTCCTCCCAACATTATCCTCTTCACCTTTGATGTTGAATCTCTCTACCCTAGTATCCCCATCCACGAAGGCCTCTTTGCCCTTAAAAGTTCCATCCAAGGTTTCTTCCCTTCCCCTAAGGTCAACTTCATCTTGTCCTTAGCCTCTCTTATCCTCAACCACCATTATCTCTCCTTCAATGGAGAATTTTGGCACCAAATTAAAGGCACCGCTATGGGGTCAAATTTTGTGGTTGTGTATGCTTGCCTTTGAATCTCCTCTCTTCCCCTTCCCTGCTCTACTTCAAGAGATTTGTAGATGATGTCTTTGGAATTTGGGATGGTTCTCACTCTAGCTTAAGCAAATTTCTCCAAAAGTATGGACACCCCCTCCAAGAGCATATCAAAATTTCCCTTGCAATTTCCTCTCAAGAATCTTTTATTCTAGACTTCCATTTTTTCAAGGGACCCTGTTTTGCAGCTTATGGGATCCTTGATACTCACTGTCACCAAAAAAGCCTAAACTCCTACAACTATATCCCTTGGCAATCTTGGCACCCTACTCACCAAAAGATTGCTTTTATTCTCTCAGAGCTTAGGAGGTACATTGTTAGGGAAAGCTCTCTTTCGGGCTTTATCTCTATTCGTAACCTCTTCTATACTAGGCTAAGAGCAAAAGGGTATCCCTTCCCCCTATTGAAATCTTGCTTTCTCTACCTTTCCTACGATCAGAGACCCTCTCTCCTTCAAAAATTGTCCAAAACCAAACCTTCTCCTACCATCATCAAGATTCCTTTCTCACCTCTAATCTGCCATCTCAACTTATCTCATTCCATTAACCAACCCCTCACTAATTTACTGAAATCCAACGCAGACCTCGCACACTTGCCTCGACCTTTGATATATTGGATGAATGCACCCAATCTCGCAACCCTTCTCTCTAAACCCCCTTCACCTTTTCCTGCTCAATCCTTGCACTTTTTTCCGCTCAACCCCCAACCCCCCCCCCCCCCCCCCCCCCCCAAAGGAATTCCACCCGTAATTGACAAAACCCTACCTCAACTATCTTCGGCCTCATGGGTATATGCAACCCCTCTAAACCCCGCACAACCCCCCCCCCCCCCCAAAGGAATTCCACCCGTAATTGACAAAACCCAACCTTAGCGAAATTCGGCCTCATGTATATATGCAACTCTTCGAGACTCCACCCATTCCCTAGGCTAAGTCAAATCCCCCCCTTTTCTTTGACTAGTCCCGTTCCTGTACAATTTTTTTTCCACTCCTTTAAATGCCCTAATAACTCTCCACCTTTCCCTCCCTTTTTTGTAAGTACCCACCTAAGATGAGCAATAACTTGTCTTTAAGTTAGCCTATCCTACTTCAAATGTGGTACCATTACAGTTTTTTGAGCCACATCACACCTCACTATTTATACCCCCTCCATACCCTCCGTTTTGTTTACACCACTGATGAGCTAATGAAAGCGAACGTGTTTGGTGTAAATCTGTATCTTTCTCCCTTCTTCCTTTCCCCTCTCCCCGTCCCTTGTGTTTTTTCCCCCCCACCACCAAAAACTCGTATAGCTTTGTTTACTTTTCCGGCGTGTTTCCTAAGCAAAATTTTCGCTCGCTAAGTCGGTTTGCTTTTAAAGCTACAAGATGTTAATGTTACTTGTTTGTTGTTCCACTTTTATGTTTTTTTTTTTTTTTACATGCAAGTCTCCTTGCATGGGGGAGTGTTTGATAGTCCTCCCCAATTTTTATAATACGAGGGAACATGCCATTCCCACAATAGCGTGCAATTTTCAATGTGTTCATTAACTACGTTCCCAGTTTCAAAAATCACAAAATGATAATGCTTACTCACCGTGCGATTGAATGTCTGTCGTTGTTGCACCTTGCATCAACGATGTTGGGCATCTCTTGCACTTAACCCACTGCAAGAGACGACATCCCAGGGAGGATGCCCTTCAAGAAGTTTTTGTGCTATTGTGAGGACACCACATTTGGTATACAAATTGGTCCAACCACCACCAAGCATGACATTGTACTCCCAAAAACCCCTAACTAGTGATCACATCATGATACCTATGTAAAAGTCTTCCATAAGGCCATATGCCTTTAAGGTACAAGCATATGTGTAATGTATTTGGAGAAAGAGGTTCCTTCAAAGTAGTCAAGAGCTTTCTTGCAATAGGAATATTGGGAATAACTTGCAACCAACACGTTGCATGTATGACATTCCAGAGAGAATTCCAATCACAGACCTTTCATATTTTCATGCTTTCATAACAGTACCACATTTGGCATACATATCAACCAAGCACTACCAAGCATAACATCCTTCACCAATAGCGTCGAACATGTATCTTGTCACTAATTCTCTCACCCGTGTCAATGGCTTGCATAAGGCCACTAGCCTTCAAGGTGCAAGCATAGGTGAATGCATTTGGAGAAAAGCCTTTAGTTTCCATCCGCTTCCAGATCTACCCTGACACAATGAAGTTGGGCATATCAAGCAATCAATGCATTCGAGGTGATACATTTCGGAGGGCAAGACCATCAAGAGATTTTTATTTTTCTTTCACGGGAGCACCACATTTGACATACATGTAGATCAAAGCACCACCAAGTACAATATTCTTCACCAACATATAAGGTCCACTCACTCTAGGTCTCTCAAGCTCTCTTTCACTTGTGAATAGTGAAAATGAGCTAATAAGTGGCTTAAATAAACTTATATCGAGGTTTTTTAGACCACTTGTTACCAAATTTGACATGTGCTTTGATCTTGTTGCAAAATGTACTTTAGGGTCAGAAATTTCTTCATTTGGACTTTGTTTGCTCTATTTTCGGAAAATTTGTCATTTCGTCCAAAAACTGGTCAAATCGACTTTCCACAACTTTTCTCCTACTTGCACCCTGTCTTCACCATAAGTTGTTGTTCACTTACTAAACACTCCCATATTTTTCTTTTGTCACCATGTGGCTATTTCATCCACTTTTTTTTAATTTTTCTTTGTTTTTTTTGAAACCATAAAATAAAGAAAAATAGCTAACTTGACCCGAAAAATACCCATAAATCAAGATAATTAGATAATAACCTAATAAACCACTATATACATCTATTCGTAGTATTTTTGGTCGGATTGCTCCGTTTTCTCCTTTTTTAGCATGAAAATTATGATTTTTACATATGTACACACACCTAGAGGCTCATCTTGGTGTTTGTCCTTTGTCTCCTGTTATAACATATTAATTAAGGGCATATAAACTCGAGTTTACCAAATTTCTTACAATCAAACACAAAAACCCGCAAAGTCATGAAAAATAGTGCCCTTTTTTAACACTTGGGTTTGCATTGAGAATGCCTCTCCCCTTCCTAGTCGAAGTCCTCCTGGGTGACTGTGTATCGCGCAAGGGTATGTACTCTATATGGGAATCTAAAAGGTGCTAATGTTGGCCATGTATTGCAACCCTATATGCATACTCAAACAATGCATGAAAAAAATTAATGCTATGCAAGAGGAAGATATAAGCATGATGCTTATTGGCATTCGATGTTGAAGCTTCTTGTGAAAGTATGATCCTGGTGAGACCGGTGAAACAATAAGCTCTCCAACATTTTTGCTCTTTCTTTGATAGACAACAGAGTTGGTGAAATCTTTTGGTTGTTCATCACCTTTGTATCTTTGATTGTTTGTTGTTTAGGTATCCAAATATGGGCTATGGGTAATGTTGGACTGGAACGTGTTTTTGGTTGTCTGTTGAAGAAGTGTACTTAAGACAGCTCCTTAGGTTGTTGTTTTGGAATCCATATTTTTGTCTGCTTAGTTTGGGCCATAAGTAATTTCTTTGGTACCCATATCTGCTTGTGAAGGAACTTTGGTTTCAGCTTACAGTTTGTAGTTGATGTCTTTAGAGAGTTATCTGCAAATTGACCTTGCTCAAACCTTGCGACTTGATCCTTCCTGATCCATACCTATTTGTGATAGATTTGTTTTGCACAGTATGTGGGGTTCGTTGTGGTATGATTTTGTGAATTCCCACTGATTGCTTATGACTCGTCAAACTCAAGTCGTGGGTAAGAGTATTTTCCATATTGACTTGCTTTTCCTGCATTATAGGTCTCTTTGGAACCCATTGTTGGACAATGGGCGTTTGTAAGGGCTACTTACCTTTATCCGCCGAGTGCATTACTGATGGTTTGTCTGTAGCTATTATAGCAAAAAGAACTTGCTGTTTTCTTCAAGCGGATTGGATACTAGCTATATTGTAGCTCCAATCAAGTTGCATTATACCTTTGTTGCCAAGGTTTTCCTCAATAAGGTATGATGTGTTTACTTATCTTCTACCACATAAAATTTGTACGGATAGACATATTGATTAACCTGTACCATGAGCACTGTCCACCCCATTACCTTGATCGAGTGTTCTAAATAATGTGGAGATTTTTTTTGTCTCCTGTAACTGATTTTCAAGTTGAAGTTGCTTGTAAAGGTTGTAGGTGATCAGGTACCTTGAGCACCTAAATCAAGCATTGCTATCGTCTCTACTTGATTGTGTCCTAGTTTGACAACAATTTTGGGATCTTGCATTTTCTCTGTGTCAAAGTCTCTTCCTTGAATGGCATTAATCTTCAGAGGTGGTCCATGTTGTTATTGTTGTCGAAGAAGCCGACATTTTGCTATTGGTTCCTTGGGCTTTGTTTGAGCTTCTACAACAATCTAATGTTTCTCTTGTGTCCGTTTTTTTTCCTTGTGGATTTTTAGAAGCATGCCTAGGTTTAGTGGTAGATGAAAAAATTTTAGTCGACGTCCACTAACCCAGTTGGGAATTTCTTCACCGTCCAATGTAGCAAGCTTGACAACTCCACTTGGTGATAAGTTTGATCACAAAGGGTTCTGTCCCTCGATTTTTTAGTTTCTTAGCATGTTGTTTTAAGGTATAAATCATGACATAATTGCTTGTTTTGTATTCCTTTGATTGTACATGCTTATCAAAAAACTCTTTTTTCCTCCATTTTTGCATATAGATGGAAGCTATTGCTTTTGAGCGGAGCTCATCTAGCTTTTCAAGGTCATCTATTCATGAAGAAATTTCATGGCCTTTCCACTCTAGTTGCTTGGCTAATCTTAGTGTTGGGATTAGGAATTCCATATGCAATATAGCATTAAGGCCAAACACCATGTTGTACGATGTTGTTCCTATCGAGGTTTTATAAGCAATTCTATAGGCCCATAATGTCAAAAGTAGCTTCTCATCCCAATCCATTCTTGCTTCGGAGACTATCTTAGTGAAGATCGTACATAGAGTCCTATTCGTAGCTTATGCCTACCCATTAGCCTGTGGGTGGTATAGAGAAGACTTATTATGGACTATCATGAATTCTACAAGAAGATTCTCTATCATTTCATTTATAAAATGTGTGCCCCGATCACTGACAATTTCTATAGGTAGACCATATCTAACAAATAAATTTTCATATAGAAATTGTGCAGTAGTCCTGGCATCAACTTTTTGTGCCCATTTAGTGAGATAATCCGTGGCCACAATGATAGACTGAGCATGTGTCTTGTAAGACGAGGGTGAGATTGGTCCCACAAAATCTATTCCCCACTTAGAAAAATCTCTGGCTCTTATCATTGGCTGTAAGGGCATCTCATCCTGCTTTATTGGCACTTTGGTGCATTGACAAGACTCACATCATCTTGTATATTCGATCACGTCCATATGTAATGTTGGCCACCATATTCCAAAGGTGAGAACAATTTTTGTTGTCTTTTCCCCTGAGAAATGGCCTCCACTTATTCCTTTTGTGCTTGTTCTAGGATTGGAATGTACAAGCTCTCCATTGTGCACAACCTAAGCTAATTATCCTTTCCTCTTTTATAAAACTAATTTTCAATGAAAGTGAAATCACGAGCTTCTATTTCTATCGCTCGCTGCCGTGCTCTGGTGGTATTTTCAAAAAATGTTTGCTTCTCTAAGAAGTCAACAATGTATTGACTCCATTATGATGTCATTGTTATTTAAAGTAGTGCTGCATTCTATTGGTGAGCTTGATCTGCATTTGGCACAACTAGTTACATAATCATCAACACGCATAGTTGGCCAATACACTCCCAATTGTAACAAGCGTTGGAAAGTTTTTATGTGATGAACAATGAAATATCAAATTGTGATTATGCGCTTCTAGCAAATAGGCATCGTATTCCTCTGGGTTTATGCACACACGTAGGATACCATCGGAGCCTAGATTATATAAACGTCTGCCAATCAACTGAAAGTTCTTGGCTTGCTGAATTGTTCTTTGTTTACTATATTGGTCAGTTTTTTGAATTCTCCTCCTTGTGATAGTAGCCCTACAATCTCTTGAGACCAGTTAGATACCATTTCTATATTGAAGAGATATGCATCTGGGAGATCATCATCCACTCCCCCCGGACCTTCTCCATTTGGCAATCGAGAAAGGTGTTCTGCTTTGAGATGCATCTTTCCCTTTTTCTTAAATGATTCCTCACACTCATCTATCCATTCAAATATCACTATAAGTCTATACAGAGGTTGGGCGACAATTGCATACATGTGTATGCAATTGTCGCCCAACATGTGTATGAACCTCCTCTAATAACCACAATGTCCCATAAAACATTGTACTTGCTTTGCATTGATTGGTGTAGGCATTTTGATAATCACTTTAATCTTATCCAAATCTGTGGATTTGCCATTTTTTTAGACAATATGTCCCAAGATTTGTCCTTGTCTAACCATAAAAACACACTTTTTTGGATAAAGACAAGTTCTATAGGTCCTGCATTTCTCAAATACTTTTTTTAGGTGTTCTGTATGTTTCTCTCTTATGAGAGAGTGTACACATAGGTCATCCATATATATTTCCAGGAAGATCCTCAAGTATTCTTTGAAAGCATGTGCCATCAATCTTTGAAATGTTGCAGGTGCATTTGTCAACCCAAATGGCATGACTCTATATGCAAATATGCCCCATTCAGGGAAAATGCCATTTTATATCGGTCCACAAGTGCAATCGCAAGTTAGTTGCAGCCAGAGAATCCATCTAAGAAGGAATATGCACGCTTGTCTGCCACTTGTTCAAGGATGTGATCCGTGATTGGTAAGGAATAATTATCCCTTATCATGGCTGCATTGACTTTTTTGAGGTTGACACACTCGGAGTTTACCATTATTTTTGGGTACAACCACGATTGGAGATACTCAATTGGTGTGTCCTATTTCATAAATAAACTCTGCTTCCTTTAACTTATCGATTTCTTCCTTGATAAGGTGTCATTGTCCGTGTATGGCCTTTGTCTGCTAGGCCTTGCATCAGGTTTTAAAGGGATAGTATGCTAACATATTGTAGGATCCACTCCCTTTAAGTCCTTATAAGACCATGCAAACACATCCTTATATTCTCGAAAAAGGCTAACAAGATCCTCTTCCTCTTCTTGACTCAGATCGGTTGCTATATAGACGGGTTGTGGTTCCTCCCCAGGTCCTGCTAGGTCTATCTTCCTTGCGTCCTCCAATCCGTCATATGACTTGTTCTTTCATTGTTCTCGTTTGGGCTACATCAACACTATCTTCCGGTCTTGAATAGTGAACTTCCTGTAATGGGAAGGTACACTCATATAGTTGTCGCTTTTGTCTTTTTCATCTTCTCTGTTTTTCATTTCAATTGTCCATACTTCCCTTAGAGTTTTCTTGAGCTCTTGGTACTTCTTTTTATGTTAAACTTTTGTCCATTTTGGTTCTTCTATTTGGTTCGATCCTGTTTTTGTTTTTTTTAATTTAGCTTCCGAGTTCAACTTCTGAATTTGTTTTTTAATGTCCCTGGCACTGTCTTTTATCCTAGAGTCTCAATCTCAAGAAAATTGATCCAACATTTTGTTTTTAATGCAGTCTTCAGCTTTTACTAGAGATAAAATTATGTTTTGTTCCTCATTTTTGGCATTAGGTTATCTCTTGCTTTGTGTGTTGTCTTCTTTTTCTTGTAGTGTGCTTGACGTCTAGGTTTTTGATTTGGAAAATTGTAAAACTTTACGTCCCGTATCATTTCCTCTCGCTCGTTGGGGTTGTTAGAGCATGCATTATCTGCATCGTCATCTCATTCAAGATGATCTAGAGAATCTGGAAAAGCTCCCCATCCACTTCTTCCTTGTATTTATGACACCATAGTCAAAGATATTCATGGACACAAGACAAATCTCCTTAGCCACATTGTTGATGCCATATACTTTACTCATTTTGTCCCCATAGCAAGGCATCTTTGCATGGGTTAGCTTTGTTTTTTTTTTTGCTTTTGCTAATACAAATCTCCCACTTAATGTGAGAATTGAAAAAAAAAAGGGTAGAGCCACCCTTCAAATGGCCTGCACAAGAGAAAGTAGAGTCACCTAAATGGAATTCACAAGGCAAAGTAGAGTCACCCTTCAATTCATAATAAAAAGTGCAGCCACTCTTCTTATTCAGCATTCAATAAAAATCATGGAGTCATTTTTAGAGTGGTAAATAGAAGTGATGAGCTCTCATCCTTTTTTTTTGAATACCCCCTATATGAGGGTGGGATATATTAATAAGAAAAAATACCAAGAAATTCACTCTCATCAAACTGGTGTAGGGGAACCAAAAAGAATTACATCAATTGTGAGGGAGACACCCAACCATATCACCAACACACGAGACTTACATCAGTTGATACAAGGAGCCACCCTCTCAAACCGAGCAAAGAAGGCCGCAAACAGGGGGAGACATAGCCTCCATCAATGAGAGATGCGAGCATCCGGATGACACCAAGAAATAGCCAAATCATTCCTATAGGAAATGCCACACTCCACCCAGATCACATCCAAAAAACCCACCAAAACAGCAGCAAAGCAGACGAGCACCGAGAACGAGTGATCTCCGGACTAGGACCAGCAACACAACCCTTTGAAGATAACTTACCATGACAAGACTTAAGCGGTAGCTCTTCTCCATGATATTGCAGGCCCTGCATACCGGCCATTATGCCACATCGGAGATGAGTGCAAGACACACCAGTGGTAGCCCCTAAAACTTAGTAGCTTTGCTTGCTTTCCACTCATTAGGAAAATTTAAGACTCAAATTTGGCCCCTTGTAAGAAAATGCCATGTCATCATAAAGAGAGATAATCAAAAGTAATATTTCTTCATTTTTTATTAAAAGAAGAATGTATCAAAAAAGATTTAAAGTTTATATCATGGAACACTTCATTAAATAGAACAGGACAAGCTCTCAAAATTCAGCATCGCATATCTCAAAAGATTGCTTTGTAAGGACTAGTAGGTGAAGGAGAATTATGACAAAAAAACATGGCAATTTAGCTGTGAACATTTTTCTTCCTTGTATCTCTAATTCATATTATAATCTTAGTCTTATTTGCTAAATTAAACCATCATGATCATCAATCAATAAAAAATGGCTGAATTTGCTATCTACAAAACAATCACTATGTAACATTTAATGGCCTAAATACTTGTGTGTAGCGGAAATTAGCATGAACATAGTGAGCATTTCATTAGAATAGATTCCTAATGATAATTACAAGAGTGCTTGGGTGAAGAGAGCAACTAAAAGCATAACACCTAGTTAGATAACATGAACAATACTTTCAAAAGAAAGAGAAATTAAGCTATTGACAACAGTTGAGGACCGGATTTACATGGAGCCGGTCCCCCCTCCAAAAGGCTTTGTATTATGGTTTCTCCCATCAAGAGAGACATTGTACAATACAATTCTTTGTGTTCCTTCAAGACTAGCTAGTGCAATGAAGATGAAAGCTTCATGCACCAAGCAAAACACTTATCAACCACAACATCAATTGTCTCCGGTCTCAGACCCAAGACCTCACACACCTTCGAAGATGGTGAGAGCTAGTGGGGTATGAGAGTAGATTGAGAGGAAGAAGGAGTATTCTTACGAGAAAGATGTACATCTCCTCACATAATCACTCATATTAGCATAGCTTAGCTTAGTAATTAGTGTGGTAGAGGAGATGAGCATGCATTGAAGCTTGGATCTTGGTTGGATTTGCATCACAAAGCCAAGAGTTGTTGGTATAGGCCTCCCTTCTCACAAGCTTGGAGTAGGTGATAAGCTTTCCATTAAAGATTGAGAAGGAGAGAGAGTCTTCTTTACTTCACACATGAGATTGTGTGAGTGTGTGTGTGTGTGATAATGCCTTGCAAAAATCAGCCCCCTCTCTCTCTTGGTCGACCCCTCTTGCTTTTTGCTCATGCTACCCTCTCATTGGACCTCCCTAGGGCTAGCCAATGACAATTAAGCAACATAAGTGATAGCCTTCTGACATGTATCCCCATTTCCTTTTGTGAGAGCTTTAGGTAATTTAATAATTCAAATAAACTCTCATTGGACCCCTTTGCCTCCTGGCCGATAGGAATCAGGCAAGCCATTGGGCTGCTGAATGCTCATTGGACCCCTTGGGAGACTGTCCAATAGTCTTCTAGAGGGCTTAATTCTCATTGGTTCTTTTATTAAGTGTTTTTAAATAAATTAAACTAGATTTACTCTAGCCTAATTCTCATTGGTCCACCTCCAAGGCCATCCAATAGGAATTGGGTACACCTTGTGGGCATCTGGGCTAGGGAGCTGACATGTGTCCCTCATTCCCTTTGTGTAAAGGGAGCTTGTGTGTGTGTGTGTGTGTGTGTGACTTTCTCTCTCATCCCCTACAAGCAAGGCTCGCCCCCTCCTATGTAGGTATTGCTAAAGACTTTTGGGGCACACACAAAGCATCCATTTTTCCCAAAGTTTGACCTTTGGACACAACCTTTGAATTTTGGAACCTTAGCATTTTGGAAGTCTTAATGGGCTGAACCTTAGGGTCTTTTAAGCCCATTATTGCACATGGCTCTTTTGCTAATGGCTCCCCCTTTGGATCCCTACTGTGACCGGTCTCCTAGCTTAACCAATATTCTAGCTTTTTCTCCCCTGGCACTTCCCCATATTAAATGATCAGCTTAACATGAGAAAATCATTTAGGACTAGATTACATATTGATTATTATGACACACTACACACTTTCCATTCTTTTTAAGATTATAATGATTAGCATATGAAGATTTCCAATACTTTTGTGTTAAATTTTTTTTAACAATCCTTTGTTACCATGCCCTTCGAACCTATTTTGACCCATGCAATGCTTTAAACAACTTGCATTTAAGCTGATGGAAACATGACAACTAGGGTACAAAGGATCTTTATCATTACTTAAAAATATATTGGTGTCAAAATAAGCTAGCAAAGGTACCAATCAAGTTTTATATAAGTATGTATGCAAGTGAAACTTTTTAGAAGGATGGGTTCTCAGTGAAATTGAAGAGCATGTGGCACCATATTTATGTGTTTGAGAAAAAAGACATGCCATAGTTGGAACACTAGCAAATGTTTGGACCTCTATCTTTACAAGATTTCAAACTCATAATATAAGTGCTCAAATAAGAAAAATGACACCACATTGCATTTGGAACATCAAAAATTTTCTTTCAAAGTCCACTACAATTTGAGTTTTCTACAATAGGTAGCCAATGTTGAAGCACTGTGTGAGCTACATATGGTTGTTGTGGATAGCGCGCTTGCTTATTGCTTGTCGTTTGGCTTTGTATGACATTCTTCAGCTTGCCCTTGTTTGACGAAGCTTTCTTGTTGTCTCATTTTTTTATCTAACTTTGTTTTCACCCTTGAAGAAAGGAGATGCTCTTGATAAGTATGTTGGGATTTGCAACTCTTGCTCCAAGTCATTGATGATTAATTTGGGTAGCCATTTCCTTATTGCTGTTGTAGAAGGAATATATACAAGGACTTGAAGTCTCTAGACTAGGGTCTAAAACCTGGATGACCAAAGGAAAAAAACCCGGCGAGAAAAACCCACCTTTTGTATATGCTCTTATTGGAGTTGAGCATTTGGACTAGTTCTTTTTATTTCACCTTTCATTTCACAACTTCACATGGCTTTACATTTCTTGCATTCTATAGCTTGATTCCGGTCAGCGAGAAAGTCTCTTTTATTAAGCAGTTGCTAGTCGAGGTTCCTCCTCGTAAAGAAGAAAACCGGAAATACTATCAAATTTTTTGAGATTTGCAAAATTTTTGGACGACTTTCTCACATATTTCATCAGTTTTTCTTTCGTTTACCATGGTTTATAGCTAGCTAATCTCGATTTTCAATCGGCTCAAGATTAAGCTGAGGCAATCCTTTCCCAAACATTGATGTCAGTTTAGTTAACCTAGCAATTTTGTCACTTTCTTATTGTTTTTGAAAGCCGTCGTGACTCTTTCACTTGTTTTAAATATGTCAACGATCCAATTTAATTTGAGTGTGACCATTAGATGGTGATAGCTTTGCACTTTTTCTCTACCACCCTCCTATCATGGCCTCCTATGCCAATACTAAAACAATTTAATGAAATGAACTTCTATCATCTATGAGGTTCTTAAATATAAAAAACCTTGTGTGTGTGTGTGTGTGTGTGTGAGAGAGAGAGAGAGAGAGACAGAGAGAGACACTTTCTTGTATATTTTTTCAAACATAACAGTGACATTTGCATTGTCATTGTGCATCAGGCATGGAAGTACTTATATCCTCCAAAACACTATCTTATTACATAGTCCTGATGAAAAGACTGCTTCTTCTTCTTCTTAG
This sequence comes from Adiantum capillus-veneris, assembly GCF_014529385.1. NCBI lineage: Eukaryota > Viridiplantae > Streptophyta > Polypodiopsida > Polypodiales > Pteridaceae > Adiantum > Adiantum capillus-veneris. The sequence continues at coordinate 135,774,416 of NC_140944.1, read as the reverse complement.
CTAGGAGAGAGCTGTAGGGCATCCACAAAATGGTCAAGGTAGCGTCGGGAACTGCCGTTGGGCGCTGCCGCTTCCTTCAGGGCAGCTCTGAGTTGCGCAATTCGTTGCCTGATGGACGCCGCAGTACCGCCATCCCGCTCCCCATGCAGCACCTCTTTGATTGCTGTTTCAATGGAGTTTCTTAGAAGTGATTGTGGTGGGGACTTATCAATTAATGGCAGTGCTACCCTCCATCCCTCTGTCATCACTCGGAACACCGTGTTCTGATCCGAAATCTTGTAGAAACCCCCTATCATAGGTACCCCTGCCCAAATCGCCTCTATCAGGGAGGCAAAGCCACTGTGAAAGAGGAAGCAGCCAACAGATGGATGCGAGAGTACAGCCATCTGCGGTGCCCATGACACTATGAGGCCTAATTTGTTGTTGACACGATCAACAAAGCCGGGCGGCAGCACCGACATGACATCGGAGACACCTTCTACGCGTCGGATGACCCACAAGAATGGCTGCCCACATGCCTCCAAGCCCAATGCCAGTTCTTGGATTTCCTCCCTTGTTAGAGGAATGATACTCCCAAAGGATGCATATACAACAGAGCCCCGCGGCTGCCCGTCCAGCCAGCTCAAGCACCTGTCATCCTCGCGATAAAGCTGTAAGCTGCTGTTGTTGCACCAATCCATGTGCAACATGGGGAAGATTGGATAGATGCGTACCCCGAGCGCCATGAGCGCATCCATAGCCTCCGCTTCCACCTCATGAAATGCAAGCGAGGTATTGCACAGCACCAAACCAGTGCAGGCTTTGCAGTAGTCGAGGAAATTGAATGCCTCCAACTCTGCAGAATTGCGTCCGAGGAACTCCAAGGGGATGTCAGCAATGCGGAAACCCTCCATCAAACCTGGGATGAAGTCAATGACCTCTTCTTCAGTACCTGCAAAGTCTTTTAATTTAAGGGCTAGAGCGCGCAGTACAGGAAAAAAGGAAGAAAAAAGGTTTCAATGCATGCACAGACGTATGCATGTTGGGAGACCAGGTGAAATTTGTAGTGTGATATAATTTTTAACAATTACCTGTCTGGAAGGGCAGAAGGCCCCTTTGCAGAAGCTGTGGCAAATGGCAAGCCACAAGCAAGGTGGTGGCAAAGAATGGGGCGAACAGAAACAATGAGAGACCAAGGCGATTCGCGACCTCTTGTGACCAGGTGAAGTACATCACGTCAGCGATGAGGAACAAAGGAGGGGGTTGCAGGCGTCCCAAGAGGCATAGGAGGCCTTCTTCTAGCTTCTTCTGGAGCAGCAGCAGATCGTCGCTTGAATGCTGCGGCGACTCCTCCACGGACTCCACCTGCAAGTTTGCATCAGGTCCAGTGGAGGGGTTGTTGTTGTTGTTGTTGTTGTTGGAGATGTAGGATGCATAGGCTGTGGCCGGAAGGGCGCAGGTGACTTGCAGCCCCCTGCTCGCTAAGAGTCGAGCTAGATTGAACAAGGGAGTGATATGACTTTGCTCGTTGTGGGTGAAGAGAACCACGTGCTGGCCCTGTGGATCTTGCAGCAGCTGGTCCATAATTGAGAGAGAGAGAGAGAGAGAGAGAGAGAGAGAGAGAGAGAGAGAGAAGGAGAAGACGAAGAACAGAAGTGGAGGGGGGTTGTTTTAGTTTGAGATGAAGGAATATGCATAGCGTAGGCTGTCCTCGTCTATATGTGACCTGTGACCGGAAAGGCGCAACGAGAGAAACATGGGAGTGAAGAGCTGGCCCTCATTCTAAACTGCATCAGCTTCTCCGGGGGCGGGGGGGGGCAGAATTTTTTTTTTTTGTGGAACAATAATAGAGAGAGAGAGAGAGAGAGAGAGAGAGAGAGAGAGCAGTTGAACCTTAGAGCAAAGGGAGAATTAACAAATAATCAGAACTAGTAGGTGCTTATGCACCTATGATTCATTTTAAATCCCATTTAGTGACAATCGCACACGAACGAGGAGCTTTTGACACGTTACCATATAGCAATTAGCATTGAATCTCATGTACTTCTTAGATTGAAATAGCAAGTAAGGAGCTTTTTTTTGTATTGAACTAGCAAAGATAATTTCCTATATGGGAAGTTGATAATTGCTAGATGGAACTAGCAACATCCAAGTATCTTTATATTTACTATATAGTGATTATGTGGAGTTGCTACATACAAATAATAATTCCTTGGTTTAATGCAATTACTATATAGCAACTATGTGGAGTTGTTAGTTTGAAGTAGCAAATCTTAGGTCCAACATAATTACTATATAGTAATTACATTGACTTGCTAGTTAGAAGTAGCAAATCATAGGTCCAATGCAATTACTATATAGTAAATATGTAATTGTTGGTTAGAAATAGTAAATGTTAGGTCCAACGTACTTATTATACAGTTTACATGCTTTTTTTCATCATAATATAGTGACTATTTTGGTATTAAGCATTAACAATAATGTGTATTCTTCTAATATCTATTGTCCTTGACACAAACATATCTAATCTAATTGTTTTATTATATGACTTTTGATATGCATATAATATAGTTAATTTTAAGATTTTTTTAAAAAGTCATATTAACAAATAAATTAGTAATCATTAAACTGCGTTGTAACTCTCATACCTTGTCAAATAAAATACGTATTCCCTGCTACAAGAGACAAGAGGTTCATGACTTTAAATGTAAATTGTGCATATTAAGGTCTATAATTTTGTCTTTACCTAATTATGTTTATAGTATTTATGAGACATTATGTTAATTTTGACGTATTATATGCCACACACATAAAAAGATTGAAGAAAAGATGAGGGGAATATTAAACTGGCACTTTGCACTTCATGATGAGATCTAAACAGAAATGCAATAGCATAGATAGGATCCTATAATACATATATAGGATCGTTGGCTGGAAGGTTGGAGAGAGATAGGCCATAGGTACCCTTTATAACCCGTACTGCTTGGGTTTACATCTCTTCACCTATTTCTATGCCAACTGAATTTTTGTGTCATTGCTCATTATATGGTAGATTGATGTAATGAGACTAAACATCTTTTGTTGAAGAGGATGGTTGGCTACATAATAGATAGAGGCAATAGGATGTTATGATGATGATCATAACATCCTATTATAGGTTAGTCAAGGGAGAGGCAAGAAACAGAGGTATGCCATTTAAAAAGGGTGGGAATTCTAAGCCGGTTAAAGAAAAGAGATAATATGGGCATATATGTAATGATCTAAAGGCATAAGGAATTTCGGCGACATGTTGGCACGTAGTGAAAATGCTACCTAGGCCAAAACCTTCCTTTTTCTCCTCTTATTGTAGCTATAACAATCACAATATGTGTAAAGGCTCTTTGCGCATCCTCGCATATTAGTGCTAAATTGATGGCCCACCTTTTTGAATTTGAATTCTCGTCGTCTTCTCTCTCTCTCTCTCTCTCTCTCTCTCTCTCTCTCTCTCTCTCTCTCTCTCTCTGTGTGTGTGTGTGTGTGTGTGTGTGTGTGTGTGTGTGTGTGTGTGTGTGTGTTTTGAGGTACAAATGCACAGCCCTAATGGTGTAGGATTAGGTTGCACTATGTTTGCAAGTATACATGCACATAGCATAGAGGTGAGTCATGTGCCTACGGAGGGAGAGATATCATGTTTGAAATGCTTGTCTACTAAACGCGTTAACTTTTTGGTCAACATCTGTTTGTTGGCTACAATTGACTTGCAACCGGCTCGGGCTAGTTTGCCATAGACTCTAGAGACTAGCTAGTCCAAATTTAAATAAAACCAAGATGATCCTAACTCTAGCAGCAAGATTTATGAGAAATTTAACTAGGATAATGGGTTGGACAATATTGTATGAAGTTTTGGTCTTGAACATAGGGCCAAGCCTTTGATGAAGGTGTGCACCTCAAGCACAAGCCTAGCTTGCCTAAGATCTAAAATACCTAAAGGTCCTAGGTCTAAGGACTTTTAACACTAACCTTTGTAGATCTTTAATGAAGCTATCCCTAAGGTCTTTTAAGCTCCATTAACTGCTAATTGCTCTTTGGTAGACCATCTCCTTTTTGGACCCTCAATGAAAAAGTAGCCTTCTCTCCCTTTGTTCCTGTGCTGACATAGGTCTAAAATCACATATCTATATTCTCTAACTCTTGTTCCCATTCATTGTCCCACATTAAATGATCAGTTCAATATGAGAAAATCATTTGGGATAGGTAGATATTAGATTTTATGAAATTTTACATAAGAGAAGAACAAAGTTAGAACCATCAAGCTTTGTGATGTGGTCGTGCATGAAGAGGCCATTCTCAAAGGTGGTGGATAGTCTATTTGCATGGCAAGAGGTGTTTTGTATGCTACCTAGTTCCTTATAGTGCCGATATTTTGATTGGAGAAATCATTACAAGAGAACAAATATATATATATATATATATATGATTTTACAATGTGTGGCACTCCTTTAGTAAGATCTAAGCCCAATGTAATGGAAATGGCCTATGAACTTTGAGAGTACCGGAATTAGGAAATTAGGAGAAGCACTTTTGAGAGATTACTTTGTGAGCATAGCGGGTGAACTTAATTGGTGGTAGCAACATAAACATGGTACTTAGTTAACTTGGCATGAACAATACTTTTGCAAGAGAGAGAGAGAGTTTAGAGAACATGACAATAGGTAAGGACCGGATTCATATGGAGCCGATCCCCCCTCCAATAGGCATTTGTATTATAGTTTCTCCCATCAAGAGAGAATTGGTACAATACAATCTTTGTGTTCCTTGTGACCTACGTGATGCAATGAAGATGGAAAGCTTCATGCATCACAAGCATAACATAAACTTGTAGAAAGAATTAACTATCCCAAGCCTCAGTCCCAAGGCCTCAAACACCTTCAAAGGTGGAGAGAGCTAGCGGGGAATGAGGGTAGGGAAGAGGAAGAAGAAACATTCCATAGGAGAAAGAAAGGGTTCCTCACTCACTACAAGAGGTTGTGTGCTCTTGTGACGCTGTTAGCGACGGAAATACATTGGGTTTTTATAACCCCCGGCGTCGCTAAAACCGTCGCTACCAGCGTCGCTACGAGAGCGTCGCTATAGGCGTCGCTATGAGCGTCGCTATATAGCGACGCCTATAGCGACGTACGTTTACACAGAAGACTATAGCGACGCTCATAGCGACGCTCATAGCGACGCTACAGAGCCATAAATAGTGACGCTTATAGCGACGCTCGAGAGAATATTTTTTTGGTGGTAGGGCATTGAATGCCCTGCCACCCATCAACCATATTGTACTTGATTCACTTTTTTAAAAAAATGCAAAGGTAGATAATAGACCCAAAATAGTCACCCACAAGACGCATTGTTTGCAAAATTGACAATTGTACACATCATAGGCAAAATGAATTGATTGGCAAATGTAATAATGACAATTGTACAACATCATAGGCATAAAGAATTGATTGACAAAAGGTACTGCGGTGACAAATGTAATAATATACATGGTTCAAAAAGACGTATAAAATCCGTCTCATGATACATAAGCTATGAGAAACCCTAAACTAATGCTATCTAGCTACGGCTAAACTGACGTCGTCTAGTCAGACGTCTCATCGCGTCCAAGCGGCGTATCTATCGGATTCTACAAAAAAAGACAATAAGACAGCTTTCAGTAAGTATAAACATATAACGACATTTATAAAACAATACAAAAAATAAAAAAGAGTAAACCCTAATACTAACCATGCCGCCGCGAGAACTGAGAATGTCCATCAAGGCGTTTAAGCCCTTCCTGCCTGCGTACTCGCGCTCGTACGGTGTGGGATCACGTCCTGTCATCGACCACTGTCAAAACATACAAAGATTTCATTATGTTAGAACTAAAAAACTCATTAACCCTAAACTATCGAACATGCATAAAGAGCAATGTGAAAAGACTTACAAAATCGGCCTCAAATGATGCCCATCCACCGCTCCCCAAGTGGTGCGAGCTCCCTGCCTCTACTCGCGCTCTGGTTGCATCCTTTTGTTGCTTCCACTTGTCGGGATTCTCGCGCGCTGCTTTCTTCGCATTCTTCCAATCTTCTTTGGCCAGCCAATCTGGCCTGTTCCACCCATTCTTGATTGCTTTTTGCACTTCGGAACGCTTGTGTTTTCAGTATTCGCGCATTCGAATCTTCATCAGGTCTTCATTGAAGCGCTGATCCCGTGTTGGAACGGGAAACTCATCATGAAGTATGCTGATGACTCTGTTTTTTAAATCACTTGGTACTTCACTCCATTTGTTTACTATGTAGTGTCTAAACAGCTGAGAGCAAAGACCACGCATGCGCGAGATCACCTTCTTGCCGTCATCATCCATGATGATGCCGCCGCTGATGTCGACGGAGTAAGGCAAGCCCTCAGGCCGGTGACGCGTGAACCTGGGTGTCCCAGCAGGGGTCTCTAGCGGCGTGTCGATGGGGGTACGGACGTCAGGTGTCTCCACCGGCGTCTGGGCCCCGAAGCGAGGAGTGTCGAGTGGGGTGGCTCCTGGCGGAGTAGGTAGAGGTGTGTAGCTTCTAGGAACAGTCAGCCGTGCAAAACCTGGCGTAGATGGCGATGCTGTGGCTGGTGTGGGGGCGGGCAAAGAAGGGGAGGGTAAAGAGCCTCGTCGAACACGAGGCGGTGTGGAGGCATCGGTGGCGGAATCCCCACAACAACCGCCACCGCCACCACTAGAGCGCCGGTGTCTAGACGAGTGTGAAGCTCCTCTCGTCGACGCCGAAGCTTCGGAGCGCGCCGAATGCTCCGAAAGAGAGGGAGATGCGGATGGTGTAGGAACGCGCGATGATGCGCCAGAGCGATGACGCTCCACGTACCACTGTCTCTGCTGCGGTGACAAAGAAGAAAGAAACTCCTCATCATCCATACCTGCATTAAACACACGAATATTTAAACTTAATATTGAATGAATAGAGTAGACAATGACGCAAAGACCATTAAATACAATGACGTAATGATGCATATAAATACAATGACGCAATGAATCGAGTGATAGAAGAGGCAAGTCGAAAACTCAGAATTTTCAATCAAAAGATGTGAGCACGAGTAGAAAAGAGCGTTATACACCATGGAAGGTACTTAGAGAGCCAGAGCTTTTACAACACGGAGCAAAATTGTTCAAATACAATATTTGTGGCTTTAAGAGATCTCTCTCTCATCCTCGCATAACTCAGCATAACTTCCTATATCTATATAGAGCTCTCCGTTTAAACACATATCCTCTGTTTCATTTTGTAGCTCCTCTGCATGCACCCCATATAGAGTAGTAGCATCTTGATGCTCGTCTGGCACCACTGCAGCGGCTTCTGATTGAGCATCTTCTCTTATCTCCTCCATTGATGTCGTTGTGATTGGCACATGGTAGCCTTCATACGTCCTTGCACTAGGAGGGGCTACCTCTATGACGTACTACCAGTTTGATGTAGACTTTGTAGGATGAAATACTACCTGCCAGAGCCACATAACTTACATGAGAGCTTTCAAGCACATAACTTGTAAAAGGGGGATGTTAACTATTTATATACTTACTTGTTCACAATGCTCGGGTAGTACGAAAGTGTCTCTTAGGTCAGTCCATTTCTTAGTAGAATCCACCTCAAGAAAACCAGACTCTCCTCTACGCACAGTAGCGTTGCGACCCTCCATGATTATCTTGAACCATTGCACGTCGAACAAGTCGACAAAAAATCCTCTGTAATCGATCCTCAAAATCTCTTGCAGCGTGCCGAAGTAAGTGAGTTCCGTCACCACAGGATCTGCATCAGAGGAACGTCGTCGACTAGACTGTTCAAATTTTGTCATGATTCCACAATCTTGAGTAAAACGCTTTTTGTCAATTCGTTCCACCCTAAAATGTCGACCTTTACACCATGCTGCTGTGTATGACTTATACTACAACGAACAAAGATTATGAGTGGCCGTTCAAACGTTTATAAATAAAGTCACTTGCTAGTCGTACATTGCAAACTTACCTTGGTCGCGCAACCCCGAGAGTACTCCCACTCTTCTTCAGTCACTTCGTCACCGCATTGTTGTGCGCTTTTCAATTGGTTGTGCAACCATCTTAAGCTCATGAAGGTTGGTAGGCTCTCCAGAACCGCTGGATAGTGCATCGGTGGTCGTCTTCCCCGTCTCCACTCGATTCGTGCCCTTTGTCGCTCTTGCTTTGCATCCTCATATTGTGAAATCCACTTTTGCATCACTGGATTGTGAAGCATGCAAAATCGGTTGATTTTAGCCTCTAGATCTTCCGTCATCTTCTTCTCAACACCGAGATTGCACATGACAATCCCAGATATGCGCTCATCATCTATAGTTCGCCATAGCGTGTCCCGGGATTTATCAAATCCGTCTAGCCACTCTCCAATGTACACTAGGGACTCTGATACCAACCAACCTTCTGCCATGCTACCCTCCGGACGTGCCTTTTGACGCACATATCCCTTAAGCGTTTTCATGAAACGCTCTAAGAAGAACATCCATCTGGAATGAACTGTGCCAGCTATTTCCACCTCATCAACTATGTGAACAAGAAGATGCACCTGAATGGTTAGCATTGTAGTAGGAAAATGTTTCTCAAACATGCACACAAGCTCCGCAGCATTTAGTTTGGCGAATGGTATGGAGTCTACGTCGATCTCCTTTTGTGAGATCCATTGCACCAGCTTTGCAAGTTTGTAGATTGTGTTACGGATGTCGAGAGACAAACATCCCTCAATGGCAACCGGTAAAATAAACTGTAAAGTATGTGCAACAATGATATTAAAGTCCACATTTTATGCAATGATATTAAAGTCCACTATGAACGTACCTGACACATTTTATGCCAATCGTGTGACTTCAAACCGGTAAGCTTTCCTTCTTTAGTAAAACACGTTCGGAGCGAGTGCATTACGCCAGTGGGGGTCCGCAAAGATCGAATGGCCTCTTTACTTTGCGTTCTTGGGCTCCTGTGAAAATCCATGGTGCTTTAGGGAGTTTTATCGATCCATCAGACGTTGTTTGCGGCCAATATTGCTCCATACGATCCACATTTCTAAGGTCAACTCTGGCTCCCAAAGTATCTTTCTTGCCAGTCAAATGGTCCCATAGTAGATTACCCACATTCTTGAATATGTGCATTGGATCGAGCAAGTGATTGATCATGAGTCGGGGCCAGTATGGTAACTCGTACCATAGAGATAGTCTCTTCATCCCTGGAGGCAATCCGTCATCGCACATCTCCTTCTGCTCTAACCATGCTTGTGCAGACATCCTTGGTGGCTCTCTTCCTAAAAAGCCGTCGCGTAACACATGATTCTCTGGAAGATACGCTTGATGACCTTCGTAGATTTGCTTCTTCAGTGAGGGTGCCCTACGTGCATTCAGTCTAGGTCCACATGTAACACATGCTCTATATCCGCTTGTTTGAAGCCCTGCATGTATACACATGATAATAGATCAACTATGGGAAAAAACAATATTTACAGTGTCTGAGTGAGGAGTGTCAATAGATCACCTGAGCATTCTGTTAGCCCGGGATAGTCATGCATGGTCCACATTAGAATGCCTCTGATCAAAGCATTCCGTCGTCCTGTGTGTCGGCTCATATCCACCACCTCTATGCCAATCCACAATTGTTGTAGCTCTTCCAATAGTGGACGAAGATACACATCCATATTCCCCACTTTATATCGCCCTGGCACAATCAAGCTTAGCCATAGGTGCCCCTTCTTCGTAGTCAACCACGGGGGAATGTTGTAGTTGACGATGATAACGGGCCATACACTGTAAGATGTTGATCTTTGACCAAATGGATTTACGCCATCCATAGCCAGGCCTAAGCGCAAATTTCGAGCTTCCCTGGCAAAATCCGACCATGTTCCATCTATATGTTTCCAGGCTGCGCAATCTGTAGGAATTCGTAGCACACCATCCGAAGATTTATTCTCCTCATGCCATGATGCTAGGGCGGCCATGGACTTACATTCGAAGAAATGCTTGATGCGAGGAAGCAGAGGAAAATGTCGCAAAACCTTTTGTGGAATTTTTGTCCCGTGGAGATCTACTCGATATCTTTCGGAATCACATTTCGGACACTTCTCCATGTCTGTGTATTCCCCTCTGAAAAGAATGCAGTCATTAGGACAAGCGTGGATAGAATTGTAATCCATCCCCAAGTTTCGCAAAATCTTTCTTGCTTCATCTCGAGAATCTGGCATCACATTGTCAGTTGGTAGTATGTGCTCTTTCAGCAATCTACACAACATAAAAATATGATACAGTCGTGTAAAAATCTATCAGATCATTATACATTTAGAGTTCTATTAAAGTAAACTAATTGTAATAGATCACCTGAAAAGCGCTGTGACGCTAGTGTCACTCCATCCAAACTTTGCCTACATGTTGAGAAGAACCAGGAGTGCTTTCAATCTAGACATACGTGCTCCATTATACAATGGCGTATCGGCTTCACTTTTCATATCATCATAGATAAGCCTTTCTGAATCCATGATCGTCTCGATCATTTCATCAATCTCGGGCTCAAACATTGCCTCGTTGGGAATGTGCTCTGCATGATCATCCCCCGAGCTGTCAGAGGCTACATCTTGTGGCCTCACATATGCTGCTTGACCAAAGCGCCTGCGAACACGTCTATTGGGTTGCAAGATTGCTACTTGTTGGCCAGCGTCAGAGTCCGACGAGTTATAATTGGCAACAACTCGATCTATAATAGATGGATCGAACTCGCCAAATTCGCGAACGTGCTGCAAAGAAACACGTCTTGTCCGTCGCACAGCATGCTTGCATTGATTACAAGGACATAAGACCCTCGTTGAGAGATAGGTGTTTCGGTTGGACGGTCCCACATCCTCGTCGCTACTCATAATGAGGATAAAAAACTTATAACCTGGACAACAAATTTAATATTCTATTGGAATTCTTTGTCTTATCTCTCTCTCTCTCTCTCTCTCTCTCTCTCTCTCTCTCTCTCTCTCTCTCTCTCTCTCTCTCTCTCTCTCTCTCTCTCTCTCTACCTCACATTCTCTAGTCATGTCCAATCCCCGCACACCTCGGTCTAGAGGTGCACGGAGATCAGAACCACCGGGTTATAATCTCGTCTTTATTGGTCAATACCTATATTTGTGGGTACAAGAAATCTACACACCCATGTCTACATGATACTGCATGTAGTGGACAAAACCCCTTTGCCTCTTCTCTAGCTGTAGCACTTCACTTCATCTTAACATCTTTTCACAGTAGATCTTTTCACTGTTCGTCTAACTCTAAACCCTAAACCGTAAGTAATTCTTGCGTGGACTCGATCCAACGTAAATAAGCGTAAATCTAAATAAACGTAAATCTAACTAAAAATAAAGTTAAATCTAATTTAACGTAAGTCTAATGACTAGAGGTTGTCTAGATGGTCATTGTGTCGGGGATGTAGTGACTCTTGCCGCCCTAAAGATCCACCTTCTTCCCTATCTTCTGAAGACATTTCACCAGTACTTTTGGATCGACGGAGCCCACCATGAGTGAAGGCAGCAATACCCTATATTCCATTGAGGGCTTTCTTCACCCGCTTCATGCAGGCATCACAGTCTATGGAGACCTAAATCTAATCTAATATAACGTAAATCTAAATCTAGCTTAAATAAACGTAAATCTAGTTAAAAATAAACCTAAATCTAATTTAATGTAAGTCTACATATAACCTAATCTTTAACGTCTTTTAAGATAGTTTCCTACGACGTTATAACTCTCTTCTTCTTGTGTGTGTGCGCGTGTGTGGATGTGTGTGCCAATAAAAAGAGATAAATGGTATAACCTTTCTATCACCCATGCCAAGTATGATAGATTGATTATGCCATTTCCCTCTTGAATAATAGGTCTTGAGTTCAACTCCTCGTCGGCTAGATCTTTAGGTCTTTTAATTTTAATTAGTTTCCTACGACGTTAAATTAGTTTCTCTCTCTTTCTCTCTCAATGTGTGTGCGTTTTTTTGGATCGTATGCTCTCTTTCTCTCTCTTTTCCTCTCTCAATGTGTGCGTTTTTTGTTTATGCATGTTCTCTCTCTCTTTTCCTCTCTCAATGCGTGCGTTTTTTGTTTATGCATGCTCTCTCTCTCTTTTTCTCTCTCAATGTGTGTGTGCATTCTTTGTTTATGTATGTGTGTGTGCGTTTTTGTTTTTGTTTGTACTCTCTCTCTCTCTCTCTCTCTCTCTCTCTCTCTCTCTCTCTCTCTCTCTCAAAAACACTATGTGTGTGTGTATGTGTGTGTGTGAGAGAGAGAGAGAGAGGGAGAGAGAAAGAGGGGAAGGGAACATGAGAATGAGGAGAGGGAAGGAGCATACCTGTCTCTCCTTCCTCTCCTCGTGTGTGTGTGTGTGTGTGTGTGTGTGTGTGTGTGTGTGTGTGTGTGTGTGTGTGTGTGTGTGTGTGTGGAGAAGAAAAAGAGAGAGAGAGAGAGAGAGAGAGAGAGAGAGAGTGAGGGAGAGCGTTACCTGCTCCTTGGTTGAGGGCGCCGAAAAACTCAGATCTGAGATCTGAGTTTTTGGGCGTGCTCGGTTATTTTTTTACCCCAGCCGGCGTCGCTATGAGCGTCGCTATAAGCGTCGCTATAAGCGTCGCTATGAGCGTCGCAAATTCCTTTGTAAATTTGCGACGCTCATAGCGACGCTTATAGTGACGCTCATAGCGACGTCGGGAAAAAAAAATTTGAGCGTCGTTGTGTGAGCGTCGCTAATATGAAGAGCCTCTTGTAGTGACTTATCATTACTCTTCTTGCTAGCATACATAATAGCATAGTAATGGAGATGGAGAAGATGGCAAGCTTAAGCATTGAAGCATGGCTCTTGGTTGGATTTGCATTCCATATCCAAGAGTGTTAATGTAGGCTCTCACTTCTCACAAGCTTGGAGAAGGAGGTGGTGTTCCTCAACTTTCACCAAGTGAGAATCCCTTCCAAATGAGTGTGTATGTGGAGTATATCCCCCTAGCACCCACCTTGCTTTCTTGGGACAAGTCGCAACCTTTCCACATGCTGCAAGCTCATTGGACCCTTCTCCCCCTAGCCAATCACATGTAGCATGCATTCAAGTACATGGGTAGTCTTTTGACAAGTGTCCTCCTTACCCCTTAGAGAGAGAGATAGAGAGAGAGCTTGAAAATATCTAGATATTTGGTGGATGGAACTAGAATCTCATTGGACCCCTCTTTAGCCCAACCAATGGCATTCAAGCACACCATGTGGTTAAGCTTAGTGAGAGTCTGACACTGTGTCCCATGTGCCCTTTTAAAAAAGGGGTGCCCCTTGGGTGAGTGGAAGGTTAGGTCAAAGATTCCCCTAACTTTGGGACTTTTATGTGTAGGAAGCTTCTCAAGCAACTTCCTCATTAAGTGTGTAGGGTCTCTTTTTGACTCAAGCATATTACCCCCCATGCATAGGAAGCTTCTCAAGCAACTTCCTCATTAAGTGTGTAGGGTCTCTTTTTGACTCAAGCATCTTACCGCCCATGCATAAGAAGCTTCTCAAGCAACTTCCTCATGAGTCATTAAGTATGACAAGTACCTCAAGTACCTTAGTCATCCAGCATGACAAGCACCTTAGGTGGAGTTCCCACCTCAAGCTCAGCCCTAGCTTGCCTAAGGTCAAAGGCAAGTTTAGGTCGGGTTTCCACCTCAAGTACAGCCCTAGCTTGCTTAAGGTCACACACAAGTTTAGGTCGTGTTTCCACCTCAAGCTCAGTCCTAGCTTGCTTAAGGTCAAATGACTATTAAAACTACCATTGGAGGTCTTTAATGAAGCTAACCCTAAGGTATTTTAAGCTCCATTAGTTAACCTTTCTCTTTGACATACCATCTCTCATTTGGGCCCCTTTACCATTGGCCCCGTATTGAGATAGATCCGTAAGCACATGTCTATATTATAACCCTTGTTCCCGTTTATTATCCCACATTAAATGATCCGTTTAATATGAGAAAATCATTTGGGTTGGTTAGATATTTGATATTTAATGACATTACCTCTCGCTTGAAATCATAGTTGTCCTCGACTATGAGGTAAAAGAGATAAGGTCATAGTCATTAGTCAATTTTTTTTAGCGGTTAGAGGATCCTTTTTTACCCTACGACATCATTCCAAGATGGATGACTAATCCATTTGGTGCTTGGGAGATATAGCTGCCAAAATCATTTATGCTCTTTAGTCCATTTCATCTTCCCAAGCAGAGTGACAAATTCTACATGGTGTTTGAGAGACGTCGTCATCCCAAACATGATTTTTAGTATGCATATTACTTAAATTTGTGCACAATAAATAGAGAACTAGTCTTATAATACAAAAACATTTTTCATTTAAAATGCATTTTCATTTGCTTACTCGATTGTAGCATTACTAGCATTGACAAGGTTCATATTATCCTTAAGCTAGGTTCCTTGCATCCATCTAGCATCTTTAGAAGAACAATCGTTAAACTTAATAAGATATGGTCATATAATCTTACCGTTTCTTAATACCTTGTCTTCATGTCATAGGATGGACTCAGATTGAAGTATTTCTTCTTGATCATTGATTTTTGGAGGGTCTGCAACTATTGCTTCTTTTGATGGCGCTCCTTTGTAAGGCTTATGTATGTTCTCATGGAAAAAATTGTACATGAGCCAATGGTTGGGCAACTTCAATTGATAAGCCATCTCATTGACTGGCTTAAGAATTTTAAGGACCATAGTATTTAGCATCATACTCTTGGTGGTCCATAGGACTCTTGCTCGTAGTATGCCTTAGATGAGCCTTGAGAAACTTTAGCAAGACCCAATCATTTTCCTTAAAGGCTAAGGCTCTTCTGTGCTTATTAGCAGCAGCCCTTTTTGCCTTTCCTGTGAGATGGATATAACCCCTTTAATATTTGGAAAAGATTCTTGTAGGTCTCGCCTATATTCATCAGCAGCGAAGATCTTCTCATGTACTTTAAGTAGTAAGGGACTTTTGGATCTTCCTTCTTTAACCTCGAAAGATGCTTTCCCCATAGAAGTATGTACAATGTCATTGTACGCATACTCCATAAGAGGTAGGTACTTCTCTCATTGAGAACGTTGATTCACTTCCATGACATAGACTTTTAGTAGATCAAGAGTCGTTAGATTAGTTATTTCACTTTGGTCATTCGTTTGTGGATGCTAGACCGAAAGAGAAATTTAATCTACTTTCTAGATCTCAAAGAGACCCTTGTAGAAATTAATGGTCATTCTAGGATCTTTGTCCGACACTATCGATGTTGGAAAGCCATGATACTTGAAAATTTGAGATCTAAAGAGGGTTGCCTTTGATGTGCCTTAATAGTCTTTTTGACAGGCATAGAGTGTGGCTGCTTGTTAAGCCTGTCGACTGAAATAATCCAACTTGCTTCCCTCGATCAATTTCAACTTTTGGTATACCACGCATTTTGAAACATACTCTTGTATGTTTACTTTTCATGGTAGACCAGCAAAAATACATTTCTACTTCTCAAAGAGTAGTCTACTATGGAATGCCTTTTTGCCCCGCATAAGGAGAACTATGGGATTCATACATGACTTTCTTATTGTATGGGTGAGTAACACATAGCCTATTGTCGTTTGGAAGATAACCATCCTTCAAGGTGAATGGTTCTTTTTTCTTCCCTAATGCAACGGCTGTAATTACATACTTAAAGTCTTGGTCAATAGCATATTCATCTATCATAAAAGATAGATCATTGTGAGTTGCTATAGACATCTCATTTACCCTTAGTCGTTGTGAAAGTGCATCGACCACTTGATTGTGTTTGTTAGCAATGTGAGCAATATGAAATTTAAATTTCAAAACAAAATTTGCCCACCTCATTTGTTTGTCCAAGAGCTTGATTTGTGTCATGAAGTTCTTGAGGCTTTGTGATCCATTTGTAGGATGCATGGAGTTCCCAAGATATATTGTTTCCACGTGTTTAGGGCATATAAAATAGCTAGTAGCTCTTTTTCGTATTTGCCAATAATCACTTATCGAAGTTGAGTCTTTGACTCTCATATGCTATGGCATGCCCTTCTTGAAGCAAAATAGCTCCAAGCCAATCACCACAACCATCACCTTGGACCTCAAATGTCTTTGAGAGATCTAATAGTGTGAGCACACATTGAGAGATAAGCTTCTCAAAAGCGTCTTGCACGTTTGCAGTCTATGAATACTTAACGTTCTTTTTTTGTTAAGTCATGTAATGGGCCTGCTATTAGCAAGAATTTTTTCTATGAAGCATCTATAGTATGCACACATACCTATGAAGCTTCGTACCTCCTGTAGATTCCTTGGATTAGGCCATCCTTTTATTATCTCTAACTTTGTTGGATCTATACGGGTGCCATCTTTAGAGATAATGTGATGTAAGTTTGAATCTCTTGTAGGAAAAATTCACTTTTCTTTTGATTATTGAAAATCTTATTCTCTCTCACAACTTGAAAGATTACCTGGAGATGTCACTTGTACTCCTCAAGAGAATTTGAATGGCCTGAAGATTTTTGTCCATCATGAGTTTGAATGCTCTGTAGCATTTGTCAGGCTAAAACTTTGTAAATTATCAAATAGATCTTCTACACGCGGCACGGAAAATATATTTTTCATAGTAATCTTATTTAGTGCTCTATAGTCGACACACATGTGATATGTGTCGTCTTTCTTTTGCACGAAAAGCAATGGGGAACAAAATGGAGAGGAGCTAGACCTCACCATCCCTTTTTCCACCAATTCATGCACTTGCCTCATGATCTCCTCTTGTTGATCTTGTGAAACTCGATAACAAGGCTTGTTAGGCAGTGAGCTTCCTGGTAGGAGCTCAATTGCATGGTCATCATCCCTCATTTTAGAGGTACCTCACTAGGGATGTCATCAATGAAAACATCTTGGGATCCATTTAGGAAATTAGACAACTCCAATTCCTCTTGATTCCCTTTATTGCAGGGATATGGTGTTTCCCAACTCATTACATCTATATACGTGCTCTCTTCCCTGTAGGTGAAGTAGATTCTCTTTTTAGGGAGCTTCATGTTGGAAGCCATGCGGTTAAACCATGGTGCCCCAATGGTAACATTCTCATGTTTGAGAGGGCAGATGAATAAATCCTTTTTGTCCACATAGCTTTGGACATGAAGCCTTAATTTTCCAATCAAGGAAGTAACAGATACGTCTTTTCCCTTGATAGCTCCATTG
Organism: Adiantum capillus-veneris; assembly: GCF_014529385.1. Taxonomy (NCBI): domain Eukaryota; kingdom Viridiplantae; phylum Streptophyta; class Polypodiopsida; order Polypodiales; family Pteridaceae; genus Adiantum; species Adiantum capillus-veneris. The sequence continues at coordinate 135,757,185 of NC_140944.1, read as the reverse complement.
GCTTTCAATGCATCTCCATCTCCTGGTCTTGTATGTCTAGCTTAGTGGTCAATTCCATGGATATGAAGTTGTGAGTTGAACTAGGGTCAAACAAAATAAAGGCATCATGCTCTTCTATCTTTTCCCAAGCATAGGATTGGAGAAATCTTTGGCAATGAGCATCCTCTTTTGGAGCTTCAAACATAGAGGCTCTAGGAGTCTCATTGCGGGCAATTCTCTTGGGGCAAGGATGATAACCATGGCCTTGCTTCCCACACTTAAAACATTTGTGGTCCTTACAAAAAGCTTCTAGCTCTTTAGGAGAGAGTTTATATTTACCTTTGTAAACTCCCTTCTCCTTGGACCGATTGTTGTTGTTGTTGGAATAGCCTTGGTAAGAATGTTGGGCATTGGTTTTCCTCTTGGTATCACTTTTGTCTTTATTTTCCACGGGCTTGACATTCTGTCTAGCCCCTTGTTGGAAATTGATGTGCAAAGCAACCATGATGTGGTGGATTACCTTGGTGATAGAACCAGGCCGTTGAGAGTTGACATACTCGGCCATCTCTTTGGGTAATGCCGCAAAGAATCGTTTCTTTTGCACGGCAAAGTCTATATTTTGAAAGATAGTAGTCTTGAGATGTAAATCCCATAACTTGTCCACATATTTATGGATAGACTCATGAGCGAGAAGCTTTAAACTTCACCATTTGGTAAGCACTTTGTCTTTGCATCACTTGCAAGGAATTGCTTCATTATGGAAACTCATAGAGTTTTCCATGTCTTTGGGGCTTCGTCGTTGCCACGACGGCTAGCCCACCATTGACGAGCCGATTTTTGGAAGTGCATAGCTACATGGCGTAGCTTGGAGGACTCCGTGAAGCCCTCGTCTCCAAAGGCCGCATCAAAATGTTGGATGAAGGCCAATACTTTGTCGGTAGCAGCAAAGGTGCCATCATAGGTGAGAAAAGAGATACTCTTTCCTCCCTCTTTGAACTTCTTGAGCTTTTGTGACCTTCGCCATGCAAGTTAAGATTTGCGATGTCCTCCCCTCTTGTATTCTCTAGGAGAATAGCCAGAGCTTTCACCGAAAGAGGAGGAAGGTGAAGACGAAGGAGAAGAGGGTGACCTCTTTCTTGTCTTTTTCTTCCTTTGTTTCCTCTCTTTCCTTTTGAAGTGACTGACGAGGAGAAGGACTATGGGTTAATTGTTTCCTCTTGGGAGCAGTTGGTGATCTTTTAATCCGCCATATTCATGGAGCCACATCTTTCGAGGAACTTAGGGATTCATTACTTTCTTGTTCTTTGGATTCCTCCTCTCGTATGGGAGAGAGTCTTCTTTTGGGGGTCTCGTCAAGACGCCTCCTAAGCTCTCTCTCCTCTTGGAGAGGAAAGGAAATCCCATAAGCACAAAGTTGTTGAGTAACTTAGGATTGCAAAGTGGGGTTGCCCATAACTTGTTGCAACCTAGTGACAAGATAATTAACAAACATGGGAGCATCATCATTAGCACCTTCATGTGCAAAATCAAAGTTATCAATTTTCATTCTACTCTCTTGCTTATTGTCAGCCATGTTAATTGAACTTATGTGTTTACTTAGTGTATGCTTTGGCAATTCAAAACCATAGTTGTTACTCCTCTTAGCCTTTGAAAATAGGCACTTAAGTATCTACACCCACGACTCGAATTAGTTAATTATAGAGAGTAGTGGAGTGAGTCTAACATAGCCAAGTTGCCGAGGGATAGCTCCTTTTGGACTTATTATGGCTCAATAATGGTAAAGACGTAGGCAAATCTAAATAGACTCCATTATTAAGACCAAAGATCCCAAGGTGTGCACCATCTCCCACATAGTGGGCTCAACAAAACCGATAATAGATCCCATACCCACTTACCCTAATATAATTAACAAAAAAAACATTAATAGGCTACTTAAGGACCTCTCTTCTTAAGCAAGAAAAGAGAAACCAAATGCTCTGATACCAATGTAATGGAAATAGCCTGTGAACTTTGAGAGTAGCAGAATTAGGAAATTAGGTGAAGCACTTTTGAGAGATTACTTTGTGAGCATAGCGGATGAACTTAATTGATGGTAGCAACATAAACATGGTACTTAGTTAGCTTGGCATGAACAATACTTTTGCAAGAGAGAGAGAGTTTAGAGAACATGACAATAGGTAAGGACCGGATTCATATGGAGCCGGTCCCCCCTCCAATAGGCATTTGTATTATAGTTTCTCCCATCAAGAGAGACTTGGTACAATACAATCTTTGTGTTCCTTGTGACCTACGTGATGCAATGAAGATGGAAAGCTTCATGCATCACAAGCATAACATAAACTTGTAGAAAGAATTAACTATCCCAAGCCTCAGTCCCAAGGCCTCAAACACCTTCAAAGGTGGAGACTAGAGCTAGCGGGGAATGAGGGTAGGGAAGAGGAAGAAGAAACATTCATAGGAGAAATAAATAGTTCCTCACTTATCATTACTCTTCTTGCTAGCATACATAATAGCATAGTAACAGCGATGGAGAAGATGGCAAGCTTAAGCATTGAAGCATGGCTCTTGGTTGGATTTGCATTCCATAGCCAAGAGTGTTGATGTAGGCTCTCACTTCTCACAATCTTGGAGAAGGAGGTGGTGTTCCTCAACTTTCACCAAGTTAGAATCCCTTCCAAATGAGTGTGTGCATGGAGTATATCCCCCTAGCACCCCCCTTGCTTGCTTGGGGCAATTTGCAACCTTGCCACATGCTGCAAGCTCATTGGACCCTTCTCCCCCTAGCCAATCGCATGCAGCATACAGTCAAGTACATTGGTAGTCTTTTGACAAGTGGCCTTCTTACCCCTTAGAGACACACAAAGAGAGAGAGAGAGAGAGAGAGAGAGAGAGAGAGAGAGAGAGAGCTTGAAAATATCCAGATATTTGTTGGATGGAACTAGAAGCTCATTGGAACCCTCTTTAGCCCAACCAATAGCATTCAAGCACCATGTGGTTAAGCTTAGTGAGAGTCTGACATGTGTCCCATGTGCCCTTTTAGAAAAGGGGTGCCCCTTGGGTGAGTGGAAGGTTAGGTCAAAGATTCCCCTAACTTTGGGACCTTTATGCATAGGAAGCTTCTCAAGCAACTTCCTCATTAAGTGTGTAGGGTCTCTTTTTGACTCAAGCATCTTACCCCCCATGCATAGGAAGCTTCTCAAGCAACTTCCTCATTAAGTGTATAGGGACTCTTTTTTACTCAAGCATCTTACCCCCCATGCATAGGAAGCTTCTCAATCAACTTCTTGATGATTCATTAAGTATGACAAGTACCTCAAGTACCTTAGTCATCAAGCATGATAAGCACCTTTGGTGGAGTTCCCACCTCAAGCTCAGCCCTAGCTTGCCTAAGGTCAAAGGCAAGTTCAGGTCAGGTTCCCACCTCAAGTATAGCCCTAGCTTGCTTAAGGTCAAAGACAAGTTTAGGTCGGGTTCCCACCTCAAGTTCTTCCCTAGCTTTCTCAAGGTCAAAGGACTTTTAACACTAACCATTGGAGGTCTTTAATGAAGCTAACCCTAAGGTCTTTAAGCTCCATTAGTTAACCTTGCCCTTTGACATACCATCTCTCATTTGGACCCTTTACCATTGGCCCCATGTTGAGATAGATTTATAAGCACATGTCTATATTCTAATTCTTGTTCCCATTTATTATCCCACATAAAATGATCACTTTAATATGAGAAAATCATTTGGGTTGGTTAGATATTAGATATTTAATGACACCCAATATTAGTTTAATTACTCTTTCTTGCAGACTTCTAGACACTACATATAAATGAGATAGATGGACAAATTGGTCGTGCATTGACCATATAATTCTGTATGTTACTCAATTAATGTACATTTATGGGTAAGATAGAATATCCTGGTTATAGTTGCATATGTCAACATAGGTTTATGGACTCCTAGTAAGGCTTTACAATCATCGTTGTGTGAGTCCTTGTTTAGCAATGCTTGAGGCTCCAAGTGTGCTTCATTGCCATAGGGAGACCTAGTGAAGTAGACATAGAAGACCTAGGCCTAAAAATCTTGGAAAACTTATAGGTGGGAAATTTAGAGGTCAATCATTCAACTGTAATCTCCTCCTCATCTTCTTCCTCTCAATTGCATTGCAACTTGTTGCAGTAGATTGTGATGCGAAGACAAAAGACTTGCACTATATCGTGCCTTCAATTAACGTTTGATCGATACAAAATGTGCTCGCTCTACAAACAACATTTTCAACTACCATAAATAACTTGCTATTACAATGGAAGCCATGCCATTTTTTTCAAAGGTTGCATTAATGTCATGCTAGTCCTCCTCCACGCACGCCTTTCATGAGCTCTCTCGTATTATGAAAAAATCTCAGCATGTTTAGACAAATATAGGAGACTAAGAGGAGATCCATTCTCTCTCAACTCCGGTTATAGGTGGGACGGTTTCATGTAACATTCAAGTTCATAATCACCCCAAAAGGTAGTGGATGATTGAAGCACCCATAGAAATGCGAGTCATAGCAATTATGTCCTTGTGCTCACTACGAGCTTCTATCCTTGTCCTTCAACTATGTCTTTGGGACCTACATCCTCCATACTAGAAACCTCATCATTTTAGCTCCATGACTTGTGGTATTTTCATTTCTTATTAAGATCTTCATTTTAATGTACAATGCACTTGCTAGTTGTTGTTGCCCTAGCTTCATCAGCACCTCAAGACAATCTAGTTTTCCGTGTGATGTTCTTTTTTTAAGCCCATAGTTCATAGAATAATTAAAGCCCATGTTCCTCAATTGGTTATTCAGACTATTGAGGAGATATTAGGTACTAATTTTATAGAGATTTTAAGCATTTGAGGCAGCAGTGTATACCATCGAATGAATCAAGGTACGATCTTGTTATTGTCGCAGATTGTTCTAGATTGAGAGACTGCAGATCTAAAAAATAAAGTTGATATCCATTATCTCCGTGCACATCCAACTTCTCTTTGTTGGCATCTCCTCCTGCATGGCATGCCACCTGTCGCTACTCACGCCCTCTCCTCCTACTCGTCTTCTACAACCATCTGGTGGTGCTTCCTACTTGTCTATCTTTGAACAACAAGGCAAGATCCAATGGTAGAAAAAAACCAAGGTGGAAATTTACACAAGTTAAATTACCGACAAAGGCTTCAATTTTTTACTTAAAAACCAAGAGAAATCCAATTGGAGGTTTAAGGTCTCGATATATTCTCACTATTGTGGTAATAAACGTGATTGGGGCCCACTAAAATGAAAGGAGTACCTACCTCTTTCTCACTCTCGCTCTACCCTATCACCAAAAATTAATCAAGCGGTATGGGCGAGAACCCAGCTCAACGCGATAGCAGATAGGACATTCTTGCTAAACTGAGATAGCCATGGCACCGCGCGCAAGCTCTGCATAGCTCTAGTTCTTTGATTGTTAGCAAGCCATGGCGCGCACTATCCCTAGCTGGAGTTTCTTGACCTCGACGTACGATGCTATCAACGAATTGATTAATCCTGGTGATTCACATTATATGCAGCAAGGCGCAGCTATTGCTGCTCGTCGACATGCAGCAGCTATTCTTTCTCTGCTCTTGGTGCTGCTCTTCCTCTGTAGATGCGTGCTACTACAAACGTTTGACTTAAGAGCTTCGGCCTCTAATACAGACGGCTCTTCGAATTTGCGGTGCTCAATCTTCCTCTTATACATACGGCAATCGGCCCAAGTAAGCTTTGATAGTTAAATTAAACCTTTCATTTGTAGTAGCTTTTATTTAAAGCTTTAATTTTCAATAGCTTTTAATTAAAGCTTTAATTTGCAGTAGCTTTTAATTAAAGCCTTTTCAGCTCTCATTGCAACATTCAGCTTTTTTGAACATTCAACACATTGAAAACTTGGTGATATTTTTTATTGACCAGATCTTTAAAAGATTTACTGAAATCTATTTTATGATATGCATTGAGAGAGAGAGAGAGAGAGAGAGAGAGAGAGAGAAAATAGGCTTGCCAAAACCTTTTTCCTAACCATAGAAAATAAGGACCACTCCTGTTTTTAGGTTAAATTTGAAGCCTTTGTCGGCAACTACGCTAAAACTTCTTATATTTGTTGAATAATTAGGGTAGAGAGAGAGAGAGAGAGAGAGAGAGAGAGAGAGAGAGAGAGATTTTATGATAATTACCACTTCAAAATTATTAGGTCTTTGTAATCACATTGTTGTTATGGCAAAAGATCAAGAATTCCTTTGGAATGTTATGAAAGCAAGAGCTTATAAGGTTCGCTTCAACCTCGTGAAAAACATTGTTGATGGCTTGAAGTAAAACGGAGTCAACATCGATCATTGGCCAGAGACCTTCTACTTTTTATATGGCAAAGATGGGCCTCCCACATGTGTAGTAACCATCTTTATAGACAATGCTAAAGGGTGGCTACATATTCCCTCAAGACACAAGTATGCTTGTAAATCCCAACATTGAGCTTGGTGACACTGTGCTCTATATCTGTCTCAGGTATGTGTTGCTCCTTTGCTAATTATTAGTGCATGTGCAAGGCAGACAGGCACAAGGGGCTCATTGGGGCTTGTGTTTTCTTTTCCAGATGTCATGAGGGATCTTCCAGAGGCTCTAGCTATGCAAATTTCCATACTTGACCCTCTAGTGACAGTGCCTTTTTAACAAGCAAGGAACCCTTTCAAGTTTTTTTTATGATTTTAACATGCTGACCTGCAATTACATATTATACCCCTATGTTGAAGGGTAATTCTTAACTCCTTACATGTTATTTTTAACATTTTGTGGTATTCTTAGCTAATTGTTTTTTATTTTGTAGAGGACATTGGAGTCTTATTATCTTCAATCTTTTGGAGAAAGATATTATATTTATGAATTCATTGTCAAGTATCCATGGAAAAAGTAAACTGTAAGTATGAAGCATAATCTATGCTTGATGATGGCCCATTGTTTTCTATTAGTAGCTTTTTGATTCGATGTCTTCTTGCAGTGCTGCCAAACTTATTGTTGGTCACCTGAGCACCACAAATAAGGATTACAATATAGGAGCTTTCAAGTACTACGATCAAAAAGTGCCTTTACAGACATACTCAACATCTTGTGGATGGAGGGTGCTTGCAAATGCATGGAGATATCTTGAGTCAAGGTTCCGGATGACTACACTCACTGTAAGTGTGGCTCATGTATTTATTTTGATGTTTTATGTATGTATGTACTCATGTCCTTTAGTTCCTTTCTCTATTTTTTTCAGTTGCATGACTATCCAGAGTCTTGGGTCACGTGGGTGAGAGACAAGGCTGTTTCTATGGTTTTGGAAAGATCAATAAATCCAAATGATCCAGAATCTCCTTTGCCACCAAAGAAAGGTAGAGCCACCAAAGGTTTGGATGCAAAGAAAATGGATCAAAAGAAGAAAAGTCCTGCAAAGAAGATCCATACAAAGAAAAAGGATCACAAGACGAGTCCTGCCAAGGGGAAGAGTGCCACAAAGAAGAAGATCCCTGCCAAGGGGAAGAGTCCTACCAAAAAGAAGATCCCTGCCAAGGGGAAGAGTCCCAACAAGAAGATTGCCAAGGGGAAGAGTCCCACTAAGAGCCTTGCAAAAAAAAAGAGCAGATACAAAGGGCCATCCATTTCACTCACCATTGAAATTCAAGGTTCAAAAGCATCGTACACTTAAGAACAGTGAGGGGGAGGCACCTAGCTCACCTTTCAAGCTACCATTCATGTTGCCAAAGAAAGTTGCCAAATCACCCAAGCCAACCAGTCCTCAGGAGCCCAAAGCACCAACCCCTGCCAAGTCACCCGTGCCAAGCCCTAAGGGGCCCAAAGCACCGACCCCTGCCAAGTCACCACCACCACCCACTCCTAAACTTTCGCCCCCTTCTGAACACAAAAGGAAAAGGGTCTCTGAGGATGCAAAATCCTCTCAGGCAAAAAGAAAAGTGGAATTTCATGATTGAATAGTCCACAAAAGCTATGTACACTTTTGTTCATTTTGTCCATATGAGCATATATATATACCCTTTGGTGATTCATAATTTTGTACTTCAAATACTTAATATCAACTGTCGATTCTTAAATGTGTATCATGATGTCATGTAAGTTTAAAACAACATAAGTAATGTTCACAATAAGGTAGAGAAAAGATACATATATTTGCAAAATGATTACAATATTGAACTTGTTTTTTCAAGTCCTTGAAAGTGGCTCAAATACAACTCTTTTTGGGGGAAGGCATGTGATGCAAGAGGTTGAATTCTCCATCCTTGTGCTCACCACAATTTCATCCACTTTGAATCTATACTCGGGAGATGTTTCATCAAGAAACTCAAGAGATTCTCTAACATCATTTAGTCTCCAATTTGTTGTTACTATCAGACTTCTATACTCGGTGTGTGGATGGACTGGGACCTTTAGTTCAAAATCTGGATAATTTTCCTCAAAGTCGAGAGGAACCCAGCTACCTAATTTGCTTCTCCATCTCCTATAGTCGTAGCCCAGAACTAATGATTGACGACATAGTTGATATGAGATAGACATAGAATTTGGGCTTACTCTACAACTAATATTGTCACCAAAATGGAAAGTTTCTTTGGTGCTCCATCCGTCTCCAAGAACATTATCCAGTTCAGTCATAGAAAGTCTTCTATTAAGCCACATCGTCTTTGTCCTCTGCAAATCCATTGTTTTGAAACATGCCACAAATACATGTATAGGCAAGAACCATTGAACTTTAATCCTTCTTGATATCCTGCCCGGAGACATAGCTTTAAGGATGTCTTCTTTGATCTTGGATTTGAAGCTTGATATAGTACATGCATCAGGAGCTTCCCAGTCAAGTGAACTTATGGTGGGAACGGGTAACTGATGTAGTTCTCCATATGCACCTTCTCGTGATGGAACTTTGTATTCTGCAAAATAGACAAACAAATCCATTTTTTTGTAAAAGGAAGGTGGCTTGTCAGCATACATAGCATCTGCAATCCCTTTATGTATTGCTTTGAACGTCCCACTTAGACTCTCCACAGGCTGCCATTCCGCAGCTGTTGAAGGAAATATATCTGGAATGGATTCAAAAATGAGAAAAACAATGGGATAATGAAAAAAAATCACTGTATCAAATAGTTTTTTTGTACTTACAGCAAGAATGCAGTGTGGGATGTTCTTCCCAGTCTAACACCATATCCTTGGCCATGTACACATGTTGAACCTTAGCTAGCCAGCCATTGTCGGTCACTTTGAAAGCAAGAACATGACCTTTCCAATGGTTTTTTACTTTATCGCATTTAGTTCTCTTCACTCTATGTACACCTTTGCATGAAGGAAGCATTGTTACCCAGTCATTCACACGAAAAGATATGGGCATCCAAAGACCATCCTCTCTAACGTTATGAAAGTCACAAGAAGTTATGTTATGTGAAGGGCGACGTGCAAAAGACACCATGGAAACTCAGAGATTAGAGAAGAAGAAAGAAAGTATAGACGGAAAGACTTAAAACCTCTCACAAACTAGAGAGTGAGAAAGGTATACGTTTGAAAAAAGTAGGTGATTTGTCATTAATGCTCTTGTTTTGAGAGCCTTCTGACATAGATTTCGTATCTTTTGACAACGCTTTTGTGAAATATAAAATAGAATAAAATACGAGACTTCATTACTTTGAGCCGCAAATTTAATGAGCTCTCTCGCCGAAAGCACCCAAATATAGCAGTTTCAACCTTATGATCAAGACATTTAGCGGTTCTCTGTCAAAATAGGACCACCAAAACCCACAATAGAGGAGACAAGAGTATCATACTTTTGTATACGTGTCAAATAACTATTGGACTATTCCTTAATCCTTACATTAACAAACAGCCCTTTTTGAGTCGTTTTTGGCCCTAATGTGTCTGCACCATCACTTTCTTTAGAAGAGGAAGAGGATGAAGAAGATGGAGAAACAGGTGACCTCTTTCTTGCCTTTTTCTTATCTTGTTTTCTTTCTTCTCTCTTTGAATTATGGTGTAGAGAAGCATGTGATGGCCTTCTCCGTTTAGGGGGTGTTGGAGAGCATTTTGCCCGCCGTCTTTGCGGAGCCGCAGGAGACTAACTTCTTTCTCGTTCTTTCAGTGGGGGCTCTACCATTGAAATTTGGATTCTCCTTTCGGAGGGTGATGCATCATCAAGTAGTAAATTGTTGAGCATGCTTTGTACGGATCCTCCTCTTCTTTCCTTATTGGAGAGAGTCCTCTTTTGGAAGTCTCACTAGGAGGCTTCATAAGTACTCTCTCTTCTTGGTGGGGAGTTTGGAGAATATCATGGGTGCATAATTGTTGTAGCGCTTCACCTTGGAGGAATGGGTTTCCCATGGCTTGTTGAAGCTTAGAAACAAGATAGTTTACAAGCATAGGGGCATCATTAGTTGCTCTTTCATTAGCAAAATCAAAGCTATCAACATTCATTTCAATCTATTTTCCCTTGTTAGCCATACTAGCAAATTTTAGGTGCAAATTTTTACTTGCAATTTGACACTTCAAGCCCTAGTTGCTACTCCTCTGTACCTTCAAAGATAAGCACTCGAGCATATATACCCATGGCTCAAATATTATTAACTGCAAGGAGTAGAAGAGAAGGTTCATTAAAGCCAAAACAGCACCGTTCCTTTCAAGGTTCTAATAGCTCAATAATGGTTAAGCCATAGGCAAGCCCCATAGGACTCCAATATTAAGACCATAGCTCTCAATGGTGTCCCCATTAACTGCATAAAGCAGGCGTGCTTCAAGGATGAAAAATCCCTATTCTACTTACTCTTTTGCAATTAATAACACCAACCATTTGTAGCAAGCTTGATAACCTCTCTTCTTGATCAAGAAAAGAGAAACCAATAGCTCTGATACCAATGTAATATTTAATGCACTAGTAACTTGTGTGTAGCGGAAATATTGAAAACATAGTGAGCATTTCATTAAGAATAAGTTCCTAATGAGCATAAAGAGAGTACTTAATTTGAGAAAGCAACAAAGCAATTTACACCTAGCTAATTTGGCATTGACAATACTTGAAAAGAGAAAGAAATAGAACAATTGACAATAGTTGAGGACCGGATTTAGATGGAGCCCGGTCCCCCCTCCATAAAGGCTTTATATTATAGCTTCTCCCATCAAAGGATCCTTTTGTACAATACAATCTTTGTGTTCCTTGACAAAACTCGTTGGTGCAATGAATATGGAAGCTTCATGCACCAAATTATGCTTGAAAAACAAACCTAGTGTCCCTAACCTCAGTCCCAAGACCTCACACACCTTCAAACATGGTGAGAGCTAGCAGGGAATGAGGATAGATGGAGAGGAAGAAGAGGTATATTACGAGAAAGAAGTATTCTCCTCACATAATCACTCTAATAACATAGCTTATCTTAGTAATAAGCAGGGTAGAGGAGATAAGCATGCCATTGAAGCTTGGCTCTTGGTTGGATTTGCATTCCTTAGTCAAGAGTTGTTGGTGTAGGCCTCTACTTCTCAATGTTTGGAGAAGGAGATGAATTTCTTCTTGCACACATGAGTTTTGTGTGTGTGTGTGTGTGTGTGTGTGTGTGTGTGTGTGTGTGTGTGTGTGTGTGTGTGTGTGTGTGTGTGTGTGTGTGTGTGTGTGTGTGTGCGTGCGCATGTGTGAGTGTAGCAATGCCTTAGACTAAAAATGCAGCCCTCTCTCTCATCTTGGTTGACCCCTGTTGCTAAACGCTCATGATGGCCTCCCATTGGCTTTTGTAAAGCTTAGCCAATCACAAATTAGAAGCATAGTTGATATCCTTTTGACAAGTGTCCCCCTTTTCCCTTTTGTAAGAGCTTTAGGTAATTAAATAATTCAATTAAACTCTCATTGGACCTCTTAGTCTTCTAACCAATAGGAATCAGGCAAGCCATTGGGTTGTTGAATGCTCATTGGACCCCTTGGTAGGCTGTCCAATAGTCTTATAGGGAGCTTAATTTCTATTGGTTCTTTTATCAAGCATTTTTAAATTGATTAGACTAAATTTTCTCTAGCCTAATTCTCATTGGTCCACCTCTATGGCCATCCAATAGGATGTGAGGGGCAATTGGGAACAATTGGCCTAGGAGCCTGACATGTGTCGAGTATTCCCTTTTGTGTAAAGGGGGAGCCTTGGAGAGAGAGAGAGAGAGAGAGAGAGAGAGAGAGAGAGAGAGAGAGAGAGAGAGAGAGAGCGTGTGTGTGTCTGTGTGTGTGTGTGTGTTTCTCTCTCATCCCCTACTAAAAGGGCTCGCCCCCTCCTTCCTATGGATGTGGGAAGAATTTTTAGTCTTCCCATGACCATTCGATTTTCCCCTTGTATTGGCCATTGGATAAATAAGTTAATTTTTGAAACCTTAGCCTATGGAAGTCTTAATGGAGCTAAACCTTAGGTCTTTTAAGCCCCATTGAAGTACATTGCTCTTTTTTTCCCCCTTTGGATCCCTATTTTCCCTCCTTTGTATCCCTGACAAAGACCAGCCTGGCAACCTTACCAACATTCTAGCTTTTACTCCCCTGGTACTTCCCTATATTAAATGATCAGTTTAACATTAGAAAATCATTTGGGAGTATTAGATTAGTTTTTATGACAAAGTGTGTCATCTTCTTTCGTTAAAAAAAGAACAAAACTTCTATTCTTGCTTTGTTTTGTTTCTAGGTGATGATCCTAAATCTGTCTTGAGCTAAGAGTTCTTATCTGACATGTATTTTATTTCTTAGTCATGAGTCAAAGTCTATCTTGGAAGTGCTTGTGCTATTACCTTTGCAAACACTCATCAAATGGGTGTGCTTTTGTAACAAAGAGGACTTTCTATCATCACCGTCAACAAGATGCTCTAAGAAAAGTCCACCCATCAATAAGTAAAAGGAGAGGGTGCAACTAGAGTCAGACTACCCTTCCATGTTAGCTATGGTTACACCTCTACCTACACCTCCAACTATGTCAACTCTTCTTGAACCCCAAGTTTCTCCCTCTATTGGTCCAATTAATAGAGTGGAAAGGGTTAGTCAGTGTGAAAGACACACTATATGCACTTGCTCACTGTATTGTGGAGGAGGTTGACAAGTTCATGCTTTGATCTATTATCGTCATCAAGAACTCTTTAAAAAATATGATAGCTTGAAAAATAAGTTTGGCTTAGTTGCACATGGTCTATCAAGCGAGAACTTGGCTTATGATCCTGTGCAAGACTCAAGTGACCGTGAACACATGTCATTTGAGGCAATTAAGGATGATCAAATCCAAAATGAGGTTCCCATGGACACCAATGATGTTCTAGAAGATGATTTCTCTATATTGTGCATGGAGCTCATTGAGAGAGTAGTGGAACTACAATCTCTATGAGATGAACATCGATTATCAATAGGTGTACAAGGTAAAATGCTTCGCTTGTTGTTCGGCGATTTTGGGGGATCAAGGGTCAGTTGTCCAAGTGCCAAGCAAAGTTTAGCAAGACTGCTAATTCAGCTCCGATCTACATGGGAAGGAGACCTTGGTGGTATTCGAGTCCGTGCATGTTGGGACCAACTACAAACAATGCTGGAACAGCTTGGAATGATTGTTGCCCAACCTTATTGTGTCTGCCACCACAGGACATCAAGGGGCAAGGCATCCGCCACAACTCCTTCAACCAGGTTCGGAAGATAATTTCATTTGAGAAATATCAAAGTGCTTATGCTCTAGAGAACCTCACTCTAAAAAGCTAAAGCTATATTTTCTTCAATGTTGTGAAAAATGCTTTGTTTGTGAAAAGCCAAGAAAGTGTATGCTCTCTTTTGACTATATACCAATTGGATCTCAATTAAAGATTTTGACTAAATGCAATACATTTTGTCATGAGATGCTGAATGTATGGCGCCATAAGCAATAATGTCTTCTTGAAAGTGTAAACGATGCACAAAGAAGGATCTTTGATTTCTAGAATGCAACGAAGTTCCAAGAAGTAAAAGATTTTTGGGATCCAATGGTTTTATATGAGCTATGTGTGGTTTGCTCTAATTTAGTGTGCAAGAAGTCCTACACCACTTTTCAAGCTCTAAGCACCATGAAGCCTTGCAAAGAGGATGGAATGCAAATAAAGGAGCTTATTAATTCACCTATCTCGAATGCTTGGAAGATATTCAATGCAATAAGAAATTTCAAAGGGTTAGTTATACATCTATAATTATTTCACTCATCTTTAATACTAAGATGTGTGATGGTCTGGTCAAGGTGATCCCCACAATGTAGCATTGTTGCTTCATTGGGATGGTTTTTAGACGTCGCGAACAACTCAAAAAAGTTGTGGTGTTGTGGAGATTTTGTTGGTTAATGCACGTCTCAACTCCTCCATAGAGGTCTTTCCAATCTTGTTTATCCGACAAAGTTGTAAAAAGAGCATGAAGAGCTATGGTGATGTTTTTGCAACATGCTTAACTCCTCTAGTGGATGAGCTAGAGAAATTATATCTTCATGGAATGGATGTGATATATGAGTATCTAGTAGAAAAATCTTTTGACAATCCTAAAAATCATACAAAGTTGTGCACGATACGCACCATGGTGATGATGGTTACTGGAGACCACCCTGCATAGTGCAAGATAGGCATGTTTAAAAATGGGGGAAGCAACTTTTGCAGGCGTAACAAGGCACAAGCAACTCTTGTGAAAGATGGTAAAGACTAGATGGTTTATATGTTTATAATGAAAATTGTTATCAAAGTAGATTTCCACCATCATATAGAACATTTGGTGAGATGAAAGCTGCTTTGGAGGAAGCCAAGCGATGTTGTACACAAGTTGAAAAGGAAACAGCCTTGAAAAAAGTAGGTCTCGCAGGGGTCTCCATCCTTTGGAGACTTACTGACTTATCTGGTTTTGATGTATCCCTTGACTACATGTACGATATGATGCACACATTGTCATTAAATATATTTAAGAAGTATATTTCACATCTACTTCAGAAGGCCGATGCAAAAGAAGGAGATAGATGCAGCTATGAGAGATCTCACCAAGGTGATGCCTAGCTCAATTTGATATGGACGATGGCCAAATGCTCCAAGTGTCTACTGTGACTCTTTTAAGGCTGAGGAGAAGCATAAATTTATTCAGTGGTGTCTCTCTTATATTCTAAGGAGATTCAATGGGATAGATGAACAGATACAAGTTATGGGCTATTTATTGATAGACATAGCTCATAGTTTCTAAAATTACTCTAGAGATCATGATTGGTCCATTGATGATATTCAATTGGTAAAATAGCTTCTACAATCTTGGAGAGTTCGAACGAAAGCATATTTTGGATAAACTTCTTCTCCCTTAAAACATGTTGCTGGCAGTGGTGAGCTTCTTGATGATGCGATACGTCATGGTCGTCATGATCGGTAATGGTGTTATATTTTTGAGCATCTTGTAAAGATATATAGCACCATCAAGACAAATAATATGCAGGATGAAGCATCATTTGTCTAATATTATTTGAGAAAGTTCTTTACTAGAGATTTTCAGATTGTGCAATTAGACAGTGATGGCTTCTTCCGGAACAAAGTTTTTTAAGATCAAGTTGCATGCCTCTATGGGTGGAACTTTTAGTTACTCCACTACAGAAGTCTATGCAGAGGAGTCTCCGTTGTAACATATGGATGGTTTAGCAATTTTTTTGTTTATTGGTGCAACAAAATCTTTGTGGAATACCATGTTGAAATATGGTCAAAGATCGCCATGTATTGATAGCCTTCTTCTCAAAGGCATTGCAATTTCAAAGAAGCGATGTGTTTATCACAAGCCAACAAGCGAAGAGTCTACCTTTCTAAGGAGCTTTTGGAACATTGAAGAAAGCATTCCTATTACAGTAGAAGTAAAGACATGTGATATGGTTCTTTTTAGAGGGGAAATATACAAAGTTCGCTCTGATGTGGTGGTGAAGGTTGATGATATAAATCAACAAGTAGAGGAAAGGGCCATTGGAAATCTTCTATAAATTTTTTTTCTCTATGCAACATCATGAAAAGGCCATGCTTTTCTTTGCAGGGAGATACTATAAGCAATGCATTGTAGGTGATACTCATTCAGAACGGTTACTTATTGATACAATGACAGGAATGCGTGCCCTTGAAAAGCTATTGTTGCCCTTCACTTGGGATTGTATTCGTCCAATCTCATCTTTGCTACATAAGTTTATTCCAATGCCATTATCGCGAGGACATACGTTCATAGCCTATAAAGTGAAAGACTTAAAGAGAAGGGATAGATTGCTAAAGGAAGGACAATGTGGAAATGTTCCTTTGTGGCTCCAAGAACATGATATAGTAAAAGTATGCATAAAAAATGGAGGTGTGGAACAATTGAAGCATGTTGTGGTTAGGGAAATAAACTATGAGGAAAAAGTGGCAAAGCTTGCTATACTAAAACCTCCTATGCATCAAAGCAATATTTGGAAAGTTCAAATAGAGAAGAATGAATGGAGAAATTGGGATATTTGTTTGTTTCTACTCGAAGATTGGGTTGTAATGAAGAAGAAGAAGATCACTAAGCTAGGGGAGCTTGATCATTGGGTACCTATTATATGGCGCTCCAATGAATGAATTTATTTTGTAATTCACTATTTGAATGTGTCAAGTTTATATTTAATCTTGTACTCCACTATTTGAGCATGTGTACAATGTGTCAAGTCTATATTTAATTTTGTAGCCCACTATTTGGATATGTCTATATTGACTTGAGTCTCTTTTCTTCAAAGTGATTTAACTTGTTTAACTTTGATAGTTTTATTTGGGCTGAAAGCAAGGGATGGTGGTACAAAAAAAGGACCAATTTTTTTTCCACCTTATTGGTACCACTGAAAAAGTGGGGACTAGTAAAATTTTTGTAGTTTGTGTCAAAACTTGTCCGACGTTCTATTTTGATGTTCCTCTTTTAAAGATGTATCCAATGATATATAATATGATAACTAATTTCTTTTATGACTTGGATAAATCGCATTGCAAAGATTTGTCAAAGTACCATCAAAAGGTACTATCAAGGACAACCAATTTTGTACCACCATCCCTTGCTTTTAGCCTTTGTTGTTAATTATTTTTATATGTCTGTGCTTCTTTGACTTTGTTAGGGTAAATATGAGTTGCCCGCAATCTCTTTGGATGCATTGCTTTCTAAACCTCATCATGAATCTCTCAAAGAATTGAGACGGTATGGAGGGCTAATTATGCTGGAAACAATAGAATATTAGGAAATCCCACTAGCATTACTACATCTAGGGATCCACCTTGTGCAGCTAAATATGATCCAAAGATATATGATCACTACAAGAGGTCACTTGAATTCCGACGCCACATTACCAGTGTCACTGGCGGGCGTCGGTATATGTGTGTATTTATGGAGGGAGCTAAGGTTTTTTTTTAAATTTCATTCTCAAAATTCTGACGCCTATTCCGGCAGGTCTTCTGACACCAGCGCGAATGCACATTCCGACGCCCCTTCCGTTGACTATTCTGACACCTGTATTGATAGCTGTACCATTGGTACCTGCAAAAACCGAAACCGTGGGCTTTCTCTGCGTATTTCTCCCAATTCTTGCGCCACATCTCAAGCTCTCCTCTTCACCCTCTCTCACAAATCTGCTGCGATACACGCCGTCGGAGGTGCTAATCTTGCTTGTGGGTTAGCGTATAGCACTAAGGTAAGATTATTTTCATGTTTACTTGTAGATTTAGGGTTTAGAGTTTAGCTTTGTGTTTGTGTGTGCATTTTTGCAGGTTCTAGGACTTAGGCGACAACTTTCATTGCTCAAATAGGACTAATGTGAGTGCTCAAACCTTTAAATGCATATTAAGTTTATTTAAATTACTTTGTATATTGAAAAAAAGAAAATTTCATGCTTTAAACTTTGAATGCTTTAAACTTTCAATTCTTTAAAAGAAATTAGGATTTGTTATGTGAAATCTCATTTTAAATTATAAAAGAATTTTGTTTAAGTTTATGAAAAAATCTTGTTTTGAAAAAAAAATTCATTGAATTATGTCGTTTTTTAAATTATGTAGTTGATGGGGTTTATGTTTTAGGTTAAGTCTAAGTTATAAGCTAAGTTAGATTAGGTTAGGTTATGTTAATTTAAGCTACGTTGTTATGTACGTTATATGTTAGGTTAGGTTAGGTTATCTTATACGTTAGGTTAGATTAAGTTAAGCTACATTAAGTTAAGTTATATTAAGTTAGGTTAGGTTAAGCTACATTAAGTTAAGTTAGGTTATCTTATATGTTAGGTTCAGTTAAGTTGTGTTAGGTTATGTTATGTTAGGTTAGGTAAAGCTACATTATGTTAAGTTAGGTTAAGCTACATTCGACAATACGGCAAGCTATAGAGCTTACCCACAGCGCATATTAAAAACAACACAATGGCGTTCCGTTCATCAATACGGCAATCCATAAAGTTTACCCACAACACATATGCATTGTGGTAAAGCTCTATGGCTTTCCGTATTGCCAACAGCTTGCCATTGTGTTGTTTATATGTCCACGAGCGGATTTCAAGTCCTAAAATAGCACCATGGCGGGCCGTTTGGCAATACGGTGTGAGCGGGATGAAAACACACAAAGCGCCTCTATAACGACTCAACACACACTCTTGGAATGATACACACACACACACTATGGGGCACCACTCAGCTTACACAACACACCTGGCCGAGACAGGGAACACACCTCTGGAGTGAGAGGAGAGAGACTATCCACTTGCCCACTCCACACAGACACACACACACACACACACCCAAAAAAACTCAGCTCAAAAGAGGAGAATTTCTGATGTTTGGATACAATTGAGCTTGGGCCAACACCAATGGGGCAAATAGCTCACACAATATTGAAGAAATACACGAGATACAACCACAAAGTTAAGCAGAGGCTTCACTCACCGGAGAAGATTATACAGAAAAAATAGCAGAAAATCTGTGAGGAATTTGGCAAAATGGATAGTGCCATTGCGTCCGGAACGCCCGAAAACCCCACCCTACAATGTCACAGTGCTCAAATCTGACCTCGAATGAGCAGTTTAGGGCCAAAAAATGCTCCAAAAACAGCAAAAACACACTTTCGGTTGTTCCTCCTCTCTTCTCCACGTTTTTTCTGGTCTTCTCTGCCTTTTTTTAGTTCCCACACTTAGCTTTATTAGTTGGGCACCCGTGGCCTTTTAGATGACCTCAAACAGACCCCGAACAGGCCAAAAACTGACCTCGCAGTGCATAGTTGTCACCTTTTTGCATCATCCCACACCTGGCACTCAATTTTTCCCAATAATGCATCCCGCGACCACGTGAAGTGGCCCCAAAAAGTGGTCCTCATGATGACCTTTCTGCATAAGTATCACAAGAAAACACCCACGTCGTGTCCATACTTCTCCGCGTGCAAGTATTGACCCCGTTCGACCTCCTGACGCCACTAGATGCCATCTGACGCACCTGCTTACCTCATGTCGTCGGCCCACGGATAGCTTCCTCGAGAAGTTTTATGCGCTACCAACTCCTCATTATTGTAGAAAAAACACACTGGTACTGGTAATAGTGAAAATCGATGCACTATGTACATGGTGTCCTACCTGTACACATGTGGGCCCCACGTAACCACCTGGCTAAGGAAAATGGGCAATCCTTTATTCGATGCACCATGCATGTGTATGTACATATGCGTAATCCCTTGCTCCAAAAAACTCCTGACATAATTTTCCCATCCCCTAGCCTGCTAGAGCATTCATGCTCAGCAGCAACAAAAAGAGATATTCATTCCACCTGGATCCCACACAAAAACACTTTGCATTCCCTGCCTCAAAAACATAATCAAGCTTCCACCTAGTTCCCAAGGAAAACTTTTAGAGATGCCATATATCAACTTTGCATCAAGAAAAGCATCAGTTACTTTGGCATAGACCTGCATGTGCAAATAGATCTCCTTCTCCATAGTTGAGAGGTCTCCACTAATCATTTGTGTCATCAATTCTTGCTTCTTTGACAACTCAACCTTGGGTTGCATCAGCCCTTCAATCACTTCATAAGACCCTTCACTTTCATCTTCAAACTCATTGTAAATGCGACTAAACCAGACTCCTGGATTTCTTTATCCATCAAAAGAAATGCAACATCAGCATCCTCATCACTGTTGGTAGTGTTATCACTGTCCTCATCTGTCACCGTGGAATAGTCTTCATCACTAGACTCATCCTCATCTTCATAAAGCTCCTCTAATCGTTTCCTTGTGTCCATATTATAAAGCTTCTTGGTACCTGTCTTTCCATAGAGGCTAATCGTACCATGTCGCCAATCTTGAACAGCTCCCACTGCACGTAACCATGGTCTGCCCAGTATAATAGGATATGCTCCCAATCCTGCTGGCATCACATGAAAATCAACCACTGCCTTTGCATCATATGCCTCCACTTCTAAGCTCTTTACAACACCCAAACATTTTACTTTTTGATGGTTTGTCAATCTAATCCGAAAGCCTGACACCCCAGACACTGTAAGACCCATCTTCTCAACGCATGAGTGTGTTATGACACATATTTGGGCTCCACCATCCACATAACCTTGTCCCAGATTTTTTCTTTTATGCCACACATCTACTATTGGACAAATGTCTGGTAGCTCATCCATCGCCAACACCTTCACTGAACCTCTCTCTGGCTCTTTCTCCATTGGGTTAACCATCCTCTTCCACTGTCGCTTTAACTTTGGCACCATCTCTATAAGCTGTCCAAAAGTAACATCTGCCTTCCTGCTTGTCAGATCCTCCTTCAAGTCATAGCTTAATTGCCCATCCCCTAGTGGAAAATCTGAAACATGAAACTTTCAACGAGCTCTCCTTTTCCTCTTGGCCTTGACATCCTCGCCTTCATGGCTCTTTCCTTTCTTCTTACTAGGACCTAGGGCACTTCTTCCTTCTTCATCCTCTGTGGTCCTCTTCCCAATAGGCATCACTAATGTATCCTCTAGCTTTGATGCCTTCTCCAAGGTGACTACACTTAGCACTTTTGTCTTTCCCTTTTCCTCTTGGGTTAATCCACTGGTTCCTTCATCTCCCTTAATTTCTATGCTATAATCATTTCACCTAGTTAACACCTGTCTTGGCAATGGATATGTAACATTTAATGGCCTAATAACTTATGTGTAGCGGAAATTAGCATGAACATAGTGGGCATTTCATTAGAATAGATTCCTAATGAGAATTACAAGAGTGCTTGGGTGGAGAGAGCAACAAAAAGCATAACACCTAGTTAGATAGCATCGACAATACTTTCAAAAGAGAGAGAAATTAAGCTATTGACAACAGTTGAGGACCGGATTTTCATAGAGCCGGTCCCCCCTCCAAAAGGCTTTGTATTATGGTTTCTCCCATCAAGAGAGACATTGTACAATACAATTCTTTGTGTTCCTTCAAGACTAGCTAGTGCAATGAAGATGGAAACTTCATGCACTAAGAAAAACACTTAACAAACACAACTTGAATTATCCCCGTTCTCAGACCCAAGACCTCACACACCTTCGAAGATGGTGAGAGCTAGCAGGGTATGAGAGTAGATTGAGAGGAAGAAGGAGTATCTTACGAGAAAGATGTACATCTCCTCACATAATCACTCATATGTAGCATAGCTTAGCTTAGTAATTAGCTTGGTAGAGGAGATGAGCATGCATTGAAGCTTGGCTCTTGGTTGGATTTGCATCCACATGCCAAGAGAGTGTTGATGTAGGCTTCTATCTCACAAGCTTGGAGTAGGTGATGAGTTCTCCATTAAAGCTTGGGAAGAGATAGTCTTCTCTTTCTTCACACATGAGCTTGTGTGAGTGTGTGTGTGATAATGCCTTGCAAAAATCAGCCCCCTCTCTCTCTTGGGCGAGCCCTCTTGCTAATTGCTCTTGCTGAAGCCTCATTGGCCCTCCCCAAGTCAAGCCAATTACAATTAAGCAGCATAAGTGATAGCCTTCTGACATGTGTCCCCCTTTCCCCTTTTGTGAGAGCTTTAAGTAATTAAATAATTAAACTAAACTCTCATTGGACCCCTTTGCCTCCTAGCCAATAGGAATCAGGCAAGCCATGGGGCTCTTGAATGCTCATTGGACCCCTTGGGAGACTGCCCAATAGTCTTCTAGGAGACTTAATTCTCATTGGTTTCTTTTATTAAATGTTGTTAAATTAATTAAACTAGATTTACTCTAGCTTAATTCTCATTGGTCCACTTCAAGGGTCATCCAATAGAAATTGGGCACACCTTGTGTGCATCTGGCCTAGGGAGCTGACATGTGTCCCTCATTCCCTTTGTGTAAAGGGAGCCTGTGTGTATGTGTGTGGATTTCTCTCTCATCCCCTACCTTTAGGGCTCGCCCCCTCCCATGTAGGGATGTGTAAAGACTTTTAGGGCACACACAAAGCATCCAATTTTCCCTAGGGTTGACCTTTGGACACAACCTTTGAATTTTGGAACCTTAGCATTTTGGAAGTCTTAATGGGCTGAACCTTAGGGTCTTTTTAGCCCATTGTTGCACATGGCTCTTTTGCAGATGGCCCCCCCTTTGGATCCCTATTTTCCCTCCTTTGGATCCCTACTGTGGCCGGTCTGCTAGCTTAACCAATATTCTAGCTTTTTCTCCCCTGGCCTTCCCCACATTAAATGATCAGTTTAATATGAGAAAATCATTTAGGAGAATTAGATATTGATTATTATGACAGGATACATGTCTCCCCCCATCCTTGGTGGCTTATCACATTGCGGGCTGATGTGACCCAACTCTCCACAATTGTAACATGTGGGCGTCTGCCTCCAAAACCTACCATTGCTTTGTCCAACACCATTCCTAGGTCTTTCTTCACCTCCTGGCTGATTTGCATACCTCCCTCGACCTCGATTATTTCCCACTTGACCTAGCATGTTTAGGCTGAGATTCTTCATCAAATCTACCACTTGCCTCATGTCTTGCCTTAGCCCATCATCTTGCACCGATGTAGTGACCACTGTTGGCTTGAGGAGTAACAGAAACCACTGGTTCATGATGAACCCCTGGCATGCGACCTTGCGAAGAATCCATAGGCTGAAATTCAAACCTCATGGGCAAAGACTCCACCCCTAACTGGCTCATTTTCCTCAGCTTCCACGCTTTGTTCCTTGCTACCTCTAGTGCATCTTCATATGTCCTAAGCTTCTTTAGCTCCACTCTCCAACGTATATTCTTCCAAAGACCAGCCAAGAATCTGTCTTTCTTCATCATGTCAGGCCGGGGTACCTATGGTGCTAAGGCCTTGCACATCCTCTCCCATGCCAATGTGAACTTACGTATGTACGCATCTACTGGCTCACCTTCCTTTTGCACCAAACCTTGTACTTCTTGCCACACTTTGTCAGGATCTTCTATCTTCACAAACTCCACTTCCAACCCATGCCTTAGATTGTCCCAACTCAATCTTACAGGTGGATCCGATGCACGCAACTCCTCTTCAAATGTTTTGGACCAGAGTCGTGCATCACTCTTCAAACAGATTTGGAGAAGACGTAACATATGCGCAGGGTCATGAATCTGGTTGCTAATGGAGGCAACCTCCATCTTTTCCAAAAAGTCTTCCACATCTTCATCACTTCTTCCATGAAACTCAGGATAAGAGAAAGCCATGGCTACCCAAATTATGATGCTTTGAGAACCCCTTTGAACACACGTGCAAGAACCCAAAACTTCTCACTACCCAATCCCCAGAAACTTCAATGGAGCTCAACTTCAGATAAGGACAAACACATGCACATCAAATGAGTTTTCGTAGTTGATCATTGAAATTACAACAGGCAAAGGACATTCCAGGATCTTTCTTAATCTTCTTGGCCCGAACATAAAGACTATGCGTTGCTAGAAAAAAATCTTCCTGGACACATGAACATTTATCTAGATTCTCTAAGTTAAATGAAAAGGAGTGAATTGAGGGCCATTTTGATCATCCATCAAAGCCAACCATGAAGCTCCCAAGAAAGCACACCTGTCTTATCCTCTGATTTTGCCAAAACTTCATCAGCATAACAGCATAAATGGCTCAAAAGACCAAAAAACCAGCCATCATATCTTGGAAAAATTTTGGCAAAGTTTTCCCAAAAGTAGAGCAGTAGGAACCCAAAATATAGACTGTATATGTATACATAAACTGCCAACAATAGAACCCGAGCATCAAACAGGAATCACTAATACATAGCCTATGGCGAGGTCACAAAAAGGGTGCTCCAGCTACCTGTATCACCGAAAGGATCTCCACATTTGAG
This sequence comes from Adiantum capillus-veneris, assembly GCF_014529385.1. Lineage (NCBI taxonomy): Eukaryota > Viridiplantae > Streptophyta > Polypodiopsida > Polypodiales > Pteridaceae > Adiantum > Adiantum capillus-veneris. Next base: position 135,732,908 of record NC_140944.1, on the reverse strand, counting down.
AATCCCCCAGCTCAATAAAACCTCACGCTATCGACCCTCACACGAACGCTTATGCAAATCTCGTATATTCAAGTCTCAGAAATGACTATCTTCCAGACCAAGTCTCAGAAATGGCTGGGATTGCCAAATAGAACCAAGTATGGCTCCACAAATGCGTACAATGGCATTTCCACAGGTAACGTACAATCCAGCAGACAATGTGCTCAAACAGGCACCAAATGATGCATACCCACAACAACTACCAGTGACACCACTGCTAGTATATCACTGTACTCCAGCTGCCTGTACTTGTGTTAATCACCTGTACTTGTACCTGTCCCTGTAACCTGTAACATGTAGTCTGCAACCTGTAATCCCGAATCTCGAAGCTTGAAGTTCGAAGAAGAAGGTACTCAAAGAAGATCCTCCGTGGGGGCGCCAAAAGAATGTGAGCGGGATGAAAACACACAAAGTGCCTCTATAACGACCCGACACACACTCTTGGAATGATACACACACACACACACTATGGGGCACCACTCGGCTTACACAACACACCTGGCCGAGACAGGGAACACACCTCTCGAGTGAGAGGAGAGAGACTATCCACTTGCCCACTCCACACAGACACGCACACACACACACCCAAAAAACTCAGCTCAAAAGAGGAGAATTTCTAATGTTTAGATACAATTGAGCTTGGTCCAACACCAATGGGGCAAATAGCTCACACAATATTGAAGAAATACACGAGATACAACCACAAAGTTAAGTAGAGGCTTCACTCACCGGAGAAGATTACACAGAAAAAACAGCAGAAAATTTGTGAGGAATTTGGCAAAATGGACAGCGCCATTGCGTCCGGAACACCCAAAAACCCCACCCTACAATGTCACAGTGCTCAAATCCGACCTCGGATGAGCAGTTTAGGGCCAAAAAATGCTCCAAAAACACACTTGCGGCTGTTCCTCCTCTCTTCTCCACGTTTTTTCTGGTCTTCTCTCCCTTTTTTCAGTTCCCACACTTAGCTTTATTAGTTGGGCACCCATGGCCTTTTAGATGACCTCAAACGGAACCCGAGCAGGCCAAAAGCTGACCTCGCAGTGCATAGTTGTCACCTTTTTGCATCATCCGCACACCTGGCACTCAGTTTTTCCCAATAATGCATCCCGCAACCACGTGAAGTGGCCCCAAAAAGTGGTCCTCATGATGACCTTTCTACATAAGTATCACAAGAAAACACCCACGTCGTGTCCATACTTCTCCGCGTGCAAGTATTGACCCCATTCGACCTCCTGACGCCACTAGATGCCATCTGACGCACCTGCTTGCCTCATGTCGTCGGCCCGTGGATAGCTTCCTCGAGAATTTTTATGCGCTACCAACTCCTCATTATTATAGAAAAAACACACTGGTACTGGTAATAGTGAAAATCGATGCACTATGTACATGGTGTTCTACCTGTACACATGTGGGCCCCACGTAACCACCTGGCTAAGGAAAATGGGCAATCCTTTATTCGATGCACCATGCATGTGTATGTACATATGCGCAATCCCTTGCTCCAAAAAACTCCTGACAACGGCAAGCCATAGATCTTGCTTACAATGCATATGCATTGTGGGCAAGCTTTATGGCTTGCCGTATTGCCAAACGGCTCACTATTGTGTTGTCTATATGTTTGCAATCGATTTTCAAGCACTAAAATTACCTCGTGCCCCAAAAAACAACACAATGGCGATCATTTTGGCAATACGGCAAGCCATAAAGCTTGCCCACAAGGAGTATGCATTGTGGGCAAGCTCTATGGCTTGCCATATTGCCAACGGCTCGCCATAGTGTTGTCTATATGTCTGCGAGCGGTTTTCAGGCCATAAAATTGATTCGCAACTCTAAAAACAACACAATGGTGATCCGTTTGCCAAATTGGTAAGCCATAGAGCTCGCCCACGTCGCATATGCATTGTGGGCAAGATCTACGCCTTGTCGTTTTACTAAATGCTTCACCATTGTGTTGTTTTTATGTTAGGTTAGGTTATGTTAGGTTTAGGTTATATGTTAGGTTAGGTTAGAGCTATCGATGGCATAATAGTCGAGAAAATGCAAACGGACTTCGAATATGACGCGTGTACTTCAAAAAACACAATCGGACTTCGAAGTGAGTCGTGTACTTCTAAAAACGCAAACGGACTTCGGTTAGGTTAGGTTATAGGTTAGGTAGATGTTATAAGATACGTTACATTAAGTTAGGTTAGGTATAGGTTTTATGTTAGGTTAGATTATATTATAGGTTATGCATAATGATTATAGGTTAGGTTAGAGCTAGTGTCAAATAGTAGTAAAAGCGAAATCGGACTTCGAAGAGGACTTGTGTACTTCTAAAAATGCAAACGGACTTCGGTTAGGTTAGGTTATAGGTAGGTAGATGTTATAAGTTAGGTTATATACATTAAGTTAAGTTAGGTATAGGTTTTACGTTAGGTTAGATTATAGGTTAAGCATAACGATTATAGGTTAGGTTAGAGCTATTGTCAAATTAATAGTAAAAAAGACGCAATCGAACTTCGAAGATGACTCGTGTACTTCTAAAAACGCAAACGGACTTCAGTTAGGTTAGGTTATAAATTAAGTTTAGGTTATAAGTTAGGTTACATTAAGTTAGGTTAGGGTTATGTTATAGGTTATGTTAGATTAAAGGTTAGGCTAGATCTAGCATCAAATTAATAGTAGAAAAAACGCAATCGGACTTCAAAAGTGTACACAGACTGAAAGAACCTTAATATATAGTCATTGACCAATAATAGAAACCTTCCTTTTCCAGACCATCTTCAGAAATTGCCTGACTTTCCAACTGGGCGGTGGTTAGATGCGACACTCTCAGAGGCAAAGAGGAGTGGAGTGTTGATTATACTGAAGAGGAAGAGGAGATGTCAAGGGTCGCGATTGGCATGTACATTTCACAACTTCCTTTTTGAGTTGTACATGAAAATCAATTTGCTTTAATAACTTTTAGTCTGTTTCAATTTTGTGGCTGCAGTATCACAAATATGGAGCTTTGTGGTCGCATGGGAAGCACTTCAGAGTGCAACAGATCGATGAACAAAGGGTAACTTTTGACAGTGGTGTTAGGGCAAGCTTTATCCAAGAAAGTAGGAGTAGTGCTAGGGATGAGAATACAGAGACTGGCCAGCTTGAATACTTTGGCCACATCCAAGACATCTTGAAGATTAGCTTTAGAAAGTTTGATATGTTTATCTTTGATGTCAAGTGGTTTAAAGTTATTACCAGCGGCCCTAATGCAACTGTGCGGAAAGACAAGAGTGGATTGATTCAAGTGAACTCTATGCAGGTGTGGACAGATGTGCGGGATACATTCGTACTTCCGCAGCATGGTGAACAAGTTGTGTTCATACACGATCCACTATGGATAGAAAATGATGAGAATGATCTGTCTAAACCCTGCTGGCTCTATGTTGTTCAAGTTGCTCCACGTAGCAAGTAAGTGTGTGAAGGATTGGATGTTGAGCTCAAAGAGGTGATTCATGAACAAAGCGCAGGACCGACTCCAACTTTAAGTTTAGATTTTGAGGTGGATGTCACCATTGAGCAATTGTCTGAACCTAGAGATGAGGTGTCAAATAGTGAAGCTGATGCGGAGAGCGACGAAGAAGTAGAGTTTAATGAAGAAGATGCAAAAGTAAGATTGAGATAGACATCTTTGGTGCATCATATCTCATAGAGGATGAGAGATTAACTAATGACTTTTGCTAGGAAACCTTTTGCATGGCTCTTTTTATTAGTCTACAATACACTTTAGATTTTGGTCATTTATGTAGCAGTTTCATTGATTCGTTTCATTTGTGTAGCAGTTCTGTTGATTTGTTGTTTGTATTGATTAAGCATTTCTTACATAAACTAACGTATTTTGTGGGTTTTTTTTGTGTATGATTAGCCATGGCCGATGACAATGAGCCCTACTCTCCTAGTTTTAATTTTCCAGTCACTCCAGTCGGCATGTCACCCGAGCAGATGGGCTCGTTTTTGTCTCAGTTCCCTCCTGAGCAGATCGCCATGGCACAACACCTTTGGGGTGCAGGTGCAAGTACCTCTAGACCTACTACGGCCGACCCTACGCTCGGGACTAGTGTGGTCCCCTCACCGAGCAGCCCCACACCTCAGTCTAGTGTGTCCCCTATGCCTAGGACTCGTGTTTCCTCTACACCAACGGGTGGTTCATCCTTAAGACGACGTTGCCTCATTCTCGAGGCGGTGGTTGTTGTGGTAGCGGTTCTACCGATGCGTCCACACCACCGAGAGAGCACCCACCACTCTCTTCAGTAGATAGTTCACCGATGGGCACACCACGTACACCTTGGGGATCACACGAGCATGATCCTAGCAAGGTGTACAGGAGCAGGGATGGGGCTGTTGTGGCAGATAGGGTGGGAAAGAAAATGCGACAGAGGATTTGACAACTCTGTACGATTTAGTTTGGTCATACTGTGATGGAGATTTGGGAAAATATCGATCTTGAGAGAAATAATTACATTGTCGATGCCATTCAGAGAGAGTACAGGCCGGCACAGGGGTACGACCAGGTCTCGAACACTTGGATTTTGAGCATGGCGAGGTCCACAATGTCACACCGTCGGTCAGAGGCCAAAGAAAGATTCAACGATGGTGATCCCAAGCCAGCATAGTTGGACGCAGAGGAGTGGATTGGGATTGCATGAGAGACACAAGACAATCCCAATAGATTTCACCAGTAGAGAGATGCAGCCAGAGCACGTTTGGAGTCTGTTGGAGCACGTTTGGAGTCTGTTGGAGCATCACATCTTGGGAGTGGAGGCTACGATACGCTTCGACATGAGTTTGTAAGTATTATACGTATGCTTTAAATTATTGATAGTATATATGTTATTTGAAGATTTATCTAATGATTAAACCATAATTTTGCAGGAAGTTGCCATGAAGCGCCTTTCGATACGCCAAGAGGAGAAGTATGGATACAAGCATGGACTTGTGGCCCTTTTGACCCAGCCTGCAGGAGGAGGGCGAGGACGTCGATTGGGAGGTATTACCATGAGGCTTCTCACTCAGTGACCTCTTGCATATGTACAGTTTTGTAGTACTTATGTTTATGGTTTATGGTTTATGGTTATGTTTATGGTATGGTTAAGGTTGGACAGTCAACTTATGTTTATGGTTTATGGTTATGGTTATGGTTTTGGTTTTGGTTTTGGTTTTGGTTATGGTTATGGTTATGGTTATGGTTATGGTTATGGTTTTGCAAGGGTTATGGTTGTGCAAGGTTATGGTTATGGTTATGGTTATGGTTATGGTTATGGTTATGGTTATGGTTATGGTTATGGTTATGGTTATGGTTGTGCAAGGTTATGGTTTTGGTTTTGGTTCAGGTGATAGTTATGGTTTTGCTATAATGGTATAGCAATAGTGCTATGGTTATGGTTTTGCTATGGTTATGGTTATGGTTATGGTTATGGTTATGGTTATGGTTATGGTTGTGCAAGGTTATGGTTATGGTCTTGGTTCAGGTGATGGTTATGGTTTTGCTATGATGGTATAGCAATCGTGTGATGGTTATGGTTATGGTTATGGTTATGGTTATGGTTATGGTTATGGTTATGGTTATGGTTATGGTTATGGTTATCGTATAACAAGCAAGTTATGGTAATGGTAATGGTTATGGTATGGCACACAGGTTATGGTTATGGTTTTACAGTTTTTGACTCATGTTTTAATCATGTTAACAAGTTATGTTATTCTTACAATTTTGCTAATTTCCATACACTCGCTCTTTAGCGTCAGCTTGTAGGTGGAGTGTGGTTGCTTGTGCACTCTTCCTTTGGGTAGAGAGGGCTATTTTCTTTTGCTGCAATACATGCAGCATTAGTTCCCAGCCCTCTCTGCCCAAAAACAAATTGCAGGTTTTGGTCGTTGGTACAAGTTACGGTATGACCGTCGGTAGGGGTCACGGAATAGGGCTCGGAATTCAATATATTAATACCGGTGCTTATTCTGTTGATTATTTTGACGCTTGTTTATAGGCCTATTCAAATGCCTGTCACACCGATAGTTATACCAACACTACGATACCAGGTCTCTTTCGAACCTTATTTCAGTGCTTTTTAGTTTAAAATTTAGCGCTATTTCGTCGGTACCTGCGCCGAATTCTACATGACCTCTTGTAGTGGATTAGGTATTTAGACCTCCACCTCCATACATAGAGATGCAGAGAAGCTTTATGGTAGAAACTTTCTTTTGAAGCATCATCCGGATCAATATAGAGTGTTATACTCTAACTACAGGGAGGTGGGAAAATGGTTTGCAAAAGCTGACTCTAGTGGTGACCTTCGAAACAATCTTGAATGAAAGAATCAAGTTATGAGCATCGTTGGAGACAACATAGGCAAACTGAAAGACATTGTTATAAATGGATCTTCTTATCCTTGGAAGGAGGAGGATATTTATTTATGGTGTATCAAGTCTCTTGTTGCTAAGCGCAAATATACCAAATGAAAGGCCCACCAAGCAACGTCTTACTCAAGTGGATCTACTGTATGGCTATTTAATGCATGAATAAGGTTTTTTTGTGTGTTTTATACTTAAAATATATTTTTAATGCAAATATAGGCCATAATTAAGGATTTACATGATAAGGATGTTGGGATGCAACATGCAAAACCCAATGACTTGGATAAAGATGATTCTCCTAACAAAATGGTAAGATAGTTAGCATGAATACTTAGTGGCTTATTTGATGCTTTGTTTCATTTACATTTTATTTTCGATAGGTAGAGAATGCTCATGATGACAAACCTTTGTCAAAGCTTACTGACATGGATACTATTGTGGTAGCTGAAAACAAGATGGAAAAGGAGGCACCAGCTAATGTGTGTCATTGGTTACTACACACCATTCATCTTGAGCTTCTTAATGTGTGTTGTTAAAGTTAAATGTTTATGATTTGTTTATGGTTTGTTTATGAAAGCTTAGGAAGATGTACAAGTATATATTCCAAAAAATCCTTGGCAAAATAATGATGAAGAAAATGATGCTTATGAGGTATGTTCACAAGTACTCTCTCTCTCTCTCTCTCTCTCTCTCTCTCTCTCTCTCTCTATATATATATATATATATATATATATATATATATATATATATATATATATTGAAGATTAGACATTTATGTTTCACTTAAATTATGAATAGTTTTTATTTAGGAGTATCAAAGATTTATAACAGATGTGAGCTTTGGGGTTGCTTTGGAAGAAAAAAAATCTTATGAGAGTTCACATGGTGTTGATCATAACCATGTAGAGAACAAGGTTTGAGTTTGAAGTTATGTTGTTTGATGCATAAAACATGATTTTTTTGTTGTTTGATTATTGTGATTTTTTGGTATATAGAAATTGAGAGATACCACTTCAAGTGAATTTTGCGATTCAAACGTAGATCTAATCTCTAGAAAAAGTGTGCAAGAAAGTAAGGTGCTAATAATATATTTGTGTTGAGTAGATTGATCGGTATTGGATTTTACTTTCTTTTATAAGTTGTTGTGTGTCGTGTTTTTAGGCTACGAGTAAGCTCCAAGAGCTTCTTTAAAAAAAGAAGAAAGCTTTAAAGGTTTTCGATAACAAAAAGAAAAAGGTACTTGGTTAAGTTAAGCTATATAAATGAAATCTTTGGTAACTAGGATTAAAAATATATTGTTTTCATGTTTAGGGACTATCAAGCGGATCAAGAGAAGAGAGTATTATTGATGAAATCTCAGTTTTAGAAAAAAAGGTGTGTATTTTGTTATATTTACTACTTTCACCATACTTTGACTAATACACATAGAGTTTAACTAGATGATGACTTATACTTTTTGTTGCTTTTTTGTAGGCATAAGAGTTATCTATAGGTGATAAAGAAGCCATTCTAATGAAATGGCTTGGTACTAAGAAGGTTGAAGATATTTATCATCTTGTCAAACCTACTTATATTGCTCTCAAGAAAAGGCATTCCTTCTTCAAGAGGAAGGCGGGTGACATCAATTCTTTTACCAAGGAGTTTAACTAGATGATGACTTATACTTTTTGTTGTTTTTTTGTAGGCGCGAGAGTTATCTGTAGGTGATAAAGAAACCACTCTAATGAAATGGCTTGGTACTAAGAATGTTGAAGACATTTATCATCTTGTCAAACCTACTTATACTGCTCTGAAAAAAACGCATTCCTTCTTCAAGAGGAAGGCAGGTGAGACCAATTCTTTTACCATGTGTGGGATTTGATGACTTGGCTCTTAGTGAAAAACATAGTTTGTATCAATTTTGATAAGGTAGGAGCTTTGTCACTCAAAGATGTGAAGTTGGCAAATGAAGATTGAGATTTGTATCTTTGAAATTTCTATGTGTGTTTGAAAAGGAAATTATCTTATTGAACTTTCATATTTGGTTACATGTACCTCTCTTGTTAAGTTGATAAAATCATTTCCTAAATCACTTGAAGATTTGACTTAGCATACATCCTACTAGTTTAGATTTTCTATATGTGTTACTAGTTTAAATTTGCTAGGTCACTAACTAGTTTAGATTTACTAGGTGACTTATTAGTTTGGCTTTGCAAGATGGTTAACTAGTTTGACATGCCAAGGTCAAACTAGCAAGTGTGAAGAGTTTCTAGTTAGATCTAGCAACTTAGTTACTATATGGTAGTATCATTTGCCATATAGTAACAAACTTACTAGATTGACCAACTAGAAAGGGTCTCACAGTTTGCTAGTTTGCACTTTTACTAGTTGCGTGTATTCAAACTTGTGAATTATGTAGCAAATTATATTTTTTTCTATATGGTAACATGTCAAAAGCCCCTTGTGTCGAGAGAAGATGGTAACTGTCGTGCATGTGTGTGTGTGTGTGTGTGTGTGTGTGTGTGTGTGTCCCCACAAAAATCAAAAACTTTGTTCTATTTTTACTTGGTGAGCCAAAGGTTCTTTTTCCTCAATCTCAACCCACAAGCCACCACGTGGTGCTTGTTTAAAAAAGAAAAATCAATAAACGATCCTGACCCAAATAAACAATTGCGCTGCTTTTCCATGATGACTAATCAGGGATTTTGCAGGCCTAAATGTTATCAAGGATCCCACATCACAGGTTTTAGCAGAGAGTCGAAAGGACAAGCAATTATACATGGAGAGAAAAGCAGCAATGGACTGTTACCTCCGACATGTCCGCAATGATGCATGCTAGACAAATTGCACACCAAAATCTTCTTGCCAAATGCATCCTTATTCAACTTCGGCATGTTTGCATACGTAGAGAGTCCTACACCAAGAACTTCTTGAGCATAATGTAGTTGTCCTCTTTTTGGCATGGGATTTTATAATGCCTTGCAGATGGTACAAGTGCAACTAAGGAGCAACACCGACGTCTCAAGGTAAATGAGCTCTACGTTGGTTTATTCTTTCTGATTTCCATGTTGTGAATTTGCGAGACTGGGTTTTTTTTTGCCAGAAGAAAGTTGTGTGTGTGTGTGTGAGAGAGAGAGGCCAACGATGATTTAGATGCTCAAGCTAGTGAAATAAAATTTGAATTTTTAGGCGAGTTCATCATCATAGCTACATACTGGGATTCTTCAACAAAAAAAGATTGTGTCATCGTGCGTCTTTGAACTGAACCATCTCGAGAAGTCAAACAGCTTCAAAAAAATAGATGTGGCTTGTAGCTCTTTGCAGAACTTTGGGCGAGTACTCCAAAGCTTTCAGCAGGATATGTCAAACAAGGGAGGGGCAAGGAAGCTCTGGATTGTTTATGGCTAATGAATTTCCATTTGCTCTAAATATTGTTTCCATTTTTTTATGAAGACGAGTTGTATCAATTTGTGCTGCTTGAAGATTGTATCATGTGTATCAATCTAGATCATCTTGGTTTCTCTTTGCAACAGAATGAAGAATTGATTTGCCGACTAAGTCCACCCAATTCTAGCCTATATTGATTATCTTCAATAACTAAACCAAAGATTTTCATGCTATGTACTAGATTCAGCAGCACCCAAAATTGTTTCCATCCCCTTCAGCAGGGCATAGACACCAAAAAGTGTCCAGAATATGTATATACCACCATAGATGGCATCTACCAAAGATGCACTAAAGCGAGCATTCAATAAGTAGCATGCCTTGAGGCTTCAACCAGTAAATTGATCGTCTGATACTTCTTTGGATCCATTCCATTAGCCAAATCAATGTTATCAAGTTGTGCACGTATCAGCAGTCTCAACTACATTTGTGACATCCTCAAAACTCTTGCAGATGGAAGTGGAAGGGGTGGAAATGACTTTGCTGCTGGATCCTGGGAATGTTTGTGCTCCCGTCTCTGGGTCATCTCGACCAGGACATTGTGCACATCTTGCCCCACCTTGCGAGGTCCCAATGCATCATAGAATGACCTCACGTGTAGTGTGTGTGCCACAGTCCCATAGCATACTCCACCTTTGAGCAAACAAATATTCTCAGGCTTGGATTTTGGATGTCTGTTGGTGGATACACATATGGTGGATACACATATCGGTTGGGTATGAAAAAAAAGCCATGGCAAAGCTTTGGAGTTCTTGAGAAATGTTCAGCCTTGGGTTCACCTATGGCTAGACCATCACCGATAAATACTTCCATTCTAGACACCACATCTGTGCACAATCATTCACAGATCCAACCAATCTTAGAAAAATTGACAATTGGTTGTTGTATCATAAGCTTATTGTAATCCACCCAGGGGCGAGCTATCTCTGTGTTGTCCAGTTCATATTCTTTCTCACGGAATGCAACAATGTACAATGACTTGATGAAAGGTGAGTTGAACAAACCCTTTTTCCTTGTCAAGAGCATACCATCCACTTGTCCAAAGTTGTATCGGTTGGGTATGAAAAAAATCCATGGCCAAGCTTCAATCTTACACAGACCTTTGGAGTTCTTGAGAAGTGTTCATCCTTGGGTTCACCTATGGCTAGACCATCGCCTATAAATACTTCCATTTTGGACACCACAGATCCAACCAATCTCAACAAAATTAACAATTGGTTGCCGTAGCATAAGCTTATTGTAAGCCACCCAGGGGCGAGCTATCTCTGTGTTGTCCAGTTCATATTCTTTTGTCATGGAATCCAACAATGTTTAGTGACTTGATGAAAGGTGAGTTGAACAAACCCTTTTTCCTTGTCGAGAGCATACCGAGGGTCAGCACATGCCATCTCCCTGAGGTCATGACATGGATTGGTAATTCTCAGCTTTTCAAGAGAGTTTCTGATGCCTTTGACAATATGATGGTTTGCAAAGGCAAAAAGCACAGTATCTCAATCTTCCTGATCTTCTAGCAGATTTGCAACATCCACCAGACCCATAATTTCATGCTCCTCTAGCTTTGAAATCTCCATGACATCCGCCTTGTGAGCATGCACGCCCTTTTCAAGGGCAATGTCTCTACAACATCCATCCAAGATGTGCAGATACCAGGGGTAGTTGCCTGCATAGTAGTGGACATCAGCCTGACGGTCTGGAAATTTTTGTAAGACAGCACCAAAAGCTGATATGCTCATGACGGTCTCGATTGATACAGCATCAAACCCTTCATCACACACCAGCCTCGAGACGTCATCATGCGAATTCAGTCTCTCCCTTTCAATTTTTTTAGCCTTTGGGGAAAGACCCCATAAACTTCTACACCCATGTAGGAAACCTACAAGACTCAATGATGCTTCCAGGTGCTCTTTTGAATCAAAGTTGATCTCACCATACCAGATATTCACATTTAAATCTTGGGCATCATCTAAGATAAAAGATAATCTCTCCCCATGTCCGTTTTTTCTAGCCACAAAAAAAGCCTTCAACTCCATCAGTGAATTAATTGATTGGATCTCCATCACCACATCTTCCTCTTGGAAAATTTAAGGAAAGGAATTCTATATGTTTGGAAAAATGATTTTTCTTGAACTCTGCCCCTCATGCACCCTCATGCACCCTCATGGAGACTGATGTTTAGGGTTTATGTTTGCATGTGTCTTGTCCTGTAGTGTTGGCCATTCCTGACAATTTTTTTAATTAATTTTTACTTGGTGAGCCAAAAGCTCTTTTGCCTCTATCTGGTCCACCAAGAGGTAGAGCTCAGAGCTTCCACTATAAATGAAATTTAACTTATTTACTTGGTGAGCCAAAAGCTCTTTTGCCTCTATCTAGTCACAGAAGACACCACGTGGTAGAGCTTCAGAACTCCAAATATAAATTAAAGGAACGAAACCTTAAGAGGTTATTCCACCTGGTCAGAATAAGTAGGAAAATGATGCAACAAGAGAACTAGCTGGTAACAATTTTTTGGATTTTGTCATAGATTCCCCCACATTGCTACATGCTCTTCTAGCCAAAAAGTTTGAGCTCCCAAGGTTCTTTCCAATGCTATATCCAACATACCATGAACCTTCATATCAGCAATGCTATATCAAGATTGTTGACAAGCTCAGAGAGTGGTATGAGGAATCCACCACTTAATGGACTGCTTGAAAGCAAGTACTGATCGATGCCTTAAAGAAAGATATTGTCTCTGATTTCATTCAGGTACTCATTCAGGTAATGATTTTTTGGAGTTTGTCCTAGATTGCCCCACATTGCTACATGCTCTTCTAGCCAAAGAGTCTGAGCTCCCAAGGTACTTTCCAATGCTTTATCCAACATACCATCAACCTTCATATCAGCAATGCTATATCAAGATTGTTGACAAGCTCAGAGAGTGGTATGAGGAATCCACCACTGAATGGACTGCTTGAAATCAAGTACTGATCGATGCCTTAAAGAAAGATATTGTCTTTGATCTCATTTAGGCAATTTAGAATTTCTAGATCAAGATGGACCAGTGAAAGGTGCAACTATGATGATTGATCAAGATCACAAACCAACTCCTACATCTAATAGGAGAAGCCTCTACGCTTCCTGAGAAGGAACTGGCCAACAAAGCATCCTCTAAACCCCAATTCAGAGAGATGTCCGAAATCATATTTGAGGCCAGAATCAACTTCCATCAACCACTACCTCAGGGGTGAATTTACTACCTCATATTGTCGAGATATTGTCATAAGTTGGCCAGAGGAGCCCGCCTGACCAGAGGCAAAAGAGCATTAAATGACCCTAATACAAAGACGTCGAATGCACTAACGCCATATAAAGCTAAAATGAAGATAGTCAGAGAAGACCAACTGGAGCAAAGGGCACGGTACTGCCTCATTCAAAAGGAGAATACAGGTCCTGGTCTAAGCGCTTTAGAATCATACAAGGTATTGTATAAACCTCCAAAGAAGAAGGCACCAGACAAGAAGAAGAGTGTTTGATGGACTGACACTGGTTGACTGCTCACTGGCAAATTGTGGTACACACCAAAATCTAAGAAAGGGGAGAAGGAATGTAAACGGTGGGAACGGCTGCTAGACTGAGGCGCCTAAGCTAGTAATCACCAAAATCAGTTGCCAGGGTAACTGGCACAAGGAACAATCAATCAGAGAGCCAGTAGAGAGCTATAAATAGGACCCATTACTTCATTGGCAGGGATGGAGTATAGAATCCTTGATCCCCCAATCCTAAGCTTAGCTAAGAGCTATTCATACTTTGTAACTCTCATTGAGCTAAAGCTTACTTGTCTCACTGACTACAGTTGTCTACAATTATTTGATCTGAAAAATACAAATACAATTTCAGTTCTCAGTTTTAGTGTCAATCTCTTTTCAGTTCCCGTCTTATCTTCCAGCTATTGTCTGGTCTGATCTGAAGTCTTATGTCTTGTCTGAACTAACTCTAACCACCAACCTGGAATAGCTATTTGTGTCCAGCTCATTCCAAGCCTTGATATTGGCGTGCTAACAAAAGCGAGAAAAACAAGAACATTATTACGGGCTATCATTTACAAAATCATAATCACTACCATTGCCATCGTCAACAACACTCTCGGTCACACCTACTAAAGTTGGCAATATTTTCACTTTTTTATTGGTGAGTGGCATCACCCATTGCATGTACTATAGACTCGGTACCACCTCATATTTATTTATTTTTGTTTTGCATCAAGTGGCTATTACTTAAGGATATTATCACTTTTCACAAGTGCTTCTTTCTACCGTGCTTGAAGACTTTCAAGCCCTATTCTTGTTGCAAGAGAAGATCTCACATGAAGGAGCAATCACACATATTCTTGCCCTCAATGTGTAGAGGTGATGATCATGCACAAAACCACAAGGACTTATATTGACTATTTATCACTTATGGATTTGACATCATTCGTGTGCTCAATGTAAGAGGGTTAGACACTGGCCCAATTTTGATTGGAGGTAAGACCTTCCTCAAGAGCAACCTTGCTAATGACATTGTTTGCACATTATTATGTATGCCAAATAACTTCTTGGAGAGGAAATCCAATGGTGGGGATATCTTCAACAAAGGATGGACGAGGTGCAATGGTGGCAGCCCAACAACAACAGTAGCAAACAAAGCGGATGACTAGGAGCAAGGGGAGGTGCTACTACGAGCAGACACTAGCAGCTGCAAAAAGGATACGAATAGTCTTCTACTTGATGGGAGGATGCTTCAGTCTGTGTGACACCATATCACGAGACCACTTATTGTAGTGTGTGTGGAAATAGTCTGTGTGACTACCAGTATATGTGATTTTCATTGCTTGTGTGGTAGCGGATCTCTATGCACTTGATCAATAGTTGAATCCCAAGGGGAGGGTTTTTATGCATATGGCATTCGGCCTATGCACCAACATAAGGTGTGCACTACCCCCCATCCAATCAATTCATGTGCCATCTGTAGACCCATGTGATAGCATGTGTAGATTTTCCACCCAGGATATGTGCTGCAGATGATGATGTGTTACCTTGCAACCTAAGCCATGAGACCGTCCTATTTTGAGCTTATATAAGAGGCTTTGTATTTCCACTTTTATATGTATTAATAAGCACAATTTAGTAGTGTATTTGAGTTTGCATTCAATGGTGTTCTCTCTACTCTATTACACACACACACACACACGTACATAAAATCAATTCTAAGGTAACAAGGTATATCATAGTAGACAAATTGTTTAAGTAGATATCTCATGAACCATTCTTAGAAAAAAATTCAAAGTCCACATAAATGGCATACATTTGGTCAATTTTAATTCAATGGACAAGTAGATTTATAAAGGACATTAAGATTGTGCATTGTTCATCATCAATGCATGAGATTTGTCATATACCTGGTAATGAAAGCTTTTGGGCACAAATTGACAACCCATGTATGATGCTATCTATGACAATTGTGACATTAATTTTTCTCTTTATCTTATAAACAAGGTCAAGAAACTCACAATATTCTGCCAATGAGGTGCTTCAAAGACACGCTAGAGATTTCTTGAAGTATGAAAGAATGATTGGCATGCCCTTACTTTATTATCATTCGGGATCATTCACGTCCTCTGTTTTCAATCTTGACATATATATTCAATAAATGCACCCCTATGTAGTGTGATCAATCAAGCAAATCTGGCACAAGATTATTTTGCAAAATTTTGTATTATACCAGGGACATAGTGAGTAGCAAACAAAAAAAATTTAAGAACCATTGAATTTTCATCAACAAGTAGATTAGTCCCAACATTTCATATCTCCTCACCAATTGCCTTCCCATGAGTTCTTGTCATAAAATCTAATATATAACCAACCCAAATGATTTTCTCATATTAAATTGATCATTTAATGTGGGAGAATAAAGAGGAACAAGGGTTAAGATATAGACATGTGCTTATAGATCTACCTCAACATGGGGCCAATGGTAAAGAGGCCCAAATGAGAGATGGTCTATCAAAGATCAAGGCTAACCAATGGAGCAAGACCTTAGGGTTATCTTCATTGAAGACCTCCAATAATAAGCGTAAAAGTCCTTTGACCGTAGGTAAGCTAGGACTCAACTTGAGATGGGAACCCGGCCCAAGCTTAAGGTGCTTGAGGTGCTTGTCGTGCTTGATGACTAAGGTGCTTGAGGTGCCTGATGACTGAGGTTCTTGATGATTGAGATACTTGTCATGCTTGAGAAGCTAGGGTTGTACTTGAGGTGGGAACCTAGCCCAAGCTTGAAGTGCTTAAGGGTCAAGCTTGTGGTGGAAACTGGGCAAAAGCTTGAGGGGCTTGAGGTGTCAAAAAGTCAAGATTCGATCCCTACAAGGAGGGGGTGATCTCACAAGAGGGGGGATGAGAGAGAACAGCCACACACTCACACAAGGCATGCTTGGTACAAAGAAAGCAAAAGGGACACTTGTCAAGTTCCTCCTCATGTTACCCACAGGGTGTGCTTGAAGCCTATTGGTTGGCCACCCAAGGGGTCCAATGATAATTTAGGAGATTTAATTGATTTTGTATTTATCAATTCCTCTCTCTCAAAGGGGAAAGGGGGACGCTTGTGCCAAGGCTACCCTTGTTGCTTGGTATGACTCCTGCTTATGATTGGCTAGGCTTGGAGGGGTCCAATGAGCTTCAAGCATGAGCTACAAGGGGGAGTTGACCAAAGCAAGCTAGGGAGTTTCTTAGGGGTAATACTCTCCCACACACACTCTCATGGTGCATTGTGCAAAGTGCAAGAGCTCCCTCTCCTTCTCCAAGCAAGTAGAGGTTGAGAGCCTACCCCAACACTCTTGGCTATGGAGTGCAAATCCAACCAAGATCCATGCTTCAATGCTTAATATTTCCATCTCCATTACTATGCTATTATGTATGCTAGCAAGAAGAGTGATTATAAGTGAGGAACTAAGTCTTTCTCCTATGAAATGTTTCTTCTTCCTCTTCCCTACCCTCATTCCCTACTAGCTCTCTCCACCTTCGAAGGTATTTGAGGTCTTAGGACTGAGGCTTGGGATAGTTAATGGTTTCCAAAAAATTTATGTTATGCTTGTGATGCATGAAGCTTTCCATCTTCATTGCATCACCTAGGTCATAAGGAACACAAAGATTGTATTGTAACAAGTCTCTCTTTATGGGAGAAATCATATTACAAATGCCTATTGGAGGGGGGACCACCTCCACATAAATCTGGTCCTCAATTGTTGTCATGTTATCCAAACTCTCTCTCTTGAAAAAGTATTGTTCATGCCAAGTTAACTAATTGCTATGTCTATGTTGTTATCTTCAATTATGTTCACCCGCTATGCTCACAATCTAATTTCTCAAAAGTACTTTCATTAATTTCCGCTACTCTCAAGTGAATAGGCCAATTTATTTACATTGGTATCATAGCATTTGGTTTCTCTTTTCTTGCTTAAGAAGAGAGGTCCTTAAGTAGACTATAAATGGTTGATTTTGTTAATTATATTAGGGTAAGTGGAACTGGGATCTATTATCGGTTTTGTTGAGCCCACTATGTGGGATATGGTGCACACCTCTCGGGAGCTTTGGACTTAATAATGTAGTCTTTTTAGACTTGCCTACAGCTTTACCATTATTGAGCCATAAGAAGTCCGAAAGGAGCTAACCCTCGGTAACTCTGCTATTATGTTAGACCTACTCCACTGCTCTCTATAATTAACCATTTCGAGCCGTGGGTGTGGATACTTAAGAGCCAATTTTTAAAGGCTAAGAGGAGTGGCAACTAAGGTTTTGAATTTCCAAAGTATACACTAAGTACATACATAAATTTTGTTAACATGGCTGACAATAATCAAGAGAGTAGAATGAACATTCATAGCTTTGATTTTGCACATAAAGGTGCTAATGATGATGCCCCCATGTTCGTGAATTATCTTGTTACTAGGTTGCAGCAAGCTATGGAAAACCTTGCTTTGCAATTCGAAGTTACAACAACTTCGTGCTTATGGAATTTCCCTTCCTCTCCAAGAGGAAAGAGAGCTTAGGAGGCCTCTTGAAGAGACCCCCAAAAGAAGACTCTCTCCCTCGCGAGGAGGAATCCAAAGAGCAAGAAAGCAATGAAACTTTAAGTTCCTCTGAATATGTGGCTCCACGAAGATGGCCGTCTAGACGATCGCCCACTCCTCCCAAGAAAAAAAGATCAACACACAGTCCTTCTCCTCGTCACTCCAAAAGGGAAGAGAGGAAACAAAGGAAGAAAAGGGCAAGAAAAGAGGTCACCCTCTTCACCTTCCTCCTCTTCCGACGAAACCTATGGCTATTCTTCTAGAGCATACAAGAGGGGAGGACATCGCAGATCATACCCAGCATGGCAAAGGTCACAAAAGCTAAAGAAGGTCAAGGAGGGAGGAAAGAGTTTCTCTTTTCTCACCTATGATGGCACCTTTGGTACTACCGACAAAGTGTTGGCCTTCATCCAGTAATTTGATGTGGCCTTTGGAGACAAGGGCTTCAGAGAGTCCTCTAAGCTACACCATATAGCTATGCACTTCCAAAAATCGACATGCTCAATGAGTTTCCAACATGAATCAATTCCTTGCAAGCGATGCAAAGGACAAAGTGCTTACCGAATGGTGCAGCTTGAAGCTTCTCTCTCATGAGTCTATCACAAGTATGTAGACAAGTTTTGGGATTTACATCTCAAGGCTATTGTCTTTCAAAAGATAGACATTTCCGAGCAAAAGCAGCAATTTTGTGCGGGATTACCTGAAGAGATGACTGAATACATCAACTCCCAACGGCCTGGTTGTATTACCAAAGTAATCCATCACACCATGGTTGCTTCACGCATCAATTTTCATCAAGGGGCTAAACGGAATTTCAAGCCCATGGAAAACAAAGAACAAAATGATGCAAAGGGAAAAACCAATGCTCAAAATTCTTCCCAAGGCACTTCCAACAACAACAACAACAATCGGTCCAAGGAGAAGGGAGTTTACAAAGGCAAAAATGAATGCTCTCCTGAAGAGCTTGAAATTTTTTTGCAAGGACCATAAGTGTTTTGTAACATTTAATGGCCTAAAAACTTGTGTGTAGCGGAAATTAGCATGAACATAGTGGGCATTTCATTATAATAGATTGCTAATGAGAATTACAAGAGTGCTTGGATGGAGAGAGCAACAAAAAGCATAAGACCTAGTTAGATAGCATGAACAATAATTTCAAAAGAGAGCAAAATTAAGATATTGACAACAGTTGAGGACCGGATTTGCATGGAGCCGGTCACCCCTCCAAAAGGCTTTGTATTAAGGTTTCTCCCATCAAGAGAGACATTGTACAATACAATTCTTTGTGTTCCTTCAAGACTAGCTAGTGCAATGAAGATGAAAGCTTCATGCACTAAGCAAAACACTTAGCAAACACAACATCAATTATCCCCGGTCTCAGACCCAAGACCTCACACACCTTCGAAGATGGTGAGAGCTAGCAGGGTATGAGAGTAGATTGAGAGGAAGAAGGAGTATCTTACGAGAAAGATGTACATCTCCTCACATAATCACTCATATTAGCATAGCTTATCTTAGTAATTAGCATGGTAGAGGAGATGAGCATGCATTGAAGCTTGGATCTTGGTTGGATTTGCATCCACATGCCAAGAGTGTGTCGATGTATGCTTCTATCTCACAAGCTTGGAGTAGGTGATGAGCTCTCCACTAAAGCTTGGGAAGAGATAGTCTTTTTCTTGCTTCTCACCTAGACTGTGTGAGAATGTGTGTGTGTGATAATGCCTTGCAAAAATCAGCCCCCTCTCTCTCTTGGGCGAGCCCTCTTGCTAATTGCTCTTGCTATCCTCCCATTGGACCTCCCCAGGGCTAGCCAATGACTATTAAGCAGCATAAGTGATAGCCTTCTGACATGTGTCCCCCTTTCCCCTTTTGTGAGAGCTTTAGGTAATTTAATAATTCAACTAAACTCTCATTGGACCCCTTTGCCTCCTGGCCAATAGGAATCAGGCAAGCCATTGGGCTGTTGAATGCTCATTGGACCCCTTGGGAGACTGTCCAATAGTCTTCTAGAGGACTTAATTCTCATTGGTTCTTTTATTAAGTGTTTTTAAATTAATTAAACTAAATTTACTCTAGCCTAATTCTCATTGGTCCACCTCCAAGGCCATCCAATAGGAATTGGGTACACCTTGTGGGCATCTGGCCTAGGGAGCTGACATGTGTCCCTCATTCCCTTTGTGTAAAGGAGCTTGTGTGTGTGTGTGGCTTTCTCTCTCATCCCCTACATGCAAGGCTCGCCCCCTCCCAAGTAGGGATTGCAAAGACTTTTTTGTACACACACAAAGCATCCAATTCCCTTAAGGTTGACCTTTGGACACAACCTTTGAATTTTGGAACCTTAGCATTTTGGAAGTCTTAATGGGCTGAACCTTAGGGTCTTTTTAGCCCATTGTTGCACATGGCTCTTTTGCAGATGGACCCCCCTTTGGATCCCTATTTTCCCTCCTTTGGTTCCCTACTGTGGCCAGTCTGCTAGCTTAACCAATATTCTAGATTTTTCTCCTGTGGCACTTTCCCATATTAAATGATCAGTTTAACATGAGAAAATCATTTAGGAGAATTAGATATTGATTATTATGACATTACCTCTCTCTTGAAATCATAGTCGTCCTCGACTATGGTGTAGAGAAGATAAAGCATATTCATGAGTCCTTTTCTTAGCGGGTATAGGATCCCTATGTTACCCTACGACATCATTCCACAATGGATGACTAGTCCATTTGGCGCTTGAGAGCCTGAGGCTGCCGCAAGCATGTCTGCACATTAGTCCTATCAGTCTTCCATAGTAGAGTGACAAGCTCTACTTGGTGTTTGGGAGACGTCGTCTCCACAAACTTGATCTAAGCATGCATACTACTTTATTTTTGTGCACAATAAAGAAAAAGAGAGTCTTATCAGACAAAAACTTTGTTCATTTTTAACATTTTGTACATTTGCTTACTCTTGGGAAGCATTGTAAGCATTGACAAGGTTTAGGGTATCCTTTAATTGTATGCCTTGCATCCATCTAGCATCTTCAAAAGGATAATTTTTAAACTTAATAAGATATCGTCGGCGGATAGTCTTACCGCCTCTTAGTACCTTGTCTTCATGTCGGAGAATGGACTCGGGCTGCAGCACCTCTTCTTGGTCCTCGATCTCCGGTGGGTCTTCAGTAGTTGGTTCTTGAGGTGGCTCTCCTTTGTAAGGCTTTAATAGGCTCACATAGGTTTAGGGTATCCTTTAATTGTATGCCTTGCATCCATCTAGCATCTTCAAAAGGATAATTTTTAAACTTAATAAGATATCGTCGGCGGATAGTCTTACCGCCTCTTAGTACCTTGTCTTCATGTCGGAGAATGGACTCGGGCTGCAGCACCTCTTCTTGGTCCTCGATCTCCGGTGGGTCTTCAGTAGTTGGTTCTTGAGGTGGCTCTCCTTTGTAAGGCTTTAATAGGCTCACATGGAAAGCATTGTGTATGAGCCAATGATTGAGCAACTTGAGTTGATAGGCCATCTCATTGATTGGCCTAAGAATCTGGAAGGGACCATAGTACCTTTTTGCTAGTTTAGCATAGTACTTTTGGTGTCCCGTAGGATTCTTGCCCGTCGTGTGACTTAATCGAGCCTTGGGAAATTTTAATAAGACCCACTCATTTTCTTTAAAGGCTTGGGCTCTTCTGTGCTTGTCAGCATAGCAGCCTTTTGCCATTGCAGTGAGATAGAGATAGCATCCTTAATCTTTTGAAAAGATTCTTGTAGGTCTCGGCTATACTCATCTGCAGCAAAGATCTTCCCATGAACCTTAAGTAGCAAGGGACTTTTTGATCTTCCCTCAATTACCTCAAAAGGTGCTTTTCCCATGGAAGTATGTACAGTGTCATTGTAAGCATACTCCACTAAGTGTAAGTATTTCTCCCATTGGGATCTTTGATCTACTTCCGTTACATAGGCTTTTAGTAGATCGAGAATTGTTAGGTTAGCTATTTCACTTTGGCAATCCGTTTGTGGATGATAGGCCGAAGAGAAGTTTAGCCTTGTCCCTAAATTCTCAAAGAGGCCCTTCCAGAAATTACTCGTCATTCTAGGATCTCTATCCGACACTATGGACATTGGCAAGCCATGGTACTTGAAAATTTGTGAAATGAAGAGGGTTGCCATTTGATGGGCTTTGATAGTCTTTTTGACAGGTATAAAATGAGCTTGTTTACTAAACCTGTCTACTAGCGTCCATATTCCCGTATTCCCATGGATAGACTTAGGCAATCCAAAGATGAAATCCATGGATATGCTCTCCCATGGTGAATTAGGGATTGGCAAGGGTTGAAGCAATCCAAGTTGCTTCCCTCTATCAAATTTTGTCTTTTGGCATACCACACATTTAGAAACATACTCTTGTATGTTCACTTTCATGGTAGGCCAATAGAAATATGTTTCAATTCCCTTTAAGGTAGACTGAATCCCTCTATGCCCCGCATAAGGTGGAGCATGTGATTCATACATTACTTTCTCACGTAGTGAGTTAGTAACACATAGTCTATTGCCGTAGAGAAGATAACCATCTTGTAAAGTAAATGGTTCTTCTTTCTTCCCTAATGCAAGGGCTAAAATCACATCTCTAAAATTGGGATCAATAGCGTACTCATCTATCATTGAAGATAGATCATTGTGAGTTGCTATGGAAACCGCATTCACTCTCGGTCGTCTTGAGAGTGCATCAGCTACTTGATTATGCTTGCCAGCAATGTGAGCAATATGAAAATGAAATTGCGAAAGGAAATTTTCCCACCTCATTTGTTTGTCAGAGAGCTTGGTCTGCGTCATGAAGTACTTAAGACTTTGGTGATCCGTTTGCAGAATGAAAGGAGTCCCCAATAAATAGTGCTTCCATGAGTCTAAGGCATGTAGAACTGCAAGGAGTCCTTTTCATATATGCCTAGAGCTTGCTCAACACGGTCGAGCCTTCGACTTTCATAGCCTATGGCGTGCCCTTCTTGAAGCAAAACAACTCCAAGGCAATCACCACAAGCATCACATTGGATCTCAAATGGTTTTGAGAGGTCCGGTAGTGTAAGCACAGGTTGAGAGATAAGATTTTCGAAAGCATTGTTCTCCTTAGCAGACCATGTATACCTAGCGCTTTTTTTTGTTAGGTCATGTAATGGTCCCGCAATTTGTGATAACTTTTCTATGAAGCGTCTATAGTATGCACACATACCTATAAAGCTTCTTAGTTCATGAAGATTCTTTGGTTTAGGCCATCCTTTTATTACCTCCAACTTTGATGGATCCATTTGGATGCCATCTTGAGAGATAATATGACCTAAATACTGAATCTCTTGTAAGAAAAATTCACTTTTCTTTCGATTAACATAAAGTTTATTCTCTCTTAAAACTTGAAATATTACCTGGAGGTGTTGCTTGTGTTCGTCTAATGAATTAGAGTAGATGATAATATCATCAAAGAACACTTCAGTGAAGGTTCGATGAGGCCTGAACAGCTTCTCCATCAAGCGGTTGAATGTGGCAGGTGCATTGGTCAAGCCAAAAGGCATGACAATGTATTCGTAAATACCAAATGTGGTGCGAAATGCGGTCTTTACAATGTCTTGATCAACTATCCTTATTTGATGATAGCCACTTTTTGGGTCAATCCTACTGAAGTAGGTCGATCCTTGTAGTTTATCAAATAGGTCTTCTACCCGTGGAACGGGAAACCTATTCTTGATAGTGATCCTATTTAGTGCTCTATAGTCGACACACATACGATATGTGCCGTCTTTCTTTTGCACTAATAGCACAGGTGAGCAAAATGGAGATGAGCTAGGCCTAACCATGCCTTCTCAACTAACTCATGCACTTGCCGCATAATCTCCTCTTGTTGAGCTTGAGAAACTCTATAAGGAGGTTTGTTAGGCGGTGAACTTCCTGGAAGAAGTTCAATTGCATGGTCATCATTACCTCATTTAGGAGGTAGCTCACAAGGGATGTCGTCAATAAAAACATCTTGAAACCCCTTGAGAAAATTGGATAACTCTAATTCCTTTTGGTTTCTTTTATTTTCTTTTGCTAAAGCATTAGGTTCATTTTGAGAATCTTTAACAAAAATCATGTACACGGAAATAGAGCTCTTTATTGACTTGTTGAAAGCTAGTGTATGTACAATGGGGATAGTGTTACCCATTTCCTTAGCATCTATATGAATGTCTTTTTCCCTGAACTTAAAGGAGATTCTCCTTTCAGGAAATTAAACATTGGCAGCCAGGCGGTCAAACCATGGTGCCCCTAGGATTACATCCTCATGCTTGAGAGGAGAGATAAAGAAGTCCTCTTTTTCCACATAGCCTTGGACATGAAGCCTCAATTTCCCGATTAAGGGAGTGACTGAAGCTTCTTGCCCCTTGAAGGCACTGTCTGCGGGTAGGACATCTCCCATCTCGTAAGCTTGTATGCCTAGCTTGGTGGCCAACTCTATAGATATAAAATTGTGAGTAGACCCAAGGTCAAAGAGAATAAAAGCATCATGTTCTCTTACCTTTCCCCAAGCATGGCATAGAGGAGATCCTTTGTGGTGAGTTTGGTGAGTCTTCTCCTCTTGGATTTCAACCGAGGAAGCTCTAGGAGGATCTTGGCGGTTGTTCGTTTGGGGACAAGCGCGGTACGCATGCCCTTGTTCGCCGCACTTGAAACACCGGTTATCCTTGTGATAACGCTCAAGCTCTTCAGGAGAGAGTTTGTTTTTACCTTTGTAAACTCCCTTCTCTTTAGCTTTGTTGGAGTTTCCCTTAGGAGACTTTTGGACATTGTCCTTCCCCTTAGGCTCGTTGGAACCCTTGTTTTCCGTGGGCTTATTATTTCTTTTAGCCCCCGTTTGGAAATTGATTCGAGAGGCCACCATAGTATGGTGTATTACCGCCGATATGGTACGTGGCCTTTGGGAGTTGACATACTCTGCCATTTAAGCCCGCACAAAATTATTGCTTTTGCTCTCCAAAACCCAACTTTTTGAAGACAATGGATTTGAGTTGTAAGTCCCAAAAATTGTCTACATATTTGTGGATGGATTCATAGGGAGAGAGCTTTAAGCTTCGCCATTCGGTGAGTACTTTGTCTTTGGCATCGGTGGCCAAAAACTGCTTCATAATGGAAGCTCTTAAAGCTTTCCATGTTCGTAGAACTTCACCATTGGCTCGTAGGCTAGACCACCATTGCCTGGCCAACTTTTGAAACTGTATAGCTACATGGCGTAGCTTAGAGGACTCCGTGAAGCTCTCATCTCCAAACGCCGCATCAAATTGCTGGATAAAGGCCAAGACTTTGTTCGTAGCACCAAAGGTGCCATCATAGGTAAGGAAAGAGATGCTCTTCCCTCCCTCTTTGAACTTCTTCAGCTTGGACGACCTCTTCCATGCGGCATAGGATTTCCGATGGCCTCTTCTTTTTTATGGTTCAAAAGTTGCACCATCACTTTCTTCAGAAGGTGAAGAATTTGAAGAAGGTGGAGAAGAGGGTGACCTCTTTCTCGCCTTTTTCTTGTCTTGATCTTCGTCGTCTTCACCATCACTTTCATAAGAGGAAGAGGATGAAGAAGATGGAGAAGAGGGTGTCCTCTTTCTCGCCTTTTTCTTCTCTTGCTTTTTATCATCCCTCTTTGAATTATGGTGTGGAGAAGGGTGCGATGGTCTTCTCCGCTTTGGTGGTGATGGAGAGCGTTTAGCCCGCCGTCTTCGTGGAGCCATCTCCACCGAGGTGGCGGGAGACTAACTTCTTTCTCGTTCCTTCGGTGGAGGCTCTTGAGTTCTCCTTTGGGAAGGAGATGCATCATCAAGAAGTAAATTCTTGAGCCCTTCGTATGGATTCTCTTCTTTATCCCGAATCGGAGAGAGACCTCTTTTGGAAGTCTAACAAGGAGGCTTCCTAGGTGTTCTCTCGTCATGGAGGTCAGCTTGGAGAATCCCGTGAGCACGGAGCTGCCATGGCACTTCACTTTGGAGAGATGGATTGCCCATGGCTTGTTGAAGCCTAGAAACAAGATAGTTAACAAGCATCATTAGTACCTTGCTCATTAGCAAAATCAAAGTTATCAACATTGATTTCACTCTCTTTACTATTGTCAGCCATTCTAACAACTTTTAGGTGTAAACTTTTTAGGTGTACTTTGGCACTTCAAGCCCTAGTTGCTACTCCTCTTTACCCCTTTAGAAAAAGCACTCAAGCTACTGTACCCGTGGCTCGAATACCATTAATTGCAAGGAATAGAAGAGAGGGTCTTTCAACACCAAAACAGCACCGGCTCCTGTCAAGCTTCTAATAGCTCAATAGTGGTTAAGCCGTAGGCAAGCCCCGTAGGACTCCACTATTAAGACCATAGCTCTCGACAGTGATGCCCCATTAACTGCACAAAGGCAGGCGCACTGCAAGGCTGAAAAATCCCTATTCTACTTACTCACAGGCAATTAATAATACCAACCATTTATAGCTAGCTTGAGGACCTCCCTTCTTGAGCAAGAAAAGAGAAATCTTGTGCTCTGATACCATTTAATGGCCTAAAAACTTGTGTGTAGCGGAAATTAGCATGAACATAGTGGGCATTATTAGAATAGATTCCTAATGAGAATTACAAGAGTGCTTGGGTGGAGAGAGCAACAAAAAGCATAACACCTAGTTAGATAGCATGAACAATACTTTCAAAAGAGAGAGAAATTAAGATATTGACAATAGTTGAGGACCAGATTTGCATGGAGCCGGTCCCCCCTCCAAAAGGCTTTGTATTAAGGTTTCTCCCATCAAGAGAGACATTGTACAATACAATTCTTTGTGTTCCTTCAAGACTAGCTAGTGCAATGAAGATGAAAGCTTCATGCACTAAGCAAAACACTTAGCAAACACAACATCAATTATCCCCGGTCTCAGACCCAAGACCTCACACACCTTCGAAGATGGTGAGAGCTAGCAGGGTATGAGAGTAGATTGAGAGGAAGAAGGAGTATCTTACGAGAAAGATGTACATCTCCTCACATAATCACTCATATTAGCATAGCTTAGCTTAGTAATTAGCATGATAGAGGAGATGAGCATGCATTGAAGCTTGGCTCTTGGTTGGATTTGCATCCACATGCCAAGAGTGTGTCGATGTATGCTTCTATCTCACAAGCTTGGAGCAGGTGATGAGCTCTCCATTAAAGCTTGGGAAGAGATAGTCTTTTTCTTGCTTCTCACCTAGACTGTGTGAGAATGTGTGTGTGTGATAATGCCTTGCAAAAATCAGCCCCCTCTCTCTCTTGGGCGAGCCCTCTTGCTAATTGCTCTTGCTATCCTCCCATTGGACCTCCCCAGGGCTAGCCAATGACTATTAAGCAGCATAAGTGATAGCCTTCTGACATGTGTCCCCCTTTCCCCTTTTGTGAGAGCTTTAGGTAATTTAATAATTCAACTAAACTCTCATTGGACCCCTTTGCCTCCTGGCCAATAGGAATCAGGCAAGCCATTGGGCTGTTGAATGCTCATTGGACCCCTTGGGAGACTGTCCAATAGTCTTCTAGAGGACTTAATTCTCATTGGTTCTTTTATTAAGTGTTTTTAAATTAATTAAACTAAATTTACTCTAGCCTAATTCTCCTTGGTCCACCTCCAAGGCCATCCAATAGGAATTGGGTACACCTTGTGGGCATCTGGCCTAGGGAGCTGACATGTGTCCCTCATTCCCTTTGTGTAAAGGAGCTTGTGTGTGTGTGTGGATTTCTCTCTCATCCCCTACATGCAAGGCTCGCCCCCTCCTAAGTAGGGATTGCAAAGACTTTTTTGTACACACACAAAGCATCCAATTCCCTTAAGGTTGACCTTTGGACACAACCTTTGAATTTTGGAACCTTAGCATTTTGGAAGTCTTAATGGGCTGAACCTTAGGGTCTTTTAAGCCCATTGTTGCACATGGCTCTTTTGCAGATGGCCCCCCCTTTGGATCCCTATTTTCCCTCCTTTGGATCCCTACTGTGGCCGGTCTGCTAGCTTAATCAATATTCTAGCTTTTTCTTCCCTGGCACTTCCCCATATTAAATGATCAGTTTAACATGAGAAAATCATTTAAGAGAATTAGATATTGATTATTATGACATGTTTCAAGTGTGGGGAGCAAGGACATGGCTATCGTTCTTGCCCCAAGAAGAATGTTCGCAATGAGACTCCTGGGGCTTCCACCATCATTGAAGCTCCAAAAGAGGATGTTCATTGCAAAGAATCATCACTTTCCTATGCTTGGGGAAAGGTAAGAGAGCATGATGCCTTCATCTTGTTTGACCTTGGCTCTACTCACAACTTCATACCAACAGAGTTTACCGCCAAGTTGGACGTTCAAGCTTTTGAGATGGGAGATATGGTAATGGCTGACACAGCTTTCAAGGGACAGCAAACCTCCGTTACTCACTTGATTGGGAAGTTGAGGCTTCATGTCGAAAGCTATGTCGACAAAGAAGACTTTTTCATCTCTCCTCTCCAACATGAGGATGCTATCCTAGGGGCCCCATGGTTTGATCGCATGGCTACCAATATGAAGTTTCCTGAAAGGAGAATCTCCTTCACCTACATGGGAAAAAACATGTATATAGATGCTAGTGAGCGTGGTTGCACTATTCCACTTGTAAATCCTCCTGCTTTTGATAAATCAATGAAGAGCTTAGTTTCTGCGTACATGATTTTTGTCAAAGAGTCTCTAAAAGATCCTAATGTTTGATCAAATGTAATGGTAGGAATCAAGAAGAATTAGACTTGTCTAATTTTTTAAAATGATTCCAAGATGTGTTCATTGTTGATATCCCTATGGACTTACCTCCAAAACAAGGGGATGAAGACCATCGCATTGAGCTCCTTCCAGGAAGCTCACCACCTAACAAGCCTCCTTATCAAGTCTCTCAAGCTCAACAAGAGGAGATCATGAGGCAAGTACAGGAATTGGTAGACAAAGAGATAATGAGGCTTAGTTCCTCTCCCTTTTGTTCTCCAGTCATTTTAGTGCAAAAGAAAGATGGTACATATCGTATATGTGTGGACTATCGAGCACTAAACCATATCGCTATCAAAAACAGATTTTTTGTGCCTCGGGTAGAAGATCTGTTGATAAGCTACAAGGCTCTACCTACTTCAGTAGGATTGACCTTATAAGTGGCGATCATCAAATAAGGATAGTGGATGAAGATATCCTAAAGACCGCGTTTCACACAATGTTTGGTCTTTATGAATAACTAGTCATGTCTTTTGGCTTGACTAATGCACCAGCTACGTTCAATCGTTTAATGGAGAATATTTTTAGACTTTATAACAAATGCACTGGAGTGGTCTTTGATGATATCATCATCTACCTCAAGTCTTTGGAGGAACACAAGCAACATCTCCAAGTGATTTTTCAAGCATTGAGGGAGAACAAGCTTTTTCTCAGCCAAAAGAAAAGCGAATTTTTCCTTCAAGAGATTCAATACCTACGTTATATTACCTCTCAAGATGGTATCTGTATGGATCCATCAAAGTTGGACGTAAAAAAAGCATGGCCTAATCCAAGGAATCTACATGAGCTAAGAAGCTTTATTGGTATGTGCACATACTATAGACACTTCATAGCAAAATTCTCTCAAATAGCGGGACCACTACTTGACTTAACTAAGAAGAATGTTAAGTATGTATGGACTGCTAAGGAGCAAAATTCTTTTGATAAGCTCAAGGAGAAGATTACCTACCAACCAGTCCTCATGCTTTCGGATCTCTCAAAGCCATTTGAGGTCCACTGTGATGCTTGTGGTGATTGCCTTGGAGAAGTTTTGCTTCAAGAAGGGCATGCCATAGCATATGAGAGCCGAAGGCTCAATACGGATGAACGAGTCTTGGGCATTTATGAGAAAGAGCTTTTAGCTATTCTACATGCCCTAGACACATGGAAGCACTACCTATTGGGGACTCCGTTTATTCTATAAATCGACCGGCAAAGTCTCAAGTATTTCATGACGCAAACCAAGCTTTCCGACAAACAAATGAGGTGGATAAATTTTCTTCCGCAATTTAATTTCCATATTGCTCACATTGCTGATAAGCACAATCAAGTGGCCGATGCACTTTCATGACGACCAAAAGTTAATACGGTGTCTATAGCTACTCACAATGATCTATCTTAAATGATAGATGAGTATGCTACTGACCCTGACTTTAGAGACATAATGTCAGCCCTTGCTTTGGGAAATAAAGAGGAACCATTCACCTTGCAGGATGATTATCTTCTCCACGGCAATGGCTATGTGTTACACATTCCCTTCGTGAGAAAGTTATGTATGAATCCTATGTTCCTTCCTATGTGGGACATAGAGGTATTCAACCTACTCTTCAAGGAGTGAAGACATATTTCTATTGGACTAACATGAAAGTGGACATACAAGAGTATGTTTCAAAATGTGTAGTATGCCAAAAGACCAAGTATGATAGAGGGAAGCAACCTGGATTACTCCAGCCATTGCCTATCCCAAATTCACCATGGGAGAGTATATCCATGGATTTCATCTTTAAATTACCCAAGTCTATCCATAGGAATACAAGAATATGGACATGTTTAGCAAGCAAGCACACTTTATTCCTGTCAAAAAGACTATTAAGTCACACCAAATGGCAACTCTCTTGGTATCACAAATTTTCAAACACCATGGATTACCAACATCCATCGTGTCAGATAGAGATCCTAGAATGACAAGTAATTTTTGGAAAGGTCTCTTTGAAAATCTAGGAACAAGATTGAATTTCTCTTCGGACTATCACCCACAAACAGATGGCCAAAGTGAGATTGCCAATCTTACGATACTCAATCTACTCAACACCTATGTTACCGAAGTAGATCAATGCTCACAATGGGAAAATTACTTACCTCTTGTAGAGTATGTCTATAATAATATTGTACATACTTCCACGGGAAAAGCACCTTTTGAGATCATTAAGGGAAGACCTAAAACTCCCTTGCTACTCAAAGAACATGGGAAGATCTTCGCCGTCGATGAGTATAGTCGTGACCTACAAGAATCTTTTCAAAAGGTTAAGGAGGCTATATCCATCTCTTAAAAAAGGCAAAAAGTTGTTGCTGACAAGCACAGAAGGGCCTTAACGTTCAAAGAAAATCATTGGGTCTTGCTTAAGTTTCCCAAGGCTCGATTGAGGCAAACCACGGGCAAAAATCCTACAGGC
This sequence comes from Adiantum capillus-veneris, assembly GCF_014529385.1. NCBI lineage: Eukaryota > Viridiplantae > Streptophyta > Polypodiopsida > Polypodiales > Pteridaceae > Adiantum > Adiantum capillus-veneris. Next base: position 135,701,803 of record NC_140944.1, on the reverse strand, counting down.
CATCAAAAGTATTATGCTAAGCTAGCAAAAAGATACTATAGTCCTTTCCAAATTTTGAAACCTATCAATGAGACGGCCTACCAACTCAATTTGCCCAACCATGGGCTCATACACAATGTTTTTCATGTGATCCTACTTAAGCTCTACAAAGGAGAGCCACCAAGTGAACCAATTATTGAAGACCCTTCCGAAATTGAAGACCAAGAAGAGGTGCTACAACCAGAAGCTATCCTTCGGCATGAAGACAAGGTACTAAGAGGTGGTAAGATTATCCGATGGTATCTTATTAAGTTCAAAAATTATCCTTTTGAAGATGCTAAATGGATGCAAGGAATACAGCTTAAGGGTAGTATGAACCTTGACCTTGTCAATGCTTGCAATGCTACATTAGAGTAAGCAAATGTACAAATTTCTTTTAAATGACCCATGTTTTTGTCTTATAAGACTAGTTCTTTTTTTTATTGTGCACAAACTTAAATAGTATGCATGCTTTGAATCATGTTTGTGATGACGACGTCTCTCAAACATCAAGTAGAATTTTTCACTCTACTTTGGGAGGATGAAATGGACAAAAGAGCAGACATGCTTGCGGCAGCTATATCTCCCAAGCACCAAATGGATTGGTCATCCATCTTGAAAAGATGTCGTAAGGTAAAAAGGGATCCTCCACCCGCTAAGTAAGATTGACTAATGACTAAGGCTTTATCTTTTTACCTCATAGTCGAGGACGACTATGATTTCAAGAGAGAGGTAATGTCACAAAATCTAATATCTAACCAACCCAAATGATTTTCTCATATTAAACTGATCATTTAATGTGGAAGAATAAACGGGAACAAGGGTTAAGATATAGACATGTGCTTATAGATCTATCTCAACATGGGGCCAATGCTAAAGGGGCCCAAATGAGAGATGGTCTATCAAATATCAAGGCTAACCAATGGAGCATAAGACCATAGGGTTAGCTTCATTGAAGACCTTCAATAATGAGTGTAAAAGTCCTTTGACCTTAGGTAAACTAGGACTGAGCTTGAGGTGGGAACCCGACCCAAGCTTGAGGTGCTTGAGGTGCTTTTCGTGCTTGATGACTAAGGTGCTTCAGGTGCCTCATGACTGAGGTGCTTGAGATGCTTGAGGTGCTTGATGATTGAGATGTTTTTCATGCTTGAGATGCTAGGGTTGTACTTGAGGTGGAAACCCAGCCCAAGCTTGAAGTGTTTAAGGGCCAAGCTTGAGGGGCTTGAGGTGTCAAAAAGTCAAGATTCAATCTTTACAAGGAGGGAGCGAGTCCTACAAGAGGGGGGATGAGAGAGAACACCCACACACTCACACAAGGCATGCTTGGTACAAAGAAAGCAAAAGGGACACTTGTCAAGTTCCTCCTCATGTTATCCTCATGGTGTGCCTGAAGCCTATTGGTTGGCCACCCAAGAAGTCCAATGATAATTTAGAAGATTTAATTAATTGATTTTGCATTTATCAAGTCCTCTCTCTCAAAGGGAAAAGGGGGACACTTGTCCCGAGGCTACCCTTGTTGCTTGGTATGACTCCTGCTTATGATTGGAGGGGTCCAATGAGCTTCAAGCATGAGCTACAAGGGGGGGGATTTGACCAAAGCAAGCTAGGGGGTTGCTTAGGGGGTATACTCTCCCACACACACTCACACACACTCTCATGGTGCATTGTGAAAAGTGCAAGAGCTCCCTCTCCTTCTCCAAGCAAGAAGAGGTTGAGAGCCTACACCAACACTTTTGGCTATGGAGTGCAAATCCAACCAAGAGCCATGCTTCAATGCTTAAGCTTGCCATCTTCTCCATCTTCATTACTATGCTATTATGTATCCTAGCGAGAAGAGTGATGATAAGTGAGGAACTAATTCTTTCTACTATGAAATGTTTCTTCTTCCTCTTCCCTACCATCATTCCCTGCTAGCTCTCTCCACCTTCGAAGGTGTAAGAGGTCTTGAGACTGAGGCTTGGGATAGTTAATGCTTTCTACAAAGTTTATGTTATACTTGTGATGCATGAAGCTTTCCATCTTCATTGCATCACCTAGGTCATAAGGAACACAAAGATTGTATTGTAATAAGTCTCTCTTAATGGGAGAAATCATAATATAAATGCCTATTGGAGGGAGGACCAGCTCCACATAAATCCGGTCCTCAACTGTTGTCATGTTCTCTAAATTCTCTCTCTTGCAAAAGTATTGTTCATGCCAAGTTAACTAATTGCTATGTCTATGTTGTTATCTTCAATTATGTTCACCCGCGATGCTTACAAAGTAATTTCTCAAAAGTCCTTTCATTAATTTCCGCTACTCTCAAGTTAATAGGCCAATTCCATTACAATTCTTATCTATAATGTAAACCATTATAAAAGCCTCTTCCCATGGTTACAATCCTCAACAATCTCAAAGTTAGTATCACCAGCATCGATGAGGTGGAACACTAAGTCCTAGTATTCACGAAAAACCTTTTTTTTCCAAGGATAAAAAGAAAAATTTTAAAATCCTATTTTTTGACACAAGATTTGAAGCTTTTAGTAATTTTTATAAAAAAATGCAAAAAATTTGCTGCTTTCTTCATGATCTTTTTGGGAGATTGAAATTTTCGTTAGTAGAAGATACATTAAAGGTTGACTTTTGGTGAACATTCATTTCAAGGGGTGTCCTTATTTTAAGGATGGAAAACCTATTGGTCATCTTGGTGTTTTTAACATTGATTTTAGACAAAAACAAGAGACTTGAGTGTCCTTTTTTTTGTAGTTTTCAAATAAAAAGGTATATGCATATTAAAAAGAATCTCAAATCTCAAAATTGCATGTAATGTTTTCAAGAATGTATATCATAAGCTTCCAACAAATTAATATTTTGTACTAATGCCACATATTTGCATAATTTATGCTTAGTAAAAAATCATCTCATAGGTTTTGCTGAATTATGTTTTGAAATAGAAGTTTTCAGGCATTGGATCATATATAAAGTATATTTATAATATCTCATTGTACACTCATATATTCAATATGAATATTACCTGAGATAATTGGTATTGGTCCTCATGCAAACTACAAGTAAGAAATTTGCTTACCTTGCAAATTGATTTCTCATTTTTCACATGAGAAACATTAGCTATAAACTCCAACATTGGGAGGCCCTCCTTCCTACCTAGGTAATTTGCACATTTTTTCATTAATTCCACTTACTCAAAATCTTAAATTGTGCGTAGCTTCAAATCTTTTTGTCAACATCAATGGAGCATATCTTAAATGTCAATTACATGGACTTTGGTTTATGACAACACTACATGTTTACAAACTATGCACGACAATTTCAAAGCCACTAGGTTTTTTAGTTTTCAGCACAATATCTTCCACAACACTAGATGGTTTAACTAATACTTACGGATTAACTCTTTAAAGGCTTAGTATTGCTCAAATTTCTATGCTTCTTATAGCTAGCCCAGAACTCCGACCTTTGATTCTGTTATACCTCACTTTGCTAGCCTAGACTGCTTGGATGATAGAAAGGATATTTCAGTTTCCTCTTCTCATTCACACGCACTCATGAGAACTCCCACAACCAATCTACCACGCTTGGAACAATCCCAAGAGACCTCAAAGACCTGTCCAAGTCTTCCACAAACAATGGGTTTTTATTTTACAACACACCAAAGGGCCCACAAGGGGAGGTGCTTATCCCTTGTTGATGCACCACATGTACAAGGAACGCCGGAGAGAACTCACAGCACCAAGCTAGGAACCTCCTTGGGCAAGAGCCACTTGAAGGCATCACCATGGCCACCTGATTGATACACCACATGTACTAGGAACAACGGAGAGAACTCGCAACAACAAACTAGGAACCTCCTCCTCGGGTGGCCCACCCGAGAAGGATGCACTCAAATGTTCAAGGGCAAGAGCAATAAAAACGTGAACACTAGGTGAGCAGAAGGTCTCTCTAGAGGGAGGACCAACAGAGTAAGTTAGGAAGCCAAAGCCTTACCATTAGACCAACTCTTTGGAGACAAGAAATGGAATGTTACATTAACATCTTCTAAAGGCCAATGTGACCAAAGAGTTACATCATGGTGAATCTGATACAAGGTCTAGATAAAAAGAAAGTTAAAAACAAACTAAACAGAAACACTACTAAGAGAGAGAATGAAATGAAATGATATATTAAAATCTTCAAAAGGCCAAAATGACCTATGAGACCAAACCGTTACAACGTAGTGAACCCGATACCATGTCCGAAATCAAAAAGAACTGAAACAAAATACAAAATACATTGTGTAGTACAATGAAAGAGGGAGAGGGAGAGGGAGAGGGAGAGAGAGGGAGGGAGGGGGAGGGGGGAAGATATGGTGGAGATCCATCCTCATCTGCACTATAGAGAGAGAGAGAGAGAGAGAGAGAGAGTTGGTTTGTCCCATGTATCACTCGTGGTTTGCCCCCTACGGGATTGTGCTCATGTTATATCTCAGCGGTGTGTTAACTAGTTTATCCATGATGTCTACTAGCTTTCACTAATTTTGCAAGTAATATGAAGGCCACTTGAGAGAGAGAGAGAGAGAAAAAGATCTGGATAGATGTTGTGTCAGACAAGTACGTCACACACGTAGTCAAGTACGTCACACACGCTTTCCTCGGGGACACAATGAATGGAAGATACACTCAGCATCGCATCTCAAACCCAGCACACAAGCTAAGCAACATCAAACCGTTCCCAAAGCATCAGCTACACAAGCTAATCATGATAAGACCCTGCCCATACGCTCAACTATCCCAGGTGAATAGGTTTCGGATCATATGATTGCTTTTCAGACTTGACACAAGGTAGATGTATGCACCAATACTTTCTACCTCTTATCAAGAGTGGCTCGACAACATGTTGCTATAAAAACAAGGTGAAGACTCATGTTAGCATTTTAAAACAAAAGCTGGAAAAATAAGTCCTGTGAAGGGACCATTTACAAATTAAAAGCTATCTTTTTAAAACAAAAAGTTGAAAGTAAGTCATGAGGCTCTTCTCTTCTATGACAGGACCCACTTACAAATTGGGAAATTGGATTCAAAAATTTGTACGCCTTTCTCCTTGTTTTGTAAGGCATGTTTTAACATGCCAAAAATGATTTGGGAGCTCAAGGAACTCCTTGAAAGTTCAATTCAAGAAAACTACCACACAAATAACTTATCTGCCAGAAAATGAAAAGATAAGGCTGGAGAGGCCACAGCTTAATCAGAAAGTTTTCTGGCCCTTCAGGATTCAAGGAGGATCAGATGGGAAGGCCCCGGACTATACCTTATGGAGATTCACCAACGCTACTGTTAGCAACAAGATAGCAGTGTAACCCTGACTGTTTGATCCTCAAAATGGTGGTCGCAGATCCTCTTTATGAATTGCAACGGTCTTCAATATATGCTCCTTGTTCAAATATGCAAAATTTTCGTTCTATGATTCATTCGAATCTGAAAATAAACAAGACACGGCAGCTACCTTACCAGCAAAGACTTTCCATTGTCCAAAAGTTACTCAAACGGTTGACAATGTTACAGCATACGATCCCTCCTCCCTCTTGAATTGCCTTACAAAGCCTACTTTCATTTCTGAGGACAGCAGCAAAGCATTCAACTCTTTCTTCAATACTGAAGTCGTCTCCGTCTCTTGCTCCAGACCCTCCACAGTATAATCTTGGCCGACATTGAAACCTCCAGAGAGTGGATCGGTTATTAGACTGAAGTACAGGAAAGAGAAAAGTGGTAGTAAGTATGTAACATTTAATGGCCTAGTAACTTGTGTGTAGCGGAAAATAGCATGAACATAGTGAGCATTTCATTAGAATAGATTCCTAATGAGAATAACAAGAGTGCTTGGGTGGAGAGAGCAACAAAAAGTATAACACCTGGTTAGATAGCATGAACAATACTTCAAAAGAGAGAGAAATTAAGCAATTGACAACATTTGAGGACCGGATTTGCATGGAGCCGGTCCCCCCTCCAAAAGGCTTTGTATTATAGTTTCTCCCATCAAAAGAGACATTTTACAATACAATTCTTTGTGTTCCTTCAATACTAGCTAGTGCAATGAAGATGGAAACTTCAAGCACTAAGCAAAACACTTATCAAACACAACATCAATTCTCTCACAATCTCAGACCCAAGACCTCACACACCTTCGAAGATGGTGAGAGCTAGCGGGGTATGAGAGTAGATTGAGAGGAGGAAGGAGTAGTCTTATGAGAAAGATGTACATCTCCTCACATAATCACTCATATTAGCATACTATAGCTTAGTAATTAGCATGGTTAGAGGAGATGAGCATGCATTGAAGCTTGGCTCTTGGTTGGATTTGCATCACAAATCCAAGAGTTGTTGGTGTAGGCCTCCCTTCTCACAAGCTTGGAGTAGGTGATAAGCTTTCCATTAAAGCTTGAGAAGAGAGAGAGAGAGTCTTCTTACTCTACACATGAGCTTGTGTGAGTGTGTGTGGATAGTTGCCTTTGAAAAATCACCCCCCTCTCTCTCTTGATCGACCCCTCTTGCTATTTGCTCTTGCTAGCACCTCATTGGACCTCTCCCAGCTTAGCCAATGAAAGTTAAATAGCATAAGTGATAGTCTTGTGACATGTGTCCACCTTTCCCTTTTTGTGAAAGCTTTAGGTAATTAATTAATTCAACTCAAATCTCAGTGGACCTTTTGCCTCCTGGCCAATAGGAATCAGGCAAGCCATTGGGCTGCTGAATGCTCATTGGACCCCTTGGGAGACTGTCCAATAGTCTTTTAGAGAGCTTAATTCCTATTGGTTCTTTTATTAAGTGTTTCTAAATTAAGAAAACTAGATTTACTCTAGCCTAATTCTCATTGTTCCACCTCCATGGCCATCCAATAGGATTTGAGTACACTTTGTGGGCATTTGGCCTAGGGAGCTGACATGTGTCCCTCTTTCCCCTTGTGTACAAATGAAACTTGTGAGTGTGTGTGTGTGTGTGTGTGTGTGTGTGTGTGTGTGTTTCTCTCTCATCCCCTACTTCTTGGGCTCGCCCCCTCCAATGTACTTTTCTACACACACAAAGCATCCAAATTTCCTAATCTTTGACCTTTGGACACAACCTTTGAATTTGGAACCTTAGCATTTTGGAAGTCTTAATGGGCTGAACCCTAAGGTCTTTGGAGCCCATTGTTGCACATAGCTCTTTTGCAAATGGCCCCCCCTTTGGATCCCTATTTTCCCTCCTTTGGATCCCTACTGTGGCCGGTCTGCCAGCTTAACCAATATTCTAGTTTTTTCTCCCCTGGCAATTCCCCATATTAAATGATCAGTTTAACATGAGAAAATCATTTAGGAGAATTAGATTTTAGTTATTATGACAAAGTACAACACATTGTGTTTCAGAATGGCATCAAAATCTGCAGAGCTATGTCTCATTGCCTAATTCTCAAGTGCTTTCACAAATAGGCCCATTGTAAACTAGGAATCTGCCGACTATTGCACGTGTACTCAAAAAAATACCCAACCTTAAAGTAGCTGCAAATATGAGGCATACCTTGCTTCAAAATTCCCTGGCTGGAGTTGCTGTATTGCAGTGCAAACCCTCCATATCACCCATGGAGGTAATATACCACCCTTAACTTCTAGGCTGTAATTAGTATTCATCAAAAGTCCCTTCGACTGTTCATTGGAGATCACGTTGCTCTCTACAGGACTCTGTGTTTTCTTGCATAGTACCTGTCTCCAAAAGCAAGCTTGGTTAACCTATCAAGAACAAGCATAATGGCAGCCAAAAACAAGAAACGACCTTTTAAAGGGCTAGCACATGCACCAAGTTACAAGAAACTTACTTCGGACATGACAAGAGAGGCATTCTGGAATGTTACTGGAGAGTACAGCACAGGAACATCTGCCCCTGTTGTGGAGCTTAGCATAGATCTGCAAGCCAAACAAGACCTACGGATTCTGTTAAAAAACAGGCTTTTAAGGCATGAAAGTTAACCACTGGTCCATTCATAAGTACTTTAATTACATCCCACAACTTGGGCACAACATGGGCTTTGGTTAGTACAGAACCTGTGATTTAGAAGAAGATCGTACAGGCCATGAACACTCTTTTGCCCATTGAAAACGAGAAGAGATTGGGGGCTATTATCAACAGCGATCATAGAGTCAACAAGTCTTGTCTGCAGCCACACTACAAGGGTGAATAGTGAGACTCTCTCTCTCTCTCTCTCTCTCTCTCTCTCTCTCTCTCTCTCTCTCTCTCTCTCTAGCATAGAGGGTTCTCACGCCTTCCTCGTCCCTCAAAACTCCAGTCTCTTGCACTTGCAAGAGTTTCCTTGCGTAGCGGCTGCACCAAAGGAGGACCCCTTCGCCCTCCAAGAAGCAAGGATTATCATCCTAGAGGCTCAAATCCAACAACTCATCAGGGAAAATGAGAAACTCAAGCAACGCTTGCGTCAGCTTGATGATTCGAAGGAAGTAGAGAGCCAAGCTTTGCTTGCAAAAGCACACACAGTCGACTCTCACAGAGACCAGTCATGGTGGTTCAGAAGGAAGACCGCAAGACAAGGCACAACATTGAGGTACAAGGGGCCCTGCAAGAATATCAGCTACAAGAATCTCTTGGCCTCAAGGTCGGGGTTGGGGGGCTCCACTCACCATGGTGCATCGACAAGGACACCCTTGAAGACAGAATCGCCAAACTCAATGACATTCTTCAACTAGTCGACATCAAGCCCGAAACCCTCTCTCTAACAATACACACACGAAAGAGCACGTGTCTTCAGTTCAATCAAGGAAATTTCCAATTCAATGTATATATGTTCATAAAGTTATCCCGCAAAATACTTTCACCCTGTAAGTATCTCTAAAATCTCAAAGAGAAATTGGTGACATGATTCGATCTAGGCAATCTGTGACAAAGGAGTGACTTTATTCGATCTAGGCAATCTATGACAAAGGAGTGAAGTGGCTCCCTCTTGTGCAGTCTGCACCGCACCAGATCCAACCTGTTGATCGATAACTTTTGGCATAGACACTGCTAATATTCCAAAAGCTTCAATTTACCTTTCTATTTTGTTCTTGTGTCCTGTGATATGTTGGTAGCTCCGCTGGCATCCCCTGTTCACTGGCACCTCAACATGACTCGTCAGAATTCAATGATGAAACATCAATTGATTCCCTTGCTTCGTCAAAACCCTCAGATGCGTTATCATTTGATTCCCTTACTTCTCCAGAATCCTCTGACGAACTTTCATCCGGTTCCCTTAGTTCTTTCTCTTCACTGAAAGACTCTTGCCCTACTGAGGTGGACATTGGCTTGTCCGTAGGATACGTCAATGAGCAGGCATGCATACCAAAACCTTGCTTGGCATGTCCCATAAGTCTCTAAATAAAGTAAGACGTCTATTGCAGACAATACCATCGCATCTCTTTTGGTAATCCAAAGCAACATCGCTTAACTTGGTCCTTCAATGTTACCCTCCGAAACGAGGACACTAGCACATAGGTATGCCAAAACCTTTGGCAAGAGTCATCCAACGTGTCTTTCTTAATCATTCTCAAATGATACCAAGCCATGATGACATCTTCTTCATATTCTTATGTTATCTAAGCAGAAGTGAAAATTCTCTTAAATTTTATCCACTTCTTAGGTGCTTCTTTGCGTAAAAGCAAAGTAGACCACCATGTCCGTGCATTTCCTTTCAAGTAAGAGGCCGCCCTTTGCACTTCGGAGCGTTTCAAGGAACGACCTCCCGAGAAGGCGATGCCAAATTGCTGTATAAATTCAAAAGCTCGATGGGTGTCCTAGTAGCCTGAAAACGTGTCCATCCTTAAACTCCTTGGTCTTCTTCGTCCATGAGTTCACTGTCTCAACTTCCAAGAGAATGAACTCCCCTCCACTGAACTACTAGATAGCTCCCTTTGGCTGCTGGACATTTTCAACAATCTGCTTTTCTTGCTTTTTCTCCACTTCTTCTGCCTTTTCTCATCCCGTTTGGAACTAGAGGATGACGAACTGTCGGAACTCTCTAAAGATGAAAAATTTGAATCATCCTCGAAGCAAACACGCTTCTTGGATCTGGCCCAAATAACCGAGAAAATCCACTATTTTCTCTTCTTCTAATAGTGCTTTAAGCCTTTCATTAACTAGTTCATCTTCTTCTCAAGAGCTTTGTCAAACTCTTTATGCACGTGCAATTTCTGCTTTCTTGAACTTGGATTTTCTTTTAGCTTCTTTAACATCTTGACAGAGAATCGAGGGCGGGGCGGGCGAGGGGCGGCGCTATGAAGAGGTGCGAGGGCTCTGGCGTTTTGAAACACAAAGCCGCACAATTCTGCTCATCATTGCTAAGGACGTCGTCGTCGACCGCTGGCAGGTTGCAGCGTTTTAAAACGCTGTCGTAAGCAGCGACCACCAATGGACAGCGACCCCAGGAGCTCTCACCGCGGGCTAGCATTTTAAAATGCAAATCGCAAGGTAGTGAGCCCCACTGGGCTCTGGCAAGCTGCGATGGAAGAAGGCACAAAACGCTACTACAAGGGATAAACCCTCCAATAGGCTCCGGCTGGGCAATGTGTTAGAAGGCTAGAGGAAGAGGGGGGGAATTCGGCACCGGCGACGAGGGAGACAAACCTCCTCACTTCATGGCTTCTTCTTCTTGGTGTAGCTCCTCCTCCAAAGCTCTTCAAGTACACAACTCTGATACCATGTCAAAGTCGACAATACGGAAGCGTAGACCCCAAGGAGAGTGGGCAAGAGAGAGAGAGAGAGAGAGAGAGAGAGAGAGAGAGAGAGAGAGTCTCTTGAACCAATCAACCTTGGCAATGAATGACTGATACAACGTACAATGGGGGCAAGGGGTCACATATATACTCACCTCAGTAAAGTGCCCTACCCAGACTTTGACAAATAAGTAAAATAAATACCTAAAAGCCAAAAGAAATAATGGGATCACTTTGAGTAGTTAACTTGAGATGCCAAAACTATAACACAAACATCCATGACGGACCATATCAACAAGATGCAACAGCTCCAACAAGAGATACTTAAATGGGCAAGAGGATCAGTCCACAAAGGACATGGCTCAGTTGCCTCCCTGTTACACCAACTTCTATTCTTTGTTAGTGATGAGTAGCCAATGAATACTCACTTGGGACGAGATAGATCCAAATTCCAATGGTATTGGAACAAGAGAAGCGGTTCAATGAGGAGAAGAAGTCAGGCTTCAAAGGGTATGAAGAACAACAAGCAACAGGGTATGAAGAAAAGCAACAACGACGACGACAAGCAGAAGGATACAAAGAAAAGCAACAACAATAACAAATAGACAAATGTTGAGAAGGAAGCTTTGAAAGCTAAGTAGCATTGTAACGATTGTGGAGGAAAAGGCCATCATTGGCGAAGTGTCCAAAGTGGGTTGGATTCTTCCTCTTCTTCGGCTACAATAAACGCCCCAGCCTTTGTCCATCTGGAGAAGACACCTTTTGAAGGTTCTCCAGCGGCATCAAAGGTTGAGACAATTCTTGCGGTTCAAGCCTCTTGCGATAGGATCCATGATAGTGGTGCTTCACGGCACATGAGACCTTCGAAGGATTTTTGTTATCCAACTTGCAATGACATTGTGGTTCCGTCATCATTGGCAACAAATCCATGGTACCTATTCACAACAAGCGCACTATGAAGTTGATCCTAGACGGCAAAAGGGGAACGTAATCCTCCAAGCTACTTCATGTTCCAAAGTTGGGGCCTCCATCTTTCGTCAGTGCATGAGGTGTGCAAGTTGGGCATGGAGGTGGTCTTCACAGAGGACTCGGTTGCTATTCAGGATCTTGACTCCGCAAGGAGGTCAAAGGGGCACAGTGGAGCATGGTCTCTATAAGCTCGAGCTCTTTCCTCAGCTACAAGCTCTCCTATAGGTGATCTTTGGCATTCTTGCTTTGGCCACTTGAATTGATAATATCTCCAACATTCCCCCTCAAGTTCAACGCCGTCTTTCGTACTCCAAGCATCACTCAATACGGCCTCAATTTCTTTGCTCCCAGGGCCTTCATGACCATGTCTCCAATCTGCTCATATGAATTATGTCGACAATCAAGCCAATTGAGAGTTGAGGATATTTGCTAGCTTGAGGGCTAAAAGATAAGTAAGGTTGTTGTAAGGAACAACAAGCGCGAAAAGTATGTCTAATTTGGAAGTGTTGGTAGCACTGATTGTTCTTCCCCAAGGGTTCTTGTTGCATAGCATTCAAGTTTAGATTTTGAAAATCTTGTCGATTTGTGTAGTTAGGTATAGAAGAGTACCACAAGATGTAGAGATAGTGGGAGTAGGGAGAAGAGGAGCATTGTTTGGAAGAAGAATTATTTCTAGATGTTTTATCATTTGTGAAAGTAAGCTTGCCAAGCATCATTTTGTAGCCAACTGCCCCATGATGCATAAGTTCTTGCATGGTAGAAACTTTGATGTTAAGACAATACTCCTGTAATGGAAAAGAGAAGCCACAACAATTATTGCATTGATATGCAAAACTATAGCAATCCTTCACGTAGCTATGAAAATTGTAGCACCCACCGAGCTTCCCACAACACCAAAACTATGAATTTGCAGAAACTTGAACCTTAGCATTATTGCATGTGACCGCACTTAACTCCAGGGGTCGGAACACTCAAAATAAAAATAAGCTTGTGCAAGTGCAATCCTTCCCTGCACTTGGAGACGCTTGGAGTCTCAAATCAGTTGAGTGACCTTGGTGTGACAAGCATGCAAAGGTTTTGTGTATCAATAGAGGATGGCACAAGCTTTTGGCACATTGTCATTCGATTGAATGTGGACATCCATGATCTCCTTGCTATGCATAAATCTATGAGGACTCCTCACCAGAGCTACTACCCCTAAGATGTGAACTCTCTAGTTAGTTATGACTTTTTCCACAATTAATGCAATCGCTTGGACGCAAATTATTCGCCTCTAAACCTCTTGCAATAATTGGACCTTTTGATGTGCTGACGAAATTAGTAGAACACCCACTATCCACAAGAACATTGATTGGCTGCTTGCCAACAAAGCCAAGGAGGCTGAGAACCTGATTCGAAAGATCCACTGGAGCAGTGACGTGATTCTGAGCATTCATCATTAAGGCACTTACAACCTTGGAAACTCGAACACAACGTGCTGCTTGTTTGCCTTTGTCTGGGACAAGAGGTTGGTTGTGGATAGGTTCTGAAATTGTGGTCTCCATGTGAGAATTCTGGCGAGGATTTGAAGGATTTGGCTTGTTGGGACATTCATACCACCTGTGATCTCCATGACAAATTATACATAATCCTGTACGGTTGGAGTTGGAGGTTGAAGGAGCTGATGAAGAGGATTGCTGTCCAAAGGACGTATTCGGCCGAAAATCACGACGACCATTCCTTCTATGGTTGGGACGATTGTTTCGTCGATTCTCATTATTTGCCGAAGAGGAGGCTCTGGAAGTGGCTGCTTGTCCAGAAGATTGGGGTTGAAAAGAAGTTTGTCCAGCAGAGTATTGTCTCGAAGAGTGAGCTCCTGAGAAAGAACGTTGATTCTGACCACCTTGTCCTTGGTAATTACGTTGTGAAGAGCTTGCAGAATTGGAAACTCGATCACCAGGAAGGAAACTTCTGAGTGGGCGCCGATTGTCACCAAAACGCTCAACATAAGCGATTGCAGCATCCAGTGTGGCAGGGTTAAACTTATGGACATCATCTCGCAGGGAAGGCTCAAGTCCGTCAACAAAACTGTGGAGTTTGTCGGAAGGACTGAGAGTCTCTATCTCAAGAGTTAATTTCTGAAACTCTGAGATGTAAGCGGCCAAGGAACCAGTTTGGCTCAGGTGGCGGAGAGAAGACCGGGCGTGGAAATCGGCATTTACAGGCTCAAAAGCCTTGCAAAGAACGCACCGGAATTTGTCCCAAGCAGCGGTGATTTTTTCATCTTTAATGCGGCGACGCCACCAAAGAAGTGCAGTATCCTTTAGTAGAGAGCTAGCCAAAGCAACTTTCTTGCTTTCAATGAGATCAATATTTGAAAAGTAAACCTCCATTTTGAAAAGCCAATGGTCCAGCACGCGCTTATCGCGGCGACCGTTGTATAGCTCGGGTAACTTTGCATCTATTTTCTTTTTTTGTGCTGTGTTTATTATCTTAAAAAGATATTTCAATTCAAGATTGTCTACCTTTGGTTCCGGAGCGTCGACTTGCTCAGGAACTGACTGAATATCTCGGAGAGGCTGGAGAGGTGTGGTTGCCGTAAAAGGGTGAAGCTGTTGCTGATGCTGCGTCCCACTCCTCTAAGAAATCTGGTCCAAGATCCGAATCCTCGATATCTTCCACCTCGTCGATAGGAGGTGTGTCGTCTAGCGTCAAAGGCGTGTAGTCCGGAAGCTGTAACTCGCTGTGAACCCGAACTAAAGGCTGCTGGGAAATGATGTCGTTTACTGAATCCACGCGACACTCCGTCAGAGAATAGGCCAAGTGGGGGTACCGGCTCAGTATGTGCTCGTAGTGTGGCAAATGAAGAGGCTCGCACGTAACTATGATATGCCACACCACCCAGCCCTGTGAGCACGAGGCATGCCAATGAGTGACATAAACCAGATAATTTTGTGGCAACACTGCTGGCTGTAATGCAGGTACAAGAGCAGGTTCGGGTGCCGGAATGAAGTCAGGAACCTGTTTTTCCTCTGGAACTAGAACGGGAGATGGGGAATCCGAAATGAGAATTACTTCCGGTTCGAATGCGGGTTCCGGTTCGGGTACAGGTTCTGGTTCGGGGGTATCTGGTATAATTATCACTTCAGGAGCCTGAGGAGGATTTTCTGGCAATATTTCTTCGGGCACCTCGTCTATGTACGAGAGAAAAATTGACGGGATTGTCGAGGGCATCGTCTTCCATGACTATGAACAAGCCCGCCTGCACACCTGGCGATGGCCAGAATTGGTGGCGCTGAGGATTAGCAGAAGAGGGAGCGAGAGAAATTCTTCACGCTGGCGCTGTTGATGCATTTCGTTGGCTGCCGTTGGCTTTTTTTTTTTTGTTTAATTCTTCCCAAAGGGTGCCAACTTAAAAGTTGGGTTGGGCGGCCGGCCAAAATCCCTTTAAATTAAAAAGGGTGGCCTTGTATTTTTAATCCAGCGCTGGCCTTTTTATTTTAATCCCAAACGCTGCGTTGCTTCTAATAAATTGGTACGCTGCTGCCGAAATCTAATACAGCCTGCGCTGCCAGCGTTTTGTTGCCTGTTGCGAGGTGCTTGGTGAAGGGATGGCTTGGAAGCACAGGCTTGCGTCACTGCGCAAGAAGGAAAGAGTGCAACTCATCCTGTCCTCGCGAAGAGTCTCGAAGTGCAACCGGTACGCCGCAACACCTACTTTGTCTGCCATCTTCTGCTTATCTTTATGTAAGTGTTTGAGAAACGATTACCTCATGCTGACATGGGTCTTGGCCATCTTTCTGCTGCTTCCATACAACTCCGGGAAGGGGGAGAGCAGCGGCGAGGGTGAGAGGCTCACAACCTTCGGGTCCCGGGAAAAATTTGCTCTGATACCACTGTAAGGATTCTAGTCGCTAATCCTTAATTAAGTACTTAAACTCATGATTAAGACTTAAGAAACTGAAACTGAACTTAGAACAAGACTTAGAAGACTCTGTGTTTGATTGAAAGTGTGATACAAGGGTTCCTTTTATAGGAATTGAATAGTCATCTATGAAGAGGCATGTCTCTTTGTGAAGAGACATGACTTTAGGCGAAAAGACACATCCTTTCGGCGAAGAGCTGCAACCATTGGGTGAAGAGTCGCATCCGTAAGGTGAAGGGGTGTGACCAGTCGTCGAAGAAGTGTGGCTTTTGGCGAAGAGGTATGTCTTTTGGGCGAAGGGGTGTGACCATTCGAGAACAGGAGTCCTCCTGGGTTAGTCACACTTCGCATCTGCATATGTAATGAATCAAGAAGAGTGTAACAAGTCACAATCGTGACACTAAAGAATGGAGCCATTTCCCTGTCGCAAACTGCTGACGTGTCAAAGCCCTAAAGAATGGAGCCAACTTACAAATGCCGATCGAGGGGCCTAAACCCTAAGAAGAACAAGTAACAGAAGAAGAAGTCCTACCAACTTATGGGGACCCCGTCCGATGGGGCCCCAAGTGACATAAAGGATTAAATAAAGCTAGACCCTCTTACACACACAGCGTGGAACTGATGACGTGGCAGATTTTTGAAAATTACGTTGACAGTGTTGACTTGGTAAGCTGTATGGATTTCTGCGTTTTGCCTTGATTGCTGACGTGGCAGTTGTACGGAATTCCGTGATTTAGGCTGGCAGGTTTTTGGCATTGTTTTTGGACCAGAAGCTTTTGAGTTTGAAGGCTTTTCATGTAAACTGCTTTTCATAGGCCAAGGGCCTTTAAATATGTGCTAAGGACTCATTCTCTCGCATGCTTCTTGGAGAAGGTGCAAAGTTTGGAGTACCGGCTTGTACCGAGTTGATGCAATATAAAGAAATATTGAAAGGGGCGCCAAGGTTTGGGGCCAATACTCTCTAGGGTGGAATTCCGCCACTCCATGTCGCATGTCGTCTCTCTCTCTCTCTCTCTCAATTCAGTTGTTATTGAAGTGCTAAAAGTTTGTTCAGTCTGTTATTTGTGTCCATCTTGTGACATTCCCATATGAAGTATCTCCTCTTGAAGCTCCTGCATCGTGTTGATGTGATCCTCCAAGGAAGAGTGCTTCGCATCCAAGGTCCTCAACTGCACCTCGAGGGCTATCCAGTTCATTGGAGAAACTAGATCATAAAGGAAAGAAAGCCGATCCCAAATCAACTTCGCATCTTTCATTAGCCATATATAGCCAATGACCGATGGTGTACTTTTGAAAGTTGTTGGAGACAAAACCTCCAAGCTCGTAAGAGTCAAAGACCGTGTAATGTGCAGCGGAAGTGAATGATGGTGTACGGCTCAGGATGAGTGATCAATGGGTGCTTAAGGTTCCTTTTACTGACGCAAAGGGAGAGCCTTCCTTGACTTAATGAGAGAATGTGCAATGACCAAAACACGAGTGACATGCAAACTGTGAGTGAGAGTGCAAGAGAGTGCTAGAGAGAGAGAGAGAGAGAGAGAGAGAGAGAGAGAGAGAGAGAGAGAGAGAGTGCTAAAGAGAGAGAGAGAGAGAGAGAGAGACAACACCAGATGGGGTCCCAAACCCCCCTCTGGAAAGAAAGGAAAGAAAGCCGATCCCAAATCAACTTCGCATCTTTCATTAGCCATATATAGCCAATGACCGATGGTGTACATCATAAAGGAAAGAAAGCCGATCCCAAATCAACTTCGCATCTTTCATTAGCCATATATAGCCAATGACCGATGGTGTACTTTTGAAAGTTGTTGGAGACAAAACCTCCAAGCTCGTAAGAGTCAAAGACCGTGTAATGTGCAGCGGAAGTGAATGATGGTGTACGGCTCAGGATGAGTGATCAATGGGTGCTTAAGGTTCCTTTTACTGACGCAAAGGGAGAGCCTTCCTTGACTTAATGAGAGAATGTGCAATGACCAAAACACGAGTGACATGCAAACTGTGAGTGAGAGTGCAAGAGAGTGCTAGAGAGAGAGAGAGAGAGAGAGAGAGAGAGAGAGAGAGTGCTAAAGAGAGAGAGAGAGAGAGAGAGAGAGAGACAACACCAGATGGGGTCCCAAACCCCCCTCCAAGGGCCCCCCCCTCTATTGCTTTCCTCTATTGCTAGAGGAGTATTGCTTTAGATTGCACAAAAGTCTGGTACAATGCTTCTAGATGTTGTGGTACTTGACGACGATGAAGTCGACGATGACGGCGGCAAAGGCTGAGGCTGAAAATGGGAAAACATTAACAGATGCTGGCTGAATCTGCGCGCTGTCCTAGGGCTGAAATCTGCAATTGACGGCGATGACGACACGGACGACGGCGACGGCGAGGCTATGCTGATTGTCGATGTGGCTGAAAAAAAACTGGACCGATTGGCTGAATTCTGAAGCGCTGGCTGAATTCTGAAACGCTGGCAGAAAACTGCAGCATTTGCAGAATCTGGCGCTACGAGACTGTCACAGACAGCGAGGCACCACGAGGTATAGCTGAGAATGGAAACGCTGGCTGATCCAGGCAAAAACGCTGAAATTAAAGCTACCCCAAACGCTGGCTGAATTATGAGAAAACGTTGGCTTTGCTACACGTCTGCACTTGTACATTGATGCCCTGCTTTGTCTTCTGCCTATATACTTCCTTAGAGTTGGGTCGAGCAACCTTTAGGCTTTAGGAGAAGTCCACAATTGACTTTTAATTCATTAAGTGAAAAGTCACTTATAAGGTAAGTGCTTAATAGGTGGTTCACGTGCAATTATGAAATTGGGTTCATACGGGTAATGCTCATGCTTGTGGGTACTCATGCTATGGGCTGTGCAATCAAAGGGTTTGCAGCTACTCTAAGTGCCTCAACATGCACGGCTTGCCCACGGGCTCACAAAGGTGCCAAAACACTTCCTAAGCTTCCTAGGACCTAAACCCTAGAAATAGGAATAGCTTGTCCACATACACATAGATTTAGATGTGCACGTGATAGACCACCATCATGATGGCTTTCCAAATGGTATAGTTGTCTCCATTCAATTGCGGATCGGAGGGAAAGGTAAGAAATGTAGGTATTTTGATTGGTTGATAACCCAAGGTGGAACCATACGTGTTGTACGGTACGTGGAAGTATGTACTGTACGTAGTCCCGTATGGGTAATTTTTTTATGTACGGAAAAATACGTGGCATTGGTAAAAAAGAATAGAAACCACAAAAATAACTGTCAGTTTCAGAGACAAAGCTATAGAATTTGTCAATTTGATGTTTTACAACTTTGATTATGTCTAAATTCTATATACAACAGCTAGAGACTCGAGCGAATACAAACGGATGAAAAAATCCCCAAATTTTTTTTTAATGAAAATGATGCACATACGGTACGATCCGTACGTACAGAATACGTTGTGTACGGAACGTCTGTACGGATCCGTACCATACGTACGTATTGGTCCTACCTTGTGATAACCTACGCCGGAATAGAACTCGGACCAATCGCCCTGTTCTTCATTGACGGTGGTGTCACCGTCAATGAAGAATGCGGTGACACCATCGGCAGCGGTTGTGTCACCGCCGCTACACCACCGCCGCCGATCCCATCCTCATGGTTTCTTTCGTCACCAAGGGTTAAATATGTTTCAGAATCATCACTCTTCTCCATGGTGTTGGAGAATCTAGACATGTGATAAGCATAGTGACATAAAAACCCGTTTCAGCCCTCTGAAACGGCGAAACGTGCGAAACGAGTTGATTTTTTCTTTTTTGCCCCCTTTTGACCAGTTAACCTCAAACCACCCGTGCGGAGATTTTTTAAGCTATGCACAAAGGCAGCCTCAAAAAAATGATAAATTTTTTTACCCTCACGCACATCGAATAATGTCTCTCTCTCTCTCTCTCTCTCTCTCTCTCTCTCTCTCTCTCTCTCTCTCTCTCTCTCTCTCTCTCTCAACCTTACACGTCAACATGGCCTCCTCGTCTTTACCTCCACGTTGTTGCAGCTGGCTGCCGACTTACCTTGTTCACACGTGACTCAAGTCTCACATCTAGATTTTGGTATTTCATGTCTTTACAGATGAATTTGTATTCAATATATAATTATACGAACATACATATAAAACGAAACCTGTGTTTCGCTTTCTTTGAGCTCTGAAACAAAACGTTTCAGAAACCTCAAAACCCCGAAACGCACGAAACCCCGAAACGTTTCATGTCACACTGGTGATAAGGCTAGGTCAAGGGTAGAAGGTAAAAATCTACAAGTCTGCCCACTACATTCGAAATCAGCCCCAAAGGAGTGAAAACACAGAAAAAACAACCAACTGTCTCTTTTCGTCGCAAAAAAACCAGCACCACCAACTCGCACAAATCACCAATCCGATTCAAGAGCACGCCGTGGCTTTGATACCATGTCAAAGGTGCAACGGAAAAGGGTGAATCGGAGGAGAAACTCGTCTGCAACCACAAGCAAAACGCCTCTCAGTGACGGGCAGCCAATAGAGCACGTATCTATCGTGATGGATCTCCTCGCTGTCAAGGTACTAGAGCGTACCGCCCACTGAACGGGCATTGGATCTCACCAAGTACGGAGCCAGCCAGAAAACCCCACGATCCCAATAAATTGCTAAAATGGCTAATAAATAAGTAAACTCACTAAAAGTGCCTTGGGACACATATTTATTATTTAGTAGCACAACTGCAGAAGACTCAAGACTGTGACCGCAGGAAACCCTAGGAACGGGGGTCCCGCCTCAGAACAGGTACGTCTACCTCAACTACGGCCGAGCTCAGCCACAAAATAGCCCCCACTCCCTAATCTACTCCTAGGAGACATCGGAGCTACCACCGGATAGGAAAATGAACTCTAACAAGAGAGCCAATAGAGACTCCGGTCAGTCAAACCAGAGACAAAAGACTAGCAAGCCTGAGGAGTGGCAGCATGATTTCGCTCTTCATTCTCAATCCACTCACAAGGGGGTAGGGGATAGGTTCACTCACCTTTGAGTAGCAGCACCATGCTTTTGCTCTTCATCATGGTTCTTGATCCACTCACAAGGGGGTAGGGGATAGGTTAACTCACAAGTTCTTTGAGGTAACCCGACCCCGTCATTTTCGGTCAAGTGTAAGCAGCATGCAAGCTCAAACTGCAGGATGGCTCTATGACAATGGAGCCTACAGAGATTAGAGAGAGCTAAAGATCCCCTTTCCGCCAAGATGCCTTCCGTGAGCAAGGGTGCTTATAGGGCTGAGGTGTGCGCTCGCATTACACAATTATCCCCAAGGCTCTTGTGCAATGCATGACATACGACAAGGCAGCTGATTAGAATTCGCAACTCAGCCTACAAGATTCTTACGAAGGCTCTGATTTTTAAAGTCCAGCCACTCCTTGGATATCTAAACCATGCTACACACACAAGATTTATCAAGGAACAAAGCATCCTTGACAACATCTTTGCTTTTTGGGAGGCCGTTGCTTTAGCCCACATGCCGGATGAGGATCCAGCAATTCTACTTTACTTTGAGAAACCTATGATCATGATAATTGGATCTTTCTCAAGGGGACCATCCTAATGATGTGATTGTTAGTGTTGAATTCAAGGTGTCACAGCACTATACAGTACTGCTCACAGCCAGGTTAGCAAGAGGACAGGTAAGTTATTTTTTAATTTTTGCACTCCCGATGCATACATCTGCAGCCACTTTACGGTGGATATATATTTTGGTGTATTTTATAACACTCAGATGATATAGACACTAGTCGCAATTTTGTAATTGCTTTTATCTGCAAGAACTTGTATATGGTTGTCTTATAGGCCAGTTCTCTTTGGTCTACGAGACATGAATAAAATCAATCTTTGTTTCTTTCTTTCAAGCTGGCACTCCACCATGGAAGGGACTCTTGAGAAAGCACACAGCTCCACCTCTAGCTACTAGAACCTCCTATGCAAGCTGCCTCTCTTTGGGGGTTCTGCAAGTAGCCTGGTCCCACCCACCTCGGATGGTCTCTCTTCTTTGACAAACCATGACCTGCTCTGTACTGCATGTCTCCATCTCTCAGACTTGCCTTGAATCTGTCCATCTTTGTGCACGGCTATGCTGGCTCTCACTCACCCTTTCTCTCTCGACACTACATGTAGAACTGTAATGAGTCTGTCATGGCCACGAGGATCAGCCTCTACTCTGACAAATTAAAGTTAGCATTGCTATACCTAATAAAGGTATTGATGAAACCATAGAGATGAAGAACAGAATATTGAATAAATCATCAGATATGCAATCCACCAGAAGAATGGCAACAACAAATAGGAAAAGAAACTGCCTCCAGAATAATGCGAGCAGCAGTAAGCTTCATAGTCAAACACAATTACTCGTCTAGAAAGAGGACAATATTGCTTTGACTGGACCATGATCCTCTAAAACATCTGAATGAAGTATAGCACCGTGCTTAATACTCAGATAAAAACCCACCAGAAGAATGGAAACAATGAATAACCCAACTACCTCCTAGATTATGCAAGCAGCAATGAGCTCCATTACCAAAAATGCTATTAATGCCTACAGAGAGGAGATTGTTGCTTTCAGGCAACCAAGAGAAACCAGTGTTTGCCCAATCTAGATTCCCCACCATTCCCAAAACCTTTGCTCAATATAAGATTGAAACAGTTTCAACCATATGAAGAAGGGCTGACTGATAATGTTTTGACAGACCTGCCCAGGATGAGATTTCTCAAACTCTGTTAGCTCTTGGATCTCCTCAATTGATGTAGCCACTTTAGTCAAGCACAAAGGCATTGTGAAAGCAATATCCTGTACCACAACCACCAACAATGCAACTTAACAACACATCTGGTTTTTTTCTGAAACAAAAGCTGCATGGCGGTCACTGACTTGCTCTTGAAGGAGTGCACGAAGTCCTCTAGTAGATCTTGAGATGTAGGCACTGGATTCCTTTTTGGTTCTTTTGAGAATTTCTCCTCCAATAAACATAGCAATAAATTGTTGAGTTGAAACTGCACAGCAAGACTTGGTATTGATAGCGGGTCACCTGGTAATTCCATATTTAAAATTAATTCGTGGTTGGTTCTCACAGTAAAATAGGTCGCACTCTCCATCTCTAAACATATAATAGAGAGAGCGAAAAGAATCTTCCCATGCCAGTTGCCTTTTTGATAAGAAGTCTCTCTCTGTCCACATTTCAAAACTCATTCAGATGACTGCATTTAGGCACATGTCACAGGAATTGCACATTCATGTAGCCAGGGAATATTCACATCAGTTAGGACTTACCAGAGGTACCACCATGAGCTGCAGATGATGCCAAAGCAGATAATACCGACGAAGGAAGAACACATTGAGGATGGATCCATGAATGCAAAGCTTCAGCAAAAGCAGCTTCCACTTTATTTCCCAGGAAATCCCCAGGTCTTGCGTCATTTTGAGCATCATGTTCTCCCTGACCTTGGCTTGCACTCAGAAATCTCTTCATTCCTGTGCATAGATCTTTGTTTGTGATTCTTTCAAACCTGTCACATTTGGAGGCACATGAAGAAGAAGACGAGTCCTTCAAAACAACACATGTTGACACTTATGACAGATAAAAGCTGGAAAGAGCTAAATTCATGAGCTCAACACTAACTGTTGCAGTCACATTTCAAACAGATAATTGTGATGGATGTTCTAGATCCAACATACACACAACTGCATGTGCTCTGCTGAGTCCCCTCTCTGGTTTGGGCTCCCCTTAGTAGCCCCCCACCAAAGAAGAAAAGAAAAAAATCCCTGGCTGCCTTCTATTTGAGATTCAAACTCAATGCCCACTGACAACAATACAAAGGGTCATAGTCACAAGAAAACTCCCACAAAGACATTTCCATTCCCGTTCCATAATGACAACAAAGATTGTGAAGGAAATATCTATAGACTAGATTCCTTCCAGAACACACCATAGTTGAAGTAATTGAAACCGTACTTGTATGGTTAGTGTCAAAGGTGCAGCGGAAAAAAAAGGGTGAATCGGGTGATGATCTTGTCTGCAACCGCAAGCAAATCTCCTCTCTAGACTAGGCAGCCAATGGATCTCGGATTTATCGCGAAAGATCTCCATGGAATTGTCCTCCAATCGCGTACCACCCACCAAATGGGCACAAGGGGACAATCTACAATGCAACATGCACACAAGGGAGGGAAAGCAATGGAAATATGGTGCTAGAGAAAAAGGTGAGATTGCTGGAGCAAAACGTCACAGAGAGAAATGAAATGAAATGAAATGTTATATCAAACGTCTTCAAAGGGCCAAACTGATACAATCTTGGTGGATCTAATACAATGTCTGGGTACAGAAATAAAATGAAGTAAAGTGAAAAACTAAAATCTTAACTGCTAGATGTGAACTAAGCAGCTAGTTGGAACTATGTAGAATATGAGTAGGGGGGTGAAAGTAGTGATTGGGGGCTAATACAACACAATGTGGGTGTGCGTGTGGGAATATAATGGGTGAGAGCTGATACAACATGAGCAGGATGAACAATCCTCAAAAGAACTAAATCATATGAGATCCATCATTAGTCGTTGGCGGATCTCATCAATCTCCTCCATGGTCAATAGTCTGGCCGGGCGTCGTGCCTGTCGGGCCGAATTGATTTGAATCCTCTGATGTAGCCTCCATCGATGCTTTGTAGTCCTCCGTAGTGGTGGGCGTCTAGATCTCCCTAGCTCGGTCGCTCGGTCGCTCGACGTGCCTCTGGTGTGAGGAGAATGTGAGCTCTTATGTGGTAGTTGCACCTCTGGCTGCCCAATGTCCACTCTAAAGAAGTCTGTGATCTGTCTCTGAGACTGGCTAGCCTCTCCTCTCATCAGGCTCTCTATGTTTGCGCAGCTCGAGCAAAAACAAACCCACTTTGATCCTCATACCCCATGACTCTAGAGAGAGAGAGAAAGAGGTAAAAAAAAATATGAAAATGTTATATTAACGTCTTCAAAAGGCCAAAGTGACCTATGAGACCAGAAGGTTACAATATGGTGGATCTGATACAAAGTCAGAGTAGCAAAAGTAACAAAATGACAAAATAAAAATACTATGCTATGAAATCCTAAACTGCTAGGTGTGAACTAACTAAGCAGCTAGCTGGGATAGCTAAATCACGAGAGAGAGAGAGAGAGAGAGAGAGAGAGAGAGAGAGAGAGAGAGAGAGAGAGATGAAATGAAATGATATATTAACGTCTTCAAAAGGCCAAAATGACCTATGAGATCAATCCGTTACAAACTTGTGAATCGAGTACCGTGTCTGGGTACAAAAAAAGAAATACTAAAATGAATCTAGAAGTGCTACTAGCTCGAACTGTGTGAGGTATGTGAAATCCCTCATACAATGGGTGCCAAATACAAGAGACAGATACAATGGGTGATGGATCCATCCTTGTCGAGACAGTATGGCTCGAAACCTCTATTGTGGTCTCCATCGATGTTGGAAGCTCCTCTCCTCGGTCATGGGCGTCTCGATCTCCCTAGTTTCAATGCTGGTGTGAGTATGACCTGAGCTTTGCAATGGTGGCTGCTCCTCTATCTGTCAAGTGTTTGGTGTGAAGAAATCAATAATCTGTCTCTGGGAATGTCTCTCTCCAGATCTCCTCAGTAAACTATCTATGTCTGTGTAACTCAAGTAGATGCAGGCCAACACATCTCTGGTCCTGATAGCTCATGACTCTCGAGAAGGGTCCGAAGCCTTCTCTGAATAGACAGTGGAAGCGACCCCGTATCTCGTAATACACTACGCACTGACATATATAATGTGTCTCCGTCTTTGGCTCTGTATGGCTGCTAGCTGCTAGTATCCCACTGAATCTACCAGTCTCGATATCGAGCTGGTGTGAAGATGTCCGTATCTGACCAATGGCACACCGTAACCCATGAGGTAGATGTGTATCCATATAGCTGGGACGAATCACAAACCCATCCCATGTGAGTTGAAGAAGATGCTCTTTATAGAAAGCCATCTTCGTGCTCAACTCCTGTGTCGGCTCTATCCATGTCCTCTTAGTGTCCAACTGGGTCACGACCTAGCGAATGAGTCTAGTAATCTCCACCCGTGTAAGAGACAACGATGGTGCATCAAGGGAGTACTAGAAGGGAGGCAAGTTGCCCATGCTGAAGCCATATATCTGGAACCATGATGACATCTATGCATACCAACATGATGTGTCTCTTGTAAAGCTAATTGTCTGGACGACTCAAGGGCCAGTTTGGCATATCTATCTTTGGTATATCCCATAAGTTGTGCATAAAGGAGACTGATCTGGTAAGCGCCTCTATCTCCATAGGGGGGGGGTGCTAACTCAGCTAGAGAGAGAATGAAATGGAATATATATTAACGTCTACAAAAGGCCAAAATGACCTATGAGACCAACAAGGTACAAACTGGTGAATCTAATACAAAGTCTGTGTACTAAAAGAAAGACTAACACTCGTGAGAGAAAAGAGCTAAAGAGAGGGTGTCGGGCTGCACACAAACAGTAGAGAGAGAAAAATAGACCATTTGTAAATCAAGAAAGATGGCAAGCAACCTTTGTTTGTAAGCACCTATGGTTATTGATGTCTAGAGTACACGTAGCCTTGTGCTCTAAGCGCGATGAAGAGCATCAATGTTCAAATGGACAAACCTAATGCCATAAATCACTTGTGGGAGTACCAATCACTAAAAAAAGAGCATGGAGCCTGTAGAGATAGTGCTCCACCGTGCCCCCTCTAACCAGTCTTGATCCCAAATGGAGACCACATCCTCTATGCAAATCAGATCCATGCCTAACTCACACACCAACTTTGGAGCATAAACCCCGGAGGTATGCATACACTCTCGCCCTTCATTCCTCTCACATCGGGAGCGTAATTCAGCCCTAGATCTACCCCTTGGTGGCCATCCGCAATCCCACATCGAGAAGGATCCAAAGGTGCATCAAATCAGCCCCGGAGGTGCCACCTCTTGAGGAATTACCGCTCTTGGAAAATTGCCCTATCCAAAGATTTGATAAATAAGTAAAAATAAATACCCAAAGCAAAAATAAATTTGGGATCACATTGGGCCATTCACTTGAGATGCTGTAAATTTAACACCGTCTCTGCACCTCATAGTGGACATATGTAGGTAGACCAACTTGATGAAGAAACTTGAGCAGTTGATCACTCTACTGGGGAAACACCTCAGTTATGCTACCACCAACTTTTTACCTAAGAAGAATGCCATCTTGAGCATGTTTGCCTCACAAAAAATTGACCTGTAGACTACAATACGTCCAAGAATCCCCATTGGTGAACTGTGAACACATCACGTCCATACATTCCTAGACAATGAACTTTTGGAAGACATCATGTCCATAATCGGGCCCACAACGATGTATTGTTTGCAGGCCTATAGGTCGCCTTGGTTCCTTGTCAGATGCATGTGCCTTGAACTCTGACGCACAGATTCAAACATTGATCACTTGAACTCCAACACATGGGTCCAAATTATGTATAGGTAGCATCTTTTGCCCCTCTTTGCCACTCACAAGCCTCTATCTGGCTAAAGATAGTTGCGGCCACTACCATCGAGCTAGAATTTGGCACTTGGCCACTGTGGCCGCTGCTACGTGTGCCATGCCGGATTCCTGAGTCAAATCTTTATCACTCCTATTTCTGTCAAACTTGCCTTTGCCTTTGTCCTCTTGTGAGCTCTTGCATTTGCCTTTGGCTTCACATTCTCGAGCCAAACAAAGAATCTTCTCGTATTTATAACAGCTCTCGAACCTCGTGGCACTCGCCCGACCATCCTCGTCAAGCTTGCCTTGAACTTTATTCTTTTACGAGATTCAAACCTTGCCTTGGGTGTTAAATCACGAGGCAAATGGGTTTCCAGATCCCTTGAGAACGTAGTATGTGCCGAGGCCACTAATTGAGTACTAGTCGTTCCACTTTCCATAGCCATTTGTTGGTGTTGGTCATTCGAGGATAAAATTTCATTATGGTCCACCTTTGCTGATGGGGGGCCGCCTTTGCCTTTGTTGCAAAAAACAATGCCCTTTGGGCCTCTAAGAACGCCTTCTTGGAGTGGCCCTTCACTGGCTAGCAGTTGATATTGGTTCACCTTTACCAATAGTGGCATCATGGGAGCAAGTCTCCGAGACTTGGCACAAACTTGGCAATGGCAAATAGTCCCTAAGGCGCCTAGCATATCAAAACACTAGCCCAAAGGTGTCCCTAACCACCACATTTTAGACATGCTTTTCAAAATGCCACAGAAAACAAGGCTTGGTAGCTTTGCCTTTGCACCAACATTTCAAAGCGTTGTCCTCAACAAGCCCAATATTTCCCTAGCGTTCTAAATGCTACAGAAAAACTATAGCTGGCTGTAGAGCAACGTCTCAAAATGCAGCTCCTCTTTGGCAACAAAGCCAAACAATTCTCAGACAATGTCTCCATATGCAAGGGATTTTCGAAGTAGTTTTTCAACATTGTTTCAATATGCAAGGGTTTTTGGAAGCAGTTTTCCGACAACGTCTTAAAATGCCACTAAAAAGGGGCATCGAACTTTGGGTGCCAATGCATCTAGAAGCGGAACTTCACCACTTTGTGTTGACACCTCTCTCTCTCTCTCTCTCTCTCTCTCTCTCTCTCTCTCTCTCTCTCTCTCTCTCTCTCTCAAGTTCTGTTGTTCAAGTTTCTCGCCTGTGTTGCTATTGATTTCTCGCTTAGAGTGTCCAAGCTTGTTACAGCCGTATCAGAGCCTAGATTCTTCTTCTCCAACGAAGGATCCAATCCATGTTCTACAACACATGGATTCTAGCAATGAATCCGAGAGAGAGGACGATGTTCCACCGACTATTTGACTCCGAGAAGATGAAGAGCACTCCAACCCCAAAGAGGGAACCGAGATAGCTAACGGAGATTCCAACAAGAGCAAGCCTGCTACTACCAAGGAATCAGGAGAAGATCAGTGCAAGTTTCCAGTGGGAGATTTTGGCAAGACGAAGTACTGACGTAAATTGCAGGTTGACGTCTGTGCCAAAAGAATGATCAAGTACTCCAAGGACCTGAAATACACGCAGTATTTCAACAATCACTTGCTAGACGAGATTCACTCTTGATGGCGAGATGTCATCCACTCACCTCTCAAATTGGCCATGAAGACAAGCAAAGATGGGTGCAAAAAAGCAAAAATTGTACTCGCAAGAAGAGTTTGACGATGCTCTTGAATCGAAAGTCAATCAGTTAATGAAAAGCAAAAAACACTTTTGGAAGAAAAGCAAATTAGAGGATTACCTCGGCTACCTAGGCTGGAAATCAACTTTCAAGGAGGGTAGTGAATCCAAGAAGCATGTTCACTTCCAGGATGACCTCAGTTTTGTTAAAGTTACAACATCTCAAGTGAATGACCCAATGTGATCCCAATATTTATTTTGGCTTTAGATATTTATTTTTACTTATTTGTCAAAGTTTTGTGTAGGAAAATTTGCCAAGGCTAGTATATAAAGAGCCCTCATCTCCCATTGTAAAATCATCTATTTCATTGTCCAATTTTTTGGTTCACATCTCTCTCTCTCTCTCTCTCTCTCTCTCTCTCTCTCTCTCTCTCTCTCTCTCTCTCTCTCTCTCTCTCTCTCTGTGTGTGTGTGTGTGTGTGTGTGTGTGTGTGTGTGTTACGTGACACATCCAACCCTATGTGTCCGTGGACAAGCTGCAACATGACCAGGGTTCAATTCAGTCAAGTTAGTCTAGAATCGGAAGTGATCAGGCACTTTTGTGAGTCTGTTCACAGACCGTGCATGCCCAGACACTTAGATTAGATGCATATCCTCTGGTTACACACAGCATGACCATCAGATTCCAGTCAGATCCCATCAGTAGCATTTTTACAGTGCATAGACCTATTTTCCCTCTTTTTGACATTTTTCACTTATTTATTAAGTGACTTTTGTTGGAAACTGGGTAGGGCAATTTTGCTAAGATAATATATAAGCAAACCAAAGCTAGCACTTTTTGGTAGAAGAGGCAGCACGAGCACCTTGCTCAACAGGCAACTTCTCAACAGGACCAGAACAACATGGCCTAGCATTTTTGCAACAGCATCAAGCTAGCGTATTTTTGCAAGAAAGATCAGCCTTGGCGTTTTTGCATTGCAGAGCAGCTTCGGCATTAGCAACCACAGCAGAACCACTTCACGACAGCAAATCAGCCCTAGCGTTAGTAGATTTCCCCCAGCAACAGAATTCAGCCCTAGCGTTTTTGGAGCAGCAGGACCTCCAGCGCTTAGCAGTACCATCGCGACAGAACCAGCCCATAGACCAGCGTTTTCAGTTTTCAGCAATCAGTTTTCAGTTTTCAGCAATCAGTTTCCGCAGTAGAACTCCCAAACCTCGCAGATCTCACCTTCCCGTAGCAGATCCTCGCCGCACGGTCAGATCCCGCGAAGTTTGCAAATTCAGCCCGGAAAACGCAGTATTCAGCGTCTGCGTTTTCAGCGCGTCGTCGTCGTACCGTCGTCATCGACATCATCACCGACATAGAGTCAGAATTCAGCAAATAAAGATTTGCAGATTTCAGCCCTCAGCATTTTCAAATTTCAACCCTTCTCGTCGTCGTCCTCATCGTCGGCAAGTCCAAGCATTGTAGAGATTTGTGCAATCATAAGTAGACCGCTCTCGCCATAGAGAGTGGGGCCTTTGGAGGAGGGTTTGACAACATTCTGGTGTCGTATTCTTCTCTCTCTATCTCTCAGTCTCATACACTTTCACCCACAGTGTCCATTCACTTTGTTTGTGTTCATTGCACTCTCATTAAGAACGGAAGGCTCTCCCTTCCATAAGAACAAGAGGAACCTTGAGCACAGTTCGGAGCACTCATCTTGAGCAAAGTTCAAACATTCATTCCGCTGCACCTAACATTGGTATCAAAGGTTTGGTAGTGTTCTGTATCACTCAAGGAAAGAACCACAAGAACCACATAATTTTTTTTTGCTTGATGCGATCGCACCAACCCAAGTTCGCTTGGGCTTGTCGATTCCTAATCATGTTTTTGAAGAGTGAGAGGAATCCCAGGAAAGAAGGGCTTGTCCAGCCTGCCCTTGTGCCTCTTTTTACTCATTGAGAGCGGACCGTGCACTTAGCGGCCGGCCAATCGACGTGAGGTGGGAAAAAGCAACCTTGGTGTGAGCGCAAGGCCGCCAAGGGGTGCGCCTGCATAAAAGAGCAGAACTCGGGCGAAGAGAAGATCCTTCTCTAACACAGATTGCAAGCGAAAGAACTCAAGAACCTCAAGACCCCCAAGAACCTCAAGACCCTCAAGAACCCAAGACTCCAAGAATCCAAGTTCCTCGTGAACTTAAGAACCCAAGACCACAAGAACCCACCAAAACCCACAACTTCAATGGATGGTCATCACTCGAAGCGGAATGGATACTTCGCTTGGAGGTGATGAGCATGAGAGAGGCGAAGAAGACTTTTCCCCACCGGGAGGTTTTTCCGACCCTCCCCCTTCCCCATCTACGCCAAGGATTGCACTGACTCCTATGGAGGAGTTGGATGTTTATGGACAACAAGTTAGAACGCGAAGAAAGAAAAGCAGAAAGAGAAGCCGTAGATCGTGAATACGAAGAAAGAGTGGCAGCCATAGAGCGTGAGCACGAGCAAGCACGCTTGGCAACCAAAGCAAGAGAAGCAAAGTTGGATCCCTAGAACAAAGAAAGACAAGCAGAATTTGATCGCGAGAACAAAGAAAAACAAGCAACAGTTGATCGCGAGAACAAAGAAAGACAAGCAACATTTGATCGCGAGAACAAAGCAAGACAAGCAATGAACGACCGACACATGGAAGAGATGTTGCGACTCTTTTCTAATGTGTAGGTGAAGATTGAAGAGATTCGGGAAAAGGAGACTCTCTTAGTCTCTTCTTCTCCCAAGCATGACACACAGGATTTGCATGATGATCATGATGTGATTTCTCACAAGCATGATGATTTGCAGGATAATGATGTGATTGTTCACAAGGATGATGGGTTAGTTGATACTTTCATTGCAGATTCGATCAATCACGAAGAACCGATCTTGACTCTCGAGTCGAGGTCCACAGAACCCCTCGATCAAACACGAAGAACCGATCTTGGCTCTCGAGCCTAGGTCCAAAGAACCCTCACAGGAAATATTATGTGTTTGCATGATTAGTCGGCACGCATTGAACGAGTGTTTCATTCGTGATCGTTTCCTGTATTTTAGTAAGCATCTGTATGTGATCCCTTTTCCTAGGCATAACATATTGTACGTTGAGCACGTTTCACTCATGAATGAGCACGAATGTATGCGGATTGTTCATGAAAAGCTGAAAAGTATGCATTCAAGGAAGTCACGTTCCATGTCTCTTCCTTGGCACGACACAGTTGTAGAAAGAGCACATGAAAGTATGAGCACCAAGCATGGCCATTTCCGTTGTGAATTGCCACAGTTGATTGCTTTAGATCAAAAGAGAAAGATTCAACATCATTGTTTGCGTGTGTGTGGTGAACGGTTTGGCACTCCGTCTCTTTGTTCATCTACATTGCATGCACAATCTTTGAGGAAGACAAGATTTTTTCCAGTCACTTTACATGGAATGGATATGTTCATGGTTTTGTGTTGGAAATGGTTTCAGGAATTTTCAACCATGGAGATTCTTGAAGAAGAAAGAAGCATGACTTTAGACGAAGTTGAAGCATTGAAGGAGCCACAGGAGACTTTGTGTCGCTTTCGGCGCGGCCCAAAGAAGCAAGCGTTGTAGACCTTTATGAAGTTCATGTATCGCACGACTCACACACCAGAATGGGGCGACGAAGAGTCCTTTCCAGGATTCCGGATGTTATTGGCGATCTCCCTCGACGCCATACAGTTCGATACCAGTACCTCACTTTGAAAAGGAGGGGATGTCACGTGACACATCCAACCCTATCTGTCCGTGGACAAGCTACAACATGACCAGGGTTCAATTCAATCAAGTCAGTCTAAAATAGGAAGTGATATGGCACTTTTGTGAGTCTGTTCATAGACCGTGTATGCCCAGACACTTAGATTAGATGCATATCCTCTGGTTGCACATGGCATGACCATCAAATTCCAATCAGATCCCATCATTATCATTTTTACAGTGCATAGACCTATTTTTCCTATTTTTGACATTTTTCACTTATTTATTAAGTGACTTTTGTTGGAAACTGGGTAGGGCAATTTTGCTAAGATAATATATAAGCAAACCAAAGCTAGCACTTTCTGACAGAAGAGGCAGCAAGAGCACCTTGCTCAACTAGCAACTTCTCAACAGGACTAGAACAGCATGGCCTAGCGTTTTTGCAACAGCATCAAGCTAGCGTTTTTTTGCTAGACAGATCAGCCTTGGTGTTTTTGCATTGCAAAGCAGCTTTGGCATTAGCAACCACAGCAGAACCACTTCACGACAGCAAATTAGCCCTAGCGTTATTAGATTTCCCCCAACAGCAGAATTCAGCCCTAGCGTTTTTGGAGCAGCAGGACCTCCAGCGCTTAGCAGTACCATCGCGACAGAACCAGCCCATAGACCAGCGTTTTCAGTTTTCAGCAATCAGTTTTCAGTTTTCAGCAATCAGTTTCCGCAGTAGAACTCCCAAACCTCGCAGATCTCACCTTCCCGTAGCAGATCCTCGCCGCACGGTCAGATCCCGCGAAGTTTGCAAATTCAGCCCGGAAAACGCAGTATTCAGCGTCTGCGTTTTCAGCGCGTCGTCGTCGTACCGTCGTCATCGACATCATCACCGACATAGAGTCAGAATTCAGCAAATAAAGATTTGCAGATTTCAGCCCTCAGCATTTTCAGATATCAACCCGTCTCGTCGTCGTCCTCATCGTCAGCAAGTCCAAGCATTGTAGAGATTTGTGCAATCATAAGTAGACCGCTCTCGCCATAGAGAGTGGGGCCTTCGGAGGAGGGTTTGACAACATTCTGGTGTCGTATTCTTCTCTCTCTATCTCTCAGTCTCATACACTTTCACCCAATGTCCATTCACTTTGTTTGTGTTCATTGCACTCTCATTAAGAACGGAAGGCTCTCCCTTCCATAAGAACAAGAGGAACCTTGAGCACAGTTCGGAGCACTCATCTTGAGCAAAGTTCAAACATTCATTCCGTTGCACCTCTCTCTCTCTCTCTCTCTCTCTCTCTCTCTCTCTCTCTCTCTCTCTCTCTCTCTCTCTCTCTCTCCGCATGGTCAACTTTGACATGGTATCAAAGCGGTAGTTTTTTTCTATATTACTTCACAAAGGTACAATAGCTAGGAGGACTCACGCTCAATTTCTGCAACTGGAATGCAAGATTGAGTCCCCCAAGGCCGTATTTAGAGGCCCTTGGCCTAAAAGCACGATACATAAAAAGCTCTGTTCCCAAAAGTTGCAAGGACCAAAAGCTTGCGTCAAGCTCCAGCTCCGCATTTTGCAGCCTATCCGTACAAAAGTCATGTCAGCAAGTCGTTCCGCATTTCGTGGGCGTCCATACAACTGGCCACGTCAACATGCTTACACAATTTGGGGGTTTTTCCACTAAGTTGGGCTTTATGTCCAACCTTCACTAATGGTCCTAGGGGAGGCCATTAGGTCCCATAGGCCCCACGTCCTCAAGTTGTGACTCATAATCAACGGCGATTACTTTTCTCTAAAGAAAAGGTATCTTACAAAGTGATGACGTGGCAATTCAAGACTCGACCAAACAACAGAGAGACAATTCATGCTGACATGGCATCTAAGTTTTTTCCAGCGATTCGCTAGCTGCTGATGTGGCAAGTCGGACCTTGTTTTGAGGGCATCAATTATTATAGCATTGACTTTATACACTTTTGTGCATTAGTATTTTATAGTAGTTCAACTTTTGTGCTTTTAGAGCTTGTAAAACACAACTATGGTTTTTTAATTGCTTTTTGAGGATTTCTTTGGACCCATGTCTTTGACTCTATGATGACTCCGAGGGAGAGAGTGACTCTTCGAGTTTGCAACATTGAACAAATAACGGAAGTCTTCCTAAATTCCTTTTCCCCTCTAAATTGTGATTGCTGACTGGAAAAAGGCAATGCTATGTTGCAGCACATATGTGAATTCTGCATAGCTTTGTGTGTGACACTTGCACCTACAGCAAAATTAAGGTCCAGTTGACTTCTCACTAAAAGTTGAGAAGGCAATACCAAGACCTAAGTAGCACACAGAAAGAATAATGAGGGGTAACAATCACTACAATAGAATAAGTGAATTTGGACTTTTGCAATATAAAGCAATGGGAAAGAAAAATGCTGAACCCACTGACCTTTCAAAGGAAGCTCTCGATGTAAAGCGTATACTGGTCTTCAGACTCAGATCCAAAGGAAGCTTATTTCCATGTATAAAAAGAGATGAGGGCTTATCTTGAGCCTTGCTCTTAGATGTAGAATGTAATTGTGGTGCCTTAGCAGCCAAGGGAGGTCCTGCTGTAAGTTCAGTCACAGTTGCGGCCCTTGCAGCAGACATTCCTTTGAAAGCTTTGGCCTGTACTACTTCACATTGAAGATTGTAATCAATAAGATGATGACAGGTGACGGCCAGCATGAAAGCAGAGCGATCAATAAGCACAGAGCACTCAAAGGAATGACCTACCATATCCACTGGCGGCCCTGAGCTATTCTCCTGCAACCTTGTAGATAACTGAGTGACATCTCGAAAAGTGCTGAAAGAGCTGGATTTATGCAGGTTTTGGGGATTTGTCTCTACCGTCGAAGCTTTTGCTCCTAAATTTGTATCATTGGACTCTTCTGCTCCCTTCCTGTAATTTCACACACCTCAATATTTCAAAGTGATTTGGCAGCTCATGTGATATTTCTATTGAAAGCTGCGAAGAAGAACTCTTGGGCAAAGAACTAGAACATCCTGATGAAAGCATACCAGTGGAACTTTGCCAAGGATCTGGCTCGATCAGCCACTGTACTTACACCTGCGTCTGGATTAACATGTTCAGAGCACCTCAGTGTGACATGAGGCATTTCCTGTCAACAAGAAGAGGAGCTTAAAAGGAGCTTAAAACATCTGAAATTTAGGTCAAAGATTGATGTTCATGCCAGAGATTAGTGGTCAAACCTTCTTCTCAGCTAGGAACCTGCTAGACCTATCACCTAGCTTTGTAACAGGATATATGTCTGGGACTCGAGTATCCACAAACCGTGGAGGCCTGAGAACATCCTGCTTTTGCAAAGCTTGGAGGAACTGATTGCTACTAGGAAAGAGAAAATATATTGTCAGGTGCAGTAAGTAAAACTTGACAGAAGGAAGAACATCAATTAACCTCTCTGATGAGCATGAAGCCTGATTCTGATCATTTTGCAACCGTTTTAATTGTTCAGACTGCAAAAAACATTAACAACCAATAAATTCTCAGTAAACTCAATGGAAGCCGAATGCTGTAAAGATGATAAAATGCAGGTGAAAAGCTCAAAAGTGCTTACTCTGAGTTCTGATGGAGTTTTGCGTTTGCTGCACATCTCACCAGAAAAATGAAGAGCTGGAGGTATAGAGCATATAGCAGCTTCAGCCATGCAGAAGGCCAAGAAAAAGATGCTAGATCTTTGTCGCAATTTGATGCCTTAGGAGAATTGCGCTGAGCATGTCGCTAGAGAAGCTTACAAGCGATCGTAGTCGGCACGAGCGCATAGTTTAGTACCAGCTTACTCCAAGATCTGCCATACTAGCAATTCGGTATGTTGAAGAAGAGAGATTTCATCTGAAGAGAAACTTTTCGTGCGCGCAGAGAGAGAGAGAGAGAGAGAGAGAGAGAGAGAGAGAGAGAGAGAGAGAGAGAGAGAGAGAGAGAGAGAGAGAGAGACGAATTTGCAGCAATTCACACAGAAAAAGGCGACTTTCCTCCAGTACCATGGCTGAGAAGAAAGCCCAGAAGAGAGAGAGCCTCTGCATGTACCTGGGAAACTCTCCGTGACACAGCCTGCCGGGGCATGCGACTCGCAGTTCAAATGGCAACCATCCCGATTCCCGCCTCTTCCTTCTAACATTTTGTATTCTGTGTCACTCGAATTGTGAGCATTGTGAGCTATCTAATTTTGCTGAAAGGAAATTTAAAATGATTAAGACCTTATTATTTCATACTAATTGTGAGCATTGGTGCTCTTTTCCTCGAGATCATCTTTGATGGTTGCCAACACCAGGCCAAATCCTCCAACTAAATTTGTGATGTCCACTAGTGACTGGTAAATATATTTATCCATAACTGATTGGTTCAGTGCACTGTGGACTTCCCTCATACTTGCATGAGCTGCCTTCTTGTGATCCAACAATACCCTTTGTTCATTTGGCTCTTTTGTGAGCCTCCATTTCTCCGCAGCTAGATGTGAATTTAAGAGCTTCGTTTGCTTTGTTTGTTGGTGGAGCTCTTCGATGGTTTTGGTGTGCTTATCCCTTTCATCCTCTTCTTCTATCATAAATTTCCTTGAGCTTGAGCACATCCTTTCTATTGTTGTCTGCTTTGACCACTTCTTGCTCTAGTTGTTGTTTCAGACGAGCAACATCAGAGCAGTGCATTGAGGTTATGGGACTCCATCGTCTGTCCCAAGGTGTTGATGATAGTATTCCATCTAGTTTGTTAGCGACACAACCATCTGTGATTGTGTCAACATCAGTGCTCTCTATCTGATATTTGACCATTGAGACATTTCTCTGCTCCTTTGTAAGGCTTGAAGCCTATCTACAGTTCTTTGCACTAGGGTTGTGGTGACCGTTGTGCCTTGTTTGGTGACATCAGTTGCATGTTCTAATGTGCATGCTTGCTTGAATGTTTAATTTGGGCTTTTTTGTAAATCTATAGCAATTTCTAGGATTGTGACTGGCAGAACAATGGTTGTAGTAGTTGCAAAAGTGTCAGTTGCTCTATAATTGTCAGTTCAGAATTCTTCTCTCCGAATGTGCATGTTGGTTTTTATCTCTAGCACTGAGTTGATCCCAAAATTCCTTTGTCAACTATTATTCACAATAATTTCAGGTGGTTATGCTAGACTTTGATCCAAAGCATGCTTTTTGGTTCCTTGGGTGGCTTCTTCCGTCTACGCTTCTGGTCCTTCCAAAGTCGCTGCCCGTTCCTTTTTGGGCTTTTGTCCCAATCAATTTTAGCAACAAATTTTTTACATTGATATTCTTAGGTATGCAATTATATGACTAATCATGGTAAGCAACATTAGATAGCACTGACATATCCTAAGGTACTTGAAGGGTACAATGAGCAAGTGTTTACGCTTTCGTGATAGCAATAGATCTATTGTTGGTTACACGGACGCGGATTATGCGGGCTGCAAAGATAGCAAGAGATCTACATCTAGATACATATTTATATTTGCAAGAGGAGCCATTCCTTGGAGTTCGTCTCTCTTGGATTGTATGTCTTCTTCCACAACAGAGGTTGAGTATATTACAACATCAGATGTTAGCAAGAAAGCTATATGGTCAACTCATCTCGTGGGAGACTTGGACATTCACTATGTTCCAAATTTGCATTGTAAATATCAAAGTGTCATTGCTTTGACAAGGAATTGTATGTTTCACTCCAAGTCAAAGCACATTGAGGGAGGTATCATCGCATTCGAGATGCATTGGCGGATAAGCGGTTGGAGATATATACAAAGGCCACAATAGATTGCTTCTTTCTCAACCATGATATGCATGAACTGCCGAGCATGAAAAAAAAACCACTCGTGGACACTCATGTGTTATAACAACCAGCCCAATTTGAGTCCGAAAAATCTGGCAACAATGATCCCCCCTTGGGATAAAACAAGCGAGGATGTAAAGTGCCACTCAAGTAGCAAAAAAACCTCTTGACATCCTACCAATTCTTAGACCCTGGGCTATGAATAAATCTGCTGACCTGTGAAACTGCAAATTGAATATCAGGCCTTGTATTGCATATATAAATAAGGCATCAAACATCATTCTGAAAAGAGTGACATCGGCAGGATCACTAGCATCATAAAGACTCAACTTTAAACATGTTTCCATGGGAGTAGCAATAGGTTTGCAGTCCTCAAGTCCAAACTTACATAGTAATGTTTCTATGTAGCTTGTTTGACACAAGGCAATACCACCATCACATTGCTTAAACTATATATCCAAGTAACGATGCAACAACCCCAAATATCTCTTGAAAGTAGCATTCAAATCAGTCTTGGATTTAGCAATGTGTGTCTCATTTGGACTAGTAATCAACACATCATCTACATATAGAACGACGATGAGAAATACATCACCCTCACGCTTTACATACAAAGTGCTTTCTATTGGACTATTACGAGATCCTCGTTTAGCTACATAAGTGTCAGCTTTCTCATACCAAGCACGAGAAGATTGCTTCAACCCATACAAATCTTTCTTACATTTGCACACTTTATCTTCTTGTCCCTTCTCAACAAAACTGTGAGGCTTCATTACATAAACTGTGAGATTTCTTCAAACATATCACCATTCAAGAAAGTAGTAACAATGTTTAATTGATGTACATCCCATCCATAAATGAGTTGCCAATGCACATAGAAAACAAATAGTAGTCGCACGCCAAGTGGGAGTAAAAGTATCTTCATAACATACGCCTTTTTGTTGTGCATAACCTTTTGCAACAAATCGAGCCTTGTAACGATCAATCTCACCATCAAGCTTATGTTTCAACTTGTAAACCCACTTCACACCAATGACCTTTTTGCTAGGAGGCAAATCACATAAAGTCCATGGGTCATTTTCTATAATTGTATCATATTTTGAGTGTATGGCAGCCATCAAGTTTGTTAAACTATGTGCTTCATCAAAAGAAAGAGGTTCCTCCATATCACGTAAACTAGAAATAGCCAAAGCATAACAGTCTGATGCATAAGATGGATGGCGAGAACTTGAACAAGTATGGCTAGACATAGACACATCCAATTTACTATCACACAAAGTATGCACCATCCATTTGGGCATACCTCTATCCAGCTCATTCTCAGCCCTTTCCACATCAAGTACATCATGTACATTTGCATCAATAATAGGCTAATCCTAGCATTTTTTGAAACCCCCACAGGATGTACATTTGCCTCCTTGGAATTTACATTCAAGTTTCCATGTGAGCTCATATTACTATCTTTGGTACATGATAAGAAAGGCCGAACAGAATCTTCCACAAACACAACTACTGTTGAAACAAAGATATGTTTTGTTTTTGCGGATGGAATAACTTGTAGCCTTTGCTTTCAAGACTGTAACCAACAAAAATGCATTTAGCAACCTTATCGATCATCCAACTTTTTGTGTTGTATTTGTGGTACCAAAGCACCTTTCAAGAGGAAACTAAGTGTCATAAATGTCCCGTGAGCTCACATTACTATCTTTGGTACATGATAAGAAAGGCCGAACAAAATCTTCCACAAACACAACTGTTGTTGAAACCAAGATATATATTTTTTTGCGGATGGTATAACTTGTAGCCTTTGCTTTCAAGACTGTAACCAACAAAAATGCATTTAGCAACCTTATCGATCATCCAAGTTTTTATGTTGTGTTTGTGGTACCAAAGCATAAG
Organism: Adiantum capillus-veneris; assembly: GCF_014529385.1. Lineage (NCBI taxonomy): Eukaryota > Viridiplantae > Streptophyta > Polypodiopsida > Polypodiales > Pteridaceae > Adiantum > Adiantum capillus-veneris. Next base: position 135,661,615 of record NC_140944.1, on the reverse strand, counting down.
CTAAACAACAAAAAACGTGCATGTGATCAATAGATGGCTTCATATCATGCCATGCTTCATAGAGAGTCATAGACCGCAAAGCTTTTGTAGGACACATGTTAAGTACATAAATAGCTCACATGATAGCCTTAAGACAAAAGAATGTGGCAAAGCTTGAATCTTTGTGGGGCTCCCCTAATGCCAAGCCTCGCTATCTTTATTGTAGTGATAATGAGAACCACGAACATAAATGTCATATTGGTGGGACGGAATCAACTCGACTAGTGCATAGAGGCTACAAGAGGTTTTCAATCCCTCGAAAAACAAACTCAATCCCTATCTTACTCAAATCTACACTCTATTGCATGTTAGGTAGCAAACGCTAACCAGGACACTGCAAGCAAATCTCGATGGTTTACCAAGCACGTGAAGTCCAAATGGGACAAAAAATATAGGATGGGTAGAAAACATATAAAGATACATCCGTGAGCCCTCACATACCCCTTCTGATCACTTGCCAAAATCGCTCTTATTATCTACAAGGCAGATTTGAGCATAAAATGCAGTTTTGCTAAGTAAATCCTAAGTTATGAGCAGATTAAGGAGTAGGTGAGCAACAACAAAAACACAGTTTTACCACGAGAATAGCACAATGTTGTGAAGAGCTTTCACCTGCGAACGCAATGAAGCAGGCGACACTTCAAACCGGACACTTCATGAGGGAGGGAGTCATGAGCTTGAGAAGAAAGCAAGAGAGTACATGGTGCTCTGAGAAATAGCCATATCGCTTATTATCCAAAAAGACCTCTTTGCGTTTTAGAGAGAATGGACTTTATACCTTAGCAAAGGTTTTGGGTTAAAAAATGAGAAATTGTTCTAACTCCTTATAGCCTAGGATTCCATTGATATGAAATATTACATCATAGGCTAGATACGTATAGGCTCCGATGTTAGCTATGTGCTAACATTTCTCCCCTTCCTAGATGGGTCGTCCGTGACACAGCTTTAGGGGATTGGGTAGTGTTCCGGATTGCAAGCTTTCCTTTGCTTCTTCAGTGCATCCACCAAAGCATCATACTATTTGATGCGTAACTTCTTCAGCTTTGGCCACGAATTGTAAATCAATAGGAGTGTTAAGTTCCATTGTTGTGTAGCCAACAAACCTGGCACGAAGGTTTTCCACCATGGGGCCAAAGATCTTGGATCTAAAAGTTAAGAGCCCCGTGTAGAATGCTTCTTCAAATGTTTGCATGTAGTAAGATGGCGGGAACATAACTCTAGCATAAAATCCATAGAGGATCTCATCGGTGGGTGGTTGATCTGATAAGTCATAGCACAACCCCTGGTTGCCCTCGAGGAAAGCCTTTCACGGAACATCTATCTGCTCAGCCTGGTGGGAGGTTTGGATGCATGTAAGTAGCATCTCGGCAATCTTGGTGAACATAATGAATGCAAGATCAGGTATCCTCTTAACTAACTCTATAGCTTTTGAGAGTTTCCGATCATGCAATCCTCTGAAGCTTTGCCTTTAGGCGGACTTAGTCTTGGGTAATTGAGCCATGTAGGACGTTTCTTTAGACTCAGTTGATGGCTCCCCCAACTTTGGACTCTTGGCACTGGACAGAAGGTTGGGTCCTTTCTGATGTCTGGTGGAGCTTGGGTGTAAAGAATGAGGTACTTGGGGTGTTTCTTTAGCCAGTACATCCTCCAAGTCGGGTGTTGTTTTGCATTATCAGTGGCTTGATCTTTGATAAGACGTTCTTTGACCTTGAGGATTTCATATTTGACAAGTGGATAGGGAAATAGATTTTTGGTGCTAGGTTTCAGTGATCTGCTTGGAAATGAGTTGAGCCACATTAGCTGAATGGAGGATTCTCTGTTCCCAAACCATGGCCTCTTTCCATATATCTTTAGTATGAGATTCTATATTTACTTTGAGAACCTTTATTGTCTCAACGATGAAGCTGTCAATGGGCCCTTGTTCTACCTCTAGCTCAATTGTGAGGACTCTGGTGGCACTATAGTAGGATCTATATCCTTGCCTACCTGTAGGAACTTTAGTCGTCCGAGTCTCTATTGGCACTGTGTACGGCATCTCTTCTCCTTGCACTTTTTGTTTTCCCTTCAATTGCTCTTGAGCCGTTGTTAAGGCTACTTGTAGATCCACTATCTGCTTTTGGTAGTTCTCCTCTTTCGTCATAAAAGAAAGTGAGGGCTCTCTCCTCTGCATATGCTCTAACTTTAGCTCTGTTTCCAAGTCCTTGTTTCTCTTTTCCATTGCATGGTATGCCAAATTGGAGCCTTGCATCATGAGCACTTGTGAATTGGCCTTGAGTTTGTCTAACAGCTCACTTTGATCCTTGAGTCTAGCTTTGGCTTGGACTACTTGGAAGTTTGCTACCTCTAGAGAGTCTAGCCATTGGGCATGTGCATTTGTGTCCAACAATGTGGCATTGACCTCTCAGAGTTTCTTTTCTTGGACTTCACTAACAGTCGTCAGTTGCTCTACTATTTTAGTCATGTTCTACAATTCAGTCGGTTGTTGAGTGATGCTCTCTTTCAAACTGGCATCTACTTGCGATTGCTTGTGTAGATTACTATATTCCTCCACAAATGTGTGCCTGCCACATCAATTCTTGCCGTGAGATGTGCATTTGCAACCTCTATTTGCTTGACTCTTTCTTCTTTAGCATAAATTGGCGACTTCATCTTCTATACTATGTGATGAGCAAACTTAGCATGTTCTTTGATGTCTTGCAAGCTAGTCGATTGAGAGGTGCTCTGTTGAGAGGCGCTTGCTAGCTCTTGGTGCTTCGTCTCTTTTGTATCTTGCTCAAGATCAACAGGTGTCTCAGCTTTGGGAGTCTCCACTTTGAGGTCTTTTGGAATTTCCACTAATTGTATAGGCTCTTGTGTAGCTTCATTTAACTATCTTGCTCAAGATCAACAGGTGTCTCAGCTTTGGGAGTCTCCACTTTGAGGTCTTTTGGAATTTCCACTAATTGTATAGGCTCTTGTGTAGCTTCATTTAACTATCTAGTTGCATCTCCATCTTGCTTTCTTCTTCTTTTGCTTCAGTTGTGCCTGATGTTGCTGGCACCGTATCTACTTTTTCTTCTTGCTTGGTTCTTCTTGAGTGGTCTCTTTAGGCTTACTTTCTTCCATGTGAGGTGGAGAGGGCATCTCTATAGTAATAGGAGAAGGAGGTTGATTGGCAGGGTTAGTCTCTAGCAGATCATTCCAACTCCTCTTCTTGGTAGCTCTTTTCTAGTTCTGCAAGGGATCCTTATCGTAGAATGGATTCTTTGTTCCGAGTTACGATCAAGGGTTGGGTTGTCAAAACCCCTTAAAGTCCCCTTGTAGACCTCTTTCTCTTTCAGATGCTTCTTTTTCTTGCTCAAGTCTTGCCACCCTCTGAGATGGTTCTTCAATGATGATTGGGGTGGTCTTGCACGCTCTCTTGGTGGTCTCTCTTCAACTTTTTCCTTGCCATTGGCCATTCATTTCTTCTCTTCTTCCAACTCCGGATCTAGTTCACTTTCTTCTGAGGGCTTATCTTCTGTTTTGTCGATTGGGCCTTCATCACTCTCTTTGTCGCTCTCGACTAGAGCCGACTCACCTAGCTTCCTCTTTGATCTTCTAAGCAATGGTGGTGGCTCATCTTCGTCTTCTTCTTCATATTCCTATTCATCATTTTTCAATCTAGCTTCCAACCTTAGATTCCGATCTGGTGCGGGTAGTAATGTTTTTGCCATCCCTATCACAATGCAGGTGAGAACCTTTGGTGCCTCCAGATTCTTAATCCCTTTGATCTTCTTTGTACTTTTCAGGGTGTTGACCACATAAGAGCTGTGGTCAATTAGCATTGGCATGGTCTTCAAAGTTGCTATAAAAGTCAATGCCACTGTGTGACTTGGGCATGCGTATCTTGGCATTTGCTTGGTTGAAAAAATGGAAGTGTTGGTGAAACAACCTAGTGGGCTCCGCCTGCTTGTGGATCATGTCTTGAAAGGTTTTCGCTCTAATGAAGATGCCCATTCTCTTTTTCTTCTTTGACCTCATCAACTCTCCTTCAGTAGGTATTTGAGAGCCTTGGCCACTATCTCCTTGGAGATGTTCACTTCTGTGGGTTGGCCAGTAGCATATGATATTTGGGTGGTCCCATCTTCATGGATAGTATTGAGAAATTTATATGCTCTTTGTCAATCCACTCCACATGGATCCATTTGTTAGAAGGACTAGAGTCTGAGCTTTTTTGTGGGCTGCTTGGAGCTTTAGTGCCTGAGATACATCATATATTTCTTTTGGCATCATTTGTGGTTCAATTGCCTAGTTGTCAACTGTTTTGAGCCGTCCTTGAAAGATTGCCACATGATGTTTGTCTAGGAGTTCCCCAACAAAGGTCTTCTTGGCCTCTCTAATAGACTCCTCTTCCAACTTGTATTCCGGAAGGTCGAGAAGTCTTCGCTTTTGAGTCTTCTTTTTTTGGGTCAATGGCTGCTTCTGCATTGATCCTGGAGTAGGCACAACATACATAGGCATTAGGTGCATTTCAGAGCGGAAAAACACTTGTTAAACCGAAAGTGAGATTTTGTGTATCAAATTCACAATTAAAACAAAATAATTACTCCTTTGGCCCATAAAAACAAAGTGCAATCATCAAAAAGCTAATTTGGCAAAAAATTTGCGTCAGAGATAATAAGCGTGCTTATTATCCAGGGCATGCTTTTGACATAAAAAGTGGATTTTGCATGTGCACAGGGGTTGTAGGCATCGAAAGTATATAGAATTTGAAGTTTGGAAAAAATTGGATGCATGAATGCCTGGTTGGGATCACTTTTGGATTGGAAGGCTCTAAAGTCCCAAAATTGATATGTAGGCTTGTGAGGGCATGATAAAGCTGATGGGAGCAAAAAAATTCAAGTTTATACTCATTTGGCAACATGTATGTTTAGGTAATTTTTGGATTGGCTTTTTATTTTTGGATTATTCTCGTATTTTTCCTTTAATTTTTTAATAAAAAGGGTCAAAAATACAAAATGATTTCTTGTGTTCAGGGCTTCAAATGAACTTTCCATTTGGTTCCACCTAGGTACATTGGTTATGACGCCTATCGGGAAGCCTCATAAGAAGTTAGAGTGATTTTGATTTTCGACCGAATTTTAGCTTATTATCTATAGACCCTCCTAGACGTGAGTCAAATGGTCATATGACTCATTGGGAATGCTCTAATAGTACTTGCTATGCCCCCCTTCAAGTTTGGTAAGGTTTGGTCCATAGATATGGTATTTACAATCATTTTCCACCTTGCATTTTTTTGGGAAGGTTCTACTAACCTAGGGTTTTTTTGAGCTACCCCGACCCCAAAAACAAGTTCAAAAATGCTCGTTAGTAAGTTAATAATGTACCCCTCATGTCTCGTGCAAAATTGTGTAGCATAGAGGTCCGTAGAAGTGGATGAAAGCGTACACAAAACACGGCTCTAAAGGCTCTCTCCAAGAAGGCAAAGTATAAACGAGACTAGTTTTGGCCTACATGGGCTATACATAGCTAAGCTTCCCATTGGTAATCCAATGGATTTTTCCATTTTGATCACAGAGTAAAAATTACAATATATTTGGCTTTGTTGACGATATTTACACTATTTAGACACAACTAGGGATTATCATATTAAATTGTCCCCATTCTCTTTACTTATAAAGGCATCTTGCTTGGTTGCTTGGAATGCAAAACTCACATCAACACTTCAAAACATTGCCCTTTTCCTGGTTAATTTCAACTATTTGGGTCCGCATTCAAAATGCCTCCCCCCCCTTGCCAGAGTCCTTTGGGATGACAGGGTGTAGCCCGGGAAGTGCAGTGCATGGGTAGTCAAGGTGTGTTTATGCATAGCCGGGATTGGCCCTACCATGCTTGTGCAAAAGGAGGGTCTTGAGCAGCTTAAGGGTTGTAAAAGATGAAGCATCCTGTTGGTTAACACTCTTGAAGAGTAGATCTTGGAGCATTTGTGCTCGTTCTGATAGTTCATGGCAAACAACCGTCTTTTTCCATGGAATCATTTGGCAATGAGGTTGGTTGTGGAGTTGTTGGCAGTTGAAGCATTAGTACGCACTTGTAAGTCACTTTTCATGGTGCTGCCTGAGGTTTCCATTTGTACACCATCTTGGATTGGAGCTTGGCTTCAAGCTGCCTCCACTCAGGTCGATGTGACTGCTTTAACTTGTATGTTCGAGGTTGTGGAGGTGTTGGTTGTGCTTGTTTGTTGTTGGTCAACAGTTGTTTGGGCACCCAAATTTGCTTAGGATCATTGTAGAGCTGAGCTTTTGGTACCTAAAATTGTGTGGTTCCTTGCATGCATGTGCTTTGAGGATGAATTTGGTGTTGAATAGTTGACATTAGTGCTGACTTGATTGTGCTTTTTGGCTGCTTATGAGTTTTGAGAGCGGCTTTCTACTCTTCTCGGTTGTGAGCAAATGGTACTCTTAATTGTCCCCTTTTGAGTGTTAGCTCAAGAAATTTGTTGTCCCCATCATGGACAGCTTTGTACATTTTCATCCATGGAACTCCCAGTACGATATCCTCATTTAGATGCTCATTGAGAATGTAAATAAACGTGTGTGGGCATATGAATCCGTACACAAAGATATTGAGATTAATCATACCCAATGCTAGAGTGAATACCTTATGACAACCTTTGAATTTATTCCTACAGTGCTCCAATGGTTGGGTGGTTGCCCCTTTATAAGTTGAATAGTTTATTTCATTGAGTCGAGCACCTGTGTCTGCAAGTGCCTTGACTTTGAATCCATCTTTCAATGTTACTATTATCCTCATATCTAATTCGTCCAGCCATTCATCATCGATACCCATTTTATCATCTACTAAAGAATGAGTAAAGTGATAAGGATGAATTCGAAGTGTATTGATTGGCAAAATTTCGAGGATTAGTCGCATCGCGGATTTTCTCTTCAAAATTCAAATGTGTGCCTCTTTTTGAGATTCCTCAATCACCTACTGTCATTTGAGCTTTCATTCCTTAGCTGCATGCATTCTTTGCAAGAGATCATCAATCAATGGTGAATGGTACTTTCTTAAGCGACATACACTAATCCAATCTTCCACTATTTTTTAATCTAAGGTGGCTAGTTTAATTGCCCCACTTGGTGAAACACTCTCTATTACAAAAGGACCATGTCCTTTTTCTTGAATTTAGGGATGTGTTGCTTGAGAGAGTAAACCAATACCAAATCTCCTTGTTGAAAGACTTTCATCAACAAATGTCAATCAAAGAATTGTTTTTGTTTTTGTTTTTGAGCATATATATGTGCAGTAGCAGCTAGTCTGTGCTCATCTAACTATTCCAAATCGTTGAGTCGTTGTGCAACTCATGACCTTTCACTCTAGCTCATGTGCAACTCTGAGGGTTGGTAACAAAAACTCCATTGCCAATATAGCATCAAGTCCATAGACCAAGTTAAATGGAGTGGCGTTCAGAGTTGTTTGAATATTACTCTATAAGCCCATAAAGCTGAATAAAGATTTATCTCCTAGTCAGTTCTTCCAGAGCTTACAATCTTAGTAAGCACCGAGCTTAAGATCTTGTTCGCATGTTCTGCTTGGCCATTTGCCTGAGGATGATAGGGTGCGGATTTGTTATGGATCACCATAAACTTGTTCATCAAATTTTCTATCACCTCGTTGAGAAAGTGCGTTCCTCGATTACTCACAATCTCAATAGGAAGTCTATATCACGTAAATATGCACTCATACAAGAATGCAGTCGTGATTCAAGCATCGTTCTTCCTGGTGGCTCTAGCTTCTGCCCATTTAATCAAATAATTTGTGGCCACAATAGTATATTGCACCTGAGTTTTGTATGCAGGTGGTTATATGGGACCAACAAAATCTATATCCCACTTAGCAAATGATCTTGCTCCCATCATAGGTCGCAATGGCATGTTGTAGATTCTAGTCATCATTTTTTCTCTCTGATAAGAGTCACATCTGAACAAATTCTTTTGCATCAGCAAACAGAGTTGGACACTAGATGTCAGCCACATCAGTATAGCTCTAGCCATGGTTTTATGGAAAAAATGATTGCGTGCTATCCCAATGCTGTGCTTATTCCAAGATAGGGAGGTATTCATCCTTGTTGGTGCATAGTCTAAGCTGCTGGTCTTTTTCTTGTCCATAAGTTGCTGACCAATATAGTTTGTTGCTTCAATTTTGGTTGCTCTTTGTCTCCATTTACTTAAATCTTTTGGAAACTTTTGTTACCATACATATGTGGTAGTGATGTTGTGTGAACACACTTAGGACCGCCAGGGCATTTTTTCCCTCACTAGGAGGTTTTTTTCCCCGTGCATTGTATATACGCCCATCACTCTAGGGCTAACTTGTCTCTCCATTGGACACTAAGTAAGACTACTCTATGTTGTGTGCCTTGAGATTCTTTGTTTCTCCAAGTTGTGTGTGTCTCTCTGCAACCCTATTTCCAAAAATTGGTATCAGAGCAGGTTGCGTCCTCCCAGGCATAATCTCCAGCATTGCCAGCACATGCTTGCTCACTTTCTCCCATTTGGGTGAGCTTTGGTGAGCGTCAACATGTCGACAAATACTTTGAGGAGGTTTGTAAAGCTCAGATTGCTCAAAATTTTGATTCGGGCTCATTTCGACCTCCATTTCTACTATAGGTAGTACTGCGCATGCAATTGCATCATTTTGTGCAGAATTTTTGTTAGTGCCATTTTCTGCATAAGAGGTCCCTTACAATTTTCTATAGGTTTTTCTACATAGCACGTGTTGGTCTCCCTTTTTGGGCAGTTTTCACATCAGGTGTAGGCACTCACTATGCCTGACAACAACATAGTTGTGTTCAAAATGTTTGCTTTGCTGAGGATAAATTAGATGGGGACAATTACCTAATGTGGGCTTACATGATGCAACATGTTCTTTTGTCAAAGGGCGTTTGGAATGTTATGCAATGCATTGATGTCTCCTTGGTTCTGAGGATACTGTTGAGGACGTTGTAGGTTTTGGTGGCAGGGTTTTTGTTGCCAGAGCTGTTTTGCCTTCGTTTGTGCAAGCTAGTTGGGATGTTAGAGATGTGCAAGCTCATGCATTGATTGCATTATCTGTGAAGCGCACTATTACTCCTCACATTTTCTCAACTAAACCTACAAAACAAGCTTGGGATATTCTGATTGGTCTTTATGCAAGTTGCAACGAGGCTAAAATTGCATTGGTGTGTAAAGAGCTAGAATCAAACATTATGCACGAGGAAGATGAAATGGACACTTTCCTACTGGTATCAAGGATTTTAATGAGCAACTTATTTCTATTGGCGAAGTCATTTCTGACGATTCTCTTATGCAGAATGTTCTTGATGCTTTGCCAAATTCTTATCAAACTTTTGCTAGTACTTTTCAAGTTTGATGCATTATGCACATTGCTATTGCAAGAGTCACTTTCAAGAAAAATCAGGGCTAAACAACACATAGTTAAACAAGCCTTTATTGCTGTTCAAAGAAAAACTGGTAACAACAATGTAGCCACTTCTCATGGTTCTTCAGCGAGTGGCAAATCACCTGTTTTTTCCAATGCTTCTACTGGCAACACATCGTCTAAATGTTCTGTTGAAAAGGGCAAAAATAAGGTGCATTGCCATTATTGTAAAGCTAATGATCACTTGATCAAGCAGTGTCCAAAATTGAAGGCAAAAGAGGCCAAGAAGAAAGAGGCTGGTTCCACTACAAGCGTAACTATTGTAGAGTCTTCTATGAAAGGAGATGGTGATGTTGATGTAGATGCAGAATGGACTTTTAGTATAGGGTGCACTTAGTTGCTATAGATTCTCATGTCTGGTACTTTGCTAGTGCTGGTACAAAGCACATTACCTCTCGTCGTGACTTGTTTACCTCTCTTGAGGATGTCCCTCATGGGAATTTAGTCACTTGTGCCAACAATGCCTCTTATCTGATCAAGGGAGTTGGTAAGATTGTGCTGACTGTTGTGAATGATAGTTCCTTAACACTTGTTGATGCACTAAATGTACCTAGGATTAAGAAAAACCTTTTGTCTGTATTTGCACTTGCTTGACTTGGTCTTGTTGCCAAATTTGTGGATGATAGATGTATAGTTAATGATCTCATTTTGGTGATGAAATTGTTGCATTTGGTATTTTGTGTCATGGGTTGTATAAGCTCACTTATTATGACAAGTGTGGGTAGGATTTTGCAAATGTAGTTGTGGATTCAAAGGCTGTTTCAGATGCAAAACTTTGATATGCACATTTTGTGCATTTGAATTTTGCAAGATTGCTATGTTTGAAGAAATCTGATATGGTTGCTCCTTTGTCACCTCTTGAAGCACCTGTGAAGCATGGTTGTGAAGGTTGTATTTTGAGCAAAATACAATGCTCAAAGTTTCCAAAGGATGGTTCAGTTAGGGCTACATGCAGGTTGCAACTTGTGCATAGTGATGTTTGTGGGCCCATGCAAACTCCGTCCTTGGGCAATTATCTTTACTTCGTGACTTTGATTGACGATTACTTTAAGCATGCATGGTTGTATCCACTTAAAGTTAAGTCCAAAGTGTTTATGTGCTTCAAGAAATTTTTGGCTATGGTTGAAAATGTCTCTAAATATACTCCTCTGTTCAGATCGAGGGGAGGAGTATATGTCTCATGAATTTTATACATTTCTGGCTAGTCATGGGATAAAACACCAATGTACAGTGCCGTATACACCGCAGCAAAATGGTGTTGTTGAAAGGAAAAACAGGCCGTTATGGAAATGGCACGATGTATGGTCAAAAGTTAAGCTTTGCCACAATCATTTTGGCTTAAGGCTATCATGTGTGCCACTTATGTACTTAACATGTGTGCTAGAAAAGCTTTACAGTCTATGACTCCTTATGAAGCTTGGCATGATAGAAGCCATCTGTTGATCACGTTCTCGTCTTTGGTTGTTTGGCTTATGCTTTGGTTCCATAAACGCATCATAGAAAATTGGATGATAAGGCTGTCAAGTGCATTTTTGTTGGTTATAGTACGAAAAGGTCACAGGTTGTACCATCCACAAACAAAGCGTATCTTGGTTTCACATAATGTTGTGTTTGTGGAAGATTGTGTTGAGCTTTTGTTGTCATATACTAGAGACAATAATTTAAGCTCATAGAACATTTACAACAGTTTGTTGCCACTTTTCAGTGGTGGAAACTTGAATGTAAATTCCAATGAGGCAAATGTATAGCCTATGCGGTTTCAGAAAATGCTATCAATTAGCCTATTTGTGATGCAGGTGTACATGATGTACTTGATGTGGAAAGGGTTGAGAATGATCAGGCTAGAGGTATGCCAAAATGGCTGGTGCATACTTTGCATGATAGTAAACTGGATGCACCTTTGTCAAATTGTACTTGTTTGGGTTCTCTCCATGCATCTTATGCATTTGATTGTTATGCTTTGGCTATTTCTAGCTTATGTGATGTAGAGGAACCTCCATCTTTTGATGAAGCACATAATCCAAAAAAAATTGGATGATTGCCATGCAATCAAAATATAAGCACCTATAGAAAATGACACATGGACTTTATGTGATTTGCCTCCTAGCAAAAAGGCCATTGGTATGAAGTGGGTTTACAAGTTGAAATGCAGGTCGAATGGTGAGATTGATTCCTATAAGGCTCAACTTGTTGCAAAAGGCTATGCATAGCCAAAAGGCATAGATTATGAAGAGACTTTTGCTCCCACTTGTAGTATGACTACTGTGAATTTTCTATGTGCATTGGCAGCTCATTTTGGATGGGATGTACATCAATCAGACATTGTTACCTCTTTCTTGAATGGTGACATATTTGACGAAGTTTATGTAACTCAACCTTGCAATTTTGTCAAGAAAGGACAAGAGGATAAAGTGTGCAAATATAGGAAGGCTTTGTATGGGTTGAAGTATTCTCCTCGTGCTTGGTATGAGAAAGCTGACACTCATTTGGTCAAATGAGACTTTTGTAACAATCCACTAGAAAACACTTTGTATGTAAAGAATGAGGGTGATGTACTTCTCATTGTTGTCTATATGTGGATGATATGCTGATCATAAGTCTGAATGAGACACATATTGTTGAATTTAAGACTAATTTGAATGCTACTTTCAAGATGAAATATTTGGGGTTATTGCATCATTACTTGGGCATACAATTTAAGCAGTATGATGGTGGTATTGCCTTGTGTCAAACACATTACAGGTTTGAAGTTGAGTCTTCACGATGTTGGTGATCCTACCGATGTCACTCTTTACCAAACTGGTGTTGGATGCCTTATTTATGTATGCAATACGAGGCTAGATATTGAGTTTGCAGTCTCACAAGTGAGTAGATTTATGCCTAGCTTAGGATCCAAGCATTGGCAAGCTGTTAAGCGGATCTTTTGCTACTTGAGTGGCACTTTACATCTTGGGTTGTTTTATCCCAAAGGGGGGAACATTGCCGCCATATTTACATGTCATATTGGGCTGGTTGTTATGACACGCGAGTGTCCATGAATGGTTTTTGTTTCATGCTCAGTAGTTCATGCATATCATGGTTGAGCAAGAAGCAACCTACTGTGGCCACTTCCAGTTGTGAGGTTGAGCACAAGGCAATCTTCATAGCTATGATTGAGTGTGTATGACTCAGATGCCTTATGGATGATTTGGGTGTTAAACAAGACAATGCCAACACCATCTACACTAACAATCAGAGCGCATTGACAGTTGTGAGGAACCCAGTTTTTCATGCTCGCGCAAAGCAGATTGAGGTGCATTATCACTATGTCCACGGAGAGACTCTTAGCAGGAGAGATCAGCTTGGTTTATGTGCCAACATAGGACAACCTTGCATATCTTTTCACAAAGGCATTGTCTCATGAGAAGTTCAAAGCTTTTCGTAGAGCTTTGGGCTTATGCACCTTTGTGGATTGATCATGTCCTCAAGGAATGGCACTTCCCTATACTTAATGTGCCAGCTCTCATTCACTCTATCAATTCTAGGGGAAATGTTTTACCATACATATGTGGTAGTGATGCGTGTGAACACATTTAGGACCACCGAGGCATTTTTTCCTTCATAGGAGCTTCCCTATCCCCGTGCATTGTATATACACCCATCACTCTAGGGCTAACTTATCTTTCCATTGCACACTAAGTAATACTACTCTATGTTGTGTGCCTTGAGCTTCTTCATCTTCTCCAAGCTATGTGTGTTTCCCTGCAACCCTATTTTCAACAACTTTTGATCTATCAAATATTCTACCAAATATCTATTCCACCTCGGTGTTATGGATGTCTAGAATGTTGTGGTGTGTGGAATGGCTGCTCTTTCTTTGTATTTGGAACAATTGGTTACATAAGCATGAGCATCCCTTGTCACGGTAGGCTAATAAAATCCTAACCAAATTCGTCATCTCAAAGTCTGGTCTTCTATAGAAATGAATTCCTACTAGCGTGGTATGAGCTTGATTTAGGTAGTTTGCTTGTTCCTCAGGGTTTATGTACAAAAGTAGAATCCCATCTGTTTTTTTTGATATAATCTTCTAGCCAACAAGTGATACAAAGCCGACTGCCTTATTAATTGTGGTGTGATTGGAAGTGGGATCTGTAAATCTACTTGAGCTATGATCATCCCATCTAGAAATCATTTCCATTGAGAATCATTAAACATCTAGGAACTCATTATCCACTCCTTTTATGGGTTCCCCCAAAGTGATCCTTGAAAGGTAATCCGCTTGTTGATGCATGGTACCCTTCTTGACTACCACTGTAAAGTCAATCATAAACCATCTTACAATCCTACCAATATTGCATGGCTTGTTTACCAAATAGAGTAAGTCTCGGTGGTCCACGAAGAGGACAAACTGGTTGTAACCAGAATATCCATCCAAAAAGCTATATGTTTCTTTTCTAGCTACCTGCTCTAAAACATGATCAATGATAGGTAGATGATAGTTATCTCCTCGCATGGTAGCTACATTCACCTTCTTGAGGTTGATGCACTCTGAGTTTTTTGTTCTTTTTTGGTACCCACAATTGGCAATACCCCAATCAATGTGTTCAATTTTGTATATGAACTTAGCTTCCTTGAGTTTTTTGTATCTCTTCTTTGATCTTTTTAGCAAATGTCTCATTGTAGGTGTAGGGCCTTTGTCTATTTGGTTTAGCACCATTTCTCATAGAGATAGAGTGCTGACAAATTTCAGGATCCACTCCCTTAAGATCTTTGTAAGACCAAGCAAAGACATCCTATATTCCTTGAGAGTTTTAATGAGGATTTATTCCTCTTACTGAGACAAATTTGTAGCTATGTATGTTGGCTTTGATTCTTCTTCAGGATCTCCTAAGTTAATCCTTTTGGCATTTTCAAGACCCTCATAGGATTTTCCAGGTTCCTTGGGCTCTCTCATTGACTGCTTCACTATGATTTGTCGATTTTGTAGAGTATACTTCTTATGATGTGACAAAACACTGATTGCCCCTGATTTATCACTCTCAAACTCCATTTTAATGGTCCAAACCTCCTTTAAGGTTCGTTTCTACTCCTTATACTTAGCTTTTTGCTCTGTTTTTTTAAACAGTATATGCCTGTGATCTTATCCTTGTTATAATCTTTGGTATCTACCATCATCAGGAATTGAGTTTTGTCTCCAATATTTAAGACATTTTGTTTCCTTCTCAGTTTGTTCTCTCATTTCCTACGATATCTTTGTTGGCATTTACAATGCTAATTCAAAAACTCAAAAAGCTTTTCTTCCCCTCCCTTGAGTAGCAGCTTGGTCCTGACGTGCTCCTTTTCTGAGTTAGATTCCTCAATCATATGTGTGTCCTCCTCCAATTCATTAGTGGCATCATAGTAGTAATAAGAGAAATCTTGTTGTTCCTTGATCAGTTCTATGGTTACTATCTGAACAAAAATTATGTTGTATCTCTCCTGTAATGGAATTTGCCTATTCAATTTGAGAGTAGCGGAATTTAATGAGAGTACTTTCAAGAAATGATTTTGTGAGCATAGCGGGTAGACATAATTGAAGATAGCAACATAATCATAGCAATTAGTTAACTTGGCATAGACAATACTTTTGCAAGAGAGAGAATTTAGAGAACATGACAACAGTTGAGGACTGGATTTATGTGGAGCCGGTCCCCCCTCCAATAGGCATTTGTATTATGATTTCTCCCATAAAGAGAGACTTGTTACAATACAGTCTTTGTGTTCCTTGTGACCTAGGTGATGCCATGAAGATGGAAGGCTTCATGCATCACAAACATAACATAAACTTGAAGAAAGCTTTAACTATCCCAAGCCTCAGTCCCAAGACCTCAAACACCTTCGAAGGTGGAGAGAGCTAGCAGGGAATGAGGGTAGGGAAGAGGAAGAAGAAACATTTCGTAGGAGAAAGAATTAGTTCCTCACTTATCATACTCTTGTTGCTAGCATACATAATAGCATAGTAATGAAGAAGAAGGAGATGGCAAGCTTAAGCATCGAAGCATGGCTCTTGGTTGGATTTGCACTCCATAGCCAAGAGTGTTGGTGTAGGCTCTCAACCTCTACTTGCTTGGAGAAGGAGAGGGAGCTCTTGCACTTTGCATAGTACACAATGAGAGTGCTTGTGAGTGTGTGTGGGTGAGTATACCCCCTAAGCACCCCCCTAGCTTGCTTGGGTCGACCCCCCCTTGTAGCTCATGCTTGAAGCTCATTGGACCCCTCCAGACCTAGCCAATCACAAGCAGAAACCATTACAAGCAACAGGGATAGCCTTGGGACAAGTGTCCCCCTTTCCCCTTTGAGAGAGAGGACTTGATAAATGAAAAAACAATTAGATAATTCAAGTAATTTATCATTGGACCCCTTTGAAGACTAGCCAATAGGCTTCAAGCAACACATGAAGGTAACATGGGTAGGGACCTGACATGTGTCCTTGCTGCCTCTTCAAGCTGGGGCTTCCCTTGTGAGTGTGAGTGTGTGTTCTCTCTCTAATCCCTAGGAAAAGGGCTCGCCCCCCCTCTTGTAGGGATGCTTTTGACTTTAGGAGCTCAAGCACCTTAGTCATCAAGCATGACAAAGCACTTGGACTAGGGGGTATTCCCACAAGCATCTCAGGAAAGCATGTCAAGGCACCTCAAGCGGCAAGTCAAGCACCTCAAGCATGGAGTAAGTCAAGCACCTCAAGTACCTTAATCAAGCACCTCAAGCAGGACAAACACCTCAAGCACGACAAGCACCTCAAGCAGGACAAACACCTCGAGCTTGGGCCGGGTTCCCACCTCAAGCTCAACCCTAGCTTACCTAAGGTCAAAGGACTTTTACACACATTATTGGAGGTCTTCAATGAAGCTAACCCTAAGGTCTTATGCTCCATTGGTTAGCCTTGCTCTTGATACACCATCTCCCATTTGGGCCCCTTTACTATTGGCCCCGTGTTGAGATAGATCTATAAGCACATATCTATATCTTAACACTTGTTCCCGTTTATTCTCCCACATTAAGTGATCAATTTAATATGAGAAAATCATTTGGGTTGGTTAGATATTAGATTTTATGACATTACCTCTCTCTTGAAATCATAGTCGTCCTCGACTATGAGGTAGAAGAGATAAAGCCTTAGTCATTAGTCAATCGTACTTAGCAGGTAAAGGATCCCTTTTTTACCCTACGACATCTTTCCAAGATGGATGACTAATCCATTTGGTGCTTGGGAGACATAGTTGCCGCAAGCATGTCTGCTTTTTAGTCCATTTCATTCTCCCAAAGTAGAGTGACAAATTCTACTTGGTGTTTGAGAGACGTCGTCATTACAAACATGATTCTAAGCATGCATACTAGTTAAATTTGTGCACAATTAAAAAGAGGACTAGTCTTATAAGACAAAAACATGAGTCATTTAAAAGAAATTTGTACATTTGCTTACTCTAATGTAGCATTGTAAGCATTGACAAGGTTCATACTATCCTTAAGTTGTACCCCTTGCATCTATCTAGCATCTTCAAAAGGATAATTTTTGAACTTAATAAGATACTGTCGGATTATCTTACCATGTCGTAGTACCTTGTCTTCATGCCGAAGGACAGCTTCGGGTTGTAGCACCTCTTCTTGGTCTTCAACTTCGGGAGGATCTTCAATAATTGGTTCAGTTGGTGGATCTCCTTTGTAGGGCTTAAGTAGGCTTACATGAAAGGCATTGTGTATAAGACAATGGTTGGGCAACTTGAGTTGATAAGCAGTCTCAGTGATGGGCTTCAAGATTTGGAAAGGACCATAGTATCTTTTTGCTAGTTTAGCATAATACTTTTGATGGCCTGTAGGATTTTTGCCCGTCGTTTGCCTTAACGGAGCCTTAGGAAACTTGAGTAAGACCCAATCATTTTCTTTGAACATTAAGGCTCTTCTGTGCTTATCAACAACAGCTTTTTGCCTTTGTTGAGAGATGGCTATAGCCTCCCTAATCTTTTGAAAGATTTTTGTAGGTCACGGCTATACTCATCGGCGGCGAAGATCTTCCCATGTACTTTGAGTAGCAAGGGACTTTTAGGTCTCCCCTCTATGATCTCGAAAGGTGCTTTCCTCGTAGAAGTATGTACAGTATTATTGTAGGCATACTCTACTAGAGGTAAATACTTTTCTCATTGTGAGCGTTGATCTACTTCGGTAACATAAGTCTTGAGTAGATCGAGTATCGTAAGATTGGCTATCTCACTTTGGCCATCCGTTTGTGGGTGATAGGCCGAAGAGAAATTCAATCTTGTTCCTAGATTTTCAAAGAGACCTTTCCAGAAATTACTGGTCATTCTAGGATCTCTATCTGACACGATGGATGTGGGTAATCCATGGTGCTTGAAAATCTGAGATATGAAGAGAGTTGCCATTTGATGTGCCTTAATAGTCTTTTTGACAGGAATAAAATGTGCTTGCTTGCTAAACCTGTCGACTATTGTCCATATTCCTGTATTCCCATGGATAGACTTGGGTAATCCAAAGATGAAATCCATGGATATACTCTCCCATGGTGAATTTGGAATAGGCAATGGCTGGAGTAATCCAGGTTGCTTCCCTCTATCATACTTGGTCTTTTGGCATACTACACATTTTGAAACATACTCTTGTATGTCCACTTTCATGGTAGGCCAATAGAAATACGTCTCTACTCCTCGGAGAGTAGGTTGAATACCTCTATGCCCTGCATATGGAGGAGCATGGGATTCATACATAACCTTCTCACGAAGGGAATGGGTAACACATAGCCTATTGCCGTGGAGAAGATAACCATCCTGCAAGGTGAATGGTTCCTCTTTCTTCCCCAAAGCAAGGGCTGACATTATGTCTCTAAAGTCAGGGTCAGTAGCATACTCATCTATCATAGAGGATAGATCATTGTGAGTAGCTATAGACACCGCATTAACTTTTGGTCGTCGTGAAAGTGCATCGGCAACTTGATTGTGCTTACCATCTATGTGAGCAATATGGAAATTAAATTGCGAAAGAAAATTTTCCCACCTCATTTGTTTGTCGGAAAGCTTGGTTTGCGTCATGAAATACTTGAGACTTTGGTGGTCGGTTCGTAGGATAAATGGAGTCCCCAATAGGTAGTGCTTCCATGTGTCTAGGGCATGTAGAACAGCTAAAAGCTCTTTCTCATAAATGCCCAAGACTCGTTCATCACTATTGAGCCTTCGGCTCTCATATGCTATGGCATGCCCTTCTTGAAGCAAAACCGCTCCAAGGCAATCACCACACGCATCACATTGGACCTCAAATGGCTTTGAGAGATCCGGAAGCACGAGGACTGGTTGGGAAGTAAGATTCTCTTTGAGTTTTTCAAAAGCATTTTGCTCCTTAGCAGTCCATACAAACTTAACGTTCTTCTTTGTTAAGTCGTGTAGTGGTCCTGCTACTTGAGAGAATTTTGCTATGAAGCGTCTATAGTATGGACACATACCAATAAAGCTTCTTAGCTCATGTAGATTCCTTGGGTTAGGCCATGATTTTATTACCTCTAACTTTGATGGATCCATACAAATACCATCGTGAGAGATAATATGACCTAGATATTGAATCTCTTGAAGGAAGAATTCACTTTTCTTTTGGTTGAGAAAAAGTTTGTTCTCCCTCAAGGCTTGAAAAATCACTTGGAGATGTTGCTTATGTTCCTCCAAAGATTTGGAGTAGATGATGATATCATCAAAGAACACTCCAGTGAATTTACGATATGGTCTAAAAATTTTCTCCATGAGACGGTTGAAAGTAGCTGGTGCATTAGTCAAGCCAAAAGGCATGACTAGATATTCATAAAGACCAAATGTTGTGCGAAACGCGATCTTTAGGATATCTTCATCCACTATCCTTATTTGATGATAGCCACTCTTAAGGTCAATCCTACTGAAGTAGGTAGAGCCTTGTAGTTTATCAAACAGATCTTCTACCCGAGGCACGGGAAATCTGTTTTTGATAGTGATATGGTTTAGTGCTCGATAGTCCACACACATACGGTATGTACCATCTTTCTTTTGCACTAAAAGGACTGGAGAACAAAAGGGAGAGGAACTAGGCCTCACCATCCCTTTGTCTACCAATTCCTGTACTTGCCTCATAATCTCCTCTTGTTGAGCTTGTGAGACTCGATAAGGAGGTTTGTTAGGCGGTGAGCTTCCTGGAAGGAGCTCAATACGATGGTCATCATCCCCTCGTTTTGGAGGTAGGTCCATAGGGATATCATCGATGAACACATCTTGGAATCCTTTTAGAAAAGTAGACAAGTCTAACTCTTCTTGATTCCTATCACACCACTTTGTTTGAGAAACAGAGGTTCCTAGCTGCGGGAATAGATGCTGTTCATAATGGAGTAATGTTGCTCGACGTATAGATTCATTTGACATAAAGAGATGTGCTGTTGCTATGAAAAGAACTTGGTCATGACAGTAGGCCATAATACACCAAGGATGAAAAATAGATGAAGAATGCCAAACTCGGGAATGATACTCTATACTTGGGGTTTTATATTTGACCAACCATCTCTAATAAAAAACCTTTTTAGGAAAGTGTGCCTAATATGGTGGTGTCTCTCACATTTTAAAAGGTTTTTTTCACATTATGGTGCGGGTGGAAGCCTTGCAGAGGGCATGGATAGCATGTATAAATACCTACAGTATACCCGAGACCTGATACAGCTTACTAGATATGGGTCTAGAGACCTGGGTATGAATATGGGAATCATTGCTATTTAAATGTTACCTTGGGGTGATGAAGTCTGTCTGACCAGGCTTTACAAATAAATTGGTGAAAACCACTTACTTCTAAGGTCATGCTAGGATAGCAGATAAAAAATACCTACTGGGGTGTGTATGCCCGACACCGTATTTAATCACGTCTAGTGAATAAAAACCGGGCTTTGTATGGGAATATATGCTATACCATTGTAGAGGTGACTGTCCAACTTGGCTTCACATTACTTGGTCTCAGTACAAATCCTTAAATTTCTGTAAGCGTGGCTTATGGTCCTTCTTGCATTCTCTGCACGCCACCGCGTAGGGTTTTTTGGAAAGGCCGGCGATGACAGACTTCCCCGCCATGTTTTCTTGAGAAGTAGGGCTGATATTGTGGAATCTTACCTTCTAAACCTCTGGATTATGCCTCCGGGTCGTAGGCTATGGGGGATACTGATGTACGTGCCTGGACTGACGTCCTCGATTGGGGGCTTAACCGGTCCAACTCAACTGTCGCGTCTGCTGCAGAGGAGCATCAACTATTTAAACTTGACTTCTAAGGTGAGTTATCATACTCACATAGCTGCGTCTCTGTTATCATTTTCCTGCGTGTGTTATTTCAAAAACTTTACGTATTCATCTACTGCTGGTTGTGGCTCAAACATGCCGAAAAAATCGGAGAAAGCAAGTGTGGAGGCGTTATCGTCTCCTAATCTTCAGGTTAACAAAAATTTTCTGTCTTGCTCTAAGGAATTTCTTTATACACTATGTAGCTTTGCTAAGACTGTTTTCTGGAAATTTCTTAAAAAAACTTGTTAAATTATCTCCGGATACTGAGCTTTCATGTGAATGGTGTATGAGGAGATATATACGATTGGCTTGCCTTGTCATCAATGCAAGTTATGGTTTTGCTTTAACTAATGTGTATGGTCCGTGAAATCAGTGGATGGGGAAAGAAAAATCTGGTTTTTTATATCGTTTCTTGAAGGGTTTAGTCTGACACTGTCGGATATGGAATAAAATGACGTGAGCATGTCTAAAGGCATGTTTATAGAGCGGACTGCAGTGGAAAATGTAATGATAAGCTGGGTTTGATCAACTAGTTGATGTATGTCTCGTTGGTCTTTACATAGAGCCAGAGATTCACAAAGTTCTAAAAAATAAATAAGCAAAAAATAGTGTGCTTATAATGTCAGAAACTTATGTCTGCTGTAAATACTAAGGAGTCGGAGTACAGTTATTTACATGAGCTGACCTCAGACTGAGTAGACTCAGATTACAGGTATCGAATTTTGGAATGAAGAAACTTGGAATAAATTAAAGGATATTTTCTGATTTGTTGTTGGATACTGACCTTTTTCTTGTGACAAGCTGAAATTATCTCTAGAGTCTGGCATGTGTTATCCGTTTGACTGATGGTGTTTGTTTTCATAAAATAAACAACCTAGCTCTGGAATCTGACTCTTACTGGTAAGAGAAGAAGCATGGATGGCTCAAGTTAAACTAAGAATTACCTCCTAATCTTCACGTTAACAAGATTTTTTAATTCTGATACTTTGTTTAAAAAAAACCAGGTAAGTAGACGGCTTTTTCTTGCTCTGATGACTATTCTTTAAAAAAATTCATAGGGAGAAAAGTATATGGAATGGGGTTTTGCTCGACTAAAGATGTGTTTTTGCTATGTAAAAGTACTGGGAGACTGGCTCCGAAACATGGCTCTTCTTGGCATGAAGAATGCGTTAAAATAAACCAGTATCTACTGAGTAATGTTTGATGGAAATAAAATTAAAAAAGAGGGGAGACTGTCTAACTGGTTTTTTTGTATGTCCTATATAATTTTTTTTGGAAAAAAGCAGATTGCCAGGTGTATGTCTTATCCTTTGACAGCATAAAAATGAGGATAAAGGACATGAAGGGTATATAGTGTTGACTCGGGTAATATTGTTACTCAAAAGGGTAATGTACTCATGAATGGTGTACTGCAGATCTGAAAATAACATGTCTTACACTAAAAGAATGAGATATTTGTAAGTGGTTGGATTAGTTTGGTGACTTTGCTGAGGTAATTTCGGAAAAAAGGACTTACCCGAGATTGAATCTGTTACTAAAATCTGGTGCCTATTAAAAAAAAAAAAAACTACTTGAGAGGATTCAAAGGTCATTCGAAACTTTTTTTTTGTGGAAATAGTGGCCAGGCATATTACTTTACAGTAGGGTATGTGATAGGTTTCGCATACCCGACTATAAGATTAAATGAGTTTTTTTATAAAAAAAACTCAACTTTGTTTTCCGGTAGCCTAGTGTACTGAAGCGGCTAAAAAGGTTATTCTGTGTACCGGCTTCGGGTATGGTGCCCTTGATGCTGACTTCACATACCGGACTAAGGTTAAATAAAATGCAAGTTTTAACTGGTTTTTTCAGCATTGTCATAGAGGTAGGTTCTGATTAACCTATCACTTAGTTCAAAGAGGTAACAGATTTCTGATAGCAGAAGTTTGGTCGAACCTTGGCTTCTCAAATCCTTTTTAACTTCTTCTGCTGGCTTCTTTTTTTCATTTAAAGTATATAGGCACTTGGCCTTACCTAACATCTTACTAGTAAGTTTGATCTCGATACCACAAGGTAAAACATATAGTGACCTTAAGTGGATCCTGGCTGGTTAAATCTGATGTTTTTTATAGCAAAGGTTTTTTTCGGATTTAACTAGAAGGATACTCTGAATTTACAGATTACTTCAGTGTTACTACCCTAACTTCTGATAGTTGATAGGAAGGAATGCATGATATGATGTTGAGCATGGCATACAGTTCCCCTTGGCTGGGCATAACCTGAGACTGGTAAAAAAAATTTTCTGGACCGAGTCTAAGTTGGCTCACTATGACTAAGTGGTCCAACATATTGTAGTATACATTTGTTAGCTGGCATATGGCAGCAGTAGGAATGACATAACATAAAAATAAGGAACTTTGGGAATAATGTTATGATTTTTCTCTAAAGAAGGGGTATCTCCGCTAGGTAATAAGTGGTTAAAACTAAAAGTATTTTGGGGGATATCTCAGCCCGATTATAAAATAAGTCCCGAAGATGAGGCTCTATTACAAATGTTGTTGATAGACAAGGTAGTGGGTATTTTTTCAAATGGAATGATCTTGTTAAGGATGAAGTTCTGGAAATTTGTTTTACTACTTAATTTTTTTTAAGATTGGTAATATTACGCTGTTTGAAAAAAATAAAACAGAATTTATGGCTGCTCTATGGGGTTGGGTACCGTCTGTATCAGATTGGCCGAGAAGCCAAGGATCTTCGTTCTTACCATTTTTTTAAATAAAAAAATCATATATTTAAAGTTAAGAACTATGTTTTTTTTATGGTGACATGGATAACAACTGGGATGCCCAGCATCACCTGCGTACAGTCACGTGCTAACGAATTGTTTTCTTGTGGCTATGGGTGCAGGTGAGGGCTACCTTCCTTGATTAAAACGTCCAATTCTTAACAAATGGTGGATCTCGTAGTGTGATACAAGATTTCCCAGACTTTGGGCTTAAGGATACTTGAGCTGTATTTTGTTATCTTCATTACCTTGTACATAATTTATTTTCAACTGTAAATAAATTACTGTGCAAAGCCACTGTACTTTTCTAGAATTGTTGTCTGTGAACAGTTAGTGTTCGTTTGTGTATAATTTTATATATTTAGAACTGCTACACACACACACGCACGCACGCGCGCGCGCACACACACACACACTCGTGCTTCTCTCTCTCTCATTCTTGGTCATAACTTTATATCAACTCATGAATTCACTCACATCTTACTTGTGATGCGACTCTCATCATACACACATGCTTAGTGCTCATCATGCATTGCCTACCTTGGCTCAAACTCACTGACACACACAAATGTACACTCAAACAGCTTGCCATGGGAACCTCCCTTTTTAAGGGAGTATTTTTTAAACGAAAATGACATAAAGTTGTGCTCTACCTTAAAAATCTTGCCTCCAATTGCCCACTTGTTGGCCACGGCCTGCCCTTAATCCACACGTCTCTCCAACTCTCTTGCTTTGTTGCCCTTCAGCCTCGTTACACCCCTTGTGCCCACTATGACATTGCAGGTTTTGGTGACTTTTTGTGAGATTCTTAGCTGCATTTAATACACTCATAGCCCTACCCACGCCCTCAGTTGAATGGCCCCACATGAATTCTCAAGCTTGGTCCCTCTCTCACTAGATCCAATCCTGGTTCTCATTGCTCATGCTCTCGCCAACCGTCAACCAATCATCACCACACATGACCGCTCGACCTTAGTCCCTCTCTCACGAGATCCAATCCTAGTCCTCATTGCTCACACTCTTGCCAACTGTCAACCAATCATCACCACATGCTTTGTGTGCTCATCACCTACCCACATACCTTGATCTCACTGCCTCAATCCCCTCCCTTCTTGTAAATACGGGATCAAAATATTCTCCAAGTAAAAATCATGAAGATGCCCTTCAAAAAATGAGGGCAAGGAGAGAGTTATGCTGGGTGGGTTGAGCAAACCATCATGGGGTGCATCGTTTATCAACAAAGTGGGAGGATCTAAAGGCATGTGGATTTGAGTTTTTTTTTTGGTAAAACAGTTGTACATTGGATTTTGTATGATGGTAATGGCCCTCAGTGACAATATAACTTTTTTGGCTATACACCAAATTGAATTTTGGTTTCTGAATTCCAACTTTGGTACACATGATATCCATCGATGGCTTGAGCTTTTGGGGCCATATCAAAGACCAAATTGCAATCTTGTGACTATGGAACAAGAAAATGCAAAAAATTTGTTACGAGATTGAGCACCCTCCTATTGTATATGGTTAACTACAATTGGGATAGCTAGCGTGTAATGGTTAATTAATGTGCTATCTTTCTACTTTTTACTAATGGTAAGTTGATGATTTGTAGATTGGAACTCAGTTTAGGAGAAGGCAATGACAATAAATAAATCTCTTGGCAATTTTACATTTACACAGTGTTTTAGATCTTTTATTAATAAGCCACTATGGATGCTTTGTAAATAGCTATAGTGAGAACTCACCCTATATAGGTTATGCAATAAGTGATATACTCTAGTTATATTTCATGGCCAAGGGTGCAAGCCCAACCTTTCTCCCAACAATGGTATCAGAGCGAGGTGGTTCAAGAGAGAATCGACAATCAAATTCAAATTTTAAGGAGCAATTTGCGAATCGACAACATCAAGTTTGCAAATTAAGGCTAATCGGACATTCATCGATCAAGTAATTTTTCTTGTCGACGACCAAGATTCGGTATGACAAGTTAAAAATTCATTCTGATGGCTCTCTTGTGGATTGTGAAGGCGGGAGAGAGAGAGACAAAGTCAAAGGAGCAAGAGATTTTGAAGAAAATTAAAGAGGTGTTGATCAAGGATTCAATATCGGAATTCTATGAAGGAAATTTTGAAGGACCGAATCCGGCTTGGGGAAAGAAACAAGAGGTAACAAAAATTGAAGGACTTTTATGAAAAGGGAAAACTTGATTTAGCCAAGTTAAGAAGATGGTAATAATTGGATGTCGGCAAGGTGAAGTCGGCAGTGATTGAACGTGTGGAAATAAGTTCGGTTGCTTTAGTGCTCCCCCAATCAAGGTCGATGTTGTGACCCTTTTGCATATGAAGCAAGGACTTGCACCAACCAATACGCTCAACAAGAAGCTGCGGTGGAAGTCAGCTCCAGCTCACAACAAGCCCTCAGGACCGACCTGCATGAATCACATCAAAATTTGCATCAAAGGAGGGCCTCGACGTGCTGACCCTTTTCCTCTTCTTCCTCACGAGCCAAAAACGATGGCAATGGTTGCCGTCTCCACTCTCTCCCTAACGTGCTCTCATCCTCTTTGCCAGTTTTTTGTCGGCCATGCATTTCACATGATTTTTTTTTTGGATAAAAGGTGTGACCACCCTCAAGCGACCACAAGTCCTTGGCTGCCCATTGATGTCATGTCAAGGCCCTTATCTTAAGGGTTGATTCACCCTTTGTATTATTCAATTCACAACACCTACCTCAGGAGCCAACTCAATTCACCCCTCCATTTGCCTCAAATTCTTGGTTGGCCACCAAACACAATAAATAAATAAATAAATTTTTTCCATTTCATTTGGATGCCTAATAAAGCCTTTAGTTTTAGTTTTTTAAAAACTTCAAGGACACACACTATCAAATTTATTTGGCCATTGCATAACCACAAACCCTTTAAGTGTCCCCGACTTTGATTTCTTCAAGCTACAAATTAAAAATTTATTTTTGGTCGCCCATCAAGGCCTTTGAAGCTGGCCTCCAAGTCGATGCACGACGACATCCTTTCTCACTTGTGGCATAAAAGCTCTCAAAATGGATAGAAATTGTCGAAAGGGCTCGCAAGGAAGCCTACTAGATTTGACAACAAGGTAAACTAATTTATATTTATTTCATTTTCTTGTGGTTTCTTGAAAATTTTGCAGAAATTCATGACTTTTAAGCACATTTGGAGCCCAATTTGCACTCGGCTCCCTTGTTGATGGGATGCTGCTTCTATCCATGATGCTACACAAGTTTTCACCATGGATATCAAATGAGGATACTCTATTCTTGGAAGTTAAGGTCATCAAACATGAATCATAAGAGTGATCAATTAGTTATCTTAGCTAATCTAAACTTTCAAATGGCTAAAGGTTTAGTGGACCTTCCCTGAACACTACGGATAAGTATCATCAACCTTAGACTGTAATTTTAAATTTATGCTTATGTCATAGTATGGATTACTTGAACATTTACCTGTTTACTAATATAATTTACAAGACTCATTTTCATTCTTTCATGTTACATATGAAGTATTTTCAGGTGACTTATTCTATTATAGGCAACTCATTGCATCCTGATTGAGCATGATCGATCAAATTTGATCAAGAGCCACATCAAGCAAAGATTACTCAAGCTTACATTTGAAGTTCGTGCTACTCTTTTTTCTCCACCTTCAAAGGATATCCCAAACATATGTAATTAGATGGGACACATATTAACTACATGGTATACTAACTATCAGTCTTTACATATGATCACTTAAGAGGGTACGTCTCTCCCTCTTTTTCTATTATACTGAATCTATCCCTCGTAGCTATGGTTACTTAATAGACACTTGGAATTAAATTTTGCATGGAGTAATCCTAAAACATCATAATTATGAAATAAAGTTTCATGGAGATGGTGCACTTATCCATCATAGCTAAGCTACTACTTAAATTTTTTCCTTCACTAAATATGATTCAATACTAAAAACATTGTATAGCTGTTAATAATCAAGACCAAGCAGTCTTGTTCTGAGGCATTTTTGACAGGTAACATACATTCCGATCTGACAATTGAAGCTAATGAATATCTTTGTGGATCTTCTTTGAACATGGCCTCCAAGTTTAATCATGCCATGCCAAGGATCATCATAGCACGAGTCTACATATCAAATAAATTGATAGGTGTCTTTTCTAACTTTGAAATTTCTCCAAAGACCTACTTTGAAGTTTACAAGGGTTATCAAATTGAAGTTTTTATGTCAAAAAATATAAGCATCTTCTTACCATTACCCATACAATATCTACATCTTTGGAAGCTATCCACTCGATAAGCTGCCAAATTGGGGTTGTTTTTGTCACATGGCATGTCGAGTGTGTGGGGAGTGTGTGTTTGTGAATACGATTTTTCACATTTGTAAGTTTCTCTCCCTTCTATCTCATTAGAATTTTTTTTGCTAACATTCATTCATGGTAATAATCATTTTTACTATCATTTATGGATTTTGACAATTGTGGTTTATCATTGATAACTTCATGTTATATGTTCTCCAATCTTCTGAAGGGGATCGGGGAGCACCACAAACGGAGAGTGAGAGAGAGAAGGAGACACACACACGATGTGGGTGGTGAGACTGTGAAGTGGCAGCTCCCCCTATACAGTATACTCACTATAAGTATAGGGTAACAGTGGGCGGGCGTCCATGACCTGGGCGACCGGTCAAGGCACATAGGCCTTAACCCCAACAACCTCCCACTTAAAGGCCAATGTGCCTTTAAGAAAGATCTACTAGTGTACAACTAATAGAAGGTGAGAGATTCTCTCAACCTATGCCCACTGACTCTCGATGAGCTAGTGCATCCGGCTCTAGTTATAGACAAACACCCCGCTGCTGAAGCCACACAGAGCTAGCTCCAAGCTCTGCAAAGAGTCTACAAGAGCTCATGCACTCCTGCAAGTATTGGTCCAATACCTGCAAACCTCCCCTATGCTCTATGCCGAGATCAGTCATCGAACAACTAATCAACCCTGCTGCAAATGCTCCCACTGCAGCTGCTACGTCGGGCCTCGAGATCTGCATCTCGTACATGAGGACATTGAACGTTGATGCAACCCTGGCAACATCTGCCACCTCCAACTCAGAACTCAACTCATGGCAATCCTGTCCCCTATCATAGAGACCCTGGCACTCTGAATCCGAGCTTTGGAGTGACTCCTCGTGCCCAACACATATCACATGTGTACCAAGAGTATCCATCTGTCCTAAATCTGCATCAAGCTCTGGCATAAGCATATCAAGAAATGACTCCACAATAGCCGACATCTCAGCATCCATGTGAGTCATCTCTGTCATCACCTCTGATGACTCGTCCTGCTATGACTCACTAGAGCTGTGACTCACTAGAGCTGTCCCGCTCTACCTGTGCATCCGTAGACGCAACTTGCACAACAAGGTCACTGCTCTACACTCCATGCAAAGCATCCTGCAACCCACAAGCAAAAGAGACTCGCCTGCTCTCTCGCTGTCTACTTGGCTACATGATCATAGAGACAACACCGTCTCTCCCGTGATCCACATGCAATGGGTAACCTGGACCACTCCTGGAACCTCTTGCAATCACTAGTGAACCCAAATGGATCACAAAATCTCGCTCTCGAAGCGAAATCTAACATCCACAATCTCTAAGCTGACCAATCGAGATCAAACTCGCTGTCAAATCTGGTACATAGCACACATGTCGTAACAAGTAAGATGCACCGCTCGGTAATGACAGTCTCACATCTCTTGCACCTGCTATCGCATGCACCGATCCATCAATCAAACGTACAATGCCAAGCATCCCGCTAGAATAGCTACAAAACCATTCACGATGCGATGTGACATGAAACATAGCATCTGTGTCTAGAAACCACTGCGAAGGGAGTGCACTATCCACATGTATAGCATCTCGTGCATAGCTCGAGGTAAAAGTGACATCCCCGTCACTAGTATATTCCGACACTACATCTACCTCAACTGTCAAAGCAACTGAGTCCATGGCATCACTACATACATCTCTGAGACTGCCATGTCTCCTACGATGTCGCATACGACAAAAACAGCGCCGTCTAACGTGTCCAGAATGACCACAATACCAACATGTCACCTGTCAGCGTACTCATGAATATACATGTCTCACACCAGTCCTTGATGACTCAGATCTATCATACATATCATGTAATCTGCGCCAATGTGCTCTCAAAGTAGTCTCATACATAACAAGAGCATATACAGATTCCGCAAGGTGCAAAGAGAGCGTAGATAGTGCCATCTCCTCTAGCTCCTGCCACTGATCGTCAGACATGTTTGAAGGTCTACCTGCATCACCACTCAATGGTCGATGCAACCCTCGCTGTGTCATTGCATCAAGCATACAATCTCTCCATGCCGCAAAGTCTGACCCATCACACACGCGCATCTGTGAGAGGTCACAATCTGATCGATCACTTGTCTCTGCCATGAGCACAAGTAGCAAGCTAGATAGCAAAACCACCTCACCAACAACACCTGGAAACTGTCTACAAATATGGCTAGAAACACAATGTAAAACTTGTGAGACACACTCCAAAATAGAGCTGTCGCAATGTCAATACAAGCCTCGCCTGCTCTAGTATCACATTGCAATCTGTGAGCTAATCACCAAGCCCACACTGTGCAGTATCGATGCATACATACGAACAAATCTCCCACCTGCAGAGAACACCGCATGCAAATGCTGAGTGCAACCCGCAATCTCTACCTAGATCACATAAATGATGCGCATAAAACTCATCAAAAAATTTCACCAGAGTTTCAGCGTAAAATGGCTATAAACCCAAATAACCATAAAGTGAACACCAAGCTCACAACAAGAGCTATCAAATGCGTATCATCCACACTCACTGCATGCTCAAATCTCCACAAACCTGAGTCAAGTAAGCTCTCATGTAAATCACCTCATATGACCATACATGTCACATACATGTGCCTCAGTCTTGAGCTCACAAAATCTACTCAGAGAAGAATGCAAAAACTTGTAAGAGAATCCATCCAAGATCTTGGCAATCGGAAGAAACCTATCCAAGAGAGAAAACATGCTCAAACAAGCATAGAGCTCCCACATACAGCGTACATGAAGCAACCTGCTGTCTCAGATCTCCGAGAGATCTCTACCTGCAGCAAGAGTACCCGTATCCTGTGCCAGTAGCATCCACCGATGCATAACCCACAACTCACATAGCCTCAAATGCATCAGCCCAAAGAGAATCCGTCTCTCTATCTCTCTCTCTCTGGCTCTCCCGAATCCAATCTGTGAATCTCTTACCTGTGAGAAAATGCAAGTCAAAACTCAAATCAAGTTGCCTGGCAACCACACAACGCCGCAATGATCACAGAGACTGCAAAGGCCACAAGGCTCACTCCCGGAGCGTAGCTTCTCATGCAGCAACACTTGCTTGTAGCTACACCTATACTAAAACGCAACCATACATGCTCTTCTCTGCAACCATAACCTGCATCCAAGATGCCAAAGTGGGAGAAACTCTCAACCACTACCACCTGTCAGCTAGCTCCACAATAGACATACAGCGTGTATTTCTGAAATATCTTCCAAGCCGTGCAGAATTAGCCCTAGCGCGTGAGACGCAAAAAGTTGCAGAACGGCAATTTCTACTTCTCTCACTAACAGAATGTCAAAAACTGTTGATTTGCAAAAATTTTGCTAATCAGCACTAAAAATGACCTGCAAAATCGGCTGCCCACGTTTTTTGCCTGAACGTCTTCTCCTTGCTCCACTCTCCTTGCTCCACACAAATCTATAAATCCAACCTTCCAAAGCTTCTTTGAAAAGGCGGAGAAACGGCGATCTCGCGCTGACTCTCCCTCAAGCTCCTACAAAGCTCACGCTCATAGATCTGATCTCCAAGATTCCATGGCCACAAGCTCCGTCTCCGTTGTCGTCGTGACTGTGCACACATGCGCTCCCTCCGCACCGACGCTATGATACCAATTGAAGTAGCGAAGCGGAGCGTAGATCGACTCTCTCACACACACACACACACAAAGATAACCCTTCAAACGATTCTCTGCGTACTGTGTAAGTTCTCTGCGTATCTCTGTGTGTGCGTGTGAGAGTCAATCTACGCTCCGCTCCACGACTTCATCTTCATGCTACTAATCAAGGCACAAAGACCAGTTTTAGTTGTCATGCTGACATATCACAAGGCAAGCACACTTCAGTACAAATTCTCTCAAGAATTATGAGCTCCAAACTTAGATAAGTATCCAATTTATAGTTGGTATTCACTATCTATGAAAAGGGCGAAGGCCAAGTTATTGAGTTGCTAGTAAAGTAGCATCATTACCTTAATTACTACTAGTATGCTAATTCAATTTCTAGATATAAACATATCTATATCATGAAACTCTCCAGTCTGTCCCTCATGGGAATTCAGTCACTTGTGCCAACAATGCCTCTTATCCGGTTCAAGGAGTTGGAAAGATTGTGCTTACTGCTGCTAATGGCAGTTCTTTCACACTTGTTGATGCACTTTATGTACCTGGGATCAAGAAGAACCTTTTGTCTATATTTGCACTTGCTAGACTTGGACTTGTGTCAAATTTGTGGATGACAGATGTACATTTCATGATCTCAATTTTGGTGATGAAATCTTTGCATCTGGGCTTTTGTGCCGTGGGCTGTATAAGCTCACTTTGTATGACAAGTATTGAAAAAAATTTGCAAATACAGTTGCAAATTCAAGGGCTATTTCAGATGCAAAACTTTAGCATGCATGTTTTGGTCATCTGAATTTTGCCAGTTTGTTGCGTTTGTAGAAATCTAATATGGTTTCTTCTTTGCCGCCTCTTGAAGCACCTGTCAAACATGTTTGTGAAGGGTGTATTTTGGGTAAGATGCAGCGTTCTAAGTTTCCAAAGGATGGTTCCGTTTGGGCCACATGCAGGTTGCAGGTTGTGCATAGTGATGTTTATTGGACCATGCAAACTCCGTCCTTGGGCAATTACCTGTACTTCGTGACTTTCATAGATGATTACTCCAGGCATGCATGGGTATTTCCACTTAAAGCGAAGTCCGAAGTTTTTATGTGCTTCAAACAATTTCTGGCTATGGCTGAAAATGTCTCAAAATGTACTATGGGCACCCTCCGTTCCAATCGAGGGAAGGAGTATATGTCTCATAAATTCAATGCATTTTTGGCTAGTCGTGGGATAAAACACCAATGTTCAGTGCCTTATACACCTCAGCAAAATGGTGTTGCTGAGAGGAAAAACAGATCACGTACAAAAATGGCACAATGTATGGTCAAGACTCAAAAGTCAAGCTTTGCGCATTCTTTTTGGCTTGAGGCCATCATGTGTGCCATTATGTACTAAACAGGTGTCCTACGAAAGCTTTGCAACCTATTACTCCATATGAAGCATGGCATGATAGAAAGCCTTCTATTGAGCACATGCGTGTTTTTGGTTGTTTGGCATATGCTTTGGTGCCACAAAAACAGCGCAGAAAATTGGATGATAAGGCTGTCAAATGTATTTTTGTTGGTTATAGTGCTGAAAGCAAAGGTTACAAGTTGTATCATCCGCAAACAAAGCGTATTTTGGTTTCACGGTGTGAGCGGGATGGAAACACACACAACGCCTCTATAATGACCCGACACACACTCTTGGGATGATACACACACACATTATGGGGCACCACTCGGCTTACACAATCAGCCTGGCCGAGACAGGAAACACACAGACGGAGTGAGAAGAGAGAGATTTCCCACTTGCCCACTCAACACTCACACATACACACTCACACACACACACTATCAATTCAGCTCAAAGGAGGAAAATTGCTGTTGTTTAGACTCAATGAAGCTCAGCCCAACACCAATGGGGCAAATAGTTTACACAATATTGAGGAAATACACCAGATACAACCACAAAGTTAAGCTGAGGCTTCACTCACCGAAGAAGATTACACAGAAAAACAGTAGAAAATCTGTGATGAATTTGGCAAAATGGACAGCGCCATTGCGTCCGGAACGCCCAAAAACCCCACCCTACAATGTCATAGTGCTCAAATCCGACCTCGGATGAGCAGTTTAGGGCCAAAAAATGCTCCAAAAACAGCAAAAACACACTTGCGGCTGTTCCTCCTCTCTTCTCCATGTTTTTTTTTGGTCTTCTCTCTCTTTTTTTAGTTCCCACACTTAGATTTATTAGTTGGGCACCCGTGGCCTTTTAGATGACCTCAAACGGACCCCGAACATGCCAAAAACTGACCTCGCACTGCATAGTTGTCACCTTTTTTGCATCATCCGCACACCTGGCACTCAGTTTTTCCAAATAATGCATCCCGCAACCACGTGAAGTGGCCCCAAAAAGTGGTCCTCATGATGACCTTTCTGCATAAGTATCACAAGAAAACACCCACGTGGTGTCCATACTTCTCCGCGTGCAAGTATTGACCCCGTTCGACCTCCTGACGCCACTCTATGCCATCTGACGCACCTGCTTACCTCATGTCGTCGGCCCGCGTATAGCTTCCTCGAGAATTTTTACGCGCTACCAACTCCTCCTTATTGTAGAAAAAACACACTGGCACTGATAATAGTGAAAATCGATGCACTATGTACACCCTTTCCTACCTGTACACACGTGGGCCCCACGTAACCACCTGGCTATGGAAATTGGGTAATCCTTTATTCCATGCACCATGCATGTGTATGTACATATGCACAATCCCTTGCTCAAGAAAACTCCTGACATAATTTGCCCATCCCCTAGCCTGCTAGATCATTCATGATCAGCAGCAGCAAAGAGAGATATGAGACTCGTCGCATCACAGGTCTTCTCATCCTTCACCAACATTGCTTGCTCCACAGACAACTCATCTTGCTCCACCATCATTAACCTGGCATGATATAATTTAAGACACAATCCATTTACCCTTGACTTATGTAGAATCCCATCCAAGTTAGCCAACTGATATGTACCATTTGGAAAACACTCCACTACCTTGAAAGGGCCTTCCCACTTAATCTGAAACTTCTTTTGGAAGGTGTTGTCCATCTTACTGTTGTAACGCAAAACTAAGTCATGCTTCTTGATACCCTTACTTTTGACCTTTTTATTTATCTTTGCCAAAGCCTTATCCTGCATTTGCCCATAATGCTCCAATGCGCTCATCCTATCCAACTGAACCTCCTGTAACTGTAAGAGCCTCTCTTTGAATGCATTACTAGACGGCCCAAGTAGCTTCTCTAGCATCTTTACTGCAGGCAACTCTACTTCCACCGGCAATAGTGCTTCCTTTCCATATACCAAATGAAATGGAGTAAACCCTGTACCTGTCTTCACCGAAGTACGGTAAGCCCATAATGCACTAGGCAATTCCAAATCCCAATTCCTTCCTTGGTGCTCTGTCACTTTTGAAAGAATCTGTACCAACTCACCATTGAATCTTTCATTTAAGCCATTACACTGTGGGTAATAAGGAGTGGTATGCTGGTGCCTAATCTTCATCTTTGCGCATAAGAAGTCTAGCAGTTTAGCTCTAAATCCTGGCCCCTTATCTGAAAGTAGCTCTAATGGCACCCCAAACTTGCAACATATTTCATCATACACAAATTTTGCCACATCCTTTGCAGTGATCTGTTTTACTGCTATAGCCTCTGCCCATCTAGAAAGATAGTCCACTGCTGTCAAAATATAGCTTTTGCCCCTGCTTGTGATAGGTAACGGGCCTATTGCATCAATCCCCCACTTTTCAAACACATCAAACGCCATAATGGTTTTTCGTAGCTCTGGCTTCAACACTCTCTTCCCAAATGCTTGACACCTATTGCAAGACCTACACCAATGGTGAACATCCTTGTGCAAACTAGGCCATACATACCCCTCTTGCAAAATCTTATGCAAGGTGATCTTTAGAGCAAAATGGCCACCACATGCACCTTCATGATTCTCTTCCAACACTCTGTAAAGCTCCTCCCGCCAAGGCACACGTCTCAACACAAGATCAGCCCCTTTCATGTATAAGACATCACCAATCAATTTGTACCTGTATGCTCTACGCACAAAGCCATACTTCTTAGACTTCTGAATCTCCTTTGGAATGATTCCTGTTAGCAAAAACTCCTCTTCTTGAGCCAAACTTTCCCGGCCATGATAAAGAGGTAAAGTGGTCCTCAACACAAATAGCTCCCCAATCATGCCTTGAGCTGCTTCATGTGCCTCTCCATTTAGAGCACGTTCAATGTGTCTGATGCTCCATGCTTAGAACTTTTTTAACAGGCCTTTAATTCTGAAGCACATTTCCTTCAATGAGGTGTTCTTGCTCTTCCACACACCCAGCACTTGCTTCACCACTAACAAGGCATCACCTTTTATGCTCAACCTTCGAACCCCATGCTTCAAACAAATGTGTAATCCGGCTTCCAGAGTAGCATATTCAGCCTCATTGTTACTATGAGCATCCAATTTGAACCCTCTCTTGCATACTAGCTTCCCCTCTGGATCATAAAGTGCTATACCCCCTGAAGCCGCATCATGGCTCTTTCTGTATGAACCATCAAAGAACAACACATGTGCATTGCTGATCTGTGGCACTTCTTCAACTACCTTTCTCACCACATCTTCCTTAAAAATAAGGGGATTCTTCTTGTAGGTCAACAAATCAGCTAGGGTAGCCCTTGTACTATCTTCCACTAGAAAAGAGAACTCAAATTCTTGCAGCTCAATTACCCATTTCTTGACCACATTTGACATGTTAGTGCCATTAATTAACTGTGGCAAAAAGGCATAACTCGTTAAGAAAACAAAAGGTCGTGGTAGCAAGTAATGACGAAATCGTCGACAAGCAAATATTACACTGGCCATCACTAGCTCTACTTCCGAGAATTTTCTCTCTGCTACCAACTTCACACGGCTTGCACAATACACTGGCCTCATACAATGGCTGCCCTTCCCCTTTTGCAATAGCATGGCTCCAATGGCATCCTCCCCTACTGATGGATTTACATAAAACACTTGCTCCCAATCAGAAGCCTGCATGGCTGACAACGTCCCTAACACCTCTTTCACCTCTTGAAACACTTCTTCACACTTGTCATCCCATTGCAATGGATCATGCTTTGCCACTCGTTGTAATGGATAAAGAATCTGAGAAGACAATGGAATAAACCTTGCCATGTACTTCACTTTGTGTATAAAGGTTGCCAATTGCTTCGTACTCGTAGGTGATGGAAGAAGAATAATAGACTTAACCTTGTCTAGATCAGTCTCAATGCCATTTTCTGACACCATATGGCCCAATAACTTCACCCTTGGCTGTGCTAGATGACATTTCTTTGGATTTAGTTGTCCTCCACATTCATTATATCGAGCCAATACCATCTACAGCTTCTCATGATGTTCAACCCTACTGCTGTAGACACAGAAGTCATCCATGAAAGCTTTAACACAACTACCAATGAATGGTTCCAATACCCAATTTGCTCTCTCTTGATAGAAAGATGATCATTTGACAACCCAAATGGCAATACTGTGTAGCAATAGCAGCCCCATGGCGTAATAAAAGTGGTCTTTGTGCGGTCTTTAAGAGCAATCTTCAATTGAAAATAGCCTGAAAAACCATCACACACACTGTATCTCTCATAACCTGCCACTGAATCCAAGATCTGATTGATGAATGGAAGAGGATACGGGTTCTTCTTAGTGGCTGCGTTTAAGGGTTTAAAATCTACACAAATTCTCCACTTCCCATCCTTCTTTGGACTGACTACAATTGGACTCACCCATTCTGTGGTCTCCACAAGGACTATGAACCCTGCCTTCAATAACTTGTCCACCTCTTCTCGCAAGGCTTCCATTTGCTCTTGACCCATCCTTCTTAGCCTTTGTCACACTGTCTTAGCACCTTCTTTCAGCTCTATATGCATCTCTTCGCCCTTGAACCCTCTGATCTCTTCATATGAAGTAATGAACAAATCAAGAAAACTAGCCAGCATGTGCAAATATATATCCTTCTCCATAGCTGAGAGGTCTCCACTGATCATTTGTGTCATCAATTCCTGCTTCTTTGACAACTCAACCTTGGTTTGCATCAGCCCTTCAATCACTTCATAAGGCCCTTCACTTTCATCTTCAACCTCATTCGCAAATGCAACTAAACCAAACTCCTGAACCTCTCTCTGGCTCTTTCTCCATTGGGTTAACCATCCTCTTCCACTGTCGCTTTAGCTTAGGCACCATCTCTATAAGCTGCCCAAAAGTAACATCTGCCTTCCTACTCGTCAGATCCTCCTTCAAGTCATAGCTTAATTGCCCATCCCCTAGTGGAAAATCTGAAACATGAAACTTTCGACGAGCTCTCCTTTTCCTCTTGGCCTTGACATCCTCGCCTTCATGGCTCTTTTCTTTCTTCTTACTAGGACCTGGGGCACTTCTTCCTTCCTTATCCTCTGTGTTCCTCTTCCCAATAGGCATCACTAATGTATCCTCTAGCTTTGATGCCTTCTCCAAGGTGACTACACTTAGCACTTTTGTCTTTCCCTTTTCCTCCTGGGTCAGTCCACTGGTTCCTTCATCTCCCTTAATTTCGATGCCATAATCATTTGACCTAGTTAGCACCTGTCTTGGCAATGGATACATGTCTCCCCCCATCCTTGGTGGCTTATCACATTGCGGGCTGATGTGACCCAACTCTCCACAATTATAACATGTGGGCGTCTGCCTCCAAAACCTACCATTGCTTTGTCCAACACCATTCCTAGGCCTTTCTTCACCTCCTGGCTGATTTGCAAACCTCCCTCGACCTCGATTATTTCCCACTTGACCTAGCATGTTTAGGCTGAGATTCTTCATCAAATCTACCACTTGCCTCATGTCTTGCCTTAGCCCATCATCTTGCACCGATGTAGTGACCACTGCTGGCATAACCTGAGTAGTAACAGGAACCACTGGTTCATGATGAACCCCTGACATGCGACCTTGTAAAGACTCTAGAGACTGAAATTCAGACCTCATGGGCAAAGACTCCACCCCTAACTGGCTCATTTTCCTCAACTTCCACTCTTTGTTCCTTGCTACCTCTAGTGCATTTTCATATGTCCTAGGCTTCTTTAGCTCCACTCTCCAACGTATATTCTCCCAAAGACCAGCCAAGAACCTGTCCTTCTTCATCATGTCAGGTGGGGGTACTTGTGGTGTTAAGGCCTTGCACATCCGCTCCCATGCTAATGAGAACTTACGTATGTACGCATCTACTGGCTCACCTTCCTTTTGCACTAAAGCCTGTACTTCTTGCCACACTTTGTCAGGATCTTCTATCTTCACAAACTCCACTTCCAGCCCATGCCGTAGATTGTCCCAACTCAATCTTACAGGTGGATCAGCCACATGCAACTCCTCTTCAAATGCGTTAGACCAAACTCGTGCATCACTCTTCAAACAAATTTGGAGAAGACGTAACATTTGCGCAGGGTCATGAATCTGGTTGCTAATGCAGGCAATCTCCATCTTTTCCAAAAAGTCTTCCACATCTTCATCACTTCTTCCATGAAACTCCGGATAAGAGAAAGCCATGGCTACCCAAATTATGATGCTTTGAGAACCCCTTTGAACACACCTGCAAGAACCCAAACTTTTGACTAACTCAATTCCCACAAACTTCAATGGAGCTCAACTTTAGATAAGGACAAACACATGCACATCAAATGAGTTTTCATAGTTAATCATCGGAATTACAACAGGCAAAGGACATTCCAGGATCTCTCTTAATCTTCTCGGCCCGAACATAAAGACTATGCGCTGCTGGAAAAAATCCTTCCTGGACACATGAACATTTATCTGGATTCTCTGAGTTAAATGAAAAGGAGTGAATTGAGGGCCATTTTGATCATCCATTAAAGCCAACCATGAAGCTCCCAAGAAGGCACACCTGACTTAACCTCTGATTTTGCCAAAATTTCAGCAGCATAACAGCATAAATGGCTCAAAAGACCAAGAAACCAGCCATCATAACTTGGAAAAATTTTGACAAAGTTTCCCCAGAAGTAGAGCAATAGGAACCCAAAATATATACTGTATATATATGCATAAACTGTCAACAATAGAACCCGAGCATCAAATAGGACTCACTAGTATATAGCCTATGGCGAGGTCACGAAAAGGGTGCTCCAGCTACCTGTATCACCGAAAGGATCTCCACATTTGAGAATCCCCTAGCTCGATAAAAACCTCACGCTATCGACCATCACACGAAGGCTAATGCAAATCGCGTATAGTCAAGTCTCAGAAATGACTATCTTCCAGACCAAGTCTCAAAAATGGTTGGGACTGCCAAATACAACCAAGTATGGCTCCACAAATGCGTACAATGGCAGTTTCCACAAGTAACGTACAATCCAGCAGACAATGCGCTCAAATAGGCGCCAAGTAATGCATACCCACAACAACTGCAAGTGACATCACTGCTAGTATATCACTGTACTCCTTCTACCTGTACCTGTACCTGTACTTGGCCCTGTAACGTGTAATCTGCAACCTGCAACCTGTAATCCCGAAGCTCGAAGCAGAAAGTACTCGAAGAAGATCCTCCGTGGGGGCTCCAAAAGAATGTGAGCGGGATGGAAACACACACAACGCCTCTATAATGACCCGACACACACTCTTGGGATGATACACACACACATTATGGGGCACCACTCGGCTTACACAACCAGCCTGGCCGAGACAAGAAACACACAGACGGAGTGAGAAGAGAGAGATTTCCCACTTGCCCACTCAACACTCACACATACACACTCACACACACACTCTCAATTCAGCTCAAAGGAGGAAAATTGCTATTGTTTAGACTCAATGAAGCTCAGCCCAACACCAATGGGGCAAATAGTTTACACAATATTGAGGAAATACACCAGATACAACCACAAAGTTAAGCTGAGGCTTCACTCACCGAAGAAGATTACACAGAAAAACAGTAGAAAATCTGTGATGAATTTGGCAAAATGGACAGCGCCATTGCGTCCGGAACGCCCAAAAACCCCACCCTACAATGTCATAGTGCTCAAATCCGACCTCGGATGAGCAGTTTAGGGCCAAAAAATGCTCCAAAAACACACTTGAGGCTGTTCCTCCTCTCTTCTCCACGTTTTTTTCTGGTCTTCTCTCTCTTTTTTCAGTTCCCACACTTAGCTTTATTAGTTGGGCACCCGTGGCCTTTTAGATGACCTCAAACGGACCCCGAACAGGCCAAAAATTGACCTCGCAGTGCATAGTTGTCACCTTTTTTGCATCATCCGCACACCTGGCACTCAGTTTTTCCAAATAATGCATCCCGCAACCACGTGAAGTGGCCCCAAAAAGTGGTCCTCATGATGACCTTTCTGCATAAGTATCACAAGAAAACACCCACGTCGTGTCCATACTTCTCCTCGTGCAAGTATTGACCCCGTTCGACCTCTTGACGCCGCTCGATGCCATCTGACTCACCTGCTTACCTCATGTCATCGGCCCGCGGATAGCTTCCTCGAGAAGTTTTATGCGCTACCAACTCCTCCTTATTGTAGAAAAAACACACTGGCACTGATAATAGTGAAAATCGATGCACTGTGTACACCCTGTCCTACCTGTACACACGTGGGCCCCACGTAACCACCTGGCTATGGAAATTGGGTAATCCTTTATTCGATGCACCATGAATGTGTGTGTACATATGCGCAATCCCTTGCTCAAAAAAACTCCTGACAATGGGATGTAG
This sequence comes from Adiantum capillus-veneris, assembly GCF_014529385.1. Lineage (NCBI taxonomy): Eukaryota > Viridiplantae > Streptophyta > Polypodiopsida > Polypodiales > Pteridaceae > Adiantum > Adiantum capillus-veneris. Next base: position 135,620,288 of record NC_140944.1, on the reverse strand, counting down.
TGTTTGTGGAAGATTCTATTCAGCCCTTGCTGTCATGTACTAGAGACAGTAATATAAGCTCACAGGACATTTATGACACTTTGTTGCCTCTTTTCAGTGGTGGAAATACAAATGTAAGTCCCAATGAGGCAAATGTACAGCCTATGGGGGTTTCTGAAAATGTTACAGATCAGCTTATTACTGATGCAGATGTACCTGATGTACTTGACGAGGAAAGGGCTGAAAATGAGCAGGCTAGAGGTATGCCAAAATGGCTGGTGCACACTTTGCGTGACAGTAAATTGGATGCACCTTTGTCTAGTCGTACTCGTTCAGGCTCTCGCCATGCATATTATGCATGAGATTGTTATGCTTTGGCTGTGTCTAGCTTACATGATGTTGAGGAGCCTCTGTCTTTTGATGAAGCACAAAATTCAAAAAATTGGATGGCTGCCATGTAATCAGAATACGATGCACTTATAGAAAATGACACATGGACTTTATGTGATTTGCCTCCTGGAAAAAAGACCATTGGTACAAAGTGGGTTTACAAGTTGAAACATAAGCCGGATGGTGAGATCGATCGCCATAAGGCTCGACTTGTTGCAAAGGGTTACGCACATCAAAAAGGCATAGATTATGAAGAGATTTTTGTTCCCACTTGTCGTATGACTACTGTGCATTTTCTATGTGCATTTGCAACTCATTTTGGTTGGGATGTACATCAATCGGACATTGTTACTACTTTCTTGAATGGTGACATATTTGAGGAAGTTTATGTAACGCAGCCTCGCGGTTTTGTCAAGAAAGGACAAGAGGACAAAGTGTGCAAATGTAACAAGGCTTTGTATGGGTTGAAGCAATCTCCTCGTGCTTGGTATGAGAAAGCTGACACTCATTTGGTCAAACAAGGCTTTCGTAACAGTCCAAAAGAAAGCACATTGTATGTAAAGCGTGAGGGTGATGTATTTCTCATTGTGGTTCTTTATGTAGATGACTTGCTGATCACTGGACCAAATGAGAGACATATTGCTAAATTTAAGGCCGACTTGAATGCTACTTTCAAGATGAAAGATTTGGGGTTGTTGCATCATTATTTGGGCATACAGTTTAAGCAGTGTGATGGTGGTATTGCCTTGTGTCAGAAAAGTTACATAGAGACATTGCTATGTAAGTTTGGACTTGAAGATTGCAAACCTATTGCCACTCCCATGGAAACAAGTTTGAAGTTGAGTCTACATGATGCTGACAATCCGGCTGATGTCACTCTTTACCAAACTGCTATTGGCTGCCTCATTTATGTATGCAACACGAGGCCAGATATTTAGTTTGCAGTCTCATAGGTCAGCAGATTCATGCATAGCCCAGGGTCTAAGCATTGGCAGGCTGTCAAGAGGATTTTTTGCTACCTTAGTGGCACTTTACATCTTGGCTTGTTTTATCCCAAGGGGGGATCATTGCCGCCAGACTTACATTCTTTTTCGGACTCAGATTGGGCTGGTTGTTTTGACACGCGAGTGTCCACAAGTGGTTTTTGTTTCATGCTTGGCAGTTCATGTATATCATGGTTGAGCAAGAAGCAACCTACTGTGGCCACTTCGAGTTGTGAGGCTGAGTACAGGGCAGTCTTCACAGCTACGGTTGAGTGTGTATGGCTCAGACGCCTTATGGTGGCTGATTTGGGTGTTGGACAGGACACTGCCAACACTAACTACACTGACAGTCAAAGCGCATTGGCAGTTGCGAGGAACCCAATTTTTCATGCTCGCACAAAGCACATTGAGGTGCATTACCACTATGTCAGGGAGAGGCTCTCAGCAGGAGAGATCATCTTGGCTGATGTACCAACAGAGGACAACCTTGCAGATCTTTTCACAAAGGCATTGTCTGGTGAGAAGCTCGAAGCTTTCTACAAAGCTTTGGGCTTACTCCCCTTTGTGGACTGATCATGTCCTCAGGGCATGGCACTTCCCTTTACTCATGTGCCAGCTCTCGCTCACCACATCACTCCAGGGGGGATTTGTTACCATATACATGGGTAGTGATGTGTGTGAACACACTAGGACCACCGGGGCATTTTTTCCCTCTTTAGGAGGTTTTTTCCCCCGTGCATTGTATATACGCCCATCATTCTAGGGCTATCTATCTTTCCATTGCACACTAAGTAACACACTCTTTGTTGTGTGCCTTGAGCTTCCTTCATCTTCTCCAAGTTGTGTGTGTTTCTCTGCAACCCTAATTCTAACACAATGGGGCTCTTTCTTTTTCTCGCCTAGGGCCTAGTTGGAGTCGGTTTTTTTTTGTCAATTCAAAAATCCCAGTCAATTGCAAGGCGTTTTTGTTTCTTATTTGTTTTGTTTTTTGGCTTTTTTTAAAAGTTGACCTCAATAAGAACATACATTTATAGAAAAACTAAATTTTCCATGCCTTAACACAGATTTACCAAAAACCAAAAAATAGCCGATCGTTGAAATACAAATAAACATTGAACAAAAATGAAGCAGAGCAATAATTGACCAAAAAATAGAAGACTTTCTAATATCATCGTATCCAGATATGAAGACACACACATCACACACCCACTTCCCAACCTTTCTAACATGTAAAAAATATGACCTCAACACAACATGTAGGCTGTGGTTGGAGCTTGGCGTAGAGCGGTTCCCTGACATCGACACCAATAATGTCAACTATTGGGAACTTGCTAAACACTGTGTGCGAGCCATAGGGCTACAAGCACACAACATGCGCATACAAGCAATCTCTATGACTTCACATTGGCGTGTCACTCACCTCCTGTGTTGCTGCCACTGAGGGAATCCATGTGCGCGCCAAGAGGAAGAAGCCGCCGCACTACTAATTGTCCTCCTTGATGCCACCGGACTCTCGCTGCTCAATTGCCTACGTCCTCTCTCTCTCTCTCTCTCTCTCTCACACACACACACACACACACACACACACACACACACACACAGGCAGAAGAAGAAGATAAGGCAAGAGCAAGATTCATACATTCATAATAAATCAAAGACTAGTTGTACAACCTTATCTATGTGTTGGATACGTCCCTTTCACATACGGGCACCCTCATTTAGTCAATTGGCACTAAGCGAGTTTGGTGTGCAGTCTAGTGTACCTCTCATTGGCGATCACCAACCCTAGACTATAGACCTACGGGATGGATAAGCCCAACCCATAACTGAATACAAATAATAATAATAAGGACGGCACTCAAAGTTAATAGCATACCACGTTGAAGTGTAAGGTTTAACATATCACACATGCACTCATGTGTGTAAAATCTATCGTCCAGTTAGTCATTTCCCGCTTGATACCTTGAAGATCTCTTGCTTTGCGAATATCCAACTATTTAAACCCACCGCACACATCGTCGATAGTAAAGAAAGAGGACATACATGGGAGTAAACCATAAAATGACATTTTTCTAGCATTTGATTGCTCATATAGTTGCCTACAACATGTGTACATATCCAGAAGACTCAAGTTTACCAAAACTCTCAGCCGTTCTCCCCTCAAGTTTCTCCAGAATCTTCCACAACGCGTGCCTTTTCTTGGACTTGGAAAAATTGATGCTTTACTTCCTATCTTCTTATCTTCTTTTGAATCAATGCATTGTATGTATGCAAATGACTTTGATAGTCATCTTTGTCTATAGTTGCATCAAGCTTTATCAAGATCTTTTGAGCATCTTGATATTCTTTATCAAACAACCTTTTGAGTGATCTATCTTTGTTGATACCATGAGAGGCTTTATGGTGGCAAAGCATTCTTGTGGGCTTTTGCCGCACGTATCGAAGCAAGGGACTTGCCTAATACTGTGTGTGAGCAACAGATGTCTCCTAGCACGCAACTAGCTTAAACTAGTAAGCTCAAAGATGAGAATGGTATGTCATTCACCACTCTACGCTTGCTGTCGTGGAGGATTCCTCGCCACAAAGAAGAGGGAGCCGTCATTGCACCGTGCTCAACCGCCTCGCCGCCATCATGCCGCCACAATGCTCACTCTCTCTCTCTCTCTCTCTCTCACACACACACACACACACACACACACACACACACACACACACACACACACACACACACACACACACACACTAGTACACAAAGGAGACAGAGAAGGAGATGGAGCAAGAGCACTCTTCTTGCATTGCACAAATGAGAGAATGAGGTATTTTAAGTTTAGATTGACTTTTGTATGGGCTTGCCCGTTCACATTTGGACGCCCACACTTAGCCAATCTTACCTAAACATTATAGGTTCCAGTTTTAGAGTGCGCCTCTCATCGATGATCACTCTTAACCATTCCTACATGATCAACAAGCCCGGCCAATAACATAATACACTACTGGCGGGTCCGACAAGCCCGGCCCATGGCTACATAAAAGGTGGTCGCTTGGTGGTACCATGCCCCCCTTCCTGATGTAGATTCTGCCTCAAAAGCTAGTGAGAGAAAGCTCATTTTGTCCATGTTGTAGAGCATCTGGATTTGAATCTGCAAGGCAAAGTCAATGTTTTATGCAAGCGGAATTAAATGGCAATAAATTATGAGAGGAATGTAAGTACATGTGGAAATGAGCAAATGCAAGATTTATGAAATGCTAGACTGTCATTAAGGACAAAAAAATTGCACGTTGATTAAATAATTAATCAAGAGTTTTGGACTCATGGGTGAGTTTATCAATTAGTTAGCTATGACTAAGGTTAAAACAACTACTCTAGTATTAGTAATAGTTGTTGCTAGGTGTACCCAATCAACGTTGTCTGACTCAGCCATTCCGGGTAGGATATCCATATAAGGAGAGTCTCCCCCAATATATGTGTCTTCGTTACATGTGTAACAATACTGCAATGGGGTCGAGTGAATTGTGGTGTCCGATCGATTGTCAATGATAAATTTATTCCCTAAAGGATGCGTTCGACCACTTAAAAGATCAACTTGAATGACAGAGTCTTGGAATTGTAAGTAGACGTGGTTTTTGGACCAGTCATGCACCATTTTTGCTTCCCTCATGAATGTACACCCTAAGATCATCTCAAATGACATAGGATGCTTGGAGAAATCCATAACAATGGAAGTATGCCTTACCTTGTGTCCCAGGACCTTGATCTTGAGATCTTTTAGCATTCCAATAGGTGTAATGATAGATCCATTAGCCATTTTTACCACTACACTTGTGACTTCAAGGTGAGGTCTCCCCATAGACTCCCAACAACTCTTTGTTACAATGTTGACTCCCCTCCACCATCAAGGACTCCCTTCACAGTTAATCCTTTAGTAGTGATTGGTAGGATTGCATTGGATTCATCACCTTCAAAGTATTGCCCCAACTTGTTAACGGGTATTTCAATTATAGATTTATGTCTCTCCAGGTGCTGGTGCTAAATGTTCCTCATCATTCATTATCGAGTCAGGTTTGTTCATATGTGCAAACTGTGGTAACCCGGCTTGTAATTCTCCATTGAGAAATGCTCGAAGTGCTAGGAATAACTCTGGATCTCTATATAACTTAGATATGATAGTGGTGCAAATTTTTGAAGACATGAAATCCATCAGGTTGGCAACATTTAATGGCATCTTGTGGGACGTAGGACCTGACAAGAGAATGGTGAAGATGGAATCTCCACTTCCTCAAGGGGGTCGGGCATTCCCTCACCAAACATTCTCTCTAGTAGGAAAGGTGTATGTCCACTTTCAAATGTCCTACCCTCACTCTCTTCCTGAATGATACTGGGTATGGCTAACGACTTGCAGTTCTTGTGAGGTTGAACTTGTGTGAGGAAGACTCTGTTCGACATCTTGATATGCTTGGGTTCCAGCTCTAATTCTCATTGAGTTTCTTCCACCAAACCCCTCAATTGTTGGAATCGTTCAATTTCTTCTATTGGGTTTGGATAGGTTCCAATTTTTTTCTTGCAATTCTCTGTTTTTGTCTCTCCTGGCTTATCTTGGGGGTTTGCAACTGGGTGGTTTAACTTTGAACACTCTTTTGGTGTTCGTTGCAATTCTCTCTTGCTTTCATTAGCAATGTTTTCAATTGATTCCCTCTCATGATCCTCCTCACTGGCTCTTGCCTTTATAGTAACAGTTTTGGTCTCTGTGGTCTCTATCGAATCTGAGTCATCTTCAGGGTCATTCATATACACGAGATCCTCTCTTGTCCCTATGTTAGTCTTTGAACTAGATTTTGAGCTAGAAGCATTAAAGGATCTCTTTCTTCGTGTTTACTTCTTCCTCCCTCGGCCAATGGATGCAGCATCTCTCTCCTCGAGGATGTAATTTTGCTTTTGGAGCATCGACCGTGTGAGTGCATTCACCGGTGCTATGTTTGTAGTTTGTGGTGTGCCATCGACAATCTCTATTAAGTTCAATGGTGTGATCTCTGGTGTGTTTGGATTGTTAGGACATTGTGCGATCAAATGATATATGCCACAACGATTACAAGTGAGTATTGGCATTGCCAATGCACTCCCTTGACTTGTTTGCATTATTGCAGCATTCTTTTGCATTCTAATAGGGCACTCCGCTATTCGATGTGGTCCACCACATTCGTAGCACTGAAGAGGGGGTCTCCTGGCAAAACTATTGATTTTTTGGCCTCTTGCTGCTGCTAAAGCAGTAGCTTGATATACAGGTTTGATTTGTCCCCAATGGTCTTCCATGCAGTACATGTGACACTCCTCAAGCATGTCGACTCCATAGGTGATACTAGAGTCTATGTCCTCTTCGCAATCTAAATAAGTACTAGATGACTTGCAACCTATTTGTTTCATAGGTGTAACTCTTGGATGAGGGGGTTGCGGTCCTAGCACTGGAGGTGGCAACGGTGTGGGACCATGTGTTGTAATGACAATTGTTGCTCAACAGGTGGGGTAGGCATCAATGCAGGAACTCTAGGTGAGTTTGTCCTGGCCACAGGTGGTCTATTTTCCATGATGCATTTAAGCATTAGACAATCCTTAGCTTGATGGCCATACCTACCACACGCGTTACAAGTCCCGTTAAACTTCATTTTGAAAGTAGGGCATTCACTCGTAGTATGTGGGCCCAAGCAAATTGAGCACCATTGTTGCTCCCTTCTTGGATACATATGAGTATTTTGTGGAGCACGATTACCCCTAAGGCTTTCTTGGATAGCCTTGGTGAGATTCGCCAAAGTCATCTCAAATATGGTTTGCTCTTTTACGATTGGCTTTATCTTCATTGGCTCATGCCCTGATGCTTGCGAGCTACTAGACTTTGGCTTGGTAGACACTCTTTCTCCTGCAATCATCAAATTATCTTCTAATTGGATTGCATTCGGGCAATTGGTTATTGTTGAATCGCTCGTTTGGGTTACATCAAGAATTCAAATTCTTTAAGCGACTAATGAAGTCTCTCACAGATTCACCTTCTTCTCTTTGGGCTTTCTGGAGTTGAGAGGCTACACCCCAAAGTACTCCCTCTTGTATGTGCTCTTTCAAGAACAATATCCTAAGAGTAGAGTAGATCGTTTTCCCTTCTACCCTTAAGGTTCTATACCAATCTCCAGCCTTCCCACTTAAGGTTAGTATTAAAGCATTACTCTTATGTAGGTCATTGTGTTCTCCTAAAGAATCGCATATTTGTTCAAACACTTTGATATGCTTTCTCACATCCCCGTCTCCACTAAAATTTTGTGTGAGCTTGGCTATTTGCACTGCCTTACTTCTAAGTTCTCTATCAGGCGTGTTACGCATATTCTCATCAATAGATCACCCGATAGCTTGAGCAAATGTTGCCAAGTCACCTAAGTGAGTAGGCACCGTGGGTGAAGGCGCTCCAGAGACTACATGTGGAGTAGGTATTGTCATTGGGTTGGGTGCGTAGGAAGCCCTTGGGTTCCATATTTGGTACGGTGTTGTGCCATGTGGTGGCCCAAAGTTCATATGTATGGCCCTAGGCATAGCAGACGTCGGATGTGACATGCTAATGCTATCCGATATGGTCCCATGGAAACAAGAGCTTGGGTGTTGTTGTTGTGGAGCATAGGTTGTTGAAACAATGGGAGTGGTAGGGACTAACATGAGTACAAGGACCTATAGGTGTATATGATGGGTGCACACTTGTAGGTATTGTTGCAAGCATTGAGCTACCATGTAGCGGTGCTTTACTAACAAATGAGGTCCATGGCGTGTTTCTTGGCATGCCCATCATTGGGGTAGCCATGGTGTCATCAAGGGAAAGATGAGTTAGACTTGGAAAGGTAAAGCTATCACTTGTGAGCTCAGATTGCACTGAGACCCCTGGCAAAGCAACATATGGAGGATCCATCAGACTTACCGAGGGAGTCTCCATTTGCAATAAGGTTGGTTGTTTAGCCTTCCCTATATCCAAGAATCTCATGAGACCCGTTGAAGGCATGTGGATCCCCTTGTTCAGTCTCTCTAGCTCAATGACCCTATGGATGACCTCATAAACTTTTTGTTGTTGATCCTCTACACTAGTAGCACCCATTGTGGATTGTAGGACATCTAACCAACCCACGTGATAGGTGTGACCTATGTATAGTCGGTTAGAGTTTTCGTTTGTAGTTTGTACTCCTAGTTCTCATTTAGGAACGCTCCATCTAGGATTGAGGTGCTAGGGGTGTCCTTTGAACTAGATGCAATGTGGTTCTCTATGGGTTGACCCTTAGTTGTCGCTAATTCAGGAGCACTCAATTGCTCTACTGGCAAAGATATTGACATAGGGGCTTTCGCTTTTAACTCTCTTCGTTGCTCCGCCTTGCGTAAGCTTTCAATTTCCTTTTCCCTAGCTGCAATGATATATCGCTCAACCTCTTGCACTTCGGCAAGGCTTCTACCATTAGGTAATATAACCTCGGAGGGGAATAACTCTGAAGAGTCAGGGGGTGCAGTGAAAGGAGTATTCACGTGCACACTCTCCAAGAGCATGGGGTCTACGTTGGTCATGAATGGCGAATTAACTTCCTCACCCCCCTCATTTACATCGTTAGCTCCATGTTCGGAGCGAGTGGTTCTATTAAAGGTTTCTTTCAAGCCGCTAAGCACGCTCGACCCGGACCGTGGGCCCATGGCATGCATGTCTTGGCTTGAGCTATCAAGATTAAGCATTGGGTAACCCTCCATGACGCCGTAGTCAGAGGAAGAGTCACTAGATGCAACATGCGGGTCCTGTGTGGTACTACCTTAGTTCCCGTTGAAGGTCCGGAACCTAAGGTAGAGGAATGATGAGTGCCTGCGTAAACGGAGACATTCTCGATGTGCTCATCCTTTAACACACGACTAGAGCATAGGTGCATGTGGCCTCGACACTCTAGAGGTGTTGGTGAGTGCCCGTAAGGCCGCTCAACTAGTTTTTTAGGTGTTTACAATCCATTTTTTGTATTTTTGGTCCCTTTTTCTAACCGAGCCATAGAATATGATGTGCGATAGCTCAAAACGAGCGTCTTGGCTAGGTGGAGGTGCCGTACTTTACAGCCCCCGATTCGGTTACATACAGCCCTCGGAATCATAAAACTAGTCTTTTCCTAGGTGGAGAGAGGGCTAGAATTAGAAAGTCCAAAGGGTGAGTGTGAAGGGGATGGTGGAGGACTTGAAGAACTTGTCCCACATGCCCTCCCTTCACTTGAGATTCTAGTCTTTATATATAAGGTAGTGTAAGTAGTATATCATAAGACTGAGGACTGAGGCCTGGGCCTGGGCTTGGGGATGGGGAATGATCCCAATCCCTTTAAGGATAATAAATTATGATCCTGATCCCTTTAAGGATAATAAAATTTTTATTTTAATTCCCAAATTTCTCTTTGGTCCCAAATAGTGTTTTTCTTAAATTTATATTATATATTTTTTTTTAGTTGGGCGGTGTCGCCACACGCGGTTTCGGTGGCCTTTTTGGACCACACACACACTAAACCTTTACCTACTCTCCTAACTAACCTAACCTTATCTCCTCTACAACTAACTACTTTGCTAACTAAGATTAACTACTCTGTTGACTACTAACTGACATTGAAGCTACCTACTCTGCTAATTGCTTACTCATTCACTAGCTAACACACTAACTACTAACTGTGAAAATTATAAAAAAATATGTAAAAGCAGACATTGGTAGAAAACAAGCTATTCACTAACTATGTAAAGATTGTGTGCAAGCAGACATTGACAAAAAACAAGCTAATTGTCTTATCTACTTACTCATTCACTACTAACACACTAACTACTAATTGTGCAAAAGATTATGTGCAAGCAGACATTGGCAGAAAACAGAGATTATGTAGGAAATAAAAACTTGCAAAAAATAACTTCTTCTTCTTCCTCTTCCTTCCTAACACAAACACTCACAGAAGAAGCACAAAGTGCCTTCTAGCTTAGTGCAGAACGATTCCCCGGAAACGGTGCCAAAAACGTGAGCTTCTGCCGCCCATATTGAAGCAAGGGACTTGCCTAACACTGTGTGCGAGCCACAAATGGCTCCTAGTACGCAACTAGCCTAAACTAGTAAGCTCAAAGATGACAATGGCGTGTCACTCACCACTCTACGCTTGCTATCGTGGAGGATTCCTGGCTGCAAAGAAGAGGGAGCCGCCGATGCGCCGTTCTCAACCGCCTCGCAACCGTCGTGCCACCACAATGCTCGATCTCTCTCTCTCTCTCTCTCTCTCTCTCTCTCTCTCTCTCTCTCTCTTCTTGCATTGCACAAATGAGAGAATGAGGTATTTTAGGTTTAGATTGACTTTTATATGGGCTTGCCCGTTCACATTTGGGCGCCCACACTTAGCCAATCTTACCTAAACATTATAGGTTCCAGTTTTAGAGTGCTTATCTCATCAGCGATCACTCTTAACATTCCTACCTGACCGACAAGCCCGGCCAATAACATAATACACTACTAGCGGGTCCGACAAGCCCAGCCCATGGCTACATAAAAGGTGGTCGCTTGGTGGTAAAAATTCTTCTGCAGAAGAACAAATAACTTTCTTGAAAGCTTCCCATTTAGTTTCCAATGGTGCATCATGTTGAAACTTTGTCATCCATAACTATTGCTCAATCATTTCAATATACATTGGTGTCCGAATCCATACAAAGTGATAACTTCTCTTCCCTTTTGCTGAGATTATCATTCTTAGTTGCTTCTCCATATGTAAGTTCAATACATAAGGTCCGATGGTCTGATTCCGCGTCCATTGGTCAAGCATAGAACTCTTTATGCAATACATGATGGCTTCAGAGAGTAGCATATAGTCAATCACACTATCCCCATTATGTTTTCTACATGTAAATCCATTGGTTCCACTCCACAAAGACACCATTGGCAATGAGTATACCCATGCTATTGCACATGTGTAAAAGTAGCTTTCGATAATGATCTGACTCTCTCTCATCCATTGAAGTATGTTCATACAAGTGAGCTTCCTCCAACTCCCTTAAAATGTATGACATATTAAATTGTTGAACATCATGTTACAATTTTTTTGTGTGAGCATTCATATCCCCAAAGATAATAATATCACCTTTGCCTTTAAATAAAGAATGTCCTCTTCTAAATCCAAAAATGGTTGATTTATATCCAGACAAGCATAAAAGGAAAAATCATGATGAAGAATGTAGCAATCGGCTATAAAAATGGGTGTTCATTTTGGTGTCATAATTTTAAGCCATACATAATGTTTGTGCTTGTCATCTTTCACAATTGATACAAAACCTTCTAATTATTTCTTAACCACACATGCTACCCCTCCTTTCCCTCTTCGTTGCTTAAGATTCTTTGACCACATCAGTGAATGTACATTGTAATCTTCCAACCCGTTAATCCTTCGTGTATCATGCTCCCAAGTTTCACTTTCACAATTGATACAAAACCTTCCAATTCTTTCTTAACCATACATGCTACCCCTCCTTTCCCTCTTCGTTGCTTGAGATTCTTTGACCACATCAGTGAATGTACATTGTAATCTTCCAACCCGTTAATCCTTTGTGTATCATGCTCCCAAGTTTCACTTTCACAATTGATACAAAACTTTCCAATTCTTTCTTAACCATACATGCTACCCCTCCTTTCCCTCTTCGTTGCTTGAGATTCTTTGACCACATCAGTGAATGTACATTGTAATCCTCCAACCCGTTAATCTTTTGTGTATCATGCTCCCAAGTTTCAACAAGAAGTACAACATTAGATTTGCTTGCTAGTTCATCTATGCCAACCCCCACATTCCATGGGTATCCATTGTGAAGGAGTACGAGCGGAAGTGTGACGCGAGAGAGAGTGCGAGAAGAAGAGCACGACGATATGGTGAACTCGCTCTACTGTAATGTGTAGAGCATAGTGAGTTCTTATTAGGTTTTAACAAAAGAATATGTGTACATACCTGGCGGCCCGCCCACTTACCTGGGCGACCACATTGGGCTTTATACCCCAACAACCTCCCACTTAAAGTCCAATGTGGTACTTTAAGTGTGAGAGAAGCTACTATACAAGCTAATATACAAGAGATGTAGAGAAGTGATGTACTACCCTACACCTAACTGCTTGCGAAAATGCGCAAATCTCTCTGAGGGAAGTCCTTTTGTAAGTAGATCAACAGGATTTTCCGTGGTGTGAACTTTGACAAGCTGAAGTTGCTTATCCTCGAGCATTTCCCTGATGAAATGATACTTCACATCCACATGCTTTGTCTTTGAGTGATAAACTGGATTGCGAGCCAATTGTATAGCACTTTGACTATCACAATATAACACAGGCATCTCTTCTTTGATTCCCAAATCTGTTACTAGTCGATTAAGCCAAATTGATTCTTTGCATGCCTCTGATGCTGCAATATATTCAGCCTCTGTAGTAGACTGAGTAACACAATCTTGTAATCTAGAACGCCATGATACTGCTCCACCAGCCAATGTAAAGACATACCCTGACATAGACCTTCGATTGTCTAAGTCACCTGCATAATCTGAGTCTGTAAAACCCTTTACACGTAGCTCCTGACTCCCATAGCATATACGCATCCTCTTTGTAGCTTTCAGGTATCTCAATATTCCTTTCACTACCTCCCAATGCTTCTTGCTTGGGTTTGACATGTATCGACTTACTACTCCCACTGCAAATGCAATGTCTGGGCGAGTAGCAATCATTGCATACATCAAACTACCCACTGCAGACGCATATGGAATCTTATCCATTTCAGCCTGTTCTTCCTCAGACACAGGACAATCTTGTTTGCTAAGTTTCACATATGGTGGAAATGGAACACTCAATGCCTTTCCCTTCTCCATATTGAAACGTTGCAAAACCTTGTCAATATACTTTTTTTGAGATAACCAAATCAACTTCTTTGATCTATCTCTCTCAATGCGCATACCAAGTATATGACTTGCCTCACCCATGTCTTTCATGTCAAACGATTCTGCCATCTTTGACTTCAAAGCTGAAATTTCTTCCAAGTGCTTGCCAGCAATCAACATGTCATCCACATACAAAATAAGGATCAGCCAACTACCATGCTTAGCCTTCTTTGTATATAGACAGTAATCGAACTCACTACGTTTGTAGCCTTGAGAAAGCATAAACTTGTGGAATTTATGGTACCATGCCCTCGGTGATTGTTTTAAGCCATAAAGACTCTTTAACAACTGGCATACCAAATCTTCCTTGCCTTTCTCAACAAACCCTTCTGGCTGCTGCATGTAAATTTCCACATCTAAATCACCATGCAAGAACGTTGTCTTGACATCCATTTGGTGCAACACCAAATCTAATATGGCAACCAATGCAAGAAAGCATCTCAATGTAGTCATCTTGACCACCGGAGAGAAGACTTCATCAAAGTCAATGCCTTGTTCTTGCTTAAAGCCCTTGGCAACAAGCCTTGCTTTGTACTTTGGCTGACTATCATGAGCGGTGATCTTATACCTGTAAACCCATTTACAAGGTAGAGCCTTTTTGCCCTGTGGTAATTTAACTAGCTTCCATGTCTGGTTTTTATGCAGAGCTGTCATCTCTGACTGCATGGCCAATTGCCAATTCCCGGAGTCCTTCATTTGCACTGCTTCCTTGTAACATGAAGGCTCATTGCAATCAGTCAACATGACATAGTTCATAGAGGGAACAAACCAATCAGGGGGTCATGAGATCCGTCCCGATTTACGCAAAATAGGTGGCTCAGGCTCAGCCAGGCTCAGCCACAACCTGTGGTTCCAATCTATCCTGTCCTTGCTCCTCTTGAGTCCTAACATTTTGTCTTGCACGTGCAGGTTCATCTTCTTGAAAGACAACTCTTCTAATCTCCTCGACCCTAGAATGATATTTGGCTTCATTAAAGTGAACATCATTGCTGCGGATAACCTTTCTGGATTCGGGATCCCAAAGTCTGTACCCCATCTCACCAGAATTACCATAGCCTAGAAAGATGCACTTTCTACTCTTTGGCTCAAGTTTGTTCCTAAATTCCTTTGGAACATGAGTATATGCCTCACAGCCAAAGACTCTGAGATGCTTGTATGAGGGCATTTTGCCTGACCATACCATCTCTGCCACTGAATCCTTCTGCAAAACCTTGCTAGGAGATCTATTTATAAGATGAACAGCTGTTGATACAGCTTCAGCCCAAAACCCATTTGGCAGTTGTGCATTAGACAACATACTTCTGACCTTCTCTTGTATGGTCCTATTCATCCTCTCAGCAACACCATTTTGAGGAGGATTGTAAGGAGCAGTAGGTTCACTTTTTATACCTTTTGACTCACAAAAGTCCTGAAAGGCCTTTGAAACATACTCTCCACCATTGTCAGTGCGTAAGCATTTAAGCTCTTGCCACTCTGATTCTCCACAAGTGTCACAAACGTTTTGAAAACACTAAATGCTTCATCCTTGTGCTTGAGAAAGTAAACCCATACTTTCCTCGAGTAATCATCTATAAATGTCATAAAGTAAGAAGCTCCCCCTAGAGATAGGTTAGGCATAGGTCCACACAAATCACTATGAACAAGTGCCAACTATGTATCTCTTCTATTGCTTCTATGCTTATGTGGCTGTTGTGTTTGCTTACCATACAGACAATGTTCACAGAATTCAAAATCGTTAAATGAAAAGCTAGGCAAATAACCAGAACGAGACAAGATTTCCATTCCCTTCTTGGACATATGTCCTAACCGGCTATGCCACAAAGAAACGTTCGGGTGCTCGGTTACATTGATTACATTTTTAGAGATATTTGATACATAAATCATGTAAAGTCCTCCAGACTTTACTCCATGTGCTACTGTCATAGAACCCTTGGATATCTTCCACATGTTCTGTCCAAAAGTGGTGACGTAGCCAGCATCATCAAGTAAACCTGTGCTGATCAAGCTCTTTGTAATTGCAGGAACATGTCTCACATTCTTCAGCGTGAAAGAAGAGCCATTCTGAAACTTCAATTGAACATCTCCAACACCTAAGATCTCACATTTCTGCCCATTGCCTAGCTGAACATGATCTTTAGTGGTCACATAAGAGGTAAACCACTCCTTGTTTGGAGACACATGAAGTGATGCCCCTGAGTGTATAATCCAGCCACTCAGTGCATATCCATCAGATGCTGTGAGAAGAGCTGAGTCCATTGTATTCTTCAAGAGTAGATGTCTCCTGACACTAGACTGTCATCCTCTACAACAGTGTTTGTCACATTTATTTCTTGAATCTTCACTGAGGACTTGTTCTTCTCACCGTGGTCTTCAGATTTCTCTTTGACTTTTTCTGCTTTCCATTCTCTGCAGTCTCTTTTCATGTGACCCTTCTTGCCACAATGGTACCATTCTATGTCACTCTTGCCTTTAGCACTGCGGGATTTGCTACGAGACTCGTTCCTCTTTCCACCTTTGTCCTTTTCTTTGGTCCTTCCCCTGACAACTAAGGCTATTCCTTTGCCTTTGTCCATTGTTTTTCTGTTGGTTTCTTCAGTAAGCAGACTACCTTCTACACCTGCTATGGTCAAACCATCTGGAGGTGCAGAATTACTCAAAGCTGTGCGAAAAGTGTCCCAACTTTCCGGTAATGTGATCAATAGGAACATAGCTCTAATAGGTTCATCAAACTTGACACCTTGAGCTGACAACTGATTGTAGATGGTGTTGAATTCATTCAGATGATTGGACATAGGTGTCCCTTCTTTCATCTTCAAGTCAACAAGCTTCTTAAGCCAGTATACCTGTGAAGCTACACTCTGCTTCTCATAAAGATCACTCAGCTTTGTCCATGCTTCATAAGCCGACATCTCGTCTGCTACATTGAAGTAAACGCTTTCTGCCAAAGTTAGCATAATGGTAGAAAATGCCAATTCATCCATTTCGCTCCATTCATCTTCGTCCATATCTTCTGGTTTTATCCCCTTGAGCTTTATAGGTTTTATCTGCTTCTTTTGTACCAACACGTGTCAAATCTGCTTCTTCCACAATGGGAAATTGGTTCCATCCAGCTTCTTGATATTGTAAAGAGCAGTGTTTTGTGATCAGCCATAATTACGCTTCACAGTAGTTTACTTTCCTGGGAAAAATTCGGCAGAGTTCCCCTGTAAACTGACCTCTGAACCAATATCAACCTGTCAAATGAACCAAGAAAGCTTCAGATTCTGCAGAAATTTCGACAGAGTCTCCTTTGTAAAATGGCTCTGGTGTACTCAAAAACAGACCAAAAATAGCTCAAAAAAAAAACCATTGTCTCTCTAACACTGTAAGCTGTGGGTAAACCTGTCCTGTACCTGTACTGTCTCTCACTGTCCTGTCACTCTCCTGTAAGCATAGACTGCGACAATGCCTCAACAGTAGTAAAGCAAATATGCAATCCCAACTGTCTAACTCACAGTCAATACATCCTAGCTGCCTATCTAAGGGTGCTCGAGGGATTGCTCCAAGACCTGTATCACCGAAAGGATCTCAACATTCGAGAATCCCCCAACTCAATAAAACCTCACTCGACCCTCAACAAAGGCTGCAGTAAATCTAACAATACATAGACTTTCCACAAAGTCATACATCCACAAATTTCCCACTATATGCTGTAACCGATGCGGCGGTTGTTTGCTGCGTGACTCACAGCCAACAAACCCTCAACAGACATACATCATCTCTGACAATACATCCCATGTGGAAGTACCTGCAATGTCAGGATGAAATCTCGAATATCAAGCAGCAAACACAAGCTACCTGATGAACTAGTGGATGTCGCCTACAGTCTTTGTGTAGTAGGTGCGCCCGTGTCGTATGTGACACGCCTCCAAGAACTGTGAGCCGTCCTTCGTTGTGTAGACAGCCACAAATCAACACTCTGGAAGTGCAGATATCCTCAGTACTTGCAGTCGTAGGCCAAAACCCCAAATTTGCAGAGTCGGATCTGCACCCGCCAAGACCACATAGTCGAAAATGGCATGCGCAGAGCTTTGTTGAAGCCGAACGGTGGCCGAGATGACCTCAGAATGAAATTCTGAGAACACCAACTCCTTCGGGTGGTCCCACAAGATTTGGGCCCGTGTCTTTGCCTGTCGAATCTCACTCCAATCTGAGCAGGTGACTCTGGCTACCTGCAAATGCTGCCCCGAGCCTCGATCTGAGCTCTGATACCAGTTGAAGGAGTACGAGCGGAAGTGCGACACGAGAGAGAGTGCGAGAAGAAGAGCACGACGATATGGGGAACTCGCTCTACTGTAATGTGTAGAGCATAGTGAGTTCTTATTAGGTTTTAACAAAAGAATATGTGTACATACCTGGCGGCCCGCCCACTTACCTGGGCAACCACATTGGGCTTTATACCCCAACACATTGCAATTCCAAAAGCATACTTTCAATTGTAACTCGGCCTCATAGGTCGTGCATTCCTATTTGCTAGATGGACTTGCCTCCTCTTTGGACACATTTTTTTCATGAGAGATCTCCTTGTTTTTCTTATTTCTCTCCTCATATGCCTTGTGACACATATTTTGTTGCTTAATAGTGCGACATTCACATACAAAATATTTTGTATCCCTCAAATAGATTCAAATGTTATCAAAGATAATCTTTCGTTTGGTTTCATCTGACATAGTGCATACAATTAGACGTTCTCCCAAACGAGGAGCTCCTTGCTTATCAGAGAGAGAGAGAGAGAGAGAGAGAGAGAGAAGGAAGGGGAGACAGAGAGGAGAGAGGGGAGGAAACAACTTTTGAACGAATGTGATGTGTGTCATGGAGAGATGTATAATGATAAATACACACATACATACATATATACACACACACAATCCGTATATACATCTATATAGATACATACACAAATTAGTTACATATCTATACTATATATTAAGGAGACTGGTTTTCCAGTGCCACGTGTCGCAATTTGCTTTATCCGGCTGGAGTGAGGACTGTGCGCTCCTTGCCGCACTGTCGAAGCAAGGGACTTGCCAATACACCGTGTGTGAGCCACAAATGGCTCCAAGCACACAACAAGCCTAAACTAGCAAGCTCAAGAGAGCCAAGGGTGTGTCACTCACCGCTCTACGCTCGCCTTTGTGGTGGATTCCTCGCCGCGATGAAGAAGAAACTGCAGTCGTGCCGCGCTCAACCGCTTCGCCGCCGTCGTGCCTTCGTAATGCTCGATCGCACACACACTCTCCCTCTCTCTCTCTCTCTCACACACACACACACACACACACACACACACACAAGGAGGTGAAGAAGAAGAAGATGGAGATGGAGATGGAGCAAGAGCACTCTTCTATTGCACAAATGAGAGAATGAGTAAAAATTAGGTTTAGTTGGCTTTTATATGAGCTCACCCCATTCACACTTGGGCGCCCATGCTTAGCCAACTAATCCCTTGAATTCCCAGTTAGAGTGCGCCTCTCATCGGCGATCACTCTTACCCCGTTCCTATTGGTCCGACAAGCCCGGTACCTGAATCTACCAAATACATAATACACGTCCGTCGTAGGTGATGGGGTGTCCGTGAGCCGTGGGGGTTAACATGCCCGCCTTCCTGATGTAGATTCCGTGCTCGGAAGCTATTGAGTTGAAGCTGGTTCGTCGAGGTGGAAGAGCATTTGAGATGAATGTCCTTAGCCTTCTTCAGTCACTGCAAAATCAAACAACATTGGCACATTAATTGCATTCTCTTAAAAAGCATATGCAGTTTTAGGTAGACACATTGATTGGTAAAAAAATTTCAAACAATTTGTCAGCAATGAACATTAAATTGCAATGTAATCAAATGCATAAACAGATGTAAAGGTAAAAAATTAAACAAGTCTGGGGTCGCTAATTTGACGGTCGAAAGGCACTAGAGATCGAATATTAATACCATGGGTAAGCTTCTTAATTATCTGTGGTCAATTAAGTTGTTTAATCGTGTGAGCCAAGTATTCATGTTCGAGGGCTGACTAGAGGCTATATCTAGAAGACTTTGTAGTTAAGCTACGATAAAAGGAATTTCTCATGAAATCATCGCCTGACTGATTACTTTTTCGTTGACCCCCCAAAGTCTTTTCACATTGATTCAATTATGATGTGTGTGCTTATTTTGTATGCCTTGGGTTTTTTGCTTTTCAAGGAAAAGCGCCCACACTGGGAACCTCTAGGGCTCTAGTACCATAGGCGATACATGTGAGTGAAGTACCAATTTAAGCAGGGATTTCTCTTCCAGCTTAAAATTTTACATTGTGGCACTTTGATTTTTTGTTTGTTCATTTTCAGCATTTTAATTTTGTAACTTTGGGGGGTCATATAACACTGTTACCCTCCCCAGGCTCATCACATTAGTAAACTCCCTTTATAATACTTAAGCTAAAGGTCAATAGGGTTAAGCCCACTAGAAAGCCCTAGTACATTTCATACAATGCTGCCTAAATCGGATTAAGAACCTAAGTAACCATTGCTTATTAGGAAGGCATTCCCCATGGTATTAAGAGAAGATTTCTAATACCTAGCTTGGTCAAAATAGCTTAGTCGGACTGCTTGATTTTTAAACCTAGACAAGTGATTATGACAAAACATTACATTGAATTAAATGTTTGATACTAAGCAAATGCGCTGAATATTATGCTACCAATCACAATCAAAGCAGACAAACATGGATGCAAAAAGATAAGGGCAATGCTAATGGTCATAAAACACCCGTTTGTGTTGATGGTCGCGCTTGATTTGAAGTGTGAACGAGAGAAAGGTTCCATGAAGGTCCAAATCCTATCAATAGCAACACGCTCCTGTACACACTAGGAAACAAAAGAAATACCTCCAGGAGGCACGTTAGTGGGAAAAGAGAACTTCGCTAATCACTCAAATCTAAAACAGAAACACTCCTATCGTACTAATCTTACCTACCCTCCATCACTCAAGTGATGAGGATCAAAGGTGTTTTATGGCATAGGTTTCTGTTTCACTGTACCAGATGTGACATGGGTAGGTCCGAGTCAATTTTTTTGACTTTTAATGTGCATACTCGTTTGCTAATTGCTCTTGCTCTTTATTTTTATTTTTTTTGTGAGTATAAAGCTTTATATGTACATTCCCTAAGATTGGTGATTGAGAGGTCAGGGAAAAAGGTTGAGAGGGGAACAAATGAATGATGACTGTCAGCAAACACTCCCCCCTTCCTTGGGTAGATCATACCGTTTGAAATGAGCTTGTCACCCTTTGAAACCAATTGTTCCAGTTGGTAATAGGTGAGGATTTTTGCCAGTAGTTTTCTATTACCCTAGGCGCCTCGTCAAGTTGCAAGGGTGGTAAGGTACTCTCCCAGGATCGAACTTGAAGTGGTTCATCAGGTGATTCTTGAACACTGGGAGGTGTGGATTCTTTTGTAGCTTCATGGAGGTCCACTACTATAGATGGAGGCTGTGTAGAAGCTTTTACCTCTATGGATGTATTACATGAGGAGCTAGAAGCTTCATGGGACTCCCCCCTTCCTGAGCTAGGTGGAACAAATCGTTCTTTCTTTGGTACCCAAACTAGCTCGGGAGCGGGTGTGTAGCATTCTGTGATCTTTTCCTTTCCACGATCATTGATTCGTTTTGGAGCTACGAGATTGGGCTCACTTGGGTCAGGTGATAGGTAAGAGCACAATCTACGTTTTGGCACCCAGATTTGATCATTTCCTTGATAGTAGCCTTGGGCTTCCAATAGTCGTTTAGGGATCCATCGCAACATTTGCTTACTTTTCTTGGAGCGAGTGGTACGTTTCTTACAAGGCTTCTATTTTTTAGCACTAGCTATGGTCACTAAGGAAGCTTTAGGGACCCACTTGTATGTTTTCTTCGTTACATTAGGATGAGTCTTGTCGGAAGCGATATGCATTGCTTGTAGCATATTTAAGGGTACAGGCATTTCATCCCCCTCAGGTGTTACCCAGGTCGTCCCCCTATTTCCCCAAGTGTCTATGGTTGATGCTAGGTGGACCCAATCCACATTGTCTGACTCAGTCATCCTAGGTAGGATATCCATATAAGGAGAATCTTGGCCAATGGCTGTATCCTTCTTACAAATGTAACAATATTGTAGTGGGGCCGAGTGAACTGTGGTGTCAGAGCGATGATCAATAATGGTTTTACTCCCTAAGGGGTGTACCTTACCAGTCACCAAATCCACTCTAAGGACAGAGTCTTGGAATTGCAAATAGACATGATTTTTAGACCAATCATGAACCATTTGTGCTTCGCTCATGAATGGTCGTCCTAAAATCATTTCATATGACATAAGGTGTTTAGAGAAATCCATTACAATGAACGTATGTCGTACCTTGTGTCCTAGAACTTTGATCTTAAGATCCTTGAGTATCCCCATAGGTTTGGCTATGGTACCATTTGCCATCTTTACCACAATGTTAGTAACACTGAGGCGGGGTTTTCCCATGGATTCCCAACAATCTTTTGTAACGATGCTAACTCCCGCACCACCATCAAGAATTCCCTTTATAGTTAATCCCTTGGTAGTGATGGGTAGGTTCGCATTAGACTCGTCGCCTTCAAAATACTGCCCTAATTCGTTAATGGGTACCTCGATCACAGACTCGTGTCCATCTAAGTCAAGTGATTGCACATATTTTCCTCATCAATCATAATCGAGTCAGGCCTATTTGGTTGTGCAAACTGCGGTAATCCCGTTCGTAGCTCTCCGTTAAGGAATGCTCGAAGTGCAAGGAATAATTCAGGATCTCCATACAGCTTTGCTATGATCGTGGTTCGGACCTCAGAAGACATGAAGTCCACTAGTTTGGCAACATTCATTGGCATTTTGCAGGGTGTAGGTCCTTGACTAGGAACTGGTGAGGATGGAATCTCATATTCCTCAATGGGATCGGGTATTCCTTCGTTAAACATCCTTTCCAACAAGAAAGGTGTATGCTCACTTTCTGATGTCCCGTCCTTACTCCCTTCTTGGATGATACTAGATATGGCTAACGGTCTATGGTTCATGTGGGGTGGATGAACTTGCGTGGGAAACACTGTGTCATGAATTTTGACATGCATGGGTTCTGGTTCTAGTTTCCTTTGAGTCTCCTCCACTAAACCTCTTAGATGTTTCACCTGCTCAATCTCGTCTACTGGGTTTGGGTACGTCCCAATCTTCTTTTTACGATTCTTCCCTTTTTGCCCCTGCAGTTTATCTTGGGGGTCTTGGATTGGATTTGGAAACACTTGTGGTGTTTTCAGAGGCTCTTTATGGTTTTCTCTTATTCCGTTTTCATTTGGTTCCATGTTACGGTTTTCTTTGTCGGTCTTTCCCTTTGTGGTATTGGTTCTAGTCTCCATTGTCTCGATTGAATCTGAATCATCCTCGAGGTCATTCATATACACGGGGTCATCTCCTGTTCCTATGTTTGTTTTGAAACTTGGCTTTGAATTTTCCGTATTCTGCGACCTCTTCCTTCGTGTCTTCTTTTTCTTTGCTTGGATAACTGACGCGGTATCTGTTGGAATTAGGGTTGCAGAGAAACACACACAGCTTGGAGAAGACGAAGGAAGCTCAAGGCACACAATAGAGAGTGTATTACTTAGTGTGCAATGGAAAGATAGATAGCCCTAGAGTGATGGGCGTATATACAATGCACGGGGGAAAAAACCTCCTAAAGAGGGAAAAAATGCCCCGGCGGTCCTAGTGTGTTCACACACATCACTACCACATGTATATGGTAACAAATCCCCCCTGGAGTGATGCGGTGAACGAGAGTTGGCACATGAGTAAAGGGAAGTGCCATGCCCTGAGGACAGGATCAGTCCACAAAGGGGAGTAAGCCCAAAGCTTTGCGGAAAGCTTCAAGCCTCTCACGAGACAATGCCTTTGTGAAAAGATCTGCAAGGTTGTCCTGTGTTGGCACATAAGCCAAGCTGATCTCTCCTGCTGAGAGCCTCTCCCTGACATAGTGGTAATGCACCTCAATGTGCTTTGTGCGAGCATGAAAAACTGGGTTCCTCGCAACTGCCAATGCGCTCTGACTGTCAGTGTAGATAGTGTTGGCAGTGTCCTGTCCAACACCCAAGTCAGCCATAAGGCGTCTGAGCCATACACACTCAACCGTAGCTGTGAAGACTGCCCTGTACTCAGCCTCACAACTCGAAGTGGCCACAGTAGGTTGCTTCTTGCTCAACCATGATATACATGAACTGCCAAGCATGAAACAAAAACCACTTGTGGACACTCGCGTGTCAAAACAACCAGCCCAATCTGAGTCCGAAAAAGCATGTAAGTCTGGCGGCAATGATCCCCCCTTGGGATAAAACAAGCCAAGATGTAAAGTGCCACTAAGGTAGCGGAAAATCCTCTTGACAGCCTGCCAATGCTTAGACCCTGGGCTATGCATAAATCTGCTGACCTGCGAGACTGCAAACTGAATATCTGGCCTCGTGTTGCATACATAAATGAGGCAGCCAACAGCAGTTTGGTAAAGAGTGACATCAGCAGGATCGCCAGCATCATGTAGACTCAACTTCAAACCTGTTTCCATGGGAGTGGCAATAGGTTTGCAATCCTCAAGTCCAAACTTACATAGCAATGTCTCTATGTAACTTTTCTGACACAAGGCAATACCACCATCACACTGCTTAAACTGTATACCCAAGTAATGATGCAACAGCCCCAAATCTTTCATCTTGAAAGTAGCATTCAAATCAGCCTTAAATTCAGCAATATGTCTCTCATTTGGTCCAGTGATCAGCAAATCATCAACATAAAGAACCACAATGAGAAATACATCATCCTCACGCTTTACATACAATGTGCTTTCTGTTGGACTGTTACGAAAGCCTCGTTTAACCAAATGAGTGTCAGCTTTCTCATACCAAGCACGAGGAGATTGCTTCAACCCATACAAAGCCTTCTTACATTTGCACACTTTGTCCTCTTGTCCTTTTATGACAAAACCGCGAGGCTGCGTTACATAAACTTCCTCAAATATGTCACCATTCAAGAAAGCAGTAACAATGTCTGATTGATGTACATCCCAACCAAAATGAGCTGCCAATGCACATAGAAAACGCACAGTAGTCATACGACAAGTGGGAGCAAAAGTCTCTTCATAATCTATGCCTTTTTGTTGTGCATAACCCTTTGCAACAAGTCGAGCCTTATGGCGATCGATCTCACCATCCGGCTTGCGTTTCAACTTGTAAACCCACTTCGTACCAATGGCCTTTTTGCCAGGAGGCAAATCACATAAAGTCCATCTGTCATTCTCTATAACTGCATCATATTCTGATTTCATGGCAGCAATCCAATTTTCTGAATTCTGTGCTTCATCAAAAGACAGAGGCTCCTCAACATCATGTAAACTAGACACAGCCAAAGCATAACAATCTGATGCATAAGATGCATGGCGAGAGCCTGAACGAGTACGACTAGATAAAGGTGCATCCAATTTACTGTCACGCAAAGTGTGCACCAGCCATTTTGGCATACCTCTAGCCTGCTCATTTTCAGCCCTTTCCTCATCAAGTACATCATGTACATCTGCATCAGTAATAGGCTGTTCTAAAACATTTTCAGAAACCCCCATAGGCTGTACATTTGCCTCATTGGAACTTACATTCGTATTTCCACCACTGAAAAGAGGCAACAAAGTGTCATAAATGTCCTGTGAGCTTACATTACTGTCTCTAGTACATGACAGCAAGGGTTGAACAGAATCTTCCACAAACACTACATCCCGTGAAACCAAAATACGTTTTGTTTGCGGATGATACAACCTGTAACCTTTGCTTTCAGCACTATAACCAACAAAAATACATTTGACAGCCTTATCATCCAATTTTCTGCGCTGCACTTGTGGCACCAAAGCATATGCCAAACAGCCAAAAACACGCATGTGCTCAATAGAAGGTTTTCTATCATGCCATGCTTCATATGGAGTAATAGACTGCAAAGCTTTCGTAGGACACCTGTTAAGTACATAAGTGGCACACATGATGGCCTCAAGCCAAAAAGAATGCGGCAAAGCTTGACTTTTGACCATACATCGTGCCATTTCCGTTAGTGACCTGTTTTTCCTCTCAGCAACACCATTTTGCTGAGGTGTATAAGGCACTGTACATTGGTGTTTTATCCCACGACTAGCCAGAAATGCATTAAATTCATGAGACATATACTCCCCCCCTCGATCGGAACGGAGGGTGCCCATAGTACATTTTGAGACATTTTCAGCCATAGCCAAAAATTGTTTGAAGCACATAAAAACTTCGGACTTTGCTTTAAGCGGAAATACCCATGCATGCCTGGAGTAATCATCAATGAAAGTCACGAAGTACAGGTAATTGCCCAAGGACGGAGTTTGCATGGGCCCACAAACATCACTATGCACAAGTTGCAACCTGCATGTGGCCCTAACTGAACCATCCTTTGGAAACTTAGAACGCTGCATTTTACCCAGAATACAGCCTTCACAAACATGTTTGATAGGTGCTTCAAGAGGCGGCAAAGAAGCAACCATATCAGATTTCTGCAAACGCAGCAAACTGGCAAAATTCAGATGACCAAAACGTGCATGCCAAAGTTTTGCATCTGAAATAGCCCTTGAATCTGCAACAGCATTTGCAAAATTTTGTCCACACTTGTCATACAAAGTGAGCTTATACAGCCCACGGCACAAAAGCCCAGATGCAACAATTTCATCACCAAAACTGAGATCATGAACTGTACATCTGTCATCCACAAATTTGACTACAAGTCCAAGTCTAGCAAGTGCGGATACAGACAATAGATTCTTCTTGATCCCAGGTACATAAAGTGCATCAACAAGTGTGAAGGAACTGCCATTAGCAGCAGTGAGCACAATCTTTCCAACTCCCTGAACTGGATAAGAGGCGTTGTTGGCACAAGTGACTGAATTCCCATGAGGGACAGACTCGAGAGAGGTAAACAATTCACGATGTGAGGTAATGTGCTTTGTAGCACCACTGTCGAAATACCACACATGTGAATCTGCAGCAACTGACAAGCATGCATCATGGACAGCAGGATTGTAAGTGCACTCTGCGCTAAAAGCCCATTCTGCATCAACATCAGCATCACAATCTCCTTTCACAGAAGACTCAACAATGGCTGCATTTGTAGTGGAACCAGCATTTGCAGTGGAACCACCCTCTTTCTTCTTAGCCTCTTTGGCCTTCAACTTAGGACACGACTTGATCAAGTGATCATTGGCTTTACAATAATGGCAACGCATTTTCTTTTTGCCCTTATCACCAGAATTGCCAGACGAAGTGCTGCCAGCAGAAGCATTAGGAACAGAAATTTTGCCACTCGCAGCAGAACCATAAGAAGTGGCTGCATTACTGTTACCACCCTTTCTTTGAGAAGCAATAAAAGCCTGTTCAACTGCACGCTGCCTAGTCCTGTTTTTTCTAGAAAGTGACTCTTGCAACAGCAATGTGCATAATGCATCAAACTTGACAACTTCAGGATTTCCTTGGGTCATCAGTCTCCAAGTACTAGCAAAAGTCTGGTAGGAATCTGGTAAGGCATCAAGAACAGTCTGCACAAGGGAACTGTCAGAAATGACTTCACCTGCAGAAATGAGTTGCTCATTGATATCCTTGACACTAGCAAGGAAAGTGTCCATATCATCTTCCTCATGCATAATCTTCGACTCTAGCTCTTTACGCAGCAAAGCAATTTTAGCCTCATTGCGGCTTGCATAAAGACCTGCTAGAATATCCCAAGCCTATTTTGCAGATTTTGCTGAACGGATGTGAGGAATAATGGTGCGCTTCACAGACAACGCAATCAATGCATGAGCCTGCGCATCCTTAACATCCCAACGAGCTTGTTCTGCTGTAGGCAAAACAACTCTAACAGCTGCAATCCTTGCAGCAAGACCTGCAACATCCTCAATATCGCCTACATCTTCAGAACCAGGACGTACATCAATGCCCTGCACAATGTTCCAGACACCTTTTGACACAAGAACGTGTTGCATCATATAAGCCCACATAGGGTAGTTGTCCCCATCCAACCTGTCCTCAGCAGCAAACATCTTGAACACATCTGTGTTGTTGTTGTCAGCCATGGTAAATGCTGCACTTGATGTGAAAACTGCCCGAAAATAGGAGAAATGGAGCGGGAACAACTTGTGCTATATAGCACAAACCGTAGAAGACTATAAGGCACCTGTTATGCAGAAAACGGCACTGACAGAAAATCTGCACAAAATGACGAAATAGCCTGTGCAGTACTGCCCGTAGTGGAAACGGAGGCCGAAATGAGCCCAAATCAAAATTCTGAGCAGACCAAGCTCTTTGAGCTTTCCCAAAATATTTGTCGACCTGCGAACGCTTGCCAAAGCTCACTGAAATCGGAGAAAGTGAGCAGGCGTGTGCTGGAGCAGCTGGCGACTAAGCCCGGGAGGACGTGACCTGCTCTGATACCAATTGTTGGAATTAGGGTTGCAGAGAAACACACACAGCTTGGAGAAGACGAAGGAAGCTCAAGGCACACAATAGAGAGTGTATTACTTAGTGTGCAATGGAAAGATAGATAGCCCTAGAGTGATGGGCGTATATACAATGCACAGGGGAAAAAACCTCCTAAAGAGGGAAAAAATGCCCCGGCGGTCCTAGTGTGTTCACACACATCACTACCACATGTATATGGTAACAGTATCTCTCTCTTCGAGGATATGGCCTGGCCCTTGAAGCATGGACCGTGTAATCGCATAAGCGGGTGCGACGGGTGGTATTGGTGATGTCACACTAGCAATTTCGACCAAATTTAGGGGTGTGATTTTAGGCGCATTTGGGTTATAGGGGCATTGGGCAATCAAGTGATCTATGCCACACCGATTACATGTGAGTATTGGCATTGCAGACGTGCTCCCTTGATTCATTTGCATCTGTGCAGCATTCTTTTGCAGCCTAATAGGGCACTCCGCTGCCCGATGTGGTCCACCACACTCGTAGCATTGAAGAGGTGGCCTCCTAGCCTAGGTGTTGATATTTTGACCTCTGGATGCGAGAGCAGCAGCTTGATAAACCGGCTTGACTTGCCCCCAACAATCTTCCATGTAGTATATAGGACACTCTTCCAATGTATCAAGTCCGTAGGCAATACTAGTGTCTATTTCCTCCTCACAGCCATCTGCATAAGCATTTGATGGCTCGCAACCCACTTCGTTCATAGGGGCGACTCTTGGATGCGAGGGCTGCGGTCCTAGCACAGGAGGTGGTAGCGGTGTAGCTTGTACAACATTTTGAGATCTAGGGACCATGTGTTGCGGTAGTTGCTCAACAGGTGGAGCAGGCATCAATACAGGAGCTCGAGGCGCATCCGTCCAGGCTACAGGTGGTCTATTTGCCATCATACGTTTGATCATTAAACAATCCTTAGCTTGGTGACCATACCTACCACATGCGTTGCAAGTTCCATTAAATTTTACTCTAAACGTAGGGCACTCACTAGTGCTATGTGGACCTAAGCAAATGGAACACCATTGTTGCTCCCTTCTTGGATACATGTGACTATTTTGAGGGGGTCGATTATCCTTAAGAGACTCTTGGATTGCCTTGGTGAGGTCTGTCAAGAATGTCTCAAATACCTTTGGCTCATTGGCAATGGGCTTTGTAGTCATGGGTTCATACTCGATGGCTTGTGAGCTAGTGGATCTCGTGTCAGTAGACACCCTCATGCCTGCTATCATCAAGTTGTCCTCTAATTGGATTGCATTGGCAGTGACATCTTCCCAGGTCGTGATACCTCTAATCACTAGTCCATTATAGATTCCTTCATTCGTCAACCCTCGAATGAATCGATCAAGCAGTTGGTTATTGTTGAAGTGCTCATTTACAGGGCAGCGAGAGTTTAAGTGCTTTAGACGACTAATGAAGTCCCTTACTGACTCTCCTTCCTTACGTTCGGCCTTCTGTAGCTGAGATGCTACACCCCAAAGCACACCTTCTCGTATGTACTCCTTTAGAAACAACCTTCGAAGGGTAGTGTAGATTGTTTTCTCGTCCACCCTTAGGGTTCTATACCAATCTCCAGCCTTCCCACTTAATGTCAAGCTTAAGGCATTGCACTTATGTAGTTCGTTGCGTTCCCCTAAGGAATCACATACTTGTTCAAACACTTCAATGTGTTTTCTAGCATCTTCCTCCCCACTGAATTTTTGCGTGAGTTTGGCAATTTGTACTGCCTTACTTCTAGGCTCTCTATCAGATGCATGACGCATATTTTCCGCGATAGATCGACCTATGGTTTGAGCAAACGCTGCCAAGTCACCTATGTGAGGAGGCAGGGCCGGTGGAGGTACTCTTGGAATCATATGTGGGAGAGGGACGGGTACCGGTCTTGGCATATGTGTGGATGATGCAGGATATGGAACATAACCGGGCATAGGTCCACTCGGATAAGGGCTAGGGAGCGGCACTCGAGGAGCTTGAACAAGTGGTACAATTGGAGGTGTGGGGGCCATGTGTGCATAAGGGGCTAGAGGCACATACGGTCGAGGCCCCATATTAGGTACTACGACAGTAGGTAGTGGCACTGCGCTAACCGTAGATGTCATCGGTACATTCTCTGTCAGGCCTATCCCTGGAGTGAGCACTGTGTTTTCCTTAATAGAGGGTTGAGCCAAGTTAGGGAAGCTAAAGTTGTCGCTCGGAGGCTCAGATTGCATAAAGACCCCAGGTGAAATGACGTAAGATGGGTCCATGGGACTCATTAGAGGAGTCTCTATTTGTGATAGAGTAGGTTGTTGAGCCTTGCTCGTATCCAGAAATCTCATGGGATCAGTTGAGAGTATATTTACCCCTCGGTTTTGCCTTTCCGATTGAATAATGCCATGGATAACATTACAGACCATTTTCTGTTGATCTTCGATGCTCGTGGCACTAGAGGTGGACTGTACAATCTCTATCCATCCTACATGGTAGGCATGGCCAGAGTGTAGATCCGTCAACACCTCAGTGTGGAGGTCGTATGTCCAATGATCGTTAATGAACAATCCTTCTAGAGTCGACGTGTTAACGGTTTCTTGTGAGGTAGAAGCAATGTTGCTCCCCGTGGTTTTACTTGTCACCAACGGTACTCTAGAGGGAACTTCTGAAGGAGGCAGCTCAACAGGGCCTTCTTGGTAAGAAGTTGGCAGGATATCCACATGGACACTCTTTGGTGGTGTGGGGTCCACGTGCGATGTGAAAGGAGAATCCACCTCCCCACCCCCTTCGTGTGCTTCACTTGCATCAGGTTTCGAGCGAGTAGCTCTACCTAATGTTTCCATGAAACGGCTAAACATACTAGTACTAGGCTGTGGAGCTTCGGGAGGTGCATGGCCGATACACCGTGTGCGAGCCACAAATGGCTCCAAGCACACAACAAGCCTAAACTAGCAAGCTCAAGAGAGCAAAGGGTGTGTCACTCACCGCTCTACGCTCGCCTTCGTGGTGGATTCCTCGCCGCGATGAAGAAGAAGCTGCAGTCGTGCCGCGCTCAACCGCTTCGCCGCCGTCGTGCCTTCGTAATGCTCGATCGCACACACACTCTCCCTCTCTCTCTCTCTCTCTCACACACACACACACACACACACAAGGAGGTGAAGAAGAAGAAGATGGAGATGGAGATGGAGCAAGAGCACTCTTCTATTGCACAAATGAGAGAATGAGTGAATTTTAGGTTTAGTTGGCTTTTATATGAGCTCACCCCATTCACACTTGGGAGCCCATGCTTAGCCAACTAATCCCTTGAATGTTCCAGTTAGAGTGCGCCTGTCATCGACGATCACTCTTACCCTTTTCCTATTGGTCCGACAAACCCGGTACCTGACTCTAAATAATACAACGTTTATAGATCATAGGATGTCCGTGTGCCGTGAGGGTTAACATGCCCCCCTTCCTGATGTAGATTCCGTCCTCGGAAGCTATTGAGTTGAAGCTGGTTCGTCGAGGTGGAAGAGCATTTGAGATGAATGTCCTTAGCCTTCTTCAGTCACTGCAAAATCAAACAACATTGGCACAGTAATTGCATTCTCTCAAAAAGCATATGCAGTTTTAGGTAGACAAATTGATTGGTAAAAGAATTTCAAACAATTTGTTAGCAATGAACATTAAATTGCAATGTAATCAAATGCATAAACAGATGTAAAGGTAGAAAATTAAACAAGTCTGGGGTCGCTAATTTGACGGTCGAAAGACACTAGAGATCGAATATTAATACCATGGGTAAGCTTCTTAATTTTCAGTGGTCAATTAAGTTGTTTAATCGCGAGAGCCAAGTATTCATGTTCGAGGGCTGACTAGAGGCTATATCTAGAAAACCTTGTAGTTAAGCTACCATAAAAGGAATTTCTCATGAAATCATCGCCTGACTGATTACTTTTTCTTTGACCCCCCAAAGTCTTTTCACATTGATTCAATTATGATGTGTGTGCTTATTTTGTATGCCTTGGGTTTTTTGCTTTTCAAGGAAAAGCGCCCACACTGGGAACCTCTAGGGCTCTAGTACCATAGGCGATACATGTGAGTGAAGTACCAATTTAAGCAGGGATTTCTCTTCCAGCTTAAAATTTTACATTGTGGCACTTTGATTTTTTGTTTGTTCATTTTCAGCATTTTAATTTTGTAACTTTGGGGGGTCATATAACACTGTTACCCTCCCCAGGCTCATCACATTAGTAAACTCCCTTTATAATACTTAAGCTAAAGGTCAATAGGGTTAAGCCCACTAGAAAGCCCTAGTACATTTCACACAATGCTGCCTAAATCGGATTAAGAACCTAAGTAGCCATTGCTTATTAGGAAGGCATTCCCCATGGTATTAAGAGAAGATTTCTAATATCTAGCTTGGTCAAAATAGCTTAGTCGGACTGCTTGATTTTTAAACCTAGACAAGTGATTATGACAAAACATTACATTGAATTAAATGTTTGATACTAAGCCAATGTGCTGAATATTATGCTACCAATCACAATCAAAGCAGACAAACATGGATGCAAAAAGATAAGGGCAATGCTAATGGACAAGAAACACCTGTTTGTGTCGATGGTCGCGCTTGATTTGAAGTGTGAACGAGAGAAAGGTTCCATGAAGGTCCAAATCCTACCAATAGCAACACGCTCCTGTACACACTAGGAAACAAAAGGAATACCTCCAGGAGGCACATTAGTGGGAAAAGAGAACTTCGCTAATCTCTCAACTCTAAAACAGAAACACTCCTATCGTACTAATCTTACCTACCCTCCATCACTCAAGTGATGAGGATCAAAGGTGTTTTAAGGCATAGGTTTCTGTTTCACTGTGCCAGATGTGACATGTGTAGGTCTGAGTCAATGTTTTGACTTTTAATGTGCATACTCGTTTGCTAATTGCTCTTGCTCTTTATTTTTTGTTTTTTGTGAGTATAAAGCTTTATATGTACATTCCCTAAGATTGGTGATTGAGAGGTAAGGGAAAAAGGTTGAGAGGGAAACAAATGAATGATTACTGTCAGCAAACACTCCCCCCTTCCTTGGGTAGATCATACCGTTTAAAATGAGCTTGTCACCCTTTGAAACCAATTGTTCCAGTTGGTAATAGGTGAGGATTTTTGCCAGTAGTTTTCTATTACCCTAGGTGCCTCGTCAAGTTGCAAGGGTGGTAAGATACTCTCCCAGGATCGAACTTGAAGTGGTTCATCAGGTGATTCTTGAACACTGGGTGGTGTGGATTCTTTTGTAGCTTT
Organism: Adiantum capillus-veneris; assembly: GCF_014529385.1. Lineage (NCBI taxonomy): Eukaryota > Viridiplantae > Streptophyta > Polypodiopsida > Polypodiales > Pteridaceae > Adiantum > Adiantum capillus-veneris. The sequence continues at coordinate 135,587,174 of NC_140944.1, read as the reverse complement.
ATGGAGGTCCACTATTGTAGGTGGAGGTTGTGGAGAAGCTTTTACCTCTATTGATGTATTACATGAGGAGCTAGAAGCTTCATGGGACTCCCCCCTTCCTGAGCTAGGTGGAACAAATCGTTCTTTCTTTGGTATCCAAACTAACTCGGGAGCGGGTGTGTAGCATTCTCTGATTTTTTTCTTTCCACGATCATTGATTCGTTTTGGAGCTACGGGATTGGGCTCACTTGGGTCAGGTGATAGGTAAGAGCACAATCTACGTTTTGGCACCCAGATTTGATCATTTCCTTGATAGTAGCCTTGGGCTTCCAATAGTCGTTTAGGGATCCATCGCAACATTTTCTTACTTTTCTTGGAGCGAGTGGTACGTTTCTTAGAAGGCTTTTGTTTTTTAGCACTAGTTATGGTCACTAAAGAAGCTTTAGGGACCCACTTGTATGTTTTCTTCGTTACATTAGGATGAGTCTTGTCGGAAGCGATATGCATTGCTTGTAGCATATTTAAGGGTACAGGCATTTCATCCCCCTCAGGTGTTACCCAGGTCGTCCCCCTATTTCCCAAAGTGTCTATGGTTGCTGCTAGGTGGACCCAATCCACATTGTCCGACTCAGTCATCCCAGGTAGGATATCCATATGGACACTCTTTGGGGGTGTGGGGTCCACGTGCGATGTGAAAGGAGAGTCCATTTCCCCACCCCCTTCGTGTGCTTCATTTGCATCAGGTTCCGAGCGAGTAGCTCTACCTAATGTTTCTATGAAACGGCTAAACATACTAGTACTAGGCTGTGGAGCTTTGGGAGGTGCATGGATTTCTCTCTCAGTGTTTTGGGTAGGGTATGCTTCCATGATTTCTGAGTCGGAGGAGGAATCACTAGCGGCTATTTTAGGGTCTTGGGTGGTGCTACCTTGTGTCCCCGCTGAGGGTCTAGAGCCTATCGTGGATGGGTAATGGGTGTCCGTATGAACAGAGGCACTACCAATGTGATCGTGCTCTAACACTCGTCCAGAGCGTAGGTTCATATGACTTGATCCCCTATAAGTGTCAGTGAGTGCCCGTGAAGGCTGCTCACCTAGTATTTTTGGGTGTTTTGCAACCCAAGTCTTCCCTTAATTTGACTTTTTGGTCCTTTTTTTCTGACCCGGCTATAGAATAGAGCGTATGATAGCTCAAAACGAGCGTTTCGGTCAGAGGGTCGTGCCGTGCTTTACAGCCCTCCGTTTGGTCACTCTATGCCTTCAGAATCCCTAAAACTGTCAATTTCCAGTAGGGAACTAGGCCCAAACTAGAAAGTCTAAGGGTGCAAGTGGGAAGAGAAGGGAGGAGAGTGGAGGACTTGTCCCACATGCTCTCATTCCCTCTTGAGAAAGTAGGGTATATATATAAGAGTGAGTCTAGTATATATCATAGGACTGAGGCTTGGGCCTGGGCTTGTGCTTGGGCTTGGGAAAATGATCCCGATCCCGATCTAACTTATATACAAACCAACCCGTCCGTTTTAAAACTCACGTTTTTTTTTTCGGATTTTTTTTTCAAACATTTTTTTTCCAAAAAATTTAAATTTATTATTATTATTTTTAATGCAGAAAATACAGAAATTGAAACTTGACAGAACCAGAAATTGCAGAAAATGCAAAAAACGCAAGAAATGCGAACTGTGCAGTGCAAACCAGAAAACGTAAAAAACGCAGAAAACGCAAAAAACAGAAATCTCCACACAACTACACACACTCATTCCCTGTCTTTCCTATGATAGAAATTGCACCACAAGAAAGCGTAAAGTGCTTAACCGAGCTTAGTGTAGGGCATTTCCCCGACAGCGGCGCCAAAAATGTGCGCTCCTTGCCGCACTGTCGAAGCAAGGGATTTGCCAATACACCGTGTGTGAGCCACAAATGGCTCCAAGCACACAACAAGCTTAAACTAGCAAGTTCAAGGGAGCAAAGGGTGTGTCACTCACCGCTCTACGCTCGCTTTCGTGGTGGATTCCTCGCCGCGATGAAGAAGAAGCTGCAGTCGTGCCGCGCTCAACCGCTTCGTCGCCGTCGTGCCTTCGTAATGCTCGATCGCACACACACTCTCCCTCTCTCTCTCTCACACACACACACACACAAGGAGATGAAGAAGAAGATGGAGATGGAGATGGAGCAAAAGCACTCTTCTATTGCACAAATGAGAGAATGAGTAAAAATTAGGTTTAGTTGGCTTTTATATGAGCTCACCCCATTCACACTTGGGCGCCCATGCTTAGCCAACTAATCCCTTGAATTCCCAGTTAGAGTGCGTCTCTCATCGACGATCACTCTTACCCTGTTCCTATTGGTTCGACAAGCCCGGTATCTGACTCTATCAAATACATAATACACGTCCGTCGTAAGTGATGGGATGTCCGTGAGCCGTGAGAGTTAACAAAGACAGTGTGCACGCAAGGGGGGAGAGAGAGAGAGAGAAAGACGACCGAAGGTTGCCGGCCACACTAGCACATATTTACTTACATGCATACATGATGCATAGAGACATTCAAATCAGAGAATAGAGAAATATAGTGTGAGTTGTGTTTTATACGTGCTTATGAATGAAGTAAAAAATTCATATAGAATTGATCATTCAAAATCGTTGGTAAGAGAAGTCAGATCCATTGTATAGGGGTCACGCAAGCTCGTAGATTAAAGAGGGTGTTCCGCTGTACATAGACTGAAACTCAACAAAAAAAACAGGCCCTTCTCCAACGTCAGCGGCTTCGGGAGCTCAGATGCATCCGTGAATGGGGGAAGCCTTGTTATGTCAGCTTTGCCTCCCCGGCGGCCTTTCATATCCGGAGAAGCCATCTGCAATTGCCTGCAAGAGTGTCTCAGGACCAAGAATGTTGCAGCTGCTAGACCTGCGCATTCTGAAGTTATCGTCGCAGCTTTGGACGCAATCCCCGAGTTCCGAGACCTCCTTATCCAGGTTTATGCCCATGGTGGTAGCCTTGCCGAAGCTCATTCAGTTTTTGCCAGGACTTCCAAACCCACTTCTCACACCTGGCATGCCATCATCTCTGCACATGTCAAACTTGGGGAACCTAGAAAAGCAATTTCTTTGTACCAAGCAATGTCTAAGCAGGGCAGCACAGCCAATAAATGGATTTTCCTTTGCATTATCAAGGCTTGCTCCAATTTGCAACTCTTTGAACAGGGCTTGCATGTGCACATACATATCATCCACTTTGGGCTGGACTCAGATATTGTCCTTAGTACCACTCTTGTTGACATGTATGCCAAATGCGGGCATTTGGAGGCTGCTCACAAAGTATTTTCCGGGTGCCCTTGTGCCGATTCTGTGCTTTGGGGTGCATTGATTTCAGGATATGTCCAACAAGGTGAGGATTTTATAGCCCTCGAACTCTTTGCAGATATGCAGGATAAGGGGCACAATCCAGATCGATTTGTTTATTCTTGTATCCTGAAAGCTTTTGGCAACATAAGAGCAGTTAGGCAAGGAATGGAAATTCACAATGAGATCTTATTATGTAGGTATGAGTGGGATAAAGTCATTGGTTCAACACTTGTTGACACATATGCAAAGTGTGGAGCTTTAGAAGAAGCCCGTAAAGTTTTTGATTCCCTGCCTGACAGAGACAATGTCTTGTGGGGCTCGATGATCGCTGGTTATGCACAGCATACTCACGGCATTGAGGCCCTTGAGCTCTTTATTAGATGCCTAAAGCAAGGCACAAGGCCAGATAAAGTTATGTATACCTCAGCACTGAAGGCATGTGCGAGTGTTGTGGATCCTAGTTATGGGAGGTTATTGCATGAACTGTTCATCAAGACAGGGCTTGATCAAAATGAAGCTATTGGTAATGCCCTTGTTGACATGTACTCCAACTGGAAAAGTTTGAAAGATGCCCAAAAAGTGTTTGAAGAGATGCGGGTGCGGAGTGTAGTTACATGGAATACAATGATTGCAACCTATGCCGATCATGGGCATGTTGATTCGAGCATGGAGCTGTTCAAGAGAATGCAAAGTGAAGGTACCACTTTGGACAGCGTCTCTGTTGCAAACACATTGAAGGCTTGCAGCATTGCATGCACATTGGAGGAGGGAAGATTTGTTCATGATCATGTCATCAAGATATCATTTGAGTCAGGAAGGATGGTTGGTAACACACTTATTGATATGTATGCAAAGTGTGGTAGTTTAGAGGAGGCATGTGCAGTGTTTGATGGAATGGCAAATAAAGATGTGGTGTCCTGGAATACTATAATCATGGGCTGTTTGCAGTGTGGGCATGCCCGCTTTGCAATGACGCTTTTTACTGGAATGCATGATACTGGCCTACATCCAGATGCATTTACTCTTTCGTCCATTGCAAAAGCATGTATTGATGTGGGTGAAATGGAGGAATGTTTTTTGGCGCACTTTGTTACACTTGAGTGCAATGATGCACTGGATGTTTCTGTTGGGCATGCCCTCCTTGACATGTATTGCAAAGTGGGCCTTATTGTAGAGGCCAATAAATTGTTTGACTTGTTGCCAAATAAGAATGTGGTGACTTGGAACTTGATGATTGGAGGTTATGCACATCAAGGGCTTGCGTTGTCAGCACTACAGACATTTGAAAACATGGGTCAAAAGGGTCTTGTGCCAGATGATGTCACCTTTCTAAGTGCATTGAAGGCTTGTGGCATGTTAGGTGTTGCACTTGAAGGTAGACTAATTCATTGTCAGGTTATCATGAGGAGGCATGAGTCAGATACTGTATTTGCGAATTCCCTGGTTGATATGTATATTAAGTGTGGAAGCAGGTCAGAGGCACAATGTATTTTTGATTCCCTCAAGTATAAAGACGTGGTATCATGGAATACCATGATAGCAGGACTTTCTCAGCTTGCGGATGGCCAGAAAGTTTTGGACCTTTTTCAAAAGATGCAGTTTGCCGGCGTGCACCCAGATGAAGTCACATTTTCATCTGTGATTAAAGCATGCACCGTTTGCAAAATGATGAAACAGGGCCAACACTTTCACATTAAGGTTGTCAAACTGGGGTTAGAGTCCCACCCTGTTGTCAATGGTGCACTGCTCGACTTGTACGTAACTGTAGGTTTCTTGGAAGAGGCTCAGAAAGTTCTTCAAAGTTTGTCCTCTTCAAATATTGTATCTTTGAATGAGATGGTTGCAGGGTATGTGAAACATGGATTTACTTGTCCTGCTCTTCAAATCTTGAAGGATATGCAGGGAGATGGCTTGCAACCTGACATGATTACATATTCAAGCATTCTGAAAGCATGTAATAGCAGAGAGGCCCTAGAGCAGGGGAGAATTATTCATGGTCAGATGACGAGAAGCGAAACTGAGTTAGATGAAGTTGCTGGGAGCACTCTTATTGGCATGTACGCTAAGTGTGGTAGCTTAACAGAAGCACGCCAAGTATTTGATGACTGGCCAAACCGAGATAGAGTTATGTGGAGTGCAATGATTGGAGGGTATGTCCAAGATAATCATTTTCTTCCCGCTTTGGAGCTCTTTTCTGCCTTCCTTCAAGAACACTTGCAGCCAGATGAGGTCATGCTTTCTTCGGTGTTGAAAGCGTGTTGTTGTGTAGGAGCTTTTGGACATGGATTGGTTTTGCATGATCTGATAATGAGGTGGGGATTTCAGTCAGATCCTAGTCTTAGAAGCAGTCTTATTGACATGTACGGTAAGCTTGGAAGATTGCAAGAGGCTAGCAATGTTTTTCTAGGTTCACAGAGCTACACATTGGAATCATGGACTTCTATGATTGCAGGTTATGCGCAACAAGGTGAACATGAGTGGGCTCAAAGATTTATGGACGCAATGCAGCAGCAAGGGTGCAGGCCAGATGGCAAGACCTATGTGAGTATCCTCACTGGCTGTAGTCATGCAGCCAAAGTTGCCGAGGGGGAGCAGCACCTTAGGTCTATGGGTGAAGACCATGGTTTAATACCTAGCATACACCATTTCAACTGCCTAGTTGATCTTCTGGGCCGGGCAGGACGGTTGGACGAGGCAGAACAAATTTTGCAAACGGTCCCCCTGGCCGATGTTGTTGCAGGGTGGGTGTCTTTACTCACTGCTTGTAAGACTTTTGGTGATAATACATTAGCGAAGCATTGCTTCAGGCAACTGGCGCAATGGAGTGCCGCTGGCACCGAAGATTCTATCCTGATCTCAAACAATGAGGATAGTCTTTGCTTCCAAAACAATTCGCAGAACTTGCATGACCTTCAGGCATGTAAAATATTAGGAGTGTGTACTGAAAGTGATAAATCCCTTAGAAACATTGAGCTTGCTAGAGGGGACGTGAAAACAGAAAGAGTTGTAAATGGGGACACGTATGCTGCACCCCTTCTTAGAGCATTTGAACACAAACAAGGTAATATGTATGAGGACTCCTCAGTAGTCTACAATTGTCTCAACAAAGCAGACTAAGTATGTTGGAGCACAGTGCGATGAATTTTAAGATCAGATAGTCCCCTCAGTACATGTCAATAGGTAGATGTAAGATATCCAAATTCTCTCTGCAAGCAGCAAAAGAAGCTCTTGCTGTGCAAAGAAATTGCAACCATGCAACTAACTTGGCCTGTTGCTCCCTTACGCATCCACTCAGTGGAGTGGTGAAAACTGTATTTGATTGGCACGCAAAGCAGAGCAGGTAGTCTACCATCCTCACGGTTGGTCACCGCATGAGGTGACTTCATCCCCAAGGTGAGGAGGAAGTAAGTTGAGTACAGTGGCTATGCATGTGTCCTGGGGCCCTCCAAAGTTTAGCATCCCATCTTTGATCTCACCTGTGCTCACCCACCTGCTCTGCGTATCTGTCCCAGTCTATTGCACCCCCAATATCAATTGCTTTAAACAGGCAGTTATGGCCATTGCAAGCTGCTAGCTGCCCATACCATCAAGGGCTCGGAGATGATGCGCTCAGCCAAGAGGATTCCATCCTTTGCAAAGGCCAGTGGATTCAGCGCGGCATGCATCTTGTATATGATACCTGTTAGAGCCACCTACAGTGAGCTAGATGACAGAACTTTAGTACACAACACTGATTTATATGGAAGAATGGCCTCGTGAGTTGGCTCTTTTTCACCAGACTTAGATGACTACAAAAATTTAGTACACAACACTGATGTATATGGCAGAGCGGCCTGCAGAGTTGGCTTTCCTCACCAACCTAGATGACTACCAAAATTTAGTGAACAACTCTGGTTTGCATGGAAGAGTGGCTTCGTGCTGCATCTGTTTGTCAAGAGCTTCTTGGCCTTGCTCGTTTAGCTTATTTCCTAGAACCTGAAATCTCAGCACTCTAAGGGGGCAAGCCGTTTTTTGCTGCAAAAAGAATTGCTAGGGCAGTGCAGTTGTTCTTTTACTTCTTCATCAGTTGGGTTGTTACCTTAAGAGTTGGCTTCACTTATCCTTGGTAACCTCACAACAGACTTATCCCCAGACCTTGGGAGAGGTTCTCTCCCAACTCATGCAGATTGAGAGCCACACTGAGTTGCAGTTAAGTGGCATTGTTTAAGTGGATTGTGCTTTGGTTGGAACCAAAGGATTGAAGGCAGGAGATACAAGCAGGACAGCTTAGATAGACTAGTCTAGCCACCCCTCTTTGGAGAGGCTCTTTACAACGTAGACTGCTTAGTCAGGCTTTCGCTCTTCTTGGAGGATGTGCAATCTGTCTTTCCCTCGTCTCTGATGATGATCACGGCACAGACTGCTATGTCTTGCTTCTTCTCGTCATGACAGATGATTCTGAGCTCAGACTTCCTCATCTTGGAGGACGACACCTACTGATAGGACACCATCCGGTGGTGGTCCATGCGGTCTATTGGTGAGTGTTGCAACATACAATAGCTTCTATAGCACAGACTACTGAGTCTGGATTCCCTTGTTATGGAGGACTCTTGCTGCGCAAACTGCTGAGTCAGACCTTCTTGGGGTTCTTGTGGATCAACAGCCTAGCCACTTTAAGGTTGCATCCTCTTCCTCTTTTTTTCAGACAAGTGACTGCATAACCTCCAATCCTTTTTGGCTTCTTCCTATTGACACTCCTTTTGCGGCAGGTGGGTCTATCTTGGGAGTAGTTTTCACACTCACCATGGGACCTATCTTTTGGGACAATACCTTTTGTTGCAGTGGTGGAGTACAACAATTTTTACACTGCATCTTACTACGGAGATCTCTTGGTGGTTGGAATTCCTCAGATTGCTATCACACTCTTGGAGGATTGTCCGTCAGTAGACATTGCAGTAGACATCTTCATAGTCAGCCTCACATCTTCAGCTTCGGGTAGTTTGTTCAACATCAGGTGTTGAGAGGAGATATTAGAATTTTAACACTCTTGTTGCCTCACTGTGGTCTAGGGGCACAAGATGTTAGAATATTCAACACTCTTGTTGCCTCACCGTGGTCTAGGGTATAATTGTATGGCTAGTGTGCCTCCTAGGATGACCACCCACTGCAGGTTGCATCTCTCTCTGGCCGGCCACTTTTGGGCTGGCCGCCTGCTTTTATGTTCGTTGCCCATATTGGCCCATTTATTTTTTGGGCAGTCCTATTATGTTTGTAGGGTGTTGGGTTGTTTTGCCCTACCTCCACCTTGGACTGCTATATAGGTAGGGGTACATGGGAGGTTTAGGGCAACTGTGTCAATTGTATCCATTGCCTATTGGTTGTCTGTGGTGATGGTGGTTATGGGAGGCTGATCAAACCTCTCTCTCTCTCTCTCTCTCTCTCTCTCTCTGATAGAGGAAATTGATGAGATTCGCCAACGATCGATGATAGATCTCTTGTGATTCAGCTATCCCAACAAGCCGCCCATTTTTTGCTCAGTTTGTTGCTTGGCTCACATCAACCAACTTAGGACCCCATAGTATATATCTTTGTTTTTGTACTGTTGTTAGGTTATTTTGTTACTCTGACTTTGTATCAGATCCACCACTTTGTAACTTTCGGGTCTCATAGGTCATTATGGCCTTTTGAAGACGTTAATATAACATTTCATTTCATTTCTCTCTCACTTTTTATACCCATCACCCATTACACTACTAACCAGCTCTGATACGGGTATGCCCTCACACTTTTACTTTCACTCAGCACGAGGTAGTCATTTTTTGCTGTGACAGAGCTACATCCACAGCCATATATTCATATGGTCAGTATCTGCGGTGCAAGAGCCATATATACCCATACCACCACACATTACCATCATACCACCACATTGCACATCCCGGTTCTAGATTAGCTTTCATTTCAGCATTTTATTTTCAGTATTTTCTTTTCCGGACACCCGGACTACCACTAGATGTACATTGATTTGTCTCATAGGCCGACTTCGGCCTTTAGAAGACGTAAATAAAGCTTTCTTTTTCTCTCTCTCTCTCTCTTTCTATGTACACATGTAGTATGTACTCTTTGAATGCTTTTGTTGAATGTACACCAAATGTGGTGTACCCCACAAAAGCATACAGGATTCCTCCCTTGGATGGTATGGTGTCTATTTGTATCTCGCAAAGGCACGAAAGGTTCTTGTTGAGCTTTTTGTCCGCAGAATGATCTGTTGGAATGCATTGTGTGCATGTCACATGATATGTCTACTAATAAGGTCGTTTCCAGGAAGCTCTGGCCATTTTCAATTGATGTGAAGTATGAGCTTCTCTCCAGATGTGGTCAAATATGCTTGCAACTTGAAGGGTTTTTGCGGCATTCCGCAAGATGTTCATGTGGGCAGAGAAAATTACAATGTGATTACTGCAGTGCTTAAAAAAAACCATTTTCTTGGCCATGTTTTTTAAGGGCAAACCAGGCAGGAAATCTAGTTGAAGTTCAAGGTCCTGCGAACCAGGATATGTGAGCACTAGCTTACTGTATTTTGTGAGGAGAGAGAAGTGTTGTTTCTACTTGTCTCTACTGAACTGAGCTAGCAAATAAATGATGAGATTGGTAGTGAGGGGCTGTTTTGAAAGCTGTCTTGCTTTGCAATGCTTTGGCCCACATGTATGCCAAATGTGATGTACTTTTGAAAGCTCAAGTTCTTGACGAGCTTCCTTGTCTCCTGGACATCACAGTGAGTGTAGAATATGTTTTGATTGCAATATATGCCCAACCAAAGGCTAGACTAGGAAGCAATGAGCTATTTTAAGCCTAACCGTATCAAGGGTTTCTCTGTTTGGACTGGACTTATAGAAGGATATATCTTGCAAGGGCTTCCTTGCCGACAAGTCCATCTCTCTCATTGCATCCGTTGACAATAGTCCACAGCTTCCTTTGGGCAGCTCTTGCTACGCATACCCTCCTGTAAGTGCAAGAGACTACATATGGAGGAAAATCTTCGCCCCATCATCTAAAAACAGCCCAGAGCTTCCTAGGCCTGTCCATGTGCTCAATGCAGCATATAGTCAACTTCAAACTTGCATGATTGATCTTTTCGGGCGCAAGACCGGTGTGCGCATTCTCGCTGGGGTGCAGTCATGCAGCTAAAGTGGCGGAAGGAGAGCAGCACCTTATAGAAGAGCATAAACTATCCTACAACATTTCAACTCGGCCGACGTTATTGCACCGTAAGTGTCTATACTCACTGCTTGTAAGACCTTGGGTGATAAAACCAGCGCACTGGCAGAATGGAGTGCCGCTGGCACCGGAGATCCTGTCCTGGTCTCAAACAATCACAAAAAAAATTAGACAAATTATCATTGTAGTTCCTACATTGCACACAACAACATCATAAGCTGGTGCGAGGAAGGAGCTAGGTGTGGTTGGGGACAGGGGAATGCCAACCCTCCCAAGCAGTAGCTCAAGGTGTTGAACCCTAAAGTGAAAAATAGAGCTCCTTTCTCACATTGGAAAATGTCAAAAACTTGTTGTGAATGAACATAGTCTTTGCCTCGCAAAACTCACATTATCTCCGGGCATGTAAAATATTAGGTGTGTACTAAAAGTTATAAATCCCTTACAAATATTGAGCTTGGTAGAGCGGAAACGAAAACGGAAAGAGTAGTAAACGGGGATGTGCATTTTGCACCCTTTCTCAGGTCACTTGAACACAAACAAAATAATATGTATGAGGACTCCTCTCACTAGCTTACAATTCTCTCGGTAATCCTGACTAACTATTTTGGCATAGTGCAATGAATATTTAAGACCAGGCATTAATTTCCCTTAGTAATTTTTTTTGTCAATACACATGAAATAGGCAAATGTAAGCTATCAAAATTCTCTACGTGAGGCAACAAAAGAAGCTCTTGATGTGTACTAAGATATACTAACGGTGCAACTAACTTGACCTAGCTGCATAAAAGATGTGAAGCTAACAAATTGCGGGAGGATATACCATTATACCTATGTTAGCAAAGTTGAGTATCTACAGTGGAAAAAGCTATATCTTTCAGCACGTCGTCCTTGTATCGGATCATTGTGTTTTCCATACTCAGAGTTCATTTGGGTTGTGTTTCCCTAATAAATGAGCTCTTGATGTGAATGTGTAGTAATAGGCCACATGACCTCCCATATACTCGAGGCCTCGGGCAATATCCAAAAAGTTCTATCACAGAAAAATTGTCAACGAGTACATCTTTGTCCGCATTCTACGACGACATTGATCCACTTAGAAAGTGTGAAAGTGTCTTCAAGGCAAAGGTGGCCATGGTCCCCTCTGTTTCTTGATTACTGCTTAAGGGCTTGAGGTTATGCGGATTGCTTTGAAGGCGGCATGGTGAGGGAGTATCTATTTATACTTTTTTGCCTTTTCAATCATAGTTTGAGGCACTCCATTGGATTGCTAGAGCCATCACCTCAATGTCACTACTGTCTTTGGAAACAAACCCACTCCTCTCTTGGAATTTGGAGATAGTGGCCAATGCAAAGTCTTCCCTAAGATAGAATATCATGGAGCAAAATGTATGTTCTATCACCAATTTTAAACTCTGGCACAGTGATCAACATCAACATTCCTTGGCTCTCATTGAAGTTAAAGGCATCTAAATGTAGCTTGATCTCAGATGTTTTGACTAACAGCATTTTACTTTGCTTCTTTGAGATTAAGATTCTCCTTGATCTCAACCACTTCATTGTCGTCCTTGTCCTTGTCCTTGTCCTCTTGTTCCTCCATTGGAAAATCCTCTTCCTCCATAACTTCCTCAAGCTTCTTCATAAGATTACCAATAAACATGCAATTAAGGAATAGAAGAAAGCCAAAGGATTCTTGCACTATCTTGGAGTGTCTTTGGTGCATGGGACACCAAAAGGGTCTTGAGGAAAGTGGTAGTCAATGGTACTTCTTGTATGAGGTGCTTTGTGATCCTGTACCAGCACAGTCTTTTAAATGGACAAAAATCGTGTCATCAGTGATGGCCCACCTCTTTTGTACCTCCAACTCAAATCTCTCTTTCAGACTCCATGAAATCTTTGTGCTGAGCTAAATGGTCATTATGACTGAAGAGTGCATTAATAATACAGTAAACCTTGTGAAATTTATCAAAATCTCCCAAAGAAAGTACAAAGTCAAAGAGTTTTTGTCGATGATTGCGGGGTCCTATGCAATCTTTTTTCCCTTGCTCTTTTACTATACTTTTGGTCTTTGGCTCCTTACCAATACTAGAGAAATCCACCACCCTCTTTTTTAAAGGTACAACTATGAGAAGGAAGTCTCTCTCTCTCTCTCTTTCTCTCTCTCTCTCTCTCTCTCTCTCTCTCTCACACACACACACACACACACACACACACACACACACACACACACACACACACACACACACACACACACTTACTTGTTCTTCCCTAAGTGGCATGCATGTGACCTCTATTCATTCAAAAACCTCCCCCACATGACATAATGCTATTAGAGAGAGAGAGAGAGAGAGAGAGAGAGAGAGAGAGAGAGAGAGAGAGAGAGAGAGAGAGAGAGAGAACTTTATTTAATTGTAGATATTGTTGTAGGATAATGGCGAAAGAACCAAGGCTACTCCACAGAAGGTAGGTAAAGGGTCCGGTTTAGCTGCGAAGGCAGCGGGCACGTCAATAGCAAAGAAAAAGCGACGTGGAAAGCCAATGGAGATTCATAAGAGACCAAGAATGAGAAAATTTCAAAGAATCTTTTGGGTGTTCAAGAAGATAAGAAAAGCTCAAAAATGCATTGAGCCATGTGTACCGCCCAGCTCCCATTTCACAGTCGGGTAAGATCCATTTGTGAAGAGGCATGCATGGACACAATGAGGTGGAATTATGTTGCTTTGTTGGCCCTTCAGGAGGTAGCTTAAGACTTCGTACTAGAATATTTTGATGACATTTACATTGTTGTCGTGCATGCACAGTGGTTGACTATGATGGACAAGGACTCAGAAATACTCAAGAGAATAGGTTGGAGATAAGCCAAACTCTTGGTTGTTGATGAAAATGACAAAAACTTAAGAAAATTATGTCCATACCTCAAAGAAGAGCTTAACCGCAAGTACAAATTGTAGAAGTGACTCATGATGTTAACACTAGGGCCAAAGCTAGGTAGGAAGCCCACCGTGCTGAGGATGCCAAAAACACACGAAGAAGGAATACCTAGCATTGGCTATGCTGCAATCACTAATGAGATAGTTGAAAGGAATAATGGAATCATGTCCTCAATGACTATTTTGCAGAGATACCACTAGCAGATGGGTCAAGAAATTAGTTGTGGATTCTTTGGATATCAATATATTAAAGGATCTAAATGCATAGATAATCGATTCTATTGTCTTTATATGCCTAAAGTAAGTCCCATTCTCTTGCTCTAAATACCTTAGCTTATGTTTTTGGATTAAAGACCTAAACCTAACTTGCATGTATTGTTTTCAATTTAATAAAGAGCCAACTTTCTTAACAAAGCCAGTTTGAGATATATATTTTGGATCCACAATTGTCTATGTTTCTTTGAATGAAATTAACCCCTCGAGGCCACTTAGAGAGATGGTTTGTTCATTGCCCCATGCTACAAGTAACAACAATTTTCTCCCATATGAAAGCAACAATCACTGGAGCTTAATATGCATTGAACTTGACAAGCCGATAGTGTGGACTCTAAATACAATTCGAGGAACCCATTTAAAACTAAGTCTATGAGTGCTCATATTTTGGAATTTGTACTTTGTGGATTTGTAATTATAATAACTTGACTAATCATTTTGTGTGTTTATAGATACCTCAAGTCATTGTTGCATGCATATAAGAAGCTCACTGGCAATTATAGATTGTACAAGGTAGACATTAAAAAATTCAAGGTGCTAAATCAAATAGATACAAGCTCTTATGGATGTAAATTTCTCCTCTAAGCGGTACATATTGTAGAGCCTCTTTGCATTAAAGCTATTCATGTCAAAGTTATCCATTATTCAATGTTCTATAATAACTTGGCACCAGAAACCAGAAGTGCAAGCAGGGGTCAAGTGCCTACAGCTCGACAACTTCTTACGACTACCGCCTTGGGGAACATATTTTTAGACGAGCTCACGAGCTCATAAGTTCAATTCAACACAATGGGGAAGAAACTCTAATAGACAAGGATGGGGCAGTTGTTAAGGTTAAAATTACAACTGAAATCATCAATGAAGCCCTCCACCTGCCGCGCAGGGGACGCACAATCTATTGCAAAAAACGAAGGCAATAGACAATGATAAAGCCTTTTTGAAGCAACGAGGCCACAAGCTGACATATCAAGACCTGATCTACTCAGAAACGAAACTGCCATAGCGTCTTATATTACAACATTTCAAGGTGCAGAAGCCGCCTAGAAATACTGAACCCTTGTTGCATATGGCAATGGGCTTGGCAGGGTGGTCAGTTGCGACTTTGGCAACTATCTTCTTGACACCATTGTGGAAGCAAACCTGAAGGGCGGTCAAAGAAGTAAAGCTTACATGAACGGAGGACCAATGCTCACACGGATAGCCTATCAAGCACTGGGCATGATCGACGATCTACCACCTATTGAAACGCAGATAGATCTAATCCACAGGTCCAAAAGAGCTGTGAGACCAGTGGCAGGACCTTCTACAAGGTGGAATCCTAGAGTCAAACAGAGAAGGAAAAGTGCACCTCTAAGGGATTGTGACAGTGAGAAAACCGAGTCAGATGATTGGAGTAGCCAGAAGAGGGGTCCCACCCAAGAGATACTTCTTCTGAGTACCAATCTTTGGAGGAAGATTAGGATAGCCCATACACCCTGGGATATACCCGGTTAAAGAAAAAGGCTGCACATTTGGCAAAAGCTATCCCCATCACTCATGCCAGGAGGAAAATGAAAGAGGCTTAGGCATTGAGGAAAAGCTTCGCCAACAAAAGAAAGATTAGCATCAAACCCAAGAAACAGAAACGGATGACGAGAAAGAAGACGATGAAGTCGAGAATGCTCCGCTGCCTGATACACAGGCAAACAGAGGCCTTGCAAAGGATCAAGCAACAAAAGAGGAAGGAAGTTGAAGAAAAATGAGAAATTTCCAGCGCCATGCGGCAACGAATTCACAATGAGCTCAAGCGAGAGATGGAGTAGAGGTAGCAAGAAGAATCAAAGAAGCAACGTGTCAATGATCTAGAATCATCTGACGAATCTGGTAAGAGTAAAAAAGAGGAAAGTCACTCGCAAGGAGAGGGACAACACGACAAGGTCAAGACCTTGGTCTCCCAAGGATGTTAAGCCACTTTCAGAGATGTCAAAAAAAGAGAAAGGAGAAAGTGCAGGACGATCGTGTTGAAGATGATGAAACAGGAAACAGAAGAAAGACAGCAACTCAGAGTAGGAAGAAGATGGAGAAGGAGAAGACACAGAGCTTGTGTACGAGATCTCTGTAGTCTCTCTCTCTGTATTGGAATAATAATGTGTATACAAACTCAGAGCTACAAAGCTTATATGAAACCCTAAGAGATAAGGTGTCCTTTCACACCAGATGTCCAGGGGGAAAAACCCAGTGGGAGAAAAGTGCCCCTGGTGAAGCGCGTATACACACTAACACTACTACATGTCTACAAATCCCCCCTGTAGTGATAGTGTGAATCCGTACAAGGTAGCAGATCATCATGTGTATGAGAGTAAGCCCAAAGCTTTTCGGAAAGCTTCAATCTTTTCTCGTGATAACGCCTTCGTAAATAGATCTGCAATGTTATCCTGTGTAGGACAGTAAGTTAGTGTGATCTCCCCTGCATGTAGCCTTTCCCTGACATAGTGGTAGTGAACCTCTATGTGCTTTGTTCTTGCATGAAATACTGGATTCCTTGCAACTGCCATAGCACTCTGACTGTCAGTGAAAATGGTAGTGGGTGCCTGTTGACACTCACAAAGATCTGCCAATAACCTGCGTATCCATACACAATCAACTGTTGCTGTGAAAGCTGCCCTGTACTCAGCTTCACAAGTTGATGTAGCCACTGTGGGTTGCTTCTTGCTTAGCCAAGATATACATGCATTTCCCAAGAAAAAACAATTGCCACTTGTGGAATGTCGTGTGTCAAAATCACCAGCCCAATCTGAATCGCTGTAACCAAGAAGCTGCATAGAACTGTGCTTTCCATACATATCCCCCCTTGGAAAGAACATGGCAAGATTAGGGGTACCTGAAAGGTAACGAAGTATGCGCTTCACAGCTTGCCAATGATGCATACCTGGGCTGTGCATAAATCTGCTTGCTTGTGAAACCCCAAATTGAATGTCTGGACGAGTGTTGCCTGCCAAATATATCAAGCAACCAACCGCTGCTGCATAAGTATGTACATCAAAAGGTTCTCCAGCATCGTGCATGCTCAACTTTGATCCAGTTTCTACGGGTGTAGAGATTGGCTTACAATTTTGCATACCAAACTTGTCCAAAATTTTATGCAAATATTTTGCCTGCAACATGTATATGCCATCCTCTGATTGCACAAACTGAATACCCAAGTAATAATGTAGCAAACCAAGATCAGACATCTCAAAGGTTTTTCTCAAAGCATCTTTAAACGCTTCAATTTCATCTGCATTATTGCCTGTAAGAAGCATATCATCCACATAAAGTGTTAGCATAATGAGAACTCCATCTCTCTTTTTGACATACAAAGTACTTTCTGTTGGACTATTCTGAAATCCCTGGCCAATCAAATAAGTATGTATCTTCTCATACCATGCTCTTGGAGCCTGTTTGAGACCATACAAAGCTTTACGCAATCTACATACCTTTTGCTCTTGACCTTTTACAACAAAACCACTTGGTTGACTTACATAAACTTCTTCCTGCAAATCACCATTCAAAAAAGCAGTTTTATTATCCAACTGATGCACTTTCCAACCATGATGAGCAGCAATTGCAACTAGTGATCTAACTGTGGACGCACGAGAAGTAGGAGCAAAGGTTTCATCATAATCTATGCCTTTCTGTTGCACATAGCCTTTTGCCACAAGCCTTGCTTTGTACCTGTCAATAGTACCATCTTGTTTCCTTTTTACCTTAAAAACCCACTTTGTACCAATAGGCTTTTTACCTGTAGGCAAGTCCACTAGATCCCATGTATGATTCTTATGAATAGAATCAATTTCTTGCTGCATAGCATCTTTCCACTGAACACACTCTAAAGCTTGTTCAAATGAATCAGGCTCATCTGCATCACAAAGAGTGCTAAAGCAAGCCAAATCTACTTGCTCTCTGCCAAAAGTAGTACCAGCACGTGTTTTTCGTGGCAACGGTGCATCCAACTTGCTATCCTGCAAAGTTTTTTGAACCCATTTAGGCAAGGTTCTTTCTTCCCTGAGAACTTCTTGCTCTTCATGCACAATTTCCTCTACATCATGAGGTGTCACATGTTGATCAAAAGATTGATCAAGATTATCAACCTGTTGTGATTCTTGATTCTCCACAAAAGAAGGAAGCAAACCTTCAAATACATCATGTGTCTGCATATGAGGTACATCAAAAGCAACCATAGGTTGAGCAGTAGTTTTTGCAAAAATTACATCACGACTTTCAAAAATCTTGTTTGTAGCAGGATTGTAAAGTCTATAACCTTTACTTCCACTACTGTACCCCACAAATATACATTTGATTGCCTTATCATCAAGCTTTCCACGTAACTGCTGAGGGATGTGAGCATAAGCAAGACAACCAAAAACACGAAGATAACTAACTGAAGGTTTTTTGTCATACCAAGCTTCATATGCAGTAATGGTCTTCGAGGCACGAGTAGGACACCTGTTCAAAACATGTGCTGCACAAGCAACTGCCTCCATCCATAGCTTATGAGGCAAACTCTTAGCCTTGAGCATACATCTAGCTGTCTCCATTAAAGACCTGTTCTTCCTTTCTGCAACACCATTCTGTTGTGGTGTGTATGGCATAGTGCATTGGTGTTTAATGCCTTTCTTTCCCAAAAAATCCTTAAATGCACCTGACATGTATTCACCTCCTCGATCGGTACGAAGAGACTATACTTTGCAACCTGTTTCATTTTCAACCATGGCGACATAATGTTGAAAAACTGCAAACACATCTGACTTTGCTTTGAGTGGATACACCCAACAAAACCTGGAAAAGTCATCAATGAAGGTCACAAAATAAAGGCTGTTTCCTATAGATGGCGTCCTCATAGGACCACATACATCACTGTGTACAAGTTGCAACTTTCGTGTCGCTCTAACTGAACCATCCTGCGAAAATACAAATTTGTGCATCTTTCCAAGAACGCAACCTTCACATACATGTCTTGGTGGCATCTCCAATAAAGACAAATCATGCACCATATTATGACGTTGTAAAGTCATCAAACTGCCATAACTAACATGCCCAAATCTAGCATGCCACAACTCAGCATCCTGCATGGCCTGAGTCTTTGTTTCTGCAATACATACCTGAATCTGCTTTTAATAACGATCTAGCACAAATAGTCCATTTTCCAACGTACCTGTAGTGATAAGAGAATAACCATTCTCTCGATCTCGTACAACACATCTGTCATCCTCAAAAATGATCCGAAGACCATTTTTTGCAAGAGAGGATACAGACAACAAATTCTTCTTGATCCCTGGAACATATAAGACATCTGGCAAGCATAAATCTGAACCATCTGAAATGGTAATCAAAATCTTACCAACACCTTTGATTGGATAAGAAGCATTATTTGCACATGTCACCTTCTTTCCTGCTGGAGCTGCATCCAATGAATAAAACAAATCCTTCCTTGAAGTAATATGCCTGGATGCACCACTATCAAAGTACCAAATCATTTGTGTCTTGTCAACACTGTAAGCAGAAAAATTTGAACATACTACAAAAGCATAAGAATCCTGCACAAAGTTTGCAGACTCTTCTTTAGCTGTAGAAGAATCACCAGAAGCTGAAACAACCAAACTTGACTCTTTCTTCTTTTCTTTAGCAATTCGCTTTTTACACTCACTAATGTAGTGACCAGGTTTCTTGCAGTAGTGACATTTACCTTTCTTCTTGGACTTGTCGGAATCACCTTTAGACTTCTCTGAAGATTGTCCTGCACTAGACTTGGAGTAATGAGCACTCTCTTTACCCCTGTTTTTGTTCTGTACAACAAGAGCATGATCCATACCATCCACCTGTAAAGACTTGTTCTTACGTGATTGATCCTCCTGCAATAGCAACGCCACTAACTCTTCAAAATGAAGAGGGTCAGGATTAGCTCGCAAAGACAGAGTCAAAGAAGTCTGAAAAGTCAAATAAGATGGTGGTAGTGAATTGAGTGTTTTGGAAACCAAGTCCTTCTCTGGAATCACTTCATCAATGCTAAGCAATTGCTCTTTAAGATCCCTTATTTTTGTAAGATGCTCGACAATATCGTCACCTTCGTCCATCTGTATTTTGTCAAGTTGTTTCTTCAAAAACTCTATTCTGGCAGCGTTTCTTCCTCCAAACATAGCTTGCAGAGTGTTCCAAGCATCCTCAGAAGTTCTGCAAGATCTGATATGTGGTGTGATTGTCCTCTTTATGGTTAAGGCAATCACAGCCATAGCCTGTGCATCTTTAGTATCCCATCTCTTTTGCTCTGGAGTGACTTGTGAGGGCCTTGCACCAGCAGCTGCACCACGACCAGGCGTGGCAGGTGCAATGCTACCTGGACGAACTTCATCTCCAGATACATAATCCCACAATCCTTTACCAACCAAAACATTTTTGGCCATAAAAGACCAAAGAGAATAGTTGGTACCATCCAATTTGTCTTCGGATGTAAACGCACCAAAAATCTCTTTCTCCGTAGATTGAGCCATACTGTAGATGCACACAAGAGAGCAAAAGAACCTCCAAGAGATTCACAAATCTCCTCTCCAATGCAAGCAAAACTCTACACAAAATCTCAGCACAAAGCTAAGACAAGCTGCTTCCCAAAAGAACTGTTTACCTGAAGAAAATCTGTCAAAAAGCACACCCTCTTGATCTAAACGCCTCCGAAAAGTAACTTCTGCTACGCTGCTCAGAACAAAATTCTGAGGGCTCGAACGGCTTCGAAAGGGGGGTAAAACCCCAGGTCACCTAATCAGAATACTCCCGGAACGTCGAGGATGCTCCCACGAGCAGATTTTCCGAAAACTGCCTGAAAACTGCGATTGCACGCGCGGACGCGAAAACGCAAGTAGAGGCTCTGGAAATCACCTCGCTCTGATACCAATTGTTGAAGATGATGAAACAAGAAACAGAAGAAAGACAGCAACTCAGAGTAGGAAGAAGATGGAGAAGGAGAAGACACAGAGCTTGTGTACGAGATCTCTGTAGTCTCTCTCTCTGTATTGGAATAATAATGTGTATACAAACTCAGAGCTACAAAGCTTATATGAAACCCTAAGAGATAAGGTGTCCTTTCACACCAGATGTCCAGGGGGAAAAACCTAGTGGGAGAAAAGTGCCCCTGGTGAAGCGCGTATACACACTAACACTACTACATGTCTACAGATCGAAGCAAGGGGTCGACGAAAAGCAGACGGAACAGCAAACGGATCAAAAAATAGAATCACAAACAAAGACTGCCACAACCTCTGATTCATTAGAGGATTTGAAACACAAGGAAAAGCAAGCTGAGGTGGCTGAGCAATCGGATCAGAGACGAAAGGACCAGCATGGGCCAAAAATGCCACGCACACAAGCGGCCATAAAAGAAGGAGCGGAGATAGTTAGGTCATTTGACATTGACCATCACTTAGAGAAGATCAAACCAGTTTCAATGTCAAAGAGATCTTTACAACCTCAAGGAGCTGGAGTTAGAAGACAACAAAAAGGAGGCATCTAAAGCAGCAACAAAATCTTAAGCACTAAAGAACGCACAAGTCCAGGCGCAATCGGAGTTGCAGAGAGAACGAGAAAATGAAACATACTATTACAAAGAAGTGCAAAAATTCAATGAGGCAAACTCCACATTGCAGATCGAACAGGAACGCCGCAAGAAGGAGCTAACCAGAGAAAAGGAAGAAAATGAGAAGCTACAAGGCTCGTATGTAGCAAGTCTCTCACTCAGCTCCTGGCCATACAGGAGACACCCTCCTCTTCAACGATGACTGCAGGATCTACTTCCTTGAGCCAAGAAATGAAAGAGTTGAAAGAGGCCCTAAAACAAGAGAAATATGACAGACAGACCATGACGATAGGTCATAGGGCCCTACAACAGGCCAAGGATGAGGAAATCGATGACTTAAAGAGGCAACTGGCTGAGGCAAGAGGGGAAGTAGAAGCTCTGAAAGCCAATCAAACAAAGTATCTGTAATGGAATTGATATTTCTAGTAATTATTGCAGCTGACAGGTGGAAAAGGCTTGATCGAGCTAGGCCTATGCATACGGAAATATATTTCATGTATTATTCAAGTGGTCTTTATGAGCTTCAGCCATTTATGACCGGCCGGCCAGTTTGTACTCATAATTGACCATTTAAGAAATCTATAAAACAAATACGTGCAAGAGGGAAATGGTCACTCTTGTACGGGGGGAGATTGCACCTAGTGTCCGTCTCATTCTTCTCTCCTCTCTTCTCTTCTCTCTTGCCGTGCCAGGCGTAGCACTCCTCTCTTGGAGGTGCGACTACACATGTTCTCTTTCTCTCTCTCGTTCGTTGTCTCTCTCTGTTCGCGTACATCGTTGATTATGTGCTAGGTAAGCATATTTGTGTGTTTCATGGATTGCAATATATTGTATTTTAGTATTTTGCAGGGGCGCCACGCTTTCCGTTTGTAGCAGTGGTATCAGAGCTGAGGCTACGCTCCAAGAATGAAGATTTTTGACACGTAACAGCTAAGTGTTTTGTTTTCTTATGCTTGTAGATTTTGTTAATTGCTTCAATTTATACTAATTAATATCGATTATATGAGATAGATAGTGATTTTTAGAAAATGAAGAGAATCCTTTGTTTATCACGATATAGTGCTTCTTAGTATAACTACGTTAATTAAACATATTAATAGAATATATTAAATTTAAGCTACGATGATACGCGGGAACGAGAAAGGATCACAAGTATTTTGTGGATGCTTTTAAGGTGTATGACAAGGGAATTTAGGTGAAACCCTTATACCTGCAATATGCAAAGCTTGAAGAGCTTCATGGATTGGCTCCACATGCCATGGCTATGAATAATCGTGAAGTAAAGGCTACTCCAGATAATGAGAAAATGGCCATATACTAAATTTACATTGCTCGAGCAGCAAGAGTTTATGGTATTCCTTGAACATGTTTGATCTACGAATGGATGCAAGTTACAAGTTTGAAGGTTATTAAGTCGCAGCAAAGAGACTACGACCCACGAGAAATTACCCCAAACAAGACCATGGAGAATCTTCTAAAATAATAATAAATATATGTAAAAAAATGCTGCTCGATGCTGTTAAACCAAGCAAGATAGGTGCAGGCGTTTTTTGGTTGGGTCCTACACACAACGGTGCGTGCACTTGCTCTGCACTTGGCACACCTAGGTTTCCAGATGATGCAGGTCCGAGGTTCTCTCCAGTCCCCTACGCACCCAAGGCTGCGCAACACTCATTTGCTAACCACCTCTCTCTCTCTCTCTCTCTCTCTCCACTAGCCGTCGCCATGCATCATTTGCAGTGGTGATCACTTCACGAGCAGCATTCAACCCGCCTCTCTCTCCTTTTCCTCATCTAACCACCACATGCACACCCTTTTGGTTGCATGGTGTGCTTGCCAACCACACACATTTGCTTGCGTACGTTATCAGCTCCCTATAATGGGTTGCATGCAGATCAGTAGTGAAGTCGCCCAAGTCACCAACTAATGCATGGCCACTGGTGTCTCACTCCCTCTTTCTCTCTTATCCTGAGTTTGCTACACATGTGTACACAAACTCTCTCTCATTCGTAAACCATGCAGCCACGCCACAACTGTCTGTCTTCTAGTCACTCTCTTGCTCTCTTTGTCTGCCCCTCGTGCTGTAGTAGAAGTACACACACACTCTCGGTTGCCGAAATTGCCACCAACTAACTGGCCTTCCCAACTGACCCAAGCAATAATTTTCAATGGCACCAACCCCTCTCTCTTACGTCGGCCGCCAACCAACCCTACCTCTCTCACTATCTCTCCCTTGTCGAATATACCAGCTACCAACTATCACCCGATGGCGCCTACCGTAGCTGCATAATTAACTGGTCTTGCATGGCCCTTTTGGGAGCTGCACCAACCAACCCAACCGATCTATATCTCTTGCATGGTGCCATGCAGTAGGATCCCACACTTCAACCACCTATTGCTCTTCCCACTTATCGCCTTCTCAGGCTGCTAATTCATTCCCTGACCCGCTACGTCTGCCATGCGACCAGTGGCACTCCAACCTCTCTGGTATGCAGCATGTGCCTTGCAGTGATTGTGATTGCCAACTGTTGCATAGACCGACCTCTTCAGGTTATTCACTACAGCCACCTTGGACGGCTCGACTCGCTAGTGGAAGGACAAATTTTGTGAGCTCTATTTGCCCTGCATATACACACATCACGTTCTTGGCGTCGTTGAAGTTGACAGCAGATAGTTGGGCGGCTCGGTTTGTTGATGTGAGGGCATAACGGCTTGGTATATGACAATCTATCGGCGGTATATGCTGGGAACCGTCATTTTGCAATGGACCACATCAATGGAAAAAATGATTTCATCTATACAAATTACTCCCGTGACTTCTTGTGCTCCTTCCCATTGGTTGCTGAGCTCGTGACTTCAGGTTTCAAAACCCATGTAGGCCAAGAATATTGGCAAGCATCCCATTCTTCAGATCCACCATGGGCTCCCGATAAAGATCCAAGTCACCATCATCGACATGAGACAAGGTACCTAAGGCAAGGCGACTGTGACAATGTCCAAGAATATAAAACAAATCCTCACCCACAATGATGCTAATCAAGGAGTCCCAAGAAAATTTATCATTGCTATCATTATCTTTTCATTCATAAATTGCCATATCTGTTCATGACAATCGCCCATGTCAACCAAGTTTCCATTACAACTTGTCAGTATCCATTTTTTTAAAAAATTTATTTTTCTCTACCCGCAAACCATTGGCTTGATGGTGATGTCCGCTCACACCTATTACCATTACATGAGGCATCCTCAGGCATTGACGATGATGATGACCTGACGACTTTAGGTTTTTAGTTGTAATCCTTTCTTTCACGTCATTTCATTTTATCTTGTACCCAAACATTGTATTAGAACCATAAAGATTGTATCAGTTTGGTCCCATAGACCTTTGCAAGACGTGAAATATAGCATTTCATGTCGCTCTTTCTCTCTCTTTATCCTCCCAACATGACTACTTACAACGGTGGACATTGATGAAGCTCTTCCATGACTAATGCAATACCTTTTGCGACGACGCCCAATGTCGGGCATCCACGGGACTTGACGACGATGACACTGATTTTAGTTTATTTTTCTATACAGACATTGTATTAGATCCATAAGGATTGTATTAGTTTGCTCTTATAGGTAATTTGTATAAGTTGCAGACTCTCATACTACATACCTAGTACAAGTTTAGAAGAGAAGCTTAAGTTTTTGGTCTTGCCAGACATTTTCTTGATGCATATTCTTTTACATATTTTGACGTCTGATTGGCAATGTCCGAAAGAGCAACTAAGGTCAAATCAATTTTGCATTGTTTTTTTTATTCGTGGACCAATCTACTATTTATAGTATGGCCTTTACCTGATGTATGCTAGTGATATCATAATTAAACACTAGTAGAGGCCCTTTAACAATTATAAATAATAAAATTTACAATGTTAAGCACTTTAGAGACAACAACTTGCGATATCAAGGGGACTACTCCATTTATTCAAACAACAACAATCCACAATATATTGATTCCATCTCAATTTTTGATTAATCCGAGGCTCATCATTGTAAATGACTTTTTCTAATTACAGTTCTCTCCTATTTGTATCTCTCTCCCCACGCACAGACTACTACATATTTCAGATGCAGTACATCATCTAAAGTCTAATGATTTATAGAGAGCAACTAGGTAAGTTCTATCCGCATTTTCATTTTGGTTTTGAAAAATCTTCTCAGAAACATAAGTAATTATACACTAATAACACTCTCTCAAATACTCATAGTCCTACACATATTTCTTAATACCATTCCACAGAGAACAACAACGTTACATAAATTCAACACATCTAGCTTACTTATCAGCTTGATTACCATTTATTTCTTGAAAGAAGGCATGGCTCTTTTAATTACCTGCATTCTCTATACTTGTATTAAACGAAATTGCTATTGCGATAATTTCACATTGAGATATGCAGCTACTCACGTGAGACGCGGTGCTTTCAAATAAATACCAATTTGTCAGTACTCTGTTACTCAATCTTACTCCAATGTGGTGTGAAACAGGTAGTACATTTTTTTGATGTTTTTATGCCCTGCCTAGTCCATTGGTCACATGCACACAGATCCGTCGATTTAGGCAGTGTGTAAATGCTCGTCTTGGTGTAGATTCGCCGATTTAGGCAACACCAATTATCTGTGCCGATCTGCCGATTTAGGCAGCACATTAATAAATTGCAGATCTATTCACAATGGTAAATGCAGATCCGCCGATATAGGCAGCATTAGTGCAGATTCGCCGATCTAGGCAGCACGTCTTCTTGGTGTAGATTCGCCGGTTGAGGCAACACCAATCACAAAATCATGCTGTAGTGGCTGGCCACCACTGCAATTGGTATGATTTTATTACCCGGGGATTTTGGATTTTGGATTTTGGATTTAAAATGGATATATGTTGGCAGATATTTGAACTCAGAATTTTTTTGTGGGTTGTCACGACACTATTTATGAAATTGGATTTGAGATTGATGAGAATTGATCATGATGATGATGAGTGTGACCAATGATATCCCGATTCATCAGTGTATGACATATACTGCTTATTCTAGTGGTATGGGACACTAGAATAGGTAGTATGTGGATGATGGTAGGCATAAGCTAATGTTGTTTAGTTTCATAATTTTTTTTTAATTATGTGATGTTTTTGACACAACATACTAATCACTGTTTTTGACAAGTATTGTTTGTAGATTTCTATCTTCACAACTGAGGACAGTTGCTTTCCAACGGAGAGGTATGTAATGGAATTGATATTTCTAGTAATTATTGCAGCTGATAGGTGGAAAAGGCTTGACCGAGCTAGGCCTATGCATACGGAAATATATTTCATGTATTATTCAAGTGGTCTTTATGAGCTTCGGCCATTTATGACCGGACGGCCAGTTTACTCACAATTGACCATTTAAGAAATCTATAAAACAAATACGTGCAAGAGGAAAATGGTCACTCTTGGACGGGGGGAGATTGCACCCAGTGTCCGTCTCATTCTTCTCTCCTCTCTTCTCTTCTCTCTTGCCGTGCCAGGCGTAGCACTCCTCTCTAGGAGGTGTGCCTGCACATGTTCTCTTCCTCTCTCTCGTTTGTTGTCTCTCTCTGTTCGCGTACATCGTTGATTATGTGCTAGGTAAGCATATTTGTGTGTTTCATGGATTGCAATATATTGTATTTTAGTATTTTACGGGGGCACCACGCTTTTCGTTTGTAGCAGTATCAGCAGGACCCAAGAGAATTTGAGCAGGGAGAAGGATTCGAACAATCAGCTTTCGAAACTCATCGAACAGAGATGCCCACTACGAGCACTGGAAAAGGCATGCGGGAATCTGCAAATCTAGCCACGACATCCACCTCAAAGTCGACAAAAGATGAAATTGAGCACTGGATCTCAGAAGTAAAGGACCCTTCACACAAGGCGTATATGCAATATGAACTAAAAGTGCTGGAATCGGCTGCCCTCCTCATGATCACTCTAGATGAGGTAGCAAAAAATCATGGGCACGAGATGATCTCACTACCATTGATGCGGCAAGAAGTGCGATTATGGTAGTAAAAGATGCTCCCAGAAATTGAACTAAACAGCAGAGGGGACTACAGAGAGGTTCCGATTACGGCCCTTCAGATTGAAACCATCCTCGACAATCAACCACTCTAGAGAAAAAAATGGTTCGATCAACGCCCAACTAACGAAACATATTATAGGAACGCCCCCCAACATCTCAGGATCCACCCCACTTACTGTCCCATCAATAGACAACGATCCTAGGACAATTTTTATAGTTGGCAAAGCAAAAGAGCGGCAGTGCTGAACTACCCGGTAATCACAAACCGCTTAGTAACAACCCCTCATCAGAGCATTACATGGTGCAAACTCTAAAAGGAGTAATCAATATGATGAAAGAGATCCCAGATCTCGCTTGTCAGATGCTAGTAAAGATTGCCAAAATACTCATCTTGTGCATTACAACTTTCAGAGACATTGAAGCAGCAGAGCATCCATGGCAAGTTTTTGTCAAGGGTACGCGGGGTATTTGCTGGAATATGGAAACAGAAATCCCCAGCAGAAATGTTATCATGTGATCCTATGCAAGAGTCATGTTTCTGCCCTCTCATTAAATGCAGACCTTCGAAGAAGCTTTCATGACAGATTTCTTCGAAGTGGACTCTTTCATATTCAATCCAATGATGAAAGATCTACCAGCCCGCCACATCGCCTACCAAAGTACCATCAGTAATAATCCCTTTAGAGAGCTGGCAACCAAAGTCGAGATTGAAGCAAGAGCTTAGAAGTTCAGAAATCTCACTGCAACGCTCGAAAGAAGACAATAAAGTAAACTCCCTCAGAGACAGCTTGCACGAGGACGTGCAATGAATAGAAAGGGGAGAATGTTTGGTGGATACAGGCGCCAAGGCAGTCCGGGGCGGGCAACAAGATGAGTGGCCTCTAAGCACTCTTCTAGGCTCCCGTGCTGCTCAATTGGGTTGGGGTTGGAAAAAAACAACAAACACACACACAAACCCGCAACCTAATCCTACACAAATTTGGGACACCGCCTAGTTTTGGATGCGAACTAGGACGCGTAGAGAGAGAGAGAGAGAGAGAGAGAGAGAGAGAGAGAGAGAGAGAGAGAGAGAGAGAGAGAGAGAGAGAGAGAGAGAGAGAGAGAGAGAGAGAGAGAGAGAGAGAGAGAGAGATAGATAATGCTCGGGCTGCTTTGAAATGTATCGGTAGTGATCAAGCAAACACAATTATATATGTAAGAAAGAGAGAGAAGGGGGAGGGGGTGCTTGTTGCATTAATACCTTCTTACAAATCTGTCATGACCAATCAAAGTGAGATTAGTATTTGTTCAACATAGCTTGAGTAAATTACACCACAACACATCACAAAGAAAAACCACCCCAATCACTGTCTTAAGGCCAGGGGAGTCCTCTCCACCCTGTCGCCCTCTTATAGTATGTGGGATTTATGGCTAAATTGATGACAACACCCAGAGACAAGCTATCAAGAACTTAAAAAAAACACCAAGACACTTACACATCATTGTTGTCCATTACTTCACGTTGGAAGAGAGACAAAGTATCCAAGCTTACTCCAAATCCACCCTCCTTGATTCAGCAAATGTTGGGCTTACACTAGTAGGAGAAATGATAGATTTCCTACTCTCAATTGAATGATCACTCTCTCTTACAATGGCATAGAGTTCCCTTGCTAATCACCCCTAATACAACACATGCATATGAATAAGACAATGAGCTTCCACTCAAGAGCTCCTTCTAGAGAGGTTGAGCTTGGTTTCTCAAGCTATAGCATAGTGCTTTTGCTTATGGCTCCCCCCTTTTGTGCTAGCTACACCCTCCTTTTATAGCAAATTTCAGGGCTAGGGTTACTCCTTTAACCATGGTTGGGTTAGATTTTCAGCACTTATCTAATTTATTTTGCTTGGAATTATCAAGAAGTTGGTGGGGATAGATGAAGAAGAGAGAGAGGAGAGAAGTGGAGGTGATAGGACTTTTCATAGTAGGTTAGTGTTAGTAAATTAGTAGAGTTAGTATTTTTATTGATTTACAAATGGAATTGGATATTTACAATGGGAGTATCCATGTAGGATACAAATAAGGAAGAAAAAACTCTTAATAGGTAAGAAAATATGGATTTCTTACAATGTTGATGCTCCAAGTGTCTTGAGTAGGGTCAATTTTGATGCTTGTTGATGGTCCACTAGCTTTGACGGTATGTTTTTTCTCCACTCTTGACCTTCTTTGAGAGCCAAGGTAATTGAATATGAGTAATCAATCAACATGGTGCTGTCTTTCAAGAGAAGAGGCTGAATTTTGTGGTTTTTTTGATAGATATGGGTAATATGGAAGAGGAAAAATAAGACTAGGTGATCAATTTTGGAATGGAATTGTGGGTAGGAGACATGAGTTCACCATGTTTTCTCTTATTCTTCAAGGTTGAGAAGAAGGTGAGTAGGGTGCAGAGAGGAGTGGTGAGAGAGGTGGGGATGATGAGTGGAGAAGTGTGTGTGAAAGAGGAAAATGATAAAGTGGAAGAGGGAGTGTGGCAGCATGGCATGGGCAAATTGGGGTCCACCAATAGAATCATAGCTCACAGCTCGTAGCTCAAAAAAATATGAAAAAATATGAGGCAAAAGTTCAACCCACGAGCTACAACTTTTGTTTGTATCACCTTTTCAAATTCGGAGAGCAAGTAACCTTTACAAATTTAGCAAAACCGACTGTCTTTTCCCACTGCACAAAGTCCTTGTGGGGTCCTTCTTTGGATGATTCTTTTGAATGCCTCCAAGAGTGAGCCCTCCATAGTGCATGCATGCATGCCACATACCCTTGACCTTATTTGGTAGGTCTATAATTGAAGATATTGTTGAGATCATGATATAAATGAATAGTACAACTAAGGAAATTAAATATTGAGGGGTCTAAAAAAAATGTACATGTCAAATATAAATAATATAGGTGGAAAAAATATAAAGGTGTCAAAATAAATCTCTCTCATTATAAGTCTACCATAAAAAGATGAATATTTTTGGTGTTCTAATTTATGAGAGTGATAGAGAATAGATGTAGGAAGGAAAAAAATCACAATAGCAAAAAAACATACACATAAATAAAACTAGTTTTTTTGGATTTTTATTGGGATGGAGTTACACCAAAAATAAGATAAGCTTGCATGAAATTATTTTTTTATGGAATAAAGAGTATGGTAAGAAAAATTGTGGTAATGGTGAGTCAATGTACATAGCATAAATAACACACACGTAAGTATAAATATTTAAATAAATACCAAAATAATTATGAAAAATCCTTATATTTAGGCCCTATATAAAATGAAATATTTACACACAAAGAGGCCATAATATACCTTTTTTAAAATTTTTGGCTCAACTAGCCCAGTGACTAGCTAATTGAGGGTTTTTAAGAAAATATTGGGAAAGTCCCCTAACTGACACACGCCTATGTACAGTGAAATGGTAGGGATAGCCACAATGTTTGGGTGATTTTGGTAGGGTGAGGTAGCTCACTTTAGCTGAAAAATGGCTATCATGAGCCCTCCCCCAGGATGATGGTATATTCATGTACTATCATAAAGCATCTTTTCCAAAGAGAGTACTTCAGAGTCCTTGACAAGATCTTCATTGTTTCGCTCCTCAGCATTTTTGCTGGAGTTACACTCATGCTTCATGGAGCAATACTTACATAAGATAGCTGCCCTTTGACAGATCTTTGGTAGATCCTTTGGTAGAAGGCGACTCAAATAGGGCTTCAATCGATAACCATTTACCTTCCTAAAGTGCTCTTTCCCATTCAAGTCCATAAGTTGATAGTAACTTGAATTGAAAGCCTTCTTAACTATGTATGGCCCCTGCCATCTAGTTTCAAATTTGGCATCAAAACGATTATCGAGTCGATTGTCATACCTTAGCACAAGATCTCCTTCATTGATGCCTTTGTCCTTTAGTTTCTTGTCAAGCTTCTCCTTCGCCTGCGTAGCTTTCCTCTTGTAGCACTCGTATGCTGCTTCTCTTTTCCACTCAAGCTCAGCTAAGGTAAGAAGTTGATCCATCCATGCTTCTTGATCATTTTGTGCACCTATGCCATGAAGACGTATTGTTGGGATGTTGAGCTCGATAGGCTGGAGAGCCTCTTGGCCATAGACCAAGGGAAATGGTGTGAACTCCGTGGCTTCCCTATATGTGGTTCGATACGCCCACAAGGCACCATCCAAGAAGTCATCCCGCAACTTTGTCTTGTTTTTTACCATCTTTCTAATGATGCCTGCAATGACACCATTAGCTTTTTCTACCAGACCATTTGACTGGGGATAGTAGGGTGTACTGTGACGATGTAGAATGTGAAGTTCTTCACAGACTTCTGTGAGCAAGCCCTTCCTAAACCCTGGACCATTATCATAAACAATCTCCAAAGGCGTGCCAAATCTACAACAAATGTGAGTGTAGAAGAATTTGCTCACTGTCCTCTCGTTTGCCTTTGCCACACTTTGTGCTTCCACCCACCTAGTCATATAGTCTACAGCCACTAGAATGTAGAGTTTACCATTTTTTGTCCTAGGCAGAGGACCCATAGCATCAATGCCCCACTTTTCAAAGGGTCCATTTGCAAGCACGATTTGCCTTGGACCATAAACCAATCTTCTATTCCCATTTACCTGACAATTGAGACAACTTTTACACCAATGTTGGACATCCACATGCAAGCTTGGCCAAACATACCCCGCAAGCAAAATCTTCTTCACAGCAGTTAATTCTTGGGCAAAATGACCACCACATGTTTCTTCATGCAAACCTTTTAGAATGGCTGGGATCTCCTCAATAGTTGGTACTCTTCTGCACACTTGATCCTTCCCTCTTTGATAGAGGGATCCTTTTAGGAAGAGATACGCACTTGCCTTCTTCATGAATCTCCTCTTCTGAGCCTTCGTGAAGTCTTGTGGAAACTCACCCTCCAAAATGTAGCCAATAATGGGAGTCAATGACTCCAATCCCAGTTGGAATAGGTGGTTCACAAGGTGATCACATCTTGATTGGGATTCACATGTGGATCACTTGGCAAAACCAATCCCGCTAGGGAACATTGATCCCACCTGACAGAGGGGGTGTCAAAAAATCACGTGGGTCGTTCTTGAACTTGCTTTGGGCACATGTTTACCAAATGTGGTGTCCTTGTAAAGGCAAAAAATATTTTTGCGAGATTTATCGTCTTTTGCAATGCATTGGTTGTAGGATATTCCAAATAGGGTCAGGCACTAGAAGCTCGGGCTCTATTCAACAAATATACGGAGCTAAGTTTCCCTCCAAATATAGTCTCTTTACATGCACTGATTGTAGAAGGATATGCCCAACAAGAGCTGGCCAAGGAAGCTCTAGGCTGTTTTGCATGGAAGCAACCGGATGACATCTCCCAAGTAGCATGTAGCCATTAAGGTCTAGTTGATGAGGGCTAAATGTGATGAGGAAAATGTGGCTTTACACTAGGTTCAAAACACTATAATTGCATGAACATTTAAGTTTATGAGGTCATATATTTGTTCTATGAAAGTTCATAGACATCGAAAGCTATGTGGAAAATATATTGATGCGGGGATCCTAACCTCATTTTGAAACATGATTAAAGTGTGTCCATTCTTTGTATTCTCAGACGGTATTAGTAGTTTTGAAGTTTTTAAATTAAATTTTGTAGTTCCACTAGAACCATTATAGAATTGAAAGTACTAAATATGTAAGAAAAAAGATTGTGCAAGTGAAGCTTTCATTAAGTATAATACTCTCCCCCTATGTTTTCAAGTGAAATTCCTCCATCATGGAATCCTAGATTTGCACGCAACAAAGCTCTCCAGCCATTCTGTCTACATGCCTCAAATGTATGCATCTCATTTGGTTTTCAAGCCATCAGGTGGTTAATATATGTAGAGACGTGTAAAATAGAGATCAAAACTCATCGCTGTTCTTTTGCAAAAGACTTGGATTTTGAATGAAGCCTAGAAACATATTGAATTATACATGCTTGCAACATGATACTTGATTTGGAACTTTGTAAACTCCAATAGAGAACATTAAACAGAGATGATAATCTGATCAGCCTTGATGCATCCCAACATCAACTAATGTGTTGCTTTGTCATCTCATCAATCCTTGGTTTGATTGTACATCGAAAATAGTTTTTGTAAGAAAGAAACCTTACGTTTTTGTGAGCTCTATTCATTGGAAGGCCTTGTGCTTTTATCACTTGTTTTTTAATAAGTCAACAATCAAATTTAATTTGATTTTGTGACCGTTAAATGGTGATAGCTTTGCAAGTTTTCTCTACGTGGCCACCCTCCTATGGCCTCCTAGGCCAACCAATAATTTAATGAAATGAACTTCTATGAGGTTCTTAAATTAACAAGGTGAAGAATCACTATGGTCTGCTAAGGAAATGTAATGCAAAAGCAGATGAGAGTTGTAAAAGAACATTTACATTATAGAAGGAAGATAATATTTATATAACCTTCCTTTTCAATCAAAGAGAACTTAGTACACCATCAAAAACCTCTATATCAATGGTTCAAAAGATGCACATTTTCTCAACCATCCCCTATGGATTTCTGTAGGCTAAAAAAGCTTTATTATTACATTGACTTCTCTAAGCTTTCATCACTTCACACCATGCTAACTTATCTAATCTATATGATCAAGTTTGGTAGCATTGCTAGACCAAGATAGACCAAAAGCAAGACTCTCTCTCTCTCTCTCTCTCTCTCTCTCTCTCTCTCTCTTCTCTCTCTCTCTCTCTCTCTCTCTCTCTCTCTCTCTCTCTCTCTCTCTCTCTACCCCAAGAGAAGTAGAGTACTCCTAAGTTTGCTGAACAAGGGCTAGTACCTCATGAAAAATAATGTCTATCAAAAGCTCCAAGTTTGGTATCAAAGAATGCTTTGCACTGTCTTACATATATTTATGTTTGTTGCATCTTACATATGTTTATGTTTTCTAGAATATATCAAAAGGTTGTGTCATGCATCACTTAAAAAAATGCAAAAATAGGAAGAGAGTATTGATAGTGTTCCACTTGGAAAAGAAGATAGCCCTACAAGAATAGAGGCAATGTTTCTTTGGCTGCATCAATGCGCGGGTCACATACTAGTACATATTGAAAAGCCAAAAACTTTCAAATGTTCCCAGACAAATCCTCCCCATCGTGCATTTGTTTAGTTAGTGAATGGATCCTTCGTTAAATGAATTACCTTGACAGTTTGTTTTATTGTTGTAAAATGCATAAAGTACCTTTTGTATTTTGTTTTATTATTATTTTTTGTGAGATAAGCATTGACACAGACATATTATATAGTAGAAAAACAAAAGTTTGAATCGTTCACAAACACGTCTCTCAATCTTAAACATGAAAGTAAATTCCAATGAGATTATCATCATGATTTTTCACTTTCAATCAAAAAGTTTAAGCAACGTGAATTAACTATGGTCTAGTAAGGCTATTGATGGGTATTCCATAAAAAGAGGCTTCTTTGTGAGAGAGAAAAATAGAAAGCGACACTAGTATTTTAAAACATGTGGTATCACAATAAAATATTATATTATTTGGAAAGAAGTGTAACAATGAACTAATTAAATTACAATATATTCCAAAGCATAAATAAAGTGTATCCGGTTAACCATAAATCAAGCATCAATGTACAAACTATCACAAAAGTGTAGATTCATGAGCATTAACTTGTATTAAAGCTTGAACTTCTGACACCAAGTTAATGCTTAGCCATGGTAGCTTGAAACAACAAAACCTTACTAGCACAACATTGTGATACTTACATTAGCAATTACTTCATCATAATTTAGAAAGCAACAATGAGAAATAGAACCCTAAGCTCTAGCATATATTAAACCGGGTAAGAAAAGAACACAAGAGGCTTGCCAAAGTTGTGTGATTAATCCATGTGTGGCACGAAAAATAAATTGTAGAGCTGTCATGGCACCTATCATTCTTGATCCTTCTTGGTTTTGCAACAACACTGAAGGAGAGCTAGTAGGAGGGACCCAATCATTTTAAGTAATTTTTTTTGAAGAATCTAAAAAGATGGTTAAACCTTCAGATGTGAGAGAGGCACGCAGGTAGAGGCCACTCCTCTCTCTTTCCTTTTCTCTCCCTCTCTTGCACGAGTGAGGCTGCTATGGCTCTGACTTTGGCTTTCCATTTTCTCTCTCTCTCTCTCTCTCTCTCTCTCTCTCTCTCTCTCTCTCTCTCTCTCTCTCTCTCTCTCTCTCTCTCTCTCTCTCTCTCTCTCTCTCTCTCTCTCTCTCTCTCTCTCTCTCTCATGGGCGGGCTGCCGACGAGAGTGGTCACTCAGACTCACACAGAGACGCATTGAGCTGCCATGCAAAGCGGGGGGGAGAGTAGCAGGGTTCTGCAAAACGGGGAGGTCCTTTTTTAATGTTAAGGAATGTGGCTCTCTGTAGCCTGATGTGATGGCTAGAGTGGCTAGGAGAGCCAAGATATAGCATGGTCAGGTTCAAGATCGAATTTGTTTATCATTTTTAAATGGTGGGAAAGATGGTGAGGTACTCCTTGGAAGGAGATACTGGGAATCGGAGGCATCTTGTAAAGAAATGAATATGATAAAAGTGGAACCAGTAGTAGGGGAGGGCAAGTAGTATTAGGAGCTATCTGGAAGAAAGTTTAACAAATTTGAGGCTGAAGTCAGAGTCCTCATCCAAAAAATGGGATGTCCGAAAGAATTTGTGGAAGAGATATTGATGTACATACAAAGCATTAGCATTAGGTTTTGTCATCAGTGGTGAGAGACTTGTTGGCTCCTCGTCCCTCTTTGCATGCACAAAACACGGTCACATTTTTGGTTTGATTTGACCCTCTTTGGATGCACAAAAGAGGGTCCGATCGTAGTTCAAAATCTGCATCCTTACATCTTGACCACTCTGCAAGGTTTTTAGATAGAAAATAATGGCAATACAAAACATAGGAATCTTGTCAATAACAAAGACTATGCACAAGATTCATTCTCTAGATGACCAATCTAGCATGTGTTATGTGATGCATGGTTTTTAGGACCCCTTCTGAAGATGCAATAAAGGCACAGTCAATTGTTGGGGAGATGAGGATACTCTAGTCCAAGGGATCTCGAAAGAGAAGGAAAATCTACTTCACAAGCACCAAAGAGTAAAAAGTGCCATGGACAGAAGATACGTGGGAACGAGCTCTTATGCATGCCTACAACCTATATCTTACAGAGTAGCCCATTCTAGGTGTGAATTTCTAGTGAAATTTACACGAGGATGTTCGTGTGGACTCACAGCACAGCATAGTCTGTTTTCACTTTTTTACCGATAGTAAATATTTTTCACCTGCATGGTAAATACAAATCACTTTTTACCTACAGTAACTTTTTTTACCCATGGTAAATATTTTTTTACTGCACCATAAGTATTTGGTAGGTAACAGTTCACTGTTACTAAAAGCAGTGATTGGGCATCAACAATGCAGTTACAGGAGGAGAAAAAGGGAAAATCTTATGGTAAAGGTGAGTCAACAGGGATAAATACTTTTGAGTTGAAAAGAGACATGCTGATTTTTTCAAAGAACACATGTCAAAAGAAGCCATGGTTGAGGATTTTTTGAGAATTTGACATTCAGGAGGACACAGCTGCCACCTCCCCCCCGCAGCTCCCCCCCTGACATGTGCAGAACCTCCAGTTTCAACAGCCACCTTACCTGCTCTTAAATGCTGGTCAAGGCCTTATCCCCATGTGTCACAATCAGAAAAATCAGCATTTACTCTCCCCTCTCACATCACTCTAGAGAATATCTTGATGGTGACATATCAGGTGACCTCAATCTGTTGACCACCCTAAGCAAAAAGTAACCCCAATCAACGGATTTAAGCATGTTTATCCCTAATCCTAAACCCTCTCAGAAACCTATATAAGGAGGCCTTCTCTCACTCAAAACCAACACTTCACCCACTTCACCAAGCAACGAAGCTATGACGACATTGCTCACAATGAGGAGCTATGGATGGAGCTCTACTCTCTCTCCCTCTCTCTCTCTCTCCCTCTAGTATGCTACATTACTAGCCCTAAAACCTAAATAAGGAGTCTTCTCTCATGCTCCATGGCCACCATCCTCGCCATAATTCTCTAAGGTATTGATGTGTTGCTAGTAGGATCATACCTACTTGCTGGGTTGATTGTTTTTGACAAGGGATTATGCCATCCTTGGCTTGCTTCTCTATATCCTTGTTATGTATGATCACATGCCGTTGTATTGTTAAGCTGATGTCTTGTGTATATGGCATCCCAGCAGTATCCAGCTACTAGAAAGGGAACCTGAGTAGACGCTCACTTCTGATGATATGACAGTAAATCCACATTGGTAGAGACATTCCACTACAGATCACCACTCTATAGCTCTTGAACTGGATCTAAGGCTAGGAAACAGACCTACATATAGATGTATGAAGGAGGTTAGGACTCAAGTGAAAGAAGTCTTTCTTCAGATGCAGATTGCTAGAGGTGTCCTGGATAAGAGGGTGCATGCCATCATTGACGATCAGTCTTCCAGCAGTACAAGACCCTGAACACAAATGACAGTAGGAGAACAGGCAACTACTCTCCGTCGAAAGCTTTTTCAGCTTGTTTAAATTACTAGGAAGATGATGCAGCAAGAGAACCAAGTTGTTCTCAATTTTTTGGAGTTCGTGCGTGATTCTCTTGTACTCCTATATGCATTATCTGCCAAAGATAGTGAACTACCAGGATTCTTCCCAGCGTTGTATCCTCATCATCCAAAACTAGTAGATTGGCTCACTTATTTCAGCATCACTAATGAACTTCAAGATTGGTATGAGAAAGCCACTATGGAATGGAAATTCTGGCAATCACTCACAATGATGCCCTCAAAAATGACATTGTCATGGACCTACAAAAGGAAATGCAAAGGTTCAACTTTAGGATGGGACAGTGAAAGGTCCAGCTTCGCGGATTAACGAAGATCACAAATCAGTTGTTTCAACTGACTGTGGAGTCCTCCAAGATTCTTGAAAATGATATCGTTGCCAAACGTGGGCTGGACCACAATACATAGAAATGGCGGAGATTCTCTTGGAGGCCAAACTAAAGGAAAATCAGCCACTTTTGCAGGGACGGATTCACACAGCCTCGCATTGTCATAAACTCGCTAGGACCAGTCTCACTAAGGGCAAACACAGTCTCTATGATCCTGAAACCAAAACTTACAATGCCTTCACACCTTATGAATTTGAGATCACCACACGAAGGTAGGATCAACTTGAGCAGAAGGCCATTTACAGAATTATCTAGAAGGACAATGCTGGCATTGGGACTTCTGAGGCACCAACGAAGAACAGCAAGAGAAATCATGTTGAGTGGAAGGATACTAGGTAGTTCCATCTCAGAATCAGACGGTGGATTTTCCCAGTTAGGCATTGGAATCTCCTTGGCTGGGCACCCTTGGAATGACAACTATATGGGTGTCAAGCACTCAACAAGCATGAAGTATGGTATAAAGTTGGCAATACCAAAAGAGTACTATCATGAGGAACATCGGCCAAATCAACAACACATCAGAATACAGTGGTGGATTTCTTTCTAGAATGAAATTTTGGAGCTATACCAAAATTCAAGAAAGGAGGAAGGATGTAGAAGGCGAGGACATTCCCAATAGGAGGAAACTGCTCCTTAGAAGGCTGACCAGTGAGAAGTGGGAATAGCTACACTGGTAGTAATTACTGCAATTATTATAGTAGCTATAAGAGCTATAAATAGGACTCGTTGCACTGTAATCAAGCTTTTGGCTTTTGGCTTCTTGGTTTTCTAACACTCTTGGTTTACAAGCTCTTAGCTTCTAGATTCACCCCTGTAATCATTTACTCCTGTAATCAGTCCTCATACTTCATATGAGCTTAAGTCTGTTGTACATTGTACTGATTATCCTTGAGCTATTGATTTGAATCTACAAATACCATTTCCCATCTTCCAGTTGTGTCTTTCATTTCAGTACATCATTCCAGTTCAGTTCTCTATTTCAGTCCAGTATTATGTTTCAATCCTCACTAACTGAACTGCCTAGATAATCAGTAGCTTTGAATTCTAACACTGGAATAACTGTCTGAAGAGACCAGCTCCCAGGCTATGTCTACAACAAGATAGGAGTGACATTAGAAACCCATCCACATGAAGTAAGCATTTAAGAGAGCATGGACTGAAACTCAGATTACTCATTACATGGTATTGTTAAAGCAACCTTTTATATAAAAAGGACTAAGAGGATGTTTAAAATTAATTCTTGACAACTTGTTTTATTTGTTGCACATAATTTTAAATCACTTGCCATACTTCATTCAAAAGTATGGAAACCCAGGCATATGGAACACCCAAGGCTTGGAAAAGTCTCACTACATGGCCAGGAATGTATATTTGAGACACATACAACATGGTGGCTCTGAAGATAAGGCAAACAATTTGAAATATTTTTTTCAATGGTTTTATTTCAAAATTATTCACCGTCTACAACAAAAACATTTATTGAACAGTTCAACAATAGCACAAGCAATTAAACATTTGCAACAAAAGAAAAGAAAACGAGCAGAGGCATTCAACAACTCAAGTGCTCGTCAATGGTAAAGAAAGTGGAGAGATACAATGGAATATGTTAACCATAGGTGGACCAAGAGAATCTAATTTTAGGTCACAACATGTACAGGAGATGGCTAAAAATATAACAATAATTGTACAAGTCACAAGTCTCTCAACTTGATGATTGTTCAGGGATATCTTTTGGCACATCACCCTTGTATCGGAGCAGTAAATGTTTTCCATAATCCAAGCGTTCATTGGATTTTTTTCCCTAAAGAGAGTGCCATTGCTATGCATGTGTAATAATAAGGTGCATGACTACCTATGTAGCCCAAATAGTATCCAAAATATTATCTTGCGAGACAAGGATAACTTTGTGTACATTTTGTGGTAGCATTGGTACACCTAGGAAGTGTGAGAGTGACTTGTAGGTGAACATTTCAGTATTCCCCTCTTTGAAATTCAATTGTGAAGTATGGGTGCTACGGCGGTCCGGGGCGGGCAACAAGAGAGGTGACCTCTAAACACCCCTCAAAGCTCCCATGCTGCTCAATTGGGACTGGGGGCAACCACAAGCACAACACAACAACCAACCCACAGCCAAACCCAAACAAGATAGGGGCACCACCTAGATAGAGAGCGAACTAAGATGCAAGAGAGATTTTGTCACAACCAAGAAGATACACCACAAAAAACACACACAAGCAACCTCACACCAAGACATACACAAAATGGACTAGAGAGAGCTAGACCAAAGGGAAGAGAGAGAGAAATGGATCTTGCGTAATACCTTATTTGTGACTTGCAAATGGAGATGGTTCGTTATGTTGCTATCGTAGAGCTTGTACAAAAACTCACTCAATGCTTAGTGAATGCTAAAAATTTCCAACACACACACACACACACACACACACACACTGTCTTATGGTGTGGGAGACCTCTCACCACAATACCCTCTTAAAATGGACACAAAATTGGCAATGAAAACACACTAAAAAACTTTCTAAAGCAAGATCAAATGGTAGAACTCAAAATA
This sequence comes from Adiantum capillus-veneris, assembly GCF_014529385.1. Taxonomy (NCBI): domain Eukaryota; kingdom Viridiplantae; phylum Streptophyta; class Polypodiopsida; order Polypodiales; family Pteridaceae; genus Adiantum; species Adiantum capillus-veneris. The sequence continues at coordinate 135,546,184 of NC_140944.1, read as the reverse complement.
CACAAGTCACCTTGGATTCACTAAACCATATCGCACAAGTGGAAGGACAAAGATTTGAACGTTGAAGCACGCCTTTGATGCACCAAACCTCAATTTATTGATGATGGAGGAACATATACAATAGTGGTTTTGAGATTTTGAGCTCAGGCTCTCTCACTTGCAATGTGTAGCCTGAAAGCTTCTCTCGCACCAAGAGTGAAGCTCACAAAGTGGTTGCTACACCTAAGTCTCTCCTCACGCATAGAGTGTTGGGGTGCTATGTGAGATATTGGATGTTGTTTTACAAGAAGGACAGGGTCCTATTTATAGGTTGGAGACCCCTCATTAAGATTATTGGAAATCCTAATTTACAAGCTAACAAATCAGGATTATGATTTTTTCTGAATATCAAAACATTGCGGGCCTTCTTTGTCTGCTTGAGTCATGGATGTGGGCTCAAAGGAAAGCATTATTGATGGTAGATAAGGTGAAAGTAGAGTTTTAAGGGAGGGGAGAGAGAGAGAGAGAGAGAGAGAGAGAGAGAGAGAGAGAGAGAGAGAGAGAGAGAGAGAGAGAGAGAGAGAGAGAGAGAGAGAGAGAGAGAGAGTTACTATGCACATGTCTTTTATGGTTAGGTCAATGGCTATTTTGTGTTAGTACGTTAGTGGTTAGTGTTAGTAATCACCAGAAAGTTAATATTACATTTACAATGGGTAGAATGAGGTGGATGGTTGAATGAAGTGAGGAAATCCTTGTGATGGTGAAGCTTAAGGAAGTTTTTGACTTACTTGTGTAGGTTCTCAAAATGACTTATCGATCTTCTTCTTTGTCTTCTCTTCTTTACGCCACCGCCGTCAAGGTTGATTATCCCGATGAAAATGGCAATTTGGTTGATGAGATCTATTCATTTTCAAAGGTTAAGCATGGTACACATGCTGAATTTATTTATATATAGCAGGGGTAAGATGGAATTGTACTTTGGAGATAATAGAGAGAGACATAGAGATGGTGTATATACGTGGAGAGCTCATATGAGAGCCATGGGAGTAAGTGGGGAGGTTAATGGTGAAGAAGGTGAGAGAAACCATTGAAGGTGCAGGTTTGAGTGATGGATTGAGAGGAATGAGTGTGTATGTGTGTGTGTGTGTAGAAGTGTGGAAAGAGGTGAGAGAAGACTATGGGCTACTTGTGAGAAAAGTGGGCAGACTGGGGTCCAGTCAAAAAATCCTGGCTCACCGGTGATTGCCCCAAAAATAACCAAACTTTTTGAGGTGATTACTCAGCTTTTGGTCCACATTTTCTTTTTTGACCACCGCTCCAAATTCGGAGTGGAGATGGGTGCCAAAAATCTCACCAAAAAGCCTGTTTTTTATGCCTGCAAAAGTCTTTTAGTGGCCCCCTCCTTTGTTGAATTTGTACAATGTATCCAAGAGTGAGCCCCTCCTTTGTCATATCATAATACAAAGCATCTAAGTTGCCCTTTACACATGCATGGAGCACGATTATTGGTGAATAAAGCAATATATACATGGTGGGACTAGTGTATGGACTATTCATGGATTTTAGCTCAATGAGCACATGGTGTTAGAATAATGAGTAAAAATAATTAAAAAAATATGGAGGAATTATGGATATGGAAAGATATTGGAATCATATGATATTATCCCTCTTTGTATTAGTTTGGGTGAAAGAGAAAAAGGTATGCAAGTAAATGAAAATAATATAATAAACATGACTAAGAAAGTAGAAATCAATTTTTTTGTTTTCACGAGGGTGAGGGTGAAAATGTGGGGGTGATTTGTATAAAAGAAAAATATGAGGTTAGAGTATGTACACATTGGCAAAAAAATACACTTATGGTGCAAGAGGATGAAAGAAGGCATACATAAGTTTAATAAAACACACACCTAGGTATAAATATTTAAATAAAATATCAAAATAAGTATAAAAATCCCTATATTTAGGCCATATATATAATGAAATATTTACACACAAAGAGGCCATAATATATCTTTTTTTCAATATTTTTTATTATTTTTATTTTTTTTGGCTCAAGTAGCCGAGTGACTAGCTAATTGAGGGTTTTTTAGAGAATATGGGAAAAGTCCCCTAACTCACACACGCCTATATACAGTGAAATGGTAGGGATAGCCATAGTGTTTGGGTGAATTTGGTAGGGTGAGGTAGCTCACTATGACAGTTTTGAATAACCAAAAAACGGCTATCATTAGCCCTCCCCCAGGATGATGGTATATTCATGTACCATCATAAAGCATATTTTCCAAAGAGAGTACTTAAGAGGCCTTGACAAGATCTTCATTGTTTGGCCCCTCGGCATTTTGACTGGAGTTACATTCATGCTTCATGGAGAAATACTTACATGAGATATCTGCCTTTTGGCAGATCTTTGGTAGATCCTTTGGTAGAAGGCGACTCAAATAAGGCTTCAAGCGATACCCGTTTACCTTCCTGGAGTGCTCTTTCCCATTCAAGTCCGTAAGCTGATAGTACCTTGAGTTGAAAGCCTTTTTGACTATGTATGGTCCCTGCCATCTAGTTTCAAATTTGGCATCAAAACAATTATCGAGTCGATTGTCATACCTTAGCACCAGATCTCCTTCCTTGATGCCTTTGTCCTTTAGTTTCTTGTCTCCAACTTTTCTTTCACCTGCGTAGCTTTCCTCTTGTAGCACTCATAAGCTGCTTCTCTTTTCCACTCAATCTCCACTAACATAAGAAGTCGATCCATCCATACCTCTTGATCATCTTGTGCACCTTTGCCATGAAGCCGCATTGTTGGAATGTTGAGCTCGATAAGCTGCAAAGCCTCTTGACCATAGACCAAGTGAAATTGTGTGAAATCCGTGGCTTCACTGTATGTGGTTCGATATGCCCACAAGGCACCATCCAAGAAGTCATCCCATAATTTTGTCTTGTTTTGCACCATCTTTCTAATGATTCCTCCAATGACACCATTAGCCTTCTCCACCAAACCATTTGACTGTGGGTAGTATGGTGTGCTATGACGATGTAGAATGTGAACCTCTTCACAAACTTCTATGAGTAAACCCTTCTTGAACCTCGGACCATTATCCAAAACAATCTCTAGAGGTGTGTCAAATCTACAAAAAATATTAGTGTAGACAAACCTGCTCACTGTTTTCCCATTTACCCTTGCCACACTTTGAGCCTCTACCCACCTAGTCATGTAGTCCATAGCCACTAGAATGTAGAGTTTATCATTCTTTGTTCTAGGAAGAGGACCCATAGCATCAATGCCCCATTTTTCAAAGGGTCCATTTGCAACAACTATTTTCCTCAGGCCATGCACCAACCTTCTATTTCCATTTATCTGACAATTGTGACAGCTTTTACACCAATGTTGAACATCCACATGCAAACTTGGCCAAACATACCCCGCAAGAAAAATCTTCTTCACAGTTAATTCTTGGGCAAAATGACCACCACATGCCTCTTCATGCAAACCTTTTAGAATGGCTGGAATTTCCTTGATAGTTGGTACTCTTTTGCACACTTGGTCCTTCCCTCTTTGATAGAGGGAGCCTTCTACGAAGAGATAGAAACTTGCCTTCTTCATGAGTCTCCTTTTCTGAGCTTTAGTGAAGTCTTGTGGAAACTCGCCATCCAAAATGTAGCCAATAATGGGAGCCAATGACTCCAATCCCTGGTATCTCGGTTGCTTGACAGCTGTTGCCACCATGATGACCTGCACTTCTTTCTCAACACATGTAACTGCTTGTTGTGCAAGTAAATCGGCATCTTCATTTTGTTTCCTAGGAATATGATATAGTTGCACTTCTTCAAACTGATTAAACAACCTACGAATGGCATGAACCTTTGTCCTAAGGCTTTCATTCTTGCATGCCCAAATGCCTAAGATTTGCTTCACAATGAGAAGTGCATCTCCCTTTACTATCCCTTGGCCAATGCACATCTTCAAACCATGAAGTAGTGTGTCGTATTCTGCTTCATTGTAGCTAGTTGAACCTGGTATATTGACTTTCTTTTTCATGACCACCTCTCCACTTGAGTTGAGCACTACTAGCCCTCCCCGTGCTTTTTATGTGACTCGTCGAAAAGCTCCATTAAAGAACAAGGTAAAAGCATTAGGAATACTTTTAGGTGGTGGCAATGGTAGGGTCATTACTTCAGGCACCTTAATCTCCTTCTCATGTACCCTATAAGTAGGGATTCCTACCAATTGTGCATGCACACTATCTTCTACCTTGAAAGAGTATTGGAACTCTTGCAATTCCATAATACACTTTCAGATCCTAGTGCTAAGATTCATTTGAGATGACACCCCAGGAAACAAATTTTCTGCAATGAGAATTACAAAAGGTTTTGGTAGCAAGTAGGATCTAAACTTTCTCACCGTAAACATGAGAGAAATCATCATGAGTTCTGCCTCTGTGTAGCCTCTCTCCAAAGCACTCATGACCCTACTAGCAAAGTAGATGGTTCGCATCCTAGTTCATGAGCTTAAGATGGTTGCACAACCAATTGAAAAGCGCACAACAATGCGGTGACGAAGTGACCGAGGAAGAGTGGGAGTACTCTCGGGGTTGTAGTATAAGTCATACACAACAGCATGGTGTAAAGGTCGACATTTTAGGGTGGAACGGATCGACAAAAAGCGTTTTACTCAAGATTGTGGAATCATGGCAAAATTTGAACAGTCTAGTCGATGACGTTCCTCTGATGCAGATCCTGTGGTGGCGGAACTCACTTACTTCGGCACGCTACAAGAGATTTTGAGGATCGATTACAGAGGATTTTTTGTCGACTTGTTCGACGTGCAATGGTTCAAGATAATCATGGAGGATCGCAACGCTACTGTGTGTAGAGGAGAGTCTGGTTTTCTTGAGGTGGATTCTACTAAGAAATGGAATGACCTAAGAGACACTTTCGTACTACCCGAGCATTGTGAACAAGTAAGTATGTAAATAGTTAACATCCCCCTTTTACAAGTTATGTGCTTGAAAGCTCTCATGTAAGTTATGTGGCTCTGGCAGGTAATATTTCATCCTACAAAGTCTACATCAAACTGGTGGTACGTCATAGAGGTAGCCCCTCGTAGTGCAAGGACGTATGAAGGCTAACATGTGCCAATCACGACGGCATCAATGGAGGAGATCAGAGAAGATGCTCAATCAAAAGCCGCTGCGGTGGTACCAGATGAGCATCAAGATGCTACTACTCTATATGGGGTGCATGCAGAGGAGCTACAAAATGAAACAGAGGATATGAGTTTAAACGGAGAGCTCTATATAGATATAGGAAGCTATGCTGAGTTATGCGAGGATGAGAGAGAGATCTCTTAAAGCCACAAATATTGTATTTGAACAATTTTGCTCCGTGTTGTAAAAGCTCTGGCTCTCTAAGTACCTTCCATGGTGTATAACGTTCTTCTCGCGCTCACATCTTTTGATTGAAAATTCTGAGTTTTCGACTTGCCTCTTCTATCACTCAATTCATTGCGTCATTGTATTTATATGCATCATTACGTCATTGTATTTAATGGTCTTTGCGTCATTGTCTACTCTATTCATTCAATATTAAGTTTAAATATTCGTGTGTTTAATGCAAGTATGGATGATGAGGAGTTTCTTTCTTCTTTGTCACCGCAGAAGAGACAGTGGTACGTGGAGGTTCATCGCTCTGGCGCATCATCGCGTGTTCCTACTCCATCCGCATCTCCCTCTCTTTCGGAGCATTCGGCGCGCTCCGAAGCTTCGGCGTCGACGAGACGAGCTTCACACTCGTCTAGACACCGGCGCTCTAGTGGTGGCGGTGGAGGTTGTTGTGGGGATTCTGCCGCCGATGCCTCCACACCGCCTCGTGTTCGACGAGGCTCTTTACCCTCCCCTTCTTTGCCCGCCCCCACACCAGCCACAACATCGCCATCTACGCCAGGTTTTGCGCGGCAGACTGTTTCTAGCAGCTACACACCTCTACCTACTCCGCCAGGACCCTACCCACTCGACACTCCTCGCTTCGGGGCCCAGACGCCGGTTGAGACACCTGACGTCCGTACCCCCATCGACACGCCGCTAGAGACCCCTACCGGGACACCCAGGTTCACGCGTCACCGGCCAGAGGGCTTGCCTTACTCCGTCGACTTCAGCGGCGGCATCATCATGGATGATGACGGCAAGAAGGTGATCTCGCGCATGCGTGGTCTTTGCTCTCAGCTGTTTAGACACTACATACTAAACAAATGGAGTGAAGTACCGAGTGATTTAAAAAACAGAGTCATCAGCATACTTCATGATGAGTTTCCCGTTCCAACACGGGATCAGCGCTTCAATGAAGACCTGATGAAGATTCGAATGCACAAATACTGCAAACACAAGCGTTCCGAAGTGCAAAAAGCAATCAAGCATGGGTGGAACAGGCCAGATTGGCTGGCCAAAGAAGATTGGAAGAATGCGAAGAAAGAAGCGCGCGAGAATCCCAACAAGTGGAAGCAACAAAAGGATGCAGCCAGAGCGCGAGTAGAGGCAGGGAGCTCGCACCACTTGGGGAGCGGTGGATGGGCATCATTTGAGGTCGATTTTGTAAGTGTTTTCGCATTGCTCTTTATGTTCGATTGTTTAGGGTTTATGAGTTTTTTAATTCTAACATAATGAAATCTTTGTATGTTTTGACAGTGGTCGATGACAGGACGTGATCCCACACCGTACGAGCGCGAGTACGCAGGCAGGAAGGGCTTAAACTCCCTGATGGACATTCTCAGTTCTCGCGGCGGCATGGTTAGTATTAGGGTTTACTCTTTTCTATTTTTTGTATTGTTTTATAAATGTCATTATATGTTTATACTTACTGAAAGCTGTCTTATTGTCTTTTTTTGCAGAATCCGACAGATACGCCGCTTGGACGCGATGAGACGTCTGACTAGACGACGTCAGCTTAGCCGTAGCTAGATAGCATTAGTTTAGGGTTTCTCATAGCTTATGTATCATGAGACAGATTTTATAAGTCTTTTTGAACCATGTATATTATTACATTTGTCACCGCAGTTCATTTTGCCAATCAATTCTTTATGCCTATGATGTTGTACAATTGTCATTATTACATTTTCCAATCAATTCATTTTGCCTATGATGTGTACAATTGTCAATTTTACGCTTGTCAATTTTGCAAACAAAGCGTCTTGTGGGTGACTATTTTGGGTCTATTATCTACCCTTGCACTTTTTTTAAAACGTGAATCAAGTACAATATGGTTGATGGGTGGCAGGGCATTCAATGCCCTGTCACCAAATTTTTTTTTTCTCGGGCGTCGCTATAACCGTCGCTATTTATGGCTCTGTAGCGTCGCTATGATCGTCGCTATAGACTTCTGTTTAAACGTCGCTATATGCGTCGCTATAGGCGTCGCTATAAGCATTGCTATATGCGTCGCTATAAGCGTCGCTATATAGCGACGCTATTAGCGACGGTTTTAGCGACGTCGGGCGTTATAAAAACCCAGTGTATTTTCGTCGCTAACAGCGTCACAAGAGCACACAACCTCTTGTAGTGTTAGCTTCCTTCGTCTCCTTTGCCTTCTTTTTTCGTCCATGGTCACTTTGTGATGTAGCTCCTTCTTTCTCCTTACCTTTCCCTTGGCCACGCTTAATTCCATTTGCTTCCATGTCAACCTTTCTTGAATTTGTCACCTCTACCACATGCACATTTGGGTCTGGCAAAGGTGGAACTCCTTCTACCCCTTGTGGAGGTGGTCTTGGTCCGTTTGGTCTTTGTAGAATCCTTGGTTGTTGACCAGTTCCTTCACCTACATTCATCACTGGGTAATTCAAGTTAGGTCTCCCTGGCTCCCCACGGGGCCAAGGACAATTATACATCCCATGTCTAGACTCACCGCAATTCCAACATTGCAAGACTCTCCTAGGTCGTGAATCTCGCTCTTCACACTTCTTTGCTTGTCCCTTTGGACCTACAACTTGTGCAAGGTGAATTGACAGGCTGCTTAAAGATTCATTTAACTTCTCAATCACTTCCGCCGTTACCTCAGGAAGCTCCCTAGATGTTGATTCTTGTGACTTATCTTTGGGTCTAAGACCTTCTATTGGAACCTCCCTCCTTAAGCACTTGAGTTTCCTATATTTCTCAGTAGCCCTAGTTTCAGCTGCATCAAAGGTAGCAGGTGCACCCACCTCAACTTTTACCATAAGGTCAGGAAAGAGTCCGGCTATGAACCTCTCCTTCTTTAGGAACTCTGCACCATCACCAGGGTTAGCAACATTTCTCACCCATACAGCCCAAAGATGTAGAAACTCTTACTTGTACAAGTAGTAGTCATCTAAGTCTTTTTGCTTATGAGAAACAATGTCTTGCCATAGTTTTGGAGTGTTTTGGGGATCAAAGAAGTATTTCTTGAAATGATTCAAAACTTCTATGTAATTCCCATTAACTTCCTCAGGCAAAGAGTCAAACCAAGTGCTAGCATCTTTCCTAAGGACCACCTCAAACATTTCTACACGTTCTTGATCAGTTTACTATCCTCTTGATACGGCAAGACATCTTGAAATTCGCCAAAAATAATTCTGCATCCTCTCTAGGCTCTCCAAAGAAAAGAGGATATCCAGACATTTGGCGTTGGCTCTCCATTGAATTGATTCCAAAGTGACGCACGTTTTTGTTTTTTCCATATTATTTTCTAAATTGCAATCTATTCTACAACAAAATAAAAATATTCACATCAAATGACCTATGATAATCAATTAGAGATAGGATGACAGGGTTTGGTGACGCGAGAATTTCTCCTACTCTTTGGGCACCAAACATGAACACCATACGTTGTTGAAAATGGATTTTTCTACTAATTGCAATGTTTACTCTAATGTGTGGAGTGAAATGGAAGGGGAAAACCTCTATTCGTGGGCCATTATCCATGGTCTATGCATGACCTAATTCTTAAAACAAAACAAAAATATAGACGTCCAAACTAAGGTTGTACCTAATAAGAGGCAAAATAAAAGGATTTACTGAAGCGTTTATCTCAGCCAACCTACGAGGGCCCAAAATTTTACGAATTACTCGTTGAAATTGTAACTTAGTACTAACAATTATGTGTACCTTTTGCCTTACAATGGGACTGAAGGGATCATACAAATTCTCGTGATTCATACAAACTTCTTGACTATGCTAAAAGGTTGATCCTACACAAAAATACACAAGCCGTCCTCAGTGGGGGAACCAAAATTGAGGCGGTCCGGGGCGGGCAACAAGAGAGGCGACCTCTAAACACCCCTCAAAGCTCCCGTGCTGCTCAATTGGGACTGGGGGCAACCACAAGCACAACACAACAACCAACCCACAGCCAAACCCAAACAAGATAGGGGCACCACCTAGTTAGAGAGCGAACTAGGATGCAAGAGAGATTTTGTCACAACCAAGAAGATACACCACAAAAAACACACACAAGAAACCTCACACCAAGACACACACAAAATGGACTAGAGAGAGCTAGAGCAAAGGGAAGAGAGAGAGGAATGGATCTTGCGTAATACCTTATTTGTGACTTACAAATGGAGATGGTTCGTTATGTTGCTATCGTAGAGCTTGTACAAAAACTCACTCAATGCTTAGTGAATGCTAAACATTGCCAACATACACACACTGTCTTAGGGTGTGGGAGACCTCTCACCACAATACCCTCTTACAATGGACACAAAATTGGAAATGAAAACACACTAAAACACTTTTTGAAGCAAGATCAAACGATAGAACTCAAAATACACAAGTCACCTTGAATTCACTAAACCGCATCGCACAAGTAGAAGGACGAAGATTTGAACGTTGAAGCATGCCTTTGATGCACCAAACCTCAATTTATCGATGATGGAGGAACATATACAATAGTGGTTTTGAGATTTTGAACTCACGCTCTCTCACTTACAATGTGTAGCTTGAAAGCTTCTCTCACACCAAGAGTGAAGCTCACAAAGTGGTTGCTACACCTAAGTCTCTCCTCACACATAGAGTGTTGGGGTGCTATGTGAGATATTGGAGGTTGTTTTACAAGAAGGAGAGGGTCCTATTTATAGGTTGGAGACCCCTCATTAAGATTATTGGAAATCCTAATTTACAAGCTAACAAATCAGGATTATGATTTTTTCTGAATATCAAAACATTGCGGGCCTTCTTTGTCTGCTTGAGCCATGGATGTGGGCTCAAAGGAAAGCATTATTGATGGTAGATAAGTTGAAAGTAGAGTTTTAAGGTAGGGCAGAGAGAGAGAGAGAGAGAGAGAGAGAGAGTTACTATGCACATGTCTTGAGGTGAGGTGTCTTTAATGGTTAGGTCAATGGCTATTTTGTGTTAGTACGTTAGTGGTTAGTGTTAGTAATCACTAGAAAGTTAATGTTACATTTACAATGGGTAGAATGAGGTGGATGGTTGAATGAAGTGAGGAAATACTTGTGATGGTGAAGCTTGAAGAAGTTTTTGACTTACTTGTGTAGGTTCTTAAAATGACTTATCGATCTTCTTCTTTGTCTTCTCTTCTTTACGCCACTGCCGTCAAGGTTGATTATCGCGATGAAAATGGAAATTAGGTTGATGAGATCTCTTAATTTGCAGAGGTTACGCATGGTACACATGATGAATTTATGTATATATAGAAGGGGTAAGATGGAATTGTACTTTGGAGATAATAGAAAGAGGCATAGAGATGGTGTATGTACATGGAGAGCTCATATGAGAGCCATGGGAGTAGGTGGGGACGTTAATGGTGAAGAAGGTGAGAGAAACCATTGAAGATGTAGGTTTGAGTGAGGGATTGAGAGGAATGAGTGTGTGTGTGTGTGTGTGTAGAAGTGTGGAAAGAGGTGAGAGAAGACTATGGGCTACTTCTGAGAAAAGTGGGCAGATTGGGGTCCACTCAAAAAATCCTAGCTCACCGGTGATTGCTCCAAAAATCACCAAACGTTTTGAGGTGATTACTCAGCTTTTGGTCCACATTTTCTCTTTTGACCACCGCTCCAACTTTGGAGTGGAGATGGGTGCCTAAAATCTCACCAAAAAGCATGTTTTTTATGCTGCAAAAGTCTTTTAGTGGCCCCCTCCTTTGTTGAATTTGTACAATGTATCCAAGAGTGAGCCCCTCCTTTGTCATATCATAATACAAAGCATCCAAGTTGCCCTTTACACATGCATGGAGGAGGATGCAATATATAATTGGTGGGATTAGTGTATGGACTATTCATGGATTTAGCTCAATGAGCACATGGTGTTAGAATAATGATTAAAAATAATAATAAAAATATGGAGGAATTATGGATATGGAAAGATATTGGAATCATATGATATGGTCCCTCTTTGTATTATTTTGGGTGAAAGAGGAAAAGGTATGCAAGTAAATCAAAATAATATAATAAACATGACTAAGAAAGTAGAAATCAATTTCTTTGTTTTCACGAGGGTGAGGGTGAAAATGTTGGGGTGATTTTTATAAAAGAAAAATATGAGGTTAGAGTATGTACACATTGGCAAAAAAATACACTTATGGTGCAAGAGGATGAAAGAAGGCATACATAAGTTTAATAAAACACACACCTAGGTATAAATATTTAAATAAAATATCAAAATAAGTATAAAAATCCCTATATTTAGGCCATATATATAATGAAATATTTACACACAAAGAGGCCATAATATACCTTTTTATAATTATTTTTTTATTTTTTTGGCTCAAGTAGCCCAGTGACTAGCTAATTGAGGGTTTTTAAAGAAAATATGGGAAAAGTCCCCTAACTCACACACGCCTATATACAGTGAAATGGTAGGGATAGCCATAGTGTTTGGGTGAATTTGGTAGGGTGAGGTAGCTCACTATGATAGTTTTGAATAGCCGAAAAATGGCTATCAGTGCTTCACAGATTTTGGCAAGATATTGTCCTAGTGCTGCATCCCTTCAACGATACTCTCTCATCCGACGACAAAGAAAGTCAACCCTGTATAGTAATCAATGATTGTACACACAAGGATGAGTTAGAGAGTGAGAGTGAGGGGGGGGGGGGGGGGGGGGGGGGGGGGGGGGGGGATTTTCATGAAGCTCTCATCTTGCATATATAAGTCATTCTTCAATAGGTCCACTAACCTTGTCGACTCTTGTGTTGGACTCGTGAATCAGTCCTCTACTTCTTGATTACTGGTTGATGGCCTGAGGTTGTTTCTGATAGCTTGGAAGATAGCCTCATCCGAGAGTGTCTTTGTATAAATTTTAGCTTGTCAAAGTAGAGTTTGAGGAATTCTAATGGATTACTGGAGGTTTCCATTGCCTCATCATCACTACTGCCAGCATATACAAATCCACTCCTCTCCTCTTGAAATGTGGATATGGTGGAAAGTGCAAAGTCCTTCCTTAAAGAAAATATACTTTGAATGTCATGGAGAAAAATGCATGATCTCTTACCAAATTTGAACTTTGGTAGTTTAGGTAGCATCAATGTGGCTTGCTTCCCATTGAAGCCAAACACACCTTAAAGGTAGCTTGATTTCAAATGTTTTAACTGAGAGTATTTTGCTTCGTTCCACCTCTTTAGTCTCTACCTCAAGATTAATAGTCTCCTCAATCTTGGCCACCTCATTGAACTCCTGTCCTCCTCCTATTGTTCATTGGGTGGTAGATCCTCTTCCTCCATGACTTCTGAAGGCTTCTTGTTGAGACTAGAAAATAGAGAATTAAAGAATATAAGGAAGCCAAAGGATTCTTGGACTAGCTTGAACTCTCGTTTGTGCATGGAACACCATGAAGGTCTATAAAAGAGAGGTAGTTGATGGTACATATTATATGACCACCTTTTGGAATCACAATCTTTCCAGTGCACCACCACCATGTTAGCAAGATTCACCCTACCCTTTTGGACCTCCCAAACTTTAGGAAATCACTGTGATGAGCCATATGGTCACACTTCAACTCCATAAAGAAGAACCACAGTCACCAATGCATCAAAAATATATTTCTTGAGAACCCAACACTGCACATGTTCTCAAATGAATAATATTCTCTCTTTCCCGCTTCCAAACGATGTATAGCACATTCATGCCACTTGTGATTGGATGGAACCTCAAGGCCAAGGTACTTAAAGCTCTCAGCAACTTCAAGTGTCTCATTGCTGTACACAATGAATGGCTTCTCCTTATGGCTGTTTTTCACAAGCATAACCTTTGTTTTGGATTCATTCACATCCAACCCACTATGCAAGGAAAATTTCTCAAGGACAACCATAAGCATTTGTGCATCTTCTAAAGTGTGTGCTAGAAGCACTACATCATGCGCATACCAAAAAATCATGGTTACCACAATGCAAATAGTGACCTTTTCAATTCCTTTGTCTTGCATAAAGTCAAGTACCATTTGTTCCAATTGATCCATGCATAGACCAAAGAGAGTTGGTGACAATCGACATCCTTGTTTAACCCCAATAGTGCTTACAAATTTTTTTGAAATTTCTCTATTTATGCACAATTGACAAATCACTTTCTCACAGGTTCGAGAAACTGCAAGTATAAACTCACTTGGCACTTATAGTTATTCCATCCTTCTCCATAAATTGTTACGTGGAATCATACCAAAGGCTTTCTTAAAGTCCACAAAACAACAATACAATTGCTTGCCTTTCAACCGACTTTCCTCCATGAGAACATGAAGAGTGACAAGATGATCAATGGTGCTATGGCATCGACAAAAACCCGCTTTCCCTTTTGTACACTTGTCATTATCTTCAGCCCAATTACTCAATTTCATCTCCATCATGCACCCAAACAACTTTTCCATAAGAGGCCCAATCATTATAGTCCGATAGTTGTTTACATTTTTTACATCCCCTCCTTTGTGCAAAGGCTTAACCCGATTAGTACTCCAATCATAAGGCATACCATGTTGAAGTGCAAGGTTGAACATATCACATATCCACTCATGGGTAAAATCTCCAGTCCATTTGATCATCTCTGGCTTGATACCTTGAAGATCTCCCGCTTTGCAAGTGGGCAACTTTTCAAGCCCACCGCGTACATCCTCAATAGTAAAAAAAGAGAGCATACATGTGAGTGAACCATAAAATGGAATTGTTTTAGCATTTGCTTGCTCATATAATTGCTTACAATGTGTGTACATATCCACAAAACTCAAGTTACCAAAATTCTCAACCCGCTTGCCCCTCAAGTTTCTCCAAAATCTTCCACATGCATGTGCCTTTTCTTGGACTTGAAAAAGTTGTTGCTTTACTCTCCATCTTATTCTCTTCTTTTGAATCAATGCCATGTATGTATGAAAATCACTTTGATAGTTGTCTTTGTCCATAGTTGCATCAATCTTTATCAAGGACTTTTGAGCATCTTGACATTCCTTATTAAACCACCTTTTGCATGATCTATCTTTGTTGATACCATGGAGATTCTTTATGCAAAGAATTCTTTGGCACAAGAACAAATAAATTTCTTGAAAACTTCCTATTTAGTTTCCAATGGTGAGTCATATTGAAGCTTTGTCATCCATAACTTTTTCTCAACCATTTCAATGTACATTGGTGCCCATTTGAAATCCATACATAGTGATACTTTCTCTTTCCTTTGGCTGAGATTATCCATTTTAGTTGATTCTCTGTTGACCGCTGGGTCAACAACACAACATAACTCAAGTTTCGTACCAAAGTCTTATCTTTTGCGAGTTATGAAATGCTGCGGATTATGGCTATAAACGTCATTTGTAATGAGTAGTTATTCTAGTTTCAGAAGCCGGGGTGCAATGGAACTTCCAGATTGTAAATACGAAGCCATTTGACCCTTTCAAACCCATTTTTGGTTAAACCTAACGTAGCCTTAGTATATAAGGTACCTAGGTCATTTTGTAAAGGGACTTTTATCATAATCAAAAAACTTAGCGCTGCCGTGCTAGTAGTCTATAGAATCGTGGCGACATAAGCTACGCATAGGTACTCATAAATTTCAGTTTCGGGCACTTTCAAAATTTTTCTTTGTCATCCTACGTGTTTTTCGTAGACGGGTTTAGTGTGAGGGTTTTGAGTGTAGAAGCTTAGGGACAGGTGTATCCTAGTGAGGGGATGGTGTTCCTTAAGTTTCGTATGAATCTGGCATGATTAGGTGAGTTACCTTCCGTGTGTGTGTGTATGTGGTTAGGTGGTGTAGTTGAGAGCAGTGAGGTTCTTGATTGTGGTTTAGTTGGCCTTCTAGAGTGTTGTATGTGTAGGATGGTCTCAACCTAACAAGCTAAAGAGATTTCCTCCGTGTGCCTATCGTGTCATCTGTGTCCTCGATTGACATTATGTAGATCTAGGTAGTGTTTGCATGCACTTCATGGGTGTGTGAGTCGCTCCTGTCCAACATTGGCGCCGCTACCGGGGACACAAGGACCTAAGTAGGTTTCCTACTAACACTCATGTGATGGTTGCTTGATTTAGTTTCGGCGGCTAAAGAAAGCGTTTTTCTTAAGTGGATCCGGAAGAGGATATTCCGTGATCAAGTGGATAGCCAGGAAGCGTGTGTCTTGCCGAGGGTCTGCGACTAGATAGGTCTAGTTAGGATCTGTGGATTAGAGTAGTTGTTGGTGTTCGAGTGATTTGTGAGGTGATAAAAGCGTTTACTAGTCCGTGTGTGGCAGTGAAGCATTTTTCTACTCATAGATGCAAAACCCCATATGATTTGTAGGAGTAGCTTTAGGTAAGTGATCCGATTCTGATCTAGAGCTATTCAACATTGACTTATTTGCTAAAGTGCATGATTGCATTTGAAATCACAGAAAAGTGTGCTTTTGAGGGAAAAAATGCATTAAACAAGCTTTTGTGGATATTTTTGTATGACTGACTGATGTTGTGCATATAAAAGAGCATTTGCAAGGGTTCTATGAAGAAAACGTGCAATTCTGTAAACATAGACATCCTACGCGTAGGATGTCTCAAGGGGGTTCTGGAGACCAAATTTGAAAATTATGACTGCACCAGTGTGTTTAGAGGGTAGGTTTTACCCTAGTAACATATTGACTTGGGTGTTTTTCCCTATTTTTGTTGACCAAAAGCCAAAAGGCGGAGTCAAAAAAGGTAAAATTTCAGAAAAGGCTTAAATTGAGTGATTTTTGCATGTTTTTGCAATTGTGAAGCATACTTGCACTTGCTGAGAGCATAAGGAAGCATCAGGGACACTTCAGTCTCAAAAAATCAGCAGTAGACATCCTACGCGCAGGATGTCTATAGGGTGATCTCGTGGAAATTTTGAAATTCTAAGTTGACCAGTGTGTTCAGAAGGTAGGTTTTACCCTATTTTCACCTGGAAAGTGGAAATTTGACCAAATTTTGACAGATCAAAGCCAAAAGACGAGAATTGCCAGACATCCTACCCAAATTGTGTCCAAGACCTAGTTTTGAGACCAAACCATAGGATGACTCCATAGGCATGTTCTAAATGTTGTATTGAGTGCATGTGATAAATTTCATCTCATTTGGGTCAGTGAAAGGGAAGATTGAACGGACTTTAGCACTTTTGACTGAAAAAGACTAGAAAAGCTAAAATTGGGGTCTTTTGAAATCCAAACCAAAATCTGAGCATACCACTGGGATACTGACATCAAGGGGAAGCCGTGGGACAAGTTTGGGGTCAAACAAGCCAAAAAGACATCCTACGTGTAGGATGTCTTCTATGTGATTTTGGACTCTAAACAAAATTCTGAGCATACCACAGTGATCAGCACCTTAACACTAGGTTGGTAATGGGACACTTTTATGTCCTGGGACACTTTTATGTCCTGTTAAGTGACCATTTTCCTTGAATTATGTCAAAGAGTTTCAAAATGGATTTTGAGGTGCTATCTGTCTAGAAAGTTGTCTCATGACCTGAAAAAAACTTGACATTTTTTGGAATATCAATTCCATCTTTAACCTTGTCCTTGCACAACATTCCACAACCTAAACTGTGTGAAAAAACGGGTCCTGATTTTGGCTTTTTTCAACTTTTTGCAGCTATACCACTCTAGAATTCATGTTTGTGAGGTCTATAATGCTAGAGAACTATCTTTAGTAGTCCTCAACATGCCTGATGCTTCTAGGGAGAAATAAATGCTAAAGTTGTAAATTATGACCGAATTACAAAAATTGTCAAATCCTGTTTTTTAGCCAATTTTAGCTGTTCTATGATTTTTTTGGTGTCTTTCATGATATCCAAATGCAGTTTTGATTTTCTATGTCGAATATTGTAACATAAAGCTAATATTCTTTGAGTTTTGGGGCACCTAATACCCTATTTTGCATAGTAGACAATGATGGTTGATTTTTTCAAATATAGAAGAAAACGAAACATTCTAGTATATCAAGTATAGCTTTTTCAATATTGTTAGTTTCTTGTGACAACTACATGCATTTTGTAGGTAGTAACCATATTTAGTCATAAGGATCAAATTTGGCTAGATATTGAATAGTTTCTATGGGATTCTACAACTCATAATGTTGAACCCAGTTTTTTCATGTTTGCTGTATTTAGTACTTCATCTTTGTCCCCAAGATTCCCCTTGGTAAGAGATGTATTATTCTTTTGACATGCTCCATGGCTCCTTATGAACTAAAGGACAATAGGGAACTAAGAAAACATGCATATATTATTTGTATTGAGCGTGGCTATAGAAACTTTGATGATAGGTTTGCAGAATGGTAAAAATTCAACTTTTTGTACCTATTTCTTTTGGCAAAACAAAAAATAGTGAGTGATAAGCAATCATATGTTCTGATAACCAACCCATTGAAGTTAACTAGGGAATTTATCTCAAGTCCTACAAAAATCCCTAATCTTATTTTTATGCAACAAAACGTAAGAAATGACTGTTTTGATGAAAATGTACTGGTCCATCAACTTTGGAGGCTTGGTGTGACCAAAAGATGAGAAATTTTACAAGTTTCTTCTTTTTTCCATGTGTAGTAGGCCTTGAACTATAACCTCATGAAAGGATTTTACAAAATGAATGGATCTACTATGGTTTTGGAGGTTTTTTTCAAAACCTTGAAAGGACACTTTTATGTCTTGTTAGGTTACCAACCTAGTGTTAAGGAGAGTGTGTGGTTCAAATTTGGGTTCATTCTGAGCAATAAGATATCCTACGCGTAGCATGTCTACTGCATAATTCTGAAACCAAAATTCTACTATGACCATACCATGCTGTCATATAGCCTTAGGCAAGCCTCCTACGCAAATTTAGTCCAATTTGGAGTTGATTTGACTTGGGAATTCATTAGAACAGACATCAGGCTTTTGGAATAGATTCTTGATCATTTGACCTACCTATAGGTGTCAGAATCAAAAAGTAAAAATAGCTGTGAGTTTAGCACATCAAGGGGAAGCTATAGTGCAAGTTTGAGCAGAAACAGAGCAAAAAGACATCCTACGCGTAGGATGTCTCCAGGGTCATAAAGTGGTCAAAATTCTACTTTGGCCATATAGGGAGGTTCTAAGTGTCTTAAGGATTCCAGAACTTTTTTTCGAAAGTGAATTTGGACCTTGTTTGGCCTAGTTACCAAGCAAAGACAAGAATTGTCAGACATCCTACTCTTGGAGTGTACTAAAAGCTCTTGCAGCCTAAATCTTGACCTATTGGCATCCAAATTCAATTTTAAGCATACCATTGGGTTGCTGAGCACTAGGAGAATCTTGGGATCAAGTTTGGACAAAATCTGAGCAGTTAGACATCCTACGCGTAGGACGTCTCCAGCTTGATTTAGGACTCCAAACCAACCTATGAGTACACCACTGTGATCAGCACATCAAGGACAAGCTGGGGTGAAATTTCAAGTCATTATGAGCAAAAAGACATCCTACGTGTAGGATGTCTCAATGCCATTTTTAGGTCCAAATAAAATTCTGAGTATACCATTGTGTTGCTGGACTTAAGGGGAGTCTCTGGACCAAATTTTGTTAAATTCTGAGCATATAGACATCCTACGTGTAGGATGTCTCTAGGCCAGTTTTAGGGTACAACTAATATTTTGACCATACAGAAGTGTTCACAGTGTTACAGAGATCCCAAATCTTCTTTTAAAATTGAATTTGGACTCATTTTGACCATTCTAAACTACATTTCACTGTTTTGGCCATAACTTTCACAAACGGTATCGGATCGGAAAAGCTTTTATATCAAAACGTAGCCTGAGAGCGGCCTCAAAATTCATCCGGAAGTCGGGGGTGTCTAAAAGAGACAATTTGCAAGAATTGTGACGAAACGGTTGCGGTTTTGGACATAGTTTCGACTTTTCCCTAACCAAAGCACTTGAACACAGTGGACTAAGTCTACTTGAACCAAGCAAAAGCTCTTAAGCCCAGAAATCATGTCTACCCTAGATTCAAATGCAGCTTACACAAGCTTGGAGATCCCGACAATAGAGGAATATCCTCCCACAATGGATCTTCCAAACTTGCAATTGATAAAGACCCATCTTGTTGAGAGAGTTTGGATGATTGGTCATGAGAGTGAAGGACTATATAGATACATTGACGACAATGAGGTCAATCTTTATAGGTGCTCACATCCATACCTAGAAGAGATAACGGATTACAAGCTCTTATATGTCTACACATACGAAGTCGACTGTCAATGGAGATCTATAGTTGTCGACAAGTATGGACGAGAATACAGAGTTGTAGAAAGAACAAACCCACAGACTGTACTAGAAAGAGGTGGATATTTGGTCAATGAAAGACCACAAATGCCTCCACCAAACACAAGAATTCCTATAGGAATTCCAAGAAGAGAGCCACCAGGATTCCCTTCAAGAGAGATAACGAGAGAAGGATTGGGAGAGTCTCTGGTTAGACTTGTAGACAATCGACGAGTTAGACCATCCCAAGTCCAAAAATGGGTAAACAGAAAATACTCTGGAGATAAAGATCCGAGAGATCACATAACGACTTTTAGAAGAGTGATTAGAACAGAGGAAGTTTCAGATTTTGCGACACAGTTTGCGGGATTTGGATTGACTCTAGAAGATGATGCAGCTACATGGTTCGACTCGGTGGAAAAATGGGATTTTGAGACCCTAGATGAGCTGTTTGGGGAGTTTACTGAAGAATTCTCGCCAAAAGGCATTGCTCACAACACGGTCTCGCAAATCCATAGATTCAAACAGAAAGAGGATGAATCAGTACGCAAAGCATCATTACGACTCAAGAGATATGTTAAGCTTTGTCCGAGAGTGGAATTACCTACGCAAGCACAACTGATGATGATCTTTATCCAGGGAATGAGAGATGAGGGTCTTCACAAGGATCTGCATATGATAAGGAGGATGACGCTAAACGAGTTGATCAAAGAAGCTCTTTATCTGGTGGATAACTGTGAGGCATACAAAGAAAACGACATAAAAATTCAAGGAGATGACACATCCTCTCAGCACAGTGTTTCACAGATAAGTGAGTCCATTGCAAGCCAACGGCACCTATTGATCAAGAAAAGCTTATCGATGACTTAGTCAAGAGGTTGATTCCTCTTGTAAGGTTTGATTCGGGAGAGCCGAAGTGGTGTGAAATTGAGAGAAAATGGACGAACCATACAGGGGAAGAGCGCTATTATAGCATGGAAAATGCTAGGGAGAGGTATGTACAACCTGTTCCAGAAGCACCTACTCCACCTAGATACATTACGAGGAATGTGCCAGGACCAGTAGGAGTTTTAAGCCCACAGCTTGTCTTAGGACAACAACCTGCGCTGTCAGGTGCTAGAATGCCGGTAGACATGAGATACATGACAATGATGGAAGCATCAAATAAACCAACGCCAGTACCAGCTACAATGTGGTATAGCAACCAAAGTGAGTACTACCCTTCGGAGCAACAAAATGTGAGAGAAACACATGGAGTGGTGAGGCCGGTACAACCTCCACCTCCTGGGTTTCAGTCGAAAGAAAGAAGGTATGAAATGGACGAAAGGACATTGCGATTCATTGCAAATAGCGGCTTATCTAGGCCAAAGCTTGCTTATAGCCAAGAGGAAATGCTAAAAGAATCTCCTCAACCAGAGACAGATTGTCACAAAAGTCGTGACAACCACTTGGTCAAACAATGTCCTCATACGGATATCACTGAAGTAAATGCCTATTGTCTTGAGTGTGGCATCACTCACTTGATCCCCGATTGCCCGAGAAAACCAAACCAAATCAGGAAAATCATGACAAATGTATCAGGGATTGTTCAGCTCCCTAGTATCTCAGAAAATGAAAATGTTGTACCAGTGCAAGTGGTTACGAGAGCACAAGCTCAAAAGAAAGCTGATGAGAATCCAGAGACAAAGAACACTGAAAGTGACATGAGTCCAAAGACAAATGATGGACCAAAGACAGATGCATCTAGTCAGAAGACCAAGAGCAAACGAAATAGTTTGAAAGCTAGAAAGACTAGGATGAAAGCACGCAGGGAACGAGAGAAAAAATCCCTAGCTGAGAATCTTACCGAAGCTGAAAAGAAGATAAAACAACATGAGGAAAAGGAGGCACCTTCTCTTACACAGATGGTTAAACTTCTAGAAGAACCATCCATGGATGAGAAACCGAGAAGTGGTAGTTCAGGAGGATCTGTGTTGGCAGAGAAGGTTAATAAGATATTAGATGCCCTCTTGAAAGCCTATGATGTGAGGCTAAAAAACAACCAAACCCAAGAACACAGGTGGATGACATATCCCTATGTGGAACTAGAAAAGCAAAGGTTTGAAATGTGCCAGAAAATGATTCAAACAACCCAAGCTTTACTAGAACCACCACTTGCAAAACCTGAGGATGTGATACGTGTCATGCCTACACAAGTAATCCCACCGAACTAGGAACTAAAAGAGCGAGATTCTAGTCATGAGCACGTAACAAACCTCAAAGACCCAGCATTAGAACCAAGGACAGTACTCAATACCACGGATAACTCTTCCGAGGGATTTCACCAAGCTATACATGAGGATTGTAAAGAGATAGATGGTCTTGAAGAATTGTGGAAACAAGTCAAAGAGGCCAATGAACCCCATCGACCTTAGAAGACAAGTAGACAAGACTGGTGATGACCGAGGAGTGTTTCTACCACCAATAGAGGAATTTGAGACTGGATCTCAAATGAATCTAAAGGTGCGATCGTATTGGGGCGACAAAGGATCTGTACAATCTATGGATAGTCAACCCCATTCTCTAAGAACACTACCGTCCTACATGAGAGAGTACGAGACCAAGTCAGATGTGGTTGCAGTCCCATCACAGAGACTGTCTCCCAACAAGGCCATCGATTCAAAGGGGCTAGTAGATATTCTATCTACCCCAGTCACCTATACAATAATGTTAGCCGAGTTGCTCAGAATAAGACCAAACATGTGGGCTAATGTGGGTAAATGTCTAGAGAAATTTGGTGTAAAAACCCCAATGACTCAAATTGAGGAAGGCATCAAAGAGCTTGAAATGCCTCAACTAAATACTAGGCCAGTGCCACCCTTCCTATGGAATTCAATGGTGTAAAAACCCGGGCAATCCTTGACACTGGAGCTGGTGTGGCCATTGCAACCAAAGAGGTTTGGAAAAAATGGGGAAAACCTGCCTTGATATCCACACGAATGACCCTGCAGCTTGCAGACAGACACAAGGAAAAGCCCCTAGGACTGCTAGAAAAAGTACTTGTTACTTCTTGTGGCATTGAATATAAACACACTTTTGTTGTTGTTGACTTTGGCAAGAAGAAGAACTATGACATCATTCTGGGAAGACCATTCATGTGACAATTGAAAATGGTCCAAGATTGGGGTTATGACTATATACCTGAGCCATATGGAAACCATAACAAAGATAAACTTGAGAGACCATAGCTATAGGGACGTGACGAGAACACCGGTTGAGGAGTTTGATTCCGCCACAGTAGAAGGATCAGAACTTCTAGCTTGGTTAGGTAAGCCTAAAGAACTGTGGATGTGTGGAGCTTCACAATGTGGTAGCTTGAAACGTGAGGAATGTATCCTAGAGCGGGTTATAGAGAATAGGGACTATATCCTAGAACCATTTCTTGAAGAAGAGTTAGAGCCTTTTGGATGGGAACACATCCTGGCTACTCTGGACGTGTGCACCGTAAAGGATGCTCCCACAACAAAGTTTTGTGATGAAAATAGCTATGATGTCGTTCCTTATTTTGTAGTGAGTGTAATCCAGGAAAATAAAGAGGTCTAGACATCAACAAGCTCTCGAAATAAGGAGCAAACAAAGAAATGTAGAGAATCAAAAGATGAAGAAGACGACGAGTTCTATGACTCTGTATAACACTTCAAGCTTCAAGAAGATCAACGACCCGGGAATCAATGTCATCGCTACACGAATAAAGTGCATCAAAAGTGGATTCCAAAGTCCTCGGTGAAGACACGGCCACCACAAGCATCCTCATACATGGCTCCTAATAAGGATGTAAAGACTCAGCTAGGAGGAATACGACCAGAGCAACGAGCTAACAATGCTCTAATCAATGGGCTAGAAAAGTCCTCCAAGAAACTACCACCCACGAGCAAACAGACAGTTATAACTTTCTACTACCAGCCAAAAAATCAAGAGAAAGTACAAGAAGTCAACCTTGTTGAGGATAGTAGCGATAGTGATGAATCTTACGACATCCCCTATCATCAACTCAGGCCATCACTATCACCAACCCCTTCAGCAACAACCATGACAGGTCAAAAGAACAGGACAACAAGTCAAGGCCAAAAAGCTCGACAAATCTAGATACCAAAAAGCTAGATCGGCCAAAAACAGATATGGATCAAGAAGACAAAGATCTCTAATGACCAATCACAAGATCCAACACCAAAGCAAAAACAAGGAAAGCGTGCACGAACTTTCACAACTCACAAAGTCGCAAGCTTTCACAACTCAGGTTTGGGCTCCAAAGAAGTTGATTCAAGCACAAAAAAGTCAGGAATTCATTTGGACTCCAAAACAACCACAGTATCAACTTTCAAAGCCTGCATCCCGTCACCAACCAAGCGTACAAGGGCTGAAGCAAAGACCACTGTCGACTCACACAACAAAAAGGTGGATCCCAAAGAAGTCTCTTCAAACACAAACGAAGCACGGGCAAGTATGGGTTCCCAAATGAGAGTCAGCAACAAACAGCCAATAATTGCAAAGAAATGGGTCCCAAAGAAGAACAAAAAAACTGCTGTCAGTACATCGTCGCTTGAATTCTTACAATTCTTCCTACGATTACAGTACAGTTAGAAGAGAGCAACTCTCTTCAATCAAGCAACAATACAGGAGCTTCAAAGACCATTACATTGCTTAGAATAGGAAGTCTCGCCAACAAATGCCAATAAGAAAATTGCTTATAGGGTGAAAGCATGTTAATCTGTCATGATTTTTCATGTCCCGGACAATGCTAACTAGCACAATTTTGACATATGTTAACTAGTACAATAACTTGAGCTACATCTCCAAGATCTATGATATATGATATATCAATAGAAAGCACTTGAAACAAGGAATCCAAATGTACAACCTCCGACAAATTTTGATATTATTTGTAAAAAAATTAGCGGACGCCCAACTTTTTGAAGATATGCTAATTTGAAACTGCTAACTAGCACAAAAAGCGCGACAGGTTAACATGCTTTCACGCTATACCCACATCTTGCACAGCATAAATCTTTTCCATGCATTGACTGTGTATGCATAATAGGGCTACATTACAAGACCTACATAGGCACGACTTTTAATTTTCCAAGCACAACACATACCCTTTGCGATTCCCTGTCGTAAAGGATGACTCCAAATAGGAAGGGGGGAGGCTTTCTGAATGCGGACCTAACATTATGACTATTAGAGGGCAATGTTTTGTGAGATGCATTGAATTTTTGCGTTTTATTGTGATAATTTTTTGACGAAATTTAGAGTATTTGCCCTCATAGTAGTGTTACAGAGGAGTATGGGGACAAAATCCATATATGAGCCCCTACGGACATGTGTATAGTGTACATAGCATTTAGATTTCTATTTGAATGATTTTTCTTTTGTTGAGTTCGTTTTAAGATTTTCTTTGTTTATTATTAAAAATAAATAAAAAAATCCATAATCCACATGAAGAAAAGAGTGATGAGAGGCCTGAGCACTACAAAGAGAAGAAGGTACGGGGGAACGATGAAACTTCACGAACTATGTCTCAGCAGCACTACAATAGCCGAAGAACTTGTCACAAAGCAGTGTCAACATGCAACCGACAAGTCATACAAGTCAAAGTGGAGTAGCTAAGCCACAAAATGAGTGAGGTGTTAGTCCCAAAGCTTCAAGTAATATTCTTTGTGGGCTAAGCGTCTTAGCTATTCTAGGTACTGCTCAAGCTGGAAGAGTTGAGCATATTTATGTTGTGTCGCTCATGCTGGTATAGGTGAGCAAAAGAGTCGAATTCTAAGTACTTAAGTCTGGTGAAGTGAAGGAGAAGGTCCAAAAGACACTCACGTATTGAGCACAGTGAGATACGAGTGGAGAAACTTCTACATCGATAACCCTTCTTGGAAAGGTGGAAGCTATTGAGACATCTTTTGATGTCACATGTGCTACATTTATTCCTCGAAACACCCATCATCTCCTTCTTTCACATTGCATGCTTTTGTTGACAAATTTCTCATATGCATATAGAGTGTCCCATAATTGGCACTTGCATCAGGAACTCTTTCTGTGTTTCACCCAAGCACTCACCTTTCATGAACATGTACTTCACGTTCAACTGCTCAACTCCAATAAGAGCGTATACCAAAGGCATTTTTTTTCCACCGGGTTTTTTCCCTTTGGTCATCCAAGTTTTAGACCCTAATCTAAAGACACCTATCACCATCCTCTTGTACATATTCCTTCTACATCAACAATAAGTAAATGCTACTCAAATCAATTGACAAATGAATTGGAGAACCAATTTCAGATCATAGCATACTTCTCCTCAATGGTGAGTCGACGAATGGCCTACAATGACAACACTGGGACAACAACACAACATAACTCAAGAACAAAGAAGTCCTCAATGACAAAGAGCAGACATAAGGGTAATCAGAGGATCTCAAAAGCTTGTCCTTGATAATGCGCATCGAATGCTCGGTAGGGTTTTGAACCTCAAATTCGAATAATTAAGTCCTGGATTCGGCCTGGCAGACAGACTTTGCATTGGAATGCAACTTGGCCTAAAGAAGTTAAGGGTTTAGCCATACAAAATCTACAAAATTCTTACAAAGTTGTCATTGGCTCACAAGATCAGAAAGCCAATCACTCAATTCTACAGATTGTAGAAGTTGTTTCTAAGAATCACAAATACTCGGAATTCACAGATTTGCTGGAGCAAATGATGGATGGAGCTTTCTCTATCCATGATGATAAGAGTCAAGTTAAACGACATTGGGTTCTTTTTGAATTTAGATCTGGCAGTAGACCTATAATGATAGAAACAGATGCTGCAGCTCGCAGCGTGGATTTCAAATACATAAAGTTCGTCATCAATTATGATTTTTCTGAATCATGTGAAGACTATGTACATCGGATTGGACGAACAAGACAAGCTACTCCAAAGGCTATAGTCTATACTTTATTTACAACAACAAAACAACAGCAAAGACCACATCGCCATCGACAATTAGGTCATGTCGGGGACGATATGAACGCGGAAGGGGGGAATGTTGACCTCTGGGTAAACAACACAACATAACTCAAGTTTTGTACCAAAGTCTTATCTTTCGCGAGTTATGAAATGCTGTGGATTATGGCTATAAACATCATTTGTAATGAGTAGTTATTCTAGTTTCAAAAGCCGGGGTGCAATGGCACTTCCAGATTGTAAATACAAAGCCATTTGACCCTTTCAACCCCATTTTTTATTAAACCTAAGGTAGCCTTAGTATATAAGGTACCTAGGTCATTTTGTAAAGGGACTTTTATCATAATCAAAAAACTTAGCGCTGTCGTCTACTGTGTGTGAGAGAGAAAGAGAGTGAGCGGGAGCTTCATCCTCTCGCTACGCGTGGCTCGCTCAACACATTGGAGATCCGACCGCACCATTGCTGCAGGCTCGAGGAGAGCTATGCGACAACGCCAAGCATTCCACGCGAGACGAAGTGCACACATCGACGCATCTACGAGCTATTTGTGGCCGTAAGTGTATCAAACGATGTCTGTTTTTTGCGTGCTAGTAGTCTATAGAATCGTGGCGACATAAGCTACGCATAGGTACTCATAAATTTCAGTTTCGGGTACTTTGAAAATTTTGCTTTGTCATCCTACGCGTTTTCCATAGACGGGTTTAGAGTGAGGGTTTTGAGTGTAGAAGCTTAGGGATAGGTGTATCCTAGTGAGGGGATGGTGTTCCTTAAGTTTCGTATGAATCTGGCATGATTAGGTGAGTTACCTTCCGTGTGTGTGTGTATGTGGTTAGGTGGTGTAGTTGAGAGCAGTGAGGTTCTTGATTGTGGTTTAGTTGGCCTTCCAGAGTGTTGTATGTGTAGGATGGTCTCAGCCTGACAAGCTAAAGAGATTTCCTCCGTGATCCTATCGTGTCATCTATGTCCTCGATTGACATTATGTTGATCTAGGTAGTGTTTGCATGCAATTCATGGGTGTGTGAGTCGCTCTCGTCCAACATTCTCCACATGAAAAGTCAATACATAAGGTCTAATGGTTGGATTCTGGGATCCATTGGCCAAACATATAACCCTTTATATGCGATACATGATGGCTTTGGAGAGGAGCATAGAGACAATCACACTGTCCTCATTATGTTTCCTACATGTAAATCCATTGGTTCCAGTCCACAAAGATACACCATTGGCAATGAGCATACTTGTGCTATTACACATGTGTAAAAGTAACTTTTCATAGTGATCCGGCTCTTTCTCACCGGCTCTTTCTCATCCATTGAAGTATGATCATACAACTGAACTTCCTCGAAATCCCTTCAAATGTATGGCATATCAAATTGTTGAGTATCATGTTGCAATGTTTTTATGCGAGTATTCATATCCCCAAATACAATAACATCACCTTTGCCTTTGAAATAAGCAATGTCATCTTCTAAATCAATAAATGGATGATCTCTATCCATGCAAGCATAAAAGGGGCAATCATAATGAGGAATGTAGCAACCGGCTACAAAAATGGGTGCGCTTTTTGGTGTCATAATTTTCATCCATACATAATGTTTCTACTTGTCATCTTTCATAATTGATACAAAATCTTTCAATACTTTCTTAACCATACATGCTACCCCTCCTTGCCCTCTTAGCTGCTTGAGATTATATGACCACATCAATGAATGTACATTGTTATCCTCCAAGCCATTAATCCTTTTGTGTATCATGCTCCCAAGTTTTTTGAAAGAAGTACAACATTGGCTTTGCTTGTTAGTTCATCAATGCCAACCCCCGTATCCCATGGGTATCCATTACAATTCCAAAATCATATTTTCAATTGCAACTCAATCTCATATGTCACACATCCCTATTTACTCGAGGGACTTACCTCCTCCTTGGGCACATTTTCTTCGTGAGACATCTCCTTGTTTTTCTTATTCTTTTTCTCATATGTCTTCCAATGCATATTTTGATGCTTAATAATGCGGTCTTCACATACAAAACATTTTGTATCTCTCAAATAGATCCAAGTATTATCAAGGATAATCTTTTGTTTGGTCTCATCCGGCATGGTGCTTACAATTGAGCGAGGAGCTCCTTGCTTCCCCGCTCTATATGCTCCATAGACCATAACTCCAGACATGCCAAAGTCGGTTTTGAAGAAATATTTGATAAAAATGGCAAGAAATCTCTAGATTCTCTTTGGGAATTCCACGAATAACAATGTTCTTGGAACGTCGCTCCCGCTCCTTTAACTCCTCCACATCCACATTCTCAACATTCTTTGTTTGAACCATAGCTTGCATGATTGAGAAATTAGGAATTACATTGTTACCACATATATTAGTTCAAGACTTGTTTGTACATACATTTTTCATCTCACATACATCCCAATTCCTGGTGTCAAATTTCTCCTCTTTCAATACATGGTCATGCTCTACTTTGCTCATGGGCTCCTTCAAAGCATTCAAGTCCACAAGAGAGCGTTTACATACATTGACTTCCTCTTCAAGTTGCATCAAACGTGTTGTTTGTATCTCAAGTGTCCTCTTGAGATTCTCATTCTCAACCACAAGTACCCTTAGTGTGCCATTCTCCATTGCAAGTGCTCGTAAGTCTTTGCCTTGTTTGTTTACGGTCTCTTGCAACAATACCAAGTATGCCATGATCATGGTTTTCGATGTCGTTGGTTGGGTGGTTGTGTTTCTATCTCCACACTTAGAAGATTTTGAATCATTTTCCACAATGGTTGTGGACCTTGTTGAAGAAGAAGAACCCTTGCAAGTGCCGGAAGACATTGTATGTAAAATAAGAGATGAGAGTCAACTTTCTCGAACTTGTCACTTCAAATATTCTGCTACAAAAACGCTGTCAGGAGTTTTTTGGAGCAAGGGATTGCGCATATGTACATATACATGCATGGTGCATCAAATAAAGAATTGCCCATTTTTCAGATCCAGGTGGTTACGTGGGGCCCACATGTGTACAAGTAGGACAGGGTGTACATAGTGCATCGATTTTCACTATTACCAGTACCACTGTGTTTTTTCTACAATAAGGAGGAGTTGGTAGCATGTAAAAATTCTCGAGGAAGCTATCCACGGGCCGACGACATGAGGTAAGCAAGTGCGTCAGATGGCATCTAGTGGCGTAAGGAGGCCGAACGGGGTCAAGACTTGCACGTGGATGAGTACGGACACAACGTGGGTGTTTTCTTGTGATACTTATGCAGAAAGGTCATCATCAGGACTACTTTTTGGGGCCACTTCACGTGGTTGCGGGATGCATTATTTGGAAAAAACTGAGTTCCAGGTGTGCGGATGATGCAGAAAGGTGACAACTATGCACTGCGAGGTCAATTTTTGGCTTGTTCGGGGTCTGTTTGAGGTCATCTAAAAGGCCACGGGTGCCCAACTAATAAATCTAAGTGTGGGAACTGAAAAAACTGAGAGAAGACCAGAAAAAACGTGGAGAAGAGAGCAGGAACAGCCGCAGCTGTGTTTTTGGGGTTTTTGGAGCCTGTTTTGGCTGTAAACTGCTCATCCGAGGTCGGATTTGAGCACTTTGACATTGTAGATTGGGGTTTTGGGCCGTTCCGGACGCGATGGAATTTTGCATTTTGTCAAATTCCTCACTGTTTTTCTATTGTTTTGCCTGTGTAAGTTTCTCCTACGAGCGAAGCTTCTGCTCCAATTTGTGATTGGATCTGACATATTTTACTCATATTGTGTGAGCTGTTTGCCCCATTGGTGTTGGCTCAAGCTCAATTGTATCTAAACATCAGAAATTCTCCTCTTTTGAGCTGAGTTTTTTGGGTGTGTGTGTGTGTGTGTCTGTGTGGAGTGGGCAAGTGGATAGTCTCTCTCCTCTCACTCCAGAAGTGTGTTCCCTATCTCGGCCAGGTGTGTTGTGTAAGCCGAGTGGTGCCCCATAGTGTGTGTGTGTATCTTCCCAAGAGTGTGTGTCGGGTCGTTATAGAGGCGTTGTGTGTGTTTTCCCCCCGCTCACATTCTTTTGGTGCCCCCACTGAGGATCTTCTTCGAGTACCTTCTGCTTCGAGCTTCAAGCTTCGAGATTCAGGGCTACAGGTTACAGGTTACAGGGACAGGGGATTCACACAGGTACAGGTAGCTAGAGTACAGTGATATACTAGCAGTGATGTCACTTGCAGTTATTGTGGGTATGCATCACTTGGCGCCTATTTGAGCGCATTGTTTGCTGGATTGTACGTTACTTGTGGAAACTTCCATTGTACGCATTTGTGGAGCCATACTTGGTTGTATTTAGTAGTCCCAGCCATTTCTGAGACTTGGTCTGGAAGATAGTCATTTCTGAGACTTGACTATACGCGATTTGCATTAGCCTTCATGTGAGGGTCGATAGCGTGAGGTTTTTATTGAGCTAGGGGATTCTCAAATGTGGAGATCCTTTCGGTGATACAGGTAGCTGGAGTACCCTTTTTGTGACCTCGCCATAGGCTATGTACTAGTGATTCCTATTTGATGCTCGGGTTCTATTGTGACAGTTTATGCATACATATATGGTCTATATTTTGGGTTCACACTGCTCTACTTCTGGAGAAACTCTGCCAAAATTTTTTCGAGTTGTGATGGCTGGTTTTTTGGTTTTTTGAGCCATTTATGCTGTTATGCTACTGAAATTTTGGCAAAATCAGAGGTTAAGTCATGTGTGCCTTCTTGGGAGCTTCATGGTTGGCTTTAATGGATGATCAAAATGGCCCTCAATTCACTCCATTTCATTTAACTCAAAGAATCCAGATAAATGTTCATGTGTCTAGGAAGATTTTTTTCCAGCAGCGCATAGTCTTTATGTTCGGGCCAAGAAGATTACGAGAGATCTTGGAATGTCCTTTGCCTGTTGCAATTCCGATGATCAACTATGAAAACTCATTTGATATGCATGTGTTTGTCCTTATCTAAAGTTGAGCTCCATTGAAGTTTCTGGGGATTGGGTAGTCAAAAGTTTTGGGTTCTTGCACGTGTGTTCAAAGGGGTTCTCAAAGCATTGTAACTTGGGTAGCCATGGCTTTCTCTTATCCGGAGTTTCATGGAAGAAGTGATGAAGATGTGGAAGATTTTTTGGAAAAGATGGAGGTTGCCTGCATTAGCAACCAGATTCATGACCCTGCGCAGATGTTACGTCTTCTCCAAATTTGTTTGAAGAGTGATGCACGAGTCTGGTCCAAAACATTTGAAGAGGAGTTGCGTGCAGCGGATCCACTTGTAAGATTGAGTTGGGACAATCTATGGCATGGGTTGGAAGTGGAGTTTGTGAAGATAGAAGATCCTGACAAAGTGTGGCAAGAAGTACAAGGTTTGGTGCAAAAGGAAGGTGAGCCAGTAGATGCGTACATACGTAAGTTCTCATTAGCATGGGAGCGGATGTGCAAGGCCTTAGCACCACAGGTACCCCAGCCTGACATGATGAAGAAGGACAGGTTCTTGGCTGGTCTTTGGGAGAATATACGTTGGAGAGTGGAGCTAAAGAAGCCTAGGACATATGAAGATGCACTAGAGGTAGCAAGGAACAAAGAGTGGAAGTTGAGGAAAATGATCCAGTTAGGGGTGGAGTCTTTGCCCATGAGGTTTGAATTTCAACCTATAGAGTCTTTACAAGGTCGCATGTCAGGGGTTCATCATGAACCAGTGGTTCCTGTTACTACTCAGGTTATGCCAGCAGTGGTCACTACATCGGTGCAAGATGATGGGCTAAGGCAAGACATGAGGCAAGTGGTAGATTTGATGAAGAATCTCAGCCTAAACATGCTAGGTCAAGTGGGAAATAATCGAGGTTGAGGGAGGTTTGCAAATCAGCCAAGAGGTGAAGAAAGGCCTAGGAATGGTGTTGGACAAAGCAATGGTAGGTTTTGGAGGCAGACGCCCACATGTTATAATTGTGGAGAGTTGGGTCACATCAGCCCGCAATGTGATAAACCACCAAGGATGGGGGGAGACATGTATCCATTGCCAAGACAGGTGCTAACTAGGTCAAATGATTATGGCATCGAAATTAAGGGAGACGAAGGAACCAGTGGACTAACCCAGGAGGAAAAGGGAAAGACAAAAGTTCTAAGTGTAGTCACCTTGGAGAAGGCATCAAAGCTAGAGGATACATTAGTGATGCCTATTGGGAAGAGGACCATAGAGGATAAGGAAGGAAGAAGTGCCCCAGGTCCTAGTAAGAAGAAAGGAAAGAGCCATGAAGGCGAGGATGTCAAGGCCAAGAGGAAAAGGAGATCTCGTCGAAAGTTTCATGTTTCAGATTTTCCACTAGGGGATGGGCAATTAAGCTATGACTTGAAGGAGGATCTGACGAGCAGGAAGGCAGATGTTACTTTTGGGCAGCTTATACAGATGGTGCCTAAGCTAAAGCGACAGTGGAAGACGATGGTTAACCCAATGGAGAAAGAGCCAGAGAGAGGTTCCGTAAAGGGGTTGGCAATGGATGAGCTACCAGACATTTGTCCAATAGTAGATGTGTGGCATAAAAGTAAAAATTTGGGACAAGATTATGTGGATGGCGGAGCCCAAATATGCGTCATAACACACTCATGCGTTGAGAAGATGGGTCTCACAGTGGCTGGGGTGTCAGGTTTCTGGATTAGATTGGCAAACCATCAAAAAGTAAAATGCTTGGGTGTTGTAAAGAGCTTAGAAGTGGAGGCATATGATGCAAAGGCAGTGGTTGATTTTCATGTGATGCCAGCAGGGTTGGGAGCATATCCTATTATACTGGGCAGACCATGGTTACGTGCAGTGGGAGCTGTTCAAGATTGGCGACATGGTACAATTAGCCTCTATGGAAAGATAGGTACCAAGAAGCTTTATAATATGGACACAAGGAAACGATTAGAGAAGCTTTATGAAGATGAGGATGAGTCTAGTGATGAAGACTCTTCCACGGTGACAGATGAGGACAGTGATAGCACTACCAGCGGTGATGAGGATGCTGATGTTGCATTTCTTTTGATGGGCAAAGAAATCCAGGAGTTTGGTTTAGTTGCATTTGCGAATGAGGTTGAAGATGAAAGTGAAGGGCCTTATGAAGTGATTGAAGGGCTGATGCAAACCAAGGTTGAGTTGTCAAAGAAGCAGGAATTGTTGACACAAATGATCAGTGGAGATCTCTCAGCTATGGAGAAGGATATATATTTGCACATGCTGGCTAGTTTTCCTGATTTGTTCATTACTTCATATGAAGAGATCAGAGGATTCAAGGGAGAAGAGATGCATATAGAGCTGAAATAATGTGCTAAGCCAGTGTGGCAAAGGCTAAGAAGGATGGGTCAAGAGAAAATGGAAGCCTTGCGAGAAGAGGTGGACAAGTTATTGAAGATAGGGTTCATAGTCCATGTGGAGACCACAGAATGGGTGAGTCCAGTTGTAGTCAGTCCAAAGAAGGATGGGAAGTGGAGAATTTGTGTAGATTTTAAACCCTTAAACGCAACCACTAAGAAGAACCCATATCCTCTTCCATTCATCGATCAGATCTTGGATTTAGTGGCCGGTTATGAGAGGTACAGTGTGTGTGATGGTTTTTCAGGCTATTTTCAATTGAAGATTGCTCTTAAAGACCGCACAAAAACCACTTTTATTACGCCATGGGGCTGCTATTGCTACACAGTATTGCCATTTGGGTTGTCAAATGGACCTTCCTTCTATCAAGAGAGAGCAAATTGGGTGTTGGAACCATTCATTGGTAGTTGTGTTAAAGCTTTTATGGATGACTTCTGTATTTATAGCAGTAGGGCTGAACACCATGAGAAGTTGCAGATGGTGTTGGCTCGATATGATGAATGTGGAGGACAACTGAATCCAAAGAAATGTCATCTAGCACAGCCAAGGGTGAAGTTGTTGGGCCACATGGTGTCAGAAAATGGCATTGAGGCTGATCCAGACAAGGTTATGTCTATTATTCTTCTTCCATCACCTACGAGTACGAAGCAATTGGCAACCTTTATACACAAAGTGAAGTATATGGCAAGGTTTATTGCATTGTCTTCTCAGATTCTTTATCCATTACAACAAGTGGCAAAGCATGATCCATTGCAATGGGATGACAAGTGTGAAAGACTGTTTCAAGAGGTGAAAGAGGTGTTAGGGGGGTTGTCAGCCATGCAGGCTCCTGATTGGGAGAAAGTGTTTTATGTAAATCCATCAGTAGGGGATGATGCCATTGGAGCCATGCTATTGCAACAGGGGAAGGGAAGCCATTATATGAGGCCAGTGTATTGTGCAAGCCGAGTGAAGTTGGTAGCGGAGAGAAAGTTCTCGGAAGTAGAGCTAGTGATGGCCAGTGTAATATTTGCTTGTCGACGATTTCGTCATTACTTGCTACCATGACCTTTTGTTTTTTTGACGAGTTATGCCTTTTTGCCACAGTTAATTAATGGTACTAATATGTCAAATGTGGTGAAGAAATGGGTAATTGAGCTGCAAGAGTTTGAGTTCTCTTTTCTAGTGGAAGATAGTACAAGGGCTACCCTAGCTGATTTGTTGACCTACAAGGAGAATCCCCTTATTGTTAAGGAAGAGGTGGTGAGAAAGGTAGTTGAAGAAGTTCCACAGATCAGCAATGCACATGTGTTGTTCTTTGATGGTTCATACAGAAAGAGCCATGATGTAGCTTCAGGGGGGTATAGCACTTTATGATCTAGAGGGGAAGCTAGTATGCAAGAGAGGGTTCAAATTGGATGCTCATAGTAACAATGAGGCTGAATATGCTACTCTGGAAGCCGGATTACACATTTGTTTGAAGCTTCAGGAACACCTCATTGAAGGAAAGGTGCTTCAGAATTAAAGGCCTGTTAAAAAAGTTTGAAGCATGGATCATCAGACACATTGAACGTGCTCTAAATGGAGAGGCACATGAAGCAGCTCCAGGCATGATTGGGGAGCTATTTGTGTTGAGGACCACTTTACCTCTTTATCATGGCCGGGAAAGTTTGGCTCAAGAAGAGGAGTTTTTGCTAACAGGAATCATTCCAAAGGAGATTCAGAAGTCTAAGAAGTATGGCTTTGTGCGTAGAGCATACATGTACAAATTGATTGGTGATGTCTTATACATGAAAGGGGTTGATATCGTGTTGAGACGTGTACCTTGGCGGGAGGAGCTTTACAGAGTGTTGGAAGAGAATCATGAAGGCGCATGTGGTGGCCATTTTGCTCTAAAGATCACCTTGCATAAGATTTTGCAAGAGGGGTATGTATGGCCTAGTTTGCACAAGGATGTTCACCATTGGTGTAGGTCTTGCAATAGGTGTCAAGCATTTGGGAAGAGAGTGTTGAAGCCAGAGCTACGAAAAACCATTATGGCGTTTGATGTGTTTGAAAAGTGGGGGATTGATGCAATAGGCCCGTTACCTATCACAAGCAGGGGCAAAAGCTATATCTTGACGGAAGTGGACTATCTCTCTAGATGGGCAGAGGCTATAGCAGTAAAACAGATCACTGCAAAGGATGTGGCAAAATTTGTGTATGATGAAATATGTTGCAAGTTTGGGGTGCCACCGGAGCTACTTTCAGATAAGGGGCCTGGCTTTAGAGCTAAACTGCTAGATTTTCTATGTGCAAAGATGAAGATTAGGCACCAACATACCACTCCTTATTACCCACAGTGTCATGGCTTAAATGAAATATTCAATGGTGAGTTGGTACAGACTCTTTCGAAAGTGACAGAGCACCAAGGAAAGAATTGGGATTTGGAATATCCTAGTGCATTATGGGCTTACCGTACTTCGGTGAAGACAGGTACAGGGTTTACTCCATTTCATTTGGTATATGGAAAGGAAGCACTATTGCCTGTGGAAGTAGAGTTGCCTGCAATAAAGATGCTAGAGAAGCTACTTGGGCCGTCTAGTAATGCATTCAAAGAGAGGCTCTTACAGTTACAGGAGGTTCAGTTGGATAGGATGAGCGCATTGGAGCATTATGGGCAGATGCAGGATAAGGATTTGGCAAAGATAAATGAAAAGGTCAAAAGTAAGGGTATCAGGAAGCATGACTTAGTTTTGCGTTACAACAATAAGCTGGACAACACCTTCCAAAAGAAGTTTCAAATTAACTGGGAAGGCCCTTTCAAGGTAGTGGAGTGTTTTCCAAATGACACATATCAGCTGGCTAACCTGGATGGTGTTCTACATAAGTCAAGGGTAAATAGATTGCGTCTTAAATTGTATCATGCTAGATTGATGATGGTGGAGCAAGATGAGATGTCTGTGGATCAAGCAGTGTTGGTGAGGGATGAGGAGACCTGTGATGCGGCGAGTCTCATATCTCTCTTTGCTGTTGCTAATCATGAATGATCTAGTAGGCTAGGGGATGGGCAAATTATGTCAGGAGTTTTTTGGAGCAAGGGATTGCGCATATGTACATATACATGCATGGTGCATCAAATAAAGAATTGCCCATTTTTCAGAGACAGGTGGTTACGTGGGGACCACATGTGTACAGGTAGAACAGGGTGTACATAGTGCATCGATTTTCACTATTACCAGTACCACTGTGTTTTTTCTACAATAAGGAGGAGTTGGTAGCGCGTAAAACTTCTCGAGGAAGCTATCCGCGGGCCGACGACATGAGGTAAGCAGGTGCGTCAGATGGCATCTAGTGGCGTAAGGAGGCCGAACGGGGTGAAGACTTGCATGTGGATGAGTACGGACACAACGTGGGTGTTTTCTTGTGATACTTATGCAGAAAGGTCATCATCAGGATCACTTTTTGGGGCCACTTCATGTGGTTGCAGGATGCTTTATTTGGAAAAAACAGAGTTCTAGGTGTGCGGATGATGCAAAAAGGTGACAACTATACACTGCTAGGTCAGTTTTTGGCATGTTCGGGGTCCGTTTGAGGTCATCTAAAAGGCCATGGGTGCCCAACTAATAAAGCTAAGTGTGGGAACTGAAAAAACTGAGAGAAGACCAGAAAAAATGTGGAGAAGAGAGGAGGAACAGCCGCAGGTGTGTTTTTGGGGTTTTTGGAGCCTGTTTTGGCTATAAACTGTTCATCCCAGGTCGGATTTGAGCACTTTGACATTGTAGACTGGGGTTTTGGGCCGTTCCGGACGCGATGGAATTTTCCATTTTGTCAAATTACTCACTATTTTTCTATTGTTTTGGCTGTGTAAGTTTCTTCTAAGAGCGAAGCTTTTGCTCCAATTTGTGATTGTATTTGGCATATTTTACTCATATTGTGTGAGCTGTTTGCCCCATTGGTGTTGGCCCAATCTCAATTGTATCTAAACATCAAAAATTCTCCTCTTTTGAGCTGAGTTTTTTGGGGGTGTGTGTGTGTGTGTCTATGTGGAGTGGGCAAGTGGATAGTCTCTCTCCTCTCACTCCAAAAGTGTGTTCCCTATCTCGGCCAGGTGTGTTGTGTAAGCCGAGTGGTGCCCCATAGTGTGTGTGTGTGTATCTTCCCAAGAGTGTGTGTTGGGTCGTTATAGAGGCGCTGTGTGTGTTTTCCTCCCGCTCACAACGCCCATAACTCTAAAAATTCATGTCTTTGTGTCAATGCATCGAGGGTGTCATGCTCTTCAATTGAGGCTATAGATCACCCAAATCGGAGTTCATATGAAAAAGTTATGATGAAAAGAGTGAATTGTTGTCTACTATGTCAAAAAACGGCTGCGTTTTTTGCTAAAGGTGTGTGTGTGTGTGTGTGTGTGTGTGTGTGTGTGTGTGAGAGAGAGAGAGAGAGAGAGAGAGAGAGAGAGAGAGAGAGAGAGAGAGAGAGAGAGAGAGAGAGAGAGAGAGAGAGAGAGAGAGAGAGAGAGAGAGAGAGAGAGAGAGAGAGAGAGAGAGAGAGAGAGAGAGAAATACACACATGTAGACACAAACACACATACATTGAGAGAGAGAAGGAGATAGAAAGAGAGAGAGAGGTGGATAATCTAGGGGAGGAGAAGCAAACTTGGGGGGTAGGGGGGAGGTGTGAAAAGAGATAAAAGTCTCAATTGTCTATGAGGAAGTAGAACTATGGCCCGCGGGGAAAATTCAATCGATTGCAAAATGCCACCCACATGCCATAGTGCTACTTCCTCATAAAGAAAGTATGTGGAGAGAGAGAGAGAGAGAGAGAGAGAGAGAGAGAGAGAGAGAGAGAGAGAGAGAGAGAGAGAGAGAGAGAGAGAGAGAGAGAGAGAGAGAGAGAGACTCACATGGAGAGAGATATAGAGACTAAAACACACACACACACACACACACACAGACTTGGCTGCTACTAAAGTAGGGGAAAATTCTGCGGGTAAGAAGAGGAGACCTGGAAATCCCATGAAGATTTGAAAGCTCCAAGGATGTAGAGGACACATTAAGTAGTTTAAGGAAATTAGGAAGGATCCGAAATGCATTGAGATTCTTATACCAGAAATTCCATTTTGAAGGCTACTTAGGTCAATATGTGAGGAGGCATGTTTTAGCATGACGAGGTGGAAACCTGTTGCACTGTTGGCACTTCAAGAGGGAGCTAAGGATTTTTTTCTTGAATACTTCAATGATAGAACTATTGTTGCAGCACATGCACACATGGTATCCATTATGGACAAGGGGACAATGAAACCTTGAAAAGAGTAAGGTGGAGATATGATAAACTGCTTCAACCCAACAACTTTATAGACAATAAAATGAAGGAAATTTTTCTTATTACTCCATCAAGGCCATAGACAGAGGTGAAGATTCTCGAGGTCACCCATGATGTGAGTACCAGGGTCAGAACAATAGGAAAACCAGCATGCAGAGTAGACAGCAAGACTGAAAGAGCAAGAAAAAGCGGCAAATTTGTTAGAAGAGGAGATTAAGAGCTATCACACTATTACTCTTGAAATCGACGTCACCAACAATTTTATCATCTAGGAAGGAAGGATTAATAGCAGATGTAGCACTAGCAGATAATTCAAGGAGACTTACACTAGATTTTGTTGACATTAATATATCAAAGGATACAAATGCTCAAATAACAGATTCAGTTGTCTATATGTGCCTAAAGTAAGATGCTTTCACTAGCTTCAACATACTTTTATTAAGTCTTTAGATTAGAGAATAGCTTCGATTAATTATCTTGTAGTTTGATCAAGAGCCTACTACCTGCACAAAATCGGCCAAAAATATACATCATGGATCCTCAACTGTCTATGTTTCTCACAATGAAAAACACCCTTTAGGGCACATTCAAGAAGTGGCTTGCCCATTGTCCAATGCTGGAAGTCACAACCATCATTTTTCCATATGAAAGCAACCACCACTGGAGCCTAGTTTGCATTAAGCTTGACAATCCAGTTGTCTAGATTCTAAATGCAATTCAAGGAGCACATTTAGAATTAAGACTGTGAGTGTTCAGAATTATAATTTGGATTGATGTGGAATAAGTAATGCATACAGTGACTGTGTTTGTTTCATACCAAACTTGTCTGCTCGCAACTGCATAAAAAGATTGTTGCTTGTATATGGCAAGATATGCGAAAGTTACGAGTTGTAGAAGTCAAAAATTAAAGAACTCACAGTTCCTAAATACACGGATGCAAACTTGTGTGGATGGAGGTGCCTCCTACATGTCGAGTACATACTGCAAAGCTTCTTTGCACTATAGCCATTCATGTCAAAGATAGGCATTTTGCAAACCACTACTTGGGAGATGGTGATTTTTGCAATAAGTATATATCTCTATTCCGTTTTGTTTTAATTTTTCTTTTGCAAAGTGGGAGAAGTATAAACTTGAGTATTTGCACCGATACCATGCCACTCTAATCAAGCATCTTCTTTCTATTTCACATCTTGTAAGCATGGTTGGAGAAGACACCCTTTTGGATGAATACTAACTTGATGACCATATTGTAGAGATAACAATGACTGTTTAGGGACACCAGCAAACAGTTGAGAAGGTACAGGAGGAAGAGGGGGAACGGACTAATGAGAAGAGAAATCATACAATGGGAGAGTTTGATAGGGTGGAGATATAGGATGAGGGGAAGGGCAGTGCGAGCAGGCGCAGAGGAGCCATATCATGCACATGGAGGGGATGAGGAGGAAATTAAGATTGAAACTCCCTCTATAATTGGAGGGTTTCAAAAGGAAGAAGATAATGCAAAGGGAGGGGTTGAGGAAGAACACGCCAACCCTCAAGCAGAGCATACCACTTCCACAATATCATCAGTAGAGCCTAAAAATCATCAACAACCAACAATGCGCAACCCAGAAATAGAGCATAGCATATTAGAATCTAATTCTTCACCTATGGACCACTCTACGCTAGAGACACAAGGGGATGAGGAAGAAATTAAGATTGAAACTCCCTCTACAATTGAAGGGTTTTGAAAGGAAGAAGATAATGCAAAGGGAGGGGCTGAGAAAGAACACGCCAACCCTCAAGCAGAGCATACCACTCCCACAATTTCATCAGTAGAGCCTGAAAATCATCAACAACCAACAATGCCCAACCCACAAATAGAGCATATCATATGAGAAGCTAATTCTTCACCTATGGACCACTCTACGCTAGAGACACAAGATTCTTAGACGGTATGTGGGAGGGGGGGGAGACACACACACACACACACACACACACACACACACACACACACACACACAGAAGCTATAGCTGCATCATATACAATTGTCCGAATGGCATGCAAGGAAGTCTAAAAGAGACTCAAAAATCCACCCATGCACCATACTACCACATCCTGAGAGAGAGAGAGAGAGAGAGAGAGAGAGAGAGAGAGAGAGAGAGAGAGAGAGAGAGAGAGAGAGAGAGAGAGAGAGAGAGAGAGAGAGAGAGAGAGAGAGAAAGAGAGAGAGAGAGAGAGAGACTATCGTTGCATAATATACAATTGTCGGAATGGCATGCAAGGAAGTCTTAAAGAGACACAAAAGTCCATCCACACACCATACTACCACATCCTGAGAGAGAGAGAGAGAGAGAGAGAGAGAGAGAGAGAGAGAGAGAGAGAGAGAGAGAGAGAGAGAGAGAGAGAGAGAGAGAGAGAGAGAGAGAGAGAGAGAGAGAGAGAGAGAGAGAG
This sequence comes from Adiantum capillus-veneris, assembly GCF_014529385.1. Lineage (NCBI taxonomy): Eukaryota > Viridiplantae > Streptophyta > Polypodiopsida > Polypodiales > Pteridaceae > Adiantum > Adiantum capillus-veneris. Next base: position 135,504,550 of record NC_140944.1, on the reverse strand, counting down.
TCACATGGAGTGTGTGTATGTGTGTGTGTAGGAGGGAGAGAGAGAGAGAGAGACAAAGAGAGAGAGAGAGAGAGAGGGAGAGAGTCTATAGTCTTACAGGGAACTGGCAAGAACTGAGGCGACTACTACGATGGCAGGCAAAGGTCGTGGTTTGGCTGGTAAAGTAGGGGAAAATTTTGCAAGTAAGAAGAGGTGACCTGGAAATCCAATGAAATTTTGAAAGCTTCAAGGATGTAGAGGCTACAAAGACACATTAAGTTGTTTAAGGAAATTAGGAAGGATCATAAATGCATTGAGCTTCTTGTACCAAAGCTTCCATATTTTGGAGGCTAGTTAGGTCAATATGTGAGGAGGCATGTTTTAGCATGATGAGGTGGAAACCCGCTGCACTCTTGGCACTTCAAGAGGTAGCTGAGGATTTTTTGCTTGAATACTTCAATGATATAATGATTGTTGCAGCACATGCACACAATGTATCCATTATGGACAAGGGGACAATGAAACCTTGAAAAGAGTAAGGTGGAGATATGTTAAACTGCTTCAGCCCAACAATTCTTTATAGACAATAAAATGAAGGAAATTTTTCTTATTTACTCCATCAAGGCCACAGACAAAGGTGAAGATTCTCGAGGTCACCCATGATGTGAATACTAGGATTAGAGCTCAATAGGAAAACCAACATGCATAGTAGATAGCAAGACTGCAAGAGAAAGAAAAAGTGGCAAATGCTTTAGGAGAGGAGATTAAGAGCTATCACACTATTATTCATGAAGTCGATGTCACCAACAATTAAATTTTATCATCTAGGAAGGAAGGATAAATAGCAGATGTAGCACTAGCAGATAGCTCAAGGAGACTTACAGTAGATTTTGTTGACATTAATATATCAAAGGATACAAATGCTCAAATAACAGATTCAATTGTCTATATGTGCCTAAAGTAAGATTCTTTCACTAGCTTCAACATACTTTTATTAAGTCTTTAGATTAGAGAATAGCTTCGATTAATTATCGTGTAGTTTGATCAAGAGCCTGCTACCTGCACAAAATCGGCCAGAAATATATATCATGGATCCTCAAATGTCTATCTTTCTCAGAATGAAAAACACCCCTTAGGGTACATTTGAGAAGTGGCTTGCCCATTGTCCAATGCTGGAAGTCACAACCATCATTTTTCCATATGAGAGCAACCACCACTGGAGCTTGGTTTGTATCATGGTCTGCATCAAGCTTGACAAGACAGTTGTCTAGATTCTAAACTCAATTCAAGGAACACATTCAGAATTAAGACTATGAGTATTCAAAATTAGAATTTGGATTGATGTGGAATAAGTAATGCATACATTGATTGTGTTGGTTTCATACCAGACTTGTCTGCTTGTAACTGCATAAAAAGATTGTTGCTTGTATATGGCAAGATATGCGGAAGTTACGAGTTGTAGAAGTTAGAAATTAAAGAACTCATAGCCCCTAAATACACGGATGCCAACTCGTGTGGATGGAGGCGCCTCCTTCATGTCGAGTACATACTGCAAAGCTTTTTTGCACTGTAGCCATTCATGTCAAAGGTAGGAATTTTGCAAACCATTACTTGGGAGATGGTGATTTTGCAATAAGTATATATCTCTATTCCATTTTGTTTTGATTTTTCTTTTGCAAAGTGGGAGAAGTATATATTTGAGTATTTGCATTGATACCATGCCCCTCTAATCAAGCATCTTCTTTCTATTTCACATCCTGTAAGCATGGTTGCGAAAGACACCTTTTTGGATGACCAAGGATTTAATAATTATGTGATCACATGAATTTTTTCATGTTTACCATGTGTTATTATCATATTCACATAATTACAATTTACATAATTTCATAAAATCCTATGAATGGTGATTTGATAACCCACCAAAAGCCCTTCGAGATATTATTTTTTTGTGGCGGGCCCATTGGGATATGGAAAAAACCCATCAACGGGCCTCCCAGAATATGGAAAAGCCCGATGGACTATCAATTTGGGTGGTTTTACAAGCTAATAGAAAGGTCACTTAAAAATTTAACGTGATCACATGTTTTACAAAGTAATCACTCAACGCTATTAACATGTTTACATATTTGTGATCACGTTAATGAAATCCTTGGTAACTTGATGACCATATTGTAGAGATAACAATGACTGTTCAGGGACACTAGCAAACAGTTCAGAAGGGACAAGAGGAAGAGGGGGAACGGACTAATGAGAAGAGAAATCATGCCATGGGAGAGTTTGACACGGTGGAGATATAGGATGAGGGGAAGGGCACTGTGAGCAGGCGCAGATGATCCAGATCATGCACATGGAGGGATGAGGAAGAAATTAAGATTGAAACTACCTCTACAATTGCAGGGTTTTAAAGGAAGAAGATAATGCAAAGGGAGGGGATGAGGAAGAACGTGCCAACCCTCACGCAGAGCATACCACTCCCACAATTCCATCGGTAGAGCCTAAAAATCATCAACAGTCAATAAGGCCCAGCCCACAAATAGAGCATAGCATATTAGAAGCTAATTCTTCACCTATGGACCACTCTACGCTAGAGACACAAGAGTCTTAGACGGTATAAGAACAAGAGAGTGGTGAGAAAAAGTCCCGGGATGTCAACACTGGAGTGGACAACCTCCACAACAACCAAACCGAGTATGGACCTTTGCTAGACATTGACATGATTGTTCCTGTAATAACCAATGTAAAAGAATATGAAATTCATCCTATTGTCTACCTATTTATTTGTTTTTCAAAACATTTGCAGAGACTAATTATTATTGACATCAACGGATTGTTGTTGTTTCAAGAGCCATATCATTCAAATGAAGGATCTCTCAACCTGCGCAACTTTTGTGTAGCCGGACACACAATCATTTTATGGCCAAGCACGAAGGAATTTTTGCAATTTCTTTTTTCTAGGTTTTGTGTCACGATATGGTCTTCTAAGTAGTTGAGAAACCTCAACCCCCTCGTAGCCATAGTTTGTAACATAGCTAAAAATAGCATTGGAAATTTAATTTTGCGTATTGCCAATCACAATGTGCTATCATCGATGGCCACTACCACCCTATAGAACCAAATGTACAGCTTTATTACAAACCTTTTTCTCAAATCCATGTTCCATTTGATGTTGGCAAGACTCTGTTGATAGAAGACACACCACATACATGATTACTTAATCCACCAGGCACAACTCTCTTCCCACTCTCATTTGAAGGGCACGAGCATGACTTCTACCTATAGGACATTTTGATCCCTTATATGCAAATTTGTATTGCATCCCATTGACTGTTTCAAAATTTGTACTTCTAAATACTCTCCGTAATGCTAACTATGTTCATTCATATGATTCTTTGTACTTGTCAATGTGGTTCCATGGATGTAAATGTGTGTGTGTGTGTGTGTGAGAGAGAGAGAGAGAGAGAGAGAGAGAGAGAGAGAGAGAGAGAGAGAGAGAGAGAGAGAGAGATATTAGACATCAAACTCTCCATATGTTGTACAAAATGTAAGGAAATGGCACATACTTTCACAAAGGGAGAGAGATAGATAGACAATTTCATCTTACAACCAAAATGGTCAATATCATCTCACTGTTGAAATAAAAGATTTTAACTGAAAGAAATGTTACAATGCAAGTTATGAATATTGATTTCAATTGCAAAAGAAGTTACGCCCAATGGAATTCACCCAAGTTAGATTGGCACAATTTGAACTCGATCAGTTAGCTGTCTACAAACAATCTCTTTTTCCCTTTGTTGCATTACTTTGTGTCCACCTAGTAAGAAATAGAACTTTGAGGGCTTGTTGTCTGCTGTCTCATCCACTATGTTGTGCTAGAGTTGCAAAAAGTTGCATTGGTCCCTTATTGTTACCACTATCACAAGGTTGAGCTCTTTGTCCAATACCTCCACATCTATGATAACATTGTTCTCTAGGCCTGCCAACTCTTGATCAATAGGCACAAACTAAGAGCATCCTACAACAATTTGAGAGCGCTTGTGCCAGAAGGAGATGAGAAGTCACTGGATAGACCGCACGGACCACCACCGAATTGTTCCACAAATAAAATTATAGAACCACTGTCTCACAAGGTTGAGATCTTTGTCCAATACCTCCACATCTATGACAACATTGTTCTCCAGGCTTGGCGACTCTTGATCAATAGGCACAAACTAAGATCAGCTTGCAACAATTTGAGAGTGCTTGTGCTAAAAGGAGATGAGAAGTCACTGATAGACCGCACGGACCACCATTGAATAGTTCCACAAATAATGTTTTAGGAAAGAAATTTGTAGTCTTCACCAATTTGGTGGTTACAAGACCTTTGCAAATCCCTAATCAACTTACTTTGGAGAGCTTCACACATTGTGGTGTCCAGGACTGGCCAATCAATATAGCTTTAATTGGTGGAGAGAGGGAGTTTAACCAAAGTACCTTTTTTATTTCTCTGGTTGAGTCGGTAGAAGTGCTCGTAGAAGAAAATGCCCTCATTTGCAAGGCTCTTGCTAGTTCTTCCAACATACTATAAAACACCAATGTTAGTGTGAATTATAAATATGAGACCTACAATGCACTCTCCTGGCTCCCATTCCTTGTATGATAAAGGATAGACATCTGCAATTTCAATAGCCAAAAGTAAGTGACCACTTAGTCTGACAACTGAATAGAATCTAGGAGTGCTTTAGAGAACTAAATCTACCCATTAGGAAAAATATGAACCCTCTAGGGGCCCTTTGGGATTAAGGTTAATTAGAGGCCAGCCAATGAGAAGAGGGTGGTGGACACACTCTATGCCCTCAAAAATGTAGGGGGACAAAGAATTATACTTCTTAATGGGCTCTTAGGGGGGGGCGGGGGGGGCATATGGAACCTCCAACTTCCCTTTTGTTTGATCCGGTTCTGAAAAAATCTCAAAATTTTGAAATTTTTCAAAATTTTCAAAACTCAAATCTCATCTTCTTAAAACCCCCCTAAATCTATTTTATGGTCAAAAAAACATTTTTTGACCTCAAAAAGTCAAAATGTGCACACAAAAACCCTAAAATTCATTTTTTTAAAAAACTTTTTAAAAAATCTTTTTTTACTATCCAGAACCCCCCAAAAGTAGTCCTTAGGCAAAAAGTGATTTTCTCTCTCTAGGACCCCTTTAATTCCAACCCCTCCTTGGTTGCAACCATCACACTCATCCTCTACTCCAACACTCTCTCTTGATACCATCTCCATTGTTGTAGCAAGGAAGCTCCTCTCTTCTCCCTTACCACCTTCCATTTCCACACCAAGCAAGGGTTATCCACCTTCTCCTCCCAGTACCACACCAAGAAAAGGTTAACCACCTTGTCCTATCACTTTATCCCACCTACATTGTAGCAATAAGCAAGGTCTTGCTCCTCCTTCTAATTTTCTTTGTTCAACCATGGCCAGCTCTACTTCGCAAAGGCGGCCAAAGGATGAGGTCACAGCACTTGCATGCCACAACACTAAAGGTATAGATGATGAGTGGGTACCACAAGAGTTCACCAAAGATGCTTAGGTATACACGCAACCATTTGCTATTGGCACTCATCGTGTCCGGAATCGTGCAAACTCGGATTATCATTGGAAAGCAAAGCTCCTTGGCTTCAAGAACTGCAAAGACAAGGGGACCGTAGCCATTGCGCAACATGTGTTCTCAATGTCAAGCATGCAATTGCAGCAACCACCTCAATTTCTAACACATTGTAAGTACATGTTTTGAGAATACATTAGGCTTCTTGAAAAACTTTCACTTGCACCTGTTTACATGCTTAGGGGCTCGATCTGCAGCCTCTTCTGATTCATCCTCTTCCCTTAGATCTTCCCCCCAACAAGTACCCAGTGCGTGCGCGGTATATCAGCTCACTGCCATGGTGGCTCTATCTCGGATTCAGTGTCTGTATGGACCACCTGAGTCCTGGATGGTCCTACTTGTGATTGGTGGCACGGTGGCTCCTGCCTATCGGACTCTGGTGTTTGCTGGGCCTCTTCTTCTCTCCAGCGTTGGGCACGTTGCTTCATTCTTTTTCTAGGTGTTTTTTCTTGGGGACGTGAAGATTCTACAGTCCTCGATGACTCTGGTGCCCTACTACCACGCCCACTGCGCCAGAGGAGTTCCTTGAATGGCCAGGTGTTTGTGGCCATTTTCTTGTGCCTTTAAGCCATGCCGGCTTCTCACATCCTTGGAGGATGTTTTTGTTGGTAGGTGGATGCTCTTTCATGGTTCGTTTGGTGCGCGCCATTTGGTATGGTAACAGCTTACCTGTTCTTAAGAATTGAGTGGTTTATGAGAGCATGCAATGTTTATAAGGGCCCATTTAAAAAGGGTCCTGTTCACACTAATTTTGGAAAAAAAACTATTATTTTTTTAAATGAACATGTCGTTAAGAGTTGGACCCTTAGTTCACGTGGAGTGACTCACACAGAATCTACTTTGACCCTTGCCGCACTCTACATTGCCACCATGCATCATGCTTGGCGGGACCTTGTGACATTTGCCACTTGTTGCTATGCTCTTGACGACCGCATTTCCGCACTTCAATAGCAATCCTGGATTGTCGCGCACGCTCCATTGTGAGCTTACGAGCAAATGTTGTGCGAAAAGACTAGTTGAACATCTCCTCCAAATAATTGGATTGCACCATTCCACCACCATGTCAAGTATTTTTGAAGTACAATCCCCTTGCTCAATAATGGGACTTATCCATGCCTTGAGTGCTAAAAATTTCAAGCGATCCATACTTGTGCATAAAAAATGCACGAGTGCAAACAAGATATGTTGTTCACATGAGTAAACGATCCACATTATTTAATGAAAACAATCTCTTGTAATAAATTCACCACGTAACATAGCTTACCATGTAATGTGTGATGTTATTTTCACCGCAAGAAAGGGAGAAGACCTTGGTAAAATCCGCCAAGGCTTCTTGAAATGATTGGCGTTGTTCTTTTGTTGTGATGTTAAGGTCCATAAGCTTGACCATTTTATCAAAATGTGCCCAAACTTGCTTGTGTTTGTTTGCAAGCTTTCCATTTGAATCATTGTTAGTAGTAGCTTTTCATAACTCCTTCCAAAGCTCCCAAAGGTTACCTGTCTGTTGGTTGGAGCTGGTTTGAGTAGCATATCAACTTGGCTTTCCTTGGGAAAATTTCTTCAAAAAGTGTCTGGCTTTTTTTCCACTTATTGACACTTGTTGAGCAATTGCATGGCCCTTCCCTATGTTCTTTGCAGCAGTGATAGACACATTTTCACCGTGACATCCAATGGAATTCAAGAGTACCTCCACTCTTTCGATTGCTTCCTGGGATTTTTCCAATGGTTTCATTGTGAAAGCATAGTCAATGTAGAGCTTCAATAGCCTATCAAAAATGCACATGAATGCATGTAATGTACAAAAATGTACATTCGACAGACGAAATGGAAAGATTGGATTCCAAGCGCGGTTATTTTGATCATGGTCTGGGGCATTGAGCATGGGACATCTCAGAATAGACGCTTCCCATTCTCTAACTTCATCTCCGACATCATGAGAATCCAACCCTTGTTCTCCATGCCCTTGCCATGGAAGCATGGAACCGACCTTTGCAGTGCTCTTGTGTGATTTTTTTCCATTAGGTTTGTACCCACGAGTGCAAAATGGACAAGGCATGAGAGAAAAATCCCCTTGTTTGCAGCCAAGCAAACACTTTATGGTCTTCAAGTCCCCACCTAAGTGCCACTCCACATCATAGCTACCAAAACATCAACCTCCAACTTTTGATCTACAATTTGGGAGTTAATTACTTCTATGATCCATGGAGTTCTCTCAAAAATACATGAAAGTACTTGATTGGTCTCTTTGGGCACCTCAATAGCACCCAACCACCAAATGTCTTTCTTTGATTGCACGCTAAAAGATGGGGTGGGAGATGGCTCGACTGAATCCCTTCGCTTGGTTTTCAAAAGAGGCTTGTTCATTAGAGTGACACTTAGCCTCTCTAACTTCAACCTCACTATTTGTCACTCATCGAGTTTCAACACAAAAGCGACCTTTGTGCCAAGCACTATAAAATAAATAGTGCCAGGACCTTAAACTTCACTGTCTATGATAATAATACAACCAAAAGAAAAAAGTATAGTGTGTCACCTTCTTTAGGTAACTCGTAAAATCTAAGCATGGCTTGTTGAAGTCTTCTAAGGTCCACAAAAATATTGCTCCACATTTTGTAAGGGAAGCCCTTCTCCGAAGGTCTTATGGATTGTTTCTTACCTTTTCCCCTTGTTTTTGTTGCGCACGAAGCATAAAGAGACGTTGGCATTGTATCCTCCATGTGTATGTATGTCCCAATGCGGGAGAACACATCTTCATTTGTGGCCTTCTTTGCGAGGTTGACCTTGTGAGGAATGGGGAATAGGTTTTCCACAATGCCATGCTCTTTAAGGGCATCCTTTAGGAGTTGGAAAATAGCTTGATAGACTTTGGTGCTGATTCCAGCCTCATCACAAGCTTGTTGCACGTCATCATCACTAACCACATTTCGCAATTTACGCATAAGGTCCTTGGTGACTGCATCCTTAATGTGCTTACTTTTAAGTGATTTTAAGATAGAAATCAAATCCTGGGTTTTGAGACAACTAGTGAGAAGGTTGACTCGATCATCTTGGCTTGTTCCACCGCATGCCTCCTGGATGAAGTTTCTAGCAACCAATAAAAAAAAAAGTTAGAAAATAGTGTGAAGTAAGAATGCATCATGCAAGTAAAGACCAAATCACATTGTGGTTGTCACTCGTCGTTTGCATGCTCCTCCCAAATGTGCAAGACTTTCAATGGATGAATGTGTGCGCTTGAATTCCCTTGCACCAAGGGGTGTTTCTTTCAAGTATGTGATGTGTGGGATTCATTTTCTTGCATTTATTGTTGAAGAGTTTCAACCACCCTCTCCAAAGAGGCAACACTCTGTTGTAATGCCGTCGTGTTGAGGTGAAGAGTTTGACATTCGTGCATCCACATATGCAAAGAAGCACCTGCACCCATACATAACCGCTTGCAATAGCTTAACAAGTCTGCTTCTCCCCTCCCAAGAAATTGAAGAAATGTCAAAGGCTATTAAAGGATGGATGGAAGCGGCTAATAGGATCTTAACACTAGAATGGTAACCTAATAGGACATAAAAGTGTCCTTTCAGGGTTTTGGAAAAAAATCCAAAACCATAGTAGATCCACTCATTTTGAAAAATCCTTTCATGAGCTTATAGTTCAATAACTACTACATATGGAAAAAATGAGAAACTTGTAATTTCTATCATCCCTTGGTCACTACAAGCCTCCAAAGTTGATGGACCAGTGCATTTTGCTCAAAATAGCAATTTCTTATGGTTGATTGCATATAAATAAGAGTGGAGATTTTTGTAGGACATGAGATAAAATGCCCCGTAAACTTCAATGGGTTGGTGACCAAAACATATGGTTGCTTTTACCTCACTTTTTTTTTTTGGGCAAAAAAAATAGGTACAAAAAGTTGCATTTTTGCAATTCTGCGGACCTATCATCAAAGTTTCTATAGTCACGCTCAATACAAATACTATATACATGTTTTCTTAGCTCCCTTTGGGCCTTTGGATTCAAAAGCAGCCATGGAGCATGTCAAAAGGATAATGGATCTCTTACAATTGGAACCTTGGGGGCAATGATAAAGTGCTAAATACAGCAAACATGAAAAAACTGGGTTTAGCATTATGACCTCTAGAAACCCATAGAAACTACTCAATATCTAGCCAAGTTTGTAGTCTATGATTATATATGGTCACTACCTACAAAATACACACAATTGGCCTAATAAACTAGCAATATTGAGAAAGTTATACTTGCTACTCTAAAATGTATCGTATTCTTCAGCAATCAAAAAACTCAACCATCATCATATACTATGCTATATAGCATATTAGGTCCCCAAAAACTCAAGGAAGATTAGCTTTAAGTTATAAATTACACTTACACAATCAAAATTGAATTTGAATATCAAGAAAGCCACCAAAAAAATCATAAAAGTGCTAATTTTGGCCAAAAACAGGATTATGCAATTCTTGTAAATTGGTCATAACTTTCAATTTTAACACTTACCTCTCCCTACAAGCATCAAAACATGTTGATAACTATGAAGGCCTAACCTCTAGCCATCTAAACCTCACAAACATAAAGTTTAGAGTGGTATAGTTGCTAAAAATTGAAAAAAAGCCAAAAACATGACCCGTTTTTTCAAATAGTTTAGGTTCAAAAATGTTGTGCAAGAGTAAGGTTAATGGTGAGATCGATACTCAAAAAAAAAAGCTAAGTTTTTTTCAGCTCATAAGGCAACTTTTTGGATATATAGAACCTAGAAATTCATTTTCATACTCTTCAAATAATTCAAGCAAAATGGTCACTTAACAGGACACAAAAGTGTCCAAGGACATAAAAGTGTCCTGTTACCATTCTAGTGTTAAGGGTACAAATGGCTGTCCACCCAAATGTCAACATTGGTCTCACGAGCGGCGCGACGTTCCTGTGATGACCTTTGATCACCCTCAACAACGATCTTCGGTGCAAACACCGTGGGTAAGTGAATATGTATGCTTTTGGTGTGCGGAGTATGTGGGGGTGGAAGAAAACCATTTGTGATGTCCGTGAGCACCATGGAGCTGTTGCGTGAAGAAGCAAAGGATGAAAAGATAGAGGGGGAGGGGTAGGGAGATTGAGGAAGATGGGAGGAGAGAAGGAGGGAGGGGGGGGAGGGAGAGATTGGGGAGGAGGAGGAAGGTAGGGGCAAGGAGGGAGAGGAGAGGGAGAGAGGAGGGAGGAGGGAGGAGGAGGAGAGAAAAAAGTGTTTTTTACTTTTTAAAGGAAAAGATTTTTGGAAAAAATGGACTTTCTAAGCTTGTGGGTTAAAAAATGGGTCAAAAAATGAGTTTTGGACATGTATATATGTTGGAAGGGAATTTTAAGTAAAAAATAAATAAAAATGATTTTTTTTAAAAGTCAAATTTTGACTCTTAGAGACCAACGTTTTTGTTGATGTGGTCACACCCTTATGCTTCCTTCACTTTAAAAAAGCTAGAGAGGGAAAGGAACCCCTTAGGTCCACATCCTACAAAGGCTAGAAAAGCCTACCCAAAACTACCTTCTTCAATGCCCTTGCCCCCTTAACCCCACACAACATTAGCCTTAATCCCTAAAAATTAGGATTCCTTACAAGGCCCATGCAAGGTCCATATTTCTCCTAATTCTTGTTTAATATAATTCTACCTCTTCAAAAAGAAAAGAAAATATGAGAGAAACAAGGTCCGAAAGGAAGAATACAGAAGGAAGGCTAGGAAAGCACTTACAATTGCATCATGGATGATAAACCAATGAGACATCTTTGCCGTTTGCAATCACGTCAGAGTGATTATAGACATGCTGAACCAAACCTTCCTCAATAGTTTCCTTGTTGACCTCCACAATGAAATCCAGCGCTCATGCTTTCCATGCTGAACGATATAAATTTTTTGTAGAGGATCTTTTCTTCCTTCTTGGCTGCATAAGAACCCAAGAACCTTCGGATATTTTTCTGCTATTTCCATTGACTATCTATATTGATGGAGTTTGAGATGGTGATAGAACATACGGTTACTTGGACTCCTTGGAAAACTAATGGTGAGGCTAACTGGGGATAGATTACAATAACCCCTATAGCTATTAGGGTGGGAAGAAGAAGAATCGATGGCTCTTTTTGAGTGGAAAAAGAAAGCTTGAACTTGCTTGCAATGGAGGAAATTTTAAAAAAAATTAAGTGCATTACTATCCTTGTAATCATGTATGGGTGTCATCTGGGTGTGTATGAGAGAGGGCATTATTTGTGTTAAGCTACATAAAAACAATGTGAATAGTTACATTTTTTCAGGCAATGCGGCAAAGATTGAAAGACTAAACGTATAGTGCATGTCGCACAAAAGTGCCATGCAAAAGTATGGTGGAGAGTTGACACTGTGGTCTCCCCAAAAATCTAAGGAATGAAAGTCGTACCCTACACTGCAGTCTTTATGTGTTGACCAAGCAAACACATAGGCATGGAGATTTGGATGTAGATTATGAACCTTGCAATTTTGTCGGCGTAAAGACATGCTTGTCAATTTTAAACGTCAACTCCTGTGAATGTATATAGTTCTTGTGGCACACATCGCTAGAATTATAAACAAATACAAAAGATGTAGAAGATAAACTTAACTTAATGAGTAGAGAAGTATTTTATAAATGAGAATATGAATCAAAATAAATTAGGATGTGAAAGTTCCCTTTTAATAAAATTGTAATTACAATGTTCAATGCTTTAGAGATCAATTTTAATTATTTATTGAAAAATTTTGAGCTTTTTGCCAACTCGTCAATATATAGCCTCGATACTCTTGATCTCTCACGCATGACTTGTTTGAGGATTGACTATTACTTGCTGAATAGCTTTCAACTCACCTTCTCATAATGGCTTATTTTATAGTTTTGCGTTTGATGTGCTCTAGTATGAAACATTTTTTTAAAAACACCCATTCACTACAAGATATCACCTAAATACCGACGTCAGTGGTGGGCGTCGACATATATGTAGGTAATTTTGGAGGGAGAACCGATTTTTAAAAAAAATTAAAATTTGAATTTTCGATGGCTATTTCAATGCAGATTCCAACGTCTTTTTCGACGCATATTTTGACGTTGATTTGGATGTGCATTCCGATAGTTCTATTGGCACCTATGTCGATGGATTCTGCAAAAAGAAAATTTGCAGAATCTCCTGCGCATTTTTGTCTCATTTTTTATTTCCTCCCTTGCTCTCCTCCTCCTCATTTGCTCCAAATCTGGCATTGTAAGGTTTGTCAAACTCAAGATCTCCACTCACACGCTCCTCCCAATCAACAAGGTAAGGTTCATTTCAAGATTCGTAGTAGGTTTCTTCACTTTTGTGTGTCTGAGAATAACAGTGTGTGTGTGTGTGTGTGTGTGTGTTTGCAAGATGGTGATATTTTTTCAAGTGCATCTTGCTCAAATAGGCCGTATGTGAGTGCTCTATCATTCTCTTCTTACACACACACACACACACACACATGCATGCAAATAAATAAAAATGCACATTAGTTTGTCAACAATCTAAACACACTATGTGCGGCACACATAACTTTTTTCAAACAATTTTTTTGAAAAATATAACTTTTTTATTTTATAAATTTTATTAAATTAAAAATCATCATTAACAAAGAAAGATAATGGCATTTGATCGTTAAAAAAAAGAGTTGTTGATTTATGTCATTCTATAATAAGTTTTGTTATTTTATACAAATTAATTAGGAAATTAATAAATAACGTTATTTTTTCAAATTGTGACTTGTCATAGGTGTTATAAATGTAAATTAGAATGATTTTAGTTAAGTTTTAGTGTTGGGTTCTAGTTATATTTCATTAACTTCATGGATTTTGCAAATTGTTGACAATGTTGTTATGTCAACTTATGGAAAATCGAAGTTGTTATGTCGATCGGACATAGTTGTCCGCTTTGGTCTAGCCGCTTAGGTATTCAGTTGCTTAACCGCTTTGAACTAGCTCGTATTTAGTCCATTGAAGGCTAGCTGCTTAGGTATTCGATCGCTTAATTGCACCGCTTAGTCCTACCCGATTCATTATTTAGTCGCTTAGGGCTAGTCGCTAGGGCTAATCGATATTCAAACCGCTTATGGTTAGCCACTTAGCCGCTTGGGAATAGTCTGTATTAGGTCGTTGAAGGCTAGACACTTAAAGCTAGCCACTTAGTGTTAGCCATCTCCGGCTAGCCACTTAGGTATTCAATCACTTAGCCACGCTGCTTAGTCCTATCCGCTTTGTTATTTAGCCACTTAGAGCTAATTGATATTCATACCGCTTAGGGCTTGTCGCTTAAGGCTAGCCACATAGGTATTCAGTCGCTTAGCTACTTAGGACTAGTCCGTATTTAGGCCATTAAAAGTTAGACGCTTAAGGCTAACCGCTTAGTGTTAGCCACCTCCGGCTAGCCCCGTAGGGCTAGCCGCTTTCTTAGGTATTCAGTCACTTATCCGTGTCGCTTAGTCCTACCCGCTTTGTTATTTAGTCGCTTAGCCGCTTAGGGCTAATCGGTATTTAGACCACTTAGGGTTGGCCACTTAGGGCTAGCCACTTAATTAGGTGTTGAGTCGCTTAATCATGCCGCTTAGTCCTATCCGCTATGATATTTAGTTGCTTAGCTGCTTAATTAGGGCTAGTGGCTTAGGGCTAATCGATATTCAGACCGCTTAGGGCTAGCCACTTAGGTAATCACCCTCTTAGATGTTCCACTTAGGCCTACTTGCTTCGTGTTTAGCTGCTTAGCTGCTTAGGGCTGGTCAATTAGGTGTATTTCAACTGCTAAGGTTAGTTGGTATTCATGCCATTTAGGGCTAACTGCTTATGGTATGTCGCTTATGATAAGCAATTGGGCTCGTTCAGTTCGCTTAGGGTTTAGGTCCTAGCTAGGCCTAGTTGCTTATGCGTTTGGTCGTACAATGACGCTCAAGATTTAGTTGGTAGGATGTGACTGTGTTTGGACGATTAAAGTAGGAAAAACACAAACGGATTTCGAGAATGGCTTATGCACTTTAGAAACAAAAACAAGCTTCGATAAACGAAGTAAAACAGTACAAACGGATTTCAAAAACGCAAACGATCTTCAAAAATGGCAGTTTGTATTAGATCAATCCATTTAAGTAGTCCACATATACTAAATTAGGGTTTGTATTGGATCTATGTATATGTATTGTCATGTAGACGTGGGTATGCATTTATGTCAAACCCTCGAATATAGGCATTGACTAATAAAGACAAGATTATTACCCTGTGGTCTTTTGTGCACCTTTGGACCAAGGTGTGTGGGGATCGGGCATGGCTAGAGAATGTGAGGTAGTTAGAGCTAGCGGCAAATGGTAGAAAAAACACAAACGCACTTCAAAACCATAAGTGGACTTCAGAAATGAAAATGAACTTTAGAAACAAAATAAAATATTGCAAACGAACTTCAATAATGTAAATGGAATTTAGAAATGTAAATGGATTTTAAAAATGCAAATGCTATTTAGAAACAATGGTCTATATTAGATCGATTTGTATGAGATTGGTCCATTTAAGTAATCTGCATGTACTAGATTAGGGTTTGTATTGGATCTATGTACATGCATTGTCATGTAGATGTGATAGGTCACCCCATGAGCATATCATGTCATGGAATGGATGCAAGAACTATGACCACACTACCCCTTGGATGTTGTTCATGAATGTATGTTTATCAAAGTCAATGAGAAGAAATTTGGACTTTTTCGTTTATTGATGTGTAAGAGCACTCTAGGTCTACCATATTTTGAGATTGTTTGATAAGTCAAATAAGATCTGTAGTCATTTAAAGTTTTTTTTTTTTTTTTTTGGTAAGATTGTACATGAGAAGATGAGAAGGCATGATAAAGTAAAAGAGATCTTTAAGGAGTAAACCTCGGTGAGATTCCTACCATGCATGTGTAACACCGTATCTCTCCTTGAACCCTTTGATTTCTAACGTTGTGGGGGGTCCAAGGGGGGCCTATTTCAAATTTTTAGCAATAACTTTTGTTTGAAGGAAATTTTTATTGTTTTAAAGTTTGTTCACAGTCTAGGGTAAAAGCCCCCATAATCGGACAGGTCTTGTCATAAAACTTACCACCCCCCAATAAGCGTCCGCCTTTGTTTGAATTAGTGGACAAGAAAATCCAAGCTCGAGCATTCCTATTGGCAGGGAGGCTAGATCAAACCAAGTGCACAGCTGTCCTGTAAATGACTTGGGTGTGCACTAAATCAATTATCTCCCCTCTTTTGCATCTCGAAATGTGAACTGTTATCGCAATACCTCCATCCTCCACCGCAAAAGAAACCTCCTAGCTTGCAAGAAGAGGACGATCGGTTGCATCTTTTGCACATTTTCCAGTTATTGTCATCAGAGTGTGGCTCCAGCAATGGCCCGCGCGATTTTAGTGTCCTTAAGTAACGGCTTTTACCCTAGAAGTTCATTCTGATTTTTTTCCTTCAGTTTTAAAATTTGACCAAGAGCACTCCTTGGAAGCCACTTTTGAAGGAGTTAGAGTGAGATTTTGGGAAAATTTGGTATGTAGGAAATATAGGCCTTAACATAGTGAAAAACATTGGTTCTTTGATTATTTTCAGATTCCATGGTTTTGATGCTTGTTGGAGACCGTAAATTAAGAAAAAAGTAAGAAATGTATGTTTTACATCATTTAAAAAAAAAAAATTGCACGTAGATTTTTGGAGAATCCGAACAAGATATGACTTTTTGCATCCCACGATGGTCAAAGAGTGCAACGAGATAAATAAATTCATGTGGGACAAGCTCGGACACATTTGGAGCCGATTGGGAGCTACAAGTTGTTGAAAACAACCTAAAAGTTCGACACAAAAAAAAAACTTAAAACTTGAATCATGGCCAAACAACGAAACTTTACTTGTATTTTCTATTTTAAGGCCCTAGGGACCCTCCCCTGTGGTCCCTCTTGTTGAGGGTCCCTAGGGCCTTAATTCTCATCAAGAATTCATGTGTGTGCATAAAAATCATTGTGTGTGTACATGCACCAAAGAGGGAAAAAACTGTCAAAAATTTCAAGTGTTTGTGCACCTAATCTTGAATGTATGCATGCATATAAAGTGATGGAATTGATCGTATATGAGTATGCAATCAAGAAATTGATGTATATGCTAGGCTAATCCAATCATTGGATAAGCCTAAATGCCAAAAATTTGGGCAAAATTTGAGTGTGTGCCTATCCAAGTCCACTTGATTTTATGATTGATGGTCAATTAGGGCACCTAAATGATTTTTTATTGTGAAATTTGCATGAAAAGTGTGTGTGATCATTAGGTGTAAGCCTAAATGCATTGGCAATTGAGCCAAATTTGAACTTTTGTGCTTAATTTTTGAGTGTGTGCATTGCTTGATTGGGAAAAAATAGCGGTAATTTTTTAAAAATTGAGCATGCATGCATTCAACTTGCAATTTGTCCATTACAATGCGGAATTGATGGACTTTTTGCATATAATTTTGGTCTTAATTTAGGTGTGTGTGCCTACTCAATGGCATTCGATATTCAAATTGGGATGAATAATTGGGAACTGTTACCAATTATGATGATTTCAAGAGATCTAAAATGGATGGTGTGCATGATTGTTTGATTTGGATGATTCAATCGATATGCAATTGAAAATGATTTTATGTATTACCATCATGATTATGCGAAGATGTGTTGGATATGGTAATTTTTACGTGAAAAGTGTGTCCATATAAGATGTCATAATCAATTGTATATAGCGATGCAAGCTTAGATGACAAACCTAATTAGGATGATGTTGGAAAATTAGTTATGAGAAAATCAAGATTGCAATGATTGATACTAGACTCTGGTGAAAGAGTTTGGAATCACCTTGTGTGTGTGTAATGCCTGATTCACACATCCACTTTTAACGTCAAATTGTTTATGAGCTTGCATGATGATCTAATGGGGCATTGTGTATCTATGTGGATTTATTTATGCACTATGAATTTGATTGAAATTAAGTTATGGATGCCAAATTGAAAGAGCTTTCGTGTTGAGTAGCCATAGATAATCGTGCTTTAATCGATGGAACACAAATAAATCAAGAACATTTGTGCAATCATTTAATTGACTAATTTTCTGGCGCATATGGCCCATGGATGTGCAAAAGAACATCATGAAGATGGAATTGAGCATTAATTTTAGCATGCACCTCAATCAAAGAGAAACCAATGACAAATTTAGTGAATATGCCTTATAATTTTGAGTCTGAAAGCCATATCGCCTCACGCATGTGCACTTATGAACCATATAATGAGCTAAAGGATGCATAATGTTTTTTGAGAATTATGTTGATCATTTCATTTGTGGATTGTTCTCTTTGCATGATTGAGCATGTACGAATGTTGAGAGAATTTTGACTTGTGCAAAGTATGATTCGATGACCAAGTGCACACCCTTGATATCTCCCACTTGATTAAATCGACTACCATTTTCTTAGGTCTCTCAACACACGGACACACCCTCACTAATGTGTGAGAATGTCCTCTAAACACCCAGGGAGGTTACCTTAAAAGATGGTAACCTATCACGTGAGTTCAACAAAAGGGTATTTAAAGTTCTTGAAACTTACAGAAATATATATACATAAGGGCATTATTGTTTCAAATTTGAAAAAAAAATATAGATTTTAAAAGAAAAGAGTAATTATATTCTTAACAAAATTTACATATAAGGGGTTTTACAAACATGTCTTGAACGCACTTGATATAGTAGTTTTACACATAGTGAACCCCCCGAGCCTAAACTAAAATAAAAGTTTTGTTTAAATATACTTGCGAGCCCGTTTGTAGCCTAGTCAATCACTCACACAAATTTAGCATGCGTGATCGACCGCTTTTCCTAGTTGGCTTCGTGCCAAGCTAGTTACATCTACCCCTGACTTGGCTAAGATGTTTTCCTCGGGCATTTGTGTGCTCCCAAATCCCAGCTACACCCAGCAATCTCTCCCACACGTGCTGTCTTGCCCACCTGATTTGCTGCCTCCAAGGCACTCACTACACACACACACACGCACACACGCACGCACAACGAAAATGATTGTATGCTGCTATGCACTGTGCGGCTGGCCTGGTCCCATATTTTCGTCTCCATACACACACACACACACACAAGCTGAGTCCTGAGTCCCGTAGCCTTGTCTATTGCTTGCAGCCACACATGCTTATTTTTTGGCAGCTTGTGACCAACACACACACACACACACTCACGAAGCAACTTTCACGATCATGCTTATTTTTTGTAGTGTTTGCACAGTCTCTGCCATAAATGGCACACACTCCATCAATCAGAGACACATGCTCCCAGAGTCCAAATTCTCCTTCTCTCGTCTCTCCCAGGACCCACATTCTCGCCAATCCTGTAAGCTGCAAAGCGCTGGCCCACCCCCATCGTGCCTTGCCTAAGTATCTAAGTTACAACAACCGCCACTTGCTGGCATGGGCACCTTTTGCGTGGAAGAAGATTCGGGGAAGCGAGTCAATTGGGCTCCATTATCTTCTTAACTGCTACACACGAACAACCTTGATCACAACACCCTTCCGCTTCTGGTTCTCAAATCCTACTGCCAGGATGCCACATGACTCGCGAGACGACCTGCCTCAGTTCTTGCAAAGCCATGAGTAGCTCATCTGCTTGAGATCAAGGATGAACATTTATATATATATATATATATATATAATAAAAAGGACTATGGGGGCTTGTTCCCACCATCTTCTCCCTCTGAAATTTTTTTAAAAAATGAAGACACTTGGCTATCCATTGATATGATGAGACATGATTGCACCATGTGAAAATAAGTAACTAAGGGGGATGTAAAAATGTGATGGCTCATCAAAATTAAGTAAAAGTGTGCCCTTGAGACGGCCAATTGGAGATGCATATAATAAAAATATGTGATTAGTTTTTGTATGATAATGTTGAGAAATTGTCACTAATGATATGGTCAAGCAATTTATGCTCATACTTTGTTTGTTTGAAATTTTTGCTTGAAGTTCCCATCGGGCCGCATTATCAAATATTTACATTTTCCAATGCTTATCACTTTGTTTTTTAGAAAAAAAAAACATAATTTGTAATGCATAGCACTAATGATTGAGTTGTTTTTTAAGGTTGTGGGTAAAGAGGGATTCCATTGCAGATACAGGAGTTGGCATTGCAATGTAGTGCAAAATTTGGCTATTAAGAGCCGTTCATTTTCATTTCATCAAGTTGCAGTCATCTCTAGCTCATAGATTGCTTTAGAAATTAAAAGTTTCATGTGAACTGGTGTTTAGCCAAATTGTTTGGAGCTTTTAAATTGTAAAATTTGGCTTTGAAGAGCCACTTTATTTCATTCAAAAGTTGCATTATTTTGGGTTCTTGGCTTAATTTAATTCCATATTTCATTGAGCTAGAAACTAATCAACTTTGAATCATTCTTGAGAGATGGTTAAATTTGCAAAATTTGCTTATGTAGAAGCTCATTTTATCTCTCATGGTTGTTATGTATGCATAAATTTGCTACAAAGAGCATCATGTGCATAACCAAAGGCATTTTTCTCCCTTGGGTTTTTTCCCTTTGGCAAATTCGGGTATGCAAGACCCTAGCTTTAGGTTTTCATTAATGTTTTTTTTTTTGGCTTTCAATAAAAGGACTTTGGAGCTTGTGATTTCATTGAGCTTCAAATCACCTTGGTTTGTAATAAAAAGATCAAGAGACTTCTTTACAAAGAGGATGCTTGCTCAAGGATGCTCAAAAGAGCATGAATAGGTGTAATCCTTCCATGATTTTTCTCTTTAAATGTTCATCTCTTCATTCTCTATGCTTGGCTTAAGTAATTTTTGCTTCTAAGCTATGGTTCTTTTATGTTCAAAAGCTAGGCATACTAAAGTTCGAACACTTTTCTTTGTGAAAATTAACTCATCAAAAATTTAGGTTTTATGTGTGCTAATCATAGGTAATTGGCCTTGACCTTAGATTAATGTAGGATCATTTCTCATTAGTCCCAGACTCTTAGTAATAGTCTTAATACTCCGTTCATATTTAACATGACCTAGGGCTATGATTATGCTTTAGTCCTTTAGTCCAATTTCCATTAGCATCTCAAATTGGAAGCAAATAAAAAAGTGCTAAAAAATGAAACAATGAAGCGGATCCATGTCGTGCTACAATGCCTCCCTACAATTGTATGGGTTACGATTATCAATGATGCGGATTGTGTGGGTTACAATTATGTCTCTACACCTTTTTTATGTACACAATAATCTCAACTAGCACTTAGGGTATCCTTGTGTGTTTTCTTGCAGATTTGTGAGCTCAAAGGAAATCAAAATAGATGCTATCCCTGCTGCTCAAACACTTGCAATAAAAACTGTGTGCTCCATTGAAGATGCATTTCCTCGATCTGTCCTTCTTAGTCAAATTCACCGCTTGGTTCACGTGGTGGAGGAAATTGCTATATGTGGAGTAGTGCACGCACGATGGATGTTATTCTTAGAGAGGTTTTTAAAGACTCTCAAAGATTTTGTGCGGCTACAGTCTCAACCAGAGGCATGTATGGCTGAAGCCATGGATCGTTCAAGAGAAATTTTTTTACATATCAGAGTATTTGGCACAAGTTGATCCTTTGATGCCTCCCATGTGGTCAGACGAGGAATATGGAGAGATGACTTCACACTTGCCAAGTGGAAGAAACTACTAAACATGGATATGAATCTATTCCGAGTGGTCAATAACGTTTGTATTCTCACTGCAAAGATTATGACCAACTGAGTGGACTTGTGGATAGTGGCAAAGTCAAGGCGTTTGCAAGAGAGAGAAGCATGGAAACAAGCAAATGGAGGAAGGAGGACAACCTAGAAACCTTGCATGTTTCCTAGATCTCATTAGTGCAGAGTGGATTCATGAGAGAATGACCGAGGCAAAAGCGCGCGGAGAAGACATCACCAGCAAAGAATGGGATAGATTACTCATATACCTAACCATATTGCAACGCTATTTATTGAAAGTATCTTTAATATGTATTTGATAAATTAATATATTTTTCTATTTTGTAGTGCTTTTACTTTAACTCTATATGTTCAAAGGGTCGTCACTTTTGTACGTGCCACATTGACGAGTGTTAGCAGTGGCTAACATAGGCTACACCGAATATGCATCAAGTGGGAGATATCTATGGATGCCACAATATTTTCACTCACTTTGTATCAGTTTTGGGATCACTTGGAGTTCCAAAGTTGTATTTGGTAGTTTGAGGGCTTAACGTTTATGCTTTGGTAGCCTTGAGCTTAATGTTTATGCTTGAGAGGCTAGTGCTAACCATTGTAATTTGTGTAAGCTCTTCTTGATTAATCTAACTATTATTTTCTCATTAGTCTACTTCTTCTCTACATTTCATCTTGTCATGAAGTAGTATTACACTTTCATTATTCTAGATTTGAGAGATGTATGTACTTCTTTCTAGTAGCCACTCTTATCCCTCTACGAGCAATTGATTTATGATATTTAGCATCACAAATTAGATTGATTAAGTTGGGTCTTAATCTTGTAATTTGTGTGTGTGTCCTATTATTTGCTTGTGTGTGTAGATAGGTTTTATGAATCTCTAGCATCATTCACCTCGTGTGTGTAAGCTATTGAGGAAGTGCCTTAATTGACATGTGGTAATTAGTGTGTGCTTATCATTAGTGTGTTTGGGGTTTCTAGTCTATGGCAAGTCGGACTTCGGTGGGCTTGATGTGTGTAGGAGATTAATTGATTAGTGATTAGAGTGGGTTTAGAGTTAGTCTTGCAATGGCTAATCTCTACTTGCAATGGAGAGGTGATCTCTTGAATCCTCTATTCCATTCATCCAATGCTCATGCTTCCATGCCCTATCCGGGTTGCTAGATCCACGAATTTGATAATTTTGTGTGGGTTGTGATTAGGTCGTGCTACAACGCCTCTCTACATTTGGCGCCGTTGCCAGGGATTGATAACCTAACTTAGTGAGTTTAGGATGTGTAGGATAGAGTAATTTCACTACTAATTTTGTTGATTTTTGAGTGTGTGTAACTCAATTTGGATGATTGTGTAATACATTGATGCTAATGTTGAGCTATGAATATCCCAAACCCCCAATTCCACCCACAATTTCACTAATTTCATGCTAACTCTTGCTAATTTCGCTTCTTTCCATGCTACTTTCTAATAATTTTGACTAACCTTGCTAACCTAACCACTAACATTTGAAGTGTAAAGTATGTGAAATCCCCTTGTAAGAGGTGAAATCATCACTCTAATCAAGTTAAGTGTACCAGTTTATGCCTAATTTGATGATTTTAGTATTTGATTTTGACCTACAAATGGTCAATTTTGGAGCCGAATTGATGGTGCATGCACTTGTGTGTGCAATGATGCGACTTCGCATGGAGCAAAGGAATATCTTGGAGTGTAATTACAATGTAAGTGCAGTCACTTGCTATGTCAATTTTTGATTGATCAATGTGATTCAATTTGCTAATTATTTTCTAAAATTAGGTGTGTAACACAAATTGACCTACACTTTGCACCTAATTTGATACACTTTGAATGAAATTGATAGTCAAATTGTGACTAATGAACTTTGTGTGTATCCAAATAATGCTTCATTCTCATCGAGAATCATGTATATGCATAAAAATCATTGTGTGTGTGCATACACCAAAGATTCAATTAGGATTGATCGAGCTTGCAATTTGTGCATTCCAATGAGGAATTGATAAAATTTTTATAAAATTTTGGCCTAAATTTGGGTGTGTGTGCCTACCCAATGGCATGTACAATCCGGTTCTTGAATGAATAATTGGTATTTTTTACCAATTATGATGATTAATTTTGGCCAAATAATTGATGTGTGTGTCACAATTGGCTTGAAGATTGAGAGAAAAATCACTCAGTTGATGCTAAATTGTGTAGATATTTAGTGTATTTCCATGCTAATGATGAACCAATTTGATGAACATGGAAAAAATGCACTAATGTGTGTGCCTAGCCAAATGGCATGATCCATCCAATGAGAAAATGAATAATTGGTAACAATTACCAATTATGATGATTAATAGACCTAAAAGATCGGTGTATGTGAGATTGATTGACTTTGGATGATTCAATTGGTACTTAATTGAAGATGATTTATGTGCATTAACTTTGTGATCACTGTGCCAATTTGATTGAATATGGTAAAAATTTTGTTGATTTGTGCATTTGTAAGTGCCATACCCAAGCATGCGTAGCATACAAACCGTAAATGACAAATCCAAATGGGGTTTGAATGATTTTGATATTAGATATGAGCAATTTTGCAATGATTGAATATCAAAATGAGTTGGGGTAAAGTGATCACTATGCCAATTTGATTGAATATGGTAAACATTTTTTCTATTTGTGCATTTGTAAGTGCCATACCCAAGCGTGCGTAGCCATAAAAACCGTAAATGACAAATCCAAATGGGGTTTGAATGATTTTGATATTAGATATGAGCAATTTTGCAATGATTAAATATCAAAATGAGTTGGGGTAAAGGTGAGGAGTGTGCATCCATTAAGTGTGTGCATCTCCCAACATTGTGAATTGATTCAAGTTTATTCCAAATTTGGGAAGTTTTTTGTGCATGAACTGATTGACTTAAACTTTCATGTGTGCAATTGTGTTACAATCCAAAGGAAGTTATGATTTTATGATTAATCGGTCATGCTTAAATATTTGGATTAATTCCCTTAGAGAATGTTTTGATATAACTTTTCTCGTGTTGCTCAATCATCGCATTGAAACCTGCTGTTTGCAGCCTACTGGTCAAGGATGCCTTTTTTGCCATGCTTTTCAAGTGTTTTTGATGCACCCTTGGACTCAATCGGCATCTCACACACACACACTCAAATTAGAACACATGAATTTAGTGTGGGAACATCCCCTTAAGAAGGTTTTAAATCAATCTCTAATAACTCTAAATGCTCAAGGATTTCGAATACTTTTTAGGCCACTTGTCTAGCACGACACATGAGAGACTCTTGGACATATGCTAACATTGGAATTTGGCGCACCTTGTTCAGTTGCACAAATCGTGCTCCCGCCACGCTGTCGACCTGGCCCGCCAATCACTTTGGCGTTTCTACAGAGCCTTCTCATACTCGTAGGATTGCGTGGCTTGTAGCGTGCACTCGTGCCTTGCTCGTGGCCCACCCACCCTCTCTCTCTCCTCATGTCTAGTGGATCGCAACACACACACACACAAGGGCCGCTTTTGGGCCTCTGGCTCCTGGAATGGCTTGCATCAACACACACCTACACACGCTGCCCATTGGGCCAATGCCAAGAATGGCACAGAGACTACACCCACACACACACCACAAGCGGGCCGTGGCCCTCGATCGTCCACCTCGCAGGCTCGTAGACGTCAACAATTTTTTAATTATTATTTTTGAAAATACAATGAGAAGAAATATGGCTCAATAAGTCTTGGTTCCCATGAGACCTTTTTGATCGGCCGGTGAAATTGGACCAATGTTACAATTTGGGCCGTGGTTTACCAATAGACACAGATGATAACTTTACTTCGTCCTACACTTTCTCTCTCATTGCTATGTATGTCAAATGTGCTTATTACAAGCATCAATTTTGTGCCCATTGGGATAATTCATTAAACTATTGCATTAGTGGCATTAAATGTTTTTTGAGATATCATGGATCATGAGCTTTTTCATGCACTAAAAATTGACTTTTTACAATTGAGTACTCACTTTCTCTTGATTTGTATGAAGTTTTGCTAATTATGAGCATGGGACATTGGTTTGTATGAAGTTTTGCTAATTACGAGCATGGGACATTGGTTTTGTGCACTCGTTGTTGACTAAAATTAAACTTCTATGAATGGAACTCACTGGAATATGAAATAGTTCATGGGTTTTTAATGCATGATGTGCATATATGCAACTTCACATTGCAGTAGTGAATTGATCTTTTTTGAAGGGAAATTGGCCAATGGCATGATACTCTTATGCAATGTATAGCAATATACTTTCTACCTGAGAGCAAGGGAGTGGGCTTCGATCGAGTGTGTGCTAGGCTTAAGTAATGTAGTCATAATTTTCATGCATAAATGAACTCTCATTCCACATATTTTTTGGCTTGTGCATAGTTTGATGCTCGAGTGCATTGGAATTTTCATTACACTACATGAACAAATCTTTTTGGCAAGCATACAAGCTTCATGTGAGAGCTACATTGATGATGCGTTCATGCTTGATGGAAAGGGTGCATTAAAGTTGGGTTTGACATTGCTTGTACATTTTAGTGCTTGATTTTAATGTAAAATCATTGCATAGCACTAAATTGGGCTTCTTGAATGGCCATGATATAGTATTGAACATGACTTTTAGTGCTTGTATTGGATGTTCAAATGCTTAAGAGCACTAATCATTGAGTCTTTTTTGAAGGATAAGGGCAGGCGTGTGATTTCATCAATCCAAGAACGGGTCATCATTGTAATATTGCAAAATTTGGCTATTGAGAGCCATTCATTTTCATTTCATTAAGTTGCAGTCATCTCTAGCTCATAGATTGCTCTTAAATTGAAAATTTCATGAGTGAGTTGTTAGCCAACTTTTTGAAAATCTTAAAAATGAAAAAAATTCAGCTTTGAAGAGCCGCTTCATTTCATTCGAAAGTTGCATTATTTTCAGCTCTTGGCTTGTTTTAATTCCATACTTCAAGTGAGCTAGAAACTAATCTGCTTTGAATCATGCATGAGAGATGGTACAAATTGCAAAATTTGCTTATGTAGAAGCATTTTATCTCTCCTTTATGATATGTATGCATAAATTTGCTACTTTAAAGCATCATGTGCATAACCAAAGGCATTTTTTTCCCTTGGATTTTTTCCCTTTGGCAAATTTGGGTATTGAAGACCCTAGCTTTAGGTTTTGATTAATGTTTTTGTGTGCTTTTGGATTTCAATAAATGGCTTTTGTAGCTTGTGTTTACACTTAGATTTAAAATCTTCTTTTGCAAATAAAAAGGATCAAGAGGCTTCTCTACACAAAGGGGATGCTTGCTCAAGGATGCTCAAAGGAGCATGAAGAGGTGTAATCCTTCCATGATTTTGCTCTTTTGTTCATCTCTTCATTCTCCTACTTGGCTTAAATGAAAATTTGCTTCTAAGCTATGGTTTTTTCATGTTCGAAAGCGAGGTGTTTTAAAGTTTCAACACTTTGCTCTGTGAAAATTAACTCATCAAAAAACTAGGTTTTATGTGTGCTAATCATAGGTAATTGGCCTTGACCTTAGATTAATGTAGGTTCATTTCTCATTAGTCCTAGACTCTTAGTGATATTTTTAATACTCCATTCATTTTTAACATGACCTAGCGCTATGATTAGGCTTTAGTCCTTTAGTCCAATTTCCATTAGCATATCTAATTGGAAGCAATAAAAAGTGCTAAAAAATGAATCAATGAAGCAAAAATGTGTCGAAAGTAGAAAAAATGCTACTAGACACATGAAAATCAAAATCTTTATGTTATGTTGCGTCTATGTGAGGCCTAGCACCTTATTGGCACTTGGCAGGCAAGGGGAATCGCCTTGGCTCGCTTGGTCAAGGCCCTAAACTGATGCCTTGGGCTGATAGGGGTTAGCCGTCACCTTGGTAGGCTAGTAGGATTTTGGAACACCTTCTTGAGGGTTCAAGGAGCCGAGACTCGCAGGTAGACTTGCCTTGGGGTGGTAGCCTTGTGATGTGTTTTACTTTCTTCAATGAATGCAAAAACAAAACTTCCATGAGCTTCAAAAATCTTTACAATGTACTAATAGATTAGGAGCTTTTTAATAGCCCGTAGATATGATAGACTTGAATGATTTATTAAGATTGGTCACATAGTTTTTAGGCTAGTAGATTTATGAACTTGCATTAGCCTGGGGTCATAATTGATTGCTTGTGTTTCATGCATAAAACGAGAATTTCACGATCGTTTAGGTGTCTTTTTTGATTTAAGTTGCCCAATTTTTTACTATGATTTACCCATCTTTTAGAAGCAAAAAATTCATTTTGCATGATTGTTCATTATGCTTCATGATTTATTCATTCTTGGTGGCCTTTTATGCTCATTACTTGTTCTTATGTTTTGCAGCTCAACATTTCTTCCACGGACTTGCTTTCTACCATGTCACCGTGTCTTGCTTCACCGGCACATGAGGATGTGTGCCAAATTAGGAAGGGGGGAATGTTAGCAGTGGCCAACATAGGCTACACCGAATATGCATCAAGCAGGAGATATCTATGGATGTCACAATATTTTCATTCACTTTGTATAAGTCTTGGGCTCACTTGGAGTTCCAAGTTGTATTTGGTAGTTTGAGGGCTCAAGATTAAACCCATAGTAGAAGGGATTGTGGTGACAGCCCTTAAAAGGAAGCCTTTATGAAAGGAGGATTCATTCTTGATTATCCACTCTTGAGGATTCACTCTTTGGCTTAGCCTTGATCTTAATGTTTATGCTTGAGAGGCTAGTGCTAACCATTGTAATTAGTGTAAGCTCTTCTTGATGATTAATCTAATTCTTATTTTCTCATTAGTCTATTTCTTCTCTACATGTCATCTTGTCTTGAAGTAGTATTACACTTTCATTATTCTAGATTTGAGAGATGTATGTACTTCTTGCTAGTAAATACTCTTATCTCTCTACGAGAAATTCAATTGTGATATTTAGCATCACAAATTAAGTTGATTAAGTTGGGTCTTAATCTTGTAGTTTGTGTGTGTGCCCTATTCTTTGCTTGTGTGTGTAGATAGATTTTATGAAGCTCTAGCACCATTCATCTCGTGTGCGTAAGCTATTAATGAAGTGCCTTAATTGACATGTGGTAATTAGTGTGTGCTTATCATTGGTGTGTTTGGGGTTTCTAGTCTATGGCAAGTCGAACTTTGGTGGGCTTGATGTGTTTAGGAGATTAATTGATTAGTGATTAGAGTAGGTTTAGAGTTAGTCTTGCAATGGCTAATCTCTACTTGCAATGGAGAGGTGATCTCTTGAAGCCTCTATTCTATTCATCCGATGCTCGTGCTTCCATATACTAGCCGGGTTGCCGGATCCACAGATTTGATAATTTTGTGTGGGTTGCGATTAGGTCATGCTACAACGCCTCTCTTCAACGAGCGTAGATCCACCATGGATTGTGCCATCATGGGCAACTTTGACATAGACAGTGATGAAGCCAGGTACTGTGGAACTATTGAAAGGACACTAAAGGTTAATTTTAGAACCTTTCATACCTTCATCTTCAAGTGCAAGTGGTTTGCAAATGTGTCTAGACGACATAAGAATGGCCTCTACATGGTGGAATCTAGTGTGCATCACACAGGGAGGTATGACAATTTAGTTTTACCACGCAATTGTGAGTAGGTGAGTGACATGTACCTTTTTTATTCTTATTTACTTGTAGCGTTAGTAATACCAATGTTACTCACTTTGAGCTTCTATTTTATAGGTCATCTATATCCCAGCAATCCACCAACTAAATCTTTGGTTCATAATTACCGTAACACCTCGGGGGAGAACCATTTTTTCCACTAATGAAGTGGAAACTATCTTCAACCCTCTTCCACCTCCGACTTTGGATGAGGTGGAAATAGAGGAGAGGGAGGTCGATGAATCAAGTTCGGTGGCAGCAAGTCTTAGCAAGGATCATTGTCATGATGATGAAGATGATGAGATGGAGGATGATGAACTCGAAGATGATGAATGAAATGCATCCACAAATGACAATTCCGTTTCTCTCTTTAATGATTTACGAGCCATGGACTTAGAATTGGATGATGCCTCATGTAGAGATCTTTTGGAAGGTGATTCATAAACATTTGGCAGTTATGAAGTTTTTTGGTCGTGTAATCCATTCATCTCTCTCTCCTCCCTCTTCCTCTATTTAGATTTGAGAATATTCTCAATTATGTTAATCAATTGATAGTGATTATTTTAGTTGTAACCAAGTGTAATCTTATATCCACCCCCTCCTCCTCCTCCTCCTCCTCCTCTCTCTCTCTCTCTCTCTCTCTCTCTCTCTCTCTCTCTCTCTCTTTCTCCTTTTTTTTAAATTTGTAAATTTTATACAATATTCTTTAATTTTTATTGAGAGGAGGAAAACACCAAAATTTGAAGAAGAGGGGGGGGGGGGGGGGGGGGGGGGGAGAGGGGTTAAGCTAGAATTGAATGTTTAAGTGCTAAATTTGGCTGTCGGATATAAAAGTGGTAATCTACACGGTAATAATAGCAGTAATATACACAAAAATATTTTAAACACAAAAAAGACCCCCCCGCCCTCCTCTCTCTTGTTTCTCTACTTGAATTTGCACCTTCTCTCTACAAAACGCGGTAAAACAGTGCGGTAAACACTTGGAGATTTTCATAGTGGTCGCCACCTTGCATGGTGCTCCCCTGCATTTGAGTTTCCCCAAGCCCTTTTCTTTTTTTCTTTGTTGATGTGTTGTAAAGAACGTGTGATTATGAGCTCTTAAGAAGCTCCTTCTTCCTTGCTCTATGAATAAGTCATCTATAAGTCATTTGGTGCAATTCTAATAGGCTATATTGGCTCTATCCTTCCCTCCCCTGTGTCTAATGTGCTTAAAGTAACCTGTTCTTGCCATGTATTGGGTCTTTTCCATGCCTTGTGTAGACCATATTGACAATGAGCCGTATGTCTTGGCAAAATATGGACCATGGTTGAACAGTATGTGATGCATTGGAATAAAATAAAATGGTGAGTAGAGTATAGTTTTAAATGTGGTTTGCACATGAAGCATGCTAACTTACCATGTAATGAGTGATATGTTTCCCACCCCACCCTGCCGGGTATGCCTTCTTCCAATCTAGCAAGGTTTCTTGAAATGATGTGAGCTTACTTTCATCCCATGAAAGCTGCTCAACGTAGTGGAAAAGTTTATCCATTGATTTTCACACGTTTTCCTTGTGATTTTGAATTGCCCCACCACTAGCATTGTCTTTAACCACTTTTCGTAAGTGTTTTCATTTGTTAAATAGATTTCTTTTCTCCTCTCTATCAGAGTCTTTGAGGCTTAACCAAAAAAACCTTCTGGCCTTCACGCTGCACATTGATGCTTTCCTAGGTACCTTGTAATGACCTTGAGACATCTTAGGGTCCTCTTCAATTTTGACATTTCCTCCATGCAATCAATGCCGAAGAGCACTCTTTCTAATTCTTTGATGACTCTTTTCAAATCACTCTCTAGCTTTAAGGTCCATGCAAGACGTATGTACAAATAAACCACCTTCTCAATTATCTTGCAGAGTGCATGGAGTGTACAGATGTGAACTCTACTCAGAGGAATATCAAGCACTGTCCAAGAAGATTTATGTTGAAGATGTCTGTTGGGAGCTCTATTCCATTCATTAGGGAAAATTTGGACTCTCAAGGGGACCCTATAAGGAGGTTTGACTTTGCCTCCTCTTGTCCAAAGTCGGCAACCTAGTGAAGTACATAAACACTTTGTCAAAACTCTATCAACCAACAGATCATTGGAAAGATCTTACAAAGTAGGTTCTAAATCCCAAATTCTGACAAATTTGGAATTGGTTTGTAGAATTTATGGACTCCCCATTAAATTTGTAATGTGGGGAGAAATTCCATTTATAAGACGGAGTTGTCACATCAGAAAATGAAATCTATTAGAATATAAGGAATCTGATGGCATGATATATATCAATGGATAGATCTCGATGAGTACATTCTAAATTGAAAAGGTCCGACAAGTTTTGATTTCATTTGTAAAAGTTTTACCATGCGCTCGTTTGGACAAGAGGGAGAAAGTCAAAGTCCTTATAGGGCCCATTTGAGAGTCCAAAATTCACCTAATGGCACACTCTCAAGAGATTGTGCATCAGCCATGCTGTATAAGCATGAATTTTCCACAACTGCAACGTGTGTTACCTTGTACATGTACTTAAGAGTCTTCAAGTCACCTACCATGTGCCATTCAATTGTATATTCACCAAATCCTTCCACTAAAGCACACCTTCGTTTCTTTGCTCACTGATGATAGAAGGAATCTAGTTTGACTAAAACCCCAATGGAGGATTTCAAAATCTTCCTATCAAGCTATACTTAAAAATATGAACGTAAAACCAAGAACCATACATGTAACATTTTAGTTATTATAGATTGAACTAAGTATACTTCAAATGATTCTAATGTCAGAATATTGTTTTTGAACTGCACATTGAAGTATCATGGGTCTTGTTTTGGTATTGATGGATCCAACGCTCTGTTCGTGAAGGTAATGGTGACTCTCTCCAGTTTCCTGCTCTTCAGCATTAGGAAAAAAATGAGCCCTCTAGGAGCCCTTTGGGATTAAGTTAATTAGAGGCCAGCCAATAGGAAGAGGGTTCTATACCCTCAAAAAAGTAGGGGGACAAGGTAGCCTTACACCTCTTAATGGTCTCTTACCTAGTGAGAAGATAAGAGAGGTGGCTAGGGGAAAAGGATAGGGTGGGAACCACTTTGACCTCTTTTCCCCCACTTTTTGGCTCGGATTTAAAAATACACCAAACCCTTCTTAAAAGGTTCC
The DNA here is from genome assembly GCF_014529385.1 of Adiantum capillus-veneris. Lineage (NCBI taxonomy): Eukaryota > Viridiplantae > Streptophyta > Polypodiopsida > Polypodiales > Pteridaceae > Adiantum > Adiantum capillus-veneris. Next base: position 135,472,298 of record NC_140944.1, on the reverse strand, counting down.
CAAACCTATCTCATGGTCAAAAAAGTAATTTTGACCTCCAAAAGTAAAAAAAGTGCACTAAAAATCCAAAAAATTGAACTTAAAAAAAAAAAACTCAAAACATCATTTTCCACCTTCCAAAGTCTTTCCAAACCTATTCTATAGCTAATAGTGATTTTCTCTGTCTACAAACCCTTTTCTAAGTTCTCCATTGTTGCAACAACCACATGCACCCCCTATAGTACAACATTATGTCTGTACTAGCTTTCTCCCACCTCCATTGTAGCACCAAGCAATCTCCTCCCCCATCTCTTCCCCTTGCACACCACATAGTTTCACACCAAGCTATCTCCTCCCCCTTCTTTCACCTCCATTACAACATGAAACAAGATTCTACTCCTTCTACTTTCATTCACTCACACTACATGGAAACCTCTACTCCTGAAGGTGGCAAAAGTAAGAGATCACATGACTTGCGTACCACAACAACAGAAGGTGTGAATAGTGTGTGGGCATTGCAAGGGTCCACCTCCAACATAAAGATAGAATGGTAAGAAAACTACTCTTGTAGCTTACATTCAAAGCTTAGCGTCATCCCCGAGGCAGTGACTTTTTAGAATGTGTATGATATCACGTGAGTTAACTGGAGAGGATTATTAAAAGACCAAAATGTATAAAAATGTATACATACAGAGGGGGGTGGGGGTTTTTTAAATGGTCTCATAGTGTAAGTATAGTATGTATATTGGGGTATTATTAGTTACCTCTTGAATGCACGTGATATAGGGGTCTTTTGATAAGTGACTGCCCCGGGGCATCATCTCTATCTTTAAGTTTATCATGCTGGAGAGAATTAACCTCTTTATGGATTTCAATGTTTAGGCTTTATACCTCATAACGTTGGGGTGTGCTATTTTGTTGATGGATTTGTTGCACCATCTATAGTTGTGTAGCATGTGATTGTGTCTCACAATGCAAGTTTTTTAATCTAGGGAGAGTCATCAAAGATTCTCCTTCTAATATTTTCTTTGTATTGTTCTCACTAGATTATTAGAATGATAATATCATTTTGTACTTTATAACTCTGTGCTCATAAAATATGATGTTTACTTACATAGTCAACTTGTTTTGAGACGACATGAGCAAGCAACCATGTGCAGATATGGAAATTTCTCTGTTTTTTGTGCGTGAGGAAACTTTCACTACCATGTTAGAATATTTTGATAAGAATAGTAGGATTTGTGTGAAATCTTGAACCAATAGGTACTCTCTAGGAGCTCTTGGAAAAGCCATCCATAAAGTACTACTATCTTCCTTAGTGTCATAGACACACAAATACTCAAGTGTATATGAATATGTAGATGAGGAAGAAAAATACTTGTAAGAGAAGCTTTGACAATTTTTTGGTATCTTCTTAAATATCCCTATTCATTAGCTATTGGTAGCTATTTATTTGGTATTGCTAAAGATGATACCAATAGCTATCACCTTGTGAACTTAATTGTTAAATTGCAAATTTGATTTTTACTATGTAGCTCATTTGGATAGAGAAAGTGTAAACATATATTATAAATGCAAGCATTGTTAACATAGAAGACATGTACCACTCGAGCCTATGTAAATTGCTAATCACAATAGGGATCACATGTGGTTTCAAATACCGAAGAAATGGCTTTACCAAAACATTCCCAAGAACACGAGGTGGACACAAGGAAGTCAAAGTTGGATCCTTGTTTGGTCCGTATCTAGTGCTAAATGTTTAATGCACAAGATTTGTGAGGCCTTTGACCCAAGGAGTCCGTTGAATTATATGTAACATAGCACATGTGTTTCAACAGAAGGGATTTTATATTCTTATAAAGTTATGGAAACATGTGTAGATAAGGCCTATAAGGAGTACTTTTAATCCATTTTCGTGAACACACTCATATAGGAAAATTTTACATAGTGAATGCCTCGGGGCCTTTGAACACAGAGCAAAAAGGGGGGGGGGGGGGGGGGGGGGGCTCTGACTTCTTCAAACACTACACCTCTATCTCATGGCCATGCATTAAAAAAAGGCCCTATTTGCTATTTGAAGGAGAGATTTGTGCCATGTTAGCAGCAGTTAACAGCAAGCTAACGGACACCACGGATACCATTTTTTGGAGCTCTCATTGTAAAAACACTTATTAGTTTGATAAATATTGTAACTCCTATTTTTTGGATTAACCTTGTAATTGATGAGGCGGGGTTACAAGCTTCCAGATTGTATCAACCTGTCATTGCCTATCTTTAGCTAGAGCTTCCAGATAATTAGTTTTGATCGTCAAAAACCTGTATAAAAGCCAAATTTTGTAAGTTAATGAAAAGTTTTTGGATAATGAAATACACAGCGTAAGCTAACGACTCTCACTTCTCTCCTTCTCGCACTTCCTACTCCCTTCCCGGTTGTCACATTGCAGTCGCGTTTGTTGCATTGCAACCGCAGGTAAGAGCTCTACGCATTGATGTAAATACATCACAGATTTCGTAGCTTTTGGCGTCGGTGACCTGTGGCCTATAATTTCATCATAAGTAGAACTTTATAGTTCAAAATTAAAAATTAAGCATAGGCGGGGTATTGGGGCATCATTGCTAAGCATTTAGATGCATTCTAGGTCGAAAATGACTAGGTCAAAAATCCACTGCTGTTAATAATCGCGATTTTGACACTTGACCTAAAGTGGGATTTGAGACCATAATCATGTGTGCTTAGATCTTACAAACATGTCCTAGAATTTTTATTACATTTGGATTTCATTTGATGTTGTAACGGATATGATTTATTTGCCGCGATGAGCGATTGGCTTAAATGGTGATTTCAGTCACTTGAGTGTAGCTTGAGTTAGATGCGAATCGTTAGTTGTTTTCCAAGAGATTGACAACCTCTTGTAGCCTCTATACACTAGTGGAGTCATCTTTGTCCCATGGATTGATAATTTAATCTTGATTCTCGCTAAAACTACAATACGATAGGATAATGAGGTTAGACACGCGTCCCACATTTGACGCAGCTGCCGGGGATCGAAGAGACCTAAGCTAGGAAAAAAGACGAGCGTCTTGTAAGTTATCCTTTAACTTCCTCTAGGATGTCCTAGAGTAAAAACTTTCTTTTAGAAACCGCATAGCTTCATATTGTCGTCTTTTGCTGTGTAGAGGTAGCTTGGAATAATAGCTCCATCGCCGTTGTCGCATATTGAGAATGGGTTGAGTAAAAATCCACTTTAAACTCTTGTGGTCTGTAACCAGCTGAAACTTGCGTCCAAGAAGATAATGTCTCCATAACTTCAGTACATGAATAACTGCTAAAAGTTCTAGATCACGAGTGGGATAATTCTTCTCATGATCTCTCAGCTTTCGCGAAGTATATGCCACCGGTCTTCCTTCTTGAGTAAGAACTCCACCTAGAGTGAATTTGCTAGCGTCTGTCGCTACTTCAAATTCTTTACTGAAGTCTGGAAGCTTTAAAATAGGAGCTGAGACCAAGAATTCTTTTAGCTTAACAAAACTAGACTCGTGCTCGGTCTTCCAATCGATTCTCATTCCTTTCTTCAGGAGTTCCGTCAAAGGTGCAGCAATACGTGCATAATCCTTGACAAAAATCCTGTACCATCCCGTTATTCCAAGAAATCCCCTTACTTCGCTGACGGTGGATGGTTGAGGCCAATCAACGATGTCCTTGACTTTGTCTGGGTCCACTGAAATCCCTTCAACCGAAATGACAAATCCAAGATAGTTGACCTTTGGTGAGCAAAAAGTGCACTTGCTCTCCTTAGCGTGAAGTTGGTGTTTTCGGAGAAGATCAAGTACTTTGCGAACATGTTCTTCGTGATCTGCCTTGTCTTTGGAATAGATCAGAATGTCATCAAAGAAAACCAAGACAAAATCATCGAGGTAAGGTCTGAAAATATCCTGCATAAGTCGGTTGAAAATATCCTGCATAAGTCGGTTGAAGCTTGCAGGAGCATTTGTTAGACCAAAAGACATTACTGTGAATTCGTAGTGCCCATACCTAGTATTGAAAGCTGTCTTCGGAATATCTGATTCCTTGATCCTGATTTGGTAATATCCTGACCTTAGATCTATCTTTGTAAATATTTTGGCGCCGCGGAGTCTGTCCAAAAGTTCGTCAATCCTTATTATTGGATACTTGTTCTTGACAGTTACCTGGTTCAGTCCACGATAGTCTATGCATAGCCTTAAGGTCCCATCCTTCTTCTTCTGGAAAAGAACTGGAGCACCCCAAGGAGAAGTACTGGGTCGAATGAATCCTTGCTCAATGAGTTGCCTAAGTTGTTCTTTGAGTTCGATGGCCTCCGGAAGTGACATTTTATAAGGTCTTTTTGAGATAGGTTCACACCCAGGGATAGTCTCGATCTCATGATCTACCTCTCTGTGTGGTGGAAGATTCGTAAGGTCCTCGGGGAATACATCATCATACTCTCTCAACCAGTTTGGTCGAAGTGAGGTATCTGATTGGTCCACCTTGTTGAGTTTAACTGCATATATTTGTTGACCCTTCCTTAGTCCCTTCAAGAGTCTGCTGGCCTTAACTAGAATAGCCCTAGGTCTCCCATTTTCCCCCTGAATTAAGGCTTCATTTCCCAAGTTATCTGTAAAGGTAAAATTCCCTTGTGCACAATGTATGTGGGCCCTATTTTGCTTTGACCAGTCCATCCCTAGTATCCCATCAGAGAATCCTAAGGGTAGGGTTCGAAATTGGGCAGAAGTCGGGTGTCCCCCTAAATCAAAGTCAATTTTTCCTGTAGAGTGTTGAGATATTACCTCCTTGCCGTTTGCTAACTCGACAACTAGCTTGCTTGACGGATACTTATCTAGCTTAAGCTTTCTCATGCATCTGGGTGAAAGAAATGAAAGAGTACTGCCACAATCTATAAGGAAGTTAACTTGTTCACCTCTGAGAGATCCTGGCGTATGAAAGACTGCGTATTGCTCGCAACCATTGGGATTGTCAATTGCAGCATGTAGGGTTGCTCTCTCCACTGCTTCATCACCCACAGTTGGTTGAACTACTACGGCATTTACTCTGGCAATAGCTCCACATCCTCGCCCTCTATTCATTCTTCCGCGTCCTCCTCTTCCATTAGCTTGGCCACGCCCACGGGTATTCAAGGGTATGGCATTGGCGTTGGTTGCATGAATGTTCCTGGGGCAATTGGATGTGGTGTCCATGCTCGGCGCAACCATAGCATCGAACATCAGGGAACTCCATGGTTTTAGTGGTAGCCACAATAGGGCGCTGGTTATAGGTTTGGTTGGCTGGTCTGTTGTCCCAAGCAGTGTTCCTTGCCCTCTTTGCCCAATTATTCCTCTGATTTTGATTAGCCTTTTGTACTTCGAGAGCTAGAGGTTTAGCCCTCAACAAGGCATCCTGTAGTGTTGACGGCCTGAGAGCCTCCAGCCGAGTGTTCAAGGGATCGATTAATCCTTGACAGAACCTTGCCACCTGTTGTTCCGAGTTCATCTTAGGAGCATATCTCCGAAGAGTGACAAACTTTGCATAGTATTCTTCGACCATTGAATTCAGCTGCCGAAGTGAAAAGAATTCATTTATTCTCAAGGTCCTATAAGCAGGTGGTAAATAGCGTCCCATTATTGCAGCTTTGATGTCTTCCCAGGACTGGGAAGATCCCTTAATATCCATGTCCCTGCAATGTTGCTTCCACCATATCTTGGCATCACCAGTCAGGCGAAACATCGCAAGCATGGTCTGATTTACGGGTTGGGTTCCCGCAGCTTCAAAGTAATCGTCCATGGCTTCCATCCATACTTCCGCATCTCTCTCCACATTTGCCCCCTCACCCTTAAAGATCGAAGGTTGGGCTTGCTTAAGGAGGAGCTTCTTCTCTTGCGCTGCCGAGTACAGAGCAACAGGCGGTACCTACATGGGTTATACAAAATTCTTGATACCATTACTTGAATTTCAAGATAGACATGAGACTTTAATAAGATTCAAAATTCCACTTTATCAAGAGACAGAGATTCAGAGACAAAAAGCACTTTATTGGTGGAAATTTATTACAATCGAAACTCCTCAAGGTTTAGAATGACTGATGACCGCTTATTACATGGCTTTATGGATTGCGTATAACATACGCCTAGGAAATGGTATTGATATGATGCACTACTTCATTCGTGTAATAGTTCTTATACACATTCTTGAGGGGATAATAAACTAAGATATCAGGCCGGAGTTCCGCTTTCAGTAATCCAAAGGTTTTGACTCGGTTTGCTGGAATCACATTGGTGACCTTCTCCAAGAGCCAGTCGTTGATGGTTTGGTTGGAGTTGCCCGAAACAGTCTGGTCCAATCGTGTGGGCACCAAGTAGAATATCTCTATCACTCTCAACTCTTCTCCCCAACGTATCTTCTTCAAGTCGGTAGCCAAGCATCCTAGCTTCCGAGCGTTGATGTAGTAAACCCCTCCTGGAAATGTCCAATCAAGTTCCCATCCTTTATCAATGCGAGTGGAGTGTGGCGTATAAGCCTTCAACAGTATCTCCATGACATCTCGCCTGAACTGGTAAACTGGGGATCTTCGAGCTTGCTCATAAATAAGCTCAAACACTTGGAACTTCCGATATTTGAGCACGGGGTCTTCCTGCAACACCAATGCAAGGAATTCGGATCAACTACCTATATACTTTCAGTTCCTTTTAAATGTTCAAACAATACGACTTTATTTTCCCAGCCTAACCTAGGCTCTGATACCAGGTGTGAGGTCCCCACCCCGTCGTATCAAACAACGGATCTGATGGTAAACCTGGTGGCCACTAGATCTATAGTGGAAGCAAACAAAATGGTTCAGGGTTCAACTAGCGGACGATCTCTCATCACAAAGTGAGTCGAGTTCGAGCCTACTAGTAACGAGATCTAGCTCCACCTCGCAGGGGAAGCGTACTTAACTATCTAGCGATCCTAAGACCCACCTTCCAAGAGGAGAGAAACCCCCGAGTGCCTTTTTCCCCATGTTTCAGAGGCACGTACTCTCGAGGATTCGCCGCTCTAGGGGCAATGAGTAATACCAATATCGAGTAAGCACTATGGGGACAGAGAGTTCCCGACCAATCGGGACCACCCATCTCGTAGGCTTTGGCAACCCGAGCCAAGCCCCCACTTTCCACCCCCACACTCACACTTCCTCGTGTGACCTAATTACTACCACAAGGTTGTTTAACATAGATATTCCTTGTTTAATTCCGAATCACATGGTTCGTTAAAACAACCCTTCAACCAGTATTGCAAACAACACCAAGACAGAATTCTAGTAGAAATTATACTCAAACTTATTCATAAAATTTCAATGTCCTGGAGGTACAACATCCCCCCTCCAGCGAGAGTTCACTCCTCCCGTTGTCGCCTAGCTGCCCATACAACTAGGTATGTCCACCGCATAGAAAGCACGTCATGGACACTCCCACCGCATAGAAAGCAAGACGTGGGTTCCCACCGCATAGAAATCAAGTCGTGGGTATCCACCGCATAGAAAGCAAGACGTGGATTCAAGAGCCCTAACGAGGAACTCTGCTCCCTGTGATCAGTAGGGGGGTCAAGACTGATTCAACATTGGAAATAAAATGAACATGTCGAGCTAAATTTTCCCTAGCAAACATTCTTTCCTCTTGCAAACAGCATACCCATCAATCATTTCTTTCCTACTTTAGAACTTAATGTATAATGATTTCAATGCCGAGGTTTCCGTCGGATTTCTCCAACATGTTTGGGGATATGAGCATTCCTAACTAGCGTATGCAATGTTAATTTAAACAACTTGAATAAAAATATGATCTACCTCTTCCACTTCTTCATCGATGGCCCGTGAGATGGCCTGTATTTGCTTGTCCATGGGAGCCTTCCCCTTTCCGTTGACATTGCTCGTTCCTGCTTCGCGATCATGGGCACCACCGAAGCGCGTCCTCTTAATCGGGGCCATTTCTCACTACTTTAAATGATTAGCTTGGAGAAACATCTAAGGTTCACAAGCATCATAACAGTCCAATGGGTAGATTAGTGACATCAATTAATCCCTCCTATATGAGAGTCTAGATTTCTCTCATAAAGCAATCATTAAGGATGGCACATAATCCTATGGCAACCGGCTCTAAGATAATTATTCGGCTTACATGATCAAGAATAATTAGGATTTCACTATTGGAATTACCAGAGAATTGGATTAAGTATGATTAAACTATTTCCTAGCAATTAGATGATGCAGATTTACCCTATGCATATGTGTGAGGAAAAACCAATTCTTAGAGACTTATTGACGGATTAATTTATCCTTAATTACGTCTTAATGCATAAAAGAAATGAATTCAATTAAGCTACAATGTTAATGAGTGATTACAATAGTGATTCTCTTCAATCTGCACAAATACTAGCTTACCGATTAATTACTATGCTATCTAGAGAGAGAAGATTCTGATAATTATGCTCTAATCATTAATCGAGAGTGAAGAATGGCTGATAATTCAGCTATGGAATGATGATTACATAATAGAGTACGAATAAGGAGAATTTAGAGAGTAGTCATAGAGATTTTCGACTAGGAATAAGCATAATAGACAAGGAATTTAGATGGTAGAGAAAAAGATTTACAGATGGCATTAATTAAACTGTCGTTACCGTGATTAAGAGCTGGTAATCTTCTTGAGTTTCTGGTCTAATCGAGCTTTTTGAGATGAAAATTCAACAGCACCTCCCTCCTAGCTTCTTCTTCAATAGGTGTGTGATTCGGCAGCACCTTCCCAATGTGTGTGTGTGTGTGTGTGTGTATACACTGTGTGTGTGTGATCATAAGTGTGTGTGTGTGTGTGTGCAAGTCTTTAAATAGGCTCCTACAGGCTGAAAATCGATCTGGGTTGCTAAATGCATCTGGGAGCTTCTCCAGTTAAGCATGGCAAGTTCAGTTCTCTGCCCACCAAGTGTCAGGTTGGCTTGGTTAACTGGTTCTGAGACTGAGTTGCAGGCTTGGCAGCTTTCCCAAGACTCCCACAAAGCAAGAGGGCGCCCCCTAGCTGCTAAAGCTGATCTGGAGTGGCCTGGGACCTGTTCCCACACAGTCCCGGGCCCCCGATGCCTCCCCGGACAATTTTTAGGAAATTTGATTCTAGGCTAAAACGGGTCATACGAATCGGATTTTGATGCCGTAAATTGCCATACGAAGCTCTAACTAGGGCGTACTGGCCCAAGTACCTGCCATATTTAGCAGCCCCCCTCGGGTCCGAAAATGCATTTTTTTCAAATTTGGGGTACGGGTGCAGTTTTTCGAAACGATCAAAATTGGACGGTCGGGTGACCAAAAACTTACTATTTTTGGAATTTTTTCACAAAAATTATTTTAATTCACATTTTGAAGCTTTATAACATTCTAAACATCATGGCACTGACAGAATCTGGAAAACTGCTAAAAATAGTAACTTATTCCATTGTATTCATTTCGTGGTACAAGGGTGTTCTTGTGATCGGGTCAGAGACCTTACATTTGTGAGATAGTCCGTAGCCACAATGATATATTGGATATGGGTGCGATATGCAGGGGGTGAAATAGGTCCCACAAAATCAATGCCCCATTTTGCAAACGCCCTTGTTCCCATCATTGGCCGTAGTGGCATCTCATCTCTCTTTATCGGCACCTTAGTGCGCTGACATGCGTCACAACGCTTTACAAACTCCTCAGCATCCATATGGAATGTAGGCCACCATATTCCTGCGTGTGCGTGTTCTAGAATCAGCAGGTATTCGCTTTTACTTGCACAGATTCTAAGTTGATTGTCCTTTCCTCTCTTATAGAGTTGATTCCTAATTAAATTAAAGTCGCGAGCCTCCAGCTCTATAGCCCTTTTCCGTGCTTTTGTTATGTTTTTAGAAAATGTCCTTGTGGTTAAGAAATCAATGATATATTGACTCCATGTAAGTGCAATGTTAACCTGAAACAATGTCGTGTGATCCACTGGTCGTTTGACACTACATATAGTACAATTGTTAACAGTGTGTCAGCATACATAGTTGGCCAATAAACCCCTAATTGTTTCAGTCTCTGGTGTGTTTTCATTGTTGAACAATGAAATGCACAATCCTGGACGTGTGCTTCTTCAAGATAACACTCGAATTCCTCCGGATTTATACATAATCATAGAATTTGGTCCGAGCCTAGATGATACAGTCGTCCTGCAATCAACTGGAAGTTTTTTGTTTGTTGAATTGTTTGTTGTTTGGATCTGTCTTCCTTGTTATCAAATCTACCTCCAAAGGAAAGAATGCTAAAAATTTCCTGAGACCATTTGGGTATCATTTCAATATTGAAAAGATAAGCATCAGATATGTCATCATCTACTCCTTCAAGAGCTTCCCCATTTTGCAGTCTTGAAAGATGATCCGCCCGTAGATGAGTTTTACCCTTTTTGACCACCACTGTGAAGTCAAATTCTAGTAATATAATAAACCAGCATACAATTCTCCCAGTATTGCATGGTTTATTTACCAGATACAAAAGACCTTGATGATCTGTGAAGAACACAAATTTGTTTGCGAGGAAATAATGTCAAAATTTCTTTACAGCATAAATCATTCATAACCCCTATCTTTCAGTGTTGTGTAGTTTTTCTTTGCGCTATTTTGCTGTTGGCTTGCGTAACAAACTGAGAAATCCATTGTTCCGTCTCCAGGTTGAGCCAGAATACCCCGGATTGCATATGCAGATGCATGAATGTGCACATGGAATATCTTTTTCCAATCTGGTGCTTTAAGTACAGGTGCTGATACAAGGTTTTCCTTGAGCTTTTGGAATGAAGTTTCACACTTCTCAGTCCAGTCGAAACTGACTAACAAACGATACACAGGTTGTGCAATGACTGCATATATATATATCTTCGATAATATCTGCAGTGTCCTATGAAGGATTGTACTTGTTTCACATTAGTAGGCCTGGGCAAGTGTTCTATGACTTTGATTTTGTCTAGGTCAGTGGTTATGCCATTTCTTGAGACAATATGTCCTAAGATGCGGCCTTGCCTAACCATAAAAATGCACTTTTCCGGGTTAAGACAGATTCGATATGTTTTGCACTTCTCAAATACCTTTTGTAAATGGTCATTATGTTCTTCTCGTAGAAGAGAGTGTACATAGAGATCATCCATATATGTTTCTAAGAATATTTTCACGTATTCTTTGAACGCATGAGTCATTAACCTTTGAAAGGTAGCTAGGGCATTGGTTAAGCCAAAAGGCATAACTCTATATGCATATATTCCCCATTGTGTGGCAAACGTTGTTTAGTGTTGATCCTCTATTGCAATTGCTAGTTGGTTATACCCTGAAAACCTATCTAAAAAGGAATAAGCCCGTTTCCCAGCCACCCTCTCAAGTACATGTTCTGTGATCGGCAAGGGATAGTTACCCCTTATGGTGGCTGCATTTACTTTTTTGAGGTTCACACACACTCGCAGCTTTCCATTCTTTTTGGGGACAACCACAATGGGTGACACCCAATCTGTATGTTCAATTTCATAGATGAATTCAACATCCATCAGCTTGTCAATCTCCTCTTTGATTCGTTTAGCAAATGTGTCATTATATGTGTAAGGACGCTGTTTGCTAGGTTTTGCATTTGATTTCAATGGAATTGTATGTTGGCATATCGATGGATCAACTCCTTTGAGGCCTTTGTGGAACCATGCAAACACATCTTTATACTTCTTGAGAAGTTGTGTTAGCCGTTCTTCTTCTTCTTCAAGCTCTAAATCAGTTACGATATAGACCGGCTGAGGATTTTCACCTAGCGCAGCGAGGTCTATCCATTTTGCATTTTCCGGCCCATCATAAGATTCTTGGTTTATTCTTTCCCTGACTGGTGGTTTCATTATGATTTTTATGTCCTGGATGGTGAATTTTTTATAGTGGGATGGTACGTTCATGTTTTCTTTTTCTGACTCCTCCTTACCATCACTTTCTCCCTCAGTCGTCCATACCTCTCGTAATGACCGTTTTAGTTCTTGGTATTTCTTTTTACGCTCCAATTTGGTCCACTTTGGGTCTTTTATTTTTTCCTGTTTTGATTTTGAGATTTTTTTGATTTTGTTTCTATTTTAGTCTTCCGTACTTGTTTTATTTCCTCTTACGTTCCTTCCCTTCGAACTTTTGAGAATCTGCCTGATATTTGATCTTTTACACAATCCTCTGCTTTGACAAGCATTAGATAGTGAGTTTTATCTTTTATCCTGGGCATCAGGTTCTCTCTCATTTTGTTTTCTGTTTGTTTTTTTCTACAGCGTTCTTGGCGTCTAGGGTGCTGATGGCAAATTTATAAAACTTGATATTCGTTGTTTTCTCCCCACGCTCGCTTGAGCTGTCTGAACACTCGTTATTTGCATCGTTATTTACCTCCAGATGCTCAGAGGAGTTATAAAACTCTTCTTGTTCTGGTGGTTCTACATTCTCATCTCCTGCTAGTCTAAGGCTTACCATGTAATAGGGTAGCACATCATAGCCGTCCTTGTCACAAAATTTTGTCGTTGGGCTATCTGTAATGGTACAGACATCCAATGTTGCTAGTATGTGTTCCCATTCCAGAGGTTCTAAGGCATCTTCGCGAAAAGGTTCCGGAATATAATCATTGTCCTCAATAGCTCTTTCTAAGACGCATTCCTCTCTTTTTAAGCTCCCACAATGTGAAGCTCGGCACATCCATAGCTCTTTTTTGCCCTAACCATGCTGGGAGTTAGGACCCTGCCAATGTAGCTGAATCAAACTCTTCCACTGGTGTCTGGTTTACATCTTTGTAACTATGGTCTTTTAGGTGTATTTTGGTTGTTGTCTTGCCATGTCTGAGGTATATGTGATCGTAACCCCAATTCTGGACCATCTTTAATTGTCTCATGAATGGTCTTCACAAGATGATCTCGTAATTGTTCTTTTTGTCAAAATGGACTATTGTAAATGTATGCTCATACTCGATTCTGCATGAGGTGACAATTACTTTTTCTAAGAGTCCTAGAGGCTTTTCCATGAACCCATCTGCCAATTGCAATTTCATTATGGTAGCTCTCAAAGCCGGTTTTCCCCATTTTTTCTAGATTTTCTTGGTGGCGATAGTGACTCCTGCTCCACTGTCAAGAATAGCTTTGGAAACTACTCCTTGGAATTCTACTGGTAGCGTGGTGTTTCCATCTTCTCCCTCGAAATACTCTCCAACCTTGTTTAAAGGTACTGGCCTAGTGTTTAATTGAGGCTTGTCCAATTCTCTGATCCCTTCTTGAAGCTTCGAGGTGGGGTCTTTTACTCCAAATTTTTCTAAGCATTTACCTACGGTGGTCCACATGTTTGGTTGTAACCTCAGGAATTCGGCTAATGTGATTGTGCATGCCACAGGGGGTGGACAATAACTCAATCAACCCTTGTGAATCCATCACTCTGTTGGAAGAAAGTCTTTGAGATGGGATTGCTCTTACCTCAGACTTGGCTTCATACTCCCCTAGATTAGAGGGTAGAGTTTTTAGAGAGTCTGGTTGGCTGTGCCCCGAACTAATTGATCCTTGGTCTCCCCCTTGTGAATGTATATCAAAGTTCATTTGTGATCTTGCCTCAAATTCTTCAATAGGAGGTAAGATCTCATTTTTCTCTTTTCTCATGCTATTCAGTTGGTAACTCACCGTGTTGACTTCGTTGGCATCACGGATTCACTTCCACAGGTCATCTAGACCATTACAATCCCTACCCATTTCTACCACTGTTTTAGGCTGGAAATCATCAATTGTCTCATCTCTTGTATTTGGCACTATGATAGGCTCTCCCCTAAACTTGGAGGCAGTTGTGAGTCTCGCCTTCGCGTCTACTTGTTTCTCTAAAGTTGGTTTGATAGGGGTTGGAGATAGTACTTCATGCCAACTTGCAAGTTTACCAAGCGGGTTTTCTATCAAGGATTGAGCTGTTTCAATCATCTTTCGACACATTTCCAACCTCTGTTTTTCTATTCCGGCATATGGATAAGTCATCCATCTTTGCTCTTGGGTTTGGTTGTTTTTTAGTCTGGCTTCGTAAGCTTTTAAAAGTGCATTTAACTGCTCATTTACCTTTTTTGCCAACACTGATCCTCTTGATCCTGCACTTTTGGGTCCTGATATTTCCTTGGGTGCTATGGTTGCCGCAGTATGTGAGCTTAGACTAGCTAGATCCTCTAACCGTTCTAATCTATCCTTTGTGTGTTTTAACTCCTTGGATAGAGCCATTTTCTCTCGTTCTCTATTGGCTTTCATACACGCCTTTCTAGCTTTCCAAGTGCTTCTCTGATTTTTCATTTCTAAACTTGGGACATCGGTTTTTGGCTCTTCAATTATGGGTTCATTCGTCATTCTTTTAGCTTGGGCTCGTGTCACTGCCTGAATAGGTATCATTGTCTCGTATTCTGACCCTCCACTGGAAGGCACTGCTTCCAACATGTTCAAGGTAGTTTTTGCTCCTTTGCTCGGGTTCTTAGGGCAATCAGGAATAAAATCAGTAATTCCACACTCGGTGCAATATGCGTTGACTCTAATGATTTCATCATGAGGACAGTCTCTTAGCCAATGGTCTCCACCACACTTGTAGCAGGGTCCCTTAGGCTGTTGAGGTGCTTCTTGAGCTCCTCTTTGTTGGTATGCATGTCTCTATCCGCCCATGCCTCCGTTGGCTATGAACAACAATGTTCCTTCATCCAAGCTATATCTTCCTTCTCCTGCTGCCTGTGCAGTTGTTGGTGGTCCTGCACTTCCCATCATGCTCCATGGTTCTGGCGTTGGGGGTTCTTCAGGTGGATAATAAACAGGATTTGCAGCATATCCATTGGGATCTTCGTAATATGCATGCATAGGCACCAAAGCCTTATCTTCTGGTTCGGTTATGGTTGGTGTGTATCTTATGTCGATTGGTCGTAATCCTGGTAGGGGTGGTTGCTGCCCTAACACTGGTTGTGGTATTTCTACACCTACAGGTCCTGGTAGGTTGCCTGCTTGATACCTAGGCATCGGTGAAAGTTGAGGAGATGCTACCTGAGCCTGAGGAGCATAAGGTCGTTCTCTCACATATCCCTTGTTATAATAACATTCCTCCGTCACATGGTTTGTCCATTTTTGTTCAATAGCACACCATTTTGGCTGTTTAGCCTGTGGTTTGGTGTACAAGTGAATCTTTTTTAGCACTTCCTCTACAAGCTACTCCTGGCTTATAGCTACTTCTCCTTTCGGTGCTGTCTTAGCGGACTTGCTTCCACTTTGTTGTGAGGATGAATTGTCATCAAGATCCTTGAATTCACCCTCCTTGTAGACCGCACAATTGTCTACAAGGTAAAGAGCCTCCTTAGTTAACTCATTTAACGTCGTGCTCCTCTTCGTATGTAAGTTCTTCTGGAGATCTGCATTCCTTAGTCCTTGAATAAATATAAGCATAAGTCTAGACTCAGTTGGCAGTTCCTCCACAAGGCAGAACTTAACATATCTTTTTAGTCGTAGGGCTGCCTTTCGCACAGACTCCCCTTCTTTCTGTTTGGATTTGTGGATTTGTGAGACTATATTATGAGCTATCTCCCTTTGTGAGAATTCCTCAATAAACTCGTCAAACACGTCCTCCATAGACTCAAAGCCTCTACGCTCCACAGAGTCAAAACAAGCAGCAGCATTCTCCTCTAGGGTCAGTCGAAGCCCTGCAAATTGGGTAGGGAAGTCTAGCACCTCTTCAGCTCTAGTTACACGCACAAAGGCTGCTACATGATCGCTAGGATCTCTGTTCCCTTGTATTTTTTGTTTACCCATTTTTGAACTTGAGAAGGTCTAATTCTACGATGGTCTACAAATCTCATCATTGGTTCTCCTCGTCCCAATCGATATACCTCCTCTGGCCTTCGGTAGTGGGCGAGTTCCTCTCCCAATGGTGCTCCTAAGCTATAATTTCTGACGGTTTTTGCAAGAGATGGTTTATCTCATCGAACTCGTTCTATGGGAGGTCTTCCAGGCTCAGTTGACCCTTGAGTTTTTGGCTTGCTCTCTCCTTGATACCGTGAATAGAGTGGTGGTTCTTGTAGATCCCTTAGCCCTCGTGCAGCTGGATAACCATCTCGATTTTAGTCTTGTTCTAATGTTGTACTGTATCGAAGCCATGGCTGCAAAGATGGTTGGGTTGCTGGTTGGTTCTGGTAGTTGGACGTCTGTTGTCGGTTAGAATGCGAGGTCGCGTCGTACTCTTCTGAAAATGGATTTGTCGATTTGCTAGGGGTGTAGGTGACCCTTGGCAATTCTTCGAGGGCATATGCTGATATTTCTGGAATTGTTGCCTTTTCTACCTCCTCTGGGAGAATACGTTTGTATTCTCGCCCGTACCTATCAACAAAAAAGATATCCTTCCCCATAGCAATTTCATAAGAGAATAAGTAAAGGACCTTGTCTTTGCTTAATTCGTTTGGGTAGGGTTCTTTGCAACAAAAGTAAGAGACTATTCCCTCGCTCTCATGCTTGTAAATCCCCACATTCTCATTATAGGTTGAGACCCTGGTTGTCTTCTTATCATACATAAAAAGAGCTCCAGGAGTTTCTAAAACCATTTTTCCTTTCGCCACGTTATCTCCATATCTATTGTAATCCTCAGGGTTACTAACTATGAGATAGTGGTTCTCCTTTTTGTCCCGGAATCTATCTGCATCATCATAGAGTCAAATTATTTACAGTCTCTGAGCAGGTCTTTCTTCAATACAAATACACTTGCGTCCTTGATAGTCATAATAAACTAGGGCTCCCCTAGAGTTTGTTCCTTCTAAGAAGATTATAGTGAACTTGGAATCGTTCAAAGGATTTAGGGAGGGGCTGCCTCCTAGCATTGGTTCTTCATCCGAGAAACCTCCTGGCTGTTGACTACCCATCATGAAGAAGGACTTATCTAATGAAGTGTCAGTTTCACTACCCTCCTCAATGATCGGTGCTAGTGGATCTAGCCTTGCTTGAGTTACACTCTCCTCGGTGGACACTAAGCTACCGTGGTCACCTGCCACCTTTTGATCTCTAAGAATGTGTCTTCCTGATCTTAAATTCGTCAAACTTATCAATGCAACTTAACACAAATCCAACCACTCACCTGGCAAAGGATCACTTTGAGCACAAATTCTTGCTTTGCCGTTGAATATACCTGTACACAAATGTTTAATTTCGATAATAAAATCAAAGTATTTAATTGCTAGAGGTGGTCTTAGTAATGATTGGTATAAGTGGAGGGTTAACCCCAACCACTACTGTATTTTATACACTTCTGATGTTCTGGATTAGGTCTGCTAATCTGGAACTATACTTCCCTCGGATGTTGGTCAATTTATATGGAAAGTCTTAATTCCATCTTTGCTCTGTCAAAAGGTAAAACAAGGTCCAATTTCACTTCTAAAAGAAGTTCTGGAACCCTTACATCAATTGGAACATCACCCTATGTCCTCAGTCACTTTTCTCTTCACTAAGCCCCTGTAGACATCCTATACGTATGATATCTCCTGCTCTGTTTTGCCTGGTTTTTACAGGCTATAGATTCCCCTTGATGTTCTGAGTCCATGGCTGTTTTTACTTTTTGATTTGGACACCTATAAGCTAGTCAATTGATCAAAAATCTGTTCCAGCAGCCTGATGTTGGTCTGACCAATCAAATCAACTCCAATTTGAACCAAAATTGACTAGGAGGCTTGCCTCAGGCTATACAACACCCTACTATGCCTACAGTCACTTTTTGGTTTCAATTTCATGCAGTATACATTCTACGCGTAGCATGTCTAACTTCTCAAAATAGCTTCAATTGCAAAGCACAGACTCCCTTCAAGGTGCTTATCACTTTGGTGTGCTCAAATCAGAGTTTGGAGTGCTAAATCACCCAGAACACATCCTACGCGTAGGATGTCTATCTGGCCTGTTTGACCCCAAACTTGAGCCACAGCTTTCCCTTGATGTCAGCAACCCAGTGCTATACTTAGATTTTAGTTTGGATTTCAAAAAACCCCAATTTTAGCTGTCCTAGTCCTTTTCAGTAAAAAATGCTAAAGTCTGCTTAAAACCCAATTTTCTCACCCAATTGAGATGAAACCTTTTTTAGAAACTCAATAAATCATGTAGATCATGCTCATGCAACAATCCTATGGTTTTGGTCTTAAAATAATGTCTTGGCACAATTTGGATAGGATGTCTGGTAATTTCTGTCTATCTGGCCTTATCCTGTCAAGATATGGCCAACTTCCACTTTCCAGGTGAAAATAAGGTAAAACCTATCTTCTAAACACACTGGTCAACTCAGAATTTCAAAATTTTCACCAGATCACTCTTTAGACATCCTATGGGTAGGATGTCTCCTGGCTTAAAATTTATTTTTTTCCTGATAGAAATGCTCCTTATGCTCTGCAGCTCTCTCAGAAACACTCACAGAAAATTTTGAACTTCACTTCAGCTTTCAAACACTCTTTTCAGTCTTTTACAACCTTGTGATGAACCTAACAGCAAGTATAACATACATGAAGTGCTCCAGATCATAAATCATGATGTCCTACTTACCCTACTCCTACTCATCATGTGAAATGGTGATATTGGTGTCTCGGTTGCTTCTTGGCCTCTCCGGACTCTCAAGCTCTCCTTTCACCGCCTCTACCACTCCAACTCCTACTCTCTACACCACAACTCAACTAATACCTAAAACTATCTCAGTCTACCTAAGTCGAAGGATCTAGTCCAGACACTCGCTCCCTAGACTCCTCCTAAGACCTAGAGAGTCCTCCACCCTCTGATCCTATCTAAATGTAAAACGAGACTCTGGCAAGCCAGAGAATCCCTATCCTCAAGGACTAGTTTCGGTCACCTACCTAGGGTTTTTGTCCTCGGCAGCGGCACCAATATTGGCGGATACGCCGCAACGGACGTCAGCAGAGCGAGAACTCACCTAACAAGATTTGTCAGCTATGGACGAAGCTCGACCCGCAGACGCGTGGAAGCAAGCATAGGGTGTCAATCTACACTCGACCGACTCTCGACTAATTTCTACAGAGGTCTCTACGCAATGTCTAAGCTTCAGCCTTTAGGAGTGCATAAGAAGAGATTTCCTACAACGCTTTCAAGAGCCAAATACCCATCAAACATTCTCGAAATGCCATAGAACTTGCAGGAGACCCTACTAGCACCAATAGGTCACTCTCCCTAAGGTCCATGAACCAAAATCCCAACCCTAAACACCTGGTGCAAAATCACGTAGGATGTCTAGTCGAAATATACAGGTCGTCGTTTTCAAAAACTAAAGTGCCTAATGTGTAGCTCTACTCAATGTGAATGCGTGGATATGCTGAAATGCAAAACAGACAACGTATGCTCACCAAATCGCTAGATGTCGCTTGTGGGTCGAATTCGCAAAACCAAACCTTACACCCGCAATGCAGGTATCAGCGCGTAGCTTTCGTCGGGGGCAACACGCTGCACTGCTCTGCACTAGATTCCGACCATCGGTGCACGCGTAGCGTCAAGATGAAACTCTCACTCTCTCTCTTGTATACAGTACGCTCACTCACAAAGACAGAACTTTTTTAAAAATGATAAAGGTTTTTTTCATTAAGGTCAAAAGTGGTATAAATACCTTACAATCTCAAAACCTAATGTTAAAATTTAACCATCTACTCAATCTAAATGTCAAAAATGGGATACAATCTGGAAACTTCTGTAAGCCCCACTATTTACAAAGGTAAAATGATGGGTTTTCTCAATTAAAGAATAATTACAAAAAATAATATTCCGCCGAACAGTCATTCTCCGTTGGGTGTGTCCATCTGCTAACAGCATTGCTCACTCCAAAAGAATCAATTGTGAGTTGTTTATGTGAAGTTGCAGAAAGTCAGGTCTATGGCTTGAAACAACACCAAAAGACTGTCAACCACTGAATCCGACTGGAGATTATGCTCTAAAAGTTGTATGCACCAGTGGGTAAGATTAAGGATGCATTTGAGGTAAATTTTCAAGAGTTTACAAAAACTCAGATTATTTACCTTTTCTTGAGATTTTTGGCCAAATTAAGTTTTAACTTGACTTAGAGGCTTAAAACAGGTCATGAAAAGATTGTCCACCACTGAAAAATTTGCAAAAAGTTTTCATTTTAGGCCAAAAGTATATACTCACAATTATTTACTTTCAGCTCAAAATTGACCAAGGTTGATACCAGATACTCTATGCATGATTAACAACATCTTTCGTAAAGGCTCATAGAATTTGGCTCAGAGAACTTGAATGTGACTTGGTAAATCCTTCTCAAACTTAGTGAAACTTGACTAAGAGGCTTTGATTGAAGTGTAAAACATGTGTATATGCTCTATTGACCAAGAATATGCAAAAATTTACCAAAAGTTAATAATCACGATTATTTACGTTTGCCCTATTTTTCAAATTTTTTGACCAACTAAGCATACCACAAGTTTTATCAGGTTGTATTGAGCACATATATCAAATTTGGTAAGATTTGGATCATTAAAGTGGAAATTGTGCCAGATTTCAAAAGTGAGTCTGCAGACACAAAATTGTTGACAAATTGAGCAGTAATTATCCAAACTTGGTGAAACTTGGCTAGGGAGTTTAGCACTAGGTTGGTAATGGGACACTTTTATGTCCTGGGACACTTTTATGTCCTGTTAAGTGACCATTTTCTTTGAATTATGTCAAGAGTTTCAAAATGGATGTTCAGGTGCTATCTGTCTAGAAAGTTGTCTCATGAGCTGAAAAAAACTCGACATTTTTTTGGAATATCAATTCCATCTTTAACCTTGTCCTTGCACAACAGTTCACAACCTAAACTGTGTGAAAAAACGGGTCCTGTTTTTGGATTTTTTCAACTCTTTGCAACTATACCACTCTAGAATTCATGTTTGTGAGGTCTATAATGCTAGAGAACTATCTTTAGTAGTCCTCAACATGCTTCTAGGGAGAAATAAATGTTAAAGTTGTAAGTTATGACCAAATTACAAAAATTTTCAAATCCTATTTTTTAGCCAATTTTAGCTCTTTTATGATTTTTTTGGTGGCTTTCATGATATCCAAATACAGTCTTGATTTTCTATGTTGCATATTGTAACGATGGTTGATTTTTTCAATTATAGAAGAAAACGAAACATTTTAGTATATCAAGTATAGCTTTTTCAATATTGTTAGTTTCTTGTGTCAACTACATGCATTTTGTAGGTAGTAACCATATCTAGTCATAAGGATCAAATTTGGCTAAATATTGAATAGTTTCTATGGGATTCTACAACTGTTGAACCCAGTTTTTTCATGTTTGCTGTATTTAGCACTTCATCTTTGTCCCCAAGATTCCCCTTGGTAAGAGATGTATTATTCTTTTGACATTCTCCATGGCTCCTTATAAACCTAAAGGACAATAGGGAACTAAGAAAACATGCATATATTGTTTGTATTGAGCGTGGCTATAGAAACTTTGATGATACGTTTGTAGAATGATAAAAATCCAACTTTTTTGTACTTATTTCTTTTGGCAAAACAAAAAATAGTGAGTGAAAATCAATTATATGTTCTGATCACCAACCCATTGAAGTTAACTAGGGAATTTATCTCAAGTCCTACAAAAATCCCTGATCTTATTTTTATGCAACAAAATGTAAGAAATGATTGTTTTGATGAAAATGTACTGGTCCATCAACTTTCGCGGCTTGGTGTGACCAAACGATGAGAAATTTTACAAGTTTCTTATTTTTTCCATGTGTAGTAGGCCTTGAACTATAACCTCATGAAAGGATTTTACAAAATGAGTGGATCTACTATGGTTTTGGAGGTATTTTTCAAACCCTGAAAGGACATTTTTATGTCGTGCTAGGCTACCAACCTAGTGTTAAGCATTATTTTGATACACAAGGTTCATTAGTCAAAATTTGACTATCTACTACATTCCAAGTGAATAAAATTAGGTGCAAAGTGTAGGTCAATTTGTGTTACACACCTAATTTTAGCAAATAATTAGCACATTGAACCATATTAATCAATCAAAAATTGACATAAGGAAGTAGTGCACTTACATTGTAATTACACTCCAAACTATTTTTTTGCTCCATGTGAAGACGCATGGAGCAAAAGACGCAAAATTGCACACACAAGTGTGTGCACCATCAAATCTGTTCCAAAATTGATCATTTGTAGGCCAAAATTCAAACACTTAAATCATCAAATTAGGCGTAAATTGGTACAATTAACTCGATTAGAGTGATGATTCTACCTATAAAAAGGGAATTTAACATTCATTACACTTTAAATGTTAGTGGCTAAGTTAGCAAGGTTAGTAAAAATTAGTAAAAATTAGCATGAAATTAATAAAACTAGCATGGAAAGAAGCGAAATTAGCAAGGGTTAGTATGAAATTAGGGAAATTGGGGGTTTGGGGTATTCATAACTCAACATTAGCATAAATTTCTTTCACATCATCATCAAACCAAACCAAAAATTGATACACACACTTAAAAACCAACAAAATTAGTAGTGAAATTACTCTATTCTACACATCCTAAACTCAAGAGCTTAGGTTATCGATCCCCGGCAACGGCTTCAAATGTAGGGAGGTGTTGTAGCATGACCTAATCGCAACCCACACAAAATTATGAAATCCACGGATCGGCAACCCGGGGGCATGGAAGCACGAGCATCGGATGAATAGAGATAGAGGATTCAAGAGATCACCTCTCCAATGCAAGTAGAGATTAGCCACTACAAGACTAACTTTAATCATTCTCTAATCACTAATCTAACACTAATTACCACATGCCAATTATGGCACTTCATCAATAGCTACACACACGAGGTGAATGGTGCTAGAGCTTCATAAAACCTATCTACACACAAGCAAAGATTAGGACACACACACAAATTACAAGATTACGACCCAACTTAATCAACCTAATTTGTGATGTTAAATATCGTAAATCAATTGCTCGTAGAGAGATAAGAGTGGTTACTAGCAAGAAGTACATACATCTCTCAAATCTAGAATAATGAAAGTGTAATACTACTTCATGACAAGATGAAATGTACAGAAGAAGTAGACTAATGAGAAAATAAGAATTGTATTAATCAAGAAGAGCTTACTCTAATTACAATGGTTAGCACTAACCTCTTAAGCATGGGCATTAAGCTCAAGGATAGGCCAAAGACTGAACACTCAAGAGAGAGGGAACTCTCAAAAGCGGATCCTCAAGAGTGGATACTCAAGAATGAAGCCTCCTTGCATAAAGGATTCCTTTTAAGGTATTTCACCACAATCCCTTCTACTATGGGTTTAAGCTTGAGCCCTCTAGCTACCATATACAGCTTTGGAACTCCAAGTGAGCCCAAGACTTATACAAAGTGAGAAGAAATATTATGCACAACCATAAATATCTCCCGTAGCCTATGTTAGCCACTGCTAGTAACAATGCATGGATTTT
Organism: Adiantum capillus-veneris; assembly: GCF_014529385.1. Classification (NCBI taxonomy): domain Eukaryota; kingdom Viridiplantae; phylum Streptophyta; class Polypodiopsida; order Polypodiales; family Pteridaceae; genus Adiantum; species Adiantum capillus-veneris. Next base: position 135,448,836 of record NC_140944.1, on the reverse strand, counting down.
CTTCATTGAGGGTCTTTACAAGCATAACCTTGGTTTTGGATCCATTCACGATTAGCCCGCTATGTAGGCAAAAGCATTCGAAGACACTCATAAGCTTTTGTGCATCTTCTAATATATGTGCCGAGAGCACTATATCATCGGCATAAAGCAAAAGCATGATCATCGCATTTCCGATCTTAACCTCTTCTATGCCTTCTTGCTACATAAAATGAAGAACCATGCATTCCAATTCATCAATGAGTAGCTCAAAGAGGATTGGGAAAAGTGGACATCCTTGTTTGACACCAATGGTGCTTGCAAAATTTTTTGAAATTCCATCTCCCGTACGTAATCGACATATCACTTTTTGGTAGATGCAAAACACTGCATGCATAAATTCTCTTGGCACTTGAAGGCTTTGCATACGTCTCCAAAGATTTCCTCGCGGTACCATGTCAAAAGCTTTTTTGAAATATACAAAGCAACAATATAACTTTTTTCCTTTCAATCGAGATGCTTTCATAAGAACTCAAAGAGTGACAAGGTGATCAATAGTGCTATGATGCTTTCAAAAACCTACTTGGCCAAGCGCACGTTTGCCATTCTGTTCAGCCCATTCACTTATCTTCATCTCCATGATACATCCAAATAACTTTGCCATAAAAAAACCAACCATTATAGTGTGATAGTTGTTCATATTGTTTACATCTTCTCCTTTGTGGAAAGGTTTGATCCAATTTTCACTCCAATCATGAGGCATGCCATGCTGAAGTGCAAGGTTAAACATATCGCATATCCAATATCATTTTTTTTTGCTTGTCCATTTAATCATTTCAGCCTTGACACCTTAAAGTTCCCCTGCCTTCCGAGTAGCAAGTTTCTCAAGCGCGGGACAGACATCTTCAATGGTAAAGAAGGGAAACATAAATGGAAGGGAGCTACAACACTCCATCTTATCAACATTGGGTTGCTCGTAGAGGTTCTTGCAATGCATATACATATCCACAAGAGTCATGTCACCAAAGCTCTCAACATGATTTCCTTTTAGATTTTGCCAAAACTTGCTACTGAGAGGCGGAAGTGAAAAAAATAGACCCGGTGGCCTCTACACCAAGACTATGCACAATGGCCTCATCATGGGGAATACGCAATAGGGGCACCACCTAGCAAGATATGCGGCTAGGACGCATACATATACACAATGAAACATGCCATGGAAAAAAATTTCAAGATCCACGCCCAAATGTGGAATGGGGTGGTCAGAGAATAAGGTGAGAGGAGGGGTGAGTGAGTGAGAATGGGCTCACTACTCGTGCATGTAGTAAGGAAGATAACGAGGTTAGGGATACATGCAAGTATGCTCACTTCTCATACAAAAGGTGGCGAATCCGCACACCTCAAGATGGAAGTAGCAAGATGATAGGAATATGAGAGGGAGAGAGAGAGTGTGTGTGTATGGTGGCGAATCCGCACACCTTTACATAAGCAGAAAAAAAAAAGGCAAGGAACAAGCATATACCATACTCACAATGAGATGTATCCAAAGCGACACAAAGTATGGCACCAAGATGGAGTGTGTTGATTGCTTGCAAAAGATGAATACAATAGGTAGCGTATGGTAGGAAAATGAGAAGGGGACAAGATCGTGGGAGGCATAATGGAGAGATGGGAGTTGATGGCGAGGAATATCATGAGTGTGTCCACCCTTCTTCTTCTTGAAATTGTGCCTTCAACCCTTAATTACAAGTGGTGTGGAGGTGTGGTGCTCATCTTTTGTGCATGGTGATGGTGTTGTGATTATGTGATTAGGGTTCATGCTACAAGCATGTAGCACAAGAGTGTGTATGGATAGGTGTGTGTGTGTGTGTGTGTTATGTCTCTGTGTGTCCCCAAGTGAGCTCTCATGGCCTCCTTATATAGGGAAGGAGGGAAGGATTTAGCAATATTTCTATTTGAGGTGAGTGTCCCACTTTGGTGACTAGGAAAATGGGGTGCATGTGACTGTGGCTCCCATTTTGTCTCCTCATTATGTAAAATACCAGAGTCAATAGAGAGAGAAGAAGAGAGAATGTGGGTAGGATGTAGAGGATAGGAAATATTTACAATAGTCTAGCTTTGGATAGACATAAGCTTATTAGGGAGAGAAAAGAGAGGTAAGAAAATTATAAGAGAGGTTGTCGAAGGTGGATATATGTTGATGAGGATGGATCCTCCAAAAATGGTGATAGAATTACTCTAGACTAGCCAAGACCTCATTAAAAGAGCCTTGTCTCTTGTAATCATGCTTGAAGACTTGTAGAACCATAGCCATTCTAGAAGGAAGAAAAGTGGGGATGGCCTGTGTCACCATTACACGAGAAAACTGAGGTCCACTACAAAAATCATATCTCCGTGTTCATAACTCCAAAAATTCTGAAAAAAAATTGAGCTAAAAGTTGAGATCACGAACTACATCTTTCATGTTGAACGCTCCTTCAGATTCGGGGTTCTTCTTTACTTTAAAAATTCAGCCAAATAATGTATTATTTGTGACTGCAAAAGTCTTTTGGTTGTCCCCTTTGAGTGGACTTCTCTCTTGCCTTCAAGTGTAAGCTCCTTCATGTGTATGAAAACATGACCTAGAGTGTTGAAAAGATTGGTAATCATTTAGATGGAGGTATTATTGAAATTTGAAAGTGGGGTTGAGGTTTGAAAATGAAAACTAGTGAATAAAATATTTGGTAGAGTGGAATAATATATATACATGAAAAAAAATATATTATAAAATACTAGAATATATATATATTTAATATTTAAGGTCAAAAGAGAGATCAACAAAGAAAGCTTACTTATTATGCTACATCGTGATTGATTAGCATAAGTATTATTTATTTAATAAAGGCTAAAACGTTAGTGAAAAAGGGAAGAAAAAATCAAAAGTAATTTATATAATAGGAAATATTTTTGGTAAAAGAGAAAAAAATATGGGGGGGTTCCCATGCATGGAAAAGCATGCCTCATTAGCCATCCCCCTAAGGCTAGAGGTATTCATGCCTCTAGCGTTGTACCTGATTCTTCTTCAATTGAGGTGGAGGAGTCTCCCTCCTCGGGGATTTCCATCATAGGTGTTTGATCAAATCTCAAAAAGTACTGCTTCAACCTCCATCCATTGACACGAGTTTTGTGGAGCCTACCATCTGCATCCATCAATCGGTAACTGCCATTGGCGTAGCGCTTTCTAATGACAAATGGCCCCTCCCATCTGGGTGAAAACTTTTTATCCTTCCTAGTGTCAAACCTGTTATCATACCGTAGGACCAACATACCTTTCTTGAGACCTTTTGCCCTAAGTCCCTTGTTGAAGGTAAGTCGACGTTGCTCTGCCTGTGCTACATAATAGTTGATAGCATCTTCTCTGTCTAGTTGAAGCCTCTCTAGATCAAGAATGTGGTTGTGGAGATGAGCATTAAGACGTTCCACCTGCCCAGCTAGCACCCTGAGACTAGCCAATTGTACTTCAATGGGTAAAATGGCTTCCTTACCAAACACCAAGTGATATGGTGTGAACCCAAGGGATGTGCGAAATGAAGTGCGATAAGCCCAAAGTGCAGCCATAAGATGCTTGTCCCAATCACTTTTGTGATTGTTTACATGCTTAGTGATGATCTTGCAGATCATACCATTTACCTTTTCCACCAAACCATTGCATTGTGGGTAGTAGGGAGTTGAGTGTCGTCGTGAGATACCTAACTTCTCCATTAGCTCTCCTACAAGGTCTCCTCTAAAACCTGGTCCCCTGTCAGAAATTATTTCAAGAGGAGTGCCAAAACGGCAACAAATGTTTTCAAATACGAACTTAGCCACTTCCTTAGCTATAATCTGGGTGGTGGCAACTGCTTCAGCCCACCTGGTCATGTAGTCCACACCCATGATGATATAAAATTTACCTGATTGGCTCCTTAGCAAAGGCCCAATAGCATCAATTCCCCATTTCTCAAATGGTCCATATGATATTAGAGGAGTCTGTGGCTCATATGTGAGCCTCCTATCCCCTGCCTTTTGACATTCCTTGCATGTTTTACACCAATGATGCACATCCCTATGTAGACTAGGCCATACAAACCCGGCTTGTAGAATCTTTCTACTAGTGATGTCAAGTGCAAAGTATCCTCCGCAAACACCATCATGGCAACTTGAAATGATTTCAGTGGTCTCTCTAGAGAGAGGTACACGCCTAAGAATTTGATCCTTACCCTTGTAGTAGAGGTCGTCATTGATAAGGCGGTATTTTGTTGCCTTGCGTACAAGCCACTGCTTTTGGCCCTTAGTAAGATCCTTAGGGCACTCTCCTGTGTCCAAGAAACTCATGATGTCAGGCATAGCATCGCTACCTTGGAAGAGAGGCAGCTTCAACTTGATAGCACCCACCACTGAAACATCTTGCAACTTCTCTCTAGCTAGAGCATCTGCTTCTTGATTTTCTGCTCGAGGGACATGATGTAATCGTACAACTTGAAATTTCCCTAAAAGTTCCTTGACTTTGCGAAAATAGCCTAGCAAGATATGATTTTTACAAGCCCAAGTTCCTTGTATTTGTTTTATTAAAAGCATGGCATCACCAAATACATTTAACCGTTGAATGCCCTGTGTCACACACCACTCTAACCCAAGAGTTAAAGCTGCATATTCTGCCTCATTGTTAGAGTGAGAATCCAAGAGATTCCGTAGGCTCCATCAAAGAAAAGAGAGTGAGCCTCCTCTACCTTAGGGACTTCCAGCACAGGTGTAATATCTTGATCATTTGGCTTTATCTTTAGCTTCTTTTCATAGTGGCGATGAGTGAGAATACCTCCTAGATTGGCCCTTGTGGAGTTCTCCACTTGCATTGTGTAGTCAAACTCTTGTAGCCTTGTGAGCCATTTGGAAATCCTAGAAGAAACATCCATGTGCTGCATTACATAAGGAAATACTTCTTCCATTGTTAAGATTATGAATGGTCTAGACAATAAATAAGAGCGAAATTTGGTGGTAGCAAACATTAATGCAAGCACCATGTGCTCCACTGCCGTGTATCCCTTTTCTGATGGGGTCATCATTCGACTAGAGAAGTAGATAGGATGCATGAAAGAAGTTTGAGGATCCTTTTGCATCAATACAGCCCCAAGTGTGTCATTGCCCACACTAGGGTTTACATAAAATGGCTCGTCCCACTTCGGAGGTGCTATGGTGGGAAGTGAAGCTAGAATTTGTTTTACCTCATTGAATTGTTGTTCATTTTCTTCACTCCAAGTGAAGATCTCTTGATGGGTAACTTGTTGTAAAGGGAGAACCACTTGGGAGAGCAAGTGAATGAACCTACTCAAATACCTCACCTTTTGAAGAAAAGAGACCAATTGCTTTGTTGTGGTGGGAGAGGTCAAAGCCACCAAGGCTTGAACCTTGCTTGGGTCAGCTTCAATGCCGTTGGCCGAGATCACATGGCCAAGAAGAGTAACCTTGCTTTCACCAATGTGGAATTTCTCCACATTGAGTTGGCCACCCAAAGCTTGTAGCCTAGCTAGACCTTCATAAACTTTCTCCAAATGAAGAGAGCGAGAGCTATAGATGCAAAAGTCATCAATAAAAACACGGATTGATTTTCCAAAGAATGGCTGAAAAACAAATGTCACATATCGCTGAAAAGTGGCTGGAGCATTAGTGAGACCAAAAGGCATAACTCTGTAAGCAAAACATCCCCATGGTGTGATGAAGGTTGTCTTCTTTTGATCTTCTTTAGCGATGCTAATTTGGAAGTAGCCTGAGTAGCCATCACATACCGTGTAGCGCTCATGTCCTGCTACCTCATTGAGTATTTCGTCTTGAAAAGGAAGAGGAAAATGGTCCCTCTTTGTGGCTGCATTAAGAGGCTTGTAATCAACACAAACCCTCCACTTACCATTCTTCTTTGGTGTGACTACCACTGGAGAAACCCACTCTGAGTCTTCAATAGGATAGATAAAACCGGCTTCTAGCAATTTCCTCACCTCTTTGAGTAGGGCGTCTTGTTGAATTACTCCTAGCCGCCTGAGCTTCTGCACTACAGGTTTACTTCCCTCCTTGAGCTTAATGTGATGTTGAACTACTGTGATGCCAGTGATTTTATCATATTCATCAATGAACAATGTGGTAAAATTACTTAGCATCAAAATATAATCTTCACGCTCCTTCCCACACAACTCACTAGAGAGCATTTGATGTAGCTTACTTGCTTCTACCAGAGGTTGTATACCTGGTGTCTCCCCTTGGCTTGATGATGAGGCATCAGGTTGCTCCATCTTCTTAGGGTCCTTGAGAATGATCCCCATCACCTCAATGCTACTGTCACTTTCTTCACTCTTTGTTGACTCCTCCTCTGAAGTGGTTGAAGAGTCACCACTAGAAAACTCATCCTCGGAGGTTTCTAGATCCATGTCGCGTTGTTGACCTATCTTCATGTCGTAAAGTATTGGCCTCCCTTTTGCATCCTTCATCTGGATTATGCCGGTGTCCCAGTCCTGCTTAGCTCTCATAGCCATAAGCCAAGGCCTCCCTAGAATGATAGGATAGCCCTCCCCTTTATGTGGCATGACAAAGATGTCCACATCTACCTCGGTGTTGAATGCCTTTATCCTAACTGCATTTATGACACCAACACATTGAACTTTTAAATTATTTGCCATTTTGGCTCGGCATGGTGCCGGCCGACTCACCTCTAAACCCAAACGGTGCATCATTTTTTCACTCATGACGCATATTTGTGAGCCACCATCAATGTAGATATTGGAGATGTGTTGCCCTTTGATGTAAGCATCCATCACTGGTAGTATGTCTTCTAGATTCCTCCCAGAGATAGCCCCAGCTATCTTTGGATTTGGTCGCCTCGTGTTAACCATCTTTGTCCATTGTCTCCTCACCCTAGGTGCTAGGTGGAGTAACTGGGGCCAGGTGATTTTTGGGCCCTGCACAGAAACATCTTGAACCAAATCATATGGTTTAGAACATTCACCCAAAGAGAAATCTACAATGTCAATTTTACGTCGTGACTTGGACGGATTTTTGCTAGATTCCCCTTTAGTCTTCATCTTTTCTTCCTTTTGGGAAGATTCACCATGCCTAGCGCGTTTTACCCCAATGGCATCTACTCCTTTAACCTTGGTCTTATCCTCCTCCACTTTCTCCTTTCCCTTACCTTCAAGACTGATGACGCTTACTGTTTGATTGCCAACTGGTGGTGGGGGTAAGGGTGGAATGAGAGGTTGTGGTGGTGGTGGTGGTGGTTGTGGTTGAATCGGTGGTTGTAAGATTTGCACGGGTGGTGCTTGTCGTGGTGCCCTCGATGGTGGTGGTCTTGCTCTCGGTGGTGAAACCTGGTTTTGCCTAGCTCCTCTATTGTAATTTTGCCTCCTTGGATGTGGACAGTAGTACATGCCATGACCATCCTCCCCACAATTGTAGCAGTGGTATTCATGGTTTTGCCTTCGTTGTCCTCTTACTTGCTCTTGGTTGCGATTGTGTGCATGCCCTTGTTGTATCAAATGGACTGAGAGATTCTCAAGTTGATTGGTGATTCGATTGAGCAGGTCTTGCTGATCTTCAATTGGTTCTTGTGGTTGAATCCTCTGGGCGGCTGTTGTAGGTGGTGCTAGAGGTGGTCGGGTCCTAACGGCTTCCTCTCCATCGATATTGTTGGCTTGTAGGTGCAACTTCTTGTCTTTAAGGCGGGCCACTTCAACTGCTAGCTCATACGTAGCAGGAAACCTTCCCTTCACCTTCTCTTTAAGAGTTGGCCATAACCCACTGATCCTTCTTTAGGAAATCAGGTGCCCCCTCATCCTCTCTTAGTGATGCAACCCATCGCCCCCATAAATCTACAAACTTTGACTCATATGATGCGTATTCCAGCATACTGCCCTGCTTCAACTCTGTCAACAATTTCCATAGCTTCTCTGATGTTGTGCCCTCTCCAAAACGCTTGACAAAGGCTGCTCTTAATAAGTCCCACCGTTCCTTGGTTTGTTGTTCCAAGGCATTGTACCATGATCTTGACTCCACCTTCATTAGAAGTGGGAAGATGCTCAAGCGCGAAGCATCATCATCTCTTGTAGAGATGACACATGCTATTTCCAAGTTGTCTAGAAAGTCTGCAGCATCCTCGCCCACCTTACCAGTAAAGGTTGGAAATGCTACACTTGCCATGATTACTGAGAGAGAGCTAGAAAGACACACTTCTTAACTTGCAAAATTTTTTCTTCTTTAAAAGGAGGCGTGTATACCCTATTATACTAGGACATAGATTAAAACTTCAAACGGTACATTGCCTTGTACCAAAGGTAAAACAAATGGCTGATATGATGCCAGAACCTCAAAAAACCGCTCCCCATCCGGCATGGTGTCAATGACATGTTGGTAGTGAATCTTCAAGTCCAATATTACCTTGATTGAGCGTACACGTGTTTGTATGTGTGATCTGTCTTGAGGTAGGTTGTACTGATTCATGTGAAGCTTAGAGGTGCTTAGTCACTGTCCAAGCTTGTAGGAGAGGGTGGTGTTCTTTCCTGAAACAAACTCAGTAGATCCCTAGTTTCTCTAGTGAGAGTGTGAGCCAATGCTTCTGTTATCTGTGCTGCAGCATCAGGTGCGACTTGAAAACTAACTATGATAATTACCTCGGTGACTTGAGCTATCCGATTCTCAAAGTAGAATAGTGTTGATTCTCTATTGTGCAAAGCTCCTTCCATTTTGTTGTTGTTGGTTGGTTGTAGGTTGCGGACATGGTTTCCACCTTCTCCTTCTTCTTCTTGGCACTTGGCCTATGTATATCCACTCGGTTTGGCGTGTTGGTTGACTCTCGCACTTCAAATCGATTACCGTTACGCCTGGCAGTCGAGCTTCGATGGAGATGCGGAGTTCGTCTAGTTGTGCTTCGAGCTCTTCTTCTTCCGTCGTCCAGTTAGAAAATCCTTCATACTCATTCATCCATTCACAATAGTTTAGGGTTTTCAGTCTTGTAAACTGAAGGGTTTCAACAGCCCTCCTCAGTGGGGGCACCAAATGAGAAGGCGGAAGTGAAAAAAATAGACCCGGTGGCCTCTACACCAAGACTATGCACAATGGTATCATCATGGGGAATACGCAATAGGGGCACCACCTAGCAAGATATGCGGCTAGGACGCATACATATACACAATGAAACATGCCATGGAAAACAATTTCAAGATCCATGCCCAAATGTGGAATGGGGTGGTCAGAGAATAAGGTGAGAGGAGGGGTGAGTGAGTGAGAATGGGCTCACTACTCGTGCATGTAGTAAGGAAGATAACGAGGTCAGGGATACATGCAAGTATGCTCACTTCTCATACAAAAGGTGGCGAATCCGCACACCTCAAGATGGAAGTAGCAAGATGATAGGAATATGAGAGGGAGAGAGAGAGTGTGTGTATCGTGGAGAATCCGCACACCTTTACATAAGCAGAAAAAAAAAAGGCAAGGAACAAGCATATACCATACTCACAATGAGATGTATCCAAAGCGACACAAAGTATGGCACCAAGATGGAGTGTGTTGATTGCTTGCAAAAGATGAATACAATAGGTAGCGTATGGTAGGAAAATGAGAAGGGGACAAGATCGTGGGAGGCATAATGGAGAGATGGGAGTTGATGGCGAGGAATATCATGAGTGTGTCCACCCTTCTTCTTCTTGAAATTGTGCCTTCAACCCTTAATTACAAGTGGTGTGGAGGTGTGGTGCTCATCTTTTGTGCATGGTGATGGTGTTGTGATTATGTGATTAGGGTTCATGCTACAAGCATGTAGCACAAGAGTGTGTATGGATAGGTGTGTGTGTGTGTGTGTGTTATGTCTCTGTGTGTCCCCAAGTGAGCTCTCATGGCCTCCTTATATAGGGAAGGAGGGAAGGATTTAGCAATATTTCTATTTGAGGTGAGTGTCCCACTTTGGTGACTAGGAAAATGGGGTGCATGTGACTGTGGCTCCCATTTTGTCTCCTCATTATGTAAAATACCAGAGTCAATAGAGAGAGAAGAAGAGAGAATGTGGGTAGGATGTAGAGGATAGGAAATATTTACAATAGTCTAGCTTTGGATAGACATAAGCTTATTAGGGAGAGAAAAGAGAGGTAAGAAAATTATAAGAGAGGTTGTCGAAGGTGGATATATGTTGATGAGGATGGATCCTCCAAAAATGGTGATAGAATTACTCTAGACTAGCCAAGACCTCATTAAAAGAGCCTTGTCTCTTGTAATCATGCTTGAAGACTTGTAGAACCATAGCCATTCTAGAAGGAAGAAAAGTGGGGATGGCCTGTGTCACCATTACACGAGAAAACTGAGGTCCACTACAAAAATCATATCTCCGTGTTCATAACTCCAAAAATTCTGAAAAAAAATTGAGCTAAAAGTTGAGATCACGAACTACATCTTTCATGTTGAACGCTCCTTCAGATTCGGGGTTCTTCTTTACTTTAAAAATTCAGCCAAATAATGTATTATTTGTGATTGCAAAAGTCTTTTGGTGGTCCCCTTTGAGTGGTCTTCTCTCTTGCCTTCAAGTGTAAGCTCCTTCATGTGTATGAAAACATGACCTAGAGTGTTGAAAAGATTGATAATCATCTAGATGGAGGTATTATTGAAATTTGAAAGTGGGGTTGAGGTTTGAAAATGAAAACTAGTGAATAAAATATTTGGTAGAGTGGAATAATATATATACATGAAAAAAAATATATTAGAAAATACTAGAATATATATATATATAATATTTAAGGTCAAAAGAGAGATCAACAAAGAAAGCTTACTTATGATGCTACATCGTGATTGATTAGCATAAGTATTATTTATTTAATAAAGGCTAAAACGTTAGTGAAAAAGGGAAGAAAAAATCAAAAGTAACCTATATAATAGGAAATATTTTTGGTAAAAGAGAAAAAAATATGGGGGGGTTCCCATGCATGGAAAAGCATGCCTCACTACATACATGTGCTTTCTCTTGCGCTAAAAGAAGTTGTTTTTTGACTTCCCACCTTCTCCTCTTCTTTTGAGCAAGTGCTTTGTATGTGTGTGAACATTCCAAGTAAACTTCCTTGTCTTTGCTTGCATCCAATCTTAGCAAGTGTTTTCGGGATTGACTACATTCCAATGTCAAACCATTTCTTCTTGGTGCTACCCTTCTTAGACCTTTTGCAAGACATGTGTTTCACCAAAAAGTATTCCTTCGCACAAGAGAAAATTACTTCTTTGAAAACTTTCCACTTGCATTCTAATGTTGGGCTCTCTTGATGCTCTATCATGCTTAACATTTGGTCCACCATATCAGCATATATAAGTGCTCGTTTGACGTCTAGACGTAGGTAGAAATGATTCACATCATGATTGGAGGCTACATGCTCGGGCCGTTTACCACACTCGAGGTCAATACATAACATCCTATGATCCAATTCCGGTTCCATTCACCAAGTGTAAAGCTTTGTATGCAATCTAGAGTGGCTTTTGAGAACAACATATAGTCAACCACGCTAACATCATTGTGCTTTCTACATGTAAAGTCATTGGTGCCTTGTCATAGAGATACACCGTTTGCAATGAGCATTCCAGTACTATTACACATATGTAGAAGTGACTTTCCATAGTGATCCAGTTCTTTTGCATCATTAGAACGTCGATTATACATGTATGAGTCATCCATTCTTCTCAAGACATGCGGCATGTCGACTTGTTGTGTGTCGTGTTGTAACGTATTTGTGCGAGCATTCTTGTCTCCAAAAACAATGACTTCACCTTGATCCTTGTAATGAGCAATGTCTTCCTCTAGTTCAACAAAGGGCTGATCTCTATCTATATCCAAGCGAGCATAATAGTTGGAGTCATAGTAAGGAATGTAGTAACCAGCCACAAACATGACTTGACCATTTGGTGGGCCATTAGGCAAAATTTGGACTCACAAAGGGTCTCTTTAAGGACTTTGACTTTACCTCTCTCTACCAAAACGGGCGCATGAATAATTTTTTGGAAACGAACTCCAAAGTTAGCGGAGGTTTGATAGTTTGAATGTCCTCTTCAACGTCTATCTACTGATATATAGCACGCCATGAGATTCCTCATTAGAAGATGAGGAATCTCTAAAAGATGACGAATCTCATGGCGTGCTATATATCAGTAGATAGAGCTTGAAGAGGACATTATAACTGTCAAACCTCCGCTAACTTTGGAGTTTGTTTGAAAAAATTTATCCATGCGCCCGTTTTGGTACAGAGAGGTAAAGTCAAACTCCTTAAAGGGCCCCTTTGTGAGGCCAAATTTTGCCTAATGCTGATTTTGTAACATTTAATGGTCTAAAAACTTATGTGTAGCGGAAATTAGCATGAACATAGTGGGGATTTCATTAGAATAGATTCTTAATGAGAATTACAAGAGTGCTTGGGTGGAGAGAGCAACAAAAAGCATAACACCTAGTTAGATAGCATCAACAATACTTTCAAAAGAGAGAGAAATTAAGCTATTGACAACAGTTGAGGACCAGATTTGCATGGAGCCGGTCCCCCCTCCAAAAGGCTTTGTATTATGGTTTCTCCCATCAAGAGAGACATTGTACAATACAATTCTTTGTGTTCTTTCAAGACTAGCTAGTGCAATGAAGATGAAAGCTTCATGCACTAAGAAAAACACTTAACAAACACAACTTTAATTATCCCCGTTCTCAGACCCAAGACCTCACACACCTTCGAAGATGGTGAGAGCTAGCAGGGTATGAGAGTAGATTGAGAGGAAGAAGGAGTATCTTACGAGAAATATGTACATCTCCTCACATAATCACTTATATTAGCATAGCTTAGCTTAGTAATTAGCTTGGTAGAGGAGATGAGCATGCATTGAAGCTTGGCTCTTGGTTGGATTTGCATCCACATGCCAAGAGTGTGTTGATGTAGGCTTCTATCTCACAAGCTTGGAGTAGGTGATGAGCTCTCCATTAAATCTTGGGAAGAGATAGTCTTCTCTTTCTTCACACATGAGATTGTGTGAGTGTGTGTGTGATAATGCCTTGCAAAAATCAGCCCCCCCTCTCTCTCTTGGGCGAGCCCTCTTGCTATTTGCTCTTGCTGAGCCGTCATTGGCTCTCCCCAAGTCACAAGCCAATGATTATTAAGCAGCATAAGTGATAGCCTTCTAACATGTGTCCCCCTTTTCCCTTTTGTGAGAGCTTTAGGTAATTTAATAATTAAACTAAACTCTCATTGGACTCCTTTGCCTCCTGGCCAATAGAATCAGACAAGCCATTGGGATCCTGAATGCTCATTGAACCCCTTGTGAGACTGCCCAATAGACTTCTAGGAGACTTAATTCTCATTGGTTTCTTTTATTAAATGTTTTTAAATTAATTAAACTAGATTTACTCTAGCTTAATTCTCATTGGTCCACCTCCAAGGCCATCCAGTAGGAATTGGACACACCTTGTGGGCATTTGGGCTAGGGAGCTGACATGTGTCCCTAATTTCCTTTGTGTAAAGCGAGCCTGTGTGTGTGTGTGTGTGTGACTTTCTCTCTCATCCCCTACCTTTAGGGCTCACCCCCTCATGTGTAGGGATGTGTGTTGACTTTGGAGAGCACACAAAGCATCCAATTCCCCCTAAGCTTTAACCCTTTGGACACGTACAACCTTTGAATTTTGTAACCTGTAGGGCTCACCCCCTCATGTGTAGGGATGTGTGTTGACTTTGGAGAGCACACAAAGCATCCAATTCCCCCTAAGCTTTAACCCTTTGGACACGTACAACCTTTGAATTTTGTAACCTTAGCATTTTGGAAGTCTTAATGGACTGAACCTTAGGGTCTTTTCAACCCATTGTTGCACATGGCTCTTTTGCAGATGGCCCCCCCTTTGGATCCCTATTTTCCCTCCTTTGGATCCCTACTGTGGCCGGTCTGCTAGCTTAACCAATATTCTATCTTTTTCTCCCCTGGCACTTCCCCACGTTAAATGATCAGTTTAAAATGAGAAAATCATTTAGGAGAATTAGATATTGATTATTATTACATTGCCTCTCTCTTGAAATCATAGTCGTCCTCGACTATGGTGTAGAGAAGATAAAGCATATTCATGAGTCCTTTTCTTAGTGGGTAGAGGATCCCTATGTTACCCTACGACATCATTCCACAATGGATGACTAGTCCATTTGGCGCTTGAGAGCCTGAGGCTGCAGCAAGCATGTCTACACATTAGTCCTATCAATCTTCCATAGTAGAGTGACAAGCTCTACTTGGTGTTTGGGAGACGTCGTCTCCGCAAACTTGATCTAAGCATGCATACTACTTCATTTTTGTGCACAATAAAGAAAAAGAGAGTCTTATAAGACAAAAAAAAACTTTGTTCATTTTTAACATTTTGTACATTTGCTTACTCTTGGGAAGTATTGTAAGCATTGACAAGGTTTAGGTTATCCTTTAATTGTATGCCTTGCATCCATCTAGCATCTTCAAAAGGATAATTCTTAAACTTAATAAGATATCGTCGGATAGTCTTACCACCTCTTAATACCGTGTCTTCATGTCGGAGAATGGACTCGGGTTGCAGCACCTCCTCTTAGTCCTCGATCTCCGATGGGTCTTCAATAGTTGGTTCTTGAGGTGGCTCTCCTTTGTAAGGCTTTAATAGGCTCACATGGAAAGCATTGTGTATGAGCCAATGATTGGGAAACTTGAGTTGATAGGACATCTCATTGATTGGACTAAGAATCTGGAAGGTACCATAGTACCTTTTTGCTAGTTTAGCATAGTACTTTTGGTGGCCCATAGGATTCTTGCCCGTCGTGTGCCTTAATCGAGCCTTGGGAAACTTTAACAAGACCCAATCGTTTTCTTTAAAGGCTTGGGCTCTTTTGTGCTTGTCAGCAGCAGCCTTTTGCCTTTGCTATGAGATAGAGATAGCATCCTTAATATTTTGGAAAGATTCTTGTAGGTCTCGGCTATACTCATCTTCAGTGAAGATCTTCCCATGTACCTTAAGTAGCAAGGGACTTTTTTATCTTCCCTCAATTACCTCGAAAGGTGCTTTTCCCGTGGAAGTATGTACAGTGTTATTGTAAGCATACTCCACTAAGGGTAAGTACTTCTCCCATTGGGATCTTTGATCTACTTCCGTTACATGGGCTTTTAGTAGATCGAGAATGGTTAGGTTAGCTATTTCACTTTGGCCATCCGTTTGTGGATGATAGGCTGAAGAGAAGTTTAGCCTTGTCCCTAAATTCTCAAAGAGACCCTTCCAGAAATTACTGGTCATTCTAGGATCTCTATCCGACACTATGGACATTGGCAAGCCATGGTACTTGAAAATTTGTGAAATGAAGAGGGTTGGCATTTGATGGGCTTTGACAGTCTTTTTGACAGGTATAAAATGAGCTTGTTTACTGAACCTGTCTACTATCGTCCATATTCCCGTATTCCCATGTATAGACTTAGGCAATCCAAAGATAAAATCCATGGATATGCTCTCCCATGGTGAATTAGGGATTGGCAAGGGTTGAAGCAATCCAAGTTGCTTCCCTCTATCAAATTTTGTCTTTTGGCATACCACACATTTAGAAACATACTCTTGTATGTTCACTTTCATGGTAGGCCAATAGAAATATGTTTCAATTCCCTTTAAGATAGATTGAATCCCTCTATGCCCCGCATAAGGTGGAGCATGAGATTCATACATTACTTTCTCACATAGTGAGTTAGTAACGCATAGTCTATTGCCATAGAGAAGATAACCATCTTGTAAGGTAAATGGTTCTTCTTTCTTCCGTCTTGAGAGTGCATCAGCTACTTGATTATGCTTGCCAACAATGTGAGCAATATGAAAATGAAATTGCGAAAGGAAATTTACCCACCTCATTTGTTTGTCGGAGAGCTTGGTCTGCGTCATGAAGTACTTAAGACTTTGGTGATCCGTTCACAGAATAAAAGGAGTCCCCAATAAATAGTGCTTGCATGAGTCTAAGGCAGGTAGAACTGCAAGGAGCTCCTTTTCATATATGCCTAGATCTTGCTCAACAGGGTCGAGCCTTCGACTCTCATATCCTATGGCATGTCCTTCTTGGAGTAAAACAGCTCCAAGGAAATCACCACAATCATCACATTGGACCTCAAATGGTTTTGAGAGATCTGGTAGTGTAAGCACAGGTTGAGAGATAAGCTTTTCGAAAGCATTGTTCTCCTTAGCAGACCATGTATACCTAACGCTTTTCTTTGTTAGGTCATGTAATGGTCCCGCAATTTGTGAGAACTTTTCTATGAAGCGTCTATAGTATGCACACATACCTATAAAGCTTCTTAGTTCATGAAGATTCCTTGGTTTCGGCCATCCTTTTATTACCTCTAACTTTGATGGATCCATTTGGATGCCATCTTGAGAGATAATGTGACCTAAATACTGAATCTCTTGCAAGAAAAATTCACTTTTCTTTTGATTAACATAAAGTTTATTCTCTCTCAAAACTTGAAATATTACTTGGAGGTGTTTCTTGTGTTCTTCTAATGAATTAGAGTAGATGATAATATCATCAAAGAACACTCCAGTGAAGGTTCGATGAGGCCTGAACAGCTTCTCCATCAAGTGGTTGAATGTGGCTAGTGCATTGGTCAAGCCAAAAGGCATGACAATGTATTCGTAAAGACCAAATGTGGTGCGAAATGCGGTCTTTACAATGTGTTGATCAACTATCCTTATTTGATGATAGCCACTTTTTAGGTCAATCCTACTGAAGTAGGTCGATCCTTGTAGCTTATCAAATAGGTCTTCTACCCGTTTAACGGGAAACCTATTCTTGATAGTGATCCTATTTAGTGCTCTATAGTCGACACACATACGATATGTGCCGTATTTCTTTTGCACTAATAGCACAGGTGAGCAAAATGGAGATGAGCTTGGCCTAACCATACCCTTCTCAACTAACTCATGCACTTGCCGCATAATCTCCTCTTGTTGAGCTTGAGAAACTCTATAAGGAGGTTTGTTAGGCGGTGAACTTCCTAGGAGAATTTCAATTGCATGGTCATCATTACCTCGTTTAGGAGGTAGCTCACAAGGGATGTCGTCAATAAAAACATCTTGAAACCCCTTGAGAAAATTGGATAACTCTAATTCCTTTTGGTTGCTTTTATTTTATTTTGCTAAAGCATTAGGTTCATTTTGAGAGTCTTTAACAAAAATCATGTACACGGTAATAGAGCTCTTTATTGACTTCTTGAAAGCTGGTGTATGTACAATGGGGATAGTGTTACCCATTTCCTTAGCATCTATATACATGTCTTTTTCCCTGAACTTAAAGGAGATTCTCCTTTCAGGAAACTTAACATCGGCAGCCAGGCGGTCAAACCATGGTGCCCCTAGGATTACATCCTCATGCTTGAGAGGAGAGATAAAGAAGTCCTCTTTGTCCACATATCCTTGGACATGAAGCCTCAATTTCCCGACTAAGGGAGTGACTGAAGCTTCTTGCCCCTTGAAGGCACTGTCTGCGGGTAGGACATCTCCCATCTCATAGGATTGTATGCCTAGCTTGGTGGCTAACTCTATAGATATAAAATTGTGAGTAGAACCAGGGTCAAACAGAATAAAAGCATCATGTTCTCTTACCTTTCCCCAAGCATGGCATAGAGGAGATCCTTTGTGATGAGTTTGGTGAGTCTCCTCCTCTTGGATTTCAACCAAGGAAGCTCTAGGAGTATCTTGGCGGTTGTTCTTTTGGGGACAAGCGTGGTACGCATTCCCTTGTTCGCCGCACTTGAAACACCGGTTATCCTTGCGATAATGCTCAAGATCTTCAGGAGAGAGTTTGTTCTTACCTTTGTAAACTCCCTTCTCTTGAGCTTTGTTGGAGTTGCCCTTAGGAGACTTTTGGACATTGTCCTTCCCCTTAGGCTCATTGGAGCCCTTGTTTTCCGGGGGCTTATTATTTCTTTTAGCCCCCGTTTGGAAATTGATTCGAGAGGCCGCCATAGTATGGTGTATTACCGCCGATATGGTACGTGGCCTTTGGGAGTTGACATACTCCGCCATTTCTTCGGTTAAGCCCACACAAAATTGTTGTTTTTGCTCTCCAAAATCCAACTTTTTGAAGACAATGGCTTTGAGTTGTAGGTCCCAAAACTTGTCTACATATTTGTGGATGGATTCACTGGGAGAGAGCTTTAAACTTCGCCATTCGGTGAGTACCTTGTCTTTGGCATCAGTGGCCAAAAACTGCTTCATAATGGAAGCTCTTAAAGCTTTCCATGTTCGTGGAGCTTCACCGTTGGCTCGTAGGCTAGACCTGTCATAAAATCTAATATCTAACCAACCCAAATGATTTTCTCATATTAAATTGATCACTTAATGTGGGAGAATAAACGGGAACAAGTGTTAAGATATAGATATATGCTTATAGATCTATCTCAACACGGGGCCAATAGTAAAGGGGCCCAAATGGGAGATGGTCTATCAAGAGCAAGGCTAACCAATGGAGCATAATACCTGAGTGTTAGCTTCATTGAGACCTCCAATAATGTGTGAAAAAGTCCTTTGACCTTAGGTAAGCTAGGGCTGAGCTTGAGGTGGGAACCCGGCCCAAGCTCGAGGTGCTTGACCTGCTTGAGGTGCTTGTCGTGCTTGAGGTGTTTGTCCTCCTTGAGGTGCTTGATTAAGGTGCTTGAGGTGCTTGACTTACTCCATGCTTGAGGTGCTTGACTTGCCGCTTGATTAAGGTGCTTGAGGTGCATTGACATGCTTGCCTGAGATGCTTGTGGGAATACCCCCCTAGTCCAAGTGCTTTGTCATGCTTGATGACTAAGGTGCTTGAGCTCCTAAAGTCAAAAAGATCCCTACAAGGGGGGGATATGAGAGAGAATACACACACACACACACACACACACACACACACACACACACACACACACACACACACACACACACACACACACACACACACACACAAGGGAAGCCCCAGCTTGAAGAGGCAGCAAGGATACTTGTCAAGTTCCTCCTCATGTTGCCCTCATGGTGTGCCTGAAGCCTATTGGTTGGCCACCCAAGGGGTCCAATGATAATTTAGGATATTTAATTAATTGATTTTGCATTTATCAAGTCCTCTCTCTCAAAGGGGAAAGGGGGACACTTGTCCCAAGGCTACCCCTGTTGCTTGTAATGGCTCCTGCTTGTGATTGGCTAGGCCTAGAGGGGTCCAATGAGCTTCAAGCATGAGCTACAAGGGGGGGTTGACCCAAGCAAGCTAGGGGGGTGCTTAGGGGGTATACTCACCCACACACACTCACAAACACTCTCATTGTGTGCTATGCAAAGTGCAAGAGCTCCCTCTCCAAGCAAGTAGAGGTTGAGAGCCTACACCAACAGTCTTGGCTATGGAGTGAAAATCCAACCAAGAGCCATGCTTCAATGCTTGAGCTTGTCATCTCCTTCTTCTTCATTACTATGCTATTATGTATGCTAGCTCAAGAGTTATGATAAGTAAGGAACTAGCTCTTTCTCGTATGAAATGTTTCTTCTTCCTCTTCCCTACCCTCATTCCCTGCTAGCTCTCTCCACCTTCGAAGGTGTTTGAGGTCTTGGGACTGAGGCTTGGTATAGTTAAAGCTTTCTTCAAGTTTAGGTTATGCTATGATGGTGATGCATGAAGCTTTCCATCTTCATTGCTTCACCTAGGTCACAAGGAACACAAAGAATGTATTGTAACAAGTCTCTCTTTATGGGAGAAATCATAATACAAATGCCTATTGGAGGGGGACCGGCTCCACATAAATCCGGTCCTCAACTGTTGTCATGTTCTCTAAATTCTCTCTCTTGCAAAAGTATTGTCTATGCCAAGTTAACTAATTGCTATGATTATGTTGCTATCTTCAATTATGTCTACCCGCTATGCTCACAAAATCATTTCTTGAAAGTATTCTCATTAAATTCCGCTACTCTCAAATTGAATAGGCAAATTCCATTACATTGGTATCAGAGCATTTGGTTTCTCTTTTCTTGCTTAAGAAGAGAGGTCCTTAAGTATCCTATAAATGGTTGATGTTGTTAATTATAATAGAGTAAGTGGAACTGGGATCTAATATCGGTTTTGTTAAGCCCACTATGTGGGGGATGGTGCACACCTCGGGAGCTTTGGACTTAATAATGGAGTCATTTTAGACTTGCCTACGGCTTTACCATTATTGAGCCATAAGAAGTCTGAAAGGAGCTAGCCCTTGGCAACTCTGCTATGTTAGACCTACTCCTCTACT
This sequence comes from Adiantum capillus-veneris, assembly GCF_014529385.1. Classification (NCBI taxonomy): domain Eukaryota; kingdom Viridiplantae; phylum Streptophyta; class Polypodiopsida; order Polypodiales; family Pteridaceae; genus Adiantum; species Adiantum capillus-veneris. The sequence goes on along the minus strand of NC_140944.1, from coordinate 135,428,595 downwards.
CTCTATAATTAACCACTTTGAGCCATGGGTGTAGATACTTAAGAGCCGATTTTCAAAGGCTAAGAGGAGTGGAAACTAAGGTTTTGTATTGCCAAAGCATACACTAAGTATAAACATAAATTTTGTTAACATGGCTGACAATAATCAAGAGAGTAGAATGAACATTGATAGCTTTGATTTTGCACATGAAGGTGCTAATGATGATGCTCCCATGTTTGTGAATTATCTTGTCACTAGGTTGCAACAAGCTATGGGCAACCCTGTTTTGCAAGCCGAAGTTACTCAACAACTTCGTGCTTATGGAATTTCCCTCTCCCAGAAGAAAGAGAGCTTAGGAGGTCTTTTGAAGAGACCCCCAAAAGAAGACTCTCTCCCATTCAAGAGGAGGAATCCAAAGAGAAAGAAAGCAATGACAGTCTAAGTTCTTCTGAAGATGTGGCTCCACGAAGACGGCGGTCTAGACGATTGCCTACTCCTCCCAAGAGGAAAAGAGCATCCTATAGTCCTTCTCCTCATCACTCTGAAAGGAAAGAGAGGAAACAAAGGAAGAAAAGGGCTAGGAAGAGGTCACCCTCTTCTCCTTCTTCTTCACCTTCCTCCTCTTCCGATGAAAGATATGGCTATTCTCCTAGAGAATACAAGAGGGGAGGACATCGCAAATCATTTCCTGCATGGCGAAGGTCACAAAAGCTAAAGAAGTTCAAGGAGGGAGGAAAGAGTATCTCTTTTCTCACCTACGATGGCACCTTTGGTGCTACCGACAAAGTGTTGTCCTTCATCCAGCAATTTGATGCGTCCTTTGGGGACGAGGGCTTCACAGAGTCCTCCAAGCTACGCCATGTAGCTATGCACTTCCAAAAATCAGCTCGTCAATGGTGGGCTAGCCTTCGTGGCAATGGAGAAGCCCCAAAGACATGGAAAACTCTAGGAGTTTCCATCATGAAGCAATTTCTTCCAAGTGATACTAAAGATAAAGTTCTTACCGAATGGCGCGGCTTGAAGCTTCTCTCTCATGAGTCTATCAACAAGTATGTAGACAAGTTTTGGGATTTACATCTCAAAGCTACTGTCTTTCAAAAGATAGACTTTGCCGAACAAAGACAGCAATTATGTGCGGGATTACCTGAAGAGATGGCCGAATACATCAACTCTCAACGGCCCGGTACTATTACCGAAGTAATCCACCACACCATGGTTGCTTCACGCATCAATTTCCATCAAGGGGCTAGACGTAATGTCAAGCCCATGGAAAACAAAGATAAAAATGATGCAAAGGGGAAATCCAATGTTCAAAATAATTCCCAAGGCACTTCCAACAACAACAACAACAATCGGTCCAAGGAGAAGGGAGTTTACAAAGGTAAAAACAAACTCTCTCCTGAAGAGCTTGAAGCTTTTCGCAAGGACCATAAGTGTTTCAAGTGTGGAGATCAAGGACATGGCTATCGTTCTTGCCCCAAGAAGAATACTCGCAATGAGACTCCTAGGGCTTCCACCATCGAAGCTCCAAAAGAGGATGCTCATTGCAAAGGATCATCACTTTCCTATGCGTGGGGAAAGGTAAGAGAGCATGATGCCTTCATCTTGTTTGACCCAGGCTCTACTCTCAACTTCATATCAATAGAGTTGGCCACCAAGTTGGACATTCAAGCTTTTGAGATGGGAGATATAGTAACAGCCGATGCAGCTTTGAAGGGACAACAAGCCTCTGTTACTCCCTTGATTGGGAAGTTGAGGCTTCATGTACAAATCTATGTCGACAAAGAAGACTTCTTCATCTCTCCTCTCCAACATCAGGATGTTATCCTAGGGGCACCATGGTTTGATCGCATGGCTGCCAACATGAAGTTCCCTGAAAGGAGAATTTACTTCACCTACAGGGGAAAGAACATGTATATAGATGCTAGTGAGCGTGGTTGCACTATTCCACTTGTAAATCCTCTTTCTTTTGATAAATCAATGAAGAGCTCAGTTTCTGCCTACATGATTTATGTCAAAGAGTCTCTAAAAGTTAATAATGTTTCATCAAATGAAAATGATAGGAATCAAGAAGAGTTAGACTTGTCTACTTTTCTAAAAGGATTCCAAGATGTGTTCATCGATGATATCCCTATGGACCTACCTCCAAAACGAGGGGATGATGAACATCGTATTGAGCTCCTTCCAGGAAGCTCACCGCCTAACAAACCTCCTTATCGAGTCTCACAAGCTCAACAAGAGGAGATTATGAGGCAAGCACAGGAATTGGTAGACAAAGGGATGGTGAGGCCTAGTTCCTCTCCCTTTTGTTCTCCAGTCCTTTTAGTGCAAAAGAAAGATGGTACATACCATATGTGTGTGGACTATAGAGCACTAAACCATATCACTATCAAAAACAGATTTCCCGTGCCTCGGGTAGAAGATCTGTTTGATAAGCTACAAGGCTCTACCTACTTCAGTAGGATTGACCTTAAGAGTGGCTATCATCAAATAAGGATGGTGGATGAAGATATCCTAAAGACCGCATTTCGCACAACATTTGGTCTTTATGAATATCTAGTCATGCCTTTTGTCTTGACTAATGCACCAGCTACTTTCAATCGTCTCATGGAGAAAATTTTTAGACCATATCGTAAATTCACTGGAGTGTTCTTTGATGATATCATCATCTACTCCAAGTCTTTGGAGGAACATAAGCAACATCTCCAAGTGATTTTTCAAGCCTTGAGGGAGAACAAACTTTTTCTCAACCAAAAGAAAAGTGAATTCTTCCTTCAAGAGATTCAATATCTAGGTCATATTATCTCTCACGATGGTATTCGTATGGATCCATCAAAGTTAGAGGTAATAAAATCATGGCCTAAACCAAGGAATCTACATGAGCTAAGAAGCTTTATTGGTATGTGTGCATACTATAGACGCTTCATAGCAAAATTCTCTCAAGTAGCAGGACCACTACATGACTTAACAAAGAAGAACGTTAAGTTTGTATGGACTGCTAAGGAGCAAAATGCTTTTGAAAAACTCAAAGAGAAGCTTACTTCCCAACCATTCCTCGTGCTTCCGGATCTCTCAAAGACATTTGAGGTCCAATGTGATGCTTGTGGTGATTGCCTTGGAGCGGTTTTGCTTCAAGAAGGGCATGCCATAGCATATGAGAGCCGAAGGCTCAATAGTGATGAACGAGTCTTGGGCATTTATGAGAAAGAGCTTTTAGTTGTTCTACATGCCCTAGACACATGGAAGCACTACCTATTGGGGACTCCATTTATCCTACGAACCGACCACCAAAGTCTCAAGTATTTCATGACGCAAACCAAGCTTTCCGACAAACAAATAAGGTGGGCAAATTTTCTTTCGCAATTTAATTTCCATATTGCTCACATAGCTGGTAAGCACAATCAAGTTGCCGATGCACTTTCACGACGACCAAAAGTTAATGCGGTGTCTATAGCTACTCACAATGATCTATCCTTTATGATAGATGAGTATGCTACCGACCCTGACTTTAGAGACATAATGTCAGTCCTTGCTTTGGGGAAGAAAGAGGAACCATTCACCTTGCAGGATGGTTATCTTCTCCACGACAATAGGCTATGTGTTACCCATTCCCTTCGTGAGAAGGTTATGTATGAATCCCATGCTCCTCCATATGCAGGGCATAGAGGTATTCAACCTACTCTCCAAGGAGTAGAGACGTATTTCTATTGGCCTACCATGAAAGTGGATATACAAGAGTATGTTTCAAAATGTGTAGTATGCCAAAAGACCAAGTATGATAGAGGGAAGCAACCTGGATTACTCCAGCCATTGCCTATTCCAAATTCACCATGGGAGAGTATATCCATGGATTTCATCTTTGGATTGCCCAAGTCTATCCATGGGAATACAGGAATATGGACAATAGTCGACAGGTTTAGCAAGCAAGCACATTTTATTCCTGTCAAAAAGACTATTAAGGCACGTCAAATGGCAACTCTCTTCATATCTCAGATTTTCAAGCACCATGGATTACCCACATCCATCGTGTCAGATAGAGATCCTAGAATGACCAGTAATTTCTGGAAAGGTCTCTTTGAAAATCTAGAAACAAGATTGAATTTCTCTTCGGCCTATCACCCACAAACGGATGGACAAAGTGAGATAGCCAATCTTACGATACTCGATCTACTCAAAACTTATGTTACCAAAGTAGATCAACGCTCACAATGGGAAAAGTATTTACCGCTAGTAGAGTATGCCTACAATAATACTGTACATACTTCTACGGGGAAAGCACCTTTCGAGATCATAGAGGGAAGACCTAAAAGTCCCTTGCTACTGAAAGTACATGGGAAGATCTTCGCCGCCGATGAGTATAGCCGTGACCTACAAGAATCTTTTCAAAAGATTAGGGAGGCTATAGCCATCTCTCAACAAAGGCAAAAAGCTGCTGCTGATAAGCACAGAAGAGCCTTAATGCTCAAAGAAAATGGTTGGGTCTTACTCAAGTTTCCTAAGGCTCGATTTAGGCAAACGACGGGCAAAAATCCTACGGGCCATCAAAAGTATTATGCTAAACTAGCAAAAAGATACTATGGTCCTTTCCAAATCTTGAAGCCTATCAATGAGACGGATTATCAACTCAAGTTGCCCAACCATTGGCTTATACACAATGCCTTTCATGTAAGCCTACTTAAGCCCTACAAAGGAGAGCCACCAATTGAACCAATTATTGAAGACCCTCCCGAAGTCGAAAACCAAGAAGAGGTGCTACAACCCGAAGATGTCCTTCGGCATGAAGACAAGGTACTACGACATGGTAACATAATCCGACGGTATCTTATTAAGTTCAAAAATTATCCTTTTGAAGATGCTAAATGGATGCAAGGAGTACAACTTAAGGATAATATGAACCTTGTCAATGCTTACAATGCTACATTAGAGTAAGCAAATGTACAAATTTCTTTTAAATGACTCATGTTTTTGTCTTATATGATTAGTCCTCTTTTTAATTGTGCACAAATTTAACTAGTATGCATGCTTAGAATCATGTTTGTGATGACGACGTCTCTCAAACACCAAGTAGAATTTGTCACTCTACTTTGGGAGAATGAAATGGACTAAAGAGCAAACATGCTTGCGGCAGCTATGTCTCCCAAGCACCAAATGGATTAGTCATCCATCTTGGAAAGATGTCGTAGGGTAAAAAAGGGATCCTCTACCCGCTAAGTACGATTGACTAATGACTAAGCCTTTATCTCTTCTACCTCATAGTCGAGGACGACTATGATTTCAAGAGAGAGGTAATGTCATAAAATCTAACATCTAACCAACCCAAATGATTTTCTCATATTAAATTGATCACTTAATGTGGGAGAATAAACGGGAACAAGTGTTAAGATATAGATATGTGCTTATAGATCTATCTCAACACGGGGCCAATAGTAAAGGGGCCCAAATGGGAGATGGTCTATCAAGAGCAAGGCTAACCAATGGAGCATAAGACCTTAGGGTTAGCTTCATTGAAGACCTCCAATAATGTGTGAAAAAGTCCTTTGACCTTAGGTAAGCTAGGGCTGAACTTGAGGTGGGAACCCGGCCCAAGCTCGAGGTGCTTGACCTGCTTGAGGTGCTTGTCGTGCTTGAGGTGTTTGTCCTGCTTGAGGTTCTTGATTAAGGTGCTTGAGGTGCTTGACTTACTCCATGCTTGAGGTGCTTGACTTGCCGCTTGATTAAGGTGCTTGAGGTGCCTTGACATGCTTGCTTGAGATGCTTGTGGGAATACCCCCCTAGTCCAAGTGCTTTGTCATGCTTGATGACTAAGGTGCTTGAGCTCCTAAAGTCAAAAAGATCCCTACAAGGAGGGGGGCAAGCCTACAAGGGGGGGATATGAGAGAGAACACACACACACACACACACACACACACACACACACACACACACACACACAAGGGAAGCCCCAGCTTGAAGAGGCAGCAAGGACACTTGTCAAGTTCCTCATCATGTTGCCCTCATGGTGTGCCTGAAGCCTATTGGTTGGGCACCCAAGGGGTCCAATGATAATTTAGGATATTTAATTAATTGATTTTTCATTTATCAAGTCCTCTCTCTCAAAGGGGAAAGGGGGACACTTGTCCCAAGGCTACCCCTGTTGCTTGTAATGGCTCCTGCTTGTGATTGGCTAGGCCTGGAGGGGTCCAATGAGCTTCAAGCATGAGCTACAAGGGGGGGTCGACCCAAGAAAGCTAGGGGGGTGCTTAGGGGGTATATTCACCCACACACACTCACAAACACTCTCATTGTGTGCTATGCAAAGTGCAAGAGCTCCCTCTCCAAGCAAGTAGAGGTTGAGAGCCTACACCAACGCTCTTGGCTATGGAGTGCAAATCCAACCAAGAGCCATGCTTCAATGCTTGAGCTTGTCATCTCCTTCTTCTTCATTACTATGCTATTATGTATGCTAGCTCAAGAGTTATGATAAGTGAGGAACTAGCTCTTTCTCGTATGAAATGTTTCTTCTTCCTCTTCCCTACCCTCATTCCCTACTAGCTCTCTCCACCTTCGAAGGTGTTTGAGGTCTTGGGACTGAGGCTTGGTATAGTTAAAGCTTTCTTCAAGTTTAGGTTATGCTATGATGGTGATGCATGAAGCTTTCCATCTTCATTGCTTCACCTAGGTCACAAGGAACACAAAGAATGTATTGTAACAAGTCTCTCTTTATGGGAGAAATCATAATACAAATGCCTATTGGAGGGGGGACCGGCTCCACATAAATCCGGTCCTCAACTGTTGTCATGTTCTCTAAATTCTCTCTCTTGCAAAAGTATTTTCTATGCCAAGTTAACTAATTGCTATGATTATGTTGCTATCTTCAATTATGTCTACCCGCTATGCTCACAAAATCATTTCTTGAAAGTATTCTCATTAAATTCCGCTACTCTCAAATTGAATAGGCAAATTCCATTAAAAGACCACCATTGTCTGGCGGACTTTTGAAAGTGCATAGATACATGGCGTAGCTTGGAGGACACCGTAAAGCCCTCATCTGCAAACGCCGCATCAAATTGCTGGATAAAGGCCAAGACTTTGTCCGTAGCACCAAAGGTACCATCATAGGTAAGGAAAGAGATGCTCTTCCCTCCCTCTTTGAATTTCTTCAATTTGGACAACCTCTTCCATGCGGCATAGGATTTCCTATGGCCTCTTCTTTTGATGGTTCAAAGGTTGCACCATCACTTTCTTCAGAAGGTGAAGAATTTGAAGAAGGTGGAGAAGAGGGTGACCTCTTTCTCGCCTTTTTCTTGTCCTGATCTTCATTTTCTTCACCATCACTTTCATAAGAGAAAGAGGATGAAGAAGATGGAGAAGAGGGTGTCCTCTTTCTCACCTTTTTCTTCTCTTTCTTTTTATCATCCCTCTTTGAATTATGGCGTGGAGAAGAGTGTGATGGTCTTCTCCGCTTTGGTGGTGATGGAGAGCGTTTAGCCCACCGTCTTCGTGGAGCCATCTCCGCGGAGGTGGCGGGAGACTCGCTTCTTTCTCGTTCCTTCGTTGGAGGCTCTTGAGTTCTCCTTTGGGAAGGAGATACATCATCAAGAAGTAAATTCTTGAGCCCTTCATATGGATTCTCTTCTTCTTCCCGAATCGGAGAGAGACCTCTTTTGGTAGTTTCACAAGGAGGCTTCCTAGGTGTTCTCTCGTCATGGTGATGAGCTTGGAGAATCCCGTGAGCACGGAGCTGCTGTTGCACTTCACTTTGGAGAGATGGATTGCCCATGGCTTGTTGAAGCCTAGTAACAAGATAGTTAACAAGCATTGAAGCATCATTAGTAGCTTGCTCATGAGCAAAATCAAAGTTATCAACATTAATTTCACTCTCTTTACTATTATCAGCCATTCTAACAACCTTTAGGTGTAAACTTTTTAGGTGTACTTTGGCACTTCAAGACCTAGTTGCTACTCCTCTTTACCCCTTTAGAAAAAGCACTCAAGCTACTGTACCCGCGGCTTGAATACCATTAATTGCAAGGAATAGAAGAGAGAGTCTTTCGACACCAAAACAGCACCGGCTCCTGTCAAGCTTCTAATAGCTCAATAGTGGTTAAAAGCCGTAGGCAAGCCCCGTAGGACTCCACTATTAAGACCATAGCTCTCGACGGTGATGCCCCGTTAACTGCACGAAGGCAGGCGCACTGCAAGGCTGAAAAATCCCTATTCTACTTACTCATAGGCAATTAATAATACCAACCATTTGTAGCTAGCTTGACAACCTCCCTTCTTGAGCAAGAAAAGATAAACCTTGTGCTCTAATACCAATGTAACATTTAATGGTCTAAAAACTTATGTGTAGCGGAAATTAGCATAAACATAGTGGGCATTTCATTAGAATAGATTCCTAATGAGAATTACAAGAGTGCTTGGGTGGAGAGAGCAACAACAAGCATAACACCTAGTTAGATAGCATCAACAATACTTTCAAAAGAGAGAGAAATTAAGCTATTGACAACAGTTGAGGACCAGATTTGCATGGAGCCGGTCCCCCCTCCAAAAGGCTTCGTATTATGGTTTCTCCCATCAAGAGAGACATTGTACAATACAATTCTTTGTGTTCCTTCAAGACTAGCTAGTGCAATGAAGATGAAAGCTTCATGCACTAAGAAAAACACTTAACAAACACAACTTTAATTATCCCTGTTCTCAGACCCAAGACCTCACACACCTTCGAAGATGGTGAGAGCTAGCAGGGTATGAGAGTAGATTGAGAGGAAGAAGGAGTATCTTACGAGAAAGATGTACATCTCCTCACATAATCACTCATATTAGCATAGCTTAGCTTAGTAATTAGCTTGGTAGAGGAGATGAGCATGCATTGAATCTTGGCTCTTGGTTGGATTTGCATCCACATGCCAAGAGTGTGTTGATGTAGGCTTCTATCTCACAAGCTTGGAGTAGGTGATGAGCTCTCCATTAAAGCTTGGGAAGAGATAGTCTTCTCTTTCTTCACACATGAGATTGTGTGAGTGTGTGTGTGATAATGCCTTGCAAAAATCAGCCCCCTCTCTCTCTTGGGCGAGCCCTCTTCCTATTTGCTCTTGTTGAGCCCTCCTTGGCTCTCCCCAAGTCAAGCCAATGATTATTAAGCAGCATAAGTGATAGCCTTCTGACATGTGTCCCCGTTTCCCCTTTTGTGAGAACTTTAGGTAATTTAATCATTAAACTAAACTCTCATTGGACCCCTTTTCCTCCTGGCCAATAGGAATTAGGCAAGCCATTGGGCTCCTGAATGCTCATCGGACCCCTTGTGAGACTACCCAATAGACTTCTAGGAGACTTAATTCTCATTGGTTTCTTTTATTAAATGTTTTTAAATTAATTAAACTAGATTTACTCTAGCTTAATTCTCATTGGTCCACCTCCAAGGCCATCCAGTAGGAATTGGGCACACCTTGTGGACATCTGGGCTAGGGAGCTGACATGTGTCCCTAATTCCCTTTGTGTAAAGCGAGCCTGTGTGTGTGTGTGTGACTTTCTCTCTCATCCCCTACCTTTAGGGCTCGCCCCCTCATGTGTAGGGATGTGTGTTGACTTTGGAGAGTACACAAATCATCCAATTCTCCCTAAGCTTTAACCCTTTGGACACGTACAACCTTTGAATTTTGTAACCTTAGCATTTTGGAAGTCTTAATGGACTGAACCTTAGGGTCTTTTCAACCCATTGTTGCACATGGCTCTTTTGCAGATGGCCCCCCCTTTGGATCCCTATTTTCCCTCCTTTGGATCCCTACTGTGGCCGGTGTGCTAGCTTAACCAATATTCTAGCTTTTTCTCCCCTGGCACTTCCCCACGTTAAATGATCAGTTTAATATGAGAAAATCATTTAGGAGAATTAGATATTGATTATTATGACAAATTTTCAACCATAAGTAGCGTCTATACTTATCTTCTTTGACAATGGAAACATCTTTCAAACCTTTTTTGGTCATACATGCTACGCCTCCTTGGCCTCTTCGTTGCTTTGAATTTTTGGCCCACATCAAAGAATGCACATCGTATTTGTCAAATCCAAGAATTCATTGCGCATCATGCTCCCATGTTTCGACAAGAAGAATCACATCGAAATCATTGGTAAGCTCATCAATGCCAATTCCCGCATTCCATGGATACCTGTTACAATTTCAAAAGCTTATTCGCAAGCGTGAGTTGGTCTCATAGATCATGTGTTCCTATTTGTTGGGTGGACTTGCATCCTCCTCAAGTGGCTTTTCGTCTTGAGATGACACCTTAACCTTCTTGCTTCTTTCCTCATATGCTTTGTGACGTACATTTTGTTGCATAAGAGTGCGATCCTCATATACATTACAATCCATTCCTTTGAGGTATATCCAACTATTTTCAAGGCTGATCTTTCTCTTTACTTCATCAGCCATTTGTACATACAATAGGTCTTTCTTCTGAGCGAGGGACTCCTTGTTTTTCAACTCGATGTGCACCATAAGCCATGATTCCTGACATGCCAAAGTGTGTAGCAGAAAACTCTTCAATAGCAACCGCAAGAGATTGGGGTGTTTCCATGCTTTCCTCCTTGATTATACGAATGATGATGTTCTTTGAGCGTTTTTGTCGTTCTTGCAATTCTTGAGTGTCCACATTCTCTACATTCTAACATTGGGAGGGTTTGTGTGTAGAATGCACACTCTTTGAGAGGATTTCTCTGTAGAATTCACTCTCTCTCTCTCTCTCTCTCTCTCTCTCTCTCTTTGTGTGTGTGTGTGTGTGTGTTTGCATGCAAGAAGATGCTTGGACGCCAAGAAAAGCTACCAAAGTCACAGTTTAAACTTGTGGCTATACAACCAAGCACAAATTTAACTGCATTCTACACACAAACCCTCCCAATGTTGAGAGCATCTTGGGCTCAATCATCTCTCTCTCTCTCTCTCTCTCTCTCTCTCTCTCTCACACACACACACACACACACACACACACACACACACACACACACACACACACACACACACACATATGCATGAGAAGAGAAATTATAACGTCGTGTCAACCATCCTTAGAGATCTTAAAGATTTGTCAAATAGTCTTGAGCTCAAGCCCAAGATCTCAAAATACTTGGGTGATAGATCGGTTATTCGAAGGTTCTCTTCTTATTGGCCTATAGACCACACATGAGATTCAGAGAAAAAAAGAAGAAAACTTGGATACCCACTCTATCACACTCGATAGTGCTAGAAAGGTTACGCTGGTTTTCTCTTCTTACTGATCCACATACCGGCACTCACGAAAAGTGAATTTTACAATGTCCTAGTAGCAATCCATGAGATGTCAAAGATTTATTCGGTGGGCCTTCAACTTAAAACCTAATTCTCTAGAGGGAAATCCCACATAACCTACTATTACACACACATAATATACACACAGACGTGTGTGTGTGCGTGCGCGCGCATGCGCATGTTTGAGAGATTTGATAAAATGTCAAAGAGGACATACTGGATAGATAGCTAGTAGGAAAGAGAGAGATGAGACATACTAATTTAACCTCAAAAATCTATCCCATGAGTCTTGATTCAAGATGTGCTACTCTAGAGGAGATTGAGATAATCGATGTCATCTTTTTCAGACGCACACACACATGAGAAAAGAAATTATAACATCGTAGAAATTATAAGTATTTTGGTAATTTGTTTTGGTAAGGGAATGGAGGAGTGTTCCCAACCGGCATCCAAGAAAATCTGATGAGGACACTTCTTCTTATTCATGAGCTAGTGAAAGCAGGACATCCACAAGCTGCTCAAGGTACTGCCGTGAAATGCCACTTGGTCCTACTGCTTCCTTCAGGGCAGCTCTGAGTGGTGCAATTCGTAGTCTGATGGCAGCTCCGCCATCCCGCAACACCTCTTTGATTGCTGTTTCAATGCAATTTCTCAGAGGAGAATGTGGTCGTGATTCATGGATTATTGGCAATGCCACCCTCCACCCCTCTGTCATCACTCGGAACACCGTGTTCTGTTCGGAAATCTTGTAGAGATCCCCTATCATGGGTACCCCTGCCCAAATGGCCTCTAGCAGGGAGGTAAGGCCACTGTGAAAGATGAAACACCCAACAGATGGATGCGAGAGTACAGCCACCTGTGGCGCCCATACCACAATTAGGCCCTTGGTGTTGATGCGCTCTACGAAGCCAGGCGGCAGCACCGACATGACATCGGATACACCTTCGATGCAGCGGATGACCCACAAGAATGGCTGCCCGCATGCCTCCAAGCCCAATGCCAGTTCTAGGACTTCCTCCCTTGTTAGAGAGACAATACTCCCAAATGATACATACACAACAGAGCCAAGGGGCTGCCTATCAAGCCAGCTCAAGCACTTGTCATCTTCACGGTAGAGTACGGTGGTGATGTTGCACGGATCCATGTTTAGCATGGGGGCCACTGGGTAGATCTGTAGCCCGAGCGCGACGAGTGCATCTAGAGCCTCCGCTTCCACTTCCAGTGCATAGGAGGTATTATACAGCACTATACCAGCGCAGGCTTTGCTGTGCTGGAGGAAATTAAGTCCCTCCAGCTCCGCAGGAATACGTCGAAGGAAGTCCAGGGGGATGTCAGCGACGCGGAAGCCCTTCATCAAACCTGGGATGAAGTCAATGACCTCGTCTTGCATGCCTGCAAGAGACGTTCAAAGAATGTAGAGCAGTACAGCTTATCCATACGACACAAGACAATGTGATTTACATGTACACATAATCACAGGAAGATTTAGAAACTTTCTAATGTAGGAAAACAGAGTCTTCTCCAGTGTTTTTCATACAACGAATAACATCATGAGCTTCTGTTCGAGAGGCACCGCATACCTAACTAGTTACGATTGGGGACAGGAGATCACCGAGAATTTGTTCAAAACTTCTTTTGAATGCATGTTAGCATTAATTGATCACCGAGAATTTGTTCAAAACTTCTTTTGAATGCATGTTAGCATTAATTACCTGGCTGCTAAGGCAAAAGACCCCTTTGCAGAATCTCTGGCAAGTGGCAGGCAACAAGCAGGTAGGTGACTGAGAAGGGGCCAAATAGGAACAGGGTGGCACGAACGCGATTTGCGACTTCGTGCGACCAGGCATAATACATAAGGTCAGCGATGAGGAGCGACGAGGGCGGGTGCAGGCGTTGCAAGAGGCGCAGGAATGCTGCGGGGACTCCTCGACGGACTCCACCTGGAATTTTGGCTCAGGAGTGCAGGAGAGGGTATTGTTGCTGTTGTTGGTGGAAATGTAGGATGCATAGGCTGTGGCCGGAAGGGCGCGGGCGCAGGTGACTTGCAGCCCCCTGCTCACTAAGAGTCGAGCCAATACGAGCATGGGAGTGATATGGCTTTGCTCATTGTGGGTGAAGAAAACGACGTGCCGGCCCTGTGAAGATTGCAGAAGCTGCTCCATTTCTCAACAGGATAAGCGCCGCTAGCGTGAGAAAGAAGAAGAATGAAGCCCCCGGGTGTGAAGACTTTAATATATACGAGCACTGGAAAACTTAATTAACATAGTAACAAAGATAGAGAGAGAGAATGATGCGAAATAAATAGAGATAATTGAACTGCTAGTAACAATGAAACTAATACAAAGGAACAACTTAGTTTCAAAGGAATAGTTCTGCTCAAATGGAAGAATGAACATGTTGGGTGTGAGGCTAAGTAGCTTCTATATAGATCGGGATGATCAATCAATGCGTAGATTATGAGTGATTGCTAAATCTGTGGTAGACGAATAAAGTTGGGTGGTTGATTGCTAAATCTATGGGATATTTGATGGTGGGAATTCACCCTTACAAGATAAAAATAAATTGATTTCTAATATCCCCTTTAGGTTGAATTTTCTATTGTAGAAAAACAAGAGAAAAAAAGTGATAAAAGCACGAGGCCTGCAATATGGAGAGAGAGAGAGAGAGAGAGAGAGAGAGAGAGAGAGAGACTCAATATTGATGATCAAACTATGAGATCGAGCCTGGGGTAAGTGCACAGACGTAGCTTGAGAGAAGCACGAAGGAGAGAAAACCTCTTTGCAATGAATATCTTCTATGTGCTTAGCCAATAAAAAATTATGCATTTTTAACAAGTGATAAATCACGAGCCCTACCACCAAGAAGACGAGACTATAGTAAAACTTAGGAAAAATTGTCAAAATACTCCTCTAATTGTGAAAATTTCTGAAGTACCCTTCAAATTCCCAAAATATATTGCTACTTAAAAATATTGAGTGAATAACCATTACCTGCAACAATAGGATTACATCTGTAAAATACTTGCCCCAAAAAAGTAGCGTGTAGGGTTTGCGGCAACCCTTTACCCACACTTCTTGATGTGAAGGCCTATAGAGCTTGTATTGCTATCCCCCTCAAAATAGCCTATCCATCCCAAGCCTACAAGAGGCAAACAAGCACGGCATTATAGCATTGGTTTAGCTAGGTGTGATGTATCCTAGATTCAATGTCAATCTCTTTCAGTGTGGTTATATCAATGCGACTGGCCATCTATACTCTTTATAATGTAGCTTAAAATTTTCAAGGAAAGAGAGAGCGTCCACGTGTCACTCCCTGGTTCATTTCAGAAAACACCTTACAGAACATCTAATTTAAAATGCAAAAATAAAGGGTAAGACCGGAAGAAATGACAGCCTTTGCAAATGTAAGAACTGACAAGCCTTTTCAAATGTAAAGTCAAAAGACTTTCCATTCTACATAAAATAAATGTTGAAGTTTGATTGCACAATAACAAAAAGAGGATAACTTTAGTGGAGGTTTTGTTACTTAATGCGAATTTACTTTTTGAAGACATAGCAAATACATAAGAATTATTATTATTTTTTTTAATGGAAATGTAATTTTTAAAAATATATTTAGCTTTATCTTTTCAAGGGGCTTTTTTCAAGATCAATATTGATATGTTTTAGAAAATTTTTGAAGCATTTATTTCATTAAAGAGCTTGAGAAAAAGAAAAAAGCTCGCCTAATGTCGACTTGGGGCTGTCTCGCTTTGAGGACATACATGACATGCAAATGTAGGGATTATTATCCAGATTATTGACCATGAGAGAGAGAGAGAGAGAGAGAGAGAGAGAGAGAGAGAGAGAGAGAGAGATCATCACATTGCATGTGTGCATACACATGTACATTTATGAAGGAGAGAGAGACCATTACATTGCATGTGTGCATACACATGTACATTTATGAAGGGGAGAGAGAGAAAGAAAGATTTTACCATTTTACCGTTGAGCTCACGTACTTTTCAAATTTTCAAGATATTATTTTTTGGCATTAGTGTATTTTTAAAAGAATAGCTAAAGTTTTTCACCCGTAGAAAATGGATTAAATACCCGACAAAGACCAACCCTCACATTAACACCCCAAATCGGTAGAGAGATTTCCCAGTTGATGGACCTTTTACCAATTCTTGGATATTTTGTTCATTTATTTTTAAGAGTTAACATATGGGCCATGCTTAAAAATCTATAAATTCCTTAAATTTTGGCAGGCAAGGGTGCAAATCTAAAATCAACGAGAGAGAACACCCCAAATGGGTAGAGAGATTTTCCAGTTGATGGAACTTTTACCTATTCTTGGATATTTGTTATTTTTCTTTTTAAGATTTAACATGTGGGCCATGCTTGAAAATCTATAAATCCTTAAATTTTGGTAGGCAAGGGTGCCAATCTAAAACCAACAAGAGAGAGAGAGAGAGAGAGAGAGAGAGAGGGGGGGGGGGAGAGGACAATTTTTAGTGTCGTATTTAATGTGTTGAAATGTAAAGTCCAACAAATGACTCAGGAGGAGAAAGGAAGACAGAACGAAATGTTCGTGTGTAGGAACAATCTAAAGTGACTTTTAAAGTTACAAGACAAGTCTTCAATAAAAGTGAATATCTATGGGGGGAGAGGAGGAGGAGCGGGGAGAGGGAGAGAGAGAGAGAGAGAGAGAGAGAGAGAGAGAGAGATAAAGAAGAAGAAATTTTTTAATGTCATCGAAACAATCCCAAAAAATATATCTCACAACATGGGTAAGAATAAAGTTATTTTTGTTTCATCTTCTCTCTCTCTCTCTCTCTCTCTCTCTCTCTCTCTACCATCAGATAGATCTTTGAGATCTCATTAGTGTATTTTTAAAAGGATAGCTATTTTTCACCCATAGAAAATGGAATAAATGCTCGACAAAGACCAACCCTCACATTAACACCCCAAATCGGTAGAGAGATTTCCCGGTTGATGGACCTTTTACCAATTCTTGGATATTTTGTTCTTTTATTTTAAGAGTTAACATATAGGCCATGCTTAAAAATCTATAAATTCCTTAAATTTTGGTAGGCAAGGGTGCGAATCTAAAATCAACGAGAGAGAACACCCCAAATGGGTAGAGAGATTTTCCAGTTGATGGAACTTTTACCTATTCTTGAATATTTGTTATTTTTCTTTTTAAGAGTTAACATGTGGGCCATGCTTGAAAATCTATAAATCCTTAAATTTTGGTAGGCAAGGGTGCCAATCTAAAACCAACAAGAGAGAGAGAGAGGGGGGGGGGGGGGGGGGGGGAGAGGACAATTTTTTAGTGCCATATTTAATGTGTTGAAATGCAAAGTCCAACAAATGACGCAACAGGAGAGAGGAGAGAGGAAGACGGAACAAAATGTTCATGTGTAGGAACAATCTAAAGTGAGTTTTAAAGTTACAAGACAAGTTTTCAACAAAAGTGAATATCTCTAAGGGAAAGGAGGAGGAGGAGGAGAGAGAGAGAGAGAGAGAGAGAGAGAGAGAGAGAGAGAGAAGATAAAGAAGAAGAAAAATTTTAATGCCATCGGAACAATCCCAAAAAATATATCTCACAACATGGGTAAGAATAAAGTTATTTTTGTTTCATCTTTTCTCTCTCTCTCTCTCTCTCTCTCTCTCTCTACCATCAAATAGATCTTTGAGATCTCATTGGATGTTCCTACAACATTTCAAATTCTCCTTTTATCAACACGTGTGTGTGTGTGTGTGTGTGTGTGTGTGTACCATCAGATAGATCTTTGAGATCTCATTGGACGTTCCTATAACATTTAAATTCTCCTTTTATGAACACCTGTGTGTGTGTGTGTGTGTGTGTGTGTGTGTGTGTGTGTGTGTTTGTGAGTGTGTGTGTGAGAGAGAGACCAATCATAGTCATCTATACTTTTCTTTTCAAAAAAAATGAGAAAAGGAGTTCGCTTCTCCTTTTTAAATGTCCACCTCGGATCGTCACTTCAACTAGAGCGTTTGGGGGGGGGGGGACGATGGAAGCATAGAAACTTTGAATATCATAGTTATTGTATTGCAACAATAGCAAGATGCTCAAAACCTATGTGAGAAATCTTTCCTTCAAGCATATATGTGTGTGTGTGTGCGCGTGCGTGCTATGTGTACATATAAACATAATGGGAACATATCAAGATGCCTCAAGACCTATGTGACAAATCTTCTCTTCAAGCATATATATATATATATATATATATATATATATATATATAGAGAGAGAGAGAGAGAGAGAGAGAGAGAGATAGATGTGTGTGTGTATACTATGTGTATATATAGATATGTATATGTATACATACATCCATACATTCATACAAGGATAGAAGCAAGTAAGAGAGTGGAGCAGAGACATTGAATCCAATTGTATTCCTATCATTGAAACCAATTCGAGAACCCATTTCATTTATAAAAAAGCTTTATTATTACATTGACTTCTCTTAGCTTTCATCTCTTCACACCATGCTAACTTATCTAATCTCTATAATCAAGCTTGGTAGCATTGCTAGATCAAGGTAGACCAAAAGGAGGATCTCTCTCTCTCTCTCTCTCTCTCTCTCTCTCAACACACAGTTTTAATGGGAAAAAGGGCCAACTAGAATAAATGTGGTAATCATTAAGGCGATTATGGAACAACATGGCTAATGCATGTGTTCCACATTGCCATTGGTGCACATAACTCTAGGAATGGTAAGTAGCGGAGCTTTTATGGCATGTACACGTATAACAGTGAGGCGTGTGGGAACTCTTCCTCACAAGTCTCTTGCACAATGACTACCTGTTGTCATGCACTCACCATCGCCAAGCTCTAAGAACTCTTCGCTCCAACCTAAAACCTTCTCGTCGACAACTTCTGTTGGTCCCTATCCAACAGTACCTGATACACCTCACTTCAGGTTAGCATACACAAGTAAGTCTTCTTCCTCTATAGCTTCATATCATCGGAGGGTATGGGTCCCAAGAAAGTGTTAGCGAAGATGCAACACATAATGGGTGAGACTACATCAGTCATTGCTTCTATTTAGGCCTCCCTACCACTCTTTCCACACATCAAGATACACTCATATGTGTTTAATGAGCAGGAAGAATCACTACTCCAACTATGGGGATTGCATGTGGTGGTATAGGCTACAAGGTTTGACTTTGATGCAGAAAATTGAATAGGTCCTTGATTTTTTTGATGTTGATGAAGGTAGTGCTATTGTCAACGGAATCAAAATAACAGTGACACCTAAAGCTGTTGCTTATGCCATCAGATTACCTAATGAGAAAAATCCTATCACAACATCTGTCTACAGAGAAGATCAGTCATGCTCTTAAAGAAGATGAGGCCGCCAAGAAGAAAAGGAAGGCTGGTGGGCAAGGTATTCCAGTAGCCGCATTGGATGTTCCCTCAGCCTACAGATTTATTGCAGAAGCTCTTGGCTTGAAAAACAACCCGGCATATGTGTCTAAGAATGTTTTTGCAATGGTATTGGAAAAAAGGATAGCTGATAAATCCAAAATCAATCTATGCCATCGTTTATCTCACAATGTCTTATAGAAGACTGCCAAGCTGAAGTCACAGAGCGTATTCAAAGCTTGGTATGTTTGGCAGTTTTTGTACTGGGCTACTGCTCCAGAGGCCTTTCCCCAGGTAAAGCGGGCTTGGAGTCCTAGGCCTATGTGGAGTTATCTTCAAATGAAGAAGACTAAGGTAATCAACTAGCCATCACTGGACAGAAAAGGAAGGCTGCATTGATCGAGACTAGTAGTTTAAAGAAACCCAAGATACTGTTAGGAAAGAGTATTGCTCTACTAAAGCAACTTGAGAGTCAATTCCAGCCCCTACCCACTAGGAAATCTTGTAAGGTCTCTGACCCCGACCAAAAAGAGCACCCTTGTACCATGAAATAAACATAATGGAAAAAGTTACTATTTTTAGCAGTTTTCTGAATTCTGTCAGTGCCATGATGTTTAGAATGTTTCAAAGCTTCGAAATGTGAATTAAAATAATTTTTGTGAAAAATTTTCAAAAATAATAAGTTTTTGGTCACCCGACCCGTCTAGTTTTGACCGTCTCGAAAATCTGCACCCGTACCCCGAATTTGAAAAAAATGCATTTTTGAACCCCAAGGACTGCTAAATATGGTAACTACTCGGACCAGTATACCTTAGTTAGAGCGTAGTATAGCAATTTACGGCATTAAATTCCGACTCGTATGGGCCGTTTTATCCTAAAACCAATTTTTCCTAAAGTTGTGCGGGGAGGCACCGGGGCTCGAGGCTGTGTGGGAGCAAGTTCTAGGCCACTCTGAGCCAGATTTAGCAACTAGGGGGGCGCCCTCTTGCCTTGTGGGAGTTGTAGGAGAGTTTCCAAGCTTGAGAGTGAGTGTGAGAGCCAGTTAGACTAGCTAACTGGAGACTTGGTAGGCAGGAAACTAGACTTGCCATGCATTAACCGAGTGCTCATTCAGATGCAATTAGCAAGGCTGGTCGATTTTCAGCTTGAAGGAGCCTATTTAAGAGTGTGCTCACACACACACACACACACACACACACACACACACACACACACACACACACACACACACACACATGCTCACAGACCCACTCAGTACACACACACACACACACCTACACACACACCTTGGGAAGGTGTTGCCGCACACACAGTTTTTGGAGGAGAAGCAAAGGAGGGAAGTGCTACCGGATTCTCGTCTTGAGAACTCCATTGGATCAGAAAATTGAGAGGATTTCAGCCCCTAATCACGGTAATCATGATTTAATTTATGCTCTTCTGTAATCCTCTTCACCATTCTCTTAGTTCCTCATCTAATATGCTTACTCCTAGCTATAATTCCCAATAGCTGCTCTCTAATTCTCCATATCTATATTACATTACATAATCACCATCCAATAGATAATTATGCAGCCGTTCATCATTCTTAATCAATGATTAATACATGATTAGAAGAGAATTCTCTCTCTAGGCAGCATAATAATTAACTGTCAAGGTGGTAATGATGTAGATTTGATGAAATTCATTCTTTTACCACACAATATTGGTGTAACTAAGTTAGATTCAATTTTTTCATACATTAAGATGTGATTATGAAAAAATTAATCCTTCATTAAGCCACTAAAAAGAGAATTTTCTCTCACCTATGCATGTGGTAATTCTGCATCCTTCTAATTGCATTAGGAAAGTGATTGAGCTGGCTTAACTAATCTCTCTTGTACTTTAATTAGTAAAATCCTAACATTCTTAATCATCTAAGCCAAGTGATTAACTTTAGAGCCAGTTCCCATAGGACAAGTAAAGTATTATCCATAAAAATTACTATGTCTTGAAGGAAAACCTAACCCTCTCGTATAAGAAGGATTGTTTAGTGATTTTAATTTGTCATCTTGATTGTTATGATACTCTCGGACATTATCTCTTTTCTCCAAGTTTATCATTTAAGTAGTGAGTATAAAATGGCCTCGGTAAAGAGAACTCGCTTCGGTGATGCCCATGACCGCGAGGCGGGAACGAGCAATGTGAATGGAAAAGAAAAATCTCCTATGGACGACCAAGTGCCGGCCATCTCACGGGCCATTGATGAAGAAATGGAAGAGGTAGGTCACAATTTTATTTTTTTAATTAACATTGCATACGATTAGCTAGGAATGAACATACCCCTGAACATGTTGGAGAAATCCGAAGGAAACCTCGCCATTTGAATTCATTTGTATATTAAAGTCTAAAGTAGGAAAGAAATGATTGATGGATATACTCTTTGCAATAGGAAAGAATGTCTGCTAGGGAAAATTTAGCTCGACATGTTCATTCTATTTCCAATGTTGAACTAGTCCTGATCCCCCTACTGATCGCAGGGGGCGGCTCGCGATGATTTCGCAATAGCTAGAGCTACTAGCTTAGGGCCTTTACCCACGTCTTGCTTTCTATGCAGTGGAAACCCATGTCTTGCTTTCTATGCGGTGGGAATGTGCATGTCATGCTTTCTATGCGGTGGACATACCTAGTTGTATGGGAAGCTAGGCGACAATGGGAGGAGTAAACTCTCACTGGAGGGGGGATGTTGTACCTCTAGAACATTGGAATTTTAATGAATAAGTTTAAGTAGAATTTTTACTAGAGTTTCTATCTTGGTGCCGCTTTGCAATACTGGTTGAAGGGCTGTCTTAACGAACATTGTGAATCGGAATCTAATCAAGGAAATTTTTATGTTGAACAACCATTGTGGTAGTAATTAGGACACACGAGGAAGGGTGAGTGTGGGGGTGGAAAGTGGGGGCTTGGCTCAGGTTGCCAATGCCTATGAGAAGGGTGGTCCCGATTGGTCGGGAACTCTCTGTTCACATAGTGTTTAAATCGACTCTAGTATTACTCACTGCCCCTAGAGCGGCGAAGTCTCAAGTGTTTCGGGATTTCTCTCCTCTTGGAAGGTGGGTCTTAGGATCGCTAGATAGGTTAATCACGCTTCCCCTGCGAGGTGGACCTAGATCTCATTGCTAGCAGGCTCGAACCCGATTCACTTTGTGATGAGAGATCGTCCGCTAGATGAACCCTGAACCACTTTGTTTGCTTCCGCTATAGATCTAGTGGCCACCACATTTACCATTAGATTCGTCGTTTGAGACGACAGGGGTGGGGACCTCACGCCTGGTATCAGAGCTAAGCTTAGGTTAGACTGGGAAATAAAGTCGTATTGTTTGAATATTTAAAAAGAAATAAAAGTATATAGGTAGCTGATCTGAATTCCTTGCATTGGTGCTGCAGGGAGACCCCGTGCTAGAATATCGGAAGTTCCAAGTGTTTGAGCTTATTTACGAACAAACTCGACGATCCCGAGTTTACCATTTCAGGCGAGTTGTCATGGAGATACTGATGAAGGCTCATACGCCACACTCCACTCGCATCGATAGAGGATGGGGACTTGATTGGACACTTGCAGGAGGGGTTTACTACATCAACGCTTGGAAGCTAGGATGCGTGGCTACCGATTTGAAGAAGATACGTTGGGGAGAAGAGTTGAGGGTGGTGGAGATATTCTACTTGCTACCTACACGATTGGACCTGACTGTCGCTAACGACACCAATCAAACCCTCAACGAGTGGCTTTTGGAGAAGGTCACCAATGTAATCCCAGCAAAACAAAGTTAGATCTTTTGGAGTACCAAAAGAAGAATCCCGTCTTCACACCATAATTTATTATCCTCTCAAGGATGAGTATAGAAACTACTTCACGAACAAAGTAGAGTATCATGTGAACACCATCTCCTAGGCGTATCTTATACGCAATCCAAAAAAAAATCCATGTAATAAATTGATCATCAGATATCCTAAACCTTGAGGGGTTCGATTGTAATAAATTTTCATCAATAAAGTTCTTTTTGTTTCTGAATCTCGTGTCTATTTTGAAATCCAAGTAAGGGTATCAAGAATCTCGTATAACCCATGTAGGCATCGCCTGCTGCTCTCTACTCGGTAGCACAAGAGAAGAATCTCCTCCTCAAACAAGCCCAACCTCCGATCTTTAAGGGCAAGGGGGCAAATGTGGAGAGAGATGCGGAAGTGTGGATGGAAGCAATGGACGATTACTTTGAAGCTGCGGGAACCCAACCCGTGAATCAGACCATGCTTGCGATGTTCCACTTGTCTGGCGATGCCAAGATATGGTGGAAGCAACATTGGAGGGACTTGGATATCAAGGGATCTTCCCAATCCTGGGAAGACATCAAAGCTGCAATAATGGGATGCTACTTACCGCCCGCCTATAAAACCTTGAAGATGAAAAAATTCTTTTCACTACGGAAGTTGACTTCATCTATCGAAGAATATTATATTCAAAGTTCGTCACTCTTCGGAGATATTCTCCTAGGATGACATTGGAGCAGCAGGTAGTGAGGTTTTGCCAAGGGTCTTTGAATACTCGGTTGGAAGCTCTCAGGCCGACAACTCTCCAGGATGCCTTACTGAGGGCCAAACCTTTAGCTCTTGAAGTACAAAAAGTTAATCAGAATAGGAGGAATCATTGTGCAAAGAGGGCGATGACAAATTTTTGGAATAACATACCAACCAACCAAGCATATGACCAGCGCCCTATTGTGGCTACCACCACAAACATGGAGTTTCCTGATGTTCGATGCTATGGTTGCGGAACACTCAAGCAACCAGTGCTAATGCCATACCCTTGAATGCCCATGGGCGTGGCCAACCTAATGGAGACGTGGAAGGATGAACAGAGGGCGAGGACGTGGAGCTACCGCCAGAGTGAATGCCGCAGTGGTACAAACAATTGTGGGCGATGAAGCAGTGGAGAGAGCAACCTTGCATGCTGCAGTTGAAAACCTCAATGGTTGCGATCAATACGTAGTCATTCATACACCAGGGTCTCTCAGAGGTGAACAAGTTAACTTCCTTATAGATTGTGGTAGTTCTCTTTCATTTCTTTCACCCAGATGCATGAGGAAGCTAAAGCTAGATAAGTATCCAACAAGAAAGCTAGTTGTAGAGCTAGCAAACGGCAAGGAAGTAGTATCTCAACATTCTGTAGGAAAAATCAATTTTGATTTAAGGGGACACCCAACCTCTGCCCAATTTTGAACCCTACCCTTAGGATTCTTTGATGGGATACTAGGGATGGACAGGTTAAAGCAAAATAAGGCCCAAATCCATTGTGCACAAGGGAGCTTTACCTTTACAAATAACTTGGGTAACCAAGTCTTAATCTAGGGTGAAAATGGGAGACCTAGGGCTACTCTAGTTAAGGCCAACAGACTTTTGAAGGGACTAAGAAAGGGGCATCAAATTTATGCAGTAAAGCTCAACAAGGTGAACCAATCAAATACCACACTTCAACCAAACTGGTTGAGGGAGTATGATGATGTATTCCATGATGATCTTACGAATCTTCTGCCACATAGAGAGGTAGATCACGAGATTGAGACTATCCCTGGATGTGAACCTATCTCAAAAAGACCTTATAAAATGTCACTTCCAGAGGCCATCAAACTCAAGGAACAACTTAGGCAACTCATTGAGCAAGGATTCATTCGACCCAGTACTTCTCCTTGGGGTGCACCAGTTCTTTTTCAGAAGAAGAAGGATGGAACCTTAAGGCTATGCATAGATTACCGTGGACTGAACCAGGTAACTGTCAAGAACAAGTATCCAATTTCAAGGATTGACGAACTCTTGGACAGGCTCCACGGCGCCAAAATGTTTACAAAGATTGATCTAAGGTCAGGATATTACCAAATCAGGATCAAGGAATCAGATATTCCAAATACAGCTTTCAACACTAGGTATGGACACTACGAATTCACAGTAATGTCTTTTGGTCTAACAAATGCTCGTGCAAGCTTCAATCGACTTATGCAGGATATTTTCAGACCTTATCTCGATGATTTTGTCTTGGTTTTCTTTGATGACATTTTGATCTATTCTAAGAACGAGGCAGATCATGAAGAAAATATTCGCAAAGTACTTGATCTTCTTCGAGAACACCAACTTTACACTAAAGAGAGCAAGTGTACATTTTGCTCACCAAAGGTCAATTATCTTGGATTTGTCATATCGGCTGAAGGAATTTCAGTGGACCCAGATAAAGTCAAGGATATCGTTGATTGGCCTCAACCATCCACCATTAGTGAAGTAAGAGAATTTCTTGGGATAACGGGATGGTAAAGGATTTTTGCCAAGGACTATGCATGTATTGTTGCACCTTTGATGGAACTCCTGAAGAAAGGAATGAGGATCGAATGGAAGACCGAGCATGAGTCTAGCTTTGCTAAGCTAAAAGAACTTTTGGTCTCAGCTCCTATTTTAAAACTTCCAGATTTCAGAAAGGAATTTGAAGTAGCGACCGATGCTAGCAAATTTGCTCTAGGCGGAGTTCTTACTCAAGAAGGAAGACCAGTGGCGTATACTTCGCGAAAGCTGAGGGATCATGAGAAGAATTATCCTACTCACGATTTGGAACTTTTAGCGGTTATACATGCGCTGAAGTTATGGAGACATTATCTTCTCGGATGAAAGTTTCAGCTGGTTACAGACCACAAGAGCTTAAAATAACACCATTTTAGATAATTTGGAAAAATCCCGTTTCCCAAATGCTAATTGGGATGTCAAGATTGTGTTATTTAACTCTTTTAAGGCTCAATTTGTTGTTAGTCTAGATGTGATGTCAATATTCTACCTATTATTTTTATTTTCCTACTTAATAATCTATAATAAAACCACTAATGTAAGTTATAGCAAAAGGATTTGCAATCAATAAATGCTTTTAAAACTTTAATCAAGGCTTTTAGAGATGGCATCTTAAAAGAAGAGGTATCCAACAACACCCAATAAGATGGCTACTAAGCTATATAGGTTTATTGCACCAATATCAAATGTTCTTATAATATCAATGACCTTAATTTGCTTGTATAGCAAAGTACTAAGTCTTTACTTTGCATCACTATCAAATACCAATTACACCATAACTAACATTTAGCAATTGAAAAAGCTTAACAATACTATAGAGTACCCTATGGCCCTAAGACCATAAGATGCCACATATGGCACTTATAGTGCCATTTGATACATTTTGTGTCCTATATACAATGTAACATGAGACACTTATAGAAATAAAATGTCTTAACTTTGCAACACTATCAAGTTTTAATTACATTTTAATATTGTACATAGAACCATAACTAATATTTAGCAATTAGAAAACCTAAATAGTAATATTAAAGTATCCTATGGTCCTAAGATCATAACATCCTACTGAAAGCACTATATCTCTTTTGTGACCGTAAGTTGTTATATGAGACACTTACATAAATATAACTTTATAGTTTTAAGTACAATTTTTTCTTTACATAGAAATACAATATAAGAACTTTCCATATAATTTTGTGGTCATGAGATTAAGATTCTATACAAATATGCTATATCTACTCCTTAATACATGTTTTAAGACTTTAATGGAAGATCTTAGAGTTGTTGTCTCTAGGAAAAGACATGTTTAAAAACACCATTTGTTGTGACTACCATAAAATTTTGTACATCGATTATGCCAAATCATATGAATTGTAGACACAAAGATTACCGACAGGTGCTGGTCTCATGTAAAACAAAGCACTAAGTACAAAGAGTATGGTGTCTTCAAGATAGAGGGTGTTAAACAAACACCTTTTTGTAGTACTCCACTCTTTTCATAAAATTGATGATCTTGATCTTATATCAAACAAAGTACTAAGTACAAAGAGTATGGTATCTCCAAGTCTGAGGGTGTTAAACAAATGGTGTTAAACAAACACCATTTTTGTAGCAATAACATTCATAAACAATAATTGGTAGTTTATATCACTCCCAAAAAAAACATTACTAAGAAAGAAACCATAGCAATATGCCATAAATATTAAACCATTAACTTACAATGCTATTTAAATAAGAAAAGTATCCTCATAATAAGATGCACCTCACAAATTCAAATCTTTGTTACTTTTCAAGCTATAACATGAATGTTCTCATTAAATAAAAAGATTGAAAATATATACAACACCAAAAGTTTTGGTGGATGATATTTATGATGCATGATGAGTACAACAAAGATCAAGTTATGTTTAAACTCTTTTTCTTCAGATTTGGAATCCTTCAAAAAATATAATATCATTTTAACATGTATGATCATATAGTCAATAATCAAATTGTGATTATAAAACAATGAGCACATTCTACACATGGCACCCAATATGTTACATGACAACTTTTGTGGTACATTTTAGAAAAAGCACCTTGTTTGTCTTATAGCCTCAAGGTCATAGGGGTTTAATAGCATATGATGCAAATCCCTTGGATTCTTTTGACATTAAAATTGTGGAGTGGTAATTTAAAATGATAAACACTTTAGAAGATTATCAAAAAGGTTTTCTTTTCCCTAAAAAAAATAGGCCTTCTTTTTTAGCTATCATTAAATTGAGCCTAAGTGTGAACAAATAGGCTTATGTTTTTCTTTGCAGTTCTCAATATAGAGGCTTTTGCTTTTTACTTTGTGACTTGGAAGTAAACTCCTTGAACTTAGGATCATAGGGTGCTAAATCCAAGCCACACACAGTAAGTGATTTGTGGAATCAATTGTACCACCTTATGGCCTTATGTTCATAGGGTGCAAATGTCATGGAGTGAAAATCATGTGGCTTCTTATAGTTACAATTGGTAAAGGTCTTGTAGAAGATAGAGGTGGTGCCCTATTGCATTGAGACCATACGGTGCTTTGCATAAAAACAAATAGCAAGGTTCTTACAATTTGGCTTCATGTAGCTACATTTAGTAAACGTATAAAAAAATATCAAATGGTAAAAAAGACTTTAAATTTTTTAAATCCTCTTGTATCTTGAAACCATAAGCACTCTCACAAGAGATTCCAAAGATAATTTGTAGATGCCAAAATATTACAAAAGCTTGTTCCATACATCTTGTTGCACGCTTAAGTTGACAAGGAACCCTATGGCCCTAAGACCGTAGGGTGGTCAAGTTTTCTTAGGTAAGGACCATATGCTCATCTTTTGGCACCTTCATGTTAATAGAGAACCCTATGGCCTTAGGGTCATAGAGTGGTTAGGCTGCCTTATCTAATACATACATAAGCATTATGTACTAATGGATATGTACTATAACCCTTTAGTCCTAGGGTCATAGGATGCTCTTTGGAATCTCTTGTGAGAGTGCTTATGGTTTCAAGATAGATGCTCTCTATTATTGAGGGCTTGAACCCTATGGTGGTCACAAATTTCCTTCTGTAATTGCATACAAGATCCTTATGTACTACATACATAGATGACCTAATGGCTCTCTAT
This sequence comes from Adiantum capillus-veneris, assembly GCF_014529385.1. NCBI lineage: Eukaryota > Viridiplantae > Streptophyta > Polypodiopsida > Polypodiales > Pteridaceae > Adiantum > Adiantum capillus-veneris. The sequence continues at coordinate 135,400,484 of NC_140944.1, read as the reverse complement.
TGGAATTTTGTGGCCACAAGGTCATAATCTTATCTTGTTGAACCCTTAAGCTAATAGACAACCATATGGCCTTAAGGCCATAGGGTGGTCAAGTAGCCTTAAGCAAGGACCATATGCTCATGTTTTTGCACCTTTATGTTAATAATGAACTCTATGGCCTTAGGGCCATATGATGGTTAGGTTGCTTTAGGTAAAATTACATACAAAAGCATTATGCACTAATGAATTTGTACTAGAACCTTGTGGTCCTAAGGTCAAAAGATGCTCTCTATGTTAGTAAAAGATCCTATGGCCAAGTTCATATGATGTCCTCTCTTACTGAGGGCTTATAAACTTAAAGTGTATGTGCTCAATTTTGTATCTAAGGACAATATGCTCATCTTTTTACACCTTTATGTCAACAAGGAGCCACATGGCACTAAGGCCATAGGGTGGTCTAGTTGCCTTGTGTACTAGATACAGGATTTGTATATGCTACATACAAAGATGACCGAATGGCTCTCTATTAGCATCTTGTGGCCCCATGGTCATAATCTCACATTTGTGAATCCTTACATTAAAAGGGAACTCTATGGCCCTAAGGCCATATGGATTTAGTATAGAGCCATTAGTACATAGTGCAAAAATAATACAAAACTTTGTTTCATCATCTTTTTATGTGTAAATCTATTTAAAAACATAAGCTTGCTCACAAAGTACATAATGACAGTGCATTACAAAACCTTGTTCCATCCTCTCTTCAAGTGTAAATCTATTTGACCCAGCTTATGGCCTTAGGGTCATAGGGTGTTAATACAATAAAGTGCAAATTTTCCTATGGTTACAAATCAACTTTTGGCCTTATGACCATGTACATTGTTCTTAATAGCTCAATGACCTCAAATTACAAAATAAAAGACTATAAAATCTTTCTAAATAAAAAAACTAAACATTTGGCACATCAAGCTCATGTGCTACTCATAACTCTAATAGAAAAATTTAGAACACTTTCACATCTTCATGTAAGTTGAAAACATAAGCACTCTTACAAAGGTTTTTCTATACACAAAGATCATTTGTAAATGCCATAACATTACAACATTTTGTTCCATCATCTCTACAAATGTGAACCTATTTAATACAATATTGACTTTTGAGTTGTTTGATATAATTCTTGGCTTCATGTGCTTTGATCACAAGCTCTTTGTACCCCAATTTCTGAGCAAGCATAATTAACTCAACTCCTTTCAAGGTTGATATAGATTTGATATTCTTCAATATCCTCATTTTTTCTTGATCAAGTGTCAGCCTTTTCTTATCTTGACTTCTAGTGGACATTCCAGTACTGCTAGATGAGGCACCATTCTCATCATCAAGAACGCGAGGAGCTTCTTGTAGCTTGCTTGTAGAGTAGGTTTTTTGTAGACAAACCAAATTGCGCTCCTCCCACTCTGAAATAACCTTTTGTACATGACTGTAAAGCTCGTGACCTTGCACTATGGGAGCTTGTCTATACAAAGAAGATCTTGTAATTGTACGAATGTCGTTGACATGATGAAGAGATTTGGTATATGGTAGCAGCTCTCCAAGGAGAATATTATCCTCCTCATCAATGTTAAATGATGGTGGAAATATACAATTTAATGCAGGATTAATGTGAGGTCCCCACCCCGTCGTATCAAACAATAGATCTGATGGTAAATCTGGTGGCCACTAGATCTATAGCGGAAGCAAACAAAATGGTTCAGGGTTCAACTAGCGAACGATCTCTCATCACAAAGTGAGTCGAGTTCGAACCTACTAGTAACGAGATCTAGCTCCACCTCGCAGGGGAAGCGTACTTAACTATCTAGCGATCCTAAGACCCACCTTCCAAGAGGAGAGAAACCCCCGAGTGCCTTTTTCCCCATGTTTCAGAGGCACGTACTCTCGAGGATTCGCTGCTCTAGGGGCAATGAGTAATACCAATATCGAGTAAGCACAATGGGGACAGAGAGTTCCCGACCAATTGAGACCACCCATCTCGTAGGCATTGGCAACCCAAGCCAAGCCCCCACTTTCCACCCCCACACTCACACTTCCTCGTGTGACCTAATTACTACCACAAGGTTGTTCAACATAGATATTCCTTGTTTAATTCCGAATCACATGGTTCGTTAAAACAGCCCTTCAACCAGTATTGCAAACAACACCAAGACAGAATTCTAGTAAAAATTATACTCAAACTTATTCATAAAAATTCCAATGTCCTGGAGGTACAACATCCCCCCTCCAGCGAGAGTTCACTCCTCCCGTTGTCGCCTAGCTGCCCATACAACTAGGTATGTCCACCGCATAAAAAGCACGTCATGGACACTCCCACCGCATAGAAAGCAAGACGTGGGTTCCCACCGCATAGAAAGCAAGTCGTGGGTATCCACCGCATAGAAAGCAAGACGTGGATTCAAGAGCCCTAACGAGGAACTCTGCCCCCTGTGATCAGTAGGGGGGTCAGGACTGATTCAACATTGAAAATAAAATGAACATGTCGAGCTGAATTTTCCCTAGCAAACATTCTTTCCTCTTGCAAACAGCATACCCATCAATCATTTCTTTCCTACTTTAGAACTTAATGTATAATGATTTCAATGCCGAGGTTTTCGTCGGATTTCTCCAACATGTTTGGGGATATGAGCATTCCTAACTAGCGTATGCAATGTTAATTTAAACAACTTGAATAAAAATATGATCTACCTCTTCCACTTCTTCATCGATGGCCCGTGAGATGGCCGGTATTTTCTCGTCCATGGGAGCCTTCCCCTTTCCGTTGACATTGCTCGTTCCTGCTTCGCGATCATGGGCACCACCGAAGCGCGTCCTCTTAACTGGGGCCATTTCTCACTACTTTAAATGATTAGCTTGGAGAAAGAGCTAAGGTTCACAAGCATCATAACAGTCCAATGGGTAGATTAGTGACATCAATTAATCCCTCCTATATGAGAGTCTAGATTTCTTTCATAAAGCAATCATTAAGGATGGCACATAATCCTATGGGAACCGGATCTAAGATAACTATTCGGCTTACATGATCAAGAATAATTAGGATTTCACTATTGGAATTACCAGAGAATTGGATTAAGTATGATTAAACTATTTCCTAGCAATTAGATGATGCAGATTTACCCTATGCATATGTGTGAGGAAAAACCAATTCTTAGAGACTTATTGACGGATTAATTTCTCCTTAATTACGTCTTAATACATAAGATAAATGAATTCAATTAAGCTACAATGTTAATGAGTGATTACAATAGTGATTCTCTTCAATCTGCACAAATACTAGCTTACCGATTAATTACTATGCTATCTAGAGAAAGAAGATTCTGATAATTATGCTCTAATCATTAATCGAGAGTGAAGAATGACTGATAATTCAGCTATGGAATGATGATTACATAATAGAGTACGAATAAGGAGAATTTAGAGAGTAGTCATAGAGATTTTCGACTAGGAATAAGCATAATAGACAAGGAATTTATATGGTAGAGAAAAAGATTTATAGATGGCATTAATTAAACTGTCGTTACCGTGATTAAGAGCTGGTAATCTTCTCAATTTTCTGATCTAATCGAGATTTTTGAGATGAAAATTAGACAGCACCTCCCTCCTAGCTTCTTCTTCAATAGGTGTGTGATTCGGCAGCACCTTCCCAATGTGTGTGGGTGTGTGTTTATACACTGTGTGTGTGTGTGTGTGTGTGTGATCATAAGTGTGGTGTGTGTGTATGCAGGTCTTTAAATAGGCTCCTACAGGCTGAAAATCGATCTGGGTTGCTAAATGCATATGGGAGCTTCTCCAGTTAAGCATGGCAAGTCCAGTTCTCTGCCCACCAAGTGTTAGGTTGGCTTGGTTAACTGGTTCTGAGACTGAGTTGCAGGCTTGGCAGCTTTCGCAAGACTCCCACAAAGCAAGAGGGCACCCCCTAGCTGCTAAAGCTGATCTGGAGTGGCCTGGGACCTGTTACCACACAGTCCCGGGCCCCCGGTGCCTCCCCGGACAATTTTTAGGAAATTTGGTTCTAGGCTAAAACGGGTCATACGAATCGGATTTTGATACTGTAAATTGCCATACAAAGCTCTAACTAGGGCGTACTGGCCCAAGTACCTGCCATATTTAGCAGCCCTCCCGGGTCCGAAAATGCATTTTTTTCAAATTTGGGGTACGGGTGCAGTTTTTCGAGACGATCAAAACTGGACGGTCGGGTGACCAAAAACTTACTATTTTTGGAAATTTTTCACAAAAATTATTTTAATTCACATTTTGAAGCTTTATAACATTCTAAACATCATGGCACTGACAGAATCTTGAAAACTGCTAAAAATAGTAACTTATTCCATTGTATTCATTTCGTGGTACAAGGGTGCTCTTGTGATTGGGTCAGAGACCTTACAATTAATGCATCCTTTCAATGGTGCATCATCTATAAGAAGCAATATTTTTAAATCAATCCCAAACTTTGCTGATGCAATAACTAAAGGTTTGAAAAATGCCTCTACTCCAGGATTGTCGGGGCGAGTGATTCTTGACTCTACACATTGTTGACATTGGCTTTGCCCCCAAATCATAAAGAATGGAAATTGTTCTCCATCTTCCTTCTCTAAAATCTTGATGATTTGCATAACGTGTGTATCATTGGCTGTTGACCATATGCCAACATTGGAGATGCTTAGGAGACTCTTTAAAAACTCAATGCATCCTGGTCACAAAACAATATACTCATGTGTAAACTTCAAGCTCTTCATTTTTTTGGACTTTTGCCAACAACGCCTCAAAAGCAATCCACACAAGCTCAGTATTATAGTCAGCGTTGGTCCATCATTGGATGAAAGATTTGGATCACCATGCACTCTAATGCTCAAATCTTGAGCTACTAAAATGTTATTGACAGAGTCTTCTTCTATCCTTGTATATGCTTTGGAGCTTGCATCATCGTCTACTTCCATTGTATCGCTGGAATTTCTATCCAACAACTGCGATGGTTGACCTTCAAAAACTTGTATCTCTTTGTCATCTTCTTTACAAGCTTGTTGGTTCAAATGAGGATTGATAGATTCTTCTTCAATAGGCTCAATAGCTGGAGCATCCTTTGTATCAATGACCTTACAAGAGACATTGTTAACTGTAAAGTCTTATTGAAGAGCTGCAAGTTTAAACAACACCCACTTTTAGCTTTGAAAATACCTACAATCTTGATGGATTAAAAAAACATTAAGTATCCAAACTACATATTAAATATCTCATAATTATATTGCAATGTTGTATATACTACATGATATGTTTATTTAATGGCTCCATACTAGCACCCTATCGCCCTAGGACCGTAGGGTGACTTCTATATGAAAAGTTTATAGCTATATGGACATAAGGTGTTGAGTTATACATAATGACTATAGGCTCATCTTTTTGCACCTCTACAATGACATCCTCTATCCCTATGGCCATGCATTCCTCTCTATATTTGTGTGGAGCCATATGTTAGTGAGGAACCTTATGGCCATTTGTCCATAAGGTGGTCTATTTTGAGTCATTCGAACCATTGGAACAATATATTGCACATCTATATTGGCACCCTATGGCCCTAGGGCCACAAGGTGCTTTCTTTGCTAACTAAGAAACCTATGATCACTAATGTGGCCAACGAGAGCATTACCTATATAGTACACATAGTGAAATTTATGGGACTAGGTGTACATAAGGTACTTATGTAGAGCTTCAATGACCATAAGGTGCTCTCTTTTGAAGCTAAGGACAATAGATTCATCTTCTTTTTACCTATGTACTAGCACATTAGGGATATGGGATCATCTTTGGATTACAAGGTAGCCTATGGCCCTAAGGCTATAGGGTGGTATTTATGATAACAAGGAACCCTATGGTCCTAAGGCCATAGGGTGGTCATGTTGCTTCACTACTACATATACAAGAGCGGAGGGATTTTTACCTTGGTTTTTATGGTGTATGAACCTTTTGATCATAAGACCGTAATTTGTTATATGCTCTTTTACAAGCTACTACTTACAAAGTGTGGCCTACAATTAGAACCTTTGACCATGAGGTCACTAGTCATAGATTTTTAAAATATTTTAGAGGATGCAAACAATTGCCACCCTATGGCCTTAGGGCCATAAGGTTGCATGTATACAAAGAATGATATGATGTTACGACCATGAAATTTGTCTTCAACAATGAAAAACCTCTGACCCTAAGATCATAGGATGCTTTGACAAGACCCCTAGCCTTAAGTGGTACAATGTCATATGTGTGACAATAAACCTCATAGCATCACATAGCTTAAAAGCATTACATAATATATCAATAACCACATAGCTTTAAAGTTTTACATCATACATCATTTGATCACAAAGCTAAAGGATGACCTTTGTAACCTCATGTCTATGTATAAATTTTCCACACAAATTAAATTCATTTATTTTGAAAATACTCAAGCTCACAAGTATACACTCTAATGGTCACATAGATAATGGGTGCTCTTTGCCACCATATGTTCATGACATGATATTTACACACTTAAATTTAATTCATCTAATTTGAAAACATTAAAACTCACAAGCGTGAAAAATAGTTTTTAAAACAAAACAATATTGTTGGTCAATATTTACAAAATCAAAGAGAAAAAACAATCTCGATATCATGGGAGAATTGTTGTTGGTTGACCTTCGGAAGCTTGGATCTCTTTGTCATCATCTTTATGGATATTTTGGTTTAAATGGGGATTGAGAGGCTCTTTTTCAACAGTTTCAATGGCTTGAACATCTTCTGTACCGATGACCTCACATGAAACATCCTCAATTGCAATATCTTGTTGATGACCTGAAAGTTTAAACAACACCTACTTTTAGCTTTGAAAATACTTACAAATGTGATGAATTCCTATAATCAAGCACTTAGAAAAAACATTGAGTATCCAAATGACATATACATGAGAATTAAATTACAATGCTTTATATACTATATGCAAAGTTCACTTAATTGCTCTATACTACCACCCTATGGCCCTAGGGCCATAGGGTGCTCTATATGTTGTTCAAGAATCTTATGGCCCTAGAATCATATGGTGCCCTCTATATTGACAATTTATATTTTCATGAATATAAAGTGCTCCATTTCACACATTGGGACTATAGACTTATATTTTTTGTACCTCTATGGAGGTATCTTTAGTCCTTGTGCTATACCAACCTCTCTTTGTTAGTGAAGAATTCTATGGATCTACACAAGTATTTTGTACTACATACATGTACCTCACGTCCATCAGGTGTTCTATTTTGGGTCATTGGGACCATATGATCATTACATTACACATTTGTATTGGCACCTATGACCCTAGGTCCACAAGGTGATTTCTATGCTCAATACAATTCCTATGGCCACCAAATTGACATAAAAGTGCATTATGTACTACCTACATGGTCACCTAACGGCTCTTAAGCCATTACGTGTAAATAAGGTAGCCTATGTACTATGTATAGCTTCTTTGTACAAACATCATAGGTCCATGGATGATCTTCATGTTGAAAATGATCCTTATGGTTCTAAGGCCATATGGTGCTATTTATGTCTACAAGGAACCCTATGGCCCCAAGGCCATAGGGTGGTCATGTTGCTTTATGTACTGCAAACAAGACCTTAGGGATTTCCACTTGGTTTTTGTGGTGTATGACCCCTGTGATCATGAGGCCATAATTTGTCTACAAGGAACCCTATTGCCCCAAGGCCATAGGGTGGTCATGTTGCTTTATGTATTGCAAACAAGAGCTTAGGGATTTACACTTGGTTTTTGTGGTGTATGACCCCTGTGATCATGAGGACATAGTTTTTCTACAAGGAATCCTATGGCCCCACGGCCATAGGGTGGTCATGTTGCTTTATGTACTGCAAACAAGAGCTTAGGGATTTCCACTTGGTTTTTGTGGTGTATGACCCTATGATCATGATGCCATAATTTGCTATATGTTCTTCTACAAGCTACTTACAAAGTGTGGTCCACAATTATCACCTTATAATCAAAAGCTCACTAGCAATACACTTTGGATCCCCTTTTTAACGATTCAAAAAAACTCTAAGCAATACGGTGATCAAATTTATGACCATACGGTGCTCAAATTTATACCAAAAACTATTGACTCACCTCTAAAAAGCCACCCTTAGGTCCTAGGGCCATACGGTCCTCTCTTTGTTAGTGAAGATCTCTATGACCCTACAAAAGTACTATGTACTACATACATGTACCTCATGTCCAAAAGGTGTTCTATTTTGAGACATTGAACCATAGGATCATTATATTGCATATTTGTATTAACAGCCTAAGGTCACCAAAGTGGCCTACAAGAGCATTATGTACTACCTACAAAGTACACTTAATGGATCTTAGGCCATTAGGTATACATAAGGTTGCTTAGGTGTTATGTAGAAATTCTATGACCATAAGGTGCTATATTTTGAAGCTAAAGACCATAGACTCGTCTCCTTTTTGCCTATGTACTAGCACCATAGGGCCATATTTGATCTTAATGTTAACAAGGATCCCTATGGCCCTATGGCCATAGGGTGCTGTTTATGATTACAAGAAACCCTATGGACCTTAAGGCCATAGGGTGGTCATATTGCTTTATGTACTACAAACAAGAGCCAGGGATTTTCACCTTACTTTTTGTGGTGTATGATCCCTATGATCCTAAGGCCATAATTTGTTTTTTGTTTTTCTACAAGCTACTTACAAAGTGTGGTCTACATTTATTACCCTTAAGGTCACTAACAAGACACTTTGGATCTCTTTTTTGACAACTTTGGAAAAAGTATAAGCCTCTTAGTTAAGCTATAACATAAAATATTTGACACTCCTATTTAGGATATTTTATTGTTTCATAGAGTCATAACCCTATGGTCTTGAGGCCATAGGGTGTCATGGGAACCATATACTTTGCACCCAATGGTCACACTTCCCTATGACCCTAAACATTATATTCATGGGTTTCTCTAAATTCTATAAATGCTACATACAATTTCCATAAACCTAAATTGATACAATTTTATCAAGGGCTTATAAACCTAAATTTTAAGTGCTCTATTTTGCATATAAGAACAATATGCTCATCAATTTTGCACTTATACGTCAATAAGGAACCCTATGTCCCTAAGGCCATAAGGTGGTCTAGTTGTGCTGCGTACTAGATACAAGATCTGTGTGTGCTACATACAAAGATGACATAATGGCTCTCTACTTGTATTTTTTGGCCCCATGGTCATAATATCATCCTTTTACATCCTTACATTAAAAAGGAGCCCTATGGCCCTAAGGCCGTAGGGTTCTAGTATGGATGCATTAGTACATAATGCCAAAACAATACAAACCCTTGTTCCATGATCTTTTCAAGTGTAAATCTATTTGAAAACATAAGATTTATCACAAAGTACATAATGATAGAACATTACAAAATATTGCTCAATCATCTGTTCAAGTGTAAATATATTTGATCCAGCCTGTGGCTTACGGTCATAGGGTGTTGATACCATAAAGTGAAAATTTTCTTGTGTTTATAAATCAACTTTTGGCCTTATGACAATGTACATTTTCCTTAACATCGAAAATAAACTCAAGTTACAAAATAAAAAGAAATCTTTAAATATGAAAACTAAACATTTTGCACAGCAAACTCACATGCTACTCAAAACTTTGATAGAAAGATTTAGAAAACTTTCACATCTTCATATTTTGTTTGATTCATCTATTTTGAAGATACTTTAATTACCAACCATACATATCTTATGCGCACATGGTTAAAAGGTGCTCTTTGCTCTTTGGCACCATTTGTTCATGAAATATTTGCACACTTCAATTCAAATCATCTCATTAGAAAATACTCTAAATCATAAGCATACACAATTGTTTTGTGAAATAAAATCAGACCAATGTTTAAGATTTCAAAATCAACGTTCAAGATTACAAAGTCAAAGAAAAACACCAAACCAAATACCAATGTTCTAAAGATCATGAAAGAATTGAAATTTTGGCTAGCTTAACTTGTTTCCTGTAGAAGATCTAGAATAACATCAGCCTCAACATCTAATGGCTCATCGATTTCTTCATTCTCTGAGTCCTTGCCATTATCATTTTGTGGAGTAGAGACCAAACCTGCCCACCTTTTAAGCTCATCATCTTCATCTATTGTAGAATGGCAAAGAGCTTCTAGCTCAGTCATTTGCTCATTGGTACAAGCAACTGAGATCACCTTTCGTTGTTGTAGAAGTGCCTCTTTGGTCCCGTAACCAAGTGAAAATATGTCCACTACCTTATCATCCTCTTTGAGACAAATACACTTGATGGCGCGCCGAACAAAAAAAGCTTTGGCGGTAGTCATAGCATCAACCTCTTCATTGTTGTCAATGCCTAGAGTAGACATTGGTTGAAAGAGAGACTCCTTGAGACTAGAGTGATTGGCGAATTGCTCTTCTTGACTAAAGAAAGCCCAAACTCCAAAAATTACTTCACGAAGAGCAGTGGGTTGGACGGTCCCTGATGCTATTAAAGAGCCAAGAGGCAAAGCATACAACTCATACCATTTTGCTTTTTCAGAGATTGCCTTCTCAAGAGAAGCAGCATGTTGGTATTTGACTAGACCAACAATAACAAATTCTGATGGTTGATGTGCTATCCTACAAACTCCATCAATAACCTTTCCAAATTGAGCAGCACTCCAACCACTAGATATAGTGCCCTTGTGTGTTCTGTCTATAGATGATGATACATTACACCAACACGCACTGTAGAATTATTCTCACCTTGGAGAAACTCAATGCCTTCTAGATTCTTCCCCACGCACTTTATGGTCCATGGAAAGCTGAGTTGTAATCTAGATGAACCATTATTTTGTGCAATGATCCATTGCACATATCCCTTGGTAACTTCTGGAATTGCTGGGGTCTCCTTTGTTTTTTGAAGCCTAAGATGTAGCCATTGGGTGCAACTGATAAAGAGAGATTTGTAGATCTCATCTGTAATGTTATAATGAGACCTACATTCCTCCCATGAAGTAATGGCTTCTACTCAATCAAGCTCTTTGAATAACTTGAACATCTCAGCCAAAAACACCTTCGTTTGTTTTATGTTTGTTGCACGTGCAGAGAGGTCGATCATGTCCGGTTGATGTGGTTGCTTCACCAAGCAAATCTTTTCTTCTTTGAGCTCCTGTTGTAATAGCTTAACATCGTTATCTTCTAAGCCTCGTAAGCATCTAAAAGTAGTTATACTTGGTTGGCGTCCACGTGCAAATGAGGCTTGATGGTTCTCTAGGATGTTTATCCACTCCTCATAGATGTCTTCTGGATACATGACCATGTGGGCTTCTCTATTCGCAAATGAGCTATGGTTAAATGTGATGTTTGCGACAATCACAAAGGCCTACAAGAAACAAAAAGTAATAAGGTTTTATATACAATTGCACATTAAGAAAATTAGAAACAAGAAATAGAACTTACATCCCAATCTTTTCGACTCTCATGACTATGGGGAACACGTGCCTTTGGTTTTTTTGGACAAGAATATGCTAGCCACTGTCCACGCCCATGCTTCAAGACCTCCACATAAGGTTGGGTTTTCATTGTTGTCTGTGTCTCTATGTTCTCCATTTTGGAGATTCGCACTGCAATCTCTTTAGGGGCATCTACAACAATCCTTGCAGTTCTGTATTTGTAGAACTCTATCCTTGAAGCATACTTTGTGCTCTTGTTGCGCAAAAATTCTCTAGCTACTATTATGGAGTGTTGACTAGAAAGAATCCAGTAGTGGTATGTTGCCAGCATGTCTGCATGTACTTCATTAGCCTTTAGAGACTCCTTTTTTATGGGATCATATGGCATAAGGTCAGATGCATTGGAGACTGGTCTAGAATGCTTTGCAAATTGTCTCAAAAGGAACTTTACATACACACCTGACAATGGCCTACATTTGAAGTGATCAGGTGCAAGATTGCATTGGTCAACAGAGATGAGTTGTGTAAACTGCACCCCAAACTTGAAGTAGTGCTCTATTCCAATGTACCCATCTAGCCCACTCTTGAAAGTCTTCTTAACATCCTTATCAAGATCTTTTTCTTCCGGCTGAACAATTGAGGCTAGCACCTTCACTCAGGCTGAATCTGCAATTACTGCTATTGAAGGAGTTATTAAAAGAGGTTCACTTAAGCTAGCTTCATCCCTACGTGGAGCCTCTAGAGGTACAAGTGAAATAATTTCTTGCTCCACATTTTCGGTGCTATTTCTGATTGAGGGCGTCTCACTCTCCTTTAAAGTCTTCTTCTGATTAACTTGACTTGTACCTTCATTTTTTCACTTCTTACTATTCTGTGCCTTCAAGCTGGCTAAATACTAAATAACTTTCTTGAAGCCTTCAGTAAACATGTCCATGAGATTCTCGCTGGGAGTATCTTCTCTGATTTCTATCCACCATGCCTTTATCATTGTCTCTCCATCACTGCTATCTTTCATCAACTCTCAAGCAAAGGCCATGGGCTCTAGCAAGTAACAATCACCGTTTTGTACTTTCACACCAAGACATGGGGACATGTCAATATCTGAGCAATCTTTATTTATCTCCTTGACAATTCCACAATCTTTGAAGGGAGATTGTTCTTTATCTCTAAAGAACAAGTGGACTCTCTCATCAGATTTACCACTTGGTAAGTGAAAATCTAGATACCATGGGCTTGGAGTGAAGCCTATTGCATCAACTGACTTTGGCATTCTTTTCTTTGAATAGGATTGAGCCATATCTCTGAAAACATAACAATATAACATTATTTGTATTTATGTTCGATTTGAATATGATTGAGACAAGTTTATGTAAACTTAACAGCATAACATTACTTTGTTATAAATGGCTCTAGTGCTACATGGATGGCCTAGGTGCCCAAGTAGAGTCTCTATATTGAATGCTACTGGTCAAATAGAAAACTACCTCACATTATCTAGCCATGCTTGATCTCTAAACATTGTACATTGCCACCCTATGGCCCTTAGGCCACAAGGTCTCCAGATGGGACATATGACCTTGTGATCCTATGGCCCTAGGGCCATAGGATCTCCAAAGGCCACAAGGTCTTCAAAAGGAACATAGGGCACCCTGTGACCCTAAGTCCATAGGGTCTCACATCATACTTGAGGGCATCCCAGGGCCCAAGGGTGGACATAACAAACATAGGGAACCCCATGGTACACATTGACGGGAAACATGGCAGCCCTTACGGCCCTAGGGCCATAGGATCTCCAAACGGAACATAGGGAACTTTATGGCCCTATAGATCTCTAGATGGGACATAGGGCACCCTGTGATCCTATGGTAGTAGGGCCATAGGATCTTCAGAAGGAACATAGGGAAACCTATGGCCCTTGATATTGTTTATTCCTAACCTATGGTCTTGGGCCACAAGGTCTCAAGATGGGACATATAGTATCCTTTGATCCTATGGATCTAGGTTCCTTATGTTCCTTTTGGAGATCCTATGGATCTAGTGCCATAGGATCTCGAAAAGGAACATAAGGAACAATATGTCCCTTGAGATTGTACCTTCCCACCCTATGGCCCTTGGGCCACAAGGTCTCCAGATGGGACATAAGACACACTTTGATCCTATGGCCCTACGCTCTTTATGTTCCTTTTGGATATCCTATGGCCCTAGTTCCATAGGATTCCCATAAGAAACACAGGGAACCCTATGGCCTTTGAGATTGTACATCTCCACCCTATGGCCCTTAGCCCATAAGATCTCTAGATGGGACATAGGGCACCCTATGATCCTATGGCAGTAGAGCCATTGGATTTCCAAAAGGAACATAGGGAAACATATGGCCCTTGAGATTGTACATTCCCACCCTACGGCCCTTGGGCCACAAGGTCTCTAGATGGGAAATAGGGCATGCTTTGATCCTATGGCCCTACTTTCCTTATGTTCCTTTTGAAGATCCTATGGCCCTAGGGCCATAGGATCCCAGAAGGAACATAGAGAACCCTATGGCCTTTGAGATTGTACAAGGCCACCCTATGGCCCTTGGGCCATAAGCTCTCTATATTGGACACAAGGAACCTTGTGATCCTATGGCCCTAGGGCCATAAGATCTCGAAAAGGAACATAGGGAACAATATAGCTCTTGAGATTGTACATTTCCCCCCTATGGCCCTTAGCCCATAAGATCTCTAGATGGGACATAGGGCACCCTGTGATCCTATGGCTGTAGAGCCATTGGATTTCCAAAAGGAACATAGGGAAACATATTGCCCTTGAGATTGTACATTCCCACCCTATGGCCCTTGGGCCACAAGGTCTCTGGATGGGAAATAGGGCATTCTTTGATCCTATGGCCCTAGGTTCCTTATGTTCCTTTTGGAGATCCTATGGCCCTAGGGCCATAGGATCCCCACAAGGAACATAGAGAACCCTATGGCCTTTGAGATTGTACAATGTCACCCTATGGCCCTTGGGCCATAATCTCTCTATATTGGACACAAGGCACCCTGTGATCCTATGGCCATAGGGCCATAAGATCTCGAAAAGGAACATAGGGAACAATATAGCTCTTGAGATTGTACATTTCCCCCCTATGGCCCTTGGGCCACAAGGTCTGTAGATGGGACATAAGGCACCCTTTGATCCTCTGGCCATAGGTTCCTTATGTTTGTTTTGGATATCCTATGGCCCTAGGGCCATTGGATCTCCAAAAGGAACATAGGGAACCATATGGCCCTTGAGATTGTACATTCCCACCCTATGCCATTGGGCCACTAGGTCTCTAGATGGGACATAGGGCATTTTTTGATCCTACGGCCCTAGGTTCCTTACGTTCCTTTTGGAGATCCTACATCCCTAGTGCCATAGGATCCCCATAAGGAACATAGATAACCCTTAGGACTTTGAGATTGTACAGTGCCACCCTATGGCCCTTGGGACATAAGCTCTCTAGATGGGACACAAGGCAGCATGTGATCCTATGGACCTAGGGCCAAAAGATCTCGAAAAGGAACATAGGGAACAATATGGCGCTTGAGATTGTACATTTCCCCCCTATCGCCCTTGGGCCACAAGGTCTCTAGATGGGACATAAGGCACCCTTTGATCCTATGGACATAGGTTCCTTATATTTATTTTGGAGATCCTATGGCCCTCGAGCGATTGGATCTCCAAAAGTAACATAAGGAACCATATGGCCCTTCGGCCACAAGGTCTATAGATGGGACATAGGGCATTATTTGATCCTATGGCCCTAGGTTCCTTATGTTTCTTTTGGAGATCCTATGGACCTAGTGCCATAGGATCCCCATAAGGAACATATAGAACCCTATGGCCTTTGAGATTGTACAGTGCCACCCTATGGCCCTTGGGCGATAAGCTCTCTAGACTGGACAGAAGGAACCCTGTGATCCTATGGCACTAGGGCCATAAGATCGCCAAAAGGAACATAGGGAAAAATATGGCCCTTGAGATTTTACCTTTCCCCCCTATGTGGGACATAAGGCACCCTTTCATCCTATGGCCATAGGTTCCTTCTTTTCCTTTTGAAGATCCTATGGCCCTAGGGCCATAGGATCCCCATAAGGAAGATAGAAAACCATATGGCCCTTGAGATTGTACATTCCCACCCTATGGCCCTTGGGCCACAAGGTCTCTAGATGGGACATAGGGCATTCTTTGATCCTATGGCCCTACGGCGATTGGATCTCCAAAAGGAACATAGGGAACCATATGACCCTTGAGATTGTATATTCCCACCCTATGGACATTGGGCCACAAGGTCTCTAGATGGGACATAGGGCATTCTTTGATCCTATGCCCATAGGTTCCTTTTGTTCCTTTGGGGATCCTATGGCTCTAGGGCGATTGGATCTCCAAAAGGAACATAGGGAACCATATGGCCCTTGAGATTGTACATTCCCACCCTATGCCCCTTGGGCCACAAGGTCTGTACATGGGACATAGGGCATTCTTTGATCCTATGGCCCTAGGTTCGTTATGTTCCTTTTCAAGATCCTATGGCCCTAGGGCCATAGGATCCCCACAAGGAACATAGAGAACCCTATGGCCTATGAGATTGTACAATGCCACGCTATGGCCCTTGGGCCATAAGCTCTCTAGATGGGACACAAGGAACCCTGTGATCCTATGGCGTTAGGGCCATAAGATCTCGAAAAGGAACATAGGGAACAATATGGCCCTTGAGATTGTACCCTTCCCCCCTATGGCCCTTGGGCCACAAGGTCTCTATATGGGACATAAGGCACCCTTTGATCCTCTAGCCATAGGTTCCTCATGTTTGTTTGGGAGATCCGATGGCCCTAGGGCCATTCTATCTCCAAAAGTAACATAGGGAACCATTAGGCCTTTAAGATTGTACATTCCCACCCTATGGCCCTTGGGCCACAAGGTCTCTAGATGCGACATAGGGCATTCTTTGATCTTATGGCCCTAGGTTTCTTATGTTCCTTTTGAAGATCCTATGGCCCTAGTTCCATAGGATCCCCATAAGGAACATAGAGAACCCTATGTCCTTTGAGATTGTACAGTGCCACCCTATGGGCCTTGGGCCATAAGCTCTCTAGATGGGACACAAGGCACCCTGTGATCCTATGGCCCTAGGGCCATAAGATCTCGAAAACGAAGATAGGGAAGAATATGACCCTTGAGCTTGTACCTTTCCCCCCTATGTCCCTTGGGCCACAAGGTGTCTAGGCGCGACATAATGCAGCCTTTGATCCCTTGGCCATAGGTTCCTTATGTTTGTTTTGGAGATCCTATGGCCCTAGGGCCATTGGATCTCCAAAAGGAACATAGGGAACCATATGTCCTTTGAGATTGTACATTCCCACCCTATGGCCCTTGGGCCACAAGGTCTGTAGATGGGACATAGGGCATTCTTTCATCCTATGCACCTAGGTTCCTTATGTCCCTTTTGGAGATCCTATGGACCTAGGGCCATAGGATCCCCATAAGGAACATAGAGGCCCTTGAGATTGTACCCTAGGGCCATAGGGTGGGAATGTACAATCCTAGGGAATGTACCCTAGGGTTGGGAAGGTAAGTTCTGTAAGCTGGGACTACTAATTTCACCACCTTTATACCGATACTTTCTCGCAGCTCTGCATCCACAAGAATCCACTTCACATGCATCTGATAAAGCTCCTCAAATGCTGCATTGAATGCCTTGAGCTTGGTCTTGAGGAGGTCTCGAGCCGCGGCCCGGCTACCTGTCAAGGTCGTAACCCTGGTATATTCAGATGATGAATTATCTTTGCCCAGCCCTCCTTCATATACATAGAGATATTAATCTCAGCTTGCTGCTGTTGCTCTTTAAGCCAAGACTCACCCAGAAGAACCTTGAACTCTGATGCTTGGCAATTCATAGCAAGGTACCAGAAGTTATTGCAAAGGAAGAGATGATACAAGACTGGGTCCTCCTTGAAAGACTTTGCCCATTCATTGACATTTAGCACAAGTGCATTCATCACACTTAGGACCGCTTTAGAAAGCAGATTTTATGTGCTTGTCTTGTCCTGAACATTATCTTTCCAACTTCTATATATTATAAGCACCTTGGTCATGATCGGTCCATAGAAATCTCCAACCAAGTTCTTGACATATCCTATCACAAAGCTCAAAACCTTTGGCAGACTGCCATCAATGGGTGCCTTTGAGCCTCTCTGATTCTCTATTTGCTGCTTTAGCTCCAAAAAAATGTCATGAGCACCTTGCACTATCAACTTCAGTAAACCTTTCATCCTCTGTTGAACATCCTTGCATCCTGGGCCCCCAAAGAGCCTTCCAAACAATGGTCTCAAGTTAGTCATGGCTTCAAACATGTCAAGAATCTTGAAGAGTTTCTGTGGTTCATCTGGACTGTTTACTGCTACTTCCCCAAAATGTAAAAGCTCCACTAAACCTCCAGACACGACAATTTTGCCAAAGCTGCCTTCCCAATCTTCAAAGGCAAGCTTTTCAAAAACCTGACTACAAAGCTGATACTCTGGTTCACAGATTGACTTAACAACTACCTCCATATGTTGTGTCCATGGGCCAATGTACATTCCTAAGCTTTTCCAATCAACCTTTGAGCCAGACTTAATTTGCAGAAAATTAAGTGGTAGAGCCTTCATACTCTCTCTAAAAACTCGCACGCGAGTTTCAATGAAAATTTCCATACTTCTATGGGTCCTTCCATTGGAGACCAGCTTTTGCATGATTAGGTGCAAGCTCTTCAAATTCTGTGATTGACGCTTTCTGTCGCTCCTAGAATCAGATTACCTTAACACTTCAGTACAAAGAGGAGGGACTAGCAAGCTATCAACAGAAAGGATTCTCTCAAATTCACCCTCCAGCCTGTCTAGGTACATGGAGTGAAGTCCTCCATCAAGCTTAGCCCAATCTCCGCTGGACAGACACGCTTGCAGAAGCTTGAGATGAGATGAAATTCTTTTCATGGGTGCATCTTGAAGGACCTCATTATAATCTAAAAAATCATTAAATTTCGGGTCCACCTAGCAGCAACCATAGACACTTGGGGAAATAGGGGGACGACCTGGGTAACACCTGAGGGGGATGAAATGCCTGTACCCTTAAATATGCTACAAGCAATGCATATCGCTTCCGACAAGACTCATCCTAATGTAACGAAGAAAACATACAAGTGGGTCCCTAAAGCTTCTTTAGTGACCATAGATAGTGCTAAAAAACAGAAGCCTTGTAAGAAACGTACCACTCGCTCCAAGAAAAGTAAGAAAATGTTGCGATGGATCCCTAAACGACTATTGGAAGCCCAAGGCTACTATCAAGGAAATGATCAAATCTGGGTGCCAAAACGTAGATTGTGCTCTTACCTATCACCTGACCCAAGTGAGCCCAATCCCGTAGCTCCAAAACGAATCAATGATCGTGGAAAGAAAAAAATGCTACACACCCGCTCCCGAGCTAGTTTGGGTACCAAAGAAAGAACGATTTGTTCCACCTAGCTCAGGAAGGGGGAGTCCCATGAAGCTTCTGGCTCCTCATGTAATACATCCATAGAGGTAAAAGATTCTACACAGCCTCCATCTATAGTAGTGGACCTCCATGAAGCTACAAATTTGAGACAGAAAGCAGATAGCCTCCTCAAGGCGGGAGATGAGACTAATGTAGCCGATGAGATCATGCTAGGGATCACATAAGAGAGAGTGCTTGAGGTCATGCATGGAATTAAAGACTTTCAGCACGGCAGATGCGGGGGCAACAGCTTTGTCAATGACACCAGAGACGTTGTAAAACCCTCCTCCGAAGGCCCCACTCTCGTCGGCGAGAGTGGTCTAATTTTTAATTGCACAAAGTTGTACAATGCGTATGAAATGGACTGATGCAACCTGG
Organism: Adiantum capillus-veneris; assembly: GCF_014529385.1. Classification (NCBI taxonomy): domain Eukaryota; kingdom Viridiplantae; phylum Streptophyta; class Polypodiopsida; order Polypodiales; family Pteridaceae; genus Adiantum; species Adiantum capillus-veneris. The sequence goes on along the minus strand of NC_140944.1, from coordinate 135,381,069 downwards.
GACCTACCGATGACGACGACGGTGATGACGATGACGAATTTAGGGCTGAAATCTGTGGTCTTCTAACTACTGAAATTCAGCAAATCTTTGGGCTGTTTCGGGTGGCTGAAAATGACTGTTTTGCTGTGTTTTTATGGCTGAAAATGGGGGTTCTCTGCAATGCTTCAAGGGGTTGATCTGGTACTATGTCTAATGCTGAAAATGTTGCTGCAAGTGCTTTATCAACGGCTGATCTAGGGTAATCCCTTCAGGGGTGAGAGAGAAGGGAGTAGCGATGGCTGGGGTAATCCCTTCAGGGTTGAGAGAGAAGGGAGTAGCGATGGCTGATCTGGCTCCATAGCACAAAAAACGCAGCCTGAGAGGTGAAAACGCTGTTGTTTGTAGAAAACACAGACACCAAGGGGGAGCGATCTCAGTTTTGAGGGAGTTTTTCGTTATGGAAGCAATCAGCAGGGGATCGTCGGCTTGGGAGAAGAACCTCAACGTCTGATACCATGTGAGAGTAGGCAGCAAAAGCGAAAGCGAAAGCGCTGCCAACAACAACATATAGGTGAGGTTGAGTCCTTTCCAAGAATACATCCAGGTCTACTTCATTTTTTCCACATTTGCCATATGGTTATAATCTCGTGATGCATTCGACCACAAACCATCAAATCTCTCATGTAGCTTACTCTTGCATTGAATTTGTTACTGAGCGTGTTTCTCTTTTAGTTTTTCTACCTGCTCTTGCATTTGATTCATAACCTTTTGAAGCATCTGTAGCATTTTTGTTTGATCTATTTTGTTGTAGTCCACTCCATTCATGGCTGCTTCGACCTCATTTGTAGATTTTTGATCTATTAATATTTTTACTTGCATTGATGTTACATGCAGATACGATGTTTGTGTTAGTTTGACATATGGTTTGTTTTAAATATATAGATACGATGAGTGACCAGGGTCATAGAGTGAAGTTGACGTTCATCAAGACTTTGCTACGTACCACTGGACTATCAGGAGAGGCTTTGACGGAGGCTATGTCAGATTATATGGAGATGGATGACGCCAGTTTAGACAGCTCCATCGAGTTTCTTGGGGGATTCAGTTTTCCCGTACGTCCTGGAGAGGGTACATCCTCCCAGCCACATGCAGGAGTGGAGACTTCCTCTCATGCAGACCAGACCATAGCACATCGGTAATCTTCTCGATTGATAAAGTAGTAATGTCATTCTTTTTTTTAATATAGAAATCTTAATATATGTATTCCCTTGATGTCTTTGTTTGCTTAGGACTCCTATTCCAGGTACATCACATCATGAGAGTCAGCGGCTTACTCCTAATGTACCTCCTAGTACTCAGTTGACACCTGATTCACAAGCTAGTGGCCGTCAGTCTCGGAGGTATATCTATTATGGTGATTATGAATTAAATATCAAGTAGTTTTTAAGAACTCTCATCTAATCTGTCGTATGTTTATTCTGCATGTAGGCATCACCGGCAGAGTAGCACGCCACCAAGCCGATCGACTCGTGAGACACCGCCTCAGCCGCCAGCTCCCCCATCAGTGCCTCCACCTCCACCAATGCGCACGTGCATTGGCATCTTGGGTGTCACATGCGACATCTTGCCTGATGGGGCTATCCTCCAGCTCGGAGCCGGCATCGCCCTCAAACGTCGGATGGAAGACCTCTGCTCGTCTTATCTAAAGCAAGTTCATATACCATGGGAGTAAGTATTAATTAACATAAAAAATATAAAATTTAGTTTGTTAGTTGAATTACTAATCGGCTTTGTTTTGCACTGTAGAGATCAGCATGAGGATGACAAGAAATATGTTCTCAACACACTAGAGACGGAGTATGGGACAGGATGGAGTCTCATATGGATGGTCAAGCAAATGTGCAAACTCATGGGTCATCGACGCAATGCAGCACGGTAAGTAGAAAGAAAGAAATATTTTTAACATCTCTCTCTCTCTCTCTCTCTCTCTCTCTCTCTCTCTCTCTCTCTCTCTCTCTCTCTCTCTCTCTCTCTCTCTCTCTCTCTCTCTCTCTCTCTCTCTCTCGTCTCTTGACTCTCGATCTGTCAAGGTGGAAATCGTTCAGAGATGCTCTCTGCGTAGGTGTAGCGTATAGTAGAGGCAGGTTGTAGGCAACTCTCGCAAGGGTGCACCATGCACTGTTGGGGTGCATGATTTTTCCTCTCTTCTATCATGCTCGCCGCTTGGGACCATATGAGACAAATCAAATGTACATGGTGTCCAGCCAAATGAGCATCCTCAACGCTTCCAGCTATCCTAGAATTTTCGTGTGTTGATGGCACAAGGTCTAGAAAAGGTGCATTCATTGCAGCAGCCACTCCTCTTAAATCAAAATCTTTATCTTCCCAATGCTCACGTCCTTGAACTATGGCACCTCCTCCAAAGATGCTGCAAGTGCTTCTTCAGTTCATTTTTCCTCACTTGTTTCACAAGAAAGTCCACAGCTCCCTTTGACAAGCATTTGAAAATGGAATTCATGGAGTCATGAGAGGACATCATGATAACCGGAATGTGCTTGAGGGCCCCATGGTTCATAATTCACCCCAATAGACCTATGCCTAATAAACAGGGCATCACGACCTCCGTCAGAACAAGATCGACTTGGTTTTTCTGGTCCATCAAAAGCTCCCACACTAGTAACCCAATGGAGGCAGGTGTAACTTCATAGCTGCAATCGCGTAGGAGAGCACCATCTGGATCAAGCTGAATGCATGGAACTGATGCAAGTCTAGGCTATGTCGGCAATGACGAAGGGGATGACGACACCATCCTAAAGGCTGAAATCTGCAATCTCGTATCTGCTATCCAAAAACGCTATGGGCTGAAATCTATGACTATGTCCAAAAATGCTGATTTTGGGATTGTTCTGTAGGTCTTTGACGCTAAAAATCTGCACGTTTAGGGCTGAAAAATGAGGTTTCCTGGGGGTGAATGTGCTACTCTTTAGGGGATCAATCTGATGGTCTTTCATTGCTGAAAAACGCCATGCTAAAAACTGTCAAAAACGCTAGGTGATGGGTCTCCAAAAACGCTAGGTTGCTGAGCTTCTTCTGTCGATGGTTGCTGAGCTTCTGCTCTAAGTGAACCCTACGGTCTCCTATCCCCCACACAAGAGGGGAGAGCTAGAGAATGCAACACGCAGCGACCTACAGGTTGCTACCTTCGAATTGCCCGAGAAGGGGATTGTGGAAATCCATGGCAATAAGCCATTCGTATGCGAAGAATTGAGAGGAGATGTGGCGAACCTGGAATGTGAAACTGTGGTCGTGATGCTTGATTGTGAAGTGAAGATAAAGGATGTGAGCCAGGCAGGGTCTCCTGATATGCGTATAACCTACGGTATACCGCTAAGTTGGGGTGTGTGCATGAGGCCGAACCCCTCAGCAAATGGTGTTCACAGTATGGCTGTGAATAGCTTGGACCAGATGGCGGTCGGGAAAACAGGAAGGTCAGCAACAAGCCTACTGGCTTGGAGCACACATCGGAAGGATGATTGTGGGATTACCCGGAAAAGGTGGTCAGCAAGGTGTGACTAGGGTTATGAATTGACAGTGGTTCAAGGTCATTGGGTCACGAAGGAGGTCATGGAGACCCGATTGGGAATGTCCCTGAAGGGGCCTTACAGACTAGTGTACGCGAGCCATAAGATAGATGAGGCAAACCCAGTGGGATTAATCGCCGCGTGGTTACAGTTCGCTGTGTGGTTCGGTGATGGGTGTTAAAAAATGCGACTGCCCAAGTCATGTGTGGCAAGCAGGGCTGCTTGGGGTTGTGGATAGTGACCTACTGGAGGTGAAGATATGCATATGGGACCCGGGAGAAGGTTACCCATGCAGGGATGAATTTGTTTACGGAATGAACCGAATGCGCGGAGGTACTGAGCTGACAGCACGCTGGAATATACTTGGCCGATGTGGGATTAAGCCCGAAGGGTTAGAGCCGTTTGCTGGTTCTGACAGACGGAATGTAGCAAGATGAGTGCTGGCACAAATGCAGGCCACACATGGCCGTTGGATCCCACCGTGACAAGCGAGGTTGCAAGAGGATGCGGAGCGAGTCAGGTGGACTCGACATCATACCAGGCAGCCAAGGACTAGATCGCATAATCGGGGATGTACCACAACTAGGAGGTATTGGGCTGAGTTGGAGGGCCAACAAACAACTAAGGTGCAGGGTGAGATATGCAGGTACGAGAAGAACAGCAATGCTGGGGCAGGTTATGTATGGCCGATGTGTTTCCCCTCGAAGAGACGGGCGAGCCACTGATTGCGAATGCAACACGACTACGCATTGCAAGAGGGCGGGCTCCGCTCAGCACCAGCCCACCTTTCATTCGGGGAGCTGTGCTGTGTGAGTGATTAGGCACATGCTATTATACCTTAACCGGTACTGGCCCGAATGGGGGTTATTCGACACCGGGCAGCAGGCTGTATGCCAGACCATTTTGGATGAAATTACTAGCAGGCCTACGGGCGTGGGGTCCCCAAGTAAGTAGTGGGGGCACACTGATGACGGTTATGCTACTGGTACGGTTGGCACTTCATGGAGGTTACAGTCAAGGGTGATGCAAAGGGAGGAATTCCAATGGGGAGAATCTTGAGGCGGATTGTCTTTGGAGCTTAGGAGCTTGGTGTGGTCAAGCTTGGTCGAGGAGGCGGTTGCGGCTTCCTTGGTGAGAGGAGCTTTGAGCTCAGTGGAGCTCAATAGAGAAGTGCTCGGAGGAGGAGAGCTTGAAATTCGAGTGCTTGGATGCTATTGTGGCAGAGCTCTTGCATTGGAGCTTGCATTGAGAGGACATTGCATCACACAGAGTGAAGGAGGAGCAGGTTCAAGACTATGTGCAACTCATTTTTTGTCATTTTCGGGCTCTAAAACACAGTTTTTTGCGTAGCTACGTCATAGAGAATCAAATCTACATGATCCAGGAGTCTAGGTCAGGGTTTTGGTACTCTCCGGAAGCGATGGCGATGTCTACTTGCTGAAATTCTGCTTTGAATTAGAACAGGTACAGCAGCAGGTTTGTTTGTGCCCTTTCGGGTCCCAAAAACACTGTTTTTGGTATATCTCACACACACGGAGTATTTTCTGCAGCAACCAGCAGATTCATAGGTGTACACAGGTTTTTGGATATGCATTTGTCCAGAGAGCCACTCATGTGAGAGTGAGCTATGTTGCCATGGTCTTGGCGTTTTATGTATGCCATATATGGATTTGTGTATTTGTTTATGGCTGAGATTATTTGAATTTGGCTCAATTTATAGAAGAAACTCTGTTGGATTTTATTCAGGTTCTCACCATAGCTTCTACGTATTCGCAAGTTGCTCTTTGATAGTTTAGTGGTTGAGTTTACTCCCACCTTGATAGGTGATTTTCAACCATCATTTGGTTGGAGTTTGGAGTCACTTGTGTATGCCCTTGTGTGCCGTATTTCGCATTGCGCATAGCGACAGATCTTGCAAGGTTTTGCGAAATGTTGCTAAAGTTATCTAGCAGACATTTGGTCATCGATTGGAAGGTATTTTGGCAGCAATCATCACTCACATGTATGTCATTTGAGGTGCCGTTGAGTGGTACTCTGGCAAGAGTGGGTATGCTCATATGTATGACTTTGTAAGGTGTTTCCGGTCGAGTTTATTCCCGGATTGGCCATTGTGGCATATATTATTGTCTCTTTGAGGTTTACTATTGAGACTTTGCTCCAGTTACAAAGGAGACTCTGCCAAAATTTTGTCAGATATTTATGCGCGATTGAGTCATATTCACTTGTGATTTTGTGCAAGGCTTTGCACGGTTATTGGTGCAATTTTGCATCAGGTTTTGAGCCATATTTGCAGACTTTTGTTGATGCGATTCGAGCCAGTTTAGGGCTGATTTGGTTGACATTTGCTAGTCATTGTTGGTTTCTCTTTTGCGAGCATTATGGCTGATTTTTCATTTGACTTCCAGCGTTATGGTCTGACAGAGTTTGATGGTGCAAATTTTGTTGCTTGGAACGAGCATATGCTTGTTGTTGGTGGATTTGGGGCAGGATAAACCCTTGCGTGGTTTATCGGCAAAGCCCAAGTCTATGCGTGATGATGATTGGCAGGATCTTGATGAGTTAGCAATGTCTACGATTCGTTTGCATCTGGTTGAGTCTGTTTACTGGCAGGTCTTGAGGGAGACTACAACTCATGCTTTATGGCATAGTTTACATGCTATGTACATGACATCCATGTCTACAGGGGAGTGGGCAGCCTGCTCGGTTAAAGCAGACAGTAGGGACAAGGCTACAATTTTGCTCAAATCGAATATACTTGATGAGGACATCGTGCTCTCTCGTAGGCGGGGAGAGTGTTACGGGTTCTATGCATAGGCGGGTTCCAAGACCCTCCACAGTCACTCGTCCTCTGAGTTGACTTCGTGAGACGCGACCTCGAGGGCCCTTGGCCGACGAGAGGTCTCTACCTTGGGTGATCACCCTTACGGAGGGAAGCTATACAAGCCACACTCAAGAAGGGAAGCTATACAAGCAGTAGAAAAACACAAATTCAGCAGTATAAAAACGTAGCAGATCAGCATTTTTAACAGCCCCAAATCAGCCCTAGTTGGTTGGAGAAGATCTCCATTTTCAGCCCTCGAAAACGCAGCCAAAGTAGTCATTTTCAGCCACCGAAACAGTCCCGAAATTCAGCAGATAGAAGACCACAAATTTCAGCCCTAAAGTCACTGTCGTCATCACCGTCGTCGTCACCGGAATAGTCCCAAGTTGCATCAGTCCATTGCATCCGCATTGTACCACTTTGTGCAATCAATAGTAGACCACTCTCGTCGACGAGAGTGGGGCCTTCGGAGGAGGGTTTTACAACGTCTCTGGTGTCGTATTTCTCTTCTCTCTGTATCTCTCAGTCTCTACACTTGCACGCACAATGTCCATTCACTTTGTTTGTGATCATAGCACTTTCGATTAAGAATGGAAGGCTCTCCCTTCCATAAAAACTAAAAGGAACCTTGAGCACAGTTTGGAGCAGTCATCTTGAGAAAAGCGTAAACAATCATATGCTATGGACTTGTCGACAATGTCGACGAAGATCAGGACGACAACGAGACGGATAGGAATCTGAAAAACGCTATGGCTGAAATCTGTGAATCTTTATCCACTTAATTTTGACTCTATGTCGATGACGACAATGCGTTGAAAACGCAGATGCTGAAATCTATGTTTTTTGGGTTGAAACTGCAAACGCTCGTGGATCTAACCATGCGGTGAGGAACTACTGCGGGAAGGTGAGGTCTGCGAGGTTCGATGATTCTACGGCGGAGTCTGATTGCTGAAAACTAAAAATGTTGGTCTAGATCTGGGTTTCGTCGCGGTAGATCTACAAAATGTTGGATGGTTATGTTGATGCAAAAACGCTAGGGCTGATCTGCTATCTTGCTGTGGAATCTGCTAATGCTAGGGCTGATCTGTCTTCTGCTGCTGTCGGGACTAATCTGCAGTGCAAAAATGCCAGGGCTAATCTGTCATGCAAAATGCTATGCTTTTCAGATGGGCTTCGCTGTCGGTGGCATCGTCCTCGTATCTTGAGCAGCGGCGTGTTTTGATTACCTTGTACATAGCTACAAAAAGAAAAACGAGTCTGAAGGGATTCGAACCCTGACACTAGCCATATGAGGCTATCACCACGAGACTCCCCACCACCCACCCTTATTAGTAAGATTTCAAAAGAATAAAAATCATTACTTAACAAAATGAATTACTGTGAGATTAAATCTTACCCAATATAGGTTGATTTGTGAGTTGATATGCACGGCTAATAGTCCTCATCGTCATCTCTGAGATTAACCGTCAATAAAATCTCATCTTCATTATCTTTGTTTACTTCTTCAAACTCCTCTGCCGTTAAATTTGTGTTGACGTTCATTTCCTCCATGTGCTCGACATCCACTATTTCTTCCTCTTCGGTGTCTGTAGTTTCAGAGTACGGATAGTTGTCGTTCTCATCATCATCTACAATGTCATCATGATCGGCAAGGTAAATTCTACACGTCTCTAATATGGATGTGTCTAGATTCGAAGATGTTACCAATTCATCCTGATTTGCTTCCTCAGGGTCAACGCTATCAAACAACTGACGCCCTCTAGGTTGGACATGCACAACTTGCCACCATGGATGAGAATCTGGGTTCTTGTAAAAGAATGCTTGCTCAACATGAGTTGTAAGAATGTAAGGCTCTCTTGTTGCACGCATTAACTTTCAGGAGTCGACATACCAAAATTTAGATGGTTCTCTTCTCATTGTGGCACTATTGCCTTTATACTCGGCAGGAAACCAATCCACCTTCAGAATCACCTGTCAAAATGCACGAATCAAAACTTTAGAATTATGTATAACTTCAAGAAATCTACATGTCATTGTTGTATGAAGAGGAATTTCATTCACCTGTTTGAAGATCCGATACGATATTTCATAAATGTCGACTATGGTTCCCACATAACCCAGTTCACTATCAACAAGATTTGTGTCTCTTGAACTTGCACGTAATAATTGCTTGAAAGAGGCAACAACGGAAGAATCTTGAGTTAGATGTAAGTCATCAATAGCTTTTATTCGAAGATGTTGACCATAAGCCCACATGTTTGTATACATTCGAGCCTAGATCAATGTATAAATGATATAAGAAAAAAAGGAATATTGCTTGTTTAGTTTAAAGTTTTCAAAACCCAAAAGTTACCTTTCTTTCACATCCGATCACAAACTCTCTCTGTTCCCTTGAGATTGTCTCATGATCTCTATCCGCCCGTTGCATACGGGTGTATAACCAATCCATGAAAGTAGGTACGTCTTCGATGTTATTTACGTTGGTTTGACATCTGGATCTCCTGTTTTAACGTCTGCCAACTCGTTGGTTTGCAAGTTTCTCCTCATACTCCTCAACAAATTGTTGCATGCATTCGCTATTATAGACAATGAAAGTAGAAATATCCAAACTATCTTGGATCTTAAGTCGAAAAGGGACTCCCTTACCAGACAATACCTCGTCTGACATGGTAGAAGAAGACGCATTTGTCCATACGCATGGAGCTTCAAAATCGGTTTGCTCAAGATATTCACAAACGTAATACATGCATTCTTCAAGCATCCATCCTTCCACCATAGAACCCTCTAGTCTTGATTTTTGACATACATAACCTTTCAGTACTGCCATAAATCTCTCGGCCCAAAACATCCATCGAGTAGAAACAACACCAGGAAGCTCTATCTCGTCCACTAGATGGATTAGCAGATGAACTTGGATATCAAAAAAGGAGGTTGGAAGTTCCTTCTCCATTAAACAAAGAAGCTCTATACATTCACGCTTCTTTTGTGGAATTAACCCTTTGTCAATTTCTTTAGATGTAATCCATCTATCAATAAAAGAAAGAAGAAATTAAAGTTATATTTGAATTAAGAACTTATCAACTAAAATTTTATACTAAAATTTAATGAGCGATAAATACCTTGAAAGCGATCCAAAGCGATATATTACGTCTCGGACTCCTTGAATAGTACATTCATCAATAACAAGGGATAGAACATGCTGTATACATGATTAATCCAATCAAAAAAACTTGCAAGAAAATAAATACTTACGAAGATTGATAAAAAATTACCTTCACAAAATTGTGCCAATCATGTGTTTTTAAACCGGACAAGCTCTTGTCATCTAAAGTGAACATGTTTCGACAAGATGCTCCATATCCTACAGGCGTACAAATCAATTGAATCCTCTTGTTGATAGTCTGTACCTCTTTTGCGCTGAGTACCCATGGGGCAGACTCATAGGTTGTGTCACGTCCAGTTTCATCAGAAAGTGGCCATAGATTAGGCTTTGAGTTTCGATCCTTTAAGTCATTTCTTGCTGCCACTGTGTCTTTCAAGCCAACAAGGTGTTGTCATAACAAATGACCAACGTTCTTAAATATATGCATAGGATCAAGAAGATGACATATCTTCAAATCCTTCCAATATTCCAAAGTGTACCATATCGAAGGACTTTGAGCTAGAGAACGTTTTCCTCTAGCTCGCACCTTCACAGCGTCATCATCATCACCGCTTATGATCTCCGACTCTGGAGCGATAGTGGGTCCAACAGTCCACTTTAGATACCAATCCTTTGGTGTGTTTGGTATCGGACATTTCCCTTCTTCTACCTTCCCGTTGAAATGTATGGCTTGCCTTCTATTTCGTAGATGATGCTCTTCAGGTAAAAATCGTCTGTGTCGAAGATATATATTTTTGTTGAGGTTTTTGCTATAAGTTGATCTCAACCAATCACCACACACAGGACAAGCTTTATAGCCCTTGGTACATATTTCTGCATGAAAAACATAACAAATATTATTAGCACAATAAATATACAAAAGACATATGAGAAAATGTATATATCTAAACCATTTACCTGAGCAAAAACCATATCCTCGAAAGTCGTGGATAGTCCATGCTAAAATCCCATGAACAATGAACTGCCTTTCACCAATGCTTCTTGACATATCCACGACATCAATCCCTCTCCACAAATCTTGAAGATTCAGGTCTTTAACTTGTCGCTTTCCTGGGATTAAGAGTGAGAGCATTAAATGCTCTTTCTTAATACTAAGATATGGGGGTAGATTATAGTTAATAACTACCACCGGCCATGTAGACCATTTACTTGATTTTATAGAAAATGGATTCACACCATCTAATGCTACACCCATCTTTAAATTGCGTGATTCTTTTGCAAAATCTGGCCATAACGAATAAATATGCTCAAATGCAGGACTATCCTGCGGAATTCGCATTACTCCATCTTTGCTCTTGTGCTCCGCTCCCTATGTCATAAGCTTAGCTAATTCAGGACTTTGAAACATATGTTTTATACGCGGGGCCAAGGGAAAATGTCTCAATACCTTTCTAGGGACCTTACCTTTCTCATCTTTATAACGAGGCGTTTGACATTTTGGGCATGTCACATTGTCCTGGTACTGATGTCTATATAAAATACAATCGTTGGGACATGTATGTATAGAAGAATAGTCAAGTCCAAGACTACTTATCATCTTCTTCACCTTATCGTGTGATGCAGGAAGGGAATTGCTTGTCGGCAAGAACTTTTGAGAGACTAGCCTGCAAGTTGATTAAAAATATGATCAATAACAAGCACCAATGTTTAGAGTGTAGAAAACAAATATGTTATATGTATACATACTTCAATAGTGCTGAAACGGATACATTACTCCATCCAAAACGTTTTTGAAGATTAAGAATAAGTAAGCTTGCACTTAGCCGTGTCAGTTGGCTTCCTTCATAGATATGCTTTAGAGCTTCTTCTCGATGATACTTCTCGTTTTTAGGAATATCGCTCGCACTATCATTTTGATGCCAATCCTCAATAAAATCAGCCATGCCATCGTCATTATAAAAGATACCATCACGTCCATTAAAGTCCTTAGAATATTGTTCCTTTAGTCTTGCATACGTATTAGGATCACTCCTGCGTAGGATCCTCATGCACTCTATTGACATTTGAGATACGTCATGTGAATGTTGATTTGTGACGTTATCGATGTCATAATCTGGAATCTGCATATTTGAAGGTAAATAGGATTGTATCAATAGCATGCTTATATATAAAAGGAGAGAGAGAGAGATGTGCATGGAATTCAATAACATTTGGAAACAACAAAAAATAATATCAAAATAAATTAGCGACAGTATGAAACGTAATGAAAATTAAAGTGTAGAATTAGGGTACAAGAGTTCAAAATAACATTAGGAATTGTATACAATGAGCTCTTAACCCTCATCTGTTAAGGGTGCTCGTGGAGGTCTACGCCATCCATAATTGACCAACAATTCATCACCAACACGTAATGATTTAATAGCATGGACAACTATATATCTTGGTACATCCCTAGTCATGTGTCTTGGTTCATGACTATTCTCACACTCCACAAATGTGCAATTGGTTCTTGCACTTCTCCCTTGACTACTATTGATTAAACCTGCTATGTTTCCTTGAGAGTAAGGTCTTCCATCAACATAGAGTCTTTGGCCTTCTGCATGTGTAATCCCTCTAGCAGAAAGAGAGGCTGCATTGAGACATAATCCATAAGTAGTCATGCTCTGGATGTAGCGAGTGAGCTGATTCCATGGACCCCATCTATATATAGGTCCACAAAAAGACATAAGGGTGACCTTTGAATGAGGGGGCACAGCACATCCTGTGCAATAAAGACGCCTCATCCCGCTCCACTGATGGTGGATGGAGCAATCATGTAGCGATTTCTCCAAAAGCCAAAAACCACTCCATCTGAAGGAAGTGGTCCTCCTTGCCAGCCTCCGTATCGTCTACGATCGTAGCTCTGTACTAGATCCTGTAAATGAGTAGGCAGTGGATGATCTCCACCCATCTCAGCCTCCAATGGAGGAGGTAGAGGATGTAGAGAAACCTCGAGCTGCAGCTGACAAATGACCTGTCCGTGCCGTGTGCGAGAGACATGTGCACCACTGGTAGTAAAGTCATCCTCGCCATCAAGTGAATATACCTACATATATAATCTAGTTACATTATATATTTTACTCTTTGATTTTTAAAACTCCAATATCAAACAAAGGGAGATCAGAAATATACCATAGGTCGATGTCTCTCCTCAGGTGGTGATGCTCGCTCAAAAGTACCATAAGTCATCTGATGTGAAAAGCACTCCCGTCATGGCCTGCGATACGTGCCACAACAACGAGCACACCAGCATATAATAGGCTCCTCATAGTAGAAATCATCGTAAACGGGTTCATGTGCAATATCGAAACTCTGTGTACCCCGGCTACCACTAGTAGGAGGTGGTGGTGTACCCTCTGATTGATCCGAATTTGGATTTCAATTACCATAAAAACATGAGACATTTATCAAATGACCAAAATAAAAAATTCAATAAAAGTAACAAAACAATGAAGTCTAGTAGTTATATGGTATATTCTGATGCTTATTGTAATTTAAAAAATAAACAGGCGCTATTGTATGGTGCCGTCAAACAAGAGAAAGGCAACCATTTGCATGGAGACATGGCAATTCTTCCGCAAGGAGAGGCGCCTACGCATTAATTTTCCCCAACAAAAGGTGTGTGCCTTTGGTAATATATATTAGAATTAATATGAACTTTCCTAGATTGATTCTAACTTTCTCTAATCTATGTTATTTTGTTTATTCAAATTTGCTTAGGAGGCAACAAGAAAGAGAGTAGCTTTACGTCACACATCTAGACTAGAGCGGATAGGACGGGATGGATTTGTGGCCACATTTGTGAGTATAGACCATTCACATTTTAACTTTTAAAGGTAGTATTATTGAATGCAAAATTAATAAGTCTTTGGTTGTGTCTTAATGGAGAAGAAAGACTATGGTCGTGCACCGACGGCACAGGAGATAGAGTACGCCACATACTGCAGCTATTGTGCTTTGTGTCAGACACTTACTGACACTCCAGATCCACTTGTACGTATCTTTGTTTTTCTTTGTAGTTTTTTTTCATGGTAACTGTAATATATTCTTTTTTTATTTCACTAACTAATACAGGAGCAGCATGGGGAGGCTGATATGACAGAGGTGGATCGACAGGAGGCCGAGGGGCAACGTCGAGAGGCTGAGAGGAGCAGCGGCCCAATCACTGGCCATGATGGTGACGATCGCAGAGATGGGGACAGTCGTAGTCCCATGGTTCGGACCAGTGGTGGTGGCACTAGCGATCATGAGACCGATGATAGTGAGTCTTCTAGTAGTGATGGATCACATAGTGATCCTGCATAGAGATTTCTTTTGCATATTTGGGATCGTTATATATGTATTTTTCAGTGTGCATTGCCACATTGTATGTGATGATGAGATTTGTTTTGTATATGTGAGGATTGATCACCACACATTTTGGACACATGTACATAAACTTACTAATGATATATACTGACATGTGTTTGTTGCATCATTGAATTTGTCTATTGTCAAACAATTAATTATTTGTCGATAAGATAATTAACCTAAGTAACCATCTCAATGTTATTTATTTGTCTTTATATATATATATAAAAAAAAGATGGATTGAAATCATGGTCATTGTGCTACAAAATGATGATGTGGCATGTGAAACCTAGTCCTAAGTTTTCTGTTAGTTGCTCTACTTCTCAAAATTAAGGCATTATGATCTTATAGCACTCTTGTGCAAGTCTTTAATAATATAAAAGAAATATCGCTAGGGACGTTAGTCTTTTTGTTCAGTTGTTGTTGTCCTGGTTTGGGTCACCGCCTGTGGCTTTTCGCCCGATCGGTTTACACATTGTTAAAAAGGCTTCCAATGTTTTTTTTAAGATGAAGATTTGAACTATGACGTTTCAAAGTACCAAGCATCATACGCTCCAAGTTTTAAGTTACGTACCATGTACCATGTACCTTGCACCAATGACAACTATCAAGTTTCATTATGGAACCTCATACCAAACTCTAAATCAACTGCCAAATCTAACACTAACAAGTTTTCTTGGTTTCTATGTCAGGCTCTAGTGTTAACAAGCTTTTGATTTTCATATTTTTTGTAAAGGTAGCAGATTTTACGCTAAGTGTCAGATTCTACATATCTTGTACCAAATCAAGTACCAAGTACCAAGTACCTTATACCAAATCTAACACTAAAGAGGTTTTATTGTTTTCATGTTAATTTATTACAGTACCACAAAGTTACATTGACCAATTAATACCATGGACCATGTACCAATTGAAAGTACGATGTTTCATTATGGAACCTACAACCAAATTAAAGCAAGGACCAAGTACCAAGTACCGACATGTACCAAGTACCAAGTATCAACATGTACCAAGTACCGACATGTACCAAGTTTTCTTTATTTTCATGTTAAACCCACATGTCCCGAGTTGTATGAAATAGGGACAAGTTTTTTTTTTTTTTTGTGGACTCTAGAAACGGTCCATCGGCGAGTCGTTGGAGCTCTTGTGAGCCCACATGGAATGTCCATGTACCAATGAGGCATATGGGAAAGCTATACGGCTCGCTAAGAGATCAAACAACTCGTTGATAAATGGATCATTCTCAAAGTCCTCGAGCAAAAAACGCTCAGAAACAATACATTGGTCAGCTATTTGAGCTCTCGGTGATTCCTATAGCTTGCCCGGCCACATGCCTCTTTGGCACGCGAAAAATCTATGTGGGTTCACAGAATCTTAAATGGTTCGCCAATGAGCCGTTTCCAAAGTAGTCTGCCATCCAAAGTAGTCCGCAAGCGTTTTTTTTATCATGGACTTTAACGCATGGAGCCCACGTGCCAATGAGGCATGTGAACAAGTTATACAGCTTGTTTGAACTTTGAAAATGGCCCATTTGCGAGCCTTTTGAGATCTCGTGAGTCCACATAGCTTGTCCACGTGCCAACGAGGCGTCTTGGAAAGCTATATGGCTCATGAGATTCTAAAGCGGCTGGCCAATGGATCATTTTAGAAGTTCGCAAGAATTATTTCTGTTATACATCAAGAACATTTTTCTTAACTGAACAAAGGGAGCCGATTTAGAACTTATAGAAACGTCTGCTACATGACAGAAATCATGGGATTGAGATTTAATATTGGCTTGAGGGCCTGCTATTTTATTTTAATATATAATTTTATCCAAAGTAGTCGATCAGCGAGCTTTAACGCATGGAGCCCACGTGCCAATGAGGCATGTGAACAAGTTATACAGCTTGTTTGAACTTTGAAAATGGCCCATTTGCGAGTTGTTTGAGATCTCGTGAGTCCACATAGCTTGTCCACGTGCCAACGAGGCATCTTGGCAAGCTATATGGCTCATGAGATTCTGAAGCGGCTGGCCAATGGATCATTTTAGAAGTTCGCAAGAATTATTTCTGTTATACATCAAGAACGTTTTTCTTAACTGAACAAAGGGAGCCGATTTAGAACTTATAGAAACGTTTGCTACATGACAGAAATCATGGGATTGAGATTTAATATTGGCTTGAGGGCCTGCTATTTTATTTTAATATATAATTTTAATAAACAAACATGATCGTCTATTTTTTATTTAATTTAAAGTTCTAACTTAAAAAATTAGCAAAAAGAAAGAGAGAGAGCTATTTACCATAATTCATCTTGAAGCCGAAATTGTAAATTTATATCGCTTACGTACGCACCGGTCCAATCAACGTCCGCACTACTATGCGAAATGCCAACAAATGTATGAGCAACTAGAGCAATCACAATTGCAAGAACACTGGTGTGCGAGAGAGAGTTAGAGTTTGTGGGTGTGTGTGTTCCACTCGAGAGCTAGAGTTTGTCTGTGTGTGTGTTCCACTCGAGAGCTAGAGTTTGTATGTGTGTGTAGAAGAGCTATAGAGAGAGAGAGAGGGAGAGAGAGAGAGCATTAGAGTTAGATTGTTGTATGTACTGTGTGTGTGAGAGAAAGAGAGAGGGAGCGGAGAGAGATCACTTATGAAACTCTGCACGTCATATAGTCGTTGCGTGTTCAAAGCATCGCTGATGCGGTCTTTTTTTTAAAAAAAAAACAACTCGTCGCTTAAGCATCTCGCCGCATATGCCACGAGCCGCTTATACAATGCATTTTGACACTCGTCGCTTATGCCACGCGCCGCTTATGTGACAAAAAGTAAACGTCTTATTTCTGTTGCTTATGCAACGGTAACTCGTCGCTATAGCCCTCGTTAAATGCCTCGTTTACGCAACGTACAGTAGCGACGGCTACAACGATGCCTTTTTTCCTCACTAATGCGACAAATATTCGTCGCTGTAGCCGTCGCTATAGGGGGGCAAATGTAGTAGTGGGCCCTAGGGCCATAGGATCCCCATAAGGAACATAGAGGCCGTTGAGATTGTACATTCCCACCCTATGGCCCTTGGGAACCTAGGGCCATTGGATCGCCAAAAGGAACATAGGGAACCATATGGCCCTTGAGATTGTACATTTTCACCCTATGGTCCTTGGGACACAAGGTCTGTAGGTGGGACATAGGGCATTCTTTGATCCTATGGACCTAGGTTCTTTTGGAGATCCTATGGCCCTAGGGCCATAGGATCCCCATAAATAACATAGAGATCCATATGGCCCTTGAGATTGTACAGTGTCACCCTATGCCATAATCTCTTTAGATGGGACACAAGAGACCCTCTGATCCCATGGCCCTAGGTCCAGAAGATCTCGAAAAGCAACATAGAGAACAATATCGCCCTTGAGATTGTATCTTTCCCCCCTATGGCCCTTGGGCCACAAGGTCTCTAGATGGGACGTAAGGCACCCTTTGATCCTCTGGCCATAGGTTCCTTATGTTTGTTTTGGAGATCCTATGGGCCTAGGGCCATTGGATCTCCAAAAGGAACATAGGGAACCATATGTCCCTTGAGATTGTACATTCCCATCCTATGGCCCTTGGGACACAAGGTCTATAGATGGGACATAGGGCATTCTTTGATCTTATGGACCTAAGTTCCTTACGTTCCTTTTGGAGATCCTATCACCCTAGGGCTATAGGATCCCCATAAGAAACATAGAAAACCATATGGTGGTTGAGATTGTACAGTGTCACCCTATGGCACTTGGGCCATAAGCTCTCTAGATGGGACACAAGGCACCCTGTGATCCTATGGCCCTAGGGCCATAAGATCTCGAAAAGGAACATAGGGACCAATATGGCCCTTTAGATTTTACCTTACATCCCTATGGCCCTTGGGCCACAAGGTCTCTAGATGGGACATAAGGCACCCTTTGATCCTATGGCCATAGATTTCTTATGTTTGTTTTGGAGATCCTATGGCCCTAGGGCCATTGGATCTCCAAAAGGAACATAGGGAACCATATGGCCCTTGAGATTGTATATTCCCACCCTATGGCCCTTGGGCCACAAGGTCTCTAGATGGGACATAGGGCATTATTTGATCCTAGAGCCCTAGGTTCCTTATGTTCGTTTTGGTGATCCTATGGCCCTAGGGCCATTGGATCTCCAAAAGAAACATAGGGAACCATATGGCCCTTGAGATTGTACATACCCACCCTATGGCCCTTGGGCTACAAGGTCTGTAGATGGGACATAGGGCATTCTTTGCTCCTATGGCCCTAGGTTCCTTATGTTCCTTTTGGAGATCCTATGGCCTTAGTGCCGTACGATCCCCATAAGGAACATAGAGAATTCTATGGCCTTTGAGATTGTACAGTGCCACGCTATGGCCCTTGGGCCATAAGCTCTCTAGATGATACACAAGGGACCCTGTGATCCTATGGCCTAGGGCCATATGTTCCTTTTGGAGATCCTATGAGCCTAGGGCCATAGGATCTTCAAAAGAAACATATGGAACCCTATGGCCCTTAAGATTGTACATTCCTATACCTACCCTATGGCCCTTGGGCCACAAGGTCTGTAGATGGGACATATGGCACCCTTTGATCCTATGGCCCTAGGTTCCTTATGTTTCTTTTGGAGATCCTATGGCCCTAGTGCCATAGGATCTACAAAAGGAACAGATGGAATCCTATGGCCCTTGAGATTGTACATTCCCACCCTATGGCCCTTAGGCCACAAGGTCTCTATATTGGACATGGAGCACCCTTTGATCCTATGGCTCTAGGTTCCTTATGTTCCTTTTGGAGATGTTATGGCCCTAGGGCCATAGGATCTCTAAAAGGAACATACAAAACCCTATGGACCTTGGAATTGTACATTCTTACCCTATGGCCCTTGGGCCACAAGATCTGTAGATGGGACACTCTAAACCCTGTGATCCTATGGCAGTAGGGCCATATGTTCCTTTTGGAGATCTTATGGCCCTAGGGCCATAGGATCTTTAGAAGTAACATAGAGAACCCTATGGCCCTTGAGATTGTACAATCCTAACCTATGGCCCTTGGGCCACAAGTTCTGAAGATGGGACATATAGCACCCTTTGATCCTATGGCCCTAGGTTCCTTATGTTCCTTTTGGAGATCCTATGGATCTAATGCCATAGGATCTCCAAAAGGAACATAGGGAACCCTATGGCCCTTGTGATTGTACATTCCTACCCTATCACCCTTGGGCCACAAGGTCTCTGGATGGAACATAGCGCACCCTTTGACATTGCCACCCTATGACCCTCGGGCCACAAGATCTCCAGATGGGACATAGGGAAACTTGTGGTCATATGGCCCTAGGAAACCATATTGTTCCTTTTAGAGATCTTGTGGCCCTATTGTTCCTTTTGGACATAGAGCACCATGTGATCCTATGGCCCTAGGGCCATAGGATCTTCAATAGGAACACAGGGAACCCTATGACCCTTGAGATTGTACATTGGAACTCTATGGCCAGATGGGACATTGGTCACCCTATAGTACGATGTGAGACCACCCTATGGACTTATGGTCATAGGGTGACTTAGGGACATATGTTACTCTTTAGTATGAGGTGAAACCCTATGGCCATAGGGTGCCCTAGGGCCATAGGTTACCCTCTAGTATGAGATGAGATCCTATGGCCTCTAGTATGAAGTGACACCCTATGGCCTTATGGCCATATTGTGCCCTGGGGCCATATGATTTCCTCTATTTTGATGTGAGACCCTATGGCATTATGGCCATAGGGTGTCCTTTGTATCCACACCTTGTCTGCCCTTCTAAAGATTCTATGTGTAGTTTTATTTTAGTGACCCAAGGCCATAGGGTTCTCTCTATGCCATTGAGGGTTGAAGGCCGTATATATTGATAATTATCTCCTTATATGATATTAAACTATTGAATACTAAATCTCTAATTATGAACAATAATCAAATTAGTTAACCTATATAAGGATTGAAATTGTGTAATTTTGACCTTAATTAAGTGAAATATACCAAATCATCTTAGATAAATATGCATTAATTTACAAAGATTCTACACACTGTTAGGAAGCTATAGAAGTTATATCAATATTTTCTACATAATTTTGGTATTTATTAAAGTCGAAATTATCTATTGTTCAGCTTATAACTAATGGGAAATTTAGAAATATATCTTAAACTTTGATGAAATATTTTTAATGCAATATTATACTATTAAAAACTTGTGATAAATATATATTAATTAAATAAGTATTTTGCTAATTATTATTGGTTAGAATCTTTTATTTTAGTAGAAAATTAAGTAAGACAATTACTAAATTAACTTAGAAGTTGATGAGATAATTTTTAGAGCTATATTACTCTATTAAAACTTGGATGAATATATATTAACTACATAGTTTATTTTGCTATTTACTATTGCTTAAACTCTATAATTTTAGCATAAAATTAAGTAAGATAATTAGTAAATCACCTTAAAAGTTGTGAGATAATTTTTAGAGCTAGATTATAGTGTTAGAGCCTTGTGATAAATATATCATATAACATAGAGAATTAGTTTTACTAACTACTATTGCTTAACTTTTCTACTTAAATTAGTAAAAAATTAAGTGGGATAATTAGTAAATCAGCCTAGAAGTTGCAGAATTGGACCAAAATTCAATCTCTGCTTCAATAATTGGAATTCTTCTTCAGATTTGTCAGTCCACTTAAATTTTGTGATAAGAGAGCAGAGAGGCTTGGCAATGATTGTATACATATAGATGAGTCTTCTATAATATGTGCAATGGCCCATGAAGGCTTGTATCTCCCTATCTTTAGTTGGTCTTAGTAGAGCTACAATCACTTCAATCTTCTCAAGATCGTTGGAAATTTTTTTCCTGGACACAATGTGCCCTAGAATTTTACTTTGTCTTCACATGAAGACACATTTCTTTGGGTTCAAGCAGTTGTGATAGGTTCTATGTTTCGCAAAGATCTTCTTCAAGTGCTCTATGTGCTTAGTTCTTAGGCGAGAATACATGCATAAGTCATCCATATAAAGTTTTAAGTATTGTCTTAGATACTCTTTAAATGCAAGACTCATCAGATTTTGGAATGTGGTAGGTGCATTGTCGAGCCAAGAGGCATTACTCAATAAGCAAAGATGTACCATTTCCTAGCAAAGGTTGTCTTATGTTGATCCTTTGGCTTAATAGCAAGCTGGTTGTATCCTGAAAAGCTATCAACAAAGCTGTACAAGCTTTCTTGCTTGCAACTCACTCAATCGCATGGTCAATATTTGACAGGAGATAGTTGTCTCTAACAGTAACGACGTTTACCTGTTTGAGATTCACACATACACGCAATTTGTTGTTTTTCTTAGGAACTACCACAATTGGTGTCACCCAATTTGTGTGCTCAATATCATAGATAAACTTAGCTTCCTTAAGCTTATCTATCTCCTCTTTGATATTTTATGAAAAAGTTTCACTATATGTACAAGGACATTGTGTGTGAGGCTTTGCATCACTCTTAAGTGGTATTGCATGTTGACAAATGCTTGGATCTACACCCTTAAGTTGCTTGTATGACCATGAAAAAATATCTCTATAATCCTTGAGTGTAGCTATCAATAGCTGCTCTTCCTCTTTCGTGAGGTTGGTGGCAATATATGTTGGCCTCGGTAACACTTGATTCAAATAAGTCTATGCGCTTGGTCTTCCCAGGTCCATCGTAAGATATCCCTGGTTCTTTTAAGTTCTTGCGCTGGTTGTTGAACCACGATCTTTCTATCTTGGATCTTGTATTTTTTGTAGCGAGAGGGTGTATTGAAATTGCTCTTGTCCGAGCCATCTTCACTCTTCATTTCAGTCTTCCAAATCTCTTTCAAGGTTTGCTTCAATTTTTGATATTCTTACTTGTCCTCAATTTTGGTCATGCTACAGTGACATTTTAGTTGTGTCCTTAGTTCTTACCTTGCTTTGCTTCTTAGAGTTTTTCTTTGTTGAAGCAGGTTTTTCATATTTTCTTGTGATTGTCTTGTACTAGGAGGATATCCTCTAAGTTTATAATCCTGATTTTCTATGACATTAGAAAATTTCGGAGGTCATTTGGAGGGCCTTGTAAGAAATTGTATTTCTCTCTCTAAAAACTTTTTTTAAAATGTACTTGCACCTTGTGAGTACATCCAAAAGGACAGCCAGACACTTTAAAAAGTAGATTTATATTCCCAATCGTCCGTGAAAACGGTCACTTTTTTTTTTAATGTGAGCGTCTTTTTCAGGAGGCAGGTGCGGTGCATTCAAGGCAGCTTACGTCATCACTGAAAGTTAAAAAGTCACAAACTTTCAAATAGTGATAGATTTTGAGGCTTTTGACACCACCAATGTGTCCGAAACGCCAAAAAACCCTAAAAACGAATGTCTACTTGTCTCATTTCGACATCTGGAGAGGCAAAAAATGTCAAAAAACCCCAAAAAATGGGCTTTTTACTTAAGGCGCGAGAGGAGGCATTCTAAAATGCTAGAATGCCCCTCTGCGCGCCGTTAGTACAAAGCTCCTTTTAGTGATTTTTGGACAATTATCTTTCAAGAAAGCCTACCTATGTTTCTCTATTGCACTTTTGCACCATGCTCTCTCTCTCTCTCTCTCTCTCTCTCTCTCTCTCTCTCTCTCTCCTTTCTATAGCTTAGCATATTTAAAGAGAGAGAGAGAGTGAGAGACTCCCATTACTAACGGCGCGCGTGGATTATGTTTTGACCTCAAAAAACACCTCCTCGCGCCGTTAGTATAAGGTAACAGAAAGACTCTCTCTCTCTCTCTCTCTCTTTCCCCCGCCTTACCTCCTCTCTCTATAACACTCACACATACACACATAAACACATACACTGGTGGATGCACAGTACTAAAGGCATGCATAGAGACATGCACACCGGTTGTGCCTCTCTACGCGCGCCTATAGTATAGAGAGAGAGAGAGAGAGAGAGAGAGAGAGAGAGAGAGAGAGAGAGAGAGAGAGAGAGAGAGGCTCTTTGTGTGTGTGTGTGTGTGTGTGTATGTTATATTTGTGTGTCTGTGTGTTTGTGAGTGTGTGTGTCTGTCTGTCTGTGTGTGTCTCTGTGTGTTTGTGTGTATGTTATATTTGTCTGTGTGTGTGTGTGTGTGTGTGATCAAAATGCACTTTGTAGAATAATGGGTGTGCGTGCTCACTCTTATAGACCCGAAATTATGATCTCTAAGGCTAAGATGATGAAGAAAAAACCTATGTGATAGATGGAGGCCTTTTTAGAGATTTTTTGACATTTTCCTCTCAAAAAGCTCTCTAAAAGAAGAAAAAAGGGCCTTTTTACTAACGGCGCGCGATGAGGCATTCCAAAACTTTGGAATGCCCCCTCGCGCGCTGTTAGTAAAATGTTCTTTTAGGGGTTTTTGACATTCTTTGCCTCTTTGGATGTCGGAGCTAGGCAATTGGACATTCATTTCTAGGATATTGGGACGTTCCGGACGCATTGACAGTATCAAAAGTTTCAAAATCTTCCACTAGTTGATAGTTTTGTAACTTTTTGAATTCTAGTGATGACGTAAGCCGTATCAAATGCACCGCATCTACCTTCTGAAAAAGGTGCTCGCATTAAATGAAAGAGAGTGATCGTCTTCAAGGACCACTAGATTATTAAATGAGGAGAGGGACACTTTTTATATTTTTGTTAATATCAATCTATTTTTCTACGTAACGTAGGCTCTTCTCTCATTGGAGGAGCTTATTTTCCTCTCTCTTCCAAAAGGCCCTCCAAAAGACCTCCGAAATCTCCTAATGACATGAGTGTTTTTTTATTCATCATGTAATGATTCTTTGTTGTTGCACAATTTATGATGGCTCTGCATCTTGATCTTCTGTACTTACCCAAGAATGATAACCTTCATCGACATACGCAATACTCTCAAGTTCTCTTTTGTAAGCCTCACTGATTTCTCATAATAAGAAGTTGGTGGCATCAAATTTTTGACTTGCAAGTGTTTCTACAGGCTACATGTATTAAACAATGGCTTGTTTCTTGTGGGGTAAATGAGGTTGTTGTCCCAACACTAGTTGAGACTTGTCTCCCACTTGTGGGTGTTATTTGGGCCTGTTTGGTACCTCGGCGGTGGTGGCAAAAGTTGCACCTCCAATGGTCCATATGGTCTTTTCCTTACGTAATTCCTCTTGTAAAAACACTCATTCATCTTGTGATTGGTATACTTTTGCTTAATCACGCACCACTTAAATAGATGTGGTACATTTGTTGATGCTACAGGTTGTTATAAGTTCTGGGTCTGTTGATAGATTTATTTCATCCTCTTGATCACTTCTTTGATTATTTGATCAAAATTGGATCCTAAAAACTCCGTTTTGTTGTGGATTCACTTGTGGTGGGAGCTAGGGTAGCAACCACCTATTTTGAATGATGGTAGAGTGGTAGTCAACCACACTCAACTAGCAGCATATGTGCAACAACACACAAAATCATTATTCCATGGACAAGAACACTTTGATGTTCATAGCCAATCAAGAAAGACCATTCTCACCAAGAAGGAACAACCATCGAGTGCACCACCAGCTACGCAACAAATAGGACCATGCTGCTACAAGTGTGAAGGCAACCATTGGCCAAGGGATTGTCCTCATCGGGCAAAACATGTGAGATATTTGGGTATTGTGTCAAATGTGCTCTTACACGCTTGATTCTTGCTTGTCCCAAACATCCCTAAGCTATGATGATAAGAAAGTGGTTCATTTTTTACTGTTTATGCTGATCATACCACGAACAGAGACACCCTAAGAGATCATCCATTGACAAAGTTGATAGAAGAATTTAGAGTACAGGGTTTTCTTGAATTTTTTCCAAGTGCCAATGTAAAGAAAAACTATGATGATGCTTTGGAGGAGAAGCTCTCTCTGCTAGTGGATGTTTACAGAGATACTTTTTCTTTAGGATTGTTAGGCTTTACTTCAGAGGGTTTGGTCTTTATAGAAAATTTAAGGATTTGTGCAAATGGGTGAAGCAATATGTTTGCAATGCCCAAGGTATGTTTCAAGAATGTGAAGTATTAGATCCAAGTGAAGTAGTTTCAGATGTTTTTGAAGAATATGCATTTGTAGACACGATGGGGGAATTGGATGTAGCTATACAATCCAATGATTGAGTTCAGGTTGATTAAGGTAAATTGTCTTGACACTTATGATTTTCTTTTGTAATTCAAAGAAGGAGTATATGCAAAAGAAGTATAGGTTGAAAACTAAATACAAAATAGTGGCCAAGAAAATCAGACATGTCACTATTCAATTGCCAAAAGAGAGTAGGCTTCTTGATAGCCTACTCTCCAAGATCCAGATAAAATTGGGCATTCATCTATTGAAGAAAATCTACAAGAATTGAAGGTAGGTTCTGCAAATTTCCTAAATCAAGAAGAAATAGATTTTTTTTGGAATGTTGAAGAAACATGGAAAAGATTTTGCTTTCTAGCTAGGTGAGATTGGGTGTGTGGATCCTAGTATGGTAGCTCCAATGGTGATATTCATTGTTCCACAGTTGCCTTGGAATTTATGGAGTATCCCTATTCCAAAAGCTCATCTTCCTAAGTTGGTTGATATGCTTAATGAAAATATTATGATGGGATATTTGAAACCGTCTTGTGCCCCCTATTCTAACAGGTGGTTTATGGTTCTAAATAAAAATGGCACATTGAGGTTTATATAGGATATATAGCCAGTGAACAAGGTAACCATAAAAAATGAATGGAAAATCCCAATGGTTGATGAGTTTTTTGAAGCTTTTGCAGCCTAGATCTATCTTTTCCATGGGACACTTGTATACTTG
The DNA here is from genome assembly GCF_014529385.1 of Adiantum capillus-veneris. NCBI lineage: Eukaryota > Viridiplantae > Streptophyta > Polypodiopsida > Polypodiales > Pteridaceae > Adiantum > Adiantum capillus-veneris. The sequence continues at coordinate 135,355,353 of NC_140944.1, read as the reverse complement.
CTATGATCAATTTCAATTGGCTACGAAAATTAGGGACTTGACAACCATGTGTACACCATTGGGATTGGTAAGAATGTGCACATTACCATAGGGGCAACTAATTTAGTTCCTCACATGATGAATGGAATGAACAAAGTGTTGTGAGATTTTATTCCTTAGATTACCATGCCTTTTATTGAGGATGTGTCAACAAAAGGGTGTGAAGATGGTGAAAAAGATGAGGCCAAAGACAGGAGGAGGTGCAGGCATTTTGTGGCTAACCATATTATTGACTATTATAGGGTATTATTTAGGCTTTCAGACCTTACACTCTCAGGCCAAAGGTCTATGTTTGGGGTAAGAGAAGTTTTAATTGTGAGACACTTATGTGAACCATCTGGTAGAAGACCAATCCTTGTCAAAGTGGATTCTATTCAAAGTATGAAAGAGACATACACCTTGGCTACAAGACTACAAAGATTCTTAGTTGCATGTGTGTTTTACTTGATATGGTTGCTCCAATTTTCTCATGTTGTAGAGGTTTTATATCAATTTCTCAAAAAGGGACAAAAGTTTGTTTGGAAAGAAGAACATTGAAAGGATGTTTATAAACTAAACAAGATGTTACAAGAGGCTTCTACATTAACACTAGGTTGGTAACCTAATAGGACATAAAAGTGTCCTTTCAGGGTTTTGAAAAAAACCTCCAAAACCATAGTAGATCCACTCATTTTGTAAAATCCTTTCATGAGGTTATAGTTCAAGGACTACTACACATGGAAAAAATAAGAAACTTGTAAAATTTCTCATATTTTGGTCACACCAAGCCTCCAAAGTTGATGGACCAGTACATTTTCATCAAAACAGTCATTTCTTATGTTTTGTTGCATAAAAATAAGATTAGGGATTTTTGTAGGACTTGAGATAAAATCCCTAGTTAACTTCAATGGGTTGGTGATGAGAACATATGATTGCTTCTCACTCACTATTTTTTGTTTTGCCAAAAGAAATAGGTACAAAAAAGTTGAATTTTTACCATTCTGCAAACCTATCATCAAAGTTTCTATAGCCACGCGCAATACAAATAATATATGCATCTTTTCTTAGTTCCCTATTGTCCTTTAGGCTCATAAGGAGCCATGGAGCATGCCAAAAGAATAATATATCTCTTACCAAGGGGAATCTTGGGGACAAAAATGAAGTGCTAAATACAGCAAACATGAAAAAACTGGGTTCAACATTATGAGTTGTAGAATCCCATAGAAACTATTCAATATCTAGCCAAATTTGATCCTTATGACTAGATATGGTTACTACCTACAAAATGCATGTAGTTGTCACAAGAAACTAGCAATATTGAAAAAGCTATACTTGATATACTAGAATGTTTTGTTTTCTTCTATAATTGAAAAAATCAACCATCGTTGTCTACTATGAAAAATAGGGTATTAGGTGCCCCAAAACTCAAGGAATATTAGCTTTATGTTACAATATGCGACATAGAAAATCAAAAGTGCATTTGGATATCATGAAAGCCACCAAAAAAATCATAGAAGAGCTAAAATTGGCTAAAAACCAGGATTTGACAATTTTTGTAATCTGGTCATAACTTACAACTTTAACATTTATTTCTCCCTAGAAGCATCAGGACATGTTGAGGACTACTAAAGATAGTTCTCTAGCATTATAGACCTCACAAACATGAATTCTAGAGTGGTATAGTTGCAAAAAGTTGAAAAAAGCCAAAAACAGGACCCGTTTTTTCACACATTTTAGGTTGTGAAATGTTGTGCAAGGACAAGGTTAAAGATGGAATTGATATTCCAAAAAAATGTCGAGTTTTTTTCAGCTCATGAGACAACTTTCTAGACAGATATCACCTCAAAATCCATTTTGAAACTCTTTACATAATTCAAGGAAAATAGTCACTTAACAGGACATAAAAGTGTCCCATTACCAACCTAGTGTTAAGGAAAGTAAACTACAAATGCGGGAAGCCAATTATTGTGACGGTTGACACAACTCCTATAGGTATTGGGTGGGCTATTTCACAGGACGATGAGCAAGGAAAAAGGTATGCTATATTAAGTGCTCGGTAAAGAGGATATCCGTAGGTAAATAGGGAACTTTGGGGTGTAGCAACTATTCTAATGTGTGACAAGGAGTACCTTATTGGTGCTTCTGTGATAGTGGTGATGGATTGCTTACGATTACCTGGGATGATCACAAGCTGTTTTACACTAGATATAGCTATACTATGCTAGATTGCATACATAAAGTCATTACATTTTGAGTTTCATTATATTGCAAGTAAGGATAATTCGGTAGCTAATGTGCTACCTAGGGCCAGATTTGAAGATGAGGAGAAGTAGCAAGCAAGGCATTAAAAATAACAATTTTAGAAGGCCAATAACAAAGGTCTAGAAAATGACTAGGCTGGTCCATTTGAACCACCCACCAAGAAGTGAAAACTATCTAAGGAATACTAGAACAATTTGATACCAAAAGAAAATTAACCATCTATACTATTTGAAGGAATAAAATCTAAGGAATCAACAAAGAAAGATAGCAAGGCTCTTGCACTTCTACTAGGAATAAATCCAGAAATAGCCATTGAGATATACAAAGGGCCAATCAATCCAATCCCCAAAAAAAATGAACAAGAATTATGAATAAGAAACCACTAATACCTACTAACCGTCCGAAGCAACTACCAAAACTAGAAATATGAATAAGAAACTACTAGTACGACTTGTTAGGCTGGATGGCCTCGCAAAAGGATGGTGGAACAGTGAAGGAAAAGTCCAATGCTGACTGTAACACTAATGAGTTGGCTAAGGGATTGAGTCAGGGGGCTCATTTAATAACTATGTGACTATCACATGAGTGCAACAGAAGGGGTTATTCAATTTTATTTTTTCTCACATTTTCACATACATAAGGGTACCATAAAATGGAATGGGGTCAAATATTTACAGATTGGATAGGGAAAGGGTGTATTTTATTTTTCAAAAATTCACAGATAAGGAGTTTAAAAAATAATGCTTGAACACACGTGATATACACAATTTACACAAAGTGAACCCTGGAGGGGATTGGCCACACAAAACATCTTGTTGGTGGGTCGACGGTGCTACTAGTTCAGTGGAGGATAATGACATCCAAATAGTGTTGATGTTGTGAGCAAGGTAGAGGATTGCTTAGTGCATGAAACCAGAGAGAGAGAGAGAGAGAGAGAGAGAGAGAGAGAGAGAGAGAGAGAGAGAGAGAGAGAGAGAGAGAGAGAGAGAGAGAGAGAGAGAGAGAGAGAGAGAGAGAGAGATATCTTATTGGGATATGTAAATGAAATGACCTACCCATCCCAAGCAACTACCAAAACTACAAAAGTTGTCCAGTGGTAGGCTACAAGCTCTTCAAAATCTTCCATTTGTAGGAAAAATGCACATGGAGACTTCTAGATAGTTAGCTCTACTTACCCTAGTGTACCAATTTCAAGATATGAAAGTGAGAATCACGATAGGGATTCAATTACAAATGGTGATATAGCCACCATTCAAACAAGCTAGAACAACATCCCAAATGATATAGCCCAGATGATTGAAGGTTAAAGCACACGAAAAGACACTCAAGTCAGTTAAGTAAAAAACAACTTGAGACGATACTAGAACAACAGGTAAGTGGGAATATGAAGGATGAAGCTCAAAATTTCTCTAGTGGAGGAACAAGAGAATAGTAAGCAATGCAAAAAAATCATCCAAGAAATGAAGCATGATTATGAGGAGTTGGAATTCATCAACTCGAATCTCAAAGATTAAAATCAAAATTTTCATTGAGATCTTGAGAAAAAAACTCTTGAATTAAAGTCAACCCTAGATAGTTTGAAGGTGGCCAATGCACTGATTAAGTTATCAATACTAGACAAGAATATGGGTGAAAGCATGAATAGGTGGAATGATATTTAAGCTATTAGATAGCATATCACAAAAATAATCTTTTGGAAAAAAGAATACAAACTAAATAAAATTTATAAGTGATTGCACTTCTACATTTTATTCTTTAAGAGCTATCCATTGACATATATCATGATAGAAATTTTATGTGAATTCATGTCTAATTGTAGGCCAAAGTTTTTGATAGTAGGTGTCCATGGACACAGCTATTTGAGCCACCATTCCATGCTTTCACCCATATCTACCACATTACAAAATCAGAAGGAAACATCAATCTGAATGTGAAGATTTACAAAATTAATTATAAATATGAAAAAAATTATAGAGGAGGTAGCTTCCAAGTATACCAGTGCCTTGTCCAATCAATCCCTAATGAAGCACCTCTAGGCACATCCAAATTTTGAAGAAGAATCAAATGAGCAATTGATACAATGAAGATGAAAGAAAGGAGAATGGTACTAAGAAGTTGATCCATACTCCTAGCTAAAATCAAATGATGACTATGATGATGATGATGCACGAGAGCAAGGGAGGAGGAACTGATCAAACTGGTCAGACACTAGGTCCATCTCAAGAACTTACTAGAATCCAAGTTTAGACAAGTAGCAGTTGAGACTTCCAGTAGTTAGGTTGAGAGAGACACTCAAAAGCTAGAGGTCCTCAACAGAAATTTGAGGGGGTGCAAGTGGACATAGAAAAATAGATCCTCAGAGAGAAAGATATAGATGGCCAGTCTAACACTCTCATGTCAAATCAAGTTTTGAGGCTAATGACAAAGCTCATACAAAAAAAGAAGCTTCAAATCTATCATTATTTGAATGCTAGATTGTACATAGAGGCATGTTTGGATCTAGATAGGTATGCAATGTTGTACATAGAAGCACGAAGAATGGTAAAGAAATGGAAGGTTTCAGTGCTAGCTTCATGAAATAGGGGGATGCCATCTCTCAAAACACTCTAATGTTATTCAAGTGTAGCAAATAATCCTAGAATGCATGCTATCACAAGTTGATATAGATGGTAGTCTATATCACAAGCTGATAGAATGCATGCTATCACAAGCTGATATAGATGGTAGTCTTCAAATCAAAAAATGATTACATTGAATACCCACAGCTTAGGCATTCTACTAAAGATGCTTCTAGGAGATCATCTTGCATTCTAGGGGGTCACTATGTATAAATTATGTATATCGCTTGCGCTCAAGGAGTATTTTCTATGAATTTCTGGAAAATAAAATGCACCCTTTTCCTATTCAATTCTGTAAAAAAAATCCCAATTCCATTTTACAATACCCTTTTGTATGTAAAAAGTGAGAAAAAGAACTTTTATCACCCCTTCTCTTGCGCTCGCATGATAGTCACATAATTCTTAAGTGACCCCCTCCCCCCCCGGAGTCCTGTGTACAACTTGCATGAAGGGGTTCAAAAATGAAATGAAGATAATGCTTTAAAAATTGCACCCAGAGTACTAGATGAGATTCTTCAAGAAAACAATGCACCAACTAACAAGGGAAAATTAACATTGATGATTGTAAGGGAACAAGAACAATCATGTGATGGTGATGCACTACATTGAAGTAGTACTTATTAATTCCTTTGTTCTGCTATATGCTTTACCTATGAAGAAAGATGAGCTTTCAAGATGTTAGCAAAAACTCTACTCAGTGTATAATGAGAACTTGCAAAAAGAGAATTACCACAGTTACCAATTGAGATGGTGAGTGCTAGAGAAACTCATTTTGTAAATAAGGTCTTTGAGTTTCTTTTGGATGAATTTATGTCCATCCATAGGAAATTTTCACCCTATCACCCATAGAAAAATTGATATAATAGTTCTAACATGACTCTTTGCACAATTTCTTACTAACACAAGATTGGCTTGGAATTTAATGTTACGTTCAACTTTATGGTCCTATAGAGTAACATACAAAACCTATTTTTAAACAACACTATTTAATATGGTGTATGGAATAAATGTCATATTGCCAATAAGATCCCTTATACCAACGCTATGAGTGGCCAAGAAAAACTAACTAGACAAATCATGAATTCTCTACATAATTAGAGAAAATTCCAATCCAATATTGTGTTATTGCGAATTCTAGAGTATATTGTGCAAATAATCTTGTTACATTCAACTTATTGGGACCTATCGAGTAGCATACAAAACTACTATTGAAACAACACTATTTAATATGATATATGGACTAAATGCCATATTGCCAATGAGATCCCTTATACCAACCTTACAAGTGACCAACAAAATTAACTCGACAAGTCATGAGTTTTCTACGTAATTAGAGCAACTAAATTAGGTGATATCAAAATTAGAATCAAGAATTAATGCACAAAAGATATAACAAAAAGAATTCTCTATAAATTAGCATATCAAATCAAAGGAACTCAAAATGGGGGATTTACTTTGACTTATACAGTTCTGAGCTCAAAATGCAAGGGCATGGACCCTATATGATGGGTTCTAATATGTTGCTTGGACATGCATGAAAAAGGAGATACCAAAAGCATATTGATTGGGATTCTTTTTGGAATTAGGGTTTCACGAATGCACACACATCGTGGAGAAGAAGAAGAACGAAGAGCACACAACACACAATGAGTCTATTGTGTCAATGAGAAAAGATAACGTGAGCCCTAGGATGACGGAAGTATATACAATTTAAGAGAAAAAAACCTCCTACATTAGGGCCAAAAATGGTTTAAAAAGGGTTGTTTGCTAATCCATGGATTAAGGAATAGCCCAATAATCATTTGACACATATCCAAAAGTATGACATTCTTGTCTCCTTTATCTTGGGCTTTTATGGTCCTATTTTGGTGGAGAGTGACTAAATGTATGGGTCCTTTGGTCAAAACCACTATATTTGCATGTTTTTGACACCTAACATCATTGAAGTTTTGACCCAAAGTCCTAGCCTTTTGCTTTATTTTATACTACACAAAATTGGGCTAGAAGATACAAATCTTCTTTTGTAGGCTCTGAAAACAATGCCATTAATGATGAATAAGCTTCTTTTCAGATGTCTACTTTTTTCACTTTCCCTCCATTTTGTGAGAGATTTGTCTCTTTTTGTTGCATTTTCACACTCTTTCTCTCTGATCTCTAAGTTTTGATGGCGTCCTCTTATTCATGCTGCCCTTCTCATAGCATAACATATCGTGAATTTCATAAAAGCAGAGAGAATGGACCTTGGAAACCCATGTCTTTTCATGTGAATGACTAGATAAAAACACTCCCTTCATGCAAAGGTGCATACAGAGTGAAGAGAACCAAGCAAGATGAAGTCATATGCTTGCTTTCAAAGTGGTTGGCAATGGCTAGCTAGGCTGACCTGTGAGACTGCAAATTGAATATCTGGCCTCGTGTTGCATATATAAATGAGGCAGCCAACAATAGTTTGGTAAAGAGTGACATCGGTATGATCGCTAGCATCATGTAGACTCAACTTCAAACTTGTTTCCATGCGAGTGGCAATAGGTTTGCAATCCTCAAGTCCAAATTTTCATAGCAATGTCTCTATGTACTTTTCTAACACAAGGCAATACCGCCATCATGCTACTTAAATTGTATGCCCAAATAATGATGCAACAGCCCCAAATATTTCAATTTGAAAATAACATTCAAATCAGCCTTGAATTCAGCAATATGTATCTCATTTGATCCAGTGATTATCAAATCATCTACATAATGAACCACAATGAGAATAAAAAACCCTCACGCTTTACATACAATGTGCTTTCTGTTGGACTATTATGAAAGCCTCGTTTGAGCAATGAGTGTCAGCTTTCTCATACCAAGCATGAGGAGATTTCTTCAACCCATACAAAGCCTTCTTACATCTGCACACTTTGTCCTCTTGTCCTTTCTTGACAAAACCACGAGGCTACGTTACATAAACTTCCTCAAATATGTCACCATTCAGGAAAGCAATAACAATGTCTGATTGATGTACATCCCAACCAAAATGAGCTTCCAATGCACATAGAAAACAAATAGTGGTCATACGACAAGTGGGAGAAAAAGTTTCTTCACAATCTATGCCTTTTTGTTGCGCATAGCCTTTTGCAACAAGTCGAGCCTTATGGCGATCAACCTCACCATGCGGCTTGCATTTCAACTTGTAAACCCACTTTGTAACAATGGCCTTTTTTCCAGGAGGCAAATCACATAAAGTCCGTGTGTCATTTTCTATAAGTGCATTATATTCTGATTGCATGGCAGCCATCCAATTTTTTGAATTATGTGCCTCATTAAAAGACAGAGGTTCCTCAACATCATGTAAGCTAGACACAGCCAAAGCATAACAATCTGATGCATAATATGCATGGCTAGAGCCTGAATGCTTACAAGTAGACAAAGGTGCATCCAATTTACTATCACGCAATGTATGCACCATCCATTTTGGCATACCTCTAGCCTGCTCATTTTCAGTCCCTTCCTCGTCAAGTATATCTGAATCAGTAATAGGCTGATCTGGAACATTTTCTAAAACCCCCATAGGTTGTACATTTGCCTCATTTGAATTTACATTGTTATTTTCACCCACTAGAAAGAGGCAACAAAGTGTCATAAATGTCCTATGAGCTTACATTACTGTCTCTAGTACATGACAGCAAGGGTTGACAGAATCTTCCACAAACACTACATCTCGTGAAACCAAAATACACTTTGTTTGCGGATGATACAACCTGTAACCTCTGCTTTTAGCACTATAACCAACAAAAATACATTTGACAACCTTATCATCCAATTTTTTGTGTTGTCTTTGTGGCACCAAAGCATATGCCAAACAACCAAAAACACGCACGTGCTCAATAGAAGGCTTTCTATTGACGCACCAAAGCATATGCCAAACAAACTTTTGTAGGACACCTGTTTAGTACATAAGTGGCACACATGATGGCCTCAAGCCAAAACAAATGCGCAAAGCTTGACTTTTCACCATACATCATGCCATTTCCATAAGTGATCTATTTTTCCTCTTAGCTACAGCATTTTGTTGAGGCGTTTAAGGCAGTGTACATTGGTGTTATCCTACGGATAGCCAGAAATGCATTAAATTCATCAGACATATACTCTCCCCTAGATCAGAATGGAGGGTGCTCATAGTACATTTCGAGACAATTTCAGCCATAGCCAAAAATTGCTTGAAGCACATAAAAACTTCGAACTTTTCTTGAAGCGAAAATACCCATGCATGCCTGGAGTAATCATCAATGAAAGTCACAAAGTATAGGTAATTGCCCAAGGATGGAGTGTACATGGTCCCACAAACATCACTATGCACAAGCTGCAACCTACATGTGGCCCCAACTGAAGCATCCTTTGGAAACTTAGAATGTTGTATTTTACACAAAATATAGCCTTCACAAACATGTTTGACAAGTGCTTCAAGAGGAGGCAAAGAAGCAACTATATCAGATTTCTGCAAACGCAGCAAACTGGCAAACGCACACTTTTGCATCTCAAACAGCCCTTCAATTTGCAACTGCATTTGAAAAATTTTGTCCACACTTGTCATAGAAAGTGAATCTTATACATCCCACGGCCCAAAAGCTCTGATGCAACAATTTCATCACCAAAACTGAGATTATGACTGTACATCTATCTTCCACAAATTTGACTACAAGTCCAAGTCTACCAAGTGCAAATACAGACAAAAGACTCTCCAAGTCTAGCAAGTGCAAATAAAGACGAAAGACTCTCCATAGTTTTTTGGCTTTCCATAATTGCCATAGTAAGCTACCTCACCCTACCAAAATCATCCAAACACTGTGGCTATACCTACCATTTCACTGTATATAGGTGTGTGTGAGTTAGGGGACTTTTCCCATATCTTCATAAAAACCCTCAATTAGCTAGTCACTGGGCTAGTTGAGCCAAAAAAATAAAATAATAAAAATAATAAAAAATTATAACTATATTATGGCCCATTTGTTTGTAAATATTTCATTGTATATAGGGCCTAAATAAAAAGATTTTTCATAATTATTTTGGTATGTATTTAAATATTTCTACCTATGGTGTGTTATTTATGCTATGTACATTGACTTACCATTACCATATTTTTTATTACCATTTTGCATACTCTTTATTCCATATAAAAATAATTTCATGCAAGCTTCTCTTATTTTTGGTGTAACTCCATCCCAACAAAAATCCAAAAAAACTAGTTCTATTTATGTGTATATTTTTTCACTATTGTGATTTTTTCCTTCCTACATCTATTCTCTATTACTCTAATAAATTAGACCACCAAAAATATTCATCTTTTTATGGTAGACTTATAATGAGAGAGATTTATTTTGACCCCTTTATATTTTTTCCACTTATATTATTTATATTTGACGTGTACATATTTTTTTAGACCCCTCAATATTTGATTTTCTTAGTTGTCCTATTCACTTATATCATGATCTCAACAATATCTTCCATTATAGACCTACTAAATAAGGTCAAGGGTATGTGGCATGCATGCATGCACTATGGGGGGCTCACTCTTGGAGGTATCATCCAAAGAAGGACCTCACAAGGACTTTGTGCAATGGAAAAAAATAGTCGATTTTGCTGAATTTTTAAAGATTACATGCTCCCCGAATTTGAAAAGGCGATACAAACAAACGTTGTAGCTCGTGGGCTGAACTTTTGTCTAAAATTTTGTCATTATTTTTTGAGCTACGAGCTGTGAGCTATGATTTTATTGGTGGACCCCAGTTTGCCCATGCTATGCAGCCACACTCCCTCTTCCACTTTATCATTTTCCTCTTTCACACACACTTCTCCACTCATCATCCCCACCTCTCTCACCACTATTCTCTGCACCCTACTCACCTTCTTCTCAACCTTGAAGAATAAGAGAAACCATGGTGAACTCATGTCTCCTACACACACTTCCATTCCAAAATTGACCACCTAGTCTCATTTTTCCTCATCCATATTACCCATATCTATCAAAAAACCACAAAATTCAGTCTCTTCTCTTGAAAGACAGCATCATGGTGATTGATTACTCATGTTCACTTACCTTGGCTCCCAAGTGAGGTCAAGAGTGGAGAAAAAACGTACCGTCAAAGCTAGTGGACCGTCACAAGCATCAAAATTGACCCTACTCAAGACACTTGGAGCATCAACATTGTAAGAAATCCATAATTTCTTACCTATTACGAGTTTTTTCTTCCTTATTTGTACCCTACATGGATACTCCCATTGTAAATATCCAATTCCATTTGTAAATCAATAAAAATACTAACTCTACTAATTTACTAACACTAACCTACTATGAAAAGTCCTATCACCTCCACTTTTCTCCTCTCCCTCTTCTTCATCTATCCACACCAACTTCTTGATAATTCCAAGCAAAAGAAATTAGATAAGTACTGAAAATCTAACCCAACCATGGTTAGAGGAGTAACCCTAGCCCTCAAAATTGCTATAAAAGGAGGGTGTTGCTAGCACAAAAATGGGGGATCCATAAGCAAGAGCACTATGCTATAGCTTGAGAAGCTAAGCTCAACCTCTCTAGAAAGAGCTCTTGAGTGGAAGCTCATTGTCTTATGCATATGCATGTGTTGTATTAGGGGTGATTAGCAAGGGAAATCTATGCCATTGTAAGAGAGAGTGATCATCCAATTGAGAGTAGGAAATCTATCATTTCTCCTACTAGTGTAAGCCCAACATTTACTGAATCAAGGAGGGTGGATTTGGACTAAGCTTGGATACTTTGTCTCTCTTCCAACGTAAAGTAATGGATAACAATGATGTGTAAGTGTCTTGGTGTTTTTTAAGTTCATGATAGCTTGTCTCTAGGTGTTGTCATCAATTCATCCATAAATTCCACATACTGTAAGAAGGCAACAGGGTGGAGAGGACTCCCCTGGCCTTAAGACAGTGATTAGGGTGGTTCTTCTTGTGATGTGTTGTGGTGTAATTTACTCAAGCTATGTTGAACAAATACTAATCTCACTCTGATTGGTCGTGACAGATTTGTAAGAAGGTATTAATGCAACAAGCATCCCCTCCCCCTTCTCTCTCTTTCTTACAGATATAATTGTGTTTCCTTGATCATTGCCGATACAATTCAAAGTAGCCCGAGCACTCTCTCTCTCTCTCTCTCTCTCTCTCTCTCTCTCTCTCTCTCTCTCTCTCTCTCTCTCTATGCGTCCTAGTTCGCATCCAAAACTAGTTGGTGCCCCAAATTTGTGTAGGGTTAGGTTGTGGGTTTGTTGTTTTTTCGAACCCCAACCTAATTGAGCATCACGGGAGCGTAGAAGGGTGCTTAGAGGCCACTCTTCTTGTTGCCCACCCCGGACCGCCTCAAATTGGTGCCCCCACTGAGGAATGACTTTGTGCTTATTGTTGTTGTATTGCATGCATGCTTGAATTTTAGCATAATCAAGTAGATTATATGAATCATGAAAACTTGTATGACCGAGTTGAATTTCAAGGCAACAAAAATTGATCTAGAATATGGTTTGGATTAGCATAACATAAGAAAGGAAAAAACATTTTCACATAAGAATCTAGAATTCATGTTGAAAGACCTTTCAAAACTTTGTGTAGTTAGTTGATGTATGAGAGAAAATGGTTGTTTGGAACTAATCTTTGTGTGGTTCTAGAATTGAGAGACTATGACACGCTATACCTTTGATGATATCCCAATCTTCTTCGAAAATCTAGAAGAAGATGTTGATGATTTTCTTGCTGATTTTAGAATGAATTGTCGTATCCTTGGTAAAAAGGATGACATTGAAAAAGGGGATTTTCTATTGCTATGCCTTAGAGGCAACGCTGAGCAATGGTTTTGGAGTATGTCTTCTCAGATTGAAGATGGATATACCCAAATTTCCAAAGCTTTGAAGACCAGATTCTCTAAATTTCCAACAACAGTGAAAGCATGGGCTTCATTAGGGAGACTTCAACAACATGGTGAAGACTACTATGCTTATGAGGATATTTTTTTTCGTCAATGAGGAGGATGTCGGTTTAGTTCTACATTTCCAGATTATGTAAAAATGGAGCAATTTATTTCGGATTTTTCTCATTTCCTAAAGACTAAGCTTACTTGTAGTGGACCCTCTACCTTTGAAGAAGCAGTCACTATTGCCCGAAGGAAGTTTCACAAGTACTTCTACATCAAAAATGGTTTCCATCATGCTGGCAGAACCAACCATCATGAAAGTGTTTCTATCAAGGAGTCATCTCCTTTGCCATACTTGTCTCGTTCTACTCTGACAAATGTTGAAGAAGTTACTTACATGCCAACTGATTATTCAAGTGCTAAAGTGTGTGGCCAAGATTCAAATGTGGAATCTATTTCTTCTACCTTTATCACAAGCATGCAAAAATTGACACAAGATTTCTCAAATGGCATTGATGATTCAATAATGGATACATCCAACCTTTTGGCAAAGGATCAATTTCTAGTCCGAGCAAACGAAGCTTTTGTGCAACATGACTCTATGGAGAATGAAGACCTTGAAGGTAACCTTAATCTTATGGAATGTTCTGAGAGTGTATCTTGTCTAAAAGAAGAGAGTGAAGAAGAAGATGAAATCATAGGTGGGGACCACATTGATCATAAAGAGATGATTGTGTACATGGAATGCCAACTCCAAAACAAAGTAGAAGAGTGTGAGTTGAATCCATGTGAGGATAATCTTCAAGAAGTGTTTGAAGATGTTGAAAAGCATTGGTATGACCCATGTATATTAAGCATGGAGGAACCTATCATGCAAGAAGCCAAAGTTTTCACAAAATCAAACAGTAATCCATCAACCTTTGAGGTGGTACAATGTGAGGAGTTACAACCTTGCCAAAGGGGGGGCTTATAAGGGGATGAAGAACATGGGAGAGTAGTAAAAAATAAAATCATAAAAGGAAACTATCAGAAGGGTATCATTCTGTCCACTGGTATTTTAGTGGGTGGCTCTTCATTCATGGGACAATCTCTTAGCAAGAAAATCCAAACTTTTGAAGCCCCAATTACCTTCACATTGGGTTTCACCTCTTCAAAGTCAACTTCTCCTCTCTTCACATATACCTTTCATCGGGGGCACCATACCTTCTTAAGTGGAAGAGGACATGAATACTTGGTGATGAACAGATGTTTCCAAACCTTCTACATTTGGTTCTTTGGTGTATGGAGGTCACACATTGTGATTCTTCTGGTCTTCATCATAGATGAAAAACTTGTTGATTGCTACATGTGGATATTTCATCAATCAGTACCAAAATCTATTCTCTTCCAATGTGTTGGAAGCAATAGGAACCTTCGTCTATTATCTACTTATGTGGTAAACTATTTGCAATAACTTCTAATAACGGTTGGAAGCATGGATCAAGCTTTCATAAATCATGAAGGTCATAGAATTTTTGACTTGATGAGCCTACCCAAGTTGAATGAATTTTATGAGCTAAGGTTCAGGAATTTTCTCATACAAGCTCTTGAAGATCATAGCAGATACATCAACTTTACACAAGAGGAAGAGCAACCAATCTTTTATATCACATTCATAGTGATAGATGCAATGATGAACAAAAATAAAATCTACAAGTTTCTTCAACCGAAATCAGTAAGTGATTCCATACCATACATCTCTCTTTGGGAAAGATATTTCAAGATCTTTGACCCTGGGGGGTGCTTATGGAAACTTTCTCAATGGAGGAGGTTTACTCAGTCACTTCATTACATCCTGCTATTGGCTCTGAGAACCTTTCATATCACACAAGTGTTTTTAATCATACAACAAAGGTTCTTCAAAGATGAGAGTAGACAAAGACAGACGTTACACAATCTACATGTTGTATGGTCGGATAAATGGTACATGAATGTACCATTATCTAAGGGGGGGGCTAATGATAGCCGTTTTTCGTCTTTCCATAATTGCCATAGTAAGCTACCTCACCCTACCAAAATCATCCAAACATTGTGGCTATTTCACTGTATATAGGTGTGTGTGAGTTAGGGGACTTTTTCCATATCTTCTTAAAAACCCTCAATTAGCTAGTCACTGAGCTAGTTGAGCCAAAAAAATAAAAAAAATAAGAAAAATAAGAAAAATAAGAAATATAAAAAAAATAAAAAATTATGAGTATATTATGGCCCATTTGTGTGTAAATATTTCATTGTATATAGGGCCTAAATAAAAAGATTTTTCATAATTATTTTGGTATTTATTTAAATATTTCTACCCATGGTGTGTTATTTATTCTATGTACATTGACTCACCATTACCATATTTTTTCTTACCATTTTGCATACTCTTTATTCCATATAAAAATAATTTCATGCAAGCTTCTCTTATTTTTGGTGTAACTCCATCCCAACAAAAATCCAAAAAAATTAGTTCTATTTATGTGTATATTTTTTCACTATTGTGGTTTTTTCCTTCCTACATCTATTCTCTATTACTCTCATAAACTAGACCACCAAAAATATTCATCTTTTTATGGTAGACTTATAATGAGAGAGATTTATTTTGACCCCTTTATATTTTTTCCACCTATATTATTTATATTTGACATGTACATATTTTTTTAGACCCCTCAATATTTGATTTTCTTAGTTGTCCTATTCACTTATATCATGATCTCAACAATATCTTCAATTATAGACCTACCAAATAAGGTCAAGGGTATGTGGTATGCATGCATGCACTATAGGGGGCTCACTCTTGGAGGTATCATCCAAAGAAGGACCTCACAAGGACTTTGTGCAATGGAAAAAACAGTCGGTTTTGCTGAATTTTTAAAGATCACATGCTCCCTGAATTTGAAAAGCTGATACAAACAAAAGTTGTAGCTCGGAGGCTGAAATTTTTCCTCAAAGTTTTTCATATTTTTTTGAGCTACGAGCTGTGAGCTATGATTTTATTGGTGGACCCCATTTTGCCCATGCTATGTAGCCTCACTCCCTCTTCCACTTTATCATTTTCCTCTTTCACACACACTTCTCCACTCATCATCCCCACCTCTCTCACCACTCTTCTCTGCACCCTACTCACCTTCTTCTCAACCTTGAAGAATAAGAGAAACCATGGTGAACTCATGTCTCCTACACACACTTCCATTCCAAAATTGACCACCTAGTCTCATTTTTCCTCATCCATATTACCCATATCTATCAAAAAACCACAAAATTCAGTCTCTTCTCTTGAAAGACAGCATCATGGTGATTGATTACTCATGTTCACTTACCTTGGCTCCCAAGTGAGGTCAAGAGTGGAGAAAAAACGTACCGTCAAAGCTAGTGGACCGTCACAAGCATCAAAATTGACCCTACTCAAGACACTTGGAGCATCAACATTGTAAGAAATCCATAATTTCTTACCTATTACGAGTTTTTTCTTCCTTATTTGTACCCTACATGGATACTCCCATTGTAAATATCCAATTCCATTTGTAAATCAATAAAACTACTAACTCTACTAATTTACTAACACTAACCTACTATGAAAAGTCCTATCACCTCCACTTTTCTCCTCTCCCTCTTCTTCATTTATCCACACCAACTTCTTGATAATTCCAAGCAAAAGAAATTAGATAAGTGATGAAAATATAACCCAACCATGGTTAGAGGAGTAACCCTAGCCCTCAAAATTGCTATAAAAGGAGGGTGTAGCTAGCACAAAAATGGGGGATCCATAAGCAAGAGCACTATGCTATAGCTTGAGAAGCCAAGCTCAAACTCTCTAGAAGGAGCTCTTGAGTGGAAGCTCATTGTATTATGCATATGCATGTGTTGTATTAGGGGTGATTAGCAAGGGAAATCTATGCCATTGTAAGAGAGAGTGATCATTCAATTGAGAGTAGGAATTCTATCATTTCTCCTACTAGTGTAAGCCCAACATTTGTTGAATCAAGAAGGGTGGATTTGGACTAAGCTTGGATACTTTGTCTCTCTTCCAACGTAAAGTAATGGATAACAATGATGTGTAAGTGTCTTGGTGTTTTTTAAGTTCTTGATAGCTTGTCTCTGGGTGTTGTCATCAATTCAGCCATAAATTCCACATACTGTAAAAAGGCAACAGGGTGGAGAGGACTCCCCTGGCCTTAAGATAGTGATTGGGGTGGCTTTCTTGTGATGTGTTGTGGTGTAATTTACTCAAGCTATGTCGAACAAATACTAAT
The DNA here is from genome assembly GCF_014529385.1 of Adiantum capillus-veneris. Lineage (NCBI taxonomy): Eukaryota > Viridiplantae > Streptophyta > Polypodiopsida > Polypodiales > Pteridaceae > Adiantum > Adiantum capillus-veneris. The sequence continues at coordinate 135,338,275 of NC_140944.1, read as the reverse complement.
CTCACTTAGTTTGGTCCTGACAGATTTGTAAGAAGGTATTAATGCAACAAGCATCCCCTCCCCCTTCTCTCTCTTTGTTCCATATATAATTGTGTTTTCTTGATCATTGCCGATACATTTCAAAGCAACCCGAGCACTCTCTCTCTCTCTCTCTCTCTCTCTCTCTCTCTCTCTCTCTCTCTCTCTCTCTCTCTCTCTCTCTCTCTCTCTCTCTCTCTCTCTCTCTCTACGCGTCCTAGTTCGCATCCAAAACTAGGTGGTGCCCCAAATTTGTGTAGGGTTAGATTGCGGGTTTGTGTGTGTTTTTTCCAACCCCAATCGAATTGAGCAGCACAGGAGCCTAGAAGGGTGCTTAGAGGCCACTCTTCTTGTTGCCCTCCCCGGACCGCCTCAATACCAAGTACATAAAGTGCATCAAGAAGTGTGAAAGAACTACCATTTGCAGCAGTAAGCACAATCTTTCCAAACCCCTAAATTGGATAAGAGGCATTGTTGGCATAAGTGACTAAATTCCCATAAGGGATAGACTCGAGAGAGGTGAACAATCCACGATGTGAGGTGATGTGCTTTTGTAGCACCACTGTCGAAATACCACACATGTGAATTTGCAGCAATTGACACGCATGCATCATGGACAACAAGATTGTAAGTGCACTCTACACTAAAAGACCATTCTGCATCAACATCAACATCACAGTCTCCTTTTACAGAAGACTCAACAATGGTTGCATTTGTAGTGGAACCAGCATTTGCAGTGGAATTTTTCTCTTTCTTCTTAGCCTATTTTGCCTTCAACTTAGGACACGGCTTGATCAAGTGATTATTAGCTTTATTATCACCAGAATTTCTAGACAAATTGCTGCTAGTAGAATCATTAGGAACAAAAGTTTTGCCACTCACAGTGGAACCATAATAAGTGGTTGCATCGTTGTTACCACCCTTTCTTTGAGAAGCAATAAAAGCATGTTCAACTGCACGCTGCCTAGTCCTATTTTTTCTAGAAAGTGACTCTTGTAACAGCAATGTGCATAATGAATCAAACTTGACAACTTGAGGATTTCCTTGGGTCATCAGTCTCCAAGTACTAGCAAAAGTTTGGTATGAATATGGTAAGGTATCAAGAATAGTTTTCACAAGGGAACTATCTAAAATGACTTTACCTGCAAAAATAAGTTTCTCATTGTTATCCTTGACACCAAAAATGAAAGTGTCCATATCATCTTCCTCGTGCATAATCTTCGATTCCAGCTCATTATGCAGCAAAGCAATTTTAGCCTCATTGCGACTTGCATAAAGACCAGCCAAAATATCTCAAGCCTGTTTTGTAGATTTTGTTGAAGGAATGTGAGGAGTAGTGGTGTGCTTCACAGACAACGCAATTAATGCATGATCTTATGCATCCTTTACATCTCAACGAGCTTGTTCTGTTGTAGGCAAAACAACTCTAATAGAAACAATCCTTGTAGCAAGACCTATAACATCCTCAGCATTGCCCTACACAATGCCCTACACAATATTCCAAACACCCTTTCACACAAGAATATGTTGCATCATGTAAGCACACATAGGGTAATTGTCCCCATCCAATCTGTCCTCATCAACAAACATCTTGAACACATTTGTGTTGTTGCCAGCCACGGAAAATTCCTCCATCTGATGTGAAAACTTCCCAAAATGAGGAGAGACTGAGTGAGATTAGCACGTGCTATATAGCACAGCCCATAGTAGACAGTATGGGACCTTTTATGCAGTATTTGGCATTGACAAAATTCTGCACAAAATGATGAAATTGCTTGTTCATACCTGGTTGTAGTGGAAACGGAGGCCGAAATGAGCCCAAATCGGAAATCTGAGAAGACTAAGCTCTACAAGCTCACCCAAAAATTTTGTCGACCTGCGAACGCTTTCCAAAGCTAACTAAGATCAGAGAAAGTGGGCAGGCGTGTGCTGGAGATGCTGGCGACTAAGCCTAGGAGGACACAACATGCTCTTATACCAATTGTTGGAATTAGGGTTGCAAAGAAATGCACACATCTTGGAGAAGACAAAGGAAGCTCAAGGCACACAACTGAGAGTGTATTACTTAGTCTACAATGGAAGGATAGAGAGCCCTAGAGTTATAGGCGTATATACAATGCACGGGGGAAAAAACCTCCTAAAGAGGGAAAAATGCCTCGGTGGTCCTAGTGTGTTCACATACATCACTACTACATGTATATGGTAACAGTCACTACCCCCTCTATTGTGCCATGCAAAATAGTGCCTCCAAAGGCCTTTCTTGGTTCCTAGCGCCCTCTCTGAGTGTCGGAACAGGGCATGTAGCGAGTCATTTTTGGGATTTTTGGGCATTCAAAATGAATCCGTGATATCATAAACATCAAATTTTGCAACATGTGAAAGTTAGCATTTTACTTTGAGTTATTGAGAGAGTTAGAACAATATGAAAGAGTGGTAGTGAGATTGTCATTACCTCTAATTTATCTTAATATAGGATAGTCTAGGCTTTGCTAATCTTGAATTTTTTCTTGTGGATTGGATTGATATTAGGTATGTTCTAGCCATGTGAGACAACTGGGAGAAAACCAACAGCTAGAAAGCAAGAGTTGATTTGCAGGAGGGGGTTGAAGATTGAAGTGCTGGGCCATAGAATAATCTTGCTCAAATGAAGCAAGGAAGGTATTTCATCTTAAATTTATAAAATACCTCTATCACATCATGAGAGATGTCACCGAGAAGAGTCCAACAGTCAGAACAAAGCGAGGGGGGAGGTACTAGTATTCCTAAATCATTACTATCATGTCGTGCAAGGGGAGACTGGAAGGTAGCCCAAACAAAGCAAATGGGGTGTTCTTGAAATCCCAAACAGTCTCGCTATCACATCGTGCGGGAGCGGGGGAACCGAGTGAAGAAGTTGGTTTGAACGAAGCAAAGTGTGGGGTTCTTGAAATCCAAAACCACTGCTCTCGCATGGTCTAGGAAGCAAGGGGAGACCCGAGTGAGGAAGTTGGCCTAAACAAAGTGCGTATAGGGGTTTAAGAAAGTACAAGACATTGTTACCGCGTCATGCAGGTCTAGGGTGAGAGGTTGGAGTAATGCTCGAAAAGAAAGGGGAGAGTTTTGTGGTGGGTCGAAAATGAACACGTGTTCAAGTTTTATATACCCAACTGTCCATACAAGTTATTGTTTGATTTAGTGGCATACATCCATTGGTGCCACGTAGCACCAACGGTCATTTTTTAGTTTGAAAATAAGTACCTGCCACCCCCACGTGCATGTTTCAACCCCAAAGTGCTCTAAATTTGTCCACGTCCCACACATGTGATAGGAGTAGTTTTAGCATTCTCACACCCCCTTCTATCGCTTCTTTTGGGCTCCCTTAGCACATTTCTTCCACATCCTGCACCATGCAAAGGGATAACTTTAAGCATTCTGACACCCCTTCTATTGCCTTGTTTGAGCTCCATCGCATTAGTTCCACGTATAGCTTCCTACTAGAAAAAGTCATTGCTAAGGATGAGTTGCAGAAGGAACTTTCACTCTAATCATCACTCCCACAATCTATTTTTATTCAAGCTATTGTAAAATAAATCTCCTTGTCTTGCAAATTGAACTTCTTGGAAAATGTATTATTCATTGCAAGAAGTGCAAATTATAGAGTAAAAGGTATTATGGAGCTAACAATACTAGCAGAGCTATTAACATTAGAAAAGCGGAGGGAAATCTCATGAAGGTGAAAAGATTCAAACAAAAGGTCATGGGAGAATGAGAGAGAGAGAGAGAGAGAGAGAGAGAGAGAGAGAGAGAGAGAGAGAGAGAGAGAGAGAGAGAGAGAGAAAATGAAGTCATTAAAATTTGGGAGAATTAATTGTTTGTCACCAAGTCACTTGAATGAGGACAAACTTCGAGCTGAACCACAAAAGAATGGTGTAAAAATGATATCCTTTTTTATACATTGAGATATGTACTTAGATATGCTTTAAATCACGTAGATATGCTTTGAATACCCAAAATGGTCAAATTTGGAGCTGTTTTGACCATCAACAACTATGCTAATTAGCAAGTTAACCAATTACTTACACAACCCTTTTTGAGGCATTTTTGTCCCTAATGAAGAGGGAGGAAAATTCCCCAATGGTACTAAGTGTGTTCACACACATCACTACCATAATATGGTAACAAATCCTTGTGGGAGAGATGTGGTGAACATGCACTTGCACTCATGTATAGGAAAGTACCATGCTCTGTGGATTGAGATCAACCCACAAATGGGAGTAACTTCCAAATCTTTGCAAAAATCTTAGAACTTCTCACAATGTAGAGCCTTTGTGAAAAGGTTTGCAAGGTTGTCATGTGTAAGAACATATGCTAAGCTAATCTTTCATATAGAGAGTCTCTGTTAGCAGCACTATCCAACTGACATACTCCTAGTCTGCTGTTGCACTACCACAAAGCCATGATTTTTATATATTCCTATTTTTTTGGAAAATCCTTATATAAAAGAGGAGTTATAATTATTTAGCCGCCCTGTTGCACACTTCAAGTTGTAATTCTTTTATCCTGAACTAAAAGTCTTGTAAGTTGACCATTGGCCAAATGAGAAGCCCTAGGTATAAGGTTCAATTTTTATAGTTCTAACACACCTATTATATCATTATCTAAAGTTTTGGAAGAGCTTTGAACGTACGACTAAGAGCGGCAACTCAGCAGCATCTTGTAATCTATTTTTCTCAGCTTCTGGTAAATCAAACTTCAATTCCAAAAAGTGCATTGTGTTCCTTGTCTCTTATTCTTTCATTTAAGTGTAATCATTCTCAAATTTTTTGTGGTTTGCAATTGCCTATCTGTGAGCTAAATCTGTAGTTTTGAGTACAAAAATGGTTGTCTTTTGTTGACATTTCGCCCTTAGGAGAGTGTTCATGGACCATAGGGTGACCTTTCTCGATATTTCTATTGCAATTTCCATGACCTCAACCATGGTGGAACGGGATTTTGATACCCTATCAAATGACCTCCAAAGTTTTAGGATGGTGCCCCTAGGCCTATTATACCCCCTCTTTAAGTTTTGTTGCATTTCAAGTTTATTTGTTCGACAACAGATGACCTCCAAAGTTTTAGGATGGTGCCCCTAGGCCTATTATACCTCCTCGTTAAGTTTTGTTGCATTTCAAGTTTATTTGTTCGACGAAATGATGTGATGACCTAGAGTAGTGAGACAGGACATATGCAGATTTTCTAGAGTATAGAGTGATAGATTTGCTAGTGCTGGTGATAGATTAGTTCCATAGGTTCACTTCTTTATATTGACACCCTCAAAGAGTCTCCGTACTCCATCCCAGTCGCTTTCATGAGTATTGAAATTATTTTAGTGCCAGACAGCTATGTTGTAGATGCTCGATTGCGGCAATCCACTAACATTGGCAACATTATCGGGGAGTGATCCTTAGGTGGTGAGTGACCTAGTTGTAGTATTAGCCTTCTTTTCTATAAATTTTGATACACATTCCTTTTACACCTTAGTAGTCAAGCAGCTAGATGTTGGGTTTAGTGCCTGATAGAGGCTAGAAGTCGAGGACTTGCTAGATCTACTCTTAATAGGCATAGGGAGTTGTGACTGAGATGCGAAAAGCATTTCATTCTACATTTCTCTTGATGCTTTGAAAGTATTGTTCCATTATCCATTTCACCTTCAAATTTCATTATTTTGTCTGGTTTTGTTCTTAGATTCATTTTAGTACCTAGAAGTAGGGTAAGTAACAACCATTACCATCAAATTGGGTTGAAAGGTTAATAGGTAAAAACTATCAAAAACTATATTTTGGTAAAAGAGACTGTAACTCTGAAAATTGGGAACTTTGATGGTCATATCTTGAAAGTTGATCAAAATAAAAAAAATTGATACAAATGAAGATTACCAAACTCACAAAAAGTAAACTAAAAAGTTTCATCCTAAGAGATTAATGGAGGAATATGGATTATGATTCATGTACCTCTGTAAGAGTTTGACGAGAGACTGATACCACTAGGTTAAGAGTGATTCCTAGCATTAGAATCCACAACTTTGGTGTGAAATTGATAGTGAAAACACACTCACAATCAAGAAATTGCACAAAACCTGCAAAATCTTTAGACATTGACCAAAAACTAGGGTTTTTGAACTTTCAAAGATCCAAACTCAAAAAGGGTTGACAATTGACCTCTACAGGGTATAGAGAACCAGGTTCGCAAAGTTTCATGCCAAAATGTTGTCAAACATGAATAGTGATCCATGTACCTTTTGGTCCTTTGGGGCTAAAATTTGACTAGAGGGTAGTTTATACCATTTCACTATAAGAAGAGTTGTCCACTACCGCTAACATTGCCGCAGAAAAACAAAGGAAAAAGGAAAGAGAAAAATTTGTGGGTGCGGCAATAACCATGGCTATGGACACGGTAGTGGCAATAAGCACGGTAATAGTCGCGGCAATATACCCGCCTGTATTACCGTATTACCGCACCAGTTGTCGCTACACGCCAATTCAAAAATAAAGGTGCTCATTTGGGCCACCCAAAATAATGAGCACCTTTACTTTTGACCTACATAAAACAATGAAACATCAATTGTTTTTTGAAAGAGTATAAAAAATACCAAAGAATTGAAATTGAATTTACTTTACCTTGAAAATTTAATATGTAGAAGATCAGCTATTTAAAAAAGTTACAATAAAAAGTAAATAGTTGTATATACATTGTGCCACATTGGGACTTTACGAAAGCTTGGACAAAATATTTTTGTATCTAATCCTCCTCTATCTCGTTGTCATCCAGAGGCACGTATGTTTGATCACTTTGACTCTACATAAACCCAAACCAAATTAAACAATTATCAACAGCTCAAAACAATTGATACAAAATTACTTGTTTAAACTTACTGCTTGTAGTGATCCAACCGCCGTGTCAAATTTCTCGTGAGAGATGTGGTTTTTTTTTTAACAACCATCGCCAAGTATCAAATTCTATATGTCGCTCTCGATACTTGACCATCTCTCTTCTAGGTAGAGAGAGAGTGATATTTACCTAAGTAGCAATAACAATATTAAATCATCAACTACAATCTTTATAATCACCGATCGACATTATAATTCAATTAATCTTACATATTTATCCTTCCAAGCTCCCTTGCCTCCTGAGCCATAGTGCGTGGGAGTTTGTCTTGCGTGAGCCTCGCATTGTTGTCTGTATGATGAGCCTCTCGCTCGCAGGTTGATCGCTCTTTTATTGAATTTCCCACTCCCACTCTACGCTTGCCATGTTGTTACCACGGTAACTTTTGTCTATATCTTTGACCTGGTTGGCTGTTGCGTGCCGCACATTGGATTGCTTGTTTTTCAAAAATGTCTTTATGTAGCCCTCCAACCATTGTTGTGAAAAACGTTGATCGGGGGCATTTGGAAATCTAGCTAACAAAGCGTCCTCAATGTACGTGCATGATCGGGCAGTTGGTCTCTAAACTCAAGACTCGGGTCCACTGGAGGCAATGTCCACCCTGGGTGGGCCACCCCGGGTGGGAGCCTACTGTTGGGTTCAAGCCCTTATTGGTCAACCCGTGAGAACAAGTCTCAAGGCATGCAGGTATAGACCATTAGTTATTTGAGTTCGCATGTGGAAAAAGGTGAGGTAGACATCATCTTCCAAAGGCTATGTAAAGGATTCCATTAATAAAAATTAGTGTAGCGTGTGATTTTAATCTGCATACTCTCTCTCTCTCTCTCTCTCTCTCTCTCTCTCTCTCTCTCTCTCTCTCTCTCTCTCTCTCTCTCTCTCTCTCTCTCTCTCTCTCTCCTTTCTCTCTACTGCTGCTCATTATCTCGCCATGGCCCTCAGGCTGCATCCCCCATAGGCTCCAACCCCAACAACTGGTATCAGAGCTCTTCCCGATCTCGGCCCTGGTTTGATTTCGCGCGTGGGAGAAGCCGCTTATGCAGAGAGATTGGAGCAGATCGTCCTTCGAGTTCTTGCATGTAATTGGCAGCAGCAAGATCGCCTTGGCCTAAGAAGTAGTTTTCGACACTACTGCATCTCCTAGTTCGGTGGTCTCAGCCTGCTGCAAGCGAGATCGTCATCCACGCCATCGCCGCCACTACTTGTTCTTTTTACAGAAATTCGCCATTTCATATTTCACACTGCTTTTTACATTGGCCACTCAATTGGATTTGAGCAAGGGCATATTCACACCCTCGAGCAACTTACTCACATCCTCTACCCGGTGCTCCTAGTAGATAAGCAAGGTAACGACGGCGAACAACAAATCATTGCATATCAAAACCCAGGACTGGAGCTTCCCTGCTTTTGGTGGCGTGAGCAGTAAACACGTATGCAATCTTAGCTAAGGTAATTGAGAACATAAAAGTTGCAAAAATTGGCAGTTTTGCATGCAATTGGTTTGGTGACCTTGCACGTGTTTTTGCTAGCATCTAACATATCCACGGTGGTCTACAAAGACACTCTTCTCAAGTTTTTTGCTCAGTAACATGTCCAATGGTATAACCATTTGGTCATCCCAAGCAAAGGTGTATGACATGCATCATGTGCCAGTGAGTGTCAAATCAAGGCAGGTTCTTGGGAATATGATCGTTGAAGACCTATTTGGTATTGAAGATCAAGAAGGTGATAGCTTGCATTTGCAATACATGTGGTGCATAGGCATATTCCAAGTGCCAAGCAAGCTTTACAACATGTTCAAACACATCGACAATTGCCAGAACGAAGAAGAATCTCCTTCGAGACCACAATACAAGTTTTTTCATCAACTGTTTTTTTCCAATTTAGTGTCATAGTTTTTGTAAGGTTTGGCAGTGAACCAAAAACTCCAATACTTTTGGTAGCTAATGTTTTGCCCTACACCCTATCTGTTCAAGGGGGGGTTACTGACATAGCACCAGGTTATGGATAAACCAGAAATCCTTGGTTGTGAGAAAACCTAAAACTCACTGTTGACGAGTATACCAAAAACTCGAGGTATCATGAGTTGCTTGTCCAGTTCGGGCTTGAGGGGGGGATTGTTGGGTTCAAGCCCTTATTGGTCAGCCCGTGAGAACAAGTCTCAAGGCATGCAGGTATAGACCATTAGTTAGTTGAGTTTGCATGTGGAAAAAGGTGAGGTAGACATCATCTTCCAAAGGCTATGTAAAGGATTCCATTAATAAAAATTAGTGTAGCGTGTGATTTTTCTCTGCATTCTCTCTCTCTCTCTCTCTCTCTCTCTCTCTCTCTCTCTCTCTCTCTCTCTCTCTCTCTCTCTCTCTCTCTCTCTCTCTCTCTCTCGTTTCTTCTACTGCTGCTCATTATCTCGCCATGGCCCTCAGGCTGCATCCCCCATAGGCTCCAACCCCAACACCTACCTGGATGTGAACCAACCAAAAGAAGAGCTAGATGGCTGCTCCCCACTAGTTGGTCTCTCGTCTGGACATCTACATTACAAAGAGCAATATAAGATTAAACTTTCCACCCTACTCATTTATCTATAAATACATACACAAGCATATTAGCACACAAACACATAGATACATATACATACTAGTAGACCTAAGTAGAGGCTAGTAGTGCCAAAGGTCAACTGCACCTCTTTAGATATCATCACAGTCTCAACCGTGGTAAAACCAAAGGTACATTGTGGTAATCCATGCATGAGTGGATCAATGACCGCAACACCACGATTAAAAAAGGATTGCACCCAAGAGGAAGCATCTAACCTTCGGGTGCTATGCTCCCGTACTTACTGCCTACATACATGCATAAACAAATATATATGTATACACAAATCTATATACATATTCATAATGTAGCCATCGTTTTGAGTCTAGATAAAGAGTTATGGCTGTGAATGTAGCCATCGTTTTGTGTTGTGCGTAGTACGAGAGTGCTCTTGCTTCTGTAGGGTGCTATGAAGAAGATCTTTTTATTGTGCTTCTTGCACAGCATCTCTTCACAGCAGCTCCGTGTTCGAGGGATTACTTTGCCTCCATTCTGAGGTATGATATCGTTAAAAGTTGTCCAACCTAATGCCTATTAGTGGAGAGAAAGAGATAGGAAGAGAGATAGAGAGAAATATAGAGAAGCTAAGGAGAAGAGAGTAGAAAGTAATTTCCAAGGGTCTATCGATGTCACGTAAAGAAGGTCTTTTTCATAGCACCCTACAGAAGCACGAGCATACCCGCACTACGCACACCACAAAATAGTTTCTCCGCCTACAGATTTCCTATGGATTACCATGAATTCATCTAGAAGGATCTCTATCACTTCATTTATAAAATGTGTGCCTCGATCACTCACAATTTCTGTCGTCCAAACTTCTTTCAGAGTTTTCTTGAGCTCTCTGTACTTGTTTCTACGTTCTAACTTGGACTCCATGTGTTCTCTGTTGCGCTTGTTCTTTTCTGATTTTTCTGTTTCAGTTTTCGTTTCATTCCTTTGAACTTGATTTCTTGAGCTTCTTTTGTCTTTTCGTAAGCTCTTTTGCTCATTGCCTCTCATTCTTCCAGAAATCTTGTCCTTAACACAATCTTCCGCCTTTACTAGCATTAGGAATTGATTTTTTCCTCTTATTCTAGGCATCGGATTGGTTCTAACCCCCTTTGTTTTTCTCTTTGCTCTATAGCGTTTCTGGCGTTGTTTAGTTTGGTTCGGAAAATCATAAAATCGGACATCCGTTATAGTTTCTTCGTTTCCCCTTGAATTGTCCGTTGACTCGTTGTCTGCTTCATTTCCCCACTCTGGATGATCGGGAATGTCGTGAAACACCTCTTCTTCATCTTCCTTTTCCAGTGTATCGTTCTTTTCAGTTTCTTTTTCGAGTGTAGTTCTCAGCATGAAGTACGGAACCACGTCGTACCCGTCCTTGTCGCAAAATTTCGTTGTGGGACCATCCGGAATTGCACAAACATCTAGGGTTGCTAGAATGTGTGTCCATTCTAATGGTTCAAGCGTGTCCTCTGGAAAGGGTTCTCCTATATAAGTTTCGTCTTCAATAGATAGCCCTTTCTAAAACATATTCTTCTCGCCTCAGACTTCCACATTTCGAGGCTCCACACATCCATAACTCCTTGGGCTTACCTAACCAAGCTGGAAATTTGGATCCCGCCAAAGTAGCTGAATCAAACTCCTCTACCGGTGTTCGGTTCACATCTTTGTAGCTATGGTCTCTCAGGTTCACATGTGTAGTGGTTTCCATATTTCTCAGGTATATGTGATCGTAGCCCCAATCCTGGACCATTTTCAACTGTCTCATGAATGGTCTTCCCAGTATGATATCATAGTTATTCTCCTTGCCAAAATCAACAATAGCAAAAGTATGTTCGTATTCAATGCCGCAAGAAGTTACTACGACTTTCTCTAATAACCCCATAGGTTTCTCCATGTGTCCATCTGCTAATTGGAGTTTCAACCTAGTCTTCCTTATTGCTGGTTTCCCCCATTTTTTCCAGATTTCTTTTGTAGCAATGGCTACCCCAGCTCTGCTGTCTAGTATTGCCATCGTGTTCACTCCTTGGAATTCAACTGGTAAGGTTGTATTCCCCTCTTCACCTTCGCAATACTCTTCGACCTTGTTTAAGGGTACAGGCTTAGCGTTCTTTTGTGGTTTGCTCAGCTCTTGTATACCCTCTTGCAGTCTCGATGTTGGGTCTTTTATCCCAAATTTCTCCAAGCATTTTCCTACAGTGGTCCACATATGTGGTCTTAGCCTCAAAAGCTCAGCTAGAGTGATAGTGCATGTCACTGGTGTTGACAAGATCTCTATCAATCCTTGCGAGTCCATGAATTTTTCTGATGAGATTCTTCGTGAGGGAAGTGCTCTAATCTCGGATTTTTCTTCATACTCTCCTAAGTATGAAGGTAAGGTATTCAGTGAATGAGGTTTGCTCTCCATTGTTCTAACAGAGCCCCCATCTCCCCAGTAAGATTGCAGATCCAAGTCCACTTGAGATCTTGCCTCAAATTCCACTATGGGAGGATTCCTGATGTCCTTTTCCCAATTTGTCTGATTAGCTTGGCAACTTAGCTCGTTTGCAAAGTTTGCCTCTCTCACTTGTTTCCAAAATTCATTGTAATCCTCATCTCTTCCGTAAATCCTCTGTATGACTGGATGAAAACTCTCTATCTCATGATCGGTTGTGTTCAATACTATGCGGTCATCCTTGTGTGTATCTTCAGGCTTTTGTGCACTGGGAGTCTTTTCAGCTACCCGTGAAATGATAGTTTCTTGCTGAATTGGGTTTTCCGTTCCACAATTCATTGTTTCTCTTGGTGGTTCTAATAAGGCTTGTGCAGTCTCGATCATTCTCTCGCACATTTCAAGTCTCTGCTTTTTCAATTCCGCGTTTGGGTATGTCATCCACCTCTGTTCTTGTGTTTGGTTATTCTTTAACCTAGCTTCGTAAGCTCTCATCAGTGCGTCCAATGGTTCGTGTACTTTTTCGACTAGCACTAATCCCCCTGAGCTTAAGCTTGTTGTTTCTTTGATACTCTTTTGTTTCGTTCTTTCCGGGCTCATCTCTCGTTTCCCGTTTTGACTCTCAAGTTTTTCTAATCTATCTTTAGTTTGCTTTAGTTCCTCAGCTAGAATAGCATCTTCACGTTCTTTTCTCAACTTCATGCGTGCTTTTCTAGCTTTCCATGTGTTTCTCTGACTCCGCGGTCCTTGACTAACCACTTCAGTCGCTAACTTTCCATTCTCAGGTTCTCTAGTGGTTTTCTTAGCTTGAGCTCTAGGAACAACTTGCGTTGGTATCAGAGTTTCGTTTTCGGACCCACTGTTGGTAGGAATAGTTTCTAGCATATTCAATGTCGTCTTTTGCACTTTGTTTGGATTCTTTGAACAATCCTCAATGAAGTGAGTAACCCCACACTCAGTGCAATAAGCGTTAATTCTAATGATTTCCGTATGTGGACAAACATTCATCAGATGGTCACCTCCACACTTGTAACAGGGTCCTAGTGCTGGTCTTGGTCCCACTTGATTCGTCCTTTGTGGATAGGATGGTCTTTGTCCTGTTAACCCTCCATGAGCTATGAACATCAATGTTCTTGCGTCCAAATTGTATCTCTCTTGATCAGAAGCACTTGTAACTGTTGGTGTTCCAACATTCCCAATCATGCCCCATGGTTCTGGTTGTTTGGGTTCTTCTGGTGGGTAATACACAGTTGGAGACATGTGTGCACCAGATTCTTCATAATAGGCTTGAACAGGCACTAAGGCTTGTTCTTCCTGATTCTCTAAGGTTGGTGCATATCTAATTCCCACTGGTCTTGCTCCTGGTAAAGGTGGTTGTTGTCCCAATACCGGTTGCGGTCTTTCTATCCCCATAGGTCATGGTACATTTCCCGTTGGGTATCGAGGTACTGGATGTACCTGAGGTGGTGGTAATTGAGCAGGAGGTGCATACTGACGCTCCCTTACATACCCTTTGTTGTAATAGCACTCCTCTGTTGGGTGGTTTGTCCATTTTTGTTCAATAGCACACCATTTCAGTGGTTTTGGCAATGGTTTTTGGTATGGTGCCATCCTTTTTTTGCTCTACATTTGGCATGGTTGTTGTTTGAACATTCTTTTTAGTGGTAGTCTTGCTCGCTACGGAGGAAGAGCTACTGGATGCAAAATCTGTATTCGTTGACACCTCTCCATAAACCGTACAGTTATCCACTAAGTACAATGCTTCTCTCGTTACTTGCTCGAAACTTGTACAAGCTTTCAAGTGCAAGTCCTTCTTGAGAGTGTCGTTTCTCAATCCTTCAATAAAGAGAACAGATAGTCTGTCATCTTGTGGTCGTTCACGTACTGGACATCTCTCAATGTATTGTTTGAAGCGAAGTGAAGCTTCCTTCACTTTTTCGTGTTCTCTCTGTTTAAAAGCATATATTTGTGAGACCGTATTGTGCTTAATCCCTTGTTTTGAGAATTCCTCGACAAAATCTCTTAGCAAATGGTCAATGTCATGGAATCCCCCTCTGTTCAGTGGTTGAAACCATGTCAATTCCGTACCTTCTAGAGTAAGACCAAATCCCTCGTATTGTGTATGGAAATCTGTTATCTGCTCAGCTCTTAAGACTTGCTTAAAGAGTGACACATGTGCATACGGATCTCCTGAACCACCATACTTCTTTGGCATACACTTGGCTACTTGAGATGGTCTCATACGTCTATGGTCTGCTACCAATCTCATTGCTCCTGTGTCCCGGCTAAAGCTTTCTCTAGCATCATGGACTTCATGGGTTACCCTTGTCGGTTCCCCTGCCCTGAGTCTACTACTAGGAGGTAAATGTGATGGTTCCGCTTCAAACCTTGGACCTGGAGTGGTATATGTGGGGATTGGAACTGCACTACCTCGATTCGTATCCATTGACTCTCTGGAATGTAATGATCCCATTGGTCCGGGCTTCGAGTACTGAGGTTGACTGAAAGAGTCAGCAGCCTGAATTCTTTGTCCTCCTATTGTCATTGGGTTTTGCACTCCATTTGTTGGTGCTAGTCTTTGTGAGCTAGAAGTAACATAATACTGATGTAGTGGTCCCCCAAAGTATGTATATCCTTCTAATTCTTTCTTGCCCATTGTTGAGTATTGCCTCCCATACTTGTCGTAAGCGGAAATTTTCACTTCCGATCCCTCTGTGTAGGTAAAGACATAAAGTCTTTTTTGGTCTGTCAACTCTCCAGTGTAGGGTTCTTCACATCTATAATAGAGATCTTGCTCCCCATTATTATATTTGTATAGCCCCACATAGATGTTATCAGTGTTGATCCTTGTAGTTTCATTCTCTCTTCTTAACCTCACATCAGGGAAGTTCATTATTGGTGCTTTCTCCTCAAGTTCTTCATCTACTTTGGCTTTGGTGCCCATCAATCCCCACTTGTCCACAATGTTAGGGTTTAGGACTACCAAATACATGGTACCCTCGTCATCTAGATATCTATCTCCGCTATAGCTCACAGGCACTAAGTCCTTGAACTCACTAGGTCTATCTTCTATCTTTACACAATAGCGGTCCATTCCATCTTTGTAGATCTTGGCACCTTGCTCATTGTCGTACTGGTATTTTATGAACAATAGCTTCATTGTGGCGGAAGGGTTTGATGGTCCTGCTGCCATATTTTCTCTGTTGTTCAGGTTCAAGTGTTCCAAGTGTTCGGTGAAAATCTCGTAAGATCTCTCCAAAGAAGTATCAGAAACACTTACTTCAAAGATCGGCTCTAATGGTTGCACCCAACTTTGGTTTACACTTCCCTCGGTTGATATGACACTTGCTTGTTCCCCTTGTTTTGGTTGGTTATTCTGGAGATTCCTGCCCGATCTCAAATTCATCAATTCCCCTAAAGGACTTTAACCTTTCCGTCTCGGCAATTTGTTTTCCAATTTTTTGTGGTCAGAATTGATCCAAACTGATTGATACTTGGTCAATTGTTTAATCTTGTCAGTTGGACAACTTCTGTTTCATCAAGTGAGAATTTTGTTGCAGTTATGCTGAAAAAGAAATTATACGCGTATGATGTCTTTTTTTTCACAGATTTGGACTATTTTGGTTATGCTCACTCTCAATAGCCCCCTTATGCTCTGTCCACTCACAAAATTCAGTTTGAACTCTGTTTGAGCAAGTTATGGCTAATTTAGGCTTTTCTTGGCAATTTTCCGCTTTTGACTTGTTTTGGGTCACTTGTGATCCAAATGGGATGAAACTTGAAATATAACCTCTAGACAGCTATTACAATGGATCTGTGTTGGCAAAGTATCAAAATATGTCCAAAATTAGGTCAAAGACATCATACGCGTATGATGTCTTTTTCATCAATTTGGGTCAAGACTTGATATTTATGCTTTCTACAGTGTTTGCAACAATCTTGTCAGGTCAGATATCAAAAATAAGCAGTGGATGTGCTAAAAGACATTATATGCATATGATATCTTTTGTCCCAGATTTTGACTATTCTTTGTTTTAAGCCTTCTCCAATGTTTATAATTGAGTTTCAAGTGTTTTTGTCAGGTTTGAATGTAAAAACAAGATCTGAATCCAAAATTTCTTATTCTTTGCGTTTCTTGGACTTCGACTTGTCTTTTTGGGTTTCTTTGAGTGTTAATGCTCTTGTTTTAAGTTGAAATTAGGGTACAACCCCTCTTTTGAACACTCTGGTAAAGTCAAAATTTCTGTTTTGGTCTCTGTTTGGTCATTTAGACATCATACGCGTATGATGTCTAAAGTTGCAGATTTCCAGTTTTTTTGCACAAAATCCTTCCTAAAGCTTTCTCAAGTGCTCAGCAACTCCTAGATACACAGAAAATTTCTCTGACTTTTGTTTATTGCAAGTTTCACTACTAACTCGACGGTTTAGTGATCTAACATGCAATCAACCATATCAAGCAAATACTCCAATGATTACTAGCTCTAGATCAGGATCAAATGAAGTCCTACCTAAGCTATTCCTAATCATAAAATGGGTTTGGTAATTGTGATTTTAAAGAGATCCACTGCCACTCACGGACTAGCAAATTCTTCTTCTATCAACAACTACTCAACACCAACAAAACAACAAACAAATCCAAGCTAAACTAAAAATATTGTCAACACGGAAGACCCAGGAATACCCCACTTCCTAGTATCTCTCGAGATCTTCGGAGTCCACCACTCCTAGATCTTTTCTAACTAAAGTATACAAAGTAGTTTATACGACTCACCTCGTAGGATTAGTCTAAGGTCACCTACTTAGGGCTCTCATCCCCGCCAATGGCGCCAAATGTTAAGGCGGTTACGCCGCTAGCAGAAGCTAAATAGCGAGAACTCAACCAACAACAGAATTTGTCAGACGAGGACGGAGCTTGACCCGCAGGCGTATGGAAACAACTAGGTGGGTGTCAAATCACCTACTTGACCTTCTAATGACAATCACTACTAAGGAAATCAAATCAAAGTTCTAAAATACGCAAGTGACTGAAATCCGTACTACGAACGAATGCTATACGAAACAAGATCTAGAATCATTGAATCGATCTCAAACTCAAGGGAAAGTCTATGCACTAGGTAAGAACAACACCCTAAAGACTTGAACTGCAAACTCAACCTATAACCACTCCGTGCGGTAAACGCGTATGAAGACAGGCCGAAATATACAGGTGACCGAAACTTGACCCCGATGGTACTAATGTGTAGCTCTACTCGTTGTGGTTCTATAGATATGCTGCACGCTCAATTCCGACACACGAGTTGGAAGAAAACTCACACCGAAGCTCGTAGGAACTTACCACACATAGAAGCCGATAGCGCGCACTCTTGGTATCTGTGCGTAGCTCTCGTCGTTGCTAACACAATGGCGGTGTCGCTTCTCCAATGGCGGCTCCGTAGCTCGCGTAGCAAGTAGATAAGACTCTCTCTCTCACTCTCTCTCTCTCTCTCTCTCTCTCTCTCTCTCTCTCTCTCTCTCTCTCTCTCTCTCTCTCTCTCTCAGACATAGTCACGGCGCTCAAAAAACTCACTTTGATTAATGATCTCCCTTAGGTTACAAAAACTTTGGCTTATATACCTCAGCCTTGGAGGTGAGAACATCTCTAACTAACTACATCAGCAAGTGAAATTACTTCGGGATTACAAGCTGGAAACTCAATTGAGTCCCGTTACTTAATGAATGGCTCAAATCAAAATTAATGTCGGAAAGACATTTATTACAATCAATGGTTACAAAATGATGAGTGTGAGCAAAAATGTGGGTGTGATCCTCTGCTGGCTCAACAAGCGTGTAGTTGGAGAGAGAGAGAGAGAGAGAGAGAGAGAGAGAGAGAGAGAGAGAGTGTTCACAAATCGGGTGAAGGCACGTCGAAGATTGGAGATGGAGATGGCTTGAAGGTGAGGGGTTAAGGGAGAGAGCTTCCTCTGGCGCGTCGTTGCGAGAGAGCTTCCGCTTCTGTAGATGTGTGTGTTAAAAGTGAGAGGAGAAGGATCCTTTATATAGGCCTTAGGGGGGTGCTAAGAATACTGAGAGGTTTCAAGAATAGGAGAAGAAAAAAGCTCGCGCGTCATCGCGGTCTCTATAAAAAAATATTTTTATTTTTATTTTTTTATTTTTATTTTTTATTTTTTTTAAAATTTTTGGTACGCGAATGCTCTACGCGATTCTAAGAAGCTCTATACTTAAAAGTTCCCATTCTATTTTAAAAGAGAGAAAGAAAGAAGTATCCTAGTTTTGACTCACCTCTCTTTCTTTCCTAAAAATACTATTTCTAAGCTTTTTCTTCATACATAGATTTGGTTCCCACATAAATCTATTGTTCCACATAAAGAAAGATCATAAATAAATGGATTCTGAACCCGATTTTCAATCCGATTGCTCTGATGAACTCACGATGACTCACAAAATCAAGAATCTCAATTACTTTGCAAAATATCTGAAATGATTTATATGGATAATTGTTGGGTACATTACAGTGAAGATGCAGCCTTGAAGGCTTGTGTACCTTGCAATGGTTTGGGAGGTTGTTTTTCGGTGATATATGGTTATGGACGTTAAATTTTGTGCTAAGTATTCTTTATCGAAAGTATTGTTGTACATTGCACACTTTTTTGAATTGTAGGTGCAATGCATCTTTAGTGGATTTCATTGTTGATGTAAGGTTTCTGGCATGTGTAAGTGATTGAACAATCGAAAAAGAGTTTTCTAAGATAAAGAAACTATGAAGGGATTGTTTCTAACCAACCAAAATCAAATATATATATAACAAATATATTGCACAAGGGTGTCACAAAACATCGCAAATTTTACTCAGTTTATGGTTTGCTCGATTTCGTTTGCTCGGATTTTGGGATTCCTCGTAGTGAGACACGACATATGAAGATTTTCAAGAGTAGAGAGTGATAGGTTTGCTAGTGCTGGTGATAGCTTAGTTCCATAGGTTCACTTCCTGAGATTGACACCCTCAAAGAGTCTATGTACTCCATTCGAGTCGCTTCCTTGAGTATTGACATTATGTTAGTGCCAAATAGCTATGTTGTAGATACTCAATTGTGGCAACCCACTAACATTGGCGCCGTTACTAGGGAGTAATCCTTTGACCTAGTTGTAATATTTTTCTTCTTTTCTATAGATTTTGATATCCATTCCTTTTACACCTTAGCAGTCAAGCAGCTAGACATTGGGTTTAGTGTTTGATAGAGGTTAGAAGTCGAGGAATTGCTATATTTACTCTTGATAGGCATAGGAGTTGTAAGTGAGATGTGAAAATCATTTCATTAGGAGAAACTTGCACTCACTTTTGAGCCTTTTAGTTCAAGAGAGAGAGTGGCACTCGACCAATGAGGAAGAGTCTTACGTTCCGTTGAAAATTGGCATTTTGGATCCAAACTCGTTTAGAAAAAATGAGGAAAAGAATATTTTTGTTCTTCAAATTTTACAATGTCACAAGTTCAAAGCATAAATTCCATAAGTCGTACTAACTATGTACCAAAGAATTTTAGAACTTGCATTGAAGACTCTAGTATCTATGTTCCCGCCCAAATATTGCTTTGAGTAGTTCTACTTCCCTCTCAAAACTGTCTTCCCTTTTTCATATTTGTGCTAACTCTACTATGTATTCTAGTGCACACCATGACTATCTCTTGAAATCCTAGCACTACCATTGACTATGTTAGCATTTTTAATAGCTATACTACAGATGATCAGGCATTGATACCATATAGAATAATTATCAAAAGTTGGGTACTATTGCAAATGAGGAGGAGGAAGAGGAGGTGATGCAATGATTTTGTGAAGGCTTTCAAGGGACAATTTAAAGAGTTTAAAGTGTGTGCACAAAGAAAGCAGGTGAAAGAGGTCCTCATACAACATGCAAACATTTGCTCCTAGTTTTCCATGGCAGCAACCAACTGTAGGTTACTTTGAGCATATATCTCATTTAATGCATGATTATTTTTGTGAAGGTTTAGGGTTGATATCATGTTTGGTATGTTGCACATATTTATTTAAGATGGACTGGCAAACAGTTGAGAGCATAGTTGGGATTTTTTATGCTTTCCATGCATTTATTGGTGAGCAAACGTACTGAGGAAGATCGCACAGAGCTTGAAAATATGAAATATTTTTTTATGATATGTCATATTTGGAACCCAAAATATCCTCTAATCGGGGTCGTGTAACTCCTTTGCCACTTCCATCCTTTGACAGCAAGGATTGGTCCTTGCCAGCTTCCCAAACTAGTGAAAGCTTCGCGAATAGGTTGTTTCAGGATAAACAAAAGTCCCTCAAGTATTCTGTTGCGACAAAGATTGTTAGGCTCACTCTATTTATGTATGTTTAAGTGTTTGTATATTTCTTCTTTGATGAGCAAATAAGAACTACCACAACAATGTTTATTTGCAAGTCTAAGAGTTGTTTGGACTTTTTAGATGATAATTGGGATAGGAAACAGTCGGAGAAAAAAATCTGTATTTTGCAAAAGAAGTCCATAATTTTCAAGTACATTATAAGCTCTCAAAATTTAATAGTGTCATTTTACTATTTAGATATCATCTTCTTAGTAGGAAATTTATTCCATTCGACCAAGATATAGAGTCTAACTCTAAGAACAAACCTTTAGAAATGGAGATCTACTTTCAAGAGAGCCTACGTACTATGATGGAGACAATGTCAAGTACAACTCTTGCACAGCTCAAGGTAGATCTTACATATGAAGACCTTCAACTTCTGCCAAAAGTGTATGCATTCAATCTCAACAATAGAAAGGTACTTACTAAATGGATAAATTTTATTTTTCTTTAATGTATTAAGATATAGATACTAACTGTTTCATTTTTCTCCGATTCCAAGATGCAAGGAGAAAACAACATTGTGTAAGGAGTCCCTCTCAAATATACTTCACTTTGTGTTAGCGGGTACGCCGCGACGGACGATGGAGCACAGCGAGAACATAGACCAACAAACTATCAATCCGAGGACGTAGCTGACCCGACTAGGGCATGGAGGCAATCTTTGGGTTGTCAACCCTGAGCTAGACACGAAAAACACTCTACAGTCACTAATCCTACCACATCACTACCATAAAGCAAAGAAATAGACAACGCATCCTACGAAACACTACAAGCTCGAAACAGTCTCAAATCATATCAGAATGAATCGAAATCGGAGGACAAGACTCACAAGGACATATCCTATATGGCCAAACACCTAAACCCTGAAAACCATAATTGTAAGATCTCTAATCGCTGTCGCGATAGACTCAAAACAGCAATTTCCAAAGTGTCCGAAATTGATCTACAAAGACATCAACACGAAGAGCTTCTCGCCCTGATTCTAACGACTACTCGATCATTCAGAACGGATGTTGTTTGAGGTACTTACGACCAAATATAGCTCGTAGCAGGCAGGCTCGCGATGTGGTCCTTGGCTTGCATTGCTTGCGTCGACGCGGAGAGCTCCTCGATCCTAACACGCTCCTACTCTCATATCTGCAATGTGATTAGTGTGTGCGATGGTGTGTGTGCGTGAAGCTCACTACTGTATGCTGCAGAACCCACGACTGTATATTAATTGAGATAACGTAATGTGTATTTTACAAAGCCTTAGGTTTTAGCTTATATACCAAGCCTTCAAACCTAATGTCCGGCCAAATGACCTGAATTGTCCCTAGGCTTCTACAGAGCTTAATTACAAGAAACTCAGTTGGCTTTACTCATTATACAAGCATCTGTGGTCAAAATACAAGTGCCGACTTAAAATGTGAGGTTCCGGTAAACATTACAAAAGTGGCCGTAATGGCTCAGAATAATAATAACGGGATATTCGATGACATCCATGAACTCGTATCTTCATGTTGTAGCATCCATCTTCATCTTCATTACTTCATCACCATCTTCATGTGGAATCTTTACAGAATCTTTGAGAAATCTTTAATGGAAACGTTGTTGAAAGGGCATCCTTTCAACACTCTCCCCCTCCGAATTTTTGTCGTCGCCGACAATACCCTATGTCTTTGCTAGCCTTGACGAGTTCTTGATGTCTTGGTGTTGGTTGAAGTTGTTGTGGCAGCCTCTTCTGCAGTTGGTTGCTTTGCGTGATGTTAAAGCTGCCTTGAAGTTGTACCTGTAGTGTATCTGAAGCCTCGCACTCTCCCCCTCTGATTGGTTGTTGTATCTTGAATTGCATGAGGTTGTATCGACTTGTTGGTGCAGCAGTTCGTTGTCATTGTAGCTCGAGTTTGCTTTTCTTGTGGTTGTTATCTGGAAGTCGTACCTCTCCCTTTTGACTTGTCAGTAGATTTGCAATTAGTTGTGTGGGGACATAGTGGTTCTTCTTGTTTTTGTTGTTATAAAAAATAAAAGAGTAAAAGTAAAATGTAGTGTATATACAAAATGAAGGTCTTGGATACTTGGATAAGACTAAAGGGAAAAACCCAGTGGGAAAAAATGTCTTTAGTCATAATTAAATGTGAGGCTATACATACTTAGGTTCTGATGTTATAGAGTTATGCTGAGTTAAAGTACATATGGCTATATGGCTACTAGTATGGGCTTGATATACATGGATAAGTGTTAGTAGCTTGAAGTCAGAGTCATTGTTGTTGAGCAAAAGCTCATAAAACCTGTTTCCGCTTGGTCATCGTTATTTGTTTGTGTAAGTGCATGGGTGGAATAAAAAAGAGTGTCTAATGCATATGTCCAATGATGGGACATCTATATGCTTGCACAGAGTTATGCATGTTAAACAAGATGTGGTGCGAGAGAACAGTATTGATGGGTTCTTCATGGAGTTAGTGTAGCGAGCAAAACATATAGCATGAGTGCTTCAAAAGCTTTCACTACTCACAAGAAGGGTTTTTGCTGTCGAGGTTTCTCCACTCTTCCTCATTGTGTCAAGTGCGTGAGTGTTTTTGTTTTGGACTACTCCGCCTTCTCCACCTTATATATTATATGGACTTTGACTCTTATGCTCACCTCTTCCAACATGAGCGACATGACTTTATGTATGCTCAACTCTGCAGCTTGAGCTTATACCTATTAGCTAGACTCATAGACCGCAGAAAAATATTAACTTGAAGCTTGGGTCTGACACTTTGCTCATTTAGTGGCTTAGCTGCCCGACTCTAGACTCTTGTCCCATGTAAGTTTAATGGCGACTTGGACTTACCTGATCACGGCCTGAAATCCACTTCCATATGCTTTTGATGTTTAGGCCTTTCTCGTTAGTTTCTGTTTGAGATGACATGTTGTCCAATACATTGGCATATATCTGCTCTTCATTCCTTGGTAGCAAATTGTGGTTGCAAATTGAAGCAATGGTTGATAAAGTCTTTTTCTTCCACATAGTGTTCTTCAAAATTGTGACCTCCGCATTTACCGTTGCTTTCTTTTGGTTGTTAAGAGGCTGTAAAGGAGTTGTGTATCTTTCTTGTTGTTGAGCCTCAATCGCGGATTTTGGAACCCACATTGTTCTTGGGTCTGATGTGATGTCCTTTGCCACTTGCCTTGTTTCTTCTTTGACTCGATGGTACCTTTTCTTTAATTTCCAAATATGGCTGTTACTTTTGTAAAAGCCTTGCTCTTGTAGTAATTGACGAGGGATCCATCTATAGGTTGTAGTACTCTTGGGTGTAGCGGGTGGCTGCTCTTCATTTCTTGATGTTTCTTGCTTTTCCTTGGTGATTCCTTGATAGGCTACTACCTTAGGTAACCAGATTTGAAAGTTACCCTCATAGAATCCTTGTGCTTCGAGTAACTCAACTGGAATGAATCTTTGGACTTGCTTGGAGGTGATCTTCACTTGACTTTGTTGGGTAGTCTGGTAGAATTCTGATTTCATTACCCAAACTTGTCGTATGGTTTGTCGAGTGGAAGACCTTCTCTTTTTCTTTTTGTACCTGTCCTTTCTCTTGGTTGAGTTATGTGATTGACGTTGACAGCTTTGTTGATTCCTGACTGAGTGGTTGTCATGGGATGGATATCGCCAGGCTGTTATCTTGGGCTTGTTGACCCAAACATTTGAATTTCCTTTCTTGTAGCCTTGTGCAATAATTGACGCGCTTGATGTGATCCATCCTGTTACCTTTGCTTGTTGAGGTTGTTCATTTGATTGTATCCAAATTGGATCATTAACTTCAATGTGTGCCTTGGATACTAGCACTTGGTTGACCTGTTTTGACTTCCTTTGGAGACTTTCGGGTGATGGAAACTTTGGTTGATAGACTTTTTGCTTGGGTTTCCATTGTTTTGTTGATGGTTTGGCTTTTGATGTAGAGTCTTTGTCTTGCACTTGCATTGGCTAGGCTAGAGACTGTGGGCTTATTTTAGCTTTGCCTTTTTTAATAGCCAAGAATCTCTGAACTGTTGTAGGCTTGACCTCTATTGCCACTTGATAGCTTGTCGTGATGACCATTGTTGAAGATTCAGGCTCGTTTTCAAAGACTTGTGCCCATGGCTTGGGCAAAATCAAGTGTGTTCCCATTTGTCGAGAATCTACCACCAAGAATTTTTCTTTGACATTCTGTGAGTGTAGTTGGAGAGTACCTTCTGCAATCCCCATACTTATACCATCTACTTCAAGTGAGAGATTTACCTTTGCCATATGACATGACATTAGTCGTGGAATTTGTATCAATTTCTGCCATAAAATTCATCTTGACTCCGTCTTGTGCACTTAGTAAAAAGTTGATCTTCTTTGGTACTAGATTGCCTATGTTCTCTTGAGTGACTTGAGCAATCTTTGGCCTAGACTCCTTGTTGTCTTCTTCTTCATTGTTCACACTTGTGAGTTCATCTGTGTGTTCTAGCTCCTGCTTGAACACCATTTCCCCTAATATGTCTTTTGGAGAGACAAAATCAGCATTTGGTTCCTGTAGAGTCATAGGCTCTTCTTCCTCGACTTCAGCTGTTGAAATGTCACCAATAGTGTCTGAACTTCCTGTCACTTGCTGCATCTCTTCTTTGATTGATTCCAAGTCTTCATATTGCTCGTTTGTAGGCGCTAGACCTGAAGCATCTTCTTTGGATCTTAGCCCTTCTTCCTACGACTTTGCTTTGTTGACTTGCGGCTCCTCCTTTGTACTATGCATTCGAGTTGGACAGTTTGTAATCAAGTGTGTTATCGCACACTGATCGCAAAGAGCACCTATTTCTATATGACCAGTATTCGGGCTAGGTATCTGGTTTTGTGTTATCCCCATAGTTGATAACCCCGTCAAACTCATACTCAGATTCATCATCTATCTCACCCATAACCCTTAGCATGTAGTAGGGGACTATGTCATACCCATTCTCATCGCAAAATTTTGTTGGTGTGGTCTCATTAACACAGACATCCAAAGTATCCAATATCTGAGTCTACTCTAGCGGTTCTAACGCCTCTTCTGGAAAAGGTTCTCTTATGTAAGCATCATCTTCTAAGACCCTCTCTAAGGCATTCTCATTTCTCCCAAAGTCACTACACTCCGATGCTCCGCACATCTAGATTTATTTCTTTTTGTCCATCCACGGATGGTCTGTTGATCCACTTTGTGTTGCAGAATCAAAATCTTCCACGGGCGTTCTAGTTACATCTTGGTAACTATGATTTCTCATATTTACACGTGTTGTGGTTTCAGCATGTCTCAAGTATAGATAATCATAACCCCAATCTTGTACCATCTTGAGTTGCCTCATGAATGGTCTTCCAAGGATGATTTCATAGTTATTTTTCTTGCCAAAGTCAACTATGGCAAAAGTATGCGCATACTCTATACCACAAGAAGACACCACTATCTCTTCTAGCAATCCCATGGGTCTTTCCACATGCCCATCCGCTAACTTTAATTTTATTCTAGTTGTTCTAAAGGCGGGCCTACCCCATTTCTCCCATATTCGTTTTGTTTCTATGGCAATTCCTGCTCCGCTGTCAAGTATAGCTTTCGTTTCAATCCCATTGTACTCGACAGGCAAAGTGGCATTACCATCTTCTTCTTCACAGAACTCTCCTACTTTGTTCAGAGGTACCGGTCGTACATTTGATCTAGGCTTCTCGATCTCATCTAGCTCTTTTTCCAGGAACCTTAACGGGCTTTTGATCCCAATTTTTTCCAAGCATTTTCCTATATCCGTCCACATACTTGGTCTGATTTTCAAAAGTTCTACCAACGTAATTGTGCACTTCGCTGGCGTGGATAGCAACTCAGACAAAATTTTTGTGTCCAAGTCTTTTGTCCCTCCTAGCCTCTGTGATGGAACTCTCACAATCTCAGACTTTGCCTCAAAATCTCCCATGTACTCTGGCAAAGTTCTTAACGATGCAGGTCTTCGAAGGCTATCGATCCTACGTCACCATGATATGACCTCGCATCAACACTCATTTGTGGTCTATCTAATGTGATTTCAAGAAATGGTGCTGGTCCAGCATCCTCTTCTCTTTTTTGGACATCTCGGACAGCCTTCCATAACTCCTCTGGCCACTGCTCCTCAACTATAGGAACATAGGGTGGGAAATCCCTCATTGATTCATCTGTTGTATTTTGGACTACCCTCGAGTCTCGCAACCTTGGCAGTGGTTCTTCCCTATGATCTACCTCTTCTCTAGGCAATTCATCTACTTTGATGCTCTCATCTTTGTGCACTGGGGTGACTATCCTATCCTTCACTTCTGGTGGAGGTGGTTCTAGCAATGCTTGAGAAGTTTTAATGAGCTGCTTACACATTTCTAGCCTCTGCTTCTCTAGTTCAAGATAAGGATAAGTCATCCATCTTTGATCTAAGGTCTGTCTATTTGCCAATCTAGCCTCATAAGCCTGTAAAATCGCGTCTAAAGGCTCATTCACTTTGTCCACTAGGACAGATCCTCCTGAACTAGCACTCTTAGGTGCTTCAACTGGTTTAAGGGTTTCAGCTTCCCTTTGCTGTGTCTGTTGCTCTTGAGTTGTTTCCAACTCAGCTGTAACAGCCTTTTCTTCCCCTTTTTCCCTTTCTAGTCTCGCTTTCATTCTAGTCCTTCTTGCTCCTCTAGAGTTTCTACGGCTTTTGGAACTCTTACTAGTCTCTCCATCTGTAGGCTTCTGCTCTTGCACTTTTGCTTGTGCTCTTGTGACAACGTTTACTGGAGAAACTTGCTTACTTTCATCTTCTTGTTGTTTAAGCACCTGTTCTTTTGCAATTGTTTCTTGCTCTGTTGTTGTTGTCGTCTCTCCTTTTGTTGCGGCTCATTCTTTCTCTGATTTGCTGGTAGAAGGAAAGGTAACATGTGGTTGCATTTTACCTTTCTTTCTTGGATTCTTAGGACAATCCAAAATCATATGTGTGATTTCACACTCATTACAATATACATTTATCATGATATCATGGTGTGGACAATCCTTAATCAAGTGATCACTACTACCACATCTGTCACATGGACGTATTGGTTGTTGTGGTAATACTTGATATTGACGTTGAAGTGGCCTCTGATCTACCACATTTCTTTCTATTTGAAGCTCATGACTCACATATGCATTTCTAGCAGCTATGGGTCTTTCACTTAAGAACACTTGTTCCACTATAGGATGATATCTAGGCGGTTGAGACATAACATGCTCAAACCCTAGTGGAGTCTTAGGTCTATAGTCAGGACAATGTTGCGTTGGTTGGTCCCCTCGACATGTCATGCACCTTCGTCGTTGAGGAATGCTATAGGCTGGTACTCTGTCAAAGTGGTTGATGCATTGCACCACATTCTCTATGATTTGCTCCTCAACATTTACTTGGTTTTGTCCTAGATTCCCTCTTTGATCCTCAAGATCAGCGGTTTTCTTTTTCTCACTCGCATCATTCAGCTTCTTCTGACCATCTTCATAGAATTCAAAATTGTCAACTAGGTCAACTGCCGCTTTGGTCACTTCTTCCAAGGTTTGGTATCTTTTCACGTATAAATCCTTTTGGAGATTCTCATTCCCAAGCCCTCTAATGAGGCATAGGATCTAACGTTCTGGTGTGGGTAACTCTTGGGTAGGACATCTAGCAACATATTGCTTGAAACGCAGTATTGCATGTCTCAATGTTTCTGTTTCGCCTTGTTTAAATTCCTGAATCTTACAAAGGGTGTTATGTTTTATGCCCCTCTTGGTGAATTCTTGAACAAATTCATCCAAGATTTTCTCAATGGTTGTGAACTCTCTCCGGTTCAGTAGTTCAAACCATGCTTGTGCATTGTCCTCCAATGTAAGTCCAAAACCCTCATACTGCGTGTGGAAGTCCTCTACTCGTTCTGCTCATAGGACTTGCTTGAAAGCCGAGACATGGGCGTATGGGTCTCCTATGCCATTGTACTTTCTATTTACCCATTTTCTTAGTTGAGATGGTCTTATACTTTGGGGTGCAAAGTATGGAACCATACTCCTCTCTCGTATCGTTTCATCTCTCGTTATCGCTCTAGGGGGAAATCCAGGTGGTGGTCCCCTCTTTGGAATTCTCTTAGAGGTTCCTGTGTTTTGTGGATGTATCGGAGGTCCTTCATGGAACAAATATCCACTCATCTCTAATTTGGTTCGCGGATTTGTGCTTTCTACATCTCTATATTCTCGTCCATACTTGTCAACAAATAAAGATGTCCATTGTCGGTCGACCTCGTATGTATAGACATATAAGAGCTTGTACTCTGTCAGCTCATCTGGGTAAGGCTCTAAGCAACTGTAAAGGTTGAATTGATCTCCATTAATATACCAATATAGACCTTCACTTTCATGGTTATACGCAAGTGGTCAGTTTGAGCCCAAAATTGGTGTGTGCACTCCTTAGGCAATGATAAACCCAGTGGTATACTTGGTTTCAAAAATTTTCTCAAAATTTTTTCCTCAGTTGTCTATCGCGATAGACTCACCAAGTACCTCTTGCAGATGTCCAAATGCACTCAAACTTTGTGTACAGGGTATAATGGGCCTTCTGAACCCAAATATGAAGTCGGATTTGAATTTTGAATTTTCTATAGTGAATTCCTAAGTCTATCACGATAGACTCACCAGAGTGTTACTGGGATATAGTTTTTCAACTATTTTTACAGATTTGAGTTCCCCCTTCTCTTGAGATACTACTCACCAAGTTTCAAGCAATTTGGATACTTTTCCTTTGTAACTTGCATCAAACAACAGTCTCTTTTCTGATCTTATTAAGTAATCTTCTTAGATGCACTTACAATACTCCAAATTTACTCAAATTTTAACCATAGGCTCACAAAAACATGTAGAACAAGGCCCTAAGGTCAATTTTCAAAAATTTCAATTTTTGTGAAAAAAACCCAGCTAGTCTATCGCGATAGACTCAGCAGATTCTTCAGTTTTAAAAATTTACCATATTTCTCTTTGCCATTGTGTTCCCTATGCTATGTACACCTTGCTCACCAATTTTCACTTGTTTTGGACTTTTTCTTAGGTCTCTAACTCCAACTCTCTAATTCTGAGTCTATCTGATCACTAGAAAATAGACTTAGGATGACTTCCCAATGTCCAAAATCCACTAAATTTTGTGTGTAACCTCCTAAGAGGCTAAACAAGCTATGCTCCAGAGGGTTTTGAAAATTTCAATTTCTTTGGCCCTGCTTTGAGTCTATCGCGATAGACTCAACAAGTACCCCTTTTATAGGACAAACTTGAACTCACCAAGTATGCTAAAATGACTTTTTTTTCAAATTTTCTCTTCACAGATGTGTTCCCTACCCTCTGTAGATCATGTATACAAGTTTCACAAGGTTTGGAAATTTGGTCAAGTCCCTTTACCCAATTTGTCTCTAAAGTCTGACTCTAAACACCAGACTTGAGGTTTAGTGGTTAAGCAGGTGTCCAAGTACACTCAATTTTTGGGAGCAGCCTTGTATTGATGTGTTTTACCTGTGGTATGAGGGGTTTTGCCTGATTGTGAGTCTATCTCCAATTCATCAGTCTATCGCGATAGACTGGGCAGAGAGCCACTGGGAAGTGTTTTTTTTCTCTGTTTTTGGATAGTTTGGTTCCCAATGCCCTTAGAAGCCTATCCCCAAAGTTTCATTCAATTTGGACTTCTTTTCCTTTGGATTCAAGTATTTCACAATTCACTTCCTTACATTCAGAAAAAGCAAATTCCCACTTAGATACACAAGCACTGATGCAAAAGCTTTGAAATTTCACATACAAGCTCTAGAGCATATGCAAAACAAGGTCTTGAGGTCAAACTTTTTTGAAAATTGCAGATTTGGTTTCAGATTTTTGTTTTTTGGGTTTTTTAGGTCTTTTTTTTTTTTTGGGATTGGACCAAATCTGTGTTTTCCCCCCTACCTTAAGGTCTCCAATGCAAAAACAAGCACTCAAATCGGCTTTCAAACGACCATTTTAGAGCACTTTTACCATAATCAGCACAATTCCGCCTTTTGTGCTTTCAAGCACATTTTCATGTCAAAATTGCTCTAGATCAACATCACATGTCCTACACTACCTAAAGTCCTACTTTGGATGGTTGAATGGTTGTTTTTGGTTTCTGGCAAGCAAACAGTCTCCTACTTACCTTTTGCGTTTTTCTTTGCGTTTTTTTCTCTTTCAAGTTCCTCACAACCATAAGTCACAACCAAACAAACTAACCGTAAAACCTAATCTAAACACACAACAAAATAATATAACCATACCTCAACCTCATGGTGGACCACCTCGGCGAGATGCAGGCTCCCTGGCTATCCCTCAGTCAAGAGATCCACTCTCTGACTTCCCACTAAGAAGGAAAATGGTGACAACACTCTAGAAAAATCTAAAGAAACGCTATACTATCAAACACGAGTGATGCGGTCTACGCTAGCTTAGGCGCTTCGTCCCCGACAGCGATGCCAATGTTAGCGGGTACGCCGCGACGGAGGATGGAGCACAGCGAGAACACATAACAACAAACTGTCAATCCGAGGACGTAGCTATCCGACTAGGGCATGGAGGCAATCTCTGGGTTGTCAACCCTGAGTTAGACATGAACAACACTCTACAGTCACTAATCCTACCACAACACTACCATAAAGCAAAGAAAAAGACAACGCATCCTACGAAACACTACAAGCTCGAAACAGTCTCAAATCATATCAGAATGACTCGAAATTGGAGGGCAAGACTCACAAGCACATATCCTATATGGCCAAACACCTAAACCTTGAAAACCATAACTGTAAGATCTCTAATCGCTGTAGCGATAGACTCAAAATAACAATTTTCAAAGTGTCCAAAACCTATCTACAAAGACATCAACACGAAGAGCTTCTCGCCCTGATTCTAACGACAACTCGATCATTCAGAATGGATGTCGTTTGAGGTACTTACGACCAAATATAGCTCGTAGCAGGCGGGCTCGCGATGTGGTCCTTGGCTTGCATTGCTTGCGTCGACGTGGAGAGCTCCTCGATGCTAACACGCTCCTACTCTCATATCTACAATGTGATTAGTGTGCGCGACGGTGTGCGTGCGTGAAGCTCACTACTGTGTGCTGCAGAACCCACGACTGTATATTAATTGAGATAACGTAATGTGTTTTTTACAAAGCCTTAGGTTTTAGCTTATATACCAAACCTTCAAACCTAATGTCCGGCCAAATGACTTGAATTGTCCCTAGGCTTCTACAGAGCTTAATTACAAGAAAGTGAGTTGGCCTTATTCATTATACAAGCATATGTGGCCAAAACACAAGTGCCGACTTAAAATGTGAGGTTCCCGTAAACATTACAAAAGTGGCCGTAATGTCTCAGAATAATAATAAAGGGATATTCAATGATGTCCATGAACTCGTATCTTCATGTTGCAGCATCCATCTTCATCTTCATTACTTCATCACCATCTTCATGTGGAATCTTTACAAAATCTTTGAGGAATCTTAATGGAATCTTTGTGGAAACGTTGTTGAAAGGGCGTCCTTTCAACACTTTGTTTCTTCCATCAAAAGCTAAGTCACGTACATTGTGCACGCATTGAGTTTTAACGCCATGCCATCCAGGGAGTACACTCCAAAATGACAAATACAAATACATTTTGTGCGGCTCAAACATTGTTTCGAATTTGTACACTTTGTACTGTTTAAAAACTTTACACATTGATTTTTTTTCTTTAAAAATGTGTACAAAAGGATGATAATTATTGCTCCCTTCACATGCTGCTACTCTCTTGCCCCCTCCCTTGGTTGCTTCCACTACTCCCCTGCCCTCTCCCTTGATTTCTACCACTGCTTCCCTACCCTCTCCCCCGATTACTACCCCTTCTCCCTCATGGGATTCTGGTCTTGGGTTCCTTGTTGCATCGCTTGAATGCATGGGCCTCCTCCATGGCTTGCCATGCATCTTGCACCTGTGAAGCTTTCCTTTGTTCTCACTCTTATCATTGGTGTGTAACCCAATCCTCTACTTCTGTAGTGTCTATATAATATTGATTGATTGCATCTTGCATGTTTCAAATCTCATTTTGAGTTTGCTAATATAGCTACGTCATTTTGTCAATGCGGGCCTGTTCAAACTCCTCAACTCGAATGCTTTCCTCTCTTAACGGGCTGTGCACTAGAATTATAATATGGTGAATGGCCACACAAAAACTTTACGCACATCATAGGGGCTATAGTTATGCAAACCAAGGTCCCATAGATGCGTGATAATAAGAAAGTAACTAAAGAAGTTACTTCTTCTAATACAAGCATTATAGTGATTCAAGCATTCAAACAACACACGTACTTACGTTAGACACATCCAAAATCTGGCAGAGAAGGAGCATAGCATTTATACACATCCTCTAGGCACAACTGTATTCATCAATCTACATGGTCACGCTAACCCGTTGGTGCTGAGTGGTAGCACCTAGATCACGTTCTAACAAAATGTGCTCTACACAACATACAATTTTTTTGGCGGCACTAC
The DNA here is from genome assembly GCF_014529385.1 of Adiantum capillus-veneris. Lineage (NCBI taxonomy): Eukaryota > Viridiplantae > Streptophyta > Polypodiopsida > Polypodiales > Pteridaceae > Adiantum > Adiantum capillus-veneris. The sequence goes on along the minus strand of NC_140944.1, from coordinate 135,305,448 downwards.
ATACATAAGCACTTGCTTCAATATGGCATTACAAACATACACTAAAAGAAAAGGCATAAAGATTTGTCTTACATATTTACATGCTCATGGAATCCCGTGCTTTGCTGCTTGGAGTTTCCATAGTAGACAACCTTCTCTTCAATGTCGAATAAAAGAAGGCTCCAATGTTCACTACACATAAAAAAACACCAAACCCATCAAGTATGAGGAATAAAAGATCCAAAATCCAACATAATTTTGCATGCCAACATGAAACGTACCTTTGATTGTATGCAATGACCATAAAGCGTACTAAATCCCAATTTACTCTACTGAACTAGCTAGCAATGCCAAAAAGGAAACTCTGTTGTTTTGTATCATAAGCGAGATAAGCGTGCCTAACACAAATAAAGGCTAGGAATTAGATTGATTAGTGGATATATATAGGTCAGAACAAAGCAAATAGTGGCCTTCAAAATATACCAAGAGTCCCTATTTTTCTTGGTATATTTTGAAGGCCACTATTTGCTTTGTTCAAACCCCAATACGGCATGAGTCAAAATGAAGCAAATAGGAGCCTTCAAAAGATAGCAAGGGTCTCTATTCGCTTGTTTTTGAACCCCAATAGCACAACGGCACAAAGCAAATAGGGGCCTTCAAAAGATATCAAGTGCCCCTATCTAGCACAAGTGGCCCCTCTATGTTGGCTGGTTGTTGGTCTACTTTAGCTAGCACTTGTAAAGAAGAGGCTGGTGCTTGCAAAGAAGAGGCTGAAGCTTGCTTTTCATGAGCTATCTCTACCTCTATCTAAGTGGGCTCCTCCTTGACATGATTAGACTCCTTCTTCATGGACTCAAGTTCCTCCTTAAGTGGCTCGAGCTCCTCTTGAACCGGCTCAGGTTCCTCCTTCTTGACCCGTGATTGGCTGGTTCTGTTTCTTTAATCCCTTGAAGGCTCTGTCTCTCATGCACAAGGATGGAGAGGGAGAATGTAAAGGATATCCATTGTTCTACTGTCTCAAATAGGTACTGACTGAAGCAGCCCATCGTAGATGAAATGCAGCCTCTAGAGGGTGTCAAAATCCTTGGGCATAGTTGTGATGTGATGGTCATGGGCCACCAAGACATATCCATCGCTGAAGAATTCAACGAGATAGTCCTTTGCAATCACTTGCAGGAAAACAAGAGCACTATTGGCCCATCGCATGCCCACTCTCCAATGCTCACATATCTCTCACACTACTCATTGAAATGGAAGCCGTGGGATGGCCAACTACATGTTTCTTTCAATCCTTTGGAGCTCATGTAGGATGCATTTGTGCCCCTCGTATTGGTGTCTTATTTCTTGAGCAAGCAAGGACTCGATCACATGTTTTCCTTCTAGGCTTGGCTTTCTAGGAGCCATCTCTACAAGCAGCACCACATTATGTGAGAGAATGTCCCTTTCACAGAAGGGGTTCCAAGTGACAAACACAATTGCAATGAATAAGAGCACTGAACACAATTATATCGACCCTCTTTTTGCTTGGTACTGACTTCACAAATTAGAAATGCACAAAAAGTATATTAGCATACATGTGCAATATGTGTAGAGATCCACATCAACAAAGTGATTCAAAAGAGGATGCAAAAAGAGGGATGGGATCACTACAAAGACAGAAGATGATGCAAAAAGATACTTCGGAGTAGTGGAGAGGCAAAAGAGGATGCGAAAAGAGGGTTGGGAGCACAAGCGCTGCAGGTAGGAGTCCTTGTCCTTTCACTATTTTCTCACTGCATTAAAACTACCTCTAAACTTTGAAGGATGCACCTCTTTAATGATCATCATTTCTAATTTGATGGAAGACTGTATTGCATGAGAATATGGGTCCGCTCATTGCATTTACATTGGTTATCCTTGTGAGGACAACCCATGTGCCCTTGTTTGAGTTATTGTTTCGAGTCAAAAACCAATCATCGTGGCAGTCGCCATCTCCATCTCCAAATAGGTGAAGCAAATTGCCCTTGCCTTTGCCTTTTTGCAAACTTGCTCTCAGCCACCTCTTGCAACCCTTCTCTCAACACATTTTTGAAGGACCTGTTATGACCTCAGAAATTACATGACCCAAAAATCTCCCACTTCGCACTGTGAATGCACATTTTAGAGAATTTAAACTAGATTTCACCTCTTGACATTTCATAAAACATAACCACAATTCCTTCAAATGCTCTAATTGCACTCCAAAGACATTGAGATCATTCAGAAAGATTTGCATAAAATCTGTCAAATAGGGAGCAAAAATTTGAAACATATCCCTTTGGACGCATTCCATAATCCAAACCACATTACTGTGCATGCGAAAGCACCCCATGCTGTAATAAAAGCTTTTTTAGCCTGATCACCTACAGCCATCAGAATTTGGTTATATCCATTGAACCCATCCAGAAAAGAATACATTTTGTGCCCTGCCACATCATCCAAAATAGAACCCAAAAATTGAAGAGGAAAAGGATTCGGAACAATAGCTACATTCAGCTTCCTATAATCCACACAAATGCGAATTTGCTTGTTTTTCTTTGGTACCACCACAATAGGAGAAATCCCTTCAGGATTGTTAATAGGGGTAATAAAACCCACCTGCAATAGACGATCAATTTCCACCTTGACTTGCTTCGCTACGTTCTGATTCATCCTATATGAATGCTGCTTCACTGGAACTGCATCTGGTTTTAAATGAATCATATGCTGATAAAACTTTGGATCCAATCCTTTCATGTTCACATACTCCAATGCAAAAACATCCTTGAATGGGCAAGTCTCCGTGAAAACTTGCCTCAAGCTATTATTAATATGAATGGGCTGAGACTCCACTTGATCTCCTAGAAAGACCGTATGTAGTTCATCTTCCTTGACCCTTGTTATTTTACTCATATGTGCTTCAAATGCACGTTCTTGACTAATAAATTCCTCCAATGATTCAAGAACAGGCAAGACTTTTTCTTGCCCCCCTGGCTCTGCTATTCCTGGGACCCCTAAAGATTTCCCCTCTGAAATCATAGAAATATCTATGCAAGATAGAGAGAAACTAAAGCCGGGTTAGCCTTCAGAAATTTCTCCTCTTCATCCTCTTCTAATCCTTCTACCATATTCACTGTCTCTGGTATCACAAGCCATGCTGCCTGAACTGGTTGTTTGCATGTTCCCAATATCACCCACACTTTCCTGCGACCCTTTATAACTATAAGTGTATTTGCCTCCCAATTATGCTTTACCCTGGCTTGACGTAACCATGGTCTCCCCAAAATAATATGATAATCCTGACTATGATCCTCAATATTTAAGACTACTAAGGAAACAACAAAAGACAAGCCATCCACATCTAGCACAATGCCTCGGAGTAATCCTATTGGTTGTACTCTTCTCTGATCTGCCATGCAAACTACAAAGAATACAAGTTCCCAATCTAGGAACTTAACATCAGCTCTTGGTACCACATTTTTACTAGAACGAGTAATCAGCGAAACCACCGGATCTGATTCCTCCAGCCCCTCAATCTAAACCATAGCCACACTTGGATGCTTTCTAGCAGTACGTTCTTGTTTCTTCCGATCATACTCCATAGCCTCTGAACACTCGGACCGCCAATGCCCATCTCCCAAACAGAAAAGGCAGGTCTTGGGTCGATTAGGATCTTGGCCACCTCTTTCGCAACCGCGACCCCCTCCTTGACCCCGTCCACTGGCTTGTCCTTAAAAGGATGCCTCAGATATATGAGTGTGATCCATCACCACCACAGGCAATTGTCCATGTTCTGACTGTTGTGACTGCCACATGTAGAAGAACCCCGACTCCTACGACCACGACCATTGTAATAACATTCCATTGTATTGTGAGTGTTGGCTGTGCAAATCGCACATCATTTTTTATTCATTGCACACTCTTGAGCGGCATGTCCCGGATTGCGGCATTGAGTACACCATAGTTCCTTCAAAATTTTATACCATCGCAAAAGATTCCGCTGATCTAGATGGAACACTTTTCCCTTGACGCTGGGATTTTTTTCGAAGTGCTTCCCCCAATTCTTTCACCGAAGCACTGCTGCCTAAATCTGAGGATTCTGAGTCTACAGTCTCCGATTCCGAACTATCACTATCACTTCCCTGAGATTTACAATGACATTTCTTGCGATCCCTTTTTTTAATTTCTTAGGTGATTCCGTATTTTCTAAAGCCTCTCTTGCCACAATAGCCTTTGCAATCACATTATCCAGTGGAGTGGTTACCTTATCTACTGTTTCCATAGCAATTCTAAGATCCTTATTGAGTCCTCGCAAAAAATAATCATTTAACGTGCGTGAGGTACCCATTGCAAAAGCATCCCAAACATTGTAGCATAATCCTCCATTAGCAACGACTTTTGACGTAGCGTCCGAAGCTTTTCCAAATGTTGAGGGACCCTATTTTCCATTCTAATCATTGCAAGAACGCTCTGGACCCTTCGACATACGTTTGAAAGTGATCGTGAGGATACTCTAATAGCCATGTTGCAGCTTTCCTTGAAAGTGTGGATTCAAACACCGATTGTTGATGGAGAGGAACCACAGCGCCAGGATGATTCAATCCATAAACTTTATTAAATTGATGCAAATGTGCATCAGGTTCTTCCTTTGAAAGACCTCGAAAGCGGCTATACTTAATCTGACCACCTGCCACCACTGGCTGTGCCATAGTTCCTTGCCCAATTGTACCCCATCCTAGAAAAAGTTGTCGACAATAGGAGGCGGGGACGATGGCGGTGAAACCCCGGGACTGCTTACCAGAGTCTCGGTGGTGGAGCAACATGAGTGGGTGAGGGAGAGTGCATGGCAAGAGGACATGACTGACTAAATGGATTACATTGTACACGCCGAATACGCCTACCATGCACCGGGCGTGGTGATGGAGACACATGTTCCTCAGCCTACGGTTATAAAAAACAAATTCATCCGAACCACCTCGCCTCTGACGTCTCCCCAAAATTGGAACCACAGGGTCAGGAGGACCCTGCGACCTAGTGCGCATTCATGTTCACAGCAGGTTACCCATCACACATTGTGGTCGTAGATGTAATGCCTAATGCTCCACAATGGAGCAATAAGCACTACGGGAATGGATACCCTCATGCTACCTTACATTATATAAACATTAAGGTATATGAAGGCAGAATAGAAGACAATACATAGGAACAAAACATCGTCTTCTTCATTGATATGTAGCAAAACATAGAATTACATGAGAAGGATGTATTGATTGCATGAAAAACGATATCTACAAAGACTAGTATGCCCCCCTAAATACACCCACTGATCCAATGCACATCAAGAATGGTGCAAAACCATGTCCTGTCTCATGATATCCCATGAAGAGCTCTCCCAAAGCCGCATGACTCCTAGTCCTCAATGACCAAACATCTGCAAGACCGCAATGTGTGGCTTATGCCGTAACACCTGGCATGCACGTTGGCTTGCGTGAACCCATAGCTTTAGTCTTTTTGTGTCGAAGGCTCCAATTGCTGCCCCTCTTTCCGCTCTGGTGACGAGGAAATATCGATGTAGCCAAATCTCCAAAAATCTTGCCGATGGGCTCTATAAACCTCTACCAACAACTGTTAATCAATTTTAGGCTGCTCCGGTCAAGGATCCCTTGGAATCAATTGTGTTGGCAAAGAAATAGACTGAGGGGCCTGGGGTAAAGGGGCAAGAGGAGTACGAATAGGGTAATACCGAGCCAAATATCTATTTCGAGCATGCCAAAAAGGTGGACATGGTGGGAGACTGAGCGTAAAAGAATGAGCCACTATCTTCACCCAAAAACAGACTTACACCGCTCCCTACGAAGACGACAAACCACTCGCTCCAAACGAAAGACATGAGCCTGGGCCTCAGCACATTCTTCTGTATCTTTCACCCAATCAAAAATATCAAAATCCTCTTGGACAATGTTCTTATCTCTGTCATTAGTCGGTGGCTCAGGCTGGCTCACAATAACTTGTGGAGTTGGTTGTTGTGTTAGCGCGTCATTAGATAGCCTTGACCTCCAACTCTGCATTTGACCTTCCGAAAAACTGTGCAGGTCCTACTGCATTTCCACTGCTAAGGCATCAAGATCATTCATATTGATCATCACATCCCCGGGTTGTGATGCTAAATAAGTGGCCAGGCTATTCTGCGTGCGCAATGGAAGAAATTCATCTTGAACAAAAGCGAAAAACACAAAGTTGCCCCCCCTCAGAGCTTGTATTTCATCAGCCTAATGTTGGGCTGTAGTATCCAATGCTACGTTTTGACTTGTCAGCTCCGCATTGCGAGCTTGCAAGGCAGTGACCTACATTTCGAGCTTGGTAATGCATGCCTCAATTGATGGAGCTGGCCAAATCGAATGCAGCGACTCTGCAATGCACTGCAAAAATGCTATGCATACCTACAGCCGATTTGAGGGATTGCGGCACTTGTCTCCCAGGGTAGAGCTGTTGGAATAGTTCGCCCCATCATGGCAGGTGCTATATTAACACCAGGATTGTTTGGTTGCGAGGAAGTGTCTGTACCCACAGAGCCAATTCCAACCGGAGTGGAAGTTGCAGCCGGCTCCCGCATTGTTTGCCGCCAGCGTGCAACTATGGAATCCTCCAATTTTCCACTAATCATGGATAATGTCGTAGCAGGAGGTGGTGTGAAAATCAAGACTTCCTCTCATCCTCGCTTTTGGCTTGATGTCCCTGCAGTGGCCATCTCCTATGAACCAGAGGCTACCACTGCAATTAAAGTACCCAACACATCCAATTTTCTAGTAGGTGTTTGAGACACCCCCACAACCGGCACTGCAAAACTCTGAGCCTGAGCCAACTGCATAGTATCACATGCGACAAATCGATCATCCTCAAAGTGGCACAGAGGGCAAAGGGCAAGAGGAAAAAATTCTCGCAAGGGAAACACCAGAGTAAGAAGTTGCCCAACCTTGGTATTCGTTGGGGTACTACGTCCTATCTTCCCCACCACTCTTTAACATTCTGCTAGCAATCATTCTCAGACAATCGCTGCCCAAGCCATTGGCCCAAATTTGGTTGAATGCAATACATTACGCGCTTTAGCAAAAATTGTGTAGGTTTTGGCATGCAACCTAATTTCCTCCAAGAACCAATGATATGCATCTCTTATCGCTGCATCAGTGAGCCTTGATAACTTATATTCACCCTTCACTTTTAAGACAAAGTCCAGCTCTACCTCTGCAGAAGGAATAATGTGTGATGCTCGCACAACACCATCGCTTGGTAGGCAACAGCATCTTGAAATTCTGTCAGTTGTCAACTGAATCTGTTGATTGTTAACCTGCACCATATCACCAATAGCCAACTGCTCAATCAACATCGTGGACTGTGGATGAACAGGAATACCTTGCCAATCAAGGTTGGCAAAGACGCACAGGTGCAAATCCTGTAACCAAGCATCCACCCTTCTGAGAGCTAGCTCTGCTACACAGGAGTGAACGAAATGCATTGTAACAAGGATGCCATCATGGTGGCGAAGGCACAGAGAAGGACAGAAGAATGTTGCAGTGCAACCTTGCAAAAGCTCTGCAAATAACTCAAGAAAATTATAAGGTATCTACTGCATGCATGAAAACACTCACAAAGAGTTCTCAAAATAGGGCGTGCCACGGTGTCGCAACCATCATAGCCCTTTTCCCGCTTTTCAAGATTGCATGTTAAAGAATCCCCAATCATGATTAAGGCGGCTTCTGGCTCTTGTACCATAGCCAAGAGGCACTGAATCAAGGTAGGTGAAAAATAATGGCGCAATGGGAACCCATTCACCGGCACAGAAATCACCTCCCCCCCGCAAGTCAACCAAGTAAAAAGAGGTAGACCCATATGTCTTAAAAATCCAGAACGGCCCTGACCACCATAATTTCAGCTTCCCGGGCATCTTTCCAAGGCGGGAATCAAATACAAGAACCAACTGGCACCATAAAAATTGTCGTGCTTTAGGGCGATCCAGCCATTTCTTCCACCGGGATTGCAGATCTTGTAACACCGCAAAACTGCGGAACCGCTCTTCATCTAATTCTTGAAAAACATCCAAACAATAAACAATGGAATCTTCCAAAAGAAGCCTATCCGCAATAAGAATCCGCAAACTCGGAACCACATGCTCCACTGGGGTAATTGCCTCCATTCAAAATGCCAATTTGAAAGGAGTTAGTCATGTTGCCACTTTATATGTTGTACGATAGACCCATAATGCGAAAGGAAGTTTGACATCCCAATCCGTTCTATGCATATTTACTAGCTTTGTCAAGATGCGAACCAATTGCTTATTAGTTGATTTAGCCTGCCCATTCGCGTGAGGGTAATATGGAGAAGATTTCATGTGTAACATAAAGTAAAATCGTAACATTCTCTCCATCATCTTATTCAAGAAATGGCTACCCCGATCACTAATCAACTCAATAGGGCAGTCATATCTAGAAAAAACATCCTTATATAAGCACCCAGCAACCAAATTTGTTGTATTATCTTTCAAAGGCCATGCTTCCATCCATTTAGTCGCATAATCCATGGCCGTCAAAATATACCTATTACCAGTGTTAGTTGGTAATGGTTTAAAAGGCCCAATAAAATCCAATCCCCATATTTGAAAAGGCTCCAAGGGTAATATTGGTTGTAAAGGCATTCTAGACATTTTAGTAGGTTGCCCCAACCGCTAACACACATCACAATGTTGTATGAAGCCCCTCGCATCTTGAAACAATATTGGCCACCATAATCCAGATTGTAGCACTTTCCTTGCCGTGATCGAAGTTGCAAAGTGGCCCCCTGCAATGCATGTATGGACCTCCTCCAGAACAGATCATTGTTCCTGTGGTAGGACACATCTTAGCAAGACATCCACTATCATACGATAGTACAGCTTCCCCATGACAATCTGAAAATTGCGACTTCTAATAGCCATCCGGCATCGTTGATCTGTGGACAAGAATGAAGGCATTTCTCCACTATCGAGAAAATGGAACATCTCCTCATACCAGGTCCATGGAATGCTAGGGATCATTCTAGGTGGTTTTGTAATTGTAAGGTCATCCGCAATTGCTGCAGTCAAAAAGAGAGACGCATCCGAAAATTCATCAGCCACCCTCGTCGACGGCTCACCAGAATCTAGCTTGGACAGAAAATTAGCAACCGCATGCTAGGCTCCTAGACGATGTATTACCGCAAAATCAAATTCTTGTAACAAGAGCACCCATGAGCCAATCTTCTTGTCAAATTCTGTTGGTGCACCAGATATAAAAGAGCCGAATGATCCACATGAAAGAAAAAATGACGGCCCAATAGATAATGGTGGAACTTTTTCACCGAGTAAATCATCCCTAAACATTCTCTTTCTGTCATCACACTGAATAATTTTTTTCTGCGGATGATAATCGTCTACTAGCATAATAGACAAGACGAAACCACACTTGAGTTTGTTCCTACATCATCACACCGCCAATAGTCCTGTCAAAAGCATCCACAAAAACATGAAAATCTTGACTCCATTCAAAGGGATCATGATTCGTAATCGGAGCTTTGGACAGTTGAAGTTTTAATCTCCGAAAGGCCAGATCACATTCCTGCGTCCATTCAAAAACTTTGGCATGTGCTGCCTAATTAATAGGGATTGCCAAATGCTTGAAAACCTCAAATGCCTCCCACGCCAACGAGATTGGCCCAGAAATACTGCACACTGCTTCGAATTCACCGGCGGAGGTGCTTCCATAATTGTGGCTATTTTATCCGAATCCACTAAAATGCCTTCGTCAAAAATTACATGGCCCAATAATCTCCCATTTTGCACTATGAATGCACATTTTACACGATTTAAACTAAATTTTACCTCTTCACATTTCATAAAACATAATTGCAATTGCTTCAAATGCTCTAATTGCGCTCCAAAGACATTGAGATCATCCTCAAAGATTTGCATAAAATCTATCAAATAGGGAGCAAAAATTTGAAACATATCCCTTTGAGAAGTTGAGGGCGCATTCCATAATCCAAACCACATTACTGTGCATGCAAAAATACCCCATGCAATAAAAGCTATTTTAGCCTAATCACCTACAGCCATCCAAATTTGGTTATATCCACTGAATCCATCCAGAAAAGAATACATTTCAGGCCCTGTCACATCATCCAAAATAGAATCTAAAAATGGAAGAGGAAAAGGATCCAGAATAGTAGCTGCATTCAGCTTCCTATAGTCCACACAAATGCGTATTTGCTTGTTTTTCTTTGGTACCACTGAAGGAGTACGAGCGGAAGTGCGACGCGAGAGAGAGTGCGAGAAGAAGAGCATGACAATATGGTGAACTCGCTCTATTGTAATGTGTAGAGCATAGTGATTTCTTATTAGGTTTTTACAAAAGAATATGTGTACATACCTGGCGGCCCGCCCACTTACCTGGGCGACCACATTGGGCTTTATACCCCAACAACCTCCCACTTAAAGTCCAATGTGGTACTTTAATTGTCAGAGAAGCTACTATACAAGCTAATATACAAGAGATGTAGAGAAGTGATGTACTACCCTACACCTAACTTCTTGCGAAAATGCGCAAAGCTCTCTGAGGGAAGTCCTTTTGTAAGTAGATCAGCAGGATTTTCTGTGGTGTGAATTTATACAAGCTGAAGTGGCTTATCCTCGAGCATTTCCCTGATGAAATGATACTTCACATCCACATGCTTTGTCTTTGAGTGATAAACTGGATTGCGAGCCAATTGTATAGCACTTTGACTATCACAATATAACAAAGGCATCTCTTATTTGATTCCCAAATCTGTTACTAGTTGATTAAGCCAAATTGATTCTTTGCATGCCTCTGATACCGCAACATATTCAGCCTCTGTAGTAGACTGAGTAACACAATCTTGTAATCTAGAACGCCATGATAATGCTCCACCAGCCAATGTAAAGACATACCCTGACGTAGACCTTCGGTTGTCTAAGTCACCTGCATAATCTGAGTCTTTAAAACCCTTTACACTTAGCTCCTGACTCCCATAGAGTATACGCATACTCTTTGTAGCTTTCAGGTATTTCAATATTCCTTTCACAGCCTCCCAATGTTTCTTGCCTGGGTTTGACATGTATCGACTTACTACTCCCACTGCAAATGCAATGTCTAGGCGAGTAGCAATCATTGCATACATAAAGATACCCACTGCAGACGCATATGGAATCTTATCCATTTCAGCCTGTTCTTCCTCAGACACAGGACAATCTTGTTTGCTAAGTTTCACATATGGTGGCAATGGAACACTCAATGCCTTTCCCTTCTCCATATTGAAACGTTGCAAAACCTTGTCAATATACTCTGTTTGAGACAACCAAATCAACTTCTTTGATCTGTCTCTTTCAATGCGCATACCAAGTATATGACTTTCCTCACCCATGTCTTTCATGTCAAACGATTTTGCCATCTTTGACTTCAAAGCTGAAATTTATTCCAAGTGCTTGCAAGCAATCAACATGTCATCCACATACAAAATAAGGATCAGCCAACTACCATCCTTAGCCTTCTTTCACAGTGATCGAACTCACTACGTTTGTAGCCTTGAGAAAGCATAAACTTGTGGAATTTATGGTACCATGCCCTCAGTGATTGTTTTGAGCCATAAAGACTCTTTAACAACTGGCATACCCAATCTTCCTTGCCTTTCTCAACAAACCCTTCTGGCTACTGCATGTAAATTTCCACATCTAAATCACCATGCAAGAACGTGGTCTTGACATCCATTTGGTGCAACACCAAATCTAATATGGCAACCAATGCAAGAAAGCATATCAATGTAGTCATCTTGACCATCGGAGAGAAGACTTCATCAAAGTCAATGCCTTGTTTTTGCTTAAAGCCCTTGGCAACAAGCCTTGCTTTGTACTTTGGATGACTATCATGAGCGGTGATCTTATACCTGTAAACCCATTTACAAGGTAGAGCCTTTTTGCCCTGTGGTAATTTAACTAGCTTCCATGTCTTGTTTTTATGCAGAGCTGTCATCTCTGACTGCATGGCCAATTGCCAATTCTCGGAGTCCTTCATTTGCACTGCTTCCTTGTAACATGAAGGCTCATTGCAATCAGTCAACATGACATAGTTCATAGATGGAACAAACCTATCAGGAGGTCGCGTGACACATCCAGATCTACGCACAATAGGTGGCTCAGGCTCAGCCACAACCTGTGGTTCCACTCTATCCTGTCCTTGCTCCTCTTGAGCCCTGACATTTTGTCTTGCACGTGCAGGTCCATCTTCTTGGAAGAAAACTCTTCTAATCTCCTCAACCCTCTCTGGTTTAGAATGATATTTGGCTTCATTAAAGTGAACATCATTGCTGCGGATAACCTTTCTGGATTCGGGATCCCAAAGTCTGTACCCCATCTTACCAGAATTACCATAGCCTAGAAAGATGCACTTTCTACTCTTTGGCTCAAGTTTGTTCCTAAATTCCTTTGCAACGTGAGTATATGCCTCACAACCAAAGACTCTGAGATGCTTGTATGAGGGCACCTTGCCTGACCATACCATCTCTGCCACTAAATCCTTCTGCAAAACCTTGCTAGGAGATCTATTTATAAGATGAACAGCTGTTGATACAACTTCAGCCCAAAACCCATTTGGCAGCTGTGCATTAGACAACATACTTCTGACCTTCTCTTGTATGGTCCTATTCATCCTCTCAGCAACACCATTTTGAGGAGGATTGTAAGGAGCAATAAGTTCACGTTTTATACCTTTTGACTCACAAAAGTCCTGAAAGGCCTTTGAAACATACTCTCCACCATTGTCAGTGCGTAAGCATTTAAGCTTCTTGCCACTCTCATTCTCCACAAGTGTCACAAACGTTTTGAAAACACTAAACGCTTCATCCTTGTGCTTGAGAAAGTAAACCCATACTTTCCTCAAGTAATCATCTATAAATGTCATATAGTAAGAAGCTCCCCCTAGCGATAGGTTAGGCATAGGTCCACACAAATCACTATGAACAAGTGCCAACTGTGTATCTCTTCTACTGCTTCTATGCTTATGTGGCTGCTATGTTTGCTTACCATACAGACAATGTTCATAGAATTCAAAATCATTAAATGAAAATCCACGCAAATAACCAGAACGAGACAAGATTTCCATTCCCTTCTTGGACATATGTCCTAACCGGCTATGCCACAAAGAAACGTTCGGCTGCTCGGTTACATTGATTACATTTTTAGAGACATTTGATACATAAATCATGTAAAGTCCTCCAGACTTTACTCCATGTGCTACTGTCATAGAACCCTTGGATATCTTCCACATGTTCTGTCCAAAAGTGGTGACGTAGCCAGCATCATCAAGTAAACCTGTGTTGATCAAGCTCTTTGTAATTGCGGGAACATGTCTCACATTCTTCATCGTGAAAGAAGAGCCATTCTAAAACTTCAATTGAACATCTCCAACGCCTAAGATCTCACATGTCTGCCCATTGCCTAGCCGAACATGATCTTTAGTGGTCGCATAAGAGGTAAACCACTCCTTGTTTGGAGACACATGAAGTGATGCCCCTGAGTCTATAATCCAGTCACTTAGTGCATTTGCATCAGATGCTCCAAGAAGAGCTAAGTCCATTGTATTCTTCAAAAAGTAGATGTCTCCTGACACTAGACTATCATCCTCTGCAACAGTGTTTGTCACATTTATTTCTTGAATCTTCACTGAAGACTTGTTCTTCTCACCATGGTCTTCAGCTTTCTCTTTGCCTTTTTCTGCTTTCCATTCTCTGCAGTCTCTTTTCATGTGACCCTTCTTGCCACAATGGTTGCATTCTATGTCACTCTTGCCTTTAGCACTGCGGGACTTGCTACGAGACTGATTCCTCTTTCCACCTTTGTACTTTTCTTTGGTCCTTCCCCTGACAACTAAGGCTGTTCCTTTGCCTTTGTCCATTTTCTTTCTATTGGTTTCTTCAGTAAGCAGACTTCCTTCTACACCTGCTCTGTGAAAACCATCTGGAGGTGCAGAATTACTCAAAGCTGTGCGAAAAGTGTCCCAACTTTCCGGCAATGTGATCAACAGGAAGATAGCTCTAGCAGGTTCATCAAACTTGACACCTTGAGCTGACAACTGACTATAGATTGTGTTGAATTCATTCAGATGATTGGACATAGGTGTCCCTTCTTTCATCTTCAAGTCAACAAGCTTCTTAAGCCAGTATACCTTTGAAGCTGCACTCTGCTTCTCATAAAGATCACTCAGCTTTAACCATGCTTGATAAGCCGACATCTCGTCTGCTATATTGAAGTAAACGCTTTTTGCCAAAGTCAGCATAATGGTAGAAAGTGCCAATTCATCCATTTCGCTCCATTCATCTTCGTCCATATCTTCTGGTTTTATCCCCTTGAGCTTTATAGGTTTTATCTGCTTCTTTTGTACCAACACGTGCCAAATCTTCTTCTTCCACAATGGGAAATTGGTTCCATCCAGCTTCTTGATATTGTAAAGAGTAGTGTCCTGTGATCCAGCCATAGCTACGCTTCACAGTAGTCTACTTTCCTGGGAAAGATTCGGCAGAGTTTCCCCTGTAAACTGACCTCTGAACCAATATCAACCTGTCAAATGAACCAAGAAAGCTTCAGATTCTGCAAAAATTTTGGAAGAGTCTCCTTTGTAAAATGGCTCTCGTGTACTAAAAAAAAAAGACCAAAAACAGCTCAAAAAACCACTATCTCTCTAACACTGTAAGTTGTGGGTAAACCTGTCCTGCACCTGTACTGTCTCTCACTGTCCTGTAAGCATAGACTGCGACAATGCCTCAACGGCAGTAAAGCAAAGATGCAATCCCAACTGTCTAGCTCACAGTCAATACATCCTAGTTGCCTATCTAAGGGTGCTCGAGGGATCGCTCCAAGACCTGTATCATCGAAAGGATCTCAACATTCGAGAATCCCCCAGCTCAATAAAACCTCACTCGACCCTCAACAAAGGCTGCAGTAAATCTGACAGTACATAGACTTCCCACAAAGTCATACATCCACAAATTTCCCACTGTATGTTATAACCGCTGCGGCGGTTGTTTGCTGCGTGACTCACAGCCAGCAAACCCTCAACAAACATACATCATCTCTGACAATACATCGCATGTGGAAGTACCTGCAATGTCAGGATGAAATATGGAATATCAAGCAGCAAACACAAGCTACCTGATGAACTAGTGGATGTCGCCTACAGTCTGTGTGTAGATGCGCGCGTGTCGTATGTGACACGCCTCCAAGAGCTGTGAGCCGTCCTTCGATGTGTAGACAGCCACAAATCAACACTCTGGGAGTGTCGATATCCTCAGCACCTGCAATCGTAGGCCGAAAACCCCAAATTTGCAGAGTCGGATCTACACCCGCTAAGACCACGTAGTCAAAAAATGGCCTGTGCAGAACTTTGTCGAAGCCGAACGGTGGCGGAGATGACCTCAGAATGAAATTTTGAGCACACCAAGGCCTTCGGGCTTGCTTACAAGATTTGGGGCCGTGTCTTTGCCTGTCAAATTTCACTCCAATCTGAGCTGGTGACTCTAGCCTCCTACAGTGCTGCCCCGAGCCTCGATCTGAGCTCTGATACCAATAGAAGGAGTACGAGCGGAAGTGCGATGCGAGAGAGAGTGCGAGAAGAAGAGCACGACGATATGGTGAACTCGCTCTATTGTAATGTGTAGAGCATAGTGAGTTCTTATTAGGTTTTTACAAAAGAATATGTGTACATACCTGGCGGCCCGCCCACTTACCTGGGCGACCACATTGGACTTTATACCCCAACAACCACCACAATAGAGAAATCCATTTAGGATTGTCAATAGGGTTAATAAAACCCACCTGCAAGAACAGACAATCAATTTCCACCTTGACTTGATTCAGATTCATCCTATATGATTGTTGCTTCACTGGAACTGCATCTAGTGTTAAATGAAACGCATGCTGATAAAACTTTGGATCCAATCCTTTCATGTCCGCATACTCCCATGCGAAAACATCCTTGAATTCTATCAACAAATTAATCAAGTCTCCTTGAAAACTTGCCTCAAGCTATTTATTAATATGAATGGAAGACCGTCTCCAGTTCATCTTCCTTGATCCTTGTTATTTTACTCATCAGTGCTTCAAACGCAGGTTCTTGACTAATAACTTCCTCCAATGATTCGAGAACATCAAGACTTTTTCTTGCCCCACTGGCTCTACTATTCCTGGGACCCCTAAAGATTTTCCCTTCGAAATCATAGAAATATATGCAAGATAGAGAGAAACTTAATCCAAGTTAGCCTTCAGGAATTGCTCCTCTTCATCCTCTTCTAATCCTTCTACCATATTCATTGTCTTCGCTATCACAGGCCATGCTGCCTGAACTCATTGTCTACATCTTCCCAACATCACCCAAACTTCTTGGGACCCTTTTTAACTATAAGCATATTTTCCTCCCAATTATGCTTTACCCTAGCTTGACGTAACCATGGTCTCCCCAAAATAGTATGATAATCCTGATTGTGATCCTCAATATTTAAGACTACTAAGGAAACAACAAAACACAAGCCACCTACATCTAGCACAATGCCTTGGAGTAATCCTACTGGCTGTACTCTTCTCTGATTTGCCATGCGAACTACAAAGGGTGCAAGTTCCCAATCACCAAGGCCAAAGAACTCACAAACCGCTTGAGTAATAATATTCACTCCCGCACCTCCATCCAATAGCACTTTGTCGATGTATGTGCCATGATATCTTACTGAAAGCTCCGGAATACGAGTCTCCCTAATCCTAGTTGCCGGCAACAACGGGACTGAATCATCTCGCTCACCCTCAGCTACCATAATATCAACTTCCATCTCATTCGTTGCTTTGAACTTATGACTTAGCAAAGCGTTATGACAATTCAGAACCAATTTCAATAACGATCCCAATCATACTTGTAATGGTGGTTCTAGAACCTCATTCCAAACTAAATCCCAATTATCCTCTTCCATAGTATCTGCCTTGTTTTGGACTTTTCCCTCTATTTTTTTCGGAGAGGAGGTCGATGGTTCTAATGATTGCAATGGTGGTATTGAATGTGGCATCCAAGTTACAGTCTTTTTACGTACATTTTCTTGAGTTGCCCAATCCGAGAGCTTCACATCGGCTATTGGTACCACATTTTTACCAGAACAAGTAATCAGCGAAACCAGTGGGTCTGATTCCTCCATCCCCTCAATCTCAACCATAGCCACACTTGACTGCTTTCCAGCAGCACGTTCCTGTTTCTTCCGATCATACTCCATAGCCTCTAAACACTCGGACCACCAATGCCCATCTACCAAACAGAAAAGGCAGGTCTTGGATTGATTAGGATCTCGGCCACCTCTTCCGCGATTGTGACCCCCTCCTTGACCCCGTCCATTGGCTTGTTCTTAAAAGGGTGTCTCAGATGTATGAGCGTGAACCATCGCCACTGCAAGCTCTTGTCCATGCCCTGATTGTTGTGATTGCCATGTAGAAGAATCCCAACTCCTACGACCATGACCATTGTAATAACATTCCACTGTGTTATGAGTGTTGGCTGTGGGGTGAAAGCATGACTGGGTGGTACACTTTTATGGGTTGATTACTAGTTTTGAATAGTTGCACTATTAGACGTGGCACGTGGTAAAAGTTTTGCAAATGAATTCTAAATTTGGTGCCAAACAGCTTTTTAGATTCTCCTCTTCAAGAGCTATCCAAATAGTGATGTCATGGACACAGCTTTGGTGTCCACCAAGTCATGCTTTCACCCTGTGCAAATTGTACACCATTTTTGATTCATTGCACACTCTTGAGCGACATGTCCCGGATTTCGGCACTGAGTACACCACAGTTCCTTCAAACTTGTAACCACCACAAAAGATTCCACTGATTGGGATAACATCTTTCCCTTGACACTGGGATTTTTTTCGAGGTGCTTCCCCTGATTCTTTCACC
Source organism: Adiantum capillus-veneris (assembly GCF_014529385.1). Lineage (NCBI taxonomy): Eukaryota > Viridiplantae > Streptophyta > Polypodiopsida > Polypodiales > Pteridaceae > Adiantum > Adiantum capillus-veneris. The sequence continues at coordinate 135,287,471 of NC_140944.1, read as the reverse complement.
GAACCACTGATGTCTGAATTTGAGGATTTTGAGTCTGCAGTCTCCGACTCCGAACTATTCACTGTCACTTTCCTGAGATTTACGATGATTCATTGCCTCTCCTGCTACAACAGCCCTTACAATCACATTATCTAGTGGAGTGGTTACCTTATCTACTATTGCCATAGAAGTTCTCAGATCCTTATTGAGTCCTTGCATAAAATAATCATTTAACACCTCGGCTACTGACTGTTGTGCCTGAGGTACCCGTTTCAAAAGCATTCGGAACTTTGCAGCATAATCCTCCACTGGCAACGACATTTGGTGTAGCGTCCGAAGCTTTTCCAGATGTTTAGGGACCATCTTTTCCGTTCTAAATTGTCACAAGAACAATGTGGACCCTTTGACCTACGTCTAAAAGTGATCATCAAGATACTCTGACAGCCATTTTGCAGCTTTCCTTGAAAGTGTGGATTCAAACACTGATTGTTGATGGAGAGGAACCACAGCGCCAGGATGATTCAATCCATACACTTTATTAAATTGACACAAATGTCATCAGAGTCTTCCATTGAAAGACCTCAAAAGTGGCTATACTTAATCTGACCACCTACCACCACTGGTTGTGCCATAGTTCCTTGCCCAATTGTACCCCCTCCTAGAAAAAGTTGTCGAACAATAGGAGGCGGGGATGATGGCGGTGAAACCCCGGGACTGATTACCGAAGTCGGTGGTAGGGCAACATGAGTGGGTGAGGGAGAGTGCACGGAAAGAGGACATGACTAACTATGTGGAGTACATCGTGCATGCCAAATACACCTACCATGCACCAGGCGTGGCTATGGAGACGCATGTTCATCAGCCTAGGTGTAGAAAAAACAAGTTCATCCGAACCGCCTCGCCTCTGACGTCTCCCCAAAATTGGAACCACAGGGTCAGGAGGACCTTGCCACCTAGTGTGCATGCACGTTCATAGCAGGTCACCCATCATGCATCATGATCGCCATATGTAATGCCTAATGCTCCGCAATGGAGCAATAAGCACTACGGGAATGGATACCCTCACGCTGCCTTACATTATATAAACATTAAGGTATATGAAGGCAGAATAGAAGACAATACACAAGAACAGAATACAGTCTTCTTATGTAGCAAAACACAGAATTACATGAGAAGGATGTATTGATTTCATGAAAAAATATATCTACAAAGACTAGTATGTCCCCTCCAAATACACCCGCTGCTCCAGTGTAGATCGGGAACGGTGCAAAACCCCGTCATGTCTCATGATATCCCATGAAGAGCTGTCCCAAAGCCGCATGACTCCTAGTCCGCAATAACCAGACATCCGCAGGACCGCAATGTGCGGCTTATGCCGTAATAGTGGACTTAGATATGTATTATTGATAACTAAGACTCGCGTCAGTGTTCACAAGAAACCGTTCTTTAGTGTATTTTTAAAGGACAAAAATCTAAACCTATTATGACTTCAACACATTTTTAAAGGACCTGTTATAACCTCAACACATGGGTTAGAACCAAGAAAATATGGGCCTTGGGGGTATCTTCAAGCCCTTATTTGCCTGATTCTGACTCTCATCATGTGAACGGTCATGTCCTCAACAAGCGGGCTAGAACCAAGCGAATAGAGACCCTGAGGGATTCTCCAGGCTCACTATTCACTTGGTTATGACCCTTTATGCTAAAAGGACATGGGTATAGCATGAATTGTATTGAAAATATCACTTGGACTAGAACCATGTAAATATGGGCCTTTGCGGATTCTTAAGGCCCTAATTTACTTGGTTCTGACTCTCATCATGTGACCAATTATGTGCTCAACAAGCGGGCTAGAACCAAGCGAATAGAGATCTTGAGGGATTTTCCAAGCTCATTATTTTCTTGGTTCAGACCCCAAATACCATTCAATATATATTGGTGGTTTTGGGTAGCTGTTTCTTTTATACATGCAGAACATACTCCTGGAGACAAACGATGTAGGGGAAGATACATGTGAATAAAAAATATACACGTTCTTGTACAGCACCCATGCACATCATCGTGCACCAGATCTATCAAGAATGTTTAATGTAGAGTTTTCTATCCAGTGGATCATTGATTGCTCAATTGAACACCTACAAACGTAGTTACAAGAGTATGAAGTAGTCATTTGTGACAATTCCTTGACAATTGGTGGCACGTGATATGGGCACCCAACCAATCTTAACCATGAGAAGTGTACAGCAAGGAGATTGAATTGTTGTCTAGAAAAGTGTCTCTCCAATGCACTGCTTGTGCAAGACAGATGTCTTAGGAACTTGAAAAGGTTCACTTGGAGGAATTCAACCGTGGGTTTGTCTGGGACTTGTACTTGTTGACGGATGGTGAGTCAAAGACTTCCCAGTCATCAATTTTTTGTAGTTTCCCATTGGCACCAAAGGAAGAGGTAGAGGATGCCGAGGTACAGTTTGACCCACAAGAAGAGCGGGTAGAGGTATTAAAGGAAACATTTGATGCAGTCTTAACTCTTTCTTCTCTTGTGAATGCAGCATTAGGAAGCAAGCAACAAATCCCAAATGAGGATGGGTCTTTGCCTCTAAATTGTTCTCCCAGCTCTACTATGGTAGACAACATTCACTTCATTCTCCTCATGGATATTATGCATGGAGTTGAATATACGAGAGGACTACTACCTAGCTGCAATTGAAAATTTTTGTGAGGTAGACATGAGATTTGTGGAGGATGATGGCATGGACCAACATCTCCTTTGCTGACACAAATTTCCATGACACACACTTCAGGGGGACAACTTATCAAAGATACACAGAACAAAGCAAAGTCTAGAGAAGTCAGATTTCCAACAGAGGAGCAAAGTTTAAAGAAGTCAAATTGCCAGCAATAAAGGAGCATTTCCAATCGACCACAAGATAACTTGGCTCGGAAAACATGGGTATCCCTGTGGCACTTATAGCCCAGGTAGCAAATAGTAACTTTTTTCACTTGTGGGGAAGGTCCATACAGAAAATGGACAACAATCAGATGGTAATTTTCTTTAGGAATTGATATGGTTTTGAACATGGCCCAATGATGCAATATTGAGATAAATCTACTTGTTGTTAATAGGTGCTTGTGTATGACGATATTTTCCTTAGAAGAGCAGGAGGCTCAAGGCAAGGGATTGTCACTGGAGTACAAGGCAAGGATGCGATGTTGTCTCACTACATCGAGCATTTCAAAAACAAAAAGATTTGTAGAAACAATTCAAGTAATTGACTTTATTGTATGCAGAGCCACGTGTGACCCATGTATATTGTAATATTGTTTTGTAGATCATAATATACCACAAGGAATACTCCAATGATAATGCAAAGTTCCCACTATTTGCAATGAAAGTTATTACAAGATTTTGTGGTGGGTATCCCATGCCACTGAATGCAAAAAGGCTAATTTTGATAGAGAAACTGTTTTCTCTATGCGTCTTTGGCATTGGGTATGGGTACCAAGCACTCAGAGCCCCCTTTTTCAATGTCCTGCATAGCTCATGCTCTGGTGTGGCAGGAGTTGAAGACCCGGAGAGCTTAGATCCATAAAACAAAAGGCTATTTTTGAGGGAAAGAGGACGCTTGATACCCTCGGGATGTTTCCATCAAGAGAGGAAAGAGTTCATTCAAGGATCTTGCACATCAAAGAGGTGCACAATGAGGAAGAAGGAGGTGTAGCGGAAGAGGATAAAAATGACGGGATCATGTCCATATTCTCCTGCTCCGGACTCATGATTGTCGCCACCTCGCATGGCGCTCCCCTGCATTTGAGTTTTCCCAAGCCCTTTTCTTTTTTCCTTTGTCGATCTGTTGTAAAGAACGTGTGATTTATGAGCTTTAAGAAGCTCCTTCTACCTTGCTCTATGAATAAGTCTTCTATAAATCATTTGGTGCAACTCTAATAGGCTATTGGCTCTATCCTTGCCTCCCACGTGTCTAATGTGCTTAAAGTAACATGTTCTTGCCATGTAGTGGGTCTTTCCCATGCCTTGTGTAGACCATATTGACAATGAGCCGTATGTCTTGGCAAAATATGGACCATGGTTGAAGAGTATGTGATGCATTGGAATAAAAAAAAATAGTGAGTAGAGTATAGTTTTAAATGTGGTTTGCATATGGAGCATGCTAACTCACAATGTAATGAGTGATATGTTTCCCCCCACCCTGTCGGGTATGCCTTCTTCCAATCTAGCAAGGTTTCTTGAAATGATGTGAGCTTACTTTCATCCCATGAATGCTGCTCGACGTAGTGGAAAATTTTATCCAATGATTTTCACACGTTTTCCTTGATTTTGGATTGCCCCACCACTAGCATTGTCTTTAACCACTTTTCGTAAGTGTTTTCATTTGTTAAATAGGTTTCTTTTCTCCTCTCTATCAAAGTCTTTGAGGCTTCACCAAAGAAACCTTCTGCTCTTCACGCTGCATATTGATGCTTTCTTAGGTACCTTGTAACGACCTTGAGACATCTTAGGGTCCTCTTCAATTTTGACATTGCCTCCACACCAATGTCAAAGAGCACTTCTTCTAATTCTTTGATGACTCTTTTCAACTCACTCTCTAGCTTTAACACTAGGTTTGTGTTTGAGCCACTTAAGTGGCTTGAGCCACAATAGTGGCTTGGCACCTTATTCTTTAAAATTGGCTCTAAGATTGTCTACTTTTCAAGAAACCGTGATCATAGGATATCATTATGGTCTTATAAAATAGAGGAAGATTCTAGTATACTGTTTATTCCAAAAAAAAGTGCAAAATTAAAAAAATTAGTTTTCTAAAAATAGTAAGAAGCCACAAAACTGGCTTTTAAATTTAGCAGGATACATGTTTTTGAGACCTAAAACAAGTCGATAGTTTTTTTCTAAAAATAGTATATGCATAGATTCTCATTATATACATATCCATGTATTTTTCAAAAAAGTTTCAATGTGCTTTGAAGATTTTTAAGGGGTCTACAAGGGATATCAAAAAAATTGGGCGATTTTTGTTCGATTGCACCTAAAAAATGGCTCTTAAAAAATATCAATTTTACATTAAATTATTTCTTTCTAATTTTTTTCAACTCCCTATATGCCTTGAGAACAAATCTCTGATGAAAGGTTTTGATAAGGTTGTTTGTGGTCTATGAGAACAAGAATTTACAAAAAAGTTGCTTATAGCCATAAAAGTGGCTCATGTTCACACAGCCCTAGTATTAAGGTCCATGCAAAATGTATGTACAAATGAACCACCTTTTTAATTATCATGTAGAGTGCATGGAGTGCATGTGCAGATGTGAACTCTACTCAGAGGAATATCAAGCATTGGCCAAGAAGATTTATCTTGAAGATTTCTGCTGTTGGGAGCTCTATTCCATTCATTGGGGAAAATTTGGACTCTCAAAGGGGCCCTATAAGGAGGTTTGACTTTGCCTCTCTCTTGTCCAAAATTGGCAACCTTGTGAAGTACATAAACACTTTGTCAAAAATCTATCAACCAATAGATCATTGGAAAGATCTTAGAAAGTAGGTTCTAAATCCCAAACTCTGACAAATTTGGAACTAGTTTGTAGGATTTATGGCCTTCCCATTCAAGCTGTAATGTGGGGAGAGATTCCATTTATAAGACAAAGTTATCACATCAGAAAATGAAATCTATTAGAATATAAGGAATCTGATGGCATGTTCTATATCAATGGATAGATCTCGATGAGTACATTCTAAATCCAAAAGGTCCAACAAATTTTAATTTCATTTGTAAAAATTTTACCATGCGCCCATTTTGGACAAGAGGAAGAAAGTCAAAGTCCTTATAGGGCCCATTTGAGAGTCCAAAATTCCCCTAATGGCACACTATCAAGAGATTGTGCATCAGCCATGCAGTATAAGCATGACTTTTCCATAGTTGCATCGTGTGTTACGTTGTATATGCACTTAAGAGTATTTAAGTCACCTGCCATGTGCCATTCAATTGTATATTCACCAAATCCTTCCACCAAAAGCATACCTTCGTTTCTTTGTTCACTGATGATAGAAGAAATTTGGTTTGACTAAAAAAGCCAATGGAGGTTTTCAAAATCTTCCTATCAACCTATATTTAAAATAGAAATGTAAAACCAAGAACCATACATGTAACATTTTTGTTATTATAGATTGAACTAAGTATACTTCAAATGATTCTAATGTGAGAATATTGTTTTTGAATTGCACGTTGAAGTATCATGGGTCCTCTTTTGTTATTGATGGATCCAAAGCTTTGTTCATGAGGGTAATGGTGACTCTCTCCAGCTTCCTGCTCTTCAGCATTAGGAAAAATACGAACCCTCTAGGGGCCCTTTGGGATTATGTTAATTAGAGGCCAGCCAATAGGAAGAGGGTGGTGGACACACTCTATACCCTCAAAAAATTAGGGAGACAAGGTAGCCTTACACCATCCCCCATCTCTTCCCCTTGCCCACCACATAGTTTCACACCAAGCTAGCTCCTCTCCCTTTTTTCACCTCCATTATAGCATGAAACAATATTATACTCCTTCTACTTTCATTCACTCACACTACATGGAAACCTCTACTCCCAAAGGTGGAAAAAGTACGAGATCACATGACTTGCATACCACAACAACACAAGGTGTGAATAGTGTGTGGGCATTGCAAGGGTCCACCTCCAACATAAAGATAGAATGGTAAGAAAACTACTCTTGTAGCTTACATTCAGAGCTTAGCATCATCTCCATCTTTAAGTTTATCATGCTGAGAGAATTAATCTCTTTATGGCTTTCAATGTTTAGGCTTCACATGGATTTGGTGTGCCATCTATAGTTGTGTAGCATGTGATTGTGTCTCACAATGCAAGTAAGTTTTTTATCTATAGAGAGTCATAAAAGATTCTCTTTCTAATTTCTTCTTTGTATAGTTGTCACTAGATTATTAGAACGATATCATTTTGTACTTTATAACTTTATGTTCATAAAATATGATTTTTACTTATAGAGTCAACTTGTTTTGAGAGGACATGAGCAAGCAACCATGTGCAGATATGGAAATTGGTCTATTTTTGGTGTGTGAGGAAACTTTCACTACCATGTTAGAAGATTTTGATAAGAATAGTAGGATTTGTGTGGAATCTTGAAACAATAGGTACTCTCTAGGAGCTCTTAGAAAAGCCATCCATAAAGTACTACTATCTTCCCTAGTGTCATAGACACACAAATACTCAAGTGTATATGAATCTCTAAAGGAGGAAGACAAATACTTGTAAGAGAAGCCTTAAAGTAACAACATTGTCTCCATTTGTAATTATTTTCATGAGGTTGGATTCCTCTATAAATGCTTTTGTATTTATACTCATTTTGGTGCAATATAAATATGTTTTTTTTGTTAAATGGTGTCTCATTGAGTGAGAGTATTTAATTTTTATTATTGGAGTTTCATACAGATTCGAGAAACATTGTTGACCTTTATGGATAATTTGATTTTCTTGTAAGGTGTTTCAAGTCTCAAGTCTTAATCACTCCACCATGAAGAAATTCAAGCAATATTTTTATTTCAACTTGATTTTAATTTTTATTCTTATTAAAGTAAATCATAACCTTTGTCAAGATGTCCTCATTTGGCGATGTTGAATATATATCATTAGCAATGTTTCACAAGTTGAGAAAGCTAAATTCTTGCTTTTCGACATGTTATTGTTTCCATACTATGCCTATGTCAAGCTTGACTTAGAGAAAGGACAACTTGAGATGGAGGTGTCGATGCATAGCGGTGATTGATAGGTGAACAGTTAACTTATTATTGATTCATGTTTCAACATACATATATTGTAAAGCCTTTGAGTTTCTACCTTTTTCAGTAGTTTTGGCAAGTTTTTGGTATCAAATCTTCTTAAATACCCCTATTCATTAGCTATTGGTAGCTATTTATTTGGTATTGCTAAAGATGATACCAATAGCTATCACCTTGTGAAGTTAATTGTTAAATTGCAAATTTGATTTTTACTATGTAGCTCATTTGGATAGAGAAAGTGTAAACATAAATTATAAATGCAGGCATTGTTAACATAGAAGATATATACCACTCGAGCCTATGTAAATTTTTAATCACAATAGGGGTCACATGTGGTTTCAAATACCAAAGAAATGGCTTTACCAAAACATTCCCAAGAACACGAGGTGGACACAAGGAAGTAAAAATTGGCTCCTTGTTTGGTCGATATCTAGTGTTGAATGTTTAGTGCACAAGATTTGTGAGGCCTTTGACCCGGGGAGTTCATCGAAGTATATGTAACATAGCACATGTGTTTCAATAGAGGGGATTTTATATTCTTATGAATGTTTAGTGCACAAGATTTGTGAGGCCTTTGACCCGGGGAGTTCATTAAAGTATATATAACAAGCACATGTGTTTCAACAGAAGGGATTTTATATTCTTATAAAGTTATAGAAACATTTGTAGATAAGGACGTGGGGCTTCCCTCATGTTAGGAAAGGGTCTGTTTCTTACGGAAAGTTTTTGTATTGTCCTACTAGGGATCTCTCCATGTTAGCATAATGATTCTTGGTGTAGTGGGAGCCACATTGCATCAAGGGGTGTTCTTCTTATCATAGAATTTGAAGTCTAAGGTGTTACCTCTACTTGTTTTGTAGTGATTGTTTCATTCTTACTTCCCATAGTAAGAAGTATATTGTTCCCTTGCATCAAGGGGTGTCTCTTTCAAATATGTGATGGTATTGGCAAGCTTCATAATGTGGACATCCTTTTCCTGCAAATTTTGTTGTTGTTGGAGAGTTTCAACCTCCCTCTTCAAAGAGGCAATACTTTCTTGTAATGCCACTATTTTGAGTTAAAGAGCTTGACATTTGTGCATCCACAAATGCAAAGAAGAACTTGCGCCCATACACTAATGATTGCCATAGCCTAACAAACCTACTCCCCCCCCCCCCCCCCCCCCCCCCCCCCCAAGATATTGAAGAACCATCAACATTTGTCTCATCGATGGTACAACGTTCCCGGGATGACCTTTGCTCACCCTCATGTGCGGCCTTTGGTGCAAACACCATGGACAAACAAATATGTACGCTTTTGGTGTGCGGAGTACAAGGTGGTGGAGACACATGATTTGTGATGTTCATGAGCACCATGGCAGCTGTTGCATGAGAAAGCAAAGGATGAAAATAGAGAGAGAGAGAGAGAGAGAGAGAGAGGAATATGGGAGAAGAGAAGGGGGCAAGGGGGGAGAGGGAGAGAGGGGGGAGGAGGAGGAGAGAACAAAGGTTGTTTTTTCAAGGGGGGATATTTTTTTTAAAAAGTGGACTTTTAGTGCTTATAGGTTTAGAAAAAGGTCAAAAAATGATTTTTTGATATGTATATATGTTGGGGGGGGAGTTTTAAGTCAAAAATAAGTAAACTTTTTTGAAAAAAAAGTCAATTTTTGGCTCTTAGTGACCCACATTTTTGCTGATGTGACCACATCCCTTTACTCCCTTCACTTTCAAAAAGCTAGAGAGAGAAAATGACCTCGTAGGTCCACATCCTACATGTGTCTTAAAAAAAACGCTAGAAAAGCCTACTCAAAAGTAGCTTCTTGGAGGCCCTTGTCCCTTAACCCTACACAACATTAGCCTTAATCCTTAAAAATTAGGATTCCTTACAAGGCCCATGCAAAGTCCATATTTCTCCTTATGGGACCTTGCACTCATTGAGTTTCAAAGCAAACTTGAGAACCCCATTGCACCCCTCTCGCCTTATATCAAAGGAGTGAATTGCATACCTTTTCAATGCTTCAATATCAACAAAAAGATTGTTATGCTCGTTATATTGTACCTCTCTACCCCCCTTGCCTAAGAATGTTGCTTCAATATGGAATGGTGATCCTACTTTCTCAAATAGCTCATTGTTTATGTGTCGAGGTGCAGTCTTTACATGTGATGGCTTTGGCAGAGCAATGATCCTCTTTGTAATTTATTTTAGACTTTTTAGCTGATGCCTTGAAGAGTTTACTTGCACTTCCATCGGTTCCAGCTCGTTCTCCTTCATTAAGGAGGTAAGCTCCCTTCAGTTTCTTTTTTAAAAAAATACCTATCATCTCTTCAACTGCTTGTTTTGGAACTAGACGGCTCTAATGTACTCCGGCATTGGAACCTATCCCGTTCAAGTTTGGATGTAGAAAAGTTTTGCAAAGATAGCAGCATGCATGATGGTCAATAATAAGAAAGTGTAAAGTAATATATAAGATACAAAAGCAAAAACAAATGTGGAGTTACCTTAAAGCTCGTATTCATTTTTCCAGGCCACCACTACCAATCTTCATATTCTCTATGTTACAAAGATCTTTTTTTCTTTTTTGACTACCAAGCATGGTGTCTGTCTCACGTAAGCTTGTGATCTTCTTCTCAAGGATTCGGATTGTCTTTTTGTTTATAAAATCTTTTGAGCACATTCCTCATTAAGTTTCTTCAGTTGTATGTTCTCCATTGCTAGGAAGTTTCTTTGCTTTTCTGCATTCAATCCAGATGTTCAATGTAGCCCAATAGCACATTCTTGTCATCACCTATGAAATGTAAAAGGTTAGTCACTATTAGCAAAGGGAGATGCCGTATTGGTTGTAGGATCCTTTGGGTAAATAGACCCATCGGTCCACAAATCCAAATGATGTTTTTTGTTTGTCTTTCTAAGTTCTTTATCTTGTTTTGAGATAAGAAAGAGACTCCCTCCTATGTTTTTGCCATGGTGTGTACTCTTGCAATACATCAATGTGAAGATGATTTGTGTTCTTTCTTTGGGTAAGTGTCAAATATGGAGTTGAGGATTGGAAGTTCCACTGGTGTTTTCATCAAAAAAAGAAGGGTTCTCCATTCCTAGAGTTGACAAAGAGACAGACAGACACTCAAAAATGACAAAATATCTTTAGTTTTGGAAGGGAATGTTGTATTCTCATGTTTAGATTTGATAGAGTTCCTGTAGCTTGAGTTTTTGGAGGGAATACTTGTAAGTTAGTATTTTGAATCATTAGTCACACGGTTAGTTGGATTCCTAACAAGAGAACAAAGGATAAGAATGATAAAGATAGTGGTTGCCTAACAAAGAATGTCATTTTGGCTTTTTGTTGGCACAAAAAAGTATCACGTAAAATATATTATTTAGCATTTTTATCTTCTCTCTCTAAGAGGACATGGAACTTCTTACAAGGCCCAAAAGTGAGTCCAAGTGTCTCCTAATGCATTCTGCATTTTTCTCGATGCTTTGAAAGTATTGTTCTATTATCCATTTCACCTTCAAATTTCATTGTTTTGTCTGTTTTTGTTCTTAGATTCATATTAGTACCTAGGAGTAGAGTAAGTAACAACAATTACCATCAAATTGGGTTGAAGGTTTAGGGCAAAAACTGTCAAAAACCATATTTTGGTCAAAGAGATCATAGCTCTGAAACTTGGGAAATTTGATGGTCATAGCTTGAAAGTTGATCACAATTCAAAAATTTGGTGCAAAAGAGGATTATCAAAATCACAAGAAGCAAACTAAAAAGTTTCATCTTGAGAGATTGGTGGAGAAATATGGATTATGATCCATGTACCTCTGTGACAATTTGATGAGAGATTGATACCAATGGGTCAAGAGTGGTTTCTAGCGTTAGACTCCACACTTTGGAGTAAAATTGATAGTGAAAACACACTCAAAATCAAGAAATTGGAAAAATTTGCAAAAGCTTGAGACATTGACCAAAAATTAGGGTATTTCAACTTTCAGAGATCCAAACTCAAATATGGTTGAGAATTGACCTCTATAGGAACCAGTTGCTGGCGAAGTTTCATGCCAAAATGTTGTCAAGCATGAATCGTGATCCATGTACCTTTTGATCATTTAGGTCTAAGATTTGACCAGTGGTGGGTAGCTGATACCATTTGAAATTACTTTTTCAAAAGAGAAAATAGCAAAAATAGTACAACATGTTAATCAAATCACCAAAACCTCAAAGCTAGCCAAAAATCACTAAGCACATATAAAATTTGACTTTTGATTGGCAAAAAGTTGTTCAAATCCGAAAAAACTTGGGAGTGGACTATTGATACCATATGTAACATTTAACGGCCTAAAAACTTATGTGTAGCGGAAATTAGCATGAACATAGTGGGCATTTCATTAGAATAGATTCCTAATGAGAATTACAAGAGTGCTTGGGTGGAGAGAGCAACAAAAAGCATAACACCTAGTTAGATAGCATCAACAATACTTTCAAAAGAGAGAGAAATTAAGCTATTTACAACAGTTGAGGACCGGATTTTCATGGAGCCGGTCCCCCCTCCAAAAGGCTTTGTATTATGGTTTCTCCCATCAAGAGAGACATTGTACAATACAATTCTTTGTGTTCCTTCAAGACTAGCTAGTGCAATGAAGATGAAAGCTTCATGCACTAAGCAAAACACTTAGCAAACACAACATCATTTATCCCCGTTTTTTAGACCCAAGACCTCACACACCTTCGAAGATGGTGAGAGCTAACAGGGTATGAGAGTAGATTGAGAGGAAGAAGGAGTATCTTACGAGAAAGATGTACATCTCCTCACATAATCACTCATATTAGCATAGATTAGCTTAGTAATTAGCATGGTAGAGGAGATGAGCATGCATTGCAGCTTGGATCTTGGTTGGATTTGCATCCACATGCCAAGAGTGTGTCGATGTAGGCTTCTATCTCACAAGCTTGGAGTAGGTGATGAGCTCTCCATTAAAGCTTGGGAAGAGATAGTCTTCTCTTTCTTCACACATGAGATTGTGTGAGTGTGTGTGTGATAATGCCTTGCAAAAATCAGCCCCCTCTCTCTCTTGGGCGAGCACTCTTGCTATTTGCTCTTGCTTTTCCCCCATTGGACCTCCCCAAGTCAAGCAAATGGCTATTAAGCAGCATAAGTGATAGCCTTCTGACATGTGTCCCCCTTTTCCCTTTTGTGAGAGCTTAATCAATTAAACTTAATTGATTTAAATGAAGTAAATCCCCATTGGACCTTTTCCCATTTTGACCAATAGGAATTAAGTAGCCCATTGGGCTGCTCAATTCCTATTGGTCCCCTTCACGGGCTGTCCAATAATCATCTAGGAGACTTAATTTTCATCGGTTCTTTTTATTAAGTGTTTTAAAATTAATTAGGCTAAATTTACTCTAGCCTAATTCTCATTGGTCCACTTCAAGGGTCATCCAATAGGAATTGAGCACACTTTGGGAGCAACCAGCTTAGGCATCTGACATGTGTCCTTCATTCCCTTTGTGTAAAGGGGGATTGTGTTTGTGTGTATGGCTTTCTCTCTCATCCCCTACTTGCTAGGCTCGCCCCCTCCTATGTAGGGATATGCAAGACTTTTTTGGTCACACACAAAGCATCCAATTCCTTAAGGTTGACCTTTGGACATAACCTTTGAATTTTGGAACCTTAGCATTTTGGAAGTCTTAATGGACTGAACCTTAGGGTCGTTTTAGCCCATTGTTTCACATTGCTCTTTTGCAGATGGCCCCCCCTTTGGATCCCTATTCTCCCTCCTTTGGATCCCTATTCTCCCTCCTTTGGATCCCTACTGTGGCCGGTCTACTAGCTTAACCAATATTCTAGCTTTTTCTCCCCTGGCACTTCCCCATATTAAATGATCAGTTTAACATGAGAAAATCATTTAGGAGAATTAGATATTGATTATTATGACATTACCTCTCTCTTGAAATCATAGTCGTCCTCGACTATGGTGTAGAGAAGATAAAGCATATTCATGAGTCCTTTTCTTAGCGGGTAGAGGATCCCTATGTTACCCTACGACATCATTCCACAATGGATAACTAGTCCATTTGGCACTTGAGAGCCTGAGGCTGCCACAAGCATGTCTGCACATTAGTCCTATCAGTCTTCCATAGTAGAGTGACAAGCTCCTTTTGGTGTTTGGCAGACATCGTCTCCGCAAACTTGATCTAAGCATGCATACTACTTCATTTTTGTGCACAATAAAGAAAAAGAGAGTCTTATAAGACAAAAACTTTGTTGATTTTTAACATTTTGTACATTTTCTTACTCTTGGGAACCATTGTAAGCATTGACAAGGTTTAGGTTATCCTTTAATTGTATGCCTTGCATCCATCTAGCATCTTCAAAAGGATAATTCTTAAACTTAATAACATATCGTTGGATAGTCTTACCACCTCTTAGCACCTTGTCTTCATGTCGGAGAATGGACTCGAGCTGCAGCACCTCCTCTTGGTCCTCGATCTCCAACGGGTCTTCAATAGTTGGTTCTTGGGGTGGCTCTCCTTTGTAAGGCTTTAATAGGCTCACATGGAAAGCATTGTGTATGAGCCAATGATTGGGCAACTTGAGTTGATAGTCCATCTCATGGATTGGCCTAAGAATCTGAAAGGGACCATAGTACCTTTTTGCTAGTTTAGCATAGTACTTTTGGTGGCCCGTAGGATTCTTGCCCGTCGTGTGCCTTAATCGAGCCTAGGGAAACTTTAACATGACAAAATCGTTTTCTTTAAAGACTTGGGCTCTTCTATGCTTGTCAGCAGCATCCTTTTGCCTTTGCTGTAAGATAGAGATAGCATCCTTAATCTTTTGGAAAGATTCTTGTAGGTCTAGGCTATACTCATCTGCAGCGAAGATTTTCCCATGTACCTTAAGTAGCAAGGGACTTTTTGATCTTCCCTCAATTACCTCAAAAGGTGCTTTTCCCGTGGAAGTATGTACAGTGTTATTGTAAGCATACTCCACTAAGGGTAAGTACTTCTCCCATTGGGATCTTTGATCTACTTCCGTTACATAGGCTTTTAGTAGATCGATAATTTTTAGGTTAGCTATTTCACTTTGGCCATCTGTTTGTGGATGATAGTCCAAAGAGAAGTTTAGCCTTGTCCCTAAATTCTCAAAGAGACCCTTCCAAAAATTACTGGTCATTCTAGGATCTCTATCCGACACTATGGACATTGGAAAGCCATGGTACTTGAAAATTCGTGACATGAAGAGGGTTGCCATTTGATGGGCTTTGATAGTCTTTTTGACAGGTATAAAATGAGCTTGTGTACTGAACCTGTCTACTATCGTCCATATTCCCGTATTCCCATGGATAGACTTAGGCAATCCAAAGATAAAATCCATGGATATGCTCTCCCATGGTGAATTAGGGATTGGCAAGGGTTGAAGCAATCCAAGTTGCTTCCCTCTATCAAATTTTGTCTTTTGGCATACCACACATTTAGAAACATACTCTTGTATGTTCATTTTCATGGTAGGCCAATAGAAATATGTTTCAATTCCCTTTAAGGTAGACTGAATCCCTCTATGTCCCGCATAAGGTGGAGCATGAGACTCATACATTACTTTCTCACGTAGTGAGTTAGTAACGCATAGTCTATTGCCATAGAGAAGATAACCATCCTGTAAATTAAATGGTTCTTCTTTCTTCCCTAATGCAAGGGCTGAAATCACATCTCTAAAATCGGGATCAATAGTGTAATCATCTATCATTGAAGATAGATCATTGTGAGTTGCTATGGAAACCGCATTCGCTCTCGGTCTTCTTGAGAGTGCATCAGCTACTTGATTATGCTTGCCAGCAATGTGAGAAATATGAAAATGAAATTGCGAAAGGAAATTTGCCCACCTCATTTGTTTGTCGGAGAGCTTGGTCTGCGTCATGAAGTACTTAAGACTTTGGTGATCCATTCGCAGAATGAAAGCAGTCCCCAATAAATAGTGCTTCCATGAGTCTAAGGCATGTAGAACTGCAAGGAGCTCCATTTCGTATATGCCTAGAGCTTGCTCAATAGAGTCGAGCCTTCGACTCTCATAGCCTATGGCGTGCCCTTCTTGAAGCAAAACAGCTTCAAGGCAATCACCACAAGCATCACATTGGACCTCAAATGGTTTTGAGAGATCCTGTAGTGTAAGCACAGGTTGAAAGATAAGCTTTTCGAAAGCATTGTTCTCCTTAGCAGACCATGTATACCTAACGCTTTTCTTTGTTAGGTCATGTAATGGCCCCGCAATTTGTGAGAACTTTTCTATGAAGCGTCTATAGTATGCACACATACCTATAAATCTTCTTAGTTCATGAAGATTCCTTCGTTTAGGCTGTAACATTTAATGGCCTATTAACTTGTGTGTAGCGGAAATGAGCATGAACATAGTGGGCATTTCATTAGAATAGATTCCTAATGAGAAATACAAGAGTGCTTGGGTGGAGAAAGCAATAAAAATCATAACACCTAGTTAGATAGCATCGAAAATACTTTCAAAAGAGAGAGAAATTAAGCTAATGACAACAGTTGAGGACCGGATTTGCATGGAGCCGGTCCCCCCTCCAAAAGGCTTTGTATTATGGTTTCTCCCATCAAGAGAGACATTGTACAATACAATTCTTTGTGTTCCTTCAAGACTAGCTAGTGCAATGAAGATGAAAGCTTCATGCACTAAGCAAAACACTTAGCAAACACAACATCATTTATCCCCGTTCTCAGACCCAAGACCTCACACACCTTCAAAGATGGTGAGAGTTAGAAGGGTATGAGAGTAGATTGAGAGGAAGAATGAGTATCTTACGAGAAAGATGCACATCTCCTCAAATAATCATTCATATTAGCAGATCTTAGCTTAGTAATTAGCATGGTAGAGGAGATGAGCATGCATTGAAGCTTGGATCTTGGTTGGATTTGCATCCACATGCCAAGAGTGTGTCGATGTAGGCTTCTATCTCAGAAGCTTGGAGTAGGTGATGAGCTCTCCATTAAAGCTTGGGAAGAGATAGTCTTCTCTTTCTTCACACATGAGATTGTGTGAGTGTGTGTGTGATAATGCCTTGCAAAAATCAGCCCCCTCTCTCTCTTGGGCGAGCCCTCTTGCTATTTGCTCTTGCTGAGCCCTCATTGGCTCTCCCCAAGTCAATCTCCCCAATTCAAGCCAATGACTATTAAGCAGCATAAGTGATAGCCTTCTGACATGTGTCCCCCTTTCCCCTTTTGTGAGAGCTTTAGGTAATTAAATAATTAAACTAAACTCTCATTGGACCCCTTTGCCTCCTAGCCATTGGAATCAGGCAAGCCATTGGGCTCCTGAATGCTCATTGGACCCCTTGTGAGACTGCCCAATAGTCTTCTAGGAGACTTAATTCTCATTGGTTTCTTTTATTAAATGTTTTTAAATTAATTAAACTAGATTTACTCTAGCTTAATTCTCATTGGTCCACTTCAAGGGTCATCCAATAGAAACTGCGCACACCTTGTGGGCATCTGGCCTAGGGAGCTGACATGTGTCCCTCATTCCCTTTGTGTAAAGGGAGCCTGTGTGTGTGTGTGGCTTTCTCTCTCATCCCCTAGAAGAAGGGCATGCCCCCTCCCATGTAGGGATATGTATTGACTTTGGAGAGCACACAAAGCATCCAATTCCCCCTAAGCTTTAACCCTTTGGACACAACCTTTGAATTTTGGAACCTTAGCATTTTGGAAGTCTTAATGGGCTGAACCTTAGGGTCTTTTTAGCCAATTGTTGCACATGTCTCTTTTGCAGATGGCCCCCCCTTTGGATCCCTATTTTCCCTCCTTTGGATCCCTACTGCGGTCTGCTAGCTTAACCAATATTCTAGCCTTTTCTCCCCTGGCACTTCCCCACATTAAATGATCAGTTTAATATGAGAAAATCATTTAGGAGAATTAGATATTGATTATTATGACATTATCTCTCTCTTGAAATCA
Organism: Adiantum capillus-veneris; assembly: GCF_014529385.1. Taxonomy (NCBI): domain Eukaryota; kingdom Viridiplantae; phylum Streptophyta; class Polypodiopsida; order Polypodiales; family Pteridaceae; genus Adiantum; species Adiantum capillus-veneris. Next base: position 135,269,761 of record NC_140944.1, on the reverse strand, counting down.
TAGTCGTCCTCGACTATGGTGTAGAGAAGATAAAGCATATTCATGAGTCCTTTTCTTAGCGGGTAGAGGATCCCTATGTTACCCTACGACATCATTCCACAATGGATGACTAGTCCATTTGGCGCTTGAGAGCCTTAGGCTGCCGCAAGCATGTCTGCACATTAGTCCTATCAGTCTTCCATAGTAGAGTGACAAGCTCCTTTTGGTGTTTGGCAGACATCGTCTCCGCAAACTTGATCTAAGCATGCATACTACTTCATTTTTGTGCACAATAAAGAAAAAGAGAGTCTTATAAGACAAAAACTTTGTTGATTTTTAACATTTTGTACATTTGCTTACTCTTGGGAACCATTGTAAGCATTGACAAGGTTTAGGTTATCCTTTAATTGTATGCCTTGCATCCATCTAGCATCTTCAAAAGGATAATTCTTAAACTTAATAACATATTGTTGGATAGTCTTACCACCTCTTAGCACCTTGTCTTCATGTCGGAGAATGGACTCGAGCTGCAGCACCTCCTCTTGGTCCTCGATCTCCAACGGGTCTTCAATAGTTGGTTCTTGGGTGGCTCTCCTTTGTAAGGCTTTAATAGGCTCACATGGAAAGCATTGTGTATGAGCCAATGATTGGGCAACTTGAGTTGATAGTCCATCTCATGGATTGGCCTAAGAATCTGAAAGGGACCATAGTACCTTTTTGCTAGTTTAGCATAGTACTTTTGGTGGCCCGTAGGATTCTTGCCCGTCGTGTGCCTTAATCGAGCCTAGGGAAACTTTAACATGACAAAATCGTTTTCTTTAAAGGCTTGGGCTCTTCTATGCTTGTCAGCAGCATCCTTTTGCCTTTGCTGTAAGATAGAGATAGCATCCTTAATCTTTTGGAAAGATTCTTGTAGGTCTAGGCTATACTCATCTGCAGCGAAGATTTTCCCATGTACCTTAAGTAGCAAGGGACTTTTTGATCTTCCCTCAATTACCTCAAAAGGTGCTTTTCCCGTGAAAGTATGTACAGTGTTATTGTAAGCATACTCCACTAAGGGTAAGTACTTCTCCCATTGGGATCTTTGATCTACTTCCATTACATAGGCTTTTAGTAGATCGAGAATGGTTAGGTTAGCTATTTCACTTTGGCCATCCGTTTCTGGATGATAGGCCGAAGAGAAGTTTAGCCTTGTCCCTAAATTCTCAAAGAGACCCTTCCAAAAATTATTGGTCATTCTAGGGTCTCTATCCGACACTATGGACATTGGCAAGCCATGGTACTTGAAAATTTGTGGAATGAAGAGGGTTGCCATTTGATGGACTTTGATAGTCTTTTTGACAGGTATAAAATGAGCTTGTTTACTGAACCTGTCTACTATCGTCCATATTCCCGTATTCCCATGGATAGACTTAGGAAATCCAAAGATAAAATCCATGGATATGCTCTCCCATGATGAATTAGGGATTGGCAAGGGTTGAAGCAATCCAAGTTGCTTCCCTCTATCAAATTTTGTCTTTTGGCATACCACACATTTACAAACATACTCTTGTATGTTCACTTTCATGGTAGGCCATGCCAATAGAAATATGTTTCAATTACCTTTAAGGTAGACTGAATCCCTCTATGCCCCGCATAAGGTGGAGCATGAGATTCATACATTACATTCTCACGTAGTGAGTTAGTAACGCATAGTCTATTTCCATAGAGAAGATAACCATCTTGCAAGGAGTTCCTTTTCATATATGCCTAGAGCTTGCTCAACAGGGTCGAGCCTTCGACTCTCATAGCCTATGGCATGCCCTTCTTGGAGTAAAACAGCTCCAAGGCAATCACCACAAGCATCACATTGGACCTCAAATGGTTTTGAGAGATCCGGTAGTGTAAGCACAGGTTAAGAGATAAGATTTTTGAAAGCATTATTCTCCTTAGCAGACCATGTATACCTAACGCTTTTCTTTGTTAGGTCATGTAATGGTCCCGCAATTTGTGAGAGCTTTTCTATGAAGCGTCTATAGTATGCACACATACCTATAAAGCTTCTTAGTTCATGAAGATTCCTTGGTTTAGGCCATCCTTTTATTACCTCTAACTTAGATGGATCCATTTGGATGCCGTCTTGCGACATAATATGACCTAAATACTGAATCTCTTGCAAGAAAAATTCACTTTTCTTTCGATTAACATAAACTTTATTCTCTCTTCAAACTTGAAATATTACCTGGAGGTGTTTCTTGTGTTCGTCTAATGAATTAGAGTAGATGATAATATCATCAAAGAACACTCCAGTGAAGGTTCGATGAGGCCTGAACAGCTTCTCCATCAAGCGGTTGAATGTGGCTGGTGCATTGGTCAAGCCAAAAGGCATGACAATGTATTCGTAAAGACCAAATGTGGTGCGAAATGCGGTCTTTACAATGTCTTGATCAACTATCCTTATTTGATGATAGCCACTTTTTAGGTCAATCCTACTGAAGTAGGTCGATCCTTGTAGCTTATCAAATAGGTCTTCTACCCGTGGAACGGGAAACCTATTCTTGATAGTGATCCTATTTAGTGCTCTATAGTCGACACACATACGATATGTGTCGTCTTTCTTTTGCACTAATAGCACAGGTGAGAAAAATGGAGATGAGCTAGGCCTAACCATGCCTTTCTCAACTAACTCATGCACTTGCCGCATAATCTCCTCTTGTTGAGCTTGAGAAACTCTATAAGGAGGTTTGTTAGGCGGTGAACTTCCTCGAAGAAGTTCAATTGCATGGTCATCATTACCTCGTTTAGGAGGTAGCTCCCAAGGGATGTCGTCAATAAAAACATCTTGAAACCCCTTGAGAAAATTGGATAACTCTAATTCCTTTTGGTTGCTTTTATTTTCTTTTGCTAAAGCATTAGGTTCATTTTGAGAATCTTTAACAAAAATCATGTACACGGAAATAGAGCTCTTTATTGACTTGTTGAAAGCTGGTGTACGTACAAAGGGAATAGTGTTACCCATTTCCTTAGCATCTATATACATGTCTTTTTTCCAAAACTTAAAGCAGATTCTCCTTTCAGGAAATTTAACATTGGCAGCCAAGTGATCTAACCATGGTCCCCCTAGGATTACATCCTCATGCTTGAGAGGAGAGATAAAGAAGTCCTCTTTGTCCACATAGCTTTGAACATGAAGCCTCAATTTCCCGATTAAGGGAGTGACTGAAGCTTCTTTCTCCTTGAAAGCACTATCTGCGGGGGGTAGGACATCTCCCATCTCGTAGGATTGTATGCCTAGCTTGGTGGCCAACTCTATAGATATAAAATTGTGAGTAGAACTAGGGTCAAAGAGAATAAAAGCATCATGTTCTCTTACCTTTCCCCAATCATGACATAGAGGAGATCCTTTGTGATGAGTTTGGTGAGTCTCCTCCTCTTGGATTTCAACCAAGGAAGCTCTAGGAGGATCTTGGCGGTTGTTCTTTTGGGGACAAGCGCGGTACGCATGCCCTTGTTCGCCGCACTTGAAACACCGGTTATCCTTACGATAACGCTCAAGCTCTTCAGGAGAGAGTTTGTTCTTACCTTTGTAAACTCCCTTCTCTTTATCTTTGTTGGAGTTTCCCTTAGGAGACTTTTGGACATTGTCCTTCCCCTTAGGCTCATTGGAACCCTTGTTTTCCGGGGGCTTATTATTTCTTTTAGCCCCCGTTTGGAAATTGATTCATGAGGCCACCATACTATGGTGTATTACCGCCGATATGGTACGTGGCCTTTGGGAGTTGACATACTCCGCCATTTCTTCGGTTAAGCCCGCACAAAATTGTTGCTTTTGCTCTCCAAAATCCAACTTTTTGAAGACGGTGGCTTTGAGTTGTAGGTCCCAAAACTTGTCTACATATTTGTGGATGGATTCATAGGGAGAGAGCTTTAAGCTTCGCCATTCGGTGAGTACTTTTTCTTTGGCATCGGTGGCCAAAAACTACCTCATAATGGAAGCTCTTAAAGCTCTCCATGTTCTTGGAGCTTCACCGTTGGCTCGTAGACTAGACCACCATTGCCTGGAGGACTTTTGAAACTGCATAGCTACATGGCGTGGCTTAGAGGACTCCGTGAAGCCCTCATCTCCAAACGCCGCATCAAATTGTTGGATAAAGGCCAAGACTTTGTCCATAGTACCAAAGGTGCCATCAGAGGTAAGGAAAGAGATGCTCTTCCCTCCCTCTTTGAACTTCTTCAGCTTGGATGACCTCTTCCATGTGGCATAGGATTTCCTATGGTCTCTTCTTTTTGATGGTTCAAAGGTTGCACCATCACTTTCTTCAGAAGGTGAAGAATTTGAAGAAGGTGGAGAAGAGGGTGACCTCTTTCTCGCCTTTTTCTTGTCTTAATCTTCGGCGTCTTCACCATCGCTTTCATAAGAGGAAGAGGGTGAAGAATATGGAGAAGAGGGTTTCCTCTTTCTCGCCTTTTTCTTCTCTTGCTTTTTATCATCTCTCTTTGAATTGTGGTGAGTAGAAGAGTGTGATGGTCTTCTCCGCTTTGGTGGTGATGGAGAGCGTTTAGCCTGCCGTCTTCGTGGAGCCATCTCCGCCAAGGTGGCGGGAGACTAACTTCTTTCTCGTTCCTTCAGGGGAGGCTCTTGAGTTCTCCTTTGGGAAGGAGATGCATCATCAAGAAGTAAATTCTTGAGCCCTTCGTACGGATTCTCTTCTTCTTCCTGAATCGGAGAGAGACCTGTTTTGGGAATCTCACAAGGAGGCTTCCTAGGTGTTCTCTCGTCATGGTGATGAGCTTGGAGAATCCTATGAGCACGGAGCTGCCGTTGCACTTCGCTTTGGAGAGATGGATTGCCCATGGCTTGTTGAAGCCTAGAAACAAGATGGTTAACAAGCATCGGAGCATCATTAGTAGCTTGCTCATTAGCAAAATCAAAGTTATCAACATTAATTTCACTCTCTTTACTATTGTCAACCATTCTAACAACTTTTAGGTGTAAACTTTTTAGGTGTACTTTGGCACTTCAAGCCCTAGTTGCTACTCCTCTTTACCCCTTTAGAAAAAAGCACTCAAGCTATTGTACCCGCGGCTCGAATACCATTAATTGCAAGGAATAGAAGAGAGGGTCTTTCATCACCAAAACAGCACCAGCTCATGTCAAGCTTCTAATAGCTCAATAGTGGTTAAGCCGTAGGAAATCCCCGTAGGACTCCACTATTAACACCATAGCTCTCGACGGTGATACCCCGTTAAGTGCACAAAGACAGGCGCACTGCAAGGCTGAAAAATCCCTATTCTACTTACTCATAGGCAATTAATAATACCAACCATTTATAGCTAGCTTGAGGACCTCCCTTCTTGAGCAAGAAAAGAGAAACCTTGTGCTTTGATACCAATGTAATATTTAATGGCCTAAAAACTTATGTGTAGCAGAAATTAGCATAAACATAGTGGGCATTTCATTAGAATAGATTCCTAATGAGAATTACAAGAGTGCTTGGGTGGAGAGAGCAACAAAAAGCATAACACCTAGTTAGATAGCATCAACAATACTTTCAAAAGAGAGAGAAATTAAGATATTGACAACATTTGAGGACCGGATTTGCATGGAGCCGGTCCCCCCTCCAAAAGGCTTTGTATTATGGTTTCTCCCATCAAGAGAGACATTGTACAATACAATTCTTTGTGTTCCTTCAAGACTAGCTAGTGCAATGAAGATGAAAGCTTCATGCACTAAGCAAAACACTTAGCAAACACAACATCATTTATCCCCGTTCTCAGACCCAAGACCTCACACACCTTCGAAGATGGTGAGAGCTAGCAGGGTATGATAGTAGATTGAGAGGAAGAAGGAGTATCTTACGAGAAAGATGCACATCTCCTCACATAATCACTCATATTAGCATAGCTTAGCCTAGTAATTAGCATGGTAGAGGAGATGAGCATGCATTGAATCTTGGCTCTTGGTTGGATTTGCATCCACATGCCAAGAGTGTGTCGATGTAGGCTTCTATCTCAGAAGCTTGGAGTAGGTGATGAGCTCTCCATTAAAGCTTGGGAAGAGATAGTCTTCTCTTTCTTCACACATGATATTGTGTGATTGTGTGTGTGATAATGCCTTGCAAAAATAAGCCCCCTCTCTCTTGAGTGAGCCCTCTTGCTATTTGCTCTTGCTTTTCCCCCATTGGACCTCCCCAAGTCAAGCCAATGGCTATTAAGCAGCATAAGTGATAGCCTTCTGACATGTGTCCCCCTTTCCCGTTTTGTGAGAGCTTAATCAATTAAACTTAATTGATTTAAATGAAGTAAATCCCCATTGGACCTTTCCCCATTCTGACCAATAGGAATTAAGTGGCCCATTGGGCTGCTCAATTCCTATTGGACCCCTTCACGAGCTGTCCACTAATCATCTAGGATGGTTCTTTTTATTAAGTGTTTTAAAATTAATTAGGCTAAATTTACTCTAGCCTAATTCTCATTGGTCCACTTCAAGGGTCATCCAATAGGAATTGAGCACACTTTGGGAGCAACTAGCTTAGGCATCTGACATGTGTCCTTCATTCCCTGTGTAAAGGGGGCTTGTGTGTGTGTGTAGCTTTCTCTCTCATCCCCTACTTGCTAGGCTCGCCCCCTCCTATGTAGGGATATGCAAGACTTTTTTGGTCACACACAAAGCATCCAATTCCTTAAGGTTGACCTTTGGACATAACCTTTCAATTTTGGAACCTTAGCATTTTGGAAGTCTTAATGGGCTGAACCTTAGGGTCTTTCTAGCCCATTTTTTCACATGGCTCTTTTGCAGATGGCCCCCCCATTTGGATCCCTATTTTACGTCATTTGGATCCCTACTATGGCCGGTCTACTAGCTTAACCAATATTCTAGCTTTTTCTCCCCTGGCACTTCCCCTTATTAAATGAAAAGTTTAACATGAGAAAATCATTTAGGAGAATTAGATATTGATTATTATGACATTACCTCTCTCTTGAAATCATAGTCGTCCTCGACTATGGTGTAGAGAAGATAAAGCATATATATGAGGCCTTTTCTTAGCGGGTAGAGGATCCCTATGTTACCCTACGACATCATTCCACAATGGACGACTAGTCCATTTGGCGCTTAAGAGCCTGAGGCTGCCGCAAGCATGTATGCACATTAGTCCTATCAGTCTTCCATAGTAGAGTGACAAGCTCTACTTGGTGTTTGGGAGACTTCGTCTCCGCAAACTTGATCTAAGCATGCATACTACTTCATTTTTGTGCACAATAAAGAAAAAGAGAGTCTTATAACACAAAAACTTTGTTCATTTTTTACATTTTGTACATTTGCTTACTCTTGGGAAGCATTGTAAGCATTGACAAGGTTTAGGTTATCCTTTAATTGTATGCCTTGCATCCATCTAGCATCTTCAAAAGGATAATTCTTAAACTTAATAAGATATCGTCGGATAGTCATACTGCCTCTTAGTACCTTGTCTTCATGTCAGAGAATGGACTCGGGCTGCAGCACCTTCTCTTGGTCCTCGATCTCCGGTGGGTCTTCAATAGTTGGTTCTTGAGGTGGCTCTCCTTTGTAAGGCTGTAATAGGCTCACATGGAAAGCATTGTGTATGAGCCAATGATTGGGCAACTTGGGTTGATAGGCCATCTCATTGATTGGCCTAAGAATCTGGAATGGACCATAGTACCTTTTTGCTAGTTTAGCATAGTATTTTTGGTGGCCCGTAGGATTCTTGCCCGTCGTGTGCCTTAATCAAGCCTTGGGAAACTTTAATAAGACCCAATCATTTTCTTTAAAGGCTTGGGCTCTTATGTGCTTGTCAAGCAGCCTTTTTCCTTTGCTGTGAGATAGAGATAGCATCCTTAATCTTTCGAAAAGATTCTTGTATGTCTCGGCTATAGTCATTTGCAGCGAAGACCTTCCCATGTACTTTAAGTAGCAAGGGTCTTTTTTATCTTCCCTCAATTAGCTCGAAAGGTGCTTTTCCCGTGGAAGTATGTACAGTGTTATTGTAAGCATACTCCACTAACGGTAAGTACTTCTCCCATTGGGATCTTTGATCTACTTCCGTTACATAGGCTTTTAGTAGATGGATAATTGTTAGGCTAGCTATTTCACTTTGGCCATCTGTTTGTGGATGATAGGCCAAAGAGAAGTTTAGCCTTGTCCCTAAATTCTCAAAGAGACCCTTCCAAAAATTAATGGTCATTCTAGGATCTCTATCCGACACTATGGACATTGGCAAGCCATGGTACTTGAAAATTTGTGAAATGAAGAGGGTTGCCATTTGATGGGCTTTGATAGTCTTTTTGACAGGTATAAAATGAGTTTGTTTACTGAACCTGTCTACTATTGTCCATATTCCCGTATTTCCATGGATAGACTTAGGCAATCCAAAGATAAAATCCATGGATATGCTCTCCCATGGTGAATTGGGGATTGGCAAGGGTTGAAGCAATCCAAGTTGCTTCCCTCTATCAAATTTTTTTTTTTGCATACCACACATTTAGAAACATACTCTTGTATGTTCACTTTCATGGTAGGCCAATAGAAATATGTTTCAATTCCCTTTAAGGTAGACTGAATCCCTCTATGCCGCGCATAAGGTGGAGCATGAGATTCATACATAGACCACTTTTTTTGATACCTAGACCAATGGGATCCTTGAATTTGAGGGTTCCAATGACAACATGTAGGAGTAGCGATGCTTCAAACACTTCCCATACTATGTGGGTTCTAGACACTTGGACTGAAGCTAGGGATTTGCGATTTGATGAGAGAACCACTGAGAGAAATCCCATCAGAGTTCCTAATGGTGGGTATGAAGTGAGAGATGTTGTTTTAGGAGAGACTAGAGTGATGAGAATGGTAGCAAAAGCACGATGGATGCAACCATCTCAAGTGGAAAAATGTGTTGCCAAAAAGTACAATGGCCCAAGGGATCCATATACACATGTTTCACTTTTTAAGCAAGTCTTTTCCACACTCAATACGAGGGATTTGGGTTGAACTTGTAAGGAACAACATTGACTTGGTTCCAACCATTGAATAGCAGAGGTTTTCTAAATATCAAGAAACTCCTCTGAGAGTTTACTGAGGAATTCTCAAAAAGGGGAATCAAACAAAATACAATTTTCCAAAGCTATACCTTTAAGCAAAATGAGAACGAATATTAAAGGAAGCTTTGCTTTGCTTCAAGCAATATATCAAGACATGTCCTTTGCAAGAGTTTCTGCAAGATGAGCATTTGTCAATACTCCTCATAGAGGGATTGAGGAACAAAACTCTCAAGAAGCATTTGCACATGAAGGCATGCACGTCATTTGAGCAGGTCAGTAGAGAAGTGTTGTATCTAGTTGACAATTGTAAACAGAGAGTATCAAAATACACAGACACCACTACCAATAGTGTCTCTTCAATCATTAGCAAGTCATCAACAAAATGTACTACTCCTACTTTAATCTTACCAAATGTAGATCAAGTGGTCACAAAAGTGATCCAAAGGATGAAACAAAGTGATTGACAAAATCCAAATCTACATTAATAACCACCACAAGCAACAAAAATGTACCAAGAGCATTGAAATGGTGCGTAATTGAGAAGAAATACACCAACCATGAGACAAACGAGTATTTTTACAATCAAAATTACGTAAGGAAAAGACCTTATGGACCTCCAAGGGTGCAACCTTTGCCACCACCATCGAGGTACTAGATAGGACCAAACAATGCAGGACAAGGAGGGATAATATGCAGCCTATATTGGACCAACAACCTCATTTGCCTCAAGAAAATAGGGCTATTGTTTGATATACACACCTGGTAGAAGCACTTGTGAGTCAACAGATGTTGCCACCAGATTCTTACTATGAAGAGCCAATGGAAACCTACAGGGGGGAGCCAGAAGGAACTGTGTATGCCAATGAGAGTTACCCTTCTTGGGTAGCCTCAAATGAGGCTCCAAAGCCTTCTTACATTTCTCAGCCAACAAAAAATCTATATACTATGAATGAAAACACTCTTATGCTCATAACAAAGTAAAACTACAAACATGGAGGTTATCCTCCTAGGATGGGGCATCCAATGGGGTGCCACCAGCCACTCAACCAAAAGGTCCTTGCTATGAATGTAGAGGTAAGAATTCGGCACGAGTTTTTCCACACAAGGGCAAGTGAAAAAAAATATTTTGATACTATGAGGATTGTAGAGTAGATCATTTACTTCGTAATTTTCTCCAAGAATCCCAAAAATAAGGGAAAAGTGATGATGAATTTCATTGGTGTTTTACCTTGTCCAAGTGGATCTGAATCTAAGCCAATAGTTCTTGGCAATGTGGTGACCAGATCTCATGCTCAAGATGACAATGGAGGGTGAGCCAAAACTTCCAGAATGAATTGAATTTGAGAATTTAACGGCGGTTAGGACTCAAAGAAAACCCTAAAAGTGAAAAGAGACTCAAACAAAAGCAAAAAGTCTAAGAGAGAGCTACAAAAAACAAGGGGTCAAGTCAAGCAAGAATAAGAAAACAAGGAAAATTTTGAGGGAGCAATCAAAAACTTTAACAAGTGGTTTAGTCTTGGTAGATAAGGTATTGGAGCCATTGGACACTATGTTACAAGCCTACGAGGCAAGGTTGAAAAACAACCAAACCTTGGAGCATAGATAGTTGACGTATTTGCATCCAAAAATCAAGACAAAAATATTTGAAATTTGTAGATAGCTCATAAGGGTAGCTCAAGTCCTAATGCAGCCTGAAACACTAAACATTTTGTTAGCACGTCACTGTAATGGACGTTTGTAGCATAGCTATCTTGCACTAACATAATATGTCAATACTCAAGGAAGTGACTCGGATGGGGCACGGAGAATCTTTGAGGTCATCACTCCTCAAGAAGTGAAGCTAACAAGCAAATATAAAAACTCAACAAGCAAACCACCACTCAATGATCAAAAAATCTACCAATGTCCTTTCTTATTACTCTATATCATCACGCCATTTTGGCACTCAAATGGACTTGAAATGCAACAAAACTTTAGGAGGAGTTCTGAGAGGTTTAGGGGCACTATCCTACTAATCATGGTTGCAATTTGACAAGGTACCAAAATCACAATTTATCACAATCAAGGTCTAAAAATTGCAACAGGACTATCTAGAAAGGTCACATATAGTTTAGGAACACTCTTTATGGCCAAAACATCAAAAAATGATTATTTAAGCACTCAAATTTGAAGATTAGTCTCAGTAATGTGTAGTCGCAAACCACAACAAAACTGACAATGCTTACACTTGATTGAAAGAGCATGGAAAGAGGAACATAATGTGGGTTTCATAATCAAAATCAGATTACCCAATCATTATAAAATTTGATTACAAGTTGGAGCTCTTTTCTCTTCTAAAGATAAGCCTTTTTTTCACAGTATGGTTATTGACTTTTATACATAGGGCTTTCTAAATGGCTATTGGCTGGCTCACATGGACCTTTACACATATCATGATAAAATTACAACTGAGGAAATCGACATGCTACTCTAGAATCAATATTTACACACAGTGTAGCTACACCATCTCAAAAAAATAATAGAGTACAACTTCTATTAAATATGTGTTGTTCGATTAGGTCTTCGACGCAAGGTGGACGCTTGTGTTGTACTATATCCAACTAACATTCCCCCCTTCCTATTTTGTGTCGTCCCTTGGCACGACTAGGTACAATCATGTTGTTAGGGTTGTCTTCAGCTTTGTCTTTAACGTCAGTCCTGTATATTTGAAAGTTCTTAGTTGTTAACGATGCTCCCCCCTTCCTTGAGTAATTCATATATATTGGGTCATTTTTGATACATGAATTGGGCTTCTGTGGTTGAGACAACTTTGCATCTTGTGGTACATTCTCCTCTTTGTTGCCACTTTTAGCCATGTGAAGATGGATTTTGGTGTTGCTGACCTTTGTGGGAACTGAGCTTCTTTGGGTCATTGACTTGATGATGGACCTTTTCTCTATGGTTCCATTGCAATGCAAGTCCTCTATAGTTTTTCACCAAGTTTGAAGCACAATGTGAGCTCCTTCTGATTGTTGTAAATAGCTCTCCAGTCTAATTTGTCATTGCTTATTGTTATGTGCAATCCATTCTTTTACTTGCCATTGTTTGATGGAGATTTTGTGTTGCCCTTGACGATAAGAGATGCTCTCAACAAGCATGGTTGAGATTCACAATTAGTGCTCCAATTCATTGATGATTGATGTGTGCATAATTATCCTTATTGCTGGCGTAGAAGGAATATATACAAGAGGATGGTGATGAGTGTCTCTAGATTAGGGTCTAAAATTTGGATGACCAAATGGTCCCTTTTATTTGTTAGAAATTTATAAATAATGGGTTTTATAAATAGGGTTTGAATGCACATGATACATAGGTTTTACATATAGTGACACCCCCCCCCCCCCCCCCCCCCCCAAAACCACATTTCCAAGAAGGGTTTTTGATGTAGAAGATTCTCCACTCATACCTCACTGTGTTCAATATATGAGTGTCTTTTGTACTTCTTCCTTCACTTCACTAGACTTAAAATACATAGACTTTGACTCTTATGCTTGCCTATACTAGCATGAATGACATAACATAAATATGCTCAACTATTCCTTCTTGAGAAATACCTAGAATAACTAAGATGCGTAGACCATAGAGACTATTACTTGAAGCTTCGAAACTAATGCCTCGCTCATTTAGTGGCTTGGCTGCCCGACTTTGACTCTTATGCCATGTATTTTGAATGGCGACTTGGACGTACCTGTTCAAGGTTAGAAACCTAATTCCATAGATTCTTGAGGCTTTTTTCATTGTGTTGGTCTTTGAATGCGACCATCTTGTCTAGAACGTTGGCATACAACGGCTCCTACTAATTTGTCTATTGTATGTTGATATTGCGTTGTGAAACAAGTTCCATGATTGTAGTAGGGGCCTTTGCTTTATCTCCCCTGTGAAGTGGTTGAAGATATTTGTGGGTTCTTTGTGATTGAGTTTCCACTAGTGATTTCAGAACCCACCTTGTCTTTGGTCCCTGTGTGGCCGTCTTTTTCATTTGCGCCTTTGGTTTGACTTGATGGACACCAACATTTTGTATCCATACCTAATTATTACCATTATAAAAGTATTGCTTTTGTAGCAAAAGACAAGGTATCCATCTTGAGGTTGTATCATCGTTGGTTGTGACTGGCCCTTGTTGGCTCTTCTTTGAGGTTTCTTTCCTTTGGGTGGAGCCTTGTGCTACCTGACAGGTCTTAATTGTTCCAAATCAAGCTACTACTTTAGGTAACCATATTTAAGAGTTACCTTCATAAAATCCTTGTGCTTCAAGTAGTTTGATTGGAATCATTTGCTGCTTCACATGTCTTTGTTGGGTAGCCTAGTTGAAGTCTCACTTTGGTACCCATACTTGTCGTGTTGCTTGCTTCTTTGCCAAGGTCTATGTTTCTGCTTGTGGTTGTTCTTCCTCCTAATTGAGGTGGTTATCTTTTGTTGATAGCTTGGTTTTCACTTTGAGGAACTCTTTTCTTGGGGTGAGTATGTCCAGGCTATTACCTTAGGCTTTTTGGCCCAAATATTTTTGTTTCCTTGAAAGTATTCTTGAGCAATGATTGATGTAGTTGATGCAACCCACCTGATGACCTTTGGTTGTTGAAGTTGAACCTGTGCTTGATGTATCCAAATTGGATCTTTGACTTTGAAGTGTTCTTCGGGTACTAACGCTTGGTTGACTCTCTTTGTCTTCTTCTAGAGGCTTATTTGTGATGGAAACTTTGGTTAATAAACTTTTTTCTTTGGTTTCCATTGCATTATCCATGGTGTGGATCTTGATGTAGAGGCTACGTGGGAAGTTTGATGGAGGCTCGTGGAAGGTAAGGTTGACTTTTGAGGTTTATTTGCTTCAGTGTTTGCTTTAGCTTTATCTTTTTCTACTACAGTTGGATGTTTCTTTTTTCATGTACTTGAGGTTCTTTTGAGGCTTTTGGTGTTGTTCTTGAAGATTTTGGTTGCTGTCAAAAAGATGCCCATCCAGGTTTTGATGAGGATCACACTCTCTTTAATGTGATGGGAATTGATTATGTAGATGGTGTCCTTGAACTCCCCGGTACTCAACTTGAGCACGGCTTTCTTCACTCCAAATCTAGGAATTTTTGTTTTATAGATTGTGTCTCCTCTAGCTTGGTGATCGGTGGCTTTCCCATCATTATCCACGTTCCATTAGACATTACATTATTTTTTTAATATGGATCTATCATGTTTGAACACGTGATTTTGAGACCGATTTCTCCACATATGCTAAATTTTATCATTGTAGGAGACAATCAGTTTTTTCTCTTCTTCATGTTCTTCTCCTGCTCTTCACTTTTTTAAGCATCTCATGTGGAACTTGGTTCTTCATCAGTTTTTTGTTGTGCACTTTCTGGAATTGGATTCGTTGAAACAACTTTTGTCGATTCTTTAGGATTGTCAATGATGACATATTCTTGTGGTTGCTTTTCCTTTTTTGTTTTCACTTTTGCATCATGCTCCATGACTTAGTTGTCTGTCTCACCTATTCTTCTTTCATACTCACAAGTTTTGTTAGGTTCCTTCAATACCTTTATCGTAAAGTAGGGATTTATGTCAAAAACATGCTCATCGCAAACTTTGTTGCGTTATTTTGTTTACGCACACATCTAAGAATAGCTAATATCTATTATTAACCAAAAGGTCCAAATGATTCTTTAGGAAATAGGTTTTTGACATAGTATTTATCCTCCACCAATGCTCTATAGTACAATATTTCTTTCTTAGGCTTTCGCATTCGGAAGCTCCACACATCCAAACATGCACTTGTTTCATCAAGCAAGCAGGAAATTGGGTTTCGGAATCAGTAGCTACACCAAAGTCTTTTATTGGGATTTGATATGTCTCTATAACTATGGTCCTTTGTGTTGAACCTTATTGTGACACCCTTATGCCGCAAGAGTAGAGGTTTTCATAGCACCAATCTTGAACCATTTTTGAGTTGATGCATGAATGATCTTCCCAAAATAGCCTCAAAGTTGTTTATTTTCCCAAAGTCTACTACTACAAAATTGTGCTCATACTCAATTGCACAAGAAGATACAATTATTTGTTCAAGCATACCCAAGGGTCTCTCTACAAATATTTCTCCTATTTGCAACTTCATCTATGTTTTCTTGAGAGCTGGTCTCCCCCACTTCTCCTAGATTTCCTTTGTAGCAATGGCTACCCCTACCCCACTATCAAGTATGGCTATTGTTTTTACTCCCTTGTACATGAGTGGTAAGGTGGTGCACCCTTCTTCAACTTCACAATTTTTATCCACCTTATTCATTGGTATCAGCTCTGCATTTGGTTTCTCGGATTGAGTTTTAACCATGTTCTCATCTGCGAGTTTCTCATGTGAAGGGATTCTCAACCCCATTGTTTTCAAGTTTTTGCTCATTTGTCCCCAAAGATGCGGTCTGATCTTTAGAAATTTTGTGAGAGTAATGGTGCATCTTATAGGGGATGACATCAATTTGTGTAGGCTCTTTGTGTCTTTCATTTGTGGAATTGGATTCCATTAATATGGCACAAGCCGCACTGCAAATTTTGTCTCGTGTTCCCCTATAAGAAAAAGGTGAAGTCCTTAACATCTTTCGTTTAACCTCCACGAATAATTATGGACCCTTCATCTCTGTACAATGAATGTATATCCCCAAGATAAATCTCATGGTCCATGTTGATCTCCGGGATGGGTGTTGACTGCAACATGACACTACCATCTTTTTGGTTTCTAATTGTCTTTCATAAGGACTGTGGCCACGGATTGTCCACTTTAGGAAATGGATAAATCTCTTGAGACTTGGCCTCATCCATCGTGTTTTGCTATTACCCTTGTGTTGAGTGGTGTTTCAATTTTAGCTTTTGTTGGTTCATAGGTTTTGTTTTCTTTTAGTGCACTTTTGTTTTCCTTTTCTGGCACATACTACTTGTTTAGGGACTTTCAATGTTTTTGGTTGCATTAGAGCTTGAGCTATCTCTATGAGCCTTTTGCATATTTCCATTCATTTAGTTTCTATTCCAAGATGCAGATAAGTCAACAATCTTTGTTCTAGTGTTTGGTTGTTTTTTAGTCTCACCTCATAGGCTTGTAGCATGGCATTTAAGTGCTTGTTCACTTTCTCAACCAAGATTAAACCTCCTGATAATATTTTGGATAATTTCTCTTTCTCCATTTGTTTCATGTTTTCCTTTTCTTGTTTTTATTGTGCTTTGGTTTGTTGCAGTTTAGTCTCTAGGACGGTTTTCTCTTTTAGCCTTTTTGCTTTCATTTTGTCTCTGTTTGCTTTCCACGATTTTCTTCAAATTTTCAGTGGTAGCCCTTACCCAATGATTTTCTACGAGGTATATCCTCCATGTAATCATACTCTTGAAATTTAACATGCTTCACCCATCTTAGAAGCTCATTGTTGTCCACAATGCTTCCCCATTGATTGTCACCAAATTCCTCTTCATTAGCTCTGCTTAAAATGGCATCAATTATTCATAAACACTCGACATGACTTGTGTTCTAGTTGGTTCATTGTTGGGTCCATACACTATTTGGTGCTTCCTCTTCATGATGTCAATAGTGCTATCATGGAGTTCCTACTTTGCAATACCTAAGATTTCACCCGGGGTGAACTCCACATTACTCTTCAATATGCACTCCTCAAGTATGTTTTTTACATCAGATAACAAACTTTATCTTATATGATTGACCCGTGATTAACCTGAACTTTTCTCCTTCTTAGCCTCATCCATTGAAACTTTTGGTAGAACAAGAGGCACTCGTGAGCTAGATCTCCTTTCTTTGGCATTGCTGACCTCATTCTCCTCTTTGAAGTTCTTGCAAAATCCTCTTCCCTTTTTTCCTTTTCTTTTACAATAGCCTCATTGTTTTGATACCTAGCTATATATGCATATAATGAGAGGGATTCTATACGATCTTCCTAGCTAGTGTTCTTGCTAATATAGTTTTCCACACTTGGCATAGTTGCTAACATGCAACTTTTTACTTTTGTGTTGTTGTCAAAGCATATGGCAAAAGCATTTTGTTTCCATAAGAACCTTCAATAGTCTTCTCCTAGAATTTACTTTCAAGCTACACACCATAGGTCAATGCTTCAACTACACTCTCATGATGTCCCTACAACATCTCCTCCATGCTTTTCTTCATGCCACCTTTCCAAAGTCGATCTTAAGAGGCAAGCATGTTTTGAAAGAACCTAGGAGATTAGCTTGAGAGATCTACCTCCCTACCATCCTATATATTAGGCTCTATGGCTCTTAGCCCTAGCCACGGTACGGATCCCCAGTCCACATCTAAGCCATCCAGGCCCTTGTCCTAGGTCCGTGAACCCCTGGGTTGCCCTTGGCCTTACATTACTCCCCCTTGGAGAAAAATTTTTGTCCTTGAAAACAAAAGTGGTAATAGCATTGTAAAGAACATTAAGGTCTTTGGCAGTGTCATCCATCATGGATCCAACTATCCTTTGGACTGGATCACGGTTGAGTAGGAGGTGCAATGAAATCAAGAAGTTTTCCATATTGCCAGTCCCTTTGTCATCATCTTGTAATCAACCCATAACCAACATAGCGTATTGACTCCATTTAGAACTCACTTGAGCATGATAAACGAGTTATCACAACTAGTACCACTTTTCACTTTCCATGAATATAACTGACTGACATACTTTTTTGAAATTTATTTTCTATTTTCCTTTTATTTTTGCAATTTTTTGAAGAAAAATAGAAAAAAGCATGTGAAATTGTGATGTAAAGGCGAAAGAAAAATACAAGGGTGATCAACAAGTCAACGGGAAACATATGGTAAAGTCAAGGTGCAATTATGAGAACGTTACAAAAAGAGCAATCAAGCCAGTTTTTTGTAAAAAGGCAAATTTTTTGAAAGGTGGGCAAACGGAGTCCAAATTGAGTAATTTTTTAGCCTAAAGTGCATTTTACGATGAGATAGAAGCACATATCAAATTTTGTGGCAAGTGGTTTCGAGACCCCCGGTATAAGAAATTTTGACCCCACTAATTAGCTCATTTTCACTATTCACATTTAGAGAGAGCTTGAGAGACCTAGAGCATGTGGACCATCTATAGCTTTGTACGACGCCCATGACACACCATTTGGTGCCAGATATGAGAGGGAGGTTCATTACCATGTGCTCTTCATGTTCAATGCTAACTTCAATGCAAAAAGCCAACAAAAGTGACAATGTGGCATCAATGTGTAGAGAGCAAAACGGGACCATAACTCAATGACCACTCATGATAGCTACAAGACTTGATAGGGGGTTGACCCTGAGCTAAATGAGCATTTCTATGCCCTCATATACGAGTTTAGGTCATAAATAAAAACCCTAACATTCCCGGGGCCTGTAGAAGACAATCTAAGACAAGTCGCCAAAATGGCACGAAACTTCATGGGTAGGTTCCCTCGAGGTTGTCTACAAGCCCATGTAATCTCCTCCATAATCAATCTATCAAAAGTGGATTAAAACATCAATCTCGGCTTCAAACACGCAAAGCATCATTTGGCTCTCACGCCCAGACGGAGTGTCCGTTTGCCACCGAACTTCATGAGCAGCATTGACATACCTTTGACAATCAAGACATGTGGTCAAACATCAAGAAAAGCCACCATCAAACCACTACCAAACTCAAAGATGCTTTTATAGTGACAAATCTTCATAAAGGACATCCATAAGGCCGAAGGCTATACCGACGGCATGGAAAGGTGCCCCATAGCATCTACAAGTTTAGGTGATCAAACTCGAGTAACATCATTGCGAAAAGTCAACTCCAAGAGAAAAATTTGACTTTAGAGTCCAAAGTACCAAAACAAGGAGTTTCTAAGCTAAACTAATGAATTTTAAAGTTGAACCAGAGCTCAAAGGGCTTAGGACACTAACATAGATCTTTCCAATGCATTGAAACCAAAATTTTGCATCCCAAAAATCATACGCATATGATGTCTGGTGGGCCTTTTCACACATGCAAATGGAAAAATTTCCACACAAGCCTCTTCATCATGCTCATTACAGCTCACATACCAAGTTTCATGCAAATTGGACCACATAAAGCCACCATTTGGTCAAAAACCGCAAAGATGGAGTCCTCAAGAAAAATATGGTCTTATCTATAGAAATAATGCTCCAAACTCAGGAAAACTTGACACAAGGCATGCACATAGCATATACATCCTACCCCAATGCTCACATTTTAGGTTTTCAAGAATAGACATCATATGTGTATGATGTCGAGACCTGCTAAATAGTGACTCTGTCAGCATTTTTGCTATCCAAAATTCAATATCATGTCACATATAGCCTCTACACCAAGTTTGGACATGGATGGGCACATTTTGGTCATTATACATCTCCTTTTTCAAATTCCAGTGCCAAAAACACCATTTCTGGCATTGGGCACATGAGCACTTGTCCAAATTCAAATATAAACACATGAGAGTGATGCACACATAATGAACAAGCTGTACATTAAGTCTGAGCCATCACTTTAATCACATCTTTATTAGCTTGTGAGCAAGTTTTCATCATAATTGGATATCATTTGACCTATTTTGCGATTCTTGGCCATTGACATCCAATTACAACTCAAATCCAATCCTAATGCTATAGACACTATACACAGGCTATGGACATCCTATCATATGAGTTTCAAGTCATTTGGACCAAAAGACATCATACGCATATGATGTCCAATGTCTCAAATGTCAAAATTGACAATCTGAGGTGGTTTTGATCTATATGAACTAACTATACCACAATCAAGAAAGATGGTAAAGCAGTCATCGCCACCTTCATGGACAAAGTAAAGAAGTGGCCATTACACCTCAGATTATTGTAGATGCCTTGGGGTTACACAATGATGGCAGTTCATTCAAACAAAGAAGAGATGCAATGGAGGTTTACTCTCAGAAGAAAACCAACCCAATTTTTTAAGACATGGTGGACCCAAGAGCTATCACAATCTACAAATTTTACAACTATTTTTTCCACATTTGCAACAAGCGGCCATAGAAGTACACTACACCACCTCATGCTATTTCCACCACTTTCACTTGGGCACTGAGAAGCATTGTGCCAAAAGATGTGAATTATACTCAGTATATACATAAACAGGTAGTGGACTTGGGAACTGATAAGCCCAAATACATTGGGCACTGAGAAGCAGTGTGCCAAAAGATATGAGTTATACTCAGTATATACATGAACAGGTAGTGGTCTTGGGAATTGATAATCCCAAATACATTGGTGGAGCAGAAATCCTAACCAAAATTGCATATGAATCTATTGAAGCAAGAGGATAGGGGCCAAACCCACCTCAAAATGAATGGCTAAGGCTGAAAGAGGATGCAAAAAAGATGAACCACCAGTGGCATCACCTATCTCAACAAGGCTCAGGGGAAACCTAGAAGAAAAATTTGAAGAGCCACCAAAGAAGAAAGGAAAGATGAAGAGACAGCCAAAAGGCACCTTGCATAGAGAGATTGATCGAGCAATTCAAGGTTGAATGAGCATTAAAGGGATAATTTGAGGAGTATTGGGTACTCCACCCAAGGAAAATGGGTGTCAGTTCCTCTCAACCCTTAGAGGATCAGTGTGATCACTACATTAGGGCATATGAAGAGTCCAAAAGGGTGATAGAACACTAGAATCTAGAGCCTTTCATTGCTGAAGAAGTTTAGGATATTAAGAGAAAGCTGTTAGCAGCAAGCTAACCCATGTATCATTTTCGGGAGACTTTATTGTGAAAACATTTATTCTTTTTATAAATTGGGAATATTATAACTCCTATTTTCCAGATAGATATTGTAATCAATGAGCCGGGGCTATAAGATTCTAGATTGTATCAACTTATCCTTAGTTAAAACTCCCAAATTATTAGTTTTTGACCAAAGAAACATTGGCTAAGGTATAAAGGACAATTTTTGTAAGTTATTTTTCAAGTTTTGGATAACAAAAACACAGCGTGAGCTAACGGTGTTCACTTCTCTCCTTCTCGTGCTTTCTACTCCAGTGTCAGTTGTCACATTGCAATGTTGTCTATGCATTGACGTAAACATTTCATGGTAATCTATAGCTTTTGGTGTCACCGACCCGTGGCCTAATTTCATCATAAGTAGGAATTTAAGCTAGTAAATCACAAAGTAAGCATAGGCGGGGTATTGGGGCATCATTGCTACGCATTTAAATGCATTCGGGCTCGAAAACGACTAGGTCAAAAATTCACTGCTATTAATAATCGTAATTTTTTCACTTGACCTAAAGTGAGATTTGAGACCATAAGCATGTGTGCTTAGGTCTTATATACATGTCTTAGAAGTTTCGTAACATTCGGATGTCATTTGATGTTGTAACGGTCATGTTTTGTTTGCCGATTAGCAACTAGATTTTGGTGACTTTGGTCATTTGAGTGTAGCTTGTGTTAGATGCGAGTTTTCTTTTTTTTTCCAAGAGACTGACACCCTCTTGTAGCCTCTATGTACTAGTCGTGTTAGCTTCGTCCCATGCATTGACAATAATGTATGTGGTTCTAGCTATGTCTGCAATAAGATAAGAGTGAGGTTAGAAACCCGTCCCACATTTGACGTCGCTGTTGGGGAACATATAGACCTAACTAGGGGAAAATCAAGAGTGTCTTGTGTAGTTGTCTTTTAACTTCCTCTAGGTTCACCTAGAGTTACACTTTCTCTTTAAAATCGCATAGCTTAAGATTCTCATCTTTTTGGAAGTAGATTGTACTTGCTAAGTACCTTGTAGGATTGTAGGATTAGATTAGGATTTTGAGAAAGATTGAGGACGAGACAAGTCTTAAGATCAAGGCTCAAAAACCATTAAAAAAAAGAAAACAAGTGTTTGTGGACACTTTCCACAACCCCATTGCAAAAAAACCTAGGAGTAGGGTAAGTAGAATCCGAGGTGGGTCTCAAAGCATTGCTCACTCCAAAAGAATCAATTGTGAGTTGTTTATGTGAAGTTGCAGAAATTCAGGTCTATGGCTTGAAATAGCACCAAAAGACTGTCAACCACTGAATCGGACTGGAGATTATTCTCTAAAAGTTGTATGCACCAATGGGTAAGCTTAAGGATGCATTTGAGGTAAATTTTCAAGAGTTCGCAAAAACTCAGATTATTTACTTTTTCTTGAGATTTTAGGCCAAATTAAGTTTTAGCTTGACTTAGAGGGTTAAAACAGGTCATAAAAAGACTCTCCACTGAAAAAATTGCAAAAAGTGTTCATTTTAGGCCAAAAGTAAATAATCACGATTATTTACTTTCAGCTCAAAATTGACCAAGGTTGATACCATATACTCTATGCATGATTACCAACATCTTTTGTAAAGGCGCATAGAATTTGGATCACAAAACAGACCAAAACCTTAATAAAAATTGAAATTTGTATTGGTTGTCAAGAACTCGAGTGTGACTTGGTAAATCTTGCTCAAACTTAGTGAAACTTGAATCAGAGGCTTCGATTGAAGTGTAAAACATGTGTCTATGCTCTGCTGACCAAAAATATGCAAAAATTTACCAAAAGTTAATAATCGTGATTATTTACTTTTGTCCTATTTTTCAACTTTTTTTTACCAACTAATCATACCACAAGTTTTAGCAAGTTATATTGAGCACATATATCAAATCTGGTAAGATTTGGATCATTTAAGTTAAAATTGTGCGCCCAGATTTGAAAAGTGAGTCTGCAGACACAAAACTGTTGACAAATTGAGCAGTAATTATCCAAACTTGGTGAAACTTGGCTAGGGAGCTTAAGTTGAGTTGCTTTACCAGCTAGTATCCACATTTTGGCAAAAAGTTGCAAAAATTTCCAGTTGTGTAAATAATCGCGATTATTCACATCTGATTTAGAATTGAACATTTTTGCACAGTTGAGTATACCACAAGGTCAAGCATATCAAGTAGACCCCAAAAATCAAATTTGGTGAAATTTGGATCACAAAATTGAGACTTAAGCCAGATTCTTCAAATCTGAGTCTACGGACACTAAACAATTGATAACTTGGACAAATCTTGTTCAAACTCAACCAAACATGTCCAGAGACCACAACAAGGTGATTACCTGGCAAAACAAGCCTAAAAAGTGTAAACATTGAGAAAAAGTAAATAATCATGATTATTTACTATTGAGACCCAGAGACAAGATTTTTTACTTTTGAGCTTGTACAGTGTTAGAACAACATAATACAAGGCCACTGGTCAATTTTGGGTTTCATCGGATCCAAATTAGTAACTCAACTCAGTTTTCAGCTTGCAGATTAGTCCTTTCGCTCTTTGCAAAGGTAAAATTTGAAAGTCTCATTTGCTGACTCACTTAGCTCAAATTGAATTGATATACATAGACCAATCTCAATAGCTAGCAAAAATTGTATAGGCTTTGTGAGAAATTGCTGACTTGGTTTAAAGTAACACATGAATCAGGTTGTAGGCAAAGAATTGAGAGCTTGATAGAAGTTGCATTCAAGTCAAGTGAAAAAACGGATAGCAATTCAATTCGGTGATGGTAAGTACTCTATATAGGGCTTAACAAGTCTATATGAACCTTAGATCTAGTCGTATAGTAGCAAATCAAGGCATAATTGGAGAGACTGCTAGTAGAGTATCCATTGGAGAGTGTGTGAATCACGGTGATCACTTGGGCACTATCTTTGAAGAAGTCTCAGACACTTATTCAGACTCAACATCTGAAATGTCTTCCTATTTGAATCATTCAAAAATCGGAACGGCAGTGCGATATAAGCACATACTCACCTTTTATAAGACTAATGTCCATGGAGCTTAGGTTTACCTGGATCCTAATGAAGAGTACGCCATTCGCATTGATGACCATGACATAGAGTTTGAAGAGGAAATTAGGGCCAACAAACAAGGGAAAATGTATATGGATAAAAATGGGACTCATTATTTAAAAGTTGAAAACCCTGATTGGACAAATGGGGATTAGAAGTAAATACCATAATTTTAGATATGACAGCAAAAGAAGGTCCACCAACTTTAGAATTTGAGGGATACGATCAAATCGATCTAAAACCTTTGAAACGGCTTAGCACGGAAAATCCTAGGATTGGAGTCTATTGTTGGGAGGATAGGTGCGTCAAGGATCTTTTATGGACTTCTCATGCCAAATCAAAGCAATTAACATCCATGAAAAACATCTATATCTTCAAAATCAAAGACGAGGGTTCAAAAAATCTACCAACTTACCTTTTTATGGACTATTATAACAATAACTTTGTTATGATGAGTCGTGAAGAGGTAGAACAAACCAAATACCAAGGGTACTCTATAAGAGATTGGATATTGGGCCAAGGACCAGAAACTATTTCAAGAGAGGAACTCCACGAGAGATCTTGTGGGAGCAATGTTAAAAAAACCCGAACCTACCTCATCACAAAGAAAATCGAGTGACACAAAAGCCAGTCCAGGGCTACATGAGTCACTATTTTAAACAGATTGGCTTGAAGGACTTGAGACAGGACCAACTGCCAGAAGAGTTGGAGCCAAACCAAACACACGTGTCAGACCAGTTGATTTTCAAAAATGGGTTAGAAAATACAGTGGATCTATGGACTCATATGACCACTTAGCTAGATTTAAGCAAGTGCTAAGAGCAGAACACATACTTGATCTCCACTCTCAATTTGAGGGATTTGGAATGACATTAAAAGTAACAGCATTGACATGGTTCCAGAACATTTCACCAACGTCAATCATGGACTTAAATACCTTATCTCAGGGATTTGTAGCTGCATGTTCCAAACTGGGATCAAACATAATACGGTAGCTCAAATATATAGCTTCAAACAGAACCAAGGTGAGTCTCTTAGGGATTGTGCAACTAGGATGAAGCAATACATTGCAAGATTCCCAGAACTAGAAATACCAGTAGAAGAAATATTAGTGTCATTGTTTCTAGAAGGATTTCTAAACAAAGAACTTCATGCTATACTGTATAGCAAGAAGCATATGGCCCTAGAAGAGTTTGTATCGGATGCTATTGACTTGGGAGACAATTGTTATATTTTCAATGAAGAAGATGTTCCTAAGGATACTCAGAGTGAGAAAACAACATCCACCAAGCCAATACAAGTGGGAAAAATTGTTGTAGCATCAATACAACCACAGAATACATGCTCAAAAGGATACAAAATGATGATGAATAATATGCAAAAAGCACCTATGAGAGGACCGGGGCAAGGGATACCTGAACAGGGACAATCGATTAGGCCACAAAATGGTGTGCTATTGAGGGTAAATGGACTGACCATGAGACCTATGAGTGTTATTACCAACCAAAGTACGATGAAAATGCTCTATATGTGCCCATGAGGCCACAAGGACAACCCATGTACAAATATCTGCCTAATATGGTCCCATCACAAAGACCACCAATGGGTATGGAAAGACCACAAACAGTGTTGGGTCAACAACCTCCATATCCTGGAGATATGCAGTGCTTGTAAAGTACATGCATTCAAAAGGAGTCATAGATGAACAAGTACTATGTCCTGTTACACCTTATTTGGAGCCTAGTCCATCTATAGTAATCGTAGAAGGAGAGTGGTATAATTCGCATCCACCTCCAATGGAAGAACCTGTGACTTATGCTACACCAGAGCTTACACCGATGTACTATATAGCTAATCAAGGTGTTAGACCTCCTATGGTAAGACCCATGATTAAGCCAAGGACTAGAAACTGCCATAATTGTGGTACAGATGATCATTATAAAAATGAATGCCGAAAACCTAACAAGGACATTAAGCCCATTGAAGCTTTTTGTACACAATGTTGCAAAAAGGGTGGACACTTCCCTGAAGATTGTCCCAAAAATCCGTTAAACAAGAAAAAAGTAGTGGTGAATGTAGTCCAAGTGATACCTAGTAGCTCATCGGAGAGTGAACCTATTGTTCCAATCAAGGTGATCACTAGAGCCCCAGGCTAAGAAAAAGAAACATAACTCCTCTGATGAATCAGAGAATAGTAAAATTTCCTTTTAAAAGACCAATAAAAGAAGAAGTCGAAGGTATGAGATGAGAAAACAGAAATAAAGAAATGAAATTGAGGAAAAAGCTAAGAAACTATTCCAAGAAAGAGTGAAAAACACTGGGAGTGAAATCAAAGAAACCACAATGAAATAAAGAGGATCAATTTTGGTAGACAAAATTTTTGAGCCAATCATTGGAGCCTTAGAAGCTTTCCAAGGGGGACTTAAAGCAGGCCAAAACATGGAAAACAAATGGAAAAACTATCCGTCTCTAGATATGGAAGCAGCTAAGCTTGAAGTTATCAAAATTTGGTAAAAATTACTCAAGAAATGCTGGAAAAACAAAAACCCAAGCTTGAGAGTCTAGCAAAACTTGAGGAGCTTGTGGTAGAAACCAGTAAAGAGAAATCCAAAGTGGTAGAACCTTACCTTGAAACTAAGGAGCCAAAACTCATAGTGCCTGATAGTGAAGACGCTTTAGATGAAATTTCTTTTGTGGAAGAATACTGGCCAAGACATTTATAGGAAAAAGTAAGAGAGATCAATGATTGGAACATAACTTTGAAGTCGGCTCCTATAGAGGAAGTTTGGTTAAACCATTTACCTCCTGATATGGACAGTGATATCCAATCCTTGTATGGGGACTGCGGATCTAAAGCATCATGAGTGTCTAAACCGGCGACTCTAAAAACACTACCCTCTTCTTAGGAGACAACGAAGACAAATCCATGGTGTGTAAAACCACTCAGATAAGAAGAGCGGAACAAATCCTAAAGGTGGACAACATCCATTCAATCATGTCTACACCCATCCAATGCACTCTTACCTTCAGAGATCTGTTAAAAATTAGATCATATTTATGGAATGATTTAGAGAAAACTCTAGAGAAGGTGGGGATAACAGGGCTAATCGCAAAAAAATTGGGGAAGTTGAAACACGACTTGGATAACAAAGAGATTAGATCCGTCCCACTGAACAAAGTCAGAGAATACTATGAAGGGGAAGAAGGAAACACAAACCTTTTGATGAGATATAATGACGTAGAAACCATGGAAATACTGGATAGTGGGGCAAGCATAGCCATAGCCACAAAAGCAGTATGGGAATCATGGGGAAAACCGGTCATTAAACAAACTCGAATGAAATTACAATTGGTGGATGGACACATTGAAAAACCCATGTGACTGCTTGAAAAAGTGATAGTTAGTTCCTGTGGAATTGATTATCAACATACTTTTGCAATAGTGGACTTTGAGAAGAAACTTAAGTATGAAATCATCTTGGGAAGACCATTCATACGACAAGTACAGCTCATTCAAGGTTGGGGAAACAATTACCTATATTTGAAGCAAGTGAAATCAATCACAAGGGTCAATTTGAAAGATCACACTTATAGAGATGTCATGAAAACACCCATTCAAGAATTTGACTCAGTCTCTTCAATTGAATCAAAGCTTCTGTCTTGGTTAAACAAAGACACACCTATTTGGGTGTGTGGAGCCTCAAAAAATGGGAGTTTAAAACGTGAAGTATGTATCTTAGAAAGGGGTTGCACAGATGAAGCATATATACATGAACCCTTTCCGGAGCCTTTGTTTGAGCCATTTGAATAGACTCAAATCTTGGCAACAATGGTTGTGTGTGTGAGTACGTTGGTACAAACAAAGTGTGTCAACCATAGAAGATGGCATCGGCAGATATGTACAGGCTAGCAGAAGCATGGCAAAAGGCTGGAGCATCTAGGAAGATCATGGGCTGACACGGAGCAGCGGAGATGTATGACTAATGTGGTTTATAGGCCAAGGAAGGCTCCAAAAGGGGCTAATGTGCGGAGCAAGTGAAGGAGATGCGAGATGCAATCTTTGGGTCTAGGAGTATAGAGCTTGAAGTGCTGAAGGAGCAGGTCCAGACGGCTCATCAAATCGAGCTACGGAGCCCAAGTTATTGGAGTTTGAACGTTCAGTATGTTGCAGATTCTTGCCGAACAAGGCAGCTGAGGATACGTGGTCCAAGTGAAAGTCAGGGTATGAGCGTGTAGTGCTCAATTTATGGAGCCTACCCGTCTTTTCAGATTGCATATTGGAGCCGCTGATTGCAGTTTATGGCCAATTGAAGTTTTCTCGGTTGCTAGGTTGGTGCCCTCCTGAACACATGGAGAATCATGCCATCTGGCATCTTTTGAGCCTCAACAAGGTTCTAGAGCAGGACATGCATCATCAGAGCTAACAGGAATTGATTGTACATCCAACGGAGCCCGGAGCAAAAAGTTACAGCGGTCGGAAGGTTGGATGCATTTGCCCGAAATTGTCTACAGGTGGTTTTCTCATTTTTTGCAGCCTCGGTTCAGGGGCTCGAGGAATTGTAAAGTGCGGCAAGGTTGGCGGAAGTCAGAGTCGACTCAATGAGTTTTTTATTGATTTTGACGGCTCGGTGATTGGATCGGCGGGTGGCAACTGGCAAGCAATTCAAATTGGGGAAGCACAGATGAATTTTTTTTGAAACTTTTCGGGTTTTATAAAAGTAATTTTGAGTTGTTGAAGGCTTTGGAGTGTGCTCTCACAGGAGAGTGCCACGTGGTGATACAAAGTCCCATATGCGCAGGGGGTGGCCGGGTGCCCGAATATTTAGCCCAAACTGTGGCGCCCATTTGAGGCATCAGGAACATGAGAGGGAGCTCCATCTCGACCTCGGCTATGGCGTACTATGTTGGCGTTCTGTGTTGGCGGAGCACGGCCCTGAGGGGACACCGGAGCGGCGGTTTTGACCAGCACCAGTGGCACGCTAGCCATATACAGTGATGACATGGCCGGTCAGTGGTGACAGGGGCTCCCACGCTGCGCTCGCTAAGGGTCCCATTCTTTTGAGGCTAAAGGGGTACCCCCCCCCCCCCCCCCCCCCCCCCCCCCCAAATAGCGATGTCGCTATTGCTCGCGAGGGGAGTGGTCCCGCGGCAACATGCAGTGAGAAGAGAAGATGGAGACAATACGAGCTCGAGGCCAATCAAGGGGCAAATCAAGGGGAGGATCCCGCAGCAAAGGTCCAGCAAGGGAAGAGGGAGAGAGAACCAATTCGAGAGGAGTTCAAAGGCCAAAAGGGAAAGTGCAAGGGCAACCAAATCGGGGCAAAGAGAGGTGTCATGCAAAGGTTGCCAAAATGGGCTATGCCAAGTGGTGTCAATGCAAGGAAATTCCAAATGAAGCTGAAAGAGAACCGCACAAGATGAGAGCTCACCCATTATTTCTTTTTTAACACTAGTTTGGCACCAAAAAGGACACTTTAGTGTCCTTTTTTTGAGAATTTAAATAAAATGGTACATGAAATCTAAAACACATGAAATGGTTTTGCAAACTTATAAAATGTTATTCAAAGTACTCATAAAATTTATAGTCCCTCATTTTTTATCATAACCTCAATAGTAACTACACTCATGAAAAGAACCTACACAAAACAGCATTCAATGTTTCATTAAAACTTGTACTCTAGCCTAAGAAAAAAATGAGCAGGGTGCATGCAATAATCCGTGGTAACTACTTATATGTGTGGTTGATATTTTTGCAATTGTCATGTGAGAAAAAAAGTTCATCTAAATTTACAATATCTTATGATGCATATATACTAGATCTATGACTCCATTACATAAGGTGATAATTTTTAATGGTTATGCAAGCCACATTTTGGTGATTTATGGCATATCCAAAAAACTGCGCATGTTGTAATTATGATTTTTTACTTATCAAAGATAAGCCTTAAAATAAAGTCCACTTTTGGATTTTTTCGTTCATCTCACTTATTTGTATACAAATACCTCATATGGACACAATTGGGAGATTTATATACACGCTTTCATTAGTTTTTCATAGCAATGTTGTTTTTGCAAGAAATTACGCACTACATTTTTTGCAAGATGCCTATGAGTTTGAACCCTATAAAAATGCTTAATTGATGGGTATTGACCTATAAATACATTATACACCTTAGGTTTTCTCCCATAACCTCATCATATTAATCAAAGAGGCCTTGAAAGACCAAAATTTTCGTCTTTGTCAGCATTTTCAAGATTTGGGTCTTTTGATTATAACAAAAATTTAGTCCCAAAACTAGGTTATGAAGCTCAATTTCTTGCTAAAATAAGTTTTTTTCTATCCATACACCTTGAAATCTATGCAAAATCTTATTTTGATGAGAAGTTATATTCAATTTATGAAAATTTTGTTAAAACTGCACTAAATTTCTATTATTTTTTCATCTTAAAACTTATCATTATAATCTTAATTTGGTATTAATTTTGGAAAAAGTAAAATTTGGCTATGTTCTTCACCTCATAGCTGACCTAAGGTATGAACATGACCTATGAATGTTTTTCCTAGATTAGCCAAATAATTATGACAAGTTGCTAGAAAAACAAGACACTTTAGTGTCTCAGGACATTTGAGTGTCCGATTACAGAACTAGTGTTAAGTCTCCTAGACACACCCCTATAAAAGGATGTAAACGTGAAGGTTTTGGGGCTTTTTGGCCATTGGAAGTTTTTGCTTGTGTAGGCTTTTGAGCCATTGTCTTGTTGCCAAAGTTCATGCCGGCAGAGTGTTGGTTGTATATGGTGTTGCATATGCTAGAAGGCTATTCTCTACTGTTTCTGGGCGTCATTCCCCGTTCCCCCTTCTCTTCTCTGCTTGTGTGCGTGTGTTTCTGGGTGTGTGAAGGCGTGTGTGTCCCCCCGAAGTTGGTCATGCAAAGAAAGGTAGAGAGAGGTTGTGTGTGTGTGGAAGGCTGTGAATTGAGCAGAGCAGAGTGATTGTGTCTATCGGGTGCATTTCAAGGCGTGTTTTCGTATGGTTGTGTGCAAGAAGTGGTTTGCTTGCGGATGGTGTCGAGTTTTGAAGGTGAACTCTAGTGGATTGGGGCACTTTGTATACCCTGGGCTATAGTGAGGAATTGTGTTGTGTGCTTGGTGTGTTCCCCTTTCCCCCTCTCCATCTTCTGGTGCCCCGCGGAGGAGTTGTCTGATGCTCCGATTTGCGGTTGAAAGTGGTGTTTTTTAGCCGCGACAAAGCAGTTGGCTGATGGTCGAAGTATTTGATGGTCGAATTTTAAGCTGGCAAAGATGGTGGAGCCAGGTTTTGGCCCCATATTTACGGGCGTTGAAGATCTCGAGGATTGGTTAGCAGATTTTGAGTTATGGCTGATGTCGATGCATATGTCGACGGATGCAAAAACGTTGCAGACGGTGCCGCTATTGATGCAAGGATGAGCCAAGGTGTGGTTTGATGGTCTAAAGGGTAGTGATTGAGAATCATGGCAAAGGTTGCAAAGTCAATTTATGGAGCATTTTTGAGAGGTGATTATGCCAGAAGAAGCTGGTGCAGGACTGAAGGCTGTATTCCAAGACATAAGTAAAGATTTCTATATTTTCATTGAGTAGTTTGACGCTTGTTGGAAGCAGTTAGAGGTTGCTAATGGGGTCAAAAGCAACCAATATTTGAAGCTGTCAAAGCTGCTAGGGTGCTTGCATCCGAGGATTAGAGAGAAGGTGGAAGACGGTGCGGATACCTATGAAGACATGGTCTATCTGAAAAAGATAAAGAGCAGAAAGGTGAAGCAAAAACTGGAGTTGGGCGTGTTGAAGCCAGCATATTATATGCCGATTGCGGAGGTAGTAGAGTGCTCTTTGATTCAACCAAAGGTGATTCCAATTGTTTGAAGTGCAGAGCTGGTTGAGGTAGGGCCTATGGTTGGTTATGTTCCTTGGAAGTTTCCAGTTTGTGAAGTGCATGTGCCAAGGGTGGAAGAGCTTGTCAACGAAGAGAAGCTCCATGACAAGGTGAACCAAGGTGCGAAAGCGATAGCAAATGTAGAGGTTCCAGTGCAGATTGAAGAGGTAAATCTTGTTCTTATGGAAAGTTTGCATGAAAAGGGAACAGAATGCAAGTGGGTTGCAGATACCGAGGGTTCAGAAGATGATGAAGAAAGTGAGCAAAGTTAGGATGATGGTCAAGCTTGTTTGGAGCAGCAAGCAGATGAAGATGCAGATATAGAGTCGGTATATGATGCCTTTGATGATGATGATACAAGCTCAAGTAGCTGGGACACAAGCAAGGAGAATAGAGCGGATGAGTCCACATAC
Organism: Adiantum capillus-veneris; assembly: GCF_014529385.1. NCBI lineage: Eukaryota > Viridiplantae > Streptophyta > Polypodiopsida > Polypodiales > Pteridaceae > Adiantum > Adiantum capillus-veneris. The sequence goes on along the minus strand of NC_140944.1, from coordinate 135,237,592 downwards.
TATGACAGGGAGACAAAGTCTGATGAGCCTAAGCTAGCTAGTAAAGGTAAAGTTTCCCTCTTATGTGTTTGATGATATGGTAGTATCCCATGTGCAAGAAGAGCAGGGAATAGAGCAAGCCGAGATGCTTGATGAAGACCAAGTGGTGCGGTCTAGCCCTATAGATGATGGAATACAAGTAAAGGTTGTGTGTGGGCCCATGCTAATGGCTGTGCTGATGAAAGTAGAGGTGGAATGTGCCATGGCGGTGCATGATGCAGCGGTAGAAGGGGTAAATAGATCAACCATGCCTATGGAGGAAGTTAAGGAGGATGCAATAGAGAACGAGTTTCTCTTTTCCTTGGCGGAGCATGATGCAGCGGTAGAAGGGGTGATTGAAGAGCAGGTGGTTGAAGCTGAAGAGCAAGAGGTGTTGATTAGCCTTGAAGGGTCGATTGACAAGGAAGGGCTCGATGATGCTGGATTGAATGTGCAGCCAAAGAGGAGGTTGTGATGCCAAAGACAGAGGAGGTTCTAATGCGGCATACATGTCAAGAGGGGGAGAAGGAAGAATCCCAAGCAGTGGCTTTTCTTCCAGTGAAGCGGGCGCAAGGATCTATGGTTGAAGCCTCCACTTTATTTGGTTGGGAGGGAGGGTCAGACGACGTGTGTTGGAGCTCGGTGTCAGGTACATGCTTTTTTTATGGTAAGCTTGGTGATGCTTTGTGTGGAGTAGACAGTTTGCACAGGGATGCATGGAGTGCTGAAGGTAGGCTATGGGAAGCCTACGCACAGTGATATATGTGGTGGGTACGGAACTATGGTGAGCAGTCATAGATAGGTGGAAGATATCAAAGGCAAGTGTTTGATCCAGGCAAAAACTAGATGATGCAAGGGGTGGGGCAACCCACTTGAAGGTTTTGCAGTAGGATGCAATAAAATTGTGTATATATGGTCTTGGTTTTCTCATAGTGTGTGCCAGGTTTTGCAGTTAGAAGTGGAATAAAGCTCTTATGTGATTGAGCATAAATGTTCAGCTAGGGGGTGGGCAATGATGGTACAGCCAAAGTGTGTCGATCATAGAAGATGGCATGGGCAGATATGTGCAGGCTAGCAGAAGCATGGCAAAAGGCTGGAGCAGCTAGGAAGATCATGGGCTGACAGGGAGCAGCGAAGATGTATAACTAATGCGTTTTATAGGCCAAGGAAGGCATCATAAGGGGCTAATGTGGGGAGCAGGTGAAGGAGATGTGAGATGTAGTCTTTGGGTCTAGGAGTATAGAGCTTGAAGTGTTGAAGGAGCAGGTCCAGACGGCTCATCAAATCGAGCTACGGAGCCCAAGTTTTTAGAGTTTGAAAGTTCAATATGTTGCAGATTCTTGCCAGACAGGACAGCTGGGGACAGGTGGTTCAAGTGGAAGTTAGGGTATCAGCATGTAGTGCTCAATTTATGGAGCCTTCTCCTCTTTTCAGATTGCAGATTGGAGCCACGGATTGTAGTTTATGGCCAGTTGAAGTTTTGTCGAGTGCTAGGTTTGTGCCCTCCTGACCACATGGGGAATCGTGTCATCTGGTGTCTTTTGAGCCTTGACAAGGTTCTAGAGCAAGGTATGCATCATATGAAGCTAACAAGAATTGATTGTATGTCAAGCAGAGCCCGGAGAAAAAAGTTACAGCAGTCAGAAGGTTGGATGCATTTGCCCGAAATTGGCTACAGGTGGTTTTCTTGTTTTTTTGTGGCGTCGGTTCAGGGGCTCAGGGAATTCTAAAGTGTGGCAAGGTCAGGGGAAGTCGAAGTTGGCTCGGTGAGCTTTTGACCAGTTTTTACGGCTCGATGATCGGATCGGTGGGTGGAAACTGGCAAGCAGTTCAAATTGGGGAAGCATAGATGATTTTTTTTGAAACTTTTGGCATTTTATAAAAGTAATTTTGAGTTTTTGAAGTCTTTGGAGTGTGCTCTCATAGGAGTGCCATGTGGTGGTACAAAGTCTCATATATGTAGAAGGGTGGTCGGGTGCGGGAGTATTTAGCCCAAACAGTGGCACCCATTTGAGGCATGAGGAACGTGAGAGGGAGCTCCCTCTTAAGCTCGGCTGTAGCGTACTGTGTTGGCGCTGTGTGTTTGCGGTGTGCGGCCCTGAGGGGGCGCCGGAGAGACGGTTTTGACCGGTGCCGGTGGCGCGCTAGCGATATACATTGATGACATGGCCGGTCCGTGGTGATAGGGGTTCCCGCACTGCGCCCGCTAAGGGGCCCATTCTTTTGAGGTTAAAGGGGTACCCCCCCCCCCCCCCCCCCCCCCAATAGCGATGTCGCTATTTCTCCCGAGGGGAGGGGTCCCGCGGCAACGTGCAGTGAGAAGAGAAGATGGAGAGAATACGAGCCCGAGGCCAGCAGTCAAGGGGCAAATCAAAAGGAGGATCCCGCAACAAAGGTCAAGCAAGGGAAGAGAGAGAGAGAGAACCAATTCGAGAGGAGTTCAAAGGCCAAAATGGCAAGTGCAAGGGCGGACAAATTGGGGCAAAGAGAGGTGTCATGCAAAGGTTGCCAAAATGGTCTATGCCAAGTGGTGGCAATGCAAGGAAATTCCGAATGAAGCTAAAAGAGAACTGCAGGAGATGAGAGTTCACCCATTATTTCTTTTTTAAATCTCCTAGACACACCCCTAAAAAGGATGTAAACATGAAGGTTTTGGGGCTTTTTTGCCATAGGCTTTTTGGCCATTGGAAGTTTTTGCTTGTGTAGGATTTTGAGCCATTGTCTTGTTGTCGAAGTTCATGCCGGCAGAGTGTTGGTTGTATATGGTGTTGCATATGCTAGAAGGCTATTCTCTACTGTTACTAGGCCTCATTCCCCCTTCCCCCTTCTCTTCTCTGCTTGTGTGCGTGTGTTTCCGTGTGTGTGAAGGCATGTGTGTCCCCCCGAAGTTGTTCGTGCAAACAGAGGTAGAGAGAGGTTGTGTATGTGTGGAAGGCTATGAATTGAGCGAGCGGAGTGATTGTGTCTGTTTGGTGCATTGCAAGGTGTGTGTGCGTATGGTTGTGTGCAAGAAGTGGTTTTCTTGCGGGTGGTGTCAAGTTTTGAAGGTGAACTCTAGTGGATTGGGGTGTTGTGTATACCCTGGGCTATAGTTAGTTAGGCATTGTGTTGTGTGCTAGGTGTGTTCCCCTTTCCCCCTCTCCAACGTCTATGCCAACTCAATTTTGCAATGAGTATGGCTATGACATAATTTGCATACAAATGATTTTGACAAGTCTTCTCAAATCTCTATTATGATGCTACTAATGACTTGGAAGAACATTCTGCTACATCTGATGATTTTGGGTCAGAAAAAGAACATGTGAGAGCCAAATTACTCATAAAAGGAGGAGAGGAAAAAAAAATGACTTTCCAAACCAAAAACTTAGGAAGCAAAAATGGTATAAAAGAAAAAGAGACACAAGAAACTTGAAATCTAGACTTATGCCATCAGTTTCTAGCAGAACACAGTTTATGATGCAGATAGATGCACATGACTGTGTCAAAGACAAAGTCACAGGTAGCTATCCTTCAGATGACAAACAAGGAACATCAAAAACATCAAGGAGAACAAGAAAGGAAACTCTATCGAAACCTAAATACTAGGATGATGATTCATTCCTTACCTAAGCTGAACGAAAGAAGAAATATCAAGAGTTAAATAAATCTCTAAAGGAGATGTATACCACTGAAATTGAAACAACAGAAGAAAAAACGTAAAGATGTAATGAGTGTTCCATCCCATTACAAGAAATATACTCTCCAAGATTGAAAGATCATAGTCAAATAACCTATTAGGGAACTAAGAAAATAGGGTGAGTCCTATGAAGGACCTGAAAATGCAAAGAAGATAGACCTAGCTCAACCAGGAGAGGAGCTTAGACCTGCTTACATTGCAAATGACTTGACTGAAGAAGAAGAAGAGCTTTTACTAAGCTTACTAAAGGAATATCGGGATATCTTTGCTTGGTCTTCTAAAGATCTCAAGGGTGTTGATCCAAAAATCTGTCAACATATCATACCTATGAGAGATGATGCGAAACCAAGTAGACAACAACAACCTGTCAGGGAACTAAGAAAATAGGGTGAGTCCTATGAAGGACCTGAAAATGCAAAGAAGATAGACCTAGCTCAACGAGGAGAGGAACCTAGACCTGCTTACATTGCAAATGACTTGAGTGAAGAAGAAGAAGAGGAGCTTTTTCTAAGCTTACTAAAGGAATATCGGGATATCTTTCCTTGGTCTTCTAAAGATCTCAAGGGTGTTGATCCAAAAATTTGTCAACATACCATACCTATGAGAGATGATGCATAAACCACGTAGACAATGTCCATATACTTATAATGAAACATTTGCTTGAAAGATCAAAGAAGAGATAGAAAAGCTCAAAGAAGCTGAATTCATTTATGAAATTGAACCCACAGATTAGGTGTCTCCAATTGTGGTAGTACCCAAGAAAAATGCAAAATTCAGAGTGTGTGTCAATCTCAAAAAAGTGAATGCAGCCACCACTAGAGACAACTACCCTCTTTCAATCACCGAGCATGTTTTAGAATGAGTTGTAGGAAAAGAAGCTTACAGTGTTTTAGATGGCTTTTTGGGGTACAATCAACTTTTGGTTAATCCCAAAGATCAGCATAAAACTGCCTTTGCAACTAAATGGGGTATTTTTTCCTATAGGGTTATGCCTTGTGGGTTAACTAATGCTCCTGCCATCTTCCAAAGATTGATGAGCCATGCTTTTAAAGAATATCTTTAGAATTTTTTGGAAGTATATATGGATGATCTATGTGTACATTCATCAATCCGAGCTGGTCATTTTGGACACCTCAAAAAGGTATTTGAAAAAGTAGACTTTATAGGATTTGCTTAAATGCACATTTGGGCAGACAAGGAAATTTTCTTGGACATATAGTGTCTAAAAATGGCATAGCGATGAATATGGAAAACATTCATTGTTAGGAAATAAGACGTAGCTAAATAGATAATTGAGTAGATTACTTAATGGAGAGAGACAGATTTATATACACGAGATTATAGAGTAGAGAGAGAGAGAGAGAGTACACACAATATACGTGGTTCACCCAATGTGGGCTACGTCCATGGGAAAGCAGCCACTCAATGGCTTTAGTACTTCAAAGCAAGAAGTAGTTTACAAAGGGATTATACCCTTAATGGAGCTCTCGCCTTGCTTCACTCTCACCACCTCACACTCACCTTGTTGCATCAACTTCACACTATGAAATGTGTGTAGAAATGGCCTCCTTTTATAGGCCAAAAGGGCTGCCCTCTCTTATGAGAGACAGCCATGTGTAGCCGCCCTTGTGCGAATAAGTCCAAATCGGACCCTCCAATCCCCCCATGTGTGGCCGCCCTTGAGAAGACAAGTCCGCTTTTGAATTCGGCCACCGGCCATTGAATTCGGCCATTAACTTCCGACCACCGGCCACCGGCCATTGACTTCCGACCACCGCCCATCGGCCATTGACTACCGGCCACCGGCCAACCGACCGGTTGTTTTCCGGCCGCCGTCCGGCCATAATATTCCGGCGGAAAAAAAAAGTCTTGGGGGCCTCCGCCCCCGAGGCCTTTAAAGTTGCCCCTGATTCTTGTCCGTGAAAATTTTGGTTTCCGGTGAGTGATTTTCCTTCACGCACGATGGCTTCTCCTCATAATGGGGGCCTTACAAATGTGCGCTTTTACCACAGAAAATTACAAGGGTAAATCAGGCTCCATACTTAACATTCATATTATTGTTGAATTTCCGAGACCAACAATGGTCAAAGGGGTTCAAGCTTTCATGGGACATTGTGGATATTATAGACGATTTCTTTACATCTATGTTATAATCGCAAAACCCATGTATAGCCTGATTACACTCTTTGTATGAACTGATGAGTGTGAAGAATCCTTCATGAAGCTTAAACAAGCTCTCACTTTAGCCCCAATATTGAAAGCACCAGATTGGAATAAGATATTCCATATACATGTTGATGCTTCCAATTTTGCCATTGGATGTATATTAGCTCAACCAAGAGATGAAAATTTTCCTATTTCTTATGCTAGTAGATAGTTGAATGTGGTAGAGAAAAACTATACAACCATTGAAAGAGAAGGATTAGGGATGATCTATGCCGTAAAAAATTATAGACATTACCTATTAGCAAACAAATTTGTGCTCTTTGTGGACCACCAAGCCTTATTGTACTTGGTCAACAAGCCATGAAACAGAAGAAGAATAGTGAGATGGCTCATCATTCTTTTGGAATTTGAGTTCACTGTAGTTGTAAAAACAGGTACCACTCACCAAAGAGTAGATCATTTATCGAGGATTATTTCAGGAGAACCACCAAAAGGGGTAGATGATGATCTACCATATGCATATCTGTTCTCCATAGAAATGATACCCCATTCGTCAGAAGATATGGTTTCATTAATGACCATAGCTCAAGTGGATTCTCAAATAACACTTCCTATTACACCCATAATAATTGGGCAATCAGCTATGAATCAATTACTAACTGAAAGGTTATACAAAAGAAATCGAGATGGACTATTGTTGTTGTGTATTAATCCTGAGGAGAAAACCCAATACCTAAGTCAAGCGCACATTATCATAGTAGAACTTCACTTTGCGGAAGACCAAACTATGCAACGGATCTTGAGACTTTGAGTATTTTGTCCAACCATGAGGAGTGATGTTCACTCATTTGTAAAAAACTATCTTCAATGCCAGAAACAAACACCCATACCTCACGTGACATCATTTCAAGTTTCACTTGTTCCTAAGTGGAGTAACTATCTAGTTACTTACTTATCAAGCATAACATTTTGGAAGATATGAGTAAACGCTGCCAAAAGAGCTATTGAAACTGAAGTAAGAGACTATGCTCTTATTGGAAACCAATTGTATCAGAGAGGAAAGGATCAACATTTGCATCTTTGTGCGAATGAAGATGAATATATCTCCACTCTAGAACAAGCACATGCTGGATTAGTTGGAGGTCACTTTTCTAGTGAAACCACCACTAGAGCAATTTGAATGGCAGGCATATGGTGGCCAACACTTTTTGCAGATGCCAAAGAATATGTTAGAAGGTGTGATGCGTGTCAACGAGCAAAAATACCAACCAAGGTAGATAGCATGCCTTTAAGACCAATGATGGGGGCTAGAGCTTTTGCATAATGGGGCATAGATTTTGTCAGGCCAATACAACCACCTGCTTATAGAACTCAAGCTCAATATATCATTGTAGTTACGAACTATTTGACTAAGTGGGCGGAGGCTAAGGTAACCAAGAAGAATGATGTCAAAACCATAGTTGGATTCTTGTATGAGAATATATTCACAAGATATGGACTTCCAATAGAAATTGTTAGTGATAGGGGAACTTATTTCCTCAATGAGGTAATTGAGTATCTGCTGAATGAATTAAGGTCATCCATAACAAATCTGCTCCCTATCATCCACAAGCAAATGGACAACTTGAGCATACGAATAAAATTCTTATCTCGGTATTGACTAAAGTGGTTAGTTCAAGACGAGCTGATTGGGAAATGAATCTACATGCCGCTCTATGGGCTTATAGAGTTTCATTCAAGACAACTTTAAATGCTACACCCTTCAACCTTGTTTATGGTCTTGATGACATACTACCAATAGAATTTCTATTGCCGACACTAAGGGTAGCTAAGGATCTTGAGTGGACTGGACATGAACTGTCAGAGAGGCTTGAAGATTTAGAAAAGCTTGATGAGCAAAGGCCAACAGCTGTAGCTCACATCTATGCATAGAAACGGAAACAAAAAAAGTTTTTTGATTCACATCTAGTCACGAAAATATTCCAAAAAGGGGACCTAGTTTCAATCTATTCCCTTATACAACACATTCCCAAGTTCAAGAAAAAGGTAAACGGACCATTTATTATTGAATATGTATCTCCAAGTGGAGAAATTAAGTTTTTCACTCTAGATGGTGAACCAATGGCTAACTAGATTAGTGGATGTCACTTAAAGAAGTACTTATTTGCCACTAACCAATGATTTGCTAGAAAAATGCATGCAGCAAAGCAGAGAAAGATGAAATGACAGTAGGTTATTGATGAATCCCAAGAGGAAGCTTGACTTCGAGTACTCAAAAGGAAATCTACTTTCAAAAATCAACAAACACCTATCCCCATCAACACCCAGGAACTAGATGAAAGACTATGGGAATTGCAAAAGGATGCAGTGTCAGCGGATGATGAATGGTTGGATGGAATGGACCTTCGCATCAAAGTACAATTGAACAATCATAGCACAAATGCATTGGTAGATACCAGATCTCGAATGAACGTAATCAGTTATTCCACTTACAAGAAAGCGACGAATCAGTCTTAGCATCGAGAATATCTGCTATCAAAGGATGCAACAAAAACTCAACACCGGCATTGGGAGTAGTCAGCTTAAATGTGATAGTACATGGATGTTCATTCCCTCATCAATTTGTATGCATACCAGATGAACATATGAATGAGGCAATGATTCTGAGAATCTCATGGATGCAGACGTACAAGGCAATACCAGAGTGGGACACCAATCAACTCAAGCTATCACATAAAGGAAGACAACTCATCGTTTCAAGAGCACCAAGTAAAGAGGAATGGAAAAGAGGTTACCCACAAAAGAAACAAGGGAATAAGAAATCCTCTTCATCCTCTAGACAAGTAAATGCTACAAGTAGCATGCAAGGAGTCAGGAAAATTTGGGTACCCAAAGCACAACTCAAGGACAAGCCGTCTCAAATTTGGGTGCCTAAAAACTCTTCTACCATACCAAAGGAATTTTCACAGCTATCGACTCAGAGAAAAACATCTTCAAAAAGAGAAACTAACCAAGATGGGTCTGGAGGAAAAAGAAGCATTTATCTTCTCCACAAACTGTAAAGCCAATGAAGCAATGGAAAGTTAAGTCTCAAAACACTCAACCACAACAGTTCATCATAACAAAAAACCAAGAAACCAGTGGACAGTTAAATCTTAGCAACTGTCATCATTGATACCTATATCTCAAGAAATTAGTGTGCCAAAGCATCCACATGGTACAATCACACAATGAGCACACATTATAGAATTTTCTCTTTGAGAAACATCAACAAGAAACCTCGACCACGGAAACACTTGAGTTAACTACTCAAGGCCCAACTCTTGCACAACATACTGGTTTGAATTGCATTCATCTTTAAAGCACAGTAGAGCCAACCACGGCTATGCATAGACACAATTGTTCAATCCATGCACACAGTCATCCCGGAGTACTCCATCTAGGAGGGGTGGAAGGGAACTTCGGTAATTAAGGGCAATGTTTGAAGAGGGAGGAAAAAGTTGGATTTTAACGTGTGATTTTTTGCAAAATTACCTAATAATGCCCTTAAAAAATCATCAAGAGAGGAACTTTAACTGATAACATCTCCTCAATGAGTGTAAATAGTGTATACTATCATAAAATACATCAAAAAATAGTCTTTTTTGCTTATTTTCATCATTTTTTCTTGATATTGGAGCTTAAAAATGGAGAAATCCACCAAAAAGCAATAAAACAACGTTTCTCAATAAATTTTCTTAATTATTATTTTTCAGTTTACTTTTTTAGTACATTTTATTATTTTCTTTGATTTTAGTAAACAGGTCCAAAATTAATAATAAAAAGCAAATGAGCTCAGATGGAGAAACTAAAGATACACTAATGATCATAAGAACAAGGCGGACAGGCACATAAATTTTCAATCAAAACAACAAATGGAATCGGGAAGCCTAAATTAGGCCGGCCGCCAAGGCCTACTATTGCAAATTCTTGCAGAATGAGCTAACGGAATCCGATTGAAGAAATTTTTGAGTCTAACATAGATTTCACGGCCTAGTGGGACTAATAGGGAATATGGGAAAAATAGTTTGGTAAGTCTAAGTATAGATATCCAAGGTATCCCAAAATCACCTCATTTCCACTAGTCACTCTTGGAAGAGAGAGCTTTCTACCTTCTTCACGCGTGATTTCCGGAGTCCACAGTCGCCCACTTTCAACGCCGTCTCACACGAGACATGAGGGATAAGTTTTAAACTCACCAAAGAACGTTTCTATACAGTCAAGTAGCAGGTCATGTCAACTCAACCAAATTGGACAAGATTTGAATTGTAGCATGTCCCTTTATAGTAGAACACTACCATATCATTAGATGACCATTTGGCATGGGTCGACGGGGTCCCAAGTAAATAATCTAGGTTTTTGCCATATATCAAAATTGGATTCTAACTCCACGGGCAGCTTATAGAGAAGGCCTATACACAGTGTACCTAGATGGTTTCAAGGAAACAGTCAAGGGAGGCTCTTAAACAACAAAAAACAACTCGAAGGCTACAAAGTGTCAAATTTGACATATGAAGTCAAACTGACTCTGAATGAGCCCAAACTGGATGAGCAGCATCAGGACTATGTAGCGGACAAGTCCATGGCTTCAAAGGTGATCAACCAACTCTACATGCCAAGTAGTAACAAAAATCAGTGATTTCAGAGTCGACAAGAACACGAAGTGATGCCGACAAGACCAAACCTTACCAAATTCATTTTAGGACTTGTTTTAGATGTATTAAAGATGTTTAGGTCATCCAATTATCTTTTATTGCAAAAAAAGTGACTACTATAAATAATCACGATTATTTTCTTTTGTACACATTTGGCTTGAAAATTATCCTTTCACTTCACCTATCACTTGTACACATCTATTACATGCCACATGACAAGTATGAGCCAAAAAGATCAAGAAAATCTCTAATTTTGTCAAAAAAAAACGCACGAAAGGCTCTTCAGTCCAATTTTTGAGTTAACTGTCACATTTTTTGATCCAGATCATGCCATATATCACACACACGCTCTATATCATGTCTAGAACCAACTTGCAACAAAAAATGTACAAGTTGATGAAAAAGTTAATAAATTGCGATTATTTGGTTTTTTACCAAAATGGGTTCAGATTTCAACTTTGACCTTAGAGGACCAAAGTACATGATGTTCTAAGCCCACCAATCAAGTTTGATCAAATTTGGATTTAAAAAACTCAAAATCCCTTTATATCTATTGTTTTAAGATTTGAAGCTTGCACCATTTTCACCCAGTGCACTCAAATGAGCCCACACTTCACTCAAAATATCTAAATACCACATGTCTCAATCCTATGATATCAAAAATGCAAAAAGTTGGAAAAATTCCCTAGTTGTAAATAATCACAATTATTTACTTTTTTTGCAAATTTTGCATGGATTGCATGATTTTGATCTCTACATGTTTTTATGCATCTATTCATGCTCCAAAATTGATTTGAAGCAAAATGGACATCATTTGCCAAGCAATTCAGAATCAGGGCATTTTAAAGCGGAATCCGTGAAATTTTCTAACTTTGACATTGTATACTCCTAATAGGTGCAGTGTAAGCGAATGAGAAGGCAAAGAAGAGGATGTCTCAGAAAGATAAGCTGCAAGAATTACCACCACACCAGTTGGATCCGAGCTCTATGAAGACGGCAAAGGCAACCTACCTGTCCAAAGAGAAGCTTGAAGAAAACAACACTATGGTCTTCACTAGCAGATTCAAGAGTGAAGATGGACACAAGTGGAGTTACAAATGCTACCCAAGGAGTTTTATGATGTATTTTCAAGACCAGACGCTAAAGAAGCTAACAGAAGACTAGGACTTTGGGGATTCTATGACCAAGAGCCATGTGGGGTAGATTTCCAAAGAGCCTATGAACTATTGTCCATAATCAAAGAAGATGGATGTGCTTGGGTCACGGATCAGCAAGGGCAAAAAGTTGAAGTGGTTATTAACAAAGGTATAGTGGTCGAGGCACTGAAGCTGCCAACAAAAGGTATGACAATGCGGGCGAGGGATAGGAAAATAGCAGGTACTTTTACCAAGGATACCGCTACCATCACCTTCTCCGATCTCATCCTAAAGCAAGTGGAGGATTCAGCCCGTCTTTACCACCAACATTTCCACTTCCTTTTAAAGATACCGCCACGATATACAACTCCAAATTATGCAGTTGCAACTGCTTTCACGCAAGTGTTGAAGTCGACACCAAGGCAAGCTATAGATCACGTGTAGTACATGCTTACAACACTCAAGAGAACAAAAAAGGAAGGAAAGATAACATATATGGGTGCTCTAGAAGTTCTAACAAGAATTGCATACCCTACTATTGGAATGGCAGATAACTTGCCGCCAGCTCCAGATCAAAATATGTGGATAATCTTAGCTCAATCTTCTCCATGAACCACTAGATTTACAAAGAAAAGGGTATATAAATCAGATGAAGAATTAGCAGAAAGCTCGCCTGAAGCCCACAACAGCAAAATCTTTGACAATGAAGAAACAAGGGCACGAAGAGAAGAAATGAAGAAGAAGCAGTGGTAGCTCATCAAGAGGAACTTGAGCAGAAAAGGGCAAGGTTTGAAAGAGAGAAACGATCTTATGAAAGAAGCCATCAAGCTGTAGGAGAAAACCTGGAATCATGGAGTCCGAGAGGTCCAAGAACCAAGAACCCTGCAAAGAAAGTCCCAAAAGATTCGAAGGATTTACCTGAGCGGATGTATGCAGAAGCCGAAGCATTGAATATTTAGGAAGCTCTAGAAGTGCAAAGGAAAGCAAGAGAAGAATGGGCTGAGCAACAAAGGCAAGCAGAAGTTGCACAACAAAGTGAATCACATCATGAACAAGGAGAGATGTCTCCAAGACCCACTTCACCCACTACAAAACAAGAAGATCATCCCAGGCCAAGTCCAAGCCCTTCACAAACTGCTAAATCCAATGAAGGCAAGCAAGCAAAGGAAAAAGACAAGCAAGAGGAAGAGGCAAGTTATGGACAACCCAAGGAAGTAGAAAAAACTAAAGTTGGACCTTCTACAGCAACACAACCAAAACCAGCTGAAGCAGCTACAAAGCCTCAAGAAACATCAGGTGAATCATCTACAAAGCCACAAGCAGAATCCGTTGCACCATCGAAAGAGCCTCAGGCCAAATCTGTTGGAACTTCTAAGCAACCTTAGGTAAAACCTGAAGAATGGGAAATGACGGATGAAGTGATCATTCAAATTAATGAGTATGCAAAGCAAATGCAGCTAATGAGAAAAACAAAATGCGAACAGCAGCACTTAGTCGTAGTGCCAAGGCTAAAGAATTAGAACAGTTAATAGATGCTCTACTCGAAGACAGAATTAACATTATTGAAGATCTTCAAATACAGATAAAACAACTAAAAAACAAAGCAATACAACACCAAACAATCAAGGAAAGACAGCAGAAAGAGATGGAAGATTTGGGGGAGCTCCTCACAAAGCTGTCTGATGCATGCAAAAGTAAGAACCAACAACTGACTGAAGTAACCAACGAACTTACAGTCACTACTTAGTCAGTCCAAAAGATCCAAGTGCAACTAGATGTAGCCAATGCCTCCTTGCAGTACTCTGAGCAAAGAATCGATGACCAAGTGGCATTTTTGAGGAAACTAAGGGAAACCCCAGCTGTAGCTTCACTCAAGAGAACATATGAATTCTACAAGACTTTGAAAAATGGAAACAAGGACCTCAAACTTGAGTTGAATCTTGAACAAGCACAAAGACGAGACCTTGCATTAATGTGGATACAAAGAGAAGAGAAATTTCTCAAGGAGATAGAGGATTTGAAGAGAGCCAACCAGCTGCTAAGAGAAGGACATACAGAAGCTCAAGAGGAGACTGGAACCTCTGAGTAGCCAAGCATAGACATACCATCAGTCTCCTTTGCAGATATGGAAACACAACCATCAAAAGGGCTAGCAAGAGAGTTGAAGTGTTTGCGGGTTGCCGCGACGGACGTCCATAACATAGCTCTCACGTATCAACATAAAATATCAATACAAGGGAAGCGACCAGGATGAGGCCTGGAAACTCACTAGGGTGTCATTCCTAATGAAGTGAAGTCAATGAGATGTGACTACTAACTCTGCAAGAAAATCATACGCACTAAAGCCAAGTAATCTTCCTATATCCTTCTACACAGCTCTACAGTCATCACGCCCGTTTACCATGCAAATCATATCGGATTCGCACGAAACTTGAAGGGAAGCTACAGGGGACTATCAGGAACATATCCTATCACTACCACAGCATTCTGGAGAGGTACAAAGATTGCGATCGTTCATCCCAAAGTCAGAAAAAACAGTGAACAGGTGATCCTAAGGGTCGTTTGAGGGTCCCTAAAGCCTCTCCTAAGGTCAAAACAACATAAAATACGCATATAAGAACTCAAAACAATGATTTATGGTCTCAAACACGTAGTTGAAAACCTACACCAAATCTTGAATGATTACACTTGAATGGAAGACCAAAGTAAGAGGAACACAATGCAATAAACAAATCTGAATTCGGATTACCGTAGCCACAGTAGTGAAGATTACAAGTTGGAGCAAGAAGAAGCTCTCAAACGTACGCTATCTTCTCAGTTTCTCATAAAAAAGATGATGTTCAAACTTACAAAACGTGACCTTTATAGTTTAGGTCTTTAAAAATGGCTTGTCCGGTCAAAAGGTCCTAAAACTTCTAACTGGCTCTCTAATATACAATTGCTCCTAGAAAAATAATCATAAATTCTTTTACAAGTTCTTGGCTTAGAGATGCTCTCTTACAAAAGAATTTTACAAGGGTTTCCCACAAAAATGTGACTCCTTCTCTGGAAACCGTTGCTTCGTTCGTCAAACACTCCCCCCTTCCTTATCCTTGCACGTCCTCGTGCATGTTCAGAGCTTTGTTCGGTGATGGGGCTCCAAGGAAGCAAGTGTTTCTGAAAAACTCCGCGTGCGGAGTACAGCCTCCAGGGCTGCTTGATGCTGACTGAAAGGATTTTCACTTAATGTGTGTTGGTATGCTACGTACTGTGCCTTGAGGTCCTTCGCCATAGGATGGACGATTCTTGAGTCAATTTGGAAGAAACTTGTGACGAAGGCCTCCTCAAATGTCTGCAAGTAATGTGAAGGCAAGTACATTAGTCTTGAGTACATTGCCATCAGAATATGTCATGGTGGTGAATCTTGCAAATTCCTCGATGCCCTTCTAAGAACAGATTCCACGGGTGATCGTCGCCTTCAGTGTCTTTGAACACCTGGATGCAGGTGACGATCATCCGGGCTATCTTTACCAGCATCTGACAGGCCACGTCGGGGGCATCCCGCAGCAAGGCAATTGTTGAATTCGGAGTGTTGACTACATAGGCTACTATAGGGGGATTTTGCATTGTCAGGACTCGGTAGTTCATCTTTTGCTTCCTCTAGCCTTTCCATGTGGCAAACTCCTTCCACATGCGTCTTCTAGGGACTGGGCAGAAAGTAGGATCTATTTGAATGTGCTCAGGAGCGTTGTGGTAATTGGTTAGATCATGTGGCCGCTTGTCCAGCCACTTCTGCCTCCATTTAGGGTGATCTTCAACGAGAGCCTGAGCTTCTTTAGCTGTCAGTGCTACACCTTCATAATCTCCGTCTTTGTTTTGTGGCAGGGTCGGCCACATCTTCTCCTTCCATAGGATTGCTTCGTGGAATATCAAGGGGAAAGGTAGGTACTCATGGCCAAACTCCTCCACCTTCTCTTCTGGCTGTAAGAACGCCATGGCTGCTGACTCCATTATCTTCTTTTTGTATATCATGTAATCTTTTGCTAGTCCCTCTGGCATGTCCTTGATGCTTTCAGTGAGCTCATCTCTAATATCTAGGCCTACCTCGCGTGATCCTTGTCCCTGTTCTCCTTCATGTGAAGTTTCAGGCAAATGAGGCATTTCTTGTCCCGACAGCAGTTGCGATTGCACTTGGGCTTCCACTATTCTGATTTGCGGTTGAGAAGTCAATGCTTCTTTTTCTTTCAGCAATGTGTCGTTGATCTGTTTCTGAGTCTCTAACTCGCCCCTTGCTTGTGCAAGTTGATGCTCCAGCTCTTTTACCTTTTGCTTGTTGGCCGCCGTCTGGGCCATCATTCCCGATAAGAGCAGCTGCCTCTGAAGTCTTTCTTGCTCTAGCTCCCCTTTCAACGCCGCTAGGGTGTTCATTGCTGTGGCATTGTCTGATGTGGAGACCAATGCTCCAGCAGGTTCCTGGTTTGCCATTAAGGTTGTCAGAGTACTTTTGACAGTGAGGTATGAATTGTTAACTCTCTGAAACCTTGCGCTTTTGTAAGCAAGCTGCTCCGTTGCTTTCTCTACCTTTGCTGTCAATTTTTGGCATTCTTTTTCCTTGGTGGTCAACTCCGTCCTGACGTCCACCAGATCTCTGATTAGAGACTGAGCCTGCAATCGCTCAGTGTCTCTTTCCTTCGTTGTGAGCTCCAATTGTGCCCGTAGGCTCTCTAACTCTTCTTGCCCAGATGCTTGCTTTCGTTGAGCCTCCTATACCATCCTTTCCTTTTCTTCTAGCACCACGTGCTGGCATTGGACTTGTCTTTCTAATTCCTGTAAGGTTTTCCTGTAGTCAAAATCAACAATAGCCTGACAGGCTTCTTGGTCTCCTATTGCTTCCGTAGCAGGCATAGACTCTTTTTGTGAGGATGAAGGAGGAGGAGGTGGTGGTTTTTGGGTTGATGGAGAAGGAGGAGGAGGAGGAGGAGGAGGAGATTTCGGCGAGGGAGGAGGTGGTGAATTAGGCGAGGAGGAGGTGGTGATTTCTCCGCTTCTTGTTCATGCCTCTTTTTCGATGCATCTTCCCTTGGCTGCGAAGCAGACACGTCCGCTTTTCTTTTCTTTAAAATCTTTATGATTCTTTGGCGAGTCAAATCCGCCGCCCGTCCTGCTTCCACATTCCTCTGTCTTTGAGCTTTCTTTAGTTGCTCTGCTTGGTTCGTATCATCAGCTGCTTCTTTCTCCTTTGTTCATTCAGTGGACTGAGAAGATACGTCCACTTCTGCAGCCTTTTTTTTGGCGGCTATCCTTTGTTTTTCAGCCTGTATTCAAGCTGCCTCTTCTATTCTTGCCTGTCTTTCCCTCTTGAATCTTCGTTTTTATGTTTGTTGTGTTGCAGCAGCTCTCGCTTTTATGTCAGCCCGCAACTTGGTCCTTCTTTCCTCAACTCTTTGTTGGGCCTCTGCATATTCTTTTGGAAGGTTGGACTGTGGCATTGTTCTCAAGTGGTGTGCTGGTGTCTTCCTCCTCGCTTTCTTCAAGTTTCGATGGTCCTTTGTCTTTAGACCCTTGAGAGTTTCCCTCGTCTTCAGTCTCTGTCGCTTCTTCATCACTCGAGCTTTTGTTGGATGCCTTGGTGGAGCGCGATGATTTTGCGCTAGTGGTCGTCCTTAGTGAATGAGCAACCAGCTTTGCTTTCTGAATTAGGGTCATCTGAGAACTGGCCGCCGGCAGGTCTTCAATCATGCCCAAAGCTTGGTATGCTATTCTTGTTAGCATTGGCCCTGCACTCATGTATCTTTTGTTCTTTGTTGAGATTTTCAAACTTGCTTCGATCAAGTTCTCCAAAATGTAAGAACCATAATCGCATCTGATGGTCCTGTTTTCAGCTGTTGCTAGAGCCATGACCACTGCAATGTGCAGGATCGTCTTGGTGTAGCGAGGAGGCTTTTGTACCCTGAAATGCTGAGAGATCACTGGGCGCTCCTTGCCGCACTGTCGAAGCAAGGGACTTGCCGATACACCGTGTACGAGCCGCAGACGGCTCCAAGCACACAACTAGTTTAACTAGTAAGCTCAAAGAGGGCAATGGTGTGTCACTCACCGCCTTATGCTCCTGTCGTAGAGGATTCCTCACCGCGAAGAAGAGGGAGACGCCGCTACGCCGCGCTCAACCGCCTCGCCGCCGTCATGCCGCCGCAACGCTCGATCGCACACACACTCTCACTCTCTCTCTCTCTCTCTCTCTCTCTCTCTCTCTCTCTCTCTCTCTCTCTCTCTCTCTCTCTCTCTCTCTCTCTCTCTCTCTCTCTCTCTCTCTCTCTCACACACACACACACACACACACACACACACACACACACACACACACACACGCACACACACAAGGAGATGGTGAAGGAGAAGGTGGAGATGGAGCAAGAGCAGCTTCTATTGCACAATGAGAGAATGACTCAATTTTAGGTCTAATTGGCTTTTATGTGAGCTCACCCCATTCACACTTGGGCGCCCATGCTTAGCCAACTAACCCTAGCATGTTCGTGTTAGAGTGCGCCTCTCATCGGCGATCACTCTACCTTTCCCTATTGGACCGACAAGCCCGGTGCCTGACTCTACTTAAATAAATAATACGGTTACAGTGTCCGTCGTAGGCGATAGGGTGTCCGTGAGCCACGAGGGTTAACATTGCCCCCCTTCCTGATGTAGATTCCGTCCTCGGAAGCTATTGAGTTGAAGCTTGGTATGTCCATGTTGTAGAGCATCTAGATTTGAATCTGCAAGGCAAAGTCACTGTTTTAGCAAGCGGAATTATATTGCCATAAATCATGAGGGGAATGTAAAGTACATGTGGAAATGAGTAAATGCAAGATTTATGAAATGTTAGACTGCCATTAAGGACAAATAAATTGCACTTTGAGTAAATTAATTAATCAAGAGTTTTGTGCTTATGGGTGAGTCTATCAATTAGTTAGCTATGACCAGGTTAAAACAACTACTCTAGTACTAGCTAAGCTAAGAAGATTATCTAAATGCAAGATTCCCTAATTATGCTTTTCAGCTTTGATTAGCCAACTCGCTCTCACAACTGCAAACAAAAGCTTGCAGTAAGCTCAATGGAAGTCTTTTAATTTTTTTTTTTATTATTTTTTTTTTAATACTTTTTTACTTTGGGTCACAATCATGTGACGTGTGTGCTTATTTTGTATGTCCGGGGTTTTTTGCTTCTCAAGGAAAAGCGCCCACACTGGGAACCTCTAGGGCTCTAGTACCATAGACAATACATGTGAGTGAAGTACCAATTCAAGCAAGGATTTCTCTTCCAGCGTAAGATTTTTCATTTGTGGCACTTATGTTTTTTTTTTTTTTTTGCTTCCATTTCCTTGGTATTCGCACTAGTGTTTTTTTTTGTTTGAGTGAGCAAGCCTTTCTCTGCCTAAAACATTCCTAAGGTCTCAAATACTCGGATAATTTTATTAGCTAGGCCTAGTGGTCAAGTAAATGAGTTAACCTAAAGTCACGGTCTCCTAATCTCCAGGCTCATCCATAAGATTAAACTGGAGTTCAATCAACTTAAGCAAAGACAAATTTATACATCTATAATGGCAGATAACAATCATAACTATTGCACTCAAACAAAGAATGAAAAATCATTATTAGCAATTACACATATCCACCAACATGAATCATGGAAAGTAGTACACCTGGAGGTATGGAGTGGCTCATTTCGTTGAAGCAGATGTCCTCAGCCATGTGGATGGAGATCCATATAAGTCCTACCTAACACATCCAAAAACATGCACTATACCTCTAGGAGGCATGTCAGTGTGAAAAATTAAAACTCCTAAAAAACAAACTCAAAACACAATCTAGACCCCTAACCTACCTATCTGTCACCCCTTTTAGAATCAAGGAAAGAGGATATTATATAAACCGGGTGGCCACCCTAAGGCTAGGCCTCTATCCTCATCATCTAGATAAATAAAATCGTTGTCCGTGAGGCCATAGTCTTCCTCCGTCTCTATTAGTTCCTCTTCATCATCCTCTTGTGCAAGCATGCTAATCAAGAACCTCGCGATGCGTGGATACTCATCTTGTGCAAAAGAATAAGCATGTGCCATTGGAGACACATTCGCTACTGGGTAGGGATCACTAGTTAGCCATAGATGTATCAGCCATTCTAACTCCTCAAAATTTCTCTCACATGCAAGGCTCTCTATCAAATCCCATTCGCAAGAAAGTATAGGGTAGCATACGTAGAACACTTGAGGAAAAGACAAAGGGTACCTTTCATCAAAAATAGAAGTGCATGCCTCTAGTGAAGTAGCCATTTCTGACAAGACAGATAGATTTGGTTAGGCCTTTAAAACATAAGAGTTGTTTTTGTGTGTTGCTTGAATTGACACGGTGAATTTGGACTTATATGTAAGATCTGATAGGGTGCTCTCTCGTTGCTAGTCGCTCTTGCTCTTTACTATTTTTGTTTTTTGTGAGTATAAGGCTATATATATACATTCCCTAAGATTGGAATTGAGAGGTCAGGGAGGAAGGTTGAGAGGGGAGTGAGTGAATGATTGATGTTAGCAAACACTCCCCCCTTCCTTGGGTAGATCATACCTTTTGGAATGAGGTCGTCACCTTTTGAAACCAATTGTTCCAAGTTGTTATGGGTGAAGGTTTTAACCAATAGTTTTCGACCACCCTATGCGTTTCATCTAGTTGCAAGGGTGGTAAGGTACTCTCCCATGATTTTATTTGCAACGTTGTTGTAGGTGGTGAACTTACCCCGGGAGGTGCAAACTCTTTCGTGCTTGTATGGATATGTACAGTGGTAGGTGGAGGTTGTGTCGAAGCTTCTATTTGCGTATAGAAACTACATGAAGAGCAAGAAGCTTCATTTGATTTCCCTGTTCCTGAGCTAGGTGGAACAAATCGTTCTTTCTTTGGTACCCAAACTAGCTCTAGATCGGGTGTGTAACATTCCATGATTTTTTCCTTTCCGCGATTTTCAATTTGTTTTGGAGCCACAGGATTGGGTTTACATGGGCCAGGTGACAGGTAAGAGTACACTTTACGTTTGGGCACCCAGATTTGATCATTTCCTTCATAGTATCCTTGGGCTTCCAATAGTCGTTTAGGAATCCAACGCAACGTTTCTTTACATTTCTTGGAGTGAGTGGGACGGTTCTTACTAGGTTTCCATTTTTTTGCATCAACCATGCTCACTACAGGGGCTTTAGGGACCCACTTGTATGGTTTCTCTGTTATATTAGGATGGTTCTTGTGTGTCTCAAGCTTTCTTTCAACTACATCAGTTGAAGCTCTAGAGAGTTGGGCTATGGGGACGTATGGTTCAACCTCCTGGACATGCAATGTCTTGGGTTTTATTTCCTTAGGCAATATCTCAGGGACTATGTCTTGAGTGGTAGGGCTAAGAGTTGGTTTTTGCGTTGTAACAACCCCAGTCCCCCAATCAATAGTGCATTTGGTGGCTATCATCCACGTGCGGCCTAGGTTTATATTACCCTCCATAGTTCCAGTAGGCATGACCAAAAAGTCTTGAGCTACAATTCCATTGTCATAACTGACAGAAGTGTGCCAGATTCCAAAAACCGTAGTTTTTTTCTTGTTGACACCTTTGACTTGGATAATACTCTCAGATAGAGGTGGCTTCCCTAACTGACACCACACCCCATAGGATAGCAGATTATATTTAGCACCCGTGTCCAATAAGGCGTTATATAGCACTTTTCCATAGGCACTATTTAACTCAATAGGGTATCGTAGAGATGTGTCAGAGTCCAACCCATCCTCTTCGATTTCCACGTGGAATGCATTTGTGACTCCAAGGTTAGCCTCTCGTTTTTGTCTTATACGTTGTTGTCGCTCCTTAGCCTCAGCTTGAGCTTGTATCTTGTTTAACTCGGTTTGTGCTTTGGCAGCCTTCTTTTGATGAATGGCCCGTAGTTCTTCTTGGCTTAAAGAATCATAATATCTTTTGAATTTACTCCCATTGAGGAATCCAATGGTTTCAACTCCATCAAGAGTTTCCACACGAAGGGTACCTTGTGGGGTAATTTCACATACTCTATATGGTCCTTTACCAGCATATTTCAACTTTTTCTTCTCTTTACGTACTCCATACATAAGGACTTTATCACCAACTTTGATGTCCTTGTCCTTCACATGGCGATCAAACCACTTCTTTCTCCTATCCTTTTCCACAAGAGCATTTTGCACAGCCAACTGTCTCTCTTCGTCTAGTTTTTCTAAGATATACAAACGCTCGGTTAAGGGGTTACCATTCCATCCTTCTTGCGAAGCTACCCTAAGACTAGGAATGACAAACTCCCAAGGCATAACCGCTTCTTGGCCATATACCATTTTGAATGGCGTACAATTAATAGCCACTTTATAAGCAGTACGATAAGCCCATAGAGCAGATGTCAACTTCAAATCCCAATCAGTGCGATGAGCTTCTACCGTCTTGGTTAAAATAGAGATTAGAGTCTTGTTGGTGCTCTCGGCTTGTCTATTAGCTTGTGGGTAATAAGGTGTAGACTTATGGTGGGATATGATAAAGGTCGTGGTAAGCTCTCTTATTACCTCATTTATAAAATGGGTACCATTATCAGTAACAATTTCAAAAGGGCAACCAAATCTTGTGATAATGTTCTCAAAAAGAAACTTAGTTGTTGTCCTCGCGTCAGCTTTTTGTGAAGCCTTAGCTTCAGCCCACTTTGTTACATAGTCCGTAGCAACTAGAATATATCGAGATTGAGTGTTGCGAGCTGCGGGACTAATTGGACCTACAAAGTCTAAGCCCCATTTTTCAAATAGTTGGGTTACTTTAATAGGATGTAAGGGCATTCTGTCTTTGCGCTGTGTGGTCTTGTAACGTTGGCACTCATCACACCCTTTTGTAAAAAGTGATGCATCCTTAAATAAAGTTGGCCACCAATAGCTTGATTGCAGCACCTTTCTAGCAATCAGGTCTCCTGAAAAATGTCCTCCTGCTATGCCCATATGTGCTTCTTGCAAGATATACAAATATTCATCCTCGCGGGCACAACGCCTAAGAATATCATCCTTGCCTAATCTATACAGAGTTCCGGCAATCAAACAATAGGGTTCACATTCTTTTACTAGCCTTCGAGCGATATCCTTACGAAGTTCCTTGGGTGGAAAACCATTAACTAAAAAGTTAACAATGTTCTCACTCCATTCAGGCATAGTCTCAACTATGAATAGGGAAGTATCGGGTAATTCATCATCAACTCCTGTAGGGGCTTCACCATTGGGTATGCGAGACAAATGATCAGCCATGACGTGCCTTTTACCGGGTCTCACTACGATCGTGAAATCAAACTCCAGAAGAATTAACAACCATCGTGTGATTCTTCCTGTGGAGCATGGCTTGTTTACCAGATACAGCAACGCTTGATGGTCCACATAAAATACAAACTTGTTTGCCAGAAGGTAGTAGTGAAATTTCTTTACTACATAAACCATTGCCAAACCTTCTCGCTCTGTAGTGGTGTAGTTCCTTTCAGCATCGTTCAATTAACGGCTTGCAAAGCTAATGGGATAGTCCAATTTATGTTCTCCTGGTTGAGTGAGAACACACCCAATAGCAAAGTTTGATGCATCAATATGCACATGGAAAATGACATCCCAGTTAGGTGTCCTTAAAATCGGAGCACTTGCTAGTGTTTCTTCAATTGTTCATAGGCCTGGTCACACTCTTCAGTCCATTTAAATTCAATGAGAATCTTGTACAAAGGACGTGCTATCTCAGCGAAAAATAAAATAAACCGTCGATAATAACCCACGTGTCCCATGAACCTTTGAACTCCCTTGTAATTGGTTGGTGGTGGTAACTCTAGATTCACTTTAATTTTGCTCTCATCGGTTGAGATACCATTCTTGGATACTATATGCCCTAAAATAACTCCATGCTTGACCCAAAATTGGCATTTGAACGGGTTCAATGAGATACGATATAACCTACACTTTTCAAACACCTTCCGCAAACATGATAGATGTTCTTTCCAAGAAGAGTAAACACAAAGGTCGTCTAAGAAAGCTTCACAAAACTCTCTCAAATATTCTTTAAAAGCAGTGTTTATTAATCGTTGGAATGTAGCAGGGGCATTTGTTAAGCCAAAAGCCATCACACGAAATGCAAACACGCCAAATTCTGTGATGAAGGCAGTCTTAGCTTGGTCCTCTAGTGCTATCGTGATTTGGTTGTAGCCTGAGTACCCATCTAGAAAGCTATAAGCTTCCTTGCATGCAACTCTTTCGAGTACATGTTCGGAATATGGTAGGGGGTAATGGTCTCTTCTAGTAGCTGCATTAACTTTTTTGAGGTCCACGCACACCCTGAGTTTCCCATTCTTTTTTGGCACGATAACTATTGGAGACACCCATTCAGAGTGTTCAATAGGATATATGAACCCACATTTGATAATCTTTTCTAGTTCTTCTTGAATGATCTTTGCGTACTTTGGATTCATCGGGTAGGGTCTTTTTTGTACGGGCTTCGCAGTGCTAATCATAGGGATTGTATGTTGGACCACAGAAGGTGGAACACCTTTCATATCATGGTATGTCCAAGCGAATATGTCCGTGAATTCCTTGAGAAGCTCTTTGAGGACCGCCTCTTCAACTTCTGTGAGGTCTTGGGCAATAAAAACAGGTTTTGATTCTTCACCGAGGTCAGCTAATTCTATTTCTTTAACTATTGCCAGACCATCATAGATTCCATTATTCCCATCGATAGGTATTCTTTGGGCTTTTGTGTACACAACCTTTGCTTCCCCTGTGGTGTAAGATTTGAAATGTTCTGGTGCATGATGCAAGTTTGTGGATTCTGGTTGTGCCTTGGTTTGTGCTTCCATTTCTGCTTTCTTGTGTTGTCGAGCTAACTCTTGGTTTTGACGCCTCCTTGCAGTGCGGCTCAACTTTGGCTTGTCTATGATCTTTAATTGGGCTATGTCATGGGGTCGTGGTCTACACCACATAACATTTTGGAGATATTCACCCCAATTGTCTACCAATTTTTGATGAGCATCACATGCTCCTATATAACTGAGCCATTCTGCTGAGGATCTCTTCTTTTTTATCCTAGCACGTACATTGGCTCGATATCGACGCCTCTTAAGGTTTTTCTTTTTCTTATTTGAGACCTGCTTTTGATATGCATTTAGATCTGGCTCACTAAAGGAGTCCTCGTTGGTGTCCACTTCACTCTCGGAGGAGCTATCATGGGTTGATGTGCTCGGTCCTTCCGAATGTTTTGACTCTGAACTTGCTCCACTCTTTAATTCATGAGATTCAGAATCCGTTTCACTCTGGGAGTCAGTGTCCGAGTCGTGTTGGTCAAAGTTTTCTATTGAGCTATCAGTGTCACTGTCAGATTGGTCCACAATTGCCTTGCCCTTAGAAGATGCATGTATGGCACTTATCATGTTCAGAGGTGCAATTTGTGGTACCTCTTCCCCCTCTGGTGTGACCCAAGTGGTTCCTCTATTTCCCCAGGTATCTATGGTTGCAGCTAGGTGTACCCAGTCTACGTTGTCTGATTCCGTCAAACCCGGTAACACATCTATGTAAGGAGAATCTTGGCCAATGTCTGTATCCTTCTTACAAGTGTAACAATATTGTAGTGGGGCCGAGTGAACTGTGGTGTCAGAGCGATGATCAATAATGGTTTTACTCCCTAAGGGGTGTACCTTACCAGTCACCAAATCCACTCTAAGGACAGAGTCTTGGAATTGCAAATAGACATGATTTTTAGACCAATCATGAACCATTTGTGCTTCCCTCATGAATGGTCGTCCTAAAATCATTTCATATGACATAAGGTGTTTAGAGAAATCCATTACAATGAACGTATGTCGTACCTTGTGTCCTAGAACTTTGATCTTAAGATCCTTGAGCATCCCCATAGGTTTGGCTATGGTACCATTTGCCATCTTTACCACAATGTTAGTAACACTGAGGCGGGGTTTTCCCATGGATTCCCAAAAATCTTTTGTAACGATGCTAACACCCGCACCACCATCAAGAATTCCCTTTATAGTTAATCCCTTGGTACTGATGAGTAGGGTCGCATTAGACTCGTCGCCTTCAAAATACTGGCCTAATTCGTTAATGGGTACCTCGATCACAGACTCGTGTCCATCTAAGTCAAGTGATTGCACATGATTTTCCTCATCAATCATAATCGAGTCAGGCCTATTTGGTTGCGCAAACTGTGGTAATCCCGTTCGTAGCTCTCCGTTAAGGAATGCTCGAAGTGCAAGGAATAACTCAGGATCTCCATACAGCTTTGCTATGATCGTGGTTTGGACCTCAGAAGACATGAAGTCCACTAGTTTGGCAACATTCATTGGCATTTTGCAGGGTGTAGGTCCTTGACTAGGAACTGGTGAGGATGGAATCTCATATTCCTCAATGGGATCAGGTATTCCTTCGTTAAACATCCTTTCCAACAAGAAGGGTGTATGCTCACTTTCTGATGTCCCGTCCTCACTCCCTTCTTGGATGATACTAGATATGGCTAACGGTCTATGGTTCATGTGGGGTGGATGAACTTGCGTGGGAAACACTGTGTCATGAATTTTGACATGCATGGGTTCTGTTTCTAGTTTCTTTTGAGTCTCCTCCACTAAACCTCTTAGATGTTTCACCTGCTCAATCTCGTCTACTGGGTTTGGGTACGTCCCAATCTTCTTTTTACGATTCTTCCCTTTTTGCCCCTACGGTTTATCTTGGGGGTCTTGGATTGGATTTGGAAACACTTGTGGTGTTTTCAGAGGCTCTTTATGGTTTTCTCTTATTCGGTTTTCATTTGGTTCCATGTTACGGTTTTCTTTGTCGGTCTTTCCCTTTGTGGTATTGGTTCTAGTCTCCATTGTCTCGATTGAATCTGAATCATCCTCGAGGTCATTCATATACACGGGGTCATCTCCTGTTCCTATGTTTGTTTTAGAACTTGGCTTTGAATTTCCCGTATTCTGCGACCTCTTCCTTTGTGTCTTCTTTTTCTTTGCTTGGATAACTGACGCGGTATCTCTCTCTTCGAGGATATGGCCTGGCCCTTGAAGCATGGACCGTGTAATCGCATAAGCGGGTGCGACGAGTGGTATTGGCGATGTCACACCAGCAATTTTGACCAAATTTAGGGGTGTGATTTTAGGCGCATTTGGGTTATAGGGGCATTGGGCAATCAAGTGATCTATGCCACAACGATTACATGTGAGTATTGGCATTGTAGAAGTGCTCCCTTGATTCATTTGCATCTGTGCAGCATTCTTTTGCAGCCTAATAGGGCACTCCGCTGCCCGATGTGGTCCACCACACTCGTAGCATTGAAGAGGTGGCCTCCTAGCCTGGGTGTTGATATTTTGACCTCTGGATGCGAGAGCAGCAGCTTGATAAACCGACTTGACTTGCCCCCAATAATTTTCCATGTAGTATATAGGACACTCTTCCAATGTATCAAGTCCGTAGGCAATACTAGTGTCTATTTCCTCCTCACAGCCATCTGACGGCTCGCAACCCACTTGGTTCATAGGGGCGACTCTTGGATGCGGGGGCTGCGGTCCTAGCACAGGAGGTGGTAGCGGTGTAGCTTGTACAACATTTTGAGATCTAGGGACCATGTGTTGCGGTAGTTGCTCAACAAGTGGAGCAGGCATCAATACAGGAGCTCGAGGTGCATCCGTCCAGGCTACAGGTGGTCTATTTTCCATCATACGTTTGATCATTAAACAATCCTTAGCTTGGTGACCATACCTACCACATGCGTTGCAAGTTCCATTAAATTTTACTCTAAACGTAGGGCACTCACTAGTGCTATGTGGACCTAAGCAAATGGAACACCATTGTTGCTCCCTTCTTGGATACATGTGACTATTTTGAGGGGGTCGATTATCCTTAAGAGACTCTTGGATTGCCTTGGTGAGGTCTGTCAAGAATGTCTCAAATACCTTTGGCTCATTGGCAATGGGCTTTGCAGTCATGGGTTCATACTCAATGGCTTGTGAGCTAGTGGATCTCGTGTCAGTAGACACCCTCATGCCTGCTATCATCAAGTTGTCCTCTAATTGGACTGCATTGGCAGTGACATCTTCCCAGGTTGTGATACCTCTAATCACTAGCCCATTATAGATTCCTTCATTCCTCAACCCTCGAATGAATCGATCAAGCAGTTGGTTATTGTTGAAGCGCTCATTTACAGGGCAGCGAGAGTTTAAGTGCTTTAGACGACTAATGAAGTCCCTTACTGACTCTCCTTCCTTACGTTCGGCCTTCTGTAGCTGAGATGCTACACCCCAAAGCACACCTTCTCGTATGTACTCCTTTAGAAACAACCTTGGAAGGGTAGGGTAGATTGTTTTCTCGTCCACCCTTAGGGTTCTATACCAATCTCCAGCCTTCCCACTTAATGTCAAGCTTAAGGCATTGCACTTATGTAGTTCGTTGCATTCCCCTAAGGAATCACATACTTGTTCAAACACTTCAATGTGTTTTCTAGCATCTTCGTCCCCATTGAATTTTTGCGTGAGTTTGGAAATTTGTACTGCCTTACTTCTAGGCTCTCTATCAGATGCATGACGCATATTTTCCGCGATAGATCGACCTATGGTTTGAGAAAACGCTGCCAAGTCACCTATGTGAGGAGGCAGGGCCAGTGGAGGTACTCTTGGAATCATATGTGGGAGAGGGACGGGTACCGGTCTTGGCATATGTGTGGATGATGCAGGATATGGAACATAACCGTGCATAGGTCCACTCGGATAAGGGCTAGGGAGCGGCACTCGAGGAGCATAAACAAGTGATACAATTGGAGGTGTGGGGGCCATGTGTGCATAAGGGGCTAGAGGCACATACGGTCGAGGCCCCATATTAGGTACTACGACACTAGGTAGTGGCACTGCACTAACTGTAGATGTCATCGGTACATTCTCTGTTAGGCTTATCCCTGGAGTGAGCAAGGCTTATCCCTGGAGTGAGCACTGTGTTTTCCTTAATAGAGGGTTGAGCCAAGTTAGGGAAGCTAAAGTTGTCGCTCGTGGGCTCCGATTGCATAGAGACCCCAGGTGAAATGACGTAAGATGGGTCCATGGGGCTCATTAGAGGAGTCTCCATTTGTGATAGAGTAGGCTGTTGAGCCTTGCTCGTATCCAGAAATCTCATGGGGCCAGCTGAGAGTATATTTACCCCTCGGTTTTGCCTTTCCGATTGAATAATGCCATGGATAACATTACAGATCATTTTCTGTTGATCTTCGATGCTCGTGGCACTAGAGGTGGATTGTACAATCTCTATCCATCCTACATGGTAGGCGTGGCCAGAGTGTAGATCCGTCAACACCTCAGTGTGGAGGTCGTATGTCCAATGATCATTAATGAACAATCCTTCTAGAGTCGACGTGTTAACGGTTTCTTGTGAGGTAGAAGCAATGTTGCTCCCCGTGCTTTTACTTGTCACCAATGGTACTCTAGAGGGAACTTCTGAAGGAGGCAGCTCAACAGGGCCTTCTTGGTAAGAAGTTGGCAGGATATCCACATGGACACTCTTTGGGGGTGTGGGGTCCACGTGCGATGTGAAAGGAGAGTCCACTTCCCCACCCCCTTCGTGTGCTTCATTTGCATCAGGTTCCGAGCGAGTAGCTCTACCTAATGTTTCTATGAAACGGCTAAACATACTAGTACTAGGCTGTGGAGCTTCGGGAGGTGCATGGCCTTCTCTCTCAATGTTTTGGGTAGGGTATGCTTCCATGATTTCTGAGTCAGAGGAGGAATCACTAGCGGCTATTTTAGGGTCTTGGGTGGTGCTACCTTGTGTCCCCGCTGAGGGTCTAGAGCCTATCGTGGATGGGTAATGGGTGTTTGTATGAACAGAGGCACCCTCAATATGCTCGTGTTCTAGCACCCGCCCAGAGCGTAAGTGCATGTGCTTTTGATACCCTAAGGTGTCAAAAAGCTGCTCTAGGAGGCCTTGTGACTAGTTTTTTGCGTGTTTTTTGTTTGTTTTTTTGCTAGGATTTTTAGAGCGTGTCGTGGAATGGGCCGTGTGATAGCTCGAAACGAACGTATCGCTAGGAGGGACGCGCTGTGATTTACAGCCCACCGTTTGGTTCTAATTTGCTCCAGAAAAGCCCGAAACAGTCTTTTCCTAGCTGGGGAACTAGGCTCCAAATACCAAGTCTAAGGGTGCAAGTGGGAAGAGAAGGGAGGAGAGTGGAGGACTTGTCCCACATGCTCTCATTCCCTCTTGAGGGAGTAGGGTATATATATAAGAGTGAGTCTAGTATATATCATAAGACTGAGGACTGAGGCCTGGGCCTGGGCTTGGGCTTGGGCTTGGGCTTGGGGAAACGATCCCGATCTATCTTTTATACAAACCAACCCGTCCGTTTTAAAACTCACGTTCTTTCCCGATCTATCTTTTATACAAACCAACCCGTCCATTTTAAAACTCACGTTCTTTATTTTCGAAAATTTAACCTCCTCCCCCTCGCTCACGTTTTTATTTTTCGGAAAAAAAAAATTTCCTTTTTTTTTTTTGTGGATATTATTTGGTACGCATTTTGGTGCGCGTTGACCTCACCTAACTATTTACTGTCCCACCTACCTACTGACCTGTTTATCAGTGGTTCACCTAATTACTAACCTACTTAATTAACTAACTGTGCGCCTACAAACCAGAAAACACAGAAAATGCAAAAATTGAAACTTGACAGAACTGTGCAGTGAAAACACAGAAAATGCAAAAAAACGCAAGAAATGCTAACTGTGTGACTAATGCTAACTGTGTGCAAACAAAAAAACAGAATTTTGCTAACTGTCTAACTAATACGAAATGTACGCAGCAAAAAAACAGAAAATGCAAGCTGTGCGCAACAGAAAAACAGAATTAACAACTTGCAAAAAAAATACGCCTTCCTCTCCCTCTTCTTTCCTACTGCAAACCACTCATACAAGAAGCACAAAGTGCCTCTTGGGCTTAGTGCAGGGCTATTCCCCGGCAGCGGTGCCAAAAATGTGTGCTCCTTGCCACACTGTCGAAGCAAGGGACTTGCCGATACACCGTGTACGAGCCGCAGACGGCTCCAAGCACACAACTAGTTTAACTAGTAAGCTCAAAGAGGGCAATGGTGTGTCACTCACCGCCTTATGCTCCTGCCGTAGAGGATTCCTCACCGCGAAGAAGAGGGAGACGCCGCTACGCCGCGCTCAACCGCCTCGCCGCCGTCGTGCCGCCGCAACGCTCGATCGCACACACACTCTCACTCTCTCTCTCTCTCTCTCTCTCTCTCTCTCTCTCTCTCTCTCTCTCTCTCTCTCTCTCTCTCTCACACACACACACACACACACACACACACACACACACACACACACACACACACGCACACACACAAGGAGATGGTGAAGGAGAAGGTGGAGATGGAGCAAGAGCAGCTTCTATTGCACAATGAGAGAATGACTCAATTTTAGGTCTAATTGGCTTTTATGTGAGCTCACCCCATTCACACTTGGGTGCCCATGCTTAGCCAACTAACCCTAGCATGTTCGTGTTAGAGTGCGCCTCTCATCGGCGATCACTCTACCTTTCCCTATTGGACCGACAAGCCCGGTGCCTGACTCTACTTAAATAAATAATACGGTTACAGTGTCCGTCGTAGGCGATAGGGTGTCCGTGAGCCACGAGGGTTAACAATCACCGTATATCATGTCACTGTATTTGTACTTGTTTCCTTTTGCTTTGATAAATGCCTTCTCGTTATCCAGTGACTTGGTCTTTGCCAGCAAGTCGTGTTGCCCTGCAAGGAAGTGAAAAGCTTCGTTGATGATTTATTTTGTGATCTTTACTTTTACCTTTGATCCATCCTTGTCAGTGAGCATTGCTTGCCCATCATACTATATGGAGCTCATGAGCTCATGGGCGCTCATGTAGTCTGTTCCCCATGGCTGCAATTTGAAAAACTGCTCCAAATGCACAGCCTGCACGGCTTCTGTGACCTCCGGCCTTCGGTGGAGATTCCATATTTCCCTTGGCATGATAGTCTTCTTTACCATGTCACCATCAGCATCCCTAAACTTCGCGATGAAAATGTGAGCAAGGATCTGAGCAAGTATTTCATCCGAGATGTGAGCTTTTTCGTTTGTAAGAGCTCATCTACTTCATATGGCCCTGCTGTCCACTGCCTTGCTTGCTTTTGGCGTGGCATTCTGTGTCATTAGAATCACAAGCTGTAAGGATTTTTCTTTCGCAGCCAGTAGCATTTAGACTTTTAGTAAAAGCAGTTCAAAAGTTAAAATTGATCATAACTTGAACAAATCTCATCCATTCTTGTCCATATTTCACCAGTGGGAGTAGGAAGACTAGAGCTATGACTGATTGAAATATGAGCCACATCTAGGCCTGAGGTACACCGATCACGATCGTAGTACAGAGGCCATAATGAGATTTGATCACATGAGTGGTTTGCTGATAGCTAGAGGGTCATTTTGGTCCACTCTGTCTTTTATTTGAACCACTTTTGAGTTTATAAGTCCCAATTTTGGGCTACAAGGGAGTTTTGGACTAGACTTTGGTTTTTCATGGGTTTTTGATGTCCAATTGGCTTGAAACTTGATGTGTGACTTGAACAAGATGTGTACGAGAGATCTGTTAGGTTTTGGTCAAAATATGATGCTGAAGTACACCGATCTCGATCGTAGTACCTGGGCTTTTTTGGGTGAAAACTAGATGGCTTTGGTCCCCTATGCCTGCCTAGCCCATTGATGATTTATTTTCAAGTTTGGACTTAAAATGAACAAATTAGAGCAATTACTCACCGTTTGACCTTATTTTACTAAGTCTAACCATATTGGGTTTTCCTGATGAATTCTGGTTGGATCCTGGAGTTAGTTGATGTTAGTTTTTGGGCTTTTACTGCTTCCATGATGTGTTGCTATCATCAGCCTACTCCGTTGTCTGATTCTGACTTGATTAGGCACTTTTTACCTCGTCTTTGGAGATTTTCTAGACTTGTGCATTTTTCAAGCATTCTTTGGATACCAATGGCATATTTGGGTATCTCTAAGTCGCCTTTTAGTCTTTGGCATTAGTTTGGCCAAATTCTTCCCTTGTGTGATCACTCGAGGCTGAAATGGTCATCTCTGTCCTTGTAGGACATTCTGAGCTCCATTCAGGGTTTTCAACTACCGTGCTGACTCCTAGTCGGACAGGTATGCCTTTCAAACCACCCGTCATAATTTTCAGTCAAATTTTGGTACTTTTCCGATTCGGGTGTGTTTGACAAATTTGGCCCATTCTATGAGCAAAATTTGTGCATTTTCCATGAAAATTCAAGAGAGTGTATCCCTCACTAAGTTCTAAGCCTGGGCCGAGCCAAAATTTACAAAACCTGCATCTGGGGGCACTGATCGCGATCGTTGCATAGTTCCCAAATTGAGTTTTGATACCTGCAGGTTGTTGGCGAAGCTGAGGGGATGCCTTTTGCAATTTCTGTGCCAAGTTTGGTCAGTGGGGTACACCGATCGCGATCGTTGTACCACCACCAAACTTGATCACATGGCTTTGTTCCTGACATTGTGGGGAGCACATTGATGTGTTTTGTGCTTGAAAAAGGTTTTGTTTTGATGCCTCTAAGGGCCCTTGACCTATTTGACTCAATCTGACTTTGATTTGATCCATTCGCCCGGTTGTGCAATGATTCGCGCTTGCATGCGTAATAGACTTGATCTTTACTTGATAAGGAACATACCTGTGAAATCTGGTATGAAATGCTGGCTCCGATCGTCCATACGGGGTAGAAATGTGGCAGCTCACTCTAGGTCAAGAAGCTTTCTTCTTCTCTCTCAAAATGTGAAAATGAACAATGAGCTAGAATTTGGCCTACCTGACCTATATCTTTCCGAGGTTCTCGTGACATAGGGCTGATTTTTCTTACCTTTGATCTTGATATAATCTGCATACCATCTGTGGGTCAAATCGTTCGTCATTCTGGCATCGTATGACCATTTGATTCGATTCTGACGAAATGTGGGCATGATCATTAAGGTTGAAAATCGACATCTTCAGATTAGCTTCATATCTTCCATGCTTGGTAACCCTATCATGATACTTCGGCGTTTGCTTCTAGAACTTGATTCCGACACTGTGGGCGATATTTTTTACTTTTTGAAAGATTATTAACGAAAATCAAACAAAATAAATTGAAAATACTTATTAATTAGCGAAAATTAGCCAAAAATTATTATACTCATCTCTAAGCATATGTTTTCACTAGAAGCATCCCAATGCTCCGGATTTTTTCATTACAGCTCATATTATGCTGGTTGGATGATAAAAACGCTAAAAAAACCAGATTGCGATCAAATTCGTTCGAAATTGAACTCTAAAAAATGAAAAAAAACAACAAACATACGCATTATGTACATATATACACGTTGGACACCTTAATAGTCCTGACTGCTACTACATTCAGTAGTTACTCCCCCCTTCCTAAACTGAGTCATCCCGGACGAAGGTGGTGTGCATGTGCATGGGTTTTGAAATCTGTGTCTATGCACGGCCGTGTAATGTGGCCCTATCCTCATGTTTGAGACAATGCATTGGGAAACAAGGTGTTGTGCAAGATGCGGGGACTGAATGTAATTTTCAGTGGCTTCGGATGGCGAGGCTAGCTATTTATGGAATAGAAAAGCTTGCAGTTCAATTGCTCTTTCCTTGATTGTTTGTTTTTTGATGGAAACTATTTTTGGAACCCATTTGTATGCAGTTTTTTTCATATTTTCCAATTTTGATGTAGGTTCCTTGATTTCCTTAGGTTTCCATTGCCATTTTGTTAGTTCAGGCTTCCTGTGTTGACTTTTTGGTCTCCCTTCAATCTTTGTCGCTGAATTTTTGGTTGTCTCCAGCTTTGGTTGCCATTTCCACTCTAGATTAGCTCCTGAAGGTCTTTGATATGGTGTTGCTATCATCGGGAGTTGTGCTTTGGGCAGCCATATCTGTCTCTATTTGTTCTGCACGACGGGTTTTTTTATCCAGAACAACCGTTTTCGGTGTTTCTGGTTGATGAGCTGATTGCTTTTTGTCGATGGGGATAATCGGCCACAAATGATCTGTTTTGGTGAATGGAGTCATGTACATGTTGGAGTTTTGTGTGTACATCAGTGCATGTTCTGACCATTCGGTAATTGCATTGTACGTCCTCATCCATGGAACTCCCAAACATATTGATTCTCTGATTCCTCCGTCTTTCTTTACGAGAAATTGATGAGGACAACTATTTCCATCAATATTGATTGGTAAGTTTACTATGCCCAATGTTGGCATTTTTGCCCCGTTCGCGGCTTGTAAATATCGTGTGGAATGCACTGGGGGTTCGTTGGTAAGCATCTTGTAAGTGGAGAAGTTGACCACATCGACTATTGTCCCTGTGTCAATCAATGCTCGTTGATATCTACCATTCGGAAGTTTGACATTGATGTGAACATCGATTCCTATTTCCCATTGCTCGTCAGTGTGAATTATAGAAAGAGGAATTTGAGCCGTATCTGCTGGTTGAGGAAGTCTGTGTTGTTGTAACTTCTATTTTCGCTTTAAAATCCTGATTCTGGCCTCCTCCTGTGCTTGAGCTTTTGTCTCATTTGCTTTGTTCTTGCGCTCCTTCGCAGCATGGATTTTTGCAAGCATCTCTGAGGTTAGTGGTAGGTTGTACTTCTTTAATCTCCAGCCACTAATCCAATTAGGCATCTCCTCTCCCTCTAATGTCGCAAGCTTAATGGCACCGCTAGATGATATGTCATGAATCACATAGGATCCATTGCCTCGCTTTTTGAGTTTCCGGGAATGTTGTTTCAGGGTATACATTAAGACGTAATCCCCCGTAGCAAATTCCTTGCTGATAACATGTTGATCAAAGAATGATTTTATGTTTTGTTTTTGCGCGTAGATTGATGCAACAGCTCTCAATCTAGTTTCATCCAGTTTTTTCAGGTTATCTATTTGATTGGGTAATTCATGGCCCGTCCATTCTAATTCTTTAGCGACCCTAAGTGTGGGGATAAGAAATTCAAGTGGCAAAATCGCTTGAATTCCATAAACCATGTTAAACGGAGTCGTTTCGATTGAGGTTTTGTACGCTACTCTATATGCCCATAAAGCTAAATGCGGCTTCTGATCCCAGTCGGCTCTCGATTCACTAACAATTTTCCTAAGAATTGTCACCAAAATCTTGTTCGTACTTTCTGCTTGGCCGTTAGCTTGTGGATGATAGGGAGCTGACTTCTTGTGAATTACCATGAATTCATCCAATAGGAATTCAATCACTTCATTGACGAAAGGAGTCCCTCTATCGCTCACTATCTCTATTGGTAAGCCCTATCTGGTGAAAATGTTCTCATACAAAAATTGTGTTGTCATTTTTGCATCATTTTTGGTTGTTGCTTTCGCTTCAACCCACTTTGTTAGGTAATCTGTTTGCCACAATAATGTATTGAGCATGCGTTTTATATCCAGGAGGCACAATTGGTCCTACAAAATCTATTTCCCATTTTGCAAACGCTCTTACCACCATCATTGGCCTCAAGGGCATGTCATCTCGTGCTCTAGGAATCTTTGTCCTCTGGCAATCATCACATCGTTTCACAAACTCTTTGGCGTCCATGAATAGTGTGGGCCACCATATGCCAGCAATAAGAATTGCTTTGGCCGTTTTGTTTAGCTGAGAAATGTCCCCGGCTTGTCCGCCATGTGCTTGCTCTAAGATAGGAACGTATTCATCTTCCGTTGCACACATTCTCAATTGATTGTCTTTTCCCCTCTTGTAAAGATTGTCCTCAATCAATACATAGTTGTCTGCCTCTTTCGTGATTGTTTTGATACGTGATCTACTCATCCCTTCACGCAGTATTCCGGTGGTGAGGTATTCTACAATGTAGTTACTCCATCGGGGTGCTTTAGATAATTTGAATAGAGTCGCGTGTTCTATCGGCTTTTGAAAAGTGCAGATAACACATGATTTTATATGGATATGAACACTTTGTTGCATTTTTGGCCAATATACACCTATTCTCATCAATCTTTGATACGTCTGTGCATGCCCATTGTGAATCCCCGTTGTTTGTACATGAGCCTAGTTAGATACAATTCCTGTTCACTTGATTCAACACAAAGCCTAAGGATTTTATCCAATCCCTGTTTGTATAGCCTTCCAGTCAGCATTACCAATGATCTAGATGCTGCAATGGTAGATAGTTGTCTTGTCAAATTCAATGACCCAATAGTAAACAAAGGAATTACATCCTCGCTCCATCTTGGAACCATTTCTATGTAGAAGAGATATACATCTGGCAAATCATCATCAACTCCTACAGGGCTTTCTCCATGCACCATTCTAGATAAATGATCCACTCTTTGGTGTGTAGTTCCTTTTTTGACTACAACCGTGAAGTCAAACTCAAGCAGTATGATGAACCATCGTACAATCCGCCCCGTACTGCAAGGTTTGTTTACCAAGTACAGCAGTTCTTGGTGATCAACGAAGAATACAAATTTATTGGAAAGTAGGTAATGTCTAAACTTTTTCACAACATAGATCATACCCAAACCCTCCCTTTCAGTTGTTGTGTAATTCTTCTCCGCACTGTTTAGTTGTCTAATTGGAGTAACTGATTGGAAATCCATGTTGTTTTCTCCATGTTGTGCAAGTATGCATCCTATAGCATATGCTGATGCATCTACGTGGACGTGGAATATCTTTTCCCAATCCGGAGCCTTCAAAATTGGAGCGGATATCAATCTTTGCTTCAAAGTTTGAAAAGCTTTCTCGCACTCATCTATCCACTCAAATTTAGTTATCAACGCGTAAAGAGGTTTTGCAATTATAACATATGAGTAGATAAATCTGCGATAATATCCACAATGGCCCATAAATGCATGTACCTCCTTTACCTTTACTGGTCGTGGTAGATCAACAATTACGCCGACCTTCTCCATGTCTGTCGAAATACCATTTTTGGACACTATATGTCCCAATATTTTGCATTGTCTTACCATGAAGACACATTTCTCCGGATTCAGGCAAATCCGATACAGTCTGCATTTGTTGAAGACTTTGGTTAAGTGCTCTATAGGCTCCAATCTTACGAGAGAGTGAACGCACAAGTCATCCATGTAAATTTCTAAAAACTCTCTTAGATATTCTTTAAAAGCATGACCCATCAGCCTTTGAAATGTGGCTGGTGCATTCGTTAAGCCAACAGCCATTACCCTAAATGCAAAAATGCCCCATTCAGTTGCAAAAGCCGTCTTCTGCTGATCCTCTTGCTTAATTGCGAGTTGGTTGTAGCCTGAGAAGCCATCTAAGAAACTGTAAGCTTCTTTTCCTACCACTCTTTCTATTACATGATCAGTAATGGGTAGGGGATAGTTGTCTTGAATCATAGCAGCGTTTACTTTCTTGAGATTAACGCACACTCTCAACTTTCCATTTTTCTTTGAGACCACCACAATCGGTGAAACTCAGTCAGTATGCTCAATTTTGTAAAGAAACTCTACCTCTTTCAGCTTATCTATCTCCTTCTTGATCTTCCTTGCAAACGTCTCATTGTAAGTATAAGGACGTTGTCTACTTGGTTTAGCGTTATTCTTAAGGGGTATTGTGTGTTGACAGATGCTTGGATCCACCTCCTTAAGATCTTTGTATGATCATGCAAACACATCTCTATACTGTTTAAGAGTAGCTATCAAAATCTTTTCCTCTTCTTCAGTTTGATCCATGGCAATATATGCAGGTTTTGGATCTTCTCTTGGCTCCGCTAGATCTATTCGTTTGGCTTTTTCAAGACCGTCGTATGATGTACCAGGTTCCTTCAATTCCCTCATTGGTTGTTGCACTATGATTCCATCTTGTCCAAATGTCTTTGAGGGTCCGTTTGAGCTTATTGTATTCTATTTTCCACTCTATTTTGATCATTCTAGACCCCGTTTCCCCCTCCTTACGTGTCTCAGTCGTTTGCTTTTCGTGCTTGTTCTTCTTGTTGTTTTTCCATGGTTTAGTTTTGATAAACCGGCCAGTGACCTTGTCTTTGACACAATTGTCAGCTTTTACAAGCCTTAGATATCCCGTTTTTTCATTGACAAGAGGCATGGGTTTATGCTTATCTGCTCTTGATTTCCTTGTTCTCTTTGATCTATACCACTCTTGTTGACTAGGTTTTTGGTTAGGAAACTCGTAAAACCTGTCCGGTCTCGACTTATACTTCCTATTCGTCTCTGATCCACTTGATCTTTCGTCTATCATTTGGATTTCATCACCCAGTGATGGAAGGTCATTGCTTAGTGAGTCTGTGAATTCCTCCTATGTTCGATTCCTATCGTCCACTACAGATATCTCATCAACTATTCTTTTACACTCAGTCTCACGTAGTGGTTCTTCTCGTTTCTCGCTCTTTGATCCTGACTCAAGGATGACGCTAGCCATTTGCAACTTTACTAGGTCGTATCCTTCATTGCGTCACAAAATTTTGTGGGCGTGCATTCGTTAACGCATACATCCAAGGTTGACAATATTTGAGTCCACCCAAATGGCTCAAATAAATGTTCAGGGAAAGGTTCTGGGAAATAAGCCTCGTCTTCTACGGACCTTTCCAGCACACATTCTTCTTTGATTAAGTCTCCACAATCAGATGCTCCACACATCCAGACATGTGCTTTCTTTTGTAACCACGCAGGTATTTCTTTTCCATTCACTGTGATTGAATCAAATTCTTGCACTAGTGTTTTTGCAACGTCTCTATAGCTGTGATCCTTCATGTTGATTTTTGTTATTAGCTCCTCATGCCTTAGGTAAATTTGGTCGTACCCCCAATCTTGTATCATTTTGATTTGATGCATAAAAGGTCGCCCCAAAATAATGTCAAAGTTGTTCGTTTTTCCAAAATCTACCACGGCAAAGGTGTGCTCATAGTTAATTCCACACGAAGTTACAACTATTTGGTCCAGGATTCCCAATGGTCTCTCTACATACCCATCTACAAGTTGCAATTTCATTCTCATATTTCTAAGAGCTGGACGGCCCCATTTCTCCCAGATTTGCTTTGTAGCAATCGCAACTCCTGCCCCACTGTCTAGGATAGCTATCGTCTTTATAGCCTGATATTCGACAGGTAAGGTTGTATTACCTTCCTCACCTTCACAGTAATCTCTGACCTTGTTTATGGGCACAAGTTGGGCTTTGGGTTGACCTTCCCATTTGTTTTCTTCTACCGTAGGGTTTGTCTAAAGAGGAATCTTTATTCCTTTTTCTCCAAATGTTTTCCCATGTCTTCCCATAGTGTGGTCTGACTCTCAAGAGTTCTGACAGTGTGATTGTGGATGTTACAGGTGTCGACAGCATCTCTTGAAGACTTTTGAGTCAATTATTTGTGGAACAGCTCTCATCTGGGATGGAACTAATCTTATCTTCGATTGTGCCTCGTGTTCACCTATAAATGAAGGCAGGGTTTTCAGGGATTGAGCTTTGCTTTCCATCAAAACCTCCGTTCCTGCATCTCCGTACAGCGATTGTATATCTCCTGGATAAAATTTGTTGTCCATGTTAACCTCAAGAATTGGTGCAAACTGTAACATCGCACTCCCGTCCTTTCTATTTCTAATGGTTTCCCATAAGTGTTGTGGCCATGGTTCTTCCACTTCTGGAATTGGCATTATAGTCATTGACTTAGCATCATCAGTGGTGTTCGGCACCACTCAGTGATCCAATGACAATATAGTTTCAGGTCTGGGTCCGTTTACTTGTTCTGATTCATCGATCTTCAGTTTTTCTCGCTCTTTGTGAATCAGCACTTCTTGTTCTGGGGTTCTAATCGCATTAGGTTCCATCAATGCGTGGGCTGTTTCAATGAGGTGTTTACACATTTCCAAACGCTTCGTTTCCACTTCTTGTTGAGGATAAGTCAACCATCTCTGCTCTAAGGTTTGGTTTGTTTTTAGCTTTGCTTCATACGCTTGTAATAGAGCATCTAAAGGCTCTAGCACTTTCTCGACCAAGACAGATCCCCCTGAGGATGCTTTCCTCTGCTTGTTGTTGTCCTCAGCAGTTTTACTATCTCTCTCTTGTTTCAGTTGCTCTTTCGTTTCATGTAATTCATTTTGCATGGTAATTTGGGTTTTTATCCTTCTTGTTTTCATTCTGTCTCGTTTTGCCTTCCAAGATTTTCGTTGTGTTCTCGCAGATAAACTCTTGTTTTCTGTGGGTATTGGCAACTCGACCTTTTCTTCCGGTGTCTTGTTTTTCTCTAAGTCCTTGGCTTGGGCTCTGGTTACCGCATTAATCTGGATCATGGGTTTGGTTTCGTACCCACTGCTTGCACTTGGTAACACCCCCACAATATTCATAGTTGCTTTTCCCTTGTTGTCTGGATTCCTTGGGCAATCTGGCAGTATGTGATTCACACCACACCTGTCACAAAATCCAAAAAAATTCACTTTTTCGCCTTTGAAAGGACAACTATGCTCCCAATGATCCGAACTTCCACAGTTATAGCACGGTCCAATTGGTGGTTGATTTTGAGGAGGTGGTCCCATAGGTTGTCCCGCCCTATTAGGGTATCCTCTTGGTTTGTAGTTCTGGTTTGCAATGAACATTAGCGTTCTTTCATCCACCAGATATTGATCCCTCGAAGGTTGTGCTACATACGTTGGTGGTTCCATACCCTCGTTATTTCCCCACTGCTGATAGGCTTTGTCTGCGTACATTTGTGGTTCAGGTTCAGCTACGTAAGGCTCATTCGGTTCCTTGTAATAAGAAATTTGAGGCGTACTATTTGTTGCTGGTGATGCTTCATAAGGTTGAGCATACCTAATCATGGCTCTATTTTCCTGTGGTAAGGAGGTTGTTGACCCAACACAGGTTGAGGTCTGTCTACTCCTGCTACAATATTCACATTTGGCCCAACTTGATATCTTGGAGGAGGTGGCTGGGGTGGTCCTTCTGGAGGTCCATACGGCCTTTCTCTCACATAGTTTTTGTTGTAAAAACACTCATCCGTGCCATGGTTCGTCCATTTTTGCTCTATGGTGCACCATTTTATTACTCGTCCATTCGCAACTGGTACTATCGGTTGTTGTGTGCACCACGGCGTCGGGTGATCCCCCCCACATATGTCACATTTCCTCATCTGAGGCTGTCTCATCCCCGGATTTGATCTCATATGTTGCTGCATTCCTTCGTTACTTCCTCTATCATTTGGTCAGCTATCGGCATCAAAGAAGCCTGAGCATCTTTCTTGGTAGAGGGTTCACTCTTAAAGATGAAGAGCCACTGGTTATTGAATCAGTATCCTCTGACACTTCCCCATATGCTTTGCAGTTA
Organism: Adiantum capillus-veneris; assembly: GCF_014529385.1. Taxonomy (NCBI): domain Eukaryota; kingdom Viridiplantae; phylum Streptophyta; class Polypodiopsida; order Polypodiales; family Pteridaceae; genus Adiantum; species Adiantum capillus-veneris. The sequence goes on along the minus strand of NC_140944.1, from coordinate 135,195,529 downwards.
TCAACAAGATATAACGCTTCTCTTGTAACCTGTTCAAATGTGCTACAGGCTTTCAAGTGAAGGTCCTTTTTTAAGGTTTCATTTCTAAGTCCTTCAATGAATAGCATAGACAATCTCTCATCCTGCGGTAATTCTCTCCCTGGGCACCTCTTGATGTATTGCTTGAATCTCAAGGATGCTTCCTTCACTTTTTCGTTCTCCTTTTGTTTAAAAGCATATATCTATGATACAGTATTATGTTTTATACCCCGTTTTGAGAATTCTTCCGCAAACTCCCGTAATACATGTTCAATATTCGGACAAGTTTTAGGGTTCAAAGGTTGAAACCACGTTAAGGCCGTCCCTTCCAAGGTCAGCCCGAATCCCTCATATTGATTATGGAAATCAGTGATCTGATCTACTCTTAAGACTTGATTGAAGAGCGACACATGGGCATATGGATCCCCTGACCCGCTATACTTCTTTGGCATGCACTTTGCTACCTGGGATGGCCTCATCCGTCTATGGTCTGCGACCAATCTCAATGCTCTCGTGTCTCGACTTAATCGTTCTCGTACATCATGGATATCGTGGGTTGCTCTCGGTGGCTCCCCTGCCTCGAATCTACTACTAAGAGACAAATGTGATAGTGTTGCTGCAAATGTCAGACCTACTGTGGTATGTGTAGAGATAGGAACCGTACTACCCCGATTTGTAGCCATTGATTCTCTGAACATAATGTTCCCATGGGGCCTGGCATAGAATAATGAGGTCGACTAAAAGAATCAGCTACATGAGTCCTCTCTCCACCTGTTGCCATCGGGTCTGGCATGACAGTTGTAGGTGCTGGTCTCACTGGGCTTGGAGTGACATAATAATGGTGGAGTGGTCCCCCAAATTACGTATATCCTTCCAACTCCTTTTATCGATTGTTGTGTATCGTCTTCCACATTTGTCGTATGCGACAATTTTCGTTTCTGATCCCTCTGTGTAGGTGAAGACATAAAGTCTTTTTCGCTCCGTCAACTCATCGACGTAGGGTTCCTCGCATCTATAATAGAGATCTTCCTCTCCATTATTATACTTGTATAACCCCACGTAGACGTTGTCTGTGTTGATTCTCAAAGTTTCATTTTCTTGCCTTAACCTCGCATTATGGAAGCTCATTGTTGGTGCTTTCTCCTCAAGTACCTCATCTACTTTGGCTTTCGTGCCCATCAATCCCCACTTGTCCACAATGTTAGGATTCAAGACTACGAAGTACATGATACCTTTATCATCTAGGTACCTATCTCCGCTATAGCTCACAGGCACTAAGTCCTTGAACTCAGTTGGTCTATCTTCTATTTTCACATAGTAGCGGTCCATACCATCTTTGTAGATCTTGGAACCTTGCTTGTTGTCATACTAATACTTGATGAACAATACCTTCATTGTGGCCGAAGGGTTTGATGGTCCTGCTGCCATGTTTTCTCTTTCGTTTAGGTTTAAATATCCCAAGTTTTTCGTGAAATACTCGTAAGATCTCTCTGAAGAAGTATCAAAAATACTTTCTTCAGGGATCGGCTCTAACGGTCGTACTACACCTTGGTTTACACTCTCCTCCGTTGATAAAACACTTCCTTGATCCGCTAAACTTCAGTGTTGGTTGTTGATTTGTTTTCCCGATCTCAAAAACATGAAGAAAGTGGAATTTGCCGATTGAATCCAAACCTCTTACCTGGAAATGGCGTGATCTTCCAACTCACACGATTGCATGGATCGTTACTTGATCGGTCTCTACAAATGAATACACTTGATGGCTATGAGATCACTGTATCATTCCAACTATCAGCAATTCAACAATTTCCTAATGACTTCAACACAATTTTGCTTGTACATTATTGACAGTATGTCCAATTTGGGTTTTGACAACTCTTGGTATCTTAAATAGTCTAGGTCTATGAACAGGTCAAAAATGAGTCAGATTTGGCACAGAGGTACACCGATCGCGATCGTAGTACAGTGCCCAAATTTGATGAAACTTCACCAGCTTGCTCACTGGGCTATTTAAGGCTACCCACCTGATACTTTTGTATTCAGACCCCAAAAAGTCAAGCTTCTACCAGTTCTTGGTTGGAAGTGCCTGATTTTCCTGAATTTGTCAATTTGACTTGATTTTGGTGTTTGTTTTGGGATATGAGAGATACCTAGGCTTGACCTATGCACATGCTATCCCTCTACATGGTTTCTTCCCAGTTTTGATGTGTTTTGGTCTACTGAAAGTCAATGTCTATGCCAGTTTAGCAGTTTTTGACTTGGATCTATATTCAAATGGTTTGATAGGTATTTTGAAGTTTCTCGCTCTTGGTCCTGTATACTTTTATGTTCATATACACCTGAGGATCTCACAGATGAAATCTGGTCAAAATCTAGCACAGAGGTACACCGATCACGATCGTAGTACAATGCCAAAATTTGACCAAATTTGGTATGCTTGTAGACACTGATGTTTTATGGCTATCGCCCAAGTCTTTTTGCATTTGGATCACCAAAAGTAAAGATTTTACAGTTTTTGGGACTGTCAGGCTAGTTTTACCCAAGTGGCCTGATTTCCTTGATTTTTGATGTTTCTGGGTGTGGTTGCTTTAGACAAACTTGTTTAAAATCTTATCAGAAAAGCGCATGTCAAATCTTGTACAGTTCTGGCACTGAGGTACACCGATCGCGATCGTAATACCTGGGCCAAATCTGATGAAATTTGGTATGCTCCCTCTGTCAAGTGTTTTACAGTGTTTTGTGCTACCACTTTGTGATTTGAATCAATATCAACCCTGTTTGGTCAGATTTTCTAAATTTCAAAGTCTTATGGCCCTTTTGCCAAGGTGATGGTTTTCTGGCTCCTCGACTCTAACTTTTGCCCAAAATCTGACTGGAATGTGATTTACTTCTCCTACTCCTAAGTACAAAAATGAAACAACATAAAGAAATGAATCAAACAAAACAAACAAGACGGATTAATGCTCAATGGAATCAGCAGTTGTTGCCGTACCCTTTGATAAAGGTGGACCTACTGCAAGTCAAAGAAAGACTTAACAAGGATATGCAGGCAGAAGACTCAGATGCTCTCCAACCCAAATGGAGAAAGAACTGGCTCAACGAGAACTCTAGATATCTCATTCTGTTTACAAGAGCACCTACTTCAATAGAGAAAGACCCTACATTCTGTCATGTACCAAGGGTAAGGACATGGCAGGCACACAATGCATTGAGGAATAAGAGACCAACTTGGCTCAACTAACCAAGACTGCTAGCTCCAGAGCAGGGAATAGCAACCAAGGAATACATGGTGAAAACCCTAACGGGCGTCATGAACTTCTTCAAAAGTCTACCTGACCTCTCATGTGCTATGCTCTATAAAATCTGTCGAATGCTGCTTACATGCATTCAAGCTTTTCATGAGCCTGAGCAAGCAAGAGCCCCATGGATGTCTTTCCTAGAAGGTAACAAAGGTTTATGCTATGATCTGAGTGGAAAGCCCTCAGAAGAAGTCCTCTATGGCTTCTATGATAGATGCATGTTCCTGCCATCAAGCAATATGTTGTCATTCGAAGAGGCTTTTTACACAGGATTCTTCACATGGTGGACAAATATTTTCGGGCCAGTGATCCACAATCTAACATCAAGGTTTGTTGGCTATTCTGCTATCAAACTTAAAAACAAAGTCACTATTCAGTTTTTGCAAGTCCCTGACAAAGAAAGACGCATCAAATATGAGAAAGCTCTACACGCACTTAAACACCGCCTCGCCATCTATCAACCCAAAGACTACTTTGGTCCATGAAATTGTGTCAAGGGACGACACAGTCAAGGAGGGGGGAATGTTAGCAGCAAGCTAATCCATGTATCATTTTCGGGAGCTTTTATTGTGAAAACATTTATTCTTTTGATAAATTGGGAATATTGTAACTCTATTTTCCAGATGGATATTGTAATGGATGAGCGGGGGCTATAAGCTTCCAGATTGCATCAACTTATACTTAGTTAAAACTCCCAAATTATTAGTTTTTGACCAAAGAAACCTTGGCTAAGGTATAAAGGCCAATTTTTGTAAGTTATTTTTCAAGTTTTGGATAATAGAAACACAGTGTGAGCTAACAATGCTCACTTCTCTCCTTCTCGCGCTTCCTACTCCCGTGTCGGTTGCCACATTGCAATGCCATCTGTTGCATTGCAATAGTAGGTAAGAGCTCTACGCATTTTGTTAAAGACAAAGTTTCAGGGATATTCTCTAGAGCTCCGAGTCCAAAGACACAAGACAACACAAGAAACTTGAGAAAACAAACTCAAAAGTATGAAAATGAAACAAAACCCAAGAAAGCAAAAGAACCAAGACTAGATCAGTGTGGAGAAACTAAATGGACCAAGGTTGAGAGAAAGAAGAAATACAGAGATCTCAAGCATACTCTAAAGGAAATGTGGACAACTGAATTAGAGAGTGGTGAAGAAGAGGGTGAAAAAAATGACAAAAAAGTGAGCCTACCTTCCTACTACAGAAAAGTCACTATTCAAGACAGAAAGGTAGTGATGACACAACCCGCACGAGAGAAAAAGGACAAGGAGTCTTATGAGACAGGCCAGAGATGCAAAGAAGATAGAGTTGGTAGAGCTAGGAGAAGAGTCAAGGCCGGTCTATATAGCAATCGATCTAAGTTTAAAAGAAGAAGAGAAGCTCATAAGTCTTCTCAAGGAGTACAAGGACATGTTTTCTTGGTCATATAAAGACCTAAAGGAGTAGATCCGATAGTATACTAGCACACGATCCCATTAAAACCTTATGCAAAGCCTACCCAACACATATAATGATATGTTTGCTGAGCGTATCAAGGAAGAGATTGATAGACTAAAGGAAATTGAGTTGATCTATGAGTAGAACACATCGACTGGGTATCTTCAATTGTGGTAGTGCCTAAAAAGAATGGTAAACTTTGAGTATGTGTCAATCTAAAGAAGGTTAAAGTAGCCACAATAAGGGATAATTATCCCTTTCACTGACCATGTTCTAGAATGAGTGGCAAGCAATCGGGCATATATCTTCTTAGACGGATTCTCCGGCTACAACCAGCTTGCAATCACTCCTGAAGATCAATATAAGACTGCATTTTCACATAGTGGGACATATATGCATATAGAGCTATGCCCTTTGGATTGACTAATGTGTAGGCAACATTACAAAGATTAATGGCACATGCCTTTAAAGACTACTTGAGAATATTCTTGGAAATATATATGGATGACCTATGTGTAAACTCTCTCTTGAAAGGTGAACATACAAAACACCTCAAAAAAATAGAGTCATGAAGTGCAGGACGTATAGGATCTGTCTCAACCCTGAAAAGTGTCTATTCATGGCTAGACAAGGCAAAATCTTGGAGCAGATTGTCTCAAAGAATGGCATATCTACGGTTTTGGATAAGATAAAAGTGATTGTAGAGATGCCTAAATTAAACCAAACAACACAAAGCAGGTACAATGCCTTATGGGATATTGTGGTTATTGAAGGAGGTTCATCCACATATATGCAGTTATTGCTCAAACCCTATATAAACTTATAAAAGTCTTTGAATGGACGGAGGAGTGTGAGGAGTCATTTCAAAAGTTGAAGAAAACACTAACATCCGCTCTCATATTAAAAGCACCAAATTGGGAAAAGATCTTTCATCTTCATATTGATGCTTCAATATTTGCTATAGGATGCATCTTGGCTTAAGTAGGAGAAGGAAATATGGACTTCCCAGTCTGTTATGCCAGCAGACATCTTAACAGTGTTGAAAAGAACTACACTACCACTGAGAGAGAAGGGCTAGGGATTATATATGTTGTTAAGAAATTTTGGCATTATCTCCTTACAAAGCTTTGACACGACACGAGAGAGCAAAATAGATTGATGAACAAAGAATATAGAGAGTACGGAGAGTAAATAGATGAAATAGAGATTTTGTATGGATACAAGATAATGATTATAGGAAGAGATTAGCTCATTTCATACCTCCTTACCACCCCCGAGATATCTCAATCACAATCTCACTCTCAATCACAATCGCAATCTCGAGCTCAAGCTTGTGCACAATCTCAATCTCAATCACAATCACAATCTCAATCTTTGGTTGGCAATAGTGATCATCATCCGAAGTGCAACACGATCATAATCTCAATATCATGACACCTTGCACATATCCCATTTCACTTTGTAGAGTAGATATCACATTGCTTTCTGCAAAGTCTAGAAAATAGCCAAAAGAACATACTCGTACAACCAATTCAACATGATAATCAAATTCAAAAACATAATTTTGTATCATCATAAAAGAGTGCAATCACTTCTTGATTGGATGAAACAAAAGCAATATTACCTGTGTATATCTGTTTGTAAGCTAACATGTTTGTTGTTTGTAGGCTACTCTGATGCTGCATGCAATTTGTTTTTACCATAACTTTGTAATACAAACGCAAAATATAAGCTTTCAAGTACTCAAAATGATGGGAATAAGTCTGGTCTACAAGGCATCATCAACAGAATTGCGAAAAACTCCTTTTGGCTAAAAACAAAACTTTTAGATGACGACTCATAAAACCTCTATTTTTGGGTCTCCATGACTTTTTCAACTTATTTTAAGCTTGTCCATGTATTTTAAGCTAAAACACATGAAAATAAAACATTGATATTGATGAAAACAATAATTTTCACTATGTGTTTACTTTACAATCTACAACCAAATGATCTTTTATTCAATAATTATCGGTATCTCGAACTCATTTGTGTACAACTAATACTCTCTATCTCATAAACTATTCAACAATCTTTTAAACCATATTTAACAAAATATATAACCTATTGCATTCTTTCTGACTTTAAGAACTTGAAAAAATAGTCCCATTACAAAACCAACTTGTGTTTTTCACTAATCAGCAAGCCCTCTTATACCTTGTAAACAAACCATGAAATACCGGACACATTGTACAATGGTTCATCATATTGCTAGAGTTTGATTTTACAATAGTGGTTGAAAAGGAAAAGACACACCTTCAAGCAGATCATCTTTCCAGATTGCCAAATGGAGAAGCTCCAAAAGGTGTAGACAATGACATCCCTGATGCATATCTTTTCAATGTTGAAATGGTTCCCGAGTGGTCTCAAGAGATAGTTAGTTTACTATCATATGAAGGAGAGTTTGATGGGACTGAGCAAGAATTTAAACGACAAATGGTTCGCCAATCCAATAATTTTCAATTAATTGACAGATGTTTGTATTATTTAGACTTGAATAATATTTTACAATTATGCATAATTCCATAAGAGTATGATTGCTATCTTTTAGAATCACGTATTTCATTGCTCGCAAACAAAAATATATTAGCGCTTGAAACACTCAGGATTTTATTGGCCAAATAGGTGTGTTGATGTTCATGAGTATGTTACTAATTGTGCTACATGCATATCTACACCACCAGTAGAACATGCAATGCTATTTCACGTAACAATTACACAGGAATGGAGTCAACATATAGTTCACTACCTGACAACGACAACGTTTCTTGAAAATACCTCTAGAGCACGTCAAAGAGCTATAGAGGTAGAGGGTAGAGACTTCACATTGATTGAAAATCAACTCTATAAGAGAGGCAAAGATAATCAGCCATGATGTGTACAACGGAGAGCATGTATTTTCCAATCTTAGAGCAGCACATGGAGGAATAAGCGAAGGCCATTTCTTAAGGGATAAGACACAAGAATTGTCTTAACCATGGGAATATGGTGGCCTACATTACATATGGACGTTGAAGAGTATGTTAAAAGATGTGATGCTTGTCAGCGTACCAAAGTACCAATAAAGAGGGATGAGATGCCGTTAAGGTCTATGATGGGAGCCAGAGCTTTTAGCTACCTCTCCAATGACATATGATACACTCGAAATACCAAACCCACAGTATATCACAAAAATATGGGTGCCAAAGAGGTTGATTGCACTTCAAGGCAATTGAGACAAGCTCTATATTCCAAAGAGACAAGTCACAGAACACCTAAGATTCAATCAGGACCACAACCCAAAAAAACAAAACAAAATGAGAAGAAGATTTGGGTACCCAAGAGCTTATGGCAAGCTCAAAAGACTAAGCCCCATGTGGATTTCTAAACAAAAGACCAAGTGTAGAACATATTCGGTCTTTGGATTCACAAAAGTGTGCAGCCCCATAGCGCACGATGGACTAGTAGTATCAGAGCATCCAATGGCAATTAAACAAAGAGTGGCACAATAAGAATTCTTATTATTTCATCGCTCAACATCAGGTTATGCCATAACAAGAAACCTCAACATCGAATGTCAATAAGCATATTTCTTATACCCTCCTCTCGCACAACATTAATTTGTCCATGCATTGACTAAGTATGCATATAGGGCTACACTATGGCCTGCATTAGCACAATATTGATACCCATGCACATCACATCCAACTAGAGAGATAACCATTCCAACTAGATTTCTTGGTACTAGCGTATGCACTTAGCATATCCTTTAGCACAAGATTAACACTTGTAAGCTGCCTATCCTCTCTGGATAATTGATATTACTAAGGTCTATTCTCAAAATAATCCATAATTTTCCATGTAGATTCCAAAAAATCTACCAAATTCGAAAGGAAAAGTGGCCTCTCGCACCTTGTACAGGTGTGCCCTCTCGCACCTTTGCCATCCATCCTCTAGCTTGCATGGGTCTTCTTGCCCAATGGATGTGCTCCTCCCCTGCTTGAACTATGCATGGACATAACTTCCATGATGGCATCTGTGTGCACCACCCAACTCGCCTCGTTTGTGCTCCTACCCTCTATGTGCACCACCCAGCTGATGTGGTCAGCGTTTGCCCTGCGCTTAGAACCACTGGAAGCCACTAGTGCAAGCTACCCTAGGCTCCATTATGTGTCGTGTGCAATCAAGGAGAGTGCAGGAAAATAGAATCTCTCTCTCTCTCTCTCTCTCTCTCTCTCTCTCTCTCTCTCTCTCTCTCTCTCTCTCTCTCTCTCTCTCTCTCTCTCTCTCTCTCTCTCTCTCTCTCTCTCTCTCTCTCTCTCTCTCTCTCTCTCTCTCTCTCTCTCTCTCTCTCTCTCTCTCTCTCTCTGGCCATTCGTGCTCTGCCTCTGCCCTCCTGCGAATGAGCTCTAGTAGCCTGTACGAGCTCTTTTATTCCATCTACACCATAAGCCTACCATATACCATCACCATGAAGAGATTTGCGTTATTTAAGCAAGAGAAAATATTTTGATATTGCCCACTCATGTGCCGACCACAACGCCCTTGTAGCTCATTGTCGTCTTCACCAAAGCTTGCATTTTTTTTTATAAATGTTATACTCCCCCCTCATTCCTCTTCTGCCAGTTGGCTGGCAAGCTAGACTTTCCTTTTTGTTTTGAGGATATCTCACTAAATACCCTATAATAAGTCCCAAACTCAAAATTGGGCATCACTACTGGTGATTGATAGATCTATAATTAATCTCATAGAGATAGTGCACATAGAGTGCTTTAAAAGCTACCGATGCCATGAATGTGTGGGGAATGTCCATGCCGCTCCAAATCAGCCTTTGTTAAACACTAGGTTCCATAACACCTAGTGAGCATACATTTAACAAAAACAAAAAAGATCCAAACCTGTATATCAATAACCGTACTTGTCGATGTGTATGTAAAATGTTATGCTCACGACTCACGGGAAAAAAACTAAATACTATTTACGTGAGAACCGTGCCAACATATTTGGACCATAATAGAATGTAAAAATCCACCACATCTAGGTACCAAATGAACTAGTTCCTGAATTGAACATAACTTTGCTACGTGTAAAAACAACCGCCCGCCGTTAAAGTTTTTGAAGAGTACTTGTAATCTTAACAAGCTTTCCTTAGTATCCACCAATTTTTTGCCACTGAAATTGTTTCTAATACAATGTGCTCGAAATGGTCTAGCTAGCGGATTTGACCAACACATAGGGACTTTGTTGCAACACACAATTGAAAAAACGGGCACTAGTGCCAGTCCCACAGACACATATTCTCCACATGTGGAATATGTCTCAGGTAAGGATGTCCAAGGAAGAACATCAGATGTACTTGTGTGTGGAGGTAATTGTAAACACTTTGCAATGTGAGTGAGAGGGACCCTCATCATCCTTGCTCCACATTGGCTTAACCAACTCCATCAACTCCTAGACCATGTTTCTCCTCTTGTGACAACATTCGAACTAAAATTCTACTATGTATATCCTTAACGGCATAACACAAAAATGTATCTATGACAGTAAATCCAAAATTATTTGCTCCTATATGACCGTGTCATGACTCTAAAGAGAAAAATGGATGAACACATAGAAGCTTATACATCATACTTGGAAAAATAAATCAAAAAAATAAAAGAAAACCAAACCAAATGCATATTTGGAGGTTGGAAATGTTGTTTACTTACCGTAGTCAAATATACATGACCAAATCTCCCACCTAAGAAGTCCTATCAACACTAATTGAAAGATTAGTGAAAATCAAGTAGTATTGCACTTGTAACCCTGGGTGTTGCCATTGCCATCCAAATCCCTTGGTTAAAATTGAGAATGTCAAATCCCTTGGTTAGACTCTGTATGAATACTACTCAACCTAGCAGCCAACGGTGACCAACAGAGTCTACTGTCTCTAGCAGAGATTGAAGTCAACTCTGGAAGTTGAACTTGTCCACTATCCCTTGGTAGCTTATGGACTTCTTTCCTTGAAAGTAGAACCACGATGAGATCAAATTGTGAACCTATGGAGTGATTGTATATCAGCTAGTTCATACCCCTACAATTATTACTCCAACAGACACAATCAGTGTTGCAAATAAGCATAGATCATCTCATAGTTGGAATCTCATTCACAATCGAATCTTAAAATGATCATATCTCTCCTCGAACAGAAGAGAATGATTCATAATACTCCAAAGAAAGTAGTCATATTAGATTTTCTTGGGTTTATAAGAAGATATTATATTCATGTCATCCTGTGAAATATTTTCTTGATAGCAAGGATACAAAAATCATAAGCAAATATACTAGCCTCAACTCTTTCTAAACAAAGTAGCTGATGTTATAGAGAAAGTGTAAACCATGCTTTAGTGAAAGGAGTCCACAATACTGGCATGCCATGCATGCATTTTAGAAAATAGTGTGATAAGTTCTTGGCTTCAGTGACAGTCTCCAGAATGTGTGTAGATGACATATGTGCCTTGCACGATGTGTACTGGCATGGATACATCACGGTTGGTCATTGAAAAGCCTTGCTTTATAGTAAGTCTAATAGAGCATTTTGCTTTGAATAGCAGAGAAATCATTTTCAACCAATGGTATGCAATGGTATCACATGCTCATTCCAACTCAGCACCATCTGTATATTGAAAAGATAATCTAACAAGTCATCATCAATCCCTAGAGGTGCTTCCCTATGTTTCAAACATGATAAATGGTCTGCCCTTTGATGAGTAGTCCCTTTCTTGACCACTACGGTGAAGTCAAACTCTAACAATATTATAAACCATCGAACTATGCGGCCAGTATTGCATGGTTTGTTCACTGAGTACAATAGAAAGTTGTGATCCACATTAGGAAAAATTTGGACTCTCAAAGGAGCCCTATAAGGATGTTTGACTTGTCTCTCTTGTCCACAAAGTGGGCAACCTGGTGAAGTCCATGATGGCTTTTTCAAAACCCTATCAATCAACATATTATTGGAAAGATCTTAGAAATTAGGTTTTAGATCCCCAAACTCTAAAGAATTTGGAGTTGATTTATAGAAGTTATGGCCTCCCCGGTGAAGCTGAAATGTGGGGAGAGATTCCATCTGTAAGACGGAGTTGTCACATTAAAAAACGGAATCTTCTAGAATATAAGGAATCTGATGGAATGCTATGTATTAATGGATATATCTCAATGAGTACATTCTAGTTTCAAAGGGTCCGACAAGTTTTGATTTCATTTGTAAACATTTTACGGTATGCCCGTTTTGGACAAGAGAGAGAAAGTCAAAGTCATTATAGGGCCCCTTTTCCATTCCAAATTTTCCCTGATGCAAAGAATATTATTTTTTTGTGAGAAGATAATATCTAAACTTTTTGGTTGCATAAATCATTCCCAAGCCTTCTCTTTCTGTGGTTGCATAATTTTGTTCCGCACTATTGAGCTGTTTGCTAGAGCAACAAATTGGAAAATCCATTTTGTTCTCTCTAGATTGAGCTAAGATGCATCCGATAGCATAGGCCGACACATCTACATGGAAGATCTTGTTCCAATCAAAAGCTTTCAAATTGAAGTACAAATGAGTCTCTGCTTCAATTGTTGAAACACTTTCTCACAATCTTCATTCCACTCGAATTTTGTGATGAGAGCATAGAGAAGTTTTGCGACCACTGTGTACATGTAAATAAACCTTTGATAATAGATGCCACAATGGCCCATAAAGACCTGTGCCTCTCTACCTTTAGTGGATCTTGAAAGAGAAACAATCACTTGCATCTTCTCAAGATCTATAGAAATGCCATTTTTAGACACAATATGCTCCAAAATCCTACCTCGTTTTACCATAAAAATTCATTTTTCCAAACTTAGAAAAATACGATAAGTTTTGCACTTCTCAAAGACCTTTTTCAAGAGTTCTACATGTTCTTCTATTCGAAGAGAATGCACACATAGGTCATCCATATAGATCTCTAAGGATTGTTTTAGATATTCCTTGAATGCATGACTCATCAGCCTTTGGAATGTGACAGGTGCATTGGTTAGGCCAAATGGCATCACCCGATAAGCCAATATGCCATTTTGTGGCAAAGGCCATTTTGTGTTGATCTTTTGTCTTGATAGCAAGCTCTCGGGGGGTTCACTATGTGTAAAACTACCATATCACGTGTGTTCAAGGCATGTTTGTAAACCCCTTATCTATGAACTTTTTTAGTAATATAATGTACCCTTTTCTTATAAAATCTGTACCTTTTTTTAAATTTGAAAACAAATGTTATCCTTATGTATATATATTTTTGTAAGTTTCAACAACTTTAAATATCCTTCTATTGAACTCACGTGATAGGTTACATTTTTCTTAGGTGACCCCAAGAGCAAGCTAGTTATAGCCCAAAAATCCATGAAGAAAGATGTAAGCTTCCTTGACCGTGACTCTCTCAATCACATGATCAATGATGGGGAAGGGATAGTTATCTTTGATCGTGGTAGCATTTACTATTTAGGATTTACACACCCTCAATTTTTCATTCTTTCTGGGCACTACCACAATAGGTGACACCGACTCCGTGTGCTCTATGTCATAGATAAACCCTCCTTCCTTAAGTTTGTCTATCTGCTCTTTGATTTTCTTCAAATTATTTCATTATAGGTATAGGGATGTTGTCTACGTGGTTTAACATTGCTCTCAAGGGGTATTGTATGTTGACATACGCTCGGATCTACTCCCTTAAAATCCTTGAAGCTGCTCTTCCTCTTTGGTGAGATCTGTGGCTATGTAAGCTAGTCTTGGTTCTTCTCCTTGTTCAACAAGATCAATTCTCTTTGCATTCTTAGGTCTATCATAAGATGTTCTTGGTTCTTTAAGCTCTCGTATTGGTTGTTCGGTCACAATGCGTCGATCTTGAATGGTGTACTTTTTGTAGTGAGAGGGTGCATCAAACTTTTCCATGTTAGAGTCTCCTTCACTTTCCATTTTAGTGGTCAAAATCTCTTTCAATGTTTGTTTTAACTTTTGATACTCCCTTTTTCTTTCAATTTTGGACTTCCGGATGGATGTTTCAGCCATGTCCTTTGTTTTCTTTTTGCTCTACTTCTTTGAACTTGCTTGAAAGGTTGTCATTTTCATGTGTTTTCTAATAATTTTGTCTCGGCCACAGTCATCTGCTCCCACGAGCATGAGATACTGCTTTTTGGTCATCAACCTTGGCATCACTTTCTCAAATTTGTTGTTTTGTTTTTTTGTTCATCTCATTTGATATCTTTGTTGTCTCCTGAATTGTTGGTTAGGAAACTCATAGAAGATCGGCTCATCTGGTTTTGGTGCATTCTCAATTTCAGAGCCATTGGAAATTTCATCTTTGGCCTTGTTCCCAAAATCATCGCTTCTAGAAACATGGTACTCGTCCTCCTCATCATCACATAGATCTTGAACAGAAACTTTGTACACTATTAGTTTGCAATCGATTGTTTCATTGGTTTTGGCTATTTTTGTTTTATCTTCTTGTGCCAAGAGATCATTCACCATCTTGAAGGGCATTATGTTGTAACCATCATTGTTGCAAAAGGTCGTGTTGGTCATCTCGTTCACACAAATATATGGAGTCGTCAATACTTTTTTCCATCGAAAGGGTTCAAATAACACCTCTGGAAACGGCTAGAAACGGTTCCCATCCAAAGGGTTCAAATAATTCCATTTTGAGCACTTCTTTAATAAGTTGCTCCTGACTTACAGCTACCTTGCTTTTTTGTGTTGATTCTGTGGACTTTGATCCATTATCTTGTGATGACAAATCATCATCTAAGTCTTTATAATCACCTTCCTTGTAGATAGCACAGTTATCTACTAGGTATAGAGCTTCTTTGGTCAACTCGTCATTGTGCTCTTCTTCATATGTAGATCCTTTTGAAGGTCCACATTCCTCAGTCATTGGATACATATCAACATGATTCTATATTGTGCTAGTAACTCTTCCACAGGGCAAAATTTTATGTAGCATTTCAGCCTTAAAGCTGTTTTTTGTATACATTCTTCTTCTTTTTGCTTGAACTTATGGATTTGTGAGACCGTATTGTGAACTATCCCACTTTGAGATAATTCCTCTATAAACTCGCAAATATCTCCTCCATTGACTCGAAGTCTCCATGTTCAACAAAATCAAACCAAGTGGCGGTATCCTCCTCTAAAGTTAACTTAAATCCTATGAACTGCGTGGGAAAGTTCACAACTTCTTCAATTTTAATGACATGCACAAATGCTACCACATGATCCCTTGGGGCCTTGTTTCCCGAATATTTCTTGTTAACCCATTTTTGGACCTGAGATGGTCTGATTCTATGGTGATCCATCATTTTAAACATAGGATCCTCTTTCTGGTTTAGGGTATGGTATGTGTTTCTCACCTATAGGTGTTCCTAATCCATAATTCCTAATTGGTCTAGCAAGTGGTCGTTCCTCTGCTCTGACCCTTTCTTCTCATTCTTGTTCTTGATGTAGTGCTTATTTGGCATTCTCTTTCTACTCTTGTCTTGGTATTGTTGATGGAGTGGTGGTTTTGGTGGTGCTTCTAGCCCTGACATGGCTGGATATCCACACCCTTTTATGTTCACGTTTGGTGTTGCAAATTGCTTGAGCCATGCTTGAAATGATAGTGGTAAGTCTTGTGATTTTTTAGGATTGGGCAACGGATATCTATTCAATTGCAATGAGGTGTTGTAATAATCTGACAAGGGATTTGTAGATTTTGTACAGGCTTTTAACAGTTCTAGCGTTATCACTCTCCCTACATCTTCTGGATGAATTTGCTCGTATTCTCCTCCATACTTATCGATAAAAATGATATGTGTTCCAGTTGTAGAATCATACAAAAACAAGTACAAGACTTTGTCTTTGCTTAATTCATTCACATGGGGTTCCATGCACTGGTAATAAGAGGTGACTCTCCTCTCCCCATGCTTGTAGATCCCAATATTTTTTTGAATTGTAGCCACTCTCACTACTCTCTTGTCATGAATGTAAAATGCTCGAGCAAGAGTGATTTTAGGAGGCAATTCTTAGGTCTCTATAACTATCTTTCCTTTTGCTACATTGTCTCCATACTAATTGTAACTTTTTGGGTCTTTGACAATGAGGTAGTGGTTTTCCTCCTTATCGTGGAATCTATCACCATCATTATTTACGATGATTACGGCCAATCCTCTAGCTAGCCGTTCTCCAATATAGATGCATTGATGTCCTCAAACATCCACATATATTAGGACTCCATGGGCGTTTGTTCCCTTTAGGAAGATTGCATTGTATTTTGGTATGTTTAAGGGTTTTTGGGAGGTGCTACCCCCCATAGTCCCTTGCTATTGGAAACCTCCAAGTTGTTGGTTAGCCATCCACTGATATGATTCATTGGAAGAGGTGTCAGTATCACTGCCCTCTTTTATGATTGGTGCTAGTAGATCTATCCTTGCTTGGTTTACACTCTCTTCTGTTGACACTAACCTAACATGATCTCCTCCCACTCTTTGGTCTCTCTAAAGACACCTATTAGATCTCAGATTTATCAAATATTTCACACAACAATTATCAACCCAAACCTCTTACCTTAGAAGTTTGCTTGCAGCTACTCTTTGTTTTTCTTGCTTTCAAACCTCTTTCTCAACTTCTGCACTAATTTGCACTCCAAAATGATCACCGACTTACAGGATAATTGGTTCTAGCTATCTGTAAAAAACTTTTGAATCTACAGTTTGTCAAAATAGTGATTCTCACTTAAGTACGCTACGGTGTTGATTGGTATAACTAGAGGGTTGATCTCGACCGAACAATTGTATATGAGGACTTGATTCCTTATGAGAGCTCTATACACTGATCTAAAGAGACAAATGGGATCCTAGGGTCACAAGGAAGGTTCTTGTACAGTCAAAATCACTATCTAAGCCCTAAAATGAGCCTTCAGACTTCATAAACATGTGATGTATAAGTGCTCAAAATTAGCCCAAACTTAAAATTTAGACTCTCCTTGATGTGCTATGTTCACTCTAAGTTCTACTTTATGCTTCAGACACCCTTTGGCAGGTCTATTACCCCTAATTCTGTCTTAGTTGTTATAATTTTCTTCGGGAGATCTACTAAGTCAAAAATGCTCCAAATTGGAGAAACTTGGTGTCTAAGCTTGTTTTGTGGTGCTAAACACCCTAGTTAGCTTTGATGGCATCTCTAGTCTCTAAACATGCCCTTCAAACATCATACGTGTATGATGTCTAGCTAGTCAAAATGAGGTGAAACTCACTCTAGAAGTCTTTCACCACACAAGTAACTCACAGAAACTTCCAAAACTCAATTTTCAACACTTTTTGTGCTAGATATGATCAATTCAAGCATTCACTTTGCCTAGATCTATCTCTTGGCCTTTACAAGCCCAAAAATGCTTCAAATTCAATGGGATTTTGTCTATTTTCTTCCTAACTTCTATAGATCACAAGGATGCATATGTATATTTTGACCCCAAATCTGGCCTCTAGGACATCATACGCATATGATGTATTTCTTGCCAAATTGAAATTATGTTTTTAGCCCAGGTGCTCCTTGATGTGTACAGCATGAACATGTGCTTACAGAAACTTTTGGAAGTAAAACTTGCACAAAATTGCCACTTTTTGACAAGGAATTTCTCATAAACAGTAAAATCCTATCAATATTCAATCTATATGTCTAACTGGAATGAAACTTCATGTATGTTGTTGGCGGGTTGCCGCGATGAACGTCTACAGCATAGCTATCTGGTACTAACATAATGTCAATACGCAAGGAAGCGATTCGGGATGGGGCACGGAGACTCAATGAGATTGTCAATGTAATGGAAATGGCCTATGAACGTTGAGAGTAGCGGAATTAGGAAATTAGATGAAGTACTTTTGTGAGATTACTTTGTGAGCATAGCGGGTGAACTTAATTGATGGTAGCAACATAAACATGGTACTTAGTTAACTTGGCATGAACAATACTTTTGCAAGAGAGAGAGTTTAGAGAGCATGACAACAATTGAGGACTGGATTCATACGGAGCCGGTCCCCCCTGCAATAGGCATTTGTATTATAGTTTCTCCCATCAAGAGAGACTTGGTACAATACAATCTTTGTGTTCCTTGTGACCTAGGTAATGCAATAAAGATGGAAAGCTTCATGCATCACAAACATAACATAAACTTTGTAGAAAGCATTAAGTATCCCAAGCCTCAGTCCCAAGATCTCAAACACCTTCGGAGGTGGAGAGAGATAGCGGGGAATGAGGGTAGGGAAGAGGAAGAAGAAACATTCCATAGGAGAAAGAAATAGTTCCTCACTTATCATCACTCTACTTGCTCGCATACATAATAGCATAGTAATGAAGATGGAGAAGATGGCAAGCTTAAGCATTGAAGCATGGCTTTGTTGGATTTGCATTCCATAGCCAAGAGTGTTGGTGTAGGCTCTCACTTCTCACAAGCTTGGAGAAGGAGGGGGAGTTCCTCCACTTTCACCAAGTGAGAATGATCCACAAAATGAGTGTGTGAGTCATGTATACCCCCCCAGCACCCCCTTGCTTGCTTGGGGCGAGTTCTAGCCTTTCCACAGTCTTCAAGATCATTGGACCCCTCTCCCCCTAGCCAATCACATGTAGCATGCATTCAAGTACATGGATAGTCTTTGGACAAGTGTCCTCCTTACCCCTTAGAGAGAGAGAGAGAGAGAGAGAGAGAGCTTGAAAATATCTAGATATTTTTTGAATAGAAGTAGAAGCTCATTGGACCCCTCTTTAGCCAAACCAATAGCATTCAAGCACACCATGTGGCTAATCATAGGGAGAGTCTAACATGTGTCCCATGTGCCCCTTGGGGAAAGGGGTGCCCTTTAGGTGAGTGAAAGATTAAGTCAAAGATTCCCCTAACTTTGGGACTTTCACCCTCCTTTGTAGGGTCTCTTTTTAACTCAAGCACCTTACCTCCCAGCAAGCATGACAAGCACCTCAAGCACCTTAATCATCAAGCACGTCAAGGACCTCGAGCACCTTAGTCATCAAGCACAACAAGCACCTCAAGCACCTTAGTCATCAAGCACGATAAGCACCTTAGGTCGGGTTCCCACCTCAAGCTCAGTCCTAGCTTGCCTAAGGTCAAAGGACTTTTAACACTAACCATTGGAGGTCTTTAATGAAGCTAACCCTAAGGTCTTTTAAGCTCCATTAGATGCACGTTGCTCTTTGATCGATTATCTCCTTTTGGACCCGTATTTAGATGTAACCATCTCCCCTCTTGGTCCCTTGCTGAGATAAGTCTAGAAGCACTTATTGCACATTGCTCTTTGGTAGACCATCTCCTTTTGGACCCCTATTGAGATGCAACCATCTCTCCTTTTGGTCCCCTGTTGAGATAGGTCTAGAAGCACATGTCTCTATTCTAACTCTTGTTCTGGTTTATTCTCCCACATTAAATGATCAGTTTAATATGAGAAAATCATTTGGGTAAGCTAGATATTAGATTTTATGACATTACCTCTCTCTTGAAATCATAGTCATCCTCGACCATGAGGTAGAGAAGGTAAAGCCTAGTCATTAGTCCATGTTTCTTAGCAGGTAGAGGATCCCTTTTTACCTTACGATATCATTCCAAGATGGATGAATAATCCATTTGGTGCTTGGGAGACATAGCTGCCACAAGCATGTCTACTCTTTAGTCCATATCATACTTCCAAAGTAGAGTGATAAGTTCTACTTGGTGTTTGGGAGACGTCGTCACCACAAACATGATTCTAAGCATGCATACTTCTTAAATTTTTGCACAATAAAAAGAGAACTAGTCTCATAAGACAAAAACATTGTTCATTTAAAATGCATTTTCATATGCTTATTTTAAGGCATCATTGTAAGCATTGACAAGGTTCATATTATCCTTAAGCTGGGTTCTTTGCATCCATCTAGCATCTTTAAAAGAATAATTTTTAAACTTTATAAGATGTCGTCAAATAATCTTACCATTTTTTAATACCTTGTCTTCATGTCATAGGATGGACTCAAATTGAAGTACTTGATCTTTGATGTTTGGAGGGTTTCAACCATCTCTCCTTTTGATGGCGCTCCTTTGTAAGGCTTATGTAGGCTCTCATGAAAAACATGGTGCATGAGCCAATGGTTGGGGAAACTTTTATTGGTAATCCATCTCATTGATTGGCTTAAGAATGTAAAAAGGAACATAATATCTTTTTGCTAGTTTAGCATAATACTCTTGGTGGCCCATAGGATTCTTGCCCGTAGTATGCCTTAGACGAGCCTTGAGAAACTTGAGCAAGACCCAATCATTTTACTTAAAGGCTAAGGCTCTTTTGTGCTTATTAGCAGCAGCCCTTTTTGCCTTTGCTTTGAGATGGATACAACCTCTTTAATCTTTGGAAAAGATTCTTGTGAGTCTTAACTATATTCATTAGTAGCGAAGATCTTCCCATGTACTTTAAGTAGTAAGGGACTTTTGGATCTTCACTCTTTAACTTCGAAAGGTGCTTTCCCCATACAAGTATGTACAATGTCATTGTACGCATACTCTATAAGAGATAGGTACTTCTATCATTGAGAACGTTGATCTACTTCCATGACATAGGCTTTTAGTAGATTCAAGAATCATTAGATTATTTATTTCACTGTAGTCATCCATTTGTGGATGATAGGCCGAAAGAGAAATTTAATCTACTTCTTAGATTCCAAAAAGAGACCCTTCTAGAAATTACTGGTAATTCTAGGATCTTTGTCCAACACTATGGATGTTGGAAAGCGATGATGCTTGAAAATTTGAGATCTGAAGAGGGTTGCCATTTGATGTGCCTTAATAGTCTTTTTGATAGGCATAGAGTGTGCTTTCTTGTTAAGCTTGTCGATTGAAACAATCCAGCTATGTGTTAATCACCCATACAATAAGAAAGTCATGTATGAATCCCATACTTCTCCTTATGCGGGGCAAAGAGGGATTCCATAGTCTACTCTTCGAGGAGTAGAAATGTATTTCTGTTGGTCTACCATGAAAATTAAACATACAAGAGTATGTTTCAAAATGCGTGGTATACCAAAAGTTGAAAGGGATGACAAGCAAAGGTATCAGATGCACACCTGCTATATTTAGCAGTTTTCAAAGAAGGCAGGTACTTTTATGGAAATTCAAGACGAGGTAGATTTAGTCGCGTCTAGGGGTACAAGCACCTCAAAACTTACTATATTTGGACAAAGGTGACAAAAAAGTAAAAAACTCATTTTTGAAAATCTTACATCAATATATTCATCATTAGAAGATCAAAGGTGGCAAAACTGCCAAAAATAGAAACTATTTATGACCAAAATGGCTTGATGTTAATCCTTTACATGGGAATCCCCTCTGCAAGGGTGCCAGAGATCTTACATTCTCCCCAACGTGAAGAATTGAGATGTCCTCATCTGAAAGGTAATTATGGATGATCTTTAAGGAGAGATGTCTCGTCTTCCCATGTTGCATCTTTTCAGGGAAGTCCGTCCATTTGATCAGGTGCTCAAAGATGCTTTTGTTTCTAAGCTTCCTTTCTCTAGTTTCAAGGATGCAAAGTTACTCTCTCATTAGCTAGGTCTCCTGATGTTGTCTCTTCCATAATAATGGTATGAGTTTAAGCCATCGCTCCTCTTCCATGACCTCTTCCTGCGTTCCTTCCTCCACGATGAACATGTTGGACTCTACCATTCGGTGCTATTGAAATTGCATTTGCAATAGTTTCTACACTTCTTTTGGGACACATGTTCCTATAGTGTCCTATCTCATTACACTCATAACAACGGACATCAAGATGCTCAAGTTGAGTTGTTGTAGTTGCGGGTGCTACAGGGCAAGGTTGATAAGATTGATTAACAGATCTAGGGTTCCAATTATTGAGCCTACCCCTTTGATTTCTAAAGTGTTCTCTCCCTTGATTCTTGGTCATTTCTTTTGCTAGAGGCATTGACCTTAAGAGATAATCCTGAACTGATGTGGGTCTCAATGCTTCAAGATAGGTATCCCCAAGGGATGATTCAATCCTTGACAAAACCATGCTACCTGCTGTTCTGTGGACATTTTTGGGGCATATCTTTGGCAAGGTTACAAATTTGGAGTAATACTCCCCCACTGATAAGGATAACTAGTTTAGAGTAAAGAACTTATTTATTTTGGCGTCTCAATGAGAGGGTGGAAGATATCGTGATGCAACCACCCCTTCAATATCCTCCCAAGACTGGGAAGATCTTGAAACTCCCAAGTCCTTGCAATGTTGTTTCCACCATATTTTTGCATCGCCAGTAAGATGAAACATTCCAAACATAGTTTGGTTTACAGGTTGGGTTCGAGCAACTAATAAATAGCCTTGTCCTTTCAGTCCAGGCTTCAACATCATGCTCAGTATGGGCTCCCTCGCCTTTGAATGTGGGTGGTTGGGCTTGTTTAAGGAGAAGTTTTTTTCACAAATACAGTGGTGTATAAAGAATTTGACAATACCTATGCAATAATACGTTTGTCAATTGTTGGATTTAAAGTCTCAATGCAATATCAAGTGCTTTAAACTTCCACAACTCAAGACAAAATTTGGAAAGCAACTATCTTTCTTAAATTCAAGATGCCATAAATTTATCTATATCAAGATATATACAAAGTTGAGATCTCATCGAGAAGCTAGATGAGCATCTTCTTACTCTACTTTGATATATAAAAATGTTAGTTCTATTAAAAAACTATATGATTCTTAGAGCCGGATTCCCAAGAACATAGTGGTACAATCGATAGGTATTTGTGGATAACTTTTTACAATCCACTATTTCGTCTGAGTGGTAGCTTTTATACAAATCTTTGCGGGGTTCAGAGAATACAAGACTCTTTTGGGGAAAGATGTGAAGGACAAAAATGGGTTTAATCCTATAAGTAGGGATCACTTTCACCACTTGATTTGAAAACCCATTCATTTACGGTCATGTTGTTAGGAAATAAGACGTTGCTAAATAGATATTTGAGTAGCTTATTTAATGGAGAGAGACAAATTTTCACACAGGAGAGATTAGAGAGAGAGAGAGAGAGAGAGAGAGAGAGAGAGAGCGCACGATATACATGGTTCACCCAATGTGGCCTACATCCACGGAAAAGTAGCCACTCAATGGCTTTAGTACTTCAAACAAGAAGTAGGTTACAACGGGATTTTACCCTTAATAGAGATCCCACCTTGCTTCATTCTCACCACCTCACACCCACCTTGTTGCATCAACTTCACACTCCAAAATGTGTGTAGAAATGGCCTCCTTTTATAGGCCAAAAGGGTTTCCCTCTCTCATGAGAGCAGCCGTGTAGCCGCCCTTGTGTAGACAAGTCCAAATATACACTCTAATCTGCCCATGTGTGGCCGCCCTTGAGAAGACAAGTTTGCCTTTGAAATCGTCCACCGGCCATTAATTTCCAACCATCGGCCATTGGCCAACCGGTCAAACGATCGGCCATTTTCCGACCACTTTTCGACCGTAGTCCCTGGCCATAATATCCTGGCAAAAAAGAATATTTTGACGAGCCATTAAAATTTTGGTTCCCGGCGAGTGATTTTTCTTCACGCACAATGGCTTCTCCTCATAATGGGGGCCTTACAAATGTGTGTTTTCAATAGTGAAAATTACAAGGGGTAAATCAAGCTCCATACTTAACACATGTCAGTGCCATCTTCAGAGATAACAGTGTAGTCATCTCTAACAGTACTAGAAAGTAGTAAATCTGGATAACTCGCACCTCTTCCCCCCACCGAAGCTTCTTTAGATAAAAAGAGAGGCATTTGAGCTTCTTCACATTGACGTAAAAGATGCCACCGTCGCATCCCCACGCAAGTTCTCGTCCCCTTTGGATTCTTGTTGATGGAGGAGAGAAAGCCTTCATCAAAATCTTCATCATGTTGCATCGAAAAGCAAAATTTGAAGAGTGACAAGCCTCAAAATACATTATCTCAAAGGTTTTGAACTAGCGATACTCAGCCTCGACATCTTCCTAAAACATCGATGCTGGTAAGTTCTCAAACTTAAGTCTCCAATTCATTTTTCCAAATTTTCAAACAATATTAAATTTTCTAGTTTCCTAACCTAAGCTCTAATACCATGTGTGAGGTCCGGCACCGCGTTACCATATCCATTTGGCAATAGGAGGGTACCTGACAGGTCCTAGGTCCTAATCGCTTTAGAAAACATAGTCAAGAAGAAATTGATTTCCAATGGACAGTCTCTCATCGCTAAGTAACTTGTGTCTGAATCATTGAAGAGGGTTCCTCGCCCTGTCTCGCAAGGAAAGCATGAACTAATACAAGAATTTTATACGTCCCTAATAATCACGTTCCAAAAGAGAAAAAAACCAAATACCTTTTTTCCCATAGCTTCCAGGGGCACGTATATTTGGGACTACTAGATACTTAGCTTAACATAAGAAGTTGCAAGCTAAAGTATAAAGAACCCAATGGAAGTAAGGTAACTGATTTTAAGTGATTCAATACCAACAATTTATGGTTATGACATACATTACTCCAACATATGCTTTGATTAATTATGTCATAGTCTTATGATACACATACTCTATAACCCATGCAATATTCTCACTCCCTTGCATTTGTGGATGACCATAATACAACTTCAGAAGCTTAATGCATACTAAGTTTAAGCTAAGCACTTCACTTACCACAAGTAAATGATAATTGATTTTTATCTTCCTTTCTCACAATTTTTAGTGCAAATTTGAACAAGAGACTCTTGTATGTCAAGACAATTGAGTGCATAACGAGTATCATAATCATGAATTTGCAATCAAAACACACCATAAGGATATTGTGCATCGAATTATGTACGTACCTAGTATGTGTGTGGTGAGCGTGAGGCTCGTGTAGTACTTTAACTCATGTGTTTAACAATATAACTCTCATACTAGTTGAAATCCTGTTCTTGTAAACACCATTTATTATACCATCATTTGTTTCTCAATGCATACTTGAAATCAGAAGGTCAACGATCCAATTAATTTTTAAAATTGTTAAGAATGAGTGTACGAGTGAAATGTACGGCCGCATGTAATTTACTCAAGCTATGTTGAACAAATACTAATCTCACTTTGATTGGTCATGACAGACAACACAACATCTATAATGGAAATGGCCTATTAACTTTGAAAGTAGTGGAAATTAGAGAAAGTACTTTAGGGAAATTACTTTGACAGCATAGTGGGTGAACTTAATTGATGGTAGTAACAAATTATAGCATTTAGTTAACTTGGCATGAATAATACTTTTACAAGAGAGAGAGTTTAGAGAAGATGACAATAGTTGAGGACCGGATTTATGTGGAGCCGGTCCCCCCTCCAATAGGCATTTGTACCATATTTTAGCCTTCTTTCTTCAGAGTTTTTCTAACCCAAAGTAGTGAGATATGGCCCCCAAGAGGACACGTTTTGGGATGCGTGGAAAACCCTGCAAAAGTACCAAAATAACATGCTGCAAGCCATAAACAAACAAATCTGCATACATGACGACTCGCACAAAGCCATAGTTGAGCTAAATGTAAGCAAAGAGAGACAAAGAACGAGATAGAGCGAGAGAGCACCTCCTAGAGCGGAGTGCTATGACGGCACGGCGAGAGGAGAAGTGAGGGAGGAGAAGAATGACACAAATGCTGGGTGTAATCTCCCCGCGGGCAAGAGTGACCATTTCCCTTTTGCACGTCTTTGATTTGTAGATTTCTTGAATGGTCAATGTGAGTACAAACTTGTCGGCCAGACATAAATGGCCAAAGCTCATAAAGAGCACTTGAATAATCAAATCTACATAAAATATAATATCCTTTCGCATAACCCTTAGCCTTTTCCACCTATCAGCTGCACAGAACAATAAAATGTCAATTCCATTACAAGATGGATCCATGGATATGGGTCATTTATGGGCATCCATGGACATACATGCCCATGCACATGCATACATATACATACCTTAGACTTAGGAATTAATTTATTAACACTAGGATGAAAATTAATTGTCTAGAGAGAGCTTAGCTCATCAAAATTTAATTTTGAAAGTTGATATAAAAAGACAAGATTGAGGATGACAAGCTAAGGTATCAAGTGCAGACACCTCCTATATTTAGCAGTTTTTGGAGCAGACAACTATTTTGTGGAAATTTAGGACGAGGTAGATTTAGATGAGACAGTCACGAGTAGGGGAGTGTAAGCATCTTAAAACTTACTATATTTGAAAATCTTACATCAATATATTCATCATTAGTACATCAAAGGTGGAAAATTTGTCAAAATAGAATCTTCTATTTATGATTAAAATGGCCTAATATTAATACTTTACATGGGAATCCCCTCTACAAGGGTGCCAAAGACCTTACACATACATTTCATAAGGTATTTTTGCTTGGATTGAATAAGGACTAAGATTGTAGCATGGAAATGGGGCTCCTTGTAATGGTGGAAGGCCCTTGGTGTGGAGGTAGCCCTTGAGAAGCAAGGTGGCTTTGAGCTTCG
Source organism: Adiantum capillus-veneris (assembly GCF_014529385.1). Classification (NCBI taxonomy): domain Eukaryota; kingdom Viridiplantae; phylum Streptophyta; class Polypodiopsida; order Polypodiales; family Pteridaceae; genus Adiantum; species Adiantum capillus-veneris. The sequence goes on along the minus strand of NC_140944.1, from coordinate 135,169,225 downwards.
ATTTAACTATGGGAACAAGTTCTAATCTTGAAATACTCTGAAAATAAAATTGATGCTCTACTGCTGTGGAATCGGAAGTTGGTTACATCCATAAATGATGAATAGGATGTAGTGGGCCATTTGTAGACGTGCAAGGATATGCTCTACAGGTGCATGTTATGACGCTCAATGATATGCTCAACAATCATAGCTAGTAGGGGAAAGTGGCCAATAGTGGGCCACCTAAGGAAATGAGATCTTTTGCCTCATAGTTCAATTTTCAGTGCTCAATATCTCATTTGAAACGCTTTTCAAGGGCTTCGAGAAATATTTGGTTTTATGTGCATCGAAATCTGTGACTGAAATCTATGGCTGCATTTATGGAAACATGTGTAACAAAAAGTGGGGGTGAAAATGAAGATTCACATGGGCCAATAGTGGGCCCAAGCTTCCACCAAGGCCTGAACCCACTTCCCATCCAATAAAACCGTTGCAATTTGAAATAGCTAGCCAATTCTTGTCGAAGTTCTTTGTGCTACTTTAGGTGAAAAGTGTACTATTATTGGGTTGTAGTCATGGGTTGTAGTCAGTGTTCCTTTTGGGGGGTGGATCACTATTGGCCCCTTTACCCTAGGTAGCACCAACGCAATTCACAAACTAACACTAGAATGGTAACAGGACACTTTTATGTCCTTGGACACTTTTGTGTCCTGTTAAGTGACCATTTTGCTTGAATTATTTGAAGAGTATGAAAATGAATTTCTAGGTGCTATATATCCACAAAGTTGCCTTATGAGCTGAAAAAAACTTAGCATTTTTTTTTGAGTATCAATCTCACCATTAACCTTACTCTTGCACAACATTTTTGAACCTAAACTATGTGAAAAAACGGGTCCTGTTTTTGGCTTTTTTCAATTTTTGGCAACTATACCACTCTAAACTTCATGTTTGTGAGGTTTAGATGGCTAGAGGTTAGGCCTTCATAGTTCTCAACATGTTTTCATGCTTGTAGGGAGAGCTAAGTGTTAAAATTGAAAGTTATGAACAATTTACAAGAATTGCATTATCCTGTTTTTTGGCCAAAATTAGCACTTTTATGATTTTTTTGGTGGCTTTCTTGATATCCAAATTCAATTTTGATTGTGTAAGTGTAATGTATAACATGAAGCTAATCTTCCTTGAGTTTTGGGGGACCTAATATGCTATATAGCATAGTATATGATGATGGTTGAGTATTTTGATTGCTGAAGAATACGATACATTTTAGAGTAGCAAGTATAACTTCCTCAATATTGCTAGTTTCTTAGGCCAATTGTGTGTATTTTGTAGGTAGTAACCATATCTAATCATAGACTACAAACTTGGCTAGATATTGAGTAGTTTCTATGGGTTTCTAGAGGTCATAATGCTAAACCCAATTTTTTCATGTTTGCTATATTTAGCACTTTATCATTGCCCCCAAGGTTCCAATTGTAAGAGATCCATTATCCTTTTGACATGCGCCATGGCTCCTTTTGAATCTAGAGGCCCAAAGGAACTAAGAAAACATGTATATAGTATTTGTATTGAGCGTAACTATAGAAACTTTGATGATAGGTCCGCAGAATGGCAAAAATGCAACTTTTTTGTACCTTTTTTTTTGCCCAAAAAAAAATTAGTGAGGTAAAAGCAACCATATGTTTTGGTCCCAACCCATTGAAGTTAACAGGGCATTTTATCTCATGTCCTACAAAAATCTCCACTCTTATTTATATGCAATCAACCGTAAGAAATTGCTGTTTTGGGCAAAATGCACTGGTCCATCAACTTTGGAGGCTTGTAGTGACCAAGGGATGAGAAAAATTACAAGTTTCACATTTTTTCCATATGTAGTAATTATTGAACTATAAGCTCATGAAAGGATTTTTCAAAATGAGTGGATCTACTATGGTTTTGGATTTTTTTCCCAAAACCCTGAAAGGACACTTTTATGTCCTGTTAGGTTACCATTCTAGTGCTAAGGGCAACTTCCATCATAAGGTTGGTGGCATGCAATTTGTTGGCCACGGTCTGCAAGTATTTCTAGATGAGCACCGACGGTAGTGGTGAGGGCTGTCTTGTAAGCAGAGTTTGATGGCATTAACTTGCGAATGGGCATTTAAATTTTCAGGTGAGCACAAGTCTCAAAACTTGTGTGGTTGGATGTGCAAAACTTCACCTAATCTACTCATCACAACTCGCAGACCCGCCTTGCCTGTAGAATTGAGTTGAGCATGATTTTGAAGGACTCCCCTTTATTCCAAGAAGCTTTCCCACAATTTGTTTGAAGTATTCAAAGCTTTTATCCCACCAAATATAAGTTTGGCATTAAATGTTGTCAAGAACACACACACAATATCTCTAATCAACTATTGAAAGACAAGACAATAGAGCTTAACAAGCTTTGAACTTAACCAAGATATTAATTAGCGAAGCTTAGCTCAAAATGTATGTGGATGGGCTCAATAGAAAGCTTATGTCAAGGCCTTCTTCCACACATTCACAATGCAAGTGTATCTTGATTTCAAAGAAACCACTTGAAAGATGAACAACTAGTGCAAATGATTCAAAAAAACACACCAAACAATGCAAAATTAACTCCCTCTCACCTAATCATCATGGATAGTGGAGCATTCTCATATCCCACGTGATGATTAAGGAGTGGATGTATTATATTTAATGCAAGCAATTAAATGCAATCAATTATTCTACTAATTAATTATGTAATGACGGAGTTAATTAGGCATAGGTGTAAACCATGTGCTCTGATACCACATGTTAAGAATGGAGTTTATGGTGGAAACGTAAGTGAGCCATTCATCACATGAATAGTAGGTTAAATACACAAGACATTAGAGAGAGAAATTGACACTGATACAAGTAGAAAAGCGTGATTATATTAATGAATAACTAATATAAAAATGGTGGATACAAAGTAGGATAGAGTGATGGCTAGTGCATGGATGTAAGTTTGATACAAAGTGTAGCTTAGGCTTCTTTTATAGACTTGGACGAGGGCATCTGATGACCTAATCAGTGATGTCAAATGTGTAGGCTTCCAAACTAGAGAGTATTTTCACTTGTGGTGGTGCGAATGTGTCATAGGAGCACCCAGAAGTACAAAGGTGTCCACCCTAGAGAATTATCAACTAGGTGTAGAACCAAAAGTCAAAATATCCTCCCCAAAGAATTTCCAAGTGGGTGCAGGATCACAAGTGTCTGTCCCTTGAGAATTTAATAGAAGGTTATAGGCCAAATATACACCTCCCCTAGAAAATGGTAGACAGCTAGTAGGTCAATTATAAATGGGGATTTATCAAAGGTGAAGTCCTACTGCAAATGTTTCAAACGCTTTTGTGATGTGCTTTGTTGCCAATGTTGGCTGCAAATTGTGGATGTCACCCAGGTTGTCCTTGTCGATGCTTCTCCTCACCTCCAGTGGTGCCGTCACAGTTGTCAAAGTAAATGCCAACGGTGGCATGGCATGTGTACCATATTTTTGTGAAAATGTGTGTGAGGATGGTCTTACCCAATGTCGAACAGTGTCTAATCCTTCTACAAAGTTTCTTTCCATGAAGCCAATAACGATTGTGCTTTGTATCCAAATGAAGAAGTGAATGCAAATACTTGTGCTTTCTGTTTGTGCAAATGTATAAATACAAAGATTTCATGCAAATGTGTGGTTTGGTACTAGTGGGTCTTTTGTACACAGATATTACACTTATTTTCAATTTTAGGTTCAAATGTTTGGGCATACATTTCATAAGGCATTTTTGCTTGGCTTGCATGAGGCCTAGACTATAGCATGGAAAAAGGGTTCTTTGTAATGGTTGAAGGCCCTTGGTGTGGAGGTAGCCCATGAGATGCAAGGTGGCTTTGAGCTCGGATTTAACTGTGGGAACAAGTTCTAATCTTGAAACCCTCTAAAAATAAAATTGATTCTCTGTTGTTGCGAGATCGAAAGTTGGTTATAGCCTTAAATGACGAATAAGGTGTAGTGGGTCATTTGGCCGTTTCACCTCGAAGTTCTTTGTGCTTCTTTAGGTGAAAAGTGTACTATTATTGGCTTGTCTCTTCAGTGTTCCTTTTGGGGGGGGGGGGGTCACTGTTGGCCCCTTTACCCTAGGCAGCACCAGCACATTTCACAAACTAAGGGCAACTGCCATCGTAAGGTTGGTGGTGTGTAATTTGGTGGCCACGGTGTCTAAGTATTTTCAGATGAGCACCGAAGGTAGTGGCGAGGGCTGACTTGACAATCACAGTTTGATGGCGTTAACTTGCGAATGGGTATTTCAATTTTTGGGTGAGCACAAACCTCAAAGCTTTTTTGGTTGGATGTGAAAAACTTCACCTAATCTTCCCGTCACAGCTTGCAGACTGGCCCTGGCTGTAGAATTGAGTTGAGCATTCTTTTAAAGTCTGCCCAATGTACATCCAAAATTAGGCACTTTCCTTTATTCCAGGAAGCTTTCCCACAATTTGTTTGAAGTATTCAAAGCTTTTATCCCACCAGATAGAACTTGGGCATTAAATGTTTTCAAGTACACACACACAATACCTCTAATCAACTACAAAAAGACCAGACAATAGAGCTTAAGAAGCTTAGAAATTAATCAAGGTATTAATTAGCGCATCTTAGATTCAAATGTTTGTGGATGGGCTCAATTGAAATCTCGTGTTTGAGGACTTCTTCCACACATGCACAATGCAAGTGTATCGTGATTTGAAAGAAATCACTTGAAAGATGAACAAGTAGTGGAAATGATTCAAAAAAGAACACGGAACAATTCAAAATTAACTCCCTCTCACCTAATCATCATGGGTAGTGGAGCATGCTCATATCCCAAGTGATGATTAAGGAGTGGATTTATTTTATTTAATGCAATAAATTATTCTATTAATTAATTATGTAATGATTTTTAGGTTAATTACACAAGAGATTAGAGAGAGAGAGAGAGAGAGAGAGAGAGATTAAAACTAATACAAGTACAAAAGCATGATTAGATCAATGTAAAATTAATATGCAAATGGTGGATACAAAGTAGAATAGAGTGATGGCTAGTGCATGGATGTAAGTTGGATACAAAGTGTAGCTTAGGCTTCTTTTATAGACTTGGGAGAGGGCATCTAATGACCTAATCAATGATGTCAAATGTGTAGGCTTCCAAACTATACAGTGTTCTCACCTGCGGTGGTGCGGATGTGTCACACACCACCCCATGTGTGTCATATTGGCGCCCAAAAGTACAAAGGTATCCACCCTAGAGAATTGTCAACTCGGTGTAGGACCAAAAGTCAAAATATCCTCCCCAGAGAATTGCCAACTTGGTGCACGATCAAAATTGCCTGTCCCTTGAGAATTTAATAGAAGGGTATAGGCAAAATATACACCTCCCCTAGAGAATGGTATGAAGGAGTACGAGCGGAAGTGCGGCGCGAGAGAGAGTGTGCGAGAAGAAGAGCACGACGATATGGTGAACTCGCTCTGCTGTAATGTGTAGAGCATAGTGAGTTCTTATTAGGTTTTTACAAAAGAATATGTGTACATATCTGGCGGCCCGCCCACTTACTTGGGCGACCATATTGGGCTTTATACCCCAACAACCTCCCACTTAAAGTCCAATGTGGTACTTTAAGTGTGAGAGAAGCTACTATACAAGCTAATATACAAGAGATGTAGAGAAGTGATGTACTACCCTACACCTAACTGCTTGCGAAAATGCGCAAAGCTCTCTGAGGGAAGTCCTTTTGTAAGTAGATCAGCAGGATTTTCTGTGGTGTGAACTTTGACATGCTGAAGTTGCTTATCCTCGAGCATTTCCCTGATGAAATGATACTTCACATCCACATGCTTTGTCTTTGAGTGATAAACTGGATTGCGAGCCAATTGTATAGCACTTTGACTATCACAATATAACACAGGCATCTCTTCTTTGATTCCCAAATCTGCTACTAGTCGATTAAGCCAAATTGATTCTTTGCATGCCTCTGATGCTGCAACATATTTAGCCTCTGTAGTAGACTAAGTGACACAATCTTGTAATCTAGAACGCCATGAAACTGCTCCACCAGCCAATGTAAAGACATACCCTGACGTAGACCTTCGGTTGTCTAAGTCACCTGCATAATCTGAGTCTGTAAAACCCTTTACACTTAGCTCCTGACTCCCATAGCATATACGCATACTCTTTGTAGCTTTCAGGTATCTCAATATTCCTTTCACTGCCTCCCAATGTTTCTTGCCTGGGTTTGACATGTATCGACTTACTACTCCCACTGCAAATGCAATGTCTGGGCGAGTAGCAATCATTGCATACATCAAACTACCCACTGTAGACGCATATGGAATCTTATCCATTTCAGCCTGTTCTTCCTCAGACACAGGACAATCTTGTTTGCTAAGTTTCACATATGGTGGCAATGGAACACTCAGCGCCTTTCCCTTCTCCATATTGAAACGTTGCAAAACCTTGTCAATATACTATGTTTGAGATAACCAAATCAATTTCTTTGATCTGTCTCTCTCAATGCGCATACCAAGTATATGACTTGCCTCACCCATGTCTTTCATGTCAAACGATTTTGCCATCTTTGACTTCAAAGCTGAAATTTCTTCCAAGTGCTTGCCAGCAATCAACATGTCATCCACATACAAAATAAGGATCATCCAACTACCATCCTTAGCCTTCTTTGTATATAGACAGTGATCGAACTCACTACGTTTGTAGCCTTGAGGAAGCATAACCTTGTGGAATTTATGGTACCATGCCCTCGGTGATTGTTTTAAGCCATAAAGACTCTTTAACAACTGGCATACCCAATCTTCCTTGCCTTTCTCAACAAACCCTTTTGGCTGCTGCATGTAAATTTCCACATCTAAATCACCATGCAAGAACGCTGTCTTGACATCCATTTGGTGCAACACCAAATCTAATATGGCAACCAATGCAAGAAAGCATCTCAATGTAGTCATCTTGACCACCGGAGAGAATACTTCATCAAAGTCAATGCCTTGTTCTTGCTTAAAGCCCTTGGCAACAAGCCTTGCTTTGTACTTTGGCTGACTATCATGAGCGGTGATCTTATACCTGTAAACCCATTTACAAGGTAGAGCCTTTTTGCCCTGTGGTAATTTAACTAGCTTCCATGTCTTGTTTTTATGCAGAGCTGTCATCTCTGACTGCATGGCCAATTGCCAATTCCCGGAGTCCTTCATTTGCACTGCTTCCTTGTAACATGAAGGCTCATTGCAATCAGTCAACATGACATAGTTCATAGATGGAACAAACCTATCAGGAGGTCGCGTGACACATCCAGATCTACGCACAATAGGTGGCTCAGGCTCAACCACAACCTGTGGTTCCATTCTATCCTGCCCTTGCTCCTCTTGAGCCCTGACATTTTGTCTTGCACGTGCATGTCCATCATCTTGGAAGACAACTCTTCTAATCTCCTCAACTCTCTCTGGTTTAGAATGATATTTGGATTCATTAAAGTGAACATCATTGCTGCGGACAACCTTTCTGGATTCGGGATCCCAAAGTCTGTACCCCATCTCACCAGAATTACCATAGCCTAGAAAGATGCACTTTCTACTCTTTGGCTCAAGTTTGTTCCTAAATTCCTTTGGAACGTGAGTATATGCCTCACAGCCAAAGACTCTGAGATGCTTGTATGAGGGCATTTTGCCTGACCATACCATCTCTGGCACTGAATCCTTCTGCAAAACCTTGCTAGGAGATCTATTTACAAGATGAACAGCTGTTGATACAGCTTCAGTCCAAAACCCATTTGGAAGCTGTGCATTAGACAACATACTTCTGACCTTCTCTTGTATGGTCCTATTCATCCTCTCAGCAACACCATTTTGAGGAGGATTGTAAGGAGCAGTAAGTTCACGTTTTATACCTTTTGACTCACAAAAGTCCTGAAAGGCCTTTGAAACATACTCTCCACCATTGTCAGTGCGTAAGCATTTAAGCTTCTTGCCACTCTGATTCTCCACAAGTGTCACAAACGTTTTGAAAACACTAAACGCTTCATCCTTGTGCTTGAGAAAGTAAACCCATACTTTCCTTGAGTAATCATCTATAAATGTCATAAAGTAAGAAGCTCCCCCTAGAGATAGGTTAGGCATAGGTCCACACAAATCACTATGAACAAGTGCCAACTGTGTATCTCTTCTACTACTTCTATGCTTATGTGGCTGCTGTGTTTGCTTACCATACAGACAATGTTCACAGAATTCAAAATCATTAAATGAAAAGCCAGGCAAATAACCAGAACGAGACCAGATTTCCATTCCCTTCTTGGACATATGTCCTAACCGGCTATGCCACAAAGAAATGTTCGGCTGCTCGGTTACATTGATTACATTTTTAGAGACATTTGATACATAAATCATGTAAAGTCCTCCAGACTTTACTCCATGTGCTACTGTCATAGAACCCTTGGATATCTTCCACATGTTCTGTCCAAAAATGGTGACGTAGCCAGCATCATCAAGTAAACCTGTGTTGATCAAGCTCTTTGTAATTGCGGGAACATGTCTCACATTCTTCATCGTGAAAGAAGAGCCATTCTGAAACTTCAATTGAACATCTCCAACACCTAAGATCTCACATGTCTTCCCATTGCCTAGCCGAACATGATCTTTAGTGGTCACATAAGAAGTAAACCACTCCTTGTTTGGAGACACATGAAGTGATGCCCCTGAGTCTATAATCCAGTCACTCAGTGCATTTCCATCAGATGTTGTAAGAAGAGCTGAGTCCATTGTATTCTTCAAGAAGTAGATGTCTCCTGACACTAGACTGTCATCCTCTGCAACAGTGTTTGTCACATTTATTTCTTGAATCTTCACTGAGGACTTGTTCTTCTCACCATGGTCTTCAGCTTTCTCTTTGCCTTTTTCTGCTTTCCATTCTTTGCAGTCTCTTTTCATGTGACCCTTCTTGCCACAATGGTAGCATTCTATGTCACTCTTGCCTTTAGCACTACGGGACTTGCTACGAGACTGATTCCTCTTTCCACCTTTGTACTTTTCTTTGGTCCTTCCCCTGACAACTAAGGCTGTTCCTTTGCCTTTGTCCATTGTCTTTCTATTGGTTTCTTCAGTTCCTTCTACACCTGCTATGTTCAAACCATCTGGAGGTGCAGAATTACTCAAAGCTGTGCGAAAAGTGTCCCAACTTTTCGGCAATGTGATCAACAGGAACATAGCTCTAACAGGTTCATCAAACTTGACACCTTGAGCTGACAACTGACTATAGATTGTGTTGAATTCATTCAGATGATTGGACATAGGTGTCCCTTCTTTCATCTTCAAGTCAACAAGCTTCTTAAGCCAGTATACCTGTGAAGCTGCACTCTGCTTCTCATAAAGATCACTCAGCTTTAACCATGCTTGATAAGCCGACATCTCGTCTGCTACATTGAAGTAAACGCTTTCTGCCAAAGTCAGCATAATGGTAGAAAGTGCCAATTCATCCATTTCGCTCCATTCATCTTCGTCCATATCTTCTGGTTTTATCCCCTTGAGCTTTATAGGTTTTATCTGCTTCTTTTGTACCAACACGTGCCAAATCTGCTTCTTCCACAATGGGAAATTGGTTCCATCCAGCTTCTTGATATTGTAAAGAGCAGTGTCCTGTGATCCAGCCATAGCTACGCTTCACAGTAGTTTACTTTCTTGGGAAAAATTCGGCAGAGTTTCCCCTGTAAACTGACCTCTAAACCAATATCAACCTGATGAACTAGTGGATGTCGCCTACAGTCTGTGTGTAGATACGCACGTGTCGTATGTGACACGACTCCAAGAACTGTGAGCCGTCCTTCGATGTGTAGACAGCCACAAATCAACACTCTGGGAGTGTCGATATCCTCAGCACCTGCAGTCGTAGGCCGAAAACCCCAAATTTGCAGAGTCGGATCTGCACCCGCTGAGACCACGTAGTCGAAAATGACATGCGCAGACCTTTGTCGAATCCGAACAGTGGCCGAGATGACCTCAGAATGAAATTCTGAGAACACCGAGTCCTTCGGGCGCCTCCCACAAGATTTGGGGCCGTGTCTTTGCCTGTCGAATTTCACTCCAATCTGAGCTGGTGACTCTAGCCTCCTGCATTGCTGCCCCGAGCCTCGATCTGAGCTCTGATACCAGTTGAAGGAGTACGAGGGGAAGTGCGACGCGAGAGAGAGTGTGCGAGAAGAAGAGCACGACGATATGGTGAACTCGCTCTGCTGTAATGTGTAGAGCATAGTGAGTTCTTATTAGGTTTTTACAAAAGAATATGTGTACATACCTGGCGGCCCGCCCACTTACTTGGGCGACCATATTGGGCTTTATACCCCAACATGGTAGACAACAAGGTCAATTACAAATGGGGCATTATCAAAGGTGAAGTCCTATTGTAAATGTTTCAAACGCCTTTGTGATGTGCTTTGTTGTCCAAGTTGTCATTGTTGATGCTTCTCCTCCCCTCCAGTGGTATCGTCACAGTTTTCAAAGTAAATGCCGATGGTAGCATGGCATGTTTACCAATTTTTTGTGAAAATGTGTGTGAGGATGGTCTTACCCAGTGTCATGCAGTGTCTAATCCTTCAAAGTTTCTTTTCATGAAGCCAATAGTGGTTGTGCTTTGTGTCCAAATAAGAAGTGAATGAAAATGCTTGTGATTTGTGTTTGTGCAAATGTGTAAATACAAAGAGTTCATGCAAATGTGTGGTTTGGTACTAGGGTGGGGCTTTTGTACACAGATATTACATTCACTTTCAAGTTTATGAGCATTAGTGATGTCTCATTTGGGCGGCTAGGTTCAAATGTTTTGGCATACATTTCATAAGGTATTTTTACTTGGCTTGCATGAGGCCTAACATTGTAGCATGGAAAAAGGGCTCTTTGTAATGGTGGAAGGCCCTCGGTGTGGAGGTAGCCCATGAGAAGCAAGGTGGCTTTGAGCTCGGTTTTAATTATGGGAACAAGTTCTAATCTTGAAAGACTCTAAAAATAAAATTGATGCTCTCATATTGCGAGAAAAAGGTTGTACACACACAAAATACCTCCAATCAACTACAAAAAGACCGAACAATAGCTTAGAACTTAATCAAGGTATTAATTAGCAAAGCTTAGCTCAAAATGTTTGTGGATGGACTTGAAAGCTCGTGTCGAGGACTTTTTCCACACATGCACAATGCAAGTATATCCTGATTTCAAAGAAATCATTTGAAAGATGAACAACTAGTGGAAATTATTGAAAGCTAGTGTCGAGGACTTCTTCCACACATACACAATGCAAGTGTGTCCTGATTTCAAAGAAACCAATTGAAAGATGAACAACTAGGTGGAAATGATTCAAAAAAAAACACAAAACAATGCAAAATTAAGTCCCTCTCACCTAATCATCATGGGTAGTGGAGCATGCTCATATCCCAAGTGATGATTAAGGAGTGGATTTTATTTTATTTCATCGCAAGAGATTAAATGCAATCAACTATTCTACTAATTAATTATGTAATGATGGAGTTAATTAGGCCTAGGTGTAAACCATGTGCTCTGATACTACATTTTGGGAATGGCTTTTATGATGGAAACGCAAGTGTCATTCATCATGTGATTAGTAGATTAATTACACAAGAGATTAGAGAGAGAGAGAGAGAGAGAGAGAGAGAGATTGACACTAATACAAGTAGAAAAGCATGACTAGGTTAATGAAAAACTAACATGCAAATGGTAGATACAAAGTAAGATGGAGTGACGGATAGTGCATGGATGTAAGTCGCATACAAAGTGTAGCATCGGCTTCTTTTATAGACTTGGGAGAGGGAGTTTGATGACCTAATCAGTGATGTCAAGTGTGGAGGCTTCCAAACTGGAGAGTGTTCTCACTTGTGGTCGTGCGGATGTGTCACACACCCCAACAAGCCTCCTGTGCATGTCATAGTAGCGCCCAAAAGTACAAAGGTGTCCACCCTAGAGAATTGTGAACTGGGTGTAGGATCAAAAGTCAAAATATCCTCCCCAGAGAATTGCCAATTAGGTGCAAGATCAAAAGTGCCTGTCCCTTAAGAATTTAATGAAGGGTATAGGCCAAATATACACCTCCCCTAGAGAATGGTAGACAACTAGGTTGTAGGTCAATTACAAATGGGGATTTATCAAAGGTGAGGTCCTATAGCAAATGTTTCAAACGCTTTTGTGATGTGCTTTGCTACCAATGTCGGTTGCAAATTGTGGATGTCGTCCAGGTTGTCATTGTCGATTTTCCTCCCCCCTAGTGGTGTCGTCACAGTTGTCAAAGTAAATGCCGATGGTGGCATGGCATGTTTACCAGATTTTTGTGAAAATGTGTTGTAGGATGGTCTAACCCAATGTCGTGTAGTGTCTAATCCTCCTACAAAGTTGCTTTTCATGAAGCCAATAGTGGTTATGCTTTGTGCCTAAACATGGAAGTGAATGCAAATGCTTGTGCTTTGTGTTTGTGGAAATGTGTAAATACAAAGAGTTCATGCAAATGTGTGGTTTGGTACTAGTGGGGCTTTTGTACACAGATATTACATTCATTTTCAAGTTTATGAGCATTGTTGATGTCTCATTTGGGGGGCTAGGTTCAAATGTTATGGCATACATTTCATAAGGTATTTTTGCTTGGCTTGCATGAGGGCTGGACTGTAGCATGGAAAAAGGGCTCTTTGTAATGGTTGAAGGCCCTCGGTGTGGAGGGAGCCCATGAGAAGCAAGGCGGCTTTGAGCTCGGATTTAGCTGTGGGAACAAGTTCTAATCTTGAAAGACTTTGAAAATAAAATTGATGCTCTGCTGGTCCGAGATCGGAAGTTGGTTACAGCCTTAAATGACGAATAAGGTGTAGTGGGCCGTTTGTAGACGTGCAAGGATATGCTCTGCATGTGCAGGTTATGACACTCAATGATATGCTCAATAGCCACATCTAGTAGGGGAAACGGACCAATAGTGGGCCACCTAAGGAAATGAGCTGGGATCTTTTCCCTCATAGCTCAATTTTTAGTGCTCAATCTCTCAATTGAAGCGCCTTCTCAAGAGCTTTCAAAAATATTTGGTTTTATGTGCATCGAAATCTGTAACTAAAGTCTATGGTAGCATTTATGGAATCATGTGTAACAAAATGGGGGTGAAAAGGAAGATTCACTTGGGACAATAGTGGGCCAAAGCTTCCAGCAAGGACTGAACCCACTTCCCATCCAATAAAAATGCCTGGCCTTGATGATAGAACTTAATTTTGATGATGAAATGAAAGCCATTTTCTTGCTATATTCTTTTCCTACATCATGGGATACATTCAACATTGCCATTAGTAACTCTGTCCCTAATGGGAAAGATCGTTTTCAGTGATGTTACCATTAGGAAGAGAATGGGGTCTAGGAGGACCTCTTTATTTGGTAGTTTAAGGAAGTCAAGCCTTTAGTATTAAGAAAGTAATCAAAGGACAGGTTTTGAATTCAAATAGGCAAAATAGCTAGTTTATTTATATTCAAAGTTTCCCCCCAAAATGGAATTAAAAATCTGGCGGGTAAAACCATATCATGTAGCATATCTATGGAAAGAGCTCGACGCGTAGATTGCAGATCTATTATCTCCGTTTAAATCAGAGATCATATGTGGGAGTTATGGAAGTCTGAAAATCATAAAGTTTTCCACCACCTTTTGGGGGGGGTGGAAGTGCATCCTTTGACCACTCTTACACATCTCTTACACACCCACCATTCTTGCACACAAGGCTTACACCTATTCGTCAAAATGTTAATCACCTCCATAAGCTCATGGCAAACAAACAAGCCCTCCTACACCCCATCCTCTTCCTAATGTAGTGCTTTTCTCACGGAAGAGATTCAACGCCAGTCTTGACACTAATAGGAATGGTGATGTGTATATGGCAAGTAGAAGTAGCTATAGAAGCAATCAAAGGCTGAGAGATCATAGTCATATCTATGATCTTTCACAAGATCACAAGAATGCACATAACAAGAGTCACGGACATAACACAAGGAACATTGAATGCTACCATTGTGACAAGAAAGGACACATAAAAAAGGATTTCTATTCGTTGCAAAAAGACAAGGGTAAAGCCATTGTCGTAAGTTCTGCACCTCCTAAGAGCAGTGTGAAGATAGATTTTGTTCCTAACGTGACACATCCATCAAGTGTACTAGTCTTTACTCTTACCGAATTCTATGTGCAGAATTGGATTATTGGCTCAGGTGTCGTTTTTCGTGTTACTCCTCACAAGGAGTGGTTCTACAGTTATGCTTCTACACATGGTTTTGTTAAGTTGGGTGATTCTCATCATCTTGAGATATGTGGCATTGGAGATGTGAAGTTGCGTATGTGCAACAGTATCGAGTTCATGCTGCAAGGTGCTAGACATGTGCCAAAGCTAACTAAAATCTTGCTTTCAGTAAGACAGCTTGATGATCTTAGATACACTACAGTGTTTAGCAATGGTTCTTAGACGATCAAAAAAGGTAACTTATTCATTCTTAAAGGCCAAAAATTTGGCTCATTATATTCCTTGTATGTCTCTTATATGAAAGAGAACTCTATCTATGTAGTCGAGCTACCTTCTATTGAGTTGTGGCATAGCCGGCTTAGCAATATGAGTCAAAAGGGCATGAAGTAATTACAGTGTTTTGTCTATAGCCTTGTGCTAAACTATTCTGATTTTTGTTTATGTGAGCATTGCATATACGAGAAATAGACTACGCATTAGATCAAAAATTAGAGAATCCTTTAGATTTGGCTCACAGTGATCTATGTGGGCCTATGCCGCATAAATCTCTAGGAGGAAATTATATTTCTTGAATTTCATAGATGACTCTACTCGAAAGGTATGGATCTACTTCTTGAAGAGGAAAGACAACATCTTTAGTGTCTTCCATAGTTCCTAACTATTGTAGAAAAAAAGTTATGCACAAAGTTGAAGGCTTTGCACAATGACAACGGGGGAGAGTACATCTCCACTGAGTTTAAAGACTTCTATAGCAAATGAGGCATTAGGAGGCAGTTTACTACACCATATACACTTGCTCAGAATGGAGCTATTGAGAGCATGAATGGGAGTATTCAAGAGAGCTTCACTTCCATGCTATCTATGAAAAATTCTTGGGTTTTGGGAAGAGGATGTAATGACACTTGTGCATATAATCGATAGGTCGCCTAGTACATCGTTAAACTACAAAATTTTGCAGGAGGTGTGGAGGGGAAAGAATCCTAATTATGATAGATTATGTGTGTTTGTTTGTGAGGCATTATCACATGTGCCTAAAGAGCAAGTTGGACCCCAAGTCACACAAATGAACCTTCATTTACCATGGTGTAGATGGAGAAATGGATTATCTTCTCTAGCACCTGGAATCTAGAAGAGTTATTTGCAGCTCACAAGTGATTTTTAATGAATCAAAAATACACAAACACCATGTGAAGGAGGTTGAGTATTGCAAAGTAAGATTCGAGGATGCACCTCATGTCTAGTTAGGTAAATAGCTCAGTCTACTAGCAATGTACCTTCCACTATTAGTGCTTGAGAGAGAGCTAATGATGATCTTGAGAGAGAAGAGTTTAACAGTCAGGAAGTTAAGAAGACTACACGTGTATCTCATGCCCCTTACAGATTTTTGTCAGGATTAGACTATATATTGGTCACTAACTATAGAGAGCCTACCTACTACCAAGAGGCTATTGAGATGAAAGATAGTGTGAAGTGGGAGCAGGCAATCCAAACTGATTACAATTGTGGCTAATGAGACTTGAGAACTGATATAATATCCAGAGGGAAAACAAGCCTTGGCTTGCAGATGGGTGTACAAAAAGAAGTACACAACGACAGAGAATCTCGAGCCCAAGTAAAAGGCTAGATTTGCTAAGGGTTTCACGCAAAAGAAAGGCGTGGATTTCGATGAGATTTTTTCTTGAGTGGTCAAGATGAATATGTTGCGTCTTGTGCTTGGATTAGTAGCCACTAAGGACATGGAACTTTTCCATATTGCCATGAAGAGGGCTTTCCTTCACAAGGATCTTGATGAGGATGTCTACATGAAACAGCCAGAGGGTTTTGAAGTCAAACCTTAGAAGCCTACAAGGGTAGAACTAGTGTGTAGATTGTGTAAGGCATTGTATGACCTAAAACGAGGCTCAAGACAGTGGTACATGAAGTTTGACAAGTACATGGAGTCCCAAGTGAGTGTAAGGAGCCAGAAAGGTCGTTGGTTGTATACCCAAAAGTTGAGCAATGTTTCACTTATCATCTTGTTACTTTATGTTGATGATATGCTCATTGTGGGGAAGTGTAAAGATAAGATTTTCATCTTGAAGAAGTCATTTAGCACTTAGTTTGCTATAAAAGATTTAGGAGATGCAAATCGCTTTCTTGGTATGAGTATCAAGAAGGATAGAAAACGTGGAATACTAGAAAAAATGTATATCCACAAAGTCTTGCAACTTTCTGATATGCAGGGGGGAAAGGCTACATTGAGTCATGAAAAAATTAGCAATAATGATGCTCCCAAGTTTGATGTTGAGAAAGTGAAAATTACCAAGGTGTCATATTCTTTATCAAATGGAAATCTTATGTACGCCATGGTATATAGCCATGAGACTGGACGTTGCTTTTGCAATGGGAGTGGTTAGCACATTTATGGAAAATCTTGGAAAAAAAGCACTAGGAAGCAATGAAGCACATCTTGAGATATCTAAAAGGTACGGCAGACAAGTGCTTATGCTTTGAGAACAGTGATGCATGCATTGTGGATTACAAGGATGTGAATTATGTGGGGTTGTGTGGATAGTCAAGGATCCATGTTTTGCTATGTTTTCTTTTTTGTTGGAGCAGCCGTGTCATGGAGATCATGTCTCCAAAATTACACGTCATCTTCCACCATAGAGGAAGAGTATGTAGCAGTTTCTGATGCTAGCAAGGAAGGTATGTGGTTAGCTCGCCTAATGTGAGATCTTTGCACTACTCAAACTCCAGTGTTGCATTGTGATAGTCGAAGTGCGAGTGCATAGCGAAGAAACCCGTGTTTCACTCCAAGTCAAAACACATAGAAGTCCGTTATCATGTGATATGCGACATATTGGCTAGCAAGTGCATTGAGCTAGTCAAGATTCATACGGATGACAACCTTGTAGATGCTCTCATGAAGAGCTTACCCTCAGAGTGGTTTGCACATTGCATAGAGATGGGGTGAAGCCGCTGAATGCTTTACGATTATATAGGTTGTACATACATAGGCCAACTGGGCCACGTTGGCCTTAAAGTGGGAGATTGTTAGGATTCAGGCCAACTGATCGGGCATCCATCATACTGACGATACTAAGCTTATCTCATTCTTTGGTTATATTAAATAATAATTACTGAGGTATTCCAATCCTCACACTAGCTCCACCAAAAGTCTATGTCTTCTCTTCTTCTCCCTCGCACTTCGCATGCATCACGCACTCTACAAATCATACTGACCGTACTAACTTTATCTCATTTTTTGGTTATATAGAATAATTAGTTATGAGGTATTCCAATCCCCACGATGAGCTCCACGAACACTCTGTCTTCTCTTCTTCTCTCTTGTACTCCACATGCATCATGCACTCTACAAAGCATACATACACAACATGCATCAAAAAACATTTTACAAACAAAAGTAAAACAAACCTCTGTCTTCCTTATACCGCCCAACTACTGTCTTTCTTGCATTATGAGTTTACAGAGGCCTCCAGGTATCCTTTTGTCAAAATGCACCTTTATTACACTGTTACTAGGAAACATTAGCTAATTTATTAATTTGCACAAATCGACAAAATTTTCATTTTTTGTTGTAATTTCAACCCAAGTTTCAAAATTATCTCAAGGTTGTGGATTAAAGCAAGTATTTCTTTCCTTTTTGCGGTATAGGTGTGTGGCTCAAAAGGGGTTCATGGTCGATATTCTTGGGCAAGTGTGGCTATCCGCTTGCAATTGATGGGAAAGAGAAAATTTAGGTCACTTGCACTCTCATTATTCGAACTCTCCACATCCCACATCCA
Source organism: Adiantum capillus-veneris (assembly GCF_014529385.1). Classification (NCBI taxonomy): domain Eukaryota; kingdom Viridiplantae; phylum Streptophyta; class Polypodiopsida; order Polypodiales; family Pteridaceae; genus Adiantum; species Adiantum capillus-veneris. Next base: position 135,151,178 of record NC_140944.1, on the reverse strand, counting down.
ATGTGAAGAAGCAATCTACAACTCTAGAAAATAACGTGCACATTTATATATAGGTCATAAACTTTGTGGACCAGATGAGTATAACAACTTAAATTCAGCTTATAGATGGGCCTAAGGCTTGAACTCAAGACCTACACCACTACCAGTTGATCTACATGTTCTCATAAAGAGACCTATCCTTTATTGATTAAAATAAAATTTAATAGCATGAATGTGCAAAATAAAAGGAGAGATTCTTTACTAGTGACTCTTAAAAATAAAGTCCTTAAAACACTTTGCCAAAAGACTAAGGAAATAAATAGGAAAAACGAATTCGCATGTCCAACACACACAATCGCACACACATTGTGGTAACATTCACAAACCTTCTTAATTTGAGTTATCACCTTTCTTAGCATTGCCTTTCGACAAGGAGGGTATATGACGAGGGAGTTTCAACCAGTGTACAACAGAGCACCCTCCAAATTTTGAAGCTCTCTCTCTCTCTCTCTCTCTCTCTCTCTCTCTCTCCCTCCCCACAACCAATCGCCACATGCCTTGTTTATATAAGTAAACATATTTGACTAAGCTTGTCATTCCCAATGTCTAAACTTTAGTCTCTTTACAAACTCTATCCACCGATGTTGGGAAGAATTTCCATTGGGAATAATGGGTTCCTACTACAAAGAGATAAGAAGCAATTCCCAAAGACGAGTCTTGAACACAAGACCTCTAAAGAGACTTATTAAGAGCGGGTTAACGGGTATAGGATTATGGCTAAGATGAACATGAGGAAGAGGCCCCAACCATGGAGGGGGGGCTCATCATGAGGATGAGTGGAGGGCGGTGAGTGACGGGAAGGGTATGTGTAGCCATGAGAGCTGTAGGTGTTAGAAGGCGTGTAGGAGTAAACATCTTGTTTGGGTTGAGAGTAGAAGAAGAAGAAGAGCAAAGCCAAGAGGAGGAAGGGTAGCAGCAGCATGAAGGAAGTGCCGATGTTCTCTGGAGGCTCTACCACCAGAGGTCCCATTAGTAGACCAAAGACCACACACAGCAGCACCAGGGGCCATGCCGGAGACGGGTTCGGGGTAGTAGCCCTTGCCATTGTTGCTGCCTCATGCCTTTTATGGTAGGGGCAGCAGTGGCAGCGTCTATCCATTCTCTCTCTCTCTCTCTCTCTCTCTCTCTCTCTGAGCTTCGTCTGATGCTTAAATGGGTGTCGCGCTGAATAGCATAAAATCCTTTTGGCACGAAGGGACAGGCCTTGGAAAGACACAGACAGATTCTTTGAGGGACAACCCCACTTATTAACCGCCCCCGTTGCTTCATTTTCTTAAAGACGCTTTATGACCTTGAAAGATGCCCCCCGCCACACACACACACACACAGGTTTTCTAGACTAGGAAGTATCTAGAAAGTTGGTAGTGTGTGCGTGTGTGTGAGAGAGAGAGAGAGAGCCCATAGCCAATATTTGATGTTCCAAAGTCACCCTTTTGATAAAGGAAAAGGAGATCCTCCTTTGAATACCTTCACTTACAAAATTCTGGCAGAAGGTAGATGCTCCACAGGACAATTTGACACACCCCCGCCCCCCCCCCCCCCCCCCTCCGGGCCAACGCCCAACCATCACATCATCACAATCTACTAGTTAGGTGTGTGCCTTAATACAATTTTTTTCCAATGGCTTTCACAAGACAAGGCTATGGTTCAGGTTGGCATTCTAAAATAATAAAATGAAAAGGAAGTCAAGTAATGAGCCCCAAAAAAACCGTTTTGGCCACCTACTAAGGCTATGAAATGAAGGGACTTTCTTTCTTTACAGAGTTACCTACAACTTTCAAATTATGAGACACACCCCAACCCCCAGAAGTGGAGGCAGCCCGACTCTTAAGGTAGAGTCCTCCCGGCCGGATAAGGTTGGTCAAACCACATGAAGGGGCCTTCTGACAAACTACGAACAAAAGAAGACTTGAATGATTCACATGATAAGGTAGGTTACATCAATAGAAGAAATACTAAAATATCAGATGTATGCCTACTGTCTTCTTCTCTAAGGCCTGTTTTTAAAAGCCAAAAAGGCTAAAAGCCTTGGATTAATCAAAAGACCCGAGTAAGGGCATCCAACACCCTTGGAGTATTCTTTACCAGAGGGCGGAGCCAAATCAAAGAAAGCTCCTAAACACAAACCCGTCATACATATTGCAGAGTCCAGGGCAAAAGTTCGACACACATGCAATGGGTGGGGTCTCACTGAGGAACAGTCCACTTCACTTTATGTTGGCTCACTTTACATTCACTTGGGGATTAATCCTAGATTGGACGGTGTGTATCCCATCTCAACACCACCCAACAAGAGGAACCATTGATCCCACCTAACAGCCCCATGTCAATTAGTCTCAACCCTTGAGGGTACATGTGGCTGTCGCAAAATCAATTTCCATGCCCCCATCCTTGCCTCAAGGCGGTTCCACATGAGCATGCATGCATACACACAGCCGAGTTAATCCTGTCTCTATTTTGACCACATGGCTACTAGAAAACCATTCTTCTGCAATTTAGCTCCAGGGTGCGAGTGTGAACGATGAGATCCCGAGTTCGACCCCAACCACATCTCCCATGGCACAATAACAAGTAAACAGTGCACAGCCCATCATTAGTTGTCTTACGGCAGAGACAATCACAAGCATGTGACAACCATACAAGCCATTACAGTATGAAGGATACAGAAGTCACAACATTTACTTAGATTCGTAAAGGGAAAACCCCCACCCGGCCCCCCCCAAAATACACATGCATGCACATACACAGACAGAGTTGTTTTGATCTGAAGATGGATTGCATGAAAAGCTCCTCAGCTAAATTAAATGTTGCAGAGTCAAGCCACACAACAATATAGTTGTTCTTTAAATAGCACGCAATGTTACACGGCAATGACATTCATTTAATAACTTAGATAATCACCAGGGGAGCCGAAAGTTGAACTATAAAAGGCACAAACATCAAACTACAACGCAAATTCTACTAAAAATTTGCTACAATGCCATCTCAGATTGCACCCTTCCCTCGTCCACAAGGTTCTTTGAGAAGATACGACACTGGATAATCTGGTTTAGCTCTTATAGCCAATGACATTGGAGGATTTTACGAAGGCGAGCTGAGAATGCAGAGATATTGACCAAAAATGCAAACAAACATGCTCCAGGGCCAGGCCTTATTGAATTTGATACAATTGTTTAAATCAAAGTGAGACATTTCCAAGTTCCGAAGTGCTAAGATTCACTCAATATAGGATTCACAAGAGGTTTCCACTGCGCCATATAGACAATAGCCCACCTGCTTGAGACATGTAAAGGAATCAACACAATGCTGAAAAGACAAACCAAACTGTTCTCCCATATAAAAGAAAACTTACATCATCCATGCACAGATAACTGCCGTAATCACTAACAAAAGATGCAACCTGCAAAAAGCGAAACCAAGACTTGTGAGAAGTACTAGAACATATCGGCACACAAAGAAAATGACACATTGTAACAGACTTGGACACCCCAAGTCGGGAATTTGGCACGACACATGGGAGAGCAACTTAAAATCACTTAATGAACTTAATCATGCTCAAAAAGAGATGACACAGCCCGGCGTAGTTCCGTGCCCAGAGGTATTGGCCCCAAAGTCTTGGCGCCCCTTTCGATATTCCTTTTTATATTAATTTCTGAGCAGAGTACAATGTCCGAGGGTCCTCTCTCTGCTCAATGCTCGCAAGCCAATCTGAGGGAGAGAGACCCTGGCAGTTCTTATTTAGGCTCTAAAGCTTGAAAGCAGTACATGAAAAGCTTCAAGTTCCAAAAGCTCTCAAGCCAACATAAATTGCGCCGCAATTCGCGGGCGTCCATACAGCATGCCACGTCAACGTAATTTGCGGAAGACCGCATTGCCTGCCACATCAGCAGCTTCACGCAAAAATTGTCCTTGCTTTATTTTAAAGCTCTTTGTGTCCCCTAGGCCCCATCAGATGGGACCCCATAAGTTGGAACAACTTATGAAACTCATTCATTTTATCGATCAGTTGGACATGCCACGTCATCACTTGGTGACACACATACAACCCGAGACCATGTTTATAACAATGCATTGCAAAATGCTGTGAGCAGGCTTGAGTTCGAGGGGAACCCATAAAGCCTGGATAGATAATAATAGCATGATATTGCTCGTAGAATCAACTAACAACAATCTCATGATGTCACAAAATGATGACATAGTATGTCCACCCGGAAATTGACAGATTTAAAAGATTATAAGTTGTTCCAACTTGTAGGGTACCCATCTGATGGGGCCCTTGGGGACACAGACATAATAAAAAAAGAGAGACCGCGAAAGGATGCTGACGTGGCAGCTGTACGGAGAGCCCGCAGATCGCGCTGACTGCTGACGTGGCAGCGTACGGATTTTCTATGAATTGCGCTGGCTGGTGGGCAGCGCTAGCTTTTGGGCTTGGACGCTTTTAGAACTTGAAGCTTTTCAGGTACTGCTTTTGGGGCTCTGCTTTTGGGCATCCCTTGTACTGTTTATAGGGGCCCTTGGGGCCTCACTCTGTAGAGCATCTGGACACAGAGTCTGAGAGCAGAGGTCCCTCAGGAGTTGTACCTTGTTGAGATCAATAAATAAAGAAATACCGCAGGGGTGCTAGTCTTTGGGGCCAATGCTTCTAGGCGCGGAACTCCATTGTGCGTTTCTCTCTCTCTCTCTCTCTCTCTCTCTCTCTCTCTCTCTCTATATATATATATATATATATATATATATATATATATATACATATATATATATATATATATATATAATTTATTTTATTATTTTATTTTTAAGTTCAATGATTTTGAAGTTTTTGTTCGTGTGTTGCTATTGATTTCTCGTTTGAAGTCATAGCTCTGTCTTTAAGCGCATAAGCCATAAAGAACCCCAGATTACAAATGGGTTCTCGCAGAGAATCTAACAGAAATAACACCTCTCGCGGGCGCGCGAGCGGGCGGGGGGGGGGGGGATAAGTTGAAATCCGGCGCGGGAACTGAAAAAAAGAATGAAGATTTGGACAATTTCTTGGTGGAAAAGTTTGCCAAGGGGAGCACAGACATCAACTGCAGGTTGACACGTGTGAAAAGATTGATCAGATACTCCAGAGACCCGAGATTTGTGAAACACCTGAAGTTACACCAACGTTGATTCGCCATTTTTTACGGCTAGTGATTGTCCCAGATGGGCCGCCCACCGCACATCATGTAGATTGCATGGGCGAACACTTTAGCACGTGTCCGGCCGGTCATTTTCTGAGACTGGCTGGGTGCACACATTTATAGCAATTTTTGGCTTTTTATGTTTTTTGCACCAATTACACATTTTGCCCTACCTCAACCTAAGATTCTATAAATAGAATGCTTAGGATCTTGTAGTCCTTCAGATTGTGTATTGAGAGCATCATTTGCAAAGCACTCGTGTTTTCGCTCTCTCTCTCTCTCTCTCTCTCTCTCTCTCTCTCTCTCTCTCTCTCTCTCTCTCTCTCTCTCTCTCTCTCTCTCTCTCTCTCTCTCTCTCTAGCGTTTTCGGCGCGCGTGGTTCACATCCTCTCCGCTGCTCACTCTCACATGGTATCAGTCGCCAAGCATTGAGGATCTTCATCGATCTCATCACCCAGACCTAACGCAAGCAGTTTTGAGCCCTTCGATCGCGGCAAAACTGCAAAACACGACATAACATTTTCAGCCCTATGGTTTTCTGCAGGCACAAGCCAGTGTTTTTGGACTCTAGCCTTACGTTTTTGCAGCATAAGGCCACCATCTGCTTCTCTCCCCCTTGGCGCTCCTTCCCTGCATCAAATCGCAGAAGATCAACATCAAGACAGGCCTGCATTTTTACACCAGATCTGCGTTTTTGTGCACTTGCTGCGTTTTCTGAGGTTGCTGCATTTTCAGCAAATGCTAAGCCTCTTATACAACCGGGAGCGGCCAAGACTTGTATAGGAGACCGTTCTACCGCCTGGCACTTGCAGAGCTACACCTTGGTCAAGTATCTACAGCCAATCGGCACTCTTTTGGCATTGATTACTTGCTGTTTTTTCTCTGTTTTCAGCCCCTCGACGGCTGAGAAGTGCGAGAACCCCCTCCTTTGACACTTTGCGACGCTCCCGATCGTGGCGTATAGGCACGCTGAAATCTCTATTACAGCAACGTTTTCAGCACCCTTTGCAGCGTTTTTAGGGCGGACAGCACGCTGAATTGTTACCCTTTGTGTGGTTGATCACTCTCTTGCTTGTCAAGACACCATCCCATGGTTGTCTGAGTGGTTATTTTGGACTGCTACAACATTGGAGACGGTACCTTCGTCAACGACTTGCAATCTTATCAATCTACCTCTGAGACTACTCTTCGAGCACGCGACATGTCGACTCCGAAGCAGAAGGGACAACAACAACAATCCCACAAGGGGGCCACCACGTCTTCGGCGACTACGGCCACTTCCACTTCTGCGCCTACGTCAACATCTGCCAACACAACATCCAACAATTATGCCCTCACCCAGTTTGCTGAGGAGAAGAAGTTGGATTTACGCAACTAATCTGTGTGGAGGACACGCATCCGCATGGTTGAATGATTTGACCCATTCGGCTACACAGCCTTCCCTTCCCACCGCCACTCAAGCCCAGATCGACGAGTGGGTAGATCGGGACATACGAGTCTTCGACTTTCTTATGATGAAACTCTCAGACCGCATCACGAAGGAAGTTTCCAAAGAGGAGCATACACATCCATTGTGGAGACGGATTCTTGACCAGTTTGAGGAGACCTCGTTTGCCAGACAGATAACATTCAAGGATTTCAACTCACTCGATTGGTCATAATTGTCATGCTCGCCTAGTCAAGAAATTGATTTATCTTACTAATGAAAGCACTTGACAAGTGATTGGCTTTATAGATTTGTCAAAAATACAAGCACACACGGATAACTCTACAGAGAGAGAGAGGGAGAAGCCAACTTGCATTAACTCAGATGATTACAGTGGTGGCCCATGGCCATACTTATATAGAAATTTAGGAATTCTCCCTACCTCATTTATTGGACATAATACCAATAATTTTGTATCACTAATACGCATAATAACTACGAGATACACAATCTCCAACACCTCTCTACAGCTCATGGTGGTCATGCATAAATAAAGCGACTAGGCAATTGAAACCGGCCTGTAGGGCGGTAGACTTTGGCTTTCACCCGATAACTTTACGACACAAAGGAACTTCACGAATAAGCCTGTGACTGGAATTCAACACTTCAAGACAAACCACGGCCTGGCAGCTATAGCGCTACCAAGTAGACAACGACACCTTGTCGGCCCCAAAGACTGGCGCCCCTTTCGGTAGAAAAACCTGCGAACTTCTACAAGCTGTCCCACTTTTATCGGGCTGAAATTCCTCTACTCTAACCCGATTTTGGCAACATAACCACAGTAGAAGTCTCCACGGACATAATCCCGAGTAAACATTGACTTTCCATGCACTATAGAGCTCTTTGCAAAACCTGGCAACAAATTGCAGCTCGCTGAATTCTCTGTTTTGCGCTCCGATCCGCGTGCCGATCACTTCTGTGGATAGTCCTCGAGCTCACGCACCTGTAGGGTCACTTGCCCCTTGAATTAGACGAGATTCCTCACGGGAATTCTCTCTAAATTGTCCTGTACAAGCACCCAATGCTTTCCCGAGGCTCCCTTAGCAAATAAACGATCCGAACACTTTCACCTAACCCTCACCAAGCTATCCAAACCTGTCCATGGCTGTAATTGCAGGTTTTTGACCCAATTTCGCTAGCATAACAACGCAAAAATCCCTGTAGGTCAAAAGTACACGTCAAGGACACTTTCCCTTGCAGTATGGAAGCTTTCCAATGAGCTGCAGGTCAATTTCAGCATGCTGTAATTTTCTATTTTGCCACTGCTAGGTGTCTACTGCCTTGTACACGCATCCCAAGGCCTTTCCAAGGCTCCCATAGCGATTCCCTACAGTTTAGGTGCAAAACCCTAAACCTGCAGAAAAACACAGCAGGCTGTAATTCTTTGTTTTGAACCGTTTCGAGCGGAGCGAGCACGCCTATGCGTGTCTCGCACGCAATGGGACAATTCCCTTGTAAATTGGACGAGTTTTCATGTGTTTTTGCATTTCTTCGCGATGGAACTGTGCCTACCTGAAGGGGATTAGCAATTAGCTAATTCGGTTCTTGTGCAGAAGGCTCTTGCCTTGGCAAACGCGCATAAAACCCCAGAACTGTACATGGTCATCTGAGAAGCCCAACTAGAGAGGCATTACCATATGTGCAAAGGGGAGAGAGAGATGCACAAGAGAAAATCGTCCCGCTACATAGAGCAAGGGAGAAGGCAAACTTTTCATTAAAGCTGTGAGCACCTGCACCCACTACTCACACACACTGTAGCACTCACTTATGGGCTGAAATCAGTCCCCCTCTCTTAAAATGGGCGGGGCGCCCCCTCTTGCTGATGCTTCTGGCAATTGCATCTGGAGCCACCATGTGTCCAGTTTGCCTCTTTTGAGTTAATTCCCTGGTACCCGCCCACTTATAAGTGTAGCGAGGGGCCTAAATGACTTTGAATTGAGTCTAAACACCATTTTACTGCTCGGATTCCAGTGCCGATTCGCCCAACCAACTCATGGTGACCTGCCCTTCCCGATTGCGGGTGAAACTCTCGGTCGTCAGCCATTTCACACTATGTCCGACCATTTGCAACTTCAAAAAAAGGGTCCCAAAAATTAAACAAAAATCATCAGAAAGAAACCAACAACTCAAGTTAGCAATTGCCACGTCCTCGTGACAGCAATGAAGATTCTGTAAGACTTACACCACTCAGTTGCTTCACATAGGTCGAGGGCATACTTGTACGGCTAGTATTGTCTCCGAGCTGGCCACCCATAGTCTAGGTTGTACCTGGTCTGGCTGCCTACCTTGTCCGGACGCCCACATATATATATTTTCATATATCATTTATGTGGGTCGTGGGGGATTTTTCCAGGCTTTGCCATACCTTCCCTTGGGCAACTATTTATGGGGCAAGAGGGGTACCCACTTCCACACTATCTGGTTGTTGTATTGGGTCTTCTGCTCATGGTAGTCATGGGGGACTGATCTCCCTAACCATACCTTGCGTTTGTGGTCTGCTGTCTCTCTCTCTCTCTCTCTCTCTCTCTCTCTCTCTCTCCTCTCTCACACTTCCGCACGCGCACTCTCACATGGTATCAATCGCCAGCGTTGAGGGCGCACCACCCGCAGTCACAAACGGGAGCGCATAACAATATAAAATACATTCGGATAAATAGGATTTATCACTTATTACTGAAGCCAGAGGATATAAAGAGAAATAAATAGAGAGAGAGATAGAGAGTGAGAAGATCGACACAGTACTGGGGACCAGAAGATGGGCTGGTACCCCCCCGTAATAGTATCTTTATTACTGAGGAGAAGTCTATACAAGCACTTGAACCGAACGTATTACCACGTTCGTTCTAGAATAAGACTTGATGGTTCCCGGAAGCCTCAGCTTCCGATTCCTAGGGCAAAACCCTATTCCAAGGAACTTCCGTTCCTTGTTCCAATTCCTCGACAATCAAGGTTCTCGCCTCTGGATCTCACCTTCCAAACTCAGGGCATGGCATCCCTGCAACTCTTTTCCAACTCTCTTTCCAGAGTCCTCTTCCCGCAAAACAACTCTGCTTTCCCGGACACGAAGTCCTTACTTGGGAATCCCAACTTCCGGATCACAACTTGAGAGACTACCTCTCTCCGATCCGTGGATCTACTTCCCAAACTCGGGTACGAAACCCTTGGGCTGATCTGGCTCTAATTCCTCAGAGCGCTTTCTCCTGCAGAGGTTCATGCCTTCCTCTGCTCCTACTCCCTCACGAAGAGGAAGTACACCTACAATCAAATACTCCAAGATCAGAACATGAAAATCGTTACCTTCAAAGTCTCGACGCTCGAAACGCAACTCGATTCTCGAAAAGCAATTCCTCGGAAGAGATCTCTCCATAGAAAATCCTCTCTTCCAATCCTACACACAAAAGAGGTGTGTTCTCGGGTTCCTTCTTGTAAATCAGCCCCGTCTACGACGTTTATGGGCTGAAAACAGAGAAAAACAGCAACTTGTCGCGATGGAAACACGCTTCGTAGGCACTTCTTCGCGAGGGAACTCGCGCACTGGGTCTTGGCGACATCTGGTACACTTGGGGCAGCCATGGGCATCACCTGCAACGTCTTCTTTACGGCTGAAATTTGCAGCAGCATCTCCTCCTTGCAAAGATTGGTCCTCCCCTCTGAGTGAGGGCATGTGATGCTTTTATAGCTCCTAGCCACGCGCACGAATAGCTGCTCGCGTAGAGATCGCGGCCGGGTTTTTTTTTTTTTTTTCCTTTTTTTTTTTTTGTTTTGCAAGAAAAAGAGAGAGAAAACGCTGGCTGATCTGTTGCCTTATTTATCAGATGGCTGCCCACTTATTAAGTGGGCGGCCAGCGTATTTTAAAAATAGTCTGAACCTGCCCAAAAACTAAATAAAACCTTATAAGTTAAAAACAATGCTTTCACGGCACTTCCCAGGCGTCCCTGGATGCAATCACACGCACAATTGCAATGCAAACATAAACTTCCTCGCGGGAAAGCATCTACTTTCCCGAAAAGCAATCCCGCTTTCTCAGAAAGCATCTGTTTTTCCTCTGAACCCATCTTCATTCAAGTGCTTGCTTTTCCTTGTGCACAATTCTAACACAGTTCGGAATTTCCTCCCGACTATGGATATTCCCTTTCTGATGCACCCGTCACCCACCTTGTGACGCATCAGGAATACCCATCACCTATCCTTTCCTACCGAACTTATGGTACAATCTCCTTCACGATGCTCTATGTCACCCATCCTATGACGCATCAGAGATGTCCGTTCCCGGATGGTCGGATACTTCTTTCCGATGCTCCCGGTCACCCATCCGATGTGACGCATCAGAAGTACCCGTTCCTGGTGGCCTTACAGATATTCCCGTTCTCAGTGCTCCCGTCATTACTTTGAATGACGCACTAGGAATACTCTGTACTCGGATGTCTCCAGTGAGAAAAGCCCTCTCACTTAAAATTCCAATAATTCATTTAGAATTATTTTTCCTTGGTGTTCCAAGCGAGAAAACCCTCTCACTTATAATTCCAACAATTCATTTAGAATTATTTTTCTGTAAGATAAAGCCAATTTAGCAACATCCCTCTCACTTATAAACAGTTGTCCTCAATTGTAGAGGTCCAACTGAACTGCCGGGGAGAAACCGGAAAGAATCCAAATCTTGCTCAATGGTGAGTTGAGCTAGTTCTTTCTCAAAAGAGAACTTTAAAATAAATTTAAACAAAAATTCAATAATTCAATAATTCAATACTTACCTTACCGGTTCATGTCCTTCCTCTAGTACCTCGAGGATCTCCTTCACCAATTATCAAACTTACGAGCCATGTAAGAACTCATCATTCGCGTCTTTCCAACAGATCGGAAGTTTCCTCATCCGAGAATCTGTTAACTCAATTCCACCTTCTCAATCCCGAGAAGAATAATCCTCCTAGAAATCAATCTAGGTATCTGTCCTTGCGCATAATCTTGCGCTGTTAGTCGAGAGGGTATTAAACCTCTTGTGTCCTCCCACATAGGGAACGCCCAAATCATGAGTATTAATCTCGATATCTTCCTGCACAAACAAAGTCTGCGATCACCTTAATGAAGTTTCTTGTTCCGTGCCGTCGCTCAACGTAGGCGGACGGTTCCAATCCGAAGATTCCTTGTGCACGGCGGCACTTCCTTCCAATCTTATTCTCCTGCGAGTTATTACCACTAGCAGTGTTTTCCCGACGCCCATTAGCGTCTCTTTCTTGCAAAATCATAAAAAATGATTCACCTTGCAAGCATCAATGACAACTTGCAAAATCTCAGGCAGATAGGATTCTAGCCATAGCATTTTCTGAACGTACGTTCAAACCCGGTTCACAATAGAGCGAACCCTCTTTGAATCTCAGGGATGTTCTCCCATATGTAATTCTTACCATTTTGAAACGGTTGGCGAACTATATTCTTACGAACATAATAGTTCCAATTTATTCCAGCAGCGTGTAAATGCTACTTGACCTTCTCATGGAGAAACATATACCGCAACCAAAAGTTGCTACTATAATGGTAAAAGCACTTCTCCGTAGAGAATCCTTCTACCGAACACATCTCAAATAGAGATTCTCGTGTCAGAATATCCTTGCGCATAAAAAGGCGCTCAAGAGAGTATACCAAACTCCCGTCGAGTTCCTGAAAAGGAAGTTGGTTCATCTCATTCCGTTTAGCAGAAAAAAAATTCAACTGGTAGATGACCCACCTTGGCATAGGTATGTATCTTTGTGTGTTATCCATGTACCCAAAGGTGTACATAATTCTTAAGCTGTGTTAGAGTTTTGGTGAACCTGGGAAATTACCTTCCCTTCGTAAGATCCTTAGAGCGAAGACGCTCAACTTGACGATCACTTGGCTCGATCTTAGAGCAAAACCCGCTCATCAAATAATCTAGGATTTTAATCCTTGGATTCCTCAAGCACAGGCCATAGTCGTCGCTTGTTCCTTCCCTCGTAAAGAGAGTGTTCATCCACTTGTGCAAAAAGCACTACCATATCTTCCCTTACCGGGTAGGGGGTGTGGGCTTAAAGAGTACTCAAGCTTCATGAAAGCTTTTCTTTGATTGAAAACTCAGAATGGTTCCTTCATAATTTCCTACCCGCAATAGCAGGTAATTTGTTGGAGAACTACCGGATACCAGATCAATCATGGACCTTCCGGATGGTTAAGCAAAGCAGTTCATCGTATAAACAATGTTCTGACTCAACCTTACTCTCATAAACACTCGAGAGTGATTGTCCTAGTTAGACACAACCATACCTCGTGCAAAAGAGCAAACAATCATAATGCACTTTATGATTTCCTCAAAGATGTAACTTTGATTAAAAACCTGCCTCTCACTTAAAGTTCAAGGGTCTTCTATTCAAGAACTCAGGAGTTAGATTTAATTCCCTTACTCCAAACTTTCTGTGTTCAATGTTTCCCGTCCCACCACGGGGATTGGATTCTATGTACACTAAGGTGTACACTTTCAGCTTTGTATTGCTGACTCCACCATCTGCTACAAAGTATCTTGCATATGGGTTTACAAATTCGGGCAAAAGTCCTTCATTAAATTTGTTCATCTTTCCTTCCTCAGAGAGGATCAAGAATGGAGCTACCTTGGCAAGAGTGAACCACTACTTGCTTTGACTCACTCGTGTTCCTATTGGGCAAACCGATCCCAATCTTCTTGGATGCCTTCTTCAAAGCATAGAGGAAAAAAATTTGTCAAAAAATTCAGCCTTGAATTGAATCCAAGTCTTGTTGTAAGTTCCTTGCAGAGCTTTGGTATACCACCAAGTACTTGCAATCCCCTTGAGGTGTTTAATCACATGCCTCATCTTCGACGCTTTTTCAGAAATTCCCGTTTGCAAAGGCAACTTCAAACTTGTTGAATCAATGTGGTAGCTTTCGGGGCATCTTCCCTTCCGTCAAAAGTATCAAACTTGACTGGAAGTGTTCCTAGGTCTAGAGACCTTCTTCATATCCTTCCCGAAATGACGGATTTCCTGGCTATAGTTCTGGATTGACGTTCATGGATATTTTTTGAATTCTGAAGAATCTCGAGCATTCCGCTCCTTGGATTCTCTAGGTTCTTGAGCATCATGCTCTTGTCGCCTTCTCAGAGAATCCCAAGCCTTGTGTCGACTTCTTGCAGAGAGAAAAAAAAAATTCCAACTCTGCGAGCTTTTCCTTGCAGACTTCGGGTTCCGCCTGCTTACTTCTCTCTTGGCTTGTCATGGCTTCTTCCCGTATCTTCCCAGAGTCGTCCTCCTTTACAGAGAAAGAGAGGAGACCATGCTCTGATACCATTGTCACAAACGGGAGCGCATAACAATATAAAATACATTCGGATAAATAGGATTTATCACTTATTACTGAAGCCAGAGGATATAGAGAGAAATAAATAGAGAGTGAGAAGATCGACACAGTACTGGGGACCAGAAGATGGGCTGGTCCCCCCCCGTAATAGTATCTTTATTACTGAGAAGAAGTCTATACAAGCACTTGAACCGAACGTATTACCACGTTCATTCTAGAATAAGACTTGATGGTTCCCGGCAGCCTGGTTCCCGGAAGCCTGGTTCCCGGAAGCCTCAGCTTCCGATTCCTAGGGCAAAACCCTATTCCAAGGATCTTCCGTTCCTTATTCCAATTCCTCGAGAATCAAGGTTCTCGCCTCTAGATCTCACCTTCCGGACTCGGGGCATGGCATCCCTGCAACTCTTTTCCAACTCTCTTTCCAAAGTCCTCTTCCCGCAAAACAACTGTGCTTTCCCGGACACGAAGTCCTTACTTGGGAATCCCAACTTCCGGATCACAACTTGAGAGACTACCTCTCTCCGATCCGTGGATCTACTTCCCAAACTCGGGTACGAAACCCTTGGGCTGATCTGGCTCTAATTCCTCAGAGCGCTTTCTCCTGCAGAGGTTCATGCCTTCCTCTGCTCCTACTCCCTCACGAAGAGGAAGTACACCTACAATCAAATACTCCAAGATCAGAACATGAAAATCGTTACCTTCAAAGTCTCGACGCTCGAAACGCAACTCGATTCTCGAAAAGCAATTCCTCGGAAGAGATCTCTCCATAGAAAATCCTCTCTTCCAATCCTACACACAAAAGAGGTGTGTTCTCGGGTTCCTTCTTGTAAATCAGCCCCGTCTACGACGTTTATGGGCTGAAAACAGAGAAAAACAGCAACTTGTCGCGATGGAAACACGCTTCGTAGGCACTTCTTCGCGAGGGAACTCGCGCACTGGGTCTTGGCGACATCTGGTACACTTGGGGCAGCCATGGGCATCACCTGCAACGTCTTCTTTACGGCTGAAATTTGCAGCAGCATCTCCTCCTTGCAAAGATTGGTCCTCCCCTCTGAGTGAGGGCATTTGATGCTTTTATAGCTCCTAGCCACGCGCACGAATAGCTGCTCGCGTAGAGATCGCGGCCGGGTTTTTTTTTTTTTTCCTTTTTTTTTTTTTGTTTTGCAAGAAAAAGAGAGAGAAAACGCTGGCTGATCTGTTGCCTTATTTATCAGATGGCTGCCCACTTATTAAGTGGGCGGCCAGCGTATTTTAAAAATAGTCTGAACCTGCCCAAAAACTCAATAAAACCTTATAAGTTAAAAACAATGCTTTCACGGCACTTCCCAGGCGTCCCTGGAATACCCATCACCTAGTCCTTTCCTACCGAACTTACGGTACAATCTCCTTCACGATGCTCTGTCACCCATCCTATGACGCATCAGAGATGTCCGTTCCCAGATGGTCGGATACTTCTTTCCGATGCTCCCTGTCACCCATCCGATGTGACGCATCAGATGTACCCGTTCCTGGTGGCCTTACAAATATTCCCGTTCTCAGTGCTCCCGTCATTTCTTTGAATGATGCACTAGGAATACTCTGTACTCGGATGTCTCGAGTGAGAAAAGCCCTCTCACTTAAAATTCCAATAATTCATTTAGAATTATTTTTCCTTGGTGTTCCAAGCGAGAAAACCCTCTCGCTTATAATTCCAACAATTCATTTAGAATTATTTTTCTGTAAGATAAAGCCAATTTAGCAACACCCGCATCAAGGTACTCCTCCCAAGAAGAACCAGCATCATCGTTTTTATGCAGATCTGCAGCGTTTTGCAAACAACCGGCAAGATCTCATCAACCTTGCTTGCGTTTTTGCTATTGGCTGCCAGCGTAGCCTCTACAAGCCTTTTCCTCGCCAGAAATGCCCTACTTCCATTAGCGTTTTTGTCTACCCCTGGCATTTTTTGGGGAGCTGCGTTTATGGATAGCTGCTGCAATTTCAGCACAGAGAGGGGGAGCGCTAGGCCCTGCCCACCATGGATCTTGCCTATCCCACATGGCTTCGCATCCGGTGTGTTGCCGTGGAGCATCCTTTCCATTTCCTACGGATTTCATCCGTATACACCTGCTGTTTATTCTCTGTTTTCAGCCCACCAGGGGTCGTTACATTGATACCCCACCCTCGCAGACCCTCAGCACCGCTCCGGACCCTGCCGACAGCGTACGAGCACGCTGAAAATTCTTGGACAGCAGCGTTTTCATCACCTCGCAGTTGGGTTTTTGGGTGGACAGCAGCCTCTTGGTTTGTGTTTTTTACGAAGGATTAAGTTACCTCCTGCTAGGACACCATCTGGTGGTGGTCCATGCGGTCTCTCAGTGACTGCTGCAATACACGGTATCTTTGACATCGGCTTGATCATATACGGGCGTACAATCCTTGGGAGATCCATTCATTCCAGCCATCGTTTGGCAGTTGCGCACTCCAAAGGGGGTGGTGACTTGTGGTTTGCTATGGACACACTTATGCACTCCTCAGAGGAGTTCACGCGAGATACGGCCATGCTCATAGCATATGGGATCACGACATTCCCAGAGAAGACACATCTTTGGTGGACAGACACTTACCACTTGACCTTGACACGTCAGATCACTTGCTTAGATAGGAGCATCTACATGGTCTTAGGAAGAGGATATTAGATCTCTTCTTGGACATGTTCATTGCTTGGATGTACAGACTGCAGTGGAACTTCAGTGCTTTGGACTCTCTTGGAGAGTTTAGCCGCGAGATGCGGGAGATCAAGCATCCCGCGACTACATCCGGAGTCACTCGGAGCTTGGCTTGGATGGTAGTGCAATTGCTCTTCTACACTCCTGATCATTTGGATTGCCGCCTTCAGAGTTGCTTACACTCACTCTCGGTAACCTTACAACAGACTTATCCCTCAACCTGGGCAGTAGGCCACTCCCAGCTCATTTACACTGAGAGCCACACCTTGGTGGCGTTGGCGTGGATTCTGTTTTGGTTGACACCGGGGGATTGGAGGTAGGAGATACTGGCAAGACGGCGTAGACAGATTGGTCTGGCCTTTCCTCTTCTCAAAGCTTATTCACAGCATAGACTGCTCAATCTGGCTTCACTTCTTCATATAGGATGAATACGGTGCACAAAGCTTGGTCTGACCACACCTCTTCTCAGAGGCCCTTCACAGCACAGACTTTTGAGTCTGGCTTTCCCCTCATCTTGGATTACTCTACCTAGTGACAAGACACCATCCGGTGGTGGTCCGTGCGGTCTATCGGTGACTGCTACAGCTTAGGGTAGCTTCTACTGTGCAGATTGTGTAGTCTGGCTTCCTTGTTTCGGAGGACGTTTACGACGCAAATTGCTACATCTGGCCTTCCTAGAGTTTTGTACAGCTTAGCTACCTGGCCACACTGGGTTGCAGGTTCATGCATTGACAAGCTTCCAGTCATTTTCATGACGATTCCTAGGCTTCCCCATTTTCTCCAAACGGTTTGACTACAGACACCACAGATCCTATTGGGAAGGACACTTGCACGTCTATTGGCACTTCTTTTACAACAAGGAGTTGTTTTCACACTCAGTTCGGGACCTTCACGTAGTATCTTCACCCAATATCGGCGGAGTGCAGTTTGCTACACTGCTCGTGACGGCAATTTACCACAGAGATTCCTTGGCAGTCCGGACACCCCAGATTGCTGCTACACTCGCAGAGTTCGCCCTAGTATTGTCCTTCAGTGGACATCATAGCAGACATCTTCATCATTTGCGTCACATCTTCAGCTTCACACGGTTTGTTCAGCATTAGGTGCTAAGAGGGGGTGTTAGACTTACACCACTCTACTGCTTCACATAGGTCTAGGACATACTTGTATGGCTAGTATGTCTTCGGGCTGGCCACCCATAATCTAGGTTGTACCTAGACCGACCGCCCGAGTTTGGGGCCGGCCGTCCACCTTGTCCGGGCGCCCACATATATATATTTCCATATATCATTTATGTTGGGTCGTGGGGGATTTTTCCATGCTTTGCCCTACCTCCCAGCTATTTATGGGGCTAGGGGGGTACCCACTTCCACACTATCTGGCTGTTGTATTGGGTTTTGCTCATGGTACTCATGGGGGGCTGATCGTCCCCTCTTCTTGTAATAGACTTGGACACTCCAAGTCAAGAATCAATCACCACAGCACCAAATAACCACTTCAAAACAATTCACAGATTACAATAGATTTGACTGGCCCGGCGGAGTTCCGTGCCTAGAGATATTGGCCCCAAAAACTAGCGTCCCTTTCGGTATTTCTTTATATATTAAATCAATGTCAAAGTACAAAGAGCGGTTAGGGTTTCACTCTCAGACTCTGCGTCCAGATGCTCCGCAGAGTGAGCCCTAAACCACTAATTTAAAGATTACAAGGGATGCCCAAAAGCAGAGCCCCAAAAGCTTTCAAAAACAAAAGCAGAACTTCTCTCTCTCTCTCTCTCTCTCTCTCTCTCTCTCTCTCTCTCTCTCTCTCTCTCTCTCTCTCTCTCTCTCTCAAGAGAGTAAAAATAAAGCATATCCATTCTCTCTCTCACAACTCAAATTTGTGTAGCCAAAAAGCTGCAGTTTTTGCATCGCTTGCTGCATTTTTTTCAGCTCCGAAAAATCCGGAAGTGTTCGTACTGCTACCACGCGGCATTTGCCGCCTGCTTTTAGGGTTTCCAGCCACTTTAGGGTTACAGTCAGCAGTTAGGGTTAGGGTTTCCAAAAATAAGGGTTTCTACAAATTAGAGTTTTTGGCAAAAATTAGGGTTTGCAGGAATTTTAGGGTTTCTGGCAGAAATTAGGGTTTCTGTTGTCGATAGCCACGTCATCATTTTGTGACATACCCCCCTCTTGAAAGCATTGTAATCGACCACGATTACGCCTGCAAAACCGACAGAAGCCATAAACCGTCTTAGCAGACACTGACAGTTAGTACCTACGTACTAGAAACACACATCTAGCACATGTACCAAATCGACAGTCACATCACACAACATCACAGGACATCACTAGACATCACATGACATTCAACATTCATTCGGATCTTAGACCATGGTTTATCGGCAATGTAGCTAGCAATAGCATCTAGGTCCAATCGAGACCTCATCGATGTCCGATTGACTAACCCCTATTGCAACCATGTCTATTCGAGATCAATCAGACCAAAATGCTGCAGTCATTTCGTCTATCAGTTCCTGCACTTAAAAGAAGCCAAGAACAAATCAGTATCATAATCAGGAATTCCATTTCATAAAGTCATACAGCAGCATACTGTCAGCTTTCAGTATCCCTGAAGCTCAAAGAGACATCAGTGACTCTAGTATCTAAATCAAGGCATCTATTGACAAAGGAGCGGAGTGACTCCCCTCTTGTGCATCCCACTGCACCAGATCTCCGGCCAAGCTGAATTCTGGGTTCTGTTTGGAGTAGACTATGCTAAACCAAAAGCATCGAGGTAAAGTTTCACAATCTGAGGAGTATCTGCTAGGTCCTCCTCCTCCATCCACTTCGCATCCAATGCAGGATAGTTCTTGAACTTAACCAAGAACCGCCTTCGGACTTTACCTTTAGTCTTCATATCCTTATGTGCCAAAATCTATTCAGGCACAAGGATCTCCTCATTTTCTTCCACTTCAGGTTACTCATCAGGCTCCCCATCATCAGGCATATCACCCTTAAAAGGTTTCAAGAGACTCACATGGAATGCATTGTGAATCCTCCAAGTATCTGGCAGTTTCAATCGGAAGGAGACATCATTTATCTTTTCAGTAATCTGGAAAGGTCCATAGTATCGCATACTAAGCTTTGGAAAAAGCCTCTCCTTTCCCTTTTTCTTTCTTAGGCGTGCCTTCTCAAAACGTAAGAGCACCCAATCATCCTCCTTCAATTTCAAGTCGCGACGATGGCAATCCGCTGCCTTTTTCTGTCGTTCTTGAGACTTTTGCAAAGTCTCGCGAACCTTGGCAAAAGCCGTATCCAAATCTCGCGTATATTCATCCGCTTCAAAAATCTTATCTTTCGTGCTTAGGAAGGGTGGAACCTTCGCAGCACCTTCAACAATCTCAAATAGTGCCTTCCCCGTCAAAGAGTGTATCGTGTTATTGTAGGCAAATTCCACCAAAGGTAAGTACTTTTCCCATTGAGTCTTCTGATCTGAGATATAAGACTTCAATAAATCTAGAACCACTGAATTTGCAATCTCAGATTGCCCATCAATCTGCGGGTGGCACGATGACGAGAACTGCAACAGCGTGCCAATGTTCTCCCAAATTGCCTTCCAAAACAAACTCGTAAATTTGGGGTCTCTGTCGGAGACAATCGTCTCAGGCATGCCATGTAATCTGAAGATCTGGGCCACAAGCAGTCTAGCTAAGTGATCCGGCTTGACTGTTTTTTTCACTGGAATGAAATGAGTCTGTTTGTTAAATCTGTCAATAACAGTCCAGATACCATCGTGACCACTCTGTGTTCTCGGGATATCAAAAATGAAATCCATTGCAATACTTTCCCAGGGGCGGGTGGGTATGGGTAAAGGCTGTAACAATCCTTGTGCCTTATGCCTGTCAAACTTGACCTTCTGGCATACTAAGCAGCTATGCACAAATTCTTCCACATCCTTTTTGAGTCTCGGCCAAAAGAAGTATCTCTCTACCCCCTTCATGGTGGTAGCAATGCCGCGGTGACCCGTAAAAGGTGGACAATGGCATTCAGTCATAAGCTTTTCCCTCAACGGTTGTGTAACGCACAACATGGTTTTTCTCATCAAGTAGCCTTCTCGAATGGAGTATCCTGCTATTGTCTCCCCATCCCGTATCCGTGTGAAAATATCTACAAAATCTGTATCTGTGGCATACTAATCGACCATATCCTCGAAGCTCCTATGATGTATCGCAAAAATAGCCAGAACCAACGGCTTCCGAGACAAAGCATATGCCACCACATTCTTCTGTCCCTGCACATGGACAATCTGGAAGTGAAACTATGACAAGATGTTCGCCCACCGCATCTGCTTTTCCAAAAGCTGCTTCTGTGACAAGAAGTAGCACAAACTCTGATGGTTTGTAAAGACAGTAAAATCTGCTCCAAGTAGGTAATGCCGCCACTGAGTAAGAGCATGGATAACCACCAAAAGCTCTTTCTCATAAATCTGTGTTGTCATCTCCGGCCTAGAGAACAATTGACTCTCGTAAGCAATGACATGGCCTTCTTGCATTAAGACCGCACCCAGACTACGACCACAAGCATCACAATATACTTCAAATGACTTCTGCAAGTCCGGCAAAGTCAAAACTGGTCCCGTAGTCAATTTCTCTTTCAATGTCTGAAAGGCAGTCACCTCTGTGGATCCCCACGAGAAAAAGACTCCTTTCTGTGTCAAGATATGCAAAGGGGAAGCAACCTCTCCAAACTTTCGTATGAACCGCCTGTAGTACGAACACAGTCCCAAGAAGCTTCTAACTTCATGGACATTCTTCAAATCGGGCCAATCACATATAGTCTCTATCTTGGCCGGATCCATTTGCATTCCTGCTGCTAAGACAATGTGTCTCAAAAAGTGTCTCTAGTAGGAAAAATTCACTTTTCTTTGCATTAATCACTAACTTGTGATCTCGTAATGCCTGAAAGGCCTGCAGCAGATGATCTCTGTGTTCTGCCTCATTCTTGGAGAAAACAATGATGTCGTCAAAAAAAGTGCCAACAAATAGCCTGTACTCTCGAAAATCATGTCCATCATCCGGTTAAATGTCGCAGGAGCATTGGTTAAGCCAAAAGGCATCACCAAAAACTCAAATAACCCAAAAGTAGTCCGAAAGGCTGTCTTGTAGACGTCTCCCGGCGCGATTCGGATCTGATGATATCCACTCTTCAAGTCAATCATGCTAAATCACGAGGATCCTTGTAACCTGTCGAGTATATCATCGATCCTAGGAATCCGAAGTCTGTTCTTGATGGTAATTTTGTTGAGAGCTCTATAATCGATACACATTCTCCAAGATCCGTCTTTCTTCAAAACCAACAACACTGGAGAGCAATACGGTGAAGTACTAGGCTGGACAAGACCCTTTTCCAAGAGGTCTTTCACTTGGTTCATAATCTCTTCATTCTGTGCTCGGCCCACACGGTAAGGTGGCCGGTTCAAAGTGTGCTTCCAGGTATTAGATCAATGGTATGATCTTCAGGACGAGCAGTTGGTAACTCGCCTGGTAGGCCTTTTGAGAGGCAATCGGCATGAGAGTGGAGAAAATATTGGCGTTCTTTATCAAGTTTAGACATATTTGTCCTATCCTTATCGCTCAATTCTTTCATAAAGATCGAGTAAACAAACAGACTGGATTTCATTAATTTTGAAATGGCCGAAGCGATACAATAGGGTCAGACTCGCCCTTCAGTTTAATATCAAGTACAATGGTTCTACCCTTCTCTGTAGTCAAAGTCGCTTTTCTCGCCCGATAATCGACCACGGCGTTGTTCTTGTGGTACCAGGGAATCCCTAAGAGAACATCAAAACCCTCCAAAGGCATTATGAAGAAGTCCTCATGCCCCAAATACCCCTGACAATGCAACCGAAGTTTGCCAATGACAGGTGTAATGGCTATGTCCCTACCGAGTGCCGCTAGAACTGCCTCCGCAAGTGGTCTCATCCGATCGAGAGTGATCTCGAGCCGCGCCGCCAATTCCGGTGAAATGAAATTGGCCTTGGCTCCTCCATCAAAGAAGATCACGGCCTCTTGATCTTTCACTTTGCCCCAAGCTCGGCAAAGTTCTGTACTCTCGTCCATGGTGTCGGGATCGGTACCCACACAATCTAGAACCAGTCCTGTTTTCATCTTGCCTTTTCGTCCTTGTTCCTCAGCTGCTCTCGAACTCTCAATCCTGTCGTCGTCCTTATCATTCTGTCCTTTCTGTGCCTTTTTAGGGCACTTCGCGGAGAAATGTCCATGTTCCCCGCATCCAAAGCACTTCCCCTCCTTGATGAATCGAGCTCGCTCCTGAGGAGTAAGCTTGGGTCGTGCATCCTTTTTCTTTCGGTTGCTCTTTTTCTTTCTACTTTCATTTCCAGAAGTCTGTTCGGCTCGTGTCATGGCCTCATCTGTGGGGTAGGTCAGACTGCCAGAGAGAATGGCAAAGCCCCGCTTCGCATGACTCATCAACTCCTGAATAGAAGCTGACTTCTGTTCCAAGCCGTGATCTCAGATCTCTGTAGGTAGACCCAAGGTGAACCGCTCAATCTGCTCTCTGAACGAGATCTTCTTGAATGAAGAGGCCGGTAGAGAAGAGCTCCAGAATCTCTCACAGTAAGCATTTATTGTATCTTTCTTGGTCATCTGAAGATGGTTCCAAGCAGCTCGTATATCTCGTTCATACTCTTGCATCAACCAAGAAGAAATAAAAAGCTTCTTGAACTTCAGCCATTTAATTGGCGCAGTCTTGTTTAAAAGAAGAGTGGACCACCAAGTGCGAGCATTCCCCTTAAAGTAAGAGGTAGCTCTCCGAATCTTGGAGTGCTCTGAGTAGCGTCCTCCCACGAAAGCGATGTCAAACTGCTGTATAAAAGACAAAGCCTTCGAAGCATCTGAGTATCCTGAAAAAGTATCACATTTGATCGAGTGTCCACCTTCCTTAAACTCTCGGACTTTCTTGCTTTTATCTTCCAGAAAGTCATACTGGTTGGCTTTATAAAAATTCTTCTTGTTCGCATAAAAGTTTCCATCATCGGAATTTGAGCTGTCTGTAGACGAGTCCTCAGTAGAACTGTCAATCTCTGCGCGAGATTTAGCCTTCTTTGCCTTTTTCTTGCCCTTTCCGAAGCGTTGTTTCTTGCTTCGCTTTTAACCTTTTCTGTCCTTCTTCGCTCGAATCTGAAGAGCTAGAAGAACTGTTATAAGAAGAAGAAGAAGAAGAAGAAGAAGAACTGGGTACTCCTTCAAAGTGAACACGCTTCTTCTGTTTCTTTGCTTTGTCAAAAGTCGACTGACGACCCAAATAACCCGGGAAGTTGGTGCTTTTCTTCTACTTTCTGCCGTGCTTTTTGGATTTCCTTTGCGCGTCAAAAAGCTTAGCAATCCGTGCATCAACCACCTCTTCTAATTCCTTCTCTGAATATTTCTTGTGAGCAGAAGGTTTCTTGAGAGTGGGTTTCGGGGGTGATGTAGTGGTTTTCTGCCACTGCTCATGCACTTCCTGAAAAGGAGTCTCGCTCATATACTTTGCAAATTTTGGGTCCTTCGCAAAATTGAGCATCATCTTTGTTGCATCGCCAATCAACTGACGACGCTCCATCTCTCGTTGCTCCGCCTGAGAAGACCGAGGCGGGCCATACTCTCTACCGGAATCTTCGTTGTGCTCCCTACCCGCATCTCCAGATGCAGAAGGAGTCGACTGATCCTTGCGTGAAGCCATAGGTGCCGCGAAAAAAAAATTTGAGGATCGGATTTCCCGTAGAAGAGAAATCGGCCGTGCTCTGATACCATTGTAACAGACTTGGACACTCCAAGATAAGAATCAATCACCACAGCACCAAATAACCACTTCAAAACAATTCACAGATCACATTAGATTTGCATTGGCCCAGCGGAGTTCCGTGCCTAGAGATATTGGCCCCAAAAACTGGCGCCCCTTTCGGTATTTCTTTATGTATTAGATCAATGTCAAAGTACAAAGAGCGGTTAGGGTTTCACTCTCAGACTCTGCGTCCAAATGCTCTGCAGAGTAAGCCCTAAACCACTAATTTAAAGATTACAAGGGATGCCCAAAAGCAGAGCCCCAAAAGCTTTCAAAAACAAAAGCATAACCTCTCTCTCTCTCTCTCTCTCTCTCTCTCTCTCTCTCACTCAAGAGAGTAAAGCATATCCTCTCACAACTCAAATTTGCGTAGCCAAAAAGCTGCAGTTTTTGCGTCGCTTGCTGCTTTTTTTTCAGCTCCGAAAAATCCCGAAGTGTCCGTACTGCTGCCACGTGGCATTTGCCGCCTGTTTTAGGGTTTCCAGCCACTTT
Organism: Adiantum capillus-veneris; assembly: GCF_014529385.1. Lineage (NCBI taxonomy): Eukaryota > Viridiplantae > Streptophyta > Polypodiopsida > Polypodiales > Pteridaceae > Adiantum > Adiantum capillus-veneris. The sequence continues at coordinate 135,126,144 of NC_140944.1, read as the reverse complement.
AGGGTTTCAGCCAGCAGTTAGGGTTAGGGTTTTTGCAAATTAGGGTTTTTGGCAGAAATTAGGGTTTGCAGGAATTTTAGGGTTTCTTGCAAAAATTAGGGTTTTTGTTGTCGGTAGCCACGTCATCACTTTGTGACACTTACACCATACCTTGTGTGTGTGGTCTCTCTCTCTCTCTCTCTCTCTCTCTCTCTCTCTCTTCCGCACACGCGCCCTCTCATAGATGCTACCATAGACCGAATAGCCCACACATGCAGCACTAGTACTAGGTAAACCTTGGATTTTTCAACTACCTCTCGTCTCCATGAGCATTCTACCTTGAGTTGTGCCGCCACATTGGAAAATGAACTACGAACATATCCCGTCCAATATCCCAAAGTAATCTGCAAGACAATGACCTAGAAACACATCCGGTTTATAATCATGTTTATTCCCTTTGAATTGTTGTGCTACATCCAAGGAGTGACGGTGTCGGGTTGGTGTCACACTAGAAGGGGTTGACCCGCCGCATGCGAGAACTCTCAACGACCTTGCCTTCGCCGGAGGCGACATCACCTCGACACGCATGGCTGGCCTCTTAGTATTCAACTTTTAGAGTTTCCTCACATCTGGACGTACCTCTTTTCCCTCCTAGGCAAGATTCTCCCTTCCCTTAGACAGATCGAGGGGCACTCCACATTTCGAGCCGGAGGTGTTGTTGATGCAAAGGGAGCTTTGATAGCTCAAGGAGGCAACAAGAAAGGTAAAGGTAAGAAGAAGAAGAAGAAGGACATCGAATGTTACCTCTACCACAAGAAAGAGCACAAAGAATCAGAATGCAGAAAGAAGAAGCGAGACGAGGCCAACATGGAGAAACAGACAGCCTCGACTACAGTTGTAGCCTCTCACGAGACGGCGGGGACTACTCTTGTCGCGACGACGGACCACACTCTTGCTACATCGCAGTCAAGTACTTGGGTTGTTGACAGTGGAGCCACCACTCACATGACTCCCCAACAGTCTTGGTTTAGCTCTCTCAAGGAGACTCATGGGCAGACCGTCACTATGGGTGACAACCATGAGATTCCAGTGTCTGGCACAGACCAGATTACCCTCTTTCATTCTACCTCACACCCGAAGTTCAATTTAGTGGAGGCACTTTACGTTCCGGACATGGCCTTCAACCTCCTCTCTGTGTCGAGTTTGGACTCTCAGGGAGCTGACATACACTTTGGTAGTGGCACAGTGACCATTTCTGATTCTACAACAGGTACTATCCTTGCACGCGGTGAACGCGATTGTTTTGTATACCGCCTCACTGCTCTTCTGTCTCGGACCACGGAGTCTTCTTCTCTATGGCATGCACGATTTGGACATCTATGCTATTAGCAGCTTCAGCAGGCTATTGGACTTCTATGGTGGAGGATTTACCAGCGATACACTCCTCATCAGGCATATGTGAGGCTTGCCAGATGGGCAAGCAACACAAGGTTGCCTTTCCGAAGCAGGCATCCAACAGAGCTTCGGCACCACTCGCACTTGTTCAAATTGATTTATGTGGCCCAATGAGCACTCCTTCATTTTCTAGCTCACAGTTTTTGCTTGTGCGTGTGGATGATTTCAGCAGGTACGCTTGGGCTTCATTCTTATTGCTCAAGTCAGAGGCTTTCAGTTTCATTCGAAATTGGAAGACGATGGTTGAAAAAGAGGACTTGCACGTCAAATGTATTCGCTCAAACAGAGGAGGTGAGTTCACCTCGAAGGACTTTGCACAGTGGTGCAAGTCAAAGGGCATTCAACGCCAGCACAGTTAGCCGTGATGTGACTTTCATGGAGTTTTTCAGGACACCTGCACAGGGGGCAACATCCAAGCATGTACCTTCCTACCTCCTGCTCGTCCACCCCCTACACCTGATCCTACCCCTATCCCTAGCCACGTACCCTCTACATTGCAGCCAGTTACTTCACCAGACCATGCCATGTCAGATTCCAATTCTGATATGGATGATGGTTCTCTTTCGGTGGAGGCAATCCCACCTCGCAAGAAGAAGTTAGTTCTTGGTTGGCTCTACTCTACTGTTTCTTCCTTTGCAGTCACGAAGTTACCAGACTCGCCAAACCCTGAACAGCCTCAACGTTCAGCGCGCGTCAAGCAGAGGCAAGTTCATGACGGCGCAGAGTTTGTGAACTTTGCATTGATGTCCCAGATTCAGGCTTCACCAGTTGAGCCTTCCTCGATGGAGGAAGCACTTCAACATGATTGCTGGAAGCGTGTCATGCAGATAGAGATGGACGCTATTGAGTGGAATAAAACCTGGATTTTGGCTCCTAGGCCCAACAAGCGGAAGGTGGTTTCTACGAAATGGATTTTCAAGACAAAGTACAAGGCCAATGGTTCCCTCGACAAACACAAGGCAAGACTTGTTTGGGGTTTCACACAGCGACCAAGCATGGACTTTGACGAGACCTTTGCTCCCACCGCTCGCGTCACAAATGGGTGACGTGGCAATAGACCCCGGGAGACACACTCACACTCTTGGCTGAGAAGAGCCTGTACGGAACGTCGAAATTCACATTGACAGGCTGATGACGTGGCAGCCAATACGGACGCCTTAATTTTTTGCCGGAAATCACGCTGCTGACGTGGCAAGCCATACGGAAGTGCGGATTTTGCACAAGCTGTTGTACGGAATTCCGCAAATCGTGTTGATGCTTTCTGGGAAAATTTTTGGGATCAATTGCTTTTAAAATAATTGCTTTTAGTTTGAGAAGCTTTTAAGTTTAAGAGCTTTTGATTTTTGGGGCTCTGTTTTTGGCATCCCTTGTAAGAATAAAAGAGCCCTCAGGGCCTCATTCTTCAGAGCATCTGAACGCAGAGTCTGAGAGCAGAGGTCCCTGCAAGAGTTGTACTTTGCTCAAAGATTAATATAAAAGAAATACGGAAGGGGGCGCCAGTCTTCGGGGCCGATCTCTCTTGGCACGGAACTACGTCGGGCCGTGTCAACCAAATTGAACTGTGAATTTTAAAGTTGTGAAGTATTTGAAGTGATTCTCTCTCATGTCACGGTAGAATCTAGACTTGGGGTGCCCAAGTTTGTTACAGTGGTATCAAAGCACGCCCAATTTCTCTTCTACCAAGAAATCCGATCCTTTTCTCGCGACACTTATGGATTCCAATAGAGATCAATCGACTTCTTCTGCATATGGGAATGCGGGAGAAGATCCTGGAGAAGATTCTCATGATCAAACAGAGGAAGAGTACGGCCCACCTCGGCCTACTCAGTACGAACTTGAAGAGATGGAACGTCGACAGCAGGTTGACCAGGCAACGAAGCAGATGATTAAATTTGTTAAGGATCCCTAATTTGCAAAATTTTTGAACCAGCAGGCGATGACTGAAGTTCATACTCTGTGGCAGAAAACCACCCAACCACCAATCAAACCGGCAATCAAGAAGCCTCCTACTCCAAGAATGTTTACTGAAGAAGAAATCCAGGATGCAGTCTAGGCGCGAATCAATCAGATTCTGGATACACCAACGGAAAAGCAATTTACAACGTAACAAGGGAACTAATTTCCCCGGTTACTTGGATCAGAAATCCACTTTTGAAAACACCAGAAAACAGAAGAAGCGAGTACGCTTCAAAGGATTGCCCAATTCGTCCTCATCTTCTGATAGCTCGGACACCTCATCTTCTTCTGATTCAAGTGATGAGGACAGGAAAGGCAAGAAACGACGGACAGAACACATGTTTTATGCAAAAAGAAAGCATGTTTACAAAGCCAATCGATATGATTTTCTCGACGACAAGGGCAAAAAGCCCAAAGAATTCAAAGAAAGAGACGACAGGCATTAAAGTTTGAGCACTTTTCAAGGTTTCGAGATGCTCCCAAGGCTTTAGCCTTGGTGCCCGACTTGTGACATAAAACATGTGTTCGTCGAGGTCCGAGCTGTTAAAGGATGACTCCTCTGTAGAACTGTCAGAAATTGAACGAAATCTGGGCTTCTTTTGTTAGGTGCAGCGGAATGAATGTTGTTTTTTCTCAATATTAGTGATCTTTATTGCTCAAGGTTCCTTTTAGTTCTTAGGGAAGGAGAGAGCCTTCCGTCTTTATGGAGAGTGCTATGATCACGAACAAAGTGAGTGGATATTGTGCGTGCAAATGAATGAGACTGAGAGAAGGAGAGAGAAGAGATACGACACCAAGAGGTTTGTAAAACCCTCCTCCGAAGGCCCCACTCTCGTCGGCGAGAGTGGTCTACTTTGATTGCACAAAGGTGTACAATGCGAATGCAATGGACTGATGCAATGGGACTATGACGATGACGACGACGGTGATGACGACGACGACTTGATGGCTGAAATCTGAGATCTTCTAATTGCTGAATTTTGGGACTGTTTCGGTGGCTGAAAATGACTGTTTTGGTTGCGTTTTTATGGCTGAAAATGAGGGAACATTCTGCAACCAATCTTGGGGGAATCTGCTACTGTTCGTAAGGCTGAAAATCTGCGTTTTCTGCTGCGGTATGGCTGAGAATCAAAAACGCTGAGGCTTCTGGCTGCTTAGCAAAACGCTGGTGCTGATCTGGAACCGCAAATCAAAAACGCTATGATGCTTGCAAAAACGCCCATGCTGATCTGGGGAAAAACGCCAGCAAATCTAGGAATTCTGATGGCGATCATGAGCATCTGCTGTCGCTACGATGCTAAGGGTGATGGCGATGGCCTACTGTGGAAAACGCCAAGGATGGGAACTTGTGCGCGATGATGGAGGTCCAAAAACACTGGGGGTGCTGAGCGGGGTACTGCTGAGAAGTTGCCTGTTGAGCGGGAAGCTCCTGCTGCCTCTTCTGCCATTTAGTGCTAACTTGGGTTTGCTTATAAATTAACTTAGCAAAATTGCCCTACCTACTTTTGTTGGAAAGTCACTTAAAAATAATGAGTGAAAATAACCAAAAATAGGAAAATAGGCTAAATGCACTGAAAAATTCCCCTAACTGATGCTAATGGATTCTGATGGGAACTCTGATGATCATGCTGTGTGCAACCGGAGGATATGCATCTATGCTAAGTGACTGGGCATGCACGGTCTACGAATAAACTCACAAAAGTGCCAGATCACTGCTAATCTATACTGATTGAACCCTGCTGTGGTGTAGCTTGTCCACGGACACATAGGGTTGGGATGTGTCACGTGACATCTTTGCCTTTTTCTTGCCCTTTTCGAAGCTTTGCTTTTTGCTTCGCTTTTACCTTTTCTGTCTTTGCTTGAGTCAGAAGAGCTAGAAGAGCTGTCACAAGAAGAAGAAGAAGAAGAAGAATTGGGTAGTCCTTCAAATCGTACACGCTTCTAAACTTTCTTGACGATGCAAAAGAAGATTGACGACCCAAATAACCCGGGAAGTAAGTCCCCTTCTTGTGCTTTTTCTCTTGCTTTTTGGATTTGTTGTTTGCGTCCAAAAGCCGATTCATCTGTGTCTGAACCACCTCTTGTAATTCTTGCTCTGTAAACATCCTCGGAGAAGGAGGTTTCTTGATTGCCGGTTTGATGGGTGGTTTTGTGGCCTTCTGCCACTAGGTGTGCACTTCTACGATATTGTTGAGACAAATTTTGCAACTGCGGATCCTTCGCAATTTTAACCATCTCATTTGTGCACTCGTCAACCTGCTGTCGACGTTCCATCTCTTCAAGTTCGAACCGAGTAGGCCAAGGTGGCCCGTACTCTCTCTCTCTTTGTTCATCAAAATCTTCTTCGTGATCTCCTCCCACATTAGCAGATGCAAAAGAAGTCGATTGATTCTTGTTGGAATCCATAAGTGTCGCAAGAAAAGAATCGGATTTCCCAATAGAAGAGAAATCAATCGGGCTCTGATACCACTGTAACAAACTTGGACACCCCAAGTCAAGATTCTACCGCGACAAAACACAAATTCACTTCAAAACAGTTCACAAAGACGACACGACCCGGCGTAGTTCCGTGCCCAGAGGTATTGGCCCCAAAGATTGGCACCCCTTTTGGTATTTCTTTTTATATTAATCGGTGTACAAAGTACAAAGAGAGTCGACGGGGACTCACACTCAGACTCTCCGTCCAGATGCTCTGAGTAATGAGGCCCAACCAACTTATTTATAGGTACAAGGGATGCCCAAAAGCAAAGCCCCAAAAATCTCAAACTCAAAAGCGGTTATCTCCAAAAGCTTTTAAAATTTTAAAGTATTATGCCCAAAAAGCTTCTCAACGCAATTTCCAGAAATTCGTACGACTGTCAGTGTAAAAAGCGGGACGTCCGTACTGCTTTCCGTATGGCCTGGCACGTCAACATGTCAGTGCATTTTCCGACGGAATTTACGTTGGCTGCCACGTCAGCCTTTCGTCAGCACATTTCACGGGTGTCCTGCCACATCATCAGTTTGTGACATAATCTCCAAAAGCAAACTGTCCCAAAGGCAATCAAGCTCCAATGAAGAAGTATCCGATCGGACTGCTAGGGTTGTGATGAGATCACGCATGGTTGTCCTTTCCCGCCTACGAGCCTCGGTGTCTGCCTCGCGCTCTCGTCTACGAGCCTTGGCTTCGGCCGCCAATCGACGTTCCTCTCGAGAATGACACCCAATGGGGTCCCAACCAACCCTTTCAAGGGCCCCCCATACCGTTGCCAATGTGGTATTTGCTTTTGATTGCAGAAATGGAATGTACACACATGTAATACCTCAAGTGCAGACTCTACTGACTCGAATGGGGAATGTTGCCGCAATAACTCTTCAAAATGAAGCACCTCCGGGGTTAATTTTATGCACCATTGGATCCGTCTCAATGAGGGGTTCCTAATAATGGCCACCAAGGGGTAGATCTAGGGCTGATTTGTGCTCCCGATGTGAGAGGAATGAAGGGCTGAAAGCTGGCTGCAAAACACAGATCTGGCTGCAAAAACGCAGCCGATCCGTTGCATAAAGCAAGGCTGAAAACGCAGATAATGACAGAGCCGATGATGGGCAGCAATGGGAGCACTCCATGTGGTGAGGGAATGGCCAAGAAGAGGCTCAATGGGCTGCCGAAGTACCGATGTCGGGGGATATGGGTTCGAAACGTGAGCCGAGTAGGCGCGGGGCAATGGGCTGCCGAAGTACCGGTGTCGGGGGATATGGGTTCGAAACGTGAGCCGGGTAGGCGCGGGGCCTCTGGTTGTGAGAGGTGTGAAGGAGAGAGAACGAGAACAACATATGCAAGTGGCTCTGGCAATCACCGTAAACTTCAATTAATCGAGTCAAACTTTTAGTACAACTTAATCCTTAGCCAAGGCGGACTGTTAACAGCACCGTCACTTGGATCATCTGATAACTAGGAGTTTAAGCTCCCGATTTACAAGATTAACCGGGCCGTTAACGACACCAAGACTTAACAAGATGATTAATCAATCTTCAAGTTGATGACGGTGATGGAAATTCTCTCGTGTCGCCTTATTTGCTTCAACTACCTTCAAGATTTTGCAAACTTCATTTAAGTTCACTATGTCAATCATCATGCTTCAATTTTTCTCAAATGTTCTGCAGCTTCCTGCTCTATTTGCTTTGCACTGCCTTAATTGCTGCTCACAAGCTTCGACTTCTCCTCTACTCAACTTGCTCTGATTGCCTTCAGGCTCTGTATGCCATTGGTGAATTCTCTTTTCGAGCTCGAGAGAGTGAGCTTACTTGCTCCTTATGAGATGAGAGAAAGCTGGATTCCTTCTGCTTAAGACTGCTTAAGATTTCAGAGAGAGAGAGAGAGAGAGAGACTTGCTTACTCATGGACGAGAGAAATAGTCTTACTGCTTGCTCCTCCACGAGAGAGAGAGAGAGAGAGAGAGAGAGAGAGAGAGATCGAGTCCTTTTCTTTCTTGATCACCCTCCTCACGTTTCAATCCTTGTCCCCTTCTGCGACTCTTCTGTCATGCTTTTCTCCTTGAGGTTGAGGCGAGAGAGAGACCTCGAGTCCCTTCTTCTACTTCTCCCCCTCCGCACGTTCCAATCCTCCTCCTCATGCAATTCCCCTTTGGTGTCATCCTGCCTTCTTGCTTCAAGGTCCACAGAGAGAGAGAGAGAGAGAGAGAGAGAGGTCTTTAACGCGGCCGAGTCCGAGCGAGAGCCCCCTCCTTGCCGTGGCTCTTTCCCCTCTTCTTTCTTCCCCTTTCTTTTCCTTCTCTTCTTTTTCTTCTTCTTTCTTTCCTTTTCTTCTTCTTCTTTCTTTTTTTTTTTTCTTCTTCTTCTTTCCTCTTTCTTTTCCTTCTCTTCATCTTCTCCTTTTCTCTCTCTCCACGGCGCTCTCCTTTCTCTTCCACCTCTTCTTTTCCCTAACTTTGCATGACTTTTCCACTTCTCCCCATTAAAAAAAACTTATCAAAGCTTGCTTTTGAAGAGGGGCAACGATGCCCTCTCTCTTTATCTCCCTCCTTGTCCACACTAAAAACCCCTTTTCTTTAATTGGGTGGCCATCCCATGGGCGGACCCTCCTCTTGAGGTCATGGGCAGCCACTTCCCACCTTGGGCGGCCATTTCAAGTTTATGGGCGGCCTTAAGCCTTTTGAGCGGCCGGTTCCCCTCAAGGGACACCACATTTGGCATACATAATGACCAAGCACTTTAACAAAGACATTGCCTCGCACGACATCTTTTCACAGCAACCCTCGACTGACAATATCATCGTGAGTTTTGTTGCCCATGTCAATGTTTTGCATGGTGCAGTTTTCCTTCAAGCTACAAGCATATGTGATTGCATTTGGAGAGTTATCCTCTCTTTGCATCTGCTGAAAATAGCCAAAAATCATCCAGCTCAGCAGTGCCGGCAACTGACACCCATATTATTTCATCAATCGGGACTCGGTCTGACAAGCCGTAAATTCCTTTAGACTTCTCAAGCTGCATAGAACGCATACAAACCATGGTTGAGGCTGTAAAATTCCCAGATGGCACAACGACCGAGGCAACCGACCTGGCACGGAACTCGCCCTAGGGAAATTTAATCTGGCAATATCTTGGTAACTGTAACTCCGATTGCTGATCTGAAAAAACCGACGTCCTCCACAAAGTGGGCACTTTAGGCCCATGCATTCACTTCATTTCTGTCCCCTCAGCTGCAGTTGCCCAATCCAGTACGAATCTGCATCAACTCAAACTTCAAGCTGACATAACTTCCTCACCGTAGCTCCACGACGAGTCGTAAAGATAGACCGGTAGAGCACTTCAAGCATTGCAGTTCAAGACCATAATCTCCCATCTGTAATCACTTCAAGCATACTCATTTTTAGCATCATTAAGGCATCTGTTGGCCTTTTAAAGCCGCGTCTGGCATACATTAATCGTAAAACTAGCCTGTTAACAAGCCCTGAACACTAATCATTAATCAGGTAAGCTTCAATTAAGCTTGATGTGCATCTTCCTAGTATCTTTCTTGGCATGGGAGCGGAGCTGCACGACATCGGGGGCTGCAACGGAGAGGTTAGCAGTGACAAATGCGGGCCAGTTGTGTCAAGGGAAAGGGCTGAAATCTGAAAACGCTGGGCTAATCTGCTGAACACTGAAAATACTGTGCTGATTTGCGAGCTAGGAGCAAAATACCAAGGATCTCCTACTTGCAAACACGCTAGGCTTAATTCTAGCGCTCCCAAGAGTGATACCAAAACGCTAGCCAATGTGCTCCTTATATACTGACCTTTGGGAAAATTGTGCCAAGTCGAGAAAATGTGCGCACATGCGAGTCTTCTCACGATAACTCACTATTTTGTGACCCATTTGACAAAACGACTGGACTCTCACGTTCCTCTAATCTAGACCTACATGCTCGTCATGCCAGATGTCCACCAAAGTGCAAAAAAATTTGTCAAAACACTTGTAAAATCCATTTATGCAAGAGGGCTCGAAAACTAGAAAACCTAATCTAATGGACTCATCGAAAAATGGAGGCTCAAAAAATTGTCCGTACTAATGCTATCTAGGGATAGATGGAAACTTGGCTCTACAAGTCGATGAAGCATGTCCCTGTGGCATACAGAGCCATGTGCACTTGACAAGTGATACCTCCCCCGTATGTCATAGCAATGTAGCTATTAGGTGCAGCGGAATGAATGTTGTATTTTCTCAAGATTAGTTATCTTTATTGCTCAAGGTTCCTTTTAGTTCTTAGGGAAAGAGAGAGCTTTCCGTCTTATGGAGAGTGCTATGATCACGAACAAAGTGAGTGGATATTGTGCGTGCAAGTGAATGAGACTGAGAGAAGGAGAGAGAAGAGATACGACACCGAGAGGTTCTAAAACCCTCCTCCGAAGGCCCCACTCTCGTCGGCGAGAGTGGTCTATTCTTTGATTGCACAAAGGTGTACAATGCGTATGCAATGGACTATGCAACTTGGTCTATGCCAATGACGACGACGATGACGACGACGACGACGACGATGGCTGAAATCTGAGATCTTCTAATCACTGAATTTCGGGACTGATTCGGTGGCTGAAAATGACTGTTTTGGCTGCGTTTTCTTGGCTGAAAAATGAGGTTTCTTAGGGCTGAAAACTGATGGTCTTTACGGGCTGAATCTGCTACACTTTAGGTGAATGATGCCGGTCTTAATTTGCTGCTGAAATCCAAAAACGCCAAGGGCTGAAATTGGTCCTTCTGTCGCCGGGGTTCTGCAAATGCAAAAACGCTAGGCTGATCTGATGTGTCGTGATGACGCCGGGGCTGATCTGCTGTCCACAAATCGCCGAGGCTGATCTGATGCAAAAACGCTAGGTCTTCTGTGGAGAAAACACCAGAGTAGTCGCGGGGGTTGGTCTTGCTGAGAAGTTGCATGTTGAGCAGCCAGAAAGTGCTAACTTGGGTTTGCTTATATATTAACTTAGCAAAATTGCCCTACCTACTTTTGTAGGAAAGTCACTTAAAAATAATAAGTGAAAATAACCAATAAATAGGAAAATAGGCTAAATGCACTGGAAAATTCCCCTAACTGATGCTAATGGATTCTGATGGGAATTCCGATGAACATGCTGTGGCAACCGGAGGATATGCATCTATGCTAAGTGACTGGGCATGCACGGTCTACGAATAGACTCACAAAAGTGCCAGATCACTGCTAATCTAGACTGACTGAACTGAAGGGAACCCTGCTATGGTGTAGCTTGTCCATGGACACATAGGGTTGGGATGCGTCACGTGACAGTAGCATACTATGCTTCATAGAAATGCAGCATACTATGCATCTGCAAATATAGTGTTCCTTTGTCTCCAGTTCTCGGCCCCGAAGCTCACAAATCCTGTGCTCCACTCAGGTGGTTGTCCATCTGCCTGTCTCGGTCCTCTAACTATGTGAAGAGGTGCAACTCTGTCCAATGACAACTTGCATACCATGGGAAAGGTGGATGTCCATGTACTCTGGTCTAATAAGCAAGAGAGGTGTAGGAAGTGGTTCCTATAGAACATCTTTGTTGGGTCCATGTCCTCTCTGTCTCAATCCTCATGAGTCATAACATCTACTCTGAAGACTCGATCCAATTCAATCTGGTTCAGGAAGGATATGGGGCAATCTAGACTATAATCTAAGGGTGGCAGTCGGTCAATGTCCAGCCCGATTATCTGTGAGTAAGTACACATCTAACCCTATATGCATGTGGACAAGCTGACTCCTACTTCTATTGTTTAAGATAGCCTAAGAAGTGTGTTGAAACCGTAGGGCATGCATATCTAGGCACTTAAGAGTAGTTGCATACCCTCTAATTGCACATGAGCACAGCCAGTGTATGCTAGGTGTAGGCATTGGGGAGTGTTCCCATTACAGTTTTAGGGTTCGGCCTAGGTAGTTTACCTATATGTTAAGCACCTCTCATAATGAGTTATTAACTTATTAACAATTATAAGTGACTTTTTAGCGAAGTCATGGGGTATATTATCTAGACATTTGCTCTACCCCACATTGTCAAGTTATAAAGGAACCCCTTACGTCACCTTGTTGACCGACTTGGGTTAGTACCCAGTACCACATGGGCACACGGTGCCCAGCATCCTCACCATCGTTTCCATCATCAACAACAATAGCATTTTCAGCCAGCAACAAGTATCAGCATTTTCCTTCCTTATCAGCACCATGGAGCAGACCAAGCCATTGCAGATTTCAGCCTTCAAATCCACTATTTGCAGCCCTAATCTTCTTCAGAACATCAGCATTTTTAGTCCTCAACAGCACCTCAGATCAGTCCTTCAGTGTTCAACCCATCACCTCATCTCAATTGCAAATCTAAGTCAGCATCACTAGTGTTTTGCACTGTCAACCCTTAGCCTCGCAAATCCAAGCATTTACCACAAGATCCAATCAACATCTCAACATCCACATCCACTATCACCATTTGTGCAATCTAAAGCAAATACCTATATATACCTTCATAAGTTCAGAATAGTCTGAACTCACGAATTATAAGAGGGAATAAAGCACTCATAAAACTATAAAAGCAAAGGACACACGAAAAGAAAAGAAAAACAAAAACAAACAAACAAACAAACTAAATCACTTTGTTTGCTACGAAACAAAACTAGATAAAACAAAACATTATTAACTTCAAAATGTTTTTAGAAAAGGCATGTGTAAAAATAAGTTGACGCAACTTACTTGGCTTAAAACAAGTACTCAACTTTAAGCACAAAAAAAAAAAAGGATAAGACATCGTAAAAACTTAATCCTAGAAATCAAACTTCACACAACTTATAATGGAACACATTCTTCAGTCCTCAGGCAAACTAAATATGAAATCGAAAAATGAATACTACTACAAACCTACGAAGAGCAAAGAACCAAACTTGACGATATGTGATCTCAACTTCACTGCTTGTCCAAACAGGAAGAATAAGATTATCACCTTTATCATGCATAGCTTGGACAACAACTATGACATCCCTACTCACGTCGTCAGTGCCCAAGAGTAGGTGCAGGTTTATATAGAGGCCATTCATGCTTTGAACGTACTCTACAAAACCAACGAGCTGAGTTTCTATCACCCTCCAAAGGTGATGGGCATACTCAACCATGATAAAGGCTAGCAATTGTCAAGCTATAGTGAAAATACTAGAAGCGCTAAAGATCAAAACAACACCATAAGGTGTTATTAAGTCAAACAATAAGTGGGCTTTTTAGCTCCCCACTTCTATTGAATTTACTACTGATTATCTTGAACATTCCAAAGGAAGAAACACTAAAAATAAACTTACTACGATGCAAAAATGAACGAACTTTTTTCATGATTCTTTTGAATGAGTGTCCTTTTTCAACTAGTAAAGAAATAAGATGGCAAGATTGAACAACAAAAGTAGATTTACTAGAACAAAGACGAGAAAATCTAAATAGTTGAGAGCAAATGACACCATACTTAGCTAAAAGAGAAATGTTCGAAGAAATGTGAGGCATGCGGATGATTTTTAGATTGGCATATTCTGGTTCAACACGCTTATCATAGATATCTACTTCTAATCCCAAGGGATTCTGAAAAATCTTAAGGTCTAAAAAGGCACAACAATCACTATTTGTGGTACAGTTAAGTTCACAAAACTCTTTGGGATAAATTCCTCCGCCTACAGAACTCGAATTCAAGTACATAAAAACTTGAAAAGAAGGAACGTCAGGGACAAAAAGATCATCTACAAAGCGTCTTACATTGCATAACTTGTGCAAAAATATTGGGCAAGTGTTAGCAAGGACAAGACGCTCCATAAAATCAAACTCATAAGTAAAAAGATAGAAATTAGCAAGAAAAACAGCACAATTGGTGCCCATAGGGATACCAATTGTTTGCTTGAAAAGAGAGTCGTCGATGGTTATATATAAATTGTCCAAAAGAAAATCTATTCAAGATATGATGTCAATGTCATCTACAATCCTGGTGAATCTCTTTCTTCCTTTGTCTACATCTACATTCTTATTTTTCAGCCATAAGAAGTCAAAGTTCAAGGCTGACTTTTCTACTAGCAATGCCTTGTACCTATCCTTCTCAAGCTTGTACGCAAAAACTTTTGAAATAAGAGACTTGACTCTAAATTTAAGGTCCTCCAAATTTAGCTTCGTGTATAGCGTTGTAAAGTCAAAAGTTTGGAGACATAAAGGAGAAGATTTATCCTTAAGGCTTCTTGAAGAGTTCAAAAACTTTAAAACAGGAATCACGCCTACTGAATCATTTAAAATCCAACTTGAATCGGTAGGTACGTCTGCTTCCTTTAGCATATTATTCCACAATTCATTTACGTTAGGTAAAATGGCTTTGAAACAATAACTAAGCCATTTGGAAACCTCGATCAAAGAGGTGTTACGAAAAGGCAAATACCTCTCTAGCGATAGAGAGGGGGGGCCCTTAGAGGGGAGTTTCGGACTTCATCCCGTTTTAGTATCCTCTCTCTCTCTCTCTCTCTCTCTCTCTCTCTCTCTCTCTCTCTCTCTCCTTTTTTTTTTTTGGAAAAATCAGGGCTGTATATTACTGAGTACAATATAATCCCCAGTGGATGCCAAAATAGCCTATCACGTGGGGTGTACAAGCTGAATGTAAGGTTGAGAACCACTATAGTGACAACTCGACTAGAACAATGTCATGGTGGTCTGTATGATGAGTGGAGGAGAAACCACTGAGGAGGTGCATAATGCCATGTAATCTATCCACCTGTAATCTCTCTCTCTCTCTCTCTCTCTCTCTCTCTCTCTCTCTCTCTCTCTCTCATGTTCCCTTTTAACACACCTTCCGCTGCACTTTGACATGATGGCCATTGCCTACGTTTTGCAGCCGGCATGTTCAGGACACTCCGAGCAACCCTCGTTGGATTGAGGATCTTTGACTCCCACAAACACAAATACACCACAAATTATCATCAGAGGATTTACCCTTGCAATGGCCACGAGAGGGTCAACCAACCACACACTTCAAACCAGGCATACACGATCTAGCGGATTTTGACCAGATACAAGAAGATGACCCACTACATATATCTATCTCGTTTATGTTACCGTCAGAATGTCTATGTGCGTGCGTGCGTGTGTGTGTCAGAGAGAGAGAGAGAGAGAGAGAGAGAGGGCACCGATTGGTAGAAGAGCCTTTGTTATAAACGATGGGAACACCCAGAGATGCGAGCAAGCCCACAGCTGCAAAGCCAAGCGTGACGATGAAGAAGAGAAGGCCGCCGTCCATCCTGTCTTTCGCTGGTCAGTTCAAGGATCGCTATTTTTCGGGTGCTTGGTGTTCTAGCATTTAGTTAGTCAAATTAGTGTTAACAAGTGAAAGGGTCACAACGGCTTTCAAAAACAATAAGTATGTCCCTACGATCCTTGAAGATGTAATTTTGCCACGAATCTTAGGAGATCTTTTAAGCGTTAGGGGCTGCTGAGTTGTATGCGAGCTGGCAGTCGACTTGGAGAGAAGGCAACCGACGACAACAGCTGAATTGAAGGCCTTTCTCCACATGCAATCACCAGATCTGAAGGGAAGGAAGCCTTCTCTCTCTCTCTCTCTCTCTCTCTCTCTCTCACACACACACAGCGATTGGTGGTCCGTACACTACTCTTCCTCAGCTTGTTGTTGCAAAATTTGCTCGGATCTTTCTCTCTTCTGTCTCTTGCGCGTGATCCTTGCTGGAGCTCCTTGCTACTTGCTCCCAGACAAGATGGGGTAGCATGCATGAGGTAGGGTGGAGGAAAGCGAGGATACATATCTGAGTGCAGAGACTTGAGAGGAGGGTAGCTCGGGGCGGGCTCGTTCTGCAAGGCACAGCGGAAGGAAAGAGAAGGAGAATGTCCCAAAGGGTTAATGTAAGTGAGGGTGGGAATATTATGAGGTAATGATTATATTTTAGTTAGAACGAGTATGTCCCTACGATCCTTGAAAATGTAATTATTAGGTTGAATTAAACTCGTATCAGTGCTTGGAAAAGGATTGTCTCAGCTTAGTCTTGAGCCGATTGAAAATCAAGACTAGCTAGCTGCAAACCATGGTAAACGAAAGAAAAATCGATGAAATATGTGAGAAGTCGTCCAAAATTTTTGCAAATCTCAAATTTTTTGCTAATACTTCCGATTTTCTTCTTTGTGAGAAAGAAACTCGATCAACAGAGCCGCTTAATTAAAGAGACTTTTTCGAACGTTAACATTGATTGAAATCAAGCTATAAAATGCAAAAAATGTAATGCTATGTGAAATTGTGAAATGAAAGGTGAAATAAAAAGAACTAATTAATATGTGTGTGTGTGTATATAGAATTTATTAGAACTATACTAGATAAAGCTTCACTTTAGCATTCTAAAACAATAGAATGCAAAAAAAAACATGTGTGTGTGTGTGTGTGTGTGTGTGTGTGTAAAATTTATTAAAATTATGTAAGGTGAAGCTTCACTTTAGCATTCTAAAACAATAGAATGCACAAAAAGTAAAGACATGTCAGAATGTGAAATGAAAGATAAGTCTCCATCATGCACTAAAAACAATGAAAGTCCCCCTAACCCAACACAACACTAAGGGTTTCTTTTAGAAAGCCAAAAAGAGCTAGACAATGCGATCTGTGAGTCTGGGTTTGAGCGGAACGCTTGGAGATGGCCTAGAAGTAGTCTTTTCTCGAAACCCCTTTCTCAAGGCATCTATCATGCATTAATGTACGAGAATAAGTGGTCTAGCCCCCTCAACATCATATGGAAGAGGCATTGGCCAGAAGATCGGTGGGAAGAAGTCATGGAGAATATTTGGAAGCCAAAGTGGCTGAAGTTTATGAAGACATTTTTGTGGAAGGTGATGTGGGGTGCTCTACCGACGGACGTAAAAATCTAGGAAAGAGGAATTGGGTCCGATCGTTGCATGGGGTGCAAGATAGCTAGTGAAGATCTGGCCCACGTTTTCATGGAATGTCAAACGATCACAGGCCTCGCAGGGAAAATATGCAAGTGGATCCAAATGACATGGCAGATCGGGTTCTTTAAGACTGATATGTTCCTTGGTGACAAGAAGATGGGTAGTCTTGCTCTTCTTGTCTGCACTCAAACTATCATGTACTTCTTCTTTCACCATATATGGCAAGCGAGAAACCGTCGTGTGTTTGAGGAAGACCTTGATGTGGCAAGCTTCTCAGAGATTATACAAGAAAGTAGAGTGATGATCTATACGCTCGGAGCAATTGAGACTCGGGAGACTGCTCTAGGGCTACCCATGCCATGTTCTCAACCTGGGAGAAGTAAAAGCCTAGAACTATAGTTCTCCTATTATGATTAGCCTTGGTGAGAGGCGGTAGACATCCATGTTGTAATTTTCAACACCTCAAGGCTAGGAAAGCTAAAAGAGCTAATACTCTAGTCCGCTATTTAGTACACAAAAAATTTATTGATGCTTGATAACGTTTTGGCCTACCCAAAGGGCAAAGGTCATAGAGATCGAAAGGGTAATTTAAGTCCTCAAAGAGACTACCCTTTTGCTGAAACGTCCAAACTCGTTTAGAGCGATTGAACTATTCCAAACACTCTCTAAAAGGTCGTAGAGATGACTTCTCTTTTTTTTTGCTAAAAATAGTGTTTAATTGCTTTAAAAGACATAAGAATTTCAAGTTTCCATTATCAAAATGATGAACTTCTTTAAAGGTCCACCAATTTGATCATCATTGAGAGCATAGAGGAACCATACTCGCGTCCTCTCTCTCTCTCTCTCTCTCTCTCTCTCTCTCTCTCTCTCTCTCTCTCTCTCTCTCTCTCTCTCTCTCTCTCTCTCTCTCTCTCTCTCTCTCTCTCTCTCTCTCTCTCTCTCTCTCTCTCTCTACAGCACCTGAGAGTTTTAAGGGTGTAAAGGCGCAAGGATTTGCAACGTGGGAGGACACTGGGTGGATAAGCACGCAGGCATGAGAAGGTGGCAATGCTTTCATGGGCAGCCTGCAGAGGAGACTAGGACACATAGTGAGGACTTCATGAGGCAAGCGCATAGGCGGGATGGCACGTAGAGTTTATGGTGTCTTGGTCATCATCTACGGAGAATTAATCTGAGTAAAGGTTGTTTCCTGGAGTGGAAAGTAAGGGAGGCACATGTTGTGTGGCTACGGGTAGATTGCAGGGCACGATGTAGAGATGTGTTGGTCATGAGGTTCAGAGAATTCAATAGGAAGTGCTGCCAATGCAGTAGCAGTCAATTCAATGTTTACTTGGTGAACCAAAGTTCTTTTTTTCAAATAAGGCCAGGGAATTGAGCCACTTGGCTCAATCCTGACCATAGGTCCCCAATCAATAATGGTTCAATCGTGGCCATAGATCCCCACCAAGTTTTGAAAGAGCATTTTACTTATTGTGATCAGGCATCGAGCTTTTCACGCAGAAGCTTTTTTATTATTCTCTGCACTTTGGCTTCTATATTTGAATTGCTCTGCTTCTATAAATTGCCTTGCCATAGATATTTGTTGATCTAGTAGCAATAGGAGCAGGGCGAGCAGGATGAATATATTGAGCAAGGAACGATGACACTGGAGACATCTACGAAGATGCTAAGGATGATGACAATATTGCTGGCGATGGTCCTGTACTCAATGATGATGTTGACTATATTGATGTGTATGAAGAAGAAGCAGATGACGAGAGTGAAGATGGTGAGGAGCCTGCCTCACCGCCAGCTTCTGGCCAATATAGCTCTCGCAAAAAGCACTCTTTGTAGATGTATGCAAAATATTATGAGGAGGTCCCACCTTCTGAACGGCCAGGGGATAGCATCTTCCAACCATGCGGCTCAAAAGGAGAACCCTAATTTGACAACCAAGGACGATGATGAGCTTATGTCCACCTTCCTATGGATTGATTATACTCTACACCGATGATGCCATCTCATGCATGTAAAGGATGCAAGTGATTTGCATAGAAGATTGCTTTCAAGTAGGAGCTTGGTGCAACAGTTACTGCACCAAAAATGTTTTAGATCTTCATAGCCCAATTACACCTCGGCGGAAAGCTGATTACTAAAGAAGGCAAAGGCAAAGGCAAAGTTGGGGAATTAGAAGCTCATTTTCCAAAATCAATTGAATCCACCTACAACGACGACAAAATAGAATTGTAAGCGATGCAATGGATAGCTTTCAAGAGGCCATTTGTGTTGTGAATGCCATGGAAAACCCTGCAATATCGTAATCATGCCATACATGCACTTCATTAATGTTTTGGTTGCCTGTTTGATCTTTGCCGAGAGGTCAATAGCTATATATTTTGCTGACCCATTCAGCTAGAGACATTCTATCAAAATTGTCCGAATGCGTGTAGCCAACCCACCGTTTGGCCTGGTTTTAGCATGGAGGTTTCAGACCTTAAATTGCAATTTCCACACACCCAAAAGACTGGTGTTTCAAAGGAGAACAAGAAGCCCATGGAGCGGCGAACTAGCCCTTTGCAATGGGTGAGTCCTGTGTCTAAGCGATCCACAAGCACATGCAGTGAAACTTGGGCACGACGTCTTAGCCCATGGCGACGAAGCTCTAAAGAGGATAAAGTGGAGGAGCGTAAGATGATGGAGGATTTCAGCAAACTGAGATGGCATGTAGGAAACCCGTCAAGAAAATTGAACTTGGGCGGCCTCCTCTCTCCTATTCATGCTATGTTCCATCAGCTCACCTCGAGCTCTAGTATTGTAGGCTCCTTTCATTTCTTTTAGGAGAAGTGTATTGTAATGGTCATACAAGATACTTTTGTTGTACAATTAACTAATCTATACATGAAGTTGGAATAATCCCAGGAGACGAAATTGATTAATCGAATGGTCTTGAACACAAGTCCTATATTATATATATATATATATATATATATATATATTGTGTGTGTGTGTGTGTGTGAGAAAGAGAGAGAGAGAGAGAGAGAGAGAGAGAGAGAGACCCACTCATTGCATATGACTTTATGATACACTCTTTTGTGTGTTATGCAATCTATGAGTGTGCCCACCTCATGTGCTTGCTCATGCATAGTGGTTGTATGTGAACTTCTAATGATGGATTGTGGAAACCGGCGGTTGTAGTCTCTTGTAGTCTATTAAAAAGAAGCCAGCAACTCTTCTGATGCAATTGACATAACAAAGATGCTGACTACATCAAATATTTTCTTGCAGGGGCATGGAGTTAGTCTACACGGAACATGCTAGCATGAGAAGAAAGCTGAAGGAAGGACTAATGTATATGTCAATCTTGTGGAAATATTCCAGGTAAAGGAGTTGAGAAAGTGAAATTGGTGGCCATATATGGCAAGGTAGATGATGGTGATAATGCTAAAGGTGTTTGCTAATAGATTTGTTAGTCATTATCTACATGTGTGATTATGATGCAAGACTTTGTTCAATCCATCATGATTCATATTTGCCTATGCATGATGGTGCGCTATGTGGTCGAATTCATGTTTGTATTTTGAATGGTGTCTCTAAGCAATGATCATCATCCATTAGCTCTACAAAACCAAGGATCTTGCTCAAAATGCATAAGCTATGACATCGTTTAGGGTTAAGGTAAGTGGAAGAGTCCTTGAAAAACAAGACCCTCCCAGCCTTGTCAAGTCCATCCTCTATTTTAACTCAAAAGAATGTTCACTTTGCGTATGCTTGTTGCTTGATCCATTTGCACAGTACAAGCCTTTAGCCTTCATTTATATCCATAGAGCTCAAGTGCTTGTCCTTATTTGCCACAAGGGTCCTTGCATATGTGAGAACACGTAGTATTGTGTGTGGTATGTACGGCCCCTAGGGCTAGAGGAGGGATGTGGTAATTCTAATGTCGTTTTTTGAAATTCAAACAAAAGATTGAGCCAAAGAGCATCTTGAAGGCATGTGGAACTGCCTTGGTTGACATGTATGTCTAGAATGTTGTCTCTTGAAATTCATCAATTGTAGGAAATGCCCAACAAGGACTAGGCCACGAAGCTCTGGCTCGTTGGTTTTAGGATGCAAAGCGAGGGCACTTCTCGCTCTACGTAGGACTCCAATATGTCTATGATGTAGAACATAAAGTTTGCTTTGCTTTTCCTTAAGTAGATATATATCGTGCACCTTTTGTATTTGTCTTAACACATGTTTTGCGTTTGACAGAGAGGACGTATATTCACAAAAATGGATGTTTCTATTGCACAAGCACGACTCCAACTTGATAACACTGTGAGGTCCATTATCTGCATCCAATTCCCCATGCCTATGTGTTTGCTTGGTGCAACACATAAATGCTACGGGGCAGGGCACGGCTTTCGTTTCTTATAATTTTTGGCAAAGTGCCAAACTCTCCACCATACTTTTGTATGGCACTTCTGCATGATGTGCACAGTATATTTAGCATTTTCACTCTGTGACACTTCATTGCAAGATAAAATATTTAACTATTCACATTGCTTTTATGGATCTTGACTCAAACATTGTCCTCCAACTTGCACAATTGGCCTCAAAGATGGGTCCCCTGTCTAGAGACTAAATGGCCGGTGATATTACCAAGCTGAATGGCAATCTACAAATAAACTACCAAAGTAGGTTAAGGAGTAGGATTTAAGCCTAATGATTAAGCTACAACCCTTTGTTCAATTTAATAATTCCCTTTATTAACCCTCTATTGTATAGTGAGCCCTATGGGGGACACAACTTTCAAGTCCCAATATAAGCCATTCTTGTTGCGTACCAATTGGTTCATCCCATCCGCTCATGTTCCACAACAAAATCCAAGGCAACAACAATCACAACCGACCAAGTAACCAACATCGCTCCAACATCTATCCAAACATGTACGACATATAGCAATCAATGTCTTGGTCTAACTGCTCAAACAGTTGTAGAGAAAGCTGTGAAATTTGACCATTTTAGAGACACCTATAGAGGTAATTAATTAGCATATTTGTTTAATAAATACACATGCAATTCTTTTTTCAAAAAATTTCAGTGTGAGATGCTTCATGTCAACATGTGTATGTCAATGTGCACCAAGCAAGACTAATTTATTGTTGTGGAAGGGACATGGAGTTGCACCATGAAGGACAAAGACCACTATAATGGGTTGAAGTGGCACAAAGAATCTCAGAGTTTGAACGGCATATAACTATCCAACATGCATTGAGATGGATTTATTGATCCACCTTGCAACTTGTGCTACTGCAATTCGACCTCTCCTTTAGTGGATTATCCAAATGCGTACTCCTTTCTCTCTCTAAGGGTATAGATGCCTCCTCTCCACAATCTCTCTCTCTCTCTCTCTCTCTCTCTCTCTCTCTCTCTCTCTCTCTCTCTCTCTCTCAACCCCTCCCCCAATCAATAACTATTCTTTCACTTTCTTCAACGTATGAGCTTTGTGGGTTTCCTTTGCCTACCATGTGCACAAATATCACTAAAGAAGAAGATGTTCCCTCCCAAGAAGCTAGCCCCTAAGCTATTGAACTAAGCCCATCCCTCATTTTGACAATGTAGCTGATTGTTTCAAACTCATTGTCTTGCCATGTTTGTCATAGCATTGTCTAAATTGCCTCTATTGCAATGCATGGCTTGGTAGATTTGGGCTCCTTTGATAAGCTTAAGTGTTTCATACTATGGTTGTGAGTGCTAGGACTCCATGGATTCTTCCTTTATCATTATTTACTTGTATCACTTTCTAGAGTTGTCTGACTAGACACGTTTTGTTTTTTAATGAGTGGATATTGGTAAAGCACCATTCATGTCAACTCCATCTCATTTTCTCCTTTGCTCTAATTGCAATTATGCAAGCATTTAGGCACTTTCTTCTTTGCATGTTGGTGGCATGAATTGGGCGTACACAATATTGTGTAGTTCTTCATCTTTGAAATATGTGTATTGCAAGGCTAAGTAGTTGACTAATAGATGGGGCACCTTTGGGACACTAAGTTTTTTGTTATTACACTTGCTTTACTTGATGAGCCTTCTTTAATGACCCATGTTTGCAAGGCCTGAATAGATAGTGGACATACTAGCCAGGAGATTTATGAGCTGAGCTTGCAGGGACCTCCTGCAAGGCTTGGATTCCTTGATGAAAAGATTCAATTGTTGTTCTCTTATCAAGAAGAGGAATTCCAAGATTTCGAGTCATGCCTTCGCAAAGAGTCCATTGACCCCACTACAATTGGAGGCTTGTGATGGCCTCTAGACAGCAAATAGTCGACATCTAGGAGGTTTAGGTCCTAGGGAGTGTGCACTGATAAAGGAAGTTGTTCTTGGTTCCAAGTTAAAGTTGTCATTTAAGAAATGCAATAGAGTAGAATTTAAAGGTTGTTCAAGAAGGATCTCGTATGAGCTTTCAATAAGACCCGCCATGTATCATTTGTTGAACAAATTAATTTGCATCTTTGGATTTAAAATGTGAGTGTGCCAAAAAAGGAGGGTGTGAGTATCTTGATGGTATCATTGGGCTCATTGAATATCCATTGATTGAACCAGGCTTGCTTGACAAAGATCCCCACAAAAGATTTCTCCAAGGACACCAAATGGTTCCATATGATTATGTTTGATAGCTTGCATTCAGTTGTCTATGATGCAAAACAACCTATTCCCTATCAATGAGGGCTAGTCAAAGACACTCAGTTCATCACTTTTGTAGAGGTACGAGAGTTGAGCTAGCTAGGCTCTCCACGGAAGAGAGGGTACTGCCTATTTGCAAGACAAGTGGTAAATAAATGCAATGCTAAGTGGATTGTGGTCCCTTCAAGATGAAGGCTACTTTTCTTGTGTATGCCACTAGTAGTATTTTTGGAAGCTCAATATCACTCTCGATTGCCAAGTTGTAGAACTGAATCAAACCGCTTAAACTATGGCATGCAATGTGAATGTCTTTCCCATTCATGCACCTCCTATCAAGAATAGGTGAATTGGTTGAGCTGGTTGCAAGCGTTTTTTGAGCATGATGTCATCATGCAAGGATTGTTGCACTGAGTTTAATTGCACAACAAGGGAGTGGTATTCATGATTAGGCAATGCAAGCATGTAATAAGGGGGCAAAGACCCTTTCAAACGTGTAGAACTTGGGAGATCAAGCTTGAGCTTATAATTAAAGAATTCCTCGCATCATTTTGTGATGAGCTACCCAACAATGACTTTTGGTGCTTGACATCGACAACTCCATTCTTTAAAAAAATTGCCTGTTTTATATGATTGTTTCGATATCAAGCTCATACTTCTCTCTCAAGAGCTTGAGGACATTTCAAAGGAGATCTCCTTACCAATAAATGGAAGATATATAGGAAGAGCTCATGGTATCTCAGGGTCTTTGTCTACATTGAAGTTTGTGTATTTACTGACCCGAGGTTTCTTGCAACCTTTGTAGGACATCTTGCAATAGAATATAGTTGTTAGCATACTTTGCCAAGCATAAGTGGGCAAAAATAGATGGCTAAAGAGTATTCTTTGTCATAAGGCACTCGGCGAGAGTCTAGCATAGACCTTCTTTTAGCAACAATGTTCTTTGGCTTGATGTGAAGACGAACTATCTACTTGCACTATGCAATGTCAAGGAAAGTACAATATATGCAGCTTGCTATGATACAATTTCTTGTGCATTGATCAAAGTGCTTCTCATTTTTTTAAGCATTTCAATGTTGAGAGGTTTGTCTTTTCCAATTTTCAAGTATGTTCTTGATTGTTTTGCTTGTAGAGGAGTCAGTCTTTGTCATGTAAGATGTGCAATATGCAACTACTCCATGGTCGATGGATGTCAATATTTGCATCCCACATAGCACACAATGATGTGTTAAAATTGTTCATGTAAATGTCTTTTGGATCCCTCATGAGCAAACTTGTTGGCTCCAAAATGTTTACTGAAAGAGGTTCAATGTGGAGCTCTTCATCCATACCCAAAGCTTGAAGCCAAGTATCAAACAACAACTTTGAATCATGGCCTAAGAGGAGCAGTTTCTCATCAATGTGCTTTTTGTTTTGCAAGAGGGTTTTCTTCCTCAAATCAAATCACTCATAATGAGTGGAGTGGATACAAAATTGTGAATATTTGTTCTGTTGGGTTTGAAAAACCAAACCAACAAGATATTTTGCATTTTTTGCATGTTTTGCAATGGGAATGAATTTGAACAGTC
The DNA here is from genome assembly GCF_014529385.1 of Adiantum capillus-veneris. NCBI lineage: Eukaryota > Viridiplantae > Streptophyta > Polypodiopsida > Polypodiales > Pteridaceae > Adiantum > Adiantum capillus-veneris. The sequence goes on along the minus strand of NC_140944.1, from coordinate 135,101,124 downwards.
CTAAGACTCTCGTCCAATCCATCCTTGTTTTTCATGATGTACGAATCAATGAATTACAATGTTTCATCATTGGGTGCAATAGCAAAGATGGGTGCATTTTTAATCCAAAGTAGTCCATGGTCATGCTGGCTCCCTTTATGTTGAGATTCAGTCACAAAGAAATAATTGACCATTTCACCAAGTATTGAGTTGTTGCGCTTGAGCTTCTTCTTCATTTAGTTGAATCTATTGACATAATATCTTGTAGTAATGATAGTGTCCAAGCACACCACATCACACGTAAAACTGCTTGTACTTAAGTAATCCTCCTCCTTGATGTTCGTGTTCAATCTAACAAGACATTGTTTCAAGGGTTTCCATCTTTCATCTACACGTCAGAATGTCATGAAAAAGGTGGGATGGCCTAGTTGTCGAATCATTGCAAACACATTGCACTTGAGCTTTGTCTTATAATCCACAAATGTGTGCAAGGTCTCAAAGTCATGGTATCCAAAGCTCAGAGGTAAGTATTTTCTCAATATTTGTGCTTGCTCAAACATCTATAAACTGAATTTTCTTTCCTTGGATTTTTCCCTTCTAAAGTCTAGCTCATATAGAGCCTAACACCTTCCCAATGGTGATCTTCATAAAAATAGTTTCTATGTTTGTTGTAAAATGCCTATCCATATTCTTAATCTCCCATTTTGCCACTTGTTGATAACTTTACTTTGCCAAGGCATGATACTTCTTCTTTGCCCGAAGAACAATGTTGGGAATGACAACTCCTCACAGTATTTGTCATGGAATATGATAAATGGGCTAAAGCCTTTGCAAGGTGCTATGCTCCATGCTTGTGCGGCATGGAGCAAAAGCTTGCTACAGAAAGTAGAGACCATGGACAAGGGTGTTTGATTGCTCAAGAAGACAATCTTGGTCATCATAATTAGGACCATTGCAAGATCAAGAGTCGGCACAAACAAGGATGCTCACGACTCATTGAGTGTTACGTTTTGCTCATCAACATACAATGGTGTCTTCAAAAGGTGTGACAATGCTTGGACCACACATACAGGTCAAAAAACACACTCAAGTATGCATGATCATACTCATTCTTCCACTTGATCTCCACATGGACCGTGGTTTTCTTATCCACAAAGCATGGCAACACCATTCGTACTCTCAAAAGTTCTACCATCAAATGGGACTATGGTGACACAAGGCATCTTTCAATGGCATTTTTTCTATCTTTGCATTGAAGACAAGCTCACTATGCATGCAAAAACATGGTGATTGTTTAGCTTTCAAAGATTGCTTGCAAGTTGCACAAACACAAAGATGCAAAGTTTCCCCATGAGGAACTTGCCTCATATCCATTGATAATAAACGCTCGGCATCGGTAACACTCTTCAAAATTTTTCCCAAAAAAAAGTGTTGTATGATGCACAAGGAAAAAAAAATTGTATCATTTATTGCATCTAGTATTTCCTTAGTTACAAGTTTGAACACTCAACGCCTCGAGGTTGAGATTGCATGGTTTGCCATATCTTATAAATCTTATTTAGTACGTGTTTTGAAGTGTAAGAGGAGGGCATTAGACTTCCAATTCAAGATGAAATTTCTTTGGAATTGCAATTGGGAGCTTCTTTGATCAATGAAGATAAAATGGTTGTAGTATCTTTGGTCCATACACATTGCACACGTTTCACATAGTTCCTTGCTCAAGGTAAAGGAGAGTAAACTAACTTAGGTTTCAAAGAAAAATGTTCCACATGCTTTGGAGGACGAAGATGCATCCAAAGGTCTAGAAAAATGATATTCTTGTAACATAGATTCTCAAAGAAAAATACATTGCAATGAGCACCTAAAGTGTGACAAACAATTGAAATTAAATGCACACTCAAGAACTTACAATTGTATCAGGTTTTCAAGAGTGCTTGCACAAAAATTCTCACTTCAAGAGAGCCATTGCATTTAGGTTGTGTTTGAATAATCTATGCCTTCAACCACACATTAATGGTTTCAACGTTGTTTGCACTAATGTCAAGAACAACCACATCAATTATCTTTTCAAGTAGTGTGTTCGATGAAATAGCACTAGCAAATGTGGACAAGAAAGAACTCAAAATGTCTTGATTCGTTGGATATTTAAACACAAACAACTACATTTATCCCAAGATGCATGCCATTAGCATGTTTTGGCAATGTGGACAAAGTTCTAAACTTTCTTCAGCAATTTTATGCGGCCTTTGGGGATGATTTTTTTTGGAAGTCATTCAGACTCCTACATGCTGCTATGTATCTCCAAAAATCAGTCCATCAATGGTGGGCAAGCTTACACTCCAAGGGATAAGCTCCGAAGACTTGGAAAACATGCTGAGTTGCTATCATAAAGAAAATCTTATCTAGTGGGGCTTCCACCAAGTGCTTCTAGCATTGCAAAGCCTACAACTTGATGATGACATGAAAAAATATGTGGAGAAGTTTTGGGATCTACATCTCAAAGCTACGTTATACAAGCACATTAACTTCTTGAAGAAAAAGAAACAATTCTATGGTGGGCTCCCTGAAGATTGGATATTAATTTTTGATTGATTCCTCCACTTCCTCTTTGAAACGCAACAAAATCATGTTCTCACTTGATGTGCATAATGCATCGAACTTGACAGCTTGAGGGTTTCCTTGGGTCATAAGTCTCCACAACTACTAGCAAAAATTCTAGTAAGAGTCTGACAATGCATCAAGAAAGAGTATGGCAATGCATCAAGAACACTCTACACAGCTGTCAGAAATAACTTCACCAATAGAAATGAGTTGTTCATTGAGATTCTCGCAAGAAAAGTGTCCATGTCATCTTCCTCTAGCACAAACGACAAGATGATAAGCCATTTTTGGACTCCATTTGCATTTTTAAGGTTGTTTGTGAAATCGTTTTACGTTTTTTATCCTAAAAATGCAAATGAACTTCAAAAACGGCTTGCCGTCTTACCATTTGTGCTTTCTAGTTTGCATATGGTTTGTACAAAACACCAATAGACACAAGGATGAGCTATGTGAGAAGCAGTATGCACAAATGGCAAGTGCGCAAACCCTTTATGAAGTCCGTGCCCCAGGGTCTAAGCATTGGCGGGAAGTTAAGAGGATCTTTTGCTACTTGTGTGGCACTCTACATCTTGGGTTGTTTTATCCCAAGGGGAAATCATTGCCTGCTAGAAATACCTGTTTTTTATGACTCAGATTGGGCTAGTTGCTATGACGCACAATTCTATTCTCCTTATTTGTGGGTTTTTGTGATAGGGTCTTAAATCAGATGTACCACCATCATGGTTTCTCAAATCACTACTTACATTGGCTATGGAATTGGATGCCAACTTACTTGTGAAGGCGTAGAACCAGTTGAGCTATTGAAGGTGAGGGTTCCATAACCCTCACTTAGCCTTTGTTTTTGTTATTTCTATTAGCCAAAACTATCATAGTAAAAATGGGAGGAACTTGTGTTTTTGATAATGAGAAAACAAGGATAATCATGTGGAAAAATATCTAGGGATATCTCACTTGTCTCGGTGTTGATTGTTGTGGTCTTTTTTCACCTCTAATCACCATGTGAAATTCTCAAAGGATCTTTATTACATGTTATTACTTCAAAGGCTTGAGCCTAAAATATTTAAATAAATTTGTTTTTTTGTCATATTGTAGTTTCATTAAGCTCTATAACCTTTGGCTTTGGCTACCTTTCATAACGTGATCTTGGCATGCCTCTCTTGATGCTAACGGGTAAAAGTCAAAGTCATTGATTTGTTACCTATTAGATGATACTGGTGCTATTTAGCTTATTTGATAGTTTGAAAAATTGAGATGGGGTCCTCCTCCCAAGAAATGGTTACTACAAGCCGCTCACTCTATGGTGAGATCTTCCTCCTCATAGGAGACCCAAACATGTAAGGTATGTCTCATGTGGTAATCCTTTACCTAGGTCTATTGATTTGGCTCTAGAATTTTTGAAAGAATTGTAATTTTCTAAGCTATATCTCTTCTTGCTTTCAAGTCTCACAAGAATATTCTCTTTTTTGGCAAGCATTTCCTAAAATATTTAGTGACACAAATGCCTATTGTGAATCTCGAGGCATTAATGATTCTCATTTTCTCATAATGCTTTGCTACCTCATTTTGAATTTAGACTTAGGGATCTGTTCCTGCTATGAAACTGGTGGATTCTGGACATGTGGCTTGCATTGTATAAAACTATTGTTGTTGCTTCAAAATCTAGTTTTCTCTAATGGGGATAATTAAATTTTTTTCTTGCTACTTGAGAGTTTTTGTCACTAGACGGGTTTGGATCCGCTATCTCACTGGCTAGTGTTGAAACTTGGTAGCCGATGTTCATACCACTGGTTATGATCCTAACACTTTGATTGGATGGGATGGGCAAAAAAAACTTGATAGTATTTAAATGGACCTTTGGTTGTGGCTTGTAAGAAATGCGGAATACAATAAGGATCTAGTAGCAAGGAGAGAAGAGAGAGATACGATGCAACGTAGATTAGTGGCAAATCAAAAACTATAGATTAGCACACTATTACAAAGTGATGGCGTCATCCACCCATGCACTCTCAAGGTAGAGCTTAGATGGTGATTTAGACAACTAGAGCAAGTAGGAATACAAGGAACTAACAATCCTTCAACAAGGATGTGTTGTGTGCTTCAAGTGTGCACACCATTCACCGGATTACTCATGAGAAGGCCTCCTTATATAGATGTAAGGGAGCCTCTAAATGCCCATGTGTAATGAAGTCCAAGTAGGAATCTCCGAAGCACCCATGTATAGCTGTTTTTGGTAAGACAAGTCCACCTAGAACTCGGCCACCAACCAAGGAAATCTGGCCACTGGCCAAAGACCACGGACAACCGGCCACTGACCACTGGACGATCGTTTTTTGATTGTCTTGGCCACCATTTGGCCAAGATATTCCGATGAAAGAAATATTTTGGCAAATAAAAAGTTGGCCCTGAATTTGCTCCGTACCGTCCACGATCACAAATAGAGATCTCAACAGCGTGCAAAACGGGAATCCACCAAATATATGTGCACCATTGGCTTCTCCTCATATGGAGGCCTTACAAACTGTGCATCATATATTGTGGTGGCAAAAGTGAGAGAGGTGGGCATTGAATGTAGACCAACATGGCTCCTCATCATAGACTAATCTTGGTTGTTTTTCTATACTTTGGTCTATGATTGCACCTTGAACTTAAAAGATAAATGCAATTTGGAAAGCCTTTAGATTATGCTGCTCTTAGCATAGGCTGATGTATCATTCCTTGAAGGGTGGGGGGGTCACTTAATAATATATCACTTGAATGCAGCAGAAGGGGTTATTAAGTTTCATTTTTCCTCACAATTTCACATACAAAAAGGGTACCATAAAAAGGAATTGGGAAAATAATTTACACATTGAATATGAAAAGGGCATATTTTATTTGGTAAAAAATCATACATAAGAAGATTTAGAAATAGGCCTTAAATGCACGCGATATACACAATTTGACCCCCCCTCCCCCTTGTAGATGCTCGCACTCCGTCACCAAGCCGCCACATCTAGTAAGAAAATCCAAAATTGCGTTGCCAACCTTCTTGAAGGTACCCAACAACCACCTATTTAGAGAAACACAAACATTAGTGAACATTGCAATGAAAACTATTGAGCAAAGAAGTCCACTCCTCAACTTACCGAGCAAAGAACTCGCTTTTCTTCACTCTAGGCCAAAATGGTACTCCGAAGCCGTCTAGCATGCACGGTGTATCCCGGACTGACTCTTGGATAAAGTCACTATCAAATTCAAAACCATCATTGTTGGCTACCACATCTCCTGCTTGGCGATCATATAATGGAATAATTGGGAGCCCTTCAATTTTACGTGTGAACATGGCCAACACCAAGGTCTCGACCTACACCATTATTAATGTTTAAAATAGAAACACACCAATATCTACCATGAAACTTGTGGAGAAATGGTTAATAAATTAATGGATCGGTGAAGTCATATATAAGAGCGTATGTGCGTCAAAACATCCGAAAGAAGATGGTACGAAGATGGCACAGCTAGGGTGAAGACACTTGCAACAATCTCGATAGAGAATACATTCCATTGGGGTATGCCACCAATGCCGACTTCAAGTTTGTAATGTGTGGATAGGTCTACCCACTCAAGCGGCACCCTCCAAGCCATTGATTAGGTTCCATTTTACTGGAGTGTGGGTCTCTAACAACGCATCACTTAACTTTACAATCTTGCACTCATCCTTTGGGGGGTGGAGAATTCATCTAACCGCTCCTGCAATGCCCAATATTTTCACGCATGGAGCCAATGATTATTGTCCCATATGATGAACATTTTTTCCTCTGTGTGAGAGAGCTCAGGAATGTCTCTAATTTGGTCATCAAACATAGCCGACATCGCTAACTCTCTCCCATAAGTGCCACGCCTATTGAAAGGTATAATATTTGTTGGGGTATAGGCGTCTGTGCCTTGCTCGGCCGCCCAGAGTCTGGGCGCCCATTGACTTGTATACCTTATACATAACATAAGTGTATAGGGGGCTGCTCACTCTTTGAGTCTCCCCACCCATATCTGTGTGTCGTGTGTCTCCTTCTCTCTCTCACTCTCTGTCTGTGGTGTGCTCCCCGATCCCCTTCAATTGGTATCAGAGCTATGGTGACCGCGGAGAGCACGAAGGCTTTGAGAGCTTCGAGGCAATAGCTCGCTCTCTCTCGACGGTAGAGAGATTAAGAAAGCAGAAGACTTGCTGTGAGAATGCAATGGGAGCTTGTGAGCTCAGTTGAGAGTGATGTATGCTCTTGTGGAAGCTCAGAAAGGAGTGTGGAAGATTGTGTGTAAGTGAAGGTGCTACCCTAAAACTGTGTGCGCAGCAGCACAGTTTTCAGATTCGTTTTTCTCCTTGTAGAATGCAGATCTGAGAATTCTGTCCGTAGGGCCCATCCGTTTCGACGTGGTCTATAACTTTGCAGAAAAAACTTTTTGCAAATTCCTCACCGTTTTGCTGATATTCAGCTCAGACTGACTGTATACAGAAATTCCAGATTTTCTGTTGTCGCATTGTGTGCGAGTTTGATGCACTTTTGGAAGCACGGGAGATGCTTGAAGTTGAGTGCATAAATTGTGAGGTGAATATGCAATTACAGCTTGTGTTAAGCTTGTGGTTTGAGGGTTTTTTGGTAGACTTGGGCAATGAAGTACGGAGGCGTTTACACACCACCGAAGCGGTCTCTTGAGAGACGCAGGTTTTTGGAGCACACAGGTGGAGCTTCTTTCATTGGTTTTCACAGGATACTTTGGCAATGATTTTGTGCTTGGATTCATGGTCTTTGCGGATGGTTTGCATATGGTTATGGCGCATGGTTGATGCCCATTGTACATGCATTTTGGCGAGCACTTTCAAGTGCCGGTAAGCTCTCTTGAGAGCATTGTTTTCGCATTGATAAAGTTTCCGGATTGCAAATCTTTTGGCGCTTGCTTATGCACGGTCACTCCGTTGATGTACGTTGAGTGCAGATTGCCATTGTATGTGAAAATGTGGAGCCATTTTGGCATTTCTATTCATTGGCATTGAGTAGTGTTATGGTTTATGGTAGAGATTGTACTTGAGTTTTTTGCTCAATTTTCAGGGGAAATTCTGTCGAATTTTTCCCAAATTCTCGCCATAGTTTGTGATAGAGTGTTTACTCTCACTTTGACAAGTTTTGTCAGTTTGGACACAGTTTTGTGTTTTTGTATCCACTCTCGCAAGAGTGAGGAGTTGTGTATCTTTCTTTGCTTGAGACAATGGTTTGCTCTCAGGTGGGAGAGTCTTGTGATCTCGAGCATTGTTTGCCATAGTTTTGCAGAGCTTATGAATGTATGTTGAGTGTAGTTTGATGCGCTTTGGTTGCTCATGGTTTTGAGCATGCAGTCAGTTTTTGTGGCTGTTTTACTGACGAAACTCTGGCGAAATTTTCCCAGGAGTTTTATGCGCATCATTTATGCGATCTAGGTAGAGATTGCGGGTTGCACTCAGCATTTGCGTGCGGTGTTCTCTGCAGGTGGGAGATTTGTGCGTGTGTATGCATCGATACCGCACATTGTGGGCTTGGTGATTAGCTCACGGGTTTGACAGGCGTACAATTATCTTGGCACACTCACAGGAGTGAGTATTGTGATGTATGCTTGTGTGGCTACGAGCTAGGTAGCCGGATTCGAGCACTAATGGCTTGAGGTTTTTCAGCAGGTTTCAGCTACAGGTTTACAAGTTTACGGGCAGGTTTGAGGGCTTATTTGGGTGTTGAATTTTCAGCCATTGTTTCCTCTTTGCAGGTGTCCATGTATGACTCAGTTGTAGGCTGATCTGGGACACGTTTGTGACTTGTTTATGCAGTTGTTTAAGAGCTGAATTTTGGGGCTGTTTTGCAGCCATATCTTACAGCCATATTTGCAGACTTTTGTTGATGCGATTCGAGCCAGTTTAGGGCTGATTTGGTTGACATTTGCTACTCATTGTTGGTTGCTCTTTTGCGAGCATTATGGCTTATTTTTCATTTGACTTCCAGTGTTATGGTCTGACACAGTTTGATGGTGTAGATTTTGTTGCTGGAAGGAACATATGCTTGTTGCATTGGCGGATTTGGGGCAGGATAAACCCTTGCGTGGTTTATCGGCAAAGCCCAATTCTATGCGTGATGATGATTGGCAGGATCTTGATGAGTTAGCCATGTCTACGATTTGTTTGCATCTGGTTGAGTCTGTTTACTGGCAGGTCTCGAGGGAGACTACAACTCATGCTTTATGGCAGAGTTTACATGCTATGTACGCGACATCCATGTCTACAGGGGAGTCTAGTCCCACTTTCTATTCAGATGCTACTTTCCATGTCACGTCGCATCGTGAGTGGTTTAGCATGTTTTCTAGTGGGAGACTTGGTTGTGTGCACATGGCTGATGGTGTTGTGTATGACATTGAGGGTGCAGGAGACGTATGTTTGTCCTTGCATAGTGGTATGAGATTTACCCTGCGTCATGTGCGTTATGTGCCAGATCTGAGACGGGATTTGATCTCGATTGGTCAGCTTAGAGATTATGGATGTCAGATTTTGCTACGAGAGCGAGATTTTGTGATGCATTTGGGTTTGCTAGTGATTGCGAGAGGTTCCAGAAGTGGTACAGGTTACCCATTGCATGTGGATCACGGGAGAGACGGTGTTGTCTCTGTGATCACGCAGCCAGGTAGAGAGCGAGAGAGCAGGCGAGTCTCTTTTGCTTGTGGGTTGCAGGATGCTTTGCATGGAGTGCAGAGTAGTGAGCTCGTTGTGCACACAGTTGGGGCACGACTTGAGCAGTCACACAGAGAGGTGACAGAGTCAGACATGCATGCTTTGCTAGTGACTGAGCAAAGCAGAGAGTCAGTTGTGCGAGATACTTCTATGCAGGATAGACAGGTAGAGCGGTCTTGCTCTAGTGAGTCACGACAAGAGGATGTTGTGCAAGAGTCTATGCATACGGAGTTAGAGCATGAGAGCTCTAGTGAGTCACAGCAGATTGAGTGGTCATGTTTGCAGTGGATGATTGCAGAGGAGACTGAGATGTCAGCGATTATGCAATCATTCCTTTCTATGCTCGACAGTGAGCATGGGGATATAGTTGTGCAGGATATGTCTTCCAGCAGACACCTAGAGCAGCTGGTTTGCTCTGAGGTTGCACGACAGGTTGATGCGTCTTTTGTGGATAGTCAGGAGATGCATGTGGCTGACACGCCTTGTCAGTCAGAGATGCCTATTGCCAGGGATATATATGTTGATGCATGCTCCGTAGAGCTAGCAGGGCCCGCTAGCATTGCATCGGCATTCGGTGGTCTCATGTATGAGATGTTGATCTTGAGACCAGATATCGCAGTTGCAGTGGGAGCATTTGCAGTTGGGGTTGTCAGTCGTTTGTTGAGTGATGATGGCATAGTGCACGAGGGAGATATGCAGGTATTGCGTACATACTTACAGTACGTGTGCGGTACGTCTGGTGGTGTATGGACTTACACGAGAGCAGGACAACCGGATGCACACGATCACAACCAGCCAGTGGGCATCGGTTGAGAGCTATTTTCTCTCACCTTTTGTAGTCTTTAGACTAGGTTCCCTTGCTTAAAGGCACAATCGCCTTTAAGTGGGAGGTTGTTGGGGTATAGGCGTCTGTGCCTTGCCCGGCCGTCCAGAGTCTGGGCGCCCACTGACTTGTATACTTTATACATAGCATAAGTGTATAGGGGGCTGCTCACTCTTTGAGTCTCCCCACCCATGTCTGTGTGTCGTGTGTCTCCTTCTCTCTCTCACTCTCCGTCTGTGGTGTGCTCCCCGATCCCCTTCAATATCTTGCCCAAAAAAAGTTTTAGACACAATGAAATGAGCCATCATGGATTGGTAACCTCTTTTGACTCTACAGATTGTGAGTTCTGCCACACAATCATTGTTCTTTCTAATGGCCGGGTTGACCAAAAGATGACAAAGAGGGATTCATAGCCACATGTGATTCTATGTCACGACATGTGCATCAATCCAACCTAAAAACATGTGGATATCGACTATAGATACAAAGAGATCAGTAAGAAGGTCAATACGAATGTTTTGTGCTTCTATGGATGTCGACATGACTGCACCCTTCGACATAGGTACGTGTGTAGCCATCAACACGAGCGTTCAAACCGTGGATGTCGTTGCAAGAGAGGAACTACTTTACTGAGTGGTGTGGATTGGGATTTCTTCTTGGCGTCCACTCTTTACACTGCTTTGTCATTAGAATTGGATTTTTAAATTAATTGGGGTGCTAAAAAAAGAGCAAGAATACAGTGAGTGGGTGAGGGAGAAAAATATAGGAGGAGGAAGCTTATGGCTTTGAGGAGAAAGATGAAGAGTAAGAGTGAGAAAAAAAGAATGTGCAAGGGATTACCCATTTTATAGGCATTTTATAGGCAAGGGGTGGGGAGGGGGGAGGTTTGAGAGAAAAGTTTGAGAGTGGAAAAGGGAAGAGCCAAGGTTATAGCAAAGGAAGAAGGGGAGGGTAGTGAACTGAAAAAGAGCAACTTTTTTGGAGTTCACTAAGGCTTATGACTTTGAGGAGAAAGGTGGAGAGTGAGAGTGAGAAAAAGCAATGGCAAGAGGTACGCCTTTTATAGGCAAGGGGGATGTCCCCCCAAGGGTCAAAATGGGGGGGGGGGGCATGTGGTAAAAAAGGGTGGGGGAGAGGAGGGGGGATGTGTGGTCAAAGGGTGGGGGAGGGAGTCAAAAAGGGGGTCGGGTGCGCGCGTGGCCAAAAGGGGGGCGATAAAAGGAGGGGGGGCGAGCACGTGGTAAAAAAAGGGGTGGGGTGAGGGCGAACGCATGGTGAAAAAGGGGGCGGGGCTAGGGAGAGCCCACGTGGTAGGTGCCCCCATGGACTGCGGGGCGCCCACAGTCCATGAGGGTGCCTATCATGGTCCACCACCCAGTCTCGTGTGGCGCAGGCCCGATCGCTGGCCCTGCACATAGAATGCCATGTGGACTACCACGCGATTCGCAACGATCTGTGTGGTGAGCCAAAGTGGTTGCCTACAATCCACATGGATTGTCATGTGGTCCACCACAATCCGCGTGGTAGGCCACGCTGGCTCCACATAAGCCGTGGCACCAGCGTGGCCCATCACGCGGATCATCGTGGACTGCATGGAAATCTAGGGCTGCAAGTGACTTGGAATCCACATGGCACTGCCATGTGGAGGGCCAATGGTTGGGGGTGGTTCCTGTGAGGGGGGGGGAGAGAGAGTGAGAGAGAAGAGATGGTTCCCACATAGAGAGAGAGAGAGAGAGAGAGAGAGAGAGAGAGAGAGAGAGAGAGAGAGAGAGAGAGAGAGAGAGGAGGCATTGAGAGAGAGGGAGGTGGAAGGTAATAAAGGGGGAGAGAGAGGGAGGGGGGAGAAGAGAGCGAGAAGGTCATTGAGAGAGAGAGAGAGAGAGAGAGAGAGAGAGAGAGAGAGAGAGAGAGAGAGAGAGAGAGAGAGAGATTTTATTATCGTCCTCGGAGGTCATATATGACCTATGGGACCAAAGTTACATGTGATGTAGTATGTGTATGGCTGATTAATGACTCTTGATGCTCCAAAATTGTGGTGATGAGAGTCACAATGGAGAGCCCACATTGTGGCTGGGAGAGGAAAGTGTGTAGGTCTAAGTTATGGCTGAAAATGTGAGAGAAGCTAGTTTGGATGTGACCAAAAGCAGAGCACTCTAGTAGTGTGTGGTACTCAGACTCTTGAACTTGTAGTGAGCATAATATGCACAATCTATTTGACTCTTCTCCATTGCCCCAACGCCCTATCTCGCATCGAAGGAAATGGGAGCTTAGTTGAATGGCTGCGATAGTGCGTATCGCCGACAAGGGGATAGGCTTAAGCATGTAAGTGTGAGTACAGTTTCCTCTTTCAACGAAGAACATGGTTTTGTAGTTGGGGGCAATATGGGTGGTGTAATGTATGAAGCGTGACCCACCGGATTTCTCCCAAGCCGTGATACATTGGAGTAGTAGAAAAACTTCATTCACTTGGGAGTCAATTGGAGAATCATGTAGCAAGTGTAATGCATCCCATCTCCCAAACCACTTCTTTATGTCTTGCATCCATCCCGTGCTCAAGTCTTGCTTTTATGCGTCTTTTGAACTTTTTTGCTTGCTTCCCATGCAATTGTAGGAAGTCGATGTGAGGGGTTTTGACGCATCTTTATCATGTACTCCACAACCCTTTCCATGTCCATAACCTCAATTGGAAGAGATCCCGACTCAAGAAGTAGGAGTATATATGGTGTTTGTGTCTTAACTTGGAGAAAGTTTGTAAGAAAACGCTTTTGGACATTCTCAAACTCTTTCCAAGTAGACTTTGAGATGCTTCCGCCCCACACTTCAACTCCATAAAGAAGAACCGGTGTCACCAATGCATCAAAAAGATACTTCTTGAGAACCCAACAGTTGATGTTTCCCACATTACACATGTTCTCAAATGAATAATACGCTCTCTTTCCCACTTCCAAAAGACGCATAGCACATTCATGCCACTGGTGATTGGATGGAACCTCAAGCCAAGGTACTTAAAGCTCTCAACAACTTCAAGTGTCTCATTGTTGTACACAATGCATGGCTTCTCCTTATGGTTGGTTTTCACAAGCATAACCTTTGTTTTGGATTCATTCACAGTCAGCCCACTATGCACTATGCAAGCAAAAGTTCTCAAGGACAACCATAAGCTTTTGTGCATCTTCTAAAGTGTGTGCTAGAAGCACTACATCATCCGCATACAGCAAAAGCATGATTACCGCATTGCAAATAGCGACCTCTTCAATGTCTTCTTCTTGCATAAAGTAAAGTATTATTTGTTTCAATTGATCGATGCATAGACCAAAGAGAGTTGGTGACGACGGACATCCTTGTTTAACCCCAATAGTGCTTACAAATTTTTTTGAAATTTCTCTTCCCATGCGCAATTGACAAATCATCTTCTCATTGATTAGAGAAACCGCAAGCTTAAACTCACTTGACACTTGGAGTTTGTGCGCTCCTTGCCGCACTGTCGAAGCAAGGGACTTGCCAATACACCGTATGCGAGCCACAAACGGCTCCAAGCACACAACAAGCCTAAACTAGCAAGCTCAAGAAAACAAAGGGTGTGTCACTCACCGCTCTACGCTCGCCTTCGTGGTGGATTCCTCGCCGCGATGAAGAAGAAGCTGCAGTCGTGCCGCGCTCAACCGCTTCGCCGCCGTCGTGCCTTCGTAATGCTCGATCGCACACACACTCTCCCTCTCTCTCTCTCTCACACACACACACACAAGGAGGTGAAGAAGAAGAAGATGGAGATGGAGCAAGAGCACTCTTCAATTGCACAAATGAGAGAATGAGTAAAAATTAGGTTTAGTTGGCTTTTATAGGAGCTCACCCCATTCACACTTGGGCGCCCATGCTTAACCAACTAATCCCTTGAATGTCCAAGTTAAAGTGCGCCTCTCATCGACGATCACTCTGATATCCTTGACACTAGCAAGGAAAGTGTCCATATCATCTTCCTCATGCATAATCTTAGACTCCAGCTCTTTACGCAGCAAAGCAATTTTAGCCTCATTGTGGCTTGCATAAAGACCTACTAAAATATCCCAAGCCTGTTTTGCAGATTTTGCTAAACGGATGTGAGGAACAATGGTGCGCTTCACAGACAACGGAATCAATGCATGAGACTGCGCATCCTTAACATCCCAACGAGCTTGTTCTGCCGTAGGCAAAACAACTCTAACAGCTGCAATCCTTGCAGCAAGACCTGCAACATCCTCAACATCGCCTACATCCTCAGAACCAGGACGTACATCAATGCCCTGCACAATGTTCCAGACACCCTTTGACACAAGAACATGTTGCATCATATAAGCCCACATAGGGTAGTTGTACCCATCCAACGTGTCCTCAGCAACAAACATCTTGAACACATCTGTGTTGTTGTTGTCGTCGGCCATGGTAAATGCTGCACCTGATGTGAAAACTGCCCGAAAATAGGAGAAACGGAGCGGGAACAACCTGTGTTATATAGCACAAACCGTAGAAGACTATAAGGCACCTCTTATGCTGAAAACGGCACTGACAAAAATTCTGCACAAAATGACGAAATAGCCTGTGCAATACTACCTGTAGTGGAAACAGAGGCCGAAATGAGCCCAAATCAAAATTCTGAGCAGAAAGAGCTCTTCGAGTTTCCCCAAAATTTTTGTCGACCTGCGAACGCTCGCCAAAGCTCACTGAAATCGGAGAAAGTGAGCAGGCGTGTGTTGGAGCAGCTTGCGACTAAGCCCGGGAGGACGTGACCTGCTCTGATACAATTGTTGGAATTAGGGTTGCAGAGAAACACACACAGCTTGGAGAAGACGAAGGAATCTCAAGGCACACAATAGAGAGTGTGTTACTTAGTGTGCAATGGAAAGATAGATAGCCCTAGAGTGATGGGCGTATATACAATGCACGGGGGAAAAAACCTCCTAAAGAGGGAAAAAATGCCCCGGCGGTCCTAGTGTGTTCACACACATCACTACCACATGTATATGGTAACATAGACATCTTGGAACAACTAGAAACTAGAATGAGGGTGGTATCAGGAATATATGCTTGGAAATGATAAATGAAAGCTTTCCATGATCAACATGTAATTAGTAAGGAGTTCCAAAAAGGGGGATTACGTTTTGGTGTATACCCTAAAGCAACACTCCAAAAAACTCAAAAAAGTGAGGGATGGGACCTTTCGTAATACATATATATCACAAAGTGGTACCATCAAGCTTGCAACATTGGCAGGTGAGGAGATGCCTAATTGGATAAGTGGGTGTAGGTTAAAAAAATATCTTCTTCCATGACACCAAAAGAGCTCCAAATAATTCGTGCAGCAGACCAGCGGAGAAATCGAGCCCATGCTATTAAGAAACAGGCTAAAGAGGAAGCCATGTTCAGAATATTAAAGCGAAAGGAACAAGCAAACCTTCAAGAAACTTGGAGGCAAAACAGAGGCATCAATCCTCCTCCAATAGCATCAATTCAAATGGAACCTACATGGTTAGGTGGCATAGATCTATGAATTTTACTCCAACTTCATGATGGTTCCATCGAGCGTGCATTAGTGGACACTAGGGCATGAGCAAATGTTGTCAACTACTCAACATTTTTTAAAATTGACAAGGAAACCTCTAACACCAAATACTATCGGGTTCAAGGTGGACAACCAAGGAACATTGAACAACCTGGGACATGTCAATTTATCAATAACTATTGATGGAAATGCTTATCCTCATCAATTTCATGTAGTTGCAGATATAGACCTTAATGAGGTAGTGCCGTGGATGCACACTTATAAAGACACACTGAATTGGCAAAATGATACCTTACAACTCATGTTGGATGACACATCTTTCACCACACCATACGCACAGTCAGATTACCTATGGGAACCTCTTCTACCAGCCCTTGATCCGATACCACAATGTTCTACAAAGGTGATCAAGAAAATATGGGTAAAAAAATCCATTATGCAAACCCATCCGAAGAAAATATGGATACCCAAACGACATTGTACTGAAATTCAACCTACGCCACACCAACCAATACCAAACCCAAACCACACCCAAACAAAAAAGCTACAACTTTTGTCAAGACAACAAAGCCAATACAATCAAACCATCAACAACCAAAAGAAGTCGTTTGGAAATGGAGACCAAAACCAACTCGTGAACAGGATGACTTGAAGTCAAAATCCACATCAAAGCAATTTCAATGGCATCCAAAAAAGAGCAATCACTCTAAAGACAATGCAGTGTCAAAACTACGAGGTTTCACTGTCAAAGATAGATCGCTCTTCTTCAACTTCTTTTGTTTGGACCACGAAGCTTCAAACTAATCTCATCATCAACAACCCTTGAACATATGGTTCTGAACCCACATCTTGCACCGCATTTTGTTATCCCATGCATACATTCACGTCCTAGAGCCAAATATATGGCTATGCATAGACACTTACTTCATACCCATGCACTTTGACACATGTTCATCCAGGACGACTCATTATGGGAAAGGGGGAAAACTAGCAGCAAGATAATCATCATTTTGTAGATATTATTTTCTTGTCATTTTTTTAAATCAAATTTTCAAAGCTTTTTAGCTCTTAGCAGGCATAATAATGAGCCATATTGACACCATTCATGAAAAATAAGATGCCACGCTAAGAATACATATATATGAGTGATTACAATAATTTTGGCAAAACTTTGGCCAATTAATAATAATTGTGGGTAATTTTTTTTCTTTTTATGCTAAAAAACTAAAAAGAATCAATAATCAACAAAAATTAATAAGTTGAGCCAAAAAGGTCAAAATTGACTTCTGAGAGCAAAAGCCGAATCTTCAAAGCAAGGGCTTCAAACATGGAAAATATGAAAAGGTTTGGCACAAGACGGGATTTGAGCCAAGTTCTGAAGTATCAAAACTACAGATTAAAGGCCATTGGTCAATCGAATACCTGAATGAGGAATGGTTCAAACCGCAGGTTATGAATAGGAAGATATGAGCAATGGAGGTAAGTATGAAAGGGGCATTCCGAGTAGGTAGGGAACATATAATCCAAATGGGGCTAGTTAATCTCATTGGCATTCACTAAGAGAGAGAGAGAGAGAGAGAGAGAGAGAGAGAGAGAGAGAGAGAGAGAGAGAGAGAGAGAGAGAGAGAGAGAGAGAGAGGGAGCCAAAGAAGCTTAGAGAATCCTGTCGTGTTTTCACCTGTTGCGACTACTACAATAGTACTTACTCCACCAGATCTGACATATATGATCATTAACCCTACAAGAACATTTGTATATTCTCCATTATGCACCAACAACACCAAAACAACAGATCTGATCAAAATACAGACGAAAATTTTGCAAGTTGTCAGAGTCAATTGGGGAACCCAAAACCAAAACCCTCTCATCAGTAGACCCCTGGCACATGGCAGAATTACCCCATGCAAAAACAGTTACAAAGAGAGTTGGAACATGAATCACAATCCATGTTTTTGAAACCCTAAAACCAATAAAATTTGGGCAATGAGTTTCCCATAAGCCCAAGAGCAGACTCTACTAGTTGGAATTGCAAAACATGTTCCAACATGGATCGCAATCCATGTATCTTGATGAGAAAAACAGGGCATAAGTAGACCACTAGTTGGAGGAGGCAAATAAGGGATGACTGACCATGCAAGTTAGACACAAAAAGGATCTTAAACTCATAAAAACCAAGTGATTTGGTACTTTCAGTCTGCAAAGGGTTATTTTTTATTTAATCAAGGCTAAAATGGTCTTACTCCCAAAAAGCAATATGGAATAAGGCTGGGAAGGGAACATGAAGCTAACCCACTTTCCAGAGCAGCATTTGGAACTTCAAGTGGCTTCATTCAAAAGCAGTACAAAGCAAAACGGAATCCGAGAGTGTGTAAAACCCAAAGATCAAGAGAAGCAACACTAAATGTCTAAATAGGGTAAAACAAAGCAAAGGGATACTTATAAAGTTGTGAAAATTGCCTGCATCAATTGCCCATTTCAAATGAATCTAGAAAATGATAAAATTTTGTGGAGAGTTGGACAACACAGTGGTTCTCAGACATAAATCATCAGGAGTCAATGAACTATCAGATATCAGTCAAGGGAAGTGCTCAAATTGGATCCAAAAAATAGATATGGTCAAGACGGGACAAATATGACCATAAAATGGAAAATTGAGTAAACACAGGAAAAACAAGTCCAAACTTGAAAAAGTTTCACCAATGTGCTAGGAAGACCTATGGGAACATGTGTGCAAAAGGGTGCTCCGATACTTTCCAACATGGATCGAAATCCATGTACCTTTTTGTCTAGAAAGAGAAAAAATCACATCAATTGATTCTGAACATCATACCAAGTCTAGCCATGAAGTATAAATTCATTTGGATCCCAAAATCCCAACCAAAAGGTCCAAATTCTCTAAGTCTGAAGAAAATTGCCAAGAATTGGCCTAAGTTCTTAATTAGTGATCCAAATCTCAAAATCTTTGGACCAAGGCATCACCTTGATGAGCCCTACTAGATGGTATCATCATATCTTCAACATGTTTCCCAACATGGATCGCGATCCATGTACCTCAGAGCCGAACTTCATATGTGATCTCATGCCTTTGTGACTATAGTAACCTTAGATGCACTGGTGAAATTTGGTCAAATTTGGGGTAGTCTTGACAAAGTTATGCTCATTTTTCATTTTCTAGTTAAAGTTTGTGTTTTTTCAGCTTCCAAACAGCTTTTTTGGTCATTGCTTAACCCTAATTTCAACTTGAAACTGGTCTCATGATGCCTCGCAGGAAAGCACAAAAAGAGTGGAAGGTGGCTCCTTACTAGATCACTGATATCTCCTCAAACAAGAAAGCTTACATCACGAAACAGGAACTGGAAACAATACCCTTAAACATTTTCATCGAGAAATTCCAGGCAGCAGATGGAGTGATAGTGAAGGCCACCCTATTTCCAAAGGAACTGTGGAAATTCCACCAAAGATCCAAAGTGCTAGAAGGGGCTAGATGTCTATAGTTGGACAACTTCTTAAGACTATCGCCATGGGGAACAGATTTCAGAAGAGCGCATGAACTTATTAGCTCCATTCAATACAATGGAGAAGGAACTCTACCTGACACGGACGGCGCTACAGTCAAGGTAAAAATCACTGCAAAAATAATCATCGAAGCTCTTCACCTGCAACACAGAACACACAATCTATTGCACAAAACCAAAGCAATAGATAATGACAAGACATTTCTGAAGCAACAGGGACACAAATTGACCTATCAAGATCTGATCTACTCTGAGACAGAGCTGCCACTGCGGTTGATATTGCAACATTTCAAAGTGCAAAAGGCACTACGCTACATGGAACCAATGTTGCATATGGCAGTGGTCATGGCAATTGGTTTGGAAGAAAGAAGAGTGGTCAACTATGACTTTGGCAACTACATCCTTGACAATATAGTGGAAGCAAACATAAAAGGAAGTCACAGAAGCAAGTCATCTATGAATGCTAGACCAATGCTGACCAGAATTGCCTACTAGGCTTTAGGCATGATTGATGAATTACTACCTATTGAAGCACAGTTGGATCTAATCCACAAATCCAAAAGAGCACAGCAATGAAGCCACTTGCAGGACCATTAACAAGACCGCAACAAGAGATAAAGCAAACAAGGCAAATCTCAAGAAAACACGACACTAATAGCGAGGAAATAGAATCAGATGTGCCAAACATCGATGAAGCTAAATCAAAGGATAGAGAAACTCCCTTAGAGTATCAGTATTCAGAGGAGGGATAGAAAGGTGAGTTTACAATTAGACACACAAGACTAAAGAGGAGGTCAACTAGTGCAGTAGAGGCAATTCCCATTACACAAGCACGAAGGATGATGAAGAAGCGCAAGCACAAAGGGAAAAACTTTGCCAACAAAATAATGAGATAAAAAGAAGTCTTAGAATGGAGGCAGACGATGAAAGAGAGGACGAGGAGGACATGCCTCTGCAACACAGAAAAGCTGAAGCTCTAGAAAGAATCAAACAGCGAAAAAGAAGAGAGGTAGTGTAAAATTTGAATATTGTCAACGAGATGCAGCAACAAATTCAAAATGAGTTTAAACACAAGATGGAGAAAAGAGAAAGAGAAGAAGAAAAACGCCCACGCATTGATGATCTTGAATCATCTGACGAGTCTACCAAGGTAGCGGAGAAGGACAACAATAACAAAACAGGAAGCCAAGAAGAGGAAGGTAATTTAGACAACACTGAAGGTCAAATAGAAAACATGCCATCATCAATTAAGAAAAAAATACCTTCCCCTACTCAAGAGTTAGCTAATCGAGAGGTTGAAAAGGAGAGAAAGGAATTCACCATGGACCTTCCTGAACAAACAACAGACAAAGCGCTATCACCAAAGCAAATAGTTCAAGAAGATGAGACAACAATATCAAAGATCACCACAACTCCAGCGGCTCATGAAACATAGATAACAGAAGAAAAAACGACGATTGAGGCTGGCACTTTTGATCAAGGTCAACAAGATCAACAAAAACCAAGGTCGCCTCATTTGTAGGCTGTGGTAGATGACGGGACACAATTGATCATGTCTTTTGACATTGACGCACATTTGGACCAGATCAAGCTCCAATTTCAATGCCAAAGAGCACTCTACAACCTGTGTGAATTAGAGCTGGAAGACACCAAGAAGGAGGCAGCCAAAGGAAGCAAATACAATCTGGAACCGCAAAACAGGATTGAGGAGTTACAAAAGTTCAACTACAACTCCAGTCAGAATTATAGAGAGAACAAGAGAATGCTGCCTATTACTACAAGGAAGTTCAGGCATTCAATGAATCAAACACAACTCTACAGGTAGAGCAGCAGCGAGACTAGAGGACTTGAGTTAACCAAAGAGAGGTATTCGAATGAAAAGCTTGGAGAGTCATATGCAGTGGTGAGCAAGACTCTTACACATCTCTTGGACTTGCAAGAGATGCCAAGCTCAACAAGTACGTGAGCTAAACCAACCTTGCTGACAAAATAGGTACAGGGTCTAAAGACTACCCTTGCTCAAGAACAGTACAACATGAAAATCCTAACAGCAGGGCATAGAGCTTTACAAAAAGCTAAAGATGAAGAGATTGAAGAGCTAGAGAAACAACTAGCCAAGGCAAGGGAAGACTTGGTTGCTCACAGTGCAATGCAGTCAAAGCAAGCCCAACCAGTCCGTGTAGAAGTCACTCAAACAGAAGGACATGGACAATTCACATTGGAAACTCACCATGAAAATATGCCAAGTACAAGCATAGAAACAACAATGCACGAGTTTGATGATCCAACCACTACATCAATCTTTGACATTGCAAAATATAAAATTTAGCAAAGGATATTAGAAGTCAAGGATCCTTCACACAAGGAGTATCAGCAATATGATCTCAAGGTGTTGGAGTAAGCTGCTCTTCTCATGATCACACATGAAAAAGTGGTGAAGAATCTAGGGCATGAAATGATCACGCTTCCATTGATGAGGCAGGAGGCTCTCTTATGGAAAAGAAAAATGCTGCCTACCATCAAGCCCAACCACAAAGGTGATTACATGGATGTTCCTGTAACTACTATACAAGTACAAATGATCATAAAGAATCAACCAACCTGGAAAAAGAAATGGTTTGAGCAGCGTCCAACAGATGAAACCTATTACAGAAATGCTCCGTAGTATCTCCAGATCGACATGACCTATTGTCCCATCAATAGAAGGCGATCCTGGTATACCTTCTATTCTTGGCAAAGCAAGAGACCAGCTGTTCTCAACTACCCCGTAATAACAAAGCCATGCGATAACCTTCTTCCCTCAGAGAAGTATATGATTCACATACTCAAAGGAGTCATCAACATGATGAAGGAAGTGCCAGATCTTGCATGCTAGATGCTTGTAAAGATTACAAAGATGCTAATCCCCTGCAAAAAGACCTCCAATGATATTGAAGTAGCGGAGCATCCCTGGCAAGGATTTGTGGAAGGAACGAGAGGACTATGCTGGAATATGGAAACTGAAGTTCTCAGCAAAAACATCATCATGGGATTATATGCAAGAGTCATGTTTTTGCCCTCACACTGCATGCGAACCTTCGAGGAGGCATTCATGATAGGATCCTTTGAAGGTGACTCCTCCATATTTAATCTCATGACCAAGGATTTACCAGCTCGGCATATCGCATATCAAAGCACTCTTAACAATAACCCATTCAGAGAGCTGGCAACAAGGATGGAGATCGAAGCACGGGCAGAGAAATTCGGACGACTCAAAACGCTGGGAAAAAGATTGAGAAACTACTAAAGGCACCAATCAAATCAATTGCATGAGGACATGCAATGAATAGGAAGGGGGAATGTTTGGTGGATACAACAGACTATCACCTAAAAGACAAATACACACCAAACTTTGCTATATTCAATCCTTTTTCCAAAAGAGGCCTTGTAATTCTACTATTGATGATCCTCAAATTGTAATTTAGCCTGTTATTCTCTATTACCTACTCAAAACCTACAAACCTTGTAAGTGGCCAATGGTCGTGGGAAAGGGTCCCAAGTTTTTAAGTCAAAACCCTTAGTTTTGAAAGATACATTATCATTATCTTTGGGAGTTATTGGCCATCGACTGAGAGCTGTACTTCTGCTATAGGTTGTATTCAACCTTTCTCCTTGTCTGATAATCAAAATTTGATTTCGAATAGCACATTGTGTTCCTTATCTCTTGCTCTTTAATCTAAGTGTAATCATCCTCAATTCTGTTGTGGTTTGTGACGTCTTGTCTATGAGCTAAATGCGCTAAATTGAGGTCTTAAATGGTTATTTTTTGATGTTTTGACCTTGGAAGAGTGTTTATAAGCTTGAACGAAACCTTTTCGTGTAGTTCTGTTTCAATTTTCTATACATTTTTTGGGATGGATCGTGATTTATGTACCTTCCCAGATGACTGCAGAACTTGGTAGGATTATGCCCTTAGGTGTTGTAACACCTCTCCTTAAGTTTTGGTGCATTATGAATTTGTTTGGATGCCAAAAAGGCGTGATGACCTAGAGCAATGAGATTGGACATATGCTGATCTTATGACTAGGAAGTGGTTGGTTTGCTATTGTAGATGTATGAATAGTTCTTTAGGGTCACCTCTTTGAAATTGACTGTCATAAAATCTAATATCTAGCTTACCCAAATGATTTTCTCATATTAGACTGATCATTTAATGTGGGAGAATAAATAAGAACAAGAGTTAGAATAGAGACATGTGCTTCTAGACCTATCTCAGTAGGGGACCAAACGGAGAGATGGTTGCATCTCAATATGGGTCCAAAAGGAGATGGTCTACCAAAGAGCAATGTGCAGTAAGTGCTTCTGGACTTATCTTAGTAGGGGACCAAGAGGGGAGATGGTTACATCTCAATACAGGTCCAAAAGAAGGTAGTCTATTAAAGAGCAACGTGCATCTAATGGAGCTTAAAAGATCTTAGGGTTAGCTTCATTAAAGACCTCCAATGGTTAGTGTTAAAAGTCCTTGATCTCAGGCAAGCTAGGACTGAGCTTGAGGTGGGAACCCGACCTTAGCTTGAGGTGCTTGTCGTGTTTGTTGACTAAGGTGCTTGTCATGCTTGATGACTAAGGTGCTTGAGGTCCTTGTCGTGCTTGATGACTAAGGTGCTTGAGGTGCTTGTCATGCTTGATGGGAGGTAAGGTGCTTGAGTAAAATAGAGACCCTACAAAGGTGGGGGAAAGTCCCAAAGTTAGGGGAATCTTTGACTTAACTTTCCACTCACCTAAAGGATACCCCTTTTCCCAAGGGGCACATGGGACACATGTTAGACTCTCCCTATGATTAGCCACATGGTGTGCTTGAATGCTATTGGTTTGGCTAAAGAGGGGTCCAATGAGCTTTTACTTCTATTCAATAAATATCTAGATATTTTCAAGCTCTCTCTCTCTCTCTCTCTCTCTCTCTCTAAGGGGTAAGGAGGACACTTGTCCAAAGACTACCCATGTACTTGAATGCTTGCTGCATGTGATTGGCTAGGGGGAGAGGGGTCCAACGAGCTAGAAGACTGTGGAAAGGCTAGAACTCACCCCAAGCAAGCAAGGGGGAGTTGGGGGGGTATACACCACTAACACACTCATTTTGTGGATCATTCTCACTTGGTGAAAGTGGAGGAACTCCACCTCCTTCTCCAAGCTTGTGAAAAGTGAGAGCCTACACCAACACTCTTGGCTATGGAGTGCAAATCCAACCAAGAGCCATGATTCAATGCTTAAGCTTTCCATCTTCTCCATCTTCATTACTATGCTATTATGTATGCTAGCAACAAGCAGAGTGATGATAAGTGAGGAACTATTTCTTTCTTCTATGGAATTTTTCTTCTTCCTCTTCCCTACCCTCATTCTCCGCTAGCTCTCTCCGCCTTCGAAGGTGTTTGACGTATTGGGACTGAGGCTTGGGAGAGTTAATGCTTTCTACAAAGTTTATGTTATGTTTGTGATGCATGAAGCTTTCCATCTTCATTGCATCACCTAGGTCACAAAGAACACAAAGATTGTATTGTGCCAAGTCTCCCTTGATGGGAGAAACTATAATACAAATGCCTATTGGAGGGGGGACCGGCTCCGTATGAATCCGGTCCTCACTTGTTGTCATGCTCTCTAAACTCTCTCTCTTGCAAAAGTATTGTTCATGCCAAGTTAACTAAGTACCATGTTTATGTTGCTACCATCAATTAAGTTCACCCGCTATGCTCACAAAGTAATCTCACAAAAGTACTTCATCTAATTTCCTAATTCTGCTACGCTCAAAGTTCATAGGCCATTTCCATTACATTGGTATCAGAGCATTTGGTTTCCCTTTTCTTGCTTAAGAAGAGAGGTCCTTAAGTAGCCTATTAATGGTTAATTTTGTTAATTATATTAGGGTAAGTGGGACTGGGATCTATTATCGGTTTTGTTGAGCCCAGTATGTGGGATATGGTGCACACCTCAGGAGCTTTTGTCTTAATACTGGAGTCTTTTTAGACTTGCCTACGACTTTATCATTATTGAGCCATAAGAAGTCCGAAAGGAGCTATCCCTCGGAAACTTCGCTATGTTAAACTCACTCCACTACTCTCTATAATTTACCAATTCGAGCCATGGGTGTAGATACTTAAGTGCCTATTTTCAAAGGCTAAGAGGAGTAGCAACTAAGGTTTTGAATTGCCAAAGCATACACTAAGTAAACACATATGTTTAATTAACATGGATGACAAAACCAAGAGAGTAGAATGAACATTGATAACTTTGATTTTGCACATGAAGGTGCTAATGATGATGCCTCCATGTTTGTTAATCATCTTGTCACTAGGTTGCAACAAGCTATGGGCAACCCCGCTTTACAAGCCAAAGTTACTCAACAACTTCGTGCTTATGGGATTTCCTTTCCTCTTCAAGAGGGGAGAGAACTTAGGAGGCCTCTTGAGGAGACCCCCAAAAGAAGACTCTCTCCCATACGAGAGGAGGAATCCAAAGATCAAGAAAGTAATGAATCCCTAAATTCCTCTGAAGATGTGGCTCCACAAAGAAGGCAAACTTAACAATCGCCAACTCCTTCCAAGAAGAAACGGTTAACCCATAGTTCTTCTCCTTGTCACTCCAAAAGGGAAGAGGAAACAAAGGAAGAAAAGGGCAAGAAAGAAGTCACCCTCTTCTCCTTCTTCTTCACCTTCCTCCTCTACCGATGAAAGCTATGGCTATTCTCCTAGAGAATACAAGAGGGAGGACATCGCAAAGCTTACTCTGCATGGAAAAGGACCCAATAGCTCAAGAAGTTCAAAGAGGGAGGAAATAGTATCTCTTTTCTCACCTATGATGGCACCTTGGTGCTATTGACAAAGTATTGGCCTTCATCCAACAATTTGATGCGGCCTTTGGAGACGAGGGCTTCACGGAGTCCTCCAAGCTATGCCATGTAGCTATGCACTTCCAAAAATCAGCTCGTCAATGGTGGGCTAGCCTTTGTGGCAATGGCAAAGCCCCAAAGACATGGAAAAATCTACGAGTTTCCATCATGAAGCAATTCCTCGCAAGTGATGCAAAGGACAAAGTGCTTACCAAATGGTGAAGTTTAAAGCTTCTCTCTCATGAGTCTATCCACAAATATGTGGACAAGTTTTGGGATTTACATCTCAAAGCTACTATCTTTTAAAAGATAGACTTTACCGAGCAAAAGCAACAATTCTGTGCCGGATTACCCAAAGAGATGGCCAATTATGTCAACTCTCAATGGCTTGGTTCTATCACCAAAGTAATCCACCACACCATGGTTGCTTCGTGCACCAATTTTCAACAAGGGGCTAGATGGAATGTCAAGCCCACGAAAAATAAAGACAAAAGTGATGCCAAGGGGAAAACCAATGCCCAAAATTCTTACCAAGTCTATTTTAACAACAGCAACAATCGTTCCAATATAAACTCTCTCCTAAAGAGCTAGAAGCTTTTTGTAAGGACCACAAATGTTTTAAGTGTGGGGAGCAAAGCCATAGTTATCATCCTTGCCCCAAGAGAATTGCCCACAATGAGACTCCTAGAGCCTCTATGTTTGAAGCTCCAAAAGAGGATGCTCATTGTCAAGGATCTCTCCTTTCCTCTGCTTGGTGAAAGATGCAAGAGCATGATGCCTTCATTTTTTTTGACCCTGGTTCAACTCACAACTTCATATCCACAAAGTTGGCCACCAAGCTAGGCATACAACCCACAAGATGGGAGATGCATTGAAAGCCAATGGAGCTATCAAGGGACAAGACATCTCAGTTACTTCCTTAATTGGAAAATCAAGGCTTCATGTCCAAAGCTATGTGGAAAAAAAGGATTTATTCATCTCCCCTCTCAAACATGACGATGTTATTTTTCGAGCACCATGGTTTCGAACATGATGTTATCTGAAAGGAGAATCTACTTTGCCTACAAGGAAGAGAGCATGTACATAGATGCTAATGATTCAGGGAACACCATATCCTTGAAGTAAAGGAAATCAAGAGGAATTAGAGTTGTCTAATTTCTTAAATGGATCCTAAGATGTTTTCATTGATGACATCCCTAGTGAGCTACCTCTAAAATGAGGGATGATGGCCATGCAATTGAGCTCCTATCAAGAAGATCACTGCCTAACAAGCCTCCTTATCAAGTTTCGCAAGCTCAACAAGAGGAGATCATGTGGCAAGTGCATGAATTGGTGAAAAAAGGATGGTGAGGTCTAGCTCCTCTCTTTTTTGTTCACCATTGCTTTTAGTGCAAAAGAAAGACGACACATATCACATGTGTGTCAACTATAGAGCACTAAATAAGATTACTATCAAAAATAGATTTCCTGTGCCGCGGGTAGAAGGTCTATTTGATAATTTACAAGTTTTGGCCTTACAAATGCTCCAGACACATTCAAACTCATGATGGACAAAAATCTTCAGGCCATTCAAATTCTCTTGAGGAGTACAAGCGACACCTCCAGGTAATCTTTCAAGTTGTGAGAGAGAATAAACTTTTCATTAATAAAAAGAAAAGTGAATTTTTCCTACAAGAGATTCAATATTTAGGTCACATTATCTCTAAAGATGGCACCCGTATGGATCCAACAAAGTTAGAGATAATAAAAGGATGGCCTAATCCAAGGAATCTACAGGAGGTACTTAGCTTCATAGGTATGTGTGCATACTATAGATGCTTCATTAAAAAAAAAATTCTCGCTAATAGCAAGCTCATTACATGACTTAACAAAAAAGAATGTTAAGTATTCATGGACTGCAAAAGTGCTAGAAGCTTTTAAAGAAGCTTAAGGAGAATTTTATCTCTCAATGTGTGCTCACACTACTAGATCTATCAAAGCCATTTGAGGTCCAATGTGATGCTTGTGGTAATTGCCTTGGAGCTATTTTACTTCAAGTAGGGCATGCCATAGCATATGAGAGTCAAAGACTCAACTTCGATAAGTGAGTATTGGGCAAATATGAAAAAAAGCTACTCGCTATTCTATATGCCCTAAACATGTGGAAACACTATCTCTTGGGGACTCCATTCATCCTACAAATGGATCACAAAGCCTCAAGAACTTCATGACGCAAACCAAGCTCTCCAACCAACAAATGAGGTGGGAAAAATTTCTTTTTCAATTTAAATTTCATATTGCTCACATTGCTAACAAGCACAATCAAGTGGTCGATGCACTTTCACAACTACCAAGGGTAAATGTGGTGTATATAGCAACTCATAATGACTTATCTTTTATGATAGATGAGTATACTACTGACCGAGACTTTAAGTACGTAATAGGGAAGAAAAAGAACCATTGACCTTGAAGGATGGTTATCTTCCAAATGGCAATTCAATAGAAACTTTAAGAATTAAATTTTGATAAGCTAAGCTCACTTTAGACAATTAATTTTCATCCTAGTGTTAATAAATTAATTCCTAAGTCTAAGGTATGTATATGTATGCACGTGCATGGGCATGTATGTGCATATGTATGTATGTGCATGTGTATGTATGTCCATGGATGCCCATAAATGACCCATAGCCATGGACCCATCTCTTATTGTATGGGGATGACTATAAGCATGGGTAAGTACATGAGATGTATCACCCAAAAGAGTAAAGAGGGACACCTCTAATGACTACGTGGGAGCTTGTGACACCTCTACACATGCTTTTAGCAAGAGGGGCAGAGCAGGGGAGGTATGAGGATTATTTGGGCAACAAGGAACCTCCAAAATCTATATAAAGGGCATTCCCACTCAGTTTTACACACGCTTGAACACACATTAGAGACATGGAGACTCTGCTGCTGTGGTTACTCATTGGTGAATCTTCTACATGACCTTGAGAGATAAAAAGCTCCTAGGCACAAGCCGGTAATGTAAATTTGTTGCATCAATTCAATTCTACATCTCTATTCTCTTCTCTTCTCAAGAATTCCCAATCTACTACTACCATTCTTATTCTTATCTATCTGAAGCTCGTTGGGATACAACAAAATCTCTACTTATTATACTTTAATTTATGATTCCTCAAGATGTTGCAATATGGCAACAATCTAAATCATGTGTTTTGATTGCAAATTCATGATTATGATACTCGTTATGCACTCAATTGTTTCGACATAAACAAGTCTCTTGTTCAGATTTGCACTAAAAATTGAGATAAAGGAAGTTAAAAATCAATCATCATTTACTTGTGGTAAGTGAGGTGCTTAGCCTAAACTTAGTATGCATTAAGCTTGCTGAAGTTGTATTATGGTCATCCATGCAAGGGAGTGAGAATATTGCATGGGTTGTAGTGTATGTGTAGCATAAGTCTACTATGATAGAATTAATCAAATCATATGTTGGAGTAATGTATGTCATAACCACAAATTGTTGGTATTGAAGCACTCAAAATCAATTACCTTACTTCCATTGGGTTATTTATACTTTAGCTTACAACTTCTCAAGTTAAGTTAAGCATTTGGTAGTGGGAATGGCACCCAAGAGAACTCGCTATGGTGGATCACACGATCATGAAGCCGGAACCAGTGATGGTAAAGGCAAAGGAAAGGCCTTGATGATGAGGATGTGCCACTTATCCCATGAAGTGATGTTATTGGTCATGAACATGTAGGAAAATTCTATTTTGTTCAATGCATTATGAGTAATTAGAAAGGAGAAAACTATCTAAACATTGGGTTAGTCTCAATTTGAAACTACATGAATTAAATTTGTTAATTTTATTTAAGTTTAGTAGGAAAACTCTGGAACCTTCTTCATTCAAAATCCTATACCGATATAGTCAAAACTCCCTTTGATATCCAGGGAGAAGGGCTTAGCAGAGTGAACGCTAAAGTAGTGCGTATGGATGTCCACATCTTGCAGGTTTGTGGCCAAAATGCAAAATATTTCTTGTGGGTTTGGGCCCAGGTTGCAAGTTAGTCACTGCGGGTTTGTGCCTAGATTGCAGGATAATTTAGTTGTATGGGCAACTAAAGACACCGGGAGCTATAAACTCTCGCCAAGAGGAGTGAACTCTTGGGGTTGGGATATTTTAATGAAGAAGGGTCTTATGTTGTTTTTCTTCTAGAAAAGATTGTTTTGGTGACGCTTTGATAATGTTTAAAGGGCTGTTTTAATAAACTTGTGATGGGAATCTTAAAAAGGAATTTTGTGTATGAACAATCATGTGGTAGTAATAAAAAAACAAGCTAAAAAGTGTGAGTGTGGGGTGGAAAGTGGCTCAGGTTGCCATTCAAGGATAGGTGGTCTTGATTAGTTGAGAAACCCTCCACTCCCTCATTTTCACAGAATCAAAATTAGAGACTCATTGTGCCAAGAGTCGAGAAGTCCTAAATATACGTGCCCCTGAAAGCTATGGGGAAAAAGGTATGTGGATTTTTTCTCTTTTGGAAGGTGAGAATTAGGGACATATAAAATTATTCTATTAGTTTATGCTTTCCCTTTGTGATAGGGCTAGGATCCCTCTTCAATAGTTCAGACTCAAGTTACTTGGTGACGAGAGACCCTCCATTGGAAATCAATTCCTTCTTGACTATGTTTTTGTAAAGTGTGGGTTTTGTACTAGAGTCTAAGTGAAGGAGGGAAGAGGGGGAATTAACCCACATGTAATGGAGTCAAGTTGTAGAGCTACTTAAAGCTCACTATCACGAATAAACAACATAGTTCAAGTTTGCACTACATGCTTGTCGATGGTGAGCCTGTGCTAAGCTAAGTCAATAATCAAGATTGTGCTTATGAGTCCAAGCTAATCTATATTGGAACCTAATTCACTTGGATGATAATCTTGCTTACACACACTCACGCACGTGCACTATGTTTCTCTTTCATCCACCCTAGCTAGCACGATCCCATTCCCATCAAGTGGTATCAGAGCATTGAGCATGCTAGCTAGTTTGCTATTATGCATTGGCATGTTTGTACAATTAACATTACTTAATCATCATTAGCTAGATCCACCAAGTTTTATCTTCTATTGAATATCGCATGCGTAACTAGTACTCCATTGGCTAGCATGAGCATGTTCTTGAGTTAAAGTCTCTTGGGCCACTACTCACTGGCCAATTGGAAGACTAATTAGCAATAGAGTGCCTTAATTTACCATCAAGAACTTGCATTTTGCATTCAATAAATGCTCCTTATTTAGCAAATTGACATTTGCAATTTGATGTGTGTGCATAGCCCCATTCGAGTGCGTCCCATCAAGGTGATCCATGCTCAAATTGCCCTTCATTTGCACATTCTAGAGGTTGATTGATTTTTCTCTCTTGCACATTCCCAATCTCTGAATTTTTTGCAGAACAATGCTTCAGAAGCTTTTTTTTTGTGTGTGTGTGTGCCTAAAGGCTTTGAATGCCATCTGCTACAATTCTCAAGTCAATGCTAAAAGGGACAAGGGGTGGTCCTACTTTGGTGGGTAACCCCCCTAAATAGGAGCTCAAGGCCCCGGTATGCTGCATTAAAGAAAAATTTCAGGTCCAAACGGATCTTGATGGATCGCACCACAACTCAAGACACCTCTGATTGCCTGGTGGCCTGCCCGCCTGCCCGCGCTTGCCCGAGGATGCCACCCTACTGCCCGGCCTGACCCCACTTGCCCAAAACTTGTCTGATCTGCTTGCATCTGCCCAAGTTTCCCCCGCATGCCCAAATACGTGCTCGATTGACCACCTTGACCTCACCTGCCTGGAGCCTATTTGGGCCTCCCTTCCTGCGGGCGGCCAGTGGACCTGCCCTTAATCTCCAAATGCTCCCAGCCATAAGAGAGTATTCCCACTTGCAGAGAGCTTGAGGCTAGCATATCATTAAGCCCTCCATAAGGGGAGTGTCAAACCACGCAGGTACTAAAGAGCGGGCCTTTTTTATGAGCATTCAAAGAAGCTTTAAGAAAACAAGACTTCAATATTTAAAGGCTTCAATTTTTGAACTATAAGAATGTCAGAGCTAGCAAGTCCTCAAAGAGAGAGCATACCTAAGCACCAAAAGCCTTTATCATGAGAGATCAAGCTCCAACTATGAAGAGTGGCTTCATTGGTGGTGAAGAGGAGCTTCACAAAAGGAGTAGAGCTTTACTAAAGGAATTCTCTCTCTCTCTCTCTCTCTCTCTCTCTCTCTCTCTCTCTCTCTCTCTCAACTTGCAATAAAATAAATCCATCCAAGCACAATAAATAAACTTCAATTCTGGGATACTTGTGCCCATGTAAAGAGGTAGACAATGGCTAAGAGAGTCTCCTAAGCAAAAAACCCTCTATTAGCACAAATGGGGGAGAAGGGAATAAAAAAATTCAACGAGGAGGGGTTTCACACCTGGCAAACAAACTTAAGAGGATATCTCATGAAAAAATCTTTGTGGTCTATTATCAGTACTGCCTCAGAACAAACAAACCGACAGCGATTGAGTGCACACTAGGGCATCTACACTCATAGCAAGTGCACAAAATTTGGCCAAGAATGAACAAGCATTAGGAATTATCATCACTTCTTTGCATGATACCTACATGCATTTCATAGACGAATGTAAGCATGCACATGAAGCTTGAAATGTCCTAGAAAGTAATTTTGGAGCAAGGGCTAAATGAAGTAAGATTAGTCTCAAAAGACAACTTTACAAGATCACTATAGTTGAAGGGGAGGACATTGCTAGCCTAGTAAATAGGCTTAAGAGCATTGTCATGCAGCTCACTTATATCCTGTCATAAAATTTAATATCTAACTATACCCAAATGATTTTGTTATATTAAATTGATCACTTAATGTGAGAGGATAAATGGGAACAAGAGTTAGAATATAGATATGTGCTTTAGATGCATCTCAGCACGGGGCCAAATATAATGGGCCCAAATGGGAGATGGTCTATCAAAGAGAAATGCTATTGGAGCTTAAAGACCTTAGGGTTAGCTTCATTAAATACCTCCAATAATTAGTGTTAAAATTCGTTCGACCTTAGGCAAGCTAGGGCTATGCTTGAGGTGGGAACCCGGCCCAAGCTTGAGGTGCTTGTCGTGCTTGTTAACTAAGGTGCTTGAGGTGCTTGTCGTGCATGCTAACTAAGGTGATTAAGGTACTTGAGGTGCTTAATGACTAAGGTGCTCCATGACTAAGGTGCTTTGAGGGGTTCATGCATTCAAAAAGTCAAAGCATATCCCTACTTATGAGGGGGTGAGCCCTCTTTGTAGGAGCTAGAGAGAGAACACACACACCCTCACACAAGGCAAGCTTGGTACAAAGAAAGAATAGTAGGACACTTGTCAAGATCCTCTTCATGTTGCCCTCATAGTGTGCCTAACGCCTATTGGTTGGCCTCCCAAGGGGTCCAATGATAATTTAGTTAATTTTATTAATTTTTTATTTATTTATAAGGTCCTCTCTCTCAAAGGGGAAAGGGGGACACTTGTCCCAAGGCTACCCTTGTTTCTTTATATGCACTAAGCATGTGATTATCCAAGCTTGAGGAGGTCCAATCAAGTGCAAGCTAGTTCTAGAAGAGGGGGTCGACCAAAGCAAGGAGGGGGACTAGCTTGGGGGGTATACTCTCCCACACACACACACACACACACACACACACACACACACACACACACACACACACACACACACACACACACACACACACACACACACACACACACACACACACACACACACATTGTGTGAAGTGCAAAGTGCAAGAGCTCCATCTCCTTATCCAAGCTTGTAGAGAAGTTGAGAGCCTACACCAACACTCTTGGCTATGGAATGCAAATCCTACCAAGAGCCATGCTCCAATGCTTAAGCTTGCCATCTTCTCCATCTTCATTACTATGCTATTATGTATGCTAAGCAAGAAGAGTGGAGATAAGTGAGGAGCTATTTATTTCTCCTATGAATGTTTCTTCTTCCTCTTTCCTACCCTCATTCCCCACTAGCTCTCTCCACCTTTGAGGGTGTTTGAGGCCTTGGGTCTGAGACCGGGGATGGTTAATGCTTTCTACAAAGTCTATGTTATGCTCGTGATGCATGAATTTTTCCATCTTCGTTGCATCACCTAGGTCACAAGGAACACAAAGATTGTATTGTACCAAGTCTCTCTTGATGGGATAATCTATAATACAAAAACCTATTGGAGGGGAGACCGGCTCCACATAAATTCAGTCCTCAATTGTTATCAAGTTCTCTAAACTCTCTCTCTTGCAAAAGTATTATTCATGCCAAGTTAATTAAGTACTATGGTTATGTTGCTACCACTAATTAAATTCATCCTCTATGTTCTCAAAGTAATCTCACAAAAATGCTCACTCTAATTCTCTTAATTCCACTATTCTCAAAGTTCATAGGCCATTACCATTACACATCCAATGTGAAGTACCAGAAGATGACAAAGTGGATGGTCTTTTACGTGCACTTCCACCTTCTTATGACCACTTAGTCACCATTATTGAAGAAAAAGAACCGGATCCACCTTTCCAAGATGTCATCAACTCAATTCAAGAAGAAGAAAGAAAGAAAAAAGACTCATTAACATCATCAGGAGGGGCTTTTGTCATGACATCATCAAGGGGAATATATTCACCATCAACATCATCATTTGGAATAAAGTGCTATGAATGCGGAAGAATGGGATGACACATAGAAAAATATTGCTACACAAACAAACCTTGCAACAAATGTGGTAAGAAGGGACATCCTCCTTCTTGATGCTACTTAAATGGAGGCAGTAGCAGTGGAGAAAGTAGTAATAGTAGAAGCAACATTAGAAGCTACAAAGGGAAGAGACCTAGCAAAGGATCAACTCACATGGTAGAAGACAAAAAATAAGACAAAGGTGAGAACAACCTTGTCTTCTATGATGACATACTTTGAAGATGCAGCCTCTCTACTTGTAGCGAAGGACTTTTATTTGACTGTGTGGATTTTTTCAACCTGTGTGGATTTTACCATCCTGTGTGGATACCAACTTATCATCCTGTGTGGATATTGCATCTTCAGTACTTTGTCTTATTCCAAATCCCAAGGGGAGGATTGTAAAGTGTGGTCTTTGTCCTAGAGTCTAAGTGAAGGAGCGAAGAGGGGGAATTATCCCACATGTAATGGTGTCAAGCTATAGAGCTACTTAAAGCTTACTTTCATGAATAAACAACATAGTTCAAGTTTGACGACATGCTTGTCTATGGTGAGCTTGTGCTAAGCTAAGTCAATACTCAAGATTGTGTTTATGAGTCCAAGCTAATCTATCTTGAGTAATGATCTTGCTTACACACACTCACACACTTGCACTATGTTTCTCTTTCATCCACCCTAGCTAGCATGATCCCATTCCCATCAGTTTTCTCAAGAGATTAGGGCCTAGTGACCTATCAGGTACCTCCTATTGCCAAATGGATATCGTAAACATGGTGGGGACCTCATAGTATGCCATAACATTTGAACCTAGCCGCCCAAATGAGACATCACCAATGCTCATAAACTTGAAATTGAATGTATTATCTATGTACAAACCCCACTAGAGCCAAATCACACATTTTCATGATCTCTTTGTATTCACACATTTTCACAAGCACAAAGCACAAGTATTTGCATTCGCTTCTTCATTTGGACACAAAGCACAACCACTATTGGCTTCACGAAAAGAAAGTTTGTAGAAGGATTAGACAATACCCGACACACATTTTCACAAAAATTTGGTACATATGCCATGCCACCATCGACATCTACTTTGACAACTGCGAGAACACCAATGGAGGGGAGAGAAGCATTGACAATGACAACCTGGACAACATCCACAATTTGCAGTCAACATTGTCAACAAAATACATCACAAAAGAGTTTGAAGCATTTGCAGTAGGAATTCACCTTTGATAAAGCCCCGTTTGTAATTGACCTACCGTGTAGTTGTCTACCATTCTCTAGGGGAGATGTATATTTTGCCTATACCCTTTTATTAAATTCTCAAGGGACAGACACTTTTGATCCTGCACCCAGTTGGAAATTCTTTGGGGAGGATATTTTGACTTTTGGTCCTACACCCAGTTGTTGACAATTCTCTGGGGTGGACACCTTTGTACTTTTGGGTGCTACTATGACACACGCGGGGAGGCTTATTAGGGTGTGTGACACATCCACACCACCACAAGTGAGAACACTCTCTAGTTTGGAAGCCTACACATTTGACATCACTAATTAGGTCATTAGATGCCCTCTTCCAAGTCTATAAAAGAAGCCTAAGCTACACTTTGTATCCAACTTACATCCATGCACTAGCCATCACTCTACCCTACTTTGTATTTACCATTTGCATATTAGTTTTCCATTTATCTAATCATGCTTTCCTACTTGTATTAGTGTGAATCTCTCTCTTTCTAATCTCTTGTGTTATTTACCTACTAATCATGTGACGAACAGCTCACTTATGTTCTGCCATAAACGCCATTTCTAACACGCGTCCCATTGATCATTAGTGGACAAACCCTCTCTACACTCTTTCAATGGTGTTGCAAGTCCTTTGTTGATTAAGACATTAAGCATAATTACTCAAACCAAAATCAAACCACAGATGCCATATATATGATAATCTCTCAAAGAAACTGTCAAAAGACTGCGAACTTGGTATCAAAGTCAAAGAGAAAAACTCACATAGCTGGCATCAAAGCAAAACCTGATATCAGAGCCAACTTGGTAAGCAAAATCAAACCACAAATGTATACAATAATTGGAACTTGTCAAGTGTAAGAACAACAAATTTGTAGTGGAAAGCTTGCTAAGAATCTTTGTAAAACCTATAGCTATGTAGTCCAAGAAATTAATGAAAATTGGTAGCTTGTGAGCCGTCAATGACTAAGCTTCACATAACACAACCACAATAGGCATACATAAAAAATTA
Source organism: Adiantum capillus-veneris (assembly GCF_014529385.1). Classification (NCBI taxonomy): domain Eukaryota; kingdom Viridiplantae; phylum Streptophyta; class Polypodiopsida; order Polypodiales; family Pteridaceae; genus Adiantum; species Adiantum capillus-veneris. The sequence continues at coordinate 135,064,102 of NC_140944.1, read as the reverse complement.
AGCACAATAGAACACTAAGAATCCAAGCGGTTACTGTCAAGATTGCACTCTTTGATGATGTTGTGAAATGTGCTGTGTCAATATCAAGAAGTCAATGTCCCATGCCAAAAAGATTGTTTGTCAATGCCGAGAAGTCTGGGTGTCGATGTCGACTTCCATTGTTGGAGGGAAGTATCTTGCCTGCTCAAAGATGTCGGAGTCATCAAAGCCAAAAATTGGATTGTGTATATCTGATGATGAGCAGAGAACTCATAAATGCTAAGAGTATGTGTGTGTGTGTGAAAATCACACACCCTGCTTCTCTATCTCCAATGTTAGAGAAGAAGCACCTAATCTCCTTATATAGTGAAAGCCAATGTTGAATGTTTGAGAAGCATCAAGAGTTGAATCTAATGTAAAAAACAAAACTATTTTTTTTTGTGCAACTATAGAGCTTTGAAAGAGGAGTAAAACATAAGGACTCATGCTGGAAATAATCACAAGATGATGAACAAAATACAACAACAACTAGAACCAAAATCCGATCTAAAACTGTGTGTGCATGGACACTGATATACAACTTTTGGCATGTACATAGCATTGTGTATATGTGTACAAATAAATCTAAAAACATGCAATCAGAAGCTTCACAACATGTTATTGGGTTGTAAAATTTACACATTGTAAATAGTCAAGTTTGTGTGTCGACAGTCACGCACATGTAAAAACTTGGACAATGTATTGAAGACTTGACGGTGGGGCCAATTCCAAAGCTATTTTCCATTGAATATATAGAGCTACAAGGAGCAAAAGGGTTTGAGCATAGAATCAACCTAAAAGAAGGTGCCAAGCCAAAGGTTCAAAAGCTCGGGAGATCGGGGGTCATTCATGAGAAGGAACTTTTTGAAGAGGTGACAAAGTCGTTAGAAGCAGATTTTATCTTTCAACTGGAGGAGTCTGAATGGGTTTCTGTAGTAGTTATTGTGCCAAAGCAGAATGAAAGATCTAGATTAAGTGTTGATTGCAAACCTTTGAATGTTTCCACAAAAGAAATCATTATCCACTATCCTTTCAGGATGAAATCCTGAATCAAATTGCATGTCATGAATGCTACTCAATCATGGATGGATTTTTGACTACTTTCAAATCTTGATAGTGCTTGAAGATCAATTGAAGACTACCTTTGTGACTTCTTGGGGTTGTTTTTCCTACAAGAGAATGCCTTTTGGATTTATTAATGTGTATGCTACCTTGCAAGGGTGGATAAATCAAGTGTTTTGTCCCTACTTGGGTAAGTTCATTCGAGTTTTCATGAATGGCATTGGATGTTATAGCTCCACGATCACACATTGGGAGAAGTTGAGATTGAACTTTGATAAACAAGAGGGTGTGGGCAACTTAACCCAAAGAAGTGAAGGTTTCTTCATGCTAGAAATCATTTGCTAGGACATTTGGCATTAGGAAAATTTTGAACTCATTTTTGGGCCTTTTAAGAGTGCCACATCATCAAAGTTGTACAAAAGAAAGCAACCCGGTAGACCCCTCTAAATATTTCTTAGAACCCCATGATATGACCTATCATTGGAAAGTTCTTGAAAAATGGATTCTAAAGAGCCAAGGTCCGAAACGTTTGGATGACTTCTATGAAAGTTATGCCAGTTTTTTTCAATCAGCTAGATTTTGTTACCGTTATGGTAATCTAAAATCCCCTTTTTCTAGATCTACATGAAGGCAATGTCCGATACATGCATGCTATATATCAATAGATAGCATTTGAAGAGTGCATTCTAAATATCCAACCTCCGACAAGTTTGGATCTTATTTGCAAAAAATTTACCGATCCCCACTTTTTGAAAGCTATGCCACATCAACAATTCTTACAAGGCCCATTTTTGAGTCCAGACTTTTCCTAATGTCTCACAAAATGGAATAGAGTACGACCTTGAGAAAGTTTAAACTTTATTGCTTATGGATTTGGCGAGTAACACAAAGGATTTGGCATCATTTTTACATAAGCTCAAGTACCTATCAAATTTTTTTTGGATGATATGTCAATATGCATATGCTCTCTAGAAATCGATCCAAAGAGTTCAAGGTTTTGAATGGAATGAAGACATACAATAGGATTTTGCTGGTATCAAGGAGGTATTGTGTGCTTTAATAGTGAGTCCTCCGACATGGAATGCATGCTCTATCTATCTATTAGTGTGGGATCATTAGAATTTAGGTCAACCCTCTTACAAAATTAGTGAGTCCACTTGACTTAGAGTCCACTTGATAGATATATTCTTCTATGTATCTGTTAGTGTGTGAGCAATAGATTTTGGGATGACCCTCTTATAAAATTGGGGAAGAAACTTCAAGCCAATCTATTTTGAATGCAAGATGAAGAATGTAATTGAGTTCTCCTACACAAAAAGGAAACACTGAGTATTTGCATTAGTTATTGCTTGTCACAAGTTCAAGATATATTTGCTTCCACAAAAGTTCTATGTGCTCACTATCCAATCTTTTGTGGGATGTAGAACAATATTTGAAGCCTAGCAAGTGCATCTTAAAGTGGACTGGAGGTGCAAGAGTATGAGTATGAGTTCAAAGTTGATCATTCCATTAAAGATCACTTGGCAGACATAGTGGGACACAAGCAAGGGGAGCTTCCATCTTACTCAAGATTTGATAAGGACAATAATGAAGAGGAAGTGGACATTGCGGATGCGTATATGATGATGTTTGATCGTGTATATAGGAAAGTTCTTCAAAATGAAAGTGATGGGGTGATCATTAAGAATCCAAAAGGAGATGTAATTTTTTCTAGCTTATGATCTTAATGAAGCCAAAAGCAACAATGAGGTTGAGCACGTAACTCTTTTTCTTGGATTGAATTAGTGTGCTAAGTTAGCCTAACTGCACACAATATTTTTTCTATGGGTTTCTTGTATCACAAACTATAATATATATCAAATCCATGAAAAATTAATAATTATTCTATTTATTATAACTTTTAAAAGAGTTGAATTTTATTTATTGATATTCTATGTAAATTTTTCAAGGGAGATCTATCAAAATTCAACCGTTAAAGTATGGTTTTTCTGTCTCACCACATTCCGGATAACTTTATCTATCAAACGACCGTAGGATCTTGAGAAATTAACCTTGCATCTATAAATATCTTGTGCAGAAATAGTGTGATGTACGAACTGCTAAAAATTTTCACAAAGATAATCACTAATAATTCAAAGAAATGAACAAAAAAAATCCAATAATTCCAAATATTCTCTTTAAGCATATGCAAGATTCATGTGCAAGTTTATTTCAAAATTAAGTAAGCAATAAGAGACTTATATAAGAATCTATGTTAAGATCACAATGCTGTGAGACAGGGCGTGACAGGTCAAACCAAGAGATTCCTCACACACAAAAGGTACTATTTTATTTAGTTTGTTAAAAAATCAAATATGTTTGGTATGTTAGTACTTATGCCTTTTATGTGGCCACCAATTCTTGGCTCTTAAAAATGAGTATAGCTAGGGTGTCATGCAATAACATTTGCATAGAAAGCTTGCTTTTTTGTAGTCTAAAGCTACATAAACTACCAAACCTGGGTACACTTGACCTTGCATACACCCCCCCAATGTGTAGACCAGGTAATTGCTAAAGTTGTTTTCTCCACGTTCAAGCTTCACATGTTCTCCAAACAATGTGACTGGACACATGAGAATTCTTCATCTTAAATATCAAAATTTTGTTTTAAGTGTAGAAATTTTGATGTCTTGCAACTAACTGCTGTAAAAAATAAGAACTAGTGTTTGACCAAAGTGAGAACCTTAGATAGTAATGTGGACCACAATGAGGACTTTAGTTAGTAATGTGGGTGCTCATCACAAGCAAAAAAAGACCAAGCAAGTAGAGGATTGAAAAATGATGTGAATACGTATTTGTTGTGGAAATTCTAACCTCATTGAAACAAAAACTAGTTTATAAGGTATTGACCACACTCTAAGAAATCCAAAGAGCATTTATCAATCAAAGCATAACACCGGATGCATTGAATGCTTTTATTTCACAATTCACATGCTATGTAGCCCGTAACTACGTCTCTCTGAGGCTTACAATTGGTCTCTCATTGGTCTAAGATCCTGGCATACATATAGGATTGTTTGTCTTGCCAATAGCAGCTACATCCTTTATAATCTTACAATTGAGGGCATCCTAGGGGATTGACCCCCTCTAATTATAAGCAAAAATGTTGTCTAAGGAGTCTGAATTCCTTATACCCCCCTCCCCCCCCCCCCCCCCCCCCCCCCCGCTCTCTCTTTCTCTCTCTCTCTCTCTCTCTCTCTCTCTCTCTCTCTCTCTCTCTCTCTCTCTCTCTCTCTCTCTCTCTCTCTCTCTCTCTCTCTCGTGCATGTGATCTGTCTTCTACATCCACTTATAGTCCTTGGAGTGGTCGCTTGCCTGTGCTCTACTCATTAGCATCCTATGAAGTCTCACTACCTCGATCAATTTCTTCCATAAGCATGCTTGGGGATCATCAACCCTACTCCCTCTATCATCTATCTACCACCCTAACGCTACTTGTGATAGTGCCATATTGTATCTTAGCAGTGACCATTGCCATCGATAGCCATGCACTTTGATGTCCCCGTTGTCTACATGTAGGCATGATGCCCTGATGTTGAATGCAATCCTCCAATAAGTAAACGCTACTATCTTCGTTTCCTACACACAATCATGGCGCCTTGATATCAATCACCCTCCTCGAGGTATGCCACCAGCCAAAGCACCCTAACTAGTTTGCTGTCGTAACCAGTCCGCGCTGGTGCGAACTAGTTGTAGGAGCAAACCAGTAGGCTACTATGGAGCCAACGCTGAGACAGTGAATTCGAGAGAGAAAAAGGGAAAACCGATGATTATTCATAAGCTCTCACCATAATCGTCCTTGGCCAATCATCCCTGCAAACTAGTGATCTTCAAAAATAATAATGTCGCTTCCGCCCCCTTCACATCTCTCAGCATGCAGTGATGACCACAAAATCTCATGCCCTCGCTCTAGCCCCCTTTCACACTTCTCAGCATGCAGTGCTGACCACCCAACCTCATGCCCCGGCTCCTGCCCCCTTTCACACTTCTCAGCATGCTTTGCTGACCACCCAACCTCATGCCCCGGCTCCTATTCCTGATCACAACTCTGTACATACAATGACCCATGTCCCAACCCCTGCTTTGGCTGCGCAAAGCCTTGCTCTCTACTATCATGCTATTACAATTACCTATAGGTAAGCATATCACCCCACCATGCACACCCTCTAGATGCGCTCCACCATAACCCTTTAGGTGCACTGCTAGCCACAATACCTTTGCCTACACACAAGCATGGCACCCTGACATCAAATGCCCTCTAAGTGTGTCGCGCACCACAACACGCTACTGGTCTACCTTGTTGCATTAACAGAGCACCAATAGGCTACCGTGGTGTTGGCACTTGCAACGGTTGTGAAAACAACTTTTTTATAAAAAATATATATATATATATGTGTATATATATATATATATATATATATATATATATGTATATATGTATATATGTATATATGTATATATGTATATACATATATATATATATATATATATATATATATATATATATATATATATATATATATGTATATATGTATATATGTATATATGTATATACATATATACATATATACATATATACATATATATATATATATATATATATATATATATATATATATATATATATATATATATATATATATATATATATATATATATATATATATATATTCATTATTAAGTAATCATCTAATTTCTACATAGTACCAGTTGAAAAGGATGAAAAAAAACCCTCTTGACATGTCGTTGATGCTCGGATGGTGGCCAAAACCATTTCACGGCATCGTAGGATAGTTTCGATCGCCGTCTGGGCACTAACCGCACATTAGGAGGGGTTTTTTTCATCTCTGTCACTTCATTTTATAGGTGCACAATTACATGATTAGAATGTAAGGTATTATGAATTTAACTATAAAAAGATTTTGTATTTGTTTGGATTCAGGTCATCCCCGTATTATAAATTCATTCAATTTATTTTCTTTAAATTAATTTTTAAAAAACTCAAAGAAGAGGGAGAGTGTCTATTATTTCGCACGATCCACTTTATATCGATTAAATGAGCTTAATGCGCCAATCAAAGAGGACTACGATGACAATGATCTTCATGGTAATGAGAGATAGAGTATAGGTCTTGATGTGAATGATGTAGCTCCTCACTTAGTACGTAGGAATCCGCCATGGAGTTAGTTCCATTTCATACAGGTGGGGTACTATTTCAGATGATGGGTAATGAGAGCAAGAGTACATGTCTTGGGTTAGGGTCAGTGAATGATATAGCTCCTCACTTAGTAGGTAAAAGGCTGCCATGGAGTTAATTCCCTTTCATATTGCATCTAAGTTGGGGGCTATTTCAAATGACAGGTAATGAGAGCTAGTGAATGATTTAATTAGCTCCTCACTTAGGTAGGTAGAAAGACTCCATGGAGCTAGAGTATAGGTCTTGGGTTAGGGTTAGTGAATGATGTAGCTCCTTGCTTAGCTAGATAGAAAGCTTCCATGGAGCTAGTTTCATAGAGCTAGTTCCATCTCAGGTGGGGTCTATTTTAGATGATGTGGACGACAATCACTTTCATTTAGATCTAGGGGAGATTAGTAAACTCTTAAAACAACAACGGTGTTTAGTTGTTTTGAGTGCCCACCATTGCCTTTGTGAAGACTCATTCCATATGCACGAGTTCATGGTCTTAAATCCAATGATTCAGGTATGAAGGTTGCATTTGCTAGAGAGGGTTACATAAAGGAAAAAGGGGCCTTTATAGTCTCTAGGAAGACTTGTCAAAAGCAGCTAACATAAGTGACAAACAAACATTATCATTTCAAAATCCCTCTGTGAACTATTTCTTTTTGTGTGGTTTATTATTGAGCATAGATGACAACATTGATACATGGAACCCTAATCTATGGAAAGATATAAAAAGAGAGTATGAAGGTCTACCTTTATGTCTCCCTTGTGTACAAGGTAGTTTTTACTACAAGATAAGTTGCCTTCTTGAGTTTTTTTTTTTTTTGCACCTAATATATTGTGTGTAAATAACCATTGGGCTTCCAAATTTGTTAAACTAGTAGTGACAATCCAAAAGAGACTCACTCGTTTATTTTATTGCTCGGAAATACTTGATCGCCATCTCGTATAACTCGATAGCTTTAGATTACTATCTACTATAACAAACAATCTATATGCCATGTTTATCTATATGTTTTTGAATTCAATATTTAATTTTTTTTCTCTTTTTGGCAATCCTCCAAAAGACATGGATCTCACAAAAGCAAAGAAATATTACAAAGGTATTAGAACTTGATGTGTTGCATGGCTCAAGAATTCCTAGTGGATGTTATGGTGTATATGCAGTTCAAGTTTATGTTGGAAAGATGCACCTTTGTGTCACCTCAAACCAATGGATGAAGACACAAAAACTTTTCATTGTGCTATGAATACCATAGTTGCATGGCTCAAAGAAGAACTGCTAGGATTTTAATTTATGATCCACTTACTTAGTTCTTGAATCTCCAATATATTTTATATTTTTGATTTGGTTACTTTTTATCATTCATTTTAGAAAATTCTTGAGAGCATTGGACAAGAGGTCTCATCGACAAAGACTCTGATGGACATGCCATCACAATTACATCTACGCACAAAGAGTGAGACGATGGTTTCAAGTACTAGTGTCAGACCTATCAATACATATGATTGAAAGGGAAAGAGTAAAAAAGACAAAGCTTCTAAAAAACACATCCCAGGTCAATCAATAACATCCACACTAGAGAGAGAAGAATTTGAAGAAGATCTTCATGATGAAGAGCTTGAAGCATAAATTGAAGAGGGAGCTAATGCTGAGGGAGAGTTCCCCATAAATAAGGATGTTACCTTTCGTCAAGACATGCTATCAAAGCATCTCACAAAATTAAAAGTAAGACGTTATCCTCTAGAACATAAATTGGGTCACCTAATTATATATTTATTTTGACATACATCTTGAAATGAAGACTTTGAGCGTAAAATTGCAAATACATGCTAGTGATTTGAGTGGAAAGATTCTATACACTTTGGATGGAAATCATTTCCTTGTAGCTTGGATGGGAGTGTTGCAAACATGTGAGTTTTTCTAAGATTTGAAATGGTTTTACACGCTATTAATCAATATAATGTTTCAAAAACACTCGTGTACAACTCTGGCTTATCAAAATGATGCTTCAATCTATCCTAGAGTTTGAGTAGAGCTTGTGAAGGTGGATGATGACAACAAGAAAGATATGTTGAGCAATGTGATGTGCATCAATAGGTAAGTTTGACCAACATTACTTATCCTAAAATATAATTTTTTTGATATGTGTTTTGAGGTGGTTTTCAGGTTGAATGATTTTGGATATGTCACCACTTCATACAATGAAGTCTTTGGATGGTGCATGCAATGTGCTTAACTTTGAAAGACTCCTTGATCAAGAAGATAAATTTCATAGTCTACAAATGGATGCAATCAAATATTGAAAAGAAAGTTGGGAAGAAAGCCTGATACAATGTCCTAGTGGTAGTGATTTTAGAATTGCTAAATCAGATGAGTTTATGTGAATATGTAATCTTCATTTTCTCGATGTGCACATCTCATAGGTTGCAATGGATTACACGACACGTACGCTATAGCCTTGAAATTTTTATAGGCTGAAAAGGACATTCTATTACCTTTAGAGTTTCAACAATGCTACAAGAAGGATTTTTTTGAAGCGGAGGGTGTGAGTAGGAGGAGGACAAAGCAGATAGTCGCTATTGTGGATCCCAATCTAGGTGATGAATGGTGGAGGTAAGGAAGAGTATTGTGGATCTCTACTCTATGTCCATTTCTAATTCAATTATTCGATTAGGACCCTGTGGACTATTGAATGGACTAATTGGCCCAAGTGGACCATTCACAAGCATTGCTTTGCAATATGTTATCTGCATACCAATTTCTCATCAATCATACAATACTTTATGGTATCTCCTTGGTGGTTGACCACCTTGTTTTCCCATTCAAATGCAAGGAAGCCATTGATTGTAGTGTTGCCTTCGTGAATCCATGCTTTTGCAATTGAAAGATATACACAAACATATAAAGAGGCATAAAACCATGTTATCAAGGCTTTGTGTGATCCATATGTACACTTCATGGTCATGTGCACATCCAACTCCATTCTTCATTTGGTTGCTTTTATCAATGCATTGTCTAGTGTAGGCCATTCCAAACTCACCTAAGGGCGGTGAGTGAATGGGAGACCAAATTGCAATAACTATTTTGTTATGCGTGACATAAGTATGGCTATTGAAAAAAAGGCCCTTGAGACAATATCAAAGGATGAACAATCAACATATAAAAACTTGTCAAGTTCCATGTAGATGGCTTTGGAGGCACTTGTGAAGGGTTTTACCGACTCCCTTGCTACAAAATCAAATGGAAAAATATAATGCACAAACAAAAACATATATTATTCATACATTGAAAGTATCCTAGGAAGAAAAAGTAATCCTAATCATTTAAATAGAAGGGGACAAATAGTTTGTAGGAAATCTTGGTTGTGATAAAGTTGTCCCTAGCTTAATTGAAAATCTATATACACATGGTGCACCTTTGCTAGCCGCTTGTCGTCTTGAATTTGCTTGAACTCTATTATTCTTCTCTTCCAATGGTGTGCTAAAGCATCCACATGTCTCCTTGTAACCTTGTGTGCACCTCTTGGATTTGGTTGCATTGTCACCTATCTAAATTTCTTGTAGTTGACAAAAAGTCAGTGACCGTTGTTGTCTTATACCTTGTTGCAAGATATTGATTCAGTAACAGTCCTTAGTCATCGAGCCAATAGTGAAGCCATGGGAGGAGTCCTAAGCCATTGAGCTATATATATAGTTTCTCTATATATAGCCCTTAGGTCCTATATATATATATGTGTGTGTGTGTGTGTGTGTGTGTGTGTGTGTGTGTGTGTGTGTGTGTGTATATATATATATATATATATATATACATCCAATATGAATATTCTACACACTTTGGGGTTGCAGCCTTTGTGTATCATCTCTACATTCTTCTCTTTCTTTATGTTCTCAGCATGTACAGCTATATATATAGTTTCTCTATATATAGCCCTTCAGTCTCCTCTTTATATATGCATCCCAATGTGAGTGTTCTATACACTTTGGGGTTGTAGTCTATGTGTATCATCTCTCAATTCTTCTCTTTCTCCGTCTTCTCCATATGGCACAAATCATGGTTGCTTTTTGTCACAAAATTAGAGCTTTTTTGCCTCTCGTGGCTTTGCACACTGTGCATGCAAGAAAAATCTTCAAGTTAACAAAATGTAAAACTTCATATCTTTTTTCTTGAAAATCCGATTTTAGCGTTTGGAGATTCATTCTTAAGTTCATTTTAGGAGATCTTAGTCATGAAAGATTCATCAAATATTGTATTTACAGTAATATACAATGAATTTATAACTATTTTCTATATGATTTAAAGAAAAAAATCAAAAGATAAGAGTTATTATATTTCCAAATTCATTTGTGGCAAGCTTCTTCTTGTCAATTTTAAATTTTCTTTTCATGCATCATATGCAATTAATTATATCAAATTTATATCACAAATTTTACAAGTAAAAAGTAAGTAGTCTATATTCCTGCATTGATTTTCTTTTAAGTTCCATACATTATCTTGTGGACATTCTTTTTGAACCACTGAGATGTGATTCAATGAGGGAGGCATCAAACTCTCATGCTTTTGGGAGAAAAGTATGGCTAAGCTACCTCCTGCGTGGTCTCAAGCTTGAGAAGCCGTTGTTTGAGTTCAATGTTTTCCTTGATGAACTCTTGGATGTGGACCTTGAGAGGTAAAATGTGTGCCTCCTAACTGATGGAAGGGTCCTTCTTGGGTGCAACTACCACATCAAGAAAGCTCTTGTGTAGGCGAGTAGATGTGGCAGTAGTGGACATATCTTTACCCCAGAGAGAAGGTGTCATGAACTCGAGGTTACCATGAGCCTCAATGTTGGGATTACATGCCATAGAAAGAAATCACATGAAGGGTGTGCTGTATACCATAGAAGGAAGATCTAGTGAAGGACCTATTATTCATATCTTGCCATTGGGATTTTTGTATCTGCCATAGTGAGCAATCGAAAATTTGAAGCTCAACAAGGTTGGGTTAAGTACACACCATAGCTGGGCAATATCAAACATGATCTTGGCAAAAAATCAAGAGCACAAATTTAAATAAGCCAATGAAGATTGAGTAAGGGTGGAGCTAGTCTCTAACGCCCCTCTTGAGGGCTACCGGTCACCCAAAGAAGGACTCTGGAAAAGGCATGAACTGGTGTTTGCAACTTGAGAGTGAGAGAGTGTGTGTGTGTGTGCGTGTGTGTGTGTGTGTGTGTGTGTGTGTGTGTGTGAGAGAGAGAGAGAGAGAGAGAGAGAGAGAGAGAGAGAGAGAGAGAGAGAGAGAGAGAGAGAGAGAAGTGACCCCTAGCTTACAAGTAGGGCCCTTTCTTATAAGCACACCCCTTGGGCGGCAAGAAGCAAGACCTTTGCTTGGAAATCCAAAAAGAAGTACCTCAATTGGAGATCGTTTGATGATCGCTCTCGGGAATCTCAACACCGCTTATTTTACTACTCTTGCTTGGTTCTCTAAGGTCATCACACATAACAAGGCTCTAATACCATGTTAAGAGATACAAAAGGAGAGATCTTGAGCTCTTTCAAGTGCGTGTGCACGCACACACAAACGTAAGTAACCCATATACTAATTCTTCTTTACTTACTCAAAATAAGAAGTTTACAAGCATAAAATAAAAATATAGCATAAAGGAAAACTAGTACAATTGTCTAATGTGAACTACTGTGCCATCACTCCGGTAGGTAGACCAAGTTTGTGTTGTCCAACTGTAGTACCACTAGCAAAGATATGCATATCCACCAAGGTACCTATGATGATGAATGCTGATGATATTCATCCAATAGTAGTACATATTGAGGTTGACATCTCAACATAGAAGTCAAGATTGTGGGATAAAGATGTAAGGTGTGAACTTTGTCCTAGATTCACTAGAGTACGAGTCAAAGAGCGAAAAGGTGGAATTATCCCACATGTAGTGGTGCAAGGTTGTAGAGCTACTTAAAGCTCATTTCATAAATAAACCATTCGAAGTTTGTATTACATCTCTCTTATTTATGGTGAGCTTGTGATGGGTTAGCAAACTACTCAAAACCGTGTTTATGAGTCCAAGTTGATCTATCTTGGAACCTAATTTTCTTGAGTGATAATCTAGCCTACACACACTCACTAGTGTGCACAATGTTTGTCTTCCATCCACCCTAGCTAGCTCAATCCCATACCCATCAAGTGGTATCAGAGCACCAAGTTATGCTAGCTAGGTTTTTCATTATGCATTTGTGTGCTAATATGATTATCATTCCTTAATTATCATTAGCAAGATCCATTAGGTTTACTCTCCTATTGCATATCTCCTGCCTAATTAGTATCCCATCGGCTAGCATGAGCATGTTCTTGAGCTAAAGACCCTTGGGCTACTACTCACGCTAATTGGAAGCCTAATTAGCATTTTTGTCGGTGAGCTGCCAAGCCTCACCATATCGATGCTAGCAAAGCGAGAACCTTAGACATAAAATGTCAATCCGTGGGACGTAGCTGGCCCGACTACTGCATGGAGGCTACAAGATATAGCCAATCTCTCAGAAAACTCAAGCCCTACGTGCTCTTGCCTAAATCGGTCTCAGATGTGTGTCAAACATCAAATGAAACTTTCCTTATCGCAAGCGTTACCCGATGATTTTGTATAGCTACATGCTTCAAATGCAATGAAACATACTACCTAGAATGTGCAGAGTATCCTCAGCATCCCCATATGCTCAAATGTCATTTTTGACACTCGAGCAAAATCACACCTAAGATAAAAAACCTATTTTTGGCAGGTCGGTTTCGACCTTTAAAGCACTGTATAGCTTCCTTAGGATGCTCTATCCAGATTAGTTTAGATGCATGCATTGTGCGTAGGGAATGAAAATAGCTTGTAGGTGAGAACGCCTAAAAACACAACTTCATGGCGAGAAACTTACCTAGAAAGAGAGAGCTTTCACCTATTGAGTGCATTGGTATGCTCGAATTCACAATGCAACACCGCACGAGAGAGACACGAGCAATTGAAAGAAACATAGAACTCATAGTACTCAGCTACACCGTACACTCACTTTCATTATCCAAAAACTCAGGTTCAAATTACAAAAGTTGGCTTTTATACCTTAACCAAGGTTTAAAGAATGGATTCCTAGCTACTTGGGCTCAATAACAAGGCTTAGCAACTGGATTTGGTTACAAATTTTGAATCCCTCAGTCCCTTTACACTTTCTAACAGTCAATGATAATACAACATCTTTGGACTTTTATGGGATTTCTCATTAATACATGAAGTTGTGATATAATCAATGAGGGTAAAGATAAGAATGATGTCCTTTTGTTAGCTAAGCAGCTACACCCCCCCCCCCCCCTTCCTTGATTATGTTGTCTGCAACACATCTACTTAGAGTGCTAAGTAGTGGTCGTGGGCTTTCTCGCTTCAGTCCTCTTTGCATGATGTTACAAGCCTTGTTGTGATACTTTAGGCAAATCTCTTTATCTTTGGTGGACATGAATTGCATGGTGATGTTGTTCCTCTATTCCATTACTAAATATCTTACAAACCTTGCTCAAAGATTAGTGATGACTGGACTGAAAATCTTTGATTTGTACGTAAAGAAGCCCGTAAAAAAAGTTTCTTCAAAGGTCTGCATGTAGTAGGATGGCAAGAACATCACTCGATCATAAAAGTCGTGGAGCACTTCCTTCGTGTTGGAATTAGGGTTGTAAGAAAACACACACATCTTGGAGAAGATGAAGGAAGCTCAAGGCACACAACAGAGAGTATATTACTTAGTGTGCAATAAAAAGATAGATAGCCCTAGAATGATCGGCGTATATACAATGCACGGGGGAAAAAAACCTCCTGGTGAGAGAAAAAATCCCCCGGTGGCCCTAAGTGTGTTCACACACATCAATATCGCATGCATATGGTAACAAATCCTCCTTGGAGTGACGCTTTCCAAAAGATTAAGGATGTTATCTCTATGCTTTGTGGAAAGCTTCCAATTGGTCACAAGACAATGCCTTTGTGAAAAGATTTTTAAGGTTTTCATGTGTTGGCACATAAGCCAAGATGATCTCTCCTGTTGAGAGCCTCTCCCTAACATAGTGGTAATGCACCTCAATGTGCTTTGTGCGAGCATGAAAAACTAGGTTTGTGCAAGTGCAAATACACTCTGACCATCAATGTATATAGTGTTGGCAGTGTCGTGTCCAACACCCAAATTAGCCATAAGGCATGTGAGCCATGCACACTCAACCGTAGCTGTAAAGACTACCCTGTACTCAGCCTTACAACTAGAAGTGTCCACAGTAGGCTGCTTCTTGCTCGACCATGATATACATGGATTGCCAAGCATGAAACAAAAACCACTTGTGGACATTCACGTGTGAAAACAACCAGCCTAATTTGAGTCCAAAAAAGCATGTAAGTCTGGTTGCAATGATCCCCCCTTGGGATAAAACAAGCCAAGATGTAAAGTGCCACTCAAGTAGCAGAAAATCCTCTTGACAGCCTGCCAATGCTTGGATCCTGGGCTATGTATAAATTTGCTAACCTGTGAGACTGCAAGCTGAATATCTGGCCTCGTGTTGCATAAATAAATGAGACATCTAACAACAAATTGTTAAAGAGTGATATTTGCAAGATCAAAAACATCATGAAGACTCAATTTCAAACCCGTTTCCATGGGAGTGGCAATAGGTTTTCAATCCTCAAATCCAAACTTACATAGAAATGTCTCTATTTAACTTTTTTGACACAAGGCAATACCACCATCACAGTGCTTAAACTGTACACCCAAGTAATGATGCAACAACCCCAGATCTTTCATCTTGAAAGTAGCATTCAAATCAGCCTTAAATTCAATAATATGTCTCTCATTTGGTTCAGTCGTCAGCAATCATCCACGTAGAGAACCAAAATGAGAAGTATATCAACCTCACGCTTTACATACAATGTGCTTTCTGTTGGACTGTTACGAAAGCCTTGTTTGACCAAATGAGTGTCAATCATCTTATACCAAACACGAGGAGATTGCTTCAACCCATACAAAACTTTGTTACATTTGCACACCTTATCCTCTTGTCCTTTCTTGACAAAACCGTGATGATGCGTTACATAAACTTCCTCAAATATGTCACCATTTAAGAAAGCAGTAACAATGTCTGATTGATGTACATCCCAACCAAAATGAGCTTCCAATGCACATAGAAAACACACAGTAGTCATACGACAAGTGGGAGAAAAAATTTCTTCATAATCTATGCCTTTTTTATGTGCATAACCCTTTGCAAACAAGTCGAGCCTTATAGCAATCAATCTCACCATTTGGTTTTTGTTTCAACTTGTAAACCCACTTTGTACCAATGGCCTTTTTTCCAGGAGCTCAAATCACATAAAGTCCATGTGTCATTTTCTATAAGTACATCATATTTTGATTGCATGGCAGCCATACAATTTTTTGAATTCTGTGCTTCATCAAAAGATAGAGACATAGCCAAATCATAACAATATGATGCATGGTGAGAGCCTGAACGAGTGCGACTAGACAAAGGTGTATCCAATTTATTGTCACACAATGTATGCACCAGCCATTTTGGCATACCTCTAGCATGCTCATTTTCAGCCCTTTTCTTATCAAGTACATCATGTACATCTGCATCAATAATAGGTTGATCTTCTATAACATTTTCAAAAACCCCCATAGGATATACATTTTCCTCATTGGAATCTACATTCAAACTTCCACCACTAAAAAGAAGCAACAAAGTGTCATAAATGTCTTGTGAGCTTACATTACTGTCTCTAGTACATGACAACAAGGGCTGAACAGAATCTTCCACAAACACAACATCCCATGAAACAAGAATACACTTTTTTTGTGGATGATACAGCCTGTAACCTTTGATCTCTGCACTATAACCAACAAAAATACATTTGACAGCCTTATCATCCAATTTTGTGTGTTGTGTTTGTGGCAGCAAAGCACATGCAAAATAAACAAAAACACGCATGTGCTCAATAGAAGGATTTCTATCATGCCATGCTTCATGGATTCATAGATTAGAAAACTTTTGTAGGACATTTGTTAAGTACATAAGTGGCACATAGATGGCCTCAAGACAAAACGAATGCGACAAAGCTTAACTTTTGACCATACATCGTGCCATTTTTGTAATTGACATGTTTTTCCTCTCAGCAACTCTATCTTGTTGAGGTGTATAAGGCATTGTACCTTGGTGTTTTATCCCACAAATAGCCATAAACGCATTAAATTGATGAGACATATACTCCCCCGCTCAATCAGAACGGAGGGTGTTCATAGTACATTTTGAGACATTTTCAGCCATAGCTAGAAATTGTTTGAAGCATATTTTTTTTTAGTTTCTGACATGGATTACGTTTTGTGATGAATAATGGCCTCAACAAGGCACCCTGCCACTATATAATGTTTTTTTTAAATCAGTGTATTCTTTGATCAAAAATACTTTGTACAAAGTTTTTCTTTATTGAAGTTTTTTTAAAATAAAAAGCCAGGAAAATATATGGGAGGCCGATTTTGCTGACATGGCACCATATCAAACGGCCATATAATTTGAGTCAATGAATAGTACATCCGTTTTTGGCGTATTATATGTTTTGCAAATAACAAATAATGCTACTTAGGGACTAGTTGATACCTTCCTTTATACCTTTCTTGCAGGGGAATGGTAGGAGCATCTTTGGAGCTTTGTGTGAAGATAGAGAATAGGAAGAGAGAAAAAGAGAGCTCTAGAATCTAAGGGACGACACAACGGCAGTAGAGATGGAGTTGGAGATGGGGATGAGTTGAGGGTGAGAGGTTGAGGGAGAGAAGATACCTTTAGTGTCAAGGCAAGAGAGCTTCCAGTTCTAAGAGCTTCCATGTGCGTGTTCAAAGTGAGGGAAGAGGGGCCTTTATATAGGCTCTCAAAGCCAAGAGAAGGTGGTAGGAATAGTGAAAAGCAAGAAGATAATTTTATGCACGTTCCTGGAATTTTTTTTTGCACGTGATTCATGATGCATGATTTGGAGACTCTAATTTTAAGAGAAGCTTGTCTAATTTGAGAAAAAAGAAGATTTAATCTTGACACTTGGCTCTTTTGCTTCTCTAAAAATACTCTTTTCTTTCCTAAAAATGCTCTTTCTTTCTTGAAAACACTCTCCCTTTCTTAGAAACACCCCTCCTTCTTTTTAGAAACATCCCTCCTTTCCTAAAAATACTCTCCTTTTGCTAAAAACACTCTTTCCTTTTTAAAACAATCTTCCTTTTCTACAACTACTCTTCCTTTCCTAGAACTTAGCCAAAAGTTTCGCTATGTTTCCTATGGGTCAACTGTTATCTTCAATTATGATCCTAAGGTATTAAATTTCTCCTAACCGCAACTTATTCTTCCCATGTGAGTAAGGGCTATAATTAATAGTCCCAAAGTCTGATTTTTGATCCAATTGTTTTGTTAAAACTCTCTATGAATTATAAAAAATGCGAACCTCAAATACTTTTACAAAGTAACTGAAATAGTTTTTATTGATAACTCCGCAACTTATGGATTCAAGATATCCTCATCTTGAGAAAACATGAGGGTAGTTCCATTCTCGTCACCAAATCACCCACTGTTATGTCCAAAAGGGCGGTGTCTTTTGACTGCTTTAGTTTCTATTGTTGCTCTATTAGTTAGAAGTGGATGTCTGTTTCAATAATGTCTCAAATCTTCACACTCACAGCATCAAACATCCAAAAGTGGAGGATTTTATGTATTAGCAACATAAGCTCTTTGTGGTTGACTATCATTGAAGCTCTGATTTTATTCAGCTCTTCTTCTTGTCCATTGCTTCTTCATTAAAGGTTTAGTTCACAGTAAGGCATCTTGTATAGTGATAGGTTTTAGGGCTTCCAATCGTGAGCTAATTGGTTTTAGGGCTTCCAATCGTGAGCTAATAGGTTTTAGGGCTTCCAATCGTGAGATAATTGGTTCTCTTAAACCTTGACAGAACGAGCTACCTGTTGCTCTATGGTCGTTAGCGATCTTCTACGCTTAAGATGTATTGTTTTAAGCTAAAGAATTCACTCATCTTTATTGCTTCATGAGGTAAATATCCTTCCTTCACTTCTTGTTTAATTTCCCTCCAACTCTAAGAATTCTCAAATACTCCCATGTCACGACAATGTCGTTTCCACCATAATTTTCTTCCCTTGAGAGGTGAAACATCCCTAGCATGACTTGGTTTGTAGGTGCGTTCTTTGCCACCAAGAAATAATCATCCATAGCTTTAATCCATACTTCCACATCCTTCTCAATATCATTACCTGCTCCTTTAAAAGAAGGTGGTTAAATTCACTTGAGTAACAACTTCTTCTCCTAAATTTTCCTATAATAATTGTATTGTTATGAGGATTTTCTAATATACGGGCTATTTGAGGGTTGCCTTGAGTGTACGTATATGTTAAAATCAAAGTTTATCATAATTCAAAACACTAACGTATTTTCTAGACGTAGAATTATCTAGTCCACTAAAAGCTCAATCACATGACTGAACCAATCAAATAAATTTTCTTGAAAAAACAATTACTTGATCTCATATTCATAAAATTGTCAAAATGTCATATAGGGTGGGTCAACAAAGATCTGTCCATGAGCAAACATATTAGAGGTTTCAACCATAGCTGTTTTACGCATCTGTTGGCATCTTATAATGTTTTTGGTGGGTTTGGAAATGGATGCAGAAAATGATATAGACAAGGGAGCTCGATGTAGTCAATAAAAACTTTTAACCTAAGGCTCTCATACCAATTGTGAGGTCCCCAACCTGAAAGATTGGGGTGACTTCATAGTTAGCCTTTCTTCATTCTCAAGTACCCTACTCCAATTCCATGAAGCAAGGACACGAACAATAGAAAAGATGAAGTCCTCTATCCATTGTGATTGTGGTTGTAAGGGTCATACACTGTAAGCCAAGTTGATAAATCAAAGGATTCTAATGGGAGCTAATTTCTATATCAAAAAAATAAAATCTCATTAACATACCTAGGATCCATAAACAATGCCTTTTCCCCCATGTTGAAGAGGCACAACCGCCATTCATAAGTCCTAAATGTGCTATGATACTTATTCTTAACTAACTATAGTAAACTTGTGAAAAGTACCCGACTAATTGGGTCCACCTGTCCATAGACATATTTCCGTTTGGATACTGGTCTCTCAATTTCCACACCACACTCACCCATTCCTCTTGTTTTTCTATGGACGGGTGGACCCAACTAATAGGATCCACCCGTCCATGGACATATTTCTATTTGGATACTAGCCTCTCAATTTCCACACCACACTCACCCATTCCTCTTGTTTTTCTATTACTACCACATTTTTAAACATGTATAAACAATGTGACTTTATTAATTTTGGGTACATGTTCTTTCATGCATCCCTTCAAACATCACCCAAACAATTCTTTCTCAAATAGGGCCTAATAAAAACAATTCTATATTTCAACAAAAAATAAAATTTTAATTTTCTTATGAGTTTGCCTCTACCCATGGACTTTCTCTGTCTAACCAACAGATCCTCTACAAAGGATTTATTTATTTTTGCTGATTGCAAAAGCCGCAAACTTTTTTCAATTTCTAACTGCAAGGAGCATCTTGCCAACCACAAGGCATCTTGTTAACCGCAAGGCATCTTGCTAATTGCAAGGGACAAAAAGAGACTTGATAACCTCAACTTAATCTTTGTTAACCATGGGATCATCTCACTAACCACGAGTTCCATATGGAAACAAGATATTCCATCAACAATTATTCTCTTTAAGTAATTCTTCAAACATGATCCACTGACTCCTAATATCAAATAGTAACAATTTATCAAACAATAATAACTTATTAAGCAATAACAATTTATCAAACGATTCTTTCACTACTCTACAAGATCATATTCTTGTTTCTTGTAATTCAATCACGTTCTCGGAGGGTTCAAGTGGATTCCTAGGCTTTGACTTACCAAACCAGCATGTATAACAATGCAGAATCATAAATTTATCTTACCAGATTAGCAAGGTGCTTGATTATCTCCCATGTTGGAGTTTGGACAACTTCAAATTCTCCCGCATTTGATACCTCTACTTCAGCTACGATTGGAGTAGTTGATACCTTCCTTCGTACCTTCCTTGGAGGGGGAGCAATAGCTTCAACTTCTCCCACGTCCGTCTGAGCTATGATTGGAGTAGTTGATACCTTCCTTTGTACCTTCCTTTGTACCTCCTTAGAGGGGGAGCATCTTTTGAGCTTTGTGTCACTTGCTTTGGGGCCATTGTATTGAGATAGGGGAGGAAAAGAGAAAAAGAGAACTCTAGAATTCAAGGGACAGCACAATGGTGGTAGAGGTGAAGCTGGAGATGGAGATGGAGATGGGTTGAAGGTGAGAGCTTGAGGGAGAGAGGTTGAGGGAGAGAAGATACCCAGAGCGTCAAGGCAAGAGAACTTTTGCTTCTGAAGAAGAAAAGTTCACGCGCGTTCGTGTTATTTTTTTACATGCGTGATTCACGATGCACGATTTGGAGACTCTAATTTTAAGAGAATCTTGTCTAATTTGAGAAACAAGAAGCTCTAATCTTGACTTACCTCTTTTGTTTCTCTATAAATACTCTTCTCTTTGTCAAAAACTCTTTCTTTTCTAAAAATAGACTTTCTTTCTTAGAAACACTCTCCCTTTCTTAAAAACACTCTTCCTTTTTTTTTAGAAACATCCTTCCTTTTCTAAAAATACTCTCCCTTTGCTAGAAACACTTTTTATTTTTTAAAACAATCTTCCTTCTCTAAAACTACTATTCCTTTCCTAAAACTCAGCCAAAAGTTTCTCTATCTTTACCATGGGTCAACTCTTATCTTCAATTATAATCCAAGGCATTAAATCTCTCCTAACCTTAGCAACTTATTCTTCCCAAGTGAGTATGGGCCATAATTAATAGTCTTAGTGTTTGATTTTTGATCCAATTGTTCCGTTAATACTCTCTATATCTTAACAAAAATACGAACCTCAAATACTTTTGCAAGGAAAGTGAAATAGTTTTTATTGATAAATCTTGGATATGTTACACTCCAAATGAAGTCATTGGTTTAGTTGGTCACATCATTGCATGTTTGAAGCTGCCATTTCAACAAATAAGTAATCAACTAACTTGAAAAAAAATTAGATGCATCTTGTCATATTGGTGCCTAGTCAACTCAAATTTTTGTATACTTTGAATATGACAGACAAGTTTTTGAAAGAGTACAAGCTAGCATAGTAAAAATTTTCATCTTTAACAAGGATCACACAAGTCGTCTGAGTCTATCCGATAGTGGCTAGTGTCTTAGCTTAGCTCCTATACCAGTGGATTGGGAGCTTCGGGGGGCTTTATGAAGATGCATATAGGCAAAGGCATTGTCTACGCTAGGCTCCAAGCTTGAAAATCTTTTGTCATCTTATGTGGGTATCCTTTTTAGCTTTTCCTAGGTGGAATTTCAAAAAGTGTGGACGGTGTTGAGGGAAATTTTTCATGGTTTATGCGAAGTAAAACACTAAGTAGTATATTATGCACTTTTATAATCCTCAGGAGAAAGTAAAAGGGAGACATTAAAGGCAATATCCCAAGATCCAAATCTTTCTATAATCAAGAAATATGAGAGAGAGAAAAAGAGGAAACAAGGAGAGTTCAAACATATGAAAGTTGAGTGAGGACATCATGCCATCGAGATGAGGAGAAAAAGAAAATCTACTCCGAGATTGTGAGAGCTTTCAAGAGTAGGATTGAAGGTTTTAGTAGAGAAGCAAAGTGGAAAATTTGTAATCTTGTTACTCACCTGGAGAGTTCACTATGTAAAAATTGCATATAGCATGTGCCAACAAGAGGTATTTAAATAATCCCTTACCTGCATATTTTCAAGTATTATATGTACCCCTTATGTATGCATTTTTGTTAAAAAGCTAGCCCTTATGTATGAAACTTTTCACTTTCTCAATTCAAAAACCCTTTATGTAAGTACATTTTTATGTAAATGTACCTAATTGTAAATCCCTTATTTTGTTCGCACGTGCTATCTTACATATTTCCTAGTGGATTCCCCGGGGTTGCTCAACATCCGCTTGTTTGGGCAATCCATGTTTTATCTTTAGTGGAGGAGGATATTGTAGAGAGCGCAATTATCTCAAATGTCCACAACACATTGGCTATTGTCAAGCAACCAGTCTCTAACGAGGAGTTGTTTTTTAGGAATTTAGTAATGCAGATGATGTTGAATTCAAAGAAAAACATGCCTATTGCAAAAATCTCCAAGGTCCTAAAAGTTGGTTGTCACACCTTGTTCAAGCAAAATCAGGGTGGGCAAGCGTGGTGTGGATGATCATTTTCTTTGGTTGCATGTCACAAGAAACACCATCATAGCCCTATCACAGATGAATTGAAGGAATTGATCTACACTTTTTGGAGAGAGGAGATCAGGATTCACCAAACAAGAAATATGTTTGTTAAAAGAGAATGGGGAGGAAAAACTACATAAAACACCCTATGCACCTCCTAGACGAGCCTCAAGTGATCAATCCAATACTTTTGCCATAACTCATGCATTTTATGTATTGCATCTCTAGTGCATAATAACTTGTATATGGTGATCAATAGCATACTCATATGTAGACTAATACTAGTAACCACACTGTGTATTATACTAAGAATGTTTGTTAACACACCGAGTAAGATAGGAAGCATGATAAGTATGCTAGTTAGCATACTTGGTATGCTCGTACACACTATATATATTGGTCATCATACTGTGTAAGATGGTTACCTCAATGTCTATGCTAGTAATCATACTGGGTATGATGTTTAACCAACTGTGTATGGGAGTTACCACAATGTTTATGCTAGTTAGCATTCCTAGTATGGTAGTTAGCATTCCCAATATGATAATAAGCATACAGAGTATGTTGGTCAAAACAAGATGTATGCTATTTACCACACTATATACTAGTTAGCATACCTAGTATATTGGGCATGCTGTTTAACATAATGAGTATGCTAGTTACCATGCGTAGTAGTCTACCTAGCATACAAAGTATGTTGTTTAACACAAGGTTTATGATAGCTAGTATTCCTTGTATGCTAGCTATGATGTTTAACATAATGAGTATGCTAGTTAGCATGGTTAGTAATCTACCTAGCATACAAAATATACTAGTTAACACAATATGTACTCTAATCAACACCCTTTATGCTAGTTAACATACCTTGTATGCTCACTAGCATGATGAGTATGATGTTTAACACAAGGTTTATGCAAGTTAGCATTCCTGGTATGTTGGCTATGCTATTTAGGATAATGAGTATACTAATTAGCATGCCTGGTAATCTACCTAGCATACAAAGTATGCTAGTTAACACAATATGTATGCTAATTGACACCCTTTATGCTAGTTAGCATACCTAGTATGCTCATCATCATGCTGTATATGCTATTTAACACAATGTTTATGCTAGTTAGCACATTCTATGCTAGTTAGCATACCTAGTATGCTAGCTAAACATATAGGGTACACTAATTAGCACAAATATTATTCTCATTAGCATTTAGGGTATTTTGGTCAAAACCTAGACCATGCTAGTTATCATACTTTCTATTCTACTTAGCACACATTCTACGTAGTTTAGCATACCTCATGTGCTAAAGTACACACTGATTATCATTGTTAGAATAGTAACTATGCTAGTTGGCATTTTGGGTATGCTGATCAGAACAATGTCCATGCTAGTTAGCATACCTTGTATGCTAGTTAGCACACATGTTATACTATTTACATATGCTTGTTGGCACACTAAGTATGCTAGTTTGCATGCCTATTATGCTAATTATAACATTGTATATGCTAGTCAACATACCCTGATACATGCATGTTAGGATGTTGAATGTGCTATTTAACACTCCGATTAGTTTTCATGAACATGTTGGATGCCCTAGTAGAAATTTGTATGTTCTTGTTTGCATTCATTTATCCTAGTAGACCTACTGATCAAATATGGATATTGCAGGTTGAATTCTTTTATAGATTCAAAGAAAAACATCCAGATTGTAAGATTGGCGTGAGAACGTTTGAGATGTTGAAGATATTCTTTTGTAGACAATTGAAGGATAGATACACATGCTATTGTTGAAAATACCATGTGTAGATTTCCTTTTTAAAGGACACACTAAACCACATGCTCTCTTGTGTTTTTGGAGTGCATGATACAAGTTGCATCTGTGTATACAGTACCTGTTCCATAGGTAAGAACATTGGCAAGGGTTTCTTGGATTCACATCACACGTTCAAAGGTGTCACACAAATGTGGGAGTCCATTCTCTGTCCAAATCCAACAGATGTAGTTTTCTATAGAAGGGAATGCCTGATGGGAGACGGAGTCAAGAGGTTAAAATTATGTTTCTTGGAGACAACAAAGCCAGGTAAGAGTATTGATGTGAAAGTATTTTCATATGTATAAGCAAAAGACAAGCATGGAAATAGTAAAAGGGAAAGTTCTTTTGCATAAAGAAATGCAATGCTGATGGTTTCTTCAACTCTTGAAGACCAAGTTGAAGATCTTCATCACTCATAACTATGTAGCTCAATAGCAATGACAACAGTTCAAGGATTGTCTACTTTTGTTTTCAAATAATTTCATTGTCTTAGTTCTTTTTTTTTGTAGAGAATTACGCCTTCAAGGAGAAAAATGAGTTTTGGTCAATGCATGTGCACTCTAGTCAAGTAACCATTTTTGTACACATAACGTGATTTTGCTAGACAAGGGAGGTATTTAAAACAATCCACTTCTTCATATCAGATGAGAAGGTGCATGAAATATTATTTATGCAACATTGCTTCATGATACACCATGACTAGTTACAACAAGAGGGTGTAACTCCGAAACAACATTGGGGGTGGTATGTGGTCCGATGGTGTGGCCTTGTAGTTCTAGGGAGCTAGACCTTTTGATTTTGTTGCAAGATATGGTGGAATCACAAGGATGGGGATGAGCTGGTTCTTCTTTGGATCAAGACAGGAAAAGGGAGAACATGATGGTGCAAGAGAAATCATGAAAAGAACCTTGACCATGAATAGCTAAAAACCTAATGAAGCTATTTTAAGGTGTGTAGCAGATGCGATTGCTTATTATCAATTTAACCTGTTGCAAGGAGAATCTACCTCATATCCTTTAAAAGGAAGGGAATGTGCACGTGTGTTTTGGGAGGTTAAAGAGGGGGATGTGAATTGAGAGGTCAATTGGAATTGTGCCACTGTGGAAAAATATCGCTCTTTGCATGCTTTCCTTGGTCACAACCCGTAGAATCCAAATATCCTTGAAACGAGAAACTTGGCATGATTTTGTGATGCATGCATGCACAAAAGGTGGAATGGGTGTTGTTCACAACAAGCTAACTCAGATAACATTTTTGGGGTGCTTTTATTGTAAAAACAAGTATTCTTTTGATAGATCGGGAATGTTGTAACTCTTATTTTCCAGATGGATAGTGTAGTCGATGAGTAGGGGCTATATGCTTCTAGATTGTATCAACTTATCTTTAGTTAGAACTCCCAGATTATTAGTTTTGACCAAGGCTAAGGTATAAAGGCCAATTTTTGTAAGTTATTTTCAAGTTTTGGATAATAGAAACATATCATGAGCTAACGGTGCTCACTTCTCTCCTTCTCGCGCTTCTTACTCCCTTCTTGGTTGTCACATTGTAGTGTCGTCTGCTGTATTGCAACCACAGGTAAGATCTCTACTCATTGACGTAAACATTTCATGGTAAACTGTAGCTTTTGGCGTCGCCGACCCGTGGCCTAATTTCATCATAAGTAGGAAATTAAGCTAGGAAACCACAAAATAAGCATAGGAGGGGTATTGGGGCATCATTGCTAAGCATTTAGATGCATTCGGGATCGAAAACAACTAGGTCAAAAACTCATTGCTATTAATAATCGTGATGTTTGCACTTGACATAAAGTGAGATTTGAGGCCATAAGCACGTGTGCTTAGGTCTTATATACATGTCATAGAAGTTTTGTAGCATTTGGATGTCGTTTGATGCTATAATGGTCATGTTTTGTTTGTCGATTATTGATTAGCTTTTGGTGACTTTGTTCATGTGAGTGTAGCTTGAGTTAGATGCAAGTTGTCTATTGTTTTCCAAGAGATTGAAAACCTCTTGTAGCCTCTATGCACTAGTCAAGTTAGCTTTGTCCCATGGATTGAAAATTATGTTTGTGGTTCTCACTATGTCTGCAATAAGATAGGAGTGAGGTTAGAAACCCGTCCCATATTTGATGCCGTTGTCGAAGAAAGAATAGACCTAAACTAGGGAAAAATACAAGCATCTTGTGTAGTTGTCCTTTAACTTCCTCTAGGTCTACCTAGAGTTAAACTTTCTCTTTGAAAGGCATAGCTTAAGATTGTCGTCCTTTGTTGTGTAGAGGTAGCTTGGAAGTAGATTGTACTTGCTAAGTACCTTATAGGATTATAGGATTAGATTAGGATTTTGGGAATGACTGATGGACAAGACAAGTCTTAAGATCAAAGCTCAAAAAACCATAAAAAACAAGAAACAAGTGTTTGTGGATACTTTCCATAACCCCATTGCAATAGAACCAAGGAGTAGGGTAAGTAGAATCCAAGGTGGGATCTCAAAGCATTGCTCACTCCAAAAGAATCAATTGTGAGTTGTTTATGTGAAGTTGCAGAAATCCAGGTCTATGGCTTGAAATAGCACCAAAAGACTGTCAACCACTGAATCCGGTTGGCGATAACGCTCTAAAAGTTGTATAAACTAGTGGGTAAGCTTAAGGATGCACTTGAGGTAAATTTTCAAGAGTTTGCAAAAACTCACATATTTACTTTTTCTTGAGATTTTATACCAAATTAAGTTTTGACTTGACTCAGAGGCTAAAACAGGTCATAAAAATATTTTCCAGTGAAAAAATTGCAAAAAGTGTTCATTTTAGGCCAAAAGTAAATAATCACGATTATTTGCTTTCATCTCATAAGTGGACAAGAGTCTCTATGCATGATTGCAAACATCTTTTGTAAAGGCTCATAGAATTTGGATCACAAAACAGACCAAAACCTTGAGAAAGACTGAAATCTGTACTAATTGTCGAGAACTTGAGTGTG
Source organism: Adiantum capillus-veneris (assembly GCF_014529385.1). NCBI lineage: Eukaryota > Viridiplantae > Streptophyta > Polypodiopsida > Polypodiales > Pteridaceae > Adiantum > Adiantum capillus-veneris. Next base: position 135,036,637 of record NC_140944.1, on the reverse strand, counting down.
ACTTGGTAAATCTCGTTCACATTCAGTGAAACTTGACTTTGAGGCTTCAATTGAAGTGTTAGAAATGTGTATATGCTCAAATGACCAAAAATATGTAAAAATTTACCAAAAGTAAAATACTCATGATTATTTATTTTTGTCCTAATTTTCAACTTTTTTTTGACCAACTAAGGATACCACCAGTTTTATCAAGTTATATTGAGCACTCATATAAGATTTGGATCATTGAAGTGAAAATTATGGCCAGATTTGTAAAGTCAGTCTACGGGGACAGAAAACTGATGACAAATTGAGTAGTAATTAAACAGACTTGGTGAAACATGGCTAGGGAGCTTAAGCTGAGTTGCTTAACTAGTTGGTATTAACATTTTGGCAAAAAGTTGCAAAAAATTCCCAGTTGTAAATAATTTACATCTGCTTCAGAATTGAATATTTTTGCACATTTGGATAGGGGATTTAACATTTGCGAGTTTTTCATTTCAAGTTTTTTTGACAATTTTAGCAATCTTTAGAGTTTTTTTAACCAAATATGTGTCATAGCATAAAGTATCTATTTAATGTAATTTTCAATCATCATAAGACTCCATATATGTGTGGTTGACGGAGAGAGAAAGTATAAATTCTAGAGAGATAGTATTTATGCACGTTACCATTGGAAGAAGAGATCATAAATCCTTGAGAGAGAGAGAGAGTGACTTCTCTTCTAGAGAGAGAAAGTAAAATCATAGAGTTGTATATCACTACGTAGAGAAAGAGAGAGAGAGAGAGAGAGAGAGAGAGACCGAGAGGGCATAACGACGTGAAAATGTAAACAAATAAAATCACCATTTCAAAACTCATGCCATTAGAGTCAAATATGCACGCAGCGCATGTGATCAGAGTCAAATAATCCACAGCATATAAACATGCGATAAAGTAAAAAATCATGCAAAATAGAGACAACACTATTTTCAGAGTTAAATAATCCACAGCATACATAAATGTGATGAAGTCAAAAATCATGCCAGATAGAGACAATACTATTTTTCCCAAGCTTGAGCTTTTTGAAACAACGTAAGTTTGAGGATGTAAGTACATTCGCTAAACTACCACAGGATAAGATCAAAATTAGATTACAAAAAAGGATAGTCGCCATAAATGTAATGGTCACTCTAAAAGGCAAGTAATTTGCTCCCAAATAGCTTGTAGGTTGCTTCATGTCTTTTGCTTGAAATTTGGGTACCTTTGCTGCATAAAAAATGTTTTTTCAAGATAAATAATCACAAGTGTAATAAACCAAAATAAATACAGAAAAACACTTTAATATCATAGATCAATATTCTAGTTGAGTGAAAGATGCATACCAAACCAGCTATAATTAAATGGAGGGAGAAATCCTCCTTGGTTGTCCAAGGATAAAAGCGATGTCCATTGGTGAGAGGGTTGGCTGATGAATAATCATGTGCTCCTTAGGTTCAAGTCCGAGCACTTTTGTGTACACATAGTACATATGTTTGCAGGCCAAAAAGGATTTGTTGGTATTCTCTCACTTTTGAAAATCCGGACATGTGCATGTTGGACTCTGTTTTATATGAATCTCATAACTATTTTCAGTGAGAACTCGAAAAATTACATGCTCTATAGACCTTTTCACTTCATCCAAAAATATAATTGTCATACTATTACATGATTCCAATTTCTTCATGGCCTCTTTAGAGATTCCATGCCTCCACTTTTTCTTCCTCGAGCTGCCACCACCTTCTTTGCAGTCGCCGGCAAGAGGTTGTGGATTTACCATTGAATTCTCTGTCCGAAATCCACTCTGATGCAGCGCGGCAAGTTCCTTTGTGGAGATATCTGTCCCTCTTGCTACTGGCCAAACATTTGGAGCAGGAGGTAAATCTTTGACTTGTCTTTTGATTGATTGAGTATGCAAAATATCATGATTACAAAACCATAACCATTGCTCAATTGTTTTACCCTTGAACATTCTTTCGGACTATATACATGGAGCAACAAGACCAATTGAGCGACTATGCAAGATATTGTCACAATTTTTTCTCCCTACTATTCCAAAACATTTTCTTTGACTTTGAATGGGCATTCTCCTGAGGGCCCACTAAGTGCGTGGCACATCACTCTCAAACACATTGTTTCTTTGAGATGACAAAGGTGTGGTTGTTTCTTTTTGAGATCCAATATCATCATCACTGTCACTAATTTGCAGCGGAATGTTAGAAATACCTGGTCCTTGGGTATCAAACTTGATTTTTTTGGGTCGACCGCGATGGTTTCGTTGCTTAGATTCCATGACATATTCCGGCCGATGGGAGCTGCTTATTCCTGTTCTGCCCCTCTTTTTGCGTTGTACTGTTTCTTTGTCTCCATGAAAAATTGGCCGCGCATACATGGGAGTCCCTTCAACAGCCTCGTGTAATAGATGGGCCACGTTGGTTGGAGTTGGAGTTTGTTGAGATTCAACTCGAGAAATCAAGGTCTCCATTGTGGGACCCGTTCTTATATAACGCCCAGTAGTATATCCCAAACGCTTTGCACATTGAATATATGAGTTTATAACATCTGTTACTTATGCATCATACAAGGATATTTTTCTCTTTCCACCTTCACCCGCTAACCAACTGGCATGTACACTTTCTGATAAATTAACATTGGGAATTTGTGCCCGCTCCCACGGACTTTAAACACCCTATGAAATTCAAAAAAACATGAATTGAAATTTATAAATTTCATGTATGAAAAGCTTATAAATTTTTCTAAAAATATAAATTGTCATAAAGGTACTTACATCTGTTCCAATTCCTCCCCAGTGTGAAATTCGTTGCTCCCACCATTTAAACCATCTGCTCACTCTTGTGATGCTCTCTGTAGATAGATGTTGTCTCCACCATTTTTGAATTGAAGGTGCCTTTTGAGATGCAAGCACAATGGTTTTACAAGCTCTCCATTCCTCACACATATCAATGTGTTGATTTGTTAGATGTTGAGGTATCCACTTTTTAGCATATTTGTGGAGACTCTGCTCCCAATGAAATAGGCATGACCGTTCATGTCCCTCCATGATATTATCTGGCCCGTCATTGAAGACTGTTCAAATAGCATTCCAATTTGCACCAGCCTCATCAGACATAAAACCTGCAAAGTCAGCTGCACCATGTCCGTACTTTTCCATTGTTGAATTAAGGTTCTCCTAAAAAATAACTTGAGTCTTTGCATCCTCCTCTTTAGTTTCACATATAGCAATTATTTGTAGTGATCGTATGCTGCAAGATATTCAACATAAACATTTTCACACATCTTCTTTTATTTAATGATAAAAAAATATGAGATATTTAAATACATAAAGATTACCTTGGATCATAAACTGAGCATGACATTGTTGCCCATCCATCTATTTTATGAGTAAAATCAAAATGTACCCACACATTTCTCAAGTCACTAGTTTCAGTTCTTTTCATCCGATTTACTAGATCAATCCCAGAACCTGGTCCTTTAGTGGACATTTTAAATAGGAAGCACTTGTCATCCTCTTCACCCTGTCCAGGAAATCTACTCCCATGAAAAAAAGGAAACATGCACTTTTTTTGAAGCAATAAAATAGTATCGTATCCATCCCCAATAACAACACCTTGACTCTTCCTCTCCTTTGAAACAATTGAAGAAAACTTACATGATGCATCACAAGAAAGCTAAATTTATAATAGTTAAAAAATTAACAAATTCAAGGAACAAAATTGAGTTTCTCTTACCCTTTGGTTTGAATCAGTGGCATCTTTTCTTCCAAAAAATCATTGAATTGTACATCGAATGTAACTTCAGCTTCCTCACCAATCAAGGAGTGAAGCACAAGTTGTTGAGCCACCAACATTTGAATTTTTCTTGGGCCACCCTTTTCTATTTTTAGTACTGCACCTACCAGTTTCCGCACTCTTGAAATAGCAGCCCTAGAGGTTCCTGCCTTAACATTATGACAATGTTTACCAACATGTATTGCCAGTCGCGACATTGTACCATCTCTAGGCAAAACATAATAGATTATGCAGGGACAAGCAGCAACACAAGTAACAACCTTCTGATAATAATGACAAGTTATTGTTGTATTCTCTTCCATTGCAAGGTAGTCCTTTTTGACCCGTCTGTCCAAATATCCATGAAAATCTCTACTATTAAATTCTTGTTCCTTAATATAATGAGGACACATTGAATAATTGCACTGCATGCATCCCAAAAAGTGGCTTAGACGAATTGTGCATGCTATTGTTATGGTTGTCACAGATGGGCGAGTCCACAAGTGACCATCAAAGCGTTGTTCCATCCCTGTCATTTGTTTTGTTTTATCCTGAGTCGTAGGTAACTCAAAACATAAATTTCCATCATAATGTTGTGGAAGTTCAGCAACTTGCAAAGGAGCTCCACATAATGTTACCAGATCATTTAACTTTTTTGCCCCTGGATTTTGTTGAATCCAAATGACGATTGACTGAGTTTTGAGCTGTCCTATATCGTCACCACTACTTTCAAGATGCACAATGCTTAAAACATCTTCAGATATCTCTTTGTTATTTCCTTTCTCATTGTCAGATACCTGTATAAATGTGTCTGAATGAAGCATCTCAAACAAGCTCGAAAAAGATCCATCTATTAAGAAATGTTGATGACCTTCGATATCCCACTATGGTTGCAGTAAGACTTTTGTTAGGCCACAATCACTTTCAATAAGAGCAGATAGTGACTGAAAATGGCAAGATGGAGGCAGCAAACTCTGCAAATAGTAAGCACTAAGCAACAATGAGTTTCCCTTCAACTGAATGTCGCGGTTGACTATCTGACCACCAACCTTCCAAGTTATTGTTACTTTCATGTTGGACATATTCTCTCAAGCAAAAGATTACAGAGTGGAGATGCGAGAAAACTGTGGTGGATTAAGTGAAGGTGGTGAAGGTTAACGAAAGTTAAAGATAAAGTGAAGGTTAATGAAACTAGTGAAAGTTAATGAAAGATGTGAAGGTTAATGAAAGTGAAAGATTGGTAGGTAGACAAAAAGACAATTGCATAAGATCTTGTGACGGCTCAAAGAATCATGAAAATCATAATTGAAGAAGTGCATTTAATATATGACGGTTGTGAATGTATGTGCATTGGAATATGTCATCAAATTTGAGGGGCCATTTAATTTCTAAATGGTGGTTCAAGGACTGCATTTAATGCAGTCTAATAGTGTCTCCATCTATATATATATATATATATATATATATATGATTGTGTGAGTGTGTGTATAAAAAACGTAGCAATTTTTTTAGTTAAGTTATATATATGCTTCCATCTTGCCATTTTATATATATGTGTGTGAGTGTTTTTGGTAGTGTGTATATATAATTTTTTTAGTTAAGTTATAAATGATTTTGTGGGTGTGTGTAAACAACGTAGCATTTTTTTAAGTTAAGATATATATAATTATCTCTAGAGAGTGTATGTATGTATGACTGTGCACATAGTTTTTCCATCTTGTGTGTGTGTGTGTGTGTGTGTGTGTGTGTGTGTATATAACTTAACTTTAAGAATGTTACGTTTTTTATACACACAAACACGTACAATCATTTTTTTTTAATATATGGCTGTGTGTGTGTAAAAAACGTAGTATTTTTTTAGTAAAATTATATATATGAATCCATTTTGTGTATATCTTTGTGTGTGTATATACATATATATATATATATATATATATATATATATATATATATATATATATATATATATATATATATATATATATATATATATAAATGAATGTGTGTATGTGAGTGTTATACCACAATATCTTTGTGTGTGTATATACATATAAAAAATATATATATATATATAAATGAATTGTGTGAGTGTGAGTGTGTGTGAAAAAAGTAGTAGTTGAGATGAAAGTGGAGTGAAGTTTAAGTGGAGTTTTAATTGAGATTAAAGTGGAGTGAAGTGAAAGTGGAGTTTTTTTGTGAAGAAGGAGATGAAAGTGGAGTGAAGAGAAAGTGGAGGTTTGCTGTGAAGAAGGAGGAGTAAAAGAAGACAAGGTACTGTGTGTGTGTGTGTGTGTGTGTGTGTGCGCACGCTCGCCCAATCCACCGGAGGAGCTCCCCCATGCCTTTCAAAGCTATGTGTGCAAGTGTTTTGATGTGTGTGAATGCAAGTGTGTATCACTGTGTGTGTGTGTGTGTGCTTACCTGCGACGCTCGCCCGATCCACCAGAGCAGGTCCAATAGGAGCTCCATTGGAGCTCCCCCATGCCTTGAAAGGCATGGTGAGAAGACAGCGTGTGCGCTGCCCTCTCACCATGCCTTTCAAAGCATGGAGGAGCTCCAATGGAGCTCCTAATGAAGCTCCCACATGCCTTGAAAGGCATGGTGAGAGGGCAGCGCGCGCCTATTGGACCTGCTCTGGTGGATCGGGCGAGCGTCGCAGGTAAACACACACACACACACAGTGATACACACTTGCATTCACACACATCAAAACACTTGCACACATAGCACAAACACACACACAATCATGCATACGCACACACATTACACTTTTACACATAGCACAAACACACACACAATCATGCATACGCACACACATTACACTTTTACACATAGCACAAACACACACACAATCATGCATACGCACACACATTACACTTGCATACACACACAATCATACATACACACACACACACACACACACATATATAAACACTTGCATTCACAACATCAACACACTTGCATACATACACATATATAAACACTTGCATTCACAACATCGACACACTTGCATACATAGCACAAACACACACACAATCATGCATACAGACACACACATATTACACTTACATTCACACACACACAATCATGCATACATCCGCACACACACACATATAAACACTTGCATTCACACACATCAACACACTTGCATACACACATACTAAACACACTTACAGTAACAATTACAATGATGTAAGAACAGGTCGTTGTAGCGAAGAGGTATACAAATGTCAAAGTGGATTTGTATTTTTCCTTGCCATGAGCAAGTTGAGAATGGTTTTTTTTTTAATTTGCATTTTACACCGTTATGCTGCCGAAATTTAGAAGTTTATATTTGTATTGTCATGCATACGCACACATACACATATATAAACACTTGTATTCACAACATCAACACACTTGCATACATAGCACAAACACACACACAATCATGCATACAGACACACATATATTACACTTACAGTCACACACACACAATCATGCATACATCCACACACACACACACACACATATAAACACTTGCATATTCACACACATCAACACACTTGCATATAAGACACCATGCATACACACATACTAAACACACTTACAGTAACAATTACAATGATGTAAGAACAGGTCGTTGTAGAGAAGAGGTATACAAATGTCAAAGTGGATTTGTATTTTTCCTTGCCATGAGCAAGTTGAGAATGGTTTTTTTTTTAATTTTCATTTTACGCCGTTATGCTGCCGAAATTTAGAAGTTTATATTTGTATTATCATTGCTAAGAGGATTTTTGTTGTTTGTGGTTGATAGATTATGGCTCGTACACCATCTAAACGTGGCAGGACAGGTATCTCTCAAAGTAAGTTCAAATACATTAAGCTATTTGTGTTCTTTTTATTTGTCTCCACATACTCACTAAACTAGTTGTGTTCTTATTGTTTTTTGCTTGTAGGAGTAGGACACACATTAAGGTCTGGTACTACAGGGCATAGGGCCAATGTACGATCTTCCATTGCTTCTTCCAATGTCCTTCGAAAGGAGTATATTTTGGGTGATGTGCATGAAGAAGATGATATATCGAGTGATGTGCATGAAGAAGAGGTGTTCATAGATATTCATGCTACACAAGGTGAATTGGTGGCTCACAGCGTGTCTGAAGCAACAACAATTGTTGCTAAACCTCCCGATCATCCAACAGTATTTGGAAAGGATGTTCATGGTCGAATATTGGAGGAGATTGTAGAGGGTTTTATTGTAAAGAGAGGTGGGGAACCTCCTCGCATTCCTCTCTGCAGATTGATGGAAAATGAAGCCATTAGAGCGGTGGGTCCAGGCACTGAGGACTTGGTGAAAAGGTTTGAGATGTCTGGATACAGTGTGCTTGGAGCTCCATTTCTTGTGTCATTTAAGAAGCCAGGCCATGATCAACATTATGTTTCCGACTTAGACAAAGATGAATGGGGGCCTATTTGGCGAGAAATAAGCAATGATTTTGATAATTCCCTTCCTCTTGAGTGGGAAGACTTAAGGGGAAAAAAATTTATCGTTTGGGATGGTAATCACCGTTTGAAAACTTGGATGCGCTTAATAAAAACACGTAAGTGATTTCTTTTTTGTTTAATGTAAAGTTGACTTGTATTACTCTATGCTTTCTAATTTTCTTTTTTGTTGTTGTAGAATTTTCAATGATAAAGTGGAGACATTTTTCTGTGAAGTGTCAATTTGTCTATGTTGATAGAAGTGCAGAGGGGGAGCTTATGCTAGCTTTGCGCTCTCAAAATGAGTAGGCACATTTGTTGTTTTGAAAGTTATTGCTATTACTTTATCGATGTCATTCTCCTGCCATTTAATTTAAGATATTGTGGTTTAGGATTGGTAGAACCACTGTGAGCACAAATTTTGGGTAGGAGATATTCTTGTTCCAAAAACTGGTTGTGGCAAGCAAAGATTCTTTAATGAAAGACTTTCCCCAAGATTGGGTTCGATGGATAGAGGTAGAGCTTGCTTGTGAGAAGAAGGCATCTAAAGGGAGTTGGTATAACGCTCCTGCTCTTTTATTAGAAATGCTCATATGGAAGGTATATTTTTTTGCCTTAAAGTACACTTTTTATGTAATTTCTAAAGCTTGACATTATTTTGTAAAATCTTACTTTTTTTTTTTCATTTGCTCTACAAAAGGAAGACTTTGACTTGTCTCTTATCAAAGAGATGCAAGAGATCAATGATCCCTCGATTTCACTGCTAGAAAAGAAAATGGTTGCTCGAGGAAGAGTAGAAAAAATATTCTAAGAAAGAGCTTATAAGGTAAACACTTTCTCTTCTCACCATTCATGTTTGAATTTCTACAAAATTGTAAGTTGACATGTCATTTGAATTTGATTTATTTGATTGAAAAATTGATTTGATTTGATCTCGTGCTAATGCAACATAGATGTTGGCCATTGCCAACCCCGCCAATGGCCAGGGGTTCTTCTCTTTATTATTTAACTCCAATTGGATAAGAGAAAAGGATCAAGTAGGCCTTACAAGAGACAAGGTCCACTCTTTGGCAACTTCTAAAATATCACCAGAGAGGTAATAATTTTTGGATAAAAAATACACATGAAATCATCAAATGAATCAATGCATTTATGGTTTGTTTATTGTTTGCTCTATAGGAAAAAGGAAATATTGCACTCTTTGATGCATTGTCGTGTAGATGATGTTACTTCTGAGCGTTATATTAGTGCAATGAAATTTAGAATGTACTTTCGTAAAGAGTGGTATTGGGGAAGTATCTTGAATCAATGCTTGAGGATCAAAGGGAAAATGATTGAAGAAATGCCAGAGGTCTTTGAAGCATGGTTTCATCACCAATTGAGGGACCACATTGATAAAGCTTTTGTGGAGCTTTGGAGTCATCTCAACACAAAAGAGTCGGATGAAAAAATTCCAGAGCTTATGGAATCTTCGAGGAGAGTATTATTCAAGTAATACAATTGATATCTTTATGGTTGTTATTCTATTTTTTACTTAGTGTTTGTATAATAAATAAGTCACTTAGGAAAGGAGCTCAAATAAAGTTAACTGCATTTTATGTAGATGGCTAATTCAGCTTTACGATCAAACTTTGTTAGAGAAGTTGCCAATTGCTGTTGAAAGTTGGAGGGACCTCTCTTGTGAGGAGTGTATGTATCCACTATGGATGAGAGATTATGGTTTGATTTCTTGGGAAATTGAGTATTGCCCTTGGTGGCTAGATTACACTCGAGGCACCTACCCACGTGATGAAGGGAACTTATATAAAGGTTATTTTTGGCATTTATAAAAACTATAAAATTGTTAAAGTGCTCATACTATTTAGATTATGTTTGTGAGAAATATATTTTTGTTTGCTTTAGAGCACGTTCTTGAAAGAAATGAAAATGGTATTGAGGAGATTGGCTCAGCTTCCAAGAAAGCCACCTCTTCGAAAAGAGTAAACAATAGTACAATCTCCTCTATAAAGAAACGATTGGATTTTGTTAGATCCGAGAAGCCCAAGAAGTCTCCCAAAAAGAACCAAAAAGGTGCTCAAGGCTCCACAGGTAAACTTGCTTGTATAGATATCTAGCTGTCACTTTATTTCTACTCAACAATTCTTGATGAAATATTTTATTTTCTGATTATGCAGTGCCTTCCATAGATTGTGATGTGACCGTTATTGGCAACATGCTAGATGTTTACAAAATTTCTCTCGATGATGAGAAATGGTAAACACATGTGAAAAGAAAGACTAACTATGTGTGGTGTGTGTTGTGAATGTTTGAGATACATGTATTTGATCGTATGCAGGATCTTGGATTTTCTTCATTCAGCCCATGTTGATGGGGAAAAGAGCAATGAAGTGGCCTCTCTTTTGTTTGCGGATTTTCCAACAAACTTTAAAGTTGAAAATTTTTCGGAGAACGAGGTATGCATCCTTCAAAACCATAGTAGAAAGTCTATCATAGTTTTGGAACTTTAATTAGATTAACAATGCGTATTATGCAGGTCCCTCCATGGAATCAATTCTCTTTAAAATTAAGTAAGAAAGTGGCCGTAATAGTGATGGGGGCTTTTCACAAGCCAAGCTCCCATACCCCTCTTCTCTCGTCCCCACCCCATGAAAACCCCCTCTTAGGGAGGGAGTGATAAAAGGCATTGGAAAAAAGTAAGAAAAAAATAAAGTATGATTATGTAAATATATAAGAAAGGTAAAATAGTCCACCTCATGCTTGCGGGGTAGCCCATCCCCACCTTGCCTCCTTCTTCACTGTTGCCCCGCCGTGTGTCCCTTTTCCTCTCCTCCACTCAAAAGGTCAACCCCCTCTCTCTTCCCCTTGTCCTTTCTCCTTTCTCTCTCCCCTCAAGCTACCCCACCTCTCACCAATAATGCACCCTAACTCACATGCAACTTACCCTATCTTCCAAAATAGTATACCCCACCCCCTCTTTCTCTCTCCTATCATATCCCATGACCCAAATACCCCCCTCTCTCTCTAAAGGGCGCCATATCTCTTGTCTTGTAGCTAAATAACCTTCCCCACACTCACACACACTCAGTTTCACTGAAAAGGTGCCCACAGACCCATCCCCACCCAGTGGTTACCTGATTTTTCTTGTGTTCACACACATCTGTACACAGATTCACCTCTGAACACACTCCCCTCTCTCCCCTCTTGTAATTACTTTATTCTCCATGTCACCTCTCACTTTTTTTCATCAACCCATCTCTCTCTCTTAGTCTCTCTCTCATGAGACTGCTGTTCTGACACATATACACGCAGCCAGACAAGTGGGGCCCACAGTCACATGGCCTATGTAGATAATGATTTCTTCATTTCTAAATTCTAGAATTCCTCCCCCCTCCTCCCCTATATAAAGAGGGGTCACCATCACACTAAATACACACACAACATCACCAAAGAAAACACTATGCACTGTGTGTGCCTAGTGCACACACACACACCCACACCATCACCGCAATCACCATGCTTGTCTTGAGCATGACCTCTACACCCTTGGCTATGGAAGATGAAGGGCAACTAAATGAAGGATGATGGCCATAACCCTCGTGCGAGTCTTCGCCATCAACTCCCACCTATCCGCCATGTGCTCTACCACTCTCTCCCTTCTCATTCCCCTACCCTATGCTCCCTATTTCATCGCCTTATTCTCTAAATAAAGCTTGAGGTTTTGTTAGTATGTTTTCTTGCAATGTTTTGCCCATGTGAGGTGTGCGGAATCGCCACCTAGTCTTGTGTTTGGAGTGAGCTTGTGTATGTGTGAAGGGTGTGCGGATTCGCCATCCTTTTGTGGTGCCTAAGTACTAAGCCGCTATACCCTCTCCCTCACTCTCTCTCTCTCTCTCTCTCTCTCACTTGATCTCATTCCCTTTCCTCTTCATCATTACTCCCAAGCATCCATCTCTCTTGGATGAAAACTTGTTTATGGTGGTGTGTTGTTTGCGTCCTAGCCGCTGAAGCTAGATGGTGCCCCTGTTTGCTTTACCATGACACGCTCGAGGCGCGCCATTCGGTCCCCGGTGTTTTAGAGGCCGTCGGGGTTCGGGGTTCGCTTTGCTCCCGTCAATAGCTTCAAAGTATGTGGCAGAAAATGGGTGGTACATCACCTTAAGCTCCACTGATCACTTTGGCATTGTGTCTAGCCATGCCATCGAGATGTAAAGAATGAGGATGCAAGAGAGCTACACAAGACAAGCACAAAGCACACAGAGATGGAAAGCTTCTTCTTCTTCACAGAAAAGAGAGTACAAAATGACTAAGTGCTAAAGCTGAAAAGTAGCACATATGTACATGCGGTCACTAAGTGTGAACTCGCTAGAAGCGTACTAGGCTGGCACTATAAGTGTAGTCCAGCTGTAGAATCACTGGCAGAGATCCTCCGTGTCGGTCACCTAACGCGCCAGTGAGTAAATGCCGTAAGCGGCCAAGACCCGTAGTGGATGCAAGCTCAAGGTGTAGAGCTCGACATCTCAACACTCCCCCTCGAGCTCTGCATGTCGCAGAGTCCAAGCATAGTCCGGAAACGTCGAAGCTTCTCAGCTCCGAGGGCCTTGGTAAAGATATCCGCTATCTGCTCCTCTGTGCTGACGTAGACCAAGTCGATGTCGCCCGCCAACACTCGCTCTCGAACGTAGTGGTAATGGACCTCTATGTGTTTGGTCCTGGCATGGAACACTGGGTTCCTAGCCAACTGCATGCTGCTGAGGTTGTCACAATGGATGAAAATCTGTTGGTCCACCTGCACTCCCAAGTCCTCAAGTAATGTGCGTAGCCAAGCTACCACGCACGCCGCAACTGCTGCACCTCTGTGCTCGATAAAGCAACCGTAGGCTGCTTTTTGCTGCTCCAAGTAACAGCAGCACTCCCAAAAGAGAACATGAAGCCACTCGTAGATCTCCTATCAACAATGCTACCTGCCCAATCTGCATCTGTATACCCATACAATGATAATGGTGCATCTGCTGCATAGAATAATGCGTAGTCAAGAGTACCTTGCACATACCTAAGTGTGCGTCGTACTCCATCCAAATGTGGCTTCCTCGGAAGTTGCATGAACTGACTCTCCAAGCCTACTGTGTAGCTCAAGTCTGACCTCGTGATAGTCAAGTAGATTAGACTACCCACAATCTTCCTGTACATGTTGACATCCTCAACAACATCACCCTTCTCTGCACTCAGCTTTGCATTCACATCCAAGGGAATAGAAATTGGCTTACAATCAGCCATACCATACTTTGACAACATGTCCAAAGCATACTGTCTCTGTGATAGCCATACACCCTCTGGAGTCCTGATCACTTCAATGCCAAGAAAGTAGCGCAACTCGCCTAAATCTTTCATTTCAAACTCCTGTTTGAGAAGACCCTTCACATGGTCAATCTCCATAGCATTGTCACCAACAATAATAAGGTCATCTACATATATGGTAATGACCACAATCCCTACATCACTCTCACGTACATAGAGTGAATGATCAGCATGAGCTCTCCTAAAACCAATACTGACAAGATACTTGGCAATCCTGTCATACCATGCTCTAGAGCCCTGCTTCAAACCATACAAAGCTTTGAGAAGTCTGCATACATAATCTGGGTAACTTGGATCGACATAACCAGGTGGCTGATCCATATACACTTCCTCTTGCAACTCACCATTCAAGAAGGCATTCTTTACATCCATTTGATGCATAATCCATCCTCTAGATGCAGCCACTGCTATGACAGCTCTCACTGTCGTCATCTTTGCCACTGGAGCAAAGGTCTCCGCATAGTCTATGCCATACGTCTGTGCATAACCCTTTGCGACCAGCCTTGCCTTGTGACGCTCAATGTTACCATCAGCCTTATGCTTGGTTTTATACACCCATTTACAGCCAATAGCTTTCTTGCCACTTGGCAATGGCACCAACTCCCATGTGTCATTTGCTTCCAATGCAGCCATCTCTTCATTCATTGCATCATCCCAATGCACATTTCCAACTGCATCCTCAAAACATGTGGGCTCCACATCCTGTATCACCTTAGCCATGTAGGCTTGGTGATGCGCTAGATACCCATCATAAGTCAATTTCTGAACTGGATTTCTGACTCTATTAGATCTGCGCGGTCCTGGGTCACTCCTTTGCCCTCTAGCATCTTCTTGTACTTTCCTTACACCAGGTGTCCTGACAACCGGAATTCCAAATTCCTCATCAAGACTTTGTTCAGAACCATCTGAATCCATGTCTACATATGAAAAACCTGATGATGCATCAACCATAAAGGGAGGTTCATCAACCTTTTCCTTTCCTTTTCGTGATACATTCCCTGTACCTGCTGGTGGAGTAACCTGCGTACGTAGTCTACCATTCCATGGTTTCTCAACAGAGCCACGAGAAGAGGACTCTTGTGGTCCACTCAAAACCTGTGACTGTGGCCTCACATTTTGTACAACCACATCATCTTTTACATCAGCCCCAATAGTGCCATGTGCATTACTGTACCAGCTGCTCATCTCATCAAAGACTACATCTCTGCTCACTCGTAATTCTCGTGTAGTAGGATTGTAGCACCTGTACCCCTTTTGTTCAAGGGAATATCCCACAAGAATACATTTCTCTGCTTTAGGATCCAATTTCCTACGCAACTCATCTGGTACATGCACGTAAGCTATGCAGCCAAACACTTTCAAGTGTGCCAAATCAGGCTTTGTACCTGTAAACTTTTCCTCAGGTGTTACATCATGCACCGCAGCTGTAGGTGTCCTGTTCATAATGTGCACAGCTGTATTTACAGCTTCAGCCCAGAAATGATGAGGCATGTTCTTCTCATTCATCAATGCACGTGCAACCTCTGCAATGTGCCTGTTTTTCCTTTCTGCGACCCCATTCTGCTGTGGAGTATATCTGCATGTAAACTGCCTGTGTATACCATGCATTCGCAGAAAATCTGAAAAATCATTGGAGAAGTACTCTCCCCCTCCATCTGACCTCAATGTCTTGATTTGCATATCTGTCTCCTTCTCAATCATGACTTTGAAGTCTTGAAAGTGACCAAACACTTCACTTTTGTTATGAATGAAGTAGACCCATACTTTCCTTGTATGGTCATCAATGAAAGAGACATAATACCTGCAACCATGTATACTTGCAGTATCGGTTGGACCCCAAACATCTGTGTGCACCACCTCAAGTGGCTTTTTACATACATTGCGTTCATGTGGAAATGAGCCCTTTGACTGTTTTCCAAACTGGCATGCTGCACACACTTTATGCATACCATCCACCTTGAATTTGGGCAAACCTTTTATAATCTGTTTTGATTGCATGCTGCGCAATCTCTGCTCATTGACATGGCCAATTCGTTTGTGCCAAATGTCAACATCAGCCACAACACCTGTGCCCTGTGCAAATAATGCAGCTTTTACCTCAGGCATGTCTACATTCAGCGTAAACATTCTTCCCACACATTTTCCCTCTGTGATCAGCTTACAGCCATTCTGGAAATCTTCTACATAATAGCCATTTGGATTGAAGCGAACCTGCAAACCCTGCTCAACCATTTGTCCAACAGAAACAAGATTCTTTGTAATGTTTGGGACATGAAGTACATCTGCTAAGTACTTTGATTTCCCACTCTTCGTATTTAGAGGTATGTCCCCTACATGAGCAATGGGGTGAGCTGTGTCATCTCCTGTCTGCACATAGCCTGACACATCTTGTTTGCGCATATCTCTAAACCACTCTCCACGAGACGTCATGTGATTAGAGGCACCTGAATCCACATACCAAACATCATCTTGGGTGGAATTCTCTGCAGTCATTGTATTCATTACATGTTGCATAACAAACATGCGCTCGTTTTTGCTGTCATCTGCATCTCTGCTAGTAGATGCATAGTTGCCATGTTCTCTCTTTCTACTTGCTTTTCCCTTTGGACAGTCACGTGACATGTGACCTCTTTCACCACAAGTCCAACATTCTCTACTATCTGGAGTATGTTGCTGCCTGCTTGATCCTGCACCACGACCTCTTTGACTCCCCCTGCCTTGAGACTGGTTTCCCCTGCCACCTGTATTGTTTTGATTTGATTGACCTTCCAGAAATTGGCCCCTCCAACCCCTTGGGCCTCGACCACGACCTCTACCTCTACCTCTGTTGGAGTTAGAATAGAAGGCCTGTTCAGAATTATTTCTGCCATGAGAAGAATATGTGTCAAGGTTCTTCTCCTCAAGAATAAGCATAGAAATCAAATCTTGGAACACGGGGATGTCGTCTCTTGTATTCATGGAAGACCTAAAATGTACATACTCATCTCCTAGACCATTCAAGCATGCACGGACAATGTCATCGTCTTCCACTGAGACTTTAATAGATCCAAGAGCCTCAATGATACTCTTGATCTTCAAGGCATAATCATTGATTGAGAGGTTGTTCCTCTTAACCTGATTTAGCTCCGACTTTAGTTGAAGCTTCTTGGCCTTGGTGTTCACCTCGAACACTCTGCCTAAGTTTCTCCATGCAATGGCGGGGGTTTCAGTATCCTGTAGATAGCCCATCATGCCATCTGTGATGCTCATAGAAAGCCAATACATCACTTTGCTCTGGCCTTGTTGCCAGTCCCTCAAAGCTTTCCTTTGTTCTGCTGTAGCATTTGCCCCGAGAATCTCTGGTTCCTTTTCATTGTCTCCTTCTACATAGTCCCAATAACCTTTTCCTTTTAGGAAATTTGTTATTCTGAACTTCCATGCAGGGTAGTTATTTTTCTCAAGCTTCTCAGTAACAATCTGACTGAAACCGTCAGACATCTTGAAGCACTAAGACAAAATAGCTGCAATCTGCAAAAACTTGCAAATCTGCTGAACCTGCTATCGTGTTTCCTGTAACGCTTTCTACACTCAACGAGTGTCCACAATCAAGCGTTTCACAACCACTGTACTTGTACAGTAAATCTCTGTATACTGTACGAAGGGATTGTGATGCTCTTGCTCTCTTAGCCTCTCTTGCCTGCACCAGGCTCTGATACCATGTAAAGAATGAGTGTGAACTCGCTAGAAGCGTACTAGGCTGGCACTATAAGTGTAGTCCAGCTGTAGAATCACTGGCAGAGATCCTCCGTGTCGGTCACCTAACGCGCCAGTGAGTAAATGCCGTAAGCGGCCAAGACCCGTAGTGGATGCAAGCTCAAGGTGTAGAGCTCGACATCTCAACACGAGATGGGATTCAAAATGATGTACACCATCCTTATTTTGATCCCCGATGGTTATGTGTGAAAGACCATTAAGATTGAGAGAGTAAGTAAATTTATTTGTTGATTGAAAAGCATGCTCGTAGTTTTCTTCAATTAGATCACATTCTAATTGTAATTTGTAGGTGGAAACACTATTTTTAGGATTGTTTTATCATAAGGGTCAACGTCCTATCTACGATCGACGAGATGGAGAGAGCGTGGACAACAACTCTTTCGATGCCAAGTCCGGAATACTGATGGAGCGCGCCGACGGAGAGTACATTGGAGGACACGCTCTTAGAGGTGCCACCGAGCGTAGCCTTGACTTCTTTCGGTAAGAATATATGCTTCCTGCTATGCGTTATTGGACTATGTTACATAAAGTAAAAATGCGCATATTTTTTGCTTTTTTTAGCTGGCTTGTGTGGACATTTACTGCGGAGCACACCTACATTGTTTATATGTTTTCTGGATGTGGTGGCTTGGGCAATGTTTGCGTTGAGTTGTCTAGACATTGTCTCTGCATAGATAGTGATCCAGAGGTCTTCCATCAACATCTTTCACGCTTCAAGGCTCCATGTATACGTGCTATTTCAGCGGTTGATGCAGATAGCGATAAGGAGACTGATTGGCAACAATATGAGCCCGGATCACATTGCCCTTAATTGACATCAACATTGGTATTATCTATCGGTTTTTCTAGTTTGTGATTTTTATGGAACGACGTGTGACCATGGTGTTTGGGTGCCACTTTTTGATATTACTGAAGACATGTTGTTGGTGTTGATCGTCCTTATCAATTCAGCCATGATTTCATATTTATTATGCTAGATAGAAGTTAGTTGAGAGCTTTGGATTTACCAAAGTAATATACCAACACATGCTTTTTTGCGTATGTAATTTCTTCTTCCCGTGAGCATTCGCTGCTGCACGGAAGCAAGTATGGAATGGGGTTTTTTTAGTTTGAATTTTCATGCCGTTATGCTGCCGAAATTTTGATTGCTTGTCAATATAATCATGCTTTTTGTTCATGTTTGAAAACATAATCATGGTTTCATGTATACAGAAAAGTTAGTCAAGCTTCACGGAAGCAAGTATGGAATGGGAAATTTTTTTGTTTAAATTTTCGGGCCGTTATGCTGCCGAAATTTTGATTGCTTGTGAATATAATCATGCTTTTTGTTCATGTTTAGAAACATAATCATGGTTTCATGTATACACAAAAGTTAGGCAAGCTTCACGGAAGCAAGTATAGAATGGGAAAGGTTAACGAAAGTTAGGCAAGCTTTCACGGAAGCAAGTATGAAATGGTTTTTTTTTTTTCACGTTGTTATGCTTTCAAAATTTTGATTGCTTGTCAGTATTTCTTTACACTGTCGGTCTAAGAATATATATAGTTTTATATATAATATTTATATATATATATATATAATATCTTTTTATTTATTTACTTATATGTGTATGTTTATGTACGTAAGGAGTTCTTCAACTCGGTAAAGTGTTTTTAAGGACTTGTTTATACAATATATATAGTTATTTATATGTGTGTGTTTATGTACGTATGCAGTTCTTCAACTCAGTAAAGTGTTCTTAATTACTATTTTATATGCAAAAGTCTATGCGTGTATCATTACTTTGAGGTCTCTGCCCAAACAAGTACAACCATCAATATTTTTTACATTCTTAGTTTCAAATTGGCTTATTAGGCATTCATCCTTGTTTGCAACAACACCTACATGGACATGAAACAACATTCTACTAAAAGTAGGGTAAATACTAAAGACATGCTCATCCTTTTCTTGCATTATATAAAAAACGCACATAGATTTTCTTTACGTTTGGCTTTCAAACAGCTTGTAGTTACATTTGGCGGTTCAGTTTAGCTACAAGATATCAACAATACCCTAAATTATTACAGATCTTGAAGATGTGTTAGTAGACCAGGCCGATTAAAAGTATCACAGCTACTTCAATAATAATAAGTCAGACAGAGACATATGAATTATTCTCGCCAAGGGACTGAAGAGTGGAACACCATCATATAGTTAAAATAAGCATCATATAATTAAAATAAGTTGTTTACATGATTAGGTAGGGAATCAAACCTGCACGCACACACATACACACACACACACACACACACAGTACAACTTGCATCACACTAGTATAATTTATAATGTGCTAGTGCATATTTATTTAACTATATATATTTAGTTGTTTACATGATTAGGTAGGGAATCAAACCTGCACACACACACACACAGTACAACTTGCATCACACTAGTATAATTTATCATGTGCTAGTGCATATTTATTTAACTATATATATTTAGTGCATAATTATTTAAATCTTGCCTCAATCTTCTACCACATTAGAGCCAGAGATGTCGACCAAGTTGATTGTGCGTTTGCAGACAAGCAAATGGTCAATCTCCGCCTGTAAAGCGGCCCTTCGAGAGCTGTCTATGTACCCCCATGTCTCCCACTTGCCCAGAGCTTCTCGCATTGTCTCAAAGCCATCATTGAGTTCCTGGTCTCTGGTGTTGCAAGCGCGATTAAGGTGGTTGAACATCCGGATCGCCTTGTTTGTGTCATGCTCTCTCTGTGTAAACGTCTTCTTTTCTTCAAGGGGTGCGTTGGGGGGGAGTTTGTGAAGCTCTTCATGGATTTTTGCAACTACCTCATTACCAATAGTTGCATATCCTATAGGCATTGTGCAACATGTGCTGCTTGCCTTGTAACATTTATATAGGCTAAAGCAGCATGCTCTCAAAAAGCACTGATAGTGATGGAAGAGTGGCATGTGTTAGTGACACGAGGGGTCCCACGCAGCATATGCTAACTGCTAAATTGGAGCGTGCAATAATATATGCATGATTTGTCAATATGAATATAATGCCCCTATGAATATTATAATCGTCTACTAGTCCACCACTAACTTTTAAAGTGGGGCGTGCAATAAAATATGCATGATTTGTCACTACGATTATTATTCCCCTATAAAATTTATAAACATCTAATAGTGCAATGAGTAGACACCACTAACTGCCTCTCTAAGGGCTCGGGAAACACTATGATTATTATTCCCCTATGAATACTATAAGCATATAATAGTGCAATGAGTAACCACCACTAACTGCCTCTCTAAGGGCTCGGAAAACATTATTTGTGGACCCGGCTTTGGAACCTTTTCACACGCATATGAACAAGCAAACTCTCTCTCTCTCTCTCTCTCTCTCTCTCTCTCTCTCTCACACACACACACACACACACACACACACACACATGTGAGTAGAAAACGTGCACACAACCTCCTTCTTCAAAACAAAACTCCACTTTTACTTAACTCCACTTTCATCTCAATTAAAATGTGGGATATTTATAAAATATATACATTAAACCAACACATGATAAACAATTCTATACCAAGTTACTAAATGAAATAATTTGAACTGGCTTGAGAACCTTCTTGCCCAAACTTGAGCCGGACTTTTTTCATTTTGAACCTATCTTTCCTCTCTCCCCCTCATCTCCCACTCTCAAGTTCTCTCTCTCTCTCTCTCTCTCTCTCTCTCTCTCTCGTTGTCGGTACTCTCACACCCCGATCCTATCTCTATTTCACAAGTATGTTTTTCTCTCTCCGTCTAATCCTTCTTCTCTCTCCTTCCCTCGGTACTTATTTAACATACCACAACGCCACCTTAGAGAGCATACATATGAGTGAAATCCATGCTTCTATAAACTCGAAAAAGCATCACCTTTAGCAAAAAAACACGAATTGATTAACTCCCAAATAAAATTAACCCATTTGGATATACCACAAGGTCAAGCACATATGGTAGACTCCACAAATCAAATTTGGTGAAATTTTTATCACAAAATTAAGACTTAAGCCATATTCTTGGAATCAAATTCTGCGGACACTAAACAGTTTGATAACTTGGACAAATCTTGTGCAAACTCAACCAAACTTGTCCAAAGACCACAACAAGGTGATTACCTGGCAAAACAAGCCTGAAAAGTGTAAAATTGAGAAAAGTAAATAATCATGATTATTTACTATTGAGACCTAGAGATAAGATTTTTGACTTTTGAACTTGTATAGTGTTAGAACAACATAATACAAGACCACTGGTCAAGTTTGGGTTCCATCATATCCAAATTGGTACATGTTCACTCAATTTTTAGCCTGCAGATTAGTTCTTTAGCTCTTTGCAATAATAAAACTGGGAAGTCTCAATTGCTGACTACTTAGCTTAGATTGAAGTGATATACATAGACCAATCACAATAATTAGCAAAAATTGTGCAGTCTTTGTGAAAGAACAACTATTCTTTGTGAAAGAATGGCTATTCTTTGTGAAATAATAGCTAACTTTGATTAAAATTGATACAGGAATCAGGTTGCAGGCAAGGAATTAAAAGCTTGACAGGAGTTGCATTCAACTCAAGTGGAAAAGCGGATAACAATTCAATCCAACGGTAAGTACTCTATCCTAGGCTTAACCAGTCTATATGAACCTTAGATCTAGTCGTATACTGGAAAATCAAGGTATATTTGGAGAGACCGCTAGTAGAGTATCCACCGAAGAAAGTGTGAATCAAGGTGATCATTTGTACACTATCTTTGAAGAAGTCTCAAACACTTTTTCAGACTCGACATTTGAATTGTCTTCCTATTTGACTCATTCAAGAACCGGAATGACAGTGTGATATAAGCACATACTCACCTTTTATAAGACTAATGATGCGAGAGAGAGTGCGAGAAGAAGAGCACGACGATATGGTGAACTCGCTCTACTGTAATGTGTAGAGCATAGTGAGTTCTTATTAGGTTTTTACAAAAGAATATGTGTACATACCTGGCGGCCCGCCCACTTACTTGGGCGACCACATTGGGCTTTATACCCCAACAACCTCCCACTTAAAGTCCAATGTGGTACTTTAAGTGTGAGAGAAGCTACTATACAAGCTAATATACAAAAGATGTAGAGAAGTGATGTACTACCCTACACCTAATTGCTTGCGAAAATGCGCAAAGCTCTCTGAGGGAAGTCCTTTTGTAAGTAGATCAGCAGGATTTTCTGTGGTGTGAACTTTGACAAGCTGAAGTTTCTTATCCTCGAGCATTTCCGTGATGAAATGATACTTCACATCCACATGCTTTGTCTTTGAGTGATAAACTAGATTGCGAGCCAATTGTATAGCACTTTGACTATCACAATATAACACAGGCATCTCTTCTTTGATTCCCAAATCTGTTACTAGTCGATTAAGCCAAATTGATTCTTTGCATGCCTCTGATGATGCAACATATTCAGCCTCTGTAGTAGACTGAGTAACACAATCTTGTAATCTAGAACGCCATGATACTGCTCCACCAGCCAATGTAAAGACATACCCTGACGTAGACCTTCGGTTGTCTAAGTCACCTGCATAATCTGAGTCTGTAAAACCCTTTACACTTAGCTCCTGACTCCCATAGCATATACGCATACTCTTTGTAGCTTTCAGGTATCTCAATATTCCTTTCACTGCCTCCCAATGTTTCTTGCCTGGGTTTGACATGTATCGACTTACTACTCCCACTGCAAATGCAATGTCTGGGCGAGTAGCAATCATTGCATACATCAAACTACCCACTGCAGACGCATATGGAATCTTATCCATTTCAGCCTGTTCTTCCTCAGAAACAGGACAATCTTGTTTGCTAAGTTTCACATATGGTGGCAATGGAACACTCAATGCCTTTCCCTTCTCCATATTGAAACGTTGCAAAACCCAATGCAAGAAAGCATCTCAATGTAGTCATCTTGACCACCGGAGAGAAGACTTCATCAAAGTCAATGCCTTGTTCTTGCTTAAAGCCCTTGGCAACAAGCCTTGCTTTGTACTTTGGCTGACTATCATGAGCGGTGATCTTATACCTGTAAACCCATTTACAAGGTAGAGCCTTTTTGCCCTGTGGTAATTTAACTAGCTTCCATGTCTTGTTTTTATGTAGAGTTGTCATCTCTGACTGCATGGCCAATTGCCAATTCCCGGAGTCCTTCATTTGCACTGCTTCCTTGTAACATGAAGGCTCATTGCAATCAGTCAACATGACATAGTTCATAGATGGAACAAACCTATCAGGAGGTCGCGTGACACGTCCAGATCTACGCACAATAGGTGGCTCAGGCTCAGCCACAACCTGTGGTTCCACTCTATCCTATCGTTGCTCCTCTTGAGCCCTGACATTTTGTCTTGCACGTGCAGGTCCATCTTCTTTGGAAGACAACTCTTCTAATCTCCTCAACCCTCTCTGGTTTAGAATGATATTTGGATTCATTAAAGTGAACATCATTGCTGCGGACAACCTTTCTGGATTCGGGATCCCAAAGTCTGTACCCCATCTCACCAGAATTACCATAGCCTAGAAAGATGCACTTTCTACTCTTTGGCTCAAGTTTGTTCCTAAATTCCTTTGGAACGTGAGTATATGCCTCATAGCCAAAGACTCTGAGATGCTTGTATGAGGGCATTTTGCCTGACCATACCATCTCTAGCACTGAATCCTTCTGCAAAACCTTGCTAGGAGATCTATTTACAAGATGAACAGATGTTGATACAGCTTCAGCCCAAAACCCATTTGGCAGCTGTGCATTAGACACAAATCACTATGAACAAGTGCCAACTGTGTATCTCTTCTACTGCTTCTATGCTTATGTGGATGCTATGTTTGCTTACCATACAGACAATGTTCACAGAATTCAAAATCATTAAATGAAAAGCCAGGCAAATAACCAGAACGAGACAAGATTTCCATTCCCTTCTTGGACATATGTCCTAACCGGCTATGCCACAAAGAAACGTTCGGCTGCTCGGTTACATTGATTACATTTTTAGAGACATTTGATACATAAATCATGTAAAGTCCTCCAGACTTTACTCCATGTGCTGCTGTCATAGAACCCTTGGATATCTTCCACATGTTCTGTCCAAAAATGGTGACATAGCCAGCATCATCAAGTAAACCTGTGCTGATCAAGCTCTTTGTAATTGCGGGAACATGTCTCAAATTCTTCAGCGTGAAAGAAGAGCCATTCTGAAACTTCAATTGAACATCTCCAACACCTAAGATCTCACATGTCTGCCCATTGCCTAGCCGAACATGATCTTTAGTGGTCACATAAGAGGTAAACCACTCCTTGTTTGGAGACACATGAAGTGATGCCCCTGAGTCTATAATCCAGTCACTCAGTGCATTTCCATTAGATGATGTAAGAAGAGCTGAGTCCATTGTATTCTTCAAGAAGTAGATGTCTCCTGACACTAGACTGTCATCCTCTGCAACAGTGTTTGTCACATTTATTTCTTGAATCTTCACTGAGGACTTGTTCTTCTCACCATGGTCTTCAGCTTTCTCTTTGCCTTTTTCTGCTTTCCATTCTCTGCAGTCTCTTTTCATGTGACCCTTCTTGCCACAATGGTAGCATTCTATGTCACTCTTGCCTTTAGCACTGCGGGACTTGCTACGAGACTGATTCCTCTTTCCACCTTTGTACTTTTCTTTGGTCCTTCCCCTGACAACTAAGGCTGTTCCTTTGCCTTTGTCCATTGTCTTTCTATTGGTTTCTTCAGTTAGCAGACTTCCTTCTACACCTGCTATGTTCAAACCATCTGGAGGTGCAGAATTAATCAAAGCTGTGCAAAAAGTGTCCCAACTTTCTGGCAATGTGATCAATAGGAACATAGCTCTAACAGGTTCATCAAACTTGACACCTTGAGCTGACAACTGACTATAGATTGTGTTGAATTCATTCAGATGATTGGACTAGGTGTCCCTTCTTTCATCTTCAAGTCAACAAGCTTCTTAAGCTAGTATACCTGTGAAGCTGCACTCTGCTTCTCATAAAGATCACTCAGCTTTAACCATGCTTGATAAGACAACATCTCGTCTGCTACATTGAAGTAAACGCTTTCTGCCAAAGTCAGCATAATGGTAGAAAGTGCCAATTCATACATTTCGCTCCATTCATCTTCGTCCATATCTTCTGGTTTTATCCCCTTGAGCTTTATAGGTTTGATCTGCTTCTTTTGTACCAACACGTGCCAAATCTGCTGCTTCCACAATGGAAAATTGGTTCCATCCAGCTTCTTGATATTGTAAAGAGTAGTGTCCTATGATCCAGCCATAGCTACGCTTCACAGTAGTTTACTTTCCTGGGAGAAATTCGGCAAAGTTTCCCTTGTAAACTGACCTCTGAACCAATATCAACCTGTCAAATGAACCAAGAAAGCTTCAGATTTTGCATAAATTTCGGCAGAGTCTCCTTTGTAAAATGGCTCTGGTGTACTCAAAAATAGACCAAAAAACAGCTCAAAAAACACTGTCTCTCTGACACTGTAAGCTGTGGGTAAACCTGTCCTGCACATGTACTGTCTTTGACTGTCCTGTCACTGTTCTGTAATCATAGACTGCGACAATGCCTCAACGGCAATAAAGCAAAGATGCAATCCCAACTGTCTAACTCACAGTCAATACATCCTAGCCGCCTATCTAAGGGTGCTCGAGGGATCGCTCCAAGACATGTATCACCAAAAGGATCTCAACATTCGAGAATCCCCCAGCTCAATAAAACCTCACTCGACCCTCAACAAAGGCTACAGTAAATCTGACAGTACATAGACTTCCCACAAAGTCATACATCCACAAATTTCCCACTGTATGCTATAACCGTTGCGGCGGTTGTTTGCTGCGTGACTCACAGCCAGCAAACCCTCAACAAACATACATCATCTCTAACAATACATCCCATGTGGAAGTACCTGCAATGTCAAGATGAAATCTGGAATATCAAGCAGGAAACCTAAGCTACCTGATGAACTAGTGGATGTCGCCTACAGTCTGTGTGTAGATGCGCCCGTGTCGTATGTGACACGCCTCCAAGAACTGTGAGCCGTCCTTCGATGTGTATACAGCCACAAATCAACACTCTGGGAGTGTCGATATCCTCATCACCTGCAGTCGTAGGCCGAAAACCCCAAATTTGCAGAGTCGGATCTGCACCCGCTGAGACCACGTAGTCGAAAATGGCCTGCGCAGAACTTTGTCGAAGCCGAACGGTAACCGAGATGACCTCAGAATGAAATTCTGAGCACACCAAGCCCTACGGAGCCTCCCACAAGATTTGGGGCCGTATCTTTGCCTGTCGAATTTTACTCCAATCTGAGCTGGTGACTCTAGCCTCTTGCAGTGTTGCCCCGAGCCTCGATTTGAGCTCTGATACCAGTTGAAGGAGTACGAGCGGAAGTGCGACGCGAGAGAGAGTGCGAGAAGAAGAGCACGACGATATGGTGAACTCGCTCTACTGTAATGTGTAGAGCATAGTGAGTTCTTATTAGGTTTTTACAAAAGAATATGTGTACATACCTGGCGGCCCGCCCACTTACCTGGGCAACCACATTGGGCTTTATACCCCAACATTACCTGGATCCTAATGAAGAGTATGCCATTCGCATTGATGACCATGACATAGAGTTTGAAAAGGAAATAAGGATAAATAACCAAGGAAAAATGTATATGGATAAGAACCGAACTCGGTATTTAAAAGTTGGAAACATTGATGTGATAGACGAATGGGGATTAGAGGTAAATACACTCATTCCGGATATGGAAGCAAAAGAAGGTCCACCAACTTTAGAACTCAAGGGATACGATCAAGTTGATTTGAAACCCTTGAAATGGCTTAGCACGAATAATCCTAGGATCGTAGTCTATTGTTGGGAGGATAGGAATGTCAAGGATCTTTTGTGGACCTCTCATGCCAAATCAAGGTAGTTAACACCCATGAAAATCATCTATATCTTCAAAATCAAAGACAAGGGTTCAACAGATCTACCAACTTATCTTTTTAGGGATTGTTGTAACCAAGGGTACTCTATAAGAGATTGGATATTGGGCCAAGGACTAGAAACTATTCCAAGATAGAAACTCTACGAGCAATCTTTTGGGAGCAATGTTAAAAAACCCAAACCTACCTCATCACGAAGAAAACCGGGTGACACTGAAGCCAGTCCAGGGCTACATGAGTCACTATTTCCAACAGATTGGGTTGAAGGACTTGAGACAAGACCAACTGCCAGAAGAGTTGGAACCGAACCAAATAGACGTGTTAGACCAAATGATTTTCAAAAATGGGTCAAAAAATATAGTGGATATGGGGTTCCATATGACCACTTAGCTAGCTGTAAGCAAGTGCTAAGAGTAGAATGTATATTTGATGTCCACACTCAGTTTGAGGGATTCTAGAATGACATTAGAAGAAAAAGCATTGACATGGTTCCAAAACATTCACCAAGGTCAATCATGGACTTAAATACATTAGCTCAAGGATTTATAGATACATATTCCAAAATTGGGATCAAACATAATACGGTAGCTCAAATCTATAGCTTCAAACAAAAACAAGGTGAGTTTGTTAGGCTTTGTGCATCTAGGATGAAACAATACATTGCAAGATTCCCAAAACTAGAAATACCTGTAGAAGAAAGACTAGTGTCATTGTTTCTATAAGGATTGCTAAACAAAGAACTTCATGATATATTGTATAACAAGAAACATGTGACCCTAGAAGAGTGTGTATCAGATGCTATTGACTTGGGAGACAATTGTGATATTTTCAATGAAGAAAATGTCCCTAAGGATACTCAGAGTGAGAAAACAACATCCTTAAAACCAACACAGGTGGGAACAACTATTGCAGCACCACTAACAGCCATAGAAGATATGCTCAAAAGGATGAACAAAATGATGAATAATATGCAAAAAGCACCTATGAGAGGACCAGGGCAAGAGATACCTCAACAGGGACAACCGATTAGGCCACAAAAAAGTGTGATATCAAGGGTAAATGGGCCAACCATGAGACCAATGAGTGCTATTACCGACCAAAATACTTTGGAATTGTTCAATATGTGCCCATGAGGCCACAAGGACAACCCATATATAGATATCAGCTTAATATGGCCCCAATACAAGGACCACTGAGATAGGTATGGAAAGACCACAACCAGTGTTGGGTCAAGAACCTCCATATTCCGAACATAATGCACTACCTGTAAAGTACATGCATTCAGAAAGAGTCATAGATAAACAACCACTAGTGCTTGTTACACCTTATGTGGAGCCTAGTCCATCTATAGTAATGGTAGAAGGGGAGTGGTATAATTCACATCCACCTCCAATGGAAGAATCTGTGACTTTACACTAGAGCTTACACCAATGTACTATGTAGCTAATCAAGGTGTTAGACCTTGTATGGTAAGACCCATGATTAAGACAAGGATTGGAAACTATTATAATTGTGGTGCAGATGATCATTGGAAAAATGAATTTCCAGAACCTGATAAGAACATTAAGCCAATTGAAGCTTTTTGTACACAATGTTGCAAAAAGGGGGAACACTTCCCTGAAGACTATCCAAAAAATCCTTTAAACAAGGGAAAAGCAATAGTGAATGTAGTCCAAATGATACCTAGTAGCTCTTTGGAGAGTGAACCTATGGTTCCAATCAAGATGATCACAAGAACCCATGCTAAGAAAAAGAAACATAGATCCTCCAATGAATTAGAGAACACTAAAATTTCCTCTCAAAAGACCAAGAAAAGAAGAAGTCAAAGGTATGAGATGAGAAAACAAAAACAAAGGATTGAAATTGAGGGAAAAACCAAGAAACTATTCCAAGAAAAATTGGAAGTGAAATCAAAGAAACCACAATGAAATCTGGAGGATCAATTTTGGTAGACAAAGTTTTTGAGCCAATTAATGGAGCCTTGGAAGCTTACCAAGCAAAACTTAAAGCAGGCCAAAACATTGAAACAAATGAAAAGACTATTCTTCTCTAGATATGGAAGCAGCTAAGCTTGAAGCTTATCAAAATTTGGTAAGAATTACTGAAGAAAACAAAAACCCAAGCTTGAGAGTCTAGCAAAACCTGGGGAGCTTGTGGTAGAAATCAGTAAAGAGAAAGCCAAAGTGGTGGTAGAACCCCACCTTGAAACTAAAGAGCCAGAGCTCATAGTGCTTGACAGTGAAGACGCTTTAGATGGAATTACTTTTGTAGAGGAAGACTAGCCACGACATTTATGGACAAAAGTAAGGGAGATTAATGATGGGAGCATAACTTTGATGTCGGCTCCTATAGAGGAAGTTTGGCTAGACAATCTACCTCTTGATATGGACAATGATATCCAATACTTGTATGGGGATTACGGATCTGAAGCATTAGGAATGTCTAAACCATTGACTCTAAAAACACTACCCTCTTACTTAGGAGACAATAAAGATGAATCTATAGTGTGTAAAACCACTCAGATAAAGAGAGCGAAACAAACCTTAGAGGTAGACAACATCCATTCAATCATGTCTACACCCATTCAATCATGTCTACACCCATTCAATGCACTCTTACCTTGGAGAATTGTTAAAAATCAGACCATATCTATGGAATGATCTACAAAAAAGTCTAGAGAAGGTGGGCATAATAGGGCTAATCGAGAAAAATTGAAACATGAATTGGATAAAAAAGAGATTCAATCTGTCCCAATGAACACGATCGGAGAATACTATGAAGGGGAAGAAGGAAACACAACTCTTCCAGTGAGATATAATGATGTAGAAACCATGAAAATACTAGATAGCAGGCATGCATAGCCATAGCCACAAAAGCAGTATGGGAATCCTCGAGAAAATACTAGATAGCGGGCATGCATAGCCATAGCCACAAAAGCAGTATGGGAATCGTTGAGAAAATACTAGATAGTGGGCATGCATAGCCATAGCCACAAAAGCAGTATGGGAATCCTCGAGAAAACTGGCCAATAGACAAACTCAAATGAAATTACAATTGACGGATGGACACATCAAAAAACCTTAAGAACTACTTGAAAAAGTGATAGTTAGTTCTTGTGGAATTGATTATCAATATACTTTTGCAATAGTGGAGTTTGGAAAGAAACTTAACTATGAAATCATCTTGGGAAGACCATTCATGTGACAAGTACAGCTTATTCAGGATTGGGGAAACAATTACTTGTATTTGAAGCAAGTAGGATCAATCACAAGGGTTAATTTGACAGGTCACACTTATAGAGATGTAATGCAAACACTCATTTAAGAATTTGACTCAGTCTCGTCAGGCTGAATCAAAGCTTTCGTCTTGGTTAAACAAAGACACACCTATTTGGATGTGTGGAGCCTCATAAAACGGGAGTTTAAAACAAGAAGAATGTATTTTAAAAAGAGATTGCTTGGATGAAACATATATACCTGAACCCTTTCCGGAGCATTTGCTTGAGCCATTTGAATGGACTCAAATTTTGGCAACAATGGATGAATGTGTGTGAATATGTCTATGCCTACTCAATTTTGCAATGAGGATGGTTATGACTTAATTCCCATACAATTGATTTTGACCATTCACATTGAAGATGAAGTTCAGGAACCCAAGGACTTACTGAAAGCTCAAAAAGTCTTTTTAAACCTCTATTATGATGCCACAGACAAGTTTGAAGAACATTCAGCTACATCTGATGATTTGGGGTCAGAAAAAGAACATGTGAGAGCCAAACTACTCATGAAAGGAGGAGAGGAAAAGTTTTTTTACTTTCCAAACCAAAAAACAAGAATATAGAAATGGTATAGAAGAAAAAGAGACACTAGAAACTTGAAACCTAAACCTATGCCATCAGTTCTAGCAAAACACAGTTTTTGATACAGATAGATGCACATGATTGTGTCAAAGACAAAATCATGGGTAGATATCTTTCAAAAAACAAACAAGGAACATAAAAAACATCAAGGAAAACGAGAAAGGAAACTCAATAAAAACCTAAACACTAGGATGATGATTCATCCATGACATGAGTTGAATGAAAGAAGAAATATCAAGAGTTAAAGAAAGCTCTAAAGGAGACGTATACCAATGAAATGGAAACCACAGAAGAAGAAAGTAAAGATGTAATGAGTGTTCCATCCCATTACAAGAAATATACTCTCCAAGATCGAAAGATCATAGTCGAACAACCTGCAAGGGAACTAAGAAAACAGGGTGAGTCCCATGAAGGACCTGAAAATGAAAAGAAGATAGTCTAGTCGAACCAGGAGAAGACCTAGACCTGCTTACATTGCAAACGACTTGACGAAAGAAGAAGAACTTTTTCTAAGCTTACTGAAAGAGTACTGAGATATCTTTGCTTGATCTTATAAAGATCTCAAGGCTGTTGATTTAGAAATTTGTCAACATACCATACCCATGAGAGATAATGCAAAACCAAGTAGACAATGGCCATATACTTATAATGAAACCTTTGCCAGAAAGATTAAAGAAAAGATAGAAAAGCTCAAGGAAGCTGAATTCGTTTATGAGATTGAACACACAGATTGGGTGTCTCCAATTGTGGTGGTACCCAAAAAAAATGGGAAATTAAGAGAGTGTGTCAATCTCAAAAAAGTGAATGCACCCACTATTAGAGACAACTATCCTCTTGCAATCACTGAGCATGTTTTACAACGAGTTGCAGGAAAAGAAGCTGACAGCTTTTTAGATGGATTTTCAGGGTACAATCAACTTTTGGTTGATCCCAAAGATCAGCATAAAACTGCCTTTGCAAATGAATGGGGTATTTTTGCCTATAGGGTTATGCCTTTTGGGTTAACTAATGCTCTTGCCACCTTCCAAAGTTTGATGAGCCATGCTTTTAAAGAATATCTTCAGAATTTCGTGGAAGTATATATGGATGATTTATGTGTACATTCATCAATCCGTGCTGATCATTTTGAACACCTCAAAAAGTTATTAAAAAATGTAGACTCTATAGGATTTTCTTAAATCCTAAAAAGGCACATTTATGGGCAGACAAGGAAAAATTCTTGGACATATAGCGTCTAAAAATGACATAGCGATGGATATGGATAAAATTCATGTTATTGTTGAATTGTCGAGGCCGATAATAGTCAAAGGGGTCCAAGCTTTCATGGTACATTGTGGATATTATAGATGATTCATTTACATGTATGCTATAATTGCAAAACCCATGTATAGCTTGATTACACTCTTTGTATGGACTGATGAATGTGAAGAATCCTTTATGAAGGTTAAGCAAGCTCTCACTTCAGTCCCAATATTGAAAGCACTAGATTGGAATAAGATATTCCATATACATGTTGATGCTTCCAATTTTGCCATTGGATACATATTAGCTCAACCAGGAGACGAAAAAATTGATTTTCCTCTTTCATATGCTAGTGAACAGTTGAATGTGGTAGAAAAGAATTATACAATCACTAAAAGGAAAGGATTAGGGATTATCTATGTCGTAAAAAAGTATAGACATTACCTATTATCCAACAAATTTGTGTTCTTTGTGGACCACCAAGCTTTGTTGTACTTGGTCAACAATCCATGCAACACAGGAAGAATGGTGAGATGTTTCATCATTCTTTTGGAATTTGATTTCATTGTAGTTGTAAAAAAGGGTACCACTCACCAAGAGCATATCATTTATGGAGAATTATTTCAGGAGAACCACCAAAAGGGGTAGACTGTGAGTGCACGAATGCAGTGGTGTGTGGAGAGAGAGAGAGAGAGAGAGAGAGAGAGAGAGAGAGAGAGAGAGAGAGAGAGAGAGAGAGAGTACACAAGATGTGGGTGGAGCTCCCAAATCTCACTGTATGAACACAATTTGAGAATGAGTGAAATCTCATTATTCTTTGTATGTATAAAGAATAAGGAGATAAATGTGGGCGGCCAGTCTCACTGGCCGACAGACACGGGCAAAGCACGGTGAGGCACACTGCCTTTACCTAACCTTCTCCCACTAAAGGTTGTGTGCCGATAAGTGGCGAGAAGACTAGCCTACAACTAGTATATATAAGAGGTGAGAGAAGACGACTCTCAACCTATGCCCACTACTCATGCTGTAACTGCTCTAGTGTAGATGCAACATGCATATCACTAGGGCTAGAGCTACGATGACACTCCTGATGCAGGTATCGAGTGACGACCTGCATGGATCCAGAATGCACAATGACAGTGTCAGTCATCGCACGACTGACAAACCAAGTGTATAAGCAAGATCAGATCTCGAGGCCAAAAGATCAGACATGAGAGACCCAAAAGCTGACGAGACATGCAATATGTGGGCCAACCTATCCCTCTCAGCAACCTCAGTGCCATATGCATCCACATGAGGACCCACCTGACTATGCATCACCATGCCACTATCATCTGTCAAAGGCATATCTGCTGAGAATGACTACAAAACCAAAAAATCAGCACCACTATAATCACACACAATTGTCTGAAGGACACTGTCACCTCAAATGTATCAGACCCATCATAGAACAATACATCGGTCTCTAGCTCAACTGATGTCACCTCAACTGATGACTGACTAAGGTGTGGATCCCTAGAGATACCACTGTCTGCGTGAACGTCACCACAAGACAAATGCACAACCTGCTCTCCATGCAACACATCCACAAAAGAGACATGCCTCATCTCTCACTCCAAACATGGCTGCAATTACACAGAGACTACACCACCTCATGTCTCAGAAATATTCAAAGGGTATACCAGACCACTCCTAGCACCTCTGGCTATCACCAGTGATCCCCTATGCATCTGAAATGACCGCTCTCCAAGTAGTACACAATGTCCACTACTTTGCAATCGACCCACTGAAATGAGACTCTAGCTAAGTCCTGGTACATAATGTACATCTCATAGCGTAAGCAATGCACCGCTAGGTAAAGACATGCATACATCTCTAGCACCCTCTATACCTGCTGAACCATCAACAAATTGCACACAACCAAGTCTCCCACTAGAGAAAGAGAAAAACAAATCACGATGTGGTATCACGTGAAAAATTGCATGCTCATCTAGTAGAAAATGCATAGACAATGTGGTATCCCAAGACACAAAGTAGTCTGAAGGAAAGCTAGACTCAAAAGTGACATGCCCGTCACATGCATACTCTCTAGCATATGTCCTCATAGTAGCACCATGCAGCTGCCTCTTCCGCTGCCCCATACACCTGAAGCAACGATGCCTAATATGCCCATCGTGGTTGTAGTGCCAACATGTCAGTCGTGATTGTGAGCGAGAACTGCCTCTAACCTGAAGCGTCTCCATATCCATGCCAAAACTATGGCAAACAAAGTGGGAGGCCCACTCAACCACTACACAATGCTCAAAAGCATGATCAATCACATCAAAATTGATGCTCATATATGCATAAAACAATTCCACAATCTGCAAACTCTGCAAGCATAAACTGGGACAAACTGGTCAACCGAGCGTAAAGCACATAACCATATACGCAAGTAGAGAGCAAACTAGCTCAAAACACATCCCACAAGAGAAACTGTCTGCAAAAATCTGCAAAAACCTGTGAAACCTGTGACTAGCCTATATTGTAGCCACACAAACATACACAAATCACTCCTATGAGAGTGAGTACAAGAACACCAAACCGTGTCCAAATTGACAAAACCTATCAAAAGTGGGAGTAAACACTTGATCACTGTCAAAGTGGGAATATATCGACCACTATACCATCAGAGAGCAAACTACGAATATGCATAAACCATGGCGAGAAATCTTGGGAAAATTTTGACAGAGTTTCTCCTAAAAACTGAGCAAAAACTCAAAAAATCTCACCAAATACGCAGGACAATAGACACTGTCTCAGTAGGAAAATCCACAAATGGTCTACATGCAATGCCAAAAGCCTGGCAAACTGGTTCACTCCTGATCGAGTTGCTCTATGGACGTGTACATGTCCAAAAACATGCAACCTGCTACCTGCAAGCTATGGCTAGCTCAAACTGTATCCGCATAATGCATACATAGCATGAAACTACACAAAACCCTGCTTAAAAAGCTCTCTGAAATGCCCCACACAGTCAAACAATGCGCATAAAACTATATCCGGATCTGTAACGATCCGAACGTCACATCCCAAAGTATCACTTGCATACACAAAAACAAGGTGAATTCTCTCTCAAATAGCACCACAGTGTGTGCCATACAAGGCCAAAGATGCAAACCGCATCACTCTCTACACTGTGGGAATCAAACTGCAAAACCTCGATATGTCGAGATTGTTGACAGGCTGCTACAAAAAATTCAGCGTCAGAATTTCAAAATTTTTATATGATCAGTACATCCAAAATGTGCCAAAATCCCAAGATAGACTCTTGGATTACATGTATCCGAGTCCGAGTGTGAGAGATATGCCAAAAACCTCCATTTTCTACCCAAAAACGCAGCATAAACTTTACGTTGTTGCACCTGCTGTAATTTAGAGCAGAACTTCAGAAAATAGAAATCACCATCACATCCAACATCTGCCAAAAACCCAACCTAAACTCCTCGATTATATCCATCCGACTCCGTGTGACAAAGATATACAAAAAACACTATTTCGGGAGCCAAAAACAACAAAAATGAGCTACAACACTTCTTGTTCCTGCTCTAGTTCTGCAAAATTCAGCAATTACTTGCTACACAAGCTGAATATACATGCCTAAGTTGAGATCTAACACCGTCGAGATGTATCCACCTCCACCGAGCTCAAGCCGCCATAGTCGAGCTCCGTCACTTCCATCTCGTCCTATAGCACACGTGTTGCCAAAGCTCTGATACCAATTGTGAGTGCATGAATGCGGTGCGTGTGCGGAGAGAGAGAGAGAGAGAGAGAGAGAGAGAGAGAGAGAGAGAGAGAGAGAGAGAGAGAGAGAGAGAGAGAGAGAGAGAGAGTACACAGGATGTGGGTGGAGCTCCCAAATTTCACTGTATGAGCACAATATGAGAATGAGTGAGAGCTTCTTATTCTTTGTATGTATAAGAATAAAGAGATAAATGTGGGTGGCCGGACACTAGCCGAGGACACTAGCCGACGAACACGAGCAAAGCACGGTGAGACACACCGCCTTTACCAAACATAGACGATGATCTATCAGATGCATATTTGTTCTCCATAGAAATGATACCCCGTTGGTCAGAAGATATGGTTTTGTTGATGACCATAGCTCAAGTGGATTCTCAAATACCACTTCCTATTACAACCGGATAATTGGGCAATCGACTATGTATTAATTACTAGCTGGAAGGTTCTACAAAAGAAATTGGGATGGGATATTTCTTTTTTGCATTAATCCTGAGGAGAAAACCCAATACCTAAGTCAAGCGCACATTATCATCATAGGACTTCACTTTGCGGAAGACCAAACTATGCAACGGATCATGAGACTTGGAGTATTTTGGCCAACCATGAGAAGTGATGTTCACTCATCTATAAAAAAATCGTCTTCAATGCCAGAAACAAGCACCCATACCTCATGTGACATTATTTCAAGTTTCACTTGTTCCTAAGTGGAGTAACTATCTAGTTACTTACTTATCAAGCAGAACAGTTCCATACTTATCAAGCTAAACATTTCCAGAGGATATGAGTAAACGCTGTCAAAGAGAATTGAAATTAAAGTAAGAGACTATGCTCTTATTGGAAACCAATTATATCGAAGAGAAAGGATTAACATTTGTGTCTTTGTGCAAATGAAATGAATATATACCCATTCTAGAACAAGCACATGCTAAATTAGCTCGAGGTCACTTTTCAAGTGAAACCACCACTAGAGCAATTTTAATGGCAGACATATGGTGGCCTACACTTTTTGCAGATGCCAAAGAATATGTTTGAAGGTGTGATGCATGTCAACGAGCTAAAATGCAAACCCGGATAGATAGCATGCCTTTAAGACCAATGATGGGGGCTAGAGGTTTTGCAAATTGGGGCATAGATTTTGTCGGACCATTACAACCACCTTCTTATAGAACTAAAGCTCGATATATTATTGTAGCTAGGACTAGGCATGAACTGTCAAAGAGGCTCGAAGATTTACAAAAGCTTGATGAGTAAAGGCTAACAGCTAGCTCACATCTATGCACAAAAACAGAAACAAAAAAAGTTTTTTGATTCCCATCTAGTCACAAAAATCTTCAAAAAAGGGGACCTAGTTTTAGTTTATTCCCTTAAGCAGCACATTTCCAAGTTCAAGGAACGGGAAACGAACCATTTATCATTAAAGATGTAACCCCAAGTGGAGCAGTTAAGTTGTCCACTCTGGATGGTGAACCAATGGCTCACTGGATAAGTGGATGTCGCTTAAAGAAGTACAATTTGCCACGAACCAATGATTTGCTAGAGAAGATGCATGGAGCAAAGCAGAGAAAGATGAAATGAAAACAGGTTATTGATGAAGCCCAAGAGGAAGCTCGACTTTGAGTACTCAAGAGGAAAGCTGCTTTCAAAAATCAACATATATTTATTCTATCATAATATATACAAAGGTTAGCTTTGCCAAAAATCTAGATGATTCTTAGAGCCATAAAATTGATAGGTATTTATAGTTAAGTTTTTACAATCCACCATTTCATTTGAGTAGTAGCTCTTGCACACATCCTTGAGAGGATTGTGAAATATAAGGCTCTTATTTTAGGGGACAATGTTAGGGACAAGAATGGGTTTGGTCTTGTAAGTAGGGATCACTTTGACCACTTGATTGAAAACCCATTCATTTAAGGTCATGTCATTTCCATCTTCAAAGATAACAATGTAGTCATCTCTAACAGAACCAAGAGAATAATAAAGTTGAATAACTGGCAGCTCTTCCCTCCACCAAAGGTAAGAGGAGAGACATCCGAGCTTCTTCACATTGATGTAGAAGATACCAACATTACATCCCCATGTAAATTCCCATCCCCTTTGGATTCTTGTTGATGGAGGAGAGAAAGCCTTCATCAAAATCTTCATCATGTTGCAACAAAAAGAAAAATTTGAAGAGCAACAAGCCTCAAAATACATTATCTCAGAGGTCTTGAACTTGCGATACTTAGCGTCGGCATCTTTCTGAAACATTGACATTGGTAAGTTCTCGAACTTACTCTCCAATTCAGTTTTTCTAAATTTTCAAACAATAACAGTTTCCATAACCATTTGGCAACATGGAGGATACCTGACAGGTCGCTAGGCCCTAATAGATCGAGAAAATCATAGTCAAGATAGACATGATTTCCAATGGGACAGGCTCTTGTCAAGTAACTTGAGTCCGAGACATTGAAAAGGTTTCCTAGCCCTCTCTCACAGGGAAAGCATGAACTAACTCAGGAATCTAAACGTCTTTAATTCTCACCTTTCAAAAGAGACAAAATCCAAATACCTTTTTACCCATAGCTTTCAAGGGCACGTATATTTGGGACTTCTCCACTCTTGGCAGCACAATGAGTTTCTAGTTTCGCTTCTCCTAACAAGAGGGAGTGGAGAGTTTCTTGACTGATCGAGACAACCCATCCTTGACTGGCAACCTGAGCGAGTTCCCACTTTCCACCCCCGCACTCACACTTTTTGGTTGTTTTCTACTTACTACAATAGGATTGTTCATACACAAAATTCTGTTTTAAGGTTCCCACCACAAGTTTGATAAAACAACCCTTCAACCATTATCAAAGTGGCACCAAAACAATCTTTCCTAGAAGAAAAACAACATATGACTCTTCTTCATTAAAATATCCAAACCCCTAGAGTTCACTCCTCTTGGAGAGAGTTATTACTCCCGTGTCTTTAGTTGCCCATACAACTAAATTGTCCTGCAATCTAGACACAAACCCGTAGTGACTAACTTGCAATCTGGGCACCAACCCGCAAGTACTATCTTGCATTTTGGGCACAAATCTGCAAGATGTGTGCACCCATATGCACTGCTTTAGCATTCACTCCACTAAGCCTTGTCTGGATATCAAAGGGAGTTTTGACTATATCAGTATAGGATTTTTGAATGAAGAAGGTTCAAGAGTTTTTCTACTAGGCAAACATTTCTTTCCTACGAGCAAACAGACTACTTTCCAAACAATCTTTCACGACAAAGAAAATTATATAAGACATATGATGTAATTTGTGATGGTTTTATGATCCATTGAGATTGATTTTCCTTTTCCTACTCTATCGTCTATGCAATGAATGCAAATACTTAACTAAATTAATTCTAACCTTGTCTAGTGTAGGACTAGTGCCTGGCGAGTTTGATGGCACATCCTCCAAGGCAATTCTCCTTAGTGCGAAAATGGTCCTTTTTGGGGCAATCTCGCCTCTTATAGATAACTTGAAAATGTGTTAGAACTAATTGTGTAAAAACCAATTTGATAATAAGTTTGATAAAATGTTAATTACATCAATTTGTTCACTTCTATTCTAATGATTTATGCTTATGGTAGGCAAAAAATTATGTAAGTCTAAGAGACATACACATTCACACCATCTATTCATGCACTAATCACATGATTAATCACTTATATTTTCTTGCAAGAAAAATTCATCATTTTAGTTGGACAAAATTCTTGAATGCGATTAGCTAATTCATGCAAGCATCTACGTTACGTTGATGAAGGATTGCACATATAGTCAACACAAATGATTATGTAATTGAGCAGTGAGACCTTCATTACTTTATATTGTAGATAAATTACCATAAAATAAGTATAATAAATGTTGATTCCCAGTTGAGGATAGGTAAATAAGAGTATAGCATTTGATAGTAGGGTAGCAATTGGAAAGGATTCCAATTGAATGATGATATGGTAGCAATTGGAAAGACTCCAATTGAATGAGAGAAGAGATTGATAGTAGCTTGATTAAACAATAGATTTCTATTACCCAAATTTTCTTTGGAGTTATTGATCTCTCAAAGGTTTGATGTGGTAGTCACCAAGTTGTTTGCTACAGCAGCAGCAGAGGTTCCTTCTCCCAAGTGTGTCTCCAAATGAGTGAGAAAAGGCTCCTTTTATAAATTTTTGGAGTCTCAACCTTCCCAATCTTGCCCATAACTCCCAAGGGAGTCCCTATTGCTATTCTAAGTTGTAGAGGTGTCCTACGACTCATTACTTGCCAATGAAGGCGTCGATGACCATTTCCTAAGTCTTCTATACCAACTTTGGGTGCTACACCTCATGTGGCACATGCTTAGATCCATTCTTACCAAAAGAGATGGGTCCATGGCCATGGGTCACCCAATGGGAATCCATGGGCATCCATATACATGCACATGCATACACATATATACCTTATAATTATAAACTAGCTCTACTAACATTAGGATAAGGATTTAATTGTTCTAGGTGAGCATAGGTTATTAGAATTGAACTCTAAAAGTTGCTATTGAAAGACGAGATTGAGGGCGACGACTTAAGGTGTGAGATGCATACACCTGCTGTATTGTCCGTTACATAGTCCTGATGCTGCTCATCTAGTTTGGGCTCATTCAGGGTCTGTTTGACTTCATATGTCAAATTTGACACTTTGTAGCCTTCGAGCTTTTTCTTGTTGTTTGAGAGCTTGCCTTGACTATTTCCTTGAAACCATCTAGGTACATTGTGTATAGACCTTGTCTATAAGCTGCCAGTGGAGACAGAATCCAATTATGGCATATGGAAAAATCCTAGATTATTTACTTGGGACCCCTTCGACCCTTGCCAAATGGTCATCTGATGATATGGAAATGTTCTATTACCTGGGGGAATGCTACAGTTCAAGTCTCGTCCAATTCGGTTGAGCTGACAGGCAGCTATGGTCAATTTTGTGTCGTAGGAGTTCGTACGCAGCTGGGATTCTAGGGTTTTTCCCTGAGCCTAGACCTGCTACTCGGCCGTATAGAAATGTTCTTTGATGATTTGAGAACTTACCACTCATGTCTCATGTGAGATGGCGTTGTAAATGGGCGACTGTGGACTTCGAAAATCGCGTGCGAAGAAGACAGAAAGCTCTCTCCTAGTGGAAATGAGGTGATTTTGGGCTACCTTGGATATCTATACTCGGACTTCCCAAACTATTTTTCCCCAGATTCCCCTGTTAGTCCTACTAAGCCGTGAAATCTACGTTAAACTCAAAAATCTCTTCGATTAGATTCCGTTAGCTCATTCTGCAAGAATTTGCAAAAGTAGGCCTTGGCGGCCTAATTTAGGCTTCCCGTTTTCGTTTGTCGTTTTGATTGAAAACTTTTGTGCATGTCCGCCTTGTTCTTCTGATCATCAGTGTATCTTTAGTTTCTCCATCTGAGCTCATTTGCTATTTATTACTAATTTTTTACCTGTTTATTGAAAAAATCAAAGAAAATAATAAGATGCACTAAAAAAGCAAAGTGAAAAATCAATAATTGAGAAAATCCATTGAAGAACACTATTATATTGCTTTTTTGTGGAATTCTCCATTTTTAAGGCTACAATATCAAGAAAAATGATGAAAACAAGAAAAATGGTTAATTTTTTGATATATTTTACGATAGTATATACACTATTTACACTCATCGGGCAGATGCTATCAGTTAAAATTCCCCAGTTGATGATGTTTTTGAGGGCATTATTAGGTAATCTTGCAAAAAATCACACGTTAACATCCAACTTTTTCCTCCCTCTTCAAACATTGCCCTTAGTTAGTGAAGTTCCCCTCCATCCCTCCTAGATGGAGTACTCCGGGAGGACTGTGTGCATGGGTTGAACAATCGTGTCTATGCATAGCTATGGTTGGCTCTACCATGCTTTGAAGATCAATGCAATTCAAACCAGTACGTTGTGCAAGAGTTGGGTCTTGAGTAATTAAGTCAAGGGTTTCTGTGGTCGAGGTTTCCTGTTGATGTTTCCCAAAGAGAAAATCTTGTATTTTGTGTGCTCTTTGCTTTATTGTACCGTCAGGATACGTTGGTATGCTGATTTCCTTAGCTGTCGGTATCAATGATGACGATTGTTGAGCTTTAACTTGCCAATGGTATCTTAGATTTTCGTTGATGGACTGTTGTGGTTGAGTGTTTTGAGACTTAACTTTCCACTATTTCATTGGCTTTACAGTTTGTGGAGAAGATAAATGCTTCTTTTTCCTCCAAACCCATTTTGTGATGGTTTCTCTTCTGACTGATGTTTTTCTCTGAGTTGTCAGATATGAAACTTTCGTCAGTATGATAGATGAATTTTTACGCACTCAAATCTGAGCCGGATTGTCCTTGAGTTGTGCTTTTGGTACCCAAATTTGCCTGACTCCTTGCATGCTACTTGTAGAATTTTCTTGTCTAGAGGATGAAGAAGATTTTCTACTCCCTTGTGTCTTTTGTGGGTAACCTCTTTTCCATTCTCCGTTGCTTGATGCAATTGGAATGATGAGTTGTCCTCCTTTGGGTGATAGCTTGAGTTGATTGGTGTCCCAACCTCGTACTGCCTTGTACG
This sequence comes from Adiantum capillus-veneris, assembly GCF_014529385.1. Lineage (NCBI taxonomy): Eukaryota > Viridiplantae > Streptophyta > Polypodiopsida > Polypodiales > Pteridaceae > Adiantum > Adiantum capillus-veneris. The sequence continues at coordinate 134,993,819 of NC_140944.1, read as the reverse complement.
TCCGCATCCATGAGATTCCAAGAATCATTGTTTCATTCATGTGTTTGTCTGGTATGCATACAAATTGATGAGGGCATGAACATCCATGTACTATCACATTCAATTTGACTACTCCCAATGCCGGTGTTGGGTTTTTGTTGCATCCTTTGATACTTTCTTGTACGTGGAATAACTGACTGCATTCATTCGAGCTCCGGTATCAACCAGTGCATTCGTGCTATGATTCTTCAGCTGTACTTTGATGCGAAGGTCCATTCCATCTAACCATTTATCATCCATTGACACTGCATCCTTCCGCAATTCCCATAGTCTTTTATCTAGTTCCAAAGTGTTGATGGGAAGATCTCAACTTTATACATATCTTGATATAAATAAAGTTATGGCATCTTGAATTTAGTAAAGTTAGTTCCTTTCAAAATCTTGTCTTGAGTTGTGGAAGCTTAAAGCACTTGATATTATGTTAAGTCTTAAATCAAACCACCAACAAGTATATTCTTGTGTAGGTACCATCAAATTCCTTATACACTGTTGTTGTACAGGAGAAAAAAATTCTCCTAAACCATGCCCAACCACCCACATTCAAAGGGGAAGGAACCCATATTGAGCACGACATAGAAGCTTAGATTGAGGCTATGGAAAATTATTTTGAAGCTGTAGTGACCCAACCTGAAAAGCAGACAATGCTCGCAATGTTCCTTCTTGCTGGTGATGCAAAGATATAGTGGAAACAACATTGCAAGGACTTGGCTGTCTCAGGATGTTTTGAGTCTTGGGAGGAAGGAACCCATATTGGGCGCGATGTAGAAGCTTGGATTGAGGCTATGGAAGATTATTTTGAAGCTACAGTGACCCAACCTGAAAATCAGACTATGCTCGCAATGTTTCGTCTTGCTAGTGATGCAAAGATATGGTGGAAACAACATTGCAAGGACTTGGGTGTCTTGGGATGTTTCGAGTCTTGGGAGGATATTAAACAAGAGTTTACAACGCGATATCTTCCACCCGCTCATCGAGACGCCAAAATGAATGAGTTCTTTGCTCCAAAATAGCTATCCTTATCGATGAGGGAGTATTACTCTAAGTTCGTAACCTTGCGAAGATATTCCCCAAAAACGTCCATTGAGCAGTAGGTAGCACGATTCTATCAAGGATTGAATCAACCTTTGGATAACTGTCTTGAAGCAATGAGACCCGTATCACTCTAGGATGCTCTCTTAAGGGCAACATCTCTGGCCAAAGAAACAACTAGGAATCAAGGAAGAGGAAACAGATAGGAATCAAGGAAGAGGAAAATTTAGAAATCAAAGGGCTAGGTCCAACAATTGGAACCCCTAGAAATGTTAATCAAGCTTATCAATCTCGCCTTGTAGCACCCGCAACTACAGCAACTTAACTTGAGCATCCTAATGTTTGTTGTTATGAGTGTAATGAGCTAGGACACTATAGGAACATGTGTCCCAGAAGAAGTGTAGCAAGTACTACAAATGCAATTCCTATAGCACCAAATGGTAGAGGTCAATTGGTTTGTCATGGAGGAAGGAATTCAGGAAGAGGTCGTGGAAGAGGAGTTGTGGCTCAAGCTCACCTCATTATTATGGAAGATCCAACATTAGGATACCTAGCTAATGAGAGAGTAACTTTGTATCCTAGAAACTCAGGAGAGGAAACTTAGGAATAGAAGCATCGTCAAACACCTTGTCAAATGGAAGGATTTCCCTGAAGAAGATGCAACGTCATCCGGACTTACCTTTGAGATGAGTACATTAGTTCACTTGTATGATCATACTTCAATGGATGACAAAGAGCCGGATCACTATGGAAAGTTACTTTTACACATGTGTAATAGCATGGGTATGCTCATAATGGTGTATCTTTATGGAGTGGAGCCAATGGATTTACATGTAGAAAATATAATGGGGATAGTGTGATTGACTATATGCTACTCTCCAAAGCCATCATGTATCGCATAAAGAGTTTTATTTTTGGCCAATGGACCCCGGAATCAGACTTTCGGACCTTATGTATTGACCTTGCATGTGGAGAAGCAACTAAGCATGATAATCTCAGTCAAAGGGAAGAGAATTTATCACTATATATGGATTTTAAATGGGCACCAATGTACATTGAAATGGTTGAGCAAAAGTTATGGATGACAAAGCTTTAATATGGCGCATCATTGGAAACTAAATGGGAACCTTTCAAGAAAGTTATTTGTTCTTGTGCCATAGCATGTCCATGGTATCAACAAAGATATATCACGCAAAAGGTGGTTTGATAAAGAATGTCAAGACGCTTGAAAGTCCTTGATAAATCTTGATGCAACTATGGACAAAGACAGTTGTAAAAGTCATTTGCATATATACAAGGCATTGATTCAAAAAAAGAGAAGAATCTGGGAAGTAAAGCAACGATTTTTTTTAAGTCTAAGAAAAGGCACGTGCATGTGGAAGATTTTGGGGAAACTTAAGGGACAAGCGGGTTGAGATTTTTGGTAACTTGAGTCATGTGGATATGTACACACATTGTAGGCAACTATATGAGCAACCAAATGCTTAAAAAATGTCATTTTATGGTTCACTCCCATGTATGCCCTCCTTTTTTACTATTGAGGATGTATGTGGTGGGCTTGAAAAGTTGGCCACTCACAAAGCGGGAGATCTTCAAGGTATCAAGTCGGAGATGATTAAATGGACGGGAGATTTGACACATGATTGGATGCGTGATATGTTAAACCTTGCACTTCAACATGGTATGCCTTATGATTGGAGTACTAATTGGTTCAAGCCTTTCCATAAAGGAGGGGATGTAAAGAATGTAAACAATTATCGGACTATAATGATTGGGTCTCATATGGAAACGTTGTTTGGGTGCATAATGGAGATGAAATTGAGTGATTGTGTTGAAAAGAATGACAAGCATGCAAAAGGACAAGCGAGCTTTTGTTGATACCATAGCACCATTGATCATGTTGTCACTCTTCATGTTCTCATGGAGGAAATTCGGTTGAAAGGCAAGCAATTGTGTTTTTTTTTTCTGGACTTTAAGAAAGCCTTTGATATGATTTCATGAAACAATTTGTGGAGAATGATGGAAGAAATCCAAGTGTCAAGTGAGTTTATGCTTGCAGATTCTCAAATCTATGAGAAGATGATGTGTCAATTGCGCATAGGAAGAGGAATTTCAAAAAAAATTGCAAGCACTATTGGGGCTAACAAGGATGTCCGTTGTCATCAACTCTCTTTGGTATATGCATTGCTCAATTGGAACAACTGGTACTTGACTTTATGCAAGAAGAAAGCATTAAAGAGGTCACTATTTTCAATGTGGTAATCATGCTTTTGTTGTATACGGATGATGTGGTGCTTCTAGCACACACTTTAGAAGATGCAAAAAAGCTTATGGTTGTCCTTGAGAACTTTTGCTTGCATTGGGGGGTGATTGTAAATGAATCCAAAACAAAGGTTATGCTTGTGAAAACCAACCATAAGTAGAAGTCATGCATTGTGTACAACAATGAGACACTTAAAGTTGTTGAGAGCTTTAAGTACCTTGGCCTTGAGGTTCCGGACAATCACAAGTGGCATGAATGTGCTATGCATCATTTAGAAGCGGGAAAGAGAGCATACTATGCATTTGAGAGCATGTCTAATGGGGGAAACATCAAGTGTTGGGTTCTCAAGAAGTACCTTTTTGACACATTGGTGACACCAGTTCTTCTTTATGGAGTTGAAGTGTGGGGTGGGAGCATCTCAAAGTCTACTTGGAAAGAGTTTGAGAATGTTTAAAAGCATTTTCTCACAAGTTTTCTCCAAGTTAAGACACAAACACGATACATCCTCCTACTTCTTGAGTTGGGATCTCTTCCAATTGAGGTTATGGGCATGGAAAGGGTTGTGGAATACATGATAAAGATGCATCAAAATCCCTCACATCGACTTTCTACAATTGCACGGGAAGCAAGACAAAAGTTCAAAAGACGCATAAAAGCAAGATCTTGAGCACGGGATGGATGCAATACATAAAGAAGTGGTTTGGGAGATGGGATGCATTACACTTGCTACATGATGCCTCAATTGACTCGCAAGTGAATGAATCTTTTCTACAACACCAATGTATTATGGCTTGGGAGGAATCCGGTGGGTCACGCTTCATACATTACACCACCCATATTGCCCCCAACTACAAAATCATGTTCTTCGTTGAAAGGGGAAACCATACTCACACTTACATGCTTGAGCCTATCCCCTTGTCAACGATATGCACTATCACAATCATTCGGTTTAGCTCCCACTTCCTTTGATGTGAGACAGGGCATTGGGGCAATGGAGAAGAGTCAAATCAAGTGTGCACATTATGCTCACTGCAAGTTTGAGAGTCTGAGTACCACACACTACTAGAGTGCTCAGCTTTTGGTCACATCCGAACTTGATTCCCTCACATTTTTAGCCGTGACTTAGACCTACACACTTTCCTCTCCCAAACACAATGTGGGCTCTCCATTCCGATATTCACCACCACAATTTTGGAGCATCAAGAGTCACTCATCAGCCACACACATACTACATCACATGTAACTTTGGTCCCATAGGTCATATTTGACCTCTGAGGACAATAATAAAATCTCTCTCTCTCTCTCTCCCTCTCTCTCTCTCTCTCTCTCTCTCTCTCTCTCTCTCTCTCTCTCTCTCCCATATAGATTTTTTCATGCTCTTATACTCATGTTCCTTAGTTGAATAATCTTTCTTCAAGACTCTTTCATTTGCTAATATGTTGATATTACTATAGTTGAGGATTCCAATTTACAGTTTAGTATGCTCTATGTTTTGCTACTAGTTTGCATTATAATGTAATTTAGAATTTAAATCCAAGATAGATGTACACCACGGTTTTGGCCACAAGCTATGGTTTAGAGTACCAAGAGCGTATGTAATTTGAGAATTATTTTTGAAGGGACCAGAATGATTGCAAGAAACAACAATGTTCCATTGTATATTAGTATAATGCTAATAATTGTTGTATTTAGGAGAGCGTCATAATATTTGTGGTGCTTAATAGGACACATAGCATATGAGTTTTGTTAAAACCATATTAAGGTGGTTGATAGAAAGCCTCGTGTTGTCTAGTAATAGGAAGATGCATGGCGAGAGCCTTAACGAGTACGACTAGACAAAGGTTCATCCAATTTACTGTCACACAAAGTGTGCACCAACCATTTTGGCATACCTCTAGCCTCCTCATTTTCAGCCCTTTCCTCATCAAGTACATCATGTACATCTACATCAGTAATAGGCTGATCTAGAACATTTTCAGAAACCCCCATAGGCTGTACATTTGCCTCATTGGAACTTACATTCGTATTTCCACCACTGAAAAGAGGCAACAAAGTGTCATAAATTTCCTGTGAGCTTCATTACTGTCTCTAGTACATGACAGCAAGGGCTGAACAGAATCTTCCACAAACACTACATCCCGTGAAACCAGAATAGGTTTTGTTTGCGGATGATACAACCTGTAATCTTTGCTTTCAGCACTATAAACAACAAAAATACATTTGACAGCCTTATCATCCAATTTTCTGCGCTGCACTTGTGGCACCAAAGCATATGCCAAGCAGCCAAAAACACGCATGTGCTCAATAGAAGGCTTTCTATCATGCCATGCTTCATATGGAGTAATAGACTGCAAAGCTTTCGTAGGACACCTGTTAAGTACATAAGTGGCACACATAATGGCCTCAAGCCAAAAAGAATGCGGCAAAGCTTGACTTTTGACCATACATCGTGCCATATCCGTCAGTGACCTGTTTTTCCTCTCAGCAACACCATTTTGCTCAGGTGTATAAGGCACTGTACATTGGTGTTTTATCCCACGACTAGCCAGAAATGCATCAAATTCATGAGACATATACTCCCCCCCTCGATCAAAACGGAGGGTGCCCATAGTACATTTCGAGACATTTTCAGCCATAGCCAGAAATTGTTTGAAGCACATAAAAACTTCGGACTTTGCTTTAAGCGGAAATACCCATGCATGCCTAGAGTAATCATCGATGAAAGTCACAAAGTACAGGTAATTGCCCAAGGACAGAGTTTGCATGGGCCCACAAACATCACTATGCACAAGCTGCAACCGGCATGTGGCCCGAACTGAACCATCCTTTGGAAACTTAGAACGCTGCATCTTACCCAAAATACAGCCTTCACAAACATGTTTGACAGGTGCTTCAAGAGGTGGCAAAGAAGCAACCATATCAAATTTCTGCAAATGCAGCAAACTGGAAAAATTCAGATGACCAAAACGTGCATGCCAAAGTTTTGCATCTGAAATAACCCTTGAATCTGCAACAGCATTTGCAAAATTTTTTCCACACTTGTCATACAAAGTGAGCTTATACAGCCCACGACACGTACAAAAGCCCAGATGCAACAATTTCATCACCAAAACTGAGATCATGAACTATACATTTGTCATCCACAAATTTGACTACAAGTCCAAGTCTAGCAAGTGCGGATACAGACAAGAGATTCTTCTTGATTCCAGGTACATAAAGTGCATCAACAAGTGTGAAGGAACTGCCATTAGCAGCAGTGAGCACAATCTTTTCAACTCCCTGAACTGGATAAGAGGCGTTGTTGGCACAAGTGACTGAATTCCCATGAGGGACAGACTCGAGAGGGGTAAACAATTCACGATGTGAGGTAATGTGCTTTGTAGCACCACTGTCGAAATACCACACATGTGAATCTGCAGCAACTGACAAGCATGCATCATGGACAACAGGATTGTAAGTGCACTCTGCGCTAAAAGCCCATTCTGCATCAACATCAGCATTACAGTCTCCTTTCACAGAAGACTCAACAATGGCTGCATTTGTAGTGGAACCAGCATTTGCAGTGGAACCACCCTCTTTCTTCTTAGCCTCTTTGGCCTTCAACTTAGGACACGACTTGATCAAGTGATCATTGGATTTACAATAATGGCAACGCATCTTATTTTTGCCCTTATCACCAGAATTGCCAGACGAAGTGCTGCCAGCAGAAGCATTAGGAACATAATTTTTGCCACTCGCAGCAGAACCATAAGAAGTGGCTGCAATACTGTTACCACCCTTTCTTTGAGAAGCAATAAAAGCCTGTTCAACTGCACGCTGCCTAGTCCTGTTTTTTCTGGAAAGTGACTCTTGCAACAGCAATGTGCATAATGCATCAAACTTGACAACTTCAGGATTTCCTTGGGTCATAAGTCTCCAAGTACTAGCAAAAGTCTGGTAGGAATCTGGTAAGGCATCAAGAATAGTCTGCACAAGGGAACTGTCTAAAATGACTTCACCTGCAGAAATAAGCTGCTCATTGATATCCTTGACACTAGCAAGGAAAGTGTCCATATTATCTTCCTCATGCATAATCTTCGACTCCAGCTCTTTACGCAGCAAAGCAATTTTAGCCTCATTGCGGCTTGCATAAAGACCTGCTAGAATATCCCAAGCTGTTTTGCAGATTTTGCTGAACGCATGTGAGGAACAATGGTGCGCTTCACAGACAACGCAATCAATGCATGAGCTTGCGCATCCTTAACATCCCAACGAGCTTGTTCTGCCGTAGGAAAAACAACTCTAACAGCTACAATCCTTGCAACAAGACCTGCAACATCCTCAACATCGCCTACATCCTCAGAACCAGGACGTACATCAATGCCCTACACAATGTTCCAGACACCCTTTGACACAAGAACATGTTGCATCATATAAGCCCACATAGGGTAGTTGTCCCCATCCAATCTGTCCTCAGCAACAGCAAACATCTTGAACACATCTGTGTTGTTGTTGTCAGCCATGGTAAATGCTGCACCTGATGTGAAAACTGCCCGAAAATAGGAGAAACGGAGCGGGAACAACCTGTGCTATATAGCACAAACCGTAGAAGATTATAAGGCACCTGTTATGTAGAAAATGGCACTGATAGAAATTCTGCACAAAATGACGAAATAGCCTGTGCAATACTGCCTGTAGTGGAAACAGAGGCCGAAATGAGCCCAAATCAAAATTCTGAGCAGACCAAATTTTGAGCCCAAATAAAAAATTTTGTCGACCTACGAACGGTCGCCAAAGCTCATTGAAATCAGAGAAAGTGAGCAGGCGTGTGCTGGAGCAGCTGGCGACTAAGCCCGGGAGGACGTGACCTGCTCTGATACCAATTGTTGGAATTAGGGTTGCAGAGAAACACACACAGCTTGGAGAAGACGAAGGAAGCTCAAGGCACACAATAGATAATGTGTTACTTAGTGTGCAATGGAAAGATAGATAGCCCTAGAGTGATGGGCGTATATACAATGCACGGGGGAAAAAGCCTCCTAAAGAGGGAAAAAATGCCCTGGCGGTCCTAGTGTGGTAACAAGTCAAACATTGACTATTCAAGAACCCAATAGACAAATTCAGATAAAGACTAATAATATCAAAAGCTGGAAAAAGGAAATGAGGCCAGAAGAACTTTGCAAAAAGTATGGAGCAAAGAAGATTGAGTGTATACTCGCATCCATGAATACTTTTCCAATTGCAGAGATTGATCTGAATGCTGTCTTAATCGACAAAGAGCAACCTAAAAGACAAAGATGGAAATATCCTAACCAATTTATTGAATCTAACCTTGGGGAGAGGACAATTTAGCTTGATGGGCGAACACCAAACTAGTCAGACCAGGAGAAGTAGGAGTTTAGACCAGAAGCAACCTGACCAATGTGGAGAATCCAGATCAAGCTAATGAAAGGGTAGAAATGGAACCTGGAATCGCTGAATTAGGAGATCCATTTAATGAGTATGCAAATGGTATTCAAACCGAAAAATAAGCTGAGTCATTGGACAAAAGAAAAGAAGGTGATCCTAATTGGCTCCGTCTAGACGATCAAGAGATTGAGGATGGAGTCTTGGCTCAGAGAAAAGTCCCAAAATGGTTAAGGTCAACAAGCATCCAAAGCTAGAGGTTAGTGAGAAATCTAAGGCATTATTTCAGAAGTATAAAGACCTGTTTGCATGGGAACACACTGATCTCCAGGGTGTTGATCCAGAAGTCTGTCAACCAAAAAAATTACACTTTATGCGGTCCCAGGGTTTTAGAAGGAGTCAAGAGGATCACTACTTGCATACAAAGAAACTCATTGATGGTTCTTTAGTCATTCTCATTTTATATATAGATGACATGCTCATTGCAAGAAACTCCACTGAAGAGATTTCCAAATTAAGGCAAATTCAAACAAAAAAATTTTCTATGAAGGATTTGGGTGAAGCAAACCATTTTCTTGGTATGCGTATCAAGAGAGATAGGAAAAGAGGTCTTGAGGTGGTTCAATATGCAAGGGGGGAAGGCAGTCCCACTACCATCATATTTGAAACTTATCAAGAAGATTCTCCCAAGTCAGATGCTGAGAGAGCCGAAATGGCAAGCGTTCCATACTCAATGAAGCTAGGTGATCCTAATCAGCTTGGTATATGTGGTATTGGGGACATAAAACGTTGTATGCATAATGTATGCTATGGTAGGTTACGAGGCCAGGCATTGCATTTGTATTGGGAGTGGTCAGTCGATATATAGATAATCGTGGAAAGGAACATTGGATAGCGTTGAAACACATCCTTAGACAATTGAAGGTTATAACAAGTAGGTGTTTACGCTTTGGTAATAGCGATGCATCGATTGTTGGTTACAAAGATGCAGATTATGCGAGTGTAGCGATGCATCTATTGTTGGTAATAGCGATGCATCTATTGTTGGTTGCATAGATGCATATTATGCAGGTTGTATATATAGTAGAAGATCTATGTCTGGCTACATTTTTGTATTTGTAGGAGGAGCCATTTCTTGGAAATCATCTCTCGAGATTGTATGGCTTCTTCCACTACAAAGTTTGGGTATGTTGCAACGTCAGATTCCAACAAGGAAGCCTTATGGTTGGCACATTTAGTAGGAGATCTAAACATTCATTAGGTTCCAGTTTTGAATTGTGATACTCAGAGTGTCATTGCTTTGGCAAGGAATCCCGTGTTTCACTCCAAGTCAAACCACATTGAGGTGAGGTATCATCTCATGTGGGATGCATTGACAGATAAGTGCTTGGAGCTTGTCAAGGTCCACACTAATGATAGCCTAGCAAATGCTCTTACAAAGAGCCTAGCTACAGAGCAGTTTGTACATTGCATCAAGTCAATGGGTGTATGGTGAACTGATTTGTACAAGGGTGAAGCTGTCGTGCTTCACAATTGTACATACTAGCTTTAGTCTCTACTTAAGGCCACATTGGCCTTTAGGTGGGAGATTGTTGGGTAAAGGCCCTATGGACAGCCGTCCGGACACCCCCTACCCTCACTAACTCACTAACCTTTGTATTCTTCCCATATACATAAAATAAAGCAGCACACACATCTCCTTCTAAGCTGTATGGTTCCCCCAAAGCCTTGGTCTCTCTCCTCTCATCTTCTCCTTCCCCCTTCCTGCACGCACTTGAGCATGGGCTTCTCAATCCCCATAGTAGCATGTATAAGTCACCCACAAATATTCCAAACTTTATGCAGGTCTTTTCCATGCCCACAAACAATGTGACCCCACTCTATACAATATTGTTATCTAGGAAAGCCTGCTCAATTGCACCCTAGTCGTGAACATGCTAGAGATTGTACAGTAGAGACTAAAGGGTTACCGTAGCTGATCTCAATGGGTAGTCCTTGCAATTGAATACACCGAGTAAATTGCAAGCAACAAACAGGAAAACGCAATCAATATCAACAAAAGCAGATCTAGAACCCTAAAGAAAAACAAAGAAACAAGAAAACTAGACAGTAAAAGTGGGACTAGAACGACAGGATGGGATAGGGACTATTATACCCTTACAAGAGCCTTTGTGCACTCAAGTGTCTCGTCCTTTGTGCCTCGGTATTGTGCAACATGGGCAAAGGAATCCATTAGCACTCAAAATCTTGCACATCTATAGCTGGAACGCAAGCTCACTCGTATCATGGGGGTAGTAGCAGCAAGGTGCATAGCTTTCTCATTTTGCATGACATTGCCATACATGAAGAGGATCACAATTAAAAATGCTTGAAAAATTAGACGTTAATGACAATTGTTCCCAAAATTCAGGGTTGAAAAGGGAAAGGCACTGGTAAGGGATCCCTAGCTCAAAGGGGTTGAAAGCATAAGCCTTGATCCCGAAGCTCGAAGAGGACATGTTGTTGCTTGCTTTAAAGAGATGCAGATGGATGCCACTAAAGCTACGATAGCTCCCATCATGGAAATTATAACTCCCACAATGGCACCCACAAAGGCAATGATAACTACAGCTCTTTGGCACATACACACGGAAGTAGTTTTGGATTGAGATGTAGAGTCTTCAAGCATTGTTTGCAGTTGGCAAAAGTGTCGAGCGGAGTTTCCTAGGACAAGATCAGTAGGTTACTAGTTGTCACTTGCTTGCATACACGATAATCGAGGTAGGCACCTGTCAAGAGTGCAAAAAATTTCTTACCTCCACTACAATATTGCTCCGCTAACAAGAACCCAAAGATCAATCACCCATTTTGAAATGCAAAGCTTCAAGGCCCAAATAAAAAGCATAAACCTCTTTCGAAGCCATGAAACTTTCAATAGATTAATCTCCAATTTCACATGCACAAAACAATATTTGATAAAATATCATTAGCTTAACTATAGACAACCTTGATTCAAAACAATGGGGTGGCAAGGTCATTACCATGGCCACATCTTCTCAACTTCAATGTGGCAACACAATGGATTGATAGCAAAACCAACACAACAGCACGAACATCAACACAAAGTAGAAAAGAAAATTGACCCTAGAAACAAGAGGTTGAGCATTGTGCTAATTTTATTGAAAAAACACATGAGCAAATTTTGTGCAACAACATCATGACATAGCAATAAACAAACACACAAAGAAATTCAGATTCAACCTTGACTTTTTGAGCATCAAAAGCCAAAATAAATCCCCACTTTTTGAGAACCAAAGATTTGGAAAAAGAACCTTTTGAACATGAGCCTAAGTTGAAAGAAGAGGAACGGATGGGAACTAGTAATGATGCAAAAAGAAAACATCTGCAAGGATACTAAAAGTCGAGGCTAAGTTGCAACAAGGGGAACAACACTAAAGTAGTTACGACACAAATGGGCAGAGTGTTGCGGATCTCTACGGAGCACTGCATCATTGCTCCTCGGAGCCTCTGCCCCAACCATCGCCAGCTTGTTGTAGGTGAACCAAAAAGGTCACCATGGAACCGAGCTAGGAATTAAGCAAAACGTAATTTTGCTTCACATTTACCAAGGCAAAAACAAAGGCTAAGTTGCAAGAAGGGAAACACATGATCAAAATACGAGGGCTACAAAACTGGGCAGAGTGTTCCTCCATGAGCTCCCATCCCAATAGCTTGTTGTTTGCCTCCTCCCACTTTGCACAACGGCTAGAGTCCCAACACAAAAAACCTATAGTTTTGCTAATCTTGATTCCACCTGATCATCGATTAACCAAGGTTGCATGTTACACAATATTCAAACAGGGTTTGTGATAGAGATCTCGTGAGTGTAGTTTTGCAAGGGGCACTCCCGACTCCAAGCCTCAAGTCCCAACTCTCCTAGAAAGCTCGTACAACAAGAGAGAACTAGAGAATTGCTTCAAACTTAATAGGAAAAATAGTCATCAGGTTGAACAACCACTTGCTAGCAGATTTTGAGGATGTCTTAAAGGAGCGGCACAAGGAGAATTCGAGATTGTGTTTGCATAATAGGTGATTCTCTATATGAACCAAGAAAGCCTATTGCAAGGTTATTCTTGGAAAAAAGGCAAGAGGATTCCAATACATTCAATGTGCATTGATTTTTGATAGCTTGTCAAATACTAAATTCAAACCTTGTACTGAGAAACGATTATCTTAGTAGCCAATAAGAACTTTTCTTTAGTTCGTAAAACATAAAATATCATTCTTATTTTTAGCTAGGCAAAAAGAGAAGGCATCTCTATGGCCTTTGCCCTTTGGGCAGCCAATAAACTCAAGTTGACAAATTAGAGAATTCCCAAATAATTGAAGCATAAGATGCATAGAAAAACTAGAAATATGATAAACTAGCACAATAGCTCTCCTTTCCAAAAGCAGCAATTTCCAATGGCACTAGGCCCACACTCTCAAAGGTCATCGGGCAGCACTGCTCGAAAAAAACCTAGGTATTGTGTAATCCCATCTACAAATTTTGAGATTTATCTCTAAATTTTTAATTTGAAGGTGATAAAACCTACAAAATTCAAAGAAAATTAGTATAAAAACCTTCAAATTTAGTTAATTTACCTCTAAAATTTCTCATATGTAGGTTTGCCAAGTTTTTTGGCGATCTGAAGTAATGACTATGTAGTGGGGTGAATGTTTTTGGCAGTGATGATGAGTTATTGATATGTAGTATCTTTTGTTCACTCAATAGTAACATTACTTTGAGTTGTCTTGAGATGAAGGGGCTGCTTACACTAGTTTCTATAGAATATGGATGATGAGATTGGTGGGAGAAATCTTTTTCTTTTTGGATTCAAAACTATCCTGAGTTTGAGATGGCTATCTATAAGTCGATTATGGTTTTGGTTTCCTGTAGTCATAATAAAGTTCATTTAAGATCTTATAAACTAGTAAGGTCTTTTGAATTAAATAGCTTTGTTATGAGTTCTCTTATAGTTAAAGTTTTATGAAGTCCATAATAATGTTCATCTTAAAATATCATAAATTAATTAAAAAAATAAATAAATCTTCAACAACTTATTTATCCCCTCTTTGTTACGCGCGTGCGCGCGCGCACACAGAGAGAGAGAGAGAGAGAGAGCGCACAAAATGGATAAAAATAAATATACCTCTCTGTACTTCTATAAAGGACCTGTAGGCTTACTAGTACGACCACCAACCTCCACTTTCACGGAATCTTGTAGCTTCGCCCCCAATTACATAGTCGTAATTTCAACTTCACCCTGTTGGAAAGGAAATCATAAGCTTGCATCATCACAAAAAGAAACCTAAAATGCATTCTCTATTCTCTGTGAAACAATTTCCCTTCCTGCCGTTATGTAGATTATATACATATTGTTGTGCACTTCTTTTCATATCCTCAGCCACCAAACTCTCTCTCTCACTCTCTCTCTTTCTCTCTCTCTCTCTCTCTCTCTCTCTCTCTCTCTCTCTCTCTCTCTCTCTCTCTCTCTCTCTCTGAGCGCACTGAGTTGCATGCAACACTACCGGAACCAACCGGATCAAGGAGTTTACGACACGTGGGGGGGATTCCTCCCCCTTTTATAATATTATAGATGAAAGAGCTGGCCATTTTTAGTTTTAGTTCAACTTGATATATTTTTACAATTTTTTTTTTGTATGTGAGAGAGAGAGAGAGAGAGAGAGAGAGAGAGAGAGAGAGAGAAAGAGAGAGATCAAAATAAATACATATATAGATAACTCTTTGTACTTGTATAAAGGTCTTTTAGGCTTATGAAAGGGCTAGCCATTTTGAGTTTTAGTGCAACTTGTTATATTTTTACAAATTTTTTAACTGAAATTGCATCCATACATATTAGAGGGCCTTCACACGGGCAATTCTGTAACTACTCCAAAACTTTCCTTGAAGGAGGCAAATGGAATATGTGAGCATTCACACGCACGTCTTTTTTGTTCCAAAGACTTGCTAGTGTAGGTCACTTTATTGCACACATAAAATATGGACTCCTTGATTAGAATGCTACCCATAATCTCAAGTTACGTTTGTACAAAAGGATGTTCCTATTCATAAGCTTTTGCAAAATAGCAAAAGTTTATGAAAAAGAACCAATCTCCCTACATTTTAGCTCAACTACTCCAAACTCTTTCGAACACATCGTGTGAATGTGAAAATTTGAAAAGAACCCTCTATTTTCCTTTTCAAAACTCACCGTGTGAAGAACCTCTTACACCCACACTTCGATATAGCAAGGGTTGACCCACTACGAGGATGCCTTTAGAAGTTATGTTTTTACGGTTTATTCCCTTTTCGTGTTGCTTAATGTGAAAGACAGGCCATTTTAATTTTAATAACGGGCAGTGCCGGCCCCACTTTGGCAAAAGGTCAACGGAACTCTCATAGACAAGCAACCTTTTCTGTCGTTCTGGCAAAGCAATCTCTGCTGATAACAACACGTTGCATGGGCAGCATGAGTCGCACCATCCCACGTCCGTGTAAGCCATGCTAGTGAGGCAGACCAAGAGGAACTGGCCATGGGACACGTCTGATACAAGAGCAGAAGCGATATGGCGCAGCGGAGCCGGCGCAAATCACATGCCAGACGGCTTATCGCCTCTACTTTTGTTTTCAATCCCTTCATCCTCTGCGGATCTACCTTGTTTTTGCTCTTCCTTCTCTCCTTCATAGCTGGACCTCTCCTAGTCTCCCCTGCTCAGCAACAACCTGTTCCCATTCACCAGGTAATGGATTTCTTTTTCTGTAAATTATCTTCAAATCATCTTATTTTACCTGTGATTTGGGTTTCTACAGCTGAATACTTATTGACATTTCGAGTTTTGCTTGCCTTGATAGCTTTTATTGTTGTTTCACCTTCTATTGGCGTTCATGAGGCTTTGAGCTTCTGTAAATCATTGGTTACAGGAGATCTAGAGATTATACCCTTTTTTGTGCGTGAAAAAGATCCTTCTATTAGTTTTTTGAAACTGCTGCCCGACGGGCTACAACTCCTCTAGTTGTTATATCTCAAGTGAATGTCCCAATGGAATCGCAATATTTATTTTGTCTTTAGGTATTTATTTTACTTATTTGACAAGATTCTGGGTAGGGCAATTTATTGAAGGGGGTACTTAAGGCCCCTGGGCTAGAATATAAGTACACCTACTCCCCATTGTATAATCATTAATTCATTGCCTAGTTGATTGGTTTAGCAGTCTCTCTCTCTCTCTCTCTCTCTCTCTCTCTCTCTCTCTCTCTCTCGCATTCTCTCTTGGCTCTACGCTTCCTCATCATTGACTTTGACATGGTAGTAGAAGACAAGGCGATGCACCCTGTGCAACCATCTCACCCTTCCAGAACTCTTGATGCACTCACAGTAGTATCCAGCCATCTCATCCAGATAGAAATCTTGATGCACTAGAATCACATTCATTTCACTTTCACTTAGCCATTACATCTGGACCTTGTTGATCTCTAACAGATGTCTAGATGCACTTAGTTCAAATCATTCATCAGTTAAAATGCTGCAGACATTTCATCTTTCCAACACATACTCTAACAATACACACATGAAAGAGCATGTTCAATCTAGGAGCTTTCCAATTCTATGTACATATTTTCATAAATTCATTCCACAAAAATTGTTAGCCTATCAGTATCTCTAAAATCTCAAGGAGAAATTAGTGACTTTATTCAATTTAAGCAATCTGTGACAAAGGAGTGGAGCGGCTCCCCTCTTGTGCAGACCGCACCGCATCGGATTCAACGTGCTTTTTCATTAGTAAGTTTTGGAATAGATAATCCAAAAGCCTCAAGGTACAACTCAAAACTTAAGAGAATTTGCGAGGTTCTCTTCCTCTATCCACTTTGCATCGAGAGCCAAAATATGCCCTTGACCAAATTATCTGGTGGACCTACCTTACCTTTCTGTTCTTTTCTTGTGCCATGGGACCTGCTGGTAGCCCCATTGACCTCCCCTGTCCACTGGCACCTCAATCTGAATTGTCGGAATTTTGTGATGAACCATCGGCGGATTCCCACAGTTCTTCGGAACTCTCGGATGAGCTATCGGTTGATCCCATTACTTCTTCGGAATTCTTTGATGAACTATCATGGCTCCCTTGGCTCTTTCGTTTTCTTGGAAGCCTCTTGCCCCGTAGAGGTGGACATGGCTTATCCATAGTATAGGTTGATGAGCAGGCATGCATACCAAAACCTTGCTTGGCATGTCTCATAAGTCTCTGAATGGAGTCAGGCCTCTTTTGCAGACAATACGGTTGAATCTCTTTTGGCTATCCACAACAGAACCGCTCAATCTAGTCCTTCAAAGTGATCTTCTGAAACGAGGACACTAGCAAATAGGTATCCGAAAACCTCTCGCAATAATCATACAAAGTGTCTTCCTTATTCATTCTCAGATGATGCCAAGCAGTGATGACATCTTCTTCATATTCTTTCGTTATCCAGTCAAAAGTGAAAACTCTCTTGAGTTTTACCTACTTCTTAGGTGCTTCTTTGTGCAACAATAGAGTAGACCACCCTATGCATTTCCTTTCAAGTAAGATGCTGCCCTTCGTACCTTGGAGAGTTCCGAGAAACGAAGGCGACGTCAAACTCCCGGATGAATTCAAGTGCTGGATGGGTGTCGTGGTAGCTTGAAAATGTGTCAAACTTGACTACTTGACCCCATCCTTGAACTCCTTGGTCTTCTTGTTCTCATTATCTGAAGTTAGAAGGGAACGAGATCTCCTCTGAATTTGCTAGATGGATCCCTATGCCTTCTAGACCTTTTCAAGAATTTTCTTTCTTGCTTTTTCTTCGCTTCTTCTGTTTTTCTCATCTTGTCTGGATCTAGAGGTAGACGAACTAGCAAAACTCTCTGAAGACGAAGAAAATTTGGTCATCTTGGAAACGAACATGCTTCTTACATATGCTTGCCACCTCAAAAGTCGATTTCCAGCCCAAATAACAGGAAAATCTGCTGATTTCCTCTTCTTCCGAGAGTGCTTTAAGCTCTTCATCAATTGGATTGTCTTCTTTTCAAGAGCTTTGTCAAAACTTTTCTACGAGTACAATTTCGGCTTTTCAGCACTCAGCTTTGCTTTCTGTTTCATTACTGGCTCTTGAGGTGATTCACATATATTGGGTCCTTGGAGTACTTGATCAATCTTTTCATGCACGTGTCAACCTGAAGTTGATGTTTGTACTCCGCATTATCGAGATTCCTCGTTGGAAATCAACATCTCCGTTGGTTTCTTTTGTTGCCACGCTGGGGCTCAACTTTTCATCATCTCCTTGGTAACCAACCATCGGAGGGATGTTGTCTCTGTCTGGTTCTCCGCGAGAACCCATGTGTGCTGCAAAAAGGATCGGATCTTTTGTAGAAGAAGAATTGTTTTGAGATCTGATACCACTATTACGGGCTTGGACACTCCAAGTGAGAAATCAATAGCAACACACAGACAAAATGTGCAAATAACTGAACTTTAATAGAGAAAGATAGAGAAGAGGAGTTTTGACACGGAACGACGGAGTTCCGTCCCCAGATGCACTGGGCCCAAAGATTGGCGCCCCTTTCGATATTTTTTTTTTTTTCCTAGAAAAAGATCCTTCTATTAGTTAATGAAAACTGCCCATAGGGCTACAACCACCTCTGCAAGAGAGGGCTACAACAAGCATGATGGGGAGACTCTCCAAATGAAAAAACAACATATATACAATGAGGCTAAATCAAGAGATGGGAGGAGGGAAGAGCCACACAGGTGGACAGTAGTGCCATCTGAGCACCCCCTGAACGATGGTGTAGAAAAGATTCTCTCTCTCGCTCTCTCTCTTGCATTCTCTCTTGGCTCTACGCTTGTGCATCGTGGACTTTGTCACTGGCAAGAGGGTACATGACACAAGAAAAATGTGGAGACTCTCCGATGCTTAACAAATAAACATACAACTGCTAGATCATAAAATGGAGAAAGGAAAAGCCACACATGTGGTCGATAATGCCATTGAATGCCCTCGAAGAAAGGCCCTGTATTAGAGATAATATGTAGAATCAAGAATTGACACTTCCACATATTCTCTATTCCCTGGCCTTTCTTCATGGTGGTTGAGGGCATTCAATGCCATTATCGGCCACCTATGTGTCTTTTCTTGGAGTGCTACTTAGGGGGAGAGAGGTGGATGTCCTTGCAGTGCTCTCTATTGCATCCCACATCTACCACCAGGTGTGTCAGGAGCAGGCCTTGCCTATGGGCACAAGCAGGCAGCATTGGAGGCTTTGCCGCACCAGGTCAACAATCTGTCAATATGGGCACGAGCAGGCAGCGAGAGAATATGTAGAAGTCTTATCTAGAGCAGCAAGGCAAGCAAAATTTAAAATGTCAATAAATATTCAGTGGGTTAAAGCTTTTATTTTCTATAATTATGTTCTGTTTCACTTTATAGTGGCGTGGATGGCGCTCTGAGCTTTTGTAAATTATTGGTTACAGGAGATATAGAGATGCCATTTTTTTTTCGTGAACAAGATCCTTCTATTAGTTTTTTGAAAATGGCCAACTGGCTACAACTCCTCTAGCAAGAGAGTACATGATACAAGAAAAGGTGGAGACTCTTCCATACAAATAGATATACAATTGCTAGATCACAAAATGGGAGGGAGGAAAAGCCACACATGTGGCTGGTAATGCTACTGAATGTCCTGGCCCACTGCCTTCGCCGCCACAACTTTATGAAAGCATGGCGTTGTCTCTGTACATTGTCAGAGTGTTATGTGCAATGAAATTGAGAGAATATGTAGAATTAGGAATTCACACTTCCACAATCCCTCGTTCTTTCCTTGCATTAATGAATGCAACTTTGCATTATTGATGGTTTCTTTTAGTTTTCTGAGAGAGAAAGAGAATCAAAGAGATGAAGTAGAGATGTAAAGAGATAGAGGGAGAGGATAAAGATGCATCAATGGGTCCCAACCAACCCTCTCAAGGCCCCCCCACACCGTTATCGATGTGGTATTTGCTGTAGATTGTGTAAATGGAATGTACACTAATGCAATACTTCAATGCGAGACTCGACTCGACTCGACTCGAATGAATGATGTAGCCGCAGTAACTCTTCAAAATGAAGTTAAATTGATGCACCTTTGTAATGTGGCTCAATGTGGGTTGCGGATGGTCACCAACGGGTAGATCTGGGGCTGATTTGCACACCCGATGTGAGAGGTTTAAGGGCTGAATGCTGGATGGAAAAAGCGCAGACGTAATGTCATGAATATCAATTTCTAACCTTCTAAAAGTATTCTCCAACTTAAATTGGCTACTCAAGTCCAGGGAAAATAAAAAGAGGACAAGTGAAATCGATTAAGTGCTCTCCTTACTGTTCACTAGTCTTGCTTGTTCAGAAGAAAGACAACACATTTCGAATGTGCGTCGATTAACGTTCTCTAAATAAGATTACAATTAAGAATAGGTTCCCGATTCCTCAAATCGATGATATCCTAAACAAGCTACAAGGGGCACAAATTGTCAGCCGCATAGATCTCAAGAGCGGCTACCACCAGATTCATATTGCTCCTAAAGAAATGCATAAGATTGCATTCCGAACAACTTTCGGATTTGAGTTTCTAGTAATGTCTTTCTACCTTACTAAAACTCCAACAACTTTCAATTGAATGATGGACCGAATTTTTGGTCCTCACCTACAGTCCACAATAATCTTCTTTGACAACATTCTAGTCTTCTCTCACACAGAGGAGGAACACAAATGACATCTACAGACCGTGTTTGAAGAATTGCAATAGGATAAACTTTAAGTTAATGTCAATTAATTCATAACACTTGTTGCTAGTGGGGGGCTTGGTTTGTTCCAATTAATGCATAGCCAATTTGGACTTGACTTTCCTTGTTCCATGTGGATCATGTTCAACCATGCTTAATGTATAGAGTAAATGACGCGTTATGGCTGCGATTTGTCAAAATTATATGGAAGTAATCTTTTCGTGACCATAGCAAGGATGACAAGACCTTCATGTTGGACCCAAATTGGAGCATTGCATTTTGATGGGCCGATTGGATTTGAGCCTTTTCTCAAGAACAAGCACTACGTAAACTTCCCTCCCGTGGAATTGCAAGGGCACCTTGCAATTTACAATCCTGATTACATGTTGATTCATGATGTCTTTGGTGATATATAGATCCTGGATGTGTCTTTTGTTTGTAGCTTTCATGTCTGATTATTATAAATATTTCTATACATTACTTTTTTACAACTTCATTTCTTCACCTATTTTTGGAATGCCATTTCAAAAACTTTTTTCCATTTTAACTGATGACTGGAAGGAAGTGTGCAGGGTACCTCAACTTTTTGTCAAAGGAGTTAGGCATATTATACTTGAATGAATACCGAAAGAAAAGGTCTTGATTTTTGGATGCCAATCACCAAAGTGTGAGAGTAACATCAATATAAGCTGTGATGTACTCAATTTGAAGGAATAGTCATCATTTTGAATCAAGCTTCTTGAAAGCTTATCTTGAATTAAGCATTATGTTATTATGCCAACCAATTATATTCTTTCATACTATCCACATTCTGATCTTTGTCTGAGAAGCATTATCGTTGAAGGTTAGCTATCCTATGCATTTCTGATGCATTTTTTCCTGGTTTTAGGATGCAAAGGACTCTTTAGCAAAGGACATCTGGGCCTCAAAGCTGTCTCAGAACTACTACGGTTGCAGTGATCCAAGTCCTTCCTTTCTAGGTTAGGAATCTTAAATACTCTGTCAACTGATGCACATGGATTCAGTGAAGGGTATGCATGGTTGCAATGAAGAAGAGACTCATATAAGTTTTCCCTTAGCCTCCAGATAGGGAAATAGATAATTTTACAGCAGAAAGGTCATATGAAATTTTGGTACCTCTAATGCTACTTTCCACATAAACACATCTTTCTTTAATACCATAGAGTGTTATATGTAGTTTTGTAGACACCGTTCCACATCTGCACTCTTACTTTTGTTCTTCTTTAGGTTTTCTGTTTGGTTTAAACACAACAATTATTTAGATTTTGGGGCTTTTAGGCCACCTTTGTTGAAGGAGTTGCAATCATAACTTGAGAAGAAACAAGTGGATTCTCCACCTCCATATCAGCATAAAGATCATGGTTCAGCTTGTAACAAGAAACAAATGTGATTGAGCTTTTGATATCATTGTAACAAGCTTTTAATATTGTAGATGGGGTGGAGACATTGCATTACTGAATTTGGAATCAAATATTTATCATAACACCAAGAGCTGGAACTTGAATAACATAACAAAAGAGAGAAAGGGATAGAAAATGGTAGCGATTGCTTGTGCACAAAAGAGTGCTAAAGTTATGTATTTCAAGTGAATGTCCTCTCTCATCCTATTCATCCATTTTGTCATTTTAGGTATTTTTAAACTTATTTGACATGAGAATTGGGTCGGGCGATGTATTTCAGGGCCTCATTATAATAATCATCTAGTTCATTGCCGAGTGTGTTAGTTCAATGACTCTCTCTCTCTCTCTCTCTCTCTCTCTCTCTCTCTCTCTCCACACTTCTGTGCCGTATACTTTGACATGGTATCAGAAACTTCGGCTTGATGATCTTGGGATGCACCAAGGAGGTAGAGTGGAGGTGACAAGAGGAGCCAAGAAGTAGCAACGATTGTTACCTTATACATGTGGTAGTGATGTGTGTGAACACACTTAGGACCATCGGGGCATTTTTTCTCTCACTAGGAGGTTTTTTCCCCGTGCATTGTATATACGCCCAATTGCACACTAAGTGATATACTCTCTATTGTGTGCCTTGAGCTTCCTTCGTCTTCTCCAAGCTGTGTGTGTCTTCCTGCAACCCTAATTCCAACAATTGGTATCAGGGCAAGTTGCGTCCTCCCGGGCTTAGTCGCCGGCAGCTCCAGCACATGCCTACTCACTTTCTCTGATTTTTGTGAGCTTTGGCGAGCATCCGCAGGTCGACAAATATTTTGGGGGAACTCGTAGAGCTTGGTCTGCTCAGATTTTCCACTATAGGTAGTGCTGCGCAAGGGCCCATAGTTTTTCCATACGTCAATCATGCGTCTCACTCGGGGGGATATGGAAACCCGAAATAAGCATGACTCAGACCCCTCGAAGATTCCATACGTGGAATACCATACGACACCCTAAAAAATAATATATATATATATATAATAACTTGCAATTAAAACACTAGAGAAAAGCATAAAACCACAGATTGCATTAAAACGCCATAGAAAATGTAGAATCTAGCTGAATCAAGGAGTCGGGAGTTGGGGAAAAGGTCAATAGATACAATAGATACTAGAGCCAAGCAAGAGATAACAAAATATGGATCCTCCAAAACCAACAAGACTGAAGACTCAAATGTCTCCAAATGACTAGAGTCTAGGGCATCGCAACAGGAGGCAGGATCGAAGCGGCTCATGGGTGAAGAGAAGAGGTGAGGCACTCAATGTGAAGCTTGAGGAAGCACAAGACTACAATCGGGTGTGCAGGTTTAGATTCTCACAGATGCGTTCACTCATAATGACCCAAGCTGACATTTGGGGCAAAAAAATGTCCACGTGTAAAAATCCATGCGAAGTGAGAAAAGATGTTTCTCACGTCATCCTCACACGGACGCGCCTAGAAGCCCGATTGATTTTCCTCATGAATGAGAAAAAAACTATGGCGCAGGCTATTTCGTCATTTTGTGCAAAATTTTTGTCAATGCCGTTTTTTGCATAACAGGTCCCTTACAGTCTTCTATGGTTTGTGCTATATAGCACGTCTTGTTCCCGCTTCGTTTCTTCTCTTTTCGAATAGTTTTCACATCAGGTGCAGCATTTACCATGCTTGACAACAACACAAATGTTTTCAAGATGTTTGCTACTGAGGATAGATTGGATGGGGACAACTACCCTATGTGGGCTTATATGATGCAATATGTTCTAGTGTCAAAGGGCGTTTGGAATATTGTGCAGGGCATTGATGTACGTCCTGGTTTTGAGGATATAGGCGATGTTGCAGGTTTTGGTGGTAGGATTGCTGTTGCCAGAGCTGTTTTCCCTAAGCTCGAAACAGGCTTTGGGATATTCTAGCTGGTCTTTATGCAAGTCACAATGAGGCTAAAATTGCGTTGCTACGTAAAGAGCTAGAGTCGAAGATTATGCATTAGGAAGATGAAATGGACACTTTCCTTGCCGGTGTCAAGGATACAAATGAGCAACTAATTTCTACAAGTGAAGTCATTTCTGACAATTCCCTTGTGCAGACTATTCTTGATGCTTTGCCAGATTTGTGTCAAACTTTTGCTAGTACTTGGAGACTTATGACCCAAGGAATCTAGAAGTTGTCAAGTTTGATGCAGTATGCACATTGATGTTGTAAGAATCACTTTCCAAAAAAAACAGGACTAGACAACGTGCAGTTGAACATGCCTTTATTGCTGCTCAAAGAGAAGGTGATAAGAACGATGTAGCCACTTGTCATGGTTCTTCTGCGAGTGCTGAATCACTTTTTCCTAATGCTTCCGCTGACAACAATTCGTTTGGGAATTGTGGTGATAAGGGCAAAAAGAAGATGCGTTGCCATTATTGTAAAGCTAATGATCACTTCATCAAGCAGTGTCCGAAATTGGAGGCAAAAGAGGCTAAGAAGAAAGAGGCTGGATCAACTATAGGGTCCAATACAAGTGTAGCTATTGTAGAGTCTACTGTGAAAGGATGTAGATGCAGAGTGGGATTTTAGTGCAGAGTGTACTTATGATCTTGCTGTCCATGATGCATGCATGTCAGTTGTTGTAGATTCACATGTGTGGTATTTTGATAGTGGTGCTACAAAGCACACTATCTCACATCATGACTTGTTTACCTCTCTCGAGGATGTCCCTCATGGAAATTCAGTCACTTGTGGCAACAATGCCTCTTATCCGGTTAAGGGAGTTGGAAAGATTGTGCTTACTGTTGCAAATGGCAGTTCTTTCACACTTGTTGATGCATTGTATGTACCTGGGATCAAGAAGAATCTTTTGTCTGTATCTGCACAACCTAGACTTGGTCTTGTAGTCAAATTTGTGGATGACAGATGTACAATACATGATCTCAGTTTTGGTAACGAAATTGTTGCATTTGGCATTTTATGCCGTGGGTTGTATAAGCTCATTTTGTATGACAAGTGTGGGCAGAATTTTGCAAATGCAGTTGTGGATTCTAAGGCTATTTCAGATGCAAAACTTTGGCATGCACGTTTTGGGCGGTTGAATTTTGCCAGTTTGCTGCGTTTGCAGAAATCTGATATGGTTGCTTCTTTGCCGTCTCTTGAAGAATGTGTCAAACATGTTTGTGAAGGCTGTATTTTGGGTAAGATGCAGCGTTTGAAGTTTCCAAAGGATGGTTCAGCTAGGGCCACATGCAGGTTGCAGTTTGTGCATAGTGATATTTGTGGACCATGCAAACTCTGTCCTTGGGCAATTGCCTTTACTTTGTGACTTTCATTGATGATTTATCCAGGCATGCATAAGTGTATTCGCTTAAGGCGAAGTCTGGAGTGTTTTTGTGCTTTAAGCAATTTCTGGCTATGGTTGAAAACGTCTCGAAATGTACTATGGACACCCCCGTTCCGATCGAGGGGGGAAGTATATGCCTCATGAATTTAATGCATTTTTGGCTAGTCGTGGGATCAATGTATGGTCAAAAGTCAAGCTTTGCCGCATTCGTTTTGTCTCGAGGCCATCATGTGTGCCACTTATGTACTTAACAGGTGTCCTACAAAAGCTTTGCAGTCTATGACTCCATATGAAGCATGGCATGATAGAAAGTCTTCTATTGAGCACATGCGTGTTTTTGGTTGTTTGGCATATGCTTTGGTGCCATAATTGCAGCGCAAAAAATTGGATGCTAAGGCTGTCAAATGTATTTTTGTTGGTTATAGTACTGAAAGCAAAGGTTACATGTTGTATCATCCCTAAACAAAGCGTATCCTAGTTTCACGGGATGTTGTGTTTGTGGAAGATTCTATTTAGCCCTTGTTGTCATGTACTAGAGACAATAATGTAAGCTCACAAGACATTTATGACACTTTGTTGCCTCTTTTCAGTGGTGGAAGTTCGAAATTCCAATGAGGTAAATGTACAGCCTATGAGGGTTTGTGAAAATGTTAGATCAGTCTATTACTGATGCAGATGTACATGATGTACTTGATGAGGAAAGGCTGAGAATGAGCAGGCTAGAGGTATGCCAAAATGGCAGGTGCATACTTTGCGTGACAGTAAATTGGATGCACCTTTGTCTAGTCATACTCGTCATGCATTACACAGTTTGCAGAGGATAGTGGATTATCTGTAAACCTTGGTAAAACCAAGGTAATGGTGTTTAACACAACACCAGAGTGGATCAGGAGATTAGCACCAACTTTCACATATGATCAGGAGATTGTAGAGTATACAGATGCATACACTTACCTTGGGGTTGTCTTCACTGGGCCGAGGTTTTCTTTGGGGAGAGCAGCAAAGACTGACTGACTAGAGCTTATGTGGCCTTGGGAGGCTTGGAGAGGATGTATTCGCAGGTTCAGTTCCAGGAACCTCGGACAAAGTTATGGCTCTTTGATACTTTGGTAGCCTCAGCTATGTTGTATGGGGTGCAGATATGGGGACCTTGTGTAGGTCAGGATGGTTGGAGACGTATGGAGAGGCCCTTGGTATCTATGATCTCTCGACTGATCAGAGCCAAGGCCTCCGTACCCCACGCTATCATTCGAGCAGAGCTAGCTGCCCCTCCTATGGAGATTGATGCACTTACTAGTCTCCTTTTTGCACATCTTGTGGGATATTACAAGAGACAGATATGCTAGAGTGGCCATTGAGTCTTCCAGACAGTTAACTCTTCTGGGAGACACTTCATGCTGGTATGCACAGATGACATCTTGGTTTCAGACACATGGGTTCACCATGGGCAGGCTGCCCCCTTTCCAGTACTCTCTTTAGACACCCTCGATGTCTCTTACACGGGTGGAGATTACTAGACTCATTCGTCAGGACCTGATCCAGTTGGATACCAGGAGGACATGGATAGAGCCGCCACAAGAGTTGGGCACGAAGATGGCTTTCTATAGAGAGCATCTTCTCCACCTCATAGGAGATGGGTTTGTGATTCGACCCATCTACATGGACACACATATGTCTCATGGTTTGTGGTGTGCCATTGGTCAGATACGCACATCCTCACATCAGCTGGAGATTGAGACAGGTAGATTCAGAGAGATACGAGCGGACATCAGGATATGCCGCTTTTGCCAGCTATAGCCAGAGACAGAGCTAAATTACATATGTCATTGCACATTGTACTATGAGATTCGGGGCCGTTTCCATTGCTTATGCAGAGAGGGTTTCAGTCCTTTCTCTAGGGTCATGAGTTATGAGGATCAAAGATGTCTTGGGCTATATCTACTTGAGTTACACAGATATAGAGACACTTTACTGGGGAGAGCTAGAGAGAGACAGTCCCAAAGACAGATTACATATTCTTTTCACTAGATATGGGACAGCCAGAGGAGCAGCCATCACTGCAGAGCTCGGTCCACACTCATTCGACCACTACTGACACTCTCATCGACCGAGCACGGGAGCTATGGAGATCTAGATGGCCACGATTGAGGAGAGGGGCTACACAGCATCGACGGAGACTACACCAGAGGATTCAAGCCATACTCTCTCGACATCCAAAGTGCAGATGAGGATGGATTTTTAGTAGTAGTAGTATTTTTGTTCTAGTTTTTTTGTACCCAGACATGGTATTAGATTCACTATTTTGTAACAAATTGGTCTCATATGTCATTTTGGCCTTTTGAGACGTCAATATAACATTTCATTTCATTTCTCTCTCTCTCTCTCTCTCTCTCTCTCTCTCTCTCTCTCTCTCTCTCTCTCTCTCTCTTTCATTGTGTTTAGTTTCTCTCAAGTGAAGTAAAGTAACCTTGTGTCTGTGTGGAGTACTAGTTTTGAGTTAAAATCCTTAAACCCTTTCGCTGTACCTGACAACCCCGATCTCCTTCCTCTCTAGAGCATAAAGTCGATAGCCCTAGGAAAGAATATTGTAGCCGACAAAAATCATTCAATTGGACTCAGAATCAAATTTCCCTCGTTGCTTCTTCGAAACATGGATGTAGGCACCACTCTAAAAAACCCAAAAAGTGGAGATATCAGATTTTCTACCGAAGTAAGCCTCAAATGAATTCTATCGGGGAAGCAAAGGCATAGTAGATCGATTGAGGGGATGAACCATTGTAGCAACTGCCTCAGCCCATAAGGTCTTCGGGAGATCTTGATGCTCGAGCATTGTCCACCCATCTCCACCACATTTCTATTCTTCTGCTCCACTACCCCATTCTTTGAGGGCAAACCAATATTTGCAAGCTTGTAGCATTGCATTTGAAGCTATCGGTGGGTATGTATGCCAGATGGGGAGTCGTGAATAGCATATTGAAAGATTTTTATAAGCTTTAAAGCATGCAATTTTCCATTTGTCAATCGGACCTTAGAGTAATGAGCTATGGCTTAAAATCGATGGAAATCATGGCGATCATAATTTTTTTGATGAAGATCTCGTCACCCAAGAACCATTTTTGCGGAGTGGGCTATGTTTATTTGCGGCCATGAGCCGTCGGCCGTACAAGAGGAGGTTTTCTATGAGAATTTTACGATGCAGAGTGCAGGGAGAGCAGTTAATGCCATGCCGTGCCATACCGTGCTGAGAAGAATGGGGTGGAGTGGAGTGAAGGTGGTTTTTTAAAAGGCAAACTCAAGCTGGTAGTTGCGAGTGTGGGACAAGGGACCAAGCAAGAGTTTTTTGAATCAAGCTGAAAATAGCTTGCAACTATTAATATAAAAAAGGAGACGTTGAGCCTAACGTTGCATGTGATGGCGACGCCGCGGCAGTGGGCTCCAAGGCAAAGAAGAGGTGGGCGTCAGCTTGCATGAGAAGGGGGGGGTGTCACGAGTCGGGGTTGTTGGGAGCGCTACTACAGGAGGGTAAAGGGCTATTGGCCGTGAGCTGGAGTGAATGGCTGCACGCGAGAGCAAGTCCAACTTCAGGATTTATCCGGCTCTTGATGCCAAGTGGATGGAGGAGGACTTAGCAGATACTCCTTAGATACTAAAGCTTTACCTTGAGGCTTTTGGTTTAGCACTGACTATTCCAAGAGTTACCGACGATGAATGAGAAGGTTAAAGCTGGTGCGGTGTAGACTGCACAAGAAGGAAGGTACTCCACTCCCTCGTCACAACTTACCTCGATGGGAATAGAGTCACTGATTTCTTGTGAGATTTCAGTGATACTGAGAGAGGGTGATAGTATGTGTTGAATGACTTTATGTAAAGAAGGTCCTTGAAATAAGAATTCCTAAAATGAATTTGTACATGTGCTCTCTCATGTGTGTATTGTTTGAGTATGTATTTGAAAGATGAAATGACTGCAACATTTTATCTAAGTCATCTAAGGGGTGATGTGGATGTGATAGTAACGAGATTTAGTAGATCACATCCGTGAAAAGATCAATGCGGTTTGGGATCGCTAAATGAGTTACAATGATCATGATTCTCATCTAAGATCTGGATGGGGATAATGTTATGAATATGATCCATAGTTACCTGGAACGGGAAATCGGAACGGGGAACGGCAATAAGCATGAAATGCCATTCCCTGTTACGGATACTCAAGTTTGAAACACGGAACGGGGATTTGGAACGAGAAGTTGGAATGGGGACAGGGAATGGAGACCTGAAAATGGCCATTCCTTGTAGCTATGATATGATGTGAATATTCAGTGATTGTCGTCTTCGTGCAAGTGCTAGATATGTGGGTCTAGTATGTCGATACTTAGAGACATTGTCTACCAAAAAGTTTTTGTCCTATGTCTGTTTCGCAGGCGTAATCGAGGGCGATTATAATTTTTTCAAGAGGGGGGTATGTCACAAAGTGATGATGCGGCATGGCCTAAAGGATGGAACTTGGCCGAAGGGCCTAGAAAAGAAGTAGAAGAAGTTGTTCCAATTTACACGTTCTGGTCGAGTGGCCCAAAGAGGGTTCGGCTTAAAAACCTTATGCTCCCAACTTGCAGAACCCGGCCGAGGGGCCTAAAACCTTTAAAAATAAAGCAGGGCCCAAAAATGGTCTACAACCGATGACATGGCATGGCGTACAGACTGGTCCGCAATTTGCAGAAGGTTGATGATGTGGCAGTGTGTATAGACAGCCCACTAGGCGCTTGCTTTTGGAGACCTAATGATTTTGGAACTTACAACTTTTCATGTAACTGCTTTTGAGTTTGGCCAAGGGCCTTTATAAGTGTGCCCAAAAAGGTTTACAGCTGATGACATGGCATGGCGTACAGATTGGCCTGCAATTTGTGGAAGGCTGATGATGTGGCAGCGTGTACAGACAGCCCACTGGGCGCTTGCTTTTGGAGACCTAATGCTTTTGGAACTTACAACTTTTCATGTAACTGCTTTTGAGTTTGGCCAAGGGCCTTTATAAGTGTGCCCAAGGCCTCTCCTCTAGACAGATTTTCTTGGGAGCATCGCCAGAGAGAGGACCCTTGGACATTGTACTTTGCAAAGCATAATAATAAAGAAATACCGAGAAGGGCGCTAGTCTTTGGGGCCAGTGCATTTGGGTGCAGAACTACGCCGTGCCATGTCCACTCTACTTTTCTCTCTCTCTCTCTCTGGAATGTGACATTGGAATGCCCAGAATACGCTCACATCCGGGCTAACTTTCAACCACTTCTAAGCGGTTGCTCTACCTTTGCGGACCTATTATCCAAGACAGACCCCTCCCCTACAGCTCTCGGCACATACCTCACCCGCATACTTGAGCATCAAAAGACACTCATAGGAACACAAAAAGAGAATAACACACACCACACCATACACCCCCGTGAGGGGAGACTATGTATCACTTTGAGGTCCCATGGGTCATTTTTGGCCCCCGCGGACGTTAATACCAAATCAAATCAAATCAAATCTCTCGCTCTCCCTTTTTTCAAGTTTTGTTCATTTGTTTGCAGTTCTCTCACATGTTGCTATAGATCTTTGGCTTGGAGTGTTCAAGTCTATTATAGGCGCCATCCTTAGCCTCCTGCACCCTGTCCTTGTTGGCATTTCAAATAGCCAAGGAGACAATCTCTAGAAGCCCAAATTAGCCTTTTTGGCACCACCTGTTCTGGTCACCCTAGCAGCCACCAAGAAGATTCCATGAATGTTTTGGATCACGGCCAGAAGATCTGTTTGCAGCCATAAGAAGCATCTGTAAAGCCTCTCGTGAGCAGCTTTGGAGTTTCCACTTCAGGCCTCCATATGTGTGTTTCTGTAGCATCTGTACCAGTCTTAAGATGTCAGGGTTTTTTGCATGTCAAGTTAACCTCAGACCAAGCAATAAACAATTTCATGTGGACACAGCTGGTGATCACACTCTAGCAGGCAGACTCTAGGGTATTAGACTTTAAGGTTGCGACAGCAAGAGATCATTGAGATCCGATTCATACTGAACATTACATCCACCACATCTACTCAGATCCTTTTTTTTTAACGCGAAAAAGATCCTTCTATTAGTTAATGAAACTGCCCGTAGGGCTACAACCACCTCTTCAACAGAGGGCTACAACAATCATGATGGGGAGACTCTCCCAATGAAAAAACAACATATGTACAATGAGGCTAAATCAAGAGATGGGAGGAGGGAAGAGCCACACAGGTGGCCGGTAGTGCCATCTGAGTACACCCTGGACCATGGTGAAGAAAGGCCCAGGACGCCAGAGTCAAAGAAAAGCCTCTCTGCGCCCCCGCATGCGGTCGGAGCTGCCCTGGAGTCTCTCGAGCTGTCCTCTGAGAGTATGGATCAGCTCTAGCCAAAGATCCCGAACAGTCTCTGCTGGTGGTACAGGGTGAGCCTCGAAGATGCGGAAGCAGCGGGCCCGCCAGATGAACCAGAGTGTCAGGCCACTGATGAGCTCCCAGCACTCCTCTCTCTCACTACACCACTCCTGTGGAGTAAGCTCTGTGTGGCAGGTTGGAGTGTAGGTCGACCCCCCTGCATTACTATCATCATGCTAGTAGAAGATAGCTCAAACTAAAGTGCCGGGCCCGTGAGAGTGGACCAAGCAGTTGCCCCCCAAGTGTACTGCCGAGCTGTGGAAAGGGCTGGCATCAGCCGAAGAACACGAAGCCACACCTGCTATGCCAAAGGACAGTCCCAAAGACAATGACACTGACTCTCCACAAGATGGTCACAAGCTGCACATGCGGTCGAGAGACCACAATGTACAAGCCAGCTCCCAACTGCTGTAGCTTTGTGTGCAACCAGCCACTAGAACAAAGTGACTCGTCTCGGCTGTCTGGAGTCCCACAACCTCTCCCAAAAAGCAGCTAAGAACTCAGCTGTGAGACCCTCCTCCTGCCAATGAGGTGCTGCAGCAGGCTGAGCCTCTCTCTGTGCTGCCAGTATGTGATGTCCCAGTCGAACAGTGTACTGAAAGAAAGGGACACTTGGGTGGTTTGCAGAGGAGAAAGAATCCCTCCAAAGCCACTCTCCAGGATCCCACTGTACTCGTGCCAGTGGACAGCTCTCCCAAGCCCACAATCTCCAGTGTCCAGTCTTAAGAGTTGCTGGGTCAGGATCAATGACACAAGTACCCGCTACCATGGGTCCCCAGGAAACATGAGGCCGACTACTAACCAAGTGGCCTCTCTTGAGTGCAAACCATGGGGTTCCAAACAAGGGGCTGTTTCAGGCGCTCCTCCGTGCAAGTAGGTTGACGCTGCTCCAGGCCTCGCCGCAGATGCTCCCAAGATCGTAGCAAACTCACATAGAAGCAGTCCTCCAATCTCCTGCTCAAGCCAACTCTACGCATCTTTGTGAAAATCCATCTGCTGCAGCAAGAACTCCTTCCAGGGCTCCTCACCTGGAAGGAGTCCTCTGACGATGAACTTCCCAAGAAGGGCTTTGCTCTGCTGTGCTGGGTCTATGATCCCAAGCCCTCCCTGAGAACAAGGAAGAGTGATGACCTGCCAAGCCACTTTGAGTGTCAACGCCCTGACCAAAGGAAGTTCCTGATCAGCCTCTCTACCCGGCTGATACAAAAACTCGAGAAGATCCAGCAAGAAGTGATGTACCACATAGTAGCCAACAAAACCTGGTTGGCCACTACAATTCTGCCTGCAAGAGACAGTCGTGTGGATCTCCAATGTAACAACTTTCTCTTGATAGACAAGAAGAGCGGAGTGATCTGCTGCTCGGGAGACAAGTCCAAACCAACTTGACAGCCCAAGTATCGAATTGCAGTCCCTGGGGGAATCCACCTGAAACCCTTACCTGGCATCCAATCGGGCATAGGAGCACTACAAACCGAGAAAGCCACTGTCTTTCTCCAGTTGATCAGTGCGCCAGCTGCACAATAGAAGGTCTCTAAAGCCTGCTCATACCTGTGAAGGTTGGCCTCCTGGCCATCCAAGTACAAGGCTGAGTCGTCTGCAAACTCAGCGTCCAGTAGCTTATCTCCCCGAATAGGAAGAGCTAAGCCCTGTAAACCAACTTGTTGCGACACCAAAAACCTGCTCATCGCCTCAGCATAGAACAAAAAGAGGAAGGGGGCAAGAGGGCAGCCGTGTCTGACCGAACGTGTGAGCATGAAACGATCACCTCTACCTCCTGACAAAAGTACCTGACTGTGTGCCCGTCTGTACAAAGCTGACACTCCTCTGATCCAAGCATCTGAGAAGCTCATCGTGCGTAGAGTACCCTCCAAAAAGTCCCAGTAAACTCTGTCGTAGGCCTTCTCAAAATCGAGAAGAAGAATCACCACATCCTCACCACGGAGCCGCGCTAGGGCAGAAGCCTCCTAGAAAGTAAAGATGTTGTCAAGGATACTACGCTCCTTGACAAAACCTATCTAAGTCCCATGTATAAGGCTCTCTAGAAGTGGCTGAATCCTCAAACTCAGAGCCTTGGAAAGAATTTTGTAGGTCGAGTTGAGGATGGTGATGTGGCGCCATTGTCGAATCTCATCCAAGGAGCCACCCTCCTTGGGAATGAGGTAAATCGGGCCCTCACTCATGTTGTCAGGCATCTCTCCTGTGTGCAAGATGAACTGAAAAGCACTATAGAGATCTGGGCCAAGCAAGTCCCAGTACTCCAAGAAAAACTGGGAGTCAAGCCATCCTCGCCTGGACAGCTACCACGGGGGAGTGCACTAAGGGCCATGTGCAACTCTTCCAGCTGAAGTGGCAGCTCAAGCCTCTGACGCATCTCCTCAGTCACAAGACAAGGCATCTGTGTCCACACCTGCTCTCTGCATGCATTTTGAAGCTCTGACTGAGGCTCTGCAGACAATAACTCACTGTAAAAGTCAGTAGCAACTGCATGCATGTCCTCTGGCTCAGAAGCAACAGACCCGTCGGGCCTCCTCAACTGATTGACCTTGACATGCATATGGTGAGGTCCCACTGCCTCAAAGAAAGCACCAGTCACTTTGTCACCCACCTGTGTCCACTGAGATGCCTGTTGATGGAAGAAAACTCATGGCGTCGCTCCTCTGTGCTAACAAGCTCCTGGCGAGCCTGCTGTAACTGCTCCTCCAACGAAGGACTGTCTGGATGCTGCTCCTGCATCCTCTGCAAGGAAGCAACGCCCCGTCGAAGACGCTGCTCCTCCTCTCTCGCTGCAGCTAGGCGAGCTAAAGACTCCTGAAGAAAGAATCGACTAAGCTGAGCTAGTCCTGAGGCCACTCTGTCAGCAAGAGAGTCCTGCATGTCTAAGCTCTCTGTCCAAAGAACCTCCACTCACTCTCTGAGTGAAGAGTCCAGCAAGACCCTCTCAGGGATGCGAAGCATCCTGCTCCCCCTCCTCTGCCTATCTGTCATTGTGAGGATCACTGTTGCATGATCCGAGAAGGAAGTCCCTGCCAAGTCACAAAAGTCGTCATTAGTGTAGAAGCGATCTATCCGCGATAGATTCACTCCTCCCACTCTACGGTCCGAACGAGAGAAGGCTAGGCTTTCTGGGGGCCTCACAAAGCTAGAATTCTACCACATCCGAAATCCTCAGTCATACAAAACCTCTCCCAAGCTGCCAGCTCAACTCCCTGCACAGTAGCATGGCTACCACCAATCCTGTTAGAGGGGTCCTCCAACATGTTGAAGTCACCCCTATGCACCACTGCTCTGCCTACGGCAGAGACTCAACAATCTGTGACCAAAACTCTTCTCGGGCACTCGCCACATTGGGCGCATAGATGTTCAGGAAGCCCACAAGACAACCCTAAAACTGCATAGTGATCCTCTGAGCCCTGCCTGGCACATTACTCCCTTTGCCCACAATGGCTTGCTGCAAAGAATCCGCAATAGTCATACATACCCCACCCTGGATGCCTCCAGGTCCAAAAGCAGCTAACCAAAAAGTATCATATCGTCCATGCAAAAGCTGACCACAATGTCTAATGCGGCTCTCACATAGATGATGCTCCTATAGCATAAGAAGGTCAATCTCTCCTCCCACAAGGCATTGCTGAAGCTCCTGACGCAGTCGGCCCCTCTGACGTTGAAATTGGGGCCCACCTAATCTCTGCACGTTCCATGAGACGATCCTCAATGGGAGCGAGAGAGAACAGATGCTGCCGCCTCTGAGGTTGCCGTGCGAGGTGTCTCCATGATAGTCCCAATCGCTAAGCCTATCTTGGACAAAAGTGGTAGGTACTCCCTCCGCAAACCAGGAAAGAAGACGGAGATGGGAAGGTCTGCCTCCTCTACTAGAACATCTGAAGTAGGGTCAAAACCATGTCTCCACTGTCGAAAGTGGGCTCGAACTGCTCGGATGGTCAAGGGGCTCATAACTATGACCTTGGATGCCATCTCGGAGGTCTCAAACTTGATCTGATAGTAGCCTCGTCCGAGGAACTGAACGTCCAAGATCTTGCCCACCTCTGCAAGAAGGCGAGCCTGGAGAAGGTCACGCAACTCTCCTCCGCTGGGTCTGGTGCCGAGAATCTTGCAGATGACGGAAGTCGCCTGCAGACGATCCACCTCTGTGGCTAGGCGCGCTTGCTCAGTCGGAGTAAGAGCAAGTCGAATCGTGGGCTCAGCGGGGTCGGGCGAGGGGGCTTCATCAGAGTCCCTCTGTGGTGGAGCTTGAGCCTCCATCTATGTTTGCTGCCGTGTCGGAGAAGAAACGGATAGAAAATTTGTCTGCAAAAAAGCCCCGACGAGCACTGTCCAGAAACCAGCACTTGTCAGAGTCAGTCAAAAGAAACCTTCGGTTCGAGAGTGGCAGAGAACGAAGATACCGGGGGGGGGGGGTTTGGAAATGGCAATGGGTGAGGGAAGCGGGCTGGCAGCGGCAGCTGGCAGGGGGCTGAGGGGCGGACAGGGAGGGGCAGCGCAAGGCAAGGGGAAGGCAGGGGGCAGTGCGCACGCAACAGTGGTTGCTGAAGGCGCAGGGTTTGGGGGGGGGGGGGGGGGCAGCTAGCGATGGCGGGAGGGGGGGGACAGGTGCTGGCGAGGGAGGGGGGGCGAGCGGCAGCAGGCCGCGAGCGCGCGTCACTCACTTGTACTTTGAGTTCTTGACAGAGATAATTATTCACCGACTCATCATCTATTCAGATCTTAGGGTGGTGGTATGTGGGAACTTCACTACATTCCCACCAATACATGATATGTTGTACCCACAGTACTGTACCACATGGAGCTTGATAGGGATGCAGTTCATGATTGTGTCCCCAGGACATGTAGTACTGCATCTGGAGTCCTTTTCAGGTATAGATCTTTCCTCCCTTGATTCATTCTCATAAGACTTAATTCACCAGCAGCTCTATGCAGTTTTCGTACTTTTATCTTCTTCATTTGTATCTTCTGTCATTTTCTTGTGGACATCTCAGGCTGATTTTGACATATAGTAGGCGTTTATATGCCTTTCTTTCCTTCTTTCTTTCTGTGTTTATGTTCCATTCTGTCCTATAGTCCAATTTTGCCATTCACAGGATGCTAGTATAAGTATCTTTCTTTCTGTTTGTTTCTTTTTTGCTGAACAATATATTTAGAGTTTGGAGGTCTCATATTAAGACTTACTGATCATCCTCAACCGTGATATGCTTTGAGAAGGTTCCATTTTGGTCCTTAGACTTGTAAACGATGGACTTCTTGCTGAGGATTTATTTATATTACTGAAAATTTCAAAAAATCCCAAAATACCTTTTATCAAATTGTAACTAAGTTAGACTTTGTAAATAATTAATTTATTTACGAGAAAAGAATTATCTAATTAGTTGTGTGCACACCAGAATAGACCTAGCAGTTCCAAGGCCTCAGGTGAGCCTAAATGCGGGCTAGAACACCTCAGAGGGACCTTAGCAGAAATTACCCTGAAGCCCTAGTGATTGGGAAATCGGGTCTTCAGAAAGAGGTAAGCAGTAGCTTCAGATTTTAGGCTCAGAAAAATACGCGCGTCAGTACAAGCACATGAATGAGATGGGGTCCTTAGAACAGTGACCCTAAGGCTAATAAAGCTAATAAAGCCTTAGGGTAAGTTTCGTGAAATTAAATTTAACGGTCCGTGCCCGGGCGGGCGGCCGGACAAGTGTGAACAGGTAAAGGCGGTGCAGTGCCCGTGCGGCATTGCGCCGGCAGACCTTTGGTGTTCTCATAAAAGAATCATTGGTAGCAGTTGTTAGTTAGTTGCACATTTTTAATTAATGAGCTAGAAGTTTTTAAAGTCAAAAGTTGAATGGTTTTTAAGTTTTTAAAGTAAGTGTGCCAAGTGGCACACTTACCAATGCAAACTAACTCTCTCTCACTCTCACTCTCACCCTCTCTCTCTTCCTAGCATCCCCTCTCCCTGATGGCTATTTAGGAGCCCCCCTCCCCCATTTTCAGGGCTGGCAGTGCACCTACCCCCCCTAATGTGAGCGTGCTCTACGCGGTGGAGCCCTCCATTGAAGCTTGAGAGCAGCCCCTTGCGACATATGTGGTAGCCTTGTGCTCCCATTGTCAAGAACAAGGGATCTCACAATCATAGACACCTTCTGGTGAAGTTTCATCGCGAGAAGCTGCCGTAGACGCTCTCTTAGCAGAGTGCGGCTGCTGTAATTCTCTGTTTTCAGCCCCTAATCACCTCGATTAGGGCTGTTTTCAGCAGATCAGCCATAGAAATCCTCTTCTCTCTCCTTATCCTAAGTCTACATTAAGTTTGGCGCGATTCCATCGCGAAGAAGACCTCTGTTTCGGCGTAGGGGTGCGCACAGGTAAGAATTTCAGGTTATGTACAGAAAATTACAGCAAGCATGTGCGTGTGCATTTTGCTTGTTTCTCTTTTGTGTTCTATGCATGAAGGAATGAGCATGAAGGCAACACATAACGGAAGATGGACTCTCCTCTGTGAGAGCTTCCGATGAGCTGTTTCGGAAGATAGACTCTCTTTTCGAGAGCTTCCAACCAGTCTCGCAGAAGAGGGGAAATCCCCTAAGCAGTAAGAAAGTGGAAACACTTTCTCAGTCAGTAGTCAGAACAGAACAGAAGAAAGAATAGAGGACGGGCGTATGCCCCGTTCCTGTGCTTGTAAAGATTCTCCCTTAGTAATAAAGATATTTCTCTTTATGGGGGGGGACTAGCCCATCTTCTGGTCCCCAATGAAGTGTCAAAGTTTTCTCGCTCCCTCTAATTCTCTTGAGTATTTGAAGTGCAATTAAACGTCAGTTTACGCTTCCGTATTTTTGTGACAGTGGCATGAGAGCCAGGTTCTCTCTCTCTTCCTGAAGGGATTGACGACTCTTGGCAGACTGCAGAAATGGGAGGATGCGAGATAGAGTTCTCTCTCCTTCAACAGCAGGTGGAAGAGTTGCAGAAAGCTCTCTCCCATCCAGAAGTCCAAAAGATTCTCCATACTCTTGAAAAAGGGAAGGAGAAAATGCCGATGGGGTCGGGAGAAATTCCGCAGAACCCAAAGGCGCCACAACCAAGAAAAGATCCTTTGATTGGAACTTATGCATGCACGAGAGGCAGAAGAAACCTCCAGAACGTCATGTGCGGTTTAATCCAAAAGTTCAAGATCAGGATCTCCCTAATTCCCCTCAGTTCTCTTTTATGAAGGATCTGGAAGACATAGTTTCTCCGGAAGACATGTTTCTCGACATTCAAGGGAAAGGACTCCTGTCCCCAAGGAGTCTAAGCATAGAAAGAAGGAGCACCATAAGAAGAAGCACCATAGGCAGAAAACATTCAAGTCGGGAGATAAAGATGTGAAATTCGACACCTACAATGGACGGTGTGATAATGACAAAGCTTTGGCTTTCATCCGCCAATTTGAAGTTGCATTTGTAGAAGGGAATTTCAAGGAAAGATCCAAGCTTCGCCATGTCAGTTTGTACCTGAAAGGCACCGCCAGCAATTGGTGGTTAACCCTTATCCTGGAAGAGCGCAAACCCCAAGATTGGACCGCTTTCAAGAAGGAGTTCTACGCACAGTTCCTTCCTCCAGACTATGAGGAAGAGGTAAAGAAAGAATGGGATCGACTTTCACAGTCAGAGAACGAAACTGTTCCACGCTATGTGGATAGGTTTTGGGACGTTCTCTTGAAAGTCACTCCATTCAAGAAGATTGACGATTCGGAGAAGATGCGCAAGTTTGAAGCAGGTTTGCATGAAGCCTTGCAAAAGGCTATGAAGCTTTACCCTCGAGGTAACTTGCAGATACTTATGGAATCAGCCCGCATAGCTGATGGAATACATGACAAGGGTACTCCAAGGAAGATGGAGCAAAGCACTTACCATGCCAAGCAGAAGGCTCTCCATGAGCAACCTACCTCTTCTACTTCTTCTCAAAAGAAGAAAAGAACCGCCTCCGAAGCAGAAGCAAAGCCAAATCAGCCCAAGAAAGGGAGATATCTCTCTCCTGTTGAGTTGCGAACCTACATTAGTGAAGGAAGATGCTTCAAGTGCGGACAAGTTGGTCATATGAAGGGTGATTGTCCAACCAAACCTCCACAACCACCCTCCTCCAATGCAGTCCCAGATGTACAGGGAAATACAACCAAGGATGGAAAAGAAAGAGCTCTTCTCAAAGCATGGGGTAGTATCAACAACCAGCGGGCTCTTATTTTGTTTGACCCTGGTAGTACAGACAACTTCATCTCTACTCAGCTAGCTGACGACCTGAACTTGCAGCCCAATCGTTTTGGAGTCTCTATTCAAGCGCAATCAGCTTTCAAAGGGCAGAACTCAAACTCTACTCCAATCATAGGGAAGTTGAATCTAAAGGTCGACGACTACAAGGATCAAGAGTCTTTCTTACTAGCTTCACTTGAAGGATGCGATGTTATCTTGGGAATGCCTTGGCACTACAAGATGCATCCCATTCCTGACTATGTTCAGAAAACCTTATCTTTTGCTCATAAAGGAAAGGAGTATCTTGTACTTGCAGATGCAGGTGATTGGCGTATTCCTATCGCCAACCACATTGCCATCAAGAAAGAAATGAAAAAGTGTGTTTCAGCGTACTTGATTTTTGCAAGAGAGAGAGATATGTCTGTTTCACAACTTTCTTCCTCTTTAGAGCAAAAAAGACTTAAGTTAATAGAAAGATATAAAGATTGTTTTGCAGATGAACTTCCAAATGAACTCCCACCTTTGCGACCTGAGGATCATACCATTGATTTGATCCCAGGAAGTTCTCCTCCAAATCAGCCCCCTTATCGAGTTAGTCTAATGCAGCAAGAGGAAATTCTCAAGCAGATTAACGAACTTTTGGAGAAGGGCTTAATAAGGCCTAGTACTTCTCCATATTGTTCACCTGTCTTGCTAGTACAGAAAAAGGATGGCACATTCCGCATGTGCATAGACTATAGATCTCTAAACAAGATCACAATCAAGAATCGATTTCCAATCCCTCGGATTGACGACATTCTTGACAAGTTACAAGGAGCAAGTGTCTTTAGTCGTATAGACTTGAAGAGCGGTTATCATCAAATCCGCATAGCTCCTCAGGATGTGCATAAGACTTCATTTAGAACAACCTTCGGGTTGTATGAATTCTTAGTGATGCCTTTTGGACTCACTAATGCACCAGCTACATTCAACAGAATGATGGATAGAATCTTCCACTCATATAGAAGTTTTACAGGCGTTTTCTTTGATGACGTCTTAATCTTCTCAGAGACGGAAGACGAACACTATAAGCATCTCGCCTTAGTGTTTGAAGAATTACACAAACACAAATTATTTGTGAATGCTAAGAAGAGTGAGTTCTTTTTGAAAGAAATCCACTATTTGGGCCATATAGTATCTCACAACCAGGTGAGAATGGACCCTGAAAAGATTCAAGCAGTTGTAGAATGGCCTACGCCAACTACAGTACATGATGTACGAAGTTTCCTTGGCCTCTGTTCTTATTATCGGCGTTTCATTCGAGCTTTTGCCGCGATAGCAGGTCCCCTCCATGACCTGACAAAGAAGCGGATTCCATTCCATTGGGGGTCTGGACAAAAACAAGCTTTCGAAAAGCTTAAGTATCTACTCAGTCACGGACCTGTTCTCACCGTCCCTGATCTTCGCAAACCTTTCGAGGTATACTGCGATGCATCTGGAGATTGTGTAGGAGCAGTTCTGAACCAAGAGGGTCACGCGATAGCCTATGAAAGTCGGCGCCTTAAAGATGCAGAGTTGCATGCCTCCATATACGAAAAAGAGCTACTGGCAGTAATTCATGCTCTTTCCATTTGGAAACACTATCTATTAGGAGCTGATTTTATTATCAAGACAGATCATCAAAGTCTTCGCTACTTTATCACACAGAGAAAGTTATCAGAAAAGCAGATGAGATGGGCCAACTTTCTTTCAATGTTTCATTTTCAGATTTTACACACTTCTAGAACAAAGAATGCAGTTGCAGATGCTCTCTCCAGGCGTCCAAAGATCAATGCACTAACAACAATTTATCATGAGGAACTAGAATCTCTCAGCGAGATGTATCCTCAAGATCCAGACTTCGCCACAATTTGGGCAGATCTTCAAGCTGGTCACTCAAAGCCACCTTATTCTATCAGGGATAATACACTTTATCGTCAACAAGCAATATGCATAGCTCAGCCCTTACGACAAAAGGTGATGGATGAAGCACATAATTCTCCTTATGCCGGGCATCGGGGAATTGCTTCCACCACTAGTGCCCTCGAAAGGTATTTCTTTTGGCCAACACTCCGTGCGGACATTGAAAAACATGTACGTGAGTGTTTAGTATGCCAAAAAGTGAAATATGACAGACATAAAGTTTATGGCAAGCTTCAGCCGCTCCCTGTGCCTAACATGCCATGGGAAAGTATTGCCATGGATTTTATTACGGATCTTCCTCGATCCAAGAATGGAAATGATGCAATCTGGACTATAGTAGACAGATTCAGTAAGCAAGCCCATTTTCTTCCAGTAAAGAAGACGATCAAAGCTGATCACATGGCTAGAATATTTCTAGCTCAGATTTTTAAACACCATGGATTGCCAAAGACTATTGTCAGCGATAGAGATCCCCGCATGACTAGTCTATTTTGGCAGGCATTGTTTGAAAACTTGGGAACTAAGCTTGATTTTTCATCAGCTTATCACCCTCAAACAGATGGTCAAAGCGAAATTGCTAATGCCACTGTTTTAGATCTCCTCAAGTGCTATGTTTCAGAACGACAATCTGAATGGGAACAGTACTTACCAATAGTTGAGTTTGCATATAATAATACTATACATTCCTCAACTGGTAAAGCCCCCTTCGAAATTATTTACGGGAAGCCACTCTTACTTCCTATTATGGTGACCAAAGAAAACATCTTCGCCGCAGATGAATTTGTGCGCAATATTGATATTGCCCATCA
Source organism: Adiantum capillus-veneris (assembly GCF_014529385.1). Taxonomy (NCBI): domain Eukaryota; kingdom Viridiplantae; phylum Streptophyta; class Polypodiopsida; order Polypodiales; family Pteridaceae; genus Adiantum; species Adiantum capillus-veneris. Next base: position 134,951,181 of record NC_140944.1, on the reverse strand, counting down.
ACAAGTAAAGCAAGCAATTCTTCGTACTCAAGAGTAACAGAAGAGAAAAGCAGACAAGCACAGAAGGAATCTCAATCTTGAAAAAGGACAATATGTCCTGCTTCGGTTTGAGAAAGCTAGATTGAAAAAGCGGGTCGGCAAAGGGAAAGTTGTCAAACTTTCCCATAGATTCTACGGCCCTTTCAAAGTTACAGATAAAGTCAATGATGTGACTTTCAGATTGGGTTTGCCTTCTCACTGGCGCATCCACAATGCTTTTCATGTCAGTCTCCTCCGACCATATGTTGGACCTCCTCCAGTGGCGCCAGTACAAGAAGATCCTCCAGAAGTCGAAGAGACTGAGGAAATCCTTCAACCTGAACAGATAATACACCACTCGGAGAGACAACTCAAGTCGGGGAGTCTACATCGAAAGTATTTAGTCAAGTTCAAGAATTACACTCCTTTAGATGCAAAGTGGATGACTGAGTCCGATCTCAAGGACTACCCTGACATCTTGCACAGTTATGTTGACGCTCTACAGTTGAGGTCAACTGTTTAGAACCAAGAGGGATGTAACTAAGTCAGACTTTGTAAATAATTAATTTATTTACGAGAAAAGAATTATCTAATTAGTTGTGTGCACACCAGAATAGACCTAGCAGTTCCAAGGCCTCAGGTGAGCCTAAATGCGGGCTAGAACACCTCAGAGGGACCTTAGTAGAAATTACCCTGAAGCCCTAGTGATTGGGAAATCGGGTCTTCAGAAAGGGGTAAGCAGTAGCCTTAGATTTTAGGCTCAGAAAAATACGCGCGTCAGTACAAGCACATGAATGAGATGGGGTCCTTAGAACAGTGACCGTAACGCTAATAAAGCTAATAAAGCCTTAGGGTAAGTTTCGTGAAATTAATTTAACGGTCCGTGCCCGGGCGGGCGGCCGGACAAGTGTGAACAGGTAAAGGCGGTGCAGTGCCCGTGCGGCATTGCGCCGGCAGACCTTTGGTGTTCTCATAAAAGAATCATTGGTAGCAGTTGTTAGTTAGTTGCACATTTTTAATTAATGAGCTAGAAGTTTTTAAAGTCAAAAGTTGAATGGTTTTTAAGTTTTTAAAGTAAGTGTGCCAAGTGGCACACTTACCAATGCAAACTAACTCTCTCTCACTCTCACTCTCACCCTCTCTCTCTTCCTAGCGCCCCCTCTCCCTGATGGCTATTTAGGAGCCCCCCTCCCCCATTTTCAGGGCTGGCAGTGCACCTACCCCCCCTAATGTGAGCGTGCTCTACGCGGTGGAGCCCTCCATTGAAGCTTGAGAGCAGCCCCTTGCGACATATGTGGTAGCCTTGTGCTCCCATTGTCAAGAACAAGGGATCTCACAATCATAGACACCTTCTGGTGAAGTTTCATCGCGAGAAGCTGCCGTAGACGCTCTCTTAGCAGAGTGCGGCTGCTGTAATTCTCTGTTTTCAGCCCCTAATCACCTCGATTAGGGCTGTTTTCAGCAGATCAACCATAGAAATCCTCTTCTCTCTCCTTATCCTAAGTCTACATCAAGTTTGGCGCGATTCCATCGCGAAGAAGACCTCTGTTTCGGCGTAGGGGTGCGCACAGGTAAGAATTTCAGGTTATGTGCAGAAAATTACAGCAAGCATGTACGTGTGCATTTTGCTTGTTTCTCTTTTGTGTTCTATGCATGAAGGAATGAGCATGAAGGCAACACATAACGGAAGATGGACTCTCCTCTGTGAGAGCTTCCGATGAGCTGTTTCGGAAGATAGACTCTCTTTTCGAGAGCTTCCAACCAGTCTCGCAGAAGAGGGGAAATCCCCTAAGCAGTAAGAAAGTGGAAACACTTTCTCAGTCAATAGTCAGAACAGAACAGAAGAAAGAATAGAGGACGGGCGTATGCCCCGTTCCTGTGATTGTAAAGATTCTCCCTTAGTAATAAAGATATTTCTCTTTATGGGGGGGGACTAGCCCATCTTCTGGTCCCAATGAAGTGTCAAGTTTTCTCGCTCCCTCTAATTCTCTTGAGTATTTGAAGTGCAATTAAACGTCAGTTTACGCTTCCGTATTTTTGTGACACAAATTTAGATATATTGCTCCAAATTTTGCATAGTTTAGTCTTTTTGACAATATAGATCTATCTTTAAGTGTCGTATAAATAAAAAATTTCATCAATGAGCTTAGAAGGGCTGTTGAGAGTTTTTTTTACCCGAAGGGCTGGCTGTTAAGAGTTTCGATTGTTCTGTATTTGGCAAACCGTTTACCTCCCTTTCATGTTCAAGTACTTAGCAGGAATATTGTTGCCCACTTGCTTTGCACAGTTCTGCTTTACTATATTGCTAGAAAGGAAGCAATTTACTTTTAATTGCTTGTTCTATTCTAATCAATTTGTGAGAGATTTTCCCCATTTTTTTCAACTGAATCACAGTTTCTTTTATTGAGGGCTTCTTAGGTCAAGTCGAGTATCGATCAAACGGTTACTTGCTTGTTGAAGCCAGCGGAGGTTTAAATCAACAAAGAACGGGGGTAATAGCTTATCTGTGGTAACTGTAGTCTCATACATTATGGTCCCAAGTTTTGCATTTAAGACAGCATGTGCTTTTGTAGATAATTGATGCAGTTGTGGTTGCTCGGATCTTGAATGCCACATTGGTGGTACCTCAATTAGATCATACATCTTTTTGGAAAGATACCAGGTTGGTAGGTGAGGATGACGTGATTTGATTAGTCACTTAAAAGGCGTTGCTCAAATAATATTGAAAGCTCACAAAACCTGGTCAAATTTTTAGATTCTTTTTTTTAACTTGTCATAAGTCGGATCTGTATCAGATTCACAGGTCTATGGGTGATGTTATATTTCTGTTATACATTATAGGTCAGGGGTATCTAAACCCTGCTGAGGTTTGCTCACATTAAAAATATCTATGCTAACTGTGCACCTTTATTTCTCCCTCTATCAATATGTTCCGATATCTCATCAATCTACATACCAAGAAGGTAGGAGAGAGCGAACATCCCTGCTTCACTCCAACGTGGAGTGAATTGTCTGAATTAGGCCCTCTAGTGTTTGCGCTCTACTGTCAGAGCCTCATAAAGTGCCAAGAAACCCTAAGTTTCTACACTGGGAACACCCAAATTTTACGATCTATGTAACAATCCCGCTTTAGCTATTGTATCAAGAGCTTTGAGAAAATCCACCAAGAAGCAAGAGATTTGACACCCATGTGCTTGATTCTCTTCAATGATAGCTCAAAGTCTAAATCGAAGATCAAGCATAGAGAATCCTCTCTTTGAATCTAGTATGCCCCGTGCTCTGACTTTGGATGGATAGCACTCTTGTCAGATTTCTTTCTCCGCACCAAGCTCAGGTGATTGCTCCTATTGCTTTGGCAGAGGCCAGAGGACCCATTCAGTCTTTGGAGGATGGTGTGTTTGACGAGCCAAAGATTGTACATCTTTGTGATACTTGGACATAGGACATGTGTATGTTGGTTGGCTTTTGGCATTGTGAGCTGGACTTTGGAGCAAGATGGCATGGCCAATCTCCGACTTTTCCTATAACCTATAGCCATTGAAGACATGCCTGCACGGCATGGTGTACAGGCAGAGGAGCTCTAGTCTATACAGTTGACACAGGTTCAATGGATCCATAAGTGAGTACAGTTAGTACAGTTGGTCTGGTCTGGTTCACACTGGACGGACTCTCTCAGTGACATGTGGCAAGGATACGGACGATGGTCAAGTGGACATCGTGGTCAGGTCATCATCACCACGCAGTTTGGGGATAGACTTAGATGGCTGACATTTATGAGCCGTTGGTGACTCTTTATGGTTGTACATATGAGTAGTAGCTGTTGGGTCATCATTATCTTCTTCATATATGGTGCAACGTCGTCGTTTAGAGTGTGAGTCTATACAAACAGCACGTCTGCACCATCCCTGCACATCTGAGCCTCGACACCCCCATTGTACCCGTGAGTTCTGGGCTGGAGCTGAGTGTGCTGCCATGCCAGAGTCTGTACTGGTTCCTTTGAGATAGTCGAGTCCATATGTTCTGGTCTGCTGCTGCGTCTCTGTGTTGATTTGCTGTTATCTATTGTTTCCTGTGTTTTCGTTCCTGTTTGAGTGAGATGTCACGCACATTGCACTGAGGAGCACCCACTGTAGAGAGCACGACACACTATCCATGCTACAAGTGCTCTCATTTTTGGCACGCCCGGTGGGATGCTACCATTTTCGCCCTGCCTCAGGATTCGCATGTAAAGTCCCAGATAATTGATGACCTCAAAGCTGAAATGCAAGGATTTCGGGACGTGCTAGTCCAAGGGGACATGGGGTTTCAGTAGCAGCCTCAGGCTACCATGGGATATGGGTTGGTTCGTCATGCTAGATCAGTACAGACGCCCATGGGATATGGAGAGCACAGTCATCGACAGTTTGGGGAGGTGCTCCATCACAACAGTAGTTTGACTACTACCCTCGGGGATTTTAGCAGCGTGGCACCTTCGGCTCCTTACCACACATGTCATCCTCACAAACGGCTCCTTGTGATGGCTTCGCAGGTGCACATCGACATGGGTGTGCGAGTCGGCGGCCTCAGTACACTTCAGGCCTGGTACTCCCATCCGCCGAGCAGCAGGTGGCTGCTCCTTTCGCTGAGAGTCGGTTTGTGGAGAGCACTCATAGAGTCAAGAGTTTTCCCATCTATCTGATGGCTCCACTTCCAGAGTCTGATACTTTGGGTGCAGCAGTGGCCACAACTCTATCTCTTGAATGACAGATTTAGGAGCTCACCATTGTACAGATGCAGTACCTAGTGGTTTTCTTTCACAGTTATTCAGTATTCCTCTCACCGAGACGGTGAGCGGTCTTGTGGCTAGCAACCTGTAGCAAGCTACAGGGTCACTTTCACGGGACACACAGTTAGTACAGTTGGTCTGGTCTGGTTCACATTGGACGGACTCTCTAGGCTGGGCAGTGACACATGGCAGGGATACGGACGGTGATCTAGTGGACATCGTGGCCAGGTCATCACCACCACTCAGTTTGGGGATAGACTTAGATGGCTGACATTTATGAGCCGTTGTTGGTGGCTCTTTATGGTTGTACATATGAGTAGTATCTGTCGGGTCATCATTATCTTCTTCATATATGGTCCAGTGTCGTCGTCTAGAGTGTGAGTCTATACACACAGCACGTCTGCACCATCCCTGCACATCTGAGCCTCGACACCTCCATTTTACCTGTGAGTTCTGGGCTGGAGCTGAGTGTGCTGCCACGCCAGAGTCTGTATTGGTTCCGTTGAGATAGTCGAGTCAATATGTTTTGGTTTGCTACTGTGTCTCTGTGTTGATTTGCTGTTATCTATTGTTTCCTGTGTTTTTCGTTCTATTTGAGTGAGATGTCAGGCACATTGCACTGAGGAGCACCCACTGTGGAGAGCACGACACTCTATCCGCGCTACACAGGGTTTTCAGAATGCAGCATTGGAAGGATGACATAGAGCATCATAGACAGAATCTCTTGAGACATCCAAGTACGGATAGTCCTAGCGCATCATTCTAGAGCATTGTGAACGGGAATATCTGTTTGGCAGCCAAGAACGGATACCTCTGATGCATCACATCGGATGGGTGATATAGAGCATTGAGAAGAAGTATTCTACCTTCCGGAACAAACATCTCTAATGTGTCATGGGATGGGTGACATAGAGCATTGTGAAGGAGTTGTTCCGTAAGTTCGGTGAGTGAGAGACTAAGAGATGGGAATTCGTAATGCATCACATGGTGGGTGACATAGAGCATTGTGAAGGAGTTGTTCCGTAAGTTCGGTGAGTGAGAGACTAAGAGATGGGAATTCGTAATGCATCACATGGTGGGTGACGGGAGCATCAAGTAGGGAATATTTCATATAGTTTGAGTATTTTGGAAATTGAGTTAGAGTTGCACGCAAGAGCCAAGCAGTTGAGTGAAGATGGGTTCTTCGTAGCTTTGAGGAAATGTAGTTGCTTTCTAAAAAAGTGAGCTGCTTTTTGGTTGCTTTTCTGACAAGCAAATGCATTTTTTGTGAAGGAGTATGTGTCAGCATTGCATATGTGCATGAGATTGGATTCGGGGATGCCTGGATGGTGTGTATGGAAGCATAAGGCTAACAGATGAGTTTTTATTGACTTTTGCAAATTTAGAATATTTTTAAGTGTGTCCGGCCACTTCCTAAATAGCAGGCCAAAAACTTTGTGCCCCCATTTCCGTAGATAAGATCGACCCTCCCCCTTTTTAGTATGAAAAAGTAAAGAGTCTGTGTGTGTGTGTGTGTGTTCCTCACTATTCTTCTCTTTGGTGGAAAATTCAAAGGATGCTTGCTGATTACTCACCCATTCCTCCTTTGGATGTGGACTCTCGCTTCTCTGATTGGAATCTGGCTACGACTAGATTGGACTGCATCTTAGCTGGCAGTGTATATGCCATCCTTTAGTCTGATATATGGATTGTGCATCGTGGTAATCGGTTGTGGTTGCTCTGTCACAAGGTGGGCACCACGTGCCAATAGAAACGAACAGACTGAACAGACTTTTAGCACTTCAATAACAACTGAACTGAAAGAGAGAGACGACACGCGACACGGAGTGGCAGAATTCCACCCCAGAGAGTATTGGCCCCAAACCTTGGCGCCCCTTTCGGTATTTCTTTATATTGCGTCATCAAAGTACAAGCCGATACTCCAGACTCTGCACCTTCTCCAGGAAGCATGCCAAAGAATGAGCCCTAGCCTCATATTTAAAGGCCCTTGGCCTAAAAAGCAGTTTACATGAAAAGCTTTCAAACTCAAAAGCTTCTGGTCCAAAAAGCAATGCCAAAAGCTGCCAATGTAAATCACGTAAATCCGTACAGCCTGCCACGTCATCATGCCAGCGCAATTTTCGGAAATCAGCCACGCTGTTGCAGTTTAGGGTTAGGGTTTCCAGAATTAGGGTTTGCAGGTTTTAGGGTTAGGGTTTAGGGTTTCAGCAGTTAGGCTTTCTGGAATTAGGGTTTCAGCAGTTAGGGTTTCTGGAACTAGGGTTTCAGAAGTTAGGGTTTCTGGAATTAGGGTTTCAGCAGTTAGGGTTTCTGGCAGAAATTAGGGTTAGGGTTTTCTGCTCTCGGGCAACCACGTCATTACTTTGTGACACTTCTTCTGTTACTTGTTCTTCTTAGGGTTTTAGGCTCCTCGGCCACATCTGTAAGTTGGCTCCATTCTTTAGACTTTGACACGTCAGCAGTTTGTTACATGCTCTCCGAGTCATCCTTGTGGTGGAAACACACAATGTCTCATATTTGGCAGAGTCATCTACCTTTGAAGGAGCGGTTTTTCTTGTGGCGTTGCTTGGTGGGAGCTCTACCTGTTGGCAGTGTGTTACATACTCGGCATATTGCACCTTCCCACTGCCCCAGATGTCTTGAAGCTGAGGAGACCTTGCCACATTTGCTATGGCGTTGTCGCCACTCCAGAGCCTTCATTCGGCAAGTGTCGACTGCTCTTCGGCTGCGTTTTCCTTCCGGCTCTTTTCACAGATGCTTTTGGCTCTTTGGAGTGCTTCGGTCATCGCATTCTCAGTTTACTTAACTCCATTCACAATTCGGTCATCACATTGGATGCATGTTGTTTGGTATGCAAAGTGGTGGGAGAAAGATTGTCGGCTACCCTACTTTTGAGCTACCTTAGAGCTACATTTCTTGACATGCCTATCCCCAAGATTGTGATTGTCTCCCCATTGGGGAGAGGTGTTTAGTTTGAGACAGTAGACCAGGCTAGTTTAGCTCTAAAACAGAATCCCCTTGATTTTTGCACGGTTATCATAACAGCTAAACTACGTGTATTATTTTTGGAATATGGGACATCCCGTATCAAAATGTACAGTACCTCTCTTAACGTTTTCTATTCTAGCATATTTTGCTCAAAAAATATATTCTATTCTAATGTCTTTTGCTAGTTGATCAAGTTGTATTTCAGAGCTTCGTGGTGCTTGTTTATGTATGCAATGGTTAAAAATTGAAGAGTCATTGAGGAGGTGCATGTTCCCCTTTCATTTTTCCTTATTAAAGTAACATATCTAAAAAAGTTGACATATTTTATTTTTGATTCTCAAAAATACGTCTAGCACGCGTATTGTATGCCTCATATTAAACGTCCCATTTTTTATTTTTTCCCGAGAAAGAGAGATCCTTCTATTAGTTAATGAAACTTCCCATAGGGCTACAACAATCATAAGGGGAGACTCTCCCAAAAAAAGAGCGTATGTACAATGAGGCTAAACCAGGAGATGGGAGGAAGGAAGAGCCACACAGGTGGACGGTAGTGCCATCTGAGCACACCCTGGACCATGGTGAAGAAAGGTCAAGGGTGCCAGAGTTGAAGGAACGCCTCTCTACACTCCCGCATGCGGTCGGAGCTGCCCTCGAGTCTCTCGAACTGTCCCCTCGGAGTATGGATCAGCTCTAGCCAAAAATCTTGAACAGTCTCCGCTGGTGGCACAAGACGAGCCTCAAAGATGCGAAAGCAGCGGGCCCGCCAAATGAACGAGAGTGCCAGGCCACAGACGAGCTCCCAACACTCCTCTTTCTCACTGCACCACTCATGTGGAGTAAGCTTTGTAACAGGCTGGAGTGTAGGTCGACCCCCTTGTATCACTATCATCCTGCTGGTGGAGGATAGTTCAAACTGTAATGCAGGGCCCATGAGAGTGGACCAAGCAGTTGCACCCCAAGTGCACCGCCGTCCTGTAGAAAGAGTTGGCATCAACCCCGAAGGACCCGAAGCCAAACCTGATGTGCCATAGGGCAGTCCCAAAGACAGTGACGTTGACTCTCCAAAGGCTGGTCACAAGCTACACATGCTGCCGAGAGGCCACTATGTACAAGCCAGCTCCCCACTGCTGTAGCTCTATGTGCAACCAGCCACCACTGGAACAACGTGACTCGCCGCGGCTGTCTGGTGTCCCACAACCTCGCCCAAAAAGCTGATAAGAACTCAACTCTGAGATCCTCCTTCTGCCAATGAGGTGTTGTAGCAAGACGAGCCTCTCTCCGTGCTGCCAGTATGTGACGTCCCAGTCGAACAATGTACTGAAAGAAAGGGACATTTGGATGGTCGGCTGAGGAGAAAGGGTCCCTCCAAAACCACTCTCTAGGACCCCCCTGCACTCGTGTCAATGGATAGCTCTCCCAAGCCCACAGCCTCCAGTGGCCAGTCTCAAGAGCTGCTGGGTCAGGATCTTTGACACAAGACCTCCCACAGATGCCCACAACTCGGATCCTCTGAAATCAACACTTTGCAACCTGTGGGGCCTCTACTGAGACTCTGTGTAATCGACCCTCGCCCTGTAACTCGAAAAACATGGAGGGTACAGTCTCTGAGCAAGTCCGAACTGCGATGAGGACCTCCAATCGCGTGAAGGCCCCCATCCATCTGGGCGCTGCTGACTCGAGAGGTGTAAGCCACTTAGCCGGTACTGCCTCTGTGATGTCCTGACACATGCTCTGTACGGCTCTCATGCCTTGTAGTTGGATACTCTGATGCTCCTCTAACAAACCTGAGAACTGTAGCCAGTCACCAAAAGTGCGTGCTGGACACTCTGCCATGGGACCCCAAGAAACATGAGGCCTACTACTAACCAAGTGGCCTCTCTGAGTGCTGACCATGGGGTTCCAAACAAGGGGCTATCTCAAGCGCTCCTCCGTGTAAGTAGGCTGGTGCTGCTCCAGGCCTCTTTGCAACTGCTCCCAGGAGCAAAACAGGCTCACAAAAAAACGGTCCTCTAGTCTCCTGCTCAAGCCAACTCTGCGTATCTTTGTGAAAATCCATCTAGTGGAGGTCTCCAAGGGCCTCTAGCCTGAGGCACAAACTCCTTCCAGGGCTCCTCCCTTGGAAGCAACCCTCTGACAACAAACTTTCCAAGAAGGGCTCTGCTCTGCTGTGCTGGGTCTATGATCCCCATACCCCCCCCCCCCGAGAACAAGGTAGAGTGATGACTTGCTAGGCCACTTTGTGAAGGGGATCGGGGAGCACCACATACGGAGAGAGAGAGAGAGAGAAGGAGACACACGACACACATATATGGGTGGGGAGACTCCAAGAGTGAGCAGCCCCCTATACACTTATGCTATGTATAAGGTATACAAGTCAGTGGGCGCCCAGACTCTGGGCGGCCGGGCAAGGCGCAGACGCCTATACCCCAACAACCTCCCACTTAAAGGCGACTGCGCCTTTAAGAAAGGGAACCTAGTCTAAATACTACAAAAGGTGAGAGAAAACCGCTCTCAACCGATGCCCACTGGCTGGCTGTGATTGTGTGCATCTGGCTGTCCTGCTCCCGTGTAAGTCCATACACCACCAGACATACCACACACGTACTGCAAGTATGTACGCAATATCTGCATCTCCCTCGTGCACTATGCCATCATCAGTCAACAAACGACTGACAACCCCAACTGCAAATGCTCCCACTGCAGCTGCGATATCCGGTCTCAAGATCAACATCTCATACATGAGACCACCGAATGCCGATGCAATGCTAGCGGGCCCTGCTAGCTCTACAGAGCATGCATCAACATATATATCCCTGGCAATAGGCATCTTTGACTGACGAGGCGTGTCAGCCACATGCATCTCCTGACTGTCCACAAAAGACGCATCAACCTGTCGTGCAACCTCAGAGCAAACCAGCTGCTCTAGGTGTCTGCTGGAAGACATATCCTTCACAACTATATCCCCATGCTCACTGTCGAGCATAGAAAGGAATGATTGCATAATCGCTGACGTCTCAGCCTCCTCTGCAATCATCCACTGCAAACATGACCACTCAATCTGCTGTGACTCACTAGAGCTCTCATGCTCTAACTCCGTATGCATAGACTCTTGCACAACGTCCTGTCGTGACTCACTAGAGCAAGACCGCTCTACCTGTCTATCCTGCATAGAAGTATCTCGCACAACTGACTCTCTGCTTTGCTCAGTCACTAGCAAAGCATGCATGTCTGACTCTGTCACCTCTCTGTGTGACTGCTCAAGTCGTGCCCCAACTGTGTGCACAACGAGCTCACTACTTTGCACTCCATGCAAAGTACCCTGCAACCCACAAGCAAAAGAGACTCGCCTGCTCTCTCGCTGTCTACCTGGCTGCATGATCACAGAGACAACACCGTCTCTTCCGTGATCCACATGCAATGGGTAACCTGTACCACTCCTGGCACCTCTCGCAATCACTAGCGAACCGAAATGCATCACAAAATCTCGCTCTCGTAGCGAAATCTGACATCCACTATCCCGTAAGTGTCTGATTGAGATCAAATCCCGTCTCAGATCTGGCACATAACGCACATGACGCAGGGTAAATCTCATACCATTGGGCAAGGACAAACATACGTCTCCTGTACCCTCAATGTCATACACAGCACCATCAGCCATGTGCACACAACCAAGTCTCCCACTAGAAAACGTGCTAAACCACTCACGATGCGACGTGACATGGAATGTAGCATCTGAATCTAGTAACCAATGTGAAGACAATGTGCAATCCGATATGCAATCCGTAGACATAAGATTGTCTGAAGACAAGCTAGATGTAAATGTGACATCGCCGTCACAAGCATACTCAGTAACCACCGTACTGATCTCACTAGCATCTGTCGTGTCCAAATCTGCATCACGCATCTGTCGCCTCTGTTGTCTCAAACGCTTGAAACATCGACGCCTAATGTGCCCTCTATGTCCACAATGCCAACATGTCAAGTCTCTATGCCGTCGAGACTTGCGTGTGGGATCAATCTCTCCCATGGACATAGAAGTGGGACTAGACTTCCCTGTAGACATGGATGTCGCGTACATAGCATGTTAACTCTGCCATAAAGCATGAGTTGTAGTCTCTCTCGAGACCTGCCAGTCAACAGACTCAACCAGATGCAAACGAATCGTAGACATTGCTAACTCATCAAGATCCTGCCAATCATCATCACGCATAGACTTGGGCTTCGCCGATAAACCACGCAAGGGTTTATCCTGCCCCAAATCCGCCAATGCAACAAGCATATGCTCCTTCCAAGCAACAAAATCTGCACCATGAAACTGTGTCAGACCATAACGCTGGAAGTCAAATGAAAAATCAGCCATAATGCTCACAAAAGAGCAACCAACAATGAGTAGCAAATGTCAACCAAATCAGCCCTAAACTGGCTCGAATCACATCAAACAAAAGTCTGCAAATATGGCTGTAAAATCTGATGCAAAGTTGCACCAATAACCGTGCAAAACCTTGCACAAAATCACAAGTCAATATGACTCAATCGCGCATAAATATCTGACAAAATTTTGGCAGAGTCTCCTTTGTAACTGGAGCAAAAGCTCAACAGTAAACCTCAAAGAGACAATAATATATGCCACAATGGCCAATCCGGGAATAAACTCGACCGGAATCACCTCACAAAGTCATACATATGAGCATACCCGCTTTTGCCGGAGTACCACTCAAATAATCTCAGCCATAAACAAATACACAAATCCATATATGGCATACATAAACCGCCAAGACCATGGCAACATAGCTCACTCTCGCATGAGTGGCTCTCTGGACGAATGCATATCCAAAAACCTGTGTACACCTATGAATTTGCTGGTTGCTGCAGAAAATACTCCGTGTGTGTGAGATATACCAAAAACAGTGTTTTTGGGACCCGAAAGTGCACAAATAAACCTGCTGCTGTACCTGCTGTAATTCAAAGCAGAATTTCAGCAAATAGACATCACCATTGCGTCCGGAGCGTGCCAAAACCCTGACCTAGACTCCTGGATCATGTAGATCTGACTCTGTATGATGGAGCTACGCAAAAAATTGCGTTTTAGAGCCCAAAAATGGCAAAAACGAGCTGCACACAGTCTTGAACCTGCTCCTGCTCCACTCTGCGTGATGCAATGTCCTCTCAATGCAAGCTCCAACGCAAGAGCTCTGCCACAACAGCATCCAAGCACTCGAATGTCAAGCTCTCCTCCGTCGAGCACTTCTCTAACGAGCTCCACTGAGCTCAAAAGCTCCTCTCACCAAGGAAGCCGCAACCGCCTCCTCGACCAAGCTTGACCACACCAAGCTCCTAAGCTCCAAAGACAATGCTCTTCAAGCTAAAATCTCTCTCCGTGAAACTCCACGATCGAACTCCACCGTCGAGAGCGAGCGAGCTATCGCCTCGAAGCTCTCAAAGCCGTCGTGCTCTCCGCGGTCACCATAGCTCTGATACCAATTGAAGGGGATCGGGGAGCACCACAGACGGAGAGTGAGAGAGAGAAGGAGACACGATACACAGATATGGGTGGGGAGACTCCAAGAGTGAGCAGCTCCCTATACACTTATGCTATGTATAAGGTATACAAGTCAGTGGGCGCCGAGACTCTGGGCGGCCGGGCAAGGCACAGACGCCTATACCCCAGCACTTTGGCCCGTGCTATCTGAGAATCGCGCCATGACCAAAGGAAATTCTTGATCAGCCTCTCTACCTGGTTGATGCAAAGAGCTCGAAAAGATCCAACAAGATGTAATGTACCACATAGTAGCCAACAACACTTGGTTGACCACTACAACTCTGCCTGCCAAAGAAAGTCGTGCCGAGCTCCAATGTAACAGCTTCTTCTTGATGGACAGGAGAAGGGGAGCAATCTGCTGCTCAGGAGAGAAGTCCAAGCCAACTTGACAGCCCAAGTATCGAATTGCAGTCCTTGGGGGGATCCATCTGAAATCCTCACCTGGTAGCCACTCAGGTGTAGGAGCGCTACCAACTGAGAAAGCCACTGTCTTCCTCCAATTGATCAGTGCGCCTGATGCACAACAAAAAGTCTCAAGAGCTTGCTCACACCTGTGTAGGTTGGCCTCCTAGCCCTCCAAGTACAGAGTTGAGTCGTCTGCAAACTCAGCATCCAGTAACTCATCGCCCCGAATAGGGACCGCTAAGCCACGTAAACCAACTTGTTGTGAAACCAAAAATATGCTCATCTCCTTAGCATAGAACAGAAAGAGGAAGGGGGCAAGAGCGAAGCCCTGTCTGACCGAACGTGTGAGCATGAAACGATCTCCTCTACCTCCTGCCAGAAGCACCTGACTGTGTGCATGTCTGTAAAGAGCTGACACACCTCTAATCCAGGCATCTGAGAAGCCTCAAGCACATCCGTAGTAGGGTCAAAACCATGATGCCATCGTCTGAAGTAAAGCTGCTCAGATGCCGAGCGGGCTCATCGAAATCACCTTGGCCGTCATCTATGGAGGCTCGAACTCTATCTGGTAGTACCCTCTCCCGAGGATCTGGACATCGGTGATCTTGCCCATATCGGAGAGAAGGCGGGCCTGAAGAAGATCTCGAACCTCGCCCTGACTGGCTGAGTGCCAATGATCTTACAAATAACTGAAGTGGCTTGCAAGCGTTCCACTTCGGCCATCAAGCTCTCTTGCTCTTCTAACGAGAGAGCAAGTCGAAGGGTCGGCTCCGTGGTGTCCGGCGAAGGGGCTTCTGTAGTGTGCCTCTGAGGTGGAGCAGAAGCCGCCATTCTGTATCTGTTGCTGGATCGAGAGGGCGATAGTGACGTGAAACTCACAGTAGGCTGAAAAATCGACTTCTTGCGAGCTGAAAGTGGCCGGGGGGGGGGATGATAGCGGGAGCGCGAGGCTGAGGCAGGTGGGCACGAGGCGGGGGAGGGTGGGCGCGGGGCTGAGGCTGGGGGGGCGTGGGGCGTGGGGCACTGGCGGTAGGCTGCACGCTGGGAGCACTGCGTGCAGAGCTAGCAGGCAGCGGGCAGGTCAGCGCGAGGGAGGAGGGGCGAGAGGGGGGGTGCAGGTGCGTGTGCAGGGGGTTGGGGGTGGGGGGGGTGAGCAGCAACGAGCCGTTTCGCCTATTTAACGTCCCATTGGTTGCTATGACTGTTATTTATATAGATGGAGATAAGATATGGATCTAGCAATTATAATTAGGTTTCACGGTCTATTACCAGAGTTTCAGCCACATATTTCAGAGATTAGTAGTCATCTGGGAGTGGTGTTGATGGTGAAGTAGAGGCCAATAGTGTCTACACACTCCCACTTTTGGATTGATTCTTCACCCCCTCTAGTGAAGAATCCTCCTTGGTTCATCTGTATTCCTACGATACACAAACGTGATATTCAGCAGAGTTTATTCTTTATTTAGCTGCTAAGACACATACGTGGTAGAGCAGGATATATGGCAGCTGGATGCACAGAGTGGCATAAAGGCATTGTCAACAGGAAAGGCCAAAGAAGGTCAGTGAAACTTGCACAGAGACAGCTGGGATTTTCCATTAGAGTTACTGATTGGGGTAGGCTGGCTAGTTTCATGTGGTACATGCCAGTCATACAAATACTGGCTCCTGCAATATTTTGGTTTTGGGAACTTCTATTTAATGTGCATTGTCAGCCTACTGTAAACTGAATGCCATAATGTGTAAGACCTCCCACTCTGACGTCTGGTTTGCAGCAACTTCAGTGATATTTTTGATGAAGAGAACTTTATTTCTACTCTGAAGCAGTTTGTTCCAATAGTTAAAGAGCTACCTATAAGTATGCAAATCCATGATGAAGATAAGAAGTCTGTACCAATCCCAAGAAAATGTACCCCAGATTACTATTGGAAGTACGTTCTGCCAGTGCTGCAGAAGAATAGGGTAAGCCATGATGCCTGTCTACACAATGTCCTTTTTTATTTGTCTACAACAACTATTTAGAACATCTATCTTGTTCAATGAAGTAAAAGCTTACTGAATGTAGCATACCTTTACACTAAATAATTGAACCGATCTATATGTTGGAAATGTGATAAAAAGTCGTGATGTTTCTCTTCAAGTTTCAATTGATGCAAGCCATAGTTGCACATTTCAGGTGATTCTTTTGAAAAAATTTGACTACAGACTTTCAAATAGATTGGACGAAGATCTGCAAAAGCTTCGTTGCAAGGTTAATTATCATGCCTTACAATTTACTCAAGCAATCAAAACCATGGGGACCAAGCTTGTGGAACGATTGCGAAAAAGAAATGGCCGATATATAGCTCTTCACCTTAGGTAAGGCTGAAGCCGATCTGTAGAAAGCGATTGTGCCCTTAACAACCTTGAAACTAAAGAACATAGTATCAGATTTTTTTGGGGGGGATTCTTGTAGAGAAATCTTGAGCTACATGAAGCTCGCAGGATTGCCTTTTTTCTCCATTCTTCTACTAAATTTGGATCAAACTGCAAATTTAGTCAAAAATGTACATAAAACATTGTGGATTTGGTGCTGTGTTAGCGACATAGATTCGAGCCGGACATGCTGGCTTTCACAGGATGCTATTATGGAGGTGGAGCAAAGGAGATCAAGGAACTTACGCTACTTCGAAAACAATGGAAAAATATTCCTGTAACAATGCTCTTTTGGCATACATTTTTCTTTGTTTCTGTTTTGTCTAGTCTGAATTTCACCTGTGTAATTTTCAGCGTCGCAACCCAGAGAAGGCCTGGCGAAATGGGAGGTGTCCTCTCACTCCAGAGGAAGTTGGGTTGATGCTACGTGCCTTAGGATATGGTAGTGGTACTTACCTCTATGTTGCATCTGGAGAAATCTACGGTGGAGAGAGCACTTTGGCCCCTCTGAGAAAAATGTTTCCAAACTTCTTCACCAAGGATA
Organism: Adiantum capillus-veneris; assembly: GCF_014529385.1. Lineage (NCBI taxonomy): Eukaryota > Viridiplantae > Streptophyta > Polypodiopsida > Polypodiales > Pteridaceae > Adiantum > Adiantum capillus-veneris. Next base: position 134,934,510 of record NC_140944.1, on the reverse strand, counting down.
TGCTAGCAACTCAGGGTGATCTCCATCCATTCTCTGCTTACTCTTCACGCATGGCAGCAATTGACTTCATAGTCTGCGATGAAAGCGACGTCTTCATTACCAACAATAATGGCAACATGGCACGTATCCTTGCTGGCCGCAGGTCTCTCTCTCTCTCTCTCTCTCTCTCTCTCTCTCTCTCTCTCTCTCTCTCTCTCTCTCTCGCGCGCGCGCGCGTAGCCTGCTGCACCCCCCTCACGCTGCGCATCTACTCCCCCCCGCCTGCTGCTGTGATTCACGCACACAAACCCCTCACGCTGCGCATCCTCCCCCTCCACCTGCAATTGTGACAGCGCACAGCTTCCCCCCGCCCACGTGCTGCTGTGACAGCGCGCCCGCAGATACATACATTCCCCCCCCCCCCCCCCCCCTTTTTTCCAGCCCGCAGGTACATACACCCAGAAAAATTCAAAAATCCAGGAGGAATTCCCACAGGAATTTTCAGTCTCGGCTTTTCCAGCTTTTCCGAATTTTCGCATTTTCAAAATCCTGTATTTTTCAGACCTGCAGGGATTATTTTACAAGGAATTTGGAAACTGTAGAACTCACCAAAATTGCAAATTGACACGTACAGAAAGCAAATATATGCCATGTAGGCTGAATGTGGAAACACATGTATGCATAATGCGGTGCGTATAGATTGCTCTCTCCTCTCTCTTAGAAAGTGAAACAAATAAGGCAAGACAGATGGCGGCGCACTACATGGTCACAAGCAAGAGGATGACAGCCATTGAAAAGGAGTTGAAAGAATGCAAAGCCCACATGGATGAGTGGAAGAAAGAGAAGAATTTAATTCTTGAATGGAAAAAGAGGGAGGAACAGGCGAGGGAACTAGAACGCAAGGAGTTCCGGGATGAAATTCAAGCTTTAAAAAGTAGCATCTTAGCCCTTAGGAAGGAACTCGACGAAACCAAAGAGGGAAGACGTCTTGAAGATGGAGAAATTCAGCCATCAATGATCGACGAGCTGAATAGTATACGAGCACAAGTCAAAGAAATAAAGGAGGAAGGAGAAAAGAAGACCTCATGGGTGGAGGTTCTCTTCAAAACGCAAAAGAAAATGGATGAGGCTGAAAAATGGATTGAAGTTGTCAAGAAGGGAAAGGGCAAGGAAATTCCGACTACATCCGACATCATCAACAAAACACTAGAAGAGAAACAACGAAGAAGGGTACGCGCTCTACACGTGAGAGTGACCGGCTTAAAAGATTCAAATAAGGTGGACCAAGAGGTGAAGAGCCTCATGTCCATGATGGGGGTGGAGAAGCCCTCGCACACACAAGCTTGGAGAGTGGGCAAGAAGAGTGAAGGTAATGGGGAGAGTTCAAAAGAACGGACTCTCATTTTGCGCTTTCCCTCCATGGAAGAAAAGAAAGACTTTTTAAAGAAGAGGCCAACCCTCAAGAAAACAGGTATTTTTTTAGGAGATGATCTTACGCTCTCACAGCTTGCACATATGAGAGAGGTCATGCCAGAGATTATAGCAACAAGGGAGAAGGGCAAGTTAGCTTTCTACAGAAATAGACGAGTAGTGATTACAGAGCACCGCTCTACATGACGGTGCGAGACCTATGGGACCACTCTCAGGATGGCGGTTTGGAACTGTAATGGTTCGTATAGACTTGATGTGGGGGCCTTTGAGGACAGCTTCAGAGACAGAGACATTGTTTTCTACTCAAAGACTCATCAGGCTCCAGGACAGTTGATGCCGCATATATCAGGATACAGATGGGAGACAGCTTGTCGGACATGCACCAGAACTGCGCATGTTACTAGAGGATCAGGAGGTGTAGCAGTTCTTTTCAGAGAGGAGCTCCAACCACTACTGCACATAGTTCGGAGAGATGATCAGGCCAGATACTTGTGGGTGAGGCTGAGGGCAGAGACTGGACGTTTCTTGTACATCGCCAGCTATTTTCCTCCCAGCACTTCAGTATATGCTTCATCCAGAGGACAGTCTCCTTACTCTGTACTTTATGATGATATCTGGGAGTTCTCCAGGGATGGAGACATCATACTCCTGGGGGATTTCAATGCCCGTACAGGCAGCTCACAGACAGTCTTCTATGACACATCAGAGGAGATGCTTAGAGAGCTAGAGCCAGAGGAGATGGGACTTGAGAGATGCTCATACGATAGAGAGCATATAGAGTATGGGAGATACCTGAGAGAGATGACGACTACTCATAGTTTAGCCATACTGAATGGTTTAACGACTTTCCCATTGTCTATAGGTTTTACTTATTTTCCACACAGACATGGGTCCAGCACTGTAGACTATGTTCTGACACATCCGAGCTTTATCTCTCACATTCAGGATTTCACAGTGGGGCCCAAGCCTGTTGGGATAGCAGTAGATCATGCACTTTTGACATTATCAGTCTCCTTTGAGTACAATACATCTCAGGCCTCACGGGGTGGTAGACATCCACGCTATACTTTTACACCAGAGACTGATCAGTCTATGCAGAGGAAATACGTAGGCTTTTATGCACATCAGAGCCAGTATACACAGTGGAGGAGATCACATCTATGCTGACAGTGACATTACATGGGGTAGCGACAGAGGCATACCCACACACTCAGCCTAACAGAGATGCTTGCACGGTTATTCAACCGTGTCATGTGTGAGGGCTTCCCTGAGTCTTGGAGATTATCTACTATTGTACCTATCTTCAAGACAGGAGACCCCACAGTGCCGGGGAATTACCGTACTATCATGGTAGGACACACATTGGCACGGTTATATGCATCCATCCTCGAGCATAGGCTGAGCAGTTGGGCAGAGATTATGGGCATACGGGCACCTGGGCAGGCTGGTTTCAGAAGGGGTTTCTCCACACTAGATCATGTCTTTACACTCAGAGCTATCATTGAGGAGGGTCGAGCACATGGTAGACAGATATACTGCAGCTTTGTGGATTTCCGCAAAGCTTTTGACACAGTACCGAGGGCCAGATTGATACGCCGACTTATAGAATTGGGGGTACCCACAGAGCTGATGTGGGGGATTATGGCATTGTACAGTTCAGTGATGGGTCATGTACGCACATCAGAGGGGATATCTGACATAGTTCACTCCACTATCGGAGTGAAACAGGGATGCCCACTGTCCTCTACTTTATTTGGTATGTATGTTGATGAGGTCTCTGATTATATTGACAGAGGAGGAGATAGAGGTGCTCAGCTTGCAGGGACATGGATCCCTCTTTTATTGTATGCTGACGATATCGTGTTGATATCAGACTCACCGGAGGGTATGCAGAGACATTTGGACGCATTGCATAGTTTTGCAGAGGATAGTGGATTGTCTGTCAACCTTGGTAAAACCAAGGTCATGGTATTTAATACCACGCCACAGTGGGTTAGGAGATCAGCACCTACTTTCACATATGGGCAGGACAGTATGGAGTACACTGATGCATACACATATCTTGGGGTGGTCTTTAGTGGACCGAGGTTCACACTAAAAGTGGCAGCAAACACTAGATTGACTCGTGCCTATGCAGCCCTAGGTGGTTTAGAGAGGATTTGTTCGCAGGTTCAGTTCCAGGAACCTCGAACAAAGCTCTGGCTTTTTGATACTTTGGTCGCTTCAGTTATGCATTACGGGGTTCAGGTTTGGGGAATGTCTATTGACAGTGCAGGATGGAGTAATATGGAGAGACCCCTGATATCTATGATTTCTAGGCTGATTAGAGCCAAGGCCTCAATCCCACATGACATCATACGAGCGGAGCTGGCTGCCCCACCTATGGAGGTTGAGGCACTCACCAGATCAGTAACATTTGTACACAGCTTATGGGACACCACCAGGGATAGGTATGCCAGGCTTGCTCTTGAGTCATCCAGACAGCTGGCATTACAGGGAGATACATCATGTTGGTATGCACAGATGAGCTCATGGTTTCAGAGGCATGGTTTCAGCATGGACAGGCTGCCCCCTTTCCAGTATTCTCTTGATGCACCATCCTTGGCTCTTACATGGATGGAGACTACTAGACTCATTCGGCAGGATCTTATCCAGCTTGATAGCAAGAGGACATGGATAGAGCCATCACGGGAGTTGGGTACGAAGAGAGTTTTCTATAGAGAGCATCTTCTTCAACTCACGACAGACGGATTTGTCACACGGCCCAGTTACATGGACACACATCTATCTCATGGGTTACGATGTGCTATAGGCCAGATTCGCACATCTTCACACCAGCTTGGGATTGAGACAGGTAGATCAAGAGGCATACCAGCAGACAGTAGGATATGTCAGTTATGCCATGCAGAGCCAGAGACAGAGTTTCACTACATATGTCGCTGCACAGTCTACTATGAGATACGGGGACGCTTTCATTGTCTATTCAGAGATGGCTTTGACTCGTTAGATAGAGTCATGAGATATCAGGATCAAAGATGTCTCGGATTATTCCTACTTGAGATTCAGAGACATAGAGACGCTCTATTGAATGGGCAAAGACAGAGACAGTCCCAGAGACGCATCTCAGATTTCTTCAGTCTGAGTACCACAGAGGCAGAGGGGACACCACCACCACAGAGCTCGGTTCCCACCCATACACACCAGCGGTACTCTCATTGATCAAGCCATAGAGTTAGGGAGATCGAGAGGACCGCGACTGAGGAGGGGAGCCACACAGCACCGACGGAGATTGCGACAGAGGATCCACAGGATTCTAGCACGACACCCAGAGTGTCGATCAGGATAGGCTTCATGCTACTGCTATATTGTATCATGGTGACACTTATCCCCACTTTGTACCTTTATGGCATGATACCATTGCTCAGCCTACCAGCCACCCATAGGAGTCGGTAGCACTCCTATCAGTTCTTTGTTTGTAGTTTTCCTTGTTTGTACCCAGACTTGGTACTAAACTCATCATTGTAATCAGTTGGTCTCATAGGTCATTTGGCCTTTTGTAGACGTTAATATATCATTTCTTTCATTATTTCATTCTCTCTCTCTCTCTCTCTCTCTCTCTCTCTCTCTCTCTCTCTCTCTCTCTCTCTCTCTCTGATGGGGGTGGAGAAGCCTTCACACACAAAGGCATGGAGAGTGGGCAAGAAGAGTGAGGGCCCCGGAGAATCTTCAAAGGAAAGAGCTCTCATACTACGCTTCCCTTCATTGGAAGAGAAGAAGGAATTCTTGAGAAAGAGACCTACTCTCAAGAAGACAGGTATTTTCTTAGGCGATGACCTCACTCTCTCACAACTTGCGCATATGAGAGAAGTAATGCCCGAGATTCAAGCGGCAAGGGAGAAGGGGAAGATGGCCTTTTACAGAGATGGTCGGGTGGTGATTGTAGAGCGGCGCTCTACATGACGGTGCGAGACCTATGGGACCACATTGAGGATGGCGACTTGGAATTGTAATGGGTCTATGAGGTTGGATGTTGGTGCCTTTGAGGACAGTTTTAGAGACAAGGACATTGTTTTCTTTTCAGAGACTCACCAGGCCCCTGGCCAACTGTTGCCACATGTGGTGGGATACAAATGGGAGACAGCCCACAGAACAGTCACGAGATCTGAGCATGGGAGTAGAGGTTCAGGAGGAGTAGCGGTGTTGTTTAGGGAGGAGCTACAGCCACTACTACATATTGTACGGAGAGATGATCAGGCTAGATACATGTGGGTGAGGCTGAGAGCTGACACAGGTCGATTTCTATATATTGCTATATGTTACTTCCCCCCCAGTACGTCAGTATATGCTGTATCCAGAGGGCAATCGCCTTTCTCAATTCTAGATGATGATATATGGGAGTTTTCTAGGGATGGTGATATCATCCTCCTAGGAGACTTCAATGCTCGAACGGGCAACTGTCAGACAGTCTTCTACGACACCTCAGATGAGATGCTTAGAGAGTTGGATGTGGGTGAGCTTGGGTTTGACAGATGCTCACATGACAGAGAGCAGACTGAGTATGGGAGATACCTCACGGAGATGACGACTACACATGGGCTAGCCATACTTAATGGCTTACAGCGGTTTCCTGGAGCAGCAGGCTTCACATGCTTTCCACACAGACATGGGGCCAGTACAGTGGACTATGTTATGACACAGCCGAGCTTTATTCCTTGTATTCAGGATTTCACGGTGGGAGCCAGACCAGTGGGCGTAGCAGTGGATCATGCTCTCTTGACACTGTCCGTATCTTTTCAGTTTAGTACAGCCCAGAAATCAGGAGGCAGGTCACACACCCGTTATACATTTACACCAGAGACTGACTCGGTTTATACAGAGGCGATCTGGGATCGTCTATGCACAGTTGCTCCAGGCCTCTCAGTAGAGGAGTGCACTACTTTATTGACTGAGACACTACATGATGCAGCATCAGAGGCATACCCACACACTCAACCGGATCGGAGGCGACATTCTGGGAGCATGCCCCAGAATAGTTGGTATGATGAGGAGTGCAGAGAGATGAGAGCCCAGCTTCAGAGGGATCTTCATTTAGGAGTCATCACCTACAGACAGTCGCGGATTGCTTTCCGGCGCCTTGTGCGAAAGAAGAAACGAGCTTACCTGGCCCAGATGGAGCGAGACTTGTATCAGTTGTTCTTGAGTAGAGACTCAGGCGAGGCATGGCGACTCTTCCATGAGCACTCCCCTCCCCCAGTGATTACTTCTCCTGATGTGTGGGGCCAGTATGCGACATCGTTATATACGGTTCCTGGGCAGGATCCCCTTCCAGATCCTACAGAGCCATGTCCACCTACGAGCACCTTCTTTACCACTGAGATGGTAAAGAGAGCCATTGACAGGATGAGGACCAGGAGGGCTTACGATCATGACGGTCTAGTAGCGGAGCACTTTATACATGCTAGGGATATGCTGATGGAGGTTCTTGCAGTGTTGTTCAATCGTGCCATGTGTGAGGGATTACCTGAGACTTGGAGGTTGTCTACTATTGTGCCTATATTCAAGGCAGGTGATCCTACAGAGCCTGGAAATTACCGCACTATTATGGTTGGACACACACTGGCACGATTGTATGCATCCATTATTGAGCAGCAGTTGAGTAACTGGGCAGAGGGTGAGGGTGTACGGGCAAAGGGACAGGCAGGTTTCAGGAGGGGTTTCTCCACTCTTGACCATATTCTGACACTCAGAGCTATCATTGAGGAGGGCAGGTCACATGGGAGACGGATTTATTGTAGCTTTGTGGATTTCCGCAAAGCATTTGACATGGTACCGAGAGCTCGACTGATGCGCAGACTGCAGGAGATGGGGGTGCCCACAGTGTTGATTTGGGGGATTATGGCTTTATACAGATCAGTGATGGGACATGTACGCACCCCAGAGGGGATATCTGACTTAGTTCACTCCACTATCGGGGTGAAACAGGGTTGCCCATTGTCTCCTACTCTATTTGGTATGTATGTTGATGAGGTGTCTGATTACATTGACAGAGAGGGTGATAGAGGTGCCCAGCTGGCAGGGACGTGGATCCCATTGTTGTTATATGCTGATGATATTGTCTTGATCTCTGACTCACCAGAGGGTATGCAGCGACAGTTGGATGCATTACACAGTTTTGCAGAGGATAGTGGATTGTCTGTAAACCTTGGTAAAACCAAGGTCATGGTGTTTAACACCACACCGCAGTGGATCAGGAGATCGGCACCGACCTTCACGTATGGTCAAGAGATTGTGGAGTATACAGATGCATACACTTACCTTGGGATAGTCTTCACTGGGCCGAGGTTTTCTTTGGGGAGAGCAGCAAAGACTAGACTGACCAGAGCTTATGCGGCCTTGGGAGGCTTGGAGAGGATGTGTTCGCAGGTTCAGTTCCAGGAACCTCGGACAAAGTTATGGCTCTTTGATACTTTAGTAGCCTCAGCTATGATGTATGGGGTACAGGTATGGGGACCTTCTGTAGGCCAGGATGGTTGGAGAGGTATGGAGAGGCCCTTGGTATCTATGATCTCCCGATTGATTAGAGCCAAGGCCTCCGTACCTCACGCGATCATTCGAGCAGAGCTAGCTGCCCCCCCCATGGAGATTGAGGCGCTTACCAGATCAGTGTCCTTTGTGCACAGCCTATGGGATACTACTAGAGACAGATATGCTAGATTGGCCCTTGAGTCTTCCAGACAGTTAGCTCTACAGGGGGACACTTCATGCTGGTATGCACAGATGACTTCATGGTTTCAGACGCATGGCTTCACCATGGACAGGTTGCCCCCTTTCCAGTATTCTCTTCAGGCACCCTCGCTGTCTCTTACACGGGTGGAGATCACTAGACTCATTCGTAAGGACCTGATCCAGCTCGACACCAGGAGGACATGGATAGAGCCGCCTCAGGAGTTGAGCACAAAGATGGCTTTCTATAGAGAGCATCTTCTCCACCTCACAGGAGATGGGTTTGTGATTCGACCCAGCTACATGGACACACATATGTCTCATGGTTTGCGTTGTGCCATTGGTCAGATACGCACATCCTCACATCAGCTCGAGATTGAGACCGGTAGATTCAGAGGGATACCAGCAGACAGCAGGATATGCCGATTATGCCAGAGAGAGCCAGAGACAGAGTTGCACTACATATGTCATTGCACAGTGTTCTATGAGATACGGGGGCGTTTCCACTGCTTATTCAGAGAGGGTTTTGGTCCTCTATCTAGGGTCATGAGTTATGAGGATCAGAGATGTCTTGGACTATATCTACTTGAGTTACACAGGTATAGAGACACTTTACTGGGGAGAGCTAGAGAGAGGCAGTCCCAGAGACACATTACAGATTTCTTTTCACTAGATATGGGACAGCCAGAGGAGCAGCCACCACTGCAGAGCTCGTCCCACACTCATTCGACCACTACTGGCACTCTCATCGACCGAGCATTGGAGCTACAGAGATACAGACGACCGCGACTGAGGAGAGGAGCTACACAGCATCGACGGAGACTACAACAGAAGATTCGAGCCATACTCTCTCGACATCCAGAGTGCAGATGAGGATGGATCCTCACCATTTCTTCCATCTTTGTTTCACACACTGTTACATCCAGTTTACCGGGTACCTATTGTATCAGCTGCTACACCCACGTAGTTTTAGATTGTAGTAGTAGTAGTAGTATTTTGTTCCACTTCTAGTTCTTTTCTAGTTCTTTTGTACCCAGACATGGTATTAGATTCACTATTTTGTAACTGATTGGTCTCATAGGTCATTTTGGCCTTTTGAAGACGTTAATATAACATTTCATTTCATTTCATTTCATTTCTCTCTCTCTCTCTGCTACCTTCTTTTGTGTTTTCGTGACTTCTGCCCACAAAGACATTCCCGACTTGTTATGTTCTTCCTTGGTTTTAATCGTCTTTACCTGCTCTTTGATGTTGTCAATTTCTTCCCTCAAAGAGAGCTGGAATTCCCCCTCTTCAAGTCCGCTTTTCGATTGTGTTCCCGCCACCTCTTTGTGGAGATCCGAAAGGCTACTCTCCAATGGTGATCCTTCTCATCCTTCCACCTCTTCTCCTTTTCTTCATTCTCTTGATAGAAAATAATCTTCGCATTTTCCAATCCTCCATCTCTTTTCTCCATGCCTTCATTTCTGATTCATGGCGGAATTTCATTTGGAGTGAAGCATATGTTTGAGTTTGCTTGCCTATTTGAGATGACATGAGAATAAAGCTGAAAAATGTAACAAAATGATTGGACTAAATGGATCTCCCCTATCTCCACACCATGTATAAATAAAAGATCCTCATAAATGCATATATTTCTTCCCTGTTTTTCCTTAGTTATGCATACATAAGCATTCCTATTTGTTCCTCAATTATGCATACATTTTTCCCTCAATTATGCATACATTTGTCTCTCAAAAATGTGTAATCTGTATTCCAAAATGCCTACTGTTTTTTGTTTTCCTCAAGCTTTGTTTTTTGCGAATGCTTAACCTGTTCCCTGTTCCTTCTGTACCTTCAGGCTGCCACAATGTAAACCCTAATCTGCTCGCACAGAGCTACCTGCCCGTACCCTTCTGCTTGTGCCATATTGGTTTTGCAAGCTACCTGTAGAAAACATACCACTTGCAAGCAACCGTTTTAAAGTTTTGGGACAAGCAGCGAACAAGCTCTCAACCCGTGTCCTACCTGCTGCATGCAACAATGTCTTGTACATGGGGCATTCATAGACGTAAAAAACATGACCTTGGAAGAGGAACAAAAAAGGAGGATGAGAGCCATGCATGTTAGAGTATCCGGTCTTAAAGATCAAGACAATGTGGATGATGAAGTGGAAGAGCTCATGGGTATCATGGGGATTATATCTCCATACAAGAGCTTGGAGAGTGGGAAAGAAGAAGGGAGACCTACTCTAAAGAAGACAGGAGTTTTCTTAGGTGATGGCCTCACCTTGACACAGCTAGCACGATCAAAGAGGTCATTCTAGAAATCCAAGCAGCAAGGGAAAAAGGGAAAGTTTCTTTTTACAGGGATGGTAAATGGTGACCTTGGAGAGATGCACCGCATGACGGTGCACGACCTATGGGACTAAAATCAAGATTGCCACATGGAATTGCAATGGGTCTATGAGATTAGCTGTAGGAGCCTTTGAGGACAGTTTCAATGGGAGGGACAATCTTTTTTACTCAGAGGCACACCAGGCACTCGGACATGCCCTACCACATGTGTTACAGACTTGGACACCCCAAGTTGGTAATCGGGCACACCATACAAGAGAATCACTTAAAATACAATCTAGCGCCCCTTTCTGTATTTATTTTTATATTAATGCTTGAGCAAAGTTACAATTCCCGTGGGCCCTCTCTCAGAAGCTCGTCAGCTAACTGAGGGGAGAAGTGGCCTTGGGTTCTTATTTAAAGGCCCTTCACCTCAAAATCAAAAGCAAGTACATGAAAAGATGCAACCTCAAAAGCTCTTTAGCCCAAAAGCAGCCAGCGAAAATCGTGGAAATCCGTGCAACCTGCCACATGGCATGCCAACGCAAAACGTGGAGATCCATATTGCCGCCATGTCAGCATGCCGATGCAATTTGCGGGATTCCGTACTGCCACATCATCAGTCCGAGCTTCCACGTCATCAGTTTGTGACATACCCCCCTCTTGAAATAATTGTACTCGCCCTCGATTACGCCTGCAAAATCAAACACAAGCCATAAACCAATTCAACAACTGACTCTAAGTACCGACGCACTAGACGACACAAATCTAGCACTTGTACAAAGACAACAGTCACATCACATCACATTCAAGTCATATCATATAAACTCCATCCAGATCTAGGACCATGATCCCTGGCAACGTATTTAGCAATCGCATCTAGATCCACACTGGAACTCACTGATGTCGGATCAACTAATTCTTATTGCGATCGTGTCCATAGATTCAAGACCGAAATGCTACAGTCATTTCATCAATCATTCCATCTTTCAATCTTGCTCTCAAACACAACACATGTGTGAGTAATCAAAAATCAGATTCATTTCCGGGAATTCGAGTTCATCAATCACACATTGAGTTCATACTAAAGAGTGTTTCAATCATTCAGTCTAGTCATCTTATCGCTGTGTGTAGCCATCTCATCCCTTGGGAACTCGTGATGTGCTCACCACAATATTCAGTCATATCATTCATCATCAGTCATCATCATCATTCAAAATTCACGATTCTTATCTCGAATAGTGATCAGGTTCATTTTGGAGCTGTCATCTCCCAAGTCATCATCATCTCATTCTCAATTTCACCTGTTATCTGTACATAAATAGCAGGATCTTCCAAAACACGTTTATTTCACATAAATTCAGAGTCATCTTCAGGAATTCCTATTTCAAAATTAATCATTCATAAAGCAAAAATACTTTCAGCATATCAGTATTTGATCTGGAGCGAGCATCTCCTCACCAGTTCTATTTCAGTCTATCAATCGTTCTCATTCTTGTGCCTTTTTGGGGCACTGCAGAGATATATGTCCTCGTTCTCCACAGTCAAAACACTTCCGTGTTTTGAGGTATTTGTCTTTCTATTTCTCTGTCAGTTGGGGACGTGTATCTTTCTTTCCTCTTCTTCTGTCATCATTCGTCGAAAGTTGTTCGGTTGGATAGGTCAAGTTACCTGAATGCATAGCAAACCCTTGCTTAGCATGTCCCATCAGTTGTTGTATGGACTCTGATTTTTTTAAAAACACTAATCTTGTATCTCTTTGGGAAGTCCACAGCAAAATTGCTGGACTTGCTGCTTAAAACTGATCTTTTTAAAGGATGGAGCAGGTAAAAAAACATCCCGGAATCTCTCGCAATAAATATACGGAGTATCTTCCTTGGCCATCTGAAGATGATTCCAGGCGATAATCACATCATGTTCGTACTCTTGAGTGAGCCACGGGGAAATAAAAAGTCTCTTGAACTTTAGCCACTTTGTCAGTTGTGCTTTTCGTAACAGGAGAGTGGACCCCCATGTCCGTGCATTTCCTTTCAAATAGGATGCTGCCCTTCTAATCTTGGAGTGCTTTGAAGAGCGCCCTCCAGAAAAAGCTATGTCAAACTGTTGAATAAAAGCGAGGGCTTGTGCGCATCTCGAAAACCTGCAAAGGTATCAAATTTTACTGCTTGTTGACCCTCCTTGAATTCTTTGGTCTTCTTGCTCTTATCTTCGAGAAAGTCGTATTGATTGGCTCTATAAAAGTGGTTCCTCTTAGAATAAAACATCTAGTCATCATAGTCCAAACTCTCAGAAGAGGATGAATCCTCCTCAGAATTGTCAAAAAAAATTTGAGATTTTCGGTGGGATCTGCTCTTCTTGGCCTTCTTCTTGTTCTTTCCATGTCTCTAGTTCTTCCGTCGTTTCTTGCCCTTTTTGTCCTCATCATTGGAATCAGAAGAGGAAGAGTTGTCGGAACTTTCAGTAAAGGATGAGGACAAACTGGACACACCCTCGAAGCGTACACGCTTCTTGGCTTTTCGTGCATTTGCAAACGAAGACTGTCGACCCAAATGATTTGTTTCCTTGCTGCATCTCTTTGGAGGCTTCGTGGTCTTCATTATTTGGTTGACTCATTGTTCGATCACATCATTAAGTTCATCTTCAGTGTACATCAGCGGGACAGGGGTTTTCTTCAATGCGGACTTTAATGGTTAATCGATGCCTGTACGCCATCAGAAATGCATCCCATTAATTGGGTGCCGGGTCAAAAATATCGTGTATTGGGGATCCTTCGAATACTGTAGCATTTGCTCGGCACAGGCATCGACCTGCTGTTGACGTTGCATCTCCATTGTTACAGACTTGGACACCCCAAGACTGAAATCTGGCACAATACACAAGAGAATCACTTAAAATACTTGACAACTTTATCACAATTTAAAATAGATCGACACAACCCGGCATAGTTCTGTGCCCAGAGGTATCGGCCCCAAAATCTAGCGCCCCTTTCGGTTTTATTTTTATATTAATGCTTGAGCAAAGTCACAATTCCTGCAGGCTCTCTCTCTCTCTCAGAAGCTCGTCATCTAACTGAGGGGAGAAGTGACCTTGGGTTCTTATTTAGAAGGCCTTGGCCTCAAAATCAAAAGCAAGTACATGAAAAGCTGCAAACTCAAAAGCTCTTTGGCTCAAAAGCAGCCAGCGTAAATCACGGAAATCTGTACAGCCTGCCACGTGGCATGTCACCGCAAAACGCGAAGATCCATACTGTTGCCACATCAACATGCCAATGCAATTTGGGGGATTCCGTACTGCCACGTCATCAGTCCGAGCTACCACGCCATCAGTTTGTGATAACATGCTAGTGGATATAGATGGGAGTCAGCTAGTAGACAGGAGATGAGATCAAAGCTTAGAGGATGAGGATCCGGGGGAGTAGCAATACTATGCATGGAGGTGCTACAGCTGATGGCACACATTGTACACAGAGATGCTCATGCTCGGTATATGTGGGTGAGACTGAGGCCTGAGACTGGCCTATTGCTATTTTCCACCTAGCGCATCAGTTTATGCAGCACCCAGGGGGCAATCACCATTTACCATACTAGACAAGGATATTTGGGAGTTCTCTAAAGATAGTGATGTTATGATTTTGGGAGACTTTAATGCTAGGACAGCGCATCATGAGTCGGCTTTCCATGACATGTCAGAGGAGATGCTTAGGGAACTTGACACCACTGATATGGGCCTGGCCAGAGTCTCACAAAATGGAGCATACAGAGTATGGTAGGTTTCTTATTGAGATGCCTAGTGTGCATGGCTTGGCTGTATTGAATGTTATACATAGTTTCCCTCAGTCCAGTGGCTTTACTTGCTTTCCCCATCGACATGGAGCGGATACAGTAGACTATGTCATGGCTACACCTAGCTTCATCCCATGCATTGAGGACTTTGTGGTAGGCCCTACACCGGTTGGAGTTACAGTGGACCATACGATTTTGAGCCTTAAACTAGCCTTTTCCTAATGTATAGATGCGCCGACACAGATACCCAGAGCTTCTCGGTATACATTTAGGAGGGAGATAGACTCTGTATACATTGATGAGATCTATGCACGCCTTTGTGACGAGGAGCCAGAGCGTCCTCTTCATGAGCTCACACGGATTTTCACAGAGACACTACATTTGGCGGCGATATAGGCATTTCCACATAGCCACGCTTCAGGGAGACCTCGTACTGGAAGGATGCCCTAGAACAGCTGGTATCATGAGGAGTGCAGGGAGACGAGAGCTACTGTAAAGAGTAAGGTGCTCATAGGTGCTATTACTCACAGACAGTCACGCATCACCTTTCGGCGCCTTGTGCGACGGAAGAAGCGAGCCTATTTAGCCCAGTTGGAGAGAGATTTATGCCAGCTTTTCTTGAGTCAGGATTCAGGTGAGGCTTGGAGATTGTTTCATGAGCACTCCCCGGCACGAGCCATTACATCTACAGATACATGGAGTGAGTATGCTACCTCGCTTTATATAGTCCTTGACCAGAGTTCATTGCCGCACCCACCAGAGGTATGCCCACAGACTTATACTTTCTTTACTAAGGAGAGGGTAAAGAAAGCTATTGACAGGATGAAGACTGGGAGAGCATGTGATCATGATGGCTTAGTAGCTGAGCATTTTATACATGCGAGAGGTATGTTGGCTGAGTTTCTTGCTTGGATGTTTAATAGAGCTATGTGTGAGGGCTTCCCTGATACTTGGAGTATGTCGACTATTGTACCCATCTTCAAAGCTGGAGACCCTATGATGTCGGGGAATTATTGTACTATCATGATTGGACATACACTAGTCAGATTATATGCATCCATCATTGAGCATGAGCTTAGCAGATGGGTTGAGAGGGGAGGGCATACATGTGTCAGGCCAAGATGGTTTTAGGAGAGGTTTCTCTACTCTTGATCACATTCTCACACTTTGAGCTATTATTGAGGAGGGCAGAGGAGAATCTACTGCAGCTTTGTGGATTTCCGCAAAGCTTTTGATACAGTTGTTTCACCCCAATGGTGGAGTGAATGGCGTCTGACATCCTTGAGGTGTACTACCGGTCATGTAACTGTCTTGTATAATGCCATGATGCCCCAAATGAGCTCTTTAGGCACTCCCGATCTTTGCAATCTCGCCATAAGTCTACACTTTTTGGTATGTATGTAGATGAGGTTTCAGACTGTATTGAGAGGGAGGGTGATAGAGGTGCGCAACTATCAAGGACTTGGATACCCTTACTATTATATGCAGATGATATTGTGCTCATGAATCACTAGAGGGGATGCAACTTCATCTTGATGCTTTACACACTTTTGCAGAGGATACGGGTATGTCTGTTAACCTTGGGAAGACCAAGGTTATGATATTTAATACTACAACTCAGTGGGTCAGTCAGACGATCGGCACCCGTCTTTACAGATGGACAGGAGAGGTTAGAGTATACAGACATGTACACTTATCTTGGGGTAGTCTTTAGTGGCCGGCCTTTCTCTATGAGGCGAATAACAGAGACTAGATTGACTAGGGCATATGCAGCTTTGGGAGGACTTAAGAGGATGGAACCTCGCACCAATCTATGGCTATTTGATACTTTGGTTGCCTCAACCATGCTTTATGGAGTACAAATATGGGGACCTTCAGTGGACTATCAGAGTCGTCAGCATGGGTGCACTAATGGATGGCGAGGCATGGAGAGGCCACTTATCTCCATGATATCCAGGATGACCAGGGCTAAGGTCACAGTTCCCCATGAGATTATCAGTATCTTTCTTACATAGCCCATGGGAGCTACCACGAGAGCGTTATTCGGCTTGCTATGGAGTCCTCTCAAAAACCCACAGCTCAGGGAGACACATCATGTTGGTATGCATAGATGGCATCATGGTTTGAGTTACATGGTCTCTCTATGGATATGCTTCCTCCTTTTCAGCATTCCCTAGATGCCCCCTCCCTCTCCTTGACATACAGGGAGATTAGCAGGGTTACACGGATAGATATATTCCAGATCGACACCGTGAGGACATGGACTCAACCGACACACAAGATAGGTACGAAGATGGCTTTCTACAGAGAGCACCTTCTACAGGTCACAAAGGATGGATTTTCCACTTGTCACATGGATTGCGGTGTGCTATTGGACAGATCCGCACATCATCTCATCAGCTGGAGATTCAGAGAGGCAGATTTAGAGGGATCCCACAGGAGGACACTCTGTCAGCTATGTCAGAGATAGCCAAAGAAAGAGCTTCACTACATATGCTGGTGTACATACTACTATGAGATACGTGGCTGCTTCCATTGCTTCTTCAGAGAGGAGAGCCGTGCGATTCTACGACCAGAGATGCCATGATCTATGGAGATACAACGACATCAAGCAGGGCTCCACACACACACACACACACACACACACACAAAGAGAGAGAGAGAGAGAGAGAGAGAGAGAGAGAGAGAGAGAGAGAGAGAGAGAGAGAGAGAGAAATGAAATGAAATGTTATATTAACGTCTTCAAGAGGCCAAAGTGACTTGTGAGACCAGAAAGTTACATTGTGGTGGATCTGATACAAAGTTAGAGTAAGAAAATAACAACATAACAAAACAAAAAATTCTATGGAATCCTAAACTAGTCGATGTGAACTAAGCAAAGTAAGCAGCTGGCTGGGATAGCTAAATAGTTAAATAGTTAAATCATAGGAGATCCAGCATCGGTCGCTGGCGGATCTCATAAATCTCCTCCATGGTCAGTAGTCTGACCGGGCGTCGTGCATGCCTGGCCAGAGTGATCCAAATATTTTGATGTAACCTCCGTCGATGCTGTATAGTCCTCCGCAGTCGTGGGCGCCTGGATTTCCCCAGCTCAGTCGCTCAGTCGATCAGTGTGCCTCTGGTGTGAGACGAATGTGAGCTTTGCTATGAAAGTAGCTCCTTCGGCTGTCCAGTGTTTGCTCTAAAGAAATCTGTGATCTGTCTCTGAGACTGGCTAGCCTCTTCACTCATCAGGCTATCTCTGTGTCTGCGCAGCTCGAGCAAGAACAAACCCAGACATCTCTGATGCTCGTATCCCATGACTCTGGAGAGTGGTCCACCAAAACCCTCTCTAAACAAGCAATGGAAGCGGTCTCGTATCTCGTAGTAGACGGGGCAGCGGCATGTGTAATGCAACTCTGCCTCAGGCTCCATGTCACACAAGGGGCATGTCCTGGCCTCTGCTGGTACTCCGCTGTATCTCCCAGTCTCAATCCGCAGCTGGTGAGAAGATGTGCCAATAGCACATCGCATCTCGTAGTAGACGAGGCAGCGGCATGTGTAATGCAACTCTGCCTCAGGCTCCATGTCACACAAGGGGTATGTCTTGGCCTCTGCTGGTACTCTGTTGTATCTCCCAGTCTCAATCCGCAGCTGGTGAGAAGATGTGCGTATCTGGCCAATAGCACATCGTATCCCATGAGACAGGTGAGTATCCATGTATCTAGGTCTCGTCACAAAACCGTCCTCCGTAAGCTCAAAAAGATGCTCTCTGTAGAAAGCCATCTTCACGCCCAGCTCGTGTGTTGGCTGTATCCATGTCCTCCTGGTGTCTAGCTGAGTCAAGTCTTGGCGGATGAGCCTCGTGATCTCGGACTGTGTAAGAGTGAGAGATGGTGCATCCAGTGAGTACTGGAAAGGTGGAAACATGTCTATGCTGAACCCATGCGCCTGAAACCATGATGTCATCTCCCCATACCAGCATGTTGTATCTCCTTGCATGGCTAACTGTCGAGAGGACTCAAGTGCAAGGCGGGCATATTTGTCTCTGGAAAGTTCCCACATGTGGTGTATGAAGGAGACTGATGTGTTGAGCGCCTCAATCACTAGTGGGGGGGCGGCTAGCTTTGCTTGGATAATGGCACGTGGTACTGAAGCCTTAGCTCTAATGAGCCGTGAGATCATAGAGACCAGAGGTTTCTCCATGCTCCCCCATCCATCAGTGCAACCCGACCTCCCATGATGATCCAATGAAGGTCCCCATATCTCAGCTCCATAGAGCAATGCAGAAGCCACCAAAGTGTCAAAGAGCCAGAGCTTTGTCCGAGGCTCCTGAAACTAAACCTGCAAACACATCCTCTCCAATCTAGCCAATGTTGCATGGGCTCTAGTCAATTTGGTATCTGCTGCTCTCCTCAGTGAAAATGCAGGTCCAGTAAAAACCACTCCAAGGTAAGTGTAAGCATCTGTATACTCCACAGTCTCCTGGCCGTACGTGAATGTAGGTGCTGACCTCCTGATCCACTATGGGGTGGTATTAAACACCATAACCTTGGTTTTACCAAGGTTGACAGACAAACCACTTTCGTGGGCAAACCTGTGCAAAGCATCCAAGTGACGTTGCATCCCCTCTAGAGAGTTTGAGATCAACACAATATCATTAGCATATAACAATATTGGAATCCATGTCCTTGCCAGTTGTGCACCTATATCACCATCGCTCTCAATGTAGTCAGAAACCTCATCTACATACATACCGAAAATAGTAGGAGAGAGTGGGCAGCCCTGCTTCACCTCAATAGTGGAGTGAATTGGTGTAGATAGACCCTCAGAGGTGCGTACATGCCCTACTATTGATTTGTACAATACCATGATCCCCCAAATGAGCTCTGTGGGTACTCCCATCTCTTGTAATCTGCGCATCAATCTAGCTTTGGGTACTGTGTCAAAGGCTTTGCGGAAGTCCACAAAGCTGCAAAAGATCCGTCTCCCATGAGATGTCCCCTCCTCAATGATGGCCCTGAGTGTCAAGATATGGTCAAGAGTAGAAAAGCCTCTCCTGAACCTTGCCTGCCCAGCTGCACGCATTCCTTCCCTCTCTGCCCATCTACTTAGCTGTTGCTCAAGAATGGATGCGTACAACCGTGCCAATGTGTGTCCAATCATGATAGCGCGATAATTCCCAGGCTCCATAGGGTCTATTGAGATAGGTACAATCGTAGATAGGCTCCAAGTATCAGGCAAGCCCTCACACATGGCATAGTTAAACATAACTACTAGAAGCTCTGCTAGTAGATCTCTGGCATGCATGAAATGCTCAGCCACTAAGCTGTAGGGAAAAAAGCTATAGAGGATGCAGCCTTTGGGGAGCCATGGCGTGCCGGTGCAGCAGGACGAGAAAGAAAGAGAGAAGATTCGATACACAGAGAAGCAACCAAAGAACACGCTATATTTTGATTGAGTAAAACCTTTTACATATAAGGCATACTTGCCATGCAATAAATAACCATGCAAACTGGGACTACCTGCTATAGGCTGTGTCCACGGGCTTGACATACGTAACAGTCCCCCCCTCAAGCCCGAACTAGACAGACCACTCTCATGATACCTCGATTTTTTGGTGTACTCGTCAACCGTGAGTTTTAGGTTCTTTCACAACCAAGGATTTCTGGTGTATCCATAACTTGGTGCTATGTCATTAGAACCCCCCCCCTTGAACAGATAGGGTGTAGGTCAAAAATTAGCTACCAAAAATGGAGTTTTTGGTTCACTGCCAAACCTTGGGTTTAAGGTGTACCCAGTAACCTCATGAGAAGTGATAAAAACAGGCTGAGAATTGACAAAAATTGGGAGGTCTTACCACTGATCTGTGTGGCAGTGTCTATAACCCGTACAAATTTGATATGATGATAAGTGACAAGCATGACAATAACTAACAATAGATAATCTAAAACAAGGCTTTGGATAATGATGTTGACAATAGACAAAAGCATAGATCTATGACACTAAACGGACGAAGATAGTTGGTGAAACTGGTACCGCAATTTTGAAGGAGTTCTTTAAAGTATCGGTCTTTGACTTCCTCGAGAATTTGCAGCTTAACAATGATTGGATAACCACGTCGATAATTCTTTACAATTTCCGGGGCCGTATGTCTCTGCTTTACTTGAACCACATCTACTGTCATGTTTATTCGATAATCATCATCTGTCTTTTCTTTAAAAATCTTTGTGGCAGCATCTAGCTTGCAATCCATAAGTGGATTGTAGTGCCTTTTGATATGCTGCGAACACTCCTCGCGAATTCTCCTTCTGCCTCCTGCTGCAAATCAAGTATCGAGCACCGAGTGCGGAGTCGGAGGGTGTGACTCCCCACTTGAAAACTTAAAATGGTGGCCTCTTTTAAAATGTGAACACAAAAAAAACTGTCTTCTGCGTTCTCTGTAGCAAAATTTGACGACAGCGTGAAGTAGGTATGCGCTTAGGGCGGGCTGTAGAGGCCAAATTGGCAAACGTTGAAGAATCAAAAAAGCACGAGTAAGCCAGGGTGATCCTCCTACTGTTAATTGCGGGAAAAAATTTGCAGGTTGACGATGCTTCCTCCCGCTGTAAGGGGGTTGCTCCCACGCGAGCAGAGTCGAACTTGGCTCTGATACCAGTTGTAGGGAAAAAAGCTATGGAGGATGCAGCCTTTGGGGAGCCATGGCGTGCCGGTGCAGCAGGACGAGAAAGAAGGAGAGAGAGATTCGATACATAGAGAAGCAACAAAAGAACACGCTATATTTTGATTGAGTAAAACCTTTTACATATAAGGCATACTTGCCATGCAACAAATAACCATGCAAACTGGGACTGCCTGCTATAGGCTGTGCCCACGGGCTTGACATACTTAGCATAAGCCATCATGATCATATGCTCTCCCAGTCCTCATCCTGTCAATGGCCTTCTTCACCGTCTCAGTGGTGAAAAAAGCACATGTGTGTGGGCATGGATTGAGGGGGGTCGAGAAGGGGCGGCTATCCAGGTACTGTGTACAAAGATGACGCGTACCGACCCCAGGTCTCTGTAGAGGTAATGGCAGGGGGGGGGGGGGACCCCTCATGAAAGAGCCGCCACGCCTCATGCAAGTCCTGGCTCAAGAATAGCTGGTATAGATCCTGCTCTAGTTGAGCCAAAAATGCCCTCTTCTTCGGCCGTACTAGGCGTCGGAAGTCAATCTGTGACTGTTTGTGAGTGATGTCCCCTAAAATCACCTCCCTCTAAAGTCTAGCTCTAGTCTGGTAGCATTCCTCATCATACCAGCTGTTCTGAGGCATGCTCCCTGAACGTCGTCTCTACGCAGGCTGGGTGTGTGGGTGTGCCTCTGCTGCTACATCATGTAATGTTTGTGTCAGTATAGTAGTAAGCTCCTACAGAGGTCGCCCTGGCTCCTCAGTGGGTAGGCGTCTGTAGATCCCATCTATGTATACAGAATCCGTCTCCCGCGTGAAGGTGTAGCGAGTAGGGACTGCTACCCGTGGCCTATGTGCTACACTGAACTGGAAGGAGATGGTCAACGACACAAAAGCATGATCCACTGCCACCGCAACCGGTCTAGGCCCAGCTGTGAGATCCTGGATACTAGAGATGAGTCTCGACTGTGCCATGACATAATCCACTGTGCTGGCTCCATGTCTGTGTGGAAAGCATGTGAAACCTCCAACATCGGGAAATCTCTGTAGGCCATTCAAGATGGCCAATCCATGTGCAGTACCCATGTCTATCAAGTGTCGCCCATACTCAGTATATTCCACATCCCGTGATAGTCTAGATAGGCCCGTCTCTACAACATCTAGCTCTCTCAGCATCTCCTCTGAAGTATCATAAAATATTGTCTGGTGATGGGCAGTCCTAGCGTTGAAGTCCCCTAGAATGATAATGTCACCATCTCTAGAGAACTCCCATATGTCATCATCCAAAATAGAGAAGGGGGACTGTCCTCTGGGTGATGCATAGACTGACTACTCGGGGGAAAGTAGCAAATAGCAATGTAAAAATATCTGCCTATCTTTGCTCTCAATCTCACCCACATGTACCTAGCCTACACATACCTGCGGGCTATATGTATCAATGGCTGCAACTCCTCTCTAAATAACACTGCCACTCCCCGTGAGCCCCGTCCTCTGTGCTCTGTGTAGCAAGGCTACAGTGTCACTTTCACAGGACACACAGTTAGTACAGTTGGTTTGGTCTGGTTCACACTGGACGGACTCTTTGGGCTTGCAGTGACACGTGGCAGGGATACGAACGGTGGTCTAGTGGACATCGTGGCCAGGTCACCGCCACCACTTAGTTTGGAGATAGACTTAGATGGCTGACATTTATGAGCCGTTGGTGGCTCTTCATGGTGGGACATATGAGTAGTAGTTGTTGGGTCATCAGTATCAGCTTCTTCATATATGGTCCAGCATTGTCGTCTAGAGTAGTGAGTCTATACAGAGCACGTTTGCACCATCCCTGCACATCTGAGCCTCGACACCCCCATTGTACCCGTGAGTTCTGGGTTGGAGCTGAGTGTGCTGCCACGCCAGAGTCTATATTGGTTGTTTGAGATAGTCGAGTCCATATGTTCTTGTCTGTTGCTGTGTCTCTGTGTTGATTAGCTTTTATCTATTGTTTCTTGTGTTTTCATTCTGTTTTGAGTGAGATGCCACGCACATTGCACTGAGGAGCACCCACTGTAGAGAGCACGACACACTATCCGCGCTACAGGTGCTCTCATTTTTGGCACGCCCGGTGGGACCTCAACTGAAGTCTCACTCTCTGTTGAGGTACAAATCGAGGAGCTAGCTGGTTTTTACCTAGCCTCGTCTACTTTGCCTTGCACAGTGCAGCCTGCTAGTCTGGTCCAGTTTCACCTAGACAGCTTAGTCTAGGTGACCTAGTCCCTCGCCCTGCTGGTCTGGTCCTCTCTCGCCCTGGTCCAACCAGCTCTCGTCCTGGTCTAGTCCTTCCTCGTCCCTGGTCCAGATAGGTGGTCTAGTCACTCGCCCTGGTCTAGAGGAGTCTAGACCGGTGTTCAGCCAGTTGAAAGTTTTCGTGCCCAAAGCTTGGTTGGGTTTGTGGTTACTGCATGACACATACAAGGCGGTCATTAGAGCGTCAAAGCGCACTAGTGAGTCCTCTGAAGTACTACCACAGAAGGCATTAACCCTTGGTACCTAGTAGAAGTCCACCGACCTCATCACCCGTACCTCCACATACGGCATCATCCATTCCTCCATCCAGTTCTACATCTTCCAGGTCACCTTCCCTAGTAAATCTCTCTCCCATTTTGTTACAGCAACCTATTGAGCAACGGGCTCCTGAGCAAGAGGCCATGGAGGCATTGACCAGTGTTTTGGCCAAGGTAAACATCAAGTTTCCTACTTTCAAGGGACTCTTCTCAGAAGATGCAGACGACCATGCAAGGAGGTTTGTATCTCTCTGTAGAGGTCGTGGTCTTAATAGAGAAGATGCTTATTTGGTACTCTTTCCATCTATACCTTGGATGGCTTAGCAGACAAGTGGTACAGTCAGTTTGTAGAGAACCATTTTGCAACTTGAGCAGATTTAAGACAACAATTCTGTGCAGCATTCAAGCCAGGTGACTTCCAGGAAAAGGTTTTGGATGAGTTGGCCAACATGGTGCTCCAGCCAGAGGAGACTTTTGCAGAACTCATGACTAAAACCAAGTCTCTGGTTGCCAAGCTTCCTCAGCAACCAGGGGAATTTATGGTCAAGAAGTGGGTAGAGAAAGCTCTTCCAAAGACATCTCAGCAGAAACTACGCAAAAGTCTTCGACATGAAGCATCTCTGGAGGAGTTTATAGCGGCCGCTACCAGGA
The DNA here is from genome assembly GCF_014529385.1 of Adiantum capillus-veneris. Taxonomy (NCBI): domain Eukaryota; kingdom Viridiplantae; phylum Streptophyta; class Polypodiopsida; order Polypodiales; family Pteridaceae; genus Adiantum; species Adiantum capillus-veneris. The sequence goes on along the minus strand of NC_140944.1, from coordinate 134,910,437 downwards.
TAGAAGGAGCAAGGAGGCTATTCAAGGACCCCCTTCATGTGGAGACTGTCTCAGCACTCACGGAAAATCCCTTAGACTCCTTGCTGTCTTTACGTAAGGAGTTAGAAGAACTGAAGTTACAAAGAGCACTTCAAGAGGAGAGGTCCTTCTCTCTTAGACCGGAAAAATCTCCATAGTAAGAGGCTTTAGAACAAATCAAGCGAGAGCTAGAAGAGCTTCGGGCACAGCAAGACACTAAGCCGCCGATGGTGTGGTGTTCCTCCTGTCGCTCTCCAGGGCATCCTCCTCAAGACTGCCCACTTCGAGCTTACTGCCACTTCTGTGAAAAGTCTGGACATGAGGACAAGGACTGCTACTACCTCAAGGGATTGCGACAAATACAACAAAGTCTTGGTCCTACTCTTCGACAAGGGCCAGCACCTACATCCAACATGGTTTCTCCCTGTGGCCATCTACACCATATGCCACCTTTGTTGACAGACCTCCTATGGAAGGTATGGAGAGCACTTTTCCCTCTGAAAGCTTTTATCATACCCATGCTCCCTCATCGCTTCAAAGCTTCTATGCCTCCACCTCCACTCCGTGCACCAGGAGCAAGGACCGCCTCGCCCATTGAATCGGCCCATTTTGTGCTACAGATACGAGAATACGGTCATTACCAAAGAAAATGCCCTCTGCCCGAAGGGTGCCCTCCCTGTCGTCATTGCCCTGAAACGAAGGATCACTACAGTAAGGATCGCTCTAAACTTCGTGCATCCACGGCTTCGAACCCAAGTCAAAGCCAGAATGAGTTTACCTTTCCCAAGCTCAATCTGATAACAGTTCGCACCGTTCCTCAGCCGACCCCTTCTACCCACGTGGTTACCCCCCAAAATAAGTTGCAGTTGGTAGAGGAGCCATCTGGTGTCCTCACTCGGGCCCAGAGAGCTGCTCTCGGTCTTAGCATTCCAGCAAGTTCAACTCTCTCACACATTCTCACAATAGTGGATACCCTGCCTTCAACTGTTGACAAGTCATCCCCCAGTGCCAAGAAAGAATCCAAATCTTTGCTCTCTGATATTGATGAAGCTTTCGTGGAAGCAGTTTTAGATCTACAGAAGATCAAGGTACCAGAGAAACCACCTGTAGAACAAGAAAAGCTTACAACAGAGACAGTCTTGAAGAACACCTTCCAACAAGTATCCCTCTATGACATGCTGCGGCTAGATGCGAGTTTCAGAAGTGACACCCTTGCAGTTATTCAATCCCTTTACCCCGAAGCAGGTCCTAGTGGGCGGGCACCTCCCACTGCGACCATCAGAGTCCTATATGATATCCAATCCCGTTGCTCCCCTCACTGATTATAGAAGCCCTCGCTTGACAGTGTCCGTCTTGGATCGGCAATTCTCAGGAGTGATAGTGGATGGTGGATCTGGCATCAACCTGATGCCCGAGTTCACTATGTTAGCTCTATGTCTACAGCCTACTCGCCCTGCTCCCTTCACAGTTACATTGGCCGACCAACGGACAGTCTACCCAGTGGGCATAATGGACAATGTGCCTCTGCAGGTACAAGACTTTACTTTTAACTTGGATTTTGTTGTGGTTCGTCTTCCCCAGGTTGAGGGCGGATTTCCCTTGCTCATCGGTAGACCATGGCTGCGACACACTAAAGCACTTCATGATTGGGGAAATAATGCCATGTGGATACATACTTTGCCTCCCCGATGCAACCCATTCGCCTAGAGGGAGGCATGGATCCCGTCGTGCAACATAGTTCTTTGTCCCTAGCAACCATCCTTGAATTGGAACAACCTACTCCACCTGATGGGTCAGACGAGGATCTGTTGGAGTGGTTGGATGCTACCAAATCTATGCCCTGTTATGGAGTCTCTATTACTCTTTGCCTAAAGGTACACCCTTTTCCAATGTTTCCACAGTAACTAAACCTAATGAGCCACCCGAGCCATCTCAAAGGTTGAAGGTCACAAAAGCTACTCCCGATGCGCCCTTGGTGGAAGTCTTTGAATTTGGTGAGCCTATGAAGAATCATAGAAGCAAGAAGAAATCTACAGGAGTTCACCCCCTCAAACTTCAGCCCCAATGGTGTCTACTTCTTCGACCAAGAATAAGCTCTCCTCTGTGTCTAGCGAACTTACCTTCACAGAGCCTCAGCTTGATGAGTTCCCTGCTCATGATGTTTCTCTGACCCTTGACACAGTAACCTCTTCACCTACAGGGCATTCTTTAGCAGTACCATCTCCAGACCCAGTAAAAGGAAGATACTTCTACGACTCTTGTACCCACCCCGTGCTGTTAACCAAGATGCAGAGCAAATTGTTATGTTCTCACAAGATCAGGTTAGCATCATTCAAGGTTACAGAGGCATCAAGCAATACAGATTTAAGGTTACAGAGGCATCAAGCAATACAGATTTTGGACAAGGCTGGTTTGAAAAACCAGTGGGAAGACCAGATAGTGTACTGTTCTGTGGACCTTCTCTCAGGAATCGGACCACCACAAAATCCAGCCTTGAATGGGAACGCTATCTGTGCATGTGCACCCACCCCCTCCCCTCGCCCTCACACTCACTCGCCCTAGCCACTCACCCTCATCCCCTTGCCCCGCCCCCTACCTAGGCCTCACCCCCTCCTACCCACCCCTCGCCCCCCCTACCCACCCTCTTTCTTACCCTCGCCCCTATCCACTCCCCGCTCTCGGCCCTACCCACCCCCTTCCACCCCTGTCCCCTATCTAGTCCCCCCTCGCCCCTACCCACCCAATCTCCCCCTCGCCCCTATCTAGGCCCCCTAGCCCCCTCACCCCTATCTAGCCTAACCCCCCGCCCTACCCACCCTTCCCCTCTATTTAAAAAAAATTGCAGAAACAAGAAAAACCGAGCTTGGCAATCTTCAGTTCCTACTTTCTGGTCAGCTTACCTAGCCAGGGCATTTCTTCTTCAACATATTTTGCAAATATCGGCATTACTTCATTGGTACTTCCTCCTTAGGAACTCGAAATTTCTCCAACGTCACCTTCTTCAGTCAGAGTGTACTGCGTTTTTTCCTGGTGTTTCAAATGTTCTCTCTAGTCTCACTGTTTTGTCTCACCGAGACGGTGAGTGATTTTGTGGCGGGCAACCTGTAGCTGGGCTACAGTGTCACTTTCACAAGACACACAGTTAGTAGAGTTGGTCTGGTCTGGTTCACACTGGATGGACTCTCTTGGCTGGTAGTGACACGTGGCAGGGATACGGACAGTGGTCTAGTGGACATCGTGGCCAGGTCACCGCAACCACTCAATTTGGAGATAGACTTAGATGGCTGACGTGGTTGGTGGCTCTTCATGGTGGGACATATGAGTAGTAGTTGTTGGGTCATCAATATCATCTTCTTCATATATGGTCCAGCGTCGTCGTCTAGAGTAGCGAGTCTATACACACAACACGTCTACACCATCCCTGCATATCTGAGCCTCGACATCCCCATTGTACCCGTGAGTTTTGGACTAGAGCTGAGTAAGCTGCCACGCCAGAGTCTGTATCGGTTCTTTGAGATAGTCGAGTCTATATATTCTGGTCTGCTGCTGTGTCTCTGTGTTGATTAGCTTTTATCTATTGTTTCCTATGTTTTCATTCTGTTTTGAGTGAGATGTTACGCACATTGCACTGAGGAGCACTCATTGTAGAGAGCACGACACACTATCCGTGCTACACTCTGATCGCGTCTCTTGTCTACAAGCTGTCTTCCATCTGTATCCACTGATGTGAGGCATAGATTGCCCATGGGCCTAATGTGTCTCAGAGTAGAGGATGATGTCTCTTCTAGTAAAATTATCCTCCGACATTACCTACATCAAGATGCATAGATCCATTACAATTCCAGGCGGTAACTTTGAGTGTGGTCCCATAAGTCTCGCACCGTCATGTGGAGCGTCGCTCTAGTATTACCACTCTTCCATCACGATAAAAGGCAATCTTGCCTTTTCCCCTTGCCGCTCTAATCTCCGGCATTACCTTGCATATGAGCGATCTGTGAGAGGGTAAGATCATCCCCGAGAAAGATGCCTGTCTTTTTAAGAGTTGGCCTTTTCTTCAAAAAGACCTTCACTTCCATGGAGGGAAATCAAAGGATGAGTACCCTTTCTTTCGAGGTTTCCCCATTGCTTCCATTTTTCTTGTTGCCCACTTTCCAATCTCTTGTGTGCATCGGCTCATGAACCCCATCAAACCCATGAGATCTTTTACCTCTTCGTCCACATTATCTTTGTCTTCAAGGCCGCAAATTCTCACATGTAAAGCGCGCACACGTCTTCTTTGCTCCTCCTCTAGTGTCAGATTAATAATAGTGGGTGTGGGCGTGGACGTTATTTCCTTGCCTTTTCCTTTCTTGGCAACCTCGATCCATTTCTCGACTTCATCTGCCTTCTGTTGAGTCTTTGTAATAACATCTATCCAAGACTCTTCTCCCCTTTGATGGCCTGTACTTGCTCCTTGATCTGATTTCTTCGACTACTGAGGGTTACAATTCGCCCTCTTCCAGTGTGTTTCTTGATCGTGCTGCTTCAGCGAGATCTTTCTTGAGTGACGCAATCTCTTCATCCTGAGCCGTCACACGATCTTCCAGTGCATTTATCTTACTTTCTTGGATCAACACGCGTCCTTCGAGCATTTTTATTGTGCCCAATAGGTTGCGGTTCATCTTGGTAATGGTCTCCGTCATTTCCTCTTTGCACTTTTGAATGGCATCCTCTAAGGGGTCATTCTTATCATTCTGCTTCCTCATGCTTAATCGCCGCCAGGAAAACGAGAGCCACTATGCGCACTTATGTTTCCACACTATGCATACATTTCCTCCCGCATCAAACATACATTTTGCGTACCCTTGCAATTTCTGCAAAACAGTCTGCAATCTGATTTTTTTAAAATTTTCTTCAGTTTCTGCCTGCAAACTCTGAGAATTTCTAAATATTTGAAAATGGAAATTTTTCCATTTCTGGAAATTCCTTGCAGTGTGATTTCTGAGAATTGTGAAAATTTGTAAGTTTCGAAATTCCCTGTTGCAGATTGACTGTCGGACCTGTACCTGCCGCGGGGGGGGGGAATGCAGGGAATGCAGGAAAGCAGGAAATGCAGGGCAGCGTGATTGATGTAGAGAAACAGGGGCAGCGCGATGGGGGGGCGAAAGGTGCAGCGCGAGGGGGAGGGTGGGGCTGGCTGGGTGAGAAATGAAATGTTATATTAACGTCTTCAAAAGGCCATAGTGACCTATGAGACCAGGAAGTTACAAGGTGGTGTATCTGATACAAAGTCAGAGTAACAAAATAACCTAACAACAGTACAAAACAAAGATATAGACTATGGGATCCTAGATTGGTCGATGTGAGCTAAGCAAAAAACTAAGCAAAAATGGGCGGCTTGTTGGGATAGCTGAATCACAAAAGATCTAGCATCGGTCGTTGGCGAATCTCATCAATTTCCTCTATGGTAGTAGTCTGGCCAGGCGTCGTGCATGCCTGGCCAGCGTGCTCCGAATCTTTTGACGTAGCCTCCGTCGATGCTGTGTAGTCCTTCGCAGTCGTGGGCGCCTGGATTTCCCCAGTTCAATCGCTCGGTCGATCAGTGTGCCTCTGGTGTGAGACGAGGGGGAGCTCTGCTGTGGGAGTGTCTCTTGCGGCTGACCCGTGTCTGCTCTGAAGAAGTCCATGATCCGTCTTTGAGACTGGTTAGCCTCGCCATTCATCAGGCTCTCTCTGTGTCTGCGCAACTCGAGCAAGAACAAACCCAGGCATCTCTGATCTTCGTATCCCATTACTCTTGAGAGTGGTCCAAAACCCTCTCTGAACAAGCAATGGAAGCGGCCTCATATGTCGTAGTAGACGGGGCAGCAGCATGTATAATGCAGCTCTGTCTCAGGTTCCATGTCACACAAGGGGCATGTCCTGGCCTCAGCTGGTATTCCGTTGTATCTCCCAGTTTCAATCCGCAGTTGGTGAGACGATGTGCGTAACTGGCCAATAGCACATCGTATCCCATGAGACAAGTGGGTATCCATGTATCTGGGTCTCTTCACAAAACCATCTTCCTTAAGCTGGAGAAGGTGGTCTCTGTAGAAAACCATCTTCGTGCCCAATTCTTGTGCTGGTTGTATCCATGTCCTCCTAGGGTCTAGCTGGGTCAAGTCTTTGCGGATGAGGTTGGTGATCTCCGACTGTGTAAGAATGAGAGATGGTGCATCCAATGAGTACTGGAATGGTGGCAGCCTGTCTATGCTGAACCCATGCGCCTGAAACCATGATGTCATCTCCCCATACCAGCATGTTGTATCTCCTTGTATGGCTAACTGTCAAGAGGACTCAAGTGCTATGCGAGCATATCTGTGTCTGGGAAGTTCCCATGTGCGGTTTATAAAGGAGACTGATCTGGTGAGTGCCTCCACCACTAGTGGGGGGGCCGCCAGCTCTGCTCGGATAATGGCCCGTGGTACTGATGCCTTGGCTCTAATGAGCCGCGAGAGAGAGAGAGAGAGAGAGAGAGAGAGAGAGAGAGAGAGAGAGAGAGAGAGAGAGAAATGAAATGAAATGAAATGTTATATTAACGTCTTCAAAAGGCCATAGTGACCTATGAGACCAGAAACTGATACAATCTTGGTGGATCTGACACAAAGTATGTGTGAAACAGTAAAAGTGTGTACAAAATAACAATAAAGAGAATGATAAACTCAGTGGGTAAGTATCTAGGGAGGTGTCAAAGATCAAAGGCTCGCATGGGTCGATGCCGAATGGTATCAATATCGTCCACAAAGAGGGTTTGCACAAGACGGCTCCCATGTCTCGCCAAGATAAGTCTGCTTTGCTGTGGTAGTCTCTTTCGTCTGGAAGAGCGGCCTCTCATCCTGCGTCTCCTTGATCTCCCAATCTCAGCTGCCCGATCACTGAGTATGCCTCTATTGATGATATGGTTTGTATCTCCGCTATCTGGCTGCTCTCGTCTCTGTGCTCTGGTATGAAAAAACCTGTAAACTGACTCTGGGTATGTCTCTCCAAATGTATCTCTCTCTCTCTTTTTGTACTTTTTGTACTTGTACTTCAAACATTGTATTAGACTCACCACTTTGTATCTGATGGTCTCATAGGTCATTTTGGCCTTTTGAAGACGTTAATATATCATTTCATTTCATTTCTCTCTCTCTCTCTCTCTCTCTCTCTCTCTCTCTCTCTCTCTCTCTCTCTCTCTCTCTCTCAAAGTTAGGATGCAAGAGTTAGGGGTCCCCAAAGAGATTATTTGGGGGATCATGGCTTTATACGGGTTAGTAACTGGTTATGTACGCACTCCAGAAGGGGATTCCGACATTGTTCATTCCACCGTTGGAGTAAAGCAGGGATGCCCACTGTCCCCTAATTTATTTGGTATGTACATAGATGAGGTATCAGATTACATTGATAGAGAGGGTGACAGAGGTGCTCAACTTGCAGGGTCATGGATCCCTTTGTTGTTGTATGCAGATGATATTGTATTGATAGCAGAATCACCAGATGGAATGCAGAGGCAGCTAGATGCATTACATAAATTCGCGGAGGACAGTGGACTGTCGGTAAACTTGGTAAAACCAAAGTTATGGTGTTTAACACCACACCGCAGTGGGTTAGGAGATCAGCACCTACATTTGCATATGGCCAGGATACAGTAGAGTACACAGATGCATACACATACCTTGGTGTGGTATTTGCAGGACCGAAGTTTACTCTTAAGAAAGCAGCGGATGCTAGATTGTCCAGAGCCTTTGCGGCCTTGGGAGGGTTGGAGAGGATGTGTTCACAAGTGCAGTTTCAGGAACCACGAACAAAACTTTGGCTCTTTGATACTGTGGTGGCTTCGGCTATGCTTTATGGGGTCTAGATTTGGGGACCATCTATGGATCAGGATAATTGGAAGTCAATGGAGAGACCTTTGGTATCTATGATTTCCCGAATGATTAAGCCAAGGCCTCCGTACCACACGTGATTACCCGAGCGGAACTAGCTGCCCCTCCGATAGAAATTGAAGCTCTTACCAGATCGGTGTCCTTTATACATGGTTTGTGGGATACAAATAATTGCCGATATACTAGACTGGCCCTCGAATCCTCTCGACAATTAGCAATGAAAGGGGATACATCATGCTGGCATGCGCAACTGTCCTCATGGTTTGAGAGACACGGGTTCATTATGGGAAGATTACCCCCCTTCAAATACTCTCTTGAGGCTCCATCACTGGCAATTACACGAACGGAGATTAATAAAATCATCCGTCAAGATCTTATACAGTTGGATACTAAGAGGACACGGGTAGACCCTACACAAGAATTGGGCACGAAGATGGCCGACTACAAAGAAAACTTCCTACAGCTATCTGAAGATGGATTTGTGATTCGCCCGACCTACATGGATACCCACCTGTCTCATGGTTTGAGATGTGCTATTGGTCAGATTCGTACATCCTCAAACCAGTTGGAAATTGAATTTGGCAGATTTAGGGGAATCCCACCTAAGAGCAGAATTTGCAAGTTATGCGGAATGGAGCCGGAGACAGAATTACACTACATATGCCACTGCACCGTATACTATGAGATACGTGGGCGCTTCCATTGCCTATTTAAAGAAGGCTTTGGACCTCTTGATAGAGTCATGCAATACCAAGATCAAAGATGCTTAGGCTTGTACCTATTGGAACTACATCGGCACAGGGATAATCTAATGAGAAGACAAAGAGCACTACAGCCTCAGAGGCAGATCACAGATTTCTTCGGATCGAGAGAAGCAGGAGTGGAAGGAGAAGCAAGAGGCCAGCAGCCAGCACAAAGGAGTACCCACATTCATACCAAAGGCACCCTCATTGACAGGGCGATTGAGCTTAGGAAATCGAGACGACCACGACCGAGATGCAGAAGCACACTTCACCGGAGGAGACTACAACAAAGGATTAGAAGCATCCTAGCCAGACACCTAGAATGCTCCTAAGAAGTTTATTTAATACTTTGTATTTAGTTTTTCACATTTATTTTCACACTTTCACACTTTTCACACTTAGTACTTTAGTACTAAGGTACCCAGACATTGTAACAGATTGACCACTTTTGTATCAGTTTGGTCTCATAGGTCATTCTGGCCTTTTGAAGACGTTAATATAACATTTCATTTCATTTTCTCTCTCTCTCTCTCTAACCCTAGCCCATAACCTGCACACCCTCGCAGTCGAGGCCAGCAGCCAGCACAAAGGAGTACCCACATTCATACCAAAGGCACACCCTCATTGACAGGGCGATTGAGCTTAGGAAATCGAGACGACCACGACCGAGATGCAGAAGCACACTTCATCGGAGGAGACTACAACAAAGGATTAGAAGCATTCTAGCCAGACACCTAGAATGCTCCTAAGAAGTTTATTTAATACTTTGTATTTAGTTTTTCACATTTATTTTCACACTTTTCACACTTAGTACTTTAGTACTAAGGTACCTAGACATTGTAACAGATTCACCACTATTGTATCAGTTTGGTCTCATAGGTCATTCTGGCCTTTTCAAGACGTTAATATAACATTTCATTTCATTTTCTCTCTCTCTCTCTCTAACCCTAGCCCATAACCTGCACACCCTCGCAGTCGTCGTCCTGTCCCGCCGCCCTCAACCTCCCCCTTGGCGAGGGGCTGCCCTGTGGGGAGGGGTTAATTCAACTTAAGCCACAGCCTTGCCCTGCCCCTCAATGCAGCCTGCGACCTGCACACCATGACCTGCACCTCTGCGACCTACACATCCACACGCTTAACTCGTGACCTGCTTCTCTTAGTCCGTCCGTATTAATATTGGCACATTAATAGTGGCCCGTCTATAACCCTAACCTCGTCCCAAGCTCCACCATAAGAAGCCTGCCCATGGACACTCGACCGAGGTAAGCCTAGTTTCGTTGGGGTCGTGGCAACACCCCCAAAGATGGACAGCTTTGCCCGCCTCCAAATAGAAGTCGAAAGACTTCTCAAGGAAAATGACGAGCTGAAACAGAGACTTGCGGCCTTCGAGGCTCGGTTCGCCACGGTGGAGAACGGCAAGAAGGTTGAGTTGCAATTGATGGAAGTCAAGTTTAATGAAGCAAAGTTGGAAGTAGAGACAACCCTCGTCAAAGAGGTGAAGACTCAAGTGCAAGAGGTAATCTCCCTCAAGGTGGAAGATCGTGTGGCATCCACGCTATGCGAACAACAATGACAAGAAGATATCGCCCTCAACGATCGCATTGGTGGGCTCCCAAGCGACTAGAAAGGGGAGGGGGACCTCAAATTTTATGAATCCCTCGCCCACATTCAAACACTCCACATGGTACAATGAGATCTAGTAACAATTACCTCTCTTACAGACAAACATCGCACCAACCATGCAATCCTCACTTTCAAGACCAAGGCGACCGAATCAAACTCCTTCAGCAATCAAGGCTTCTCAAGGACACTAAAATGTGGTTTACAGAAGATCTTACATCCGCTCAACTCAAACAGAAGAAAGCAGAACTGCAAAAAATGCAAGAAGCACGCGAAGTAGAGAAATGGGCAGTCTATCGAGGAGGTAAAGCCATTATCCAGGAGTTTCGAACTCCCCAAACAGCTCCGTCCTCACCTCCTCTTTTATAGGTTTTGTTCATCTTATCTCCCCCTTTCTTTTTTACCCCCTCACTGGACCCTGAGTCCTTAACTGAGATGTAGCTCACAATCTCCTTGCTTGGAAAGACCTTTTGTAATGTCTTGTTTTCGGTCCCATAGGTCATATATGACCTCCGTGGACGATAATTCAATCTATCTATCTATCTCTGTGTGGATATCTAGGGTACACAAATAGATGTCTTTGATTTGTTTTATAAGTGGATTTTGGCCTTTTGTAGATGTTAGTACATCTTTTTTCCTAGAGACGGCTGCGGCGCTACTTGCTAGAGATACAGAGGCACATGGGGACACTTCTGCAGCCACCTACAAAGACCCCGGGGCAGGGGGGGAGAGACAATCACAGCTTACATATTTCTTTCAAAGAGCTACACCCATACCCCTTCCACTTACAGACCCACCCAGGGGAGTGACCCTTCAGCAGACTGAGGCGAGCTGGGCTAGAGGACGTCCACGGGCTACCAGAGGCCAGTCCCCACGACTACACCGCAGACAGATCAAGGAGATCCGGACTCGAGCACGTCGAGCTGTTGAGGAGAGACAAGCCCAGATGATGGCTCACCCAGAAGCATTCATCAGGGCAGCCCTTTCTCCCGACCCTCCCATGTACTACATTTTACACCCCCCTATTAGCATAGGATGGAGCTAGCTAGATTGATGCATTTGCATGGTTGTACTACCCTCAACATATAGACATGCACATATCCCTAGTACTAGAGCTCCACCCATCCCCATAGATCTCATTACCCACTAGACTTCCTTCCTTCTCTCTTTTATTTTGTACCAGTCTGAACTATTTTTGTCTTTTTCGATAGACAGAGGACATCTACAGATGTATACTTGATTTGTCTCATAGGCTGACTTCGGCCTCACATAGACGTTAAAAAGCTCTCTCTCTCTCTCTCTCTCTCTCTCTCTCTCTCTCTCTCTCTCTCTCTCTCTCTCTCTCTCTCTCTCTCTCTCTCTCTCTCTCTCTCTCTCTCTCTACGCGCATATGTGCCTATCACGATGACATGCTGATTGAGCGTGAGCGAAGGAGAAACCACCGGCTGTTTTGAGCACATGTGCAACGTTGTGCATTGAATTCGAATCACTTTTCTTCTCTCACAGAGCTCGCAGACCAGTCAAGACTCAAGCTGCTTCTGCCATGCAAACGGATCCTCATCGCTTTGATCGGCAAGGCAAAAGGTTAGACGTTCCGATGCTAGCAGTGAAAAGCTCAATAGCTTAGTGAAGGGGCATGCTGCTGTGTTTGTGGGCCTACGGAGGGGTTTCCACCGACTCCACAGGTCGTTGCTTGAAAACGGGCTTCTTCTTCTTCTTCTCCCCCCCCCATATAGGACCATTATTGCCAAGATGTATGGATTGATTGTAGAGCAATCTTTGAGTAATTGGGCAATGGTGCACGATTTGAGATCAGTGCATTAAGCTGGGTGTAGACTGTATTTTTATGCTGAGAGAAATCATTGAGGAGGGTCGAGCATGAAGTAAATGCTGGTTGTTGGATCTTTGCAAAGCAATTGATACTGTGCCACGTGCGGGATTGATGAGAAGACTGGGGTCCCGATAGAGATGCGATGGGGTGATTATGTATGCCTCATATGAGACTATGATTGGCAGGGTGTGGACCCTTGGAGGTAAATCAAAAGGAGTTACCAACAATATCGGTGAAACAAAGGGATGCCCGCTTTTCATACGAATGACATAGGACTTATATGAGACTCACTCAAAGGACTATATGACCATAAAAACGAAATATAGGCCTTTTGCACAGATAGAGATCCAAAAGTGAATATTTAAAAATTTTATGGTTTTTGAAAGCTCAGTTCCTTGGGCGATGAGGTCTGCATATTTGGTTTACTTTCTGTAGGAAGCATGTGGATTCTATTAGAAAGTAGGAAAAATTACCTAAATACCCCTGAAATTTTGGAAATTCTCAAAATTAACTCTCTAATTTTGAAAATTCCCTTGTACTTTCTTTACCTAGAATGCTTCCATTCTCACATAATGGATTCTTTGCGATACTAAGAATACCTGTTTTTAAAAGATTATAACCATTGGACTAAGAAAAATGACATTTGCTTGTGAAACTCACGAGTCATTTCATGGCTTGTGTCCAAAAGAACCTTAAAAATACTTATTCTAACATGCCAAATGTTTAGAGCACAATTGTTTTTACAAAATGTATTGTATTGAGAGATGTTTTACAGAATTTGAGGGGTATTTTGGGAATTTTGAAAAAATTTAAGGGGTATATTAGGAATTTTGGTAAAATACAAGAGCATATTGGAAGATTTGTCCAAATTTGAGGGGTATTTTGGGAATTTCCAGAAATTTGAAGGTTATTTTGGTAATTTTTCCTAGAAAGTATTTATCTTTGGGGATTACCATTAGCCCAACAAAGTGACTTGCAGTGAGCAGACCAGCTAACGAGACCATGCTCAGGGCCCAGCACATGAGGTCTAGCTTTTAGAGCAGCTCCTCCAAGCCAACCAGCTTAGACTAGCAGTATACCAAGACCAGCAGCAGACATGAGTTGTAGACCAAGACTGACGTAGACCATGTCCAGTAGTGATGAAGTCTAGCATTAGACCAGCTTGGACAAGCAGTAGACCAAGACTGACGTTAGACTAGCTTAGACTAGTCGATCGATTTCGACAAGACCAGATTCAATGTGCTGAGCAACCAAGTCCCAGTGAGATTTCAAATGAGGTTGCACCGGGCGTGCCCAAAATGAGAGCAGTTGTAGAGGAAAAATAAGCTGTGTAGTGTGCTCTTTAGTGCGGGTGCCTCTCAATGCAGTGTGCACGAAATCTTGCTCACAAAGAGAAGACTAATATAGCAATACAGTGAACAACTAAATAAACAATTGAATACACCAAGAACAGGAGATAATGGAGACAACCACAGTGGACTTAATGCTCAGCTGATTCCATTGAACTTGCAATGTACCATTTACAAGTGAATGGCTGACAACGCTCTTAGCTCCAGATAAAAGACCCATACGATATAATGGGATGTAGAGGGTTAACAGTGCATAGAGGTGAGCACTGCTCCCCTTTCTCTCACTTCTCACATCATGAGAGGAATTGGGTCCTTGGATAGATCTTTGGCAACTCTACATTAGAGAGATGGATTGCATCCTCTTCCACCAAAGATGCTGTACTACAGAGGTCGGTTTTTGACTTTATTAGAGGAGGCATACATTCAGAAACCAAAATACATGGAGGTAGACATAGCATCTACTGCCATGTTGTGATTGACTAAACCAGAATATTATCACACAGAATAGAGATCGAGGCTGGCTGAGCTTCACGCTAGTGCTGTTCGGTGGAATGATACAGCAAGGAGCACTATGTATGCAGAGCTTAACAGAGCACAGGGACTGTAGATGTTCTGGGTGCATACTACACTCACGGAGTTCAGGCAGCTGAGAGATCAGAGACAGCTGGGCCACTTAATGCTTGATATACAGAGGCATAGAGAGTCACTTCTCCAGTCACCCAGCGCCCCTGATGGAGGGCTACAGCTTACGAACTGTTTAGAGAGGGCTACCGATGCAGACCCACCTACAAACCCAAGAGGAGTCTCACTACAGCAGGAAGAGGTCTTTCAGTCCGGTAGATGACGACCTCAAGCACTGTAATACCATGCGTCAAGGCTACACAAATGAGAGATCATAGAGATGAGTGCAAAACATAAGCAGGCGAGGCAGGAGAGTGTGCAACAGGCTTTTTCAGATCCTGATTCTACGTTATGTGGACTCTTGACCCCTTACCCACCTATGCATGATATTCAACACCCACACTTTGGTACTGGATGGAGCTAGAATATAGATTGATAGTCACATGAATGTAATGGCGGTAGTGCCCAAGCATATTGTTTCTTTGGCCCTTGAAGTTTAGAGCTCCATGCCTTTATCCCCCACCACCCATGTAAGTCTTTCTAGTTTTTCTCTGTTTGTAGCGGTGTTATCTTGTATGCTTTGTTCTTCTTTCTTGATAGGCAGCGGACACACACATGTATATCGATCCCTTTCACAGACCGATTTTGGCCTCCAGAAGACACTAGTAAAGCTTCCTTCCTTTCTTTCACTCTATCTGCCTTCCTCCTCTCTTACTGATGCAGAGAGACATCTTCGAGTAATAGATGCCCCATTGAGAGAAATTGATAGCTTCTGTATCTGTATTCTAGGCTTGTTTTCTGTTTTTCCCCTTCCCCTTTTGAGTGTGTTTGTGTATTAAAATTTATGATTGTTTTTTTTTTTCTTTAACAACCATTTCTGGGACAGGCGTTACTTTGGTCATAAGCGAACCATTCGACCCAATGCAAAGAAGCTTAAGTCACTGTTTTTAGCCAGGCAGAATATGACATGGGAAGCTTTCAGAGGAAAAGTGAACAAATATCGAAAGGGCTTTTTGGGTGAGCCAATGGACATGCGACCTGGAAGAGGCCAGTTTTTTGAAAATCCTTCATCATGCATCTGTGAGAAAGCCACCAAAAATGAAGATCAAACTGTTAATGTCACGCACGACATGAAAATAGGGATGGATTCACAAGGGCAAATGCATGATGAAATGATTGAATCTCATATTAAGAAGCACACAGGCAGGAAACAGCCAACCGACTATGATGATAAGTTACATAAGCATGGGGCGGATGACATGTTTGATGATGAATATACAGACATACAAAATTACCCATGGTTGCGAGAAAAATGACAGACGTGGGATGCTTCACCATCCAGATAGTTGATGTGAACAGAGGTGCTATGAGTAGGCAGAACTACCTTGTCCTAAGTTGCACTTGAAATCACGAAATTTTCAATTGCAGTCACAATGAAAGTCGATTGTGATCAAAATCCATATGATAGATAGAGAATTGAAAAGAATAGAACAGGTTTTAAAAAACAATCAGAATCCTTTTGGGCATTTCCATGATCAGGGACACTGTTTCCAAGCACCTCATACAATCAGAAGTACAAGAAGAGGCTGACGGAGCCATGGGATGATACAAATTGAACCCTCTTATCATCTTTGATTTTCCCTTGGAAGGCCCATCCTCATTGTGACCTGCTAATGCTCTGGTCTTGGATTTGAGGCAGAGTGATTGTAAGTATATGCTTTAGCCATCCAATGGCACTTTACTGAAATCCGTAAGGACAAATGGATTTATTAAAAAAAAAACAAAACTTTCAAGGACTAGTTCTTCTCTGTATTTGTGTCAAGTAAATTCTTCAAAAGATACAACTATATTGTTCCCTTGCCAATGCTTCTCAACTAACGTACATGAAGGCCTATGTTGAGAATTCCAATTGCTGTCCCAGCATTGAAGCAAGGATCTTATAATTCCTACAACTCTTTTCGAAGTCTCTGATGATTAAGACTTTTGACACTTACTCAACAGTCAATCCATATCCATGCTGCAAGTGGAGTTAGTATAGCTTGGCATACTAATTAAAGACTTTAGTGTCTTCTTAGAACCTCATGAAAACTTGTAAAGACAAATAGTTGAAGTCTTCATGATTGTAAGCTAGATTCCAACATCCACCATCCTTTTTGGCTTCTCCTCTTTAATCTTAGTCAATTCTTCTTTGAAGGTATGTGTGTCAATTTTGGTAATTTTCCCTTCCTTAGTTTGCAGATACTGTGAGGTTGCGAACCCTCCCTTGCAGAGGTCAAGCTCGCTCATGGATACCATATTGCATGCTACTCATAAGCACTATCCTCTCTCCTAAAGCCTCTATTTGAAACTTATGTATAGAGTACAGCATGTGAGTGTGGCATCTCAGATATGGTCTCTTGTCAAGTGTGATATTATGTCAAAGTCATAGTTGACACGTACGGTCTCGTACGACGGGTACACGTACGAAGACGTGCGGTACTAATCGAACTAAAAAAAATTAGACGTACGGTGACGTAATGTACGATGCAAAAAAAAATAATGCGTCTTACACATGATAGATCATATGAGTCATGACATCGACCTTAGTACTTAGTACCAGGGCTAGAAACAAACATTTTTCCTAACCGATCAAAATAAGGGAAAACTTGAGTTTTCAGGTCAAAATTTGAAGCTTTTGCCGGTAATTACACTAAAATTTGAGTAAATTTGCCGGTTTTCTTAGAGGCAAGCTCAAAATCTACCCGGGATTTTATAATTTCAACAGGTTAAAATACACTAGACCTCGGCTTTTTTCTAACACTGCTTAGTACTAAATACTTGTAACTTAAGTCTTACAAGTTAGAACATGAAAGATCTGTCCATGGACATTGGAAATGGTAATGTCAGAAGAAAGAAGAATCATGATCTCCAAAGTGGTGGCGGCCATAGTAGATCCGCTACCTAAGCCTCGTCGCACATAGGTCATGGTGGTTTGAGCCAATGCAGCCATTGGGTTCTTGTTCAAATGCAGTCGAGATGCAAAACATTCCCACACCAAAAAACGTCCCGCCAAAAAAAAAAAAAAAAAGAAAAAAAAAACGGGCGACTCATGTACGAAACGTACGAGTCGTACGGTATGATACGGAACGTCCCGTACGTCGAACGTGACAACCCTGATCAAAGTCCAAAAAAGCTTTTTGTTTGAATAAACTCGTTACGTACACGAGGACTCAAGGAAGATGATCATGGATAAGTGCATTCAATGGCTCGATGATTCGGCATTGGACTATTCTCACCGATCTTTTTGTCGATTATAGAGCACATAAGTGATATCTTTCCAAAAGCCTTTGAAGTAAGGCCTTCCCAGTTGGTGCACCAATATGGATATCATCATCTTACTTGTGCAAGTAAAGCATTGGAGTATGCAGTACGGCTGGGCATTATGAGCAGATTTTACCATTAGCGATAATTTGAATGGTGCAACCAGAAATTTCCATGTGTTGGTTGTTAAAAAAAAAACCAACTATGGTGATAAAGGAACAGCCTGCAAAAGAAAGAACTATGAGAAGCAAAGCGACCATAGTTGCATAGCTTCCTGCAACGTTTTGCAAATCAGGTTGCTGGAAGCAATAGCAGAAGATGATGACCTGGAAGCTGCTGTGCAGAAGAATTAGCTACAGTACAAGAAGATGCGGCTCAGTATGAAGCAGAAGGTGTCCAGCAAAAGCAGAGGCTGCATGTTGAGAAATAGCCAAAACCAAGAGTTGAAGTTGCTGAGCAGGTAGCCGAAAGTAGAAGAAGAAGCTGTGCGTCTGCTGCGGCCCTTCCCAATGACGCTGTAGCCCTGCTATAAGTTGCCCGCCACAAGACCACTCACCGTCTTTATGAGAGAGAACACTTCAACTAGCAGGACAAAATACAGCCCAACCCACCTCAAGAAATTGATGTGTGGAGAAGATATTGAGTGTCGAAGAGAAAGGGACCAATGATAAAATGTAGATATTTGCATGGGCAGCCCTACCACAATGAGATAGGTTGTACAACAAGTAGAAACTGAAAGAAGGCCCAAGCCTGAACAAAATCCCAAAAAGTCACAAAGCTAGTGTAAATGGAGCCAAAAGGACGAGGAGTTTGCTACCACAATTGGTCTTCTAGGGGAGTGTACACAAGAGAAATTCTCAAAATATGCAAAAAAGTAAATATGGGGCTAGGGGGTGGGTGGAGGGAAGGGGTGGATAGGGGCGAGAGGGAGTGATCTAGGGGTTGGGTATGGACGAGGTGGAGAGGATAGGGGCAAGGGAAAGAAGGGGGGGGGGGGGGGGGGGGGGGGGGGGGGGGGTTCCTAGGGGTGAGTGTAGAGGGGGAGGTGAGGGGTTGGGGGTGGGGGCGAGGCCGAGGGGGGGTAGTGAGGAGCGAGGAGTGGAGGATGGGGAGGGATGAGAGGAGGAGGGTAGGGGTGAGGGGAAGGGGTGGTGTGGGGCGAGGGGAGAGGGTGGTTTAGGGGGTGAGTAGGGGCAAGGTGGAGAGGATAAAGCGAGGGGGCTTGGCCTAGGGGGTGGGTAGGGGGAGAGGGTATACACTTCAATTGAAAGGGACATGCTCTTTGTGGCCCTTACAAAAGTAGCCTCTAATGCATATTCTCACTAGGAGGATAAGTGACATGTACCATTTTTCACAAGGTTGATAAAGCAACCCCTTCCAAAATCATCAGTGCATGCCATAGGCTCGTATTGTGGCATCATTTGAGTCATCAGCCTCAAGAGCAGGTCGGGTATGCTGCAAATCTAAAGCCAACATAGTGAACTCAGGCATCAAGTTGATGCCAAATCCACCATCCACTATTACTCTTGTTGATAATTGCCACCCCAAAATGAAGACGGTACGACGAGGGCTTCTATAATAAGAGAGGGGAGCAAAGGGATAGGATATCATATAGGACTTAGATGGTTGCTCTCTAAGGTGTCCGCTAAGAGGACCTACTCTGAGGACAAAGCAATTAAATAACGGCACTTTGAAAACTCGCATCTAGCCGCAACATGCCATAGAGCGACACTTGTTTGGAGATGTTCTTCAAGATAGTCTCTGATGTAAGCCTTTCTTTTTCTACTTGTGGTTTCTCTGGTACCTTGATCTGCTGTAGGTCGACTATTGCTTCCAAGAAAGCTTCATCAATATCGGAGAGCAGAGATTTGGATCCTTGCTTGGCACTAGGGGATTTCTTGTCGACAACTCAAAGTGGGGTATCCACTGCTGGGATAGTGGTTGGAAGAGTGAAACTTGTTGGAAGTCTAAGACCCAAGGAGGCCCCCAAGTGAGGACACCAATGGGCTCCTATACCTGCCTGAACTTGTCATTAGGGACCACCACATGAGTAGAAGGTGACAGTTGAAGGATGGTGCTAACTGCTATCAAATTAATTTTGGGAAAGGTGAATTCAGGTTGGCTCGAGGACGTAGATGCGCGTTGTTTTGGACAGTCCTTATTATAGTGATTCTGAGCCTCGGGGCAATGTTGGCAAGGAGGACACTCTTCTGGCAGAGTACATTTGCTTTGGTAATGCCCATATTCTCCGCATCTATAGCACAAAATGGACCATTTTATGGGTGAGTCGAAGAACGAGGCAGTCTTTGCTCCTACTACATGGAGGTGGAGGATGAGGTGTAGAAACTTTGAGTGGCTAAGGGAGCATTAGCATGATAAAAGTTTTTGAGATGAAAAATTGCTCTCCATACCTTGTATGGGGGGTGTATTCAGCAAGGATGGCATGTAGTTTGGATGGCCATAGGGGGAAACCATGTTGGATGCAGGTGACAGCCCTTGTTGAAGATTAGGAGCAAGACATTGTTGTATTTTCCGCAATCGTTGTCCTCATGTCTAGACTTTTCACAGAAGTGGAAATAAGCCCGAAGGGGGCATTCATGTGGGGAGTGGTCTGGAGAGCGACATGAGCTACACCAGACCACAACCTTAAGACTCTTGTTGAGTCATGAGCTCTTCTAGCTCTCGCTTGATTTGGTCCAACGTCTCTTGATGTGGAGGCTTCTCCTGTCGAGGAAAGAAGGATCTCTCCTCTTGAAGAGCAGGACGTAACTTCAATGCTTCTAGTTCCCTGCATAAAGAAGTCAAGAGGTCAAATGGATTTTTGAAGATTATTGCGGTCTCTACCTGAGGAGGGTCGTTCAATATCTTCCTTGCCCCTTCTATCCTAGTAGCAGCACCGACAAACTCCTCCAAAGTGGCTTCAGGTCAAAGAGTCTCTCAGAGTTTTTGTTGAGAAGTCTTGGGAAGATCCTTCTCTATCCACTTCTTGACCATGAATTCTCATGGTTGTTGGGGGAGCTTGGCGACAAGAGACTTTGTTCTTGTCATGAGTTCTACAAAAGTCTCATTTAGCTGGAGCACTAGGTTTGCCAACACATCCAAAACCTCTCTCTTGGAAGTCACTTGGTTTGAAAGCTTCATAAAATTGTTGCCTTAGTGCTTCCCAAGTAGTAAAGTGGTTCTTAGCAAATTGACTGTACCATTTATCGGTTGAACCGTCCAAGGTTGACGCGAAGAGCACGAGGTAGGCATCTTCTCTGTTCAAACCACGACCCCTACAATGGAAGACAAATCTCCTAGCATGGTTGTATGCATCCTCTATGGAGAGTCCTTTGAAAGTCGAAAGCTTTATATTCACCTTAGCCAGAACACTAGTCAGCTCCTCCATGACTGCCTAGTCGGGAGCTTGTTGAGTTAAGAGTGTGCTAATTATATGTTAAACGTGAAACGTAGTATACGCGTTTAATGCCCGTATAATACATTAGGGGGTATAAAACGTTCGTATTATATGATGACACATCACTGAATCCGATTCTCTGTACTGTTTTCCTATACTTCAATCGAAGATTTCTTTGATCAAAGAAATCGGTATATATATACAAGCACCGGAGCTCTCTCAAGAGCATCACACAACCAAACATTGAGCTGTCTGATAAAAGTGATTGTTTTCTCTCTAAAGATAAAATATTGTTTAGTTAAAATTAATTTATATTTTAATGTTATGATTTATAGTTTTTTTTGTTTTTAATTGAATAGTTTTGAATCAAAATAAAAATTAGAACTTGCTCTTTCTGTGTTAGAGTTTTTTCACACTTAAAGAGAAGAAAATTAGGTCGAGAACCATCTATCATTGTGTTGGAGTATATACTCACACTTGAAGATGGGTGTGTATCGTAAATAGTGATTATTTACTTTTGTGCTAGAGTAAAAGTGTTTACTCGCATTGGAGATAATCAATTATTTCACTTAGATTAAGGTTTAAGAATTAAGAATTAATTTCTCTGAGTCTTTGTGCTAGAGTGATATACTCACACGTGACAGGATGTTGATGAAGTTTTTAATTGAATCTTTTTTACTATACTTGATGCTTATCTTGTACGATTAGAAATGCTTCAACTATGATAATGTTATCACCTTGTTGTGTTAAAGCAGTAGCTCACACTTTCGGATATATTTTCAAATAAAGTTTTTATGCTATATTTGATGTTTATCTTGTATCACTAGAAGTGCTTCTATTACAATGATGTTATCACCTTGTTGTGTTAGAGTAGTTGATCACACTTCCAGGAAGATATGCAATGATCAATACAATTGTTTTTACTAATGTGATTTGTAAAAAATCATGATAATGTAGCTACAATCTAAAATTGATCGTTGGTAACCAATGACCATTGCGTTGAGTTAGAGTATTATGCTCACACTTCAAGATGATCCGATGCAATAAAATATTGCTTGGGGTACAATTCTTATCATTTGAGGTGTAAAGTATTCAAAAGTTATTCCAAATACCTAAACAATGAATTATATTCTCTTTTTGGTTATGTGCACACAATGCAAAATTGTTGTTGGATACGATTGAATATGTACTTCCAATTTTTTGGTATAATCAATTAATAAATTGTATATTACATGTGTGATTAATAAAAATGATTAATTTATAAATTATGATTGTCTATTTTTTACAGATCTCTTTTGTGAATCATGGTTCATGGTCATGAGTGGATGTACGTGTATGAAATAGTACCAAGATGAACTGCATCTCGATTGAAGTGCAAGTCTTGTCACATGTCCTCAGTGGCAATGCTATGAGGATCAAAGAGCATTGGTTCAAAGTATCAATGTTGGGCCTTGTACCTTGTCTCCATGAGACATATATGAAAGATTTTCGGATTATGTATGAAAAGTAAAGGCTGTCCTTGAGGGCAAAAGTAAAGGGGTAAGCAAAAGCGGTTATACTATGGGGAGAGCATATTCAATGGATGAAAAAGAACTTGTTACGAATGAGGAGAGGAATCCGATGGAGACTGAGAATAGAGAGTAGAATTCCTTTATTGCTTGTTTCCAAAGTGAAGTGCATGGTACACCATCATTTTTGACTTAGATTCATTTAGTAATGCATCTAATTCAAAGAGAAATTGTACCGATGGTATTGGAAGAGGGTTAACTATGGATCAAACACTCCATCAAGCTTTTGATAAACAATGGTTATACATGCTGCATTTGAAGTGGACGCATGCATTTTTCACATGTGGTATTCCATTCAATGTAGAGCGGAACCCTATCTTCAAAGATGCATTGATGAGCACCGCCAAAGAAGGATTTGTGATGTTAGATTATAATAAAATGCGCAAAGAGCACGTCGACAAAGTCAAAGATGACATAGAAAGCACGCTCAAACGTGCAGTGTTGGAATATGTTCCTACTTTTGGATATGTTTTGGCTGCGTTTTTACGGGCTGAAAAAGGGGGTATTCTGCAACCAACTAGGGCTGAATTGTCTGCTGTCATGGCTTAGCAAATATCCCAGCTACCAAGCTACATCATATAGGGTTTATTAACTCGTCAATTCTCCAGTGTTCTACAGAAATGTGAAAAAAGTTATCAATGTTGCTAAACCCTGAACAATCCTATAATTTAGAAGTGATGCGTGGTTTCAAAGCTACGTGCATGAAACTCTTAGGGTTGGATGAGGAGAAAGATGCATCTCATCAACGCATTGACTATGCCAATAGGGTTGGTAAGTTTGGTGATCCTTGGCACATTGACGCCATCCAAAAAAGTTAGTGCACCTATGTGGTGGAAAGAATATGGTGGAGAAAAGATAGAACTACAACATGTAGCTGTCAGAGTATTATCGATTGCTGCTTCAAGTGGTAGCTGCAAGAGAAATTGGTTTGTATTTGACTTCTTACTCACTAAGAAGAGAAATAGATTAAAATCAAAACGAGCTAAGGCTCTTGTTTTTTTTTTTTAAATATGAGATTGTTGCATGCTCCAACCAACATTGCGATGAGAGCAGTTGATAATTGTTTTGGTATAAAGAAAACGCATGAGGCAATTGTTGTTGAGGTGTAAAGTGACGGTGAGTTAGAGTAGGAGGTGGCTTCAGAATGTTCAGACATGGAAGAAGTTGATGACATGGTTCCGGTGTTTCATTGTGTGATGACATTGTTTGAAAACACCTTTAGTACAATGTACTTGTAATCAGCTTGAGTTTGTTGGCCATATCTAATGACTCTCTCTTTTTGCCATGTCACTTTGTGTCGTATGCTTGTCAATCACTTTTATTTTATACTTATTATATAGAATTTATAACCACAATGAAAAAGAGAAAAAGCGTTTAATATCAGAGCTGATTATGTAAAATGATTACAAAAAGTTGGCTTGGAGGATTACAACAATAGAATGTATAGCTTTTACAACTCAGCATGCTGAGTGAGATCTGCCAAAATCGCATTCAAGTAGAATTCATCAGAGCCAAGAGATGCAGAGTTGGTCGGTGTAGCCAAAGCTATTATCATAACAAAAAAATTCTATCATTTAAATGCTAAAAGATGTACTGTGAAATTATTGAACATTGAAGTTGATATTTTTCTTACTTTAGAAGAAAAGATTTTCTCATATGCATGATGCGAAGTTTTGTATGGTCCAAAAGATAAAATATTTTTGCTAGGAAAAGTGAAATCTTTACAAAGTAGGAATAATTATCACTAGAGGCAAAGCGCTTCTTAAGAGAGGATGTGAGAATTTCTCTTACCATACAAAATTTTCAATGGCCTAAGCATTGAAAATTTTTCAACATATGAACAGTTTACAGTAAATGCAGGCAATCAAGAAGATGAGAATCTATGACATGTTGCCAAAATTTGAATGGTTTAGAAGCTACAATTGTGCAAAAAATCATGGTGTTGAAGTAAAAATAATTTATTCCAAAATAATCAAGAATGCACCTCTAAGATCAAAATATAAGTAACATTGTTAAATCTACCAGGTGAAAAAGATGTGTTATGGTGAGTTACATGCATATGGCACATATATACTTTTCAACATGAGTAGATTCAAACTTAAAAGCAACACAAATTATCCATACTTGCAAAAATATGGAGTTCTTGTTGCACAGTGATATGTGCAAATATCTCAACTTTGATAAAATTACTACGTTGAGATGATAAAGGATTTAAATGGAAAAGGATCACTTTTTCTATCAAAATTATTTTTACACTTCTCGTACTTTCTACACTTTGAAGTAAAAAAAGAAGTGAGAAAAGCGTCCTTTTTCCAATGTTGAGAAGAAGTATAAAACTTGTTGTGAACGCATGCACATAAACTTGACTTCGCTAAGCTAGCAAGGATCAGCAAGACTTTTGTAGAACTTGTGAGTTAGGGGGTGCAAGTTGAACCATCCTCCAAAACAAAGATAC
This sequence comes from Adiantum capillus-veneris, assembly GCF_014529385.1. Taxonomy (NCBI): domain Eukaryota; kingdom Viridiplantae; phylum Streptophyta; class Polypodiopsida; order Polypodiales; family Pteridaceae; genus Adiantum; species Adiantum capillus-veneris. The sequence goes on along the minus strand of NC_140944.1, from coordinate 134,885,652 downwards.
ACCTCTTCAATGTGCATCTGCTAGATCCTGGTGGAAAGTGTCCCATGGTTGGATATCTGAGCACAAACTTGTTGACGCATAAGAGGAAGCAAATGAAATGCTTTTGGTTGTTGTATAGCATGTGTGCATGCGGCAAGGGATATATCTAGCTTGCTAAAGATGTATGGTCGTATACTTTAACAACTCTATGTGGCTGCCTTATTAAAGAGAGTCTTTGAGGAGCAAGGGATTTAGAGAGAGGTTAAAAGGATCAAATCATATTGGGTACAATGGGTAGGCTAGAACAATGCTGTACATGAATAATGCATCCTTGAGAGGGGGGGGGGGGGGGGGGGGGGGGGGGCAAGAAAGAGAGAGAGAGAGAGAGAGAGAGAGAGAGTTTATATGGTCTAGCCTTAGAGTCCAGGTCCACTTGTTAGTCGTGAGTCTTCTTGGGAAGGGAGATAAGAAGAACATGATCGCACTCTCAACAACACCAAGCAATGTTTACAGAAAACCGGCCTTTAGTGTATTTTTTAAGGACAAAATTTGAAATTCTTGCCAGTTTTGGAGGGTCACCTTGAAGGAAACTCGCTACATTTGGAGGATTTTAGTGCAAAACTCCCAAAATTTTCACCAATAACCAGAAGATTTTAAATGCTCCCCTTTTTCTTTCCATTGGTTTCTAAAAGCGTGTTTTGGTGCCAGGGGAGAAATCAGAGGAAGAAAGGTGTCAGTAGAACAAAGGGAGGGATGAGAGAGAGACCAATTTTGATTGTTGAATGAGCTCATGAAAGAGTCAAACTACTTCAAGTACCAAGGCTACGACTGAGTCCTATGTAGGAGAAGTGAGGGAGCGATGCTTGTTCTCCCTGCTAGTATTTAAATATTGCAGTCGTCGCTGCAGCGTGGATGGTGTGCTACTTAATTAGTCATGAGGATCAACATCGATATCAGTCACAGTGGGTCATGTGATTGGGCTCTCAAAATCATGGCTTGGGGCGGTCGGCTAGTGGTGTATATGGTTTGTGTCACGCTAATATCGAACGTAGGACTTGCAAGGGAGCCTTTCTCATCAGTGGGCCTCTCCAAATGCAACACTACCAGCCTTCAAGATCTAGAGCTCTCCTCCAGCTTCTTCTACGGTCGTCTCCCTTCTGATTTATGCCACCGCTTTCCTTATCTCAATCAGCTCGACCTCTCCCACAACAACTTCTCTAGCCCCACTCCCTCCTTCTTTCAGGACTGCCTCTACCTCAACTCTCTCAATTTGTAGGACAACCGTTTCAATGGAACAATCCCCTTGGAGTTCACTACCCTCCCGCACCTGTACCACCTCAATCTCTCTAGCAATTTCCTCTCAGGACGCATCTCTCCCTCCTTTTATGCCATCAACTCCTCACCGTCTGTGTTGTAATTTAGAGTAGGGAGATAATGTTATAGTTTAGAGTAGGGAGATAACTTTAATTTAAATGCATTGGAGCACTTCGAGATTGCGGCAGAGAGAGAGAGAGAGAGAGAGAGAGAGAGAGAGAGAGAGAGAGAGAGAGAGAGAGAGAGAGAGAGAGATGACACATTGACATCCAATCGCGCACACTTTATGTGTGTATAGATTTCTTCTTATAGAGTTTGGGGCGGTAGCGTTTCGGTGCTCGCCACTTTTATTACAATAGAATTACAACATTCCCCCCCTCCTCTAAAGGGAAATATTTTTTTAAAAAATTCACTTTAATAGAACTCATGTAGCTTTATCTTCTTCTTTTTGTACGCCGTTGTTTTGGATCCTTTGTGATTGTTTTGTACGACTGCCGCACCTTTTAATCATACCTTTTATCCAAGCTTGTGTACCTATCAAGAAGCAATATAGAAGCTTAGTTTTTTAGAATACCAAAGTGGAAGTTAGTTCATCAGTGTCACTATTATTCTCCTCCCTTTCCGCTTTCGCAAGGTTGGATTGATGCTCTCGTTCTTTCTGCTTATCGAAAGCATGTTTCCAACAGTCTTCACAATAGTGACCTTGTTTATAACAGTATGTGCACGTTATATTACGTGAGCAGGGCGTAGGTGTTGAACTTCGTGAGATAGAGAGACTTGGAATTCTAAAAGAGCCTGATGAGGGTTCTTTGTGTTGGGGTATAGGCGCCTGTGCCTTGCCCGACCGCCCAAAGTCTGGGCGCCCACTGGCTTGTATACCTTATACATAGCATAAGTGTATAGGGGGTTGCTCACTCATTGAGTCTCCCCACCCATATCTGTGTGTCGTGTGTCTCCTTCTCTCTCTCACTCTCCATCTGTGGTGCTCTCCGATCCCCTTCAATTGGTATCAGAGTGACAAGTGTGAGAGCATAGATGGATGGCTTCGCGATGAACTCGTCGGCTATGGCGGAGAGGTCACAGATCTGAGCAAATAAATAGAGGAGGCTTGTGGGCAGCCATACAGAGGCTTGCAAGAGAGCTCTCAGGAGCTTCCTAGTGCTCACAGATCAGTCCACAGTTCCTCTACAGATTAGCCCACTGTGTACAACATTTTCCCTCTTCTCGGCAAGCTTTGCAACGGCTACATCGGCGACAGATTGGAGCTTGGAGCTTCCATAGACATGGAAGCGTTGTGAGATTGATGCATTCATCTCACGCATCAAGGTGGGAAGTGAGTTTGAGCCTTTCTATGAGCTCAAAGAAGCACAGAAGAAAGTCGTTCAATTTTTGGCAGTTTGACAGCACTCTACTGTTTTGCTCATAACTTGAGCTACAAAGCTCCAATTCTAAAACGTTTTGGTTCAAAACGGAGCTGGCTTCAAGCTCTACGACTTTGTGGAAGGAATTGTTTTCTGATTCGGAGTGCAAGTGGTTCTGAAATTAAAAACACAGAGACTGTTTTTCAGGACAGTTTTGGGCTCTATTGTTTTCTTTGTTGGCAGACAGCTTACCCGTGCACACTGCAAGTAGCAAACACATCAGGTGTTACAAGATCGGGTTTGACTCCCAGGTATAGGTTGAGTCTAGTACTCCATAGGTGTTTCCAGTTGCAGTTGAGTGGTTCTTCTGCAGTGTTGTGGCTTGCATACATGGTCTTTGAGCAGGTAATGCTCTATGTATGCTTATGTGGTGAGTAGTAGATCTTGTGAGCAAGTGCAGAGGTTGGTTGTGGATGACTTGTATGGTCACCTGTGGTACTCTTTGTGAGAATTTTTTGGTCACAAGTTTACAGAGCTTATGCATGTATGTTGAGTGTAGTTTGATGCGCATTGATTGCTCATTATATTGAGCTTGCAGGACAATGGTTATTTTATGTTCATAGCCATTATGCGTCGAAACTTTGGCGAAATTTTCCCAGGAGTTTTATGCGCATCATTTATGCGATCAGGTAGAGATTGCGGGCTCAGCATTTGCGTGCGGTGTTCTCTGTAAGTGGGAAATTTGTGCGTGTGTATGCATCGATACCTCACAGTGTGGGCTTGGTGATTAGCTCATGGTTTGACAGGCGTACAGTTATCTTGGCACACTCACAGGAGTGAATATTATGATGTATGCTTGTGTGGCTACGAGTTAGGTAGCCGGATTCGAGCACTAATGGCTCGAGGTTTTTCACCAGATTTCAGCTACAGGTTTATAAGTTTACAGGCAGGTTTGAGGGCTTATTTAGGCGCTGAATTTTCAGCCATTGTTTCGCCTTTGCAGGTGTCCATGTATGGCTCAGTTGTAGGCTGATCTGGGACACGTTTGTGACTTGTTTATGCAGATGTTTAAGAGCTGAATTTTGGGGCTATTTTGGGACTGATTTGCAGCCATATTTTACAGCCATACAGGAGTTTGGTTTACTGTACAGGAGCCTCGTACACTTGGCATTTGGGATTTGAATCATTGCCATTTGTGGAGCACATTGTGGTTACACTACTGCGATAGATTTTATGCGTGGATTCGCATGAGCATTGTAGGTTCTGGTGAGCTCTTTTCTTTTTTGAGAGCATTTTCTTGTTGCAGGTTGCTTTTTTTGGATTAGTTGAGTGCATTTCATTGCTACCGTACCTACAATAGAGTTACAGCTCTTCGTTATTTTTGACATTCCCTTATAGTAGTCAATATGTGTGAGACTTTCGAGTCTAGGACAATGACTCATGAGAGACGGCGTTCTCGTTCGTGTCGACACTTGAGATGTTGGCATTGTGGTCACACAAGGCACATTCGACGGCGATGCTTGTTGAGATGTCGAGCTCTACATCTTGAGCTGGCATCCACTACAGGTCTTGGCCTCTTACGACATTTACTCACTGGCGCGTTAGGTGACCGACACGGAGAATCTTTGCCAGTGATTCTACAGCTGGACTACACTTATAGTAACAGCCTAGTACGCTTCTAGTGTGTTCACACTTAGTGACCGCATGTACATATGTGCTACTTTTCAGCTTTAGCACTTAGTCATTTTGTAATCTCTTTTCTGTGAGAAGAAGAAGAAGCTTTCCATCTCTGTGTGGTGTGTTCTTGTCTTGTGTAGCTCTCTTGCATCCTCTTTCTTTACATGGTATCAGAGCCTGGTGCAGGCAAGAGAGGCTAAGAGAGCAAGAGCATCACAATCCCTTCGTTCGCAATCCACGACAGTACACAGAGATTTACTGTACAAGTACAGTGGTTGTATGTACGCTTGATTGTGGACACTCGTTGAGTGTAGAACGCGTTACAGGTACCACGATAGCAGGTTCAATAGATTTGCAGGTTTTTGCAGATTGTAGCTATTTTGTCTTAGTGCTTCAAGATGTCTGACGGTTTCAGTCAGATTGTTACTGAGAATCTTGAGAAAAATAACTACCCTGCATGGAAGTTCAGAATAACTAATTTCCTAAAAGGAAAAGGTTATTGGGACTATGTAGAAGGAGACAATGAAAAGGAACCAGAGATTCCCGAGGCAAATGCTACAGCAGAACAAAGGAAAGCTTTGAGGGACTGGCAACAAGGCCAGAGCAAAGTGATGTATTGGCTTTCTATGAGCATCACAGATGGCATGATGGGCTATCTACAGGATGCTGAAACCCCCGCCTGATGGTGTACATAAAGTGTGTGCAGCATGCCAGTTTGGAAAACAGTCAAAGGGCTCATTTGCACATGAGCGAAATGTATGTAAAAAGCCACTTGAGGTGGTGCACACAGATGTTTGGGGTCCAACCGATACTGCAAGTATACATGGTTGCAGGTATTATGTCTCTTTCATTGATGACCATACAAGGAAAGTATGGGTCTACTTCATGCGTAACAAAAGTGAAGTGTTTGGTCACTTTCAGGACTTCAAAGTCATGATTGAGAAGGAGACAGATATGAAAATCAAGACATTGAGGTCAGATGGAGGGAGAGAGTACTTCTCCAACGATTTTTCAGATTTTCTGCGAATGCATGGTATACGCAGGCAGTTTACATGCATGTGTACTCCACAGCAGAATGGGGTCGTAGAAAGGAAAAACACACATTGCAGAGGTTGCACGTGCATTGATGAATGAGAAGAACATGCCTCATCATTTTTGGGCTGAAGCTGTAAATACAGCTGTGTACATTATGAACAGGACACCTACAGCTGCGGTGCATGATGTAACACCTGAGGAAAAGTTTACAGGTACAAAGCCTGATTTGACACACTTGAAAGTGTTTGGCTGCATAGCTTACGTGCATGTACCAAATGAGTTGCGTAGGAAATTGGATCCTAAAGCAGAGAAATGTATTCTTGTGGGATATTCCCTTGAACAAAAGGGGTATAGGTGCTACAATCCTACTACATGAGAATTACGAGTAAGCAGAGATGTAGTCTTTGATGAGATGAGCAGCTGGTACAGTAATGCACATGGCACTATTGGGGCTGATGTAAAAGATGATGTGGTTGTACAAAATGTGAGGCCACAGTCACAAGTTTTGAGTGTCGTGGCTCTATTGAGAAGCCATGGAATGGTAGACTACGTACGCAGGTTACTCCACCAGCAGGTATAGGGAATGTATCACGAAAAGGAAAGGAAAAGGTTGATGAACCTCCCTTTATGGCTGATGCATCATCACGGTTTTCACATGTAGACATGGATTCAGATGGTTCTGAACAAAGTCTTGATGAGGAATTTGGAATTCCGGCTGTCAGGACACCTGGTGTAAGGAAAGTACAAGAAGATGCTAGAGGGCAAAGGAGTGACCCAGGACCGCGCAGATCTAACAGAGTCAGAAATCCACTTCAGAAATTGACTTATGATGGGTATCTAGCGCATCACCAAGCTTACATGGCTAAGGTGATACAGGATGTGGAGCCCACATGTTTTGAGGATGCGGTTGGAAATGTGCATTGGGATGATGCAATGAATGAAGAGATGGCTGCATTGGAAGCAAACGACACATGGGAATTGGTGCCATTGCCAAGTGGCAAGAAAGCTATTGGCTATAAATGGGTGTATAAAACTAAGCATAAGGCTGATGGTAACATTGAGCATCACAAGGCAAGGCTGGTCGCAAAGGGTTATGCACAGACGTATGGCATAGACTATGAGGAGACCTTTGCTCCAATGGCAAAGATGGCGACTGTGAGAGCTGTCATAGCAGTGGATGCATCTAGAGGATGGATTATGCATCAAATGGATGTAAAGAATGCCTTCTTGAATGGTGAGTTGCAAGAGGAAGTGTATATGGATCAGCCATCTGGTTATGTCGATCCAGGTTACCCAGATTATGTATGCAGACTTCTCAAAGCTTTGTATGGTTTGAAGCAAGGCTCTCGAGCATGGTATGACAGGATTGCCAAGTATCTTGTCAGTATTGGGTTTAGGAGAGCTCATGTTGATCATTCACTCTATGTACGTGAGAGTGATGTGGGGATTGTGGTCATTACCATATATGTAGATGACCTTATTATTGTGGGTGACAATGCTATGGAGATTGACCATGTGAAGGGTCTTCTCAAACAGGAGTTTGAAATGAAAGATTTGGGTGAGTTGCGCTACTTTCTTGGCATTGAGGTGATCAAGACTCCAAAGGGTGTATGGCTGCCACAGAGACAATATGCTTTGGACATGTTGTCAAAGTATGGTATGGCTGATTGTAAGCCAATTTCTATTCCCTTGGATGTGAATGCAAAGCTGAGTGCAGAGAAGGGTGATGTTGTTGAGGATGTCAAGATGTATAGAAAGATTGTGGGTAGTCTAATCTACTTGACTATCACGAGGCCAGACTTGAGCTACACAGTAGGCTTGGAGAGTCAGTTCATGCAGCTTCCGAGGAAGCCACATTTGGATGGAGTACGACGCATACTTCGGTATGTGCAAGGGACTCTTGACTACGCATTGTTCTATGCAGCAGATGTGCCATTAGCATTGTATGGGTATACAGATGCAGATTGGGCAGGTAGCATTGTTGATAGGAGATCTACGAGTGGATTCATGTTCTCTTTTGGGAGTGTTGCTGTTACTTGGAGCAGCAAAAAGCAGCCTACGATTGCTTTATCGAGCACAGAGACCGAGTACAGAGGTGCAACAGTTGCAGCGTGCGAGGTATCTTGGCTACGCACATTACTTGAGGACTTGGGAGTGCAGGTGGACCAGCAGATTGTCATCCATTGTGACAACCTCAGCAGCATGCAGTTGGCTAGGAACCCAGTGTTCCATGCCAAGACCAAGCACATAGAGGTCCATTACCACTACGTTCGAGAGCGAGTGTTGGCGGGCGACATCGACTTTGTCTACGTCAGCACAGAGGAGCAGATAGCTGATATCTTTACCAAGGCCCTCGGAGCTGAGAAGCTTCGACGTTTCCGGACTATTCTTGGACTCTGCGACATGCAAAGCTCGAGGGGGAGTGTTGAGATGTCGAGCTCTACATCTTGAGCTGGCATCCACTACGGGTCTTGGCCGCTTACGACATTTACTCACTGGCGCGTTAGGTGACCGACACAGAGGATCTTTGCCAGTGATTCTACAGCCGGACTACACTTATAGTGCCAGCCTAGTACGCTTCTAGCGTGTTCACACTTAGTGACCGCATGTACATATGTGCTACTTTTCAGCTTTAGCACTTAGTCATTTTGTACTCTCTTTTCTGTGAGAAGAAGAAGCTTTCCATCTCTGTGTGGTGTGTGCTTGTCTTGTGTAGCTCTCTTGCATCCTCTTTCTTTACAATGCTTTCGTCGTATGAGACAGCACAGGAGACAGGCTAGTCTCAAGGATGCAGTAGATGCTATAGGCTCTGTTGACTTCATAGTTGCAGGATTAGATACAGAGTCTGATTACCCTAGTGACAGTGAGGTCACATTTTCTTCCTATATTACTCCTGAGTTTTTGACGTCTGAGGATAGTGCACTTCTTTTGCAGTGGGTGCTAGATAGGGACGCTACTTTTCATGTCACTCCGTATCGTGACTGGTTCAGTAGCTATTCTAGCAGAGTGCATGGTAGTGTGCGATTGGCAGATGGGTCACTCCATGAGATTGCTGGTTCAAGAGATGTGAAACTGTCATTACCGAGCAGTGCATCGTACATGCTTAGAGATGTGTGTCATGTGCCAGATTTGACGATGAGTTTGATCTCCGTTGGTCAGCTCAGGGATAGTGGATGTCGGGTATTGCTGCTTGAGCGATCTTTTGCATTGCATTTGGGTTCGCTAGTGATTAGGAGAGGTGCTAGAGTTGGCACATGGTACCCATTGCACGTAGTACTGGTGCGAGATGGTCGAGTCTCAATCTTGTTACAGCCATGCAGAGAGCCAGAGACCCGTACAGTCTCTTTTGCTCATGAGTTGCAGGATGCTTTGCATGGAGTGCAGAGTAGTGAGCTCGTTGTGCACGTAGTTGGGGCATGACTTGAGCAGTCACACAGAGAGGAGACAGAGTCAGACATGCATGCTTTACTGGTGACTGAGCAAAGAAGAGAGTCAGTTGTGCGAGATACTTCTAAGCACGATAGACATGTAGAGCGGTCTTGCTCTAGTGAGTCACAACAAGAGGAAGTTGTGCAAGAGTCTATGCATAAGGAGTTAGAGCATGAGAGCTCTAGTGAGTCACAGCAGATTGAGTGGTCATCTTTGTAGTGGATGATTGCAAAGGAGGCTGAGACGTCAGCGATTATGCAATCATTCCTTTCTATGCTCGATAGTGAGCATGAGGATATAGTTGTGCAGGATATGTCTTCCAGCAGACACCTAGAGCAACTGGTTTGCTCTGAGGTTGCACGACAGGTTGATGCATCTTTTGCAGACAGCCAGGAGATGAATGTGGCTGACACGCCTTGTCAGTCAATGATGCCTATTGCCAGGGATATATATGTCGATGCATGCTCCGTAGAGCTAGCAAGGCCCGCTAGCATTGCATCGGCATTCGGTGGTCTCATGTATAAGATGTTGATCTTGAGATCGGATATCGGAGCTGCAGTTGGAGCATTTGCAGTTGGGGTTGTTAGTCGTTTGTTGACTGATGATGGCATAGTGCACGAGGGAGATATGCAGGTATTGTGTACATACTTGCAGTACGTGTGCGGTACGTCTGGTGGTGTATGGACTTACACGGGAGTAGGACAATCGGATGCACACAATCATAGCCAGCCAATGGACAGCGGTTGAGAGCGGTTTTCTCTCACCTTTTGTAGTCTTTAGACTAGGTTCCCTTGTTAAAGGTACAATCGTCTTTAAGTGGGAGGTTGTTGGGGTATAGGCGCATGTGCCTTGCCCGGCCGCCCACTGACTTGTATACCTTATACATAGCATAAGTGTATAGGGGGCTGCTCACTCATTGAGTCTCCCCACCCATATCTGTGTGTCGTGTGTCTCCTTCTCTCTCTCTCACTCTCCGTCTGTGGTGCTCTCCGATTCCCTTCACTTTGCAGGTAACATGTCTCTTGCGGAAGGATGGTGAAGTAAATCTCGTGCTTTTGGAGAACATGTCTAGTGGTATAGTCGTATTAGGGCCAAGTGAAGTTGCATTTTTTCGCATAGTATCCTCTTGGAGGATCCGGACAATAAGAACCGGTAATGTGAGACCAATGATACGGATTTGAGTAGTTACAAATGCTATCCAAGTGGATGGTAGAGCACTAAGTAACATCGTAGCATTTTGTGAATCAGTAAAACTAGGCGTGCAGTAGTAGCCTCATCAAGTAGACATTGCCACTCATCCAAAAAACTAGGAACGCTATCATCTTCAGGAAGCAAGCAGTTTACTAATTTGCGATGGACGGTTACTTGTGAAGCAATGTCTGTGTGGGCATATAATGTTTTTAAATGCTCCTAGATTGCATTAGCAGTCGACAAACGATGCACTAATTGAATTTGTGTATCACCTATACATAACATGATGTTGGACATGGCTTTATTATCTAGTTTTTGCCATGCGGCAATATCAGCCGCATTAGTAGCAGGAGTATTTGGGGCAGCACCTGCAAGAATTACAAGAGCCGGCATAAAGTGGTGCCATTTACCACATCCCAAAGTTCTTCATGAACAAGAAACATTTGCATGCGTATTACCCAAGAACGATAAGTAGTGTTGGTGAGGCGATCGAGTTTATATGTTGTGTATGATTTTGAAGATGCATTTGCTGCCATGATGATGCATTAACAAGGTGAAACCCCTACGTCAAATAGCCTAAAAATTTGGCAACTTTGTCGCGTGGATAGCCTTGAAATTGCGGCAGTTCCAACACGGGGCGTATGTGTTAGTGTTTGTGTTTTATTTAAATCAAGACAAAAACAATTAAGGAGTTTACATGTTGGTGTTGATCCGCTTTGTCGTCGTATCGTTGCGTCGTAATCAAAAAATGTCGATGCAAGAAGCACGAGAATCTCTTCTTATGCAAAATGGGATATTATGATAATGCAATAATACATAAGAGATAATGCATGGTAATGGTACTCATATAAGGTTCATATGAGGGAAGCAAAGAAGATAGGCGCGGCGGGAGGATCGTAATAGTAAGCGACTAACCTATGTTGTAGTTTAGAGTAGGGAGATAATGTTGTAGTTTAGAGTAGGGAGATAACTTTAATTTAAATGTATTGGAGCACTCAAAGATTGAGAGAGAGAGAGAGAGGGGGGGGGGGGGGGGGAGAGATGTTGCATGAGAGAGAGAGAGAGAGAGAGGGAGAGACGACACATTGACATTCAATCGCGCACACTTTGTGTGTGTATAGATTTCTTTTTATAGAGTTTGGGGCAGCAAAGTTTCGATGCTCACCACTTTTATTACAATAAAATTACAACAGTCTGCATCCCCATTAGCATCAGCATCATCATCACTTGATCTTGCACTAGAGAGCTTGGCCGCAAAATTCCCTGCCTCTGTCTTCAGTCGCAACCGCGGCCTCTGTGGGCCACCTTTGCTGATCATGTGCATTGATCATGGCCAATTTCCTCATGGATCCATAAACATATTCATTGCGATGAGGAGCTACTCTATTTCTTCTCTTACTACTCGGGCTTATAGTACATTGGCACCGTCCATTGATTCATGGCTCCAGCAAGCTGGTTTCTCAGTCACACCCTCCGCTATGGGGATGTTTAATTCACATCTCAGGCTTTCATGGAAGAGCCTTCAGCAGGCCACATCTGCCTTCAGCCATGCCAACATCCTCGGCGTCAGAGGCTCAATCACAGTGTACAAAGACCAGCTCTCCAATGGCCGGATGATAGCCATTAAAGTACTCCAAAAATAAAATAACACTCTGCACTATACTGATGTGCAAAACTAGTTCTTTAGGGAGCTTGAAGTACTGGGGAAGCTTAGGCATTGGAATTTGGTGAGAATATTGGGCTATTGCTTCCACATGAAAGACACCATGGCTATCATTCTCGATTTCATGCCCATGGGAAGCCTTGATGCTCTTCTTCACAAAATTAATAGGGCTCTCCCGGAATTATTGCATCTCCAAAAAAATGGATTGGGATGCACACATTCGGATTCTGCGCGGAATCCTTGAAGCCCTCATGTATCGCCACCATGAGTATGATGGCAAGCGGGTGGCAAGCATTGTGTCATTCATGGAGACCTCAAACCTGGGAATGTGCTGCTAGATGTAGAGATGGAGGCAATGTGCTGCTAGATGTAGAGATGGAGGCCCACATTGCAGACTTCGGGCTTGGGAGAATGGTCAGAGCTACAAACACGACCTCCATGCCTACGCCATCGCAACAAATGGTATTGTCGAATGGAAACTGGTGGTCCTTTGGTTACACAGCTCCATGTAAATTCTTCTCTTCAAATCCAATTAAGAGTTTTTTGAGTTGTCGTAAGGTTTAGTGATGATCATACATCAAAACATGGTCAAGATTAGTGATTATATAATCATCATCATGATTAATATTCACCATCATTGTCATCACATTAACCATCATATACCAAAATCATCAATCATTAATGATCATATAGCAAGATCATTTTCTCCATTAATGTGGGAGCCCCTTAATTTTGCATACAGAATGTGTGCAACAAGGCTCAGTGTCTTGTAAAGTGGATGTGTTCAGCTTTGGGGTGATAATGCTGGAGGTGTTGAAAGGGGAGTGGCCTAGTAGCACAAAACTAGAGGAGGGGCGACATTGGCGGATTGGATGGGTGAGGCCCTAGCAAGGGGGGCCATAGATGTAGTGGTGGTTCTTGAGTTAAAGGAAGCTAGCTATATTAATTGGAAGGAAGAGATTGAGGCTACTTTGAGGTTGGCTTGTAGGTGCACCTTCTACCAACCTTCTGCTAGACCTCACATCAATCAAGTTCTTGCATTACTTAAAAATCTTGCTCCTAGTGGTAGAAAGAAGAATCCCCGAGTTCCGACTTGCTCTCTAGCTCGCTACTGCTGCCCACCTGTGCACGCCTACCCCCCCCCCTCCTCAGCCCCCTGCCTCTCCCCCACACCCCCCACTGCCCCGCTGCCTGTCATCCTGCGCCACCCCCTGCCTGCCCGCACTGCCTCCAACCTGCCTGCCCGCTGCCTGCCCTCCCCCGCCCCCCCCCCCCCCCCGTCACCCCCTCCTCCTGCTGCCGCCAACCTTCCCCTACCCCCCCCCCCCCCCGCCTCGGTTTCTCCTCGTCATCCGTTGCAATTCGGCCTCCTCGGCATTGCTTCGTTTTTGGGGCAGTGTCTCCTGCGCCTGATTGCAGCGTCCGCCTGTCGACCTCTTCTTACGACACAGCAGTAGATACAGATGGAGGCTCCAGCTTCGCCACAGAGGGACTCGCGAGAAGCCCCCTCGCCCGACCCCGCTGAGCCCACCATTCAACTTGCTCTATCGCCGACAGAGCAAGCGAGCCTAGCCACTGAGGTTGAGCGTTTGCAGGCGACTTCGGTCATCTGCAAAATTCTCGGCACCCGTCCTAGCAGAGGAGAGCTGCAAGACCTTCTCCAGGACCGCCTTCTCGCAGAGGTGGGCAAGATCTTGGATGTCCAGATTCTCGGACGGAGGTACTACCAGATCGAGTTCGAGACCTCCGAGATGGCTTCCAAGGTCATAGCTATGAGTCCACTGGCCATCCGAGCATCATGCGCCCACTTTCGACAGTGACGACATGGTTTTGACCCGACTTCGGATATGCTAGTAGAAGAGGCAGACATTCCTATCTCAGTCTTCTTTCCGGGTTTACGGAGGGAGTACCTACCACTTGTTTCCAGGATTGGCTCCGCCATCGGGACTATCCTGGAGACACCTCGTACGGCAGTATCAGTAGCTACCAAGGCGGCTGGCATCCCCTCAGTTCGAGTTTTGGTCAGAGATACCCACACACTCCCGAAGGTCATCCTTCTGGCTTGGGTGAGTGGGGGTTGGTTTAGACAGAGTGTGGAGTACTCGGGCCTCCCGAACCAGTGCTTCATTTGCAGACAGATGGGCCACCTAGCGAAGGCCTGTCCACGGAGGAGGCCACGACCTGCACCTCAGTCTTAGCCCCAGCCTGCCAATGCTGGGCCGCAGCCACAGCCAGCGGCACAACGCACCGATTCAGAGCCGGTGGGCAGGCCTGTGGCCGTCGACGCCAGGGGCCACAGCGACAGCCTGGCACTCAGAGTGGCCCTCAGGTGCCTACTCAGCAGCAGTGGGTTCCCACGGGGAACCGCTTTGGTCCTCTTGAGCAGGAGGAGCCCTCTATGCCAGCCTCCACCTCTGCTTCACCCTCGCCAGCCGCCCCCCCTTAAGAGTTTCGCTCCTCCTCCTCATCCTCCCCCCCGCCCTCTGCTCCCGTCCACTCCCCTCCTCGCCCCTCTACCTCTGTCGCCCCACCCCGCTCCTCTTCCCCTCCGCCCCCCCCAGCTCCTTCTCCCCCCCTCTCCTGCTCCAGTTCCACAGTCGACTCAGGAGAATGGTCCCTCGCTGGCGGCTAGGAGATCTCTTGGCAGCGCCTTTGCCATGAGTCGCCTAGCGAGAGAGGGTCAGTCCTTCTTGCGGCCCCCTCTGCAGATTCAGACATCTTCCCTTGCAGCTTTCCCTCGTGGTCTGACGAGCATTGACCTCCGACGCCGCTGGGATTTCTTCTACTATAGGTTCACTCGCTTTCTCGGCGATTCCGCAGCAGACCACGAGGTAGCCTGCTGCTTCAGGGTCCATGCTTTGTTCCTCGTCGCTAGGGGGACAGAGGCCTTGGACTCAGCAGTTGGTTTTTCCTTCCCCCTCTGTGGTAGGGCCGAGACATAGTGGTCCCTCAACTTAGTGGTGGGATGGTGGCATACACAGGTTCTCGAGTTCTCTCACCGCATGGGAGAACTTGGAGTTACAGATTTGCTGCAGACTTTGTGGCCACTGGCCAAGTTTGCGCTGACACCCCCAGACTCAGCAGGATGTAGGCACATTGTGGTGTACTTTTTTGTTGATACGCAGTGTTTGCCTTGCTATGTATACATTCATGAGGACTCCTGGACAGAGGAGGTTGCTTTACGCACGGCTCGCTCTGCTTGGGCTTGGGCTAGGCACTCATTGCAGTCTCGCCTATCTAGAGGACGCTCGGATGCGGATTACTCCCCATCCAAGCCAGCCTCGAAGATAGCCCGTTTGCTGTTGCGGCAGCATCTGTTCTCTCTCGCTCCCCATGAGGATCGTCTCGTGGAACGTGTAGGGAGTAGGTGGGCCCCAGTTTCAGCGACAGCGGGGCCGATTGCGTCAGGAGCTTCAGCGTTGCCTTGTGGGAGGAGAGATTGATCTCCTTATGCTTCAGGAGCACCATCTGTCTGAGAGCCGCATTCGGCGATGTGGTCATATTTTGTGTGGACGATATGATACCTTTTGGTCAGCTGCTTTTGGACGTGGAGGCATCCAGGGTGGGGTATATATAACTATTGCGGACTCATTGCAGCAGACCATTGTGGGCAGATGGATTATTGTGCCAGGCAGGGCTCAGTGGATTACTATGCAGGTTCAAGGTGGCCTTGTGGGCTTCCTGAACATCTATGCGCCCAATGTGGCGAGTGCTCGTGCAGAGTTTTGGTCACAGATTGTTGAGTCTTTGCCACAGGCTGACCATTGGTGTGTAGGAGGGGACTTCAACATGTTGGAGGACCCTTCTGACAGGATTGGAGGCAGCCATACTACTGTGCATGGAGTCGAGTTAGCAGCTTGGGAGAGGTTGTGTATGACTTTGAGGGTCTCGGATACATGGCAGCACTCTGGCTTTGTGAGGCCTCCAGCAAGTCTTGCCTTCTCTAGATCGGACCGCAAAGTGGGAGGAGTGAATCTATGGCGGATATATCGCTTCTACACTAGTGACTACTTCAGTGACTTGGGGGGATCAGTGGGCATCCTGGCAGGGACATCCTTTTCGGACCATGCACCAGTGATCCTCACAGTGGCAAACAGGCAGAGGAGTGGATGCTTCGCATCCCAGAGCGGGTCTTGTTGGACTCAGCACTCAGAGAGAGGGTAGAGGCTCTCTGAACAGAGGGCATGGACAGCCAAGCTCTACCTGCAAACAGAGTGGCCTTAGGTCTAGCTCAGCTTAGCCACTTTTTTTTTTCTCCAGGAGTCTCTGGCTCAACGGACTGCAGCGAGAGAGGAGGAGTAGCGTCTCAAATGAGGCATTACTTCACTACAGAGGATGCAGGAGCAGCATCAGACAGTCCATGGTTGGAGGAGCAGTTACAGCAGGCTCGACAAGAGCTTGCTTGCATAGAGGAGAGGCGTCATGAGTTTGCCTTTCACCGACAGTGGGACCTCGGCACTCGCATGCCAAGGTCAATCAGTTGAGGAGACCCGATGGGTCAGTTGTTTATGAGCCCGAGGATATGCGTGCAGTTGCTACTGACTTTTACCGTGAGTTACTGTCGGGCTGAGCCCCAGTCAGAGCTGCAGGATGCATGCATGGAGCAGGTTTGGGCACAGATGCCTTGTCTTGTGACTGAGGAGATGTGCTAGAGGCTAGAGATTCCTCTTCAGCTTGAGGAGCTACACACGGCTCTTAGGGCCCTCCCTCGTGGTAGCTATCCACGTGAGAATGGGCTCACTCCCAGCTTCTTCTTGGAGTATTGGGACATGCTTGGCCCAGATCTTTGTAGTGCCTTTCATTACATTCTACACACAGGAGTGATGCCGGATAGCATGAGTGAGGGCCTGATTTACCTCATTCCAAAGGAGGGTGGCTCCTTGGATGAGATTCGACAGTGGCGCCCCATCACCATCCTCAACTCAGCCTATAAAATTCTTGCCAAGGCTCTGAGTTTGAGGATTCAACCACTTTTGGAGAGCCTTATATATGGGACTCAGACAGGTTTTGTCAAGGAACGCAGTATCCTTGACAACATCTTCACTTTCTGGGAGGCTTCTGCCTTGGCACGGCTCCGTGGGGAGGACCTTGTGATTCTTCTTCTCGATTTTGAGAAGGCATACGACAGAGTTGACTGGGACTTTCTAGAGGGCACTCTACGCAGGATGGGATTCTCAGATGCTTCGATCAGAGGGGTGTCATCTTTGTATAGACAAGCTCACAGTCAGGTGCTTTTGGCAGGAGGTAGAGGTGAGCGCTTCATGCTCACACGATCGGTCAGACAGGGTTGTCCTCTTGCCCCCTTTCTCTTTCTGTTCTATGCGGAGGCGATGAGCAGATTTTTGGTGTCACAGCAGGTTGGTCTGAGGGGCTTAGCACTCCCTATTCGGGGAGATGAGCTTCTGGACGCTGAGTTTGCCGACGACTCAGCCTTGTACTTAGAGGGCCAGGAGGCCAATCTACATAGATGTGAGCAGGCTTTGGAGACCTTCTGTTGTGCATCGGGCGCACTGATAAACTGGAGAAAGACAATGCCTTTCTCGGTTGGCAGTGCTCCTGTGCCAGATTGGATGCCAGGAGTGTGTTTCAGGTGGATTCCCCCAGGGGCTGCAGTTCGGTACTTGGGTTGTCAGGTTGGTTTGGACTTGTCCCCCGAGCAGCAGATTGCTCCTCTTCTCCTGTCCATCAGGAGAAAGCTGTTACATTGGAGCTCAGCACGAATTTCGCTGGCTGGTAGAGTAGTAGTTGCCAACCAGGTGTTGTTGGTGACTATGTGGTGCTGGATCTTCTCGAGTTCTTGTATCAGCCAGGTAGAGAGGCTGATCAGGAACTTCCTTTGGTCAGGTCGTGACACTCAAATTGCCCGAGCCAAGGTGGCTTGGTCGGTCATCACACTTCCTTGTTCTCAGGGAGGGCTTGGGATCATTGATCTAGCACAGTAGAGTAGAGCCCTTCTTGGGAAGTTCGTCTTCAGAGGACTTCTTCCAGGTGAGGAGCCCTGGAAGGAGTTCTTGCTGCAGAGGCTTCGTGCCAGGGTGCCTCAGTCAGGAGGCCCTTCGCAACCTTCGACCAAATGGATCTTTACAGAGTTGCGCCGATTTGGTTTGAGCAAGAGACTGGAGGACCACTTCGCTCTGAGTTTGCTTCGATCTTACGGCGTGGCCTAGAGTAGAGACAGCCGACGTGCACGGAGGAGCGCCTACGGCAGCCCCTCGTTTGGAACCCCATGGTTAGCACTCAGAGAGGCCACTTGGTTGGGAGTCGGCCTCATGTTTCTTGGGGTCCCATGGCAGTAGGTCCAGCGCGCTCTCTAGGTGACTGGCTAGAGTTCACAGGTTTGTCAGAGGAGGTGCAGGGTTTCCAGCTACAGGGCATGAGAGGGGTGCAGAGCATGTGTCAGGACATCTCAGAGTCAGTTCCAGCTGAGTGGCTCACGCCTCTCGAGCCAGTAGCACCTCGGTGGATGGGAGCCTTCACACGACTGGAGGTTCTCATTTCAGTCAGGGACTGCTCAGAGACTGTCCCAGCCCTGTTCTTCGAGCTTCAGGGTGGGGGACGATTACAACGAGTTGCAGTAGAGGTCCCACAGGTAGCAGAGTGCTGTTTCCAGAGGATCCAAGTTGTGGGCATCTATGGGAGGACTTGCGTCATAGACCCTGACCCAGCAGCTCTTGCGACTGGACAGTGGAGGCTATGGGCTTGGTAGTGTTGTCCACTGGCACGAGTACAATGGAATCCTGGTGAGTGGCTATGGAGGGACCCATTCTCTTCTGCAGACTGCCCAGGAGTCCCCTTCTTTCAGTACATTGTTCGGCTTGGACGTCATATACTTGCAGCACAGACAGAGGCCCGCCCTGCTGCAGCACATCATTGGCAGGAGGAGGGCCTCACAATCAAGTTCTTGGCAGCCTTTTGGCAGAGGCTGTGGGACTCCAGACAGCCGAGGTGCGTCACTTTGTTTTAGTGGTTGGTTGCACACAGAGCCACAACAGTAGGGAGTTGGCTTGTGCATAGTGGTCTCCCAGCCGCATGTGCAGCCTGTGACCAGTTGGTGGAGAGTCAGCGTCATTTTCTTTGGGACTGTCCCTCGGCCTAGCAGGTGTGGCTACGAGTTTTTCGGCTAATGCCTGCTCTCTCCAGAGCTCGACAGTACACTTGGGGGCCAACGGCCTGGTCCAGACTCATGGGCCCGGCACTTCAGTTTGAGTTATCTTCCACCAGTAGGATGATAGTGATGCAGGGAGGGCGACCTACACTCCAGCCTATACAGAGCTTACTCCACAAGAGTGGTGTAGTGAGAGAGAGGAGTGTTGGGAGCTCATCAGTGGCCTGACACTTTGGTTCATCTGGCGGGCCCGCTGTTTCTGCATCTTTGAGGCTCGCCCTGTGCCACCAGCAGAGACTGTTCGTGACTTTTGGCTAGAGCTGATCCATACTCTCAGAGGACAGCTTGAGGGATTACAGGGTAGCTCCGACCACATGCGGGAGCGCCGCGAGGCTTTACTTCGACTCTGGCGTCCTGGGCCTTTCTACACCATAGTCCAGGGGGTGCTCAGATTGCACTACTGTCCACCTGTGTGGCTCTTCCCTCCTGCCATCTCTTGATTTAGCCTCATTGTATATATGCTGTTTTTTCATTAGGAGAGTCTCCCCATCATGCTTGTTGTAGCCCTCTCTTGCAGAGGTGGATGTAGCCCTATGGGCAGTTTTCATTAACTAATAGAAGGATCTTTTTCTTGAAAAAAAAAAAGAAGAATCCCCATCCACAAGTACCTTCCGTCCACTATGAGGATAAATCGTGGTTATTTAGTATCTAACACATCTTAAAGCAATTTAGTGGAGGGGCTGAGAATGATTCAAAACTTGTAATGTACGCATTGCACAATACAACTTTTACAAAATACTTGAGTTTTGCCTTCCAAGGCATTGAATTACTTAGCCTCCCCTAGGGAATTCTTAGCAAGCTCACATAGGTATCTTGAAAAAATAAAGCGGATTAACGGTTCACAAACTCTTAGAGAGTTAGTATGTGTGTAACGGAATTGGACTTGTAACATGAAAAGTAGTGGAATTGAAATAACTATAGTGATCATTTTTAAGAGAATTCTTCAAGAGCATAAAGAGAAGACTTAATGATAGATAGAAATATATTCATTATACCTAATTAGCTTGGCATGAACAATACTTTGCAAGAGAGAGAATTAGAGAAGTTGACATCAGTTGAGGACCGGATTTAGTCGCCCCTCCAAAAGGCTTTTGTATTATAGATTCTCCATAATGAGATACTTGGTACAATACAAGCTTTGTGTTCCTTAAGACCTAATCGATGCAATGAAGATGGAAAGATTCATGCATCAAAATTATGCCTTTAATCAACTTAATGAAAGCATTAACTTGTCCTCGGCCTCAGTCCCAAGACCTCAAACACCTTTGAAGGTGGAGAGAGCTAGCAGGAAATGAGGGTATGGAAGAGGAAGAAGAAGTAACATATGAGAAAGAAGTACCTTCCTCACCATAGATTACTCTTGTAGCTTAAAGCTTGGCTCTTGGTTGGATTTGCATTCCATAGCCAAGAGTTGTTGGTGTACGCTCTCGATTTTTCAAGCTTGGAGAAGGAGATGGAGTTCTTTGCTTCACACCATCAAAGTGTGTGTGTGTGTGTGTGTGTGTGTGTGTGTGTGTGTGTGTGTGTGTGTGTGTGTGTGATAATGAGAATAAGGATGCCCAAATCAGCCCCCCTCTCATGCTGGGTCTATCTCTCTCTCTCTCTTTTATATTATTTAACTATACCATTTGGAC
The DNA here is from genome assembly GCF_014529385.1 of Adiantum capillus-veneris. Lineage (NCBI taxonomy): Eukaryota > Viridiplantae > Streptophyta > Polypodiopsida > Polypodiales > Pteridaceae > Adiantum > Adiantum capillus-veneris. Next base: position 134,865,204 of record NC_140944.1, on the reverse strand, counting down.
AAGTGTCCTCTTTTCCCTCTTTGAGAGCAAGAGCTTAGTTATTTATTTAAATGTATCTAAATTCTCATTTGACCCCTTTAAAGCTTATCCAATAGGATTCAAGCACATCATGAGGGCAAAATGGGGAGGATCATGACATGTGTCTTTTATTCTTCTTAAGAGATCATGTTTGAATTGAACACTTCAAGCACGTTTAGTCATTTAAGCATGACAATATTTTATGCCTCTTGAGAGATCATGTTTGAATTGAACTCTTCAAGCACCTTAGTCATTTAAATATGACAAGCATCTCAAGCTTGGACAAGGTTCCCACAAACACCTTAAGCACCTTAGTCATTAAGCACGACAAGCATCTCAAGCTTGGGTAGGGTTCCCAACTCAAGGTCAACCCCATCTTGCTTAAGGTCCTAGGTCTAAGGACTTTTAACACTAACCTTTGGAGGTCTTTAATGAAGCTAACCCTAAGGTCTTCTAAGCTCCATTATATGCACATGTCTATATTTTACCTCTTGTTCCCATTCATCTCCCCCATATTAAATGATCAGTTCAATACGAGAATGTCTTTTTGGAATAGGTAGATATTAGATTTTATGACATTACCTCTCTTTGAAACCATAGTCATCCTCGACTATGAGGTAGAAGAGATAAAGTCTTAGTCACAATATAAAAAAGTCTTTTTGGAATAGGTAGATATTAGATTTTATGACAATGTGTATTTCTTGGATGACTACAATAACTTGATTACATAATCGCCTACCTGCTTAAGGTGTTGAATTTTAGAATAACCTTTGTACCAAACCTCTTCTCTTAAAGTTTTGTATCTCATGTGAACACCCATTTCTTTGAGTTTGATTATAGTTATTTTAAGGATCTGTTTTGGGAATTTTGTATTCATACATTGCAAGTTATAGGTGTACACCCCAAAGCTGCACATGTCTGAGGCACTCTCTCAACAATACTTTTCGGATTTGTAACATAGTTAGGTGTCCACATATGACGTTGTGGGGGGTCTACCTCTGTACAAAGATTACTATCACTTTGCATAAGGTGGGGATTCTAAATATATGACGGGTGGCCTTCATGGGAGGCACCATTTCCCCTTCGCCACATATTGACCTTCCGTTTCAACCCTCCCAGACGGCTGGCACACATATTGAGTACACTCTCTCCAAACCTTGCCAATGTGACCTTATGGCACGTAGGGTCCTTCGTTGTCGCATGGCATTTCTCGAAAGCAAAGCACGAAACAAACTTTGAATTGATCTCTCCACAAGATGGAGGGTCTTGGTATACCTTGTGGAATAGGAACCTACAATCGTCAACTAGACTTGGTTGCACATGATTCAAGTAGGTCTTCCCATTCTTCTGGTAGCGTTGCTTGAAAACAGTCATTCACTGGTCATAAGGGAGGTCTTCTTCCATAAGATCCTTTGTAAGTACACCCTCCATGCTCACACCATACTCCTCATGAAGCTCTTCAACTGTAAAGCAAAACTTGGTCAGAAGAGGGTATTCCTCCATTTTATTTTTTCCTACAATGTGGAAACACAAAGCTCATTAGACATGCCCTCATTCTACTAAACCAAACACCTAAGCATACTTTCTATATGCCTTTATTTTGGAGACATTTCAATAATGTAAAACTCAACAATGAGATTTTGAACTGCTCTTTATCACATGGATAACCTTGCCAATGCAAAATTTGATATTGTACAGTACCAAATTTTGTATTGTAAAGTATCAAATTTGGTACTATAAAGTGCTGTATTTTATATGTTAACCTTCAGTGCCCTACATAGATTTAAATTTGTATTCAGCTCATAGCACATATACTTGCATGCGTGCAATGCAAAAAAAAAAAGGTAGAGCTCTTAAGATACCAGACATGCACTTGCATGCATGTCTGGTATCTTAAATTGCATTCATGCATGCAATTTAAGAAGAATACATGAATTGGATCAACACCTTAAAACCTTCAAATGAAAATATCTACCTTTCATGAAATAAAATCATCTGCCAGTGACACAACACAACAGTGTACACATGCAAAGAAGGAACACCAACCTCTAGACTTTGTAGATGATCGAGTCTCATCCTCGGCAAAAACCGCTCGTGACTTGACTGATTTCTCTCGTGACTTAACTGATTTCTCTACAGAGAAGCTCCCCTTGCTAGCTCTTCTGTTTGGGGTGTTGATGCTCCCAGGAGATTTTGTACCTGTTAGGGGGGACCTTGTATCCATGGTCCTAGGTTTCTTACCCTTTTCGGGTGACACCCTGGCAACAACCTCATCACAGGCATCCTCATTATGGTGATGGTACATAATTGGAGACCTTACGAGCTAGTGGTGCAAATCCTTTGCTGCTTGCACAAGAGGTGCGGTGTTTTCTGTGAGAGTGATACAAAGCCATTGACGCGGGATAGATAGTGATAGAATCAATACACAAATTCAAATGTACACAACTCCTATCCATGATTGCCTCACCCACATTTTCTTTCAAAGAAGTGGTGTTTCAATTTTTAATACATTCCCTCTTAGAGTGATTAAATTTAGAGGACAAAAAAGGTTCCCTCCAAAATAAAATTGGACATATGTAGAAGTACCGACTAGGTAGAAATAAAAAAGGTCCTTTTTTTGTACCACCAATGCATGATTTTAGCCTTTTATCAACTTCTTTAAGATTTAGCGATGATCATATAGAAAAATCATTTTCATAATTAGAGATCATATAATCATCATCATCATTAACCATCATTAGCATCATCATTAACCATCATCATCATCATCATTAACCATCATTAGCATCATCATTAATGATCATATAGAAAATCATTAATCATCATAGCATCATCATTAATGATCATATAGCAAAATCATTAATCATCATCATCATTAATCATTAATTATCATATAGCAAAATTATTGTCATAATTAAGGTTTGGTGATGATCATGTACAAATATCATTGGCATAATTAATGTGGAGCCACTTAATCTGCAATACAAAATGTGTGCAACTAGGTGTGGTGTCTCGCATAGCAAAGTGTTCATCTTTGGGGTGATAATGCTAGAGGTGTTGACAAGGGAGAAACGTAATAGCATAAAACTAGAGGAGGGGTAGAAATTGGCAGAGTGAGTGGGTGAAGCCCTAGCCCGTTGGTCCTAGCAAGGGGAGTCGTAGACATAGTGGTGGTTTTTGAGTTGAAGAAGGGAAACTATATTGATTAGAAGGAATATATTGGGGCTACTTTGCAGTTAAGCTTATAGATGCACTTCCCCAACCTTGTGTCATACCCTTACATGCATCAAGTTGCATTTCTTCAAAATCTTAATCCTATTGATAGTAAGAAGAATCTCCATCTACAAGTACCTTCCCTTCACAATGGCAATGAATCGTGGCTGTTAATATCTAACATACTTTAAGCAATTTAGTGGTGAAGGGACACAACCAAAAACCATTGAGGCAACTAGAAATGGTTCAAAACCTGCAATGTACATGATGCACGGTATAATTGTTGTAGTGTGCATGAGTTTTACCTCCTAGGGCATTAAATTGCTTGGTATCCTCATTGGCATCTCAAAGGGAACGCTTATAGCCAAGTCCCACTAACTACTTATTGATTTAGTGGTGTTAACAAGAGAAGTTAAATAAATGTGGTCTTGCAAAATACTGGAAGGATAAGTTGAAGTTGTAGATCACTATATTTGAAGTTTATCTTATCAAGAGATTAATTAAGATGGATTTTAGGTTCTACGAAAACAAGGGAAGAATCTATCTATTAAAAATTCACCAAAGAGAGATGCAAAAATACCTTATGGCTTTTACACTTGAAACCATTTCCTCAGGTCCAAGTTATCAAAACAATCTCAACATTGAATTTCTAAGCTATCAGAGTCTCTTAGCAACAGGTTCACATATGAAACAACGAACTATGTAAAAAACATGAAGTTTCCTTTTAAAGAATACAAAATTGTCCCGATTTTAGAATATTTTCTTATTTTATGAAATTTGTACATTACGTAGCGCTACTGCTCATTGGATGAATTTTTTTCCTCTCTTTTCAATACAGCCCTCTAAAATACCTCCTAATAGCTCTCATCATAACCAAACCCCTCATTGGACGGAAACAACTACACTAGAGAGATCACTACATCCACCCCCAAGAAAAAAGGAAAGAAATAAAAAAAACAATCACATAGACTAGCACTCATACACCCACACATACACCCAGCCCAAATATGAGAGAAAGAACAAAAAAAAAAACATAAAACACAAAAAAAACAACAACCCACACCTCCATCATACCTACACACCTACACACCCACCCCATTTATACAACACTCTGCACTGGAACAAAACAACAAAAGAGAAAGAAAGAAAAAAAAAACAATTATAAAGGGGGAAGGAGAAAAGAGGAAGAGGGGGGAGGGAGACACTTGGCTACAAACAAAGGGAGTAACAACTCAGGTAAGTCTCTCTCTCTCTCTCTCTCTCTCTCTCTCTCTCTCTCTCTCTCTCTCTCTCTCTCTCTCGGAGAAGCTCCCAATTAAATTCATTGAGACCATGTCTCCCATAGACTTTGTAGTGTAATGATTCACAAGGGGATAACCCTCAAGATTCTCATGCATCCACAAGTGGAGGTAGAATGCATAGCTACCATGGCCCACATGGAAGAAAGGCTCAACAATCTAGAGAAAAATCTCATGAAGATTATCACCAAATCCAAGAAAGTTTCAGATAGTAACCTCAATACCACTAACAAGGAGATCATTACTTGCATCACCAAGAGTGCCACGTGAATGAAAAGAGCCACCATGCAACTCACAAGAATCACAATCTCTAAAATATACAAGTCATTTGGAACTCCCCATAAAACCAAAGTTTAAGAGTCATATACCACAGGAGAATTTTAAGATATAAGAAGAAGAGATTTTGTAGAGAATCTATGCTCTCTACATCCCAAAACCCCTGGGGATTCACTAGGACCTTCTGTATGGTGGCACGTGAGTTCACAATCGGGTTTTGTTTTTAGAACAAATATAAGCATATACAATAGAGGGTGCCCCCAATTTTGGGGATGCTTATACCGTACGTAAGGGGGGGGGGGGGGGGGGGGGGGGGGGGGGGGTGGATGGGGAGGGGGTATTGATTATTGCTTATGTTGACACTTGTAGTAACTTAGATTATACATGTATAGTCCATGTAGTGGATTATTTGAGATTTTCTATATAGCTCTTACATGTCCAGTCAGAAACACATGCTTGAAGCAAGTAGGCTTGCTCTCAATGGAACATGTGCACATGTTTTGTGATAGGCATCTTAGACCAGGCTAAGGTAGTCATGTAGGAGTTGCTTACAATGATCAAGTGAGTTCTCTAAAAATTATGCATCATTTGGTTTCTTTTGAGAAGGTCATGCTTTCAATTTCTTTTAGTTGGGAAAGTCACACTACAAACCGAGATATGTGTGCATTATGTTCCGTGTGTGACATAGGCTTAAGATCTCAACTTCCAAAGCTACATGAGAATTCAATACTAAGCCAAAAAAATTGGTGCATGAGTTGAACAAGCTTGAGCTTGAGAGAGAGAGAGAGAGAGAGAGAGAGAGAGAGAGAGAGAGTGATTTGAGAGATTTCTTGGAAATACTTGTGTCTACATGTGTCCATCGCAGGAATGTGTCTTTATGTGTCCACCTGTGATGGACACATGTGTCTACGTGTGTCCATCGCAAAAATGACCGACCCACAACACCATTTTAGATGAATTGGGAAAATCTGTTTACCAAATGCTAAATTGGTGTGTTAGGATCATGCTATTCTACTATTTTTTAGCTCAATTTGCCTTAGTTTAGATAAGATGTCATGATTCTAGCACCCAAGTTTGATTTTTCTATATTAAAAAAACTTTTAATATAATTTTCTGCAAAAGGATTTGTATCAAAGAAATGCTTTAAAACATCAACCAAAACTCATAAAGATGGATGGTTAAAAAGATAATGTGTCAGAATACACCAAATGATGTGGCTACTAAGCAACATATATATTGATTGTGCCAACCAAAAATATAATATCTAGACACAGAAAGCCCCAATAACTCTCATCATATAATTGATCAAGTTAATCTCAAGTACGAGAAAATAGCTAGTCCCAATTTTAAAACACTATCAAGTTTCAGCTACACTATAGTATGTACAACACCCAAATCAACATTTGATGATAAAAAAACATAAAGAATATTGTGGAGTAGCCTATGGCCCTAAGACCATAACTAGTCATGTATGGCATAGTGTTAAAGAATATATTTCTGTGCCAAAGAATTTATATTAACATGTCCCATTTTCATCAATACATGCTTTAAAACTTCAATAAAGCTTCTAGACATGGTCTCTCAAAACTTCCATACATGCTTTAAAACTTTAATAAAGCTTCTAGAGGTGGTGTTTCAAAAAAGAAGGTGTTTAAAAACACCATTGATATGACTAAATAGAAGCATATAAATTGATTACACCAAATCTGTATGAGTTGCACACAAAGATTGACAACAACTCATTTTATAAAATTTATGGTCTTTATCTCATGTACAACAAAGTACTAAGTGCAAGGAGTATAATATCTTCAAGATAGAGGGTGTTCAACAAACACCATTTTTGTAGCACTATCAATTTTCAACATCATTTTGGTACTTTTCATCACCTCAAAAAAGGAAAGTACCAAGAAGAAAATGATAACATCAAAAAATTATATTAGCAATGCTACTTAAGTGAGAGGTGTCTCCTCACATAGGATGGATGCACTTCATAAATCCAAAATTTAACGATTTTTTGAAGCTATTTCGTAAATGAAATTTTTTCTCTTTTCTTGAAAGAAGTTGGTCACTAATAAAATCATTGTTTTACTTTGAATGAGATACTTGATGTAACTTGAGAAGAAAATCTTCTAATTTATGACATTATAATCTCAAACCATTTTTCAAAATACTCCCTTGAATGATAACAAAAAATCAATTCAATAGTTTCAGTCCAACATACAACAAATCAAAATCTGTCTAACAAACAATAGAGCACAATGTACATATAAGACTTAGTGTCTTTGAGGTCATAAGATACCTTCTATAGTGAGTTATAATTAGAGCACCTTTTTGTCTTGTGGACACAAGCTTGTAGGGTTATGATACCATATGTTATGGATATGTTGGCTTTCTACGGACCTAGGATCATAGGGTTCTCGGATTCTAGATGGCACAAATGCTCTATAAACTTCTCAAATGTTTTTCTTTTTTTTGAAAGGCTAAGGTCCACCTTTATAGCTGCCAATAGATGGATATTAAGTGTGGCCTAAGACAGGTAGGCTTTTCTTTGTAGTTTGTAATTGAGAGGCTTTTTCCTTATGTTATCTAGCCTACAGCTAGCCTCGCATGATATTAAGGCTAAAGAGTTCTAATTGCAAGCCACATATGGTAAGCGCTTTTTGGAATAACATATGTAACCTTGTGTCCTTGTGGTCATAGGGTGTTGAGTACATAGGGCCATAGAGTTTTTTTATGGAGAAACTAGCCTAGCCCATGTGTAGGATCATACAGTACCAATAGTTTGGCTTCATATGGAAGTGTGGCCAGAGATCAAAAGGATGCCTATGGTCGAGAGGCCATAAGGTGCCATTTGTAAATAACATAAAGGCACTTTAAGAATGTCAAAAAGAATTTTAGTTCCCATGAAAGGCCCATGCCTATTGAAGCTATTTATATATTAGCAACATTTGAATCTTTTGATAAACTAGAATTAAGCAAAGTTCACATCAAAGTCAAAAGCTACATATAGAATTGAAAGAAAAATGTGCATAAGCACTCTGAAAAATACATAAAGAGTGTAGATTCCATAATATCACAAAAATCTACTACATCATCAATGTCAATGGACATCTATTTGAGATTATACTGAATCTTTAAATATTCTATAATTGGCATCATGTACTTTGATAGCAAGATCCTTGTATCCCAATGTTTGGGCAAGCATAATTTCTTCAATACCTTTTAAGGATGATAAAGATTTCATACTCTTTAAAAGACTCACTTTTTCTTGATCAGCTGCTAGGAAAGTCTTGTCCTGACTTCGAGTGAATACTCCACTATTGCTAGATGTTCCACCTTTTTCATCGTTGTGAGGACGGGAAGCTTCTGGTAGTCTTTGTGTGGAGTAGGTTTTCCCCAAACAAACCAAATTTCTCTCCTCCCACTCTGCAACAACCATGTGAACATGATTATAAAGTTCATGTCCTTGCACTATGGGTGCTTGTCCATACGTAATCATCTAGCCCACTCTTAAAAGTTTTGGCAACTTCTTTACCAAGATCTTTTTCTTTGGGCTGTATAATAGACTCCAACACAGCTAAGGATATTGAGTCCACAACCACCGCCACTGAGGGGGTTTCCACTGTTAGGGTTGCAAATCCACTAGAATGTCCCTCTTCTTGAGTCTGTAAGGGTGTAATTGAAAGATTTTCTTCGGCCACATTTCTAGTATTGCCTCCAAGTGAGGGAGTCTAACTCTCCTTGAGAGTCTTAGCGTGGCTTGCTTTACCTGTTTCTTCATTCTTTTTCTTCTTATTCTTCTTTGTGCTGCTCAATTTACCTAAATATTTAGTGACTTTCTTAAAGCCCTCAATATATAAGTCTATCTCACTTGGAGTGTCATCTTGAAGCTCCACCCACCCTGATTTTGTCATTGTCACTCCAACAAAACCTTCACCAAGTTTTGAGCAAAGGCCACAGGCTCCAGCAAGTAGGAGTCACCATTGAGTAGCTTTACTCCAAGGCATGGAGACATTGCAAGATCTGAACAATCTTTCTTTATGTCCTTAACAATCCCGCAGTCCTTGAAGGGAAATTGCTCTTTATCTTGAAAGAACAAGTGGACTTTCTCATAACTTCCACCATTTGGCAAGTGAAAATCAAGATACCAAGAACTTGGTGTTGAGCTTGTTGCATCAACTGACTTCAACATTCTCTTCTGAGACATTTTCTGTAAAAATAATGACATATATGTAGACAAGATAGATATTGGACCTAGGGCCATAGAGTCCCCTCTATGTTAAACCCTATGGTCCTAGGTCCAAAGGGTGCCAACAAAATGGTTCTACAAGTGTACCTAGGCCACCCTATGGTACTAGGATCACACGTCCTCTTATGAAATTAGAGGAACCTTGTGGACCTAGGGCCATAGGGGTCCAAATTAGTAGCCCTTGAATGGCCTAAATGCCCCTTTAGAGCCTCTACACTAACACCCTATTGCCCAAGGTCCATAGGGTGCCATCTAATTTATCAAAGTTCTTATGTCCATGGCGTCCATTTGGATGCACTTGAGTGACCACGATGTCTTTAGAGTTTCTACAATGGCCACAGGGTGCACTCTAATCTAATGAGAGTTCATATGTACATGGTTCCCATGTAGATGTCATTGAGTGACATAAATGTCCCCTTAGAGATTCTACATTATCACATTGTAAACTACCTCACATTCTCTAGTCATGCCCGATCCCCGTACACCTCAGTCTAGAGGTGCACGGAGGTCAAGACCACCGGGTTATAATCTTGTCTTTATTGGTCAATGCCTATATCCATGGGTGTCACGTAAGTGCACCCCCATGTCTACATGACAATGCATGTAGTGGGAAAAACCCCTTTTCCTTCTACTCTATTTCTAAGCTGTGACCTCTTTTGTAAGCCTTGACTAACTAATCTATAGTATTTGGGTCCTAGGTCCATAGGGTTCCCTCTAATCGAATCAAAGCTCCTATGTTCATGGTGCCCATTTGGATGCGCTTGAGTTGCCTAAATACCCTTTAGAGATTCCACATTGGCATCCTATGGACCTAGGGACACAGAGTGCACTCTAATATAATGAGATTTCATATGTACATAGTTCCCATGTAGGTGCCATTGAGTGGCATAAATGTCCTGTTAGAGCTTATACATTATCACATTGTAAACTGCCTCACATTCGCTAGCCATGCCCGATCCCCGCACACCTCGATCTAGAGGTGCACGGAGGTCAAGACCACCGGGTTATAACCTTGTCTTTATTGGTCAATGCCTATATTCATGGGTATCACGTAAGTGCACCCCCATGTCTACATGACAATGCATGTAGTGATAAAAACCCCTTTGCCTTTGCATGTCTTTGGGTCCTAAGTCCATAGGGTGCCCTCTAATTGAATTAGAATTCCTAAGGCCACATGGTGCTCTTTGTGATGGCTAAAAACACTATGGCCCCAAGGCCACAGGGTGCTCTTTGTGTTACCCTAAGGCCATAGGATGCTCTTTGTAATGGCTAGAAACCCTAACGATCACAAAGAGTACCCGTGGACTTAGGGCCATAGTGTTTCTAACCATCACAAATAGCTTTACATAGCCCTAAGACCACAGGGTTCTCTTTATGATGGCTAGAAACCCTATGTCCCTAAGGGCATGGGGTGCTCTTTATGATGGCTAGAAACACTATGGCCACATGGTGGTATTTTTGTTATCTAGAACCACTATGGTCCTAAGGCCATAGGGTGCTCTTTTTGTTAGCTAGAAATCCTATGAGCCTAAGGTCACATGGTGCCCTAAGGCCATAGGGTGCTCTTTTTGGTGGTTAGAAATCCTATGTCCCTAAATCCACAGGGTGCTCTTTGTGATGGATAGTAACCCTATGGCCCTAAGACCACACAGAGCTCTTTGTTAAATCTTGCATCACTATGGCCCTAATTTCACATGGTGCTCTTTATGATGGCTAGAAACTCTACGGACCTAAGGCCACGGGGTGCTCTTTGTGTAAGTTGGAAACCGTGTGGCCTTAAGGATACATGGTGCTCTTTTTGCTATCTTGAAACTATATGACCTTAAGGCCATAGGGTGCCCTTTGTGTTAGTTAGAAACACTATAGCCATAAGGCCACAAGGTGATCTTTGTGTTAGCTAGTAACCCTATAGTCCTCACACCACAGGGTCGTTTTTCTTATAGCTAAAAACCCTATGGCCCTAAGGCCATAGGGTGCTCTTTGTGTTAGCTAGAAGCTCTATGGTCCTAAGGCCGCAGGGTGCTTTGTCCGTAAGAAACCGTATGGCCCTAAGGCAAGAGAGTGCTTTCTCTATAAGAAACCCTATGGCCCTACCCTATGGCCACATGGTGCTCTTTTTTCTAGCTTGAAACCCTATGGCCCTAAGACCACATGGTGCTATTTTTTCTAGCTTGAAACCCTATGGCCCTAAGGCCACAGGGTGCTCTTTGAGTAAGAAACCCTATGGCCCTAAGGCCACATAGTGCTCTTTTTTCTAGCTTGAAACCCTACAGCCCTAAGGCCATAGGGTGCTCTTTGTGTTAGTTAGAATCCCTATGGCCCTAAGGCCACAGGGTTCTCTTTGTGTAATAAAACCTATGGACTTATGCCACATGGTGCACTTTGTGTTAGTTAAAAACCCTATGCCATATGTCCCTAAGGCCATAGGGTGCTCTTTGTGTAAGAAACCCTATGGCCCTAAGGCCACATGGTGCTCTTTTTGCTAGCTTGAAACTCTATAACCCTAAGGCCATAGGGTGCTCTTTGTGTTAGGTAGAAGCCCTATGGCCCTAAGGCCACAGGGTGCTCTTTGTGTAAGAAACCCTATGGCCCTAAGGCCACATGGTACTCTTTTAGCTAGCTTGAAAACCTATGACCCTAAGGACATAGGGTGCTCTTTGTGTTAGCTAGAAGCCCTATGGCCCTAAGGCCACAGGGTGCTCTTTGTCTAAGAAACCCTATGGCCCTAAGGGGGTTATATCATTTAGCGAGCAGGTAATGAGCGGCAAAAATCGAGCAAGGGCAAAATTTCAGCATAACCCAAAACTTTCAATGGTGAGATTTTTCCTCAATAATGTTGATATAAAATGAAGTGTATGAATAGGTGACATGTGAGCTTAATTTAAGGCATCCTATAGTCACAATTGATGTGGGTCAAAACATCGACTTCACGTTTTAGGGATAATAATTTTATCGCATTATAGTTATTTAACCTCCTCTTCTATCTAATTCATACGAGAGAGTGCCTTCTCTTGTACCTTCAACTTTCATGAAACTTTGTGCTCTTTGATTATAAATTCTCTCTCTCTCTCTCTCTCTCTCTCTCTCTCTCTCTCTCTCTCTCTCTCGCTCGCTACAAACTCATACATAGAGAGTTAAATTTGTGCTACAAATTGTGCTCCACATTCTCTATTTGGTTTGGATTTTGAGTCTCTCACATAATAACCACACTGTGGATGGTTTCAATCTCCACATAAATTGCGTAATTTCATCGTGTCTCTATGATATGATTTTTGGAAATGTAGCTTTCTTTGTATATATGTAGTTTCTAATAGTGGAACCAAACAAGTTTAACAAATTCTAGAGTAGCCAACGAGAGCTAGCTTGGTTGGTTGAGCATTCGATCTTTGTGACCCACGTCATGGGTTTGATTCGAGTAATTCTCGAAATCACTCTTGTATTTGATCAGATAGGAATGCCCAAATTGCTACAAAGAAATAAATAAATTGCTAGAGTATCCACTTAAGGAAACTTGCATAGATTCCTCTCAAAATAATCCTCAATTGGGTGCTAATGAGTTGTGGAACCTTTTTGTAAATGGATAGTGTAGGAAACCACCAAGGCCTTGGCATACATATAAATTTTGGGAGTTTAAAGCCAAATTTTCCTATTTTTATACAGCATATTAGAGGTACACCAAGTGGGCCATATCATAAGGACATGCACTTCTAATGTGGAAGGCCATAGAAAATTGAGTGTATGACTATATGGTGTATATTTTTGTTTGTCCTTTCATTTTTAATTCTTGAGATTGAAATGATTGAATGTATTTATTTATCAATTTGCTACCGATTTCTTTCAGTTGGCTTGGATCCGAGTGATTGCAAATGAAAGTTGTGTATCTTCCTTGTGGGGGGGCTCAACCATCCCCTTAGTTGGTGATAATTGCACCATGTAAGATGTGCTAGCTTGGATGTATGCTATATAGGAACTTACATGTGGATTGAAATCCAATTGCAACTTGAAAGGCTAGATAACATAAAGTTTACTATTCTACAATGTACCCTATAGGATCATAAATGCTCTCTCTCTCTCTCTCTCTCTCTCTCTCTCTCTCTCCCCCCCCCCCCCCCCCCCACACACACACACACAGGCTGTTGGATGTTGCTATGAAGTAGGATCTCCCTTGAATATGTAGGATGTAGGATCTCAAGAGGAGAATCGAGATCTTGAAATTAGGAGAGAATCATGTAGCCCTAAGTGACAGAGGATCCAACAACCTCTTAGCGAGAACTAGAGAGAGAGAGAGAGAGAGAGAGAGAGAGAGAGAGAGAGAGAGAGAGAGAGAGAGAGAGAGATGGTTTGTGAAGCCAAAAGGCTAAATAGCAACTATATGAAGATAAATAGCTTGCATCTGCATGCATGCACATAATCAAAGAGAGGAAAATTGCATTCAAAAACTAGTCATTATGTATGGGCATGTTGTCAAGGGATGAGATGGTTTTACTATATTCATTGTGAGGTTGTTGGCTAGGCAAAGTACATTGACTAAATTGACATGCCGGTGAATGGAATAGGGGAGGGGTACCTCGCCACTATTTTTATTGCCATTGGTTACATGAAGATGACTGTTCAAATATGACATTGAAATGCAGAGTATGATAGGTGGAGAGAAGACCATTAAAAAATTGGTTAGGCTTTGAAATCCACACCCTTGCGGTGCTGCAAAATTTATGTAATTTTGAAGAAACTAACAAGTTGTCTAAGCATAACTTGCTCGTCTAGGATGAAATTCTAATGCCACGTATCTCCCATCTTGCAATGGGTGTGCCTCAATCTAGCCTTGAGCTGGCTAGAAATCAAGATTAGCCGGTTGCAAATGATGGCAAAGGGAAAAACCTGTAAACAATATGAGAAATAGTTCAAAAATCCTACAAATTTGGAAATTTCTAATAATATTGCCGGTTTACATCTTTAGTAGGAGGAAACCATGCCACTTATGAAAAGAAGATCTTCCCAAACACTATCTTGCAAAAAGAGTAGATGGCCTACAAAAAAGAGAGTAGATTAAGTGAAGGTGAAAAGCATGGGTCCAATGACCAACCATATATCATCCTCATAGACCCCCTAGATGAAATTTTGATTTGAAATGCTTCTTGATCTTAAACAGGGCTTATCACACATCGTCCTTGGTGTCTCACGAGCTCTAAAAATGAAGCATCTTGGAAACATGGAAACATGCATCTTTATGACCGAATATAAGTCCCCCCACACTCAAGCATATATGGCAATAAATAAAGGTGAAAAGATAAAAGGTTTTACACCCTTTCTAATTCCACTTGTATTGCACTATCAAGCCGCGATAACGTGTGGTTGGAGTTTTATAGGCTGATCATACCAATAATTGATTATCCATTAGCCACCTTGCTTTGTGATCCTACTGTAGAAATCATCAAAGTTCATCACCGACCTAGTATGGCTTGCGTTTCCAAACACAAGAGTTTATATCCTGGTGAAGAACGCGGGTCATGACACCTCTCCTTGCTGCATTTCAAAACACTTGAGCTGATACCTTGCACCACCTTGAGCTTATACCTGGGTGAACACCATATCGATTGTTGATCATCCATTCACCACCTTGATTTATGGTCCCACTGTAAGAAGCCTCAAGTTCGTCACCGTACTACTCTGACTTGCGTTTCTGTGAAGAGCCCAGGTCACCACATCTCCTTGTTGAGTTTTGAGCTTGTTCGGTTACAAAACTTAGCATTAAGTGCGCCTACTGTGACAAGCGTCAAGTGGATCACCGTACTGTTGTGACTTGCATTTCCAAACGCAAGAGTTTATATGCTAGTGAAGAGCCTGGGTAAACACATCTTCTTGTTGCGTTTTGAGCTTGTTCAGTTACAAAACTTAGCATTAAGTGCACCTACTGTGACAAGTGTCAAGTGGATCACCGTACTGGTGTGACTTGCGTTTCCAAACGCAAGAGTTTATACGCTCGTGAAGAGCCTGGGTCAACACACTAGTTCATACCAGCTTGGTGAATATCCTTGTTCCTATTGTTTTTTGCAATGAGCATGATCATGTAACGTGCAGGTTCGTCTGCATCAATAGGGGGGAGTAGTCTCGGAAGGTGTTAGCAATGTTTTCGGCGACAACGTGGGCACCCAATTGGCAATGGGTTGTTGGGTTATTAAAGATTGTGGCAAAGTTATGCAGAGGTTAATGGCCAACCATGGAGCACCTAGCGGTGGTAAAAGTAAAATCTGATGTCTTTGAGCGGGCAGGGATTCAAAGCTTAAACCGCACAAGGTATGAGGGGCAGCTCAGAATTACGTTTTTAGAAAAATGGAGTAGAATTAGCTGGAAGGTGCTTTCGTGTGTGTGTGTGTGTGTGTGTGTGTGTGTGTGTGTGTGTGTGTGTGTGTGTGTGTGTGTGTGTGAGAGAGAGAGAGAGAGAGAGAGAGAGAGAGAGAGGCAATATGAAACAATGCCAATTCTTGTGGAGGCTTGAGGAATTGAGGAGAATGGAAGACGAGAGTCTTGTCCAATATATTCTAATAATGTAAGGGCTTGCTAGCATAGTGGGCATCATCCCAAACCCTCGCCATTGCTTCTCTAATCTACAAGCAGGTGCCCCGATTGCCCTTGTTTGCAGCAAGATGGACACCCTACCGTATACTTGCGTCCATTGGTCCTCACAATAGTTTCTTACCATCGTGTACAACCACATGCCCTCCCAAATACCCTCTACATATTGCATACTGGCCATGGCCCTTCTCTCGGGCTTGGTTTAACCAAAACACGCATGTGCACACACATACCTCTAGGAAGACAAATATGCAGTGCACGTAATCCCCTTGTGGGATCTCCAAAGTCTACAAGCGCACACAATGCCTGCAATCCCATTGTGGGATCTCTTACATGTGAGCACAGCCAAAAAGGGTAGAGATTGCACACAGTACACTTCATCTCTCTCTCTCTCTCTCTCTCTCTCTCTCTCTCTCTCTCTCTCTCTCTCTCTCTCTCTCTCTCTCTCCCCCCCCCCCTCGCAAGCAACAAGATTAGTAAGTCCAAACATCCTCGCCCTCATTGAAGATTACGGTGCAATTCCCTCTATCACCGATGCATTTAGGCTATTATTGGGAAGCATAGAGCAACCCCCATGCGAGTCTTCACAGAGGAACATATTGATTCTATGATGCAACAGTCCATGAGGGAATTCATGTGACAACACCCGCATTGAACTAAGCCTAACTTTTGATTCGGTTTCTTTTTTTCTTTTTGATTAATGGTTATCATTAAGTACTTTCATCTTTATTTTTGTAATGGATACTTGAAAAATCTGATGATGTTGTAAGCGTTTTGGTCTCATAGGTCTATTAGGCCTTTTGCAGACATTAATAAACATTCCATTTCATGTCTTTCTCTTAGCATCCCTCTCACTGTCCACCACGTGGTGCCTTGCATTTCCCACCCCGTCTTTCATATTTTTCACTTTAAAAGGCATCACCAAACCGAATCTCCTAATGATTCTCTTTAATCAAGCGGCTCAACAAAGATTTGACACACCTACTACTGTGCATGCACAATTGTATTTTTGTTGATGATGTGATGATGATACAACTTCAATGCTATGGTATTCTAATGATGTGCCCATAAAGGCTTGTAGCATAATTGCTTCACAAAAGCATCTTCCAAGAGCCCCCTCCACTACGTCCCTCTTCATACACCCATTCCTCTCAATGTTGTATACTCTAGTGTTAACGAGAAAGTCCCCTTTATATTATTAAAAAACATACTAATCCAAATGGAGAATTTGGCTCTAATTAAGTATACATTCTATTTTTTCTTTGTAGCTGATTTTTAAAAAGAATATAGATCCATAACCTTTTTCAATTTTTGAACAACATTTTTCTTCTCTATATCCTCTCATCAACTGGTCGGTTTCAACTCAAGGTTACGTTGGGCTGTACTTTTCTTTGATAGTGCCATTAGGGTTTTACAATTTTTTAAACTTCACTAATTTAATCTTATAACATTTTTAGGATTGCCTTGAAGGAACTTCAATATACTATAATCCTAGAAGAATTCATACAACTTTGGTAGCTAAGAAAGATCTCAATGCTATTAAATTATGAACTCCATCTTCAAGGAACTTGAAGATCATGATTGGTATAGCAAGGAGAATGACGGCTCTACTAGTACAAATATTACATTAAACTAAGAGAAATTACAATGATACTAGTGAGAAATGAGCCATACATGGTTTTTGTATTGGCTGAACGTAGGCCTCTAATAGAATAGATAGCACCTACCTTCATCACACCATTTTAGAAAGATTTTGGAAGTTATCCCTTTAAATGTTATGATGAGGTACTAAAGGTGTTTATTATAAAAAGAACGGTGTGAGACACAATTCTACACATGTAACTAGATATGAAGAACCCAAAAAATGCTTCACACAATTGTGTTTCAACCAATAGTCGTGCTTCACATTGAGAACTATGGTACTTGAAGTGTGTCAAGACAAACACAATCCTCTATTCATGCCTTTTTTTTATATATAGATTATGTGGATACACAAACCCCCTGACATAGTACGTAAATACGACATAGTATATCATGGTCAAAATTTCCTTAGATTTTCACTTGAAGACTTTGTAAAATAATAATCATTTCACATAAGATCCATTTTTAAGGAACAAAAAAAATTCAACCTATAGTTAAAATGTTGTCATTGAATAGTATCCTTCCCTTTTCTTCGCTCGCTTTTCCTCACTCGCTCGCTTTTCATCGCTCGTTTAGTGACAACACCCGCCCTAAGGCCACATGATGCTCTTCTTGCTAGCTTGAAACCATATGACCAACATTTGTGTTAGTTAGAATCCCTATGTCCCTAAGGCCATAGGGTGCTCTTTGTGTAAGAAACCTTATGGCCCTTAGGCCACATGGTGCTCTTTTTGCTAGCTTGAAACCCTATGATCCTAAGGCCATAGGGTTGTGTTAGTTAGAAGCCTTATGTCCCTAAAGCCACAAGGTACTCTGTCTATAAGAAACCCTATGGACCTAAGGCCACATGGTTTTCTTTTTGTTAGCTTGAAACCCTATGACCCTAAGGCCATAGGGTGCTCTTTGTATTAGTAAGAAGCCATAGGTCCCTAAGCCCACATGGTTCTCTTTGTTTAAGGCACCCTACGTGTGGCCCAAAGGCCACACAGTGCTCTTTTTGCTAGTTTGAAACCCTATACACTAAGGCCATAGGGTGCTCTTTGTGTTAGTTAGAAGCCTATGATCCTAAGGCCATAGGGTTCTCTTTCTGTAAGAACCCTATGGCCCTAAGGCCCCATGGTGTTCTTTTTGCTATCTTGAAACCCTATGCCTAGCACTTTGTGTTACTTAGAAGCCCTATGGCCCTAAGGCCACATGGTGCTCTTTTTTATTGTTTGAAACCCTATTACCCTAAGGCCATAGGGTGCTCTTTGTGTTAGTTAGAAGCACTATGTCCCTAAGGCCACAGGGTGCTCTTTGTGTAAATAATGCTATGGCCCTAAGGCCACATGGTGCTCTTTTTGCTAGTTCGAAACCCTATGACCCTAAGGCCATACGATGCTCTTTGTCTAAGAAACCTTATAGCCCTAAGGCAACATGGTGCTCTTTTTGATAGCTTGAAACCCTATGATTCTAAGGCCATAGGGTGATCTTTGTGTTTGTTAGAAGCCCTATGACCCTAAGGCCACAGGGTCCTGGCCAACACTTTGTGTTAGTTAGAAGCCCTATGTCCCTAAGGCCATAGGGTGCTTTTTGTGTAAGAAACACTATAGCCCTAAGGCCACATGGTGCTCTTTTTGCTAGCTTGAAACCCTATGGCCATAAGGCCACAGGGTTCTCTTTGTGTAAAAAACCCTATGGCCCTAAGGCCACATGGTGCTCTTTTTGCTAGCTTGACTCCCCTATAACCCTAAGGCCATAGGGTGCTCTTTGTGTTAGTTAGAAGCCCTATGGCCTTTAGGGCCATAGGGTGCTCTTTGTGTAAGAAACCCTATGGCCCTAAGGCCCCATAGTAATCTTTTAGCTAGCTTGAAACCTTATGACACTAAGGCCATAAGAGTGCTCTTTGTGTTAGTTAGAAGCCCTATGGCCCTAAGGCCACAAGGTGCTCTTTGTGTAAGAAACCCTATGACCCTAAGGCCACATGATGCTCTTTTTGCTAGCTTGAAACCATATGTCCAAAACTTTGTGTTAGTTAGAAGCCCTATGTCCCCAAGGCCACAGGTTGCTCTTTGTGTAAGAAACCCTATGGCCCTAAGGCCACATGGTTCTCTTTTTGCTAGCTTGAAACCCTATGACCCTAAGGCCATAGGGTTCTCTTTGTGTTAGTTAGAAGCCCTATGTCCCTAAGGCCACAAGGTGCTTTTTCTGTAAGAAACCCTATGGCCCTAAGGCCACATGGTTCTCTTTTTGCTAGCTTGAAACCCTATGACCCTAAGGCCATAGCGTGCTCTTTGTGTTAGTTAGAAGCCATATGTCCCTAAGACCACATGGTTCTCTTTGTGTAAGGAACCGAACCCTATGGCCCTAAGGCCACACGGTGCTCTTTTGGTTAGTTTGAAACCCTATGACCCTAAGGCCATAGGGTGCTCTTTTGTTAGTTAGAAGTCCTATGGCCCTAAGGTCACAGAGTGCTGTTTGTGTAAGAAACCTTATGGCCCTAAGGCCACATGGTATTGTTTTTGCTATTTTGAAGCCCTATGGCCAGCACTTTGTGTTAGTTAAAAGCTCTATGGCCCTAAGGCCACACGGTGCTCTTTGTGTAAGGCACCCTATGGACCTAAGGCCGCATGGTGCTCTTTTTGCTAGTTTGAAACCCTATGGCCTTAGCGCCATAGGGTGATCTTTGTGTAAGAAACCTTATGGTCCAAAGGCCACATGGTGCTCTTTCTACTACCTTGAAACCCTATGGCTAGCACTTTGTGTTAGTTAGAAGACCTATGGCTCTAAGGCCATAGGGTGGTCTTCCTGTAAGGAACCCTATGGCCCTAAGGCCACATGGTGCTCTTTTTGTTAGCTTGAAACCCTATGGCCATCACTTTGTGTTAGTTAGAAGCCCTATGTCCCTAAGGCCACATGGTGCTCTTTGTCTAAGAAACCTTATGGCCCTAAGGCCACATGGTGCTCTTTTTGCTAGCTTGAAACCCTGGCCATAAGGCCAAATGGTGCTCTTTTTGCTAGCTTGAAACCCTACAGCCCTAAGGCCACAGAGTGCTCTTTGTGTAAGAAACACTATGACCCTAAGAACACATGGTGCTTTTTTTGTTAGCTTGAAACCCTACAACCCTAGGTCCATAGGGTGCTCTTTGTGTTAGTTAGAAGCCTTATGTCCCTAAGGCCACAGGGTGCTCTTTGTGTAAGAAACCCTATGGCCCTAAGGCCACATGGTGCTCTTTTTGCTAGATTGAAACCCTATGACTCTAAGGACATAGGGTGCTCTTTGTGTTAGTAGAAGCCATATGGTCCTAAGGCCACAGGGTGCTTTGTCTGTAAGAAACCCTATGGCCCTAAGGCCACATGGTTTTCTTTTTGCTAGCTTGAAATCCTTGACCCTAAGACCATAGGGTGCTCTTTGTGTTATTTAGAATATCTATGTACCTAAGGCCACATGGTTCTCCTTGGGTAAGGCACCCTATGGCCCTCAGGCCACATGGTGCTCTTTTTGCTAGTTTGAAACCCTATGACTCTAAGGCCATATGGTGCTCTTTGTAGTAGTTAGAGGTCTTATAGCTTTAAGTGCCACAGGGTGCTCTTTCTGTAAGAAACCCTATTGCCCTAAGGCCACATGGTTCTCTTTTTGCTAGCTTGAAACCCTATGACCCTAAGGCAATAGGGTGCTCTTTGCGTTAGTTAGAAGCCCTATGGCCCCAAGTCCACAGGGTGCCACTGTGTAAGAAAACCTATGGCCCTAAGGCCACATGCTACTCTTTTTCCTATCTTCAAATCGTATGGACAACACTTTGTGTTAGTTAGAAGTCCTATGGCCCCAAGGCCACATGGTGCTCTTTGTGTAAGACACCCTATGGCCCTAAGGCCACATGGTTCTCTTTGTGTAAGGCACCCTATGGCCCTAAGGCAACATGGTGCTCTTTTTGCTATTTCAAAACCCTATGACCCTAAGGCCATAGGGTGCTCTTTGTGTAAGAAACCTTATGGTCCTAAGGCCACATGGTGCTCTTTTTTCTAGCTTGAAACCCTATGGCACTTTGTATTAGTTAGAAGCCCTACGGCCCTAAGGCCACATGGTGCAATTTTATTGGCTTGAAACCCTATGGCCAGCAATTTGTGTTAGCTAGAAGCCCTATGTCCCTGAGGCCACAGGGTTCTCTTTGTGTAAAAAACCCTATGGGCCTAAGACCACATGGTGCTCTTTTTGCTAGCTTGAAACCCTATGGCCCTAAGGCCACAGGGTGCTCTTTGTGTAAGAAACACTATGGCCCTAAGGCCACATGGAGCTCATTTTTCTAGCTTGAAACCCTACAACCCTAAGGCCATAGGGTGCTCTTTGTGTTAGTTCGAAGCCCTATGTCCCTAAGGCCACAGGGTGCTCTTTGTGTAAGAAACCCTATGGCCCTAAGGCCACATGGTACTCTTTTTTCTAGATTGAAAGCCTATGATCCTAAGGCCATAGGGTGCTCTTTGTGTTAGTTAGAAGCTCTATGGTCCTAAGGACACATGGTGCTTTGTCAGTAAGAAACCCTATGGCCCTAAGGACACATGGTTCTCTTTTTGTTAGCTTGAAAACCTATGACCCTAAGGCCATAGGGTTCTCTTTTTGTTAGCTAGAAGACTTATGTCCCTAAGGCCACATGATTCTCTTTGTGTAAGGCACCCTAAGGCAACATGGTGCTCTTTTTGCTAGTTTGAAACCCTATGATCCTAAGGCCATAAGGTGCTCTTTGTGTTATTAGAAGTCCTATGGGTCTAAGGCCATAGGGTGCTCTTTGTGTAAGAAACCATATTGCCCTAAGGCCACATGGTGCTCTTTTTTCTAGCTTGAAACCCTATGGCTAACACTTTGTGTAAGTTAGAAGCCATATGGCCCTAAGTCCATAGGGTGCCTTTGTGTTAGTTAGAAGCCCTATGGCCTTTAGGGCCATAGGGTGCTCTTTGTGTAAGAAACCCTACGGCTCTAAGGCCACATGGTGCTCTTTTTCTAGATTGAAACCCTATGACCCTAAGGCCATAGGGTGCTATTTGTATTAATTAGAAGACATATGTCCCTAAGGCCACATGGTTCTCTTTGTTTAAGGCACCCTATGCCCCAAAGGCCACACGGTGCTCTTTTTGCTAGTTTAAAACCCTATGACCCTAAGGCCATAGGGTGCTCTTTGTGTTAGTTAGAAGCCTATGGTCCTAAGGACATAGGGTGGTCTTTCAATAAGAAACCCTATGGCCCTAAGGCCCCATGGTGCTCTTTTTCCTATCTTGAAACCCTATGCCTAGCACTTTTTATTACTTACAAGCCCTATGGCCCTAAAGCCACATGGTGCTCTTTGTGTAAGGCACCCTACGGCCCTAAGGCCACATGGTGCTCTTTTTGCTTGTTTGAAACCCTATTACCCTAAGGCCATAGGGTGCTCTTTGTGTTAGTTAGAAGCACTATGGCCCTAAGGCCACAGGGTGCTCTTTGTGTAAATAATGATATGCCCCTAAGGCCACATGGTGCTCTTTTTGCTAGTTCGAAACCCTATGACCCTAAGGCCATAGGATGCTCTTTGTCTAAGAAACCCTATAGCCCTAAGGCAACATGGTGCTCTTTTTGATAGCTTGAAACCCTATGATTCTAAGGCACCCTAAGGTCATAGGGTGCTCTTTGTGTTAGTTAGAAGCCCTATGTCCCTAAGGACACAAGGTGCTTTGTCTGTAAGAAACCCTATGGACCTAAGGCCACATGGTTCTCTTTTTGCTAGCTTGAAACCCTATGACCCTAAGGCCATAGCGTGCTCTTTGTGTTAGTTTGAATCCATATGTCCCTAAGGCCACATGGTTCTCTTTGTGTAAGGAATCCTATGGTCCTAAGGCCACACGGTGCTCTTTTGGCTAGTTTGAAACCCTATGAACCTAAGGCCATAGAGTTCTCTTTTGTTAGTTAGAAGCCCTATGTCCCTAAGGTCATAGAGTGCTCTTTGTGTAAGAAACCTTATGGCCCTAAGGCCACATGGTGCTGTTTTTGCTATTTTGAAACCCTATGGCCAGCACTTTGTGTTAGTTAGAAGCTCTATGGCCTTAAGGCCACATGGTGCTCTTTGTGTAAGGCACCCTATGGACCTAAGGCCACATGGTGCTCTTTTTGTTAGTTTGAAACCCTATGGCCTTAGCGCCATAGGATGCTCTTTGTGTAAGAAACCTTATAGTCCTAAGGCCACATGGTGCTCTTTCTGCTACCTTGAAACCCTATGGCTAGCACTTTGTGTTAGTTAGAAGACCTATGGCTCTAAGGCCACAGGATGGTCTTTCTGTAAGGAACCCTATGGCTCTAAGGCCACAGGATGGTCTTTCTGTAAGGAACCCTATGTCCCTAAGGCCACATGGTGCTCTTTTTGTTAGCTTGAAACCCTCTGGCCATCACTTTGTGTTAGTTAGAATCCCTATGTCGCTAAGGCCACACGGTGGTCTTTGTGTAAGGAACCCTATGTCCTTAAGGCCACATGGTGCTCTTTTTGTTAGCTTGAAACCCTATGCCCATCACTTTGTGATAGTTAGAAGCCCTATGTCCCTAAGGCCACAGGGTGCTCTTTGTTTAAGAAACCTTATGGCCCTAAGGCCACATGGTGCTCTTTTTGCTAGCTTGAAACCCTATGTCCCTAAGGCCACATAGTGCTCTTTGTGTAAGAAACACTATGACCCTAAGAACACATGGTGCTTTTTTTGCTAACTTGAAACCCTACAACCCTAAGGCCATAGGGTGCTCTTTGTGTTAGTTAGAAGCCTTATGTCCCTAAGGCCACGGGGTGCTCTTTGTGTAAGAAACCCTATGGCCCTAAGGCCACATGGTGCTCTTTTTGCTAGATTGAAACCCTATGACCCTAAGGACATAGGGTGCTCTTTGTGTTAGTAGAAGCCCTATGGTCCTAAGGCCACAGGGTGCTTTGTCTGTAAGAAACCCTATGGCCCTAAGGCCACATGGTTCTCTTTTTGCTAGCTTGAAACCCTATGACCCTAAGGCCATAGGGTGCTCTTTGTGTTATTTAGAAGATCTATGTCCCTAAGGCCACATGGTTCTCCTTGTGTAAGGCACCCTATGGCCCTCAAGCCACATGGTACTCTTTTTGCTAGTTTGAAACCCTATGACTCTAAGGCCATATGGTGCTCTTTGTAGTAGTTAAAGGTCTTATGGCTTTAAGTGCCACAGGGTGCTCTTTGTGTAAGAGACCCTATTGGCCTAAGGCCCCATGGTGCTCTTTTTGCTAGCTTGAAACCCTATGACTCTAAGGCAATAGGGTGCTCTTTGCATTAGTTAGAATCCCTATGGCCCTAAGTCCACAGGGTGCTCTCTGTGTAAGAAACCCCTATGGCCCTAAGGCCACATGGTGCTCTTTTTGTTATCTTCAAATCCTATGGATAGAACTTTGTGTTAGTTAGACGTCCTATGGCCCTAAAGCCACATGGTGCTCTTTGTGTAAGACACCCTATGGCCCTAAGGCCACATGGTGGTCTTTGTGTAAGGCATCCTATGGCCCTAAGGCCACAATCTCTTGTCGACAACTATCTCCACCAGCGCATGTCGAACATCTTTCAGTGTTGACAATACATAATATGCAGTAGCAAACCGAGTCGCACAAAAGATTTGTAATGCCTTGTTAGGCGACTTGGTTCTGAATAGAGCATATGAAAATTGATTCTCTCTAATGAACTTTATTATTGTGTTTGCTTCCAACAAAGTAGTCAAGTTTGTTTATGTCTTTCAGAAGCAGATTGATAGTATGTGCACAGCATGGTACCCATGTTAATTTCGGATACTTTGCTTGACGATGGCTGTCACTTTCTTTGGCCCTCCAACTTTTGATATAGCACGTTCATAGATCTTTGAAAGGCAGGAAATGGTTTTTTTCTTCAAGGACGTGTCAATGGCTTCTAAGATTACTGACCCTCGGGGACAAATCAACATCACATTGATTAAAGGTTTTTTTTTACAATTAGTCCATCCATCTTCTCATAGGGCAACACAGATGAAGCCAGTGCAGACATTCCCTATAGAAGTCACATAAACAGAAGGACCGAGACAGTTCACATTCGAAGCTCACCATGTAGATATTCCCGGTACAAGCACAGAAACCGCAATGCACAAATTTGAAGATCCAGCCATGACGTCAATCTCCGACACTGCAAAAGAGGATCTTAGAAGTCAAAGACCCTTCACACAAGGAGTATTTGCAATACGAGCTCAAGGTGTTGGAGTCAGCTGCCCTTCTCATGATCACTCCTACCCGAAGTGGTGAAAAATCTTGGGCATTAAATGAACGCACTAATGAGGCAAGAGGCTCTCTTATGGAAAATAAAAATGCTACCTGTCCTCGAGCCCAATAAAAAACGAGATTACAGGGATGCTCCTGTCACTACCATACAGATACAGACGATCATCGAGTATCAACCAACCTAGCGAAGGAAATGGTTTGAGCAGCAACCAATAGACAAAACCTATCACAGAAATGCTCCACAACATCTCCGGATTGACCCAACCTATTGTCCCATCAACAGACGACAATCCTGGGAAATTATTTATTCATGGCAAAGCAGGAGGGCAGCAGTTCTAAACTACCCAGTCATAACCAAGCTAGGGAATAACCTCCCCCCCTCAGAAAAGTATATGCTTCACACGCTCAAAGGAGTCATCAACATGATGAAGGAAATACCAGATCTTGCATGGCAGATGATTGTTAAATTTTCAAAGATGCTAATCACCTGCATAATGGCATTCAATGATATAGAAGCAGTGGAGCATCCTTGGCAGGTCTTTGTGGAAGTCACAAGGAGACTATGCTGGAATATGGAGGAAACAAAGATTCCCAGCAAAAACATCATCATGGGGTTGTATGCGAGAGTCATGTTTTTTCCCTCACACTACATGCAAAACTTTGGGGAGGAATTCATGACACGATTCTTTGAAGTCGACTCCTCCATCTTTAATCCCATGACCAAAGATTTACCAGCTCGGCATATCGCTTATCAGAGCACTATCAGCAATAATCCTTTCAAAGAGCTGGCAAAACAAAGATGGAGATCAACGCAAGGGCAAAAAAATTTAGGCGACTCACAAGGACACTGGAAAAGAGACTGATCAACTACTAAAGGCAATAGTCAAATGTAGATTGCAGGAGGACGTGCAATGAATAGGAAGGGGAGAATGTTTGGTGGATAAAGCGGACTGTCATATGAAAGCCGGATACACACCAAACTTTGTTGTACTCAATCATTTTTTCAAAAGAAGTTGTGTAATTTTGTTGTTGATGATTCTCAAATTGTAATATAGTCTATCATTCCCTCTTAGTCTCTCCGAGCCTACAAACCTTGTAAGTGGCCAAATGGCCGTGGAAAAGGGTCCCAAGTTATTAAGTCAAAACCCTTAGTTTTGGAAGACACATTATCATTATCTTTGGATTTATTGGATGTCGACTGAGAGCTGCATTGCTTCTACAAGTTGCAATGAATCTTTCTCCCTGTCTGGTAATCAAAATTTGATTATGAAGAGCACATTCTGTTCCTTGTCTCTTGCTCTTTAATATAAGTGTGATCATTCTCAATTCTATTATAGTTTACAGTTTCTTGTCTATGAGCTAAATGCATTGATTTAATGTCTTAAATGGTAATTTTTTAATGTTTTGACCTTGGAAGAGTGTTTCTAAGCTTGAAGGGAACCTTTCCGGGTAGTTCTGTTTCAGTTTTCTATATATTTTTTAGGATGGATTGTGATTTATGTACCTTCCTAGATGACTACAGTACTTGGTAGGATTATGGCCTTAGGTGTTGTAATACCTTTCCTTAAGTTTCATTGCATTCCAATTTTTTTTGCATGCCAAAAAGGCGTGATAACCTAGAGCGGTGAGATTAGACATAGACTGGTTTTTTGACTAGGAAGTGGTTGATTTGCTTTTGTAGACGTATGAACAGTCCTTTATGTTCACTTCTGTGAGATTGATGATCTCATTGAGCTTGTGTACCCCATCTCGAGTTACTTCCTTACATATTGACATTATGTTAGTACCAAAAAGCTATGTTGCAGACGTCCGTCGCGGTGACCCGCTAATAGAGCAATATGAAAACAAAATTGTGAACAAAAAAATTTCCACCTCATTTGTTTGTCGAAAAGCTTGGTTTGCATCATGAAGTACTTGAGACTTTGGTGGTCTATTCGTAAAATAAATGGAGGCCCCACAATAGATAGTGCTTCCATGCATCTAGGGCATGTAGAACAACAAAAAGCTCTTTTTTGTATATGCCCAAGACTCGTTCATTGGCATTGGTCTTTGGCTCTCATATGCTATGGCATGCCCTTCTTGAAGAAATACTGCTCCAAGTCAATCACCACAAGCATCACGTTGAACCTCAAATGGCTTTGAGATATCTGGAAGCATAAGAACTAGTTGGGAGGTAAGCTTCTCTTTGAGCTTGTTAAAAGAATTTTTCTCCTTAGCAGTCCATGAGTACTTAACGTTCTTCTTTGTTAAATTATGTAATGGTCCTACTATTTGAGAGAATTTTGCTATGAAGTGTCTATAGTATGCACACATACCAATAAAGATTCTTAGCTGATGTACTTTGAGAATAGAAAAATTAGGAGAATTAAAGAGAGCATTTTTGTGAGACTGCTTTGAGAACATAGAGGGTGAACTTAATTGATGGTAGCAGCATAATCATAGTACTTAATTAACTTGGCATGAACAATTAATTAACTTAACTAAATTATCATTGGACCCATTAGAAGGCCAACCAATAGGCTTTAGTCACCTTGTGAGGGCAACATGGAGAGGAGCTTGACATGTGTCCTTGTTGCCTCTTGGGTCTAGGTTTGCCTTGAGTGAGGGTGTGTGTGTTCTCTCTCATGCTCCCAACTTGTAGGGCTCGCCCTCTCCTTGTAGGGATACTTGTTGACTTTTTTGACACCTCAAGCCCCTCAACCTTGGTCCCGATTCCAACGACAAGCTTGGCCCTTAAGCCCCTCAAGGTTGGACTGGGTTCCCACCTCAAGTACAACCCTAACATATCAAGCATGACAAGCACCTCAAGCATCTCAATCATCAAGCACCTCAATCATCTCAATCAAGCACGACAAGCACCTCAAGCTTGGGCCGGCGGGTCAAGCTCAGCCCTAGCTTGCCTAAGGTCAAAGGACTTTTAACACTAACCGTTGGAGGTATTTAATGAAGCTAAACCTAAGGTCTTTAAGCTCCATTAGCTAGCCTTTCTCTTTGACAAACCATCTCTCATTTGGACCCCTTTACCATCGGCCATGTGTTGAGATAGACCCATAAGTACACGTCTATATTCTAACCCTTGTTCCTATTTATTCTCCCACATTAGATGATCAGTTTAATCCGAGAAGATTTTATGACAGGAAACTCTTGATGAGTGGAAACCATTGGATTTCTCAATGGGAGTAAATTTAAAAGATATTACGATCCTTTATGCCAAGAGGAGCTACTTGTCATTTGTAAAAAAAAAGGCAGCCAAGGCACAAGCAGGATTGAAAAAGGTACAAGCTCAAGCCAAGGCTCAAGAGCAACAACAATGTATTAGGTGCCAATGAGAGACCAAACTTGGAGTTACACATGCATTTTAAGTTGATTCAAAATCTTCCAAATCCATGTTATGACAAATCCTATAACTCCAAAATGATTTGAAGATCGCAAAAAGGAAAAAAAACATGAAATGCTACACACCCATTCCATATCTAGTTTGGGTACTAAAAAAAGAACGATTTGTTCCATCTAGCTCAAGAACATGGAAGTCAAATGAAGCTTCCAGCTCTTCATGTAGTTCATCTACAAAAATACAAGCTTCGACACAACCGCCACCTACCACTATAAATATCCATATAAACAAGAAAGAATTTGCATCTCCCATTGTAAGTTCACCACTTACAACAACGTTGCAAAGAAGATCATGGGAGTGTACCTTACCACCCTTGCAACTTGATGAAGCGCATAGGGTGGTGGAAAACTATTGGTCAAAAACTTCACCTGTTACATCTTGGAATGATTGGTTAAAAGCTGATGACAACCTTCGAAAAAGTATGATCTACCCAAGGAAGGGGGGAGTGTTTACTACAACCATCATTCGCTCGATTCCCTCTTAACCTTCCTACCTGACCCATCAACTCTTCAATTGAGTGACTGTACTAAAACAAACAAACAAACAAACAAACAAAAAAAAAAAAAAACAAAAACAGTAAATGAGCAAGAGCGACTAGCAAACAAGGTTGCACCCTATCGGACCCAACACATAGTCCAAATGCACCATGTCACATCAAGAAGCACAAGAAACAACCCTCATGTTTTAGAGACCTAACCAAATCTATACGTATTTGCAGAGATGGCTAGTTCACCAGAGGCATGAGCTTCTATTTTTTATGAAAGTTACGCTTTTTATTTTTCTCAAGTGTTTCACATATGCTACCCTATGCTTTCTTGTGAATGGGATTTGGTAGAGATACTTGCGTGTGAGAAAAATTTTGAGGAGTTAGAATGGCTAATACGTCTATGGACTACTAGTGACTCATACCCAATAACAAATGTTTCTCCAGTGGCACATGTCTATTCTTTTGCACAAGATGAGTATCCATGCATAGCAAGGTTCCTTATTAACATATGTGCACACGAAGTTGATGAAGAATTTGAGAAAGACTATGGTCTCACTGACAATGATTTTTTTTTCTAGATGATGAGGATTGAGGCCTAGCCTTATGGATGCCACCCAGTCTACATAATATCCTCAAGGAGGTAACCTAAAAAAAATGTAACCTATCACATGAGTTCAACATAATGGTATTTAAAGTACTTGAAACTTACAAAAGTTTATACATAGAAGGATACTATTGTTTCAAATTTGAAAAAACTTACAGATTTCTTAAAGAAAATGGTACATTATATTCCCTAAAAAGTTCACAGATAAGGGATTTTAAAACATGCCTTGAACGCATGTGATATGGTAGTTTTACACATAGTGAACCGTCCGAGATAATGTTCTCTTCCCTTGATTCCATAAGTGATAACATATAGGTAGGTTAGGGGTCTATATTTTGTTTCAGCTGGTTTCCATGAGTTTTGGTCTTTTATAGGAGTTTTGGTCTTTTCACACTGACATGCCTTCTCGAGGTATAGTGCCTTATTGCTTGATATTGTTGTGTAGAAGTTATATGGATCATGGTTGAGGAAATTTGCTTCAACAAAATGAGAAACTCCATACCTCCAGGTGTACTACTTTCCATGATTCATGCTGGTGGATATTTATACGTGTTGAGTGTGGTTTTTCATGGTGATTAAGTGCATTTAGTTATGTTTTGTTATCTATCATTATAGCTATATAAATTTGTCTTTGCTTAGGTTGATGAACTAGAGTTTAGTCTTATGGATGAGCCTTGAGGTTAGAAGGCCGTGACTTTAGGTTAGCTCATTTACTTGACCACTAGTCCTAGTTGGTAAAATTATTTGGGTGTTTGAGACCTTAGGAGTGTGTTAGGCATAGAGAAGATTGCTCAGTTCAACAACAAAAGACACTAGTGAGAATACAAAGAAAATGGAAGCAAGAAGAAAAAGTACCACAAAGGTAAAATCTCAAGCTGGAAGAGAAATCCCGGCTTGATTTGGTACTTCACATCACATGTATTGTCTATGGTACTAGAGCCCTCGAGGTTCCCAGTGTGGGTGCTTTTCTTTGAAAAGCAAAAAGCTTCGGACATAAAAAATAAGCACACACAACAAATAATTTTGAATTAAAAAAAAAAGACATGAAAAAGACCTCCATTAAGCTTAAAGTGAAAAATTCAAGCTCTTGTTTGGAGTTGTGAGAGTTAGTTGGCTAATCAAAGCTAAAAGACACACTTGGGGACACTTGCATTTAGATAATCTTCCTAACTTTGCTACCACTTGAGTAGTCGTTTTAACCTTAGCCATACCTACCTAATTGACAGATTCATCCATAAGCCAAGAACTCTTGATTGATTAATTTCATCAAAGTGAAATTTATTCGTCCTTAATGGCAGTGTAGCATTTCATAATTCTTTGCAGTTACTCATGTCCTCATGTACTTTATATTTCCCTCATGCTTTATTGACATATAGTTCCGCTTGCATACTCTCATGGCGAATTTGTTGTGCAGAGAATCTATCACAGATGCTCTACCACCTCGATGAACGAGCTTCACCTCACTAGCTTCCAAGGATGGAATCTACATCAAGAAGGGGGGCATGTTAAATGATGACAAAGACCCATGTGATGATGTTTTTACGGGTCATGCAGTGGAGTCACCATCAGGCGAATATGAGGTTAGACGTCGGCCCAGTTAACATCCACGGATATCACATTGTTTTGAGTCAGGGACTGGGCTTGTTTGTCCTATAGGAGATTGGGTGATCGTCGATGAGAGGCACACCACATATCTCAATTCACAATAATTTTTACTTTGACTGGCCAGTATGGACACCTGTACAATGGGCCAAATCCATGTAAAAGGGTCATTGTGACCTAAATCCCTCATTCTGACAGGTGCATGCTAAAGAGACTACTCTTTCCTTATCTCTACCTCCTTCTCCATTGTGTGCTCATGTGTGTGTGTGTGTGTGTGTGTGTGTGTGTGTGTGTGTGTGAGAGAGAGAGAGAGAGAGAGAGAGAGAGAGAGAGAGAGAGAGAGAGAGAGAGAGAGAGAGAGAGAGAGAGAGAGAGAGAGAGTGCAATTGAGCCATGCAGCAACATCGGTGCCGATGAGGTGGTTAAGCAGTGGCATCAACGGGCTCCCTCTTCACAGTAGCGCCAGATTCCTACGACGATAGAATGATAGAGGTGACTCACACACCGTTTGCATTCCCGAGCTCCCTCGCTCATGGGTTGCGTGTTTGTAGCCTTAGTGGCTCACACTCAGTGCACAACAAAAGTCCCCAGCGATATGACAAATGCACAAGCCATAAGAGGTGATAATTGAGCTTTGTGTGAGCTCAAAGAGAGAGGAAATCAAGTTGCTTTGTTTAGGATAGATTGATAGAAAGTCACTATTTTGCTCATAATTTAAGCTTAAAAACTCGGAAATAAAAACCTTTTTCATCAAAACGGAGAACTTTTTGAGCTCTACAACTTTGTAGAAGAACATGTCAACTAGTTTGGAGTGTAACTATGTCTAAATTAAAAAACATAGAAGTTTTTTTCTAAGGATAGGTTGTGCATTTGAGTTGAGTAAGAAAGGAGAGAGAGTTTAAAAAGAGAGAAAGAGATAACTTCATCTCAACTTTAACATTGAAGGCCTTGAACACACACACACACTCTTAAAGAATAAGAGAAAGGAGATTTAATCAAAAGAGAGAGGGATTGTGTGTGTAGTACGACACACACACACATACACACTCCAATTCTCAAAATCAATAACCCGTTTTCTTGACTCAGCTTCTCTTTTGACATCGACATGCACGGGTGATGTGCCTCTTCCATGAAGGAGTGACACCCGGCATCGGCATCGACTTTAGCAACATCGACTACAGTTTTTCACATGCTCTTTGGCATTGTAGAGAGCAAGACAATGAGATAGTTTTTTGATAAGGAGAGGCAACAAATTGCCATTAGCAGTGTTTTTATGCACCTTTTTCAGCAGCATCTCGACTATAGTTTTTCACATGCTCTTTGGCATTGTAGAGAGCAAGACAATGAGATAGTTTGTCGATAAGGAGAGGCAACAAATTTCCATTAGCAGTGTTTTTATGCACCTTTTTTGGATTTGTCATTTGGGTGTTTGGCCATGATGTATGTTCTCTATGGTATTGCTTATGCATAGCCATTGAAGGCTTCTTAGAGACAACTCTCATATGCAATTTTACATGCACAAGGGTAGTCATAGGTTCTCTTGACACAAAAGATTTGCAAGAATATTTTGACAATGACAACCATTACATTGCCGGTGGGAATTTGAATGCATATGTTTTAGGCATGACTAGCACTTGAGAGTGCTTGTACTTTGTTGAGAGCATTTTACTCTCTAAAGCGAGTTGGTTTGTGCTTTTTTTTTTTCATAATCATTGGCACCTGTTTGAGCACGTGTCTTGCAATTTTGTAGTGATAGTTTCATGTTTTGGTGGATGTACGTTGTGTTGTGGATACTGCCATTGTAGCTCATTGTAGAGCCAATTTTGGCTTGTTTTGGTAGTCTCGGCCATTTTTGGGACTCGATCTAGAAGAGCCTTTTGGAGATTGTGGCTAGTCAGGTCTACATAGCCTTTTGTGAGGGTCATTGCATGAGGTTTTTTGAAGGCGAGCATTGGGGGCTTGGTTACACAGTGCGAGGTAGATTAGGATTTTGGAAATCCCCATTTGTGGCCTCACCCAAGGATATGTACAGATGGGTATAGTTATTTGATGCCAAGTTGGAAATCATTCTTGATAGTTTCTTTCAGTGGCATATGCAATTTTATGCCTTGTCAGCATTCTTGATACTTTATGCCTTGATTTTGTCTTGATTCTGGTTGAGATTTTCTCCTTGTATAGAGGAGACTCTACCAGATTTTCCCACGAGTCCTCTAGTTTGTTTACAACACTCTTTTGCATTGACATTACAATGATTTTGCTGAGTTTCTAGTTGAGATTTTCATCTCCATGCAAAGAAGAATCTATCAAAAATTTCACCCATGAATTCTTAGTTTCACTCTCTTGCATTTGCTCTTGTCAGTCATGGCTGGAAATCCTGAGAAAGAAGAGTATTATATCGAGAAGTTTGATGGCACAAACTTCACAATATGGAAGCAAAATATGCTTGATGTCTTGGTCAATAAGGGCCTTGCAATGCCATTGAAAGAGCATAAAGAGGGTATTTGCACTGATGATCAGTGGGAGGAGCATGATGCTCATGATATGATGACCTCGGTGAGTCCATTTTGTTTGCATTTATGGATAAGACTATTGCAAAGTGTTAGCGGGTCTCTGCGATGGACGTCTATAGCATAGATATTAATGTCAATACTCAAGGAAGCGACTCGGATGGGGCATAGAGACTCTTTGAGGTTTCAACCTCAAGAAGTGAACCTACGGAATGGAAATATATCTAGCATCTGCAAATCTATCACTCTTGGATTTAGAAACCTACCTACGTCTTATGTCACCGCACTCAATCATCAACCCATTTAGGACTCTAATGAAGTCTAAATGCTATGAAACTTTGGAAGGAGGTCTAAGACATGTAGGGGCACTAACCTACCAAGTTTGGTTGCAATCCAAGGAGGTACCAAAATCATGATCCATCATAATCGAGGTCCTAGAAACTACAACATAACATATTAGAAAGGTTTCCCTAGGGCCTAGGAACACTCTCCTATGGTCGGAATGTCAAAAGATAGTCGTTAATGCACTCAAAATAGCATATTTAGCCTACTAATGTGTAGTCATAAATCATAGTAGAATTGACAGTGAATACACTTGAATGAAAGAGCAATAAACAAAGAATACATTGCAAGTTTCAAAATTGAAATGTGATCACTAGAGCCCAAGATATAAGGATTACAAGGTGCATGAGAGTAGCCGCTCTCAGTCGTACGCTTCAAAACTCAAAACTTTGATAATGATAAAGGTCCTTTTCCCACTTTACAAAATGAACTTTATACCTAGGGATCTCTTGGCTAGTGGCTGACTTTATGAGACTCAGATCAATTACAAAATTTACAACTCAGTTTTGGCATGAATAGAGTCAGAGATTGTCCAATTACAATCAAAGACTCTTAATTAGTTACATGGCTTTTCAAAAAAATGATGAAGGTACATCAAAATTTTAGGGCTCATGAATGAAGGGGTTGACTTGAAGGGCACCTATTTAGCTTGACTACCAACATTCTCCCCTTCCTAGTCTTTGTACATCCTCATGTGACCTATTGTGTTATTCATCTAGTTTGCCTTCATGGTATCCTTGCTTTTCTTTGGCAATTTTTGGAGTGATATGGATGAGTCATTCTTTAGTAATCTAGTTTGCTCTTCTCCAATGTAAGTGAGTTGATTAAATTTCTTCTCCCTTGCTTGAATCTCCACCTTTGTGGCTAGTTCTCTAAATGGGTTATTGATTAATGTACTATGGTAAGCAATTTGTTGGGCTGGCATATTCTTTGTCATGGGGCTGAAGATGGATGAATCAAGTTCGAAGAACCCGTCATGAATGCCTCTTTGAATGTTTGCATGTAGTAAGAGGGCAAGAACACGATTCAAGCATACAAACCCATGATTACATCTTGGCTTAGAATTTTTGTTTCCAGGTTCTAGCATAATCCTCTACTTCCTTCCAGGAATACTGCCAAGGATGCTCTGCTACTTCTATGTCTTCTATGTCTTCAAATGTGATGATGCATGTGATGATCATTTTGGCAATTTTCCCCAGCATTTGGCATGTCAAATCTGAAACATCCTTCGTTTGGTTAATGACTCCTTGTAAATTGCTGACCATGTATCTTTTTGATGGAGGGAAGTTATTCATTGGCTTTGTGAGATGGGTAATTGAGCACTTTCTTTTTATCTTCCATGCATAAAAATTATCCCAAGATTGCCTTCTATTGATTGTACAAGAAGTGGGATCGATCCTTGGATGCTGGGGTGCGTTTTTGTAATATGTTTCATCATTTGAACACTTTTCAAACCACTTCTTCCTCCATAGGGGTTGGTTCTCAAGGATGTGCTATGCTTGATCTGTAGTTATAAGAGCATCTCTGTAATCC
The DNA here is from genome assembly GCF_014529385.1 of Adiantum capillus-veneris. Lineage (NCBI taxonomy): Eukaryota > Viridiplantae > Streptophyta > Polypodiopsida > Polypodiales > Pteridaceae > Adiantum > Adiantum capillus-veneris. The sequence continues at coordinate 134,829,230 of NC_140944.1, read as the reverse complement.
ACTCTTTGATCGGGTTCGAGATTAGGCAGCTTCCTCCATAGGGAGGGCTTCCTGCTTCATTAGTGGAAGCACAATCATCTCATGCCCATGATTTTTTATTACCTCATCCAAGGTGATCATTAGAAGTCTCGGTAACTCCGGGACCTTGAATTCATATTGCATATATTCTTTGTGTGATGGATCATGCACTTCTAAGATCCATCTTTGAATCTCCTCCTTTGCCTCTATCCGGTTTCCTGTGTCATCAAAGTCATGTAACCCTGCCTCTGTAGAAGTGCTAGGCAGACCTATAGGGGGAAGGTCCATGCTCGCTTGCTCGTTGCCACTTACTAGTAGTGGGAATTCCACAACTATTGTTTGAGCATGTATGGCACTAATGGCCACATCTTTCTGTTGTACTGCAAGGGAGTGTGCTTCATTCTGTGCCACCAACTCTTACTTTGCTTTAGTGAGTTTCTCTTTCAGCTGCTTGATCTCATCGTCTTTTTGACTTTGAATTGCTCTATGCCCTGCAGTCATGATCTAATGGTCATATTTTTCTTGAGCCAGAGCCTCCTTGAGGTATTTGAGTTCTTATAATGTTGAGGCAGGAGCTGATGAATTAAAAAGGGGGATTGGGGGTCTCTTGCATCACCAAAAGCCGAGTGAGTGTGCTCTTGAGTACCCCGTATGACTCCCCTAGCTTGACAGTCTTTTGGCATTCTTTATCAAGCTCCTCTTCTAGCCACTGTTTCTTGACTTGTAACCGGGTGTTTGCCTCATTGAAGTCTTGAGCTTCTTTATAGCAATGGGTAGCATTGGTTTTTTTGTTTTGTAGTTTAGTTTGTAGTTCCAATTGCATGATTTGGAGATCTTCAATCTTTCTTTGTAGATTTTGGTTTGCTTCCTTTATTTTTGCTACTTTTGCTTTCACTTCTTCTAAGTCCACCTCTCTGATGTTGTTGAGAGCCCTTTGACACTAGAACTATAGTTTTTTATGTTCGAGATGTTCATCAATGTGAAATGAGTGGACTATCTTCTTTCCACCCTCTATTATTGCATGTGAGCAAGGGTCTCTTGTCTGATGTGTGCAGTCTACTGGATGTGCCCGATTATTTATTTTTAATTTGTGTCTCTTCTTTAATCTTTTCATGTTCTTTCTATTGTGTTGTTGGTTGGGCTAGTTCCTTCTTTTCTTGGTTCTTCATATTTCCTATGTCCTTGACTATTGGTGGCCTTCTGGGCACTTGCTCTGATGTTGTCTCTGGTACTTATGTCTATTGCTTGTTGGTCTCTTTGTTTTTGGCTTGTTCAGTAGATTCTTGAGTCGCAAGAGGGATGGTTGGTTGGTTTGACAGGGGTGGAATATTATCAGCATGTATCTCTAACGTCTCCATACCACTCTCCTCCTTGGTCGTTTCCTCGTCACCCTGGTCCTTGTCCTATTTTTGCCATTATGAGGCATCATCCGATGATTCGAGATCATCAATTTTCTACCTCTTAGAATCTTGATGTGCTCTTTGGGTGGCTTTCCGCTTGAGTTCCTTCTGAATGTGTTTCTGCATGGTGCGACAAGCTCCACACTATTTGTGAAAGTTCTTCTTTTGTACTGCTTGATTTTTTCTAGCCGCTCTACCTTTCATTGTTTGAGTGTTTGATGTTGGTCATCTTCATCTTCGTCATCCACCTCTGCTCCCATTGTATTTTTCTCCTCCACTATCTTATTGCGGAGTTCCTCTCTTTGTCCTTGTGCATCTTCCATGGACCTTTGTGTTTGAGAGATCGGTAATTGATCTCTATGCTGAGTGTCTTTGATTCTTGGCTTGATTTCCCCACTTAGGTGGATGTTTAAATCCATCTTTGCAATTGATAGAATTCTTTTTTTGAGAACTTTGTCCTGTGGTTTTCCTTGGTGCTGGAACTCTAGATGGTCCCGCCACTAGTCTGATTGCATGCTTGGCTTTGTGTAAGAGATGAAACTTGTGTTACCATATACATGTGGTAGTGATGTGTGTGAACGTGTACACTAGGACCACCGGGGCATTTTTTCCCTCTTTAGGAGGTTTTTTCCCCGGTGCATTGTATTTATGCCCATCACTCTAGGGCTATCTATCTTTCCATTGCACACTAAGTAAAACACTCTCTATTGTGTGCCTTGAGCTTCCTTCGTCTTCTCCAAGCTGTGTGTGTTTCTCTGCAACCCTAATTCCAACAATTGTTATCAGAGCAGGTCACGTCCTCCCGGGCTTAGTCGACAGCTGCTCTAGCACACACCTGCTCACTTTCTCCGATTTTAGTGAGCTTTGGCGAGCGTTCGTAGGTCGAGCTTTGGTGAGCTTTGGCGAGATTTGGCTCATTTCGGCCTTCGTTTCCACTACAGGCAGTACTGCACAGGCTATTTTGTCATTTTGTGCAAAATTTCTGTTAGCGTTGTTTTCTGCATAACAGGTGTCTTATAGTCTTCTACGGTTTGTGCTATATAGCACAAGTTGTTCATGCTCCATTTCTCCTATTTTCGGGCAATTTTCACATCAGGTGCAGCATTTACCATGGCTGACAACAACAACACAGATGTGTTCAAGATGTTTGCTGCTGAGGACAGGTTGGATGGGAACAACTACCCTATGTGGGTTTATATGATGCAACATGTTCTTGTGTCAAAGGGTGTCTAGAACATTGTGCAAGGCATTGATGTACGTCCTGGTTCTGAGGATGTAGGCAATGTTGAGGATGTTGCAGGTCTTGCTGCAAGGATTGCAGCTGTTAGAGTTGTTTTGCCTACGGCAGAACAAGCTCGTTGGGATGTTAAGGATGCGCAGGCTCATGCATTGATTGCGTTGTCTGTGAAGCGCACCATTGTTCCTCACATCCGTTCAGCAAAATCTGCAAAACAGGCTTGGGATATTCTAGCAGGTCTTTATGCAAGCCACAATGAGGCTAAAATTGCTTTGCTGCGTTGTCGAGAAATTTGCGGTCTTGCCAGGAAAGCACCGGGCTTATGGCTATGAGATTTTGTGAGAGAACTCATCAAAAACTATATGAAGGAGTTAAACCATAGATGCCATGAAGACTAGGGTTTGGAAAGAAGTGCAATCAAAGAAGACTCACTCTTTCTCTCTTGCACTCACACACACAAAGAAAGAACACAAAAGAGAATGTCAAAACAATACGAAAATGAAAACATCAAGGCTATGGTCATATCGTATCATGGGTAATATGAAAAGGTTAATAGATGAGTTAATGGCATTCAATCTTGACTGACCGAATAGGCTACGAATTGTTCTTTGGAATTGTAGTTTTGTGCTTACCATAATATATATATTTTGTCTAGTGATTGGGATTAATTGTGTGTACAAATCCTCTTGGTTCATAGCAAGATAACTACGCTTACGTCAAAAGAAAAGTTATAGTCTATGAGAGGTAGTATGATGGGATCCGGTGATAGAAGTATTTCATTAAGCCTTTCTGGGCCAAAGAGAAACACTATACGTTGTTGAAAGAGTATTTTTCGGCTAATCCATACGTTAATTCTAATAGATCGTACAGAGTGAAAGCGATAGAAATGATCAGCATGTGGGTTATTCATCTAGGATAGTATGTGAGAAATGTAGATATGAGAGAAGTGAAGAGATGAGAAGTTTCCCTCCCAAGCCCTATTCTTGCCCGTAGGCAATAAGAATACTGCGAGGAGAGATGTACTTGTAGAAAAGAGAACCTAGAATTTGCAGAGAGGATGAATTACTAAGAATGAGAGAGATAGGTTTGGTTAAGGAGATGAGATTAGATACACACACACACACACACACACACACATATATATGTCGGATTAGAGATGAAAAAGAAAACAACAAGAAATCAAGAAAACATCAATGTAGAACACATCTTACTTGACAAACCCTTCGGCACCATTATTGATGGAGAGAGAAGAAGAGGGGAGCACTCCACTTTGATTGATACGCTAAGTACAACACCTTCTTTGATTAGAGTTGATCTTCCAAGGATAGCGTACAAGAATGGCTAGTCTTCCTCTAGGAGAAAGTGTAGGCTTGGGCTTATGTTAATGGGGCTAAGTACAATTAGGCATTACTACTCACTCCCTCAAGAATTCCTCTCATCAATGGCTTGAATGCTTGAGTTTCTTTTCAAGGAAGAAGAGGTCCCCTTTTATAGGTGAAGGGAACCCCCAAGGTTTTACGCAAGAAGAGAGGAGCCAGTGTGAATAGGAATTGGAAAAGTTGGAAATGAGCTGTCCCCGCATGATGTGGGCAGACAGGGGTCCAGTATTTTGATCATATCTCCTCAACCGTGGCTCCAAATAAAAAAGTAAAAATATGGGCAGAAACTTCAGCTCATTAACTACGATTTTCATTTTAAAATCATTTTCCAATTGGGATTGGAACCTTGTGTAAAAAATTCATCAAAATAGGGTCCATTTCTGGCAGCAAAAGTCTTCTCGTGGTCCCCTTAGCCTAGACTTTCATTTAATTCCAAAGGACACCTCATGCCATATGAAAGCATGACATTGCTCCTTGACAAAGTTTTGTAATCATGCTTGCAATAATGCATTAAAATAAGTGTATCTTTGAAATCATGCCACCTAGTGTCCCACTAGGATTTGATTCCCTCCTAGTAGCTATTTAAAAAGAAATATAAGAAAAGTATAAAAAATACATAGAATATATATATATATTGGAGTTTACCCTAGATATAGGATCTAGCTAGGGTGTGAGATGATAATGAGATAGTAGAAATAAAGAATCAATGCTTTTTGCCCCAAGTTAAAGAGGCGGAGCTATTGAGCTTTTCCCATAGTATTTTCTGATGGTAAAGTAAGGATAGGTTATCCTTGAGAAAAATAATAGGATGAGGTAGAAGGCTTATTATTATACTTAAATATACATATGTACATTATAGGAAAGATAATTATGTATCTAAAAAGTTACAAGATAGATCTTGTAGCATGCGTTCCCACTATGTACGTGTCACAACACGACATCATAAAGAGCTGGAGTCGAAGATTATGCATGAGGAAGATGATATGGACACTTTCGTTGCTAGTGTCAAGGATATCAATGAGCAGCTTATTTCTGCAGGCGAAGTCATTTCGGACAGTTCCCTTGTGCAGACTGTTCTTGATGCCTTACCAGATTCCTACCAGACTTTTGCTAGTACTTGGAGATTGATGACCCAAGGAAATCCTGAAGTTGTCAAGTTTGATACATTATGCACATTGCTGTTGCAAGAGTCACTTTCTAGAAAAAACAGGACTAGGCAGCGTGCAATTGAACAGGCTTTTATTGCTTCTCAAAGAAAGGGTGGTAACAATAATGCAGCCACTTCTTATGGTTCTGCTGCGAGTGGCAAAAATTCTGTTCCTAATGCTTCTGCTGGCAGTACTTAAATATGCATATGTACATTATAGGAAAGATAATTATGTATCTAAAAAGTTACAAGATAGATCTTGTAGCATGCGTTCCGACTATGTACGTGTCACAGCACGACATCCACCCCCTCTAAACCTGCACATCCTCCGGTATGTGCCACATTATTTCTTTGTAAAATCAGCCCTCTTGTACATCTTCCTTGCTTTCTTCTTCACTAGATGATTCCAAATCTTCATCTTCACTTTGATCTTTACCTGTGGTTTGCTCTTCTTCCTCATCAACATCTTCTGGATCATTGTCTCCTCTTCTCTTAAACATTTTGATCCTTTTTCCTACAATGGGAATCTTTACTTTTGTACCATCTAGTTCAGACAAGCTGTAAGTAGCAATTTCATGCACATGCTCTACAACATACGATCCAAACCATCTTTTTGAAAAATTACGCATGACTGTGTGCTGGTTATCAAGGCTACTATCATACACCAAAACCCAGTCACCTTTGTCAATTGCTTTGCTCCTGAGTCAATGTCGCTTATCAAAGTATTCCTTGTTTTTCAACCTTGCATTTTTGAGTTGTTCTTTTGCAGCTTCAATGTCTCTAGGTCTTCTCTCTAGCTGCCTTATACGCAGTGCAAGGAGATCTTCCCTGCTAAGCCCCTCTTGCCAAGGTAGTACATTCCATGTGGGAATTGTATCTTCAATCGGCATCACTGGCTTTTGACCATACATTAGCTCCGCAGGCATGTAGCCAGTTACTGAGCTATGTGTTGTACGATCAGCCCATAAAGCATATGGTAACAGTTTTTTCCACTTCACCAACTCTTCCTTCGCAAGCCTTGGCCAAAGCTTTGATGATAGGAGGATGCCCTCTTTCACTCTTTCCATTGCCTTCAGGGTTGTAAGCTGTAGTAAGAGAAAGATTGATTCCTAATCTAGAAAAGAACTCCCTTGCTTCTTCAGCATCCAGTTCACCTCTATCTGCAGTGATTTTTCCCACACAAGCATAACGGCAAATCACCTCATCAAGAAGGAATTTGCACACAGCTTCTGTGGTTTTAGCTCTTAATACTCTTTCTTCAACCTGGTTAGTTAGGTCCTCTCGTGCAAGAACCAAGTATCTCATTTGCCAGAGTCCTAGAGGCATTGTGACTAGATCCACAACCCATTTATAGTGCATGGCTAGTGGATATGTAGGGTGCAATCCATCATGATGTCGAACATTTGAATACACTTGACAAGTTACACATGTCTCTACAAACTGAGATACATCTTTATACATACCCTTCCACCAGTATTTTTCTTTCAACTTGGAGAAGGTTGCCCATACACCCCTTTGTCCAGCCCATAGACTCTCATGAAACTCTTGCATGAGATTTACTTGAGTCTTTTCTTTTTTACATATAACCCGTTGTGGTGTAGCACCCCTTTTGTTTAGGATGCTTCCACAAGTAACCATCCCTCAAAAAGTACCCATATGCTTTCCTGCGTATCCTCTTGAATTCTTGTTCAGACCAATCATCCTATTTTGTTAGAGTACTCAAGTAGCTTCCAATAGAAAGCCAATCACCTTCATAAAGATCTTTCAAGAACAATTCAAGTGAATTATTCATGCAGACATTGTTACCTTTGACATGAGAGATAGAATAGAACTTTGTACCTACATCATCTCCCTCATCAATCATTTGTGACTCATCTTCATACCTTGCCCTTGATAGCATATCTTCCACTGTAGTGTCTTTACCTGCAATGTGCTTAAACTCAGGATTTAAGGACTTAATGTAGGCAATCCACCGCAACATAGCAATGTCTGGAGTTGAGCAGCTTGTAATCATCCCAAGAAGTGGTAGACAATCTGTTTCTACAACCACATATGCACCAATTAGGTACTCTTTCCCACTTTTCAAGGTTGTAACCATACCCCATAACTCTCTCTTTATCTGTGGATAGTTTCTTTGGCGAGCACTTAGCACCTTTGCTCCAAATCTTACCACATACCTGTGTCCTTTGTCATCTTTCCCTATTGCCCATCCAATCCCTGTAGGACTGGTGTCTACTGTCACAATTACTGGCCTTTGACACTCATAGTCTACCTTTCTCAAAGTTGTTGCTGACTGGAGCAACTCCTTTAGCTTTTTCATGGATTTTACATGTGCTTCTGTCCATTTAAACTTCTGATTCTTTCTAAGCAGCTGATAAAGAGGATCAGCTACATGTGCATAATGCGGAATCCAAATAACATAGAAGACACATGCTCCCAGAAACCTTCTAACCTCAGTGATGATAGTGCACGTTTCTTTCATTCTTTGGATGGCATATACCTTTGTTGGACAAGGTTTCCTACCATATGGCCCGCACATGTGCCCCACAATAAGCACTTCATTGACACCAAACATAGACTTTTTCCCTGACAATGTAAGATTCACTTCTTCTAACCTAGACAAAATTTTATCACAATCATTTATGTGATTTACCACAAACCTGCGACATCCCTTGAGATCCAAACCTTCATCTTTGTCACTTTCTTCACATCCTTTGATAGGCAAATCATCAATGAAAGGCATTGTGATTTGAGGAATAAAGTCACGTAAGACCTTATTCATCCCATTCATCATATGTGCAACCGAGTTGGTTGCTCCCTGTGGCAAGGTACACATCCTTACCAAAACCAAAGGTGTCCTCATGGTTGTCAAGTCTCTGCTTTCGATTGCAAGCTGAAATTGATCATACCCTGAGTAGAGATCCCCCATTGAGTAGATTGCCCTCCCTGCAAATGCCTCTGCAAACTCATCCACAATTGGACCTGTACCCACATTTCTAATTGTCACCTTGTTCACTGGTTGCATATCTTGGATGAAGCGTAGAGAACCATTCTTCTTCGGAACTGTGAACCACCTGTTTGAGGATGGAGCACAAGAAGGCTCCAAGAGTCCCATTTTGATTTTCTCATTCAGTAGCTCTACTAACTTTGGCAAATGGGCCTTTGGAACCGGAATAGGCCGCAGATTCCAAGGCACATGAGGTATTGTGAAAATTACCATAGGAGCTACAATAGAAGGGCCAACTGTTTGGCTTTCTTTAAAGGCTTCTATTACTTGATACATTTCCATAGAGCAAACTTCCACAACTTCATTTTCAAGATGCAAATTAGACCCCATTATAGCATCAAGCTCACCCATAGTATCTACAAAAGAAACTTGTTCACACAAATCCAAAACATTTTCAGTAGGCTCTAGCAACCCACTCTTTTTCATGCCTATTTGTACATTATGCACATATTGCCTCTCACATCTCTTCAAATATTCAAGTTTTGTAAAACATACTGATCCATTCTTTGTTACCAAGGATCAGGAGAGACCCTTTTTCTTTCTGTACCACTGCAATCCCGCTTTACAATGGTACTTAGCCAAAACCCATCATTTCTCTATGATCATGAAACTCTTTGCTCACCTTTGGTAGAGGATGTTCTCTGAGGTTGTCACGATTTCTTTCATGGTTCACACAAACTGTGAGAAATTGGACATCTCGTTTACCATCTTTGCTACGTATCCTAACATATGCTGAACCATCATCCATTACCTTTGTTTCCATTCGAACTCCCACAATGTAGGGCTGTCCAAGGATGAGATGATATGAAGATGTATCCTGTGCAAAGAAGTTTTGGTCAATCTTTACATCACCTATTGTTACCTTCACACCTGGACATGCTGCATACAATTCACCGGGTGAATTGTTTGCCACTTTTACCATCCAGCCATGATCTGTGTCCATCGGCCATTTGCACTTGTTGTAGAGACTCTTTGATATTATGTTTATTTTTGAACCATGGTCAATCAAGGCAACAAATGGCTCTTCAAGATCACCTACCTTGACCAAAGTTTCTGTAGTAGCCCTTGCCCAATGACTTCGTGAATAGTAACTCCTAGGAATATCTTCAAATTCTTCATCATCATTTGAGAAATACACTTGCTTCACTCTCCCACTAGATTGGTAGCATACTACCACAGCTCCATCATTCTCCTTATTTTGCAGTTGCATCCCTTGTGTCTTTGAGGTTTCCCCTTCAACCTGTGGATGAGAAACTTCAGCAAGGGTTTGCCTCTTCCTCTTGATGATGTCAATGATCTCCTCATGGAATTCACGCTTTGCAATGCCAAGAACTTCTCCCAGAGTAAACTCAATCTTGCTATTCAAGATCCTTTCCTCCAAGACTTTCTTTAAATCTGTAGCAACCTCAATATCAGATTGTAGTTTATAAGTTGGGCCTTTTGTCTTACCTTTCGTTGGCTCTTTCTTCTTTCCTGTTGTAGACTCCTCCATGAGTACTTCAGGTGGAGATGCTCCTTGTGTTGAGGGTGTTTGAGAAGGCATTGAGTCGCTTCTTCCCCCACTTCTAGAAGCTCTTTTTGATGGTCCTTCATCAACATTCTCACGTCCCCGCTTCTCTTCTACAATTGCCTCATTTTGTTGGCATTTTGTAATGTAGGCATGCACTGACAATGAGTCCACTGGATCATTCCATCCTGTTTCTAGACATATGCAATCACCTACTTCATGTAGAATCTCTTTTGTAAGCTTTCCCTTTTTAGCTAATTGCATGACATTTGGCCAAATTTGACCATGATGGTCACTCACCTCTTCATGACAAAAATGTTCAATTTTTACTCCATAAGTAGCTGCCTTAACTGAAGAGGTGGCATGCTTAGTTGCCATATCTTCAACTAAGGTTTGCATTCCCCCCTTCCCAAAGTTAGTTCTCAAGGATAGACCTGTCTCTCTTAAGTGGATTTTACCATCCTTAAAAAAGACAACATCTTTTGACAAAGCATCACTAAAATCATCACAATCCCTTCTTACATGGCCTGTACTATCACACCAAATACATCTATTAACAAACCCTTCTTTGGGCTGTTGTCTTTGCCTAGGAAGTGGCCGTGATGGTTGGCCTTTTTCTTCAAGCTTTGCAAACTTCACCTTCAAGTCACGCATTCCCTTCACAAGCTCATCTAGCATGAACTCATCAAACTTAGGAGCGATAAAAGTAGGCTTTACCATTTTGTCAGAAGTTGAGGTGGAAGGACTTGTAGTGTTTACTACCATCTTGTCCCTTCTTCTTTGTCGTTTGGCAAGCAGTGAGACAGAACCTTCAACCTCATTCCAGTCGGTCTTTAGTCCTTGCTCAGCATCTTTATCTTCAAGAAGAAGCTCCAAATTTTCTTGAAACTCTTTACCTGCAGCTTGTAAGAAAAGATCTGTCTTCTCTGCATCTAGTGTGGCCCTTTCTGTCCTGGTGAGTTGTGCATAGCGCCGCTCAAATTCCCTAAGTAGCTCCGTTATTGATAGTCCTTGCTTTGGCTTGACTACCCATTCTAAGAATGTCCTTTTGGTCACTCTCTTAGAGTCCTCCATGAAATATTCCTCCTTTAAAGCTACTTTGAGTTCTTCCCAATTTCTCCCATGCCCATCTTTAATTACCATAACATGCTCTCTAATTTATGGAGCAACAACTAGCTCAAAGCTTTGAATCATCTCACCTTCTGACACGCGATGCAGCTCCATCTCCTTCACATACTTGCGTAAGTACTTGGTTACATCTTTGCCATTGAACTGATCCATTCTATTGACGACTGCTTGTATGGCCTTCGTTGCTGAAATCTCCCTTCTTTCAATGGCATGTTGTTGTTGCATGAACATTGCAAATGCTTGAAACATTTGCATTGTTGCTGGGTCAAAATGCATACCCTGTTGCTCAACATGATTACCCATGGTTATCCACAAAATCTCACCCTGGCAGTTTCGTGTCGGGTTCACCAAAAATATGTCGAGAAATTTGCGGTCTTGCCAGGAAAGCACCGGGCTTATGGCTATGAGATTTTGTGAGAGAACTCATCAAAAACTATATGAAGGAGTTAAACCATAGATGCCATGAAGACTAGGGTTTGGAAAGAAGTGCAATCAAAGAAGACTCACTCTTTCTCTCTTGCACTCACACACACAAAGAAAGAACACAAAAGAGAATGTCAAAACAATACGAAAATGAAAACATCAAGGCTATGGTCATATCGTATCATGGGTAATATGAAAAGGTTAATAGATGAGTTAATGGCATTCAATCTTGACTGACCGAATAGGCTACGAATTGTTCTTTGGAATTGTAATTTTGTGCTTACCATAATATATATATTTTGTCTAGTGATTGGGATTAATTGTGTGTACAAATCCTCTTGGTTCATAGCAAGATAACTACGCTTACGTCAAAAGAAAAGTTATAGTCTATGAGAGGTAGTATGATGGGATCCGGTGATAGAAGTATTTCATTAAGCCTTTCTGGGCCAAAGAGAAACACTATACGTTGTTGAAAGAGTATTTTTCGGCTAATCCATACGTTAATTCTAATAGATCGTACAGAGTGAAAGCGATAGAAATGATCAGCATGTGGGTTATTCATCTAGGATAGTATGTGAGAAATGTAGATATGAGAGAAGTGAAGAGATGAGAAGTTTCCCTCCCAAGCCCTATTCTTGCCCGTAGGCAATAAGAATACTGCGAGGAGATTTGTACTTGTAGAAAAGAGAACCTAGAATTTGCAGAGAGGATGAATTACTAAGAATGAGAGAGATAGGTTTGGTTAAGGAGATGAGATTAGATACACACACACACACACACACACACACACACACATATATATATATATATATATATATATATATATATATATGTCGGATTAGAGATGAAAAAGAAAACAACAAGAAATCAAGAAAACATCAATGTAGAACACATCTTACTTGACAAACCCTTCGGCACCATTATTGATGGAGAGAGAAGAAGAGGGGAGCACTCCACTTTGATTGATACGCTAAGTACAACACCTTCTTTGATTAGAGTTGATCTTCCAAGGATAGCGTACAAGAATGGCTAGTCTTCCTCTAGGAGAAAGTGTAGGCTTGGGCTTATGTTAATGGGGCTAAGTACAATTAGGCATTACTACTCACTCCCTCAAGAATTCCTCTCATCAATGGCTTGAATGCTTGATTTTCTTTTCAAGGAAGAAGAGGTCCCCTTTTATAGGTGAAGGGAACCCCCAAGGTTTTACGCAAGAATAGAGGAGCCAGTGTGAATAGGAATTGGAAAAGTTGGAAATGAGCTGTCCCCGCATGATGTGGGCAGACAGGGGTCCAGTATTTTGATCATGTCTCCTCAACCGTGGCTCCAAATAAAAAAGTAAAAATATGGGCAGAAACTTCAGCTCATTAGCTACGATTTTCATCTTAAAATTATTTTCCAATTGGGATTGGAACCTTGTGTAAAAAATTCATCAAAATAGGGTCCATTTCTGGCAGCAAAAGTCTTCCCGTGGTCCCCTTAGCCTAGACTTTCATTTAATTCCAAAGGACACCTCATGCCATATGAAAGCATGACATTGCTCCTTGACAAAGTTTTGTAATCATGCTTGCAATAATGCATTAAAATAAGTGTATCTTTGAAATCATGCCACCTAGTGTCCCACTAGGATTTGATTCCCTCCTAGTAGCTATTTAAAAAGAAATATAAGAAAAGTATAAAAAATACATAGAATATATATATATATTGGAGTTTACCCTAGATATAGGATCTAGCTAGGGTGTGAGATGATAATGAGATAGTAGAAATAAAGAATCAACGCTTTTTGCCCCAAGTTAAAGAGGCGGAGCTATTGAGCTTTTCCCATAGTATTTTCTGATGGTAAAGTAAGGATAGGTTACCCTTGAGAAAAATAATAGGATGAGATAGAAGTCTTATTATTATACTTAAATATGCATATGTACATTATAGGAAAGATAATTATGTATCTAAAAAGTTACAAGATAGATCTTGTAGCATGCGTTCCCACTATGTACGTGTCACAACACGACATCATAAAGAGCTGGAGTCGAAGATTATGCATGAGGAAGATGATATGGACACTTTCGTTGCTAGTGTCAAGGATATCAATGAGCAGCTTATTTCTGCAGGTGAAGTCATTTCAGACAGTTCCCTTGTGCAGACTGTTCTTGATGCCTTACCAGATTCCTACCAGACTTTTGCTAGTACTTGGAGACTGATGACCCAAGGAAATCCTGAAGTTGTCAAGTTTGATGCATTATGCACATTGCTGTTGCAAGAGTCACTTTCTAGAAAAAACAGGACTAGGCAGCGTGCAATTGAACAGGCTTTTATTGCTTCTCAAAGAAAGGGTGGTAACAATAATGCAGCCACTTCTTATGGTTCTGCTGCGAGTGGCAAAAATTCTGTTCCTAATGCTTCTGCTGGCAGTACTTTGTCTGGCAATTGTGGTGATAAGGGAAAAAAGAAGATGCGTTGGCATTATTGTAAAGCCAATGATCACTTGATCAAGTCGTGTCCTAAGTTGAAGGCCAAAGAGGCTAAGAAGGAAGAGGGTGGTTCCACTGCAAATGCTGGTTCCACTACAAATACAGCCATTGTTCAGTCTTCTGTGAAAGGAGACTGTGTTTCTGATGTTGATGTAGAATGGGCTTTTAGCACAGAGTGCACTTACAATCCTGCTGTCCATGATGCATGCTTGTCAGTTACTGTAGATTCACATGTGTGGTATTTCGACAGTGGTGCTACAAAGCACATTACCTCACATCGTGAATTTTTTACCTCTCTCGAGTTTGTCCCTCATGGGAATTCAGTCACTTGTGCCAACAACGCCTCTTATCCAGCTCAAGGAGTTGGAAAGATTGTGCTCACTGCTGCTAATGGCAGCTCCTTCACACTTGTTGATGCACTTTATGTACCTGGGATCAAGAAGAATCTCTTGTCTGTATCCGCACTTGCTAGACTTGGACTTGTAGTCAAATTTGTGGATGACAGATGTACAATTCATGATCTCAGTTTTGGTGATGAAATTGTTGCATCGGGCCTTTTGTGCCGTGGGCTGTATAAGCTCACTTTGTATGACAAGTGTGGAAAATTTTTCAAATGCTGTTGCAGATTCAAGGGCTATTTCAGATGCAAAACTTTGGCATGCACGTTTTGGTCATCTGAATTTTGCTGCGTTTGCAAAAGTCTGATATGGTTGCTTCTTTGTTGCCTCTTGAAGCACCTGTTAAACATGTTTGTGAAGGCTGTATTTTGGGTAAGATGCAGCGTTCTAAATTTCCAAAGTATGGTTCAGTTTGGGCCACATGCAGGTTGCAGCTTGTGCATAGTGATCTTTGTGGGCCCATGCAAACTCCGTCATTGGGCAATTACCTATACTTCGTGACTTTCATTGATGATTACTCCAGGCATGCATGGGTATTTACGCTTAAAGCGAAGTCCAAAGTTTTTATGTGCTTCAAACAATTTCTGGCTATGGTTGAAAATGTCTCGAAATGTACTATGGGCACCCTCCCTTCCGATCGAGGGGGGGAGTATATGTCTCATGAATTTAATGCATTTCTGGCTAGTCGTGGGATAAAACACCAATGTACAGTGCCTTATACGCCTCAGAAAAATGGTGTTGCTGAGAGGAAAAACAGGTCACTGACGGAAATGGCACGATGTATGGTCAAAAGTCAAGCTTTACTGCATTCTTTGTGGCTTGAGGCCATTATGTGTGCCACTTATGTACTTAACAGGTGTCCTACGAAAGCTTTGCAGTCTATTACTCCATATGAAGCATGGCATGATAGAAAGCCTTCTATTGAGCACATGCGTGTTTTTGGCTGTTTGGCATATGCTTTGGGGCCACAAGTGCAACGCAAAAAATTGGATGATAAGGCTGTCAAATGTATTTTTGTTGGTTATAGTGCTAAAAGCAAAGGTTACAGGTTGTATCATTCGCAAACAAAACGTATTCTGGTTTCACGAGATGTATTGTTTGTGGAAGATTCTGTTCAGCCCTTGCTATCATGTACCAAAGACAGTAATGTAAGCTCACAGGACATTTATGACACTTTGTTGCCTCTTTTCAGTGGTGGAAATACGAATGTAAGTTCCAATGGCACAAATGTACAGCGTATGGGGGTTTCTGAAAATGTTTTAGATCAGCCTATTACTGATGCAGATGTACATGATGTACTTGATGAGGAAAGGGCTGAAAATGAGCAGGCTAGAGGTATGCCAAAATGGCTGGTGCACACTTTGCGTGACAGTAAATTGGATGCACCTTTGTCTAGTCGTACTTGTTCAGGATCTCGCCATGCATCTTATGCATCAGATTGTTATGCTTTGGCTATGTCTAGTTTACATGATGTTGAGGAGCCTCTGACTTTTGATGAAGCACAGAATCCAGAAAATTGGATGGCTGCCATGCAATCAGAATATGATGCACTTATAGAAAATGACACATGGACTTTATGTGATTTGCCTCTTGGCAAAAAGGCCATTGGTACGAAGTGGGTTTACAAGTTGAAACGCAAGCCGGATGGTGAGATCGATCACCATAAGGCTCGACTTGTTGCAAAGGGTTATGCACAGCAAAAAGGCATAGATTATCAAGAGACTTTTGCTCCCACTTGTCGTATGACTACTGTGCGTTTTCTATGTGCATTGGCAGCTCATTTTGGTTGGGATGTACATCAATCAGACATTGTTACTGCTTTCTTGAATGGTGACATATTTGAGGAAGTTTATGTAACGCAGCCTCGCGGTTTTGTCATAAAAGGACAAGAGGACAAAGTGTGCGAATGTAACAAGGCTTTGTATGGGTTGAAGCAATCTCCTCGTGCTTGGTATGAGAAAGCTGACACTCATTTGGTCAAACAAGGCTTTCGTAACAGTCCAACAGAAAGCACATTGTATGTAAAGCGTGAGGGTGATGTATTTCTCATCATGGTTCTTTATGTTGATGATTTGCTGATCACTGGACCAAATGAGAGACATATTGCTGAATTTAAGGCTGATTTGAATGCTACTTTCAAGATGAAAGATTTGGGGCTGTTGCATCATTATTTGGGTATACAGTTTAAGCAGTGTGATGGTGGTATTGCCTTGTGTCAGAAAAGTTACATAGAGACATTGCTATGTAAGTTTGGACTTGAGGATTGCAAACCTATTGCCACTCCCATGGAAACAGGTTTGAAGTTGAGTCTACATGATGCTGGCGATCCTGCTGATGTCACTCTTTACCAAACTGCTGTTGGCTGCCTTATTTATGTATGCAACACGAGCTCGGATATTCAGTTTGTAGTCTCACAGGTCAGCAGATTTATGCATAGCCTAGGGTCTAAGCATTAGCAGGCTGTCAAGAGGATTTTCCGCTACCTTAGTGGCACTTTACATCTTGGCTTGTTTTATCCCAAGGGGGGATCATTGCCGCCAGACTTACATGCTTTTTCGGACTCAGATTGAGCTGGTTGTTTTAACACGAGAGTGTCCACAAGTGGTTTTTGTTTCATGCTTGGCAGCTCATGTATATCATGGTTGAGCAAGAAGCAACCTATTGTGGCCACTTCGAGTTGTGAGGCTGAGTACAGGGCAGTCTTCACAGCTACGGTTGAGTGTGTATGGCTCAGACGCCTTATGGCTGATTTGGGTGTTGGACAGGACACTGCCAACACTATCTACACTGACAGTCAGAGCGCATTGGCAGTTGCGAGGAACCCAGTTTTTCATGCTCGCACAAAGCACATTAAGGTGCATTACCACTATGTCAGGGAGAGGCTCTCAGCAGGAGAGATCAGCTTGGCTTATGTGCCAACACAGGACAACCTTGCAGATCTTTTCACAAAGGCATTGTCTCGTGAGAAGCTTGAAGCTTTCCGCAAAGCTTTGGGCTTACTCCCCTTTGTGGAATGATCCTGTCCTCAGGGCATGGCACTTCCCTTTACTCATGTGCCAGCTCTCGGTCACCGCATCACTCCAGGGGGGATTTGTTACCATATACATGTGGTAGTGATGTGTGTGAACACACTAGGACCGCCGGGGCATTTTTTCCCTCTTTAGGAGGTTTTTTTCCCCGTGCATTGTATATACGCCCATCACTCTAGGGCTATCTATCTTTCCATTGCACACTAAGTAAAACACTCTGTATTGTGTGCCTTGAGCTTCTTTCGTCTTCTCCAAGCTGTGTGTGTTTCTCTGCAACCCTAATTCCAACAGCTTGGACTCAGCTTGTGGTAGCTGATCTATCATTCCCAATGATTTGTATGTGATCCTTGTTAGGACGGTTCCATCCTTCACGTACGTCTTGTTTCTGTCACTGTTCTTGAGATTTGCTTCAACTAAATTTTCTAGTATGTACGTGCTTGGATCACAGTAAATCATCCTTTGCTCTAGTAGTCTAATGGCCATCACTACGACAATGTGAAGGTTAGGCTCGGTGTATCTAGTGTCTTTTGGACTTTTAGATATTGTGATATGAGATGTAGCCGCAATTTTGTCTTTGAGTACACCAAATCCTTGTATGTAAACTTGTGCCCTTGGTGCTTGGTGAATGCTTTGTCATTAACTAGAGCCTTGGTCTGTAGCAGCAAGTTGTGGTTGCTTGGTGGAAAGTGTAGTGCCTGATTGATCAAGTCTACAGTGATTTACAATTTCACAACTTCATTATCTTTGTCAGTCAGCATAGCTTCTTCGTTGTATTGAATTGATGGCATACGTTCGTGTGCTCTTTGAAAGTTATTCCCCATGGCTATAAATGGAAAAATGTTTCTATTTCAAGACACCTTGATCCTTCAATCACTTCCTATTGTTGATGCAAACTCAAGAGGTTCCTTGGGAAGATTGTGATCTTTACTCTAGTGCCATCTACTGCTTCGAATCTACCAATGAATATATTTGTTGAAGTTTGAGCAACCTCCTCCTTCGTTATGTGAGCTTTCTTGTTTGATGAGATTTCCACCACTTTTAGGAAAGGGCTTCCCATTGCTTCCTTGATCATCTGTAGGCATTCTGTGTGATCAGACATTCCAAAGATTAGATCCAAAAATTGGCCAACAAGTTGTTGAGAAAAGTCAAAAAACACAAACTTTGACCATAAAATGAAAAATGAGCATAACTTAATCAAAACAAGTCCAAATTTGTCCAAACTTCACTAGTGCATCTAGAGGTGCTACAGGCATTCGATCAGGTGGCTATAAGTCAAGTCTGGCTTAGGCTTGGGAGGTTCACCGTTCAGTATCCCCCATATCACGTGTGTTCATGGGGTATTAAAAAAACCCCTCTTTTAACATGGATGAATGAATAAAACGATCCCTTATTTTAGGAATTTTCTCCAAAATTGAATATAAAAACTCCTTATTTTAATGTATCTCTGTTGAATTGCCTAAAGTTTTTGCATTTAATAACCCCTCCTTTCGAACTCACATTATACATTAACATCATTACATACTGTACCCCCCAAGGGCTCAGGGAGTCATGGATCGCGATCCATGTTGGTATCATTTGCTTAAGCATGAGTTGGGGATGCTACGGTTCACTTCTTTTTCAATTTGGATCACTGCTTGGGATTTTATGCCAAATTTTGGAATTTTTCTTAGACTTAGAGATTTTTGGCATTTTGGCAAGGATTTTAAAATTCAAATGACTTGAAACTCTAAGGTTAGGTTGTCCTTGATATTTGGAACCAAGTGGTATGGTTTTTGCTTGGAAAACTTGTAGGGGGTCATGGCATCATGGATCGGGATCCATGTTGGACAACTTTTGGGATGAAACATGGGAAACTTTTTCCTATAGCATATCCTTAAACATTGGTGAAGTTATTTTCAAATTTGGACTAGTTTATTTCTAGTTTTCCCAATTTCCCAAGATATGGTGTGATTTGGTCTAGCTTTGCCATATTTGGTTTGGTTGGTGCTTTAGATCCCTGATTGTGATCAATCTGGTTGGCAACTTGCAATTCTGATGGTTTGGGGTTGGAGAAATGCCCAAGCCCTACGTAGCAGTTGATTTCTAGCCCAATTGGAGTCGGTGTGACCTCATCAAGTTATTTGCCAAGTTTTGGTCATTTGGTGACCATTCCTTGGATCCCTTTTTCACTTCTTCAAGATGACAATTTACTTTATCTTTGCTTTCAAACTCAGACTCTCTGATAATGCTGTCTTTGACAAATGAAGCCTTTTCAATCTCTAAGAACTCAGTTGAAGATGCATGGCTCATTTCCCAATTTATACAGAAGCTTTGCCTTAAAAATTGGCAAAATCTAGCTAAGGGAGTCATGGATCACTTTCCATGTTTAGGCACAGAATTGGACCAAATTTTCCTGAGCATATTTCTACCATGTTTACCAACCCTCTGATGTACTTTTTTCCAAGTTTGGACTAAATTTTTCTTTTGTGGGCCAAAATGACCATTTGGAGATTGATTTTCCAATTTCCCTTGGTTTTTGGTGGTTAAAAGGTTCAATTCACTCCAAATTTGCAGGGCACTTTCCCCAAGGCAGGGTCACACTATCTAGACAAATATTTATTTGTTTGGGCATGTTGGGAGACATGGATCGCCATCCAGGTTCAGCAGCATCTTGCAACTATAATTTCAGCAATGTACTGGTGCTTTCACAGAGAACACTTTGCACTACTCATCTTTGAATTTTGAGGTGGTGGGACACGGATCGTGATCCATGTTCTAGCCTATCTGGCATATGTGCTTACATGGCTAGATGTTTCTGGGTGAGGGGAGCATTTCTATGCACTTATCTTTGAATCTAGACTTGTTTATCCATCCCAAAAAATGATCTGACAATTTGCACAAATCCCAACTTTGATTTGATTAATTCTGTTTTTTGTGCACTTGTTGGGTGTTTTTGGCAATTCACAAGTGCTCTAGAGCTGAAGAGAATTGTACCTGACCGATCTGGTGAAGTGTGGGTGTCCGGTATGGTTGTAGAAGGCAGAATTATTGCACAGCTCTCTAGGTCACAAAAGCTCTCTAGCTCTCTCTCTCTCTGAACTAATAGAATGCAAATGAGGTTTGTCTTGCCCATTTTGACTATATGTGCTCGAAGCAATGTGCATAATTACCTTATTTTCCCACTTTCCTCATGACATACAACCTGTGACTCAGATGGCTCGTCGTTTGGACTCCTAGTCGTTATTTGCTCCTAATTTTGTAATTTTGGACCGTTTTACGTTAGCTCTAAATTTGACTTTTGCTAAATCATTCCATATTTTTTTATGCTCGAAGCTCTTGCTTTGTAGGTTCAATTCCCTCTTGTGGATCTTGAATTCAAAATTCTTGGCTTTGTTTATCACTTTTTTACCATTATTAGGTTAAAAAGGAAAGAAATTTACTAAAAATTATTCATTGGCCAAAAAAATTGCCAAAATTATTCCTCACAATCTTATGTACATACTCTCACTCTAGCTATCTCCTTCGTTGAAATTGTCGATATGGCTCAATACTTTGCCAGATAAGAGTAAAAATCTGCTAAAGGTTTTCAAAAAAAACATCAAACACACTTTATACACTATACATATAATCTCTCAACATCTTCCAGCCTAATATCCTGCGATTTGTTGCTCAAGCTATTGTAGCCATTGTTACTTTCCCCTTCCCATTCTGAGTCGCCCTGGACGAAGGTTTGCGCGATGTGCATGGCAAAATCAATGTGTCTATGCAAGGCCGTGTAAGATGGCCACATTTTGGTATAAAGTAAACAGGTGCCCATAAGAACTTTGCCGTCCTTTATAGGGGAATATGTGACAGAATTTCGAGTAAGAATTGTTTCATCACAATGGAATTCTATTCCACGGGTGATGGATAGAAAGAGCTTGCATGATCTCTTGTCTTCTCCTATAAGGTGCACAATCACTCTCCCGAAGCTTCTAAAAATCAAACCATATTTGTGGGGATAAATGAGCAAAATTTTGGAAAATATGGGATTGAAGATCCATCCAAAAGATGACCTCATAGGTGAAATTAAGAAAACAAATCATCCAAACAATAGTTACTCACAAAACTGAATAGAGAGAGAAAGAGATGATGGCTAAGGAGTTTAGAGCTTCTTACGGTGCTTTAGGAGTGATTGCAGGATGTCAAAAGGCTTCTTGCTTTTCTACAACAGAGCGGTGATGAGAGCTACATACAGGTTTTCATCACCACAACATTGGAGAATGCGCACGCCGTGAAAAAAGAGGAGAAGATAGTAAGCAAGTAGAGAGAGAGAGTGTACTTCTTCTTCTTCTTCATGTGAACAAGAGAGAAGATCTTATGGAGATGGTGATGGAGAGCTTGCACCACTCTGTATAATACGTAGGTATCACCATGTGATAGTGGACGCAACTGTCGGCATTGAAATTGAGCATCGGGGATGAATTTATACGCACTTTGCCAAGCTAGAGTGTGCCCCAAGCTGAGACATGGTGCCCCCTCTTCTCCTTGGAATAGATGCAAGTTTTTGGGAAAAGACTCCAGACTTTTCTAAAAACACGGCTTTGCTTTTGGGGGTCCTCTCTCCCCATTTTCCTTCAATTTTTGTAGTAAACATTGAGAAATTGGACAGTATTTGGGTAACTAATGTGACCTTGACTAGACTTTGCTGCATTGTGATGCCCCGACATAATTATGGCTTTCTCGTACGGTCCTGACATATTTACGGTGCTGCTTTTTATAAAAATAATTCTCATAAAAAACCCATTTAATCCCATTTTTTAATCGGATGGTCATTTTTATACCCGACGGAGACTAAAAATAATATTTTTATATTTAAGTTATCCTAAAAATCACGTTGCTTTTCAAAAATGCTGAAATAGTATAATACGCAAAAAAACAAAATTTTCTAAAATTGAACCACAAATTTTCCTAGTCCACCGAAATAAGAAAGCGGGCTCGTTTTTCACTAAAAATCATGAAAAACTGAAAATAGTGTGAAAAGCCCTCGAAAAGCAAAATTTTACAAAATTGACCATAGATTCCTCAAAACTCGTAAATTGATGATCTAGCCCTGCTTCTTGCAAAAAAGCACCGAAAAGCACAAAAAGCATGAAAAAGCTTTAAAAAACATATTTTTCATAATTGAACCAAACGTTCGTTTGACCTACCGGAACATAGAAAAAACCTTGCTTTTCACTTTAAAACCTTACAATGTTGCCAAAACAAGCGTTCTAAACCAAAATTTCATGAAGTAGATATGAGAATCTATTTTTTATTTTTAAAACAGACCCAAAAATCAAGAATTTTACATCCTCCCACACTTGAAAAATTCGAGGTGTCCTCACCGTGAGATGAATAACAATTAAGTAAGTCTACAAACCTCTATAAATATATGTTAAATTGACTAGTCCATAAGATATTCAGTTATGATCTTGTCCTGGAGAGATTTTGGTTGCCACAATATTGAATAATATTGGAGCACTAGCAAATCCAAAACGCACCTCATTTTCTCCTTGATCTGAAATGGTTGCATGGACACAAACATTTGATAAATTTTGTCTACATCGAGCATTTTGAGTTCTACTAGTTTGGGTTCCTCCTTGAGGTTGGTGATATCCTCTTGAATGAGGTGGTCGTTCAGTTGTTCAGTTCTTGTAAAGATTGGATTCCCAGGTCTCACATTTCCTTGGTTCTGTGGTGGTCTATAGTCTGTATTAGGTCTAGAATGTGAATTAGGTCTAGGCATTCCCTTGGTTTTGTGGTGGTCTTTAGTTTGTATTAGATCTAGAATGTGAGTTTCCAAGGTTCCTGTTAGTGTCCGTACTTCCAGCATCATCTTGTCTTGCAAGTTCATAATTGTCTGGATCATTAAAGGAACAACATGGTCAGGCTCAAAACAACTGAAGCAAAGGTGATCTCTTATTTCTCTTGTACGTAATATGGCTTCCCGAGTCTGAGAAGCCTTGAAGATCTAGAATCATCCTCTACTCAAGGTCCTTTACTACCATTTTATATTTCAATCTCAATGGGCTTACCCACATCAAGAACATTTGCAAAATTTGTAAGGCGTAAACTTTGAAGTCTAGTCTTCAAAGGATTATGTAGGCTTGACACGCATCGTGCCACTTTGACTTCTTGAGTCATCCCCCTTGGAGCATACTTGACAAGGGTCAAGAAATGTTGATAATATGATTCTAGATCTATGGTTCCTTGAGTACAATCAAGAAACTCATTCATGTGGTCAGAATGGTATACCTTGTTTTGATAGTTCTTCTTTAGCTGAGTGTTGAGATATGTTGCTGCATTAGGGTCAACATTGTTCTAAGTACAATGGTCTCTCCACCAATGCTTGGTCGTCTTTTTCAATTTGAGCTTATCAATAATTGCCTTGTTCTTTGTAGAAGAATGAGCAAATCAAAGTAATCATCCATACGTTCAATCCAATCTTCAAGAACTTTGCCTACATCTTGACCTTCCTCCACTAAAGTCCCCAAGTTGAGACTTGAGAGGCTTAGCATCAATGTCATGATCGGTGATAGTGGATTGAGGTAAGATTGGACATTGGAATTAGCAGCCAATCCATTTTCTCTAGGAGGCATGATTGATTACTGCATCATGTCAAATCCAAAACCCTATATTAAATGGTGAAAATATATTGCATGACTAACCCAACTAGCATCAGGCTTTAGGCTATCCCCACAACCTTTGGCTATGATACCAGGTGAGAGATACCCCTCCCTAGGGTTCTATGCGATGATAAATATACAATTTACACTTTTATACAATTTCAATATATATCCGAGTTACAAAAGCGTTTGCATAGGGGAGGAGTTCTCAACGCCCAACCTAGCATGGAGTTTAGGCCATAAGCCGGACTACATCCAGAGGCACCTAGCGACTAGTGCTACCTCTGAATGAGTGATATGAATGAAAGCATATTCAAGAAAATAAGATTGTGGAGGATGAGTATATGTGTACATCACATTGTGGGAATAGAGAGAGAAAGAGAGAGTCGTGGGGGGTGAAATAGAGTGTGCAAAGACATAGGAGAATGACAAAAGAGAATATCTAAATACTCCATCTAAATAAAATAGGAAATCATGAATTAATGTAATAACAAAATCTGGGTATACCATAACATCAAAATGACTAGCAAAACATCGGACCCTGTGTAGGGACCAACCGGTCCACCCATCCACTTCCACTCTATTATGGACAGAGAGATTCTCACTTCCCTAGGACCAAGCCAGAACACCTCCAACCTACCTAATCTAGACATAAGTTGAGGCCGCTTCACCTACCTCCATGAACCCGAGCTCCAAAAGGATCCCAATTACCAACAGGTGGTAGGGTATCAACACCAACCATACTAGTTTAGATGCCACATCTCTTTGATGCCCAGAATCAGGTGTTTAGGAAAAGCCAAGGCAAGATCCTTGACTCGTTAGCCATGTAGGTCATTCAACCCCCGACGCACTAACCGTGTAGATGAGCCTAACAAAAAAGAAGACCTATACAACACCCTCAATCTAGCAAAAGCCCCAAGTCATCGACCCTTTTGTCTAAGTCTAAGCAATGTAGGTGATCCTAGTCTTGTATAGCGACGCTGCCATGAGAAACATAACACATGAGTCCAATCATATTAGCATCTTCCATATGCATAAATAATATTTCCCAACCATTCAGACTGTACAGGCTCTCTATCCTTACACGTCCACCATAAACTATCAAAACCACTTCATGATCCAATGCAAAACCATAAACCATAAACCATAATCTAATCATATCACATGGGTGAGCATTCCACCTACTCAGAGTGATGCACATCCAATCCTACAAAAACCACTTTAGCATATAACATGGCTGCAAAAATTTCGGCAACATTTTTGCTGCACAACCATATTTCAAACAAAAGATCCAAGAGCCACACTAGATTCCACAATCTAAATCACAACCATAACCCATGACGGATCTTAGCACTTGACCATAAACCACATACTGAATCGACTCGCACACTGGGAGTTTGACATATACACTGCAATCAAACTGAGCCCACATACATGGCCCTTAAGATAAGAACTTTTTATGCATAAAATATGTTCGGCCATTGACTAAACATGACTTAAAAATCCAATTTTGACAATATTTAACCGTGCATAAGTGATGCACTATGACCTCACCTCACCCCTAGCACATAGAGCTAGTTTTGGCCTAAAAGGGTGGAAACAAATATGCACATGCACATGAGGTATCTACATCCATTTGTGGGGTTCCATACATCACATGACATAACCATGATGCAAAACAGCCCCATCATTTTGATCAACCATAAACCATAACATCACATGTATGTGTGGATGCTGCATAACAGGAATGAAACTATTTGACCTCAAATCATGCATCAAGCCTAGCCCCATAATATAGACTGAAACCTTATCACCTCACTTTACCCATATGAGACTCATGCAACAAATAGTAACACACAAAAAAAATCCACCATATTTATATTTGTCTGTACGGCTCAGGATGACTAACCATATACCCCCATATAAGTTTATGAACATCAAACACTTGAAATCAACCGATCAAAACAAACCATAAAACATATAAGGACATTTCATTGAACTCACGATGTCATATGGTACCCCCCTAGGTAGCACATACACGCGTACGTAATCATGTACATAGAATGGTTAATAACTTGCACTCAAGAAGTGATCTTAGATACCCAAATTCATTTATCAGCAATTTTAATCAAGATTTTGATTCAGCTAAGTGGGTTCGCTCCTCTGATGAGTCTATATAGTGGTTCTTCAAGGAGTCTGGGGTCCAAATTTTGAATGTGCAATGGACAACAAGCTGTTTTTTGACCATAAGTCAAAATTTTCATGTAACACACATAGAGAAAATGTTTTAAATGATGTGTTTAATTTTTTGTTCAAAGGGTTTGACGTGATTCATAGTGGTTTGAGAGATATGATCAAAACAATGTTCCTACCAACTACGTGACATGAAACAAAAAGTGCTTTTTTATGTACACACGTGTCCATAAACAAATCGTGTGAATAAATCAGTGTTTTAAACACGATGAAACAAACATGGAGCAACTTCATACACACCAAGAAAGTCCATACATTCCTTTGTATACAAAAAAGAATCCACCGAGAGGATAGTTACTACATGGTTTTTCTTTTTGTGGTCAAATCTTCCCTTTTACCTTCAATTTTTGCAGTAAAAATTGATTAATTGGATAGTATCTAGGCAAGTAATGTGACGTTGACTAGACTATGTTGCACTATGATGCTCCAACATAATTATGACTTTCTTGTGCGGCCTCTACGGTGCCACTTTTTAAAAATAAATTCTCGAAAAAACCTTGTTTAATCTCGTTTCTTCATCGGATTGTCATTTATATCCAACGGTGACTAAAATAATATTTTTTATATTTAGGTCACTTAAACAGCAGGCTACTTTTTGAAAACGCCAATAAAGCACGAAAAGCTCAAAATAGCATAAAAAGCACACAAAAAGTAAAATTTTCTAAAATTGAACCACGAGTTCTACTTGTCCACGAAACAAGAAAATTGGATCGCTTTTCACTAAAAAGCACTAAATATCATGAAAAGCTAACAATAGCGTGAAAAGTGTTTGAAAAGCAAATTTTTACAAAATTAAAGTACAGCTTTCTCGAGACTCGTAGATTAAGAATCTGGCCTTGCTTTTTGCGTGAAAAGCACAAAAAACATGAAAAAGCTTTTAAAAAAGTGATTTTTTAAAAATTGAACCAGACATCATCTGTCTTATTTGTCGAAAAGTGCATTTTATTTGTGCTTTCGCAATTGAAACCTTTTTTTTGAGCTTTTTGCCACTATTTTTTGTTTCATCAAAGATACATTGATTTATGGCCTCCGTCACGATAAGAATCACTTATTAAAAAATGGATGGTAAACCATATTGGTGACATACAAGTGAAGATGATAAAGTGGATAGTGGAGAATGCTTCATAATACCATAGTGTAAGAAACCAACCAAGAATCACTACAATATCCAAAAAAGATTACATAGACGTGAGAGCCCCGTGAGAGCCAACTCATAACAAAATTGTCATACTCTTGTAATAACCCCTAGAAAACACATTTTTGAAGATAAATTCAAGGTAATGTTTTGGGTGATCAATGACCCAGGTGTAGGTGGTTGACCTATCAAAAAGGTAAGAATTACTATATCCAAAAAAATACATAAATGGCATTGATAAAAGAGCTTATATCAATTCATTGTCAAAAAAGGATACATTTATGTGGCTAACCCAATAAAAAGACAAGACTCATGGTTGTTAGTCCAAGGCTAGTGTAATACCATGTATTCTTTGGGTTCTCCCTTGGGTTGAAGGCCAAAAACATGCATGTTCATGTAATACATGTGTTTGCAGGCAAGCAACATCTTTTGAGTAGATTCTCTCTTTTGAAAATCATGATATGTTCAATTAAGCTCTTCTTTGATGTGAACATCATATGAGCTCTTCAAGAATTCTCAAAAAATGGCATGCAACCTTCGTGTTAATATAACCTCATCCATAAAGGTCACAACCATGCCATTACTTGCCTCCAATCTTGTAGCCTTCCTCACCAAGTGCATGTATCTTAGGAATTTCCACTTAAGATCAAACATATAACTCATCCATACCTCCCTCAACAAATGTTATGGATTAGCATATCATAGCTTGAATGAGTTGCATTTATGGTTAGAGGAAAGAAAAGTAGATGTACATCCATATGGATTAGCAAAACCTACCATATGGCTAGCTCTTAAGAGATGACTATATTATTGACAACCATATATTTGTATATGGCCGAGGGATAGAAACATAGAGGACCATGTAGATAGGCATAACCTACCACATTGTTGATCGGTGATAAACGACAATGTTTCATAGTGTAGAGTAACATTGCATGCTTCCTTTGGTGCCAGGATTAGGTCAGCAAGAGAAATTCCTTGGAAGGTATAACGGTTACATTTTCTACGATGCATGACTCCACCTTCACTTTCAATGGAAGATATTTCATGAAACTAGGACAATTTTTTTTCTCACATATGGGTTCTCACGAGTCATCAATTTTTTCCTAGTTCTAGAGACATAAAATCTACACCATCCACCATGCTAGCATGTGTGATCACACCCTACTACACTACTTAATGTACTACAAAGTCTACTCCACCATTTTATACAACTACATATTTTTCAATAGAACTATTTGTGAAGTTTTTCTGTAGGGCTAGATATGGAGTACCACCTGGCATGTCGACGCAATGTAATGTACCCAACATTTTTCAATAAAGGTATTTCATTTACTTTGCAAATATTTGAGGTTTGCATTCTATTAAGTCAAAGAGCATTCTAATGGAACGATCGGATCAAAAATTGGACTTTAGAACTATTAATTATAAACCTTATTCACTTGAAAACAATAAGGTTGATAGAAAACTTAAGCCTCAAGATTGTATCTAAAGATAAGAGTTAACTCTTTTGGAAAGAGAGAGTAATTTTAGGAAAGAGAGAGCAATTTTAGGAAAGGAGGAGTACTTTTAGAGGAGAAGGAGTAGGAGGAGTACTTTTAGGAAAGAAAGAGAGGAGGAGCTTAGTTTAGAGCTCTTGTCTTGGAAGCCAAGTTTCATCTAAGAGGTTCAAAATTGCGCATCGAAATTTGTGTCCGTAAAAAAAAGAAAAAACAGCCGTGAACGTGCGCAAACTTATCTCTCCTTCCTCCCTCTATTTTTAGCTGGCCTTGAGAGCCTATATAAATACCCCTCTCCCTTCACTTTGAGGACACACACTCTCAGAAGCAGGAGCTCTCTTGCCTTGACATCGGAGTTATCCTCTCTCCCTCAACCTCTCTTCCTCAAGCTCTTACCCTCAAGCCATCTCCATCTCCAACTTCTTTCTGTTACCTCTCAAATTCTTGAGTTCTCTTTTTCACTTTCTCTCTTCTCTTTTGTGATATGATGGCCCCAAAGCGAGTGACTCGAAGCTCGAAGGACGCTCATGTCGCTCCACCTTCAAGAAAGATGCAGAGGAAGGCATCAACTACTCTAAATGTTGCTCAAGCGAAGGTATTAGTTGCGGAAGAAGTCTAAGCCGTCCAACCTCAACCACGAGAGGTAGTCGAACGTGTTGCTACTCCAGTAAGATGTATTTATAATTCTGCATCGATACATGATGACCGGTAAGTCAAGCCTAATAATTCCCTTAAACTGTCCAAAAAACGTGATTATATCACAAGAAACAAACATAAGAATTCATAGAGTAGAGAAGGAATTATTTGATTCATGATTACTGTTTGATAAACTATATCTATTGATATTAGAAGTTAATTAATCTTGTTTGAAGAACCACATAAAGAAAACAATTGTTGAAAGAATATCTTGTTTCCAGATGGAACTGGCGGTTAGCGAGGTGATTCCGTGATTAGCGGAGATTAAACTGAGGTTATCAGCTCTCTTTTTGTCTCTTGCGGTTAGCAAGATACCTTGCGGTTAGCAGGATGCCTTGCGGTTAGCGAGATGCTTCCTTACGGTCAGCGCGACTGGGAAAGTATGTGCATTTTGCGGTTAGCGAATAAGTAAATCCTTTGCAAAGGCTCTGTTGGTTTGACAAAGAAAGTCCGCGGGTAGCAACAACTCTTAAAATAATTGAAAGATTCATTTTTGTTGAATTATAGGACTATCTTCATTAGACCATGTTTCAGAAAGAAATGTTTTGGTGATGTTTGAAGGGCTGGATGAAAGAATATGTGTCTGGAATTAATTAAAGAACATTGTTTGTATATGTAAAATAGTGTGGTAGTAATTAGAAAATAAGATAAAAAGTGTGAGTGTGGGGTGCAAAGTGGGGACTGGCTCAGGTTGCCGGTCAAGGATGGGTGGTCTCGATTAGTCGAGAAACTCTCCACTCCCTCTTATTAAGAGAAGTGAAATTAGAGACTCATTGTGCCAAGAGTCGAGATGGCCCAAATCTACGTGACATAAAATTACTATTTAGTTTAGCATAAGTCTCATATCATATTTATGGTTTATGGATGGCGGTCGTGCCTCTTAAACGTGGGGAAAAAGGTGTTGTTTATGGATTCTAAATATATCAATGGGATTTAATCTTTATGTTAGGAAAGAGCTTCATTAGACTCCTAGATTGATCGACCTGGCTTGTGCCGTATAACCCTTATAACCACGTAAACAATGGATAGAGGACTTCCTCTCTTCTATTGCTCGTTTGCTCGAATCTCTACTTTGTGGAATGGAGCAGGGTGTCGCCAACGGAAAAGGAGAATAAAGGAAGGCCATCTATCAAGTTGTCCCAATCTTCTTGGGGTTGGGGACCTCACAATTGGTATCAGAGCCTTGGGTTTAAAGTTTGGTTTTTTAACCGTCTGTAGTACTCTTGGGCTTGATTGCATGAATACTTGCTTGACACTATTACCCTATCTGTTTTGTAGCACGGGTTTATGGACACTGACTATTTAACTATTTTCAAGGCAATATATCACACTGCTTGCCAATCAATATTCGAATTTCATGAGAATGTGTTCCACATCCTTGACAAGGTTTTTGCACCTCACATCAATTTTGATCCACCAAATACATGGTTATATACAAGTCGTTGGGTTCCTAGAACAACCTTTGCTATCCGAGCATGTCAGATTGAACACTTGGAGATTGACCTACATCGAATCAAGTGGGCTGAAGAATTGAAGTTGGTTTCATACTTTCAATTTTACGAAGCACCATCGACTGTCATGGCCCCTGATGGAGTCACAAATCAGAATCGATGGGTTTATGACAGAGTGACATCAGTTATCCCTACCAATCGAGTTGTTATTGACAATCACACTCGACTGACCTTCAAGGAAAAAGATTTCATCGGCTACCCCGAGCTTCCTCTTGTGTTTCGCTTCTTATATCCACATCACCAACCACCAATCTTTTACGACATGTCAGCTGATGTGTATTACAACTATGGTTGAAATCTCTATTATATATTCTCATGGAGAGATCTCTTGTAGACCCCTATATGGCTTTTTGATGAGTTTATGAATAGTAATGTTTTTCTCCAAAAGATTGTTGACTAGTTAAGTCATTTGATGCAGTTGTTTTTCTTCAAAGAAATTGTATGACTGGTTAAGTCATGTGATTGACAAGAGTCATGACTGGTTAAGTCATGTGACTAAGTTCTGACTAAGTCATCTGATTGACAAGAGTCATGACTGGTTATCTTGCCCCATTTTGAATATATGTTCCCTACCTACTCGGAATGCCCCATTCATACTTACCTCCATTGATCACATCTTCTCGTTCATATCACTTGTGGTTTGAACCGTTCTTCATTCTATATTCGGTCAACAATTGGCCTTTAATCTACAGTTTTGATCCTTTAAAAGTTGGCTCAAAATCCGTCCCGTTCCAAATCTTTTCATATTTACCATGTTCAAAGCCCTTGATTGGATGATTCTGTGTTTTCTCTCAGAAGTCAATTCTGACTTTCCTGGTTTGACTTATTAATTTTTGTTGATTGTTTGTCCTTTTTAATTTTTTAGTGTAAAAAAATAAAAGAAAAATACCCAAAATTATTATTAATTGGCCAAAATTTTCCAAAATTATTGTAATCACTCATACATACATATCCTTAGCCCGACATCTTATTTTTTGTGAATGGTGTCAATATGGCTCATGATTATGCCTGCTAAGAGTTAAAAAACTCTAAAAAATGATAAAAGAAAATAAAAAAGAAATAATATATACAAAATGATGAGTATCTTGCTGCTATTCCCCCCTTCCCACAGTGAGTCATCCCTAACAAACAGGTGTCAAAGTGCATGGGTATGAAGCTAGTGTCTATGCATAGCCATATATTGTGGCCCTAGGATGCGAATGGAAAATATGCATTGGGTAACAAAGTGCGGTGCAAGATGTGGGTTCTGAACCATATGTTCAAAGGCTTTTGATGAAGAGGTTAGTTTGAAGTTGCATGGTTCGAACAAAAGAAGTTGTAGAAGACGCGCTCGGTCTTCGACAGTGGCACCTAGAAGTT
This sequence comes from Adiantum capillus-veneris, assembly GCF_014529385.1. NCBI lineage: Eukaryota > Viridiplantae > Streptophyta > Polypodiopsida > Polypodiales > Pteridaceae > Adiantum > Adiantum capillus-veneris. Next base: position 134,797,013 of record NC_140944.1, on the reverse strand, counting down.
TTGACACTGCATTGTGTTTTGATTGATGGCTCTTTTTTGGATGCCACTGAAAATTGCTTTATATTGGACTTTGAGTTTGAGGCATCCATTGGGCAAATTGGTTTCTCTTTTCATTTTCAAATGACTTCTTCTGGTTGTCGATGGTGTGATTGTATTGACCTTGTTTGCTTGACAAAAGTTGTAGCTTTTGGTGGTTGGGTGGGGTTTGGGTTTGGTTGGTGCAGCGTAGGTTGAATTTCAGTACAATGTGGTTTAGTATCCATAATTTCTTTGGGTTGGTTTGCATAATAGACTTTTTTACCCATATTTTCCTAACCACCTTTTGAGTACATTGTGGTATTGGAGCAGGGATTGATTGAAGAGGCTCCCATAGGTAATCTGATTTACAAATGGTATGGTGAAGGATTTGTCATCTAGCATGAGTTGTAAGGTATTATCCTGCCAGTATGGTGTGGCTTTATAAGTGCACATCCGCGGCACTCCCAAAATAACTACTTCATTAAGGTCTATATCCGCAACCACATGAAATTGATGAGGTTAAACTGCTTCATCGACAATTATTGGTAAATTGACATGTCCCAAGCTATTCATTGTTCCTTTGTTGGCCACTTTGAACCCAATAGTATTTTGGCAATAGAGATCCCCTTGTCAATTTCACAAAGGTGGATTAGTTGACGACATTTGCTCGTGTCCCACTATCCACTAATGCTCGCTCTATGGTACCATCATCCAGTTGCAGCAAATTCGTAGATCTATGCCACATAATCATGTAGGCTCCATTTGTATGGTGCTATTGGAGGAGAATTGATGCAATTGTTCTGTTGGAAATCTATTTAAAGGTTTGCTAGCTCCTTCCGCTTTAATATTCTGATCTTGGCCTCTTCCTTAGCCCGCTCCTGAATATCATGGGCTCGACTTCTCCGCGCTGGTCTACTGCATGAATTGTTTGGAGCTCTTCTGGTGTCAGTGGGAGAAGATATTTCTTTAACCTGCAGCCACTTATCCAATCATGTATCTCCTCACCTGCTAATGTTTCAAGCTTGATGGTGCCACTTTGTGATATATCATGTACTACAAAAGGCCCTATCCCTTGCTTTTTGAGTTTTTTTAAAGTGTTGTAACGTAATCCCCTTTTTGGAACTCCTTGCTAATCACATGTTGATAATGGAAAGATTTCATTTTTTGTTTTTGAGCATATATTCCTACTACCACTCTCATTCGTTTTCATCTAATTGCTCCAAGATGTCTAGTCTTTTAGACAGTTCATGTCCCATCCATCCAAATTGTGTCGTACTCAAAGCGTGTTAATTGAGAATTCCATGGGTAGAATTGCATTAATTTCAAACACAAGGTTAAAGGAGTGGTTCCTATGGAAGTTTTAAATGCTACCTTGTAAGCCCATGATGCTGAGTGTAGCATCTGGTCCCAATCAGTTCTTGAGTCACTCACTATTTTGATGAGCATCATGCATAAGATTTTATTGGTACTCTTCGTTACTTGGAGGTGATAGGGTGCTGATTTGCAATGGATCACCATGAATTTGTCAGCTAAGCTTTCAATGACGTTATTTACAAAGTGTGTTCGTCTATTACTCACAATTTCAATGGGAAGACCGTATCTGGTAAAGATATGTTCGAAAAGGAACTGAGCTGTAGTCTGTGCATTGTTTTTTTGTGTTGCTTTTGCTTCCCCATTTGGTCAAATAATCTGTGGCTACTATAATGTATTGTGCATGCATCCTATATGCGGGAGGAATGATGGGGCCTATAAAATCTATGCCCCACTTGGCAAAGACTCGTACTCCCATCATCGGTCATAATGGCATTTCATCTCTCCGTAGAGGTGCTTTTCTGCATGTGACATTTATCACACCTTTTGCCATATGCCTCCGCATCTCTGAACAACGTTGGCCACCATATTCCTCCATGAAGTACTAGCTTTGCAGTTTTATTAGCACAAAAATGTTCCTCTGGCTGGCCTGAGTGTGCTTGTTCTAGGATAGAGAAATATTCACTTTCAATAGCACACAATCACAATTGATCGTCCTTTTTTCGCCTGTACAGTTGGTTTGCAATCAGCAAATAGTGATTTTATTCTTCCTCTACAATTCTCATTTGTACCTTACCCCATTCCTCTTGGAAGGTCTTGGTTTTTAAGTACTCGATTATGTAAGTACTCCATTTGGGTGTTTGTATTACTCAAAATAGGGTGGAATGTTCCACTGGCGGTTTCTTTTTACAGGTTTCACACAATTTTACGTAATTATGGACACCGTTTTCCATGTTTTGCTAGTAGACCCCAAGTCTCCTTAGTCTTTGGTGTGTTTGTGTATTTTCATTGTAAAACCCCATGTATTGTATATGAGCCAGTTTGAGTAGTATTTGTTCTTGTCAGGCTGTACACATAGTCTCAAAATCTCGTCCTTACCTTTCTTGTAAATTCGTCCAGCTAAAAGCTGGAGATTTCTTGTTCGATGTATGGTTGTCTTTATACTTGTAATGATCCTATTGTGAGTACGGGGATGACCTCTTCACTCCACCTTGGAACCATTTCAATGTTAAACAAGTATGAATCTAGAAGATCATCACATCAACACCTTCAGGTGCTTCCCCATGGAACAATTTGAAAAGATGATCTGATCGATTGTGCATAGTTTCCTTTTTTACGACTATTGTGAAATCAAACTCAAGCAATATGATAAACCAACGAACAATCCTTCTAGTGTTGCAAGGTTTTTTTATCAGATACAATAGTGCTTGATGATCTACAAAGAAAACAAACTTGTTCGCAAGAAGGTAATGTCTAAATTTTTTGACAGCATATATCATTGCTAGACCTTCTCTCTCTGTAGTGGTATAATTTTTCTCTATGTTGTTTAGATGCCTACTAGACTAGCAAATGGGAAAGTCCATTTTCTTCTCTCCTAGCTGGTCTAATATGCACCCTATGGTATAGGCCGATGCATCTACATGAACATGGAAGATCTTGTTCCAATCACGGGCTTGCAAAATTGGAGCAAAGATTAATCCCTGCTTAGATTTTTGAAAAGATATCTCACATTCTTCCGTCCACTCAAACTTAGCAATGAGGGCATACAGAGGCTTAGCTATTACAACATATATGTATATGAAGCACCTATAATACCCATAATGACCCATAAATGCCTGCACTTCCTTCATTTTCATTAGTCTTAGCAGTGCAACAATTATTTGTATCTTATCTTGATCATTGGAAATCCCGTTTTTGGACACAATGTGGCTCAAGATTTTACCTTGTCTTACCATGAAGACACATTTTTCAGGGTTTAAGCAAATATGATAAGTTTTGCACTTTTCGAACACTTTCTCTAGGTGTGTTATGTGCTCACTTCTCAACTGGGAATGCACACAAAGATCACCATATATATCTCTAAAAATTTTCTGGGATATTCCATGAATGCATGACTCATTAGTCTTTGAAAAGAGGCAGGAGCATTGTTATGCCAAAAGGAATTAGCCTGTATGCAAGTATGCCCCACTCTATTGCAAAAGCTATCTTATGTTGATCTTCTGGTTTTATGATCAACTGGTTGTAGCCTAAGAACCCATCTAAAAAACTATAAGCCTCCTTCCCTGCAACTCTTTGAATAACGTGGTCTGTTATTGGTAGTGTATAGTTGTCCATGATGGTGGAAGCATTAACTTGTTTAAGGTTCACATAGACCCGTAATTTCCCATTCTTTTTGGTTACTACCACAATTGGGGACACCCAATCTGCGTGTTCAATCTCATAGATAAACTCTGCATCCTTTAGTTTGGCTATCTCCTCCTTAATTTTTTTTGGCAAAAGTCTCATTGTAAGTATAAGGATGCTGTCTACGCGGTCTGGCATCACTATTAAGGGGTATCTTGTGTTGAAAGATCTCTGGATCTACTCCCTTTAGGTCTTTGTATGACCAAGAAAACACATCTTTATATTGTCTGAGTGTTGCTATCAATAGTTGCTCTTCTTCTTCTTCCGTGAGGTCAGTGGCAATGTATGCTGGTTTAGGTTCCTCGCCTGGTTCTACTAAGTTTATACATTTGGCTTTTTCAAGCCCATTATATGAGGTTCCAGGATCTTTTGGGTCTCGTTTGGACTTCTGCACTATAATCTTTCTGTCTTGAATAGTATACCTTTTGAAGTGTGTGCGCGTCTGTCGCACGTGTCAATGCAAGGAACTTGCCGATACACTGTGTGCGAGCCACAAATGGCTCCAAGCACGCAACTAGACTAAACTAGTAAGATCAAAGATGGCGATGGTGTGTCACTCACCGCTCTATGATTGCTGTCGTGGAGGATTCCTCACCACAAAGAAGAAGGAGCCGCCGTTGCGCCGTGCTCAACCGCTTTGCCGTCACCGTGCCGTCGTCGCAATGCTCGATCGCACACACACTCTCTCTCTCTCTCACGCATACACACACACACACAAGGAGATGAAGAAGAAGAAGATGGAGATGGAGCTAGAGCACTCTTCAATTGCACAAATGAGAGAATGAGTGAATTTTAGGTTTAGTTGACTTTTATATTAGCTCGCCCCATTCACACTTGGGCACCCATGCTTAGCCAACTAATCCCTTGAATGTTCTAGTTACAGTGTGCCTCTAATTGGCGATCACTCTTACCCTTTTCCTATTGGACCGACAAGCCTGATACCTGACTCTACCAAATAAATAATATGGCGTCCGTCTTAGGTGATAGGAATGTGCGTGAGGGTTAACATGGCCCCCTTCCTGATGTAGATTCCATCCTCGGAAGCTATTGAGTTGAAGCTCATTCATTGAGGTGGAAGAGCATTTGAGATGAATGTCCTTAGCCTTCTTCAGTCACTGCAAAATCAAACAACATTGGCTCAGTAATTGAATTCTCATATACAATTAAAAATCATATGCAGTTGTAAGCAGACAATTTGATTGGTAATAGAATTTTAAACCATTTGTTAGCAAATATACATTAAATTGCATAATAATCAAACGCATAAACAGTTGTAAAGGTAAAAAATTAAACAAGTTTGGGGTCGCTAATTTCACGATCGAAAGGCACTAAATATCGACTATTAATACCATGGGCAAGATTCTCAATTTTCTCTGGTCAATTAAGTTGTTTAATCGCAAGAGCCAAGTATTTCATGTCCGAGGGCTGATTTGTGGTCGCAAGATGAGGTCTTCCCATAGTTTCCTAGAAATTTTTAGTCACAATGCTAACCCTAGCGCCACCATCAAGGATTCCCTTCACAGTTAATCCCTTAGTAGTGATTGGTATGGTCGCATTGGATTCATCACCCTCAAAGTATTGTCCCAACTTGTTGACAGGTATTTCTATAACAAGGTTCTCATGTAGGTTGGGTTGAGGATCTAAGTGTTCCTCCTCTATTGGCATCTCCCCAGCTCCATCCATTTGTGAAAATTGTGGTAGCCCAAACTTCAGTTCTCCTTTGAGAAAGGCTCAAAGAACAGATACTAGCTCAGGGTCTTTATATAGTTTGGACATGATGGTGGTTCTAACTTCTGAAGACATGAAATCCATCAATTTGGCAATGTTTAACGACACCTTTTGGGCTTCAGCCCCTTGACGTGGGGAAGATGGGATCTCCATTTCTTCCATAGGATTAGACAGTCCCTCTGTAAATATTCTTTCTGTCAAGAAGTGAGTACGCCCACTTTCCCATGACTTTAAGTCACTTTCTTCTTGGATGACACTAGGTATTGCTAAGGGTCTATGGACTTGGTGAGGTTGTTGTTGCGTAGGGAACATGGTGTTTGTAATCTGGATCTGCCTAGGTGTTGGTTCTAGATCCCTTTGGGTATCTTCTACCAAACTCCTTAATTGCTTGACTCGCTCGATCTCCTCTGTAGGGTTTGGATAAGTTCCTATCTTCTTCTTGGATCCTTGCCATTGTGGCTCATGAAGATCTTCCTTGTTAGTTTCTATCTTAGTGGTTGTTTTGGTCTCCATGGTTTCACCTGAATCCGAATCCTCTTTAGCGTCGTTCATATATACGGGGTCTTCACCAGTCCCTATGTTGGTCTTTGAACTGGGGTTTGACTTCGCTTCTTTTTGCAATCTCTTCCTTCGTGTTTTCTTCTTTTTCTGAGATTGGACAATTGATGCTGTGTCTCTTTCCTCAAGAATATAATTTTGTTTTTGGAGCATCGATCGTGTGAGTATGTTTACTGGTACCACAGGTGTACTTTGTGATGGATCCTCGATAACCTCAATCAAGTTTAATGGCGTGATCTTCGGTGCATTTGGATTATTTGGACATTGGGCAATCAAATGATCTATGCCACATCAATCACACATGAGTATCGGCACTGTAGACGTGCTCGCTTGATTGGTTTGCATTAGTGTGGCGTTCTTTTGTAGCCTAATAGGACACTCCGCCACACGATGTGGACCTCCACACTCATAGCATTGAAGAGTTGGTCTCTTAGTAGTGTAATTGATATTTTGGCCTCTTGTAGCAAGAGCAACTACTTGATAGACAGGTTTGACTTGTCCCCAATAGTCCTCCATGTAGTATTGTGGACTTTCTTCAAGCGCATCCATCCCATAGGCAATAGTAGGGTCTATATCTTCCTCATAGCCTTCCAAACAAGCAATAGATAACTCACAACCCACCTGATTCACATAAGTGATTCTCGGATGTGGTGGTTGCGGTCCTAGCACTGGAGGTGGTAAGGGTGTTGTTTGAACAACATTTTGGGCCCTGGGAACCATGTGTTGTGATGTTTGTTCAAGAGGTGGGGCCGACATCAATGCAGGCACTCAAGGTGTGTCTGTCCATGCTAAGTTTGGTCTATTGGCCATTGTGCACTTAAATACTATGCAATATTTAGCTTGATGACCATACCTCCCACAGGCATTGCAATTCCCATTGAATTTCACTCTAAAAGTAGGGCATTCAATGGTAGTATGCGGTCCATAGCATATTGAGCACCATTGTTGCTCTTTTCTTGGATACATATGATTGTTTTGCGGAGCACGATTTTCTCTAAGACTCTTTTGAATAGCCTTGGTGAGGTATGCTAAAGTCATCTCAAATATCTTTGGCTCCTTTGCAATAGGCTTTAGGGTCATTGGCTGATGTCCCAATGCTTGCGAGCTAATAGAATTAGGCTCAACATGCACTCTTTCTCCTTGAATCATTAAATTATCCTCCAATTGGATCGCATTGGTGGTGAGTGCTTCCCAAGTGGTGATACCTCTAATGACTAGGCCATTGTAGATATCCTCATGTTGTAATTCCCTAATGAATCTATCAAGCAATTGATTATTGTTGAAGCGCTCATTTGGATTACAACGAGAATTCAAATGCTTCAAGCGACTAATAAAGTCTCTCACCAACTCTCCTTCCTCTCATTGGGCTTTCTGGAGCTGAGAGGCTACACCCCAAAGCACTCCCTCTCGTATGTATTCTTTCAAGAATAGTCTCCTAAGAGTAGGGTAAATCATTTTTTCTTCCACCCTTAGGGTTCTATACCAATCCTTTGCCTTCCCACTAAGGTTAGGCTTAAAGCATCACTCTTATGCAAGTCATTGTGTTCTACTAGAGAATCGCATATTTGTTCAAACACTTCAATATGCTTTCTCACATCCCCGTCTCCACTAAATTTTTGTGTGAGCTTGGCTATTTGTACTACCTTACTTCTAGGCTCTCTATCAGGCGTGCTACACATATTCTCAGCAATAGCTTGAGCAAATGTTTCCAAGTCACCTAAGTGAGCAGGCATCGTGGGTAAAGGTGCTCCAGAGACTACATGTGGAGTAGGTATTGGCATTGGGCTTGGCATATAGGAAGCCCTTGGGTTCCACGTTGGGTACGATGTTGTGCCATCTGGTGGTCCAAAGTTCATATGTGTGGCCCTAGGCATAGCAGACGTCGGATGTGACATGCTAATGCTAGCCGGTATAGTCCCATGGAAATAAGAGCTTGGGTGTTGTGGTTGTGGAGCATAGGTAGTTGAAACAATGGGAGGGGTAGGGGCTACATGAGTACAAGGACCCATGGGTGTAGGCATTGAGCTACCATGTAGCGGTGCTTTACTAACAAATGAGGTCCATCGCGTATTTCTTGGAATGCCCATCATTGGGATAGGCATGGTAGCTGTGGTGTCATCAAGGGAAAGATGAGCTAGACTTGGAAAGGTAAAGCTATCACTTGTGGGCTTAGATTTCACTGAGACCCCTGGCGAAACAACATATGGAGGATCCATTGGACTTACCGAGGGAGTCTCCATTTGTGATAAGGTCAGTTGTTTAGCCTTTCCTGTATCCAAGAATCTCATGAGACCCGTTGAAGGCATGTTGATCCCCTTGTTCTGTCTCTCTAACTCAATGACCCTATGGATGACCTCACAAACTCTTTGTTGTTGATCCTCCACACTAGTAGCACCCATTGTGGATTGTAGGACACCTAACCAACCCACGTGATAGGTGTGACATGTGTATAGGTTGGTTAGAGTTTCTGTTTGTAGTTCCTACTCCCAATTCTCATTTAAGAATGCTCCATCTAGGATTGAGGTGCTAGGGGTGTCCTTTGAGCTAGATGCAATGTTGCTTTCTAGGGGTTGGCCCTTAGCGGTTGCTAAGTCAGGAGCACTCGATTGCTCTCTTAGCAAGGATATTGACATAAGGGCTTTCTCTTTTAACTCTCTTCGTTGCTCCACCTTGCGTAAGCTCTCGATTTCCTTTTCCCTAGCTGCAATGATATATTGCTCAGCCTCTTGCACTTCGGCAAGGCTTCTACCATCAGGTAATATAACCTTGGAGGAAAATAGCTCTGAAGAGTCAGGGGGTGCAGTGAATGGAGTATTCACGTGCACACTCTCTAAGGGAATAGGGTCTGTGTTGGTCATGAATGGCGAATTTACTTCCCCAACCCCCTCATTTACATCATTAGCTCCATGTTCGGAGTGAGTGTCTCTACTAAAGGTTTCCTTCAAGCAGCTAAGCACGCTCGGCCCGGACCGTGGCCCCCCGGGGCGGTCACTTATCAAAAGCTTCCTATATCACGTGTGTTAAAGAGGTTATTAATAATACCTCAATATACATACTATATTTACACTATGTGCCTATTTAAAAAACCCCCACCCCCCCTCTGTATGTATACATTGTGATACATTTTGATCTTTTAATAATCCTCTCCGGTTAACTCACGTGATAGCATACACATTCTAAAATGTGACCGCCCTGGGGTGGGCCTATGGCATGCATGTCTTGGCTTGAGCTATCGGGATTAGGCATTGGGAAACCCTCCATGACGTCGTAGTCAGAGGAAGAGTCACTAGCCGCTATTTTTGGGTCTTGGTTTGTACTACCTTGGGTCCCCGTCGAGGGCCCGGAACCTAAGATAGGTGGATAATGAGAACTCATGTAAGTCAAAATTCTCTCTAGTTGCTCCGTCTCTAGCACACGACTAGAGCGCAGATGCATGTGCCTTTGGCACCCTACAAGCATCGGTGAATAACCTCAAAGGTTAACCGCTTATTTTTTAGGCATCCGTTTTCACTCGTTTTTTATGTTTTTTAATGTTTGGTTTTTTTATTAAAGTGTGTGATAGCTCGAAACTAGCGTATCACTCAGAGACTCGTGGTGTGCTTTACAACACAACATTCGGTTACCCGAAGCTCCATTGGTCATCAAAAAAGTTGTTTTTTAGCTACGTGTGAGGCTAAAATACGTAATCTTAGAGGGCAATTGAGGCCTGAGCCTGAGCGTGAGCTTGGACTTGGGTCTGGGAGATATTCCCGATCCCGGTCCTACCTTTAAATTTTTTTATAGAAATTTTTTTTTTTTTTTTGGGATAAGGTCGCCGCGGTTGCGTTGTGCACGAGCACACACACTCTACCTACCTACTTACAACTAATACACCTACTGTTACACACTAACACACTTCATTAGCTCTAACAAATCTACTTCCTACTTACTGTACTTTACACAGAAATAACATTATGGATCTACAACCTTAATACTAGCACCTTATCACAGTACCTTTCAAAACCTCATTAATAAATAAATACATAGCAGCAAAACAAACTCCTTCTCAACACACACACCTTCCTTCCCTACCTTTCCAACAATTGAAATTGCACCACAAAGAAGCACAGAGTGCCATTCAAGCGTAGTGTATGGCATTCCCCCGGCAACGGCGCCAAAAATGTGCGCGTCTATTGCACGTGTCAATGCAAGGAACTTGCCGATACACTGTGTGCGAGCCACAAATGACTCCAAGCACGCAACTAGACTAAACTAGTAAGCTCAAAGATGGTGATGGTGTGTCACTCGCCACTCTACGCTTGCTGTCGTGGAGGATTCTTCGTCACGAAGAAGAAGGAGCCGCCGTTGCGCTGCCCTCAACCGCTTCGCCACCGCCGCCGTGCCATCGTCGCAATGCTTGATCGCACTCTCTCTCTCTCTCTCTCTCTCTCTCTCTCTCAGGCATACATACACACACACACACACACACACACACAAGGAGATGAAGAAGAAGAAGAAGATGGAGATGGAGCAAGAGCACTCTTCAATTGCACAAATGAGAGAATGAGTGAATTTTAGGTTTAGTTGACGTTTATATGAGCTCGCCCCATTCACACTTGGGCGCCCATGCTTAGACAACTAATCCCTTGAATGTTCTAGTTAGAGTGCGCCTCTCATCGGCGATCACTCTTACCCTTTTCCTATTGGACCGACAAGCCCGGTACCTGACTCTACCAAATAAATAATACGACCTCCGTCTTAGGTGATAGGAATGTGCGTGAGGGTTAACATAGTGGGAAGGTGCATCAAACTTATCATCTTCTCATTCATCGTCGCTTTCCAACTCGGTTGTCCAAACTTCTTTCAAAGTTTGTTTTAATTCATTGTATTTGTGTTTGCGCTCAGTTTTGAATAATTTTGTTGACTTTTCAGAGATACTTTCCGCTTGTGGTTTTTTCTGTTCTTCTCTTTCAAGTTTTCTTTTGTTGAGTCGTGTTTCATGAATCTTTGATACCTCATCTTTAGGCAATCAATTTCTTTGACCAGCCTCAAATACTGCATTTTGTTGTTTAAAAGAGGTACATAATTTTCCTTTGTCTTATTTTGTTTGTTCATGTGTCTATTCAGATATCTACACTATCTTTGAGGTTTTTGGTTTGGAAAATCATAGTAGATTACTTGTCGATCCTTTCATTTGATGTCCTGGTTTGAGCTACTTGAAAGCTCGTCATCTGTGTTGTCTTCTCGGGGGGTGCACTATGTAATCATGTTAATGTATAACGTGAGTTTGAAGGAGGGGTTTTGAAATGCAAACATTTTAGGTAATTTAACAGAGATACATTAAAATAAAGGGCTTTTATATTCAATTTTATAAAAAAATCCTAAAAGAAGGGGTCATTTGATTCATTCAGACATGTTAAAGAGGGTTTTTTTTAATATCCCACGAACGCACATTATATAGGGGGTACTAAATGGTGAACCCCCCGAGGTTGTCTTCTATAGGCTTGTCAGTGGAGTCTTGAAATGATTCCTCATCAGTTTAATCAAGGTCCCTTACGGAGATCTCATCCACTATGCGTCGGCAATTTGCAACTCCCTCCATGTTAGGGACTTTCAAACTTGATTTTGGACTTAGGCTGACACTCATCATCTGGAATGGAATGATATCATATCCTTCCTCATCACATAATTTAGTTAGGGTCACCTCATTCACATACACATCAAGATTGGCCAGTATTTGCTGCCATCCAAAAGGTTCGAACATCTCTTCCAAAAAAGGCTCTAGTACATGCGCATCATCTTGTACTAACCTATCGTGCATATAGTCCTCTTTTTTCAAGCTGCCACCCTCAAAAGGCTTCACACATCCAATTGTGAGATTTTTTATGCAGCCAAGCAGGCATTTCTCCTTTCTAGTTAGTTGTGGAGTTTAATTCTTCTCATGGGGTTCATTCCACATCTCTATAATTCTGATATGTGACATTGATCTTTGTAGTGGCATCCTTGTGTCTTAAGTAGATATAATCATAGCCCCAATCTTGTACCATTTTGAGCTGACGCATAAATGTTCTGCCCAATATGATATCAAAATTGATGCTCTCATTGAAATTTATAATAGAAAAGGTGTGTTCATATGAAATTCCATAAGAGGTTACTACAATTTTCTCCAAAAATGCCAATAGGTCTCTCCAAGTACCCATCCGTTAATTGTAGTTTCATTCTGGTTTTTCTTAGAGCACACTTTTCCCATTTTTCCCACATTGCTTTGCTGGCTATGGAAATTCCGGCTCCACTATCCAATATAGCAATCATTTTTACTCCTTTGTACTCCACAGACAAGACCGTGTTCCCTTCTTGTCCTTCACAATAGTCTCCCACCTTATTCACTGGTTAACTGACTCATGTTTAGTTTGTTTCGAGGTCTGTTATTCAGTGTTTTTGGAGAAACGATTGGTGGCGGGATTACCAGTCCCATTTTCTCCAAATTTTTTCAACCTCTTCCCAAAGATGAGGTCTTACATGTAGTAACTCAGATAGAGTTAGCATACAATGGATAGGGAACAACATCAACTCATGAAGAGTTTTGGTATCCATCATCTTAGGACTAGATTTCCATTGAGATGGTACTTTACTTACTTTTGATCTAGTTTCATGGTTGCCAATGAATGAAGGTAATGTCTTCAAGGACTGAGGTTTTCTATCTTCTGACATCTCTGTAATGTCTTCAATGACTGAGGTTTGTTGTCTTCTGACATCTCTGTACCTACATCACCATAAAGTGATCGGATATACCCTGGGTAGAACTCATGTTCTAGATGGATCTCAGTGATAGGAGCTGATTGAAGTGTTGCACTTCCATCTTTTTTATTTTTGATATCCTCCCACAAATTGTGCGGCCATAGTTCTTCCACTTCAAGAATTGGCATAGTTGCTTGTGAATACACCATCTGTTGTATTGGGTGCCATCCTCGTATCCAAAGGCGTTTCAACTACCAATTATTTTTGGTCTCTGTCTTTGATACCTTGATCCTTTAACACTTGGAGTTTTTCACGGATCAACACCTCAGTCCTTGGAGCAGTCCGGACAGGTGGTTCCATAAGAGCTTGAGCTACCTAGATGAGCTTCTTGCACATCTTCAGCCTCTCTTTTTCATACCCTGGGTGAGGATACATTACCCATTTGTGCTCCTAGGTTTGGTTGGGCTTTAACCTAGCTTCATAAGCTTTCAATATCGCATCCAATAGTTCAAAGACCTTTTCCACCAAGCCAGATCCTCTCAACGATATTACTGATGGTTCTACTACATCACCCTTTTCTTTAAGATCTCTTTCCATTCTCAATTGTTCCTCTATTTGCTATAATTTGGTTTCCAAAGGTGATTTTTCTTTTACTCTTTTGGCTTTCATCTTGTCCCTTTTTGCCTTCAAAGATTTCCTAGGGGTTCTAATTGACAAATTAGAACCCCTAGGGGTTTTTGCCTTCAAAGATTTCCTAGGGGTTCTAATTGACAAATTCTCTATCTCAGTTTGGCTAGCTCGGATGTTCCTTGTAGCCTCTTGTGCTTGTGCTCTAGTTACCGCATTTATTGGAATGGTTGGTTCTATTTTTTATCCACTTAAGCTTGATACAATTCCGATTTTGTTCATGGTAGCTTTCCCTTTGTTATCATGGTTTTTCAGACAATGTGGAATGAGATGGTCATTTGTACACCCCTCATAGTATTCAAAGAGTTTGATACACTCTCCTTTGTGTGGACAACTTCTTGCCCAATGATCACCGCCGCATTCGGAGCATGGTTCTATTGGTGGTGGAGAAGCTTGTGGAGCCCCCATCGGTTGTCTTGTTCTAGGAGGATATCCCCTAGGGTTGTAGTTCTGAGTTGCCATGAACATAAGCATATTTTTATCGACCAAGTGATGGTTTTTTGTTGGTCGTGCTATGTATGATGATTTTGACATCTCTTCAGAAACTATCCATGGACTGTTTCTATCAGAAGTATGTTAATTTTTATTAAACCCTCTCTCATATAAATTGTCTGAATCTTTGGTAGGAAACTACCTGGACCATACTCTGATCAGCAGGTGCCTCTATAGGTTGTGAAAATCTTACCATGGTCCTATTTTCCTGGGGTAAAGGAAGCTAACGTCCCAACACAGGTTGAGGTTTTTCCTGCCCTTGGACTACGTTATTTTGTCCTACTTGGTATCCTGGAGGGGGTGGTAACTGTTGTCCTCCAAGTGGCTTGTATTGTCTTTCTCTAACATAGTTTCTATTGTAGAAACATTCATGGGTCTCATGGTTTGTCCATTTTTTTCAAGAGCACACCACTTCAATACACGTCTTACATTTTCTCATGGCCTTGGCTGTATGTTGCACCACTAAGTTACATGATCTCCTCCACAAGTTTCACATTTTTGCGTGGGCTATTGTCATGTGTTTGAGTTCGTCCTGTTTCCTTGGTTCATCCTTCTAATCACTTTCTTGATCACTTGATCAAACACAATTGGGTTTGGCCCACCTAGTTTCATTGTGGATTCACTAGTGGTTGAAGAGGTGCTACTTGTCCCTTGGTTTGTGTCCTCCGTCACCTCCCCATATGCCTTGCAATTGTCTACCAAATACAATGCCTCTTTTATGACTTTCTCAAAAGTAGCACATGCCTTTAAGTGCAATTCTTTTTTGAGAGTGTCATTTTGCAATCCTTTTATGAAAAGTATTGACAGTCTCTCATCTTCAGGTAGTTCTCTAGCAAGACATCTTTTTATGTATTGCTTAAATTGAAGTGAGGCTTCCTTCACCTTTTCTTTCTCCTTTTGTCTAAATGCATAGATCTGGGAGACCGTATTATGCTTAATCCCTCTCTTTGAGAATTCGTCTGCAAATTCTCGAAGAAGTTGCTCGATACTTGGGAATTTTTTATTGTTTAAAGGTTGGAACCAGGTTAAGGCTAGTCCTTCTAGGGTCAATCCAAATCCTTCATATTGAGTATGGAAATCGGTTACGTGTTCAGCCCTTAACACTTGTTTGAAGATTGATACATGAGCACACGGATCTCTCAATCCACTATACTTTTTAGGTACGCACTTTGCCACTTGAGAGGGTCACATGCGTTTAGACTCCACAACCATGCTAACCATCCCTAGTCCTCCTGATGCGGTCTCTCTAGCTTCATATTCTCACCTTGGCACTGCAATTGATATCCTCTCCGCCATACGTTCACCATGTCGTCCGTACAATCTCTTGTAATAGTTGGAGGGATTCTAGTTGTGTAAGTCAAATTAGGTGCTACACTTCCCTTGTGTGTGCTCATAGAAGCCCTAGACCTCGTTGATCCCATGGGCCCTGTGCTCGACAATTGTTGGTGCCCAAATGAATCTTCCACTCTAATTCTTACTGGACTTACATACCCAGTTTCTGGTCTCGTTTGGGTAGTCATGGTTTTAACTTCCTCTGAATCTACATAGTATTGGTGGAGTTGTCCACCAAAATATGTATATCGCTCTAGCTCCTTACGATCCATAGGAGAGTATTTTTGGCCATGCTTATCCATTATGACCACTTTGATACTTCTCCCCTCTGTGTATGTAAAAAATTATAGTTTTTTGCGGTTAATCAGCTCCTTGATGCGGGGTTCATCACATCTATAATAGAGTGTCTGTTATCCATTATTGAATTTATATAGCCCCACGTAAGTGTTGTATATATTAAGTCACTCTGTCTCATTAGTGCGCCTGAGCACAGTGTTTTTCTTGTCCATTTTGGGTGGTTCATCTACTAGCTCTTCATCTACCTTGTCCTTGGTGGTAGTTAATCCCTATTTGTCCACAATAAAGGGGTTGTGAACCACTAGGTACATCATTCCCTCCCGGTCAAAGTATTTGTCTTCGTCATAGTCCACATCTACAAGGTCCTTGAACTCCCTTGGCTTGTTTTCCAACTTAACACAATAGTGATCCATTCCATCCTTATAAATTTTGGCTTTAAGCACATTCTCAAATTGAAACTTTAGATACAACAATTTTACATCCGATGCAAGTTGTAAAGGACTTGCCCCCATGGAAGTTCCTTCCTTAGGGTTCACCTTGTTGGATTCCTTAGTCATTACAATGTATGATCTTTCTGATGAGGTATCAAAAAAAATAAATCCTCTATAATAGCTTCTAGAGGATGCAGTGGTCTTTGATTCATGCTACCTTCAGTTGAGCGATTGCTCACTTGGTCTATGACGCTTGGATTCCTATTTTGGTAAATTCTTTGTGATTGCAAATACATGAAGATTTGATCTTACAAAATCCAAACCTTGTTACCTTATTGCCTAACTTGAATTCCCCAATTTGGTCTTACTTCTTGGGTCGTACTCTCTAGCACTTGCAACCTGTCAAAAAATGCTTGATGGCTATGAGTTTACAACCGCTCCTGTTAGTTCAAGCTTTCAATCGACAAAATTTAATTAGAAAAGCGAGGGCCATCGATTTTGATTGATGTTGAGGATGAATTGAGACATAGACTAGAGTAAAATTCAAAAACACGTGATTGCACAACACACAAAAGGCCAAGGAATATTATTTTTACAAAAGATTCAGGGGTAGCAGATGGGAGTGATAATTTCAAAGAGAAGACAAGGTTTTTTGTTTTCTCAATGAAGCTATGTGGCCAATCATAAGAACCCCTCTTGACAGTCATGTAACATGTAGTGGCACCCCCAATGGTGGAAAAAGATGTGGACAAAATATAGAGGCATGTAGTAAAGGGACTCTGCACCATCCTTTGACGGGTATAGGAAACATCCAAATAAACTACTCAAATAGTGGTTTTTGTTCTATCCCATACATCTTATTCATTGCTATGTTATTCATTGCTATGTGGAAAATCATAATATAGAACGAAGTCTAGCTCCTCCTCCATTAATTTGGCCAGTTGATCTAGGAACAAATCTCATCGATAAAGAAGTTGAGGTACTAGTTGAAGGAGGATTTCAAGTGGAGACAGTTGGAAAAGATTGAGAGAGTGCAACAACAATGCAAACTCCTCCTAGTGGTGGAGGTGATTTCTCTTCCGCTTCAACAAAAGCAAGTAGCAGAGGTTCAATACTAAGAAATGGCATAAGAGTCAAATTTTGAACTTCCGATTCAGAGGAGGCAGTTAAGAAAATTGGTCTCGCTCTTTGTTTAAGGGTAATGTGATTGAAGAGAAATGTACTGTAGACAAATCAAATGAAGTCTTCAAGGTTGAGCATCATGCAGTAGACGGACATGTGGGGGTGTATGAGATGCACATCAAGGATAAGGCCTACTACACATGCCTTGATTTCATTGACAGGGAGGCCAAGAAAAAATCTTATTTGGCTTGCAAGTACTTGTACTTAATTTTCTTGAGAGTTCTTGGATTGAGCCAAAATGAAAACATGTTCATACATCAACCCGTGCTAAGCAAAGTAGATGTCTACAATGCTCTTAGCCATGAACGTGCATATCCAAACTTAGAGTAAAGCCCCATGATTTTACAATTTTGTGACATATTTTTTGCCATGTATTGTAGTTAGCAAAGGTGATATAAATCGGGTAGGAATTGGGCCTTTGGTGAAGATGTTTTGGATTATCTTGGTTTATAAATCATTTTGTCTCTCTTTTTGTTAGCATTAATCTTGATGTAAATTGATTTAGGTGTAGACTTTGCCTTGTGTGTGGCATAGAGAGAGAGAGAGAGTTCTATTATCGTCCTGGGAGGTCAAATATGACCTATGGGACCAAATGAACATGTCACGTGGTGTGAGTGGAGGTCATAAGTGACTCTCGATGCTCAAAAATGGCTGAAATGAGCGTCACAATAGAGAGTCCACATCGTGGTTAGGAGAGGAAGGTATGCAGGGAGAGCTCATGGATAAATATAAGGGGAAAAGAGGACCTAATGTGGTCAAAAGCTGAGCACTCAAGTAGTGTGTGGTACTCACTCTCTCGCACTTGACGAGGGCATAAGGTGCAAAGTCGATGTGACTCCTTGCCAGTGCCCCAACATCCTGTCTCACAACGTAGAAAATGGGATCTAAGACGAATGGAGGTAATTGTGCGGATTGCACTCAACGAGATGGGCTCAAGGATGTAGGGATGGGTTCGGTTACCTCGTTTGGAGAGAAAGAGAGATTTGTAGTTTGGAGCAATGTGTGTGGTGTAATGGTTGAAGAAAGAACCTCCGGATCTCTCCCAAGCCATGATACATTGGTGTTTTAAGAAGGTCACATTAACTTGGGAGTCAATCAACGCATCCTTGACCAAGTGACATGCATCCCATCTTCCAAACCATTTCTTGATGTCAAGCATCCACCCCGAACTTAGTATTTTGCTCTTGCATGTCTTTTGGACCTTTTGACTTGCTTCATATGTGATTCTAGGAAGGCGATACAAAGGGCTACGTTGTGTCTTAAGCATGTACTCCACAACCATTGCATGTCCAAGACCTCAATGGGAAGCGATCTGGACTCAAGAAGTAAGAGCATGTAGGGTGTTTGTGTCTTGACTTGGAGAAATTTGGTGAGAAAACACTTTTGGACATTCTCAAACTCTTTCCAAGTAAACTTTTCAATGCTACCACCCCACACCTCCACTCCATAAAGAAGCACCGGTGTCACCAATGTGTCAAAGAAGTACTTTTTGAGCGCCTAACACTTGATCTCTCCAGCATTTCACATGTTCTCAAATGCATAATAAGCCCTCTTTCCGGCTTCCAAGCGACGCATTGGGCAATCCTTCCATTTATGATTCGATGGAACCTTAAGGCCAAGGTACATGAAGCTATCTACCACTTCAGGTTGCTCATTGTTGTACACAATGCATGGATTTTCATCATTGAGGGTCTTTACAAGCATAACCTTGGTTTTGGATCCATTCACGATCAGCCCGCTATGTAGGCAAAAGCATTCCAAGACACTCAAAAGCTTTTGTGCATCTTCCAAGGTATGTGCCAAGAGGACTACATCATCGGCACAAAGCAAAAGCACGATCACCGCATTTCCGATCTTAACCTCTTCTATGCCTTCTTGTTGCATAAAATCAAGAACCATGCATTCCAATTCATCAATGAGTAGCCCAAAGAGGGTTGGGGAAAGTGGGCATCCTTGTTTGACACCAACGGAGGCTTGCAAAATTTTTTGAAATTCCATCTCCCATACGTAGTCGACATATCACTTTTTGGTAGATGCAAAAAATTGCATGCATAAATTCTCTCGGCACTTCAAGGCTTTGCATATGTCTCCAAAGATTTCCTTGCGGTACCATGTCAAAAGCTTTCTTGAAATCCACAAAGCTTTCTTGAGAGAGAGAGAGATGTCGATGGAGGATCAAGAGAGATAATAAAGTTGAGGAGAGAGGAAAATAATCTTTTTGGAATTTGCTCATTGAATTCTGATGCATGGTTTTTAGGACCCCTTCTGAAGATGCAATAAAGGCACAATCAGTTGTTGGGGAGATGAGGATACTCTAGTCCAAGGGATCTCGAAAGAGAAGAAAAATCTACTTCACAAGCACCAAAGAGTGAAAAGTGCCATGGACAGAAGATACGTGGGAACGAGCTCTTATGCATGCCTACAACCTATATCTTACAGAATAGCCCATTCTAGGTGTGAATTTCTAGTGAAATTTACACGAGGATGTTCGTGTGGACTCACAGCACAGCATACTCCGTTTTCACTTTTTTACCGACAGTAAATATTTTTTACCACAGTAAATATTTTTTACCGACAGTAAATATTTTTCACCTACATGGTAAATACAAATCACTTTTTACCTACAGTAACCTTTTTTACCGACAGTAAATATTTTTTACTGCACCATAAGTATTTGGTAGGTAACAGTTCACTGTTACTAGAAGCAGTGATTGGGCATCAACAATGCAGTTACAGGAGGAGAAAAGGGGAAAATCTTATGGTAAAGGTGAGTCAACAGGGATAAAGACTTTTGAGTTGAAAAGAGACATGCTGATTTTTTCAAAGAACACATGTCAAAAGAAGCCATGGTTGAGGATTTTTTGAGAATTTGATATTCAGGAGGACCCAGCAGGTCCCCCCCTGACATGTGCAGAACCTCCAGTTTCAACAGCCACCTTACCTGCTCTTAAATGCTGGTCAAGGCCTTATCCCCATGTGTCACAATCAGAAAAATCAGCATTTACCCTCCCCTCTCACATCACTCTAGAGAATATCTTGATGGTGACATATCAGGTGACCTCAATCTGTTGACCACCCTAAGAAAAAAGTAACCCCAATCAGCGGATTTAAGCATGTTTATCCCTAATCCTAAACCCTCTCAGAAACCTATATAAGGAGGCCTTCTCTCACTCAAAACCAACACTTCACCCACTTCACCAAGCAACGAAGCTATGACGACATTGCTCACAACGAGGAGCTATGGATGGAGCTCTACTCTCTCTCCCTCTCTCTCTCTCTCTCCCTCTAGTATGCTACATTACTAGCCCTAAAACCTAAATAAGGAGTCTTCTCTCATGCTCCATGGCCACCATCCTCGCCATCATTCTCTAAGGTATTGATGTGTTGCTAGTAGGATCATACCTACTTGATGGGTTGATTGTTTTTGACAAGGGATTATGCCATCCTTGGCTTGCTTCTCTATATCCTTGTTATGTATGATCAGATGCCGTTGTATTGTTAAGCTGATGTCTTGTGTATATATATGCTACATAAGGTCCCTAAGCTTCGTTTCTATGTGTTTTGCCATGTGTTTTGATACCATCATAATGCCAGAAGTCTCACTTGCCTATGTGCACTATGTGTGAGGTCCCTAAACCTCTTAATTTAGGGTGGTGCCCCCTTTGTTTTGTTCTTTGCTTGTTTGCATGAGGCGTGGTTTGTGGAGTGTGCACGAGTACAGAGGCCACCCGATTGCACTGCTCTTTTTCCCGCTATCATTTTGGTGCCCCCACTGAGGAGGGCTACACAGACCTTCAGTCCATAAGCAATGAAGATGTGCAATCGACAACATGGACGAATGGCGTGAGGAGTTTGCAAATTGGAGAACAGAAGAGGAGGAGGCTTTAGAGGCCTTAAAAGCTTTCATCGAGGTCTTGTTACCAGGTTGCACTGTCATTGAAATTCAAGAAGTAAGTTCTTCTACATGCCTTGTTCGTGATCGTCGCCAACGAAGGAGAGTGAGAAGAAGATCTTGATATACCTCTCCTCTCAACCTATGAGTGCTCCAAAAACCTCCAACGCACACGAGCTTGAAATATTCTACATCAACATACACGAAGTTACTGTGACACACATTAAGGGAAGAGAAAGCATCACCAGACCTCTCTTTCCTGAGGAGCCGACTAAGAGGAGGAAGATCACCTCTACACCTAAGTGGCCCAAGGCCGCAGCGCGTGCTCAAGCGTAAGGTAACATTTGGCTTAATCTCATTAATAAGGGATTACATGACCACTACAGGCAAGAAAAAGGCTAGTGAGCAACCAACTTCAACCTCCAACTTGCAACCACGACTCTCACCCCTAAATCCTCCTGAAGCAAAGAGGCGAAGGCTTGCCTACAAGATTGCCGCCCGTCTGCGAGTGCTCCCAGTGCACTTTGTGAATCCAGACACCACCAATCCCAAGCCAACCTCCTGTCCGCGTGAAGATCACTTTGGATATTGTCCAAAGTGCTTTGGAGACCGGGTGAAAAGCCTCCCTGCCCTACCTTTGCTGCTAATTTTCAAGAAGTTATCTCAATCTAAGGAAACTATCTTAGTTGATGATGTGCTGCACATTAATGGTGTCACTTTCATTCGTCATGCTGATTATGGTAATAGCATCCAACTGTTGCTTGCTAAAAGGCTCAGCATTGTACAAAGTGTTGCCATCACGCCTTACGTCTTCACAGATGCATCAGGAAGAGTCGAAGTGATTTGAGGTGCTGACCTTCTGTGGCTGATCAGGCTCATTGGTCCCAAGGTGGTGCAACTAAGCTAGGCTCTTGTGTGTAAGTATGGATGCCAATAATGAGAATGATGATCCCCGCATGTTTCCTTTCCATTTTGTGCGTCATATCCGTGTGAATATTTGTATTGATAGAAAAATCTTTTATCAGCAAAGAATAGCCCTGTTGTTTGGAGCCGAGAGACTTGGGGAAATCTTGCGCTCTCCTCATCCTGTCATTCTACCCTTACTAGACTATTACCATTCCTTTGATGTGTCGATCTTCATCCTATTTTGAGCTAAGTTGTGCTAAAGCTCCAAATTGTAATTACCATACTCTATTTTAAAATAAATTGGAGCTGTTTACTCTCTCACTTATGGCCTTCCCTAATTTTTATGGTAAGCCTGTGGAGGTTGCTCCAGACTTTTTGGATAATTTGGAAATGGCCTTTCTGGTATCGGGAAGGGATGACGAAGCTGCTAAGTTAAGGGCCTTTCCTTTGGTCTTGAGGGAAGGTGCAAAATTATGGTATCAAACTTTGGCACCTGAAGAAAGAAGAGACTGGGAGTCCTTAAATATGGCCTTCATAGAAGAATTTCGCCGCCATGAGCCTCCAGAGGAGATATGGAGATAGCTCTTAGAGCTACGCCAAACATCACCCAATGACTATAGAAGCTATGAAGGAAAATTTTCCAACCTATGGGAGGAATGGTGTGCATCACTAGGTGAAGGAGAAAGGGCGCCAGAATTCCTAAAGAAGGACTGTTTCCTGGCAGGGCTTTACCCCATCCTTCGAGAAAAGGTAAAAGGTAAATTCCCAGATACCTTTGATAAAGCTATGACTTACGCAAGGGAGAAGGATAGGAAGTTAAAATTCGAAGCTCAACTACAAGGGGGAATGGAGCCTCCACCGCTAGCTCAACCTACGGCAAGGGTAGTAGCAGGGACAGGAGCAACAGACCAAGAGTCCTCTCAACAAGAATTACTTCAACAAATCACCAATCAACTAGAGAGCCTGTCCATCAATCTGGTTCAAGGTGTAAGGGCTCCCCAGCCAGGAAATGAACGAAATAGACAAGAAGGACAAAGGCAAGCACGTGAGTACATTTGCTACAACTGTGGAGAGGTAGGTCACGGCATGTATTATTGCCCCCATCCACGACGCTATCAAGGAAATGGTAATCAAAGACGGCCTCCTCGCCAGCAAGTCACTCCTCCTCGAGCTAGGCCACTAAATGGACAAAATGCACACGTGGCTCCACCAATCCAAATATTGAGGACCCCTCCTCCACCACCACAAGCACCAACAGAGATCCCTCCACTACCATTGGGAGGGGAGGACAGGGCTGTCTCTGTCATAAGTCTTGACAATGGTAAGGATAAAGGGAAAGAAAAAATGGAGGAAGCTGTTGCCATGCCAATAAAGAGAGTTAGGAGACAAAGAACTGATGAAATGGAAGCTTCAGAGCCGGATAAAGGGAATGAGGGTTCCTCCCAAGTGATAGGAGACAAGAAAAGGAAGAGTAGGTCAAGGAGGCACATAGGAGTAGAAGACTTTCCACTTGGGGTAGGATCCATACCTTACGACCTGGTAGCAGATGTGAGTAAGCAAGGACCAAAGATTTCATGGCAGCAACTCCTCCACCTTTCCCCAAAGATGCGTAGAACCTGGTCTAAGATGGTCAGCACCAGGAGGCTAAGGCAAAGTCAGTTGGGTCTATTAGTGCAAGAGGCATGAAGGATATCGTGCCAGTCATTGATGCAGAGATTAAGATTCAGCGAGTCTCCAATGTGTACGTAGATGGTGGAGCCGAGATTTGTGTTATGACAGAGAAATTAATGCACAGGTTGGGTTTGGAAGTAAACGAGCAAACTTCCTTACAAGCTAAGATGGCAAATAATGTAAGGGTGGCTTGTGTGGGAAAGGTTAATGGAGTGAAGGTTTCAGCTTTTGGTGTGGCAATCTCAATTGATGCTTATGTGATCCCAACTAAGGGGGAGGGCTATCCGCTAATCCTTGGAAGACCTTGGCTTATGGCTATGAAAGCTAGGCAAGATTGGGAGACAGGTTCCCTTGAGTTGCGACCAAATCATAAGGTAGGTGGCAAGCAACAAAAAATTGTGTATGACATGAAGCAGGGTAGACAACAAGACCTAGAGATGGAGACTTCTATGGATGAATGGAGCACAAGCAGCTGCTCTTCATCTGAGGATGAGTCATCTGAGGAGGATGCTAGCTCTTTGGAAGTCATGGGTATAATACTGCGAAACCCAGAAGGAGAAGGTGGTCAAGACTCTCTAAACAAGGAAGAAGCCACAGGCTTAGAGGAGATCCTAGCTAAGGACCTACTAGAAGAAGAGAGAGAACCCTATTTGCAGGTACTAAAGAAGCATGCTGGAATCTTTATAACTGATTACAAGCACATTAAAGGAGTGACGGTAACCCAACACCATATCCAATTAAAGGAAGGTGCCAAACCAGTGGTGCAAAGGCTAAGGAGATTAGGGCTAGTGCAACAAGATGCACTCTTAAAAGAAGTAAAAAGATTACTCAAGGCAGGATTTATCTACCCAATGGAAGATTCTGAGTGGGTGTCTCCAGTTGTGGTAGCACCAAAGAAAAATGGGAAGTGGAGGGTATGTGTGGATTACAAGCCTCTAAACGCAGCCACAAAAAGGGACCATTTTCCTTTTCCTTTTCAAGATGAAATACTAAATAAAGTGGCTGGTCATGAAAGGTACACAGTGTGTGATGGGTACTCAGGCTACTTCCAAATCAGAAGTGCAGATGAAGACCAAAGAAAGACTACCATCATAACACCTTGGGGGTGTTTTGCTTATAGAGTTATGCCTTTTGGTTTAACTAATGCCCCAGCTACTTTCCAGAGGTTTATGAACTTGGTGTTTCAACCTTACTTTGGTAAGTCCATACGAGTCTTCATTGATGATTTTTGCATTTACAGCTCTAGGGAAGTACATCTGTCCAAGGTTGACGAAGGTTTCACCCGTCTGGCCCAATTGGGTGGGCAATTGAATAAAAACAAGTGCCACATAGGTGAGAGCAAGGTCACTCTACTAGGCCATGTTGTGTCTCAAGATGGTATTGAGGTTGACCCTGAAAAGGTAAAGACATTGTTAGCTTTACCTACTCCTTCAAACGTGAAGCAACTAGTCTCCTTCATTCAAAAGGTTCGCTACATGGGACGATTCATACATCTCCTTTCTCAGGCAATCTATCCTTTGCAGCAGCTCACTAAACACACTACATTGACATGGAGTGAGGAGGGTGAAAGGTGCTTTCAAGAAGTTAAAACCATTTTCAGCTCATTGCCTATCGTCCTACAACCCACATGGGGTGAATTATTCTATGTAAATCCTAGTGTAGGTCCAGAAGCTCTAGGAGCTGTCTTGATGCAAAAAGACCCAAAGACATCTCTCATGAGACCAGTCTACTTCTCTAGTAGAGTGATGACAGCTGCTGAAAAGGGTTTCA
Source organism: Adiantum capillus-veneris (assembly GCF_014529385.1). Classification (NCBI taxonomy): domain Eukaryota; kingdom Viridiplantae; phylum Streptophyta; class Polypodiopsida; order Polypodiales; family Pteridaceae; genus Adiantum; species Adiantum capillus-veneris. Next base: position 134,771,618 of record NC_140944.1, on the reverse strand, counting down.
GCGCAACTGAGCAATTGGTGCTAGCTCTTAAGTTTGCAGTGGAGAAGTTTCGGGCTTACTTACTTCCGAGACAATTTGTGGTGATCACAACTGAGGAGGTTTTTCCATATGCCCTACAACACATGGAATTGTCTCAAAGAATAGCAAAGTGGGTGGTGCAGCTTCAAGAGTTTGACTACACACTACAAGTAGAGGATTCCACCCGTGCTTGTTTGGCAGATGTCCTCACACAAAGGTGTTATGAGAAGGCCAAGAAAGAGGCACCTAGTAAGGTACCGCCTATCCCGGAGCCTGAAGTTCTACTGGGAGCACACAGTCTGTATTTTGATGGGGCTTACAAGAGGACCAAAGACAAGGCATCAGCAGGCATAGTAATATTAGGTCCAGAGAAGGAGAAGATCTTTGCAAAAGGGTTTCATCTAAAAGAGGTTTATTCTAACAATGAGGCAAAGTACCATGCCCTTGTTTTAGGGTTGCAATGTTGTCTTTCTCAGGGCATCACAAAGCTAAATGTTTTTGGTGACTCCATGTTGATTGTTAAGCAAATGGTTGGTGTATAATGCCTGTAAAAATGACAAATTGTCTGCTAAGATGAGGGAAGCAAAGGCCTTGTTGAAGGGTTTTAAAGAAGTTCGAGTGCACTTTGTACCTAGAGATCAAAATCGAGAAGCAGATGCCTTAGCAAGTGAAGAACTACAAACTCTCATAGTAGGTGCTATCCTTGTGAAAAGTCCTTTATACCAGGGAAAGGAGGAGCTGCATGATTTACTTTACTTTCTTGAGCATTGTGAAGCACCCTCTGGTATGAGTAAAAGTGAACGTAGGTGGTTGGCAAAAAAGGCTACCAGCTATAGCTTAGTGAATGAGGACTTGTATTGTAGAGGGAAAGATGCTGTCTTAAGGAGAGTTCCTGCATCCCAAGAGATAAAGGATATTTTGTTTAGTTGTCATGAAGGTGTGTGTGGTGGCCACTTTGCACAAGAGATTACTAGCAGAAAGATTTTACAATCAGGGTTCGCGTGGCCAAGCCTCCATCGAGATGTACAACATTGGTGCCGCACATGTGAGGTTTGCCAAAAAGCTGGACCAAGGCGTCTTACCCATGAAAATCAGCATCCAATCAAAACCTATGGGCCATTTGAAAAATGGGGGATAGATGCAATAGGGCCACTACCTTGCGCTCAATCAGGGAAGGAATACATCATTATGGGGGTGGAGTACATGACCAAATGGGCAGAAGCTCGTCCAACAAAGCGCATCACAGCCAAGGATGTGAGTGATTTCATTTTTTAATGCCTTTGTTGCCGTTTTGGCACACCTTTGGAGATTCTCTCGGATAGGGGACCGGGATTTCGAGCTGATTTAGTCGGGCAATTGATGAGCAAGTTAAAAATCAAGCGCAGGCACTCTACACCATACTACCCTTAGTGCAATGGTCTTGTGGAAAAGGTAAATGGTCTTATATGTAAAATCATCACTAAGCAAGTGCATTTACATCCCAAGGCATGGGACAAACACCTAGATGCAGCACTTTGGGCCTACAGAACATCCTTTAAAACATCCTTGGGGTATACACCTTTTCACTTGGTTTACGGGCAAGAGGCACTATTGCCTATAGAAGTGGAGCTAGCGAGCCTCCGAGTTCTAAAATCACATCAAGAGGATAGTCAAGAGAAGCAGGTGGAAGGAAGAATCATCGATTTGGAGAGGTTAGGGCTAGATCGAGAGTCAGCAGTGAAGTACTATGCAGCCCAGGCAGAGAAGAAACGAAAGAAGTTCAATCGCAACCTTGTCAAGAAAGGTATCAAGGAAGGTTCTTTAGTGCTCAGATACAACAATCGCTTTGATCGCAGGAAGGATGGTAAGTTCTTGCTTAAGTGGGAAGGCCCTTTTGTAGTGATACAGAGGTTCTCAAATGGTAGTTACCAACTAGGTGACCTAGATGGTAAGGTACATCAGACCCCGATAAATGGTTGGCGATTGAAGGCCTACCAATGTCGTCTTTCACAGCCATATGCTGGTGAAATCAATGCTAAGGATGGTTCAGAGGAGAGCTCATCATATTCGAGCTCCAACTAAGGTAACAATCATGTACATAGTCGTTTCAAAAAAACAAAAAAAAAAGAGGGAAAAAAAGAAAAAGAAAAAAAGAGAATGCTACCAGTGAAAGCGGATATTGACAATGGATGGGGTATGGCTTTCAAGGGTCTAGGAGACCAGTTGTTAGTCATGGATGGATACAATTATTCATCAGAAAGGACTAAACAGGGTGCATCAGCCAAGAAAGCAGTAACATGGAAAATTCAATTGGTACCAGGTGGGTAAGTATTCAAGAGAACCCTATTGTAGCACAACCTACAGCTAGAGGCATCAAATACCTCTAGCTTCAGGGGGAGGGCTATATGATGCATGGTTTTTAGGACCCCTTCTGAAGATGCAATAAAGGCACAGTCAGTTGTTGGGGAGATGAGGATACTCTAGTCCAAGGGATCTCGAAAGAGAAGAAAAATCTACTTCACAAGCACCAAAGAGTGAAAAGTGCCATGGACAGAAGATACGTGGGAACGAGCTCTTATGCATGCCTACAACCTATATCTTACAGAATAGCCCATTCTAGGTGTGAATTTCTAGTGAAATTTACACGAGGATGTTCGTGTGGACTCACAGCACAGCATACTCCGTTTTCACTTTTTTACCGACAGTAAATATTTTTTACCACAGTAAATATTTTTTACCGACAGTAAATATTTTTCACCTACATGGTAAATACAAATCACTTTTTACCTACAGTAACCTTTTTTACCGACAGTAAATATTTTTTACTGCACCATAAGTATTTGGTAGGTAACAGTTCACTGTTACTAGAAGCAGTGATTGGGCATCAACAATGCAGTTACAGGAGGAGAAAAGGGGAAAATCTTATGGTAAAGGTGAGTCAACAGGGATAAAGACTTTTGAGTTGAAAAGAGACATGCTGATTTTTTCAAAGAACACATGTCAAAAGAAGCCATGGTTGAGGATTTTTTGAGAATTTGATATTCAGGAGGACCCAGCAGGTCCCCCCCTGACATGTGCAGAACCTCCAGTTTCAACAGCCACCTTACCTGCTCTTAAATGCTGGTCAAGGCCTTATCCCCATGTGTCACAATCAGAAAAATCAGCATTTACCCTCCCCTCTCACATCACTCTAGAGAATATCTTGATGGTGACATATCAGGTGACCTCAATCTGTTGACCACCCTAAGAAAAAGTAACCCCAATCAGCGGATTTAAGCATGTTTATCCCTAATCCTAAACCCTCTCAGAAACCTATATAAGGAGGCCTTCTCTCACTCAAAACCAACACTTCACCCACTTCACCAAGCAACGAAGCTATGACGACATTGCTCACAACGAGGAGCTATGGATGGAGCTCTACTCTCTCTCCCTCTCTCTCTCTCTCTCCCTCTAGTATGCTACATTACTAGCCCTAAAACCTAAATAAGGAGTCTTCTCTCATGCTCCATGGCCACCATCCTCGCCATCATTCTCTAAGGTATTGATGTGTTGCTAGTAGGATCATACCTACTTGCTGGGTTGATTGTTTTTGACAAGGGATTATGCCATCCTTGGCTTGCTTCTCTATATCCTTGTTATGTATGATCAGATGCCGTTGTATTGTTAAGCTGATGTCTTGTGTATATATATGCTACATAAGGTCCCTAAGCTTCGTTTCTATGTGTTTTGCCATGTGTTTTGATGCCATCATAATGCCAGAAGTCTCGCTTGCCTATGTGCACTATGTGTGAGGTCCCTAAACCTCTTAATTTAGGGTGGTGCCCCCTTTGTTTTGTTCTTTGCTTGTTTGCATGAGGCGTGGTTTGTGGAGTGTGCATGAGTACAGAGGCCACCCGATTGCACTGCTCTTTTTCCCGCTATCAAATTCCAAATTGCCAAAAAATGCTAGCTAGAAAAGATTCCCCTCCAAGCCGAAAAACTGCAGTTGGCGGACCTAAACAAGGTAAGAAGAGAGGATGACTAGTCATCAATGAATTTGAGGAGTTGTCGAAAGAGTTTCAAAGTGAAAGGAGTGAGCAACAGGTGGCGGGTCAGATTATAAGTAGGGTGACTCCGAGCAGCACTCAAAATTACGGATGTCTAGTCTATCCCAAGGTTCAAGATCTCAAAGTCCCGAGCAAACCATATCCATCGATACTAGGCAAAGCAAAGGCATCCACCTAGTTTTGATGAGGCCACTTGAACCACTTGCTTCCTTTCCACAAGGTAAGAAATGAAACCACTAGTAGCGAATGCCCTTTTTTCAAAATTGAATGGTACCTAAACATTTGATTAAATTTTGAATGTGACAGTTTTGGCTCACTCTGATGCAAAAATGATAGAAATTGTAAGTGTTGGAGTGGTCCAATACATCTCACAGTACTTGCTGATATAGACCATCTATGGAAGGTGCTCATGGATCCAAAAATCAAGTTTGAATAATTTTATGACACTTTGGCATCTAATTCTAATTTTGAAGTTCTTGAGCACTCAATCAATCTTCTTACGCATGGTATTCTGCATTGCAAGAGCCTCCGAGTGATCCGATGTTTGATTGGATCTCTCTCACACTCCGACAAAATGGAGTCTGATCAGCGGCTTGGAGGGGTGCAGCTGTAGGCACACCCTACCCACACATTGCAAACTTGAAGCCGACATTGGTGGCATACCCCAATGAAATGTATTCTCTATTGAGCTCGTGGCCAATATATTCACCCTAGATGTAGAGTTTTTACTACGAGATGGCACAATAGTCGTGGCCTGCCGAGCAGACCTCTTGGCACTTATCACAAAGGAGGCCCGCTTGTGCGATTATTGCCATCTTTGCACCATGTTTCTCCGGATGCTTTTACGTGCGTACTTTGTGAAAGATGACTTTGTTACCATATACATGTGGTAGTGATGTGTGTGAACACACTTAGGACCGTTGATGCATTTTTCCCCTCAATAGGAGGTTTTTTCCCCTCTGCATTGTATCACTCTAGGGCTATCTTATCTTTTCATTGCACACTAAGTAATACACTCTTTGTTGTGTGCCTTGAGCTTCCTTTGTCTTATCTAGGCTGTGTGTGTTTCCCTGCAACCCTAATTCCAACAATTGGTATTAGAACAGATTACATCCTCTCGAGCTTAGTCTCGTCAGCAGCTCGAACACACTCCTGCTCACTTTCTCTTATTTTTGTGAGCTTTGGCGAGCGTTAGTAGGTTGACAAATACTTCGAGTAAGCTCATAGAGCTTGCACTACTCAAAATTTTCATTTGGTCTCCGTTTCCACTACAAACAGTACTATGTAGGCTATTTTGTCATTTTTTGCAAGATTTTTGGTAGTGTCGTGTCTGCATAATAGGTCCCTTATATATTCTATGGTATATGCTATATAGCACTTGTTGTTCCCGCTTTGTTTCTCCTCTTTTTGGGCAGTTTTCACATCAGGCGCAGGCATTCTCCATGGCTGACAACAACATAGATGTATTCAAGATGTTTACTGATGAGGATAGATTGAATGGGAACAATTACCGTATGTGGGCTTACATGATGCAACATGCTCTTATGTCAAAAGGCGTTTGGAACATTGTGCATGGCATTAATGTACGTCTTGGTTCTGTGGATATAGGTGATGTTGAGGATGCTACATGTTTTGCTGCAAGGATTGTTGGATGTTAGAACTATTTTGCATACGGCTGAGCAAGCTCATCGGGATGTAAGAGATGCACAAGTTCATGCATTGATCAATTGTTTGTGAAGCACACTATTACTCTTCACATTTGTTCAGTAAAATCTGCAAAACAGGCTTGGGATATTTTGGTTGGTCTTTATGCAAGTTGCAATGAGGCAAAAAATGCATTGCTACGTTAAGAGCTGGAGTCAAAGATTATGCATAAGGAAGATAATATGCACACTTTCCTTACTGGTGTCAAGGATATAAATGAGCAACTTATTTTTGCAGGTGAAGTCACTTCTAATAATTCCCTTGTGCAGACTGTTCTTGATGCTTTGCCAGATTCTCTACCAAACTTTTTCTAGTACTTGGAGACTTATGACCCAAGGAAATCCTGAAGTTGTCAAGTTTGATGCATTATGCACATTTGTTGTTGCAAGAGTCATTTTCCAACAAAAAAAAAAAGGCTAAACAACGTGCAGTTGAACATGCTTTTATTACTGCTTAAAGAAAAGGTGGTAACAACAATGTAACCACTTCTCATGGTTCTTCTGTGAGTGGAAAATCTTGCTTCTGTTGGCCCTTGGGGGTCCACCTCAAAATATGTAAGTGTAGCACATGAGTTCACCCGGAGGGGGTTTTTATATACCAAAGAGCTACATAATTACATGTACAAGAGGGGTTTAAATATAGAAAATTGGAAAGTAGTTAAAGGTTTATGAATGAAGAGGGGTCTTTTATTTCATGATGAAGTGTGTGTGTGTGTGTGTGTGTGTAGAGGGGTTTGAAAAATACCTCTTGAATGCACGTGCTATATGTATTTTTGAAAGGTGGACCCCCGGGGCCATTGGTAGCACTTCATCTGGGAAGTCTGGTGATAAGGGCAAAAAAATGATGCGTTTCCATTATTGTAAAGCTAATGATCACTTAATCAAGTAGTGTCCAAAATTGAAGGCAAAAGAGGCTAAGAAGAAAGAGGTTGGATCAACTACAGGGCCCACTACAAGTGCAGCTATTGTAGAATCTTATGTGCAAGGAGATTGTGATGCTGATGTAGATGCAGAGTGGTTGTTTAGTGTAGAGTGTACTTATGATCCTGCTGTCCATGATGAATGCATGTAACTTGCTGCAGATTCACGTGTGTGATATTTAAACAGTGGTGCTACAAAGCACATTACCTCACATTGTGATTTGTTTACCTCTCTCGAGTCTGTCCCTCATGGGAATTCAGTTACTTGCGCCAACAATGCCTTTTATCCCGTTCATGGAGTTGGAAAGATTGTGCTTACTGCTGCAAATGGTAGTTCTTTCACATTTGTTGATGCATTGTATGCACCTAGGGATCAAGAAGAATCTTTTGTCTGTATCTGCACTTGCTAAACTTGGTCTTGTAGTCAAATTTGTGGATGACCGATGTACAATACATGATCTCAATTTTGATGATGAAATTGTTGCATCTACGATTTTCTGTTGTGAGCTGTATAAGATCACTTTGTATGACAAATGTGGGTAAAATTTTGCAAATGCAGTTGTGGATTCTAAGGTTATTTCAGATGCAAAATTTTGGCATGCACGTTTTGGACATCTAGATTTTGCCAATTTACTGCGTTTGCAAATATCTAATATGATTGCTTCTTTGCCACCTCTTGAAGCACCTGTCAAACATATTTGTGAAGGCTGTATTTTGGCTAAGATGCAAAGTTTGAAGTTTCCAAAGGATGGTTGAGTTAGGGCCACATGCAGGTTGCAGCTTGTGCATAGTGATGTTTGTGGGCTTATGCAAACTCCATCCTTGGGCAATTACCATTACTTCATGACTTTCATTGATAATTACTCCAAGCATGCATGGGTATATCCGCTTAAAGTAAAGTCCAAAGTGTTTATGTGCTTCAAACAATTTCTGGCTATCATTGAAAATGTCTTGAAATGTACTATGGGCACCCTCCATTTTGATTGAGGGGGGGAGTATATGTCTCATGAATTTAATGCATTTCTGGCTAGTCGTGGGATAAAACACCAATGTAGAGTTCCATATACACCTCAACAAAATGGTGTTGCTGAGAGGAAAAACAGATAACTTACAGAAATGGAATGATGTATGGTCAAAAGTCAAGCTTTGCTGCATTTATTTTGGCTTGAGGCTATCATGCATGCCACTTATGTACTTAACAAGTGTCTTATGGAATCTTTGCAATCTATGACTCCATATGAAGCATGGCATGATAGAAAGCCTTCTATTGAGCACATGTGTGTTTTTTGCTGTTTGGCTTATGCTTTGGTGCCACAAACACAACACAAAAAATTGGATAAGGCTGTCAAATTTATTTTTGTTGTTTAAAGTGCTGAAAGCAAAGGTTTCACGTAAGCTCACAGGACATTTATGACAATTTGTTGCCTCTTTTTAGTGGTGGAAGTTTGAATGTAAATTCTAATGAGGCAAATGTATAGCCTATGGGCTTTTTTGAAAATATTATAGATTAGTCTATTATTGATGCAAATATACATGATGTACTTGATGAGGAAAGGGCTGCTAATGAGCAGGCTAGACATTAGGAAAAATTTGAACTCTCAAATGGGCCCTATAAGGACTTTGAAATTCTCCCTCTTGTCCAAAACGGGGGCACGTTGATTTCTTATACAAATGAAATCAAAACTTTTTGGACCTTTTGAATTGAGAATGTACTCATTGAGATATATGGCATGCCCTCAGATTCCTTATATTCTAGAAGATTCCATTTTTTGATGTGATAACTCCATCTTACAAATGAAATCTCTCCCCACATTTCAACTTCAGTGGGAAGGACAAACTTCTAAAAATAAACTCCAAATTTGTTGGAGTTTGGGGATTTAGAACCTACTTTGTAAGATCATATGTTGGTTAATAGGGTTTTGACAAAGCATTTATGTACTTCATTGGGTTGCCCAATTTGGACAAAAGAGGCAAAGTCAAACCTCCTTATAGGGCCCCTTTGAAAGTCCAAATTTTCCCTAATGGGTATGCCAAAATGGACGGTACATACTTTGCGTGACAGTAAATTGGATGCACGTTTGTCTAGTCGTACTTGCTTAGGTTCTCTCCATGCATCAGATTGCTATGCTTTGGCTACGTCTAGCTTATGTGATGTTGAGGAACCTCTATCTTTTGATGAAGCACAGAATTCACAAAAATGGATGGCTATCATGCAATTTGAATATGATGCACTTATAGAAAATGACACATGGACTTTATGTGCTTTTCCTCTTGGCAAAAAGGCCATTGGTACAAAGTGGGTTTACAAGTTGAAATGCAAGCCAGATGGTGAGATTGATCGCTATAAGGCTCAACTTGGTGCAAAGGGTTATGCACAACAAAAAGGCATAGGTTATGAAAAGACTTTTGCTCCCACTTGTCTTATGACTACTGTGCATTTTCTATGTGCATTGGCATCTCTTTTTTTTTTGGGATGTACATCAATCAAACATTGTTGCTGCTTTCTTGAATGGTAACATATTTGAGGAAGTTTATGTAATGCAGCCTCAAGTTTTTGTCAAGAAAGGACAAAAGGATAAAGTGTGAAAATGTAAGAAAGCTTTGTTGGGTTGAAGAAATCTCCTCATGCTTGGTATGAGAAAGATGATACTCATTTGGTCAAACATGTCTTCCGTAACAGTCCAAAAAAAAGCACATTATATGTAAAGTGTGAGGGTGATGTACTTCTCATTGTCGTTCTCTATGTGGATGATTTGCTGATCACTGGACCACATGAGAGACATACTACTAAGTTTAAGCCTGATTTGAATGCTACTTTCAAGATGAAAGATTTGGGGCCGTTGCATCATTACTTGGGCATACAATTTAAGCAGTGTGATGGTGGTATTTCTTTTGTGTCAAACAAGTTACATAGAGACATTGCTATGTAAGTTTGGACTTGAGGATGCAAACCTGTTGCCACTCCCATGGAAACAGGTTTGACATTTAGTCTTCATGATGCTGGTGATCCTGTCGATGTCACTCTTTAGCCATGGATACCTCATTTATGTATGCAACACGAGGCTAGATATTCAGTTTGCAGTCTCACAAGTCAACATATTTATGCATATCCCAAGGTCTAAGCATTGGTAGGCTATCAAGAGGATTTTTTGCTACTTGAGTGGCACTTTACGTCTTGGCTTGTTTTGTCCCAAGGGGAGGATCCTTGCTACCATATTTACATGCTTTTTCGGACTCGGATTGGGCTGGTTGTTTTGACACATGAGTGTCCAAGAGTGGTTTTTGTTTCATGCTCAACAGTTCATGCATACCATGGTTGAGCAAGAAGCAACCTACTGTGGCCACTTCCAGTTGTGAAGCTGAGTACAAGGAAGTCTTCACAACTATGATTGAGTGTTTATGGCTTAGACGCCTTATGGCTGATTTGGGTGTTGGATAGGACACTGCCAACACTATCTACGCTGACAATCAGAGTGCATTGGTAGTTGCAAGGAACCCTATTTTTCATGCTCGCACAAAGCGCATTAAGGTGCATTACCACTATGTTAGGTAGAGGCTCTCATCTAGAGAGATCAGCTTGGCTTATGTGCCAACATAGGACAACCTTGTAGATCTTTTCACAAAGGCATTGTTTCGTGAGAAGTTCGAAGCTTTTCGCAAAGCTTTGGGCTTACTCCCCTTTGTGGGACTGATCATGTCCTCACAGGGCATGGCACTTCCCTATACTCTATGTACGAGCTCTCGTTCACCATATCACTACCAAAGGAGATTTGTTAGCATATACATGTGGTAGTGGTGTGAGTGAACACGCTTAGTATTGTGGAAGTATTTTTTACATCACTAGGAGGTTTTTCTCCGCGTGCATTGTATATACGCCCATCACTCTAGGACTATCTTATATTTCCATTGCACTAAGTGATACACTCTCTGTTGTGTGCCTTGAGCTTCCTTCATCTTCTCCAAGATGTGTATGTTTCCCTACAACCCTAATTCCAACAGAGAGCGCATTAAGGTGCATTATCACTATGTCAGGTAGAGGCTCTCATCTAGAGAGATCAGCTTGGCTTATGTGCCAACATAGGACAACCTTGTAGATCTTTTCACAAAGGCATTGTTTCATGAGAAGTTCGAAGCTTTTCGCAAAGCTTTGGGCTTACTCCCCTTTGTGGGACTGATCATGTCCTCACAGGGCATGGCATCTATGTACGAGCTCTCGTTCACCATATCACTACCAAAGGAGATTTGTTAGCATATACATGTGGTAGTGATGTGAGTGAACACACTTAGGATTGTGGAAGTATTTTTTCCATCACTAGGACGTTTTTCTCCGTGTGCATTGTATGTACGCCCATCACTCTAGGACTATCTTATATTTCCATTGCACTAAGTGATACACTCTCTTTTTTGTGCCTTGAGCTTCCTTCATCTTCTCCAAGATGTGTATGTTTCCCTGCAACCCTAATTCCAACAGACTTCATGGATCCAGTAAGTTCTTAACCATTTCTCCATGAGTTTCATGGTAGTATTGGTGTGTTTTTGTTTTAAACGTTAACCGTAGTGTTGGCCATGATGTTCACATGTAAAAGTGAAGGGCTTCTAGCTATTCCATTGTATCATACTCATGCAAGAGATGTGGAAACATACAACGATGGGTTCAAATTTGATAGTGACATGGTTGAAGAGCCTCTCCGGGAGCTGCCATGGATGCTAGACAACCTTGAAGCACCATTTCGGCATGGAGTGGAGAAGAGCAAGTTCTTTTCTTGGTAAGTTGAGGAGGGAGTTTCTTTGCTCAATAGTTTCCATTACAATATCCTCTAATATTTGTGCTCCTCTAAACAGGTGGTTGTGGGTACCTTTACGAAGGTTGGGGATGTAGTTTTCGACTATCTTGCAGGTTGTGGAGGCTTGGAAACGGAGTGCAAGCATCTACAACAACATTGTATCAGCATTGAGCAAGATCAAAAATTGTTTTTGGAACGTGTTCAACCAAAGTAGCGGCTTCCTAGTGGTATAGGATCGACTCTTCATGTGGGCAAGGTATTATGTTCAACACAGTCATAGCCAGCTCCATTGCCTTTACCGCGTCACCAAGAGTCAACTATGCCATTTGATCCACCCTCGAGTAGACCTCCAACTATAGTTTTAGGTTGGCCAATCCATAATCAACCGCTCTTTAGGCCTTTATTTTTGTAACGTCTCTACCTGCCCTAAAAGAGGATTACCTATGTAAAATTTTAAGTCTAAATATCAATTTGACAAAAGATGCCAGTTTTAGCACGTTTCAGTGATCAAATGTCATTTTTATCTTGTGATCCTTGTAGAACTTTTAATTCTTGTCAAATTCAAATTTTTTGTGAAAAAAATCCTAAAATAGAAAGTTTTTGACCCTCGGCATGGTCTAGGGTCTACCGGCTTGTCAAACTGTGCATCCAGGTTTCCTTAATAATAGGGTCCGGATGCCAAAAGCTGCTATTTATGGCAGGTAGTCATATTTGTTACCTGCAGGTCTGTCTCGAGTTAGCAAGTTTCAGAATTGAATTTGGGTTAGTATAGGTCAAGTTAGCCTAAGGTTAGCATTTTCTAATGTATGTCTATGGCATGTATGTGGATGTGCATGCATGGGCATGGGTGTGCATGCATGATCATGGATGCATGGTCATGTATCCTCATCATGTATGGCCATGGGTCATGTGTATAGGTAGTCTTCTAACAAGTGTTAGGCTAGACATGGGAAGTGTATCATGGGAACCTAAGCTTGGCCTAGATAGGGTAGAGCATGGGCCAAAGAGTGAGGTGTGGACAATGTGGCATGGGACTCGGACACCACAAAGACTCAAATTAGCATGAAGCTAGTGCTACCTCCTCTTGTTGCAATTAAACTGTGTGTGAGTGTGAGAGAGAGAAAGTGTGTATTAGGCAAGTGAGGGGACCTCACTAGGCAAACCCCACACTTGGCATGGCACTTGGAAGTGAGTGTGTCTGTGTGTGTGCATGGGCTCTCCCCAATTCCACATTTATCAAGCCAAATCAACCCTCTTGACGGGAGAGTCCTATATAAGAGTACTTCACCCCTCTCTAGACACACAAAATCCCCAGGCCTCATAAGAAAGTGTTGCTGCCGGAGCTTCCATTGGAGGAGCCTACCTACATCAATTAACATACACAAGGAGGGTTAATCAAGGTGATTAGTTCAAGTTATATTACTCTAATTTCTTGATAGCCTCTTCTCTCTGGAGGAACTATGTTGAGCCTACCCTATTCTATTATTCTTGCTAGATGGTTACAATTTAATTAATGCGGGTGATCATCAATAGACCCTTACCTAGTGATCATTCTTTTTCTTGCCGGATTAAGGAGTACTAAAGTTACCCTAATCTCTCAAAGAGATCTAATTCCCTTAATTATGCATAATTAATGTTTAATTGTTTCCTACCCACTTATGTGATTTTAGTACATGATTAAGAAGGAACTAATCTTCCTCTTATGCTCTAGTTAACACATGATTAAAGGGTGAATTCAATCTCTCTTTGTACATTAAATTTCTACATGATTATGTTCCCTTGTGCATTAAAGATTATGTATGATTAAGATTCTATTTGCACTAATATAATTGTACATATTTATGCATGGTAAAGTAGATTTTGGTCCTCTCTTTCACCCAAGTCTATGAATGGTTATAGGCATACATTGTGCATAGCAATGATGAGCCAAAAGTTTTTCATGAATGTGATTCCTATATATTGCTTAGGGTGGATGTAATTATGGTAATATTATGTAAAGATTATGCATGTGTGTTTATGGTAAACTTGTTTTGCTTCATTCATGGTCGAGTGACTAATCAGGGAAATAATTATTTTACTCTAAATCACTTGTGCATATCAGCATGTCGATTAATCTTAGCTAGTTTTCCCTTTTTTGTCAATGTTACTTTACACAAGTTTACGTGTGATTATCCATAACTCAAATCAGCTTCTACTTGAGGAAAGTTATGGCTTAAAAGCATTTCATTGCACTCTCCTAGACGTGAAGTATTGTTATGAGTAAAATTAGATACTCTTTTTTCTAAACCTTGTGGGTGCCTAATCATTGTTGATATGGTTACGTGATACCATATTTTCTTCGGAGTTTTTCTGACCCAAAGTAGTGAGATATGGCCCCCAAGAGGACACGTTTTGGTGGTGATAACGAACGAGAGGTAGGGACTAGCAACATGGCAAACAACGGTAAAGCACCAATGAGAGAGGAAAATCCGGTCATCTCACGAGGCATCGAAGAGGAACTTAATGAGGTGAATTTATTTTTGTATTTTACACAATCATTTCATTACAATAACTTTAAGAATGTTTAAACTCCCCGAACTATGTTGGAAATCCAACTGAGACAATGGCATTGGTATTTTTAAAGGTTTTATTTAAGTTTAAGTTTAAATTAAATAGAAAAGAAATTTTTTATGAAAAGATTGTTTGGAAGTGGGAAAGAATAGTTGTTAGAGAAACTATCTCAAACAAATTTCATTCATTATTCCAATGTCAATTTAGTCTGACCCCCCTACTGATCACATGGCGGTAGCTCGCGAAGTTATCGCAGGAGCTAAATCCACGACTTGCTTTCTATGCGGTGGATATGTCCATGGCTTGCTTTCTATGCACAATGGATACATGATTTTTTTTGCGGAGAGTTACTCCATGAATTGGGTGGAATCGCGGACTGGTTCTTTGGGCGGCCAGTCGAAAACAGGTGGAGTTAACACTCGCTAGAGGTCCTCACGACTCCAAGACATTGGAATGTTTAATGAAGTATTGGTTGTTGAGTAGTTTTCCTACGAAAGATATGTTTTGGTGTCGATTTGACAATGTTTGAAGGGCTGTCTTAATGAGCTTGTGATGGGAAACTATAAAAAGGAACCCTAAGTGTTGAACAACAATGTGTTAGTAATTAGGCCACACAAAGAATTTGTGTGAGTGCGGGGTGGAAAGTGGGGGCTTGGCTCATGTTGCCAAAGCCTACAAGACCAGTGGTCTCGATCAGTCGGGAACTCTCTGTCCTGTGCAATAGATTACGTCACCAAATAGCTCATTAATCCAGAGCAGAAGGAACTCGATGTACGTGCCTCTGAAAATTATGGGAAAAAAGACACTGAGGCTACTTCTCCTCCTCGAGGATGAGAATAGGACTGATAGTACATAATTACGCTTCCCCTGTGAGACGGGGCTAGACTCCTTTTCACTGGTGGCTTGGACTCAACTCACTAAGTGATGAGAGACCATCCAACACTGGTCTCCTTTTTCTTCTTAGCCAATTTTTGTTCTTTCGCATAGGATCTAGCGACCGTCAAGTGTCCTCCAGTTCTGTCAAGGTGAGACGGGAGGGGACCTCACAGGCGGTATCAGAGCCTAGGGTTCACAGCCTAGGTTAGTTTGGACAAATTTTGTACTGTTTGAAATTTTTAAAAACAAGAAAAATTGGTTAGCTAATCCGAGGCTTATGCTTCAATATTTCAGGAAGATCCTGTGGTTGAGTATCGCAAGTTTCAAGTCTTCGAGCTTATATATGAGAGTGCTTGTCGTTCTCCAAAACTATCTTTCGACGGAGCGTGATGGAGCTACTGATAAAGGCTCAATTGGAATTGGATTGATAAAGGCTGGGAGCTCAAATGGAGCAATGAAGGCGGGACTTATTACCTCAATGCTCGAAAGCTGGGATGTCTTACCACGGATCTAAAGAAACTATGCTGGGTAGAGGAACTGAGAGCTATTCAGTTGTATTACTTCTTGGGTACAAACTCAAGTATCACTATTCCCACTTATCCAGGAGGCACGGGGAAACCCCTGAACAAATGGGTATGTGATAAAGTGGTGGAGATAATTCCATATCGAAGGATCATAACTTTTTCTATCCCTAAGGATACCCCTAACAATATGGATCTTTTAATTTACTTCCGATTCCAAATGAGTATAGAAACTATTATACCAATCAGTTAGAAGATTGTAGAAATGTGGCTACAAACACCCATCGTTTGTATCACCATATTCCAAGTCAGCCAGCTATGCGGATACTTTAGATGCCATATAAATTTACAATAAGTTAAGATGAGATACCCTAAGCCTCTTTTGTAAGGCCATCCTTGTAAATATTCACTTTACAAATAAAGAACCAAGTCTTTTGAATTGAGTATCTTGATCTTGTGTCTATTCTGAAGTTGAATCTTAGCCGTGTGAGAAGTCTTTAAATTTGTCAATCTATCGATCTTATGAAATCATGTAGATACCTGCTTTTGCTCTT
Source organism: Adiantum capillus-veneris (assembly GCF_014529385.1). NCBI lineage: Eukaryota > Viridiplantae > Streptophyta > Polypodiopsida > Polypodiales > Pteridaceae > Adiantum > Adiantum capillus-veneris. The sequence continues at coordinate 134,755,667 of NC_140944.1, read as the reverse complement.
TATACCGTGGTTCAGGAGAAAAAACTTCTTCTCAAGCAAGCACAACCCCCCAACTTCAAAGGTGAAGGGGTTAACGTGGAACAAGATGCAGAGGGGTGGATCGAAGCCATGGAGGATTATTTTGAAGCTGCGAGAACTCGTCTGCAGAATCAAACTATGCTTGCCATGTTCCGACTTACCGTAGATGCCAAAATATGGTGGAAACAACATTGCCGAGACTCCGACATTGTTGGATATTCTCACTTGTGGGATGAAATTAAGACTGCAGTGATTGAACGTTACTTATCACCAGCTCATAGGGCATGAACGATTTTTTCTCACTCAAGCACTTATCCTTGACTGTAGAGGGATATTACTCCAAGTTCGTGACTATGAAGAGATATGTGCCAAGGATGACCTTGGAACAACAAGTGGACAGGTTTTGCCAAGGCCTCATTGAACCATTGAAAAGTAGATTGGAAGCTCTTAGACCAACAACATTGCAAGATGCTTTGTTAAGAGCCAAGCCGTTAGCTATGGAAACCATGAAAGGTTGATCAGGGCAGAAGAAATTACTCAGCAAAGAGGGCCATACCAAATAATTGGGATAAAAAATCGGCCTTGCTTATCGGAATTGTCCTGTGGTAGCTACTTCAACTGATAGCAAACTTCCCAATGTGCGATGCTATGAATGCCAAGAGTACGGCCATTACAGGAACAAATGTCCCAAGAAGACTCATGCATCCGGTGCAAATGCAGTACCTCTCAATGCCAACGGTAGATGTCAACCGAACAATCATGGAGGATGAGGAAGAGGAGGCAGAGGACGAGGATGAGGACGTGGTATCGTTGCTAGGACAAATGTTGCAGTTGGACAACCAACTATAGGAGATGAAGCAGATGAAAGGGTAGTGTTGCATGCCTCCATAGATAATCCTAGTGCTCGCCAGCAGTTCAAGCTCCTAGAACGCGCCAAGGTGATAAAGTTAAATTCCTCATAGACTGTGGAAGTACGCATTTATTTCTATCTCCTAGATGCATGAGAAAGTTAAAGCTAAACCAGTATCCTGCAAATAGACTAGTAGTAGAACTAGCTAATGGGAAGGAAGTGTTATCTCAACATTCCGCAGGCTTGATAGATTTTGAATGAGGGGGTTATGCTACTTTTGTGCAATTCCGTACTTTACCTTTAGGAATTTATGACGGAATTTTAGGAATGGACTGGTTGAAAAAGAACCAAGCCCATATTCATTGTACTGAGGAAAATTTTACGTTCACAGATAACCTTGGGAATGAAGTTCTAGTTCAAGAGAAAATGGGAAACCCAAGGCTCATTTGGTTAAAGCCAGTAGACTTCTAAAAGGGACTTAAGAAGGGACAAAAGCTTTATGTTGTGAAGCTTGACAAGGTGGAACAAGAAGATTCAAACTTTCATCCAAAATGGTTGAAAGAATATGCCGATGTTTTCCTAGAAGACTTGACCAAATCTGCCACCGTATCGTGAAGTAGACCATGAGATAGAAACTATACCGGGGTGTGAACCTGTTTCTAAGAGACCTTACAAAATGTCATTCCTAGAAGCTATAGAACTTAAAGAGCAGCTTAGGCAGCTGGTCGAGCAAGGGTTCATCAGACCTAGTACTTATCTTTGGGGTGCACCAGTTCTGGTTCAAAAGAAGAAGGATGGATCTTTGCAGCTATGCATAGATTATTGTGGGCTTAGCCAAGTGACTATCAAGAACAAGTATCCGATTCCTAGAATTGATGAGCTGTTGGATAGACTCCATGGATCCAAGATCTTTTCAAAGATTGATCTTCAATCAGGATATTATTAGATCAGAATCAAGGAATCAGACATACCAAAGACAACTTTTAATACTAGGCATGGGCATTATGAATTCACAGTTATGTCCTTTGGTCTTACTAATGCACCTGCAAGCTTCAATCGACTTATGCAGGATATCTTTAGACCTTACTTGGATGACTTTGTCCTAGTCTTTTTTTATGATATTTTGGTTTACTCTAAAGACGAAGTAGAGCATGAAGGACATGTCAGTAAAGTGTTGGAAATTCTACGTCAGCATCAGCTTTATGCTAAGGAAAGCAAGTGTACTTTCTGCACTCCTCAAGTTAGCTATTTAGGTTTCATTATATCCGCTGATGGAATTTCAGCTGCTGATCTCCAGAAGATCAAGGATATAGTGGATTGGCCTCAACCTTCTTCTGTCAGCAGTGAAGTCAAAGTATTTCTTGGAATTACATGGTGGTACAGGATTTTTGTCAAAGATTATGCTCTTATTGCTGCACCTTTGATAGGACTTCTGAAGAAAGGAATGCGAATTGATTGGAAAGCAGAGCACGAAACTAGTTTTGCTGAGTTAAAGAGATATTATTTGGTGTCTTCTCCTGTTCTAAAGCTTCCAAATTTCAGTAAGGATTTTGAAGTTGTGACCGACGCCAGCAGTCTTGCCTTCGGAGGAGTTCTTACTCAAGAAGGGAGACCTGTAGCTTTTACCTCTCGCAAGCTCAAAGATCATGGGAAGAACTATCCGACTCACGGTCTAGAACTTCTCGTTGTCATTCATGCATTGAAGCTATGGAGACATTATCTTTTGAGTCACAAATTTCAGCTAGTTACTGACCACAAGAGCTTAAAGTGGATCTTTACGCAACCTAACCTCAACATGAGACATAGGAGGTGGATTGAAGAGTACGATTTTGATATCAAGTACTGACTTGGGAAGGACAATGTAGTTGCGGATGGACTCAATCGTAAGTCTTTCCTCAATGCTATCTCTATACCCAATAATCCTATTCTAGAAAGGATTAGAGAAGCTTCTTCAAATGACCCTGAGTATCAGCGACTGTTAGCACAGATTCAACAAGGCGAAGGATCTAAAGCAACTTCTATATCGGCTAAAGATTATTCTCTTCAAGGGGAATTTCTTTATCTTGGTCAAAGACTTTATATACCTAAGGATCCAGCACTAAAGAAAGAAATTTTATTTGAATCTCTTGATAGCCCGCCGACTTCAGGACATCCAGGGTATGAAAAAACCTTGAATGCAGTCAGAAGAAGTTATTTTTGGCCAGCAAACTGAAAGGTGATGTTCTTCGTTACGTAAAGCAGTGTTTATCGTGTCGACGAATTAAAGCCGAACGAATCAAGCTTCCCGGGCAACTCAAACCTCTTGATATACCTCAAATGAAATGGGAGTGTATTAGTATGGATTTTGTCTCCGGATTACCTTCTGTCGGAGGCTACAATTTTGCATTTGTGGTTTTGTCGATATGCTACTAAGGTGGCTCACTTGATACCTGTCAAGACAACCTACAATGCTTCTGATATCAGTGTGGTTTTCATTAAGGAAATCTTTAAACTTCACAGATTAGCGAGAAGAATCATCAGTGATAGAGATGCGAAGTTTACTTCAAAGTTTTGGACTTCTCTTTTTCAAGCAATTGGAACTCAGCTTTGCTTTAGTACAGCATATCATCCTCAAACCGACGGCCAGACTGAAAGGGTAAACCAAGTAATAGAAGATATTCTTAGAGCTTACTGTTCACAAGAGCCAAGGAAATGGATTCAATATCGTCCTTTAGTAGAATATGCTTATAATTCTTCCGATCATAGAAGCATATGAATGTCACCATTCAAGGCACTCTATGGACAAGAGTTTATAGATGCACTGAAATTTTCTGATCCAATTATTAAAGTGGAAGCCTCAAAGCAAATGTTAGAAGACATGGAAGCGCAGACAAGAGCAATTCGCAAGGATATTCAAGCAACTCAGGACAGACAGAAGCATTATGCAGACAAGAAAGATCTGAAAGAACTTTTAAGTTAGGGAATAAAGTATTTCTCAGGGTTAGACCCAAGAGGAGTAATCTATCCTTGGGAAAATTCAAGAAGCTTAGTCCAAGATACTATGGACCTTATGAGATTGTAAAGGTTGTAAGTGTCCAAGCATACAAATTGAAGTTACCCTCAAACCTTAAAGTTCTTGACGTTTTTCACGTGAGTTTGCTTAAACCCTATATTCCCAATCCCGATCATCTTGTAGATGCAGAACAAGTTTTTATTCCTACTCAAGGCGTTCTCGAGCTACAACCTGATTACATCCTTGAGACGCGGGAAAGAAAACTAAGGAATAGGAACATCATCGAACATCTAGTCAAGTGGAAGGATTTTCCAGAAGAAGATGCAACGTGGGAAGATCAACTAACACTTCAGAGGGATTACCCAGACTTACCCTTGAGATAAGGGCATCTCAACTCTTTCTTGTTGGGTAGAATTTAAGGTCTCCACCTGCCCTAGAAGAGGATTATCTATGTAAAATTTTAAGTGTAAATATCAGTTTGACCAAAGATGCTATTTTTAGCAGGTTTCAGTGAGAATTTAAGGTCTCTACCTCCTAGAAGAGGGTTATCTATGTAAAATTTTAAGTGTAAATATCAGTTTGACAAAAGATGCTATTTTTAGCAGGTTTCGGTGATCAGATGTCATTTTTATGTTGTGATCCTGGTAGAACTTTTAATTCTGGTCAAATTCAATTTTTGTTAAAAAATTCCTAAAATAGAAACTTTTTGATCCCCGGCATGGTCTAGAATCAACCGGCTAGTCAAACTGTGTACTGACCCATATCTCCTTAAAAATAGGGTCCGAACGTCGAAAGCTGCTATTTATGGTGAGAGGCGGAAGTCAAAAAATAGACCCGGTGGCCTCTACACCAAGACTATGCACAATGGCCTCATCATGGGGAATACACAATAGGGGCACCACCTAGCAAGATATGCGGCTAGGACGCATACATATACACGATGAAGCATGCATGGAAAACAATTTCAAGATCCATGCCCAAATGTGGAATGGGGTGGTCAGAGAATAAGGTGAGAGGAGTGGTGAGTGAGTGAGAATGGGCTCGCTACGCGTGCATGTAGTAAGGAAGATAACGAGGTCAAGGATACATGCAAGTATGCTCACTTCTCATACAAAAGGTGGCAAATCCTCACACCTTAAGATGGAAGTAGCAAGATGATAGGAATATGAGAGGGAGAGAGAGTGTGTGTGTGTGGTGGAGAATCCGCACACCTTAACATAAGCAGAAAAAAAATGGCAAGGAACAAGCATATACCATACTCACAATGAGATGTATCCAAAGCGACACAAAGTATGGCACCAAGATGGAGTGTGTTGATTGCTTGCAAAAGATGAATACAATAGGTAGCGTATGGCAGGAAAATGAGAAGGGAACAAGATGGTAGGAGGCATAATGGAGAGATGGGAGTTGATGGCGAGGAATATCATGAGTGTGTCCACCCTTCTTCTTCTTGAAATCGTGCCTTCAACCCTTAATTACAAGTGGTGTGGAGGTGTGGTGCTCATCTTTTGTGCATGGTGATGGTGATGATGATGGTGTTGTGATTATGTGATTAGGGTTCATGCTACAAGCATGTAGCACAAGAGTGTGTATGGATAGGTGTGTGTGTGTGTGTGTGTGTGTGTTATCTCCCCCCCAAGTGAGCTCTCATGGCCTCCTTATATAGGGAAGGAGGGAAGGATTTAGCAATATTTCTATTTGAGGTGAGTGTCCCACTTTGGTGACTAGGAAAACGAGGTGCATGTGACTGTGGCTCCCATCTTGTCTCCTCATTATTTAAAATACCAGAGTCAATAGAGAGAGAAAAAGAGAGAATGTGGGTAGGATGTAGAGGATAGGAAATATTTACAATAGTCTAGCTTTGGATAGACATAAGCTTATTAGGGAGAGAAGAGAGAGGTAAGAAAATTATAAGAGAGGTTGTCGAATGTGGATATTTGTTGATGAGGATGGATCCTCCAAAAATGGTGATAGAATTACTCTAGACTAGCCAAGACCTCATTAAAAGAGCCTTGTCTCTTGTAATCATGCTTGAAGACTTGTAGAACCATAGCCATTTTAGAAGGAAGAAAAGTGGGGATGGCCTGTGTCACCATTACACGAGAAAACTGGGGTCCACTACAAAAATCATATCTCCGTGTTCATAACTCCAAAAATTCTGAAAAAATTTGAGCTAAAAGTTGAGATCACGAGCTACATCTTTCATGTTGAACGCTCCTTCAGATTCGGGGTTCTTCTTTACTTAAAAAATTCAGCCAAATAATGTATTATTTGTGGCTGCAAAAGTCTTTTGGTGGTCCCCTTTGAGTGGACTTCTCTCTTGCCTTCAAGTGTAAGCTCCTTCATGTGTATGAAAACATGACCTAGAGTGTTGAAAAGATTGGCAATCATCTAGATGGAGGTATTATTGAAATTTGAAAGTGGGGTTGAGGTTTGAAAATGAAAACTAGTGAATAAAATATTTGGTAGAGTGGAATAATATAAATACATGAAAAAAAAATATTAGAAAATACTAGAATATATATATATTTAATATTTTTAAGTTCAAAAGAGAGATCAACAAAGAAAGCTTACTTATTATGCTACATCGTGATTGATTAGCATAAGTATTATTTATTTAATAAACGCTAAAACGTTTGTGAAAAAGGAAGAAAAAATCAAAAGTAACTTATATAATGGGAAATATTTTGATAAAAGGGCAAAAATATATGGGGGGGTTCCCATGCATGGAAAAGCTTTCCTCATTAGCCCTCCCCCTAAGGCTAGAGGTATTCATGCCTCTAGCGTTGTACTTGATTCTTCTTCAATTGAGGTGGAGGAGTCTCCCTCCTCGGGGATTTCCATCATAGGTGTTTGATCAAATCTCAAAAAGTACTGCTTCAACCTCCATCCATTGACACGTGTTTTGTGGAGCCTACCATCTGCATCCATCAATCGGTAACTGTCATTGGCGTAGCGCTTTCTAATGACAAATGGCCCTTCCCATCTGGGTGAAAACTTTTTATCCTTCCTAGTGTCAAACCTGTTATCATACCGTAGGACCAACATACCTTTCTTGAGACCTTTTGCCCTAAGTCCCTTGTTGAAGGTAAGTCGACGTTGCTCTGCCTGTGCTGCGTAATAGTTGATAGCATCTTCTCTGTCTAGTTGAAGCCTCTCTAGATCAAGAATGTGGTTGTGGAGATGAGCATTAGGACGTTCCACCTGCCCAGCTAGCACCCTGAGACTAGCCAATTGTACTTCAATGGGTAAAATGGCTTCCTTACCAAACACCAAGTGATATGGTGTGAACCCAAGGGATGTGCGAAATGAAGTGCGATAAGCCCAAAGTGCAGCCATAAGATGCTTGTCCCAATCACTTTTGTGATTGTTTACATGCTTAGTGATTATCTTGCAGATCATACCATTTACCTTTTCCACCAAACCATTGCATTGTGGGTAGTAGGGAGTTGAGTGTCGTCGTGAGATACCTAACTTCTCCATTAGCTCTCCTACAAGGTCTCCTCTAGAACCTGGTCCCCTGTCAAAAATTATTTCAAGAGGAGTGTCAAAACGGCAACAAATGTTTTCAAATACGAACTTAGCCACTTCCTTAGCTGTAATCCGGGTGGTGGCAACTGCTTCAGCCCACCTGGTCATGTAGTCCACACCCATGATGATATAAAATTTACCTGATTGGCTCCTTGGCAAAGGCCCAATAGCATCAATTCCCCATTTCTCAAATGGTCCATATGAGATTATAGGAGTCTGTGGCTCATATGTGAGCCTCCTATCCCCTGCCTTTTGACATTCCTTGCATGTTTTACACCAATGATGCACATCCCTATGTAGACTAGGCCATACAAACCCGGCTTGTAGAATCTTTCTACTAGTGATGTCAAGTGCAAAGTGTCCTCCGCAAACACCATCATGGCAACTTGAAATGATTTCAGTGATCTCTCTAGAGAGAGGTACACGCCTAAGAATTTGATCCTTACCCTTGCAGTAGAGGTCGTCATTGATAAGGCAGTATTTTGTTGCCTTGTGCACAAGCCACTGCTTTTGGCCCTTAGTAAGATCCTTAGGACACTCTCCTGTGTCCAAGAAACTCATGATGTCAGGCATAGCATCGCTACCTTGGAAGAGAGGCAGCTTTAACTTGATAGCACCCACCACTAAAACATCTTGCAACTTCTCTCTAGCTAGAGCATCTACTTCTTGATTTTCTGCTCGAGGGACATGATGTAATTGTACAACTTGAAATTTCCCTAAAAGTTCCTTGACTTTGCGCAAATGGCCTAGCAAGATATGATTTTTACAAGCCCAAGTTTCTTTGTATTTGTTTTATTAAAAGCATGGCATCACCAAATACATTTAACCGTTGAATGCCCTGTGTCACACACCACTCTAACCCAAGAGTTAAAGCTGCATATTCTGCCTCATTGTTAGAGTGAGAATCCAAGAGATTCCCAATGGAGAAAACCTTGTCCCCTTGCTCGTTGAAGATGACAATGCCTGCTGCAGCTTTGTCCACTTTCCTCTTGTAGGCTCCATCAAAGAAAAGAGAGTGAGCCTCCTCTACCTTAGGGACTTCCAGCACAGGTGTAATATCTTGATCATTTGGCTTTATCTTTAGCTTCTTTTCATAGTGGCGATGAGTGAGAATACCTCCTAGACTGGCCCTTGTGGAGTTCTCCACTTGCATTGTGTAGTCAAACTCTTGTAGCCTTGTGAGCCATTTGGAAATCCTAGAAGAAACATCCATGTGCTGCATTACATAAGGAAATACTTCTTCCATTGTTAAGATTATGAATGGTCTAGACAATAAATAAGAGCGAAATTTGGTGGTAGCAAACATTAATGCAAGCACCATGTGCTCCACTGCCGTGTATCCCTTTTCTGATGGGGTCATCATTCAACTAGAGAAGTAGATAGGATGCATGAAAGAAGTTTGAGGATCCTTTTGCATCAATACAGCCCCAAGTGTGTCATTGCCAACACTAGGGTTTACATAAAATGGCTCGTCCCACTTTGGAGGTGCTATGGTGGGAAGTGAAGCTAGAATTTGTTTTACCTCATTGAATTGTTGTTCATTTTCTTCACTCCAAGTGAAGATCTCTTGATGGGTAACTTGTTGTAAAGGGAGAACCACTTGGGAGAGCAAGTGAATGAACCTACTCAAATACCTCACCTTTTGAAGAAAAGAGACCAATTGCTTTGTTGTGGTGGGAGAGGTCAAAGCCACCAAGGCTTGAACCTTGCTTGGGTCATCTTCAATGCCGTTGGCCGAGATCACATGGCCAAGAAGAGTAACCTTGCTTTCACCAATGTGGAATTTCTCCACATTGAGTTGGCCACCCAAAGCTTGTAGCCTAGCTAGACCTTCATAAAATTTCTCCAAATGAAGAGAGCGAGAGCTATAGATGCAAAAGTCATCAATAAAAACACGGATTGATTTTCCAAAGAATGGCTGAAAAACAAATGTCACATATCGCTGAAAAGTGGCTGGAGCATTAGTGAGACCAAAAGGCATAACTCTGTAAGCAAAACATCCCCATGGTGTGATGAAGGTTGTCTTCTTTTGATCTTCTTCAGCGATGCTAATTTGGAAGTAGCCTGAGTAGCCATCACATACCGTGTAGCGCTCATGTCCTGCTACCTCATTGAGTATTTCGTCTTAAAAAGGAAGAGGAAAATGGTCCCTCTTTGTGGCTGCATTAAGAGGCTTGTAATCAACACAAACCCTCCACTTACCATTCTTCTTTGGTGTGACTACCACTGGAGAAACCCACTCTGAGTCTTCAACAGGATAGATAAAACCAGCTTCTAGCAATTTCCTCACCTCTTTGAGTAGGGCGTCTTGTTGAATTACTCCTAGCCGCCTGAGCTTCTGCACTACAGGTTTACTTCCCTCCTTGAGCTTAATGTGATGTTGAACTACTGTGATGCCAGTGATTTTATCATATTCATCAATGAACAATGTGGTAAAATTACTTAGCATCAAAATATAATCTTCACGCTCCTTCCCACACAACTCACTAGAGAGCATTTGATGTAGCTTACTTGCTTCTACCAGAGGTTGTATACTTGGTGTCTCCCCTTGGCTTGATGATGAGGCATCAGGTTGCTCCATCTTCTTAGGATCCTTGAGAATGATCCCCATCACCTCAATGCTATTGTCACTTTCTTCACTCACTGTTGACTCCTCCTCTGAAGTGGTTGAAGAGTCACCACTAGAAAACTCATCCTCGGAGGTTTCTAGATCCATGTCACGTTGTTGACCTATCTTCATGTCGTAAAGTATTGGCCTCCCTTTTGCATCCTTCATCTGGATTATGCCGGTGTCCCAGTCCTGCTTAGCTCTCATAGCCATAAGCCAAGGCCTCCCTAGAATGATAGGATAGCCCTCCCCTTTGTGTGGCATGAGAAAGATGTCCACATCTACCTCGGTGTTGAATGCCTTTATCCTAACTGCATTTATGACACCAACACATTGAACTTTTAAATTATTTGCCATTTTGGCTCGGCATGGTGCCGGTCGACTCACCTCTAAACCCAAACGGTGCATCATTTTTTCACTCATGACGCATATTTGTGCGCCACCATCGATGTAGATATTGGAGATGTGTTGCCCTTTGATGTAAGCATCCATCACTGGTAGTATGTCGTCTAGATTCCTCCCGGAGATAGCCCCAGCTATCTTTGGCTTTGGTCGCCTCGTGTTAACCATCTTTGTCCATTGTCTCCTCACCCTAGGTGCTAGGTGGAGTAACTGGGGCCATGTGATTTTTGGGCCCTGCATAGAAACATCTTGAACCAAATCATATGGTTTAGAACATTCACCCAAAGAGAAATCTACAATGTCAATTTTACGTTGTGACTTGGACGGCTTTTTGCTAGATTCCCCTTTATTCTTCATCTTTTCTTCCTTTTGAGAAGATTCACCATGCCTAGCGCGTTTTACCCCAATGGCATCTACTCCTTTAACCTTGGTCTTATCCTCCTCCACTTTCTCCTTTCCCTTACCTTCAAGACTGATGACGCTTACTGTTTGATTGCCAACTGGTGGTGGGGGTAAGGGTGGAATGAGAAGTTGTGGTGGTGGTGGTGGTGGTTGTGGTTGAATCGGTGGTTGTAAGATTTGCACGGGTGGTGCTTGTCGTGGTGCCCTCGGTGGTGGTGGTCTTGCTCTCGGTGGTGAAACCTGGTTTTTCCTGGCTCCTCTGTTGAAATTCTGCCTCCTTGGGTGTGGACAGTAGTACATGCCATGACCATCCTCCCCACAATTGTAGCAGTGATATTCTTGGTTTTTCCTTCGTTGTCCTCTTCCTTGCTCTTGGTTGCGATTGTGTGCATGCCCTTGTTGTATCAAATGGACTGAGAGATTCTCAAGTTGATTGGTGATTCGATTGAGCAGGTCTTGCTGATCTTCAATTGGTTCTTGTGGTTGAATCCTCTGGGCGACTGTTGTAGGTGGTGCTAGAGGTGGTGGGGTCCTAACGGCTTCCTCTCCATCGATATTCCTGGCTTGTAGGCGCAACTTCTTGTCTTTAAGGCGGGCCACTTCAACTGCTAGCTCATACGTAACAGGAAACCTTCCCTTCACCTTCTCTTTAAGAGTTGGCCATAACCCAGCCACAAACCGATCCTTCTTTAGGAAATCAGGTGCCCCCTCATCCTTTCTTAGCGATGCAACCCATCGCCCCCATAAATCTACAAACTTTGACTCATATGATGCGTATTCCAGCATACTGCCCTACTTCAACTCTGTCAACAATTGCCATAGCTTCTCTGATGTTGTGCCCTCTCCAAAACGCTTGACAAAGGCTGCCCTTAATAAGTCCCACCGTTCCTTGGTTTCTTGTGCCAAGGCATTGTACCATGATCTTGCCTCCACCTTCATTAGAAGTGGGAAGATGCGCAAGCGCGAAGCATCATCATCTCTCGAAGAGATGACACATGCTATTTTCAAGTTGTCTAGAAAGTCTGCAGCATCCTCGCCCACCTTACCAGTAAAGGTTGGAAATGCTACACTTGCCATGATTACTGAGAGAGAGCTAGAAAGACACACTTCTTAACTTGCAAAATTTTTTTCTTCTTTACAAGGAGGCGTGTATACCCTATTATACTAGGACATAGATTAAAACTTCAAACGGTACATTGCCTTGTACCAAAGGTAAAACAAATGGCTGATCTGATGCCAGAACCTCAAAAAACCGCTCCCCACCCGGCATGGTGTCAATAACGTGCTGGTAGTGAATCTTCAAGTCCAATATTACCTTGATTGAGCGTACACGTGTTGGTATGTGTGATCTGTCTTGAGGTAGGTTGTACTGATTCATGTGAAGCTTAGAGGTGCTTAGTCACTGTCCAAGCTTGTAGGAGAGGGTGGTGTTCTTTCCTGAAACAAACTCAGTAGATCCCTAGTTTCTCTAGTGAGAGTGTGAGCCAATGCTTCTGTTATCTGTGCTGCAGCATCAGGTGCGACTTGAAAACTGACTATGATAATAACCTCGGTGACTTGAGTTACCCGATTCTCAAAGTAGAATAGTGTTGATTCTCTATTGTGCAGAGCTCCTTCCATTTTGTTGTTGTTGGTTGCTTGTAGGTTGCGGACATGGTTTCCACCTTCTTCTTCTTCTTCTTGGCACTTGGCCTATGTATATCCACTGGGTTTGGCGTGTTGGTTGACTCTCCCACTTCAAATCGATTACCGTTACGCCTGGCACTCGAGCTTCGATGGAGATGCGGAGTTCGTCTAGTTGTGCTTGGAGCTCTTCTTCTTCTGTCGTCCAGTTAGAAAATCCTTCATACTCATTCATCCATTCACAATAGTTTAGGGTTTTCAGTCTTGTAAACTGAAGGGTTTCAAGAGCCGTCCTCAGTGGGGGCACCAAATGAGAGGCGGAAGTGAAAAAATAGACCCGGTGGCCTCTACACCAAGACTATGCACAATGGCCTCATCATGGGGAATACACAATAGGGGCACCACCTAGCAAGATATGCGGCTAGGACGCATACATATACACAATGAAGCATGCATGGAAAACAATTTCAAGATCCACGCCCAAATGTGGAATGGGGTGGTCGGAGAATAAGGTGAGAGGAGTGGTGAGTGAGTGAGAATGGGCTCGCTACGCGTGCATGTAGTAAGGAAGATAACGAGGTCAGGGATACATGCAAGTATGCTCACTTCTCATACAAAAGGTGGCGAATCCGCACACCTTAAGATGGAAGTAGCAAGATGATAGGAATATGAGAGGGAGAGAGAGTGTGTGTGTGTGATGGCGAATCCGCACACCTTAACATAATCAGAAAAAAAATGGCAAGGAACAAGCATATACCATACTCACAATGAGATGTATCCAAAGCGACACAAAGTATGGCACCAAGATGGAGTGTGTTGATTGCTTGCAAAAGATGAATACAATAGGTAGAGTATGGCAGGAAAATGAGAAGGGAACAAGATCGTAGAAGGCATAATGGAGAGATGGGAGTTGATGGCGAGGAATATCATGAGTGTGTCCACCCTTCTTCTTCTTGAAATTGTGCCTTCAACCCTTAATTACAAGTGGTGTGGAGGTGTGGTGCTCATCTTTTGTGCATGGTGATGGTGATGATGATGGTGTTGTGATTATGTGATTAGGGTTCATGCTACAAGCATGTAGCACAAGAGTGTGTATGGATAGGTGTGTGTGTGTGTGTGAGTGTCCCACTTTGGTGACTAGGAAAACGGGGTGCATGTGACTGTGGCTCCCATCTTGTCTCCTCATTATTTAAAATACCAGAGTCAATAGAGAGAGAAAAAAAGAGAATGTGGGTAGGATGTAGAGGATAGGAAATATTTACAATAGTCTAGCTTTGGATAGACATAAGCTTATTAGGGAGAGAAGAGAGAGGTAAGAAAATTATAAGAGAGGTTGTCGAAGGTGGATATTTGTTGATGAGGATGGATCCTCCAAAAATGGTGATAGAATTACTCTAGACTAGCCAAGACCTCATTAAAAGAGCCTTGTCTCTTGTAATCATGCTTGAAGACTTGTAGAACCATAGCCATTTTAGAAGGAAGAAAAGTGGGGATGGCCTGTGTCACCATTACACGAGAAAACTGGGGTCCACTACAAAAATCATATCTCCGTGTTCATAACTCCAAAAATTCTGAAAAAATTTGAGCTAAAAGTTGAGATCACGAGCTACATCTTTCATGTTGAACGCTCCTTCAGATTCGGGGTTCTTCTTTACTTAAAAAATTCAGCCGAATAATGTATTATTTGTGGCTGCAAAAGTCTTTTGGTGGTCCCCTTTGAGTGGACTTCTCTCTTGCCTTCAAGTGTAAGCTCCTTCATGTGTATGAAAACATGACCTAGAGTGTTGAAAAGATTGGCAATCATCTAGATGGAGGTATTATTGAAATTTGAAAGTGGGGTTGAGGTTTGAAAATGAAAACTAGTGAATAAAATATTTGGTAGAGTGGAATAATATACATACATGAAAAAAATATATTAGAAAATACTAGAATATATATATATTTAATATTTTTAAGTTCAAAAGAGAGATCAACAAAGAAAGCTTACTTATTATGCTACATCGTGATTGATTAGCATAAGTATTATTTATTTAATAAAGGCTAAAACGTTTGTGAAAAAGGAAGAAAAAATCAAAAGTAACTTATATAATGGGAAATATTTTGATAAAAGGGCAAAAATATATAGGGGGGTTCCCATGCATGGAAAAGCTTTCCTCAATGGCAGATAGTCGTATCTGTTATCTGCAGGTCTGTCTCAAGTTAGCAAGTTTTATAATTGAATTTGGATTAGTATAGGTCAAGTTAGACTAAGTTTAGCATTTTCTAAGGTATGTGTACGGCATGTATGTGGATGTGCATGTATGTGCATGCATGGTATGGGTGTGCATGCATGGTCATGGTCATGTAGCCCCATCATGTATGGCCATGGGTCATGTGTATAGGTAGTCTTGTGACAAGTGTTAGGCTAGACATGGGAAGTGTAGCATGGGAACCTAAGCTTGGCCTAGATAGGGTAGAGCATGGGCCAAAGAGTGAGGTGTCAACAGTGTGGCATGGGACTAGGACACCACAAACACTCAAATTAGCATGAAGCTAGTGCTACCTCCTCTTGTTGCAATAGAATTGTGTGTGTGTGTGTGTGTGTGTGTGAGAGAGAGAGAGAGAGAGCGAGAGAGAGAGAAAGTGTGTATTAGGCAAGTGAGGGCACCTCACTAGGCAAACCCCACACTTGGCATGGCACTTGGAAGTGAGTGTGTGTGTGTGTGTGTGTGTGTGTGTGTGTGTGTGTGTGTGTGTGTGTGTGTGTGTGTGTGCATGGGCTCTCCAGTTCCACATTTAGCAAGCCAAATCGACCCTCTTGAGTGGGGAGGCCTATATAAGAGTAGTTCACCCCTCTCTAGACACACACAATCCCCAAGCCTCATAAGAAAGTTCTGCTGCCGGAGCTTCCATTGGAGGAGCCTACCTACATCAATTAGCATACACAAGGAGGCTTAATCAAGGTGATTAGTTCAAGTATATTACTCTCATTGCTCCATAGCCTCTTCTCTCTGGAGGATCTATGTTGAGCCTACCCCTGGGGCAGTCACTTATCAAAAGACCCCTATATCACGTGCGTTCAAGAGGGAATTAATAATACCCCAATATACATACTATACGTACACTGTGAGCCTATTTAAAAAACCCCCACCCCCCTCTGTATGTATACATTTTTATACATTTTGGTCTTTTAATAATCCTCTCCGGTTAACTCATGTGATATCATACACATTCTAAAAAGTGACCGCCCCGGGAGCCTACCCTATTCTATTATTCTTGATAAATGGTTACAATTTAATTAATGCGGGTGATCATCAATAGACCCTTACCTAGTGATCATTCTTTTTCTTGCCGGATTAAGGAGTACTAAAGTTACCCTAATCTCCCAAAGAGATCTAATTCCCTTAATTATGCATAGTTAATATTTAATTGTTTCCTACCCACTTATGTGATTTTAGTACATGATTAAGAAGGAATTAATCTTTCCCTTATGCTCTAGTTAACACATGATTAAAGGGTGAAAATTCAATCTCTCTTTATACATTAAATTTCTATAGGATTATGTTCCCTTGTGCATTAAAGATTATGTATGATTAAGATTCTATTTGCACTAATCTAATTGTACAATTTGCATGGTAAAGTAGATTTTGGTCCTCTCTTTTACCCAAGTCTATGAATGGTTATAGGCATCATTGTGCATAGCAATGATGAGCCAAAAGTGTTGCATGGATGTGATTCCTATATATTGCCTAGGGTAGATGTAATTATAATAATATTATGGTAAAGATTATGCATTTGTGTTTATGGTAAACTTGTTTTTCTTCATTCATGGTCGAGTGACTAATCAGGGAAAGAATTCTTTTACTCTAAATCACTTGTGCATATCAGCATGTCGATTAATCTTAGCTAGTTTTTCCTTTTTTGTCAATGTTGCTTTACACAAGGTTATGTGTGATTATCCATAACTCAAATCAACTTCTACTTGAGGAAAGTTATGGCTTAAAAGCATTTCACTGCACTCTCCTAAACGTAAAGTATTGTTATGAGTAAGATTAGGTACTCTTTTTCCTAATCCTTGTGGGTGCCTAATCATTGTTGGTATGGTTACGTGATACCATATTTTAGCCTTCTTTCTTCGGAGTTTTTCTAACCCAAAGTAGTGAGATATGCCCCCAAGAGGTCACGTTTTGGTGGTGGTAACGACCACGAGGCAGGGACTAGCAACATGGCAAACAACGGTAAAGCACCAATGAGAGAGGAAAATTCGATCATCTCACGAGGCATCGAAGAGGAAATTCATGAGGTAGGATGAAACTATTTTTGTATTTTACACAAGCATTACACTACGATAACTTTAAGAATGTTTAAACTCCCCAAACTATGTTGGAAATCCAATGGAGACAACGGCATTGGTATTTTGAAAGGTTTTATTTAAGTTTATGTTTGAATTAAATAGGAAAGAAATGTTTTATGAAAAAACTATTTGGAAGTAGGAAAGAATGGTTGTTAAGGAAAACTATCTCAAACAAATTTCATTCATTATTCCAATATCGATTTAGCCTGAACCCCCTACTGATCACAGGGCGGTAGCTCCCGATGTTATCGCAGGAGCTAAATCCACGACTTGCTTTCTATGCTGCGGATATGTCCATGCCTTGCTTTCTATGCGGTGGATACATGAGTTTTTTCCCGGAGAGTTACTCCATGAATTGGGTGGAATCATGGGCTGGTTGTATGGGTGGCTAATTGACAACGGTTGGACTTAATACTCGCTGGAGGTCCTCATGACTCCAAGACATTGGAATTTTTAATGAAGTATTGTTTGTTGAGTATTTTTCCTAGGAAAGATATGTTTTGGTGCCAATTTGACAATGTTTGAAGGGCTATCTTAACGAACTTGTGATGGGAAACCATAAAAAGAAACCCTACGTGTTGAACAACAATGTGTTAGTAATTAGGCCACACAAAGAATCTGTGTGAGTGCGGGGTGGAAAGTGGGGGCTTGGCTTAGGTTGCGTAAGCCTACGAGACGGGTGGTCCGGATCAGTCGGGAACTCTCTGCCCTGTGCAATAGATTACATCACTAGATAGCTCATTACGCCAGAGCGGAAGAAACTCGATGTACGTGCCTCTGAAAATTATGGAGAAAAAGGCACTGAAGTTAATTCTCCTCCTGGACGATGAGAATAGGACTGATAGTACGTAATTACACCTCCCCTGTGGGGCGGGGCTAGACTCCTTTTCACTGGTGGCTTGGACTCAACTCACTAAGTGATGAGAGACCATCCATTGCTCTCCTTTTTTTTCTTAGCCAATTTTTGTTGCTTCCACATAGGATCTAGCGACCGTCAGGTGTCCTCGAGTTCCGTCAAGGTGAGACGAGAAGGAGACCTCACAATTTTCCACACTGCCTATGGGGCCCCCACCTGCATAAGTCCCAGTAGCACAACTGCCACAAGAATTGCAACCACCAGGAACCTAAATCTCAATTTTTATTGATTATTTCATATGAGCTTATTCTCTATGTAACGACACATCAAAAGTTAGTATTGGTTGTTCATAATATGTTTAATTTTTTATGAGTATCATGTACTATGTGCTTACCACTATGTTTCAATTTTTGTCACCATGTTTTAACTTTTGAAGGCAAGTTAATCAAATGTGTTTAATCTTTTAGTGAGTCTATTTTAAATGTTTTACTTTATTTGAAAATCTTACAAAAGACATGGTGCAAATGATCTTGGAAGTAAAGACACTAAGGGTTCTTTATAAATAGCCAAGAAATCACTAGTTTCATTCATTCATTCGCAAGTTTCTTTTCACACAAGCTTCTCTTTTAGTCTTTCCTCATTCACATATTTACCATGCCGAGGGGAAACTGTGGACAATGCGATCAACGTGGGCCACCAGTACAACGCAGGCATGGCCCTCAATGTGTCTCCCCCCCCCCCCCCCCGCGGCCGCCGTGCCGGTGTTGACCCCATCAACAATGTGCATGCTAACTACATTCTCAATGATGTGTATGCAATGAATAATTTATGCATAGCACAAATTGCATGCAACTACACGGAGGCTTTCCATGCAGCCACTGATGCCACAACGTCCCTTTTCAATGCCATGTATGGCCTTGATTTAAATGCACATCCAACCAAAGGGTATATTGAGAAAGTTGCTGCTATTGCCAACAATGTAATCATGATTTGAGGGAAACATGGTTATCGCACCCCACAAGAGTGTGTAGCTTTCGAGCGACATGTGGATGCTTGGGTAGAAGTGTGGATGACATACATTGCTGCACGAGGACAAGCCATTGAAGCCGATAATGACAACAATAACACCAACAATGACATAGCAATGAGGAAAACTAGATTTCCCCTTTTCTCACAACTGTTAGAGGAATAAGCCATTGAAATCATATGACTATATTGTACTATTTTGTGTTGCTCCATATCTATCTTATTGTAGTTATTGTTTTAAGATGTGTAATTTCAACCCTTTTAATATAAATTTGTATGGGTTTGTTATTGCAGTCTTTCAATGTTGTTCAAAGTCGAATAGGATTATTATGGACTATAAACCGTTGAAATTGGCTTGTTGCAAACAATTCGTGTGCATGTATCATTGTCCAATTGATGGCTAATCTTATTGCACGATGTATATCAAGATGTTTGAAAATAGTGTGTGCGCTCTGATCTAGGTATATTTTTTGTGTTTGTATACGAGTGTGCATGTGTATGCGTGTACACAAGTCGGACAAAATAGAGATAGACTTATCACAACAAAATTTGGATTGCATTGTTTTGGATTGTAAACCCTTAAAATTGGATTGTTACGAATGAGGCAGATGTAAGCCTCGTTGTCCAGTTGGTGGTTAAGCTTGTTGCTCGACATATATCATGACGTTTGAGAAGACTATGTGTGCAATGATTCGGGTTATTTTTTTGATTGTGTATGAGTGTACATTAGTGAGGCAGAGACTAACCTCGGTTGTAGCATTGTCTAGTTGATGGTTATTTTCTTGCTCGACATAGATTATAATGTTTGAAAGAGTGTGTCTATGTGCAATGATTCTGTTCTATTTAGGTGCTTGTATGAGTGTACATGAGAGAGGCAACAAAAAGAGAGAGATTTGTAAATGATGGCAAGGTGTGTTCG